>NC_079329.1:22673285-25333285 GCF_029931775.1 Euleptes europaea
TAGGAGGGGGTAGGAGGAGGAGGAGGGGTAAGGTTGCCAGGTCACTTAAGAGATCAGCTGTAATTAGGGCTGCTAGCTCTAAGGTTGCCAGGTCCCTCTTCACCACTGGCGGGAGGTTTTTGGGGGCGGGGCTGAGGAGGGCGGAGTTTGGGGAGGGGAGGGACTTCAATGCCATAGAGTCCAATTGCCACAGCAGCCATTTTCTCCAGGTGAACTGGACTCTATTGGCTGGAGGTCACTTGTTGTAGCGGGAGATCTCCAGCTAGTACCTGGAGGTTGGCAACAGGGGGGGAGAAGAGGAGGGGGGGAGAGGAGGGAGAGAGTGGAGGGGAGGGGGGAGGGAGGAGGAGTGGGAGGGAGAGAGGAGGAGGGGGAGAGGAGGAGGGGTGAGGGAGAGAGGAGGAGGGGGGAGAGGAGGAGGGGGAGAGGAGGGGGGAGAGGAGGGGGGAGAGAGAGAGTAGGAGGGGGGAGGGAGGGGGAGAGGAGGGGAGAGGAGGGGGGAGAGGAGGAGGGGAGAGGAGGAGGGGGAGAGGAGGGGGAGAGGAGGGGGAGGGGAGGGGGAGAGGAGGGGGAGGGGAGGGGAGAGGAGGGGAGGGGAGGGGGAGAGGAGGGGGAGGGGAGGGGGAGAGGAGGGGGAGGGAGGAGGAGGGGGAGAGGAGGAAGAGGAGGAGGAGGGGGAGGGAGAGAGGAGGGGGGAGAGGGAGGAGGGGGGAGGGGGGGAGGGGGAGGGAGAAGGGGGGAGGGGGAGGGGGAGGGGGAGGAGAGGAGGCAGAGGAGGAGGGGGAGGGAGAGAGGGGGGAGGGAGAGAGGGGAGGAGGGAGAGAGGAGGGAGGGGAAGGGAGAGAGGAGGAGGAGGGAGAGGGGGGGGGAGAGGGAGGGAGAGAGTAGGAGGGGGGAGGGAGGGGAGGGAGGGAGGGGGAGAGGAGGGGAGAGGAGGGGGAGGGGAGGGGGAGAGGAGGGGGAGGGGAGGAGGAGGGGGAGAGGAGGAAGAGGAGGAGGAGGGGGAGGGAGAGAGGAGGGGGGAGGGGGAGGAGGGGGGAGAGGGGGAGGGGAGGGAGAAGGGGGGAGGGGGAGGGGAGGAGGGGGAGAGGAGGAAGAGGAGGAGGAGGGAGAGGTGGGAGAGAGGAGGAGGAGGGGGGAGGAGGAGGGGGGAGGAGGGGGGAGGAGGGGGAGGGAGGAGGGGGAGGAGGAGGGAGAGAGGGGGGAGGAGGAGGGAGGGGGAGGGAGAGAGGAGGGAGGGGGGAGGATGGGGAGGAGGGGGAGAGGGGAGGAGGGGGGAGGGGAGAGGAGGAGGGGGAGGGAGGGGGAGGAGAGAGGAGGAGGGGGAGGGAGGGGAGGGGGAGAGAGGAGGAGGGGGAGGGAGGGGGAGGGAGGGGGAGGGAGGAGAGAGGGGGGAGGGGAGAGGGAGGAGGGGGTAGAGGAGGAGGAGGGGGAGGGAGGGGGGAGGAGGAGGGGGAGGGAGGGGGGAGGAGCCGGGGAGGGGGAGGGAGGGAGAGAGGGGGGAGGGGAGAGGAGGAGGGGGTAGAGGAGGAGGAGGGGGAGGGAGGGGGAGGAGGAGGGGGAGGGAGGGGGGAGGAGGAGGAGGGAGGGAGGGGGAGGGGAGAGAGGGGGGGAGAGGAGGAGGGGGAGTGGAGTGGGGGCCGCAGGGGCCGCGTCTCCGCCCGTCCTCCCCGCGCGGAGCGCATGAGCGAGGCGCGCCCCCGCGCGGAGCCCAGGAGTCGGGGGCGCGCGCGCCGCGGCCGGAGCCCGGAGGCTGCAGGAAGGCGGAGGCCGGCAGGCGGGGCAGCCATCCCGGCGCCGCTCCGATCCTGCGGGTAACCCCGGCCGCGGGACCGGGGGGGTGGCGGCGGCGGCGGCGGCGTGGGGCTGGGGGCGGGGAAGCGCGGCCGGGGGGAGGGATGGGGAGAGACCTGCCCCCCCCCGCTTGCCCCCCACTCCTCCCCCCCTCCCCTGCTCCGCCCGCCCCCCGCAGCCCCCGATCCTGCAAGGCGCCGTAGAGGTTCATTCCTGGAAGAGGGGGGGGAATAGATAAGGCCGTTTGTGCACGGGAGGTTTTGCCTGGGATTCGCCGCTCTCCAGATGCCCCATTTCCCCCCCATCCCAATTCTCGAGACTCAACAATAAGCCCCCCCCCTTCCCCATGCAGAGTTTTGAGAATTGGGATGGGGGAAATGGGCATCTGGAGAGCAGCAAACCCCAGGCAAAACCTCCCGTGCATAAATGGCATTTGCCTGCAGCCTGGCTTGGTTGGGCCCAGGCATCATCGCATGGGTGCTTTCTCGTTCTGCATTTGCCCCCGGGCCCTGTGGTTCAGACGGGCGGGTGGGGCAAGGCCTCAAACCAGCAGATGGTTGGTTCCCCCCCCCCGCCCCCGTTTCCAAGGGAATTGGGACTCGGCTCATGTTTTAGCGTGGGATCTGTTGTGGCCCCTGGGTGGTGAGGGGAAAGCCCTCTGTGCATGCACAGAGGATCTTTGGAGCCTGCCTCCCATTGAAAATAGCTAAGCAACAAGTGGAGACCCTCAAGAAATGTGTTTTTTTGGGGTGGGTGGGAGTGGGGAGGAGATGAAGGCAAAGGGAGGTGGACAGAAGGAAAGGCGGATCAAGAGAGGGAGGGCACCTTGGCCATCTTCTGGGCATGGAGTAGGGTCACTGGAGGTGTAGGGGGGGAGGTGGTTGTGGGTTTCCTGCGTTGTACAGGGGGTTGGACTAGATGACCCTGGGGGTCCCTTCCAACTCTGATTCTAGGATATGATTCTGTGATTCCAAATGGGCTTTCCTTTGCTGTGCCCTTCTTTGCACACCTGGTCTCACGGGTACACTTGTGGATTGGCATGGACACACTCACCACATTGGGGAGGGGCTTCCCTCCCAACACTACCCCGTTGTCGGCTTCCTTCTCCCCTCCTCACTCCTTCCCTTTACTTCTGCCACTGGCCATTCCCCCCTCCTTACGCCATCGAATGTCTGCTCCTGTCACCTTCCTAGGCCTTCCTCTTCTTCTTCTTCCCCTTCTCCTTGCCCTTCTGGTCTGCTCTGTTAACAGGGTTGCCAACCTCCAGGTGGTGTCTGGAGATCTCCCAGGATTGCAACTGATCTCCAGGCGACAGAGCTCGGTTCCTCTGGAGAAAATGTCCGCTTTGGAAGGTGGACTCGTACCGCATTGAGGTTCCTCCCCAAACCTGCCCTCCACAGGCGCCAACCCCCCAAATCTCCAGGTATTTCCCAACCCAGAGCTGGCAACCCTACCTGTCAAGCTTGTTTTGAGCCCCACCAATAATTGTGATGTGCTTCTTCAAATGTTTATCAGGGCTGGTTGCCTCAGAGAGGGGCCATGGCTCAGTGGTTGAGCATCTGCTTGGCATGCAGAAGGTGCCAGGTTCAATCCCCGGCATCTCCAGTTAAAGGGACTAGGCAAATAGTTGATGTGAAAGACCTCTACCTGAGACCTCTACCTGAGAGCTGCTGCCGGTCTGAGTAGACAATACTGACTTTGATGGACCAAGGGTCTGATTCAGTATAAGGCAGCTTCATGTGTATGTTCATGTGTGTGAGAACCACCCCATGGAGCCCAGGTATTCTGCCTAAGCAAAATCTATCTGTTCTCAGTACTTTAAAGTTTCGTGAAGGAGGTTATAGAAGTTGCCTCAGAGAAATCTAGTAAGGGCGAAAGACCTATACTAGGGTTGCCATCTCCGGACTGGGAAATACCTGGAGATTGTGGGGTTGGAGCTTGAGGAGGGCTGGGATTGGAGAGGGGAGGGACTTCAGTGCTATAGAGGAAGGTGTTGAACTCAATTGTTACGAGGGCCAGATATGACATAAATGTCACTTGATCAGGCCAGGCCATGCCTTGCCAGCCCAGATCAAGAGCGGTGGTGGGGTGGCTGCCTCAGCTGGCTCACGGGCTGGGTAAGAGCTCCCAAGGGGCCAGATCCAGCCCATGGGTCTTATGTTTGACACCCCTGCCATACAGTCCAATTGCCAAAAATGCCATTTTCTCCAGCGGAACTGATCTCTGTTGCCTGGAGATCAGTTGT
Organism: Euleptes europaea; assembly: GCF_029931775.1. Lineage (NCBI taxonomy): Eukaryota > Metazoa > Chordata > Lepidosauria > Squamata > Sphaerodactylidae > Euleptes > Euleptes europaea. The sequence goes on from NC_079329.1 coordinate 22,677,325, forward strand.
GATTAGCAGGAGATCTCCAGCCACCACCTGGAGGTTGGCAACCCTCACCTGTACAGACCTTAGGAAGAGAGGCATGGGGCCGCTTGTGGTGTCTGGAACGGGCCAGCTCAAAGCATGTTGTGGAACGAATCACGCGTGATCTGTTGGTGGACCATTTCAGCATAGTGAAGAATTTCATTTTGCTGTGAGCGCTGGAATTTCTTCTTTCTTTAAGGCAGCCGAGAACAGGGTGGTTGTTGTGAGTCAGCAGTTGCTCCGTGGACGAGCGTAGGCGCAAGAGGATCGCTTTGCCTGGGCCTTTGTGGAGCTGGAAGTGGGTTGGAGGTCGGAGGTCTTTAGGAAAGCGGGAGGATGGAAGCGGAGGAAATTATGTAAGGGTTGGATTGTGTGACACTGGTATAATTTCTTAATAATTGTTACATGCAAAATCATAATTACTAATCGTTCTGAAATGATTGGGTTCTAAAAGGTTGCTTCAAGTCCTTGTTGAAGTCAGAGCTTTGAAATCAGAATTCCCCGGCTGGGGAGAACATTTGAGGCTGCAAAAGAATATCACAGACGCCTGCCTACCTATGTTTGACTCGTGCCAAGGAATTTGGAGTGGTTTCTTCAGTCTGGTGAACTGTGTTTGTGCCGGGGGCTCTAGGTGGTCCCAGGTGACGTGGTCTGCCCTCATGTTCTAAGCCGGTCCCAAGATCTGCCACCAATGTGGAGCCTGCGGTTGCTTTATCGCTAGCCATTTTACTCTGCCCATTTAAAAGGGCTGAGGATAGCAATGTTGTGTCATGCCTACATGCCTTCAGTGGTTTCCGACTCAGAGGTCAGGATAGCTTCCTCCAGGTCTTTCATAATGGTTGCCTTATTTCTATCCTCCTGTTATCTTTGGGCAATCTACTTTTGGAGAGGGGACAAAATCTTGGGGCCCGTCCTGCCTTCCCAGCAGCAAGGAACTCCTGACCACCTCCAGGTGGTCTCCTGACCACCTCCAGGAGGCTCTCTGGTGCTTCCTGTATATAATCCCCCTCCTTTCCGGCATGGTGTAGTGGTTAGGAGCAGCGGACTGTAATCTGGAGAACCGGGTTTGATTCCCCACTCCGCCACATGAAGCCAGCTAGGTGACCTTGGGCTAGTCACAGTTCTCTTAGAGCTCTCTCAGCCCCACCTACCTCACAAGGTGTCTGTAGCGGGGAGTGGAAAGGAAAGAGATTATAAACCGATTTGATTCTCCTTAAAAGGTACAGAAAGTCGGCTGACTTATGGCAACCCCGTAGGGTTTTCAAGGAAAGAGACCTTCAGAGGTGATTTGCCATTGCCTACCTTCGCGTCATGCCTCTGGTATTCCTTGGAGGTCTCCCATCCAAATACTTGCTGGGGTCAGGGATGAGAGTTTGTGACTAGCCCAAGGTCACCCAGCAAGTTTCCATGGCGGAGTGGGGATTCGAACCTGGGTTTCCCAGACTCTAGTCCAACACCGTAACCACTACACCACACTGGCTCTGTTTTTAACTACTGAGAGAAATTCATGAGTGTTCAAAGGGGGGAGGGAAAAGACTTCTTGGGGAGGGGCTGTGGCTCAGTTTGTAGAGCATCTCCTTGGCATGCATTGCTGGGATTTGCTCTCTTTCCCTTCCACTCCCCGCTACAGACACCTTGTGAGGTAGGTGGAGCTGAGAGAGCTCTAAGAGAGAGACCAAGTATCTAGATTTATCAGGTACTAGGAAAAATGGTGATTTTCCAAGGTCTGTCTGGTGTTCAATGTCTTCTACCCTTTGCTTCAAGAAACTTGATGCTTGGTCTACGCCCATGGCTAACAGAGTAGGTGGAGAAAGGCCCAGGCAGGCCATTTTATTAAGGACCGTCTTTAGCCATGTTGACTGGAACTTATCCTGTAGAAGCAGGGGTAGCAGTCCTTGAGGGTGTTTGGAGTGACTGACACTGGATTCTCTACTTCATTGGCGTGTGTTTCGCGCTAGTTTATGATTTTTGAGTGGAAGACCCACGACCAGGACCGAAGAAACTTTGCAAACTGACAGTTTTTTCTATGTGCTTCTACTTCCAGTTCAGGATGTTTATATAGCGCTGGAACCTATTGGGTCACCGTTTGTACGCTTATGGACTTTGTCAGTGTCAATTGCAGTTTGCAAAGTTGTTTGCCATGATTTGTGTATGCTTGTGTGTTATTTGTTGTAACGTTGCACAATAGCAAGTGTGATTTTCTAAGAGCGCATACATTCATGGTTTAGTTATATATTTATTGTTATAAGCAATGATTGAACAGTTTCCATTTAGTCATTTAGTGCTACGTTTTTGTACCTTCTTCAAGGGGTTTAGCACGGACTTTTGTATTTATTAACGCTGTAAAAAGAGTGACATCTGTCTTTTCTCTAAACAAGCGGCTTCTGCCGGACAGAGGAAGGTCACCTCCACTGTGCATGACCTAATCTGTGGGCAGCGGGGTAGGAGTGGCCGTATGACGCCGGCTGGGTTGGAGGCAGAGAAGCAGAGGTTGGGTGGGAGCTCAGCCGGAAGAGAGCTTAGAGGCAAGGGAGCTGAAGGAAAGAATATGGTCTGCTGGAAAGCAGAGACCCGAGAGAAGGGTTAGTTGAGGGAACAGGTGCCTGGTCCCCCCCTCCCTTCATTATTATCATCAGGCATTCTGGGAACTGTAATGACTACAGGAGAATTACTCAACTTTAAGGTTGACAATGAGGAAATGGAAATTGTTCAAGACTTTCTATTCCTTGGCTGAGCTCCACCATCAACCAAAAGGGAGACTGCAGCCAAGAAATCAGAAGGAGAATGTGACTGGGAAGGGCTTGTTTCTTCACCCAGGTTTGCTCACTGCCTCTACACCCTTGAGCTTCACTGGGCCAAACTGCTCAGGCTATCTTGACCGCACTGTTTCTGCCCTTGGTCCCATCCTGCTCCGCCCAGCTGAGTCTTGCTGTTGGGCCCAAGGGCCTGTTTTGCCCTGCCAGGCAGTTTGTTACGGGGTTTCTGCCACTCTAAGATGACACAGTGGTCATTTATGCAGGGTCGATTCCTCTCCTCGCTCAATGCTGATTTTTTAAACCTGACCTTTAAAATGACTATTCACGGTCCCGATGCAAGAGGAGATAGTCAAACGAATTCCACCCCCCCACTCGCCTGCTCCTTCGTTCCTTCGTTTTGCATAGCCATTAGCAATAGTCGTTTGCATAGCTAAGCTGGCTGGGATTCTGCAGGCTTCCTTCAGTGAATGCTTCGATGTGGGGGTGGAGCAAATACAAAAGGTCGTGTTAAAGGGGCTCTTAAACAATGGGAAGCAGGTATGCACTTTAATAAAACAAACAAACAAACAAAAAAACCACAGTGACATCTTGAATGACCGTTCAGCGTGAAGAAATAAAAAAATATGCGGGGCACTTCAGCCTGGAACCCGCTGCTTGGGGCCACCAAGCATAAATGGCCAGTGACATTTGAGTAAAGCAGTTCTCCGCATCTTGGTGGCCCAAGAAAATAGTCCATGCCACCCATACTTTGCCAATCGCATTTGAGGTAGATGAAACAAATTCTCATCCAGTCTTTTCTCTGGCTCCAGGTATTCTGCTGCCTTGTAGACGTTTCCTCCTTTGGAGGAAGGCTGGTCATTTGGCGGAAGACTGGAGTTCACACTTGAGGAAGAAGCCATGCCTGTGTTATCAGAAGATTCAGGTAAGGAGCCATTTGCTGTCTTAATCTGTCCCCAACCGACGCTGATGTCTTAGAAAACTGGGCTGTAAATTACAGCCGCGTTTGATCCATGGTTTTTTTGGGGGGGGGGAGAGGGGAGAGGTCTGGCTAGCGTTTGGAAAAAAACTACCCCAGAATGTGTTGAGTGAACGGTCACAGTGATCTTGCCATTAAAATGATGTATCTTCTATCCACAGCCTAAAGGCTGAGTCATATATTACAGGAATCACTCAGTGGCCACTTTCTGTGGCTTCCATTCCACATGTTCTGGTGATATTAGGATATTGTCGCCACATGGCATGGGGCAGAAGATTGGGTATTTCTGAGCAAATCAGAGGTTGGATGAGGGGAGCAGAAAAGAAGCCGCATGCTAGCTTGGCTCAACCTGTGTGATCCAGCTTCTCCCAGGTAGTTCTACATTCTTGTGTTACCAGTTGGGTTGCTGTATGCCTGGGGAGGGCCGGCAAACTCCCACCTCTGGGCTCCAAGCCACCCTGGGGCTGTCTGTTTCAGTGGCAGCAAAAATGGTGAGAGCAATGTCGTGCAAAGTTACATCCGGTTGCACCTGGAACTGATGTCACTCTAGGAATCCCCACATCTTTGGTTTTTACTATAGAGATTGGTGAAGTGGTAAAGTGGTAAAAGGCCCCTTGCGATGCATTTACACCCAGAAGTGCTGCTTGGCGATGCATTTTCACCCAGAAGTGCTGCTTGGCAACTCCCAACGGGCCTTTTACCACTCCCAAACATCCCTCTTGCGATGTGGCACTTCCGGGTGTAAACTAAAAGTGACGCGATTGCTTCGGCGTGGCCATGCCCGTGTGCAATCTTTGCCTCGCCTCTGCCCCAAAAACCTCCCGCCGGAGGAGAGGGGGGACCTGGCAACCCTAAGTTACAGCTGACCTATGGTGACCCCGTAGTGTTTTCAAGGCAAGAGACATTTGGAGGTTGTTTGCCATTGCCTGTCTCTGCATGGGCTGAGAGAGTTCTGAGAGAACTGTGACTGGCCCAAGGTCACCCAGCAGGGTTCATGTGGAGGAGTGGGGAATTTAACCCGGTTCTCCAGATTAAAGTCCGATGCTCTTAACTGCTATGACACGCTGGCCCCTGAACATAGCCCTCCTGCATCTTTGCGTAGGTTTGCATGAGACCCTGGCCCTCCTGACGTCGCAGCTGAGGCCTGACTCCAATCACAAGGAAGAAATGGTGTTCTTGAAGGACATCTTCAGCGAGAGAAGTCTTAGCTATTTAATGAAGGTAAATATTTTGTCTTGGCGTTGTTTGGTTGAACACATGAAGCTGCCTTATACTGAATCAGACCCTTGGTCCATTCAAGTCAGTATTGTCTACTCAGACCAGCAGCGGCTCTCCAGGGTCTCAGGCAAGGGTCTTCCACATCACCTACTTGCCTAGTCCCTTTTACTGGAGATGCCGGGGATTGAACCTGGGACACTCTGCAAGCCAAGCAGATGCTCTACCACTGAGCTATGGCACTTTCCCAGAAGATGCATTGAAAATAGGGTGGTTGGTGACATGAGCTCCTCTCCTTTCCCCCATGGACCTCCTCCCATTTGAGCAAGGCTTTAATGAGGACATTCAATTGTGTAGGGGCTCTGCTCTCAAAAAATGGAGGAAAAAGATCAAGCCCCATTGGGTATTAGATGGCTTTGACATTGACCAAGTCAAGGAGTTCTTTTATCTCGGTATTCTTTTTTCTTGTAACCTAAACTGGAATGTTCATCTAAAAGCGGTATTTAACAAAATTAAACCTGGGACTGGGGCTATTGTTAACTTTTTCCATACTAAAGGTGGAAAATATATTCCAGGGGCCATTCAAGTGTTTAACTTAAAAAATATCTCAATTATTCTTTTTGGTATTGCTGTCTGGATAATTGCTGTTAATGACGCCATAGATTGACCACTGCTTCAGTTTTTACCAAAATTGTTAAATGCCCCTCAGTGTGTTGCTTGCGTTACCCTTCGCTCTGAGTTTGGCCAAATGTCTCTCGAGGCTAGGGCATGGTTGTTTGCTTTTCAGCTACAACTTAAGTTTTTTTTAGCACTGGAGGGGTATCTAGTTTCTCGGAAGCATGACTCATATAGATCCTCACTGCAAAAAAATCTTTGATGAGAAATTGTCACTGATAGGCATCTTATGGGATATGATATCAGATCTTGGAAAAACAGAAGCTTTCATTATAATACAAAAGCTTATCAAAGAGGTTGATTATACAATACAAGTATTTAATAGGGCAATTAGATTTAATCAGAAACTAAAACCTAAAAGAACATATAGCACCAGTGTATGATCATCAGAAGGTATATTATTCGATTGGGTGTATGATAGATTAATTTGTCTTTGAGATGTGTAAAGTTCTTATTGACTGAACTTCCCTTTTTCCTTTCCCAATTCCCTTTTTATTTCTGTACCCTAAAAAATTATTAATAAAAATATCTTTTAAAAAAAGAGGTTCATTATGATAGAACATCTTTCCGTGCGGATCGCGTTTGCTCATCTCAGTTTTTCGGAATACCACCACCATATGGCTTGCCTGCCTATATTTATTACTTGACAGTCCCTCGTCTCTCTAGAGCCTTCTTTCTAGCCAGATCAAATGCCAACTCTTCTATGGTAATGCAAGGCAGAATTTTGAATTTACCATATTCTGAATTTACCATATTGTCCCTGTGCTTCTGGCTCTATCGACTTATTAGCTCATGTGCTCTTGGAATGCCGTTTCTATGAGAATCTTAGATCATGATAGATTTCTCCTCTTTTAATACATAAATCCAGTGCTTCTGTGTCTGATATAATACCTTTTTTATTAAGTGATAGGGATCCCAAGGCTACATTGGCAGTGGCAAGATTGATCTCAGTCCTTATATCCCTCAAACATCAGATTTAAAACTACGTTGCTAAAGATCAATGGATCAAGGAGCTTCTAAGGGGTAAAGGAAAGGAAAGAGATCAAGCTCACTGAACCTCGAGGTGGTTAAATGTCTGCAGGAACGACCCCCCACTCACACAGGTGTGTGGTGAAGCGGAGGATCGTATGGTGCCCCCCCTTACTGTATCAGCGCTGGCTCCCGGCCAATGATGAAGTGGGGCTGGGAAACTACAGTCAGGTTCCCTAAATCTGGGACCGGCAGGGCTTCGGAGGTAGAGAACAAATCTTATGAACCAGGCTTCTTGTTTGAAGAACGTTAAGTTCAGACCCAGAGCCCGCGCAGGGGAAGCGAAAGAGATTAAAATGCCGTTTGGGCCGTGGAGCGCAAAGCCCTCGCGTGCAAGAATAATCGAGGCAGAACCGTGCAGCCGAACAAGGTTCTTTGCTGAGATCTTGGAGGGTGACAGAAAAGAACGCTGGAATATATGCATGCATTTGCGTGGGTGACTTTTGAGAGCGGCGTTTTCTTCTTCTTGGCAGTCTGGTCGGCAGAGCGCTTGACGGAGCATGAAAGTCCTGCCTTCAGTTAATACCCAAACAACTCAACAAAATTGCTTTCGGAAGGAATTGATAGTCTGAAAGAAATGTTTGCGCAGCCTCTTTGAAACACTGTATGTAAAAAGTAGGTTGAGGAGGGGCTGAATTCTGCTACGAACACAACGAAAGATTTGTGTGGTGTAAGTGTCATTTCTAGAATGCCGCCAATGTAGCTGGAACTGTACAAAACACAAACGACTCCTCTGCCTTTTATTTTATTTTATTTATTTTTCATACTTCTAGCCTGCCCTCTCCCAGCCAGGCCGGGCGGGTTAGAACATTAAATTTTTTACAATATAACAGTAAAACAATAAAATATATAAAACCATAAAACAGCTCCAATTAATTTAAAAGATGGTCGCCATATATAAGTGCTCACTGCAGCAGATGATGCCACCCATAAACAATAACTCATAACTGGTTCGGCTATCCACCCTCAGAATAGATCGTAAACTAAAACAAGGGGATGAGGAGTAATTTTTGATAATTTTTTTTTAAATAACGGTATTTGGTTTTATTGATGTTTTAATTTGGATTTGGAATTGGTTTGAATTGTAACTCCGCTGCAAGACACATCTGGTCGAGAGGCTGGGTATAAATAAAGGACCCTGCTCAGGGGCCTCCTTCTTTACGTTTGGTAGAGAAGACCAGCTGAGGGGAGAAGTCAAGGATTGACCCCCAACTACTAGAAAAAGCAAGTCTGGTGGGAGTGTGTCCCATTTTGCATTGGGATGGCTGAATAAGGAGCCATGAGAGTTGTAGTCAAGATGAAGCTGAGCTGATGCTATCCACCAGTTCAAGAGCTGGAGATTGACCTCCCCCATCTGCCCCCGAGGTTGCCTCTGTGTGGTGTAGTGGTTAAGAGTGGTGGACTCTAATCTGGGGAACTGGGTTTGATTCCTCACTCTTCCATATGAGCAGCGGACTCTAATCTGGTAAACCGGGTTGGTTTCCCCACTCCTCCACATGAAGCCAGCTGGATCACCTTGGGCTAGTCATAGTTCTGTCTGAACTTTCTCAGCCCCACCTACCCCACAAGGTGTCTCTTGTGGGGAGAGGAGGAAGTAGAAGAAGAAGAGTTGGTTTTTATTATGCCGATTTTCTCTACTTTTTAAGGACAATCAAACTGGCTTACGATTTCCTTTCATTCCTCTCCTATTATCTTAGGTGCTGTGGAACATAGGCAGAATAATGCTGCTGCTGTTGTCTTGTTTGTGGGCTTCCTAGAGGCACCTGGTTGGCCACTGTGTGAACAGACTGCTGGACTTGAAGGACCTTGGTCTTATTATATTCTTATTATTCCCTCTCTTATCTGTTCCAGATTCATGAAAAGCTGTGCCATTATGAAAGGCAGAGTCCGGTCCCTGTTCTGCACAGTGCATCGGCTCTAGCTGAAGATGTAAGTTTGATAAGCTGTCGTTTGATAAGCGTGTATGTGCAAGCGTATTCAACTTGGGCAGTACTCTTTCTGTAGTAGTTTCGGCTGCTCTTTTTAAAAACAGGTATTGAGAATCCCCTAATAATCTCTGCTTACAGAAGCCTGCTCCATTTGTCTGGCCAAGAAATAGAACCCAGAATGGGGCAGTGCAGAAGAAAAGGTGGGCCCGCATAGGCTGGATTCTCAGTCTGATTCCTGAGGTCAATAGAAAAAACGAAAAGGGAAAAAACTCAACCTAAGCTACACAAAGAATTAAAAGTTGAGCTAATATTATACAAATTGTTATTACAATTTATTATAGAGTGTATACACATTAAAAACTCTAGGCCCAAAACATATAGGCTTCAAATTAAAATGTCTAAATACCCAACAGTGTCGATGATCTGTAATAAATGCAAATGACCAATATAAAACCATACGCGTTTCGGCCCGTTTGGCCTTCTTCAGTGGACATGTACACATTCATACATATTTTCACAAACACATCCAAAAATACATTAAAAGTATGTTGAAAAGTAACCACCTTGTAAATTGTGTGGCCTGTTGTCAATTGTATCAAAATATGTTATTTTCACCATTTAAAATTGGCACACACACAAAGGTTCTTACAGTATTTTTACAATGTCCTGTGGATGTGTAAATCATCAAACAGTGATACAACGTATTGGCCCCCACTCTGGGGTTTCCAAATGCACCTCCTGATTTTCTCCAGAATAAATGGACACGTGCCATTCGTTCCTCTGCTGTAGTGGGGGGCAATACCTACTCTTCACTCTTGTCAACAGTGGGTCTTGGTGTTAATAGCCAGGTATTGTGGGAGGGAGCGATTTATGCCTCTACGCAGAGATGCATCACACACCACTGATCCTAAAGAAGAACATTTTGCTAATCTGTGGCCAACTGTGAGAGATTCAAAACAGATAAAAGGAAGTATTTTTTCACACAACACATAGTTTAATTGTGGAACTCCCTGCCCCAGGATGTGGTGATGGCTGTCAGCTTGGAGGGCTTTAAGAGGGGAGGGACATATTCATGGAGGAGAGGGGTATTCATGGCTATTAGTTAGAATGGATACTAGTCGTGCTGCATACCTAGTCTCTCTAGTATCAGAGGAGCATGCCTATTTTGGGTGTGGTGGAACACAGGCAGGATGGTGCTGCTGCACTCGTCTTGTTTGGGGGCTTCCTAGAGGCCCCTGGTTGGCCACTGTGTGAACAGACTGCTGGACTTGATGGGCCTTGGTCTGATCCAGCATGGCCTTTCTTATGTTCTTATGTTCTAACTTTCCATCTCTGTCTTACACTAGCATGATTAAGGACAAAACAGTAAAATGCTGGGAAATCCATGAATTGGTCTCCTGGGTATTTTTATTGGTAAATAGCAGCTGTTCCCCACTTCCTTATCAATTTTGACTGGGGCTGTGGACCTGGGGGAGTGTTATCCCTTTCCGTTTGCACTGTTTCTCTGAGAACCAGTGTGGTGAAGTGGCTAGAGTGTTGGATTAGGATCTGGGAGACCCAGGTTCGAATCCCCACTCTGCCACGGAAGCTTGCTGGGTGACCTTGGGCCAATCACACACTCTCAGCCTAACATATCTCGCTTGTTGTAAAAGGACATGATGGGGATAATGTCATGGACGAGCAATGTTACTTTTGGTTGCCACGCATAGAACACTGTAGGAATTTCATCAGTGTCTATGGTCTCTACCATAGAGATTGGGATAATTCCTGCAGTATTGCTCACACGGTGATGTCACTTCTGGGTGATCACCAGGAAATGACAAAGGGGGAAGAGTGAATGTCCCCTCTTCCCCAGCATCGTGACCTCAGTCTATACTGGTCAGATCCAGCATGGTGTAGTGGTTAAAAGCAGTGGGCTCTAACCTGGAGAACCAGGTTTGATTCCCCACTCCTCCACATGAGCGGCAGACTGGTGAACCGGGTTGGTTTTCCCACTCCTCCACATGAAGCCTGCTGGGTGATCTTGGGCTGAAGCTTATTCAGGTGATTCCCAGAAGCTGGTCTGGAAATTGGAGCCAACATACATGATCTGGGATACATGATATGGATAGAGAAGAAGAAGAGTAGTAGTAGTAGTAATAGTAGTAGTTGGTTTTTATATGCCAACTTTCTCCACCACTTAAGGAAGAATCAAGTTGGCTTACAATCATCTTCCCCTCCCCACAACAGACACCCTGTGAGGTAGGTGGGGCTGAGAGAGGTCCAAGAGAGCTGTGACTAGCCCAAGGTCACCCAGCTGGCTCATGTGTAGGAGTGGGGAAACAAATCCAGTTCACCAGATTAGCATCCGCCGCTCATGTGGAGGGAGGAGTGGGGAATCAAATCCGCTTCTCCAGACTAGAGTCCACCGCTCTTAACCACTACACCATACTGGTTAGGGAAACATAGACCAGACAATGCAAGCAGTCATTGCTTTCTCGCACACAGATGGATTTCTCTGTTATGTGTGTCCTTTTTGTTTTGTTTTTAAGGTGATAGAAGAATTGCAGACGGCGCCCATGAATAACGATGAAAAGGAGCTGCTTCAGCTGCTGTCCACACCACATCTCAGGGTAAAAGACTCTATGTTGGGTAGCTCAGGAATGGGGTGAGGGTAGGGTTGCCATCTTCCAGGTGGGGCCTGGAGATCTCCTGGAATGGCAGCTGATCTACAGGCTACACGGATAAGTTTCCCAGAACGTGTTCTGCTGCAGTGTCCCTTCTACGACGACATAAGATCACGGCATATTCTCCCCATATTGTCATCCTTTCCTGGGAGATCGGAAGAAGCCAAAGTTTCCCTTCTCTTAGCAGACTCCTCTCGGGAGATAACCTCTCAAGCAGCCAAATTTTGCCTCCAGTCTAGTGGGATTCGTAAACGGCTGATTGAAAATCTTTCCCCATAGACGATCTTTCCTCCTCTTCTTCAAATCATCCCTCCCAGAATCATCAACTTTCATTATTTTATTTTATTATTTTTAACCTAACTTTGATTTTTATTCAGAACTGATATTGTATTGAAATAAAACTTGGTTGATTGATAAGTTTCCCTGGAGAAAATGGTTGCTTTGGAGGGGCTTTTCTGTGGCGTTATACCTTTTTGAGGTCCCTCCTCTCCTCTCAGGAGATAACCTCTCAAGTAGCCAAAGGATGTGTCACTGGCCACCAAGACTAATTAATTCATGCCATCGTATTCCCTATTACTGTGTATGGATGTGAAAGCTGGACAGTGAAGAAAGCTGATAGGAAGAAAATAGATTCCTTTGAAATGTGGTGTTGGAGGAGAGGGTTACGGATTCCGTGGACTGCCAAAAAAACAAATCAGTGGGTTATAGATCAAATCAAGCCTGAACTGACCCTAGAAGCTAAAATGACTAAACTGAGGCTATCGTTTTTTGGTCACGTCATGAGACGACAAGAGTCACTGGAAAAGACAGTCATGCTAGGAAAAGTTGAGGGCAGCAGGAAAAGAGGAAGACCCAACAAGAGAGGGATGGACTCAATAAAGGAAGCCACAGCCTTCAATTTGCAAGATTTGAGCAAGGCTGTCAAAGATAGGACATTTTGGAGGACTTTCATGCATAGGGTCACCATGAGTCGGAAGCGACTTGACGGCATTTAACACACACCTCTCCCCGAACCCTGACCACCCAAGGCTCCACCCCAAAAATGCGAATTTCCTGACCTGGAGTTGGCAACCCTACCCTCACTGTTCTGTGATGCTTGATGGATGGGGAAACTGTTCTTGGGCATTTTATCAGTTCTAGCAATTCTTGGCTGTTGGTTAACCACCCATAAGACCTCCTGTTGGGCATCGGTGGCTACTTCCACATGGAAGATTTGCTACATCCTGGCTCTTGAACAGGAGCAGGGTTTTTTGGACTATCCTCATGATGCCAACCTCCTCTCCTTTATTGCATCTTCACAACAACCCCGTGAGGTTGGTTAGGCTGAGAGTATGTGACTGGCCCAGCAAGCTTGCAGGCCAGAGTGGGGATTTGAACCTGGGTTTCCCAGACCCTAATCCAGCACTGTAGCCACTGTAACGTCCTGGCCGCTGTGTCTGGGATTCTCTGATCAGACATTCTTTGCCAGATACAGGCTTCAGGGGGACCTATCTGTATAAGATCTTTGGTGCTAGGGAAATGTGTTTGTTCGTGTTAATTTAATTCTTATCTTGAGAAGAAGAAGAAGAGTTGGTTTTCATGTGCCTACTTTCTCTACCACTTAAGGAAAGATCACACCAGCTTACAATCACCTTCCCTCCCCCTCCCCACAACAGACACCCTGTGAGATAGGTGGGGCTGAGAGAGCTCGGAGAGAGCTGTGAGTAGCCCAATGTCAACCAGCAGGCTTCATGTGTAGGAATGGGGAAACCAACCCGGTTCACCAGATCACACTCCACCGCTCCATACCACTGCTCTTTACCACTACTCCATGCTATGCAGATGGCATTCTGCAATGCTCTGAAGCACACTCTTCTCCAGGAGGTGAGCAGAAGATGAGTAACGACATTTGGAAGAGGAGGAAGCAGGCTTACTATGCATCCCTACGTAGAATTACTCCAGTCCAAGTCCATCAAACCAGATAGGCTTAGACTAGAGTAACTCTCTTTAGGATTGCACTGTTTATTTCTCAGGTGCAAACCCCTGGCTTTCAGGGAGATGGGCTTTGAGCTGCTGAGTCTGGCGTTCTCCTCTGGACACCCCTTATCACTTAATTCCAGATATGTAGGAATAGTTGCAGCTCCCCTTTGGAAGTATGCTTGGCGGCAATTCCCTTAATACTTATTTCTTTTGCCTTTGAAACAGCTGGTTTCTCCCATAGCAGAGCTGCCGTTTGGGATTCCCCCCCCCCCCAACATTTAATTGGCCTTACCTAGTCATTTAAACCTATTGCTTTTCGTCCTGTGCTCAATGCATAATGCAAACAGCAGCTTCCCCTGCTAGCGGGAGTCTTTCATTTTCTCACTGCGGGGATAGAGGTCTTTAACTCTCTTTCCCTTTTAGGTTTGAATAGGTAGATAATGAACTGGGTTTTCAGAGTAGGGGTTTAATAACTTTTACTGAAAACCAGAAGATGGGAAGACAATGCTTGCAAATGGGTTCAAATTGTCGAGGTCTATAATAGATTCGGAGCGAATTGGAAATTCGGGTAGTGCAGAGGAGGGGCTGTTTAACAAATTATCCTTTCTTTGAGCAAGCTGATAAAAGTAATGGCAATTAAGATGCCGCCTAACAAAGAAATAAGCTTGTCTTTGGATCACGCACGCACGCACAATAAGAGATTGTGCATGCATGATATAAAAATGTGTGTGTTCATATAAAGTTAAATAATGCGTGAAATGTATTGTGTGTGTGTGTTAAGCTTACAATTTCGGCTCTGGGTGTGCGATCTTTTGCGGAGTTGCTCCAGCCTAAGCCCACTGATTTCAATGGGGTGAAGTGACTCTGCATAGGATTGCACTGTTAGCCTGCATCCTCAGGTAAAGCATCCTCTATCCATTTGCAGCCTTGACCTGGATGGCCCAGGCTAGCCTCAACTCATCAGATCTCAGAATCTAAGCCCTGGTTAGTACTTGGATGGGAGACCACCAAAGAAGTCTGGGGTTGCTACGCAGAGGCAGGCAATGGCAAACCACCTCTGAACTCCTCTTGCCTTGAAAACCCTGTGAGGTCTCCGTAAGTCAGCTGCGACTAGACGGCTGTGGCTCAGTGGTAGAGCATCTGCTTGGCATGCAGAAGGTCCCAGGTTCAATTCCCAGCATCTCCAGTTAAAGGGACTAAGCAAGTGGGTGATGTGAGAGACCTCTGCCAGAGACCCTGGAAAGCTGCTGCCGGTCTGAGTAGACAATACTGACTTCGATGGACCAGTGGTCTGATTCAGTATAAGGCAGCTTCATGTGTTCACTTTCTACCACCGAGCGTTTGTATTAGTTCACTTGTGTTCTTCGTTGCCCTTCTTTCTGTCTCTCTGTAAATTTTACCTTTTCTTCCATTCTGTTCCCTCTCTTCCCTTCCCTCTTTTCTGATCTGTGGAGATTTAGACCGGGAGAAGGAGGGACCCATCTTTGTATCGAATATAGGCCTCTGAACAGGGTCTTTTCGGTGCTGGCCCCTCAGCAAGGGCGCACACATTTTGGTTAGCCTTGCTCATCAAACAGGATTGGTTCTCATCAGGGGCCCTGCCCTTCTACCCAAGGGGAGGCGTTTCATAGTCCACTGAGCTTTGGAGATGCTGTGAGAACCTCTGAGACCCAGTGCAACTGTGGGAATGAGAGTTCTCCTGCCCTTCTCCCCAGCTCAGAGAGGCCGAGTGGGCAGTGGTTCATCCACATGGCATGGAGCCTTCTCGTTGGTGATTTCCGCTGCACATTAGCAGTTCATCTTCGTGTCCTCCTTGCAGTCCCACATGCAGTCCCAGCCTGAGCATGCAAAGTTCCCATATGTGCCTGCAAGGAGGACCACTCGATGAACAACAGTAAGCAACAGTATTTTTCCTGAGATTCTGTCCCCCCACCCCTTTCCCAAGCCTGAAAAAAAGGAGGAGAATCTCCTGGTTTTGCAGTAAGCTTTGGAATCATAGAATCATAGATAGCCAGCATGGTGTAGTGGTTAAGAGCAGTGGTTTGGAGCGGTGGACTCTGATCTGGAGAACCGGGTTTGATTCCCCACTCCTCCACATGAGCGGCAGAGGCTAATCTGGTGAACTGGTTTTGTTTCCCCACTCCTCCACATGAAGCCAGCTGGGTGACCTTGGGCTAGTCACAGCTCTCTCAGCCCCACCTACCTCACAGGGTGTCTGTTGTGGGGAAGGGAAGGTGATTGTAAGCCGGTTTGTTTCTGCCTTAAGTGGTAGAGCAAGTTGGCATATAAAAAACAACTCTTCTTCTTTTTCTTTCTTCTTCTTCATGCCATCAAGTCACTTCTTACTGATGGCGACCCTATGAATCAATATCCTCAAAAACGTCCTATTGTTAACAGGCTTTCTCAGGTTGTGCAAACTGAGGGCTGTTTTCTAGTTTAATATCACCCGAAATTGAATGGGACGTGGTGCTGAAGCATCACACCGAGGCTCAGTTTTATTATCAACTGTTAATAATGAAATTGTGGGATTCTATTGTGGTGGGTTCTCGTGCCTTTGCTGCCGCCACGCCGGTTCCTTTCCCATCAATATACATTTACTCATTCAGAAGTCAGTGTATCCCCCGAAGTGTGAAAAAAAAAATACTTCCTCCAGAAACTCCGCTTGCAGCTTCCTGGCTGGCTGCCAGCTTAGATCCATTGTATGAAATATTTAATGATACCAGGCAAGTGCGGCGGTGATGCGCTTTTTGGATTTATCTCCCGTCTAATTAAAAATGCACAGAATAAAAAGCATGGAAAGACAATTTCGGAGAAAAAAGGAAAGCCAGGATTCGGGTCCAGATTTAAGCATCACGCCCCCACACGTCTGAAGAAGAAGAGTTGGTTTTTATATGCTGACTTTCTCTACCACTTAAGGGAGACTCAAACCGCCTTACAATCCCCTTCCCTTCCCCTCTCCACCACAGGAACCCTGTGAGGTAGGTGGGGCTGAGAGAGCTGGGAGCTGTGACTAGCCCAAGGTCACCCGGCTGGCTTCATGGGGAGGAGTGGGGAACCAAATCCAGTTCACCAGATTAGCCTCTGCCGCTCATGTGGAGGAGGGGGGAATCAAACCCGGTTCTCCAGATCAGACTCCACCGCTCCAAACCATTGCTCTTAACAGTGGTTAAGAACATGCTTGCTCCCACGCTGCACGTCCGCAGAGCATGAGCGCCAGGAAGATAACTGCCAAGGGTCTTACGAAGAAGTAGTATGACCCAATATCCGCTTTGTTGTCATCCGCTGCTCCTAAAATTGGGTTGGCGGGGTTGGACTCATCTTGGGTGCCTGCCAAGCGATTGCAGTCCTTGTGCAGAACCGGCATGAGGTTCTGCTGTATTAAATGTAAGAGATTCTCCTGCAAAAGAGGATTGGGGACTCCATTCACAGATGGGATGGCGCTTGCCTCTAAATCCTGGGATTGCTCACATGGGTAACCCCTAGGAAGTAAGCCCTGTCTTTGTCTGGAGTCATCTGTTATTCCTGTGGCATAAGAACATAAGAAAGGCCATGCTGGATCAGACCAAGCCCATCAAGTCCAGCAGCCTGTTCATACAGGGGCCAATCGGGTGTCTCTAGGAAGCCCACAAGCCAGACGACTGCAGCGGCATCCTGCCTGTGTTCCACAGCACCTAATATAATAGGCATGCTCCTCTGGTCCTTCAGAGAATAGGTATGCATCATGACTAGTATCCATTCTGACTAGTAGCCATGGATAGCCCTCTCTTCCATGAACATGTCCACTCCCCTCTTAAAGCCTTTCAAGTTGGCAGCCATCACCACATCCTGGGGCAGGGAGTTCCACAATTTAATTATGCGTTGTGTGAAGGAATACTTCCTTTTATCAGTTTCGAAGCTTCTGATTGGCTATTGGAGATTTGATTGGCTATGCAGATGTTGCTTTGGCAGCAGCTGCTGCCGCAGCACAAGGATCTAAACTGTTACTGATGTTGAACGGTGACAATCATTTTGTGGTTGGCTCCGCCTCCTACAGCAGCCATTTTGTTTCTGCGCCCACTATGCCGTATCAAAATTCCAAATGTGCCCGCAGGCTCAAAAACTTGGGGACCTCTGATGTAGTGGTTAGAGTGTTAGATTAAGTTGAGGGGATCTGGGTTCAGATTATGTCTCAACAGAAAATCTTCCTCAGTGATGTGGGCTCTCTATCTCAGCCTAAACTACCTCAGAAGGTTGTTGCGAGTATAAAAAAGGAGGAGGAAGAGGAAGAACCGCGTATAACATCTCGGAGCAGGACAAAAATATGTGAAAAAGTCCTTTCCTGTTTCATCTTTCACATTACTCTTTTCTCTCTCTTCCCCGCTCTTCCAACTCCCAAGGCGATGCTTGTTGTACACGACACGGTTGCCCAGAAGAATTTTGACCCTGTCCTTCCTCCTTTGCCGGACAACTTTGATGAAGATTTTGATGAGGAATCGGTGAAAATAGTTCGTCTGGTGAAGAATAAAGAGCCCTTGGTACGTATGCTTATCTGTCCGAGCAGCATTTCTCAAAAGCCGTGAGGAAATCAGGAGCTGAAGAGAACGGGCTGTTCTGTGAAGATTTGAAGGCAGTTGAGGAACGAGAGAAGGTGAAATGAAAAAATGGAGAGGGAAGTCCTAGGGAGCTGATAGCTGCAGGCTCTGCTTCTCAAAGTTTATTTATTTATTTAAGGGATTTATATGCCACTTCTCCAAGTAGAAAAAAGAATACATAACATCATAATGTAGAATCCAACCAGTGTTTCTTCTAGTGTAAAAGGAGTGAGGGGTCTCTTTTGACCACCCATAAAGGGTATGTTGGAGGTCATGGGTTCCTAAGTATATCAAAGCTGTGTGGAATGTAAGGGCGGGAATTGGGGAAGACTGAGTAAAAAAGCTGGCTGGATCCAACCCGTAGGAACAGCAAGATAAATTATGAATATTAAATCAAGCCGGTTGGCAACCCAAGCACACAGCAACCCACAGAACAGGATTTTTTTCCCAAGATGGAACATCTGATATTAGAACTTGATTTTCAGGGATGACTAGAGGTTCTGGTACTACTGCTGCTAAAACTGGCAGGAATTTTCCTTCCTTCAGATGGTTGCATTGATCCAGATAATGGGAGCAAACATCTCTTTGGAACTAAATGGAACACTGATGAATGTATTAAATGCAGATGCAATCCTAGATTACGTTCATGTTGTACCAGAAATGGTGGTATTGTAGCTGTCCCAGGATACAAAACAGTTATTGATCCAAGAACATGTATATACGAATTCTGTAAGCCAATGAGCCTTCAAAACCATGTTTCTAAGCTTTAACGAACTATTCACGTTGGTGAACTTGAATAAATACTCGCCTGTCCTGCTTAAAAATAATAATAATATATATGCGTGTGTGTAAAGTGTCTTCAAGTCGCAGCCGACTTATGGCGACCCCTTTTGGGGTTTTCATGGCAAGAGACTAACAGAGGTGGTTTGCCAGTGCCTTCCTCTGCACAGCAACCCTGGCCTTCCTTGGTGGTATATATTACTGCATGCTCAGCATAAACAGTTTAAAACAACTATTGAGGAGCTTGACAATATCCATAAAAGAATCCTCAAGCTAGAACATAAGAAAGGCCCTGCTGGATCAGACCAAGGCCCATCAAGTCCAGCAGTCTGTTCACACAGTGGCCAACCAGGTGCCTCTAGGAAGCCACAAACAAGACGACTGCAGCAGCACCATCCTGCCTGTTTTCCACTGCACCCAATATAATAGGCATGCTCCTCTGATACTAGAGAGAATAGGTATGCAGCACAACTAGTATCCATTCTAACTAAGAGCCATGAATACCCCTTTCCTCCATGAATATGTCCACTCCCCTCTTAAAGCCCTCCAAACTAGAAGCAGGGCCCGCTTCTAAAATTATTGGACCTGGGAGAGAATCTTGATCTGTTGTATCCTGACCTGGTGTTTGAGGACTACATCTTGCAAGGGGAGAGGCAGTAGGTGTGGGCTATGACAATAATGTCACCCGAAAGCAGGCCGTGTCGGGGTACAGAAATGGGGGGGATAGTGGTGTTACATATGTTAACTGCAGCTTGAATGGTCTTTGCTAGGCAGTGGAACCAGAAAGCTGCCCCTAAAATACATGATTGGTTGTCAAAAATAAAAGAGGTGTACATTTTAGTGAAGCTAACAGAGCCAGCATGGTGGTGTGGTTAAGAGCGGTGGTTTGGAGTGGTGGACTCTGATCTAGAGGACTAGGTTTGATTCCCCACTCCTCCACATGAGTGGTGGAGGCTAATCTGGTGAACCGGGTTGGTTTCCCCACTCCTCCACACGAAGCCAGCTGGGTGACCTTGGGCCAGTCACAGTTCTGTTAGAGCTCTCTCAGCCCCACCTACCTCACAGGGTGTCTGTTGTGGAGAGGGGAAGGGAAGGCAATCATAAGCTGGTTTGAGTCTCCCTTAAGTGGTAGAGAAAGTCGGCATATAAAAACCAACTCTTCTTCTTACCAAAAAAGTAATGATATTAATAATGTAGACCTGTTATGGACAAGAACCATTCAAAGAATGGAAATGTCCATTTTATAATAATATATAGACATTGGTGAATGTCTCTTCTCCATTCCAGGGTGCAACCATTCGGCGGGATGAGCACACCGGTGCTGTCATTGTGGCACGGATCATGAGGGGCGGGGCCGCAGATCGCAGTGGTACGTTTCTTCCCCGATACATTTTCTTTGTGGCAAACAACTCTGAAATGTTCACTTTGTTCATACTGATAACCTGCCGTTGTTGTGTGTGGTTGAGTGAATGTGTTAAATGCGTCAAGTCTCTTCCAACTTACAGCGACCCTATGAATGAATGAACTCCAAAAGTCCTATCGTGAACAGCCTTGCTCATGTCTTGAAGACTGAGGGCCATGGCTTCTTTTATAGAGTCAATCAATCTCATGTTGGATCTTCCTCTTTTCCTGCTACCTTCAACTTTTCCTAGCATTATTGTCTTTTCCAGTGACTCTTTTCTTCTCATAATGTGACCAAAGTACAAAAGCCTCAGTTTGGTCATTAACTTTCTAGGGACAGTTCAGGCTTTATTTGAGCTAGAACCCGCTTAATTATCTTTTCGGCAGTCCATGGTATCCATAAAAGTCTCCTCCAGCACTACATTTCAGATTGGAAAGGGGTATGGGATTACATATGTGTTTGGGGTTATGGCATGTCAACACTGACGGACCTATTAGTTCTCCCCTAAAACACTTTAGCCCTGACTTGGATGGCCCAGGCTAGCCTGATCTGGCCAGATCTCAGAAGCTAAGCAGGGTCAGCCCTGGTTAGTATTTGGATGGGAGACCACCAAGGAATACCAGGGTTGCTGTGCAGAGGAAGGCACTGGCAAACCACCTCTGTTAGTCTCTTGCCTTGAAAACCCCATAAGGGGTCTCCAGAAGTCGGCTGCGACTTGACGGCACTTTACACACACACACAAAACACTTTAAACCAATGTAAGTGGTTGTGTTGTATTATATTGTGTTGTGTATGGTATGTATTGTTGGTTTATTGCTTAACAAATAGTGTGAGGAAATAAAAACATATTAAAAAATAAAATAAAATGCAGATATCATTTAATATATTTTCCTTCCTCCCCCACCCCCAGGTCTTGTGCACGTAGGCGATGAGCTGCGTGAAGTGAATGGCGTTGTTGTACTTCACAAAAGGCCCGAGGAAATCAGCCAGATTTTGGTGGGTGCTATTTTCCCCCTCTACTTGTAAGATATCTATTTATCAATTGGCAGTTACCCCATTTTAAGCTGCTTTAAGTCCCCATTGGAGAGAAAGGCAGGGTATAAATGAAGTAAAATAAATCAATAAACACTGTGGTGGTGATACATGAATTGTAAGCTGCTCTCTCTTTGGGCCGAACCAGATGTGAAGTTCTGCAACTGGGTCTCCCAGTGGTTTACTGTTTCTTTTACAGGGCCTGAGTAAGATCAGAACCATAACTGGATGGGAGGGTGTAAAAGAGCAGATGGGCTAGTTTGGATCGGGTCATCTTTTTAGTCTGTTTCAGCCTATTCTTGCTGGTACCTCGTCCCATGTGGCTTTTGTCCATGCAGGTCCCATGATCTATAGCAGTGTTTCTCAACCTTTTCACCCTCGCGGAACCCTTGAAATAATATTCATGTCTCAGGGAACCCCTACATATGATTATGTATGATTAGCCTATTCATCACTATTTCTCGTGGAACCCGTAGTGATTTCTCGCAGAACCCTAGGGTTGCAGCCAACCCTGGTTGAGAAACGCTGATCTATAGTGTAGCCCTTTTGGGTTGTCAAAGTGTACCCCCTCCTCCCTTTTACACTAGCGGAAAATCTGGTTGGATCCAACCTTAACCAAGGAAGGACCGATGTGGTCCGATATTCATTCGCTGTCATTTTGCCTTAGTGCATTCTCCTAATTATGCTCAGCATTTTTTCTAAGGTTTTTCTCCTCGTCTCGAGAAGAGTCTTTTAATTGGGGAAGCGAGTCTCCTGTTTTCCCAGAGCCGCAGAGACCCACTTAGGGTGTCAACTTTGACACGGGGTTAATTATATAGTCACGAGGCCCACCTCTTCCGTGCCAAAGAGGAGATGACGTGCTCTGCAACTCCCACGCTGGGGACCTGAAAAAAGCCCTTGTTGACGCCGATGCAATTAACTTTGCCGTCACAAATGTTGCTTCCAAACGAGGCGAGTTGCGCAAAAATTTGCTCTGCAAGATTGTAGAGTAGCCAAGGGCACCTTAATCACTAGTGCTATCTTCCTGTTTAAAAAAAAAGGGGGGGGGAAATCGGGAGATACTGCAAAAAAGGAAGATATTTTAAGGGGAACATCATGGAATTTTAGTTCAGCTAAACAAAAGGAGATGGGGAGACTAGAGAGACAGGACCGGAACAGTTTGAGAAGATCTAGATGGTAGTGCTTTCTTCTTGAGTCAGAGTGTGAGGGGCCTTGTCTTGCCTGGCTTTCATTCCTCCAACTGGTGCAGGATTCAGCTCTGCCCTTCTTTATTCATGGGGTAGACTCTGGGGTACTAAAGATGGACGGGTCCACTCCGAGGGTTCCTGCCCTGCCCGCTAGGATCTTGAATGGGAGGCTGGGGGTGCTCTTCAGAGCTAGAGTATCTATAGTGAAGACCCTGGGGGCTCCCCTTCCCTCAAGGGGTTTTCATTTCTTTCTGAGGTTTCTTCTTCCATGTTGAGGCTTGGCTAGAACCGGTCTTGACCTCAGATCCTTTCATCCATGCCCTCAGTTTTCCATTAAAGGCCCTCAACCCTGCATTACAGGAGAAGTGTGGCAGTATGCATAAAAATACTCATCCATCTCTCCCCATTGTGTCTGTTTTGCTCCTGGTGGATTACCAATTGACCAATGGAGGAAATGTGACCAGACAAACTCGGTGACAGACAGCAAGTAATGTGCATGCTTGACGAGTTCTCGGAATGAAATGATTTTATCGGTATGAGGAATGGTGTGTTGATAAGAGAGTGCAGAGTTTAGGAAAGGAGACGTGGCCAGCAGAAGAGCAATTCACTGGCGAAGCAGTTTTGCAAAAGAAGAATTCCCCAAGGTCTTGCAACAAAGTTTTCCCATCAACGGTTCATCATTCTTGACTCACCCCCTTCCCCGCATGCAAAGTTAGGATTATAAATTCCTTGGGGAAGGAACTCTACCTTTTTGTTCATGCTGAAAGGATCATGTATTCTGATGGAGTGCTATATAAGAGAACGGTATTGTAGCTCAGTGGCTAACAGCCCAATCCTAAGTAGTGTTGTAGCTTTGCATGTCCGTTGAATTCAAGGGGATAAGTCTGTTTAAGATTGCGCTGTTAGAGTCTAAGCATCTAATCAAGAAATCCCCTAATTCAAATCCTGCCCCCCCAGTCTCAGCTGGAATCTGTAACATGGGGGGGGGGGAGATAGTAATGCTGACCTTTGTCACTGGGAAAGGCAGTGTACTATAGTGGTTAGAGTGTTTGACTAGAAACTGGAGCATTTGGGTTCAGAACTCTGCTCCACCATAAAGCTTACCAAATGACCCTGAGCCAGTCACAATACCCACTTTCAGTTGTTATATTTTTGGCCGTCCTACAATGTGTACCGGGAGAGTGTACTACCTACGATCCTCTTGATAAATGCAGTCATCAATCTTTTGTGTGGGTAGGGCAATGTACATATTTTCAAGCTTCAGTGTGTGCAAACGCGTACCTGCATAAACATGGGTTTCTAATCTTGCGTACCATAGCTGAAAATATGCATAATGGTAGAAAGTGCCCTTAAGTCACAGCTGACTTATGGTGACACTGTAGGGTTTTCAAGGTAAGAAGGTGGCTTGCCATTGCCTGCCTCTGCGTAGCAACCCTGGACTTCCTTGGTGGTCTCCCATCCAAATACTAACCAGGGCCGACCCTGCTTAGCGTCCGAGATCAGACAAGATCGGGCTAGCCTGGGCTATCCACTCTCCGCACAAAATGGTAACTACGTGTATCAAGAAATAGAATAAAAAGAGTCGGTTTTTATATGCTGATTTTGTCTACCTTTTAAGGAGAGTCAAACCAGCCTACCATCTCCTTCCCTCCCTCTCCCCACAACAGATACCTTGGAAGGTAGGTGAGGCTGAGAGAGCTTTAAGAGAACTGTGACTAGCCCAAAGTCACCCAGCTAGCTTCATGTAGAGGAGTGGGGAAACCAACCTTGTTCACCAGATTAGAGTCTGCCACTCATGTGGAGGAGTAGTGGGGAATCGAACCCGGTTCTCCAGATTAGAGTCCACTGCTCTTAACCACTACACCACGCTGGCTCTCAAAAGGTATGAAGGTGTCTCGTAGCCCAAGGTGGCTCTCCACAGCCCCTTTCACCTCCCAGCTCTGCTAGGGCTCAGACCAAATTTACACCCGTGTCACTTAAAATGACATACATCTGTTGGCATGCAGATAATTGATGGTGGTGGAAAGTGTCATAAAGTTGCGGCCAACTTATGATAACCCCCGTAGGGTTTTCAAGGCAAGAGACATCCAAATACTAACCAGGGCTGACCCTACCTCACTTCTGAGACGTGACGAGATCGAAGTAGCCTGGGCCATCTCCTGTCCACACGAAACGGTGACCGCATGTATCAAGAGGATTGTGTAAAACTCAGACCCCTGGAGCCAGTGTGGCATGGTGGTTAAGAGCGGCGGACTCTAATCTGGAGAACTGGGTTTGATTCCTCACTCCTCCACTTGAAGCCTGCTGGGTGACCTTGGGTCCAGTCACAGTTCTCTCTGAACTCTCTCAGCCCATGTGGAAGCAGGCAATGGCAAACCACCTCCGAACGTCTCTTGTCTTGAAAACCCTGCGGGGTCGCCATAAGTCGGCTGTGACTTGAGGGCACATTCACACACTCCTGGCACGCAAGGAGTTAGGAGTGCCCAAAATATAGCGACTGAAAAAGGCTAATCTCTTAGCCTAACGTACCTCATAGGGTTGTTGTGAAGATAAAATGGAGGAAGGGAGAGCCCTGTATTTGCTCTGAGCTCTTGGAAGAAAGGAGGGATTAAAAATGTAAGAGATGTATTATGGAGCTGCAGTAAAGTTTATGTGTGTGTTAAGTGCTGTCAAGTCGCTTCCGACTCATGGCGACCCTATGCATGAAGTCCTCCAAAATGTCCTATCTTTGACAGCCTTGCTCAGGTCTTGCAAATTGAAGGCTGTGGCTTCCTTTATTGAGTCCATCCATCTCTTGTTGGGTCTTCCTCTTTTCCTGCTGCCGTCAACTCTTCCTAGCATGACTGTCTTTTCTAGTGACTCTTGTCGTCTCATGACGTGACCAAAATCCGACAGCCTCAGTTTAGTCATTTTAGCTTCTAGGGTCAGTTCAGGCTTGATTTGATCTATAACCCACTGGTTTGTTTTTTTGGCAGTCCACGGTATCTGTAACACTCTCCTGCAACACCACACTTCAAAGGAATCTACTTTCTTCCTATCAGCTTTCTTCATTGTCCAGCTTTCACACCCACACATAGTAATAGGGAATACGATGGCACGAATTCATCTAGTCTTGGCGGCCAGTGACACATCCTTACACTCCAAAATCTTTTCTAGCTCCTTCATGGCTGCCCTTCCTAGTCTCAATCTCCTTCTGATTGTAAAAGTTTACGACAAGATAATGTACATGAAGCGCTTTGAGCCCTCTTAAGCGCTACGCAAACACACAGTATTGTCGCTACTGTATAATTGTGACATGCCCCAGACCCAATTGAGTATTTTTATTATCACGGTTCTATCGTTGATGTACATGATGCTTTATAAAAAATTGAGATATTCCTCAGAGCGCTTGTCGCTTCATGATTAGAAAAAATGAGCCTCTTGTCTTTTTGGGGAGGGTAGCATCTTTTCATCTTCCCCAGCGTGGCTCAGAAACGAGAAACCAAGCGAAGGAATCCTTTGATGGGCCAATTAATGTTTCGAATGTGGGTGGTTGCGTTCCCTGGCCTCACAAAATCCGTATTTAGGCCGCAGAAAGGAGAAGGAAAACACTTCTCCCAGCCGTGGCAGCTTTCACAACAGGGGTACCCAGAAGTCGGCATTCAGGGACTTGCAGGTAAGTTCGGCTTTGCTTGAGGGATTCAGGCTACCAAAAAAGAAAAAAAAGAACCATCTCAGTTCAGTTTCACTGCCAGCGGCGGCATCTGTCTATTTAGTAAACTCTGACAATGTGCTGTAAGTGGTATGGTATTTGTTCTTGAATGCTTAAAGTATTAAGCGGGGGGGGGGGGAGGAAATGCTGCTCTAGGGACAAAAGCGGCGAATGAAAAATAGCGATTGCTTTTTGCAACAGAGCAACCACGTGGGAGGCGAGCTCCTAACTGGCAATGCCGTTTGTGTAGCTCTCTTGCAGACACGTCGGCCCCAGCCCCCAGTTCTTCGCCAAGAACTGTTTAGCCTGGAAAGAAGGCGGCTAAGGGGAGACATGATAGAGGTCTATAAAATTATGGATGGTATGGAGAGAGTGGACAGGGAGACGCTTTTCTCCCTCTCTCGTAATGCTAGAACGCGGGGGCTGGAGGGTGAGAGATTCAAAACTGATGAAAGGAAACATTTCTTTACACAACGCATAGTTCAGATGTGGAACTCCCTGCCCCAGGATGTGATGGTTGCCAACTTGGAAGGCTTTAAGAGGGGAGTGGACATGTTCATGGAAGAGAGGAGTATTCATGGCTACTAGTCAAAATGGATACTAGTCATGATGCATACCTCTTCTCTCCAGGATCAGAGGAACATGCTGAATATAATAGGTGCTGTGAAACAGAGGCAGGATGGTGCTGCTGCCATCGTTTGTTAGCTTCCTAGAGGCACCTGGTTGGCCACTATGTGAACAGACTGCTGGACTTGATGGGCCTTGGTCTGATCCAGCATGGCTTTTCTTATGTTCTTAAGAGCTGGTTTCTGCAGTGTTTGTGTTATTACTCAAATCCTGGAAATGTCCATACCCTGGAGTATTTGCATTTTTTTTCTGCTTTGGCTAACCATAAGGAGGGTGGGACCATGCAAAATGCTGGCACCTTTATCCAGGAGTCCTTAACCTGGTGCCTGTGGGCGCCATGACACCCGCAGACACCTTTTCTCGTGCCCGGCAAGTGTTTTTTGGAAGTGGGTGTGGCCAGGTAGACTTCTGCCCAGCAAGACTTCTGATTGACTATTGGAGATTTTTTTTTTAAAAAAAGTCTTCATTTAAGAAAGAAAATACATTTCTTTATAACATGATAAAAAACTAGAAATACACAGAAATATATATTACAATAATACCAGCAGCTTGAACTGATATGGAAAAGTGGTAGATGTAATTGAAATGCCATTGGAGAAAAGAAAGGCACATTCTCAGTTGTCTACTTAACCGGTACCAATTATAGCATTAGATTTGATTGGCGGTGCAGATTTTTTAAAAAATGTTGCTTTGGCAGCAGTTGCCACCACAGCACAAGGATGCTGTGTTACTGAAGTTAAGATTTGGCAATCGTTTTGTGGCTGGCTCCGCCTCCTGCAGCAGCCATTTTGTGGCAGCCATTCTGTTGCTGCGCTCGCCGTGTTGTGCCAGAATTCCAAGTGTGCCTGCAGGCTCAAAAAGGTTGGGGATTCCTGCCTTTATCGCTGGAAATACATTGCTTATTTATTTTATTATCATGTAAAAAGGTAAAGGTAAAGGTCCCCTGTGCAAGCACCCATGGGGTGGCGTCACATCCTGATGTTTACTAGGCAGACTTTGTTTGCGGGATGGTTTGCCAGTGCCTTCCCCAGTCATCTTTCCTTTACCCCCAGCAAGCTGGGTCCTCATTTTACTGACCTCTGAAGGATGGAAGGCTGAGTCAACCTTAAGCCGGCTACCTGAAAACAACTTCCGTTGGGATCAAATGTATAATTAAATTGTGGAATTCACTGCCCGTGGGTGTAGTGATAACCAGGACCCTAGATAGCTTTAAGTTCTGATCTGGATAGTCCAGGGTAGTCCAATCTCATCAGATCTTATAAGCTAAGCAGGGTTGGCCATAGTTAGTATTAGGATCTTGTTGTAAATTGTAATAGGGTGGTGGGTTCCTTCCTTCTTCCCTCCTTCCCTCCTTCCCTCCTTCCCTCCCTCCTTCCTTCTTCCTTCCTTCCTTCCTTCCTTCCTTCCTTCCTTCCTTCCTTCCTTCCTTCCTTCCTTCCTTCCTTCCTTCCTTCCTTCCTTCCTTCCTTCCTTCCTTCCTTCCTTCCTTCCTTCCTTCCTTCCTTCCTTCCTTCCTTCCTTCCTTCCTTCCCTTCTGGAAGACAGCCCCGTAACCTTTTGTACAAGCAGAACAAATTTGATTTCACTTTTGTTTGCATGTTATTCCAGCACTCGATCGAAAAGGGCCCTTCCACACGCAGAAAGGCACTATGGATTGAGGCTGCCGCTCAATGAGAGAGCATCTGTTTTGCATGGAGAAAGTCCCAGGTTCAATCCCCACCATCCCCTGTTCAAGAAATTGACTAGCAGTTGATGTGAAAGACCTCTGTCTGAGACCCCGGAGCACTAGTCAGTAGATAGTACTGAGGTTGATAGACCTTTGGTCTGGTAAAAGGCATCTTGATATGTTTCTGTGGTTCAACCCACTGTTGGTTACCTTTGGCATCTCTGTGCTCAGTTTGTGCACAAAGTTTTGGTCTTTTTGCTATTGATTTCCACAGAATGTCGACTCATTCAGCTCCCCTTCCCTCCATTTTCTTCTGCCATTCCTCTGAGCACATCAGCCTATGTGAGATCTGGAACGTCGGAAGGTTTTATATTCTTATCATAACTGAGCCAAACGGGGTTTCTTTGTGCAGATGCAGCCTTCTTTTCCACCCACATACACAACACATGCGCACACGCAAACCCCCTCCATGTTCTTTCTCTCAGGCTCAGTCCCAGGGATCGATAATGCTGAAAATAATTCCAGCCATCAAGGAAGAAGATCGCCTGAAGGAAAGCAAGGTAAGAGAGCGCGCTGGAATAAGGAGATGCTCCAATTTGTTAGAAGGACTCCAGGCTGGGAATTTGCTTTCGGAGTCTGTGGGAAGCTGTAGCGGGTTTCAGGTCAGGGCCACGTTTACAGACGAGCTTAAACTGCTTTCAGAGAGATTAACTGTCATGGTTTCCCTCAAGGAAACCTGACAGCTTTGGCAGGGGGATGAGAATTCTGTAATAGAAATCCTTTATCTTCCTCATTCAACCGTAGTCCCCAGAAGCAAGCCTTAAAGTCCCTCATCTTCCAAGGCCCTCCGTTGGCTGCCCGTCATCTGAGATTCGGCAGGCCGTGACAAGGAGACAGCTTGGCACCTGCTCTGGGGACTTTTAGGTGCCAGGAAACTTCTGTCCCATTGGCCTGTTCTGGGGATTGACCCTTCCACGCTCTTCCTTTCCTGGCCTGCATGATCTGTCATAACTGGTCTGTCTTGCTGCTTCTGGCTTGATTTTAGGTTGTTCTGTTTGTGTGTTAAGGAGCCCCGTGGCGCAGAGTGGTAAGCTGCAGAACTGCAGACCAAGCTTTGCTCACGACCTGACTTCGATCCCGACGGAAGTTGGTTTCAGGTAGCCGGCTCGAGGTTGACTCAGCCTTCCATCCTTCCGAGGTCGGTAAAATGAGCACCCAGCTT
This sequence comes from Euleptes europaea, assembly GCF_029931775.1. Lineage (NCBI taxonomy): Eukaryota > Metazoa > Chordata > Lepidosauria > Squamata > Sphaerodactylidae > Euleptes > Euleptes europaea. The sequence continues at coordinate 22,706,722 of NC_079329.1, forward strand.
ACTGGGGGTAAAGGGAAGATGACTGGGGAAGGCACTGGCAAACCACCCCGTAAACAAAAGTCTTCCTAGTAAACGTCGGGATGTGATGTCACTCCATGGGTCAGGAATGACCTGGTGCTTGCACAGGGGACCTTTACCTTTTTATTTGTGTGTTTTTGGTGTATGGGATTTTTTAAGATGGCTTTTATTGCATTTTTGTTGTGTTTGGATCGTACATTGGAAGAATTAGAAAAGAGCTGGAGTCCAGCAGCACCTTAAAGACTAACAAAATTTCTGGTAGGTTATGAGCTTTTTTACACAGGGTGGTGTAGTGGTTAAGAGCAGTGGTTTGGAGCGGTGGATTCTAATCTGGAGAACCGGGTTTGATTCCCCACTCCTTCACATGAAGCCAGCTGGATGACCTTTCTCACAGCTCTCTTGGAGCTCTCTCAGTCCCACCTACTTCACAAGGTGTCTGTTGTGGGGAGGGGAAGGGAAGGTGATTGCAAGCCGGTTTGATTCTTCCTTAAGTGGTAGAGAAAGTTGGCATATAAAAAAACAACTCTTCTTCTCTCTCTCTGTTCTTCTCTCATAAAGGTAAGGTAAAGGTCCCCTGTGCAAGCACCAGGTCATTCCTGACCCATGGGGTGACGTCACATCCCGAAGTTTACTAGGCAGACTTTTGTTTACGGGGTGGTTTGCCAGTGCCTTCCCCGGTTGTCTACACTTTACCCCCAGCAAGCTGTGTACTCATTTCACCGACCTCGGAAGGATGGAAGGCTAAGTCAACCTTGAGCCGGCTACCTGAAACCAACTTCTGTTGGGCTTGAACTCAGGTCGTGAACAGAGCTTTTGACTGCATCTTCTCTCATACCCTGCCAGAAATTTCGTTAGTCCTTAAGGTGCTACTGGACTCTGGCTCTTTTCTACTGCCTCAGACAGACTTAACACAGCTACCCATTGAGATCTGTCTCCATGTTGGAAGAAGTTAGGATAGTTTATTAGGGTGGGGGTGGGGGGTTCTAATTCTTCTAATTCAGGGTGGCGAATTCTGTGATCAATAGAAAATCCTGTGGGTTGGATCCAGCCAGCTTCTCTGCTGATGAAAAAGGGAGAAACCAAACATGCTGAGGATCAGAGGACCGGCATGAACAAGTCACGTGTGACGGGGGCTGTAACAAAGAGAGGAATTGGGTGAGATTTAGTGAAGACGCCGGCTGCATCCTACCCTGCGTCTGTTTCATGCACCATAGAATAACTACAGGGCGGGCCCTGGTTTTCATTTGTCCTTCGCCAGGTGTTCATGAGAGCCCTTTTCTCCTACAACCCCAAAGAGGATAAAGCCATCCCTTGCCAGGAAGCTGGGCTGCCATTTCAGAGAAGACACATCTTGGAGGTGGTGAGCCAGGATGACCCGACCTGGTGGCAGGCGAAGCGTGTGGGGGACACCAACCTTCGGGCTGGGCTGATCCCCTCGAAGCAGTTCCAGGAAAGGTGAGCTGGAGGACGGTGGGGTGGAGGGGTTTGCCAGTTCTGTTTCTGTGCTTGGTTTATAGCAGAGATCAGGGGTGAGGCAAGAATGCGATGAGGAGAGGGGGGCTCTTTTTAACTTCTGATTTGCTAATTTTCATAGAATCATAGAGTTGGAAGGGGCCATACAGGCCGTCTAGTCCAACCCCCTGCTCAGTGCAGGATCAGCCTAGAGCAGGGGTGTCAAATCTTTGGGCTTCCCTGGGCCACATTGGAAGACAAAGAATTGTCTTGGGCTGCACATAAAGTACACTAATGCTAACGATAGTTAATTCATAATGTTTTAAGTAATTTTGCGATTTTGTGTTGGGTCGCATTTATAGCCATCCTGGGCCTCATGCGCAGTTTGGATGAGCCTGGCCTAGAGCATCCCTGAAAAGCATTTGTCCAGCTGCTGCTTAAAGACTGCCAGTGAGGGGGGAGCTCGCCACCTTCCTAGGTAGCTGATTCCACTGCTGAACAACTCTTACTGTAAAATATTCCCCCCAATATTCAACCAGGACCTTTCTGCCCATAATTTATACCCATTATTGCGAGTCCTATCCTCTGCTTCCAACAGGACAGCCCCCCGCTCTCCTCTAAGTGACAGCCTTTCAAATACTTAAAGAGAGCAGACATATCCCCCCTCAATCTCCTCTTCTCCAGACTGGATGTTCCCAATTCCCTCAACCTTTCCTCTTAGGGCTTGGTCTCCTGGCCCCCGATCATCCTCGTCGCTCTCCTCTGCACCCACTCCATTCTGCCCACATCCTCTTTGAATTGAGGCCTCCTTTCAATTTTAGTGCATTGTTAACCAATACTGACTTGTTTGAACCTGTTTGAGTTGGTTTCTCATGGTCTCAGTGTCTTTGCAATACAGCGATGCTTCTTTTAAGAGGAATCTGTATATTTTCTGTATTTATAGGCAATCTAAATATTTCTATTTAGTTCCTGTTTTGGGCCCAGTTGAAGCTGTTGAAGAGTCCACACATTGTTTCCCACTTGGGGCCACTTTAGCATGTGTGGATTTCATCTTATGAGCATACGAATTGGTCTTCTGTGTAAAGGGGTGCACAGTGCAATCCTGTGAAGAGTTACTGTAGTCTGGATCCAGAGAATGTTGGGGACATACCCTGATAACAGTTCCATTGGATAGTCTTTCTCATTTTCAATCAATAGCCAGATTTAGGGCAGGGATAAAATTTGACCACTGATTCTCAATGTAAGCATTTCCCCCCCTTTCTTTTTGCCTTTCTGTGCTTTGTGTGACTTGGCTCGCTTGTCAGAGCCATCTCTTTGCCCAGCAGGCATCTTTTCTGTGGTGCACCTCTTTCATACTGCAGTCTGGATTGTGCAGGTTGGTCTGTGCATGGCACCAGGTGGATGATTTTGCCTTTGTAGCAAGGGATTGGATTGGGCAGCCTTTGGATGCATTCTTCATTTAATACAAATATCTATTCAGATTCTGTAACTTCTGTTCTATGCAAATGGACAATGGCATTTACTTATCCCTGAGCATTGTTCCCATTCAGGAACTATAACATCCTCCAGTTAAATATGTATGACTAATGAAGAGCCCTGTGGTGCAGAGTGGTAAGCTGCAGTACTAGCACTGGCAAACCACCCCGTAAACACAGTCTGCCTAGAAAACGTTGGGATGTGACGTCACCCCATGGGTCAGGAATGACCCAGTGCTTGCACAGGGGACCTTTACCTTTAATGAATCCCTGCTTGTTTACTTGTTTGCTTGGATTTCTGTCCTGCTCAATGACAAGAGTGCCTCTGAGCTTGCACAGAATGATCTCCCCTTGCTGCTTAAGAGGGGTGAATCTAACGGTGTTGCATGCCTTTGGGGGTAAGGAGAAACAGGGAAGGTGCCGTTTCAAAAAGGGTCTGTTGTTTTTGCAGCCTCTTCCGCTTCTGTCTGGCTGGGGAAATCGAAATGGAAGAGCTCTTGAACGTGCTGTTCAGGAAGGATAATCTATTGTGAATTGATCGGGGCAAACCTTTTCTGTTAATTACAGCAGACCTCCATTTCAATCTCACAAATGGCAGGCTAAATGCTAGATTCTGCTTTTTGAGTCCAGTGTGACATTCAGGATAGACTCTGGAGTGAATCCTATCAGATTTTCTACTCAGCGTTACCAAGTTTGTCTCTTCACTGCAGTCCCTCCATCCTAAGAACACAAGAAAAGCCCTGCTGGATCAGACCAAGGTCCATCGAGTCCAGCTGTCCATTCACACAGTGGCCAACCAGGTGCCTCTAGGAAGCCCCCAAACAAGACCACTGCAGCAGCATTATCCTGCCTGTGTTCCACAGCACCTAACATAATAGACATGCCAAATGCTGCTTTAAGGTCTATTAAGGCTGCATACAAAGCTGTTGGACCCTTAGAAGAATATTTTTCAATTAAATGTTGTAAAATCAGGCAGTGGTCTAAAGTAGACCTGCCCTCTATAAAGCCTGCTTGTTCGTCGACAGTTATGTCCTCTTGATCTAGCCAGTTGGTAAATTTGTCGTGAAGGTGCTTGGCATACAATTTACTAATAATGCGGAGGAGACTAATAGGCCTATAGTTGGCCGGATTGTCCCTCTTTCCTTCCTTAAAAAATGGCACCACAATCGCCCTGCCCCAGTACTTTGGCTTATGTCCAGTCCTATCTATATAGGTGAAAAATGAGGCTAGGAAAGGAACCCACCAATCTACGTTGTTTTTCAGAAGTTCGGGTGGAATAAAATCAGCACCTGGGGCTTTTCCTACTCTAAGGTGGTCAATCAAGGATTCATCCTCCCTTAAGGAGACAGGGGGCCATACGGGCAGGTCCTCTATCCTCTCTAAGGTACTCCATAATGTGGAAATCTCTTAGCTTAGTTTACCTCAGAGGGTTGAGGCAAGCATCACGCGTGGCACCCTAAGCTCCTTGGGGGAAGGGAGAGATAAAAATGTGTACTTTACTTTAATGATATTGTTCACATGGCCAATTCGGCCCTGAATACTAATTTCCTCGTGGGCTATTCAGATAGTTCCTTTTTCTTCCTTTTTATTTTGATCTCAGTGGGACATTGTTCAAGGCCGAATTGGCCATGTGAACAATACCATTAAAGTATTTTTTTTAATCTTAATTGACTGGGAAAGAAATTTGGTAGCCGCCAATGTGATATTAAAATCCACCCCTGCTAAAAGGATAAAAATTGGTGTGAGAGACGAGTTCTGCCGGCATAGATGAGCTGGATGCTGTTACCCGCAGCCCCGCACGGCAAAACTTTACACCCTTAACGTATGGGCCCCAATTTTCTGGTCAGCCTCGGCAACCACACAAGGGTTAGGAGACAGAACTGGCCTCCTCTGAAAAGCTTTGCTGCTGTGAATTTTTCTTTTTCCTAAAAATTGATTTTTTGTGTGCGCCCAGGAGGGAACAGATCGATGATAATAGAAATGAATGCTCTGCATCTTGCGGGTTGCTCGCCTTCCGCCCTTAATTGTAACCTTTCCTTTGAGTATTCATCTTTGGACAACTCCTGCATCCAGAATCTGGACGGGAGCGAACGAATAGTAATAAAGACCAGAAGCAGGAAAAGAAAATGCTGTAGCATTGCAGACGGCTTAATCTTTCCCGTTTTGTACGTGTGGCTGATCTATTAAAAGCGGGGGGCGGGGAGGGAGCTAATCCCTCCCTCCTCCCTCTCCCCAGTGAAGCTGCAGGAACAGTTTCTTTCCAAAGAAAGTGCCACCTCCCTTCTCTTGGCCCTTGAACAAGCACTTCGATGCGCTGGCTGTGCGCATGACTTATTTTGAGCGAGTGTCGGTCTCATACCTGGATTCCTGGATTGGCTTACAAAGAAGGTCCAGTGGTTGGAATTGTGTCCTGTGGTTGGAATTGTTGCTGTGCCCACCATGCCGGGTCCGAATTCCAAGTGTGACCCGCAGGCTCAAAAAGTTTGGGGATCCCTGCCCTATGGGATTGCCATAATTTGGCTGCGTGTTTGCCGCACTTCCCACCACTACATCGCCTTTTGACTCCTCGAGATGCTTGTTTTGTGAGTGCCTTGCATTTTAAATATTTTTCTTTATGATGATGATGATGAAGAAGAAGAGTTGGTTTTTATATGCTGAATTTCTCAAACAGGTCTACACTATTAATATCATTACTTTTTTGGGAAGAAGAAGAAGAAGAAGAAGAAGAAGAAGAAGGGTTGGTTTTTATATGCCAACTTTCTTTTCCCACTTAAGGGAGACTCAAACCGGCTTACAATCACTTTCCCTTCCCCTCCCCACAACAGACACCCTGTGAGGTAGGTGGGGCTGAGAGAGCTCTAACAGAGCTGTAACTTGCCCAAGGTCACCCAGATGGCTTTGTGTGGAGGAGTGAGGAAACAAATGCAGTTCACCCGATTAGCCTCCGCCGCTCATGTGGAGGAGTGGGGAATCAAACCCGGTTCTCCAGATCAGACTCCACCGCTCCAAACCACCGCTCTTAACCACTACACCACACTGGCTATGCTATTTTGTTGCTGTTGTTTTATATAATTAATGGATTTTTTTGGGGGGGTGCGGTTTTTATTGTTAATACTTGCCTAGTTATCTGGGGAAAAGGGTGGGTTTATAAATATTTAAAAGAGATAGATTCCTGCGACATACAAAGAACAGAAAAGTGTGCATTTTGGAGCATACAAAATACTTTCTGCTCATCACTTCGCAAGTACTAATAATCTCTACACGCTCCAGGTTCTGGGGCAAAGCCTTCCAGATCAGACAGTATGCCTCTTAGCACCTGCCACTGTAGAAATATGATCAATATATTTTATTAATGTTTTAGTCACAGACCTTAACAATATTCAGATTAAAAACATACACAATATATAACCCACACCCAGAATTACATGAATAAAATTTTTACAATGTTACAGTCACGTATATGCATATTATTATTCCCCTAACATTATAGTTCCCCGAAATATTCTTTATATGGCAACTTCAGAGCCTAATTTTCAACAAATGTCTTCCTTAACTTAGACGCTAACAACAACAAAAAAAGCCACTCTAAGCGTGATCTTGCCTTGTGGCGCAGAGTGGTAAGCTGCAGTACTGCAGTCCAAGCTCTGCTCACGACCTGAGTTCGATCCTGACAGAAGTTGGTTTCAGGTAGCTGGCTCGAGGTCGACTCAGCCTTCCATCCTTCCGAGGTTGGTAAAACGAGTACCCAGCTTGCTGGGGGTAAAGGGAAGATGACTGGGGGAGGCACTGGCAAACCACCCCGTAAACAAAGTCTGCCTAGGAAACGTCGGGATGTGATGTCACCCCATGGGTCAGGAATGACCTGGTGCTTGCACAGGGGACCTTTACCCTTTTAAGTGTGATCTTAGAATTAACACCTGCCATTAAATTCCAACTCGGCCCTCAACTGTATCTAATACATCGGGATATGCTGGGTTAATTTAAAACGAATGGAGTCATAAAATGGGCAACTAAACAAAATATGTGGGAGGTCCTCTATTGAACCCGTGGAACAGGAACATGGCCTTAGATCATGGGGAATTTTTAAAATATCTACCATGGGTATAAGCTGATGGCATCGTTTGAAATCGTGTTGTTGCAAATGCTCTCCTTAACCCTCTCTCAGCACCTGCCGCTGTAGAAATACATCACCCTGCTCTCCATTTAGCTGGAGGCACCGACTCTCACCCACGTTTCCGTCTGCACCGTTGTCTGATTCTTTATAGTTCCCCCTGTCTCTGAATGATAACTGCTATTTTTGTATTTAGGCGCCTGATGTACAGGAGGACCATCGGCATGCTGCACAACACGAGAAGCTTAACAAAGCCGCTCTGTAAGTCACTGCACGTCTTTCTCTTTATTCTCCCCTCTCCCCAAGGAACTCGCATTTTTGGCCCAGCTGAATTTTGGAAGGTTTTCTTTGCGGGGTTTGAACGGCGATTGTTTGACAGACCGGAGTTTGACGCCCCAGGGAGCAGGCAGCGCTGCAGAATCATGCCATTTGAGTAGAACAGCTGCCCGAGAGTCACGTATTGCTTGTGAGTTGGTGGGATTCGTATGGGGAACGTGGCTCGTGACAAGGGAAATGAGCTCCATTGGGGCAAAAGGAAGAAGAGTTGGTTTTTATATGCCAACTTTCTCTAGAGCTTAAGGAAGACTCAAACTGGCTTATAATCACCTTCCCTTCCCCTCCCCACAACAGACACCCGGTGAGGTAGGTGGGGCTGAGAGAGCTCTATCAGAGCTGTACCTTGCCCAAGGTCACCCACCTGGCTTCATGTGTAGGAGTGGGGAAACCAATCCAGTTCACCAGGTTAGCCCCCTCCGCTCATGTGGAGGAGTTCGGAATCAAACCCGGTTCGCCAGATCAGAGTCCACCGTTCCAAGCCACTGCTCGTAACCACTACACCATGCTGGCTGAAGGGTAGAAGAGAGATGAAGTCATAGGGGTGGAAAGATTCTGAAAGCGATCCTACAGTCTGAGAATTCTGACTGCGCATACCGGCCTTCTGATGAAGAACCACGTGTTTCGGAACCTCCACAACCTGTGCCATTCCAGCCTGTCCTTAAGAAAGAGGAATATTCCACATTAGGGTTGTCAACCTCCAGGTACTAGAAGACTTTCCATATGCCGACTTTCTCTACCACTTAAGGAAAAATCCAACCGGCTTACAATCACCTTCCCTTCCCCTCCCCACAAAAGACACCCTGTGAGATAGGTGGGGCTGAGAGAGCTGTGACTAGTCCAAGGTTACCCAGCTGGTCTTATTCGGAGTGGGGAAACCAATGCTGTCCCCGAGATTCGCTTCCACTGCTCATGTGGAAAAGTGGGGAATCAAACCCGGTTCTCCAGATCAGAGTCCACTGCTCCAAACCACTGCTCTTAACCACTACACCACGCTGGCTGGAGATCTCCTGCTACTACAACTGATCTCCAGCCGATAGAGATCAGGTCGCCTGGAGAAAATGGCTGCTTGGGCAATTGGGCTCTATGGCGTTGAAGTCCCTCCCCCCTCCAAAATCTTCCCTCCTCAGGCTCCTTGTCATGAGCCACATTCCCCATATGAATCCTATCAACCCATAAGCAATACATGACTCTTGGCCAGCTGTACTACTCAAATGGCACGATTCAGCCATTTTCTCCAGGGGAACTGATATCCGTTGCTTGGAGATAAGTTGTAATAGCGGGAGATCTCCAGCCACCACCTGGAGGTTGACAACCGTAGTTGTGGGTCCTCCACTGCATGGAAGGTCAAGGCAGCACAAGGGAACACGGCCTTGATGAAGGGGAGTCTTGAGACCCCTCGAAGACTTATTGTAGCAGAAGAAGAAGAGTTGGTTTTTATATGCCGACTTTCTCTACCACTTAAGGGAGAATCAAACTGACTTACAATCACCTTCCCTTCCCCCTGCCCACAACAGACACCCTGTGAGGTCGGTGGGGCTGAGAGAGCTCTAAGAGAGCTGTGACTTGCCCAAGGTCACCCAGCTGGCTTCGTGTGGAGGAGTGGGGAAACCAACCTGGTTCACCAGATTAGCCTCCGCCGCTCATGTGGAGGAGTGGGGAATCGAACCCGGTTCTCCAGATCAGAGTCCACCACTCCAAACCACCGCTTTTAACCACTATGCCACGCTTTTATGGATGAGAGCCCAGGTTACGCATCTATTAGATGAACAAAGCAAACGGTAACCTGCGAAAGCCTGGGCCACTATACAACCTGTTTGTCTTTGAGGTGCTGCAAGGCCCCTGTTAGTAATAATTTTACTGATATTTTGAAAATCCCAAGACCCTAGGGTGTCTTAATCTACTATGCTTTGTCCTGAGTTCAGGATTCAAAAATTAGGAGGGTGTGTATGGAAATTAGTGTCAAAGACTGTCCCTTTTTAAAAATCCAAAGCAACAACAAAGCAACAACACTTCCATGCAGTGGGGGACCCACAACTAGGGTTGCCAACCACCAGGTGGTGGCTGGAGGTACCCCGCTATTACAACTGATCTCTGGGCGACAGAGATCAGTTCCCCTGGAGAAAATGGCCACTTTGGCAATTGGACTCGGTGGCATTGAAGTCCCTCCCCTCTCCAAACCCCGCCCTCCTCAGGCTCTCCCCCCAAAATCTGCAGGTTTTTCCCAACCCAGAGCTGGCATCCCCACCCACAACGCCCTCAGATTGGAGATGCAATGGGATCACGCCACTTGATCATTTCTCCTTTCCATACCCTCTGGTCTCACGTGCTGGCCTTTTCTCTTGATGAGATAGTTTTATGGTTTATGGTTTTGAGTCTTTGTTCAGTTGCAAAATATAAAGGAGGAAGCCGCCTTTCTGTAGTGGGGGATGGCATCTGGTTGCGGTTCAGATTGCCACTTTAGAAACCTGCATGTCAACAGTAAAATCCAAACTGCATATGCCTAGCAGGCCATGCTCAAGGCTGAAGACATTACCAATTTCTTCATAACTGAAGTGTGGATAATGTTTTGGGAAGCCACGTGCACCAACATCTGTGCGTCCTCTAAGGATGCAACGAGAGGAGACTCCTGGAGATCTTTCTTTTCATTTATTACAGTCATTTGACCAGCATTATAAAAATACAGCGATGCATACCATAAGCCTTACCAACAAAAACAAGGCAGATTTAAAGACAAACCAGATAACACTATTAGAATAAAATATGACCGTTAATAAAATAGATAAGTTAAAAATTACTGCTGTGATTTCCAAGCCCTACATATTAACATGCAGTATCTAGCAACATATCTCGAGATCTGGGAATTATTGCCTGCTATCAGGTGGTGACCCCGGAGATCTGTGATTGGATCACCCACCTTTTCAAGCTTCTATTAATAGAAGCTCCCAGAGGAGGGGGAATTGGATTGGGATTGCAGTGGTTCGGGGCAGGGGTTGAACCCTTTCTCCCCACATTAGTTTCCGGATGTAATTTACCCCCAGGCTTAATTTGCCAAAATAGCAAAAACATATGGATTGTTCTGCCAACACACTGCCAATCCACTGTTGAGAGGCAGAGACGGCATGGACTGATGTCTGCTTTTTAAAATGCAATCCCAACAAGGAAAGGTTGTCAGCCAGAGCTGTTGGGTTGTCTGTCCCGTAGCAGAGAGGCGTCATGTATTGTTTATTTTATTTTTGTTTATTCTATTCAATTTGTACCTCCCCCTACCCCAGTGAAGCCGGGCTCAGGGCGGTTTCCAGCATTCTACAATCCGTAATATAACAACAATAAAATCACTTTTAGTTAAAATAAATCAGTTCCATTGAAATTCTAGAATTTTCTTCCTTCTGTCCCATAAAAAGTATGTTGCCCCCAGTATCATCCAATGTGGATTGCAGAGAGGGATAAAGACAGGAGACCCAAAAATGAATGGCCAGGTGTACCCCTAAGCACAGTTACAACCCTCTGGCGGTCAGAAGCGGCATGCATAATCGAAACGAAAACGCGAAGTCGTTGGAAGGGTGACCGTGAGGGAAACAGCCATGTGTAAAAGGCCATAATGAGCCCTCAAAAACTCAAATTATTTCATGCTCCAGACTGGAACCTTGAATGGTCAATAAGTAGTTCAGGGGGAAGCCCCCTCAAAAAGAAGATGCAATTTGTTCAAGAGGCGAGGAAACAACAGAAGACTTGTCTATCAACTTCTGCTCTCCTCCCACAGTGGAAGAATAAAAGTTGGGAATGAGGCTGCACCGATCTCAGTGCATAAAACGAGCGAGTGTGTCCAGAGATATCCAGCGCTGGCGGTCCATTAACACAAAAATGTGGTTATGGGGGCTCCTTTGTCCCATTTCTTGGGAAAAAACAGCCGAGGACTGGTGCCTCCCTTTGCGATTGCCCACACGTTGCACTCTGAAAAGCCACAATATGAGCATATTTCCATTAATTCCCACCCCTCCATTCTATCGAACTATTTCCTTGGTCTTTTTAAAACCTGTTATTGCCTCTTATCTTTTTTATGCTAACCGCAGACGATCAGTCTTCCGAGAAAGGTAGGTTCTTCACCTATTCTGAAGTGAGCAATTAATGTTTCCTTTCCTGCGTAGCCTGATAATTAAAACAGCCTCCTGTAACCGGAGTCATTATGTATAATGTGTGTGTATGTGTTTTTACCTATAAACCCAGGTTCGGTAATTGAAATTAGTGGTGAAACACTATCCATTTGTGCCGTTTTCTGTAATTCGTTTTACCTTCCAGCTGGGTGTAGTAGTTAATGGCAGACTAAGATCTGGGAGGTTCAAATCCTCACTCTGCCATAGTGAGCTTGGGCCTATCTTACTCTTTCAGCCTAACACCCCATTCCTGACCTGAGGAGGCCAAAAAGGGGTTGCGCTGGTGTTGGGACCCTCCGCGCTGGCACCCAGGCTACTTACACCGCAGTGAGTGGCCCCAATGCCAGTGAGGAGGCCAGGACGTGGAATGGAAATGGAATAAATCTGATTGTGATTCTGATTAATCATGACGACTAGTGTACTTCGGTATTTTTTAAAACTGAAAGAAACAAAAACTGCTTCACTCATTGTTTTTCTTCAGCCCTATGCTATCACATATGCTTCTTTAGCAGTAAATCCCACCATGTTCACTAGGACCAAATCCTTCAGTCTTCGGGTCAGAAAAAGCAGGTGACTGTGTGACCTTGAAATTCTCACCTTTGCAGATTTTACTACTATTTTTAATTTCTGTTAAAGTGCGAAGGTGGGCTTGGTGGCACGTGGGACCGAAATGTGACATGCTGAACTCATGTTCTGTCGTTAGACGGGCAAGATGGGGAGGGAAATCATGCAAGAGGGAAGAAATCGAGGAAGGGCTTTCGGAAGACGAGGGTATCAAGGCGTGACTTGGAGAAGGCAAAGCGGCAGAGGCCATCTCTGCAAAAGAGAACGATAAAGTGTGCAGCAGCCTAAGTAGGGCTGTGCAAAAAAAAAATATTCGGTAAATTTCGGGTTTGGGTTTATTGGTCCCGATTTTTTTCGGGAAACCTGAAATAGGCTGAATACCCATACTGGTAAATATTTTTGGGTTTCCTGAAAAAAATTGGCCCTGGGGGATCATTTTTGCAGGTAGAGCCCCCCCCCCCCAATTCACAGCATAGCTTGAAGGGACTGTCCTTGCACAACTCCTGACGTTTGGTGATTATTGGGTCAGGGGGTCCAATTTTGTGGGGTCGGGAAAGGGCTGCCCCCTCCTCCATAGACAACAATGATTGTCTATGGGTGTCAGGCCAGTATCTCAGTTGATGTTTACTTTCGCTTTCCCGCCGACCAGGCTCAAGGACTGTTATGCCTACTGAACACTGTTTGAAGCTCTGGGAACACAGCTTTGTTTTTGATATGTAATCTCTCGCCTTTTCAGTGCTTTTATATTACCAAGTTCAGGCCAGCCAGCCTCATAGCTGTCACCCTTCCTATTATGCTCTGTTATTCTATTTGACCAGTAAAGACCAGCTTCTTTGGACCTGATTGTCTATGATGTGGTTTCTGGTTCTTTTGGACCAAGGGCTTTCATGGGGGGGGGGGCAACCCCTTCCTAACCCCATAAAATCAGACCCCCTGACCCAATCTTCAGCAAACTTTGGGATTTGTGCAAGGACCCTTTAAGCTACGCTGTGAATTTGGGGGCTCTGCCTCCAAAAATGACCCCCCCAGGACTCGAAAAAGCCAAATAATTAATAATTATATTTATGTTTATAATTATAATTATTAGGCTTTCCCCAGAATTGCCTATTCGACTTCAGCTTTCTCTCCAGGTTTGTACATTCGATAAACTTGAACTGGAAATTCACCGAAATGGCTACTTTCGGGTTTATTTTTGGTTCGGGTTTATCGATACACACACACCTAGGCCTAAGCAGAATTACACTCTGTTAAGGCCATCGACTTCAGTAGACGTGGAAGGGCGTAACTGCTTAGCACGGCACTATTGGTGACTCACAAGCCATACCTGTGAGGGCCTGATTCATCCTGGATCTTGGGAATAATGGTCTTGGCGTGCTAAATGGGTTGGCTGATTTGCTTCCAATTCTAATTTCCCTGGTTTCCCTCTCCAGCCCAGCTCTGGGTTCATTTATATGAACTCCCAAGCTGTCAGTGGGCTGTACTGAGGTTGTTGCAGAAGCAGCCCTTTTTAGCATCTGGGGAGGGGGAGATGTTGAATTTTTTCTCTTGCGCCCTTGAGGCGGTTAATGTCACTCGTGTTTAATTTTCCTTAGTTATTAATTTGCTGAATGTTTTTAAACCGTGTAATTTTTTTTTTGCTGTAATCACACAGATTAAGCTCCCGCTGTTTCTTAAACAGCTATTGTACAGCTTCCTGGGAGCTTTTTGTGAACCCAGCAGGTATTTTCCTGATGATCCGCGATGGCGATGCTTTTATTTTTTTTTTGCTTCCCGACTTCTCGGAGCTGCGCCTTGCAAGAAAAGAGCCCCTTTTTACTCTTGCGGAGGCTCCAAACAACGGCTTGTGCTTTTGAACTCAACAATTGTGCGGCGCCTAGTATTTGAGGTGCTTTGTACATGATAATAATGGTAGTGATTAATATTTTTCCTTCACTCGGCAGTTAAATTTTAACACCGACGGTACGAGCTCGTGATTCCATTTGTTTTCCCGCACCGCGCGGCTGTCGTTAAGGAACAAAGGATGCTCGATGTCCAGTTGAAAGAGTAGAAAGCAAATAGCTTGCGTTGAAGCTATAAACACCGCGCTTTCCAAATTAATGTAGATAGGCGCAGGACTCGTTGCTGCACGTTTGGTTTGAGAGGAGGAGGAGGCAGCATTCTCAGCGAGCCCTGGCTCGGAAACTAGATTTGGCTGGTTATTTCCTCCCAGTATGTGAAATTGGCCCTGCCCAGCTCTCTCCCTTCTCTGTTTCTCTTTCGGCCAAAACAATGGCCCAGGGTGCCCCTGGGTATATCGATTACTAATTGTGAGGCCTCGTGCGTGCCACTTCCAAAAGGACTCACGGCTACCAGTGTTTTGGCTGTGGAAACGTGGCGGATTATTAATCAACATGTCACTTGTCAGTAATGTTAAGTTGTACAGTTTCATTGATGCAAATGGGCTCTTCTATATCGGCTGCTTATTGATCCTTTGTTCTGAATTTGAATGTTTTGTCCTTTCAGTGTGTTGTAAGTATGATCCTACTATGCCATTTCTGCATAGTTTAACACAGGGGTGTCGAACTCAGTTGTTACAAGGGCCAGATATGGCAAAAATGGTACTTGGCCAGGCCAGGCCCAGATTGAGAGTGGGGTGTGTGTGGTTTCCTCAGCTTGCTCACGGGCTGGATAAGAACTCTCAGTGGGCCACATCAGGGCCACGGGCCTTATGTTTGACACCCCTGGTTTAATGTGTTACGTTAATGCCAATGCTTTGTACCAGCTCCGTTTTCAGATTTCTGCTTGGTTCCAGATTTCTGTCATGCAGATCCTATCGCATTATTTATTGGATCCTGCCTGCTGATTGTATTGACACACACTGTGTAATCTGCCTTGAGTCTCGGTGAGAAAGGTGGACTACAAATAACGTCAATAAAATTAAAAAATGGATAAATAAAAAAAATAGAAACCTTGCTTGAGGTGCATTTCCTAAGGAAAGAAATCCCCTCTGTGTGCCCTGTGCTGCTGTCAGGGTGTGTGTGTGAGAGAGAACCGTTCCTCTCCATACATTTTCTCCACAGAGTTTTATAATTCAAATATCTTCCCTTCAAGTGCGGCCTCTCCCTTTTGCTGTCCTTGCTCCTCAAGTGCCCTGTGAAAGCAAAAAGATGCAACGAGAAATGCTTCTCCCACACTGAGGCCCTGTATTTTTCCTTCTAACACCCTGTCCCTTCTCTCTCTCCTTTCTTAACAGAAGACTGTGATTGCGAGGGATACTTCAATGGACAGTATATAGGTGAGGAACTGGGCTTTTTAAAAAAAACCTGCTTGGGCCTTGGTTGTGGGCATCCTACAACAGTGCCGGCTTCTTGCATGGAAGCCAGGGTGGTTAGAGTGTCCGACTAGGGTCTGGGAGGCCCAGGTTTGATTCTCCACCCTGCCATGGAGGCTCGCTGGGTGACCTTGGGCCAGCCACAAGGTCTCAGCCCAACCTATCCCGCAGGGTTGTTGTGAGGATAAAAAAGAGGAGTGGACCAACAAACTCTTAGACTTTGCTTTGATGGCTAAATTAACGCAATTGGTAAATGAGAAATCAGTAGAAGAGTTTGAGTTGAAATGGCAGCCTTTCTGTGATTACTATTCAAATAGTATATAAATAATCCAAAATATTAGAAAGCACTCGCAGTGAGAATTCGTACTGAAATATAAAGAGTAGATATGTTTAGATGTTTGATTGTGTTTCAAGACGTTCTAGGGTTATAGATTAAGGATAGAATTTCTGACAATACTTTTATTTTCCCCTCTTAATACAAACTTTGTTAAGGCCCGGAGGACAAAGTTTGTTTCATTTTGCTTTTCCCCTTCCCCTCCTTTCTTTTTTCTGTACCCGCAATTTCTAAAATAAAATAATAATAATAAAAAAGAGGAGATGAGAACAATGCCAGCCACCCGGGAGCTGCCTTCCGGATAATTTTACGGGTGTAATGTTGCGGGTTTTGGCAACAGGCCTCTCTGTTGAGGGAACTCTTCCCATTCATCCTGCCCGAGCCAATCTCTGCCTGCATTTAGAAGGAGGGGCTGTGACTCAGTGGTAGAGCATCTGCTTGGCATGCAGAAGGCCCCAGGTTCAATCCCCGGCATCTCCAGTTAAAGGGACTAGGCAGGTAAGTGATGTGAAAGACCCCCTGCCTGAGACCCTGGAAAGCCACTGCCTGTCTGAGTGGACAATACTGACTTTGATGGACCCAGGGTCTGATTCAGTATAAGGCAGCTTCATGTGTTCATGTGCCAATGAAGATTCCTTCTTTAGGCAGGCTTTGGCACTGTGGACTGTTTTTTTTCCTATTATGGTTTTATGATTTTATTGTATTTTGGGGAAGAATTGGTTGATGCATTTCTTAAATTAAAACAAGAGGGTGAGGGGCCTTGATTTACCGTAGTTCGAGAACTACCCGTTGATCCCGAGGACGAGCAGTCCGAGCTAAGCAGACCTTCAATTCAACATTGGGCGAAGAGCGGCGACAATAACGCTAGTTTTGGGCCTTGTAGCCGGCTTGCGGCGGAGCTTCCGGCTGAGCCGAAAGGAGAAGCAAAGCAGCCAGCCTGAAACCAGGCAAGCGGAACCCACTCAGACCTCTGAACTTCTCACATACGAGGAAGTCACCAAATACCAGCAGCAGCCGGGCGACAGGAAGAGACTGGTGGTTTTGATCGGTGAGTCACTCTGTGGGAGGGGGATACGGTTGCCTTGCGGGTGGGTGGGGGGACCAGTTTCTAAAACGAGAGGGGCCAGAGCTCCAACCCATCTCTTTCCAAACCTCTGAGGAGAGAAGGAGAATCCCCAGGGCCTCTTGCCTCCTCAGCAAGGCGTGAGGCACTCTGGAGAGAGAAAGAGAGAGAAGGGGGAGATGCTCATCCACCACAATCCCATTTCCATAGTCTGTCTTGCTAATCGGCACCAGTCGTAGATGGAGCTTGGACAGTTTACAAGGACCGTGTTTTTTTAAACAATGTTTTTCTTTTCTTTTATAAAAGGAGGGGTACAAAAGGAAAAATGGGAAAAATAAGGGTATCCACAGTGCGACCGAAAGGACAAAGAAGTAGAAATAAGTCAAACAGATTGCATTGCCATGCTATTTTAACGCCAGAGTACTATCAACTAGTTACTCAAGCGGTAAAAGAAATATTTAAACGTTGCTAATCATATAATAGGATCAAAACATGACCGCCTTATCGTGTCTATCAAAACATATTTAATATCCCTGCAATCAAAATAGCTATCTAAATATAAAATTGAAGTGGTTTTTGTTTAATCGTGCAGAGAGTCAATAGCAAAAAGAGCTGGGTGAGAAATGTGTGGATTGGACTGTTGTGATCGTAGAGTTACCATTTCCCCTCAGCTTGAATTCTCCAAGGTTATGCATACATTGATGCATGCATTTATGTAGAATTTGTATGCCACACTCCTTGGAAGGATTTTCTTGTGTATATGGGCTTGCCCTAAGGCAGCTGTGACTGTGAAAATGTGGCAAAATCACACACACACACACACACACACACACACACGGGCTTTCAAGCAGTCCCTGGTTTGAGAACTGTCTGGGCCCCAATTTCAAGGCCCTTTTTCGATGCTAGTGACAGACCTCACTGGGGAACATTCCACACTAGTCAAATTATTATCAGTTATCTCTGGCAGTCTTCAAGCAGTGAGTGAAATTAAGAGGGTCCATTCCTGGCCTGTATTCTCCCCTTCCTTTTCTGCAGGGCATCCGGGCGCTCTGTCCACTGACGCACCTTTCCCCTCTGTCCCCCCCCCCCCAGGTTCTTTGGGGTCCCGATTAAACGAACTCAAGCAGAAGGTGGTGTCAGAGAACCCACAGGAATATGGGGTCGCCGTGCCACGTAAGTACCCTTTTACAGTGCCGTACTCCCCCACCCCTACTCTCGCTCCCCTCCCACTGCAACTACAACCTGACAGCTCTCGATGATCTGTCGTGTGCAACTTGAGAAGTGTAGGGGTTGGCAGGCTCTGTCGAGTGGGTGTAAGACGGAGAAAATATCCAGAGATCCGGGCAATAGCAGAAGGCAAAGAACCAACAAGGCAGAGCAAGAGGCAAAGACAGAACATGTGAAACAGGAATGTTCAGGAGGGCATTTTTACAAAAAAGGTAAAGGTGTAAGCATCGGGTCATTCCTGACCTGACCCATGGGGTGACTTCACATCCTGACGTTTCCTAGGCAGGCTTTGTTTACGGGGTGGTTTGCCAGTGCCTTCCCCAGTCATCTTCCCTTTACCCCCAGCAAGCTGGGTACTCATTTTACTGACCTCGGGAGGATGGAAGGCTGAGTCAACCTTGAGCCAGCTACCTGAAACCAACTTCCATTGGGATCAAACTCAGGTCGTGAGCAGAGCTTTTGACTGCAGTACTGTAGCTGACCACTCTGCGTCACGGGGCTCTTTTACAAAGCAGGAGGTTTATTTATTTATTTATTTATTATTGCTCTTATATCCCAACCTCCCTGGCAATACTGGGCTCAGGGCAGCTCACATCATAATCAACATTATACATACAATAAAACATAATAAAGAGCAATAAGCTTTACACTGTCTGCTCTGGCCAGCACAGTCTTTGCGGGCTCTATAGCAGAGACAGGCCCTTCCCAACACCAGCAACCTGAAATCCTTTAACTGGAGATGCCAGGGATTGGACCTGGGACCGTCTACATGCAAAGCAGGCGCTCTTTCACTGAGCCACAGCCTGTTCTAGTCACTGCTTACCCTTCTCTGTATTCTCACATTCGCAGACTGAGACCAGTTCTCTGCCCTTGAGATTGCTCTCCTTTATTTAGTGTATGAAATTGGACAAATGTTCCAGTTAGCCAGTGTGGTGTGGGAGCCAGCATGGTGTAGTGGTTAAGAGCAGTGGTTTGGATTCCCCCTCCTCCACATGAGCAGCAGACGCTAATCTGGTGAACTGGGTTGGTTTCCCACTCCTCCACATGAAGCCAGCTGGGTGACCTTGGGCTAGTCACAGCTCTTAGAGCTCTCTCAGCCCCATCTACCTCACAGGCTGTGTGCTGTGGGAGGGGAAGGGAAGGTGATTGTAAACCAGTTTGATTCTTCCTTAAGTGGTAGAGAAAGTTGGCATATAAAAACCAAGTCCTCCTCCTCCTCCTCTTCTTCATTTTCTTCCTCCTCCTTGGCTTATTGAAAGGACGGGATGTTGCAATGGCCCATATGACCCCAGCCAGTCATCAGAAAAGAACTACTAAAACTTGAAAGATCACAGGGGGAAAGAGAGCAGATAGTCTCTAAGATGAAGCACGTTCATCAGAGCCTCCGTTATTGTGGAATTTACATTCACATGGGCTGTGAGGCTGCAGGATGGAACTGTTCTCAAATGCGGCTGTGTTTCTATGATGGATCAGGGCTGACCCCCTGCCTGTTCACGGTGTGAGACGGAAATCATGCGCTGAGTTAAAGGGATGCAGATAGCAATGTGCTAAAGGAATCAGGAAATGTCCCAGAGCATCATGAATCATGTGCCTGCATGCGTGTGCCAGACATAATCCAGTCCCAATGCCCAGTTCAGCTGCCCGTTTCTGATGATTTGAGAGCTGCACAGATGGGTCTTGGGTCCGCTGGGGATCCCAAGTGCAGATGGTCTCTTCTACCTTGGTTAGAGATGCACCTGACTGGGGGGCGGGCTGCCGCCACTCATGCCAAGTGGAGGGGGAAGGGTTGCCTGCCCTCCTGTGGGATTCTCCCTGGTCTGTTCGCTGTGATCCTTAGCATGCTCTTCAGAGCCTAACTGGTCCCCAGTGCTTTTTAAACAGAGAGGATTGGCATGGAAATAGTGTTTGTGGAGGCAAGGCCTTGCTATTACTGTCAGACTCATCAAAGTTGGCAAGGAAGTATAAGGAGAGCCAGTGTGGTGTAGTGGTTAAAAGTGGTGGTTTGGAGTGGTGGACTCTGATCTGGAGAACTGGGTTTGATTCCCCACTCCTCCACATGAGCGGCGGAGGCTAATCTGGTGAACTGCATTTGTTTCCCCACTCCTACACATGAAGCCAGCTGGGTGACCTTTGACTAGTCACAGCTCTTTTAGAGCTCTCTCAGCCCCACCTCCCTCACAGGGTGTCTGTTGTGGGGAGGGGAAGGGAAGGTGATTGTAAGCTGGTTTGATTCTTCCTTAAGTGGTAGAGAAAGTCGCCATATAAAAACCAATTCTTCTCCTCCTTCTCCTTCTCTTTCTACAACTACCACTACCACTACTACAAACTTAATCTTCATAATCAGACTCTGCTGCTCACCAGAGCAATCTAAGCAATCCGGATCATGGAGGGTGATTATGGTTCAGAGGGCCAAGCAAACTGGCTGTGGGAGGCTTCAGCAAGTGAGCCATGCCACATATTGCAAGGGGCAGCTGCAAGTCCCATGCTGTCTAGTCAATCGGGTTTCGGGGGAAATTCCTTTCAGTCTCCAGGTGATAGTGATTGGTCAAACCCTAAATAAGAAAGAAATCCACGTTAAGTGACCCCAGAAGAAGATGCTATTTACCAAGAAACCCTTGCTGGTTGTGACGCTCTTTAATGCTCTGGGGAAGGAGGTAAGGAGAGGAACCCCCAGAATGAACATGTGGGGGAAATAAGCTCTTCCTGACTCCACTGAGCCACTAACAAAAGCCACTGCATTCAGTTTCAGATATCACTGTAACTTTTTGGGGGCACTGTTTCAATTTTTTTTTTAATTTTTTTTTATTGTTTTTATTACAAGGCATGGGAAAAGGAAAACAGGGAAAGGGATAATATGATTATAATCACAGTTCTATTACACCGGCGTACAGACATTCAATGTCATTATATCTATCATAATCTTACTTTTGATTTATTACTATTACATCATTCCAATTTTCTAATATTATTTTTAATACCTCTAATACCTTTTGATCTGTTGTTAAAAACAGTCACCGATATCTTAACAATATTGTCTAAAATATGTACTTATGCTCTATCATATTTGTCATAAAAAGGTTGCCATTTTTGTTTGTGTTCTTCATATGATTCTTGATGTAGTATGGTGAATAGTTTTGACATCATTGCATATTCATACATTTTTATAATCCACATGTTTAAGTCTGGTATCTGCTTATCTTTCCATTTTTGAGCCAGTAACAGTCTCACCGCTGTTGTTGCATATTGGTACAGTTCTCTTTGATTAGGTGAAATTTGAGATGGGATTATACCTAATAAAAAGTATTTGGCTTCTAGTTGGAAATTGGTGTTCGTAAAGTCTTGTATTTCTTTATGTATTTTTTCCCAAAAAGTTTGTACTTCCTTACATGTCGTTTCTAATTTTTGTGATTCAAGTCCTATTGCATGTTTACGGGAAGTCCCATGCTATATGACTGGTTTTTTTGTTTTTACACTATGCTATCATCCTTGAGTCTTTAACAATTATGTCAGGCTGTAAATGTTCCAGGCAAACCATTCCAGAGTTTTACATTCCTGTGGTAAGAAGACCTTCTGATTTTCATCCTGGAGCTCTTCCTTAAAGCTAAATAGATGCTCTGCTCTCTTTCAACGTGCCGTTTTTTGCTGCTCAACCTCTGCAGTCTAATGTCACTTAGAAGCTCGTGTTCTTCAGTTATATTTACTGCGGGTTGCTAAGAGTGGAAAAAGTGCTGGGGTTTTTTTTGGTGCTGAGAGCCCATCTGGGCCAATACATAGTTGTTAGTTTTGTACAAAGCTGTCGAGCAGCACAGATTTAGAAGGAACAAAGGTGGAGGCAGAACTGGGGGTTGGCGTGCCTCCAGAGCTTCCTTAGAGGGTTTGTGTACCTTGCTGACACAGAGGGGGTGGGACTGTGGCCCAGTGGTAGAGCAATTGCTTACCATGCAGAAGGTCCCAGGTTCAATCTCTGACATCTCCAGTTAAAGGGATCAGGTAGGAGGTGATGTGAGATCCTGGAGAGCCGCTGCCAATCTTGAGTAGACAAGACTGACTTTGATGGACCGGTGGTCTGACTTAGTATAAGGCAGCTTCATGTGTGTTTGCAAGTTTCTGAATTAAAAAAAACACCACAGTTGTCTGGGGAGCTCTAACTAGCTATATGAAATTGTTGCCCTTCCATTCTGCCTTTTTCCTAGGGAGAAGTAAAAAGAGCCCAGCAGGATTTGAACACAGCTTTTGATCTCCTTTCTGTTTGACGATACAGGGGAGAGATTGTGTTTGCGTTCCTGTTTACCCTTGCTGTTGCTAGATTCCATTTGCAACAGCTACATTTAGTGCCCCCTGGTGCAGAGTGGTCTGCTGCAGTACTGCAGTCCAAGCTCTGCTCACTACCTGAGTTCGATCCCAACAGAAGTTGGTTTAAAGTAGCCGGCTCAAGGTTGACTCAGCCTTCCATCCTTCTGAAGTTGGTAAAATGAGTGCCCAGCTTGCTGGGGGTAAAGGGAAGATGACTGGGGAAGGCAATGGCAAACCACGCCGTAAACATAGTCTTCCTAGTAAACATTGTGATGTGACGTCACCCCATGGGTCAGTGATGCCCTGGTCCTTGCACAAGGGACTACCTTATCTTTCCATTTGGTGCAGATCCCTGCTTGCCCTGTCTTAAGTTGTGGCCCTGCTTTATAACCATGGGAGATGCCTCTGAAAAATAATAAACCTCTGCTGAGGCACTGAACAGGAAACCCAGTACATAGTAAGAAGAAGAAGAGTTGGTTTTGATATGCTGGCCTTCTCTACTGCTTAAAGGAGACCCAAACTGGTTGACAATCACCTTCCCTTCCCCTCCCCACCACAGACACCCTGTGAGGTAGGTGGGGCTGAGAGAGCTCTAAGAGAGCTGTGATTAGCCCAAGGTCACCCAGCTCGCCTCATGTGTAGGAGTGGGGAAACCAACCTGGTTCTCCAGATTCGAGTCCGCCGCTCATGTGGAGGAGTGCGGAATCAAACCTGGTTCTCCAGATCAGACTCCATTGCTCCAAACCACCGCTCGTAACCACTACACCACACTACCTCTCATATTGAGTGAGCCTGTATGGTATAGTGGTTGGAGTAGGACCTTATTACGTGGTACACTGTTCCCAGGTCTGTCCCTGGGTCTGCTGCGGAGATGGTCAATCAGGCATTCACTGGGAGTTGCTGGGCAAAACTTGATTCCCAGGCGTGCAGGGCCCCAACGGAGGTCAGGACTGCGGCATGTTGGGCCATAAGCCTCCCCCTTTCTCTGTTCCACTTTCCTGACCTCAAATGGAGCTGCTGTCAGTCCCACTGGGGAAAACTTCCATGTAACCCGCTGGTACACACTTTGGCCCTAGAAGGGCAAATGTTGGCTCTCTGGAGTGGGTTCAGAATGGGGAAAAACATTGCGGTGGGAGCCTTGAGCCCCTTTCTCTGTACCCCAAAGGGAACCTCTGTTAATTCCTAGGATGGGAGAGAACCATTGCAGCTAGTTTGGTGAGAGTGCTGAGTTTTCTCCATGGTAGACCTGCACCCTGTCTTCTTCTCCCCAAAACTACGTTTGCCTGGGTTTTCAGGAGGAAAGAAATACCTTTTCATCTACTGCGTGTGCAGTTTAGATATGTCCCAAGGAACAGAGAGAGAGAAGGAGAAAAGAGAGGGCATAGACGTTAAATTAAAATGGAGCGAAGAGCTAGGTGTGAAAATGACAGATAAGATGTGGGAAAAGAGACATCCATCTATTAAGAGTGTAGCAATTTGCACCTCTGTCAGGGAGCCTCGATATAATTTATTATATAAATGGTGCATAGGACTCGTGAGATTCAATAGAATAGTTGGAGCTAATTTGTTTCTTTGCTGGGAATGTTACGCATTCAAATTTCCTCTGTAAAGGAGGTATGGTATAGTGGTTTGAGTGTTGGACTAAGATCTGGGAGACAGGTTTGAATCCCCACTCTGCCATGGAAGCTTGCTTGGTGACCTTGGTCCAATCACACCCTCAGAGCCTAACCTACCTCACAGGGTTATTGTGAGTATAAAAATGGAGGAGAGGAGAATGATGTAAACTGCTTTGGGTCCCTATTGGGGAGAAGGTTGGAGTATAAATGAAGTGAAGAAATAAAATATTGTGTTTTGGGTGGTGGCTCCGGAAAATTTAAAGGTTTTGGTCACAAATAATTCCTGTAGTTTTCCAAATGATGGGGCTAATTCAGGGGAAAATGATGTCTTGATGAGTATTTTGAATAATCTAGAGATGGAGAGGCTGGGTCCAAGAATCTTTTCAGTGCAGACTTTATTCATCGTGGTCCTGATCCTGTTTGCCTGCCAATAAAATGTGTTTTGTCACCAAGTGCCAAGGAATTGTTAACCAAAAGCACATAAAGCTGCCTTATACTGAATCAGACCCCTTGGTCCATCAGAGTCAGTATCGTCTACTCAGATCAGCCATGGCTCTCCAGGGTCTCAGGCAGAGGTCTTTCACATCACCTACCTGCCTAGACCCTTTAACTGGAGGTGCCGGGGATTGAACCTGGGACCTTCTGCATGCCAAGCAGATGCTCTCCCACTGAGCCACAGCCCCTCCCAAGCCTTGGGAAAAATATGAATGAATGTGTTTTGAAGGGGTAATAGACAGTTTGTGTATTTCAGGAATGGTTAGGTTGGATAAGGCTATAATTTTATTTCAGAAAATAAAGTTTAGAAAAACTCACTGTGTTTTCCGTTTCAGATTAGTGTTGAAGGTGTTAGTGTTCCCGCCTTTGAGGGAAAAAAGAAACATTTTAGATAGTTTGCCAGTTTGCCAACCAGATATTTCCCCTTTAAGCTGCCGCCTGCCCTCATCCATGCATGCCTGCGCTCTGAGATCTTTGTTGGAGATTTTGCACTGCATGCCCTCCACCTATAGAATGAAAGCAGGTAGTCACTTGGACAGGGCCTTCTCAGTGGTGGCGCCACGGTTATGGAGCAGCTCTCCACAGCATGTTCAACTTGTTCAATTGTTACTATCATTTCAGTGTCAGGTGCAGAAGTTTTTCTTTTCTATTAGCTTTTGACTGATGGTTAGTTTTACGGTGACTGTTCATGGTCCTGTGATGAGATAATTGGTGGTTGCTTTAGAACAACTGCTACAGTTCTAACTGCTTTTGCCGACATTCACTGAGAGTTGACTGTCACTGTTGTTTTTTTAAAACTAGATTTTAGTTTTAACCTGATTCCTGCTTCATTTAAGGTTCTGTGGAATGTGGTATTTATTGCATTTTACTGTGTTCCGATTTGCAATATTTCAACCCTTTAGAAATGTTAATGGAAAGGTGGGGCAGAATTATTTTTAATGAACTAATTAACCATCTGGTGGTGCGCAGAGGCTTGTATTTCCTTCCTCTCTTTGTTCCAACGTCCACTTTCTTCTCTCAGCTGCCGTAGTGAGCAGGTTTCCTGCTGTGCTGCACTGCAGGCAGGGCAGAAGAGAAGGCAGAATATAAGGGGAGCGACTCGAGGGAAGCAATTACTCTGCTGAAGGGTTTGGTTATCGGAAGAGGGCATACTCCGAGGATGCTTCGTATCCTCCGTTTTCGCTCCTTGCTCCTCACCTGAAAAGATGTAGCCACATCCCATTTTCCCATTACCCTCCACCCGTCTGCTTGCTGGAAGCCCGTCTTTATAGCATTTCTGCTTTTAGAGATAGTCAGTCTGGAAAGGATCGGCAGCAACGATGTTGGGGAGATGACAGAGTGAAAAGCACCAGTTCAGTGGGGCAACTTGTTTTGCTCCCCACTACATTAGAGAGGGGAAAAAAAGGAAACCTGGTTTTCAGTAATGGCCCAAGAATTGGGGAGGCGTGATAGCAGTACCAGGTACATGATGCAATTCTGAACGTGCCAGAATTGAATAAGAGCAAGAATGCTTGGTAAAACGATCGCTGATGAATAATTGAAATATTTGTCTAACACAGTGTTTGCCTATAGAAAGAGAGAACCAATTTTTTGGGGGAAACTAATGAGGAGATTATATAAACGCTAGCGCTGTCGGGCCAAATGTGGGATATCTTTTCTGGCTTCAGTAAAGGCACAGGGGAAAGAAGACGTGGTTGCTGAAGGCAAGGCTTCCATGGCATAAAGGAAAGGCTGGAATTAATGAGCTGTTCTTGGGAGGAAGGGCTGCTTTACTCTCTGTGTTGAAAATATGTATCAGAATTCTGCACCAGATTCTTAGGAGGGGAGGGCAGTTGGTAAGAGAGTGCAAGAGCAGCTACTGGGATACTACGGAATCCGGGACAGCTCCCAGGGCCATAGAAGTTGATATGGAAACAGTGCAAGAACAGGGAGTTGGTTATAGTGCAGGACCTAGGACAGCTCCCAGGGCCCATAGAAGTTGATATGGAAACTGTGCAAGAGCTGGCAGCTGGTTATAGTGCAGGACCTGGGAAAGCTCCCAGGGCCCATAGAAGTTGATATGGAAACAGTGCAAGAACAGGGAGTTGGTTATAGTGCAGGACCTGGGACAGCTCCCAGGGCCATAGAAGTTGATATGGAAACAGTGCAAGAACAGGGAGTTGGTTATAGTGCAGGACCTGGGACAGTTCCTAGGGCCCATAGAAGTTGATATGGAAACAGTGCAAGAACAGGGAGTTGGTTATAGTGCAGGACCTAGGACAGCTCCCAGGGCCCATAGAAGTTGATATGGCAACTGTGCAAGAGCTGGCAGCTGGTTATAGTGCAGGACCTGGGACAGCTCCCAGGGCCCATAGAAGTTGATATGGAAACAGTGCAAGAGCTGGCAGCTGGTTATAGTGCAGGACCTGGGACAGTTCCTAGGGCCCATAGAAGTTGATATGGAAACAGTGCAAGAACAGGGAGTTGGTTATAGTGCAGGACCTAGGACAGCTCCCAGGGCCCATAGAAGTTGATATGGAAACAGTGCAAGAGCTGGCAGCTGGTTATAGTTCAGGACCTGGGATAGCTCCCAGGGCCCATAGAAGTTGATATGGAAACAGTGCAAGAGCAGGCAGTTGGTTATTGTGCAGGACCTGGGACAGCTCCCAGGGCCCATAGAAGTTGATATGGAAACTGTGCAAAAATAGGGGGTTGGTTATAGAGCAGGACCTGGGACAGCTCCCGGGGCCCATAGAAGTTTATGTGGAAACTGTGCAAGAACAGGCAGTTGGTTATTGTGCAGGACCTAGGACAGCTCCCAGGGCCCATAGAAATTGATATGGAAACTGTGCAAGGACAGGCAGTTGGTTAGACTAGTATGCTTCAGGACTTGGGGCAGCTCCCAGGGTCTACTCAGGAAGTCTCCAAGAAAGGCTTGATGCCTGATGGAGCTATGCCCTTCAATTGAAGCTGTCCGGGGTGGCACACTGGCATTGTTTCAGATGGACCAGATGTTGTGTCTGCTGGAGGTTTATAAGCAGAGCAGTGTCTGGATGGTTTGGTGGATTGATTCAGACATCTTGCCCGAGTCTGGTAACATCCTCCTTAGAGAGGTCTGTAGGGAGGCTTCCTTCAGGCTCTCTGGCTTGGATCCAAAGATTTGTGCAGCACGAGCAAAATAATAATAATGCAGCACAGTTTTCCAGTTGCAAGGGAAAGAGTCACTGCTCTCCTTCTTCCACATCCCCCAGAACTGGCTCCAGGGCAATAATATGATCTTTGGACCCAAAGCTGGATCGAAAATGAAATTCCTCTTAAGGGAGGGAGACTCTCAATGTTATTTACAGGTAGCCAAATATTGTTCTGCAGCAATTAAAATCTGTCCGGAAAAGGTTACTAGTGCTAGTAAGCTTAATTTTAATTGATAAATTTTCTTCTGTATTTTTTACGAAGAGATTATTTTATCATGTAATGGGTTTTATTGATAAGGTTTGTATCTTTCCTGGCTAATGCCATAATAGCTTATGTTATCCAAAGCTGGATCCAATGGGTTCAGGGGCTCTGGGATCTTCCTGCTTTGAGGTCCGTATTGTCAAGGTCACCCTCAGAGGGATAAGGGGGTCACAGCACCATATCAATTAGGCAAATGTGTGTGTAATTGGGTGGGATTTTTCTCTAGTTTGCCATGATTAACTGGCACTTCATGACAATGGTATGTTTAGGAACCAGTGTAGTGTAGTGGTTAAGGTGTTTGACTAGTATCTGGGAGATCCAGGTTTGATCTCCACTCTGCTATGGAAGCTCACTGGGTAACCCTGGGCTGGTTTTTCCCTCCCTCTTTGCCAAACCTACCTTACAGGATTGTTGTAAGAATATAATAGAGGAGAGGGGAATGATGTAAGCCACTGTGTGTGTGTGTGTGTTAAGTGCCGTCAAGTCGCCTCCGACTCATGGCGACCCTATGAATGAAAGTCCTCCAAAATGTCCTAACTTTGACAGCCTTGCTCAGATCTTGCAAATTGAAGGCCGTGGCTTCCTTTATTGAGTCAATCCACCTCTTGTTGGGTCTTCCTCTTTTCCTGCTTTTCCTAGCATGGCTGTCTTTTCCAGTGACTCTTGTTGTTTCATGACGTGACCAAAATACGATAGCCTCAGTTTAACCATTTTAGCTTCTAGGGTCAGTTCAGGCTTGATTTGATCTATAACCCACTGATTGGTTTTTTTGGCAGTCCACGGAATCCGTAACACTCTCCTCCAACACCACATTTCAAAGGAATCTATTTTCTTCCTATCAGTTTTCTTCACTGTCCAGCTTTCACACCCATACATAGTAATAGGGAATACGATGGCATGAATTAATCTAGTCTTGGTGGCCAGTGACACATCCTTACACTTCAAAATCTTTTCTAGCTCCTTCATGGCTGCCCTTGAAGCCACTATGGGTCCCCATTGGAGAGAAAAGTAAGGTATAAATATCTGAAATAGATGCTATAGATGATGTTCCTTGCAGCAAAGAAAACTGCATTCTGTATTGAGTGAGCAAAAAAAAAGGACTTGAAAACGAAAGGGCTGATGGAGAAAGCGGTAGCAGTGGGGTAGGGGAAATCTTTGACAATGTGTCATGTTCGCCTACAGAGCTGTTGATGCATGTCTGGGGATTAATTTAACAGGAGACTGTAGGTGTATGTAAAACTGTTATTCATATCACATTTGTCTTTTAAGTGTCTGCTGTGCCCCGGCGCTTAAGTGGTGGATATTTGAGCGGCATCACCAACATCTAGGGCAGAAAAAAAAGAAGTGGGGAGGAGTTATTTCAAGGTAAAATTAATTGGAAAGTTGTTGGTTCAGAGTCCATGGACTTGCTGCATTTCTACCCCAACCTTCTACCAAATGGCTTACACAGTTTAAAAGCACCAAATATACAGAAGTCCAGCTGTAATAGTAGCAGCACAAAACAGTAAAAAATGAGAACCCCAACCAGCAGGCGACCAAAAAAAAAAAAAAAATCAGCGTTAGATCCAGGAAGTTAGATCAACCACTCAAAAAAAAATGTGAAACTAGGCTTCAAAAGTAAACCAGGTTTATTGATATAATCGGACTGTCCTACTCTGTGCCTTGGAACAATTTGAGAACAGCCAGTCAGTGCTAACCTCTGTTTGGTCATGATTGTGGTGTGCCTGGTTAGAACACTTTAGAATAGGAACAGTCTGCTCCTTCTTAAAAAGGCCCAAAAGGAACAATCCTAAGCAGGTCTATTTGGTAGTAAACCCCATTGTGTTCAAAAGGACTTAGAATCATAGAATCGCAGAATCATAGAGTTGGGACCACCAGGGTCATCTAGTCCAACGCCCTGCACAATGCAGGAATTTCACAACTACCTCCCCCCCCACACCCCCAGCGACCCCTACTCCATGCCTAGAAGATGGCCAAGATGCCCTCCCTCTCATGAACTGCCTAAGGTCATAGAATCAGCATTACTGACAGATGGCCATTTAACCTCTGCTTAAAAATCTCCAGGGAATGAGCACTTACCACCTCCCGAGGAAGCCTGTTCCAGTGAGGAACCACTCTGTTAGAAATTTTTTCCTAGTGTCTTGACAGAAAGTCTTTTGATTTAATTTCAACCCGTTGGTTCTGGTCCGACCTTTTCGGTAGAATACACAGGATTATGTCCTTAATAGTTTACACGGTGACACACAGGTCGGTATCCTGATAGATCTCCTGGCACATATCTTATTTTCCTTTAGTCGCCAGGCCAAAACATTTATTTTCACCCAAGCTTTTAATTAAGGGCTTCCATCTTTGTTTTTAAAACCTGTTTTATGGCCTGCTTCTAGCCTGAGGACTGTTTTAAGAATATCGTGTTAGGCTGTTTAGCAGATTTGTTTCATTGAAGCCAGTTGGCTTAGAAGGGTATCACTCTGTTTAGGATTGGGCTGCGTTTGTTTTATGCTGATAAAGGCATGATGTGTTTTGTGTCCTGGTCAGTACCCCAGTTGATTTTAGTCCACAAACAATTCTCCCATCTATATAAATCCTTAAAAGTGTTTCCTCTTTCGCTCCCTAATGTATGTTTCCTGAATGGAAATTATGCCGGCATCATCCTTTTTAATAACCTTGGCATTTCTCTTAAATGGATTGACTAATCCAGTTACAGCCAATGCCAACCGTTTCATTGTATAATCCATTTTTATTTGTACTTAGGAAAATCAAGAGTAAAAATACTCTTAAGAAAGAAAATGAGAAGAAGGGGGGATGCATTTTATTCTGCTCCAGTAGATACGATCTTATAATTGAATGCTTGGAAATCAGTTCTGCAGTCCTGTTACCTATGGTTCCCTAATCTTCTAATTCTCCTTTCCTTCCTGCCAGTACTCTCTTTCATTTTGCAGAGCTTCATTCTTTTCCAGGTCTTGATTAATTTCTGCTGTATCGTTCCATATCTCTGTCTCTTGTTTGACCTGAATCAGGTTTTTGTTAATTCCCTTTGCTTCCTCTGCTAAGCTAATTATCCCAATCTTGCTTTCTATCATTAGTCTAAAAGGTAAGCCCTATTTATATGGAAGTTGTTCTTGGTTTTATCTTGGTTAAACAGTTGAGCTCCTCTCTCGCTGAGGTGATAGTTGATAAGTCAAGAAAAATAAAAGTTTCTAACCTTACCTTCTTCCTAAATGTTCTTAGCCCTGTACTGCGCCCAATCAATTAGTTCATTCCCTCTGTTTGACCATAAGACCACTTAATTTCAAATACTGTTTTGAAACCAATCCTTCAGTTAATTATCCGTTCAATATTAAAACAATAATCCACTGCTTCAAATATTACTAACGTTGTTCTTATAATTCAGCCATATAATTTATGGGGATTCCAGTCAGACAAATTAAATGTTACATTACAGTGACTTTAACCTACCTCCGGGCTTCCAGAAGGTTTTTTACCCCCCTAGCAGGTCCTTCAATTTCTTCTTAACAAATCTCATATTTATGATGTTTTCCCCCTTTGAAAATGACATCTAACCATGTTAACTTTCTGTTCAATTTTATGTTTTTCTCTCTCTTTCTTTTGTCAGCAGGTTAAAACATTTCTTTTTAAGGCATTTTGGAAAAAGCGTTGCTGGGGGATGAGTTCAGTTTGGTTTTTAAAAAGGGCTTTTATTGCCGTTGGTTTTAAATGTTTTGTTTTTAACAGCTATGTTGTTTTAGTTTCCTCCTCCGATCCAACTGCCAGGGTCGTACCACACATGGGCTTGGTAGCGGATCAGACGCTGACGCTGATCAGCCCCTTGGGAGGAGGGCGATAGAGCTAGTGTTTGTCCCATCCTCTTGCTACCCCCTCCATGCCAAGGAGTTGCTGGTTATGTTTGTGTCCTAGCTGCTGCAAACAAGTGTGTGTGAACTGGGCCCTGTTCTTAGTGTTTTCGATGTTTGTGTGTGTGTGTTAAGTGCCGTCAAGTCGCTTCCGACTCATGGCGACCCTATGAATCAGTGTCCTCCAAAATGTCCTATCTTTGACAGCCTTGCAAACTGAGGTCTGTGGCTTCCTTTATTGAGTCAATCCATCTCTTGTTGGGTCTTCCTCTTTTCCTGCTCCCCTCAACTTTTCCTAGAATGACTGTCTTTTCCAGTGATTCTTGTCTTCTTATAATGTTTTTTTTTTAAAATAAATTTTTATTGGTTTTTTAAAACTATAAATTCTTCATAATTTTAACAACAATGTAAAAATAATATCACAATCACAATTACATTAATTGTTGTCTTGATTACCATTAAACATAAAAAATAAATTGACTTCCCCATCACCTCCATCTACCTCTTAATAAAGTGTTAGTATCCTTTGTTAACATATTCTGATCCTAGTATTAATCTCATTCTAAAGTTTCATGTTATATAAAATTTTACATTCTGGATCAGAGTAAAAAGTAACCTTCCATTTTTCCCAGATCTTATACATTATCACAATGATTCCTTCAATTCTCCCCTTTTCCCTAGTTTCTCCAACTCCACCAGTTCTAACATTTAAATGATTTAATCCCTTTATTCTGAAACCTTTGTCCCTTTCCATTTGGCTGCATAAAATTGCAGCCAGTATAACATAAATTTAATCATATTAAACAACATCCTCTCCAATATTTTAGGGATATTTCCTGTTTAATCGATCTTATTTCAGTGTAAATCATATCCCAGATCCATATCACAAGTCCGCCCCTTATAAAAAAAGGAGAAAAAACCAGTATCCTTAGTACATTCCAACATTTTCCTTAAAGTAATAATCACATATTCCAGTATACTTTTATATCAATTGATAGTCTATAAAAGGAGGACTTGTTTAGATAATCCCAAAATGATGTCTAAATCTTAATTCCACTACATCGTTAATAGCCATGCCACCCATCCACACTGTCAAAGCCTTCCAATCCAGCAATCATATTTAAATCAGTCCTTTAACCATGGTCTAATACTTCCTTCTGCAACTGAAATAAGTCAGTCAGGTATGGGAACAGGATTTCTTTATGCTCTCTCATTTCCTCAGACAGGGTATGTATCCAAAAATAATTCTTTCTGGGCTTCATTTCCATCATGGCTTCAATCTGTGTTCCTTGACCTGCTCTCTTCTTCCTTATATCCACACGTCCTTCCATGACTTTTTTAGATGAAAAGTCCATTTCTTGTATGTCTGATCTCTTTGTCACCAACTGGTTACCTTCTTGGACTTCTGTCTTCTTCTTTGTATCCTTGTATTCTTCCATGACTTTTTGGACAGAAGAATCCATTACTTGTATGTCTGTATTTGTGGCCATCATTTGAATTTTCATGACTTTTATATCTTCTGTAACCAGGTCCAACTTCTGATTACATACCTGTGATGATTGGTCAAGAGTCATCATCATTGAAATCAGTTGAGCCATCTGTGTTGATATCTGTTTTACTTGTTTAATTGTCGCCTCAGAATGTTTAGCAAGCATGTCCTGTACTTTTTTTTCCATGGTTAAATTCTGTAAAGTTTCCTTTAATTTCATAAGGGCAGGGCTATGAATTTAGCCAGATCAGGGAGAGGTTCCAGACATTTACATATGTAACTTAGTTAAAAAATTGATGGTCATCTAGCAGGAGTCCATTACATGTAGTTGATAGAGAATATTTCATTGACCAGCTTAATATCTTTTTCGGGTTGAAGAAGTGAGTATTTAAGCTTAAAATAACTTTTTAAAGTTGAAAATACCAACGAGTTTTACCAGACGCTCTAGATCGGCAGAACCAGGAAGTATTCCAGGAGTTGCCTCATCGCGGACCTTCTATCGTCTCTTCTCTATGGTTACCTTCAGGAATGGTTTTGGTGTAACACGAGTAAGACGAATTTCCGGTCCTACGACCTTCTTCCTGTTGATTTGCTTGTAGAACAATAGAGAGGGATATTGAAGGAAGCACAGAGTCTTCCGGTCAAGGAATCCTCTTTGTTGTAAAACGTGGCTGGAGGACCTTTTTTACCCCAAGCAAATTCTCAAAGGTTCCTCCCTCCCCTTCCTTTAAGAACGCGTCGGATTGGCAGATCTTACGTCAATCATTCAAGCTTGTTGTTTTAGTTTAAGTTGATCAGTTTGATAAGGCTCCTGCTGCTTTGTCTGATGGATCTCATGCAGCAAAATCATCCAGTTCAATTAAGGGAGAGAAACGGTTACCAGGAATGTTTTCTTCAACCCCCTGTTAATCGATAACGCCAGTGAAAAGTGAAGGATTGTTATCTACTCACTTGGGCGTCTGGAGGTGAGGTTTTAATCTTGATGTAGTCCTTATGATGTTTATAAGGTGCTGGAGGGTAGATTCTAAAGCCGAAGTTGCGCGCTGGCGATTTCAATCCCTTCGTGCCCACGGGATCAAACGTCTGAAACTCCGGGGGACTTAATAAAGCTTCCTCGGAGTATTCAGGAGATCAAACTGCATATATGGCTGCAGGGAATTCCTGCTTCTCAGCCCACTTGCAAGGGCTGGATTGGGGTGCGGTAAAACACCCCAAATTACACGCAAACTTGGATTCTCCCCAGGAGCCCCTGGGAGGACGTAGCAATCAGCCCAGCGTCAGCACCGGAAGCCCTTGTCTTCTTATAATGTGACCAAAATACGATAGCCTCAGTTTAGCTTCTGTTGATCTTTTAGCTTTTGTTGACCTTTGCCTTTGTCGGTAAGCACATGGGTTGGCTCAATCCGACATATTAGGTAAGTGGACAAGGAAAGAATTTGAGCATCTCCTAAATAAGAGCCTGCCCATGTCTCCGTAGCTGTAGATTCACCTTCCCACTCTTCCATAGAACTGTGCATATGATCTGGTGGCTCTTTACTGCCTGTCTCAACTTGCATGGGAAAATATGTAATATTGTTAGAAACAGCCAAGACACAACAAAGGCCACATACTCCATGGCAACCAAATAACTTCTATTAGAAAGAAGTTGTATAGCAGGCGCTCGCTTAGACAGGCCAATATATATCCTCGTGCGGCACATAGAGATCCCTTTGGAATAAGGTGAAGGTGTATACAGTTCTTCAACATTTCCATATATTTTACAGATGGAAGTAAAGGGAGAATGATTGTTTCCAGAGACATACATGCAGAGGGGGAATTAGAAAACTGATGTGGGGGGAGCACCAAATTCTCATCTTGAGTGATGCATTTTGTTGTAGGGGTCCTATGATATTGGAATGAGGAATGGGTTTTCAGATGTAGGTGGGAGAGGAGGAGCCAAAAGGGAAGAAGACAATGCCCTTCTTTGCATGATGCTTAATTATGAGATTCGATGTCACAAGGCATGGAGATGGCTAGGGGCTTAGGCGTCCACATGCTGGAGAAAGGATGGCTAAAAATTGTCTCAAATAAACAAGCAAACCAGTGGATGAGTCTGGACCAACTACACTGCAGCTGAGAGAAAGCGGTCAGATGGAATGGTGGCGTTCAAAGGATGAGGCCAGCCTCTCTGGAAGGATTAAGATGGATGACAGGGAGATCCAAACTCATTTCTGGCAGCTTATAAGAACAACACAGGAAACTCCAGCAGCCCCGAGAGAGATTAGCCGCCCACTGCAAAAGCCCTTTTGAACAATTTCCAGAATATGAGCAAAGGGGGTGCCTTCCTGAAACCCTTGGAAAAGCCCGCTCTAGCAGTGGGCTTTCCTAACAAGCCCTTGGGATGGGAGAACAAGCCGGAATTAGTGTGAGGATCAGAGCTGCCACACGGGAACACACTGGGTGACTTTCTCTGTTGCCAATAGCCAGTGCCCACCTTGCCAACGGCGACATTTGATAAATTGGCGCTGTCTAATCTTGGCTTTCTCTGCTTTCCAGATACCACAAGGTCCAAGAAGAGTCACGAAAAGGAGGGGGTGGAGTACAACTTTGTTTCCAAGCAGTCATTTGAGTCCGACGTGCAACATAACAAGTAGGCTTTGGTTTGATGTGCCGGGCGGGGGGACAAAAGGCATGTCTGGCGAGGCAAATTTAGCAAGCTGAGCCATATCTGATGTGCTGTGATGGAGACCAGGGCAGTGAACTCCTTTGTGAGCTTCCTAGAGGCACCTGGTCGGCCACTGTGTGAACAGACTGCTGGACTTGATGGGCCTTGGTCTGATCCAGCAGGGCTTTTCTTATGTTCTTAAGAGTCGGTATGTAACCATCTCACCCTTTCTGTTGCCAGCCATTTTTTTCCCCAAGGGAAATTGTAATGCCATAGTAAGCATTTGCACATTTTTACAGCGGTCTCTGCTGTTTTTTAAAAATTATTCCCCTCAATGTTTTTAGGTTTGTAGAGCATGGAGAGTATAAGGAGAATCTCTACGGGACAAGCTTGGAGGCCATACAGTCGGTCATGTCCAAGAACAAAGCGTGCCTTGTGGATGTCGTGCCTGAGGTAATCCTCAGTTTTGTTGTCGAAGTCGCTCTGAGGGACTCGTTCATTCTGTAACCATGGAAGTCAGGTCTTGGCAGATCAGTTTGTTGTATCATCACTCGACAATATGGAGTTCTTGGCATCAGGATACCCCACTACCTGCTTGCTGGACCCTTGGCCTTCTGGCTGGGGAATCAACTGAGATTTCTAGCAGTGGCCTCAGTGAATTCATTGTTGGCTTTGGGTGTGATCTGCTTTTAGTTTTTTTTTAAAGAGATACTTGGCTTCATGTGTAGGAGTGGGGAAACCAACCCAGTTTACCAGATTAGAGTCCACTGCTCATGTGGAGGAGTGGGGAATCAAACCCGGTTCTCCAGATTAGAGTCCACCGCTCTTAACCACTACTCCACGTTGGTCAAGATCTTGTGCAAGTGGAACTGGGTTGGGGGAAGAGTTACTGAGATGTTACTTTCACGAACTTACTGAGATAATGATAATTTTTAAAAACTTTCTGCCTCTAACTTTGCTTTATTAACCAGCGTGGTGTAGTGGTTTGGAGCGGTGGTTTGGAGCGGTGGAGACTGATCTGGAGAACCGGGTTTGATTCCCCACTCCTCCACGTGAGCAGCAGATGCTAATCTAGTGAACTGGATTTGTTTCCCTACTCCTCCACATGAAGCCAGCTGGGTGACCTTGTGCCAGTCACAGTTCTCTTAGAGCTCTCTCAGCCCCACCTACCTCACAGGGTGTCTGTTGTGGGGAGGGGAAGGGAAGGTGATTGTAAGCTGGTTTGATTCTTCCTTAAGTGGTAGAGAAAGTCGGCATATAAAAACTAACTCTTCTTCTTCTCTTCTTCTTTAATATCCGCTGACTGACAGGCTTGGTCGACTCCAGTTTCAGATTCTTGCTGATTTGGTTTTCATTGTCCACTGATGACAGTTTTACGGGAAGATTTTATAATTTGGCACACCACGTCAGAGAACACAACTAATACGTTTTTAAATAGTTGCTCGTTGACAAGAGAAAACTGTCCCTCTTGCTCTCCCCAAAGTGTTTTTATGCATTATTGCCATTTTCTCTGTCTACTCACACCTGCATCTCTGTTCCCAATTCTAGATTATCTAAGGCAGGGGTGTCAAATATAAGGCCCGGGGGCCGGATTCGGCCCCTTGAAGGCTCTTATCTGGCCCGTGAGCCATCCAAGGCAGCCACCTCCCCCCAGTCCCAGTCTGGGTTGGCGAATCTGCTGTGGGCTCACCAGCCAAGGCAACCACCTCCCTCCAGTCTTGAGGTGTCAATTATCAAACGCTGTTAAATAAAAATACTGTAAGAGTATTATTGTTTTAAGCATGTTTCTATTTTAAGTAAAAAATAATATCAATTGGCTTTGCCTGTGTCTTCTATAAAGTTTGTATCTACGGTACCTGGCATTAAATTTTATGATA
This sequence comes from Euleptes europaea, assembly GCF_029931775.1. Taxonomy (NCBI): domain Eukaryota; kingdom Metazoa; phylum Chordata; class Lepidosauria; order Squamata; family Sphaerodactylidae; genus Euleptes; species Euleptes europaea. The sequence goes on from NC_079329.1 coordinate 22,744,460, forward strand.
GACATGGCCCGGCCCGGCCAAGTGACATTTATGACATATCCGGCCCTCCTAACAATTGAGTTCGACACCCCTGATCTAAGGTATCTCTCTCTGCAGTCCAGATGATTTCCCCGTTCCCTACTGTGCACTCTGTGCCACAAGGAAGGGGGTAGAAGCAGTCTTTTCTAATCCTCCTTGGACAGCTTTTCGTTCAGCCCTGCCTGTAATTCAGAAGAACCATTCTGTTACGTTCAGATTTTTTTTTTGTTTAAAATCAGATTCTGACGGTTAATACTTTTTTTTTAATTTAAAGAACTGCCGTTCCATTAATAATAGTCTAGGCAACGTATTTCTGTTTATGAGGGAATCAGCAGTGCAAAACAAGAAACTGCCAGCAGCAATGACAGAGAGGGATTGCATATTCGATTCCCTGAGAAAACGTGTTAGGTGACTCCAAAGTGCTTTGGAGCGATTTGAGCAAAGATAATAACGGCGGCTTTGCGATGCTGCTCTTGCTAGAGGCGGCGAAATTCAGCCTGCACGGCTGAATTCCTGGGTCCCTTTCCCCATTTATCTTCTTCCTTGTTCAGTGGCTTTTGAAACAAACCCGTTTTGATTGGATTTTTCTCTCGTCTGACATGACCATGTGGTGACCAGCCTTGCTTGTTTTCTATTTCCGTTTGCAGGCCGTGGTGCACTTGCGGACGCCGGAGTTCAAGCCCTACGTTGTCTTTGTGAAGCCTCTTATTTTGGAAAAGAAAAAGACTGTCCCGACGTCCCTCGCGCCGGATGACATCGCTGCCCCGCTTGTAAGTATTTCACACGGTGGCCCGGAAAGCGTAAAGGGAGCCTCTGTATGCGTGTGTGTGGATCGGGATTGCTGTTGGCTGGGGATGCCCCTGAAACTGGGATGCAAGTTTTGTGCAGTCCTCAGGGGTTGCAGATAGTGTGAAAATGGGGACCACCTGGAAGAGTCCAGTTGGAAACTAGGACTGGTGTGGGAACTACTAGTAAGAGAGCCAGCGTGGTGTAGTGGTTAAGAGCTGTGGTTTGGAGAGGTGGACTCTGATCTGGAGAACCAGGTTTGATTCCCCACTCCTCCACATGAGCATTGGACAGTCTGAGGCAGTAAACTTCTGAATTCCAGTGCTGGGGAGGACCTGATGGACTATTGGTCTGATCCAAGATGGCCTCTCTTATGTTCTTCAGTTCTGGTGTTTCATCTGCTGTGCTTGTCTAGACTCATCTGTTCCATCTTTCTTCATGTCCCACATTCATATTTCCTGTGTTGTTGTTCAAAGCAGGTTGCAGTGGGAGTCACACTATGCAATCCTAAAAACACTTTCCTGAGAGTAAGCCCCATTGGATTAGATTCTGAGTAGGCCAGTTAAGGAAGGCACTGCTAGTACGCTGAAAGTTAAACATGTAAACTCTGGCTGGCTAGCACAGGAAATAGATTGCTTAGGGCCCAGAGGTATAGCCAGAGTTTGGTGTATTCTGCATTATTTGCCAGTAACAAAAGCCAAAATCGTTTGTCAGAATTACTTATCCTGAGGATTTTCTTTTTGGCTGGCGCACCCCAGTGGCATTTCTTTGGAAAACCCCTCTGTGCTGTCTTCTGTAAGAAAGGGTTAAAGAGAGTATTTGCAACGGCACAATTTCAAACGATGCCTTCAGCTTATACCCATGGTAGATATTTTTAAATTCCCCATAATCTAAGGCCATGTGCCTATTCCAAGGGTTCAATAGAGGATCTCCCACTTATTTTGTTTAGTTGCCCATTTTATGACTCCATTCCTTTAAAATTAACCCAGCATATCTCAGATGTATTAGATACAGTTGAGGGCCAAGTTAGATTTTTAATGGCAGACGTTAATTCTAAGATCGTGTTTAGGGTGGCTTTTTTATCATCACGTTAGCGTCTAAGTTAAGGAAGAATTTGTTGAAAATTAGGCTCCGAAGTTGCCATAGAAAGAATATTTTAGGGGAACTACAATGTTTAAATCAGTAATAATATGTATATATGTGACTGTTTGAAACATTTTAAAAATTTTATTCATGTAATTCTGGGTGTTGTGGGTTATATATTGTATATGGTTTTAATCTGAATAGTGTTAAGGTCTGTGACTAAAACATTAATAAAATTTATACTGATACTATTTTATTTGTAGATAAGGTATTTGTAGATGGTCAAAGGCCATTACAAAGTAAATAAGACTATAAAACGTCTAAGTTTATTGAGCCCCTCATACTGAGAATGGGACCTGACAGGGAAAGAGAAAAGATAGAAAAGCTCCTACAAGGAGATAATCCTTCAATCACCTCTCAGGTAGCAAACTTTTGTATGGAAGCTATGAAAATTCGTTGCCATAGAGTAGTCTCTTAGTCCAAATGGCAGTTATAACTTGGATGTTATTTATTTTATTTTATTTTATTTTTTAAAGTGATTTAAGACTCGGACTGTAAACCTTTGTTGGTAAAACCATTTTAGTCCATGTATCTTTTGTTTTATCTGGCCAAGGGACGTAAATAAACCATCTATCCATCCATCCATCCATCGACTATAAAACAAGAAAATTATACAATAAAGATAAAAGATAAAATACAAAATGCCATATAAATTATGATAAAATACAATGTAATTAAAATATATCCTAGCTGGCCATCAGTTCTGGTTAGTTGCATTCTTTGGCGCCAGTTTCACTCTGATATTTTTAGCTGCTAGGGCAAGAAGTGACATCCTATAAGCGATAAATGAGTTGGTATCTGACCATAAAAATACTGATTTATTGGAATCAGGAAACAAGTTTAGCCCAGTTAATATCGTACGAAGGAACGTGTTGCCTTCTGTTGACTTTCCGTTTCGATTTTCAGGATGAGGAACAGCTAGAAATGGCTAACTCGGCTGCCTTCATCGAAGAACAGTACGGCCACTTTATCGACACGGTCCTGGTGAAAGAAGACCTCCATAGTGCCTGCAGCCAGTTGAAAACCATATTGGAGAAACTAAACACAGACTCCTTTTGGGTGCCGGTATCGTGGGTCAGATTATAGTCAGCAATGCTGTGCCAAATTAGAAGTGATTCCTGTTTGCTAATATGCTGTAAATATAATGGATGATCAAAAGGGAAACAAAACAAAAGCAAAAACCCATCCGCTGAAATTGCAGGTTGGCTTGGAAAGCAGCAAAGAGAAACGTCTCCATCTGAGAACTTTTTCTGATGTAATCATTTCCTCTGTGGGAATGAAAAAAAATCGTTGTGGTGGAATGACAAATCCCCACAGGATACAATCCAGAGTTTTGTGTGCTGCTTCCAATTCCGCAGATGGAAGCCTTTAGCTTTTCTTTCGTAAGTCGCAATGCAGGATCAAAATGCAGTGATCCAGATGAAAAGATGCCTCTGAATAAGAAAAATAACACTAGAAAAAGATGATTCCAACTTTACTGAATAAGAAAAAAAAACATGATAATTCCAAATTTTTGGTGGTGGACAATGAACGAAAGATAAATTCTGTTACAGGGTTATAATTCTGGATGACGAAAGAAGGACCTTCTCTTTTATTGGTTGGCCAGACTGGAAAAGGGAGAGCTCTAATCAAAATGGTGACTCTTTCATCCTTTTGCAAAAGGGAAGAATTCCTGGGCAAATCATCCAGGCTTCCAACGTCCTGCCTGAACATTAGCCACCTTATGTAACCTACATATAGCTACAAAAGAGTCATTGCATCCTTTTTCTCTACTTTATCTGCAATTTGCCATAAACAACGTTCTGAATTGTATGCTCTAGAGGCAATGGACAATTTCCCTCATTCTCACCAGAAAAGCCACAAACACAGAAATCCAAAAATAAGCAAATGCCTCGAAGCATCTTAATATACTCCCCTTTTTTATTTTACTTGCACAAGCTGTGAAATGTCGAGGTGCCTGTGGAGGCAACCACCCACTCCAGCTCCATGAATGGCATACTAAAGCCAATTTCCATTTAGTTCCATATTTGTAAATCCTTAATTCTTTTTTTTTAAAGCAGGTTTCTAGTTCTCACCACTGTAGAGTGTTGCTTCCATTTCATAGCCAAAGGGAAGTTGTGTGTGCCTATTCTAAGAATTGGGTTGAAGGTACATTACAGCCTCCATAGAAATCATTTCCAACTTGTCTCTGATTTTTCCCCTCCTCTTTCTACTTCTCCAGTTTGTTTGTTTTTTTATCACATCCTTCTATATTTAAAAAAAATGATCTTGGACACTGATTAATTTATGCAGCACAAGCATGCACAGCAAATGTTTTGCATAATCCCTTTCGCGAACTGTACATTTTCTTGGCATAGAATTTTGTATTTGAGTTTGTTGGGGGGTTGTGTCTTGTGAATGTGAAGATGCCTAGTCCTGCGTGCGGCCTGTGTCCCCCCCACTTGGAAAATTCAAACTGAGCTTATGTTCCAATGTAGTATTTTTCTGTGTTTGTGCCTCCATGAGAATAATTGGCCTTTAGCCCAAGTCTTTGAGAAGGAGGTATTGGTTAAGCTTGGATTGTGGTGTTGGCTGTGGTTATGCTTTGGCTTCATGATTTTCAGAACCATGTTCCAGACACATTTTCCTTGGAAGCCTCTCAGAATACCTCAGTGAAAAGATCATTTGTAGTGTTGTAAGCCTCTCTAAAAGACTGCTTGCAACTGTGCCGTTGAAGGAGACTTGTATATCTTTCCCAAAGATGCATCCGGTATGTGTGGATGCAGACAGATGGTGACGCCCAATAAACCTGCCCAGCATTCTTCATAAACTGACTGTGTACTTGTGGAACAAGCCCCTGGAATCGTCGGCAGCCCAGAGGGTTCCCATAGCGGATGCTGAAGACTACCAAAATTTCTGGCAGGGTATGAGCTTTCATGAGTCACAGCTCATGAAACTATGGAACTATGGCTCAGTTCTGAAGAAGTGAGCTGTGACTCACAAAAGCTCACACCCTGCCAGAAATTTTGCTAGTCTTTAAGGTGCTCTTAGACTCTGGCTCTTTTCTACTGTTGTGTATGTAGCAGTCTTCCATGGCATCCAGCCCTCAGGTAGACTCACCCAGGGTACAAAACAAAAGGATCCTGGGTTGGATCTAACCAAATTTTCTGCTGGAAAAAAAAGTAAGGAATCCTCTCCTTTGACTACCCACAAAGAATCATGGAACCTGCATGCATAAAAGCCATGTGCAGTGGGAACTGTCATGTGGAATGGAATTGGGTTTGAGTGAAAAAGTTGGCTAGATCAGCCCCTCTTGTGCTTTCATTTCTTTCTCCTGGAGCAATGACTAAAAAGGAGCAAGGGGCATTTTTTTTTTTTTTGGTCAGCAAACTTGCAGCAAGGTTTTTAGTGGAACGGGAGATGGTCATGCCCATTGTTCACACTGCCTTACAGCAATCTATGGATACCAAGTGTAAACCTTTTAGCCTTTAAAGCAGGGTTGTCGAACTCAATTGTTACGAGGGCTAGATATGACATAAATGTCACTTGGCTGGGCCAGGCCAAGCCTCACAAGCCCAGATTGAGAGTGTGGGGGTGGGGTGGCTGGCTTGCGGGCCGGATAAGAGCTCCCAAGGGGCCGGATCTGGCCTGTGGGCCTTATGTTTGACACCCCTACTTTAAAGGACCGGGTTAGTGGGCATAGAATTGTGGAAGCCTCATTCAAATCCTGAAAGGCACTTAAAACAGCTTTTATTTAAAGGTGGGAGAAACAGTGGGTTTAGAACAGTGCATTTTGAACAAAACCGTGTGCATAATAAAATATACTGATGTAACATAGAAAGGCTAACAAATACATAAACAAGTACCAACAAAATCTTATATAATTCTAAAAATAGCATACAACATGTTACTTCACATGTGTATACAGTGCAATAAATGCACAGACTAATGACACTCTAGTCCATACAAGGGGAAGCCGTAGCTCCAAAAATCCGATGAAGCTCCAGCAGAGGGAAAATGGTCTTCTAGAAATTGCCCCGTTTCAAAGTCCTCCTTCAGTTCCATAACTATACAAGTGAATTAACATGCTGTATGCTATTTTTAGAATTACATAAGATTTGGCTGGTACTTGTTTTTGTATTCGTTAGCCTTTCTATGTTGGATTTTTATTACTGCTTCTGCTTGTTAACATAGAGGTGTTAACATTTTTTTTTTTTGGTAATAAAATATGCTGAGCAGCCCCAAAGTCAGGGTTGAAGAGAAGGAGGTCTCTTTAGTTGCTGGTGCTGCTGACTCTCGAACTGTAGGCAGGTCCCTTTTTACACTTAAGGTGCTATTTACACAGCCCAAATAATGCACTTTCAATCCACTTTCACTGCACCTTAACGATCGTTTGCAAGTGAATTTTGCCAGTTCACCCAGTAAAATCCACCTTCAAAGTACATTGAAAGTGGGCTGAAAGTGCATTATTTGGGCTGTGTTCTTCACAACTCTGAGAAGCCTCTTTTCCTCACAGCCGCCGCAGGAGATGTCCCATAAACACTCAGGATCAAATGCCCATGCCAAAAGAATGTCACTCTTCTGCCAAGTGCATTTCTCTGCCTCCACAGGCTTTTCTCCTCTGGGACATCTCCTTCAGAAATTCTCCACTCCCTCAGGGGACAAAAATGCCCCAGCTTCTTCCCTTTCTCTCTCCTGGAGGTCGGCCCCCTTCTGTCGTTGCCAGGCAACTGGCCTCTCATGTTCTTACAGAAAAGCCATGCTGGATCAGACCAAGGTCCATCAAGTCCAGCTGTCCGTTCACCCAGGGGCCAACCAGGTGCCTCTAGGAAGCCCACAAGCAAGACGACTGCAGCAGCACCATCCTGCCTCTGTTCCAAAGCACCTAATATATTCGGCATGCTCCTCTGATCCTCCTCTCCATTGAAATCCCATTCTTCTAGAGCAGGGGTGTCGAACGCAATTGTTACGAGGGCCGGATATGACATAAATGTCACTTGGCCAGGCCGGGCCTTGCCTTGCTAGCCCAGATCAGGAATGTGTATGTGGTGGGCTTGCTCGCGGGCCGGATACGAGCTCTCAAGGGGCCGGATCCGGCCAGTGGGCCTTACGTTTGACACCCCTGCTCTGGAGGGCATGGTTTCCGGGGCCTGCCAAGTGGGTGAAAACATTTCACAAACCCTTTAATAATAATAATTTTTGCAAGGCTTACTTGCATAAGAAACAAACATGGTCTCCCATTTACTGTGCCTCGTACTGCTTGGGCAGTCATGCCGGACACTGGCAATGTGTTTTGTTCTTTCGTGGTACCCCTCCAACTAGGCTCATTATGCTCGAGCCATATGGGTTTGAGTCATTTGGATATCCTTCCCCCCCCCTTCAGTATGGTGGCAAGACATCCCTTCCCCCTCACTGCCCATAATTCAATCAGTACAGCGTAATGATTCCATGCGGCACAGCGCTGCTTTGAAATGAGCAGTGGTGCTCTTAATTTAATAGATCTATTTATAATGGGAGTGTGCGCTACTGAATCGGAGATGTGTTGCAGAGAGACTGCAAAGAGCAGCAGTACCTGTCTGTGCTTCCCTCCTCTTTCAAGAAGTGCCACGGGGTTGGTTGGCAGGTCCTGCCTGGCCGCCAGCGGGGGGATGGAGGGGTAGGGTTGCCAGATCTGGGTTGGGAAACTCCTGGAGATTTGGAGATGGAGCCTGGGGAGGACAGGGACCTCAGTCGGGTACAAGGCCATAGTGTCCACCCTCCAAAGCCAGCGTGGAGAGCCGGCATGGTGTAGCGGTTCAGAGTGGTGGTTTGGAGCGGTGGACTCTGATCTGGAGAACCGGGTTTGATTCCCCACTGCTCCCTCCACATGAGCGGCGGAAGCCAATCTGGTGAATTTGGATTTGTTTCCCCACTCCTACACACGAAGCCAGCTGGGTGACCTTGGGCTAGTCACAGCTCTCTTCGAGCTCTCTCAGCCTCACCTCCCTCACAGGGTGTCTGTTGTGAGGAGGGGAAGGGAAGGTGAGTGTAAGCCGGTTTGATTCTCCCTTAGGTGGTAGAGAAAGTCGGCATATAAAAACCAACTTTTCTTCTTCTTCGCAGCCATTTTCTTCAGGGGAACTGATCTCTAGTCTGGAGATGAGCTGTAATTTCAGGGCATCCGTAGCTCCCCCTGCAGGTTGGCATCCCTACACAATATATGCACTGGGCAAGCAATGTGGTGTGATTTATGGTCCAGAGGAGGGACAAAAACAGCAAGTGGGTCAGGAGGTTGTGGGAGACAGCTGCCGTCGTGCAGCCTTGTAGGAATTGTAAGAATGAGGATGGAAAGACTCATAATCGACAATAACTTCTGTTTTAAAGGCCATTAGGATTTGCCACCTCCAGTAAACTTCATGCACCAGGTGAAGTAGGTAGTTCCCTAGCAGTGTTCATATCAAAACAAGCTTGTTAGGCTGGCTCCAAGGTGAAGCCAGAATAACATGGTTTCTGAAGAAAGATCATGGTTGGGATCCAGTGTCAGGACTGGAGGTCTGTGCAAGGATCCCTGACCTTCCTGGCTTTCCTCTTCCGAGGGCAGCCATTTCTGACCCTGGACAAGTTGGTTCTTGGGGTCACCGGACCCACGTGGTGTCACGTCAGCAGGGTTGCCAACCTCCGGTTAGTAGCTGGAGATCTCCTGCTATTACAACTGATCTCCAGCCGATAGAGATCAGCTCACCTGGAGAAAATGGCCGCTTGGGCAATTGGGCTCTATGGCATTGAAGTCCCTCCCCTCCCCAAACCCTGCCCTCCTCAGGCTCTGTCCAGGTATTTCCCAACCCGGAGCTGGCAACCCTACACATCAGGCAGGAGGCTGCAGTGGGGAGGAGATGAAAGGGTTCTCTCGTAACCTAGAGCCAACAGAGGATAACAGTTGTTGCTCTTTCCAAGCTTTTTACAAAGATTTTCTGTAACGACTGCAGGCGGCTCTGAAGTAAGAAATTTCTTCTCCTTGGATATTATTCATACCCCTGCTGTGTTGCCTTCCTATAAGCCCTTGCAGAGAAAAAAACAACTACGGACGAACGGAGCGCAGTGTTTTACGTGCTACTGAATTTCAATCCAAACTCTAATATCTCAAAGCTGCAACATATGGGAGAGAAATTTGGCGGCAGGTGTTTTGTTTTCTGTTGAGTTCCAAGGATTTGCTTTCTCAGGGGAAAACTGACAGACGGGGTTTTTTCTAGCTCAAATATTTCGGTTCTTAATTTTCAACAAATCCTGAGAGAAAGTGTGCGTGTGTCAGTGTGTGCGCGTGCGGGCGGGCGGGCACTTGTGAAAAGGGGGACGCAGCACAAGAGACATGGGTTCAGAACCTCGTGTTTTATTCTAGAACCCTAAGAGAGCGGGCCGGTGGTTTGCACCATCGACTTGTTAGGTTTCAGGCAGCACTAAATGACTTGGGTATCTCCTCAGGTAACACGGCTTCCTGCAGAACATGAAGAGAGGTAATATTAGGAAGTCCTGCTGTAAGGAAAAAGGCAAGCCTGAGGAGGAAGGGCAGATGACACAGAAGTTTGTAAAATCATGCACAGAGTACAACAAATGGACAGAATCAGAGTTGGAAGGGACCACCAGGGTCATCTAGCCTCTGCTTAAAAACCTCCAGGGAAGGAGCACTTACCACCTCCCGAGGAAGCCTGTTCCACTGAGGAACCACTCTAACTGTTAGAAAATTCTTCCTAATGTCTAGGCGGGAACTCTTCTGATTTAATTTTAACCCGTTGGTTCTGGTCCGACCTTCTGGGGCAAGAGAAAACAACTCGGCACCCTCCTCTAAATGGCAGCCCTTCAAGTACTTGAAGATGGTGATCATATCCCCTCTCAGTCTTCTCCTTTTCAGGCTAAACATACCCAGCTCCTTCAACCTTTCTTCATAGGACTTGGTCTCCAGAAAGAGCTTGTTTTTCCTTTCCTAATACTAGCTCTTGGAGGCACCCAATGACGTTGACAATAGATTCAGGGCAGGCACAAGGCCAGTGTGGTACAATGGTTAAGAGCAATGGACTCTAATCTAAAGAACCGGGATTGATTCCCCACTCCCTCCACATGAAGCCAGCTGGGTGACTTTGGGCTAGTCACAGTTCTCTCTGAACTCTCTCAGCCCCATCTACCTCACAAGGTGTCTGTTGTGGGGAGAGGAAGTGAAGGAGATTGTAAGGCAGTTTGATTCTCCTTAAAAGGTAGAGAAAATCGGCGTATAAAAACCCACTCTTCTTTACTCAATGAGGAATTAAATTGTGCAGTTCACTGCCAGTAGGCCATTATCATGTGGTGGCGGAAAGTGCCGCTACGTCACAGCTGACTTATGGTGAATCTGTAGGGTTTTCGAGGCAAGAGACGTTCGGAGGTGGTTTGCCATTGCCTGCCTCCACTGGGACAAGGGAGTTCGGAGAGAACTGTGACTGGCCCAAGATCACGCAGCAGGCTTCACGTGAAGGAGTGAGGAATCAAACCCGGTTTTCCAGATTAGAATCCACCGCTCTTAACCACGACACCACGCTGCCTCTTGGCCACTATTGTAGATAGCTTTAAAGTGGAATTGGGCTCATACGTTGTTCACCAGTGTGTAGATGGCAATGTCCTAAAAGGACACAGCTGTAGAGCCACTTCTCTGTGCATTCTGCCAAATAAAAAAGCAGCAGCGTAACTGAGGTGGATGTTTTTCTCTGGCTATTTCCAAAATTAAATCACAGCCAGGAGCCAGCACCGAAGCCTCATCTGCAGCTTAAAGGCCCTGCAGCAGAAGGCACAATCCTTGCCATGCCCTAAGCAAAGGACAGACCTGCCTTTATTCCCATAGCTGTTCCAGGGCTTTCTGATAATGCATAGGGGTCCCTGAGTCAAGGGATGCAGCTGCCAAAAGGAACAGCCATCCCAAGCGAATGTGGGTCAAGCCATTGCCCCTCTCCAAATCCCAGGCATCCTCTGTGCCATTTGCAAGAGAAAGGTGGCAAATGTTACGGCACAGATGCTCCCGTTGGCCACTTTTGTACACAGGCCCTCCGTAGGCGTGATTGGAGAGGTCTTGAATACTCACAGACTCCCACCATGCCTGCAGAATCACATGTGCCATTACTGTACATGGGAGTGATTCGTGCAATTTCTCCCTAGCGTTGTACAAATCATCCAAGCGTTTGTTCTGATGCACAATTCTCTGAGCATGAGTGTATAATTGACATTGTGTGTGTGACAGTAAGCCTGAATGTGTGTGAGAGAGAATACTCACACTTTCTCCCTGTGTCTGTAGAGCAACTTGATGAATCGTATCTCTAGTCTGTATTTGGTTATTTAGAGCCAGCCTGGCATAGTGGTTAAGAGCAGTGGACTCTAATCTAGAGAACCGGGTTTGATTCCCCACTCCTCCACATGAGTTGTGGACTGGTGAACTGGGTTGGTTTCCCCACTCCTCCACATGCAGCCTGCTGGGTGACCTTGGGCTAGTTGTAGTTCTCCTAGAGCTCTCTCAGCCCCACCTACCTCACAAGGTGTCTGTTGTGGGGAGAGGAAGGGAAGGCGATTGTAAGCCTGTTTTGATTCTCCTTAAAAGGCAGAGAAAATCAGCATATAAAAACCAACTCTTCTTCTCTACTTCCCTACACTGGAGCCACCAGCATATTTATCAGTTGCAATGCATGCACTAGGTAAAGGTAAAGGTCCCCTGTCCAAGCACTGGGTCATTCCTGACCCATGGGGTGACGTCACATCCCGACGTTTACTAGGCAGACTTTGTTTACGGGGTGGTTTGCCAGTGCCTTCCCCAGTCATCTTCTCTTTACCCCCAGCAAGCTGGGTACTCATTTTACCAACCTCGGAAGGATGGAAGGCTGAGTCAACCTTGAGCTGGCTACCTGAAACCCACTTCCATCAGGATCGAACTCAGGTCGTGAGCAGAGCTTGGACGGCAGTATTGCAGCTTACCACTCTGCGCCACACGGCTCCTCAGCGTATGCACTAAAGCCACCTTATGGGAATTTTGTCACATCAAAAATCAAAACAAAGGTCTGAAATCATAACTGTTCATCCTAAGAGCCTGCCGAATTTAACTTAAGCAGATGCTAATTTCTTCTTGGGAATGTGCGCAAAACATTATCGCCTTAGCGAATGTCAATTGCCTGTGGGCCCTTGTATGGAGACTGCAGCATGGGAACCCTTATGACAGGAGGCATTCAGGTCTACATGTGTGATGACATTTCATGATGTGATTTCCCTATCCTCCAGCTAGCAGGCTTTTGTCTATTTTCCCCGGCAGTTCTGTGCAGACGCAGACTTGATCTTACAGATGGATTGTATTCACTGAATTAATACCAGAAAGGTCAACTTCTCCTGATCTTGTCCATTTAATAGTACCGACCAATGCCTATGATTTTCTCTCCAAGTTTTTACTGTCAAAAAAAAAAAAAAGTGCAGTGCGTACTCTCAAAGTCATAAGAACATAAGAAAGGCCATGCTGGATCATCAGACCAAGGCCCATCAAGTCCAGCAGTCTGTCCACGCAGTGGCCAACCAGGTGCCTCCAGGAAGCCCACAAACAAGACAACAGCAGCAGCATCCTGCCTGTGTTCCAGTGCACCCAAAATAATAGGCATGCTCCCCCACCCGCCCTATTTGTACATCTTTTTCTACATACGCACAAATAGAACACCTTGTTGGTCGATCTAGTAGACGTTCTGTACCTAGTTGCTGGCCGAGATTAGAAAGCGGGTGCTGTTCTTAAGATACTTTCTTGAATTCTGCGGGTATGAAAACAACCAAGGCCACCAGTTAGTCAGTGATAGGGTTGCCAACCTCTAGGTGGTTACTCAAAAGGGACACCACTGTGGGAGTACAGAATATAAGGAAGCAAACACAGGAGTGAAAGTATATCACAAATATACTTATGATACAAGCAACACCTGGATGGCCCAGGCTAGCCTGATCTCGTCATATCTCAGAAGCTAAGCAGGGTCAGCCCTGGTTAGTATTTGGATGAGAGATCACCAAGGAAGACCAGGGTTGCTGTACAGAGGAAGGAACTGGCAAACTACCTCTGTTAGTCTCTTGCCATGAAAACCCCGAAAGGGGTCGCCATAAGTCGGCTGCGACTTGACGGCACTTTACACACACACACAAGCTACATAACATAAATATAATATGATACAAGCTACATAACATAAAAAACAGGACCAATGACAGTGCAACTATATATCTGTCCTCGTAGCTATAAATAGCCAAGTAAATAACACAAGATTACTATCCCCAAATGGGCTTGCATGTGTTATAAAAGTCCAATATTGGTACAAAAGCCTGTAAGAGTATACGTAGTAGTGAATCTTCTTATTTTCAGATGTCCTTCAGCCAGGTACAAGGGAAAAAGCAGTTTCCAAATGTCAAGAAAAGTTTTTTTTATGTTATATATTTTGTATCATATTATATTTAGCACTTTGTGATATACTTTCGCTCCTGTGATTGCTTCCTTACAACCTCCAGGTGGTAGCTGGAGAACTCCCGCTATTACAACCGATCTCAAGACAATCGATATCAGTCCCCCTGGAGACTCTATGGCATTATACCACGCTGAAGCCCTTCCCGAACCCTGCCCTCCCTAGGCTCCATCCCCCAAACCTCCTGGTATTTCCTAACCCAGAGCTGGCAAAGCTAGTCAATTAGTGGAACTCACTGCCCCAGGATGTGGTTGCGGCTGCCAGCGTGCAAGGCTTTAAAAGGGGTGGTGGTGGACCAATTAATGGATGACTGGGCTATCAGTGGCTACTAATCCAATACCAGAGGTAGTATGCCTCTTTAAATCAGTTGATGGGGAGCACAGGCAGGATCGTGCTGTTGCCGTCTTACACATGTACACATGAAGCTGCCTTGTACTGAATCAGACCGTTGGTCCAGGCAGGGGGTCTTTCGCATCACCTACCTGCCTAGTCCCTTTAACTGGAGATGCTGGGGATTGAACCTGAGCCCTTCTGCATGCCAAGCAGAGGCTCTACCACTGAGCTGCGGTCCCTCCCTCTTCCTGTTTGTGGGCTTCCTAGAGGCAGCTGGTTGGCCACCGTGTGAAAGAGAATGCTGGACTTTACAGGCCTTGGTCTCATCCAGCATGGCTTTCTTTATGCTCTTAATTGCCCCCTCCACAGGCATTGCTCCCAAATCTCCAGGAATTTCCCAGGCCAGAGTTGGCAGCCCTGCCAGGAAACCTGTTGGTGGATGGCATGGGACCCTAGGTGCCATGGTGGCAGGGATCATAGAATCATAGAGTCGGAAAGGACCACCAGGGCCATCTAGTCCAGCCCCCTGCACAATGCAGGAAATTCACAACTACCTCCCCCCCACACACTCCCAGTGACCCCTACTCCATGCCAAGAAGATGGCCAAGATGCCCTCCCTCTCATGATCTGCCTAAGGTCATAGAATCGGCCTAGCTGACAGATCACTGAATTATATCTGTCACGCAGCTGGGAACGGGACTCGACAACTCTTTGGAGTTTCTTCCCAATCGGCGAGAAAGCATCCTTTCGCTCTCCAGATTTACACGGGAGACAAGTGGGAGACAAAGAGGCCGTAACTTGTGTGCTAAGAGAAAGGTTGCAGCTGTGCCATCTGCTCCCCCCCCCCCGCCCCTCCATCTGTGGGAGGTTCGTTGTCACCACCGAGATGTCTGGCTTTGGGGAAGAGATTTTAACTCTGCTGACAAAGAAATTAGCGCAGGCAACTTTTTGCAATCACGAACGGGGAGAGGGAGTGGGGGGAGAGAAGAAGGGGAGACTTTGCAACGTGACACGTGGGATACAAACCCTGCACAACCCTCCCCTCACCCCTTGCTAATAACCGGGTTGGAACGCTTTCTCGCCCACACGCGAGCTTCCGAAATTGCCCCGCCGGAATAACCGCATTCTGCAAACGCGGAGGGAAAATTACAAAATTAATTGCGCTCCAAAGGTCCTGTTTTTATTTGGAAATGTAACGATTTCAACATCTACGGCTAGAACGGGAACGCTAATTAACCGTCCTTCTTTGTTAGGCACAGAGCGGAGTGATCTATTCAGTGTTGTTTTTTTGTTGTTGCCGTTTTAAACTGTATGTAAAGAAGCTGCCGGTACCAGAAGTCTGAAGGCCTAACGGACAAAGGCTGCATGGCCATCTCCAGACTACATCTCAAGATTGCCCCACCTTAGGGCTGCCAACCTCCAAGTACATCTCCAACCTCCAGGTACATCTCTAACCTTAGGGTTGCCAACCTCCAGGTACTTCTCAATATTGCACTACCTTAGGGCTGCCAACCTCCAGCAATATACAAATACACTATAATATAGACCGACTCATATCGAAAAACGTGTACTACAAAACCACCAAGAATCCTGTTACATACAAAACTGAACACATAAGAACATAAGAAAGGCCCTGCTGGATCAGACCAAGGCCCATCAAGTCCAGCAGTCTGTTCACACAGTGGCCAACCAGGTGCCTCTAGGAAGCCCACCAACAAGACGACGGCAGCAGCAGCAGCATCCTGCCTGTGTTCCACAGCACCCAATACGATAGGCATGCTCCTCTGATACTAGAGAGGTATGCAGCATGACCAGCATCCATTCTAACTAATAGACATGAGTACCCCTTTCCTCCATGAACATGTCCACTCCCCTCTTAAAGCCTTCCAAGTTGGCAGCCATCACCACATCCTGGGGCAGGGAGTTCCACAATTGAACTATGCGTTGTGTGAAAAAATACTTCCTTTTATCTGTTTTGATTCTGTCACCCTCCAGCTTCAGCAGATGACCCCGTGTTCTAGTATTATGAGAGAGGGAGAAAAACTTCTCCCTGTCCACTCCAAACCATGCATAATTTTATAGACCTCTATCATGTCTCCCCTTAGTCTTAACACATAACAACAAAGACAACACGCGGTTTGTGTATCTGTCACAACACCACTTAAACGAAAATCCAGGAGTAATGACTAAACCCACAACTCCGGCATTTCTGCTTTCGGACTTTATTGGCTTCTGCGTGCCGGAATTGTGGATTTAGTCATTACTCCCGGATCTTCCTTAAGTGGTGTCGTGACAGATACACGGACCTCGTGTTGTCTTTGTTGTTATGTGTTTAGTTTTGTGTGTAATAGGATTCTTGATGGTTTTGCATTACATGTTTTTCGATATGAGTTGGTCTATATTATAGTGTATTTGTATATTGAGCCTCTGTGCTGCCTTTTTGTATTTAACCTCCAGGCACTAGCTGGAGATCTCCTGCTATTACAACTGATCTCCAGCCGATAGAGATCAGTTCCCCTGGAGAAAACGGCCGCTTTGGCCATTGGACTCTAGGGCGTTGAAGTCCCTCCCCAAGCCCTGCCCTCCTCGGGCTCCGCCCCCAAAATCTCCCGCTGGTGGCGAAGAGGGACTGGGCAACCCTACCCTACCTCCTGGTAAAATCTAATCGAAGAAACACCTGATGTGGCATTATCATCTTCTACTTTGCCTCACTCTCTGTGAGAAACAACCAATGAGTGAAGCTGGGCACAGAAATGCTGAGTGCGAGGATGTCCCATCATGCTTCGTTGTGTAAGGTGTTACCAGGCAACTGTGGACCGCTAGCAATGATGCATCCCCCGTAACTATCTCATTAGCCCTAAAATTAATAGGGACAAATGTGCCTTTGAATGTACCCTCTGACTTGGATGCCCTGCACACTAATCACCAAAATCTGGGCAGGAGGGAAAATGTGGCATTCTGGATGTGCTCAGAATAACGTTTCCTCTTTATTATGACACATATCCCAGGAATGAGCGCAAAACAAGGCCCTTCAGAACAGATCCTAGAGCTACAGCCAGGTGATCTTGGGCTAAAAGGAAGCTGCAGGAAACGGAAGAGCCGTTTCTCTTCAAACTGAAGAGCTGTGTGTGACCTATCTAGGAAGCTATGGTTGCACAGGGTGGCCAGGTCCCTCTTCACTGCTGGCGGGAGGTTTTCTGGGTGGAGCCTGAGGAGGGTGGGGTTTGGGGAGGGGAGGAACTTCAATGCCATAGAGTCCAATTGCCAAAGCAGCCATTTTCTCCAGGTGAACTGATCTCTATCGGCTGGAGATCAGTTGTAATAGCAGGAGATCTCCAGCTAGTACCTGGAGGTTGGCAACCCTACGGATACATGAGGCTGCCACCAGGAAGCAACATCAGAGGAAGGCCTCAGCCTCTATGCCCTGTATGTTGGTCCCCCAGGACAACCGGTTGGCTGTTGAGTAAAACACAATGCTAGTCTCAGTGGACTCTTTTTATGCTCTTGTGGAGTCTAAACAGGTATGGGTGTAGTCACTACCCAGATGGGAGACCTATGTGTGTGCATAAAGTGGTATCAAGTCACAGCCAACTTATAGCAACCCCTGGTGGGGTTTTCAAGGCAAGTGATTAAGCAGAGGTGGTTTGCCATTGCCTCCCTCTGCGGAGTCTTCCTTGGAGGTCTCCCTTCCAAGTACCAACCCAACTTAGCTTTCAACATCTGATGACAATGGGCTATACTATGCCATTTCACATCCCAAGACCTATGTCACTACCTTAAATTCCATGGATATACATAAATAACCAAAAAAAATAAAGTCCTTCACCTCTCACTTGTTGCAGATTTTTCATCCTTTCCAGTCATGCAGCATTATGGAAAAGCTGCCTTTACAACCAGTTTAGCCAGGGGTGTCAAACATACGGCCTGTGGGCTGGATCCACCCCCTTGAGAGCTCTTCTCCAGCCCATGAGGCAGCCACCCCACCCCAGCCCTAATCTGGGCTGGTGTGGCCTGGCCTGGCCTGACCAAGTGACATTTATGTCACATCTGGCCCTTGTAACAAATGAGTTCGACACCCGTGAGTTAAGCATTAGAATCCTTTTGACTACCATGATTAGAAAAAAAAAAGGGCTTCTTTTTTGAGAAATACGGCAAAGGTTGCACTTGCCTGCCAATCTAACTCAGATTTCTTCCTGTCGTAGGTCGGCTTTCGATCTCTGATCCTCTTAAGGATGCCCTGGTTCTCCACGGTGATCCTCACAAGTTCCCTGTTCTGCTGCTGTCGGAGTGGGCTGCAAAACCCAAACAGGCCCCACTTATCAGATTCTGAGGACAGTTACACAGGAAAGCCCTGGGGAGGCAGGGGGAAAGCACAAGCTTGGATATATGGGCAGACTAACAAGCTTAGGAATCACTGTTGGACACCCGCTTGGGAAGACTCTAAGAAGGAGAGTTGGTTTTTATTTGCTGACTTTCTCTATCACTTAAAGAAGAATCCAACAGCTGTCAATCACCTTCCCTTCTCCTCACAAGCATAAGGATACACACAAATAGATGTTTGCATGAATATGCAAAACCATAAATGGAAAAAAATCTGACATTAAAAATTTGCAGTATACCAAAATGAGTGGGGACCATTTTAATCTTCCAGGGCATTTCTTTCCTGATCTTAAAGTCACTGTTCTTCTGCAGAAGAACCTCAAAGGGAGAATGCAAAGAGAAATGCTGAATTAACATTCATTAAGAAGTTTAATGCTGACTCTCAGCCAGGTTTTAACAGGGATCTGTAATCTCTCACAATACATGCTAATAGCTTACTTATCCCGCTATCCCTCTCTAACTTCCTATTATTTCACTTCCTTACACGTTAGGTTTTACATTTTGACCATCAAACAACATTTTGACTTGTCTCATATCCACTCTGAATGAAATGATTATTTGGATTGGATCTTATTTTGAACTGCTTTGTCATTATAACACCCCCTCCTTCCTGGCTATTTATTTGTTTATTTAATTTTCATTTATCATTCGTCTTTCTCACTGGGATTCAAGGCAGATTACAAGTACTATAGAGCTATGCAGCTAGATTCAATTCCAGTAGCACCTTAGAGACCCAAGCTTTCTAGAGCTGAATCTCCCTTTGTCACGTACCTGACAAAGCAGATTCTAAATGAAAGAAGAAGAAGAGGAGTCGGTTTTTATATGCCGACTTTCTCTACCGCTTAAGGAAGAATCAAACTGGCTTACAATCACCTTCCCTTCCCCTCCCCACAACAGATACTCTGTGAGGTAAGTGGGGCTGAGAGAGCTGTGACTAGTCCAAGGTCACCCAGCTGGCTTTGTGTGTAGGAGTGGGGAAACAAATCCAGTTCACCAGATTAGCCTCCGCCGCTCATGTGGAGGAGTGGGGAATCAAACCCGGTTCTCCAGATCAGAGTCCACCGCTCCAAACCACTGCTCTTAACCACTACACCACGCTGGAAGTGGAAGTACCCTGACCATCAGTAGATGGAAAGATATTTATCTGGTCCAAGTACTGAAACAAGGGTCAAGGTTTGCCAACTCCAACGTGAAGAGGGTTTGGAAGCTGTAGCTAGTGCAGAATGCCATGGCTGGCCTGCCGGTTGGGGCCAGCGATCGGGTGTGACCCCAATATTACAGCACACTGGCTATGAAGCCACTTGCAAGCCCAACTCACATGAAGCTGCCTTATACTGAATCAGACCCTTGGTCCATCAAAGTCAGTACTGTCTACTCAGACCGGCAGTGGCTCTCCAGGGTCTCAGGCAGAGGCCTTTCACATCACCTACTTGCCTGGTCCCTTTAACTGGAGATGCCGGGTATTGAACCTGGGACCATCTGCGTGCCAAGCAGATGCTCTACCACTGAGCCATGACCTCTCCCAACTCAAGGTGTTGCTTTCGACCTTTAAAGCCCTACATGGTTTGGGACCAGGGTATGTGAAGGACTGACTTCTCCCACATGTTCCTGCCCAGGAATTAAAATCACAGGGAGAGATAGGGTTGCCGTCTCCAGGTGGGGAAATTTCTGGAGATTTGGGAGTGGACCCTGGGGAGGACAGGGACCTCAGGGGGAACATTGCCATAGAGTCAAAAGCATCAATTCCCCCCCCCCCCAGGGAAACATTCTCTAGAAGAAGAAGAGTTGGGTATACTTAAGGAAGAATCAAACCGGCTTATAATCACCTTCCCTTCCCCTCCCTACAACAGACGTCCTGTGAGGTAGGTGGGGTTGAGAGAGCTCTAAGAGAGCTGTGACTAGCCCAAGGTCACCTAGCTGGCTTCCTGTGTAGGAGTGGGGAAACCATCCCAGTTTCCCAGATTAGTGTCTGCCACTCATGTGGAGGAGTAAG
Organism: Euleptes europaea; assembly: GCF_029931775.1. Taxonomy (NCBI): domain Eukaryota; kingdom Metazoa; phylum Chordata; class Lepidosauria; order Squamata; family Sphaerodactylidae; genus Euleptes; species Euleptes europaea. The sequence goes on from NC_079329.1 coordinate 22,764,557, forward strand.
GAATCAAACCCAGTTCTCCAGATTAGAGTCCACAGCTCCAAACCACCACTCTTAACTACTACACCGCATAGTCTGGAGATGAGCTGTAATTCCAGGGGGTCCCCAGGTCCCATCTGGATGTTGGCATCCCTAGGGAAAGGCCCTCCTGACTGTTCCATCAATCAAAGAAGCTTGTTTGGTGGGTATATAAGAGAGGGCCTTTTCAGTGGCAGCCCCACGATTATGGAACAATCTCCCCAGTGAGGTGCGCCTGACCCCCTCATTTTTGATATTTTGGAGGTAGCTGAAGATGGTTTCATTTAGGACTGCATTTGATGAAAGAAATCCTAAACTGTAATTTTAAATTTTGGTTTTATGTTTTTTTAGAGTCACTTATTTTTGTGCATTTTATTAATCTTTTAAGCAACCTTGAGCTCCATAAGGAAGGTGGCTAATAAATATTTTAAATAAATAAATAAACTTGGGACCTTTCTGGAGATTGGGGGGTGGCGGTGGTTGGGGAGGGCAGAGTTTGGGGGCAAGAGGGGTCTCACGTAGAATCTATCTATGGCAGGGGTGTCGAACTAATTTTTTACGAGGGCCGGATATAACATAAATGTCACTTGGTTGGGCCGGGCCATGCCTTCCAGTCCAGATTGAGAGTGGGTGGGTGGGTGGCTGCCTCGGCTGGCTTGTGGGCCAGATAAAGGTTTTTAAGGGGCCAGATTTAGCCTGCGGGCCGTATGTTTGACACCCCTGATTTATGGTGTACCGTAGATCCCTCCGAAGCTGCCATTTCCTCCTGGCAAACTGATCTCTGTAGTCTGGAGAGATCAGTCGTAATTCCAGGAGAACACCAGGCCCCACCTGGAGGTTGGTAACCCAATCAAGGGGGTGTGGTTTTGCACTGACCTCTTCTTCACGTACTCGTTCCAGCAGTCTACCAAGCCTGACCCACGATAAATTTCAGCCAGGCGTGCCGAGAAGTTCCTGTTTTCTCTTTCAATTAGACTAATCCTCTTTTGGTTTTCCTGCAGAACGAGATACCAACGGCCCGGGTTTTTAACTTTCCAGGGATAGGCATAATAAATGTTCATTTTTGGGGGTACCCCAATTTTCTTGCAAGCAGAACTTCCTCCTCCCCTTTCTACCACCTCCACCCATGAGACACTTATTATCAAACTGTTACAGAATCATACAGGAAAAACCAGAACAATAACACTACCAATGATAACATTGTGACACAAGGAAAAGAATTAGAATTTGGGGACTCGCCTTAGATTTTCAAAACTTGGTCTATAGCCCGCCTTTCCATAACGCCCGAGGTGGCTTTCAAATTACGAGCATGCACAATTAAAAGCATAGTTTTATAATTAAAAAGATTAAAAAATAGTTAAACACTTGAATTAAAATACATCCGGTCAAGAGTGCAACATCGTCACTATCGGCTGCCAGAGACATACGTTAGTTATTTCTGCCAAAGATGTGCCGAAATAATCCCACTTAACACCTTTTACGGAAGACAAAGGCCTTTTATGCATGGCTGTTTCCTTGCGGTCACCCCCAGGCGACTACGAAGAAGAAGAAGTTGGTTTTTATATGCCGACTTTCTCTACCACTTAAGGGAGATTAAACCAGTTTACAATCACCTTCCCGTCCCCTCCCTACAACAGACACCCTGTGAGGTAGGCAAGGCTGAGAGAAGTCTAACAGAGCTGTGACTTGCCCAAGGTCACCCAACTAGCTTCATGTGTAGGAATGGGGAAACCAACCCAGTTCACCAGATTAGCCCGCGCCGCTCATGTGGAGGAGTGGGGAATCAAACCCGGTTCTCCAGATCAGACTTCACCTCTCCAAACCACCTCTCTTAACCACTACACCACGCTGGCTCTCAGACAGCTTTGCTTTGATTATGTATGCCTTTTCTGACCGTCAGAGGTTGCCTCGCTGTCCCCGTGCGTTTCTGCATGAGCTGGTGGCCCGGGCAGACCTGGAAGACCTAGGAATTACACATGTTTGTGTGTAATGGTTAGGTCTAGGGTTGCCAGCTCCAGACTGGGAAATACCTGGAGATTTTGGGGGCGGAGCCTGAGGAGGGCGGGGTTTGGAGAGAGGAGGGACTTCAATGCCATAGGGGTCAATTGCCGAAGTGGCCATTTTCTCCAGGTGAACTGAGCTCTGTCAGCTGGAGATCAGTTGTAGCAGCGGGTGATCTCCTGCCACCACCTGGATGTTGGCAACCCTAGTTAGGCCCTTAGTTCGCACCCATTACAAGGGGAAAGTGACGTACCTGAATCTTGGAAACCTTGAAGTAGTGGTGAGGCTGAGCACATGGCGCCTTTGTATCAACTAAACTCTTTGCTGGAGAAAGATAATACATGTTGTAAGTTATATCCTTTCCCCCAACAAAAATAACAGAAGAATTCTGGATAAACAACCAGTTTAAAATATGGCAATGACTTACAAATCGATGTCCCCGAAGTGCTGGAAGTGTAACAATGAAATAGGTTCATTTCATCATATGTGGTGGACTTGTGATAAAGCAAAAAACTTTTGGGACATGATTTACAATGAAATAAGGTTAATTATACAGAACAATGTACCTAAAACACCTGAAATGATGTTACTAAGTATGATACCTGACTCTATTGTATCTCAGAGATCATTTCTGATATATGCCACCACAGCTGCGAGACTAATTTATGCAGCTAAATGGAAGACAACGGAAATTCCAGACAAAAAAGACTGGATACAAAAGATGTTAGAAATGTCGGAAATGGCAAAACTTACTGCATTGATAAATCAAAAAGACAATGTACAATTCATGGGTGAATGGGAGGCATGGAGGGTTTACTGTGAAACTGAACTTCAACTGGGGGAATTTAAAGGTTACTCATTGATCTAATCCATTTTTCAAAGATATTGTTGAAGAAATGTGATACAGTAATTTTGCTTTTAATTTTAAATAATTTCTTTATTACTGTATCGAGTAAAGACACCATATTTAGTTATACAAGACAATATTAGGATTAGAATTTTCAATACAAAAGAGCAAATAGGTTTATAACAAGATGGAGGAAGATGAAGGGGAAGTTTTCTATATCTACTTAATAACAAAGATATATTTTCAACAATAATGTTAATTTTTTCTTTTTTCACTGATAAATTGTATACATTGTCGAAATGTTTTGTTTAAAATGTTATGAAAAATGATGGTTCTTGTAGGTTATCCGGCTGTGTACCCGTGGTCTTGGTATTTTCTTTTTTTTCCCCTTTCTTTTCTTGGACCACGGTTACACAGCCCGGATAACCTACAAGAACCAATGAACTCTGACCGTGAAAACCTTCGACAATATAATAAAAATTGTTTATTAAAAAAAAACCAGTTAAAAATAGTAGTAAAAATCCACAATTTTAACTCTTTCTGCTGTTTCTCCTCCTCTCTGCCATTGCATACGCTCTTCTGGCCAACTGTCAGTTTGTAAAGGCCTAAACCAAACTTTGGTCATTTTAGGAAGACAGTGACAACTTTCCTCAAAGGTCATTTATGCATGGTTGCTTTAACCTCCTTTATTCCCTGTTTCAGCCAGGATCTATTTCTTCAGTATGCACTCTATCTCATTCATTGGAAGCTCAACGCTGTTTCCACGCAAAACGAACCCGGCTTTTCCCATTCCTCTTCTGTCCTGAATTAAACCGTTCATCCTGGCTCATTCCGGAGTCACAGAGCGTGCATGCTGCATTAGGGGGAAACACAGAAGATTGGCTTCTCTCACAGCCAATCATGAAGCAGTGTTTAAAGAGGCAGGGATTCAAGTGCTTCCTGCTACCTCGGAGCTCTTTCTGAGCAAAAGAAAGGCTTTTAAAAAATGGGGCTTGGATTTCTCCCTCCCCCTTCTTTCAGGTATCTCCGTTGTTTTTTTTCTTTCTTAAAATGCTTTTGTATGCGGAAGTTGGGTTTGGGGGGAAGGAAATCTCTCACAGTAAGCCGATTACAGAGCAGCATTTAAAGGGGTGGGACTTGATTTGAGCTTGGGAGACTTGCTTTTCTGTATTCATGGTTCGATTAGCCCACAGTTTCGTCCCTGATCATTCAAGCCAATGCATACAGTTCCCCCCAACCCGGGTTACTTTAATGTGCGATGAACCCAGGTCCAAGCAGGGAGATCCAACCCATGCATAAAAGACCAAAGATGACTATCTAGTTCATTGGTTCTTGTAGGTTATCCAGGCTGTGTGACCGCGGTCTTGGTATTTTCTTTTCTGACGTTTTGCCCGCAGCTGTGGCAGGTATCTTCAGAGGAGTAACACTGAAGGACAGGGTCTCTCAGTGTCAAGTGTGTAGGAAGAGTAATATATAGTCAGAAAGGGGTTGGGTTTGAGCTGAATCATTGTCCTGCAAAAAGTAAGGTAATGTGCTAATCATTGTCTAGTTCATTTTTATCCTGCCTGTTTTTAAGGAGCTCAGGGGTATTCATCTGGTTCTCCCTTCTTCCACTTTATCCTCACAACAACTCCATGAGGTAGGATAGGCTAGAAGATAGCAACTGTTCAAAGATCACTAGGTTTGCCAGGTCCCTCTTCGACACTGGCAGGTTTTTGAGGTGGAGCCTGAGGAGGGCGGGGTTTGGGGAGGAGAGGGACTTCAATGCTATAGAGCAATGGGCGAAGCGGCCATTTTCTCCAGGGGAACTGATCTCTATCGGCTGGAGATCAGTTGTAATAGCGGGAGATCTCCAACCACCACCTGGAGGATGGCAACCCTAATGGAGGCCTATCCTAACCACCTAAATAGTTAAATTGTGGAACTCCCTGCCCCAGGATGTGGTGATGGCTGCCAACTTGGAAGGCTTTAAGAGGGGAGTGGACATGTTCATGGAGGAAAGGGGTATTCATGGCTACTAGTAAAAATGGATACTAGTCATGATGCGTACTTATTCTCTCCAGGATCAGATGAGCATGCCTATTACATTAGGTGCTGTGGAACACCGGCAGGATGCTGCTGCTGCAGTCATCTTGTTTGGGGGCTTCCTAGAGGCACCTGGTTGGCCACTGTGTGAACAGACTGCTGGACTTGATGGGCCTTGGTCTGATCCAGCAGGGCTTTTCTTATCTTCCTTCCCTCCCTCCTTCCCTCTCTCCAATATCAGAGGAGCATGCCTATTATATTAGGTGTTTTGGAACACAGGCAGGATGGTGCTGCTGCAGCTGCCTTGTTGGTGGGCTTCCTAGAGGCACCCGGTTGGCCACTGTGTGAACAGACTGCTGGACTTGATGGGCCTTGGTCTGATCCAGAATGGCTGTTCTTATGTTCTTATCTAGTCAAAATGAATGCTAGTCATGAAGCATACCTATTCTCTCCAGGATCAGAGGAGCATGCCTATTAGGTGCTGTGGAGCACAGGCAGGATAATGCTGCCGCAGTGGTCTTGTTTGTGGGCTTCCTAGAGGCACCTGGTTGGCCAATGTGTGAACAGACTGCTGGACTTGATGGGCCTTGGTCTGATCCAGCAGGGCTTCTCTTATGTTCTTATGTTTAACTCTTAAGATGCTAGTACTAAGTAAGTTGCTATAAGCCTACCCAGTTCCAGCCGGTAGTGAGGCTTGGGTTCAGCCGAGCGGGGCGTCTTCTTCACAGGGGCGATCCTGTGCCTGGAATCAGCAACGACCACAGGACAGGTAAAGATTTCCAGACTGCTCATCTTGGCATGGCCAGCCAACGGTAGGGTCTCAAGGGGGAAAAGGGCAAAACTTCAGGCTCAGCTTCTGAGATGCTCCTCCCCCTCCCCCTCCCCCCAGGGGTTGCCATAGATGCTCTGGCTGTGACATCATCAATTCTGTAAGACGCTGTAAGAAAGGGCTGTAACTCTCAGCCTTTGGGTGCAATAAGCCCATAAAAGGGCTTTTTAAAAAACTCCTGACCTAAAGTAGGGTTGCCAACCTTCAGGTGGGGCCTGGAGATCTCCTGCTATTACAATTGATCCCCAAACGACAGAGACGGGTCCCCCTGGAGAAAATGGCCGCTTTGGAGGATGGGCTCTACAGCATTGTACCCTGCTGAGGCCCCTCCCCTTCCCAACCCCCCCTTCCCAACCCCCCCTTCCCACACCCTGCCCAGGCTCCACCCCCCAAATCTCCTGATATTTCCCCACCGAGAACTGGTAAGCCTAACCTAGTAGGGTTGCCAGGTCCCTCTTTGCCACCAGCGGGAGGTTTTTGGGGCAGAGCCTGAGGAGTGTGGGGTTTGAGGAGGGGCTTCAGAGCCATAGAGTCCAATTGCCAAAGCAGCCATTTTCTCCAGGGGAACTGGTCTCTATCAGCTGGAGAGCAGTTGTGATAGAAGGAGATCTCCAGCTAGTACCTGGAGGTTGGCAACCCTATAACCTAGAGACCCAGACATCGACTGGTTTTTAAGCACCACTGTGCTAGGACAGAGAGAAATGGTCCCTCTTGGCTTAACGTTCTGTCTCCTTCAAGAGGCCAACCCAGAGGACTAGTAAAATCCACAAGTAGGACATATGACAATGTCAATTCTTTTGCAGGTACTCAGAATGTACTGTGGTGTGGTGTCCCTGAACACAGAGGTTGCTGCTTTGGCTGTTGTAGCTGCTGACTACCAGACCTTCAGGAATATATTTATCTTTTATGTACCTATGGCATTCACCTGAAAGGCTAGGGTATTCCCCACACAAATGACACGAAGAAAAATGGGAGACTATCACAAATACGCACACAAATTACTGCTATGTACACAGTTGTAGTGAAGAGGCCAGAGTACAGTTATCTTGGGTTAAAGGTTAAATTAGCACAACCTCAGCACTTTCTGTCTTTGTTCCTTGCCTGCTGGGAAAATATGTGTTGGCTGGCATGCTTATCTAAAATTTAGCAAGTTTAGAGAAAAATACGCAGTGTGCTAGGACTGAGTTGGCTGGCGGGGGTAATAACACAGGAGTACACAGTACATGGAAGAAGTTACCATTTACAATTGCTTACTGTTAGACCAAAATCATCTGGACAATGAGTGATCGCAGCCCAAATACGGACATAAAGATGTGTGTGTATGCATTGCTTATAATAAAATAACCCAATAAGACTAAAAGAAGGTGGACTTAGTAAAACATGTGATCCTTTCGTGAATGTTGTATAAAAGACCTGAGAGGGTGGCTGTGCGTTGGAATTCGGGTGTTTAAACTGACTCCACCTTTATTTGAACAATGCAATAAATCTTCTTTCCTCTACTTCTGTAGTCTAAGCGGTTGTGTAAATTGGGAGTGATACACACGCCAGACCAAGAGCCTATTTGAGTTACGTTTGGGAGAATACTTTTGTGTTCTTCTCTTTTATTCGTTGTCTCATTGACACGCTTACAAACTTCTACCAGGTTTCAAGCCGTTTGTCGTCTGGAAGTGATAAAAAACCCTTTGATAATTTGGCCTTTGTAAATAGAGAAATATCTGTAAGCATCAAGGCTCAGAGTCTGTTTTTAGTGCAGAGGGTCAGCATTGGAAAATGAATGTAGTGTAGGCTTGCCAGGCCCTGAAGTTCCACCGGCGGGAGCTTCATGGGGCCGTGGCATTAGTGTGTGATGTGCATGTGCACCTGGCACAGCACGCCCGTGCGCCATGCGCCTATGTCACTTCCGGTTTAACCTGGAAGTGACGGGGACACTCTAGCGATCCCGGCCAAAACTCTATGGTTTCCATAGAGTTTTAGCCAAGGGTGATAGAGCATCCGCGTCACTTTCGGGTTTACCCAAAAGTGACGCATGCGCTGCATCTGCGCGCTCTTGCCCGCTGGTCCTCAGCTGGCCGGCGGGCAGCCCGGTGGATGGGTGGTACTTTACCCGCCACAACCAGGCAATTGGCAACCCTAATGTAGTGCCCTTGAGCATATGGAGAGTGAATTTCATTCACCGGCCAATATGGATAACTGACCCTCACATATATTGGGCTTGTAGCTTTCTGACTGACTTATAGGCCATTTATGTTTCCTCGTGGTCACCCCTCCAACTACTTCGGGGCTTTGCTTTGATTATGCATGCATTTTACGACCATCAGAAGTTGCCTTGCTCTCCCCGCGTTTTTCTGTGTGTTTTCCCCACGTTTTCTGGATGCTGACTGAACACGAATCTAGAAAATTCAGACAAAATGCATAAAAACAGGTGGGGACAGCGAGGCAACAAAAATCATTTTAGGTTGCTAAATGTTTTATGTTCTAGCTTGGTTTCTTAATGGTTTATTATTTTTTATGAAAAAAAAATCATGCTTTAAAAATGATTTTATCACATTTTTCGTTGTAAGCCCCCGTGAGCAGGTTGTCTAGAGAGGCGGACTATGCATTTTCTAAATAAATAAGTAACAAACAGCCCCACTGACTACAGGATCAAAGTTCTCTGCGTTATTTTTGGCCAGGACACATTTGAATGAGAAGTCCTCTTTTGCTTTAAGACTGTAGAAACTTTGCATGTTTTGAGGCCGGAGGGAGGTTTGAAAATGACAACTAACCACGCTGTCATGAAATAGTGGAAGCATCGCACAAAACAAAAATACAGAACAGATGATGGGGGAAAAAAACCCGATTTCTATCGCAGATTTGCTTTTGAATAAAAATGTTTATGGAGCCCCAAATTGGGGCCCATCTCCACCGTACTATACACCATTTGTTTCTCTGTTTAGCCTGCTATCAGGTTCCACGCCACGTTTCTACTGAGGTAACATTCCCGGGGTAAAAGATTACCTGCCCTGCTCCTTTAGAAGCTAGGGAAGCCACATCTCTTGCCCCACTCAGGGGGAAACAGTCTGGAATCTGCCGTGGTTTGTAATGAGCTGTGCACCCTTATCCTGGGGGCACTTGGCTGGCTAAGTGTGGGGTGTGAAGGATTGTTCTCCGAGGTTAACCTAAACCAAGCTCATTACATTTATCTAAAATTTCCAGTTCAGAAAGATGCATCGAAACCATTCTACATTCAGTCGTTGCCTTGGAAAGCAGGATTGCTACACTTAGGATCTAAGCCAGAACTTCCCAGTCCATGGGGAACATTCAGCCAGTCGGCTATCCATGTATTCTATCTATACATCCATGCAGAAGAAGAAGAAGAGTTGGTTTTTATATGCCAATTTTCTCTACCTTTTAAGGAGAATCAACCTGGCTTACAATCTCCTTTCCTTCCTCTCCCTGCAACAGACACCTTGTGAGGTAGGTGAGGCCGAGAGAGCTCTAAGAGAGCTGTGACTAGCCCAGGGTCACCCAGCTGGCTTCATGTGGAGGAGTGGGGAAACCAACCCGATTCATCAGATTAGCGTCCACTGCTCATGTGGAGGAGTGGGGAATCAAACCCGGTTCTCCAGATTAACCACTACACCACGCTGGCTCCCGTTGCATTTGATGTGTATGCCCTCATAATGTATTCCTGAGACACAGCTAGGATAGCCATGTGGGCATTCTCTTAAGGCACTGAACAGACTGCTGGACTTGATGGGCCTCGGTCTGATCCAGCATGGCTTCTTTTACGTTCTTATGCTAAACAGAACACAGACAATGAGGCTGTCTATGAAGTACACTGGACCTGAGATATTTGGCTTGACGATGGTGGACTTTAAGCCAGAGAACAATATGGACCGCAGCCAGGTACTTCTTGAAGCATTCCATCCTCCACCAGCTCGACTCCTTCCCTTCTTACATCCCAAAGTTCTGGAGTCTGTAGGATCCTCATGACAGCCTCCTCAAAGGCACTCTGCACTCCCTCCTTCATTTTAGCGCTGGCTTCTAGGCAGAAACAAAGGACAAGCTCCTTCATCACTCGGCACAGAACATGAATCAAGGGTTAGGGTTGGCAACCTCCAGGTGCTAGCTGGAGATCTCCTGCTATTACAACTGATCTGCAGCCGATAGGGAGAAAATGGTTGCTTTGGCAATTGGATTCCATGGCTCTATGGACTCCCCTCCCCAAACCCTGCCCTCCTCAGGCTCGGTCCCAAAAATCTCCCACCGGTGGCGAAGAGGGACCTGGCAACCCTATCAAGGGTGGATGACCCTGGACTGCCCACCAAGAAGTCTGCCAGCAACTGATGAGGGGAAGAGAGCTGCTCAGTTTGCCGCTCTGCTTCTGCGTCGCAAATTAAATCAGAAATGTGCACTATCTGGGGGTGGGGAAACACTGGAAATAGAACCAAGCAGTGAGTGGAGGACTTCGGGTTGCCAGGTCCCTCTTCGCCACCGGTGGGAGGTTTTTGGGGCAGAGCCTGGGGAGGGCGGGGTTTGGGGAGGGACTTCAATGGCATCGAGCCCAATTGCCAAAGCGGCCACTTTCTCCAGGTGAACTGATCTCTATTGGCGGGAGATCAGTTGTAATAGCAGGACATCTCCAGCTAATACCTGGAGGTTGGCAACCTTAGGAGGACTGGGAATATGGGTGGCCAGGAGAGGGCGCTGCTGTAATGTAATAAGATCTCCTGTGGGGTGGCAGTGATAATATGTTGCAGCCAGGCACGTTCCTGACCCACAGGGTGACTGACCCACGGGATGACGTCACATCCCGGCGTTTACGAGGCAGACTTTGTTTACGGGGTGGTTTGCCAATGCCTTCCCCAGTCATCTTCCCTTTACCCCCAGCAAGCTGGGTACTCATTTGACCGACCTCGGAAGGATGGAAGGATGAGTCAGCCTTGAGCCGGCTACCTGAAACCAACTTCCGTTGGGATCGAACTCAGGTCGTGAGCAGAGCTTGGACTGCAGTACTGCAGCTTACCACTCTGCGCCACGGGGCTAAAGGTAGTGAAAAGCGGGGTATAAAAACCATCTCCTTGTACATGATGCATCCAGCTGCATTGTCCTTCTCCAACAGCTTGTCCTTTCAAGGACTAAAGCTTAGAACCATAAATTAACACAGGTGTTGTATACTTTTTATCTTTTCTTTACCACGTCATTCTGAAAAAGATCGCCCACTGTATGTACAAATATTTCCAGGAAAAGCCTGGAAAACAGAACCCTCGGGGGAAGGGGGAGTTTATTTTCCATTAAGCTTAAAAAAAAAAAAATCTCAGCGGTTTCTCTGTGTTGAGAGATCTTCCGTCAACGGCTCTTGTTAAAATCCCCAGCGGATGTTCTCTTTCGCCACATGGGGGCACATTTGCACCAACATTAACCACTAACAAACTTACAGTTAGACATGCACATTAAAAAGTCAACATAGAAGAGCTCTGTATTATTTTTGAGGGGTCCGAAAATATTGGGAGGGGCAGTCTGCCCAGGGTGACCTCCAAATGCCATTCACGGAGGGCGGGGAGGAGGATACGGAGGAGCAGGGATGTGTATGTGTGTTTGTTCGTGTGTGAGAGAGAAGATTTGCTTGCAGTTACCAAGGATTTTGGAAAATTGCTTCCCAAAGCCAACATCTTTACTTCTTCTGCTGTTCTTAGACCACCTTGAGCCGGCCACCATTCCCACCCACCCCTACAGCTCCAGTCCCCTTTAAGGGCAGCCTGGTGCTCAGAAATTAAGCAAGGCATTTAAAACCAAAGAGTTTTAAATTGATGGTTAAGTTTTGGTTATATTGTTGCATGTGTGACTCTTTTGAGTGAGAATGGAGTTTTATGTATTCCTGTTACTATTATTACTATGATCATGCCAATAAAGGTGACTGAAACTGGGGGAAAAAAATTAAGCAAGAGAGATAAAGAGGTGAGAAAACATGCTTCTCTTGCTTGGGTTTTATTTGATATTTATACCCTGCTTTTCTCTCTAGAGGGCCCCCAAATTGTCTTCCTTCTAGCATGATTTCCCCCTTCTCCATTTTATCCTCGCAGCAATAACCCTGCGAGGTTGGTTAGGCAGAGAGGGAGCGATCGGCCCAACATCTCCCACACACTTTCTTTGTCAGAGTGGAGATTCAAACCTGAATCTCCCAGATCCGAGTCTGACACTTTAATTACTACACTGTCTTTTTGCATATAAAAGGGGAAGGTAGTCCCCTGTGCAAGCGCTGGGTCATTACTGATCCATGGGGTGACGTTTACTAGGCAGTAGAAAAGAGCAAGAGCACCTTAAAGACTAACAAAATGCCTAGCAGGGCGTGAGCTTTTGTAAGTCACAGCTGTGACTCACGGAAGCTCCTACCCTGCCAGAGATTTTGTTAGTCTTTAAGGTGCTACTGGACTCTTGCTCTTTTCTACTGCTATTGGCAGACTAGACACTGTCCTTCAGTGTTACTCCTCTGAAGATGCCTGCCACAGCTGCTGGCAAAACGTCAGGAAAGAAAATACCAAGACCACAGTTACACAGCCCAGATAACCTACAAGAACCAATACCCATCATTTACTAGGCGGACTATGTTTACAGGGTGGTTTGCCACTGCCTTCCCCAGTCGTCTACACCAAAGCGTCTTAAACTGCGGGTAGTGACCCCATATGGGGTCATGTAACTGCATGTGGCCCTGACCTGGGTGGCCCAGGCTAGCCTGATCTCGTCAGATCTCAGAAGCTAAGCAGGGCCAGCCCTGGTTAGTATTTGGATGAGAGACGACCAAGGAATACCAGGGTTGCTGTGCAGAGGAAGGCACTGGCAAACCACCTTTGTTAGTCTCTTGCCATGAAAACCCCAAAAAGGGGTTGCCATAAGTCAGCTGCGACATGATGGCACTTTACACACACACACACAACTGCATGTGGGGGTCGCGAAAAATTTGGCAACAGTAAAGTGTTTCTTTATGATTTATTATCAGGTTTCTTTATGATTTATATACCTAATTTATATACCTATACACCCGGGGTCGCGTAAAAATTTCTCGGGCAAAAAGGGGTCGTGAGTGGAAAAAGTATAAGAACTTTTTGGTCTACACTTTACCGCCAGCAAGCTGGTACTCATTTTACCGACCTTGGAAGGATGGAAGGCTGAGTCAACCTTGAGCCGGCTACCTGGAAGCAACTTCCTTTGGAATCGAACCCAGGTCATGAGCAGAGCTGGGACTTCAGTGCTGCAGCTTACCACTCTGAGCCCACGGGGCTCCCCTTTTGCATATAAGGCTGCTGTTAATTGCACTGGGGCCACTGGCTGTAAAAAGACGGCTTCCCAAACTATCCCGTTCCAGCATTACAGCCCTGAAAAACCAGCAGGCTCAGTTCCAGGTTTCCTTCACCTACCTATGAAAAGCATGGAGTGCGTCCGAGCAAACTGCAAACCTTCCTTTCTGTCCACCTCGCGGTCGGGCTAGGGATAAGAAGAGAATGTTGTTACAATTTGTTGCATTTGCTGAAATCCTCAAGAGAGAGCCTGGGGCTGCTTTCTGCAAGGCGCCACCACGATCCAGTGCATACGGTGTTTGTTGGAACAATTGACCTGTGACCAATGAGGTGGCCTCTGCCACAAACTCACTGTGTGGCCTTGGGCAAGTCTCTGGCCTTTTATACATGGCTGTTTCCCTCGCCGTCACCCCTCCTATGACTTCAGGTCTTTGTGTTGATTATGCATGCCGTTTCCGACCGTTAGAGATCGCCTCGTTCTCCCCCTGCATTTCCCTGCGTTTTGAGGGACCTGTTTTATCTCCAATTTGAAAATGTGGGCAAAACATGGGGAAACGCAGTGGGAGAGCGTGGTGACCTCTGATGGTTGGAAACGGCATGCATAATCAACACAAAGACCTGGTCTTCAGAGAGGTGACTGTGAGGGAAACAATCATAAAAGGGCTCTGTTTTTTAGACTTTAAAATGTGCCTAAAATGAGAAAAACTGGCTACTTGCCTCCCAAAATAGCTGCACAACCGAACACAAGAAAGACTGCAAAGCATGTTACAAATTGGTTAAAAATGCCCACAGTTATTTTGATCAGAATAATGGATGCTACTGCATGAGCTTGGGGCCGGCCCAACTGCTAGGCAAACCTTGGCTATCGCCTAGAACATAAGAACATAAGAAAAGCCCTGCTGGATCAGACCAAGGCCCATCAAGTCCTGTCTGTTCACACATGTGTCTGTTCACTCAGTGGCCAACCTGGTGCCTCTAGGAAGCCACAAACAAGACGACTGCAGCAGCACCATCCTGCCTGCGTACCAAATCACCTAATATAATAGGCATGCTCCTCTGATCCTGGAGAGAATAGGTATGCATCATGACTAGTATTCATTTTGACTAGTAGCCATGGATAGCCCTCTCCTCCATAAACACGTCCACTCCCCTCTTAAAGCCTTCCAAGTTGGCAGCCATCACCACATCCTGGGGCAGGGAGTTCCACCATTTAACTATGAAAGTGTGAAGATGCCTAGGATGACAGATCTTGAAAGGTGCCAAAAAGATGAGAGGAGCCCCCTTCACCAGCTTGAAGGAAAGCTTGACAATAACTGTCTTTTAGAATCTCTGTTCTTCTATAGCTCCCAAGACAGAACATGGAAGGCATTTTAAAGAGCTGTCTATTTTACATTTGACATTTAGAATGGCCAGCTGGTAAAACTTTTCTTCCAAAGTCATCATTTGACTAGTGTACCCAAAAAACAAAACAACCTTGCATGTGCTTTGTTGGAAGTTGAAGGGTAAAGGTAAAGGTGCAAGCACCGGGTCATTACTGACCCATGGGGTGACTTCACATCCTGACGTTTACTAGGCAGACTCTGTTTATGGGATGGTTTCCCATTGCCTTCCTCAGTCATCCACACTTTACCCCCAGCGAGCTGGGTACTCATTTGACCGATCTCGGAAGGATGGAAGGCTGAGTCAACCTTGAGCCGGTGACCTGAAACCGACTTCCGTCAGGATCGAACTCAGGTCGTGAGCAGAGCTTTGGACTGAAGTACTGCAGCTTACCACTCTGGGCCACGGGGCTCCTCAAGTTGAAGGGAGTTGGTAACGAAAAAAACATCCAGATTGCTGGAGCGGGCTTTTACATCCTTGGATAAAGAACGGCAGGTTATCATCTCTGGGAAGTGCCAAGTTCGCAGTTTTAAAGAGAAAGACGGCGCTCCGTGAATCACCAGCAAACAGCCTGGTAATTTCTCACGTGCCTACACCAGGGACTGCTCTCTTGAGGCAGCTGAGACAAGAGCGACAGGATCTTATTGGTGTGAATCTCCCACAGGGATCACTGAGGGAAGGAGGAACAGGAGCCTTCTGACTTTCCCTCTCTCTTTCCTGCCTACTCGAATCTATTCTGGGCACGTCACATGTATCTTTGACTTCCTGCACTGAAGCCGCTGGAAACAGGCATGTGCGGATGGCGACGCGGTATTTTAAACCCCCTCAATTGAGGGTCTCGTTGGCTGCCTTGTGTGGGGTCAGGAAGGAATTTGACCGCCTGTCAGAAAGTAATGAATAATCCCGGGCGGTTTCATTCTGGCATCTGGTTTTTCTTGGCCTGCGTAACAACCCTGCAAGGCAAGGCTCTGCTGTCTCCTCTTGTATATTCTGCCTTTCGACTTGTTCTCCTAACAAAATGCCGATCCGCACATTGCGGAGTACACAGGTTGCGTCTGGGGTCCCCACCCCAGTAGCGGTTCCTGTCTTTTGCCTGTGGGCCTACTGAGGGCTCATGGGGTGTGTGTGTTAAATGCAGAATTGCACCAAGGGCATGACATCACTTCTGGCAGACACCCGGAAGTGACGTCACGTCACCAGCATGACATTGGTGCAATGCTCTCGTACAGGGGTATCAAACATATGGTCTGCGGGCTGGATCCGGCCCCTTGAGAGCTCTTATCCGGCCTGGGAGCCAACCGAGGCAGCCCCCCGCCGCCCCGATCATGGTCGGAGAGCCCACTGGGGGCTCGCCAGCCGTCCCCCAGTCCCAATCAGGGCAAGCTTGGCCCGACCATGTGACATTAATGTCCTATCTGGCCCTCATAACAAATGAGTTCGACACAGCTCTAGGATTTGGATAAACCTGTCCAAATCATACATTGTCACGCTGATGTCACACCAATGTGATGCCACTTCTCGGTATTTGCTGAAAGTGATGTAATGTTATTCCCCCTGTCCCTGTCCCCACCCCTCTCTCTTCCTCTGGTTGGCAACCCTAGTCCTCAATTCCAATGCAAGCAGTGCCCAATTTGGATTGGGATGGAGAAGGGGCTTCAACGTTCCAACCTATCTCCCCAACCTGAAACAATCCTGGTGTGGGGGGATTCCCCAACGGGCCAAATAGCCTCCCCAGCCCATTTCAGGTTAGGAAAATGATGCGGGGGGTATGGAGTAGGGTTGCCAACCTCCAGGTACTAGCTGGATATCTCCTGCAATTACAACTGGTCTCCAGCCGATAGAGATCAGTTCACCTGGAGAAAGTGGCCGCTTTGGCAATTGGACTCAATGCCATTGAAGTCCCTCCCCTCCCCAAACCCCGCCCTCCTCAGGCTCCGCCCCAAAAACCTCCCACCGGTGGCGAAAAGGGACCTGGCAACCCAATAGGGAGGCTGAAGCCCCTTTTCTATGTGTGTCCCAGTCATGCCCTGCACTGGGGGTCCGAAGCTACTGAGGAGAAATAGAGTTGCCAGGTCCTCTTCACCACCGGTGGGAGGTTTTGGGGGCGGAGCCTGAGGAGGGCAGGGTTTGGGGAGGGGAAGGACTTCAATGCCATAGTGTCCAATTGCCAAAGCAGCCATTTTCTCCAGGTGAACTGATCTCTATCGGCTGGAGATCACTCGTAATAACAGGAGATCTCCAGCTACTACCTGAAGGTTGGCAACCCTATGGAGAAACCACAACTCACTCCTGACAGCTCCACAGGGTGGGAACCCAGATCCGACCAGTGTACTCTGTAATGTGTGAAAAATAATTTCTCAGTGCAGAACAAGGTAAAGGAATCTAAGAAGCTCCTGAAAGAAGGACACGAGGCCGAGGCCTTCTGCCTGCTCCCTGTGGACTCCTTTCTTCATTGGGATGGAAAACCGTGGTGGATCCACAAATATGCCAGTGATCTACAAAAAAACAAAAGAAACCCACCCAGCAACAGAAAACAAGGGATTATGAATGGGAAGCCGCTGGCTTCAGAACAGATGGGAGAGGGAGGCTGAGGAGGAGATACTGCCAAGGAAGATGACGAATGGAGGCAGCTGACGCCTCTGGCACCGGGTGCGGGTGCGAGGCAGGTAACAGTAATCCCCCGGCAGGCCCAGACAGGACTCCTGACTGTTAGGAAGCCGTGCAGAGGGAGGGGGAAGGACGGCCCAGCCTTTGAATCCGTTGGGCTCGAGCGTCAAAGTTGCCCAGGGCGCAGCGAGGGCTTACTCATGTGGCCTGCTCTGGAGCTGGGCCACAGGCAGAAGGAGGCCTGTGTGAACGGTCAGCGGGCATCAGGGGTGGATGGCATCTAAACCCGGGGCACCCAATGCGAACCACTCTGGCAGCCAATTTTCACCCCCTCGAGGGGGTGCTGTCCGGTTTCATTAACTCCTCAAAAGCATTTTGGGTATGTTTAGCCTGAAGAGGAGAAGACTGAGAGGGGATATGATAACCATGTTCAAGTACTTGAAGGGCTGTCATATAGAGGGGGGTGCCGAGTTGTTTTCTGATGCTCATGAAGGTCGGACCAGAACCAATGGGTTGAAACTAAATCAAATGAGTTTCCGTCTAGACATTTGGAAGAATTTTCTAACAGTTAGAGCAGTTCCTCAGTGGAACAGGCTTCCTCGGGAGGTGGTAAGCTCTCCTTCCCTGGAGGTTTTTAAGAAGAGGTTAGATGGCCATCTGTCAGCAATGCTGATTCTGTGACCTTAGGCAGATGATGAGAGGGAGGGCATCTTGGCCATCTTCTGGTCACTAGGGGTGTGGAGGGGGGAGGTGGTTGTGAATTTCCTGCATTATGCAGGGGGTTGGACTTGATGGCCCTGGTGGTCCCTTCCAACTCTATGATTCTATGATTTTCTCCCTGTGATTACAGTAGTCTTTTATGCATGTTTCCCTCACTGTCATTTGGGGTTGCCAGTTCCAGGTTGGGAAATGCGTGTCAATTTTGGGGGCGGAGCCCGAGGAGGGTGGGGTTTGGAGAGGAGAGGGACTTCAATGCCATAGAGTCCAATTGCCACTTTCTCCAGGGGAACTGGTCTCTGTCGCCTGGAGATCAGTTGTAATAGCAGGAGGTTGGCAACCCTAGTGTCACCCCTCCGACGACTTTGGGTCTTTGTGGTGATTATGCATGCCGTTTCCGAACATCAGAGGTCAACTCGCTCTGCCCCTGAGTTTCCCCACGTTTTGCCCACGTTTTCAGAGACCTGTTTTATCTCGTATTTGAAAAAGCAGGGAAACACAGGGGGATAGCAAGGCGACCTCTAACAGTCGGAAATGCCATGCATAATCAAAACAAAGACCCGAAGCCATCGGAGGGGTGTCCGCGAGGGAAACAGCCATGCATAAAACGCCAGTGTTCATTCGTTTTTCTCCCTTTAACCTATTCTCTGTACCATTGCCCCCTTTCCTCTCAGTGCCCTATAGCGTGCTTCTTTTCTGTACATGCTATGAGATGGGGTCACACCACAGTGGCAGAGCATCTCCGTTGTGAGCAGAAGATCCCAGGTACAATCCCTGGCCACTCAATTTTTTTAAAAAAAGGATCAGGTGACGGGAAACAGCCAGTCAGAGTGGATAATATTTAGAAGAAGAAGAGTTGGTTTTTATATGCCGACTTTCTCTACCGCTTAAGGAAGAATCAAACCAGCTTACAATCACCTTCTCCTCCCCACAACAGACACCCTGTGAGGTAGGTGGGGCTGAGAGAGCTTTAATAGAGCTGTGACTAGCCCAAGGTCACCCAGCTGCCTTCATGGGGAGGAGTGGGGAAACCAACCCAGTTCTCCAGATTAGAGTCCACCACTCATGTGGAGGAGTGGGGAATCAAACCTGGTTCTCCAGAATAGAGTCCATCGCTCCAAACCACCGCTGTTAGCCACTACACCACACTGGCTCAAATTAATGTGAGAGGCAGTATATAAATTCTCTAAGTAAATAAAAATAAAATAATCATGAACTCAGCCTAAATTTCTTCCCATCTATGGTCTAACCTCATGTTACTTTCCCCCCCTGAGTCCTCCCTGGGTCCATACTGTTCTCCTCCCCTCCATTTTATCCCGTGAAGTAAATTAGGCTGTCCCTGCCCTATTGCTCGCCTGGGACTCAGTCCTAAGTGGGCGACTGTCTCCCAACCAACCTTATCAATTTTGTTGCCCACGAGCATCTTCACGACGTTCTTCCTTGTGGCGTACATCTCCAGCTCCTGTAGCCAGCTCTTCAGCCCCACAAAAGTCTCCCTTCTGGTGACATCGTAAACTGGTCAGGAGAAAGAGATCCAGGCAAAGACATATACAAGTCTTCTTCTTGATCACACAGAAGCATTTCAGAAGGGAGATAAATGGGTTACTTCAACACATGTGACTCCATGTTGCTGTTCTGGATGTGTTCTCCGCAGCATCGTAGGGCCTAGGATCCTGCTGCTAGCTCTTAGGAATCCCTGAACATGCATGCTTGAGATAGCTAGGGTTGTCAACCTCCAGGTAGTAGCTGGAGATTTCTTGCTATTACAACTGATCTCCAGCTGATAGAGAGCAGTTCACCTGGAGAAAATAGCCGCTTTGGCAATTGGACTCCCATCCCCAAACCCCGCCCTCCTCAGGCTCTGCCCCAAAAACCTCTTTCCGGTGGTGAAGAGGGACCTGGCAACCCTATGGGGAGGTGAAGGGACGGTGGTTGCAAGCCACTTTGAGACTCCTAAAGGTAGAGAAAAGCGGGGTATAAAAACCAACTCTTCTTCTTCTTCTGATAGGGGAGCAATACATTTTCCTGAGTATTCAAAGCACGATATTTTGTACCTGGGGGGAGAAAGTTCCTTCTCCCAGCCAGGGCTTCCAGAACCCTTTCAATCGCAGAAAAAGAACAGAGATGTTGTGAATTTCACAGGCTCCTCCTGGATGTAATTCGAGTTTGGCAGCACAACTCTAACCTTGCCGGGGTGAACCCTTTTAGCCGTGCGTGTGTCTTTTTGAAAGAATGAGTGTCGCAAAAAAAAAAAAAAGAGAGGTTAAAATACAGTCGGGGGCTCAGTTTGCGTGGGAAAAGGCTCTGCGAGTCTATTTGAGCGACCCAACGTCAAATGGAAATGCCTACGAAGCCAAGCCAAAGGGGCTTCAGCTTTTTCATTTTCGGCCCTTTCAAGAAACAGGAACGCTTTGCCAAAAAACAGAAACGCTTTCCCATCATCCTATCGGCGTGGGAGTGCAGCAGCGTTCATTGCTGTTCTAACTCCATCAGCACCAGCCACCCTTCAAGGAGGAGAATAACAAAAATGATTTCATTGACTTCTCCTTTAATGGCTTTGACTTCAGAGCCGCGCTAATAACAGCCCTGGGATGTCTGCCACCTACCTAAAATTACACCTTGAGCACCACGGTAATAACTAGGAGTTAACGTTCGAAACCGCTCCTGCCCCGCCGTGTCCTACAAAAGGGGAGGAAAAAAAAAGGGCTTTTAGGATAAAGAGGATGCTGAAAAATCTGTGTCGTAAACATCACGCCAAGTTAAGGTTTACAAAGGCCAGAGCACTTTCTGTATGGGGCATTCCTCCATAGAAGAAATCCATAAACTCTAGATTTAGGGTGACAGTAGGGCTGCCAACCTCCAGGGGGCACCTGGAGATCTCCCACTATTATAATTGATCTCCAGATGACCAAGATCAGTTCGCCTGGAGAAAACGGCCGTTATGGAAGGTGGCATTATGCCCTGCTGAGGTCTCTCATCTCCCCAGGCTCCACCCCCAATATCTCCAGGTATGAACACATGAAGCTGCCTTATACTGAATCAGACCCTTGGTCCATCGAAGTCAGTATTGTCTGCTCAGACCGGCAGTGGCTCTCCAGGGTCTCAGGCAGGTCTTTCACATCACCTACATACCTGGTCCCTTTAACTGGAGATGCTGGGGATTGAACCTGAATGCCAAGCAGATGCTGTACCACTGAGCCACAGTCGCACCCCCAGCATGTAGATGCCTGTCCTTCCTTGTCGCCCGTGCCATGCCTACAGCAACTGCACGTGAGGCCAGGGGGTGGGGCAAGAATGTGGCAGCATCGCAGCAACCGCCCCTGGGGCCACCAGTGTCTGGCTCCAATGTGTATGTGTGCTAGGGCTGCCAACCTCCAGGTACTAGCTGGAGATCTCCCGCTATTACAACTGATCTCCAGACGATAGAGATCAGTTCCCCTGGAGAAAATGGCCGCTTTGGCAATTGGACCCTATGGCATTGAAGTCCCTCCCCTCCCCAAACCCTGCCTTTCTGAGGATCCATCCCAAAAACCTCCTGCAGGGTAGCAAAGAGGGACCTGGCAACCCCAGTGTGGCACACACCCTCCCTCTATCTGTGCAAAACTCCAGGATGGGGTCACAGAAATGCTCTGGCAGTGTGTGGGGTGATTTGGGGCTCCCTGACTGATCTACAGCTAGTGCCATGCTCCCCGTCTGAGTCTCAGGCAGTGCGGGGATCAGTGGTGACTGTAGCAGGAGCTTCAGGGCAATGGCTCAGGACAGCATGGGCTATCAGCGTGGCATGGCACGGGGCTCCCCTCTCTGCTCAGGATGTGCCTTCCCCCACCCCCCTGCCTGGTACTACGCTGGAAGAGTGCCTTCTCAGCAGGTCAGTCTAGATGTCCTCAGGAGATCATGAGTGGTGGCGGCAGGTTACCAGTGTGTTGTCCAGGGAATCCTTGGTCTAAGGGAGTTTCACGGCAAGGAAAGACACTATTTCCCCCTTCCTACCATAACTCACTTTTGAGCCATTGTAGCTGATTTTTCCCCCCTCCCAGGAGATAGATTTAATTCCCCACTGCCAGCATCCCAGTTTGTTACAGGGACCCCAGATGTTGCTTACCCATATTGCCAACTGCAGAGGAAGGTCCCCGACCACCATCTTCTTCACTTTAAAATCAACACCTGGCAAGTGAAGAGACAGAGGTGTCAGACACATGGGTGGCCACCTGTTCCCTCGGCCTGCTACAGCTGTGTATGTGTGTTACGTACCGTCAAGTCGCTTCCAACTCATGGCGACCTTATGAATGCATGTCCTCCAAAACATCCTATCATGAACAGCCTTGCTCAAACCTTGCAAAGTGAGGGCCACGGTCCTTTATTGAGTCAATCCATCTCATGTTGGGTCTGCCTCTTTTCCTGCTGCCTTCCACTTTCCCTAGCATTATTGACTTTTCCAGTGACTCTTGTCTTCTCATTATGTGACCAAAGTACAATAGCCTCAGTTTAGCCCTTTTAGGAAGAGTTCAGGCTTGATTTGATCTAGAACCCACTTAGTTGTCTTTTTGGCGGTCCACGGTATCCATAAAATTCTCCCCCAACTACAACTGCAGGCTAAGGAAACAGGGATAGAGATCGGTTCCCCTGGAGGAAATGGCCGCTTTGGCAATTGGACACTATGGCATTGAAGTCCCTCCCCTCCCCAAACCCCACCCTCCTCAAGCTCCACCCCCAAGACCTCCTACCAGTGTAGGGTTGCCAACCTCCAGGTACTAGCCGGCGATCACCTGCTCTTTCAACTGATCTCCAGCCAATAGAGATCAGTTCACTGGGAGAAAATGGCTGCTTTGGCAATTGGACTGTATGACATTGAAGTCTTTCCCCTCCTCAAACCCTGCCTTCCCCAGGCTCTGCCCCAAAAATGCCCTGCTGGTGGCAAAGAGGGACCTGGCAACCCTAAACTACAGGGGAGTGATTTTCCATATTTTTGTTGTCGCTGTGAATGCCTCTACATCCGCATGGCTGTTTCTTTTCACTTTCCTTTTCCTTTCAGCAGCACTCCAGGGCTGCCATTTCCCCCTTTCCCTGCAACACAGGAAGTTTTTCGGAGGCTTAAAAAACACACACAGTAATTGACATCTTGTTATAGCCTTAAGGTACAGCAATGCATCAATCACCAATCTCTTTATTTCTTTCCTTCCTTTACAGCCAACCTTTCTCACCTAGACTCAAGACAGATTTCAAAATATATTTAAAAAATTCTGTCAAAGAGAATAAGACCTCCAAGAATCAATGCAATAGGACTAGGAATACAGAATTAGGAAACAATGCAAATAGAAAACCAAGTAAGGCATGACCGACTATAAACACAGCAGAAGGGTAGAAGACAGCACAGTAAAGGATTCCTTTGGTGGCAGAAATCCACAAGTAGGGTTGTCAGCTCTGGGCTGGGAAACACATGGAGATTTTGGGGGTGCAGCCTGAGGAGGGCGGGGTTTGGGGAGGGACTTCAATGCCAGAGAGTCCAATTGCCAAAGCGGCCATTTTCTCCAGGTGAACTGATCTCTATCGCCTGGAGATCAGGTGTAATAGCAGGAGATCTCCAGCCACAACCTGGAGGTTGGGAACCCTAGTGGAGCCTGAGAAAGGTGGGGTTTGGGGAGGGGAGGGGAGGGACTTCAGTGCCATAGAGTCTATCTTCCAAAGTGGCCATTTTCTCCAGGTGATCTCTGTCACCTGGAGATCAGTTGTAATAGTGGGATCTCCAGCCACAACGTGGAAGTTGGCAAGCCACTACCATTCTTTCGGTGGCAGGGGGGTGGCGGCCCCAAGGGGCCGGGCAAGGAAAATGGCACTAATCTGGATGGGACCTTCCGAAATGCAAATCTTCCTGTTCACACAGAGAGCAAAGGTGCTTGGGCTGCCATCTTTCCCAAAAGAACAGGACAACACCAAGTTTGGGAAAAATGATAGCAAAACGGAGGAAGCACAGTAAGTGGACAATATCATGCAGCTGCTCCGAAAAGCCCTGCGCCACGTCGAGACAGCTTAGGAGGAATGAAAGGGGTTGAGCTAAACACTATTAAAATGTCAACAAATATATCTGTTTTATTATTATAGTGCACAATTATGTTAAAAACACAGGGCCTACAATGTACAAATGAAGCTGCCTTATACTGAATCAGACTCTTGGTCCATCAAAGTCAGTATTGTCTACTCAGACTGGCAGCGGCTCTCCAGGGTCTCAGACAGAGGTCTTTCGCATCACCTACATGCCTAGTCCCTTTAACTGGAGATGCCGGGGATTGAACCTGGGACCTTCTGCATGCCAAACAGATGCTCTACCACTGAGCCACAGCCTCTCTCCACAGGCTAACTAAAAACAATAAACATTTACATGCAATACGTTCACAGTTGATGTATATCTATACAACGACCAAACTAAGACCAGCCGCGTTTTGGCCTTATCTAGGCCTTCCTCAGTGGTGATACGTAAAATTATTATATAATACACATCCTGACATCTCCATTAACGTAATACAAGGTAAAAAAATATAGGTAAAACCCTTTTATTATGTGTGGCTTTGTGTAGGAATGTTTATTCCATGTGTATTAAAACATGGCCCACAGCTCACACCTTGTATATGATGTCAAACTTCCCAGGATGCGTATACATCAACAAGCGTGAAAGATAAAAATGCAACCTAGGAGTATATGCCAGCCAGGGAAATCGATCAATAGGACAGAGCCGCATCTCCGCACGAGGGACTTCTCAGATCACGGCTCACTCTCTGACACCAAAATAATATGTTTTATTTATTTACTCATGAAACTGTTTATACCTCACCTGTCCCATAGTCAGCCCTGACCTGGATGGCCCAGGCTAGCCTGATCTCATCAGATCTTGGAAGCTAGGCAGGGTCGGCCCTGATGAGTACTTGGATGGGAGAACACCAAGGAATTCCAGGGTCGCTACGCGGAGGAAGGCATTGGCAAACCACCGCTGTTTGTCTCTTGCCTTGCAAAACCCGCTGGGTTCACCATAAGTTGGCTGCAATTTGATAGCACTTTCCTCCACCATCCCATACTTCAAGACAGCTTACAAACTCAATTTTTAAAAGAATGTAAAATACCATAAAACCTGCCTCATGCAGCCTGTCCCTGTTGTACCAATGTGCGCGGAAAGGCATTTTGCACATGCACAGAGGCGATCACTTTCTTTCACAGTCTACCGGGCACAGGAAAACAAGTTTCTGGTGTCAAACAGATGATCTCTGGTGTAAAATAAGCCCTGGGCGCATCACCCTCATGGGTAGGGTTGCCAGATCCCTCTTCGCCACTGGAGGGAGGTTTTTGGGGCGGAGCCTGAGGAGGGTGGGGCTTGGGGAGGCGAAGGACTTCAATGTCATAGAGCCCAATTGCCAAAGCGGCCATTTCCTCCGGGGGAACTGATCTCTATGGGCTGGAGATCAGTTGTAATATCAGGGGATCTCCAGCTAGTACCTGGAGGTTGGCAACCCTACTCATGGGTGACAAAGGAAAGAGGCAGCCAGCAGTGCTCACCGATGGTTGGATCCAGGTAGGGTTCAAACTGGTCTTCTGTGAATCTCAGCAGGAGACTGCGGGAAGAGACAAGAGAGAACAAGGGTGAGCTGTACGGGAACAGCAGCTCCCCGCAGAGGAAGGCCCTCAGCCTTCTTCCCACTCTGTGGTGCACTCCTCCCTCTCGGCTTGCACCTGGATTTCCCCACTGCACTGTCTCCGACCAGCAGCAGCTTCAGGGTGGGCAGCGACAGGGTATCCTCTCGCGCCATGGTGAACCCTGTCAACAGAGGCACCCGCAGACTTTGGCAGAGGGAAAACAAGGACTCCACCCTCCACATCCCAGCCCAGAACACAGGGAGGAGGGACAGGAATATAGGTCACCCTCACCACCTCCTCCTCCAGCAAGGAGAGTCACAGAACTGCACTGTGCGGGGGGGAAGCATTCATGGGAGGGCCGGTATCCTTCCTCGACGTTTGCTTTGCACGGTGACTTCTTTTCTATAAATAGGGGCAAAATTGCATGTGGCCGTGTTGATCCTCATTCCCAAAGTTGTGCAATACCTTTTATGAAAAGCAACCAAAACATCACAAAACTTTGGGGGAGTTTTTTTTTTAGAAGCCTTCATCTGTCTGGGAGTTCAGGACGAGCAATTACAAAAACAGGCAAGAAATAACAAGCTGTCCTGGGCGTGGTGGCAGACTCTGAAGAAGATGAAGAGGTGGTTTTTATGTGCCGGTTTCTCTACCTTTTTAAAGGAGAATCAAACCAGTTTACAATCTCCTTCCCTTCCTCTCCCCACAATACACCTTGTGAGGAAGGTGGGGCTGAGAGAGCTCTAAGAGAACTGTGACTAGCCCAAGGTCACCCAGCTGGCTTCATGTGCAGGAGTGGGGAATCGAACCCGGTTCTCTAGATTAGAGTCCACGGCTCTTATTTATTTGTTATACTTCTGACCTGCCCTCCCCGGACAAGGTGGGGAGAGGGCAGATAAGATAACAACATGAGCGGGGGGGGGGGGACGACACAACATTAACCATTTAGGTCCTTGTCTCTATGCTCCACACAGCTCCTCCCAATTTTTTATTTTGTTTTTGCTCTTTGCACTGAGCTGCCAGCATGACGAAGAGTTCTAGAGAACGCTGCACACTGTTTTGTGACTTTTAGGTCCGGTGTTACAAAAAGTATTCTATCTCTTCACTAGTTGCATATTTAGACTCCCTGGAAGGGAACACACATAGGAGTGCCTATACACTGGCCAGATGTGCAGCCCTACCATCTGCCATATTAGAAGGGAGCTTTAAGAAGATCCCCAGGGTGGAGAGACTTTGCCCGTGCAACACAGGGGAGCTGGAAACCACTGAGCATGGATTTTTTAGATGTCCCCTCTACATGTCAGCCCGTCTCAATATTATTGACCCTTTGATTAGGGGAATGGGCTCTGGTGAGGAGGGTGAATGGACCAAAAGGTTTCTGCTGGGAGACAGCGACACCAATCACCACCCAGGTGGCAAAATATTGTGCAGTGGCAATGAAGCGACGTCGCCTTAATGGCCCTGGTTGTAAACATCTACTCTGTATGGTCAGTTTCTGTTTTATCTGGCATATTAGCTGCAAATAAAATGTATTTATTTCTTTATTCTATCTCTTCTGTTTTAACGGTAAGAGGCCTCGAGCTCAGTCACCCAGCTGTCTGACCTGGTGGCTTTGTTTCCTCGTGTGAGCCTGCTCTGGTTAATCAGCAGTAAGCGACAAGCACTCTGCACATGCTCAAAGGCACGTGGGGGTGGTGGAAAGGGCCCTCGAGTCACAGCTGACCTACGGCGACCGTGTAGGGTTTCCAAGGCAAGGGATGTTTGCAGGTGGTTAGCCATTGCCTGCCTCTGCGTGGGCTGACCGAGTTCAGTCTCCCTAGTCGCAGTGTCTGTAAGGGAAAAGTCACCCTTCTCCAGCGAAAGAGCTTCCAAGGGAGAATCCAGCGAGAAACCGCAGAACGAGAATCCATCAAAATGTTTAATACCATCTCCCAAGAACTTAACAAAGGCTTGGAAATCCTTGGCCATTATGGGGAGCAGGGGGAGGGGGCCCCTGAGCTATACTGTCCAGTTCACAGGTTGCAAACACCTTTTCCCCAAGCCTTTCTCTTTGTGCCCCAAATGCAGAGGAGAGGCAGGTGGCAACCAGAAGCAGGGCTTTTTGGTGGTGGCACCTTGTTTTTGGAATATCCCCCCTTTGATGCTGTTTTGGTGCCTATCTTAATATACTTAGGCACCAGGCCAAAATATTTTTCTGCCCATACTTGTAAACGAGGTGTTCCTTTTTTTTTTTTAGTTATTTTAAGTCTGCTTCTCAACTGAAGATGGTCTTGCAGTCATCAGCTTAGTGTTGTTTCAAGTTGTTTTTAATGCCCCAGCTTGTTGATATGGTTTCTTGGATTATTGTTTTTATGATTTCCTTGTATTGTTTTTAGTTTGTGAGCAGGTTTTGTGAAGAGGCTTTATATCCATTTTCTTAGTAAATAAATAATCGACTATGCCAGGAAAATTAGCAAGACTGCCAAGTACTGTTATCTTCAGTGTTTCCTGCACTTTGCTTTATTACCTTTGAGTTTTGCACAGTTACAAGGTTACAGCTCTTTGATCCCGCTGTTTAAATTATTTTTCCTTGTATCCTGCATAAAAAAAATTTTTTTTTCTGGTATCCGACTTGTATCCCGCATGAATAGTAATATTCCTACATGCTCTCAACTGAGCCAAAGAAGTTGAAAAATTGCTTGGGAAAACCGTTGAAGGTGGGGGGGCGGGAGGGTTCTCAGTCGCATAACAATGCAATCCTAAACGGATCTAGAAGGTTGTAGCTCTGCTTAGGAACGCACTACACGACGGCGCATAGGGAAGGATCGTTGGTAAGTTCTCAGCTCCAGCCACCTGTTTTCAGCCCTCCCCAGGCCCGGACTGCACTCCACCCCAGGCTTCCGAGCACGTGCAGAGAGCCTTTTCTCCCGCCCCTAGCGTTAGAGAGGAGGACTTCCGAAGCCCAGCACCCGTCGCTTGAGCCAGGCGCGCACCGAACCCGGACTAAACAGCCTGTACGTGGGCCGGGGAGGGGGTGTGTGGACCCCAGCCCCCCCAAATGGACGCGATGCCCCAGTCAGCTCATGACACATGAAAGCACGCGGGGGCTATGGGTCAGTTTGTCGAGCACCTGCTTGGCACGCGGAAGGTCCCAGGTTCAATCCCCGGCATCTCCAGTGAAAGGGATGAACTAGGCAAGCAGGTGGTGTGAAAGACCCCTGCCTGAGACCCTGGAGAGCCGCTGCTGGTCTGAGTAGACAACACTGACTTTGATGGACCGAGGGGCTGATTCAGTATAAGGCAGCTTCATGCGTTCATGGCTTTATTTATGGGGAGGCGGGGGCTGTGGCTCAGTGGTCGAGCCTCTGCTTGGCACGCAGAAGGCCCCGGGTTTAATCCCCAGTCAAAGGGGCTAGGCAAGGAGGTGATGTGAAAGACCCCCTGCCTGAGATCCCGGACAGCCGCTGCCGGTCTCAGCAGGCGATACCGACTTCGATGGAGCAAGGGTCTGACTCAGTATAAGGCAGCTTCGTGTGTTCATGTGGGTGACATAACGGGTTGGGGGGTAAGGGGTTGGAGGCGGGGGGAGTAAGGGGTTCGAGGTGGGTAAGGGGTTAGAGGTTGGAAAGGATAAGGGGTTAGAGATTGGGGGAGAAAGGGTTTGAGGGGTAAGGGGCTCGAGGCGGGGGGGTTGGGGGTAAGGGGTTCGAGGCGGCGGGGGTAAGGGGTTAGAGGTTGGGGGTAAGGGGTTGGAGGCGGGGGGAGTAAGGGGTTCGAGGTGGGTAAGGGGTTAGGTTGGGGGAGTAGGGGGGTTGAGGGGTAAGGGGTTAGAGATTGGGGGAGTAAGGGTTTGAGCGGTAAGGGGTTCGAGGCGGGGGGAGTAAGAGGTTGGGGGTGAGGTTTTCGAGGCGGGGGGTTGGGGGTAAGGAGTTACAGGCGGGGGTAAGGGGTTCGAGGCGGGGGGGAGTAAGGGGTTGGGAGGAGTAAGGGTTTAAGGGGTTCGAGGTTGGGGTGGTAAGGGGTTCGAGGTGGGTAAGGGGTTCGAGGCGGGGGAGAGTAAGGGGTTGGGGGAGTAAGGGTTTAAGGGGTTGGAGGTTGGGGGGGGTAAGGGGTTCGAGGGGGGTAAGGGGTTGGAGGTTGGGGGAGTAGGGGGTTGGAGGGGTAAGGGGTGCGAGGCGGGGGGGAGTAAGGGGTTGGGGGCAGTAAGGGTTTAAGGGGTTGGAGGTTGGGGGGGTAAGGGGTTCGAGGGGGGTAAGGGGTTGGAGGTTGGGGGAGTAGGTGGTTGGAGGGGTAAGGGGTGCGAGGCGGGGGGGAGTAAGGGGTTGGGGGCAGTAAGGGTTTAAGGGGTTGGAGGTTGGGGGGGTAAGGGGTTCGAGGGGGGTAAGGGGTTGGAGGTTGGGGGAATAGGGGGTTGGAGGGGTAAGGGGTGCGAGGCGGGGGGGAGTAAGGGGTTGGGGGCAGTAAGGGTTTTGGGGGTTGGGGGGGTAAGGGGTTCGGGGTGGGTAAGGGGTTGGGGGAGTAGGGGGTTGGAGGGGTAAGGGGCGGGGGGCGGGGGCTCCCCCCGGGCGGGGCTGGGCGGGAGCGGCGGTGGGCGCCGCGGCCGCGGCTGATGGGCGCCCCTCCTCTCGGGCAGGGCGCGGGGAGGCGGCCCCGGCGCTGGCCCTGCCCAGAGGCTGCGGGGCGGGGGATCCAGCCATGTCCGACTTCCAGATCTCCGTGGAGGAGCTCAACGACCTGCTGGCCAACGGCAGCGGCTGCTACAGCCTGCCCAGCGCGCACAGCAACGAGGTGGCGCCCCGCATCCACGTGGGCAACGCGTGAGTCCTCCCGCGCACCGGGGGGGGGGTGGTGGGGGCGGCCGGGAAGACCCCCTCCCTCGGGCCGGCGCTAGGCCTGGCGGCGGGCGGGGGAGGAGAGGCAGGGGGACGACCCTGTTGACTGGGGCGGGGCTGGGGTGGGACTGGGAAGGGGGGCGGGGGCTGCCGGGGAGGGAGGGGGAGCCCAGGATGGGCCCGGCGGGAGGGCGAGGGGCCCCCTCCCCAGCTGTCCCTGCCCGGCCTCCGAGGCGGCTTGCTTGAGTTTTTGGGATCGGCCATTGATGCCTGGGAGGTTTTGTCTTGGATTTGCTGCTCTCCGGATGCACGTTTTCCCCATCCGGATTCTCAGAGCAGAAGCCCCCATTCAAAGTTTTGAGAATTTGGATGGGATAGAGAGCGGCAAAACCTCCCAGGCATCAGTGGCTGGTCGATTTCCTTAAATTCAGGTTTATGGCTATTCCCCACCCCCCCATAAGGCTTTCCGGGAAAACAGGCTGCTCTTCTTCTCTTGGCAGGCTCTGCTCTCTGTCTGTTGCTCCTATTTTACAGGTTAGAAAATTGAGGCCCAGGGAGACGGACTGGGCCAAAGGCCGCCAGGCTAGTCCATAGCAGTGGGGGACCAGAACACAGGTCCCGAAGACGGGTATCCAGGGATGAAGAAGAAGAGTTGGTGTTGATATGCCGACTTTCTCTACCACTTAAGGAAGAATCCAACCGGCTGACAATCCCCTCCCCCTCCCCACAACAGACACCCTGTGAGGTAGGTGGGGCTGAGAGAGCTGTGACTAGCCCAAGGTCACCCAGCTGGCTTCATGTGGAGGAGTGGGGAAACAAATCCAGTTCACCAGATTAGCCTCCGCTGCTCATGTGGAGGAGTGGGGAATCAAACCCGGTTCTCCAGATTAGAATCCACTGCTCTTAACCACTACACCACACGGGCTCTCGATCCGATTCTGGGCATCATTTTTTGAGTACAAACGCTCCCTGGGAACTCATCGTCTGCCTCCCCAGCAAGGAGGATGTGCTCATTGCATAGTAAAGGTAATGCTTTCTGCAGGCAATTCTCTGCAACCCACTCTGAATCCTGCCTTGCGTTTTGGCCTGGCAGGCGGAGGTATGGACCCGCTCTGGGTTGAGAGGTTAGGCTTAAGAATCACATCTGCCCAATTTGAAAGTGGCCTGGGGCGGGGGGCTTGCTGCTGGAGAGAGAAATGGTCCTGGAGTGTTAACATGTCAACCAAGATGGGACAACGGCTGCCCGTGACTGGCTGTTTGACACCTTGGACACATTTGCTAGAAGTTTGGCCGCTCCCATAACCTTCCTTAAACAGAGCTTTGCATTCTTCTTATCGGTAAACTCCCCCCCTCCTTTTCCTGGAAGGCTACATACAACTCAGGGGCTTCCAGTAGATTGGCAATAGGTTCCAGACGGCGAGAAGGAAATACTCCTTCACTCAAGGAGTAATTACATTGTGGGATTCGCTGCCAGGGGATGTAGTGATGGCAGGAAAAGGAGGTTAGAATCAGCATTGCTGACAGATGGCCACCTAGCCTCTGCTTCAAAACCTCCAGGGAAGGAGAGCTCGCCACCTCCCGAGGAAGCCTGTTCCACTGAGGAACCACTCTAACTTCCTAATGTCTAGACGGAAACTCTTTTGATTTAATTTCAACCCGTTAGTTCTGGTCCGACCTTCAGGGGCAACAGAAAACAAACAGAATATGCGTGCAAGGCATTTCTTATGTTCAACTATGGGGGCAAAATGATCCGTTTTCCTTTTGTTCTGGCTGTGCATCTGGAGATGCGTAAGAGTTCTGGGTACCACTTGCGGAAAAAAACATTTTAAAATATGCATGGAGGAAATGAGCTGGGAACAGCTTTGGGGAGGAAGGGAAGCCAGGAGCTTTGGCAAGGGCTTTGGCTTGCAAAGGTGCCAAGCGCTCACTTCCCTTTTGTGCAAGCAAAGGGCGGTGGGATGCTTTTGGGGCCTCCTGGCCCTAAAGCGAGACGTGCCCTGCCCGCTCCCATCCTACTCATGTTCCTTGCGGCTTGGTCTTTTTGCTAGGAAAAAAAGTTAAACGTTGCTGGATTCCTCTTTTTTTGGAAGAGTTGCCTGTAGTGGCTGTTGTGGCGTTGAGCAGGCCAGCTGGCTCACGGTGGCAGGATGCTTTGTAGGCAGTGGCCCAGAGGACGGTCTGAAAGTACCTGCTGTGGTTCCATGTCTGAAGCTAAGTATAGGGCTGGGTATTATCCGTGGGAGGACTCCCTGTTTGGGTGCTGCGAGCTCCTTTGGTGCGAGCGCCCATCCTGCGGCTTCCAGAGGGGTTGCAGATGTTTATGTGGCTGGTCCCAAAAAGATTTTCACACACCAGAACCGACAGGTTGAAATTAAGTCAAAAGAGTTTCCAACAGTTAGAGCGGTTCCTTAGTGGAACAGGCTTCCTCGGGAGGTGGTAAGCGCTCCTTCCCTGGAGGTTTTTAAGCAGAGGCTAAATGGCCATCTGTCAGCAATGCTGATTCTATGACCATAAAGTTAGAGAAGAGCCAGGTATAAAAACCAACTCTTTTTTCTCATTTTTCCCCTCCTTCTTCCCCTCCTCCTCCATTCCTGTGTGTATGGTGCCTGATTTAAACCACAACTCTGGCAGGGTCTTCAGCCTTTCCTCCCTCAGCCTAGTGTAGTGGTTAAGAGCAGTGGTTTGGAGCAGTGGACTCTGATCTGGAGAACAGGGTTTGATTCTCCACTCCTCCACATGAGCGGCGGAGGCTAATCTGGTGAACTGGATTCCCCACCCCCACTCCACATGAAGCCAGCAGGATGACCTTGTGCTAGTCACAGAGCTCTCTCAGCCTCACCTACCTCACAGGGTGCCTGTTGTGGGGAAGGGAAGGTGATTGTAAGCTGGTTTGAGTCTCTCTTAAGTGGTAGAGGAAGTTGGCATATAAAAACCAACTCTTCTTCTTCTTCCCCTACAATTTTCTTACCTGAAACAATCCTTGAGGGGGAGGGGGCACTGATTGGTCAGTTGGGAGTATTAAATAATGTCTATGTAGCTTTCCCCAATGGGCTGAATAACGCTCTCCCATGACCGTTGCAAGTTTGGAAAACGGTGCAGTGGGGAAGGCCGAAGCTCCTTCTCTACATGTTTCCACAGTGACAGTCCATATTTGGCACCACATGCCCGGGAATCGAGGTGAACCTGCAAGTAACGTTGTAACTGTTACACAACACACATGTTGGGGAACTTGGATCCAGTCTGTGTACTCTTCAATGTGTGAAGAGATTGCCTCCACGTGGAGATTTATCCCCCTCTCCACCTTGGCTCACAACCTCTAGAGAGCTTTTATTTTATTTTTGGTATCCATAGAAGTCTGTGCTTGGATCGTCCTTTCCCTGTCCTTAGTGTGTTCTTTCTTAAACCTGCTGTGCTCGGATCTTTTTTGGAAAGAGCAGGTTATTGTGCCATCTGGACAGAAAAGCGCACATTTTCTTGTCCTGCAAAGGAACTGCCTGTGTGGGTGGTATTTTCTCGCCATCGAGGCAATGTCATGGTTGCTGTTTTTTGGGGGGGCTTTTCAGTGGCTTATAGCCATTGCTGGCTTGTTGCCACTGGAGGGCTTTTGAAGGACTTTGGAGAAAAAATGGTAATTGCTGCAGGACTACAAAATGCTCTGATGCACAGAGGGGATAAAATGCTGAGAAAATGGCGATCTAGAGGGGTTGGTGGAGGATAGTGCGCAGAAAATTCCTGTGTGGAAGTCCCGTTGCCAGCTGCACACCTCTGCATTCGTACAAACAAGTCAAAAATGAAAAATAGTGTTGTAAAAAGCAACGTATGAATGAAAAAAACAATGCCAGGCTAAAGAATGGAACCATATATAATGAAATAGACAAGAACCATGCAAAAAATACTACAATGTATAGCAATCTATATAATGTCTAAGCACATATGTAGACAAACATTACAGTCCAACCTCACGTGGGGGTAAATAAGACAGAGAAATCCAACAAGACGTGAAGAATACAGGTGGTCAGGTAGTGTGGATGCTGAACAATGATCCAAAGTGGATCAAAAAGATCCAAAAGAGATCAAAGAAGGAGACGATACAGATTAGAAGTCCGTTTCTGCCAAAGGCTTCATCAGTCATTCGATCTCAGAAGATCACACTTGTGCTAAGCGCGATGATTGGAATCTAATATGGCAAGAGGCTGAAATGAACTATGAAAGAATTGATTGAATTCTATGCACAGACTTCTAATTTGTGTCTGGAACAACTGTCTCCTTCTTTGATCACTTTGGACCCTTTTGATCCATTTTGGATCATTGTTCAGCATCCACACTTACCTGACCACCAGTTTTCTTCACATCTTGTTGGATTTCTCGGTCTTATTTACCCCCACGTGAGGTTGGACTGTAATGTTTGTCTACATGTGTGCTTAGACACTATATAGATTGCTATACATTGTAGTATTTTGTGGGTGGTTCTTGTCTAATTCATTATATATTGTTCCATTCTTTAGCCTGGTGTTGTTGTTTTCATTCATACACCTCTGCATTTGTGGCAGAAGCAACATGGAAAATCTTCACCATCTGGAAGCCACCCAGGTAATGATCGTGAAGGAGATAAAGGAGAGTAAACAAAATGATCCCCTCTCCTACACTCTGTGTTGCTGTTATGGAAACAAGGAACTGCAGAGATAAGATCCAGCTAGATTTATAGTGTCATGGGGGCAGGGAACAGACTGGCCCACAATTTGATCTCGGCATTTGCTGGATGGCCTCCGATTTGCTAGACGACCGAGCGTAATTCTGAACCAAAAGTGACAGCAGTCCTTTGCAGATGCTCAGAGAAGTAGAAATAAATATCTAGGGAGAGTGTGAGGGATCAGGTCTTCTGGCCCCATCCCAGAATTGTTTGGAACTTGAGTACCGTATAGGGGCCTCTGTGGCACATGAGCATCTATGCACTTTCTTATTACTTTGTGGAGACTGGGGATGGATTCTGTAGGTATGATCCTGATTCAGCCCTTCCTTGGTTCTCCCAGCATTGGTTCCCTGCTTCCTCCCTCTTTTTGCATGTGTTCTGAGAAGCACAGCAGGCAGTGTGGTGAGGTTACTCAGTGGCGGAGAAGATTCTTCCACAGCCCTTGCCTTTTGCTTGTCTCACTATAGTTCATCTCCTGGTATTTACCCTTACCCTTCCTCTTTGGTTTGCTGTCCATGGTCCTGATGCCAGTGAGGTCATAAAGTTGGGCTCCCCTTTATCTTGTCACATGACCCCTCTGATGTCATGTAACATCCTGTCACATGCTTGCAGCTCAGAGGGCCCCAAGTGTATAAAGACCCAAGAGGCACATCCTAAAGAGATTTACAAAGTCGGG
Source organism: Euleptes europaea (assembly GCF_029931775.1). Classification (NCBI taxonomy): domain Eukaryota; kingdom Metazoa; phylum Chordata; class Lepidosauria; order Squamata; family Sphaerodactylidae; genus Euleptes; species Euleptes europaea. Next base: position 22,800,049 of record NC_079329.1, read on the forward strand.
TTACAAACGTCTTCTCTTGCTGAAAAATGCAGGGAGCATTAATCACAAACCTATGCCTGTTTGCTTTATTACCTGAGCAATGTTACTCTTCTAAACCTGTACAATGTTACTCTTCTAAACATTTGTGCATGGCTGTTTCCTCGAGGACACTCTGCCGACTACTTTGGAGCTTTGCTTTCATTGTGCTTGCATTTTCCAACCATCAGAGGTCACCTTGGTCTCCCCGCGCATTTCCCCCGTGTTTTCTTGATTCTGCCTAAACACAGATCCAGAAAATGTGGGGGAAATGGCAGGGAGATCAAGGCTACCTCTGACCATTGGAAAATGCTAGCACAATGAAAGCAAAGCTCCAAAGTAGTTGGCGGGGTGATCATGAGGAAACAGCCATGCATAAATGGCCATAGACTTCAGTAGACTTACAGCGCATTCCTGAGCTTTAAGGGCAAAAGCCCTTAGGAGGCCAGGAAGACGCTGTGTTAGCCCCCCCCCCCCCAGTGTCTGGGCTACTTACGCTGGCGTTAGTAGCCCCAACCCCAGCGGGGAGGCCCGGACGCCAGTCTCCAGGCACTGCCATGGCAGCGCCACCCCAGGACGCCAATGGGGCCTTCTGCCAGCGTCCCACCAACATAAAGGCCCACGCCGGTGTTCCAGGGGGCGTTCTGGTGTCCTGGGAGGCATTCCCAGTGCTGGTCGGGGGAAGGAGCTGCCGTTAGGCAGCCTCGTGTCCCCTTTCGCCCTGGTCATATGACCACTGAGGAAGACCGAACGGGCCGAAACACATCTGGTTTATATTGGTTATTTGTATTTATTACAGATCATCAACACTGTTGGATATTTAGTAATTTTAATTTGAAGCCTATACGTTTTGGGCCTGCTGTTTTTAATGCGTGTACACTTTATAATAAATTATAGCAACAATTTGTATAATATTAAATCAATTTTTAATTCTTTGTGTGATTTAGGTTGATTTTTTTTCCCTTTTCATTTTTTCTATAAGCTTCTTTTCACCATGGCTTGGCGTTATGTCTGGAGTGAGCTTGTGAAGCAGATCAATGATTCCCATTTGAGAAATGGGCAGCCCAGTCTGCCAGAGGGATTTGCTTGTGTTATGCGTAGACTCCTTTGCAGGGGTGGGGGCTGAAGACCAAGTATTTGAGCACAGCAGTGATACCACACTGGTGCTCACGTAACTATATTGGAATTTTAAAATACAAGAGAATACGCTGTGGCTCAGCGGTAGATTATCAGCTTTGTACACAGAAGGTCTTGGGTTCAATTCCCCAAGTATCTCCAGGTAATAGGATAAAGTAGTAGGTGATGTGAAAGTCCTCTGTCTCAGATTCTGGAATGCGGCTGCCAGGCAGAGTAGACAATACTGACTTTGACAAACTAGAAGAAGAAGAAGAGTTGGTTTTTATATGCTGACTTCCTCTACCACTTAAGGAAGAATCAAACCGGCTTACAATCACCTTCCCTTCCCCACAACAGACACCCTGTGAGGTAGGTGGAGCTCAGAGAGCTGTGACTAACTTAAGGTCAGCCAGCTGGCTTCATGTGGAGGAGTGGGGAAACAAATCCAGTTCACCAGATTATTCTCCACCGCTCATGTGGAGGAGTGGGGAATCAAACCCGGTTCTCCAGATCCGAGTCCACCGCTCCAAACTACCACTCTTAACCACCACACCACGCTGGCTCCTAGAACAAACTAGGCTCAGTAGAAGGCAGTTTCATGTGTTTATGACGTGAAAACTGGTGAATAAGATTCCTCGGCCCCCCCATCTTGTTTCTTTAAAAATAGCCTTCCAGATTTTTTTAAAAAAGGTATCGAAGGTATTGTTTGAAGAAGACATTGATTGGTACAAATGCTGACAAGGTCATTGATACAGGATTGCTAGCTAAGCAGGGCATCAATGAACCCCTATGCATTTTAATGCGCCCGCATTGAAAGGTCAAATGGGAAATACAGGACAGGGAACTGCAACATTTGCAAAAATGGGGGTGGGAAATACATGAGGACAAGTCCAATGAGCGGTCTTAACAATATTAAAAAGAAAAGTTAGATCAAGGTGTCATTGGAGGCTGTTTTACTTCTTGCAGATGTACCAGCTGCCTTCCCTGTGTAAACTGCAGCCACAATGCATCTTTCCAGGCCTATTTGCATGTGAATCAATGTATTTTTTAATATATATATATATATTTCCAAACTAAACGTGTGTGTGTAAAGTGCCGTCAAGTTGCAGCAGACTTATGGCGACCCTTTTTTGGGGTTTTCATGGCAAGAGACTAACAGAGGTGGTTTGCCAGTGCCTTCCTCTGCACAGCAACCCTGGAATTCTTTAGTGGTCTCCCATCCAAATACTAACCAGGGATGACCCTGCTTAGCTTCTGAAATCGTACGAGATCAGGCTAGCCTGGGCCATCCAGGTCAGGGCCCAAACTAAACATACCGACATGCAAACATAAACAAATTGTTACATTATACTGGAACTTTATAGTTACAATTCAATTATTGCCTTCTTTAACTAACACTCTTCTATATTCCGCATATATCTTACAATACCTTTGTTACTAAAATTCTTAATTTCTCTTTCTATAATTAATTATTGGCTGTGTAGTTAAAGAAATGAGTACCCGGCTTGCTGGGGGTAAAGTGTAGACGACTGGGGAAGGCAATGGCAAACCACCCCATAAACATAGTCTGCCTAGTAAACGTCACCCCATGGGTCAGTAATGACCTGGTGCTTGCACAGGACTACCTTTACCTTTAGTTAAAGAATACATTCCATTTTTCATAGAACTCAGAGATTGATCTCTTATGTACTAAAGACTTCAAATAAGCCATATTCACATACTCTGTTCATTTATTTAACCATTCAGTTCCATCTGGGCATTCCTCTGCTTTCCACATTCTTGCATATATCATTCTTGCCGCTGGAACCACATACCTTAATAGTGCGTAATATATTTTTGAGATATTGCTTGGTAAAATATTTTAACGGCATGCTTTTTGGATCTAAGGCAAACTTATTCTTTGCATTTCATCATGTGTCATTATCCAGTATTGCCTTTCTGCAGGTCAGCCACATGTGATAGAATGTTGTGTCTGTATTTTGACATTCCCAACATTTCCCATTAAAACCTTTGTTAGCCTTTGCTATGTCTTTGGTTGTTAAAAATATTGTCGAAGGCTTTCACGGTCAGAGTTCATTGGTTCTTGTAGGTTATCCGGGCTGTGTGACCGTGGTCTTGGTATTTTCTTTCCTGACGCTTCCCCAGCAGCTGTGGCAGGCATCTTCAGAGGAGTAACACTGAAGGACAGTGTTACTCCTCTGAAGATGCCTGCCACAGCTGCTGGCGAAACGTCAGGAAAGAAAATACCAAGACCACGGTCATACAGCCCGGATAACCTACAAGAACCAATCTTTGGTTGTTATTTACAACCTAAAATACAATTTTATACCAGTTCTCTCTTAGAGTTTGACATTCCGTGAACTTCAATTTTTTTTGTCTGTAAATTTTCCCACTGGCTCATATTTATACTCTCTCCCAGATTTTGCATCCATTTTTATCATGTAATCTTTGATTTAAGAGCCCCGTGGCACAGAGTGGTAAGCTGCAGTACTGCAGTCCAAGCTCTGCTCACAACCTGAGTTCGATCCCAACGGAAGATGGTTTCAGGTAGCCGGCTCTAGGTTGACTCCACCAGCTTGCTGGGGGTAAAGGGAAGATGACTGGGGGAGACACTGGCAAACCACCCCGTAAACAAAGTCTGCCTAGTAAACCTCGGGACCATTACATTACTTTAATCTTTGACTTGTTCTGTTTCGGTTTCATACTGTAATAACAATTTATATATTTTCCCCGAACAAATGTCTTAAGTCTCCCATAATGAAATGTTCATAAGCTGTCCTTTCTCTTAAACTTCCACCTTCCTGTTTTTTAAATCTGTTTTTTCATTATTGATGCCAATAATGGCATATAATAACCACTGAATATCCTTTCCTTCATCTTTCATTGTTTGCCAAGATTTTATTTTTGTTTTGCAGTCAATGTATTGACAACTGTTTGTGCTGTATTGAGCTGGATTCTGACACCTTTCTTTGCAGGAAGGTGGCAGTTTCCCAGCATGCTGTTAGAAAGGCATTCCCTGCCTGCCCATGAGTTCCTCTGCTAATCTTGTGAGTGCTGACCGGAACTGAGTTGGGAGAGAGTTGTTGTTCCTTTTAGAATAGGATTTGGGATGTCACTTGCTGTGTACAACCCCCCCCCCCCCCGCCACACACACACACATTCAGGTCTTGTGCATGCCGTTTGATGAACTTTAAAAAGTTTTAAGAAGTTATCTTCAGAGTTTGGGCATTCGAGCCTGGAAGCAGCTAGGGAGCAATCGGGAAGCAATCAAGAAAAAGAGGAGGAGTTGGTTTTTAGATGCCAATTTTCTTTACCTTTTAAAAGGAGAATCAAAGCGGCTTGCAATCACCTTCTCTCCCCCTCCCCACAACAGGCACCTTGTGAGGTAGGTGGGGCTGAGAGAGCTCTAAGAGAGCTGTGACTAGCCCAAGGTCACCCTGTTGACAACCCCTGCCCCAGACTTGAAAAGTAGTACACTATAGGGTTACAGAAGGGTTGCAACAGCCTTTAAAGAAAGGGGGCTTTTGTTAAAAAGAAAAAAAATGTACAAAAATAGCAAGGTATACTTTCTGGGGTGGGGGGGTTAGATACCAAAGAGCCAGCGTGGTGTAGTGGTTTTGAGCGGTGGACTCTAATATGGAGAACCGGGTTTGATTCCCCACTCCTCCCCATGAGCGGTGGACTCTAATCTGGGATAAGAGCGGTGGTTTGGAGCGGTGGAGTCTGATCTGGAGAACTGGGTTCGAACCTGGTTCCCCAGACTGAAGTCTCAGTGGCCCTTTATAAGCTTGTATGTGTGTTTTGCTCTTCCTGCCTCCTAAACTTGAGGTGTCAGAGGCAGGAATCAATTCCAGTTCCTCTGGAGGAAATAATTTTGTTATTTCTGCTGCCCCTGAGAGGTTGCTGAGATTCGTGTTAACTGGTGGCCATCAGTCCCTTGCTAATGTAATATTCTGCATAGGGTAAAATTGATTCCAGGGGCGGGTGTAGGGTTACAGGCCTCACTGGGGTGAGTGCCGTATTTAGAGCAGGCAAGATTCCAGGACTTTCCTCAGGGACGATGGCAGAGAAAGTTTCTCTCTTAGTTGTTCTTGGTTATGTATTGTGAACACCCATGGCTTTTCAGGATTTCTCCGGTGATGATTTTAATCCGTGGCAATGAAAAGGAGCTTTTGCAGACCCCGGCACAGCCGTCCCGTCACTTTAGATGCCTTTATTGGAGAGCCAGCGTGGTGTAGTGGATAAGAGCGGTGGTTTGGAGCGGTGGAGTCTGATCTGGAGAACTGGGTTCGATTCCCCACTCCTCCACATGAGCAGTGGAGGCTAATCTGGTGAACTGGATTTGTTTCCCCACTCCTCCACACGAAGCCAGCTGGGTGACCGTGGGCTAGTCACACTCTCTCATCCCCACCTACCTCACAGGGTGTCTGTTGTGGGGAGGGGAAGGGAAGGTGATTGTAAGCCGGTCTGATTCTTTCTTAAGTGGCAGAGAAAGTTGGCAAATAAAAACCAACTCTTCTTCTTCTTTATTGGATCAGAGGATGTATTTTCTTGTTCTTTTTAATCTTTGTGGTTAGCTGACAGTAGACACGTGAAAGCCTGGAGAAAAAATACCAAGAAAAATAGTGGGTTTCCCCACCACCTCCAAAGAATGGGGAAAAAAGCTTAGACCCTGCCCCTCCAATCTCTGACTCAGTCATCTAAGACAAGAATCTAGCCAATTGAAGTGGGTCCAGACCCTTAAACCTTTATCTCTGGTTCTGCACTAAGACTTTGTCTTTCTGGTGTGTGTGTTTGTGTTAGCGTCGTGAGTCTGCAACGCCTCTGTTTGGACTTGTGCCACTTTCCCTTCTTCCTGCCCTTGGATATACAAGTTGTTCTTGGCTCGGAGATCTGTCTCCTCCCTTCGAGAGCAAGCGGCTCCTGTCAATTCCGCTGTCTCGGGCGGAAGAAGACATGGCATTTGATCGTTCCGAGGCAGCTTGGTTTGTAATGGTGATCTGTGCTGGCGTTCCAAGTTTTGCTCTCTTGGCACTGCTCTGGAAAACTGGGGGAAAGACGTTTGATAGCTGAGATGCGCGTTGCTACAGAAGGGGGTGCAGGGATGGAATGGAAGGGCAGTTGCCACTGCCCCGGATCTGGCAACCCTATAGCCCCATCCGCTGCCGGTGGCCGGGGGAGACCTGGCAACCCCGGTCAGTGACCTCCCAGGATAGTACCATTAATAATAAAAGAAGCCCACAGAAAAATCTGCTTCCAAAGTACAAAACGTGCAAATTTGGGGCCTTTTGCAGGCCTCCAGAATGACGGAAAGAGCTCCCAAAAGGGGGGCAGCGACCCGAAATGTCCCCCCCTTGCTCTTGATGTTCAGCCTTGCAGCCTTGGCTATTCATGATTATAGTATATAATGTTAAATATGAATGGCTTCTAACTTCTCTCTCTCTCTTTTTTAAATTTTTATTTTTATTTTTATAACAAACTAAAAAAACAAACACAATAATAATAATAATACAAGACATTTTTTAAAAACAGAAAATACAAAAGAGTATCCATATAAACTTATCAATTCATTTACAATGATAGAATATATAAAATTGGAAAAACCAAGATACCCCTTTGACCCTCCACCCATCTTAAAAAAGTGACCCCTCACCCGACTTCCGTAGAAGTGTCTAAACAGTTTTAAAAATATTATTAACTGTAAAATATAAAATTGTCAGATCTGTGGATATCTAACTTCTCTACCTAGCCCGAGGGCGGCCTAAAAATATAAGCGATGCGTAATTACCCAGTGAAACAAGTTGAGCCAAGGAGGCCGTGAGCGGCCTTTTATTGGCAGTGCTCAGGTTCAGAACGCTTGAAAGGCGAGGGCTTTGCCGTCACTCAGAATGCTTGCTCAGTAGCAGGGTGTTCGTTTTGCAAAGTGTGTTTTCCCAGCAGCTTGTCGGGTTTCCTCGCCAATATCGTGCCAGCTCCCTTGAACGAGAACTAGCTTGTGACTCGCACTAACTAGCTGCCACGTCACATCTCATGAATTGAGTGTACACCTTAGCCTAGAATGTGTCCCCGAATCCTCTGCAGTAGGCTGGGGTTCTGTGGTAGATACACACGTTTTCTCTGGCAGGCAAGACTGGGAACCTATGCAGCTGCTTTATATTGAGTCAGACCGATGGTCCACGTATATCGGCACGGTCTAGTCAGATTGTAAATTTGAGCACCTGTCCCCTGAGATCCTTTACTACTCAAGCCCCGAACAAATGCGCTTTTAGAAACATTAGTGGCCTCAGTTTCCCCCAGGCATGGCAAAATGGAAGCAAACGTGGCTTGTCGTGTAGCGTTTGAAATGCCCAGGGCTAGAAGTGTGCGAGCCAGCGTGGTGTAGAGGTTAGGAGCGGTGGACTCTAATCTGGAGAACTGGGTTTGATCCCCCACTCCTCCACAGGAGCGGCGGATGCTAATCTGGTGAACCAGGCTGGTTTCCCCACTCCTACACATGAAGCCAGCTGGGGGACCTTGGGCTAGTTACAGTTCTCTTCGAACTCTCTCGGCTTCACCTACCTCACGTGTTACCTGTTGTGGGGAGAGGAAAGGAAGGAGATTGTAAGCCAGTTTGATTCTCTTTAAAAGGTAGAGAAAATCGGCATATAAAAACCAACTCTTCTTCTTCCTCTTCCTCCTCCTCTTCCTGTTCCTCTTCCTCCTCCTCCTCCTTGGCCCTGGGAAACCCAAGTTCAAATCCCCACCCATGCCATGGAAGCCTGCTGGGTGACCTTGGTCCAGTCACACACTTTCGGCCATGACCCTGGCTAGTATTTGGATGGGAGACCTCCAGGGAATACCAGGGTGATGCGGAGGCAGGCAATGGCAAACCACCTCTGAAAGTCTCTTGCCTTGAAAACCCTACGGGGTCACCATAAGTCAGCTGTGACTTGACGGGGGAAAAAAGGTGTGAGCTTCTGAGCTACATTTAGCATGGGTGTAGCGTAGTTAGACTGTTGTAACAGAATCTGGGAGAGCCAGGTTCTAACTCCCACATTCCCATGGAAGCTTTCTGGGTCACCTTGGGCACATCGCTTTCTCTCTCAGCCTTCCCTGCCCTACAAGGTGGTTGTTGTGAGGACGAAATGGAGGTCCATTTTGGGTCCCTGTCGGGGGGGAAAGTTGGGCATAAATACCCCAAGAAGATAAAAATAAGACATAAGACTCTTCTTTGGGTGTAAATACTGTTCCTTCCCTTGATGAGGTTTCAGCAGTTGTGCCTGTAGAAGAGTTCTGTGTAACTAAAAAGCTAGCGCTGCCAGTGTTTGAAACGGTTAACTTTGTTGAATAAAACGTTATTGTATCATTGGATCCCCCAGAAAAAGAAAAAAACATTGTAATATCCTTGTTTTTTAAAAAATGTTTTATTAATTATTTAAACATTACATACGCTTAAACATTGCATACACATACACGTACAGATTATAACTTCTTCCAAGGAAATCAGCAAACAATTGTGAATAAGCCAGTAAATAATCAAGAATATTGTTTTATACTATCAATTCTACTTAGTAATAAACTGTTCTACATTGCATATAACTCATATGAGCCTTTTCATCTTCCATTCTACCGTTCTTCTGATTAGACAAAGCTCAAAACTCTAACATTACAAACTGCCTGATACTTTTAATCTTACTTAGCCCCCTACTATAGTTCTACTGGAAATTCTTCTCCACAATTTACTACCTTTCCCCCCTAATTTTCATCCATCCTTAAAGCACGCTCTCAAATATAAATATCTCATTTTATATTTTCAGTTGAGCATAGTCAAAATAATTCTTGCGTTTCTTTTGAAATCCATCGATCCTTGTTGCCATTTGCAAGTCTGTCAGCGCAGGGGCTTAACCAAGGTCGCTCAGCGTTTCCCTGAAAACCGACTCGCTCCTCTCTTCCTAACTGGGCTTTCCTTTTTCACAGCTTCATCGCCAAGAACATCATGCGGCTGCAGCGGCTGGGGATCACCCATGTCCTGAATGCCGCCGAGGGCCGGTCTTTCATGCACGTCAACACCAACGCGGAGTTCTACGAGGGCACCGGCATCACCTACCACGGCATCAAGGCCAACGACACCCAGGAGTTCAACCTCAGCCGCTACTTCGAGGAGGCCTCTGACTTCATCGATAAGGCACTGGCGCAGAAAGATGGTGAGATGCCCAGCTCGTGGCCCCTCCCTCATCTTCAGGGAGTGGAGTAGGGGGGTCACTGGGGGACCTGTGGGGAGGTAGTTGTGAATTTCCTGCAACGTGCAGGGGGTTGGACTAGATGACCCTGGTGGTCCCTTCCAACTCTGTGATTCTATGATCTCCACTGGGTAAATTCTTTGGCGGACTTGTTTGGCAGCTTGGGGGGTGGGGGTGCTCTCTCGTTTTTGGGTGCCTTGTTTTTTGTTCAGCAGTGTTTATGGCTAGATACCCGTGGGTTCCCGACTGTAGTTTTTGCTCTTTGTGGGTTCTCCTTGCAGGTATGCAACGCGCAAAGCACATACTTGTGACCTTGACCAAAATGGTGTTTTAAAATGTACAAATGGGGACCTGTGAGATTGGGTGGGGGGGTTCCCATTCTCCCTCCCCTTTGCCCTCTTTCCTCCCTATGGTCCACCTTTGGTTTGCACCCCGCTTCTCTCCCCAAAGCAGTTTTACGACACCCTTCTCCCCCTCCCCTCCTTGTCCGTCTCTTCTCTTCCGCTCAGGCCGGGTGTTTGTCCACTGCCGCGAAGGCTACAGCCGCTCGCCGACGCTGGTCATCGCTTACCTCATGCTCCGGCAGCACATGGATGCCAAGAGCGCCGTGAGCATGGTCCGGCAGAAGCGGGAGATCGGCCCCAACGACGGCTTCCTGAGGCAGCTGTGCCAGCTCAACGAGCGCCTGGTGAAGGAAGGCAAGGTGAAGAAGCCGTAGCTGCCTCGCCCGGCCTCCCTCCCTCCCTCTCTTTCTCTCTCTCTCCGTGTGGCTCGCCGCAAGGCCGTCAGTGGCTTTCGGTGTCCAGCTCCAACTGCCACGCCACGCCCCGGGGGGGTCAAACGAGAGAGCCGTGGCACTGTCCAAATACCCTTCGAGGAAGACTCCAACCGCTAGGCTTCGGCTTGTCTCCTGGGTCTTTAGTTGTGGAACCTGCCTGTTGTAATGTGTGTGTGTGTGTGTGTTTGTGTGTTTGGAGGCACTGGGCGCTTCTTATCAACTGTGGCCACTTTGGGGACTCAAGCTTTGTATCGCTAGGTCCCTGCCGGCACAGTCAGCCGGCACCGTCCCCATGTATCTGCCATGTCTGGGGGCACCCACCCTGTGGCCCAACCTTCTCCCTCCCCCTGTTTTGAGGGATATCGATGAGAGTTTTCTAGCTGACATGTTGAAGATGGTCCCTCTATCTGGTTACGCCTACGTGTCAAAGGGTGTGGTTTGAGAGTGCTCCGTACGATCCACAGGCAAAGTCCAGCTGGGCTGCTGTTAACGCGTCAGAGAGATTGTTGAGCCAGCGTGCTAAGCTGGAGACCAGGGGTCCCCAACATGGTGCTTGTGGGTGCTGTGACGCCCGCTGACACCTTTTCTGGCGCCTGCCAAGTCTTTTTACGGAGTGGGTGGGGCCAGGTAGGGCTTTTGCCCAGCCAGGCTTCTGAGTGACTATTGGAGATTTGATCCACTGTGCAGATGTTGCTTTGGTGGCAGCTGCCACCACAGCACAAGGATTGGCACGGTGTTACTGAAGTTAAGCGGTGGCCATCGTTTTGTGGCTGGCTCCTCCCCCTGCGGCAGCCATTTTGTTGCTGCGCCCACCATGCCATGTCAGAATTCCCAATGTGCCTGCGGGCTCAAAAAGGTTGGGGACCCTTGCTGTGGACTTTAGACAAGTGAGCCGATTGGCTCGTGTCCCATAGCGGGTGTTTCGCAGGATGGCTCCGAAGGGCTCTGGTCCCTCTGAGGGCTGACGAAGGCATGCAAGTCATGCAATTTATTTTTCTGTATGATAGTTGCATTGGGTCTGGGGGATGTGAGCAGGTATTTCCCTGCAGGAATCTTTGCCTGGGGTCTTACGGTGGGGTCTCTCTGCCCGGATTTCCTGTGGAATGAGTTTCAGTCCTCTAACCCGGGGGAAGCATTTGGAGAAGGATAGCCCTACTCTGCAAAACTCGGCCTGTCTGAGTACCCGGCTTCCCCTTTTCATAGAATCATAGAGTTGGAAGGGACCACCAGGGTCATCTAGTCCAACCCCCTGCACAATGCAGGAAATTCACAACTACCTCCCTCATACACACCCAGTGACCCCCCACTCCATGCCCAGAAGGTGGCCAAGATGCCCTTCCTCTCACGACCTGCCTAAGTTCATAGAATGAGCATTGCTGACAGATGGCCACCGAGCCTCTGCTTAAAAACCTCCAGGGAAGGAGCGCTTACCACCTCCCGAGGAAGCCTGTTCCACTGAGGAACCGCTCTAATGATTAGAAAATTCTTCCTAATGCCTAGACGGAAACTCTTTTGATTTAATTTCGATCCGTCCCACTGCTTAACAGTCTTGTTCTCAGGGCAGCGCCGTCCCAATTATGCGTCGGTTGTGGAAACGAGGTGGCTCTCGGGTTATTTTTGGGAAGATGCCCCAGGAAGGAGAGGGGGGAGCAGGATGTGGCACACAGAGGGGCTGCGGCCCGAGACAACTGCCCCCCCATATATTTTTTAAAATCCTATTACCTTCTCTCATACATACGCATGCTTGAAATCTGGTGCCTACCCCCCCTCCCCTCGGCGAACGGACTGCACATACACCGAAGCACTCTTTCTTGTAATCTTTGCTTTTTTGTATAGCTCTGTGTTTCATATGCACCTGTGGATATATACATAATAACAATAATATATAGAGAGTACAATAATATGTATATGCACTCAAGCAATGAAGAAGAAAAAAGCCATTGGGGAATATGCTGTTAATGCAGGTAACCTTTTGTATGTATTTATATAGCCGTGCTCACATTTTTGGTGTCAAAAATAGCTGTCTTAAAACTGGCCAGTGTGGCAGAAGCCCAGTATCCTGTGGTTGGGGCCATCTTGGATAGATTCAGTGGGTTGAATCCTGTGGAAAAGATCCACATATTCGAGGAGGGGCAACTCCCCCCTTCTGTGGCTGCCTTCTAACCCCTCCTTCTTGTCAATTCTGGGGGTCCCAGCATTTCAGGGGGCAGTTTGGGCTGCCTTGGGAGGCAGCAGGGCAGAGAATTTGCCCTTCTGGGACTAGAAATTAGACGGGATCCAACCCAACGGGTGCACTGCACGTGTGGGGCCACTGTTGGCTAACGGGTCACTGGGATGCTGACTGGCTACATGTAGCAATGGCAAACACTGCTTGGCTCTAGTCAAGATGGCGGCCACTTGGCTCTAGTCAAGTTGGCGGCCACTTGGCTCTATTCAAGATGGCGGCCACTTGGCTCTATTCAAGATGGCGGCCACTGGGTTGCTGTTGAGACCCGATGAAGGCTACTGACAATCTGTTGTCGTTCCCCACCCCCAGTCTGTCACAATAATTTTTTTTTTTTGGTGCCAAATTCTTTTTAAGTTTAGCAGATTAAACTAGCATGTACAGATCCAGCTAGCTGGCATTTTGGTGGCCTATAATCGGACGTTTTGGAGGTGTAGCCTCTGGAGAATCAGCCTGTTCCCCGTCTGAGGAAGCTGCTTAGCTGACTGGATAGCCATCTAGGCTGGTTCCCCTCTCTGTCCTCCCTTATATCCTCCAACCACCGCAGATCGTATTAAAGGAAGTCTCCATCTGAGTCGCCTTCCGCTGCCTTTACAGTCTTCACTTAGGCGCTTCTCCCCTCTCCTCGGCTTGGTGATCCCAGGGACTGGCGCCTTCACTTGCGTACTAAAGGGTTGGGGGGGGGGGTTAATCGCTGCCCCCCCTTTGGGTAGACGCGATCGACTTGAATTTCCCCTTTCCCCTCCCCGCAACAGAACCGGAACTTTCCACTCCTGCAAAGAAAGATCATTTTGAAGGACCGGAAGGGGAGTCCAGCAGCAAGAAGGGGTGCTTCCTGCTGCCGTTTTGAGAAGGCCGGTGGAGCTACATCCCAGCACGCTCAGCTGTAGGTTTGCACAGAGATGTTTCCCCCCCCCCTCCAAATACTCTTCTGGTTGCAGAGCAGAAGATTAGTGTTCTAATCCTGCGCCAAGGGTCTTTTCTTCTTGCTAAATGAGGGCACCCGGGTCCAATATTATTAAGATTCGGGGGAAGGTCAGGGAGGGCGTGCTTGTGTTTTTTGAAGTTAAGGGCTGAGCAGCTTTTGACAAAAGGAACTGTATTATCTCGACGGCATTTTGCATCATTTATTTTGCTCTGAAAACCCCAGCTCCGTTGTCAGATTGTATGTAGGATTGGAGGCTGAAGGTTGCCGGCTTTTTCATGTTGCCTGTCGGTGGTGAAGATCTTCTTCCACGATTAAAGGGACTCGTTCAGAACTGAATTGGAGCCAAGATTGAGAGGTCTGGAATTGGAGTGTGATATCCTGGATTTCTCTGGATTGTATGACGCAGTAATAAAGTACAGAGTGCCTCTGAGCATGTGTAGAAATACTTTTCCCTTGTCTGTGAGTAACCACATCTCCCATGCATCAGGGAGGGGCTTTTTTTTTTTAAACGGGGGAGTTTTCAGATCTGAGCAAGTGAACAGCAAACAGGTTTACTAATAATACTAAACAATATTAACTGATTTCCATTCTGCTTTTTAAAAAACCTTGGTAAAAAGTCCCTAATGATCCATTCAAACAAATGAGGAAAAAACTAAAATACAACTTAAAAAAAACCCAGATCAGTAACAAATCAACAGTGGCAAAAAAAAGTAGAAAGCAAAAGATCAGTTTTAATTACGTGGTACTTGGTACATTTCTGGTGTTTACTGAATACGCTCCACAGGTAATCTTAACGCCTGCCATGCAAGGTAGACCAGTTGTAGGCAGTGGTGGTCAGGAGTTGAGGCTAAGGATATATTCCTTGCTTATGTTAGTTTCAGATCTGGTGTAGATCATCCTTGTGCTCTGATTTGTGCAGTCCCTGAAATTGGTTGAAGCCCCTGTGAATGAATAGGAGGCCATTGGCTGAACACGTGAAAACTTCACCTCTGGTTTCATGTGCCAGGGAGGAGTTATTCCAGTATAAAGAGGGGGAAATAGCGAAGGGTGAGGACCCCCATTTTACAGGGGTGGGGCTGCAGCTTTGTGGCAGACCGTCTGCTTTGCATACCGAAGGTCCCAGGTTCAATCCCTGGCATCTCCGCTGAGAAGATCTGGTAGTGAGCGATGGGAAGGATGCTGGAGAGTGGCTGCCAGTCAGAGTAGACAATACCGACTTTGATAGACCAAGAGCCTGACAGTATAAGGCAAGTTCGTGCCTCAGCCATGGGCCCTCGGGATTTTTTTCAAAATGACTACCTTGAAGAATGCTCTGTGTTCTATCAAATTTGATGCGATTTCTGTCAGCGGGGGTGATGGTGGGGAACAGCTGGAAAAGGTTCATTAAAATCTGTGTGCACCAGACACTATTGGCTTTGATAAGAACATCAGAAAAGCCCTGCTGGATCAGACCAAGGACCATCAAGGCAGCAGTCTGTTCACACAGTGGCCAACCGGGTGCCTCTAGGAAGCCCACAAACAAGACGACTTCAGCAACACCATCCTGCCCGTGTTCCACAGCACCTAATAGAATGGGCATGCTCCTCTGAGACTGGAGAAGAAGAGTTGGTTTTTATATGCCATTTTTCTCTACCTTTTTAAAGGAGAATCAAACCGGCTTGCAATCTCCTTATTTTCCTCTCCCAACAACAGACACCTTGTGAGGTAGGTGGGGCTGAGAGAGCTCTAAGAGAACTGAGACTGGCCCAAGGTCACCCAGCTGGCTTCACGAGGAGGAGTGGGGAAACCAGCCCGGTTCATCAGATTAGAGTCCACAGCTCTTAGCCACTACACCACGTTAAAGAGAATAGGTATGCATCATGACTAGCAATCATTTCGACTGGTAGCCATGGATAGCCCTTTCATCCATGAACATGTTCCCTCTTAAAGCCTTCCAAGTTGGCAGCCATCACCACATCCTGGGGCAGGGAGTTCCACAGTTGAACTATCCATTGTGTGAAGAAATACTTCCTTTTATCTGATAGGTGGCCTTAGTCTCTTTTGAGGGGAAAACTGGGGTGGGGAAATGGACAGGCTGGTTTTACTCTAGGCATCACATGTTTTGTGAAGAGCAGTACTCCGTGACTGTCTAGGCCCTTCAGCTAACTTGGAAGGCAGCAGCCTCTTCTTTAGGGCGTGAGACGCCAGTGCTCCGTTGTCTGCCTGGCCTAAGGCACACCCGGGTTTTTTTTTGGGCTCAGATACTCCCTAAACACATGCCCAAATCTGTTCTTGAAGCAGATGTTCTCTTCAGTTCTTGTAAGTCCACGATAAGGCCGTGGCTTAAAGAGACTGTCTTTTCCTTGCACTTTCCATTGTGCTCAGTATTTTGTGGTTATTTTTGTTGATCTGAATTAAAAAAAAAATATTACCTGAATAAAAATATATATATTACATGCTACTGTTTCATTTGATTTCTACCCCCTCCCCAACGGATCAACGCGGTGCCCTTCCATTTCTGCTTCCCCCGGTTGTCATAAGAAAGAACATAAGAAAAGCCATGATATAATAGGCATGCTCCTCTGATCCTGGAGAGAATAAGTATGCATCATAACTAGTATCCATTTTGGGGCAGGGAGTTCCACAATTTAACTATACGTTGTGTGAAGAAATACTTCCTTTTATCTGTTTTGAATCACTTTCTAGCGTCAGCCAATGACCCCGCATTCTGGTATTATGAGAGAGGGAGAAAAGTTTCTCCCTGTCCACTCTCTCCAAACCATCTTCACATAAGGGTATCAGGCCTCAGTCTCTGATGGCTGAAACCAGTAACTGTTCACAAGTTATGGGGAACACACGTCCAGTCTGCGTACACTTGGATCTTTCTTTTTTTTACACGCATTGAGTAATTCTCACGTGACACTCAACGCATGTACATCTGAACATGTGATGCAAACCCCACATTTATCCAAGCAGCGGACCCTGGTTTGAAGCACAAAGCGGATGCAGGACGTTAGCCCTTGTAAATGCAAGCTGAACATACATTCCCTGTAATACAACCAAGGCTAGATTCCAAACTGTCCACGTGGTGGCAGCATTTCTCAAGCGTACAAGGATTCCACCATACAGATGCGACAATTGGCGGGGGAGAACAGTGACAAGTCCTCTTTTTGTAATTTTAACGCATTTTACCCCGCTTCACAAAGAAAGATGGTAACTTACCCGCCCACTGAATCCATGACAGCGTCGGGTAGCAGTCCTGTGTACCTCTGTCACACCCTACAGTTTAAAGTGATTCCAGCATTGTGTTTTAAAAGAATAAGAGTATATCACAGCGTGGTACAGTGGTTAAGAGGGGTGGTTTGGAGTGGTGGACTCTGATCTGGAGAACCAGGTTTGATTCCCCACTCCTCCACATGAGCGGCAGAGGCTAATCTGGTGAACGGGGTTGGTTTCCCCACTCCTGCACGTGAAGCCAGCTGGGTGACCTTGGGCTTGTCACAGCTCTCTTGGAGCTCTCTCAGCCCCACCTGATGGGGAAGGGAAGGTGATTGTCAGCCAGTTTGATCCTTAAGTAGTAGAGAAAGTTGACATATAAAAACCAACTCCTCCTCCTCCTTCTTCCCTCATTTTCCTTCTCCGTATCTGAAAGGTCATGATGATATTTTGCATGCATTCCAAATCTACCCGTTTACGGATTTTTTGCACAATTGTCACATTTTGGCTTTGCAATTTTAACTGTGGTGAGGGATACTTAGAAACGTAGAGCTGGAAGGGACCTCAAGGGTCATCTAGTCCAACCCCTTCACAATGCAGGAAATTCACAACTGCCTGCCCCCCCACTCCCCCAGGGACTCCTGCTCTATGCCCAGAGGAAGGCAAAAATCCCTCCTGAATCCCTGGCCAATCTGCCCTGTAAGAAAATTCTTTCCTGACCCGAAAGTGGCTTTCAGCATTTTCTCTGGGCATGTAAGAAAGGGCCATGAGAGCCGAGCACTGACCCATCCCTTCCTGCCCTTCCTCTGATCATAGAATCATAAAGTTGGAAGGGACCACCAGGGTCGTCTAGTCCAACCCACTGCACAATGCAGGAAATTCATAACTGTCTCCCCCCCACCACACCCCCAGGAACTCCTGCTCTATGCCCAGAAGATGGCCAAGATGCCCTCCCTCTCATCATCTGCCAAAGGTCATAGAATCAGCATTGCTGACAGTTGGCCATCTAGCCTCTGCTTAAAACCCTCCAGGGAAGGAGAGCTCACCACCTCCCGAGGAAGCCTGTTCCACTGAGGAACCGCTCTAGCTGTTAGAAAATTCTTCCTAATGTCTAGATGAATTTGATGAGGAGTTTGAATTATTGTGGCCTTGCAAAATAATCGACATTATTTTCCAATTTATCCAGACCTTACACTTACTTGCTTTTGTTTCTAAAATCCCCATGTTAGATGGTTTCCTGCCCCCACCCTCCAATTACTGTATTGAGCAAACCTTCCTGTGAGTTCCACCTTGACTCAAGTTATTTTAACGCTTAAGGACTGGCGTGGGCCCAGGGCACTGGCGTTGCGCACAGAAGACTCCAGGCACAGTCTCCAGCAGCTCCAGTGAACAGGATCAGGTAGCAGGGGACGGTGTGAAAGACCTCTGCCCGAGACCCTGGAGAGGTCAGAGTGGACAATATTGACCATGAGAGTCCAGTGGGCTGACTCAAGTCATACGATTGTGCTACAGGTTTGCTGGCCTAATCTGAATTCTATCAAATAATTTATTGCTGAAAATGCAGAGGATGGGAAGTCTCACATCATGCCCCAATTATATTTTCCAAATAACAGTAAAAGTCTGCCACTTAAAATTAGCTCTCCCCCACTCTGCTCTATGAGATGGATGGACTCAATAAAGGAAGCCACAGCCTTCAATTTGCAAGATCTGAGCAAGGCTGTCAAAGACAGGACATTTTGGAGGACTTTCATTCATAGGGTCACCATGAGTTAGAAGCGACTTGACGGCACTTAACACACACACAGCCTCTGCTATATTTGCACCTCCTACTCTTGGACACCAGATGGTGCTATAGTTCTATTTTTGGTGGTCAGGTAGACTTACCTTGAGATGTGGAATGGACTGGTATAGCCCCACCAAGGAAAACTCTGCAGAGCAAGGCAATGGCAAATCACCTGTGCTTCTCACTTGCCTTGAAACCCCCTTACTGGGGCCAGTATAAGTCGGTTGTGACTTTATGGCACTTACGTACATACTGTGGAGCAGACTGCTGTGGCCAAGGGGTTCTTGCTTCCAGGCTGAAGAGCATCTAGGAGACAAGTGTAAGCACAGGCTTCCAGCTCTATTAGCTGGATTGATTTAGACATATATATGATGTTATAGGATTGTTTATATGTATTGGTTGGTGATATACACTATCTTATAAGTTATTACACTTTCGGATATTTAAAAAAAGCTGGGCTGCTATTCATTTCAGCTTCCAGGTAGTAGCTGGAGATCTCCTGTCATAACTGATCTCCAGCCGATATAGATCAGTTCCCCTGGAGAAAATGGCCACTTGGGCAATTGGACTCTGTGGCATTGAAGTTCCTCCCCTCCCCAAACCCAGCCCTCCTCAGGCTCTGCCCCACAAGCCTCCCACCAGTGGCAAAGAGGGACCTGGCCACCCTAGTACGTGCCCACATGTCAGCTCACCTCTGCCCTGTTCTCACGGGGTCTTCCATAAAACTTCCATGGAGTTGCACGGATTCCACCACGACTTTATCCATTGGAGCTCCAGGGTTACGCAACGGGGTGCCAGAGGAAGAATGTGCAAGAAGAAGAAGAAGAGTTGGTTTTTATATGCCGACTTTCTCTGACACTTAAGGGAGACTCAAACAGGCTTACAATCACCTTCTCTTCCCCTCCCCACAACAGATACCTTGGGAGGTAGGCGGGGCTGAGAGAGCTCTAACAGAGCTGTGACTTGCCCAAGGTCACCCAGCTGGCTTAGTGTGGAGGAGTGGGGGAAACAAATCCAGTTCACCAGATCAGAGTCCACCGCTCCAAACCACGGCTCTTAACCACTGCACCATGCTGGCAAGAGTCACATGGATCTCCTCTCACAAAACTAGTCATACTGTCCTCTTGTAGGGCACATCATGAGAACATAAGAGCCCAGTTGGGTCAGACTATCTAGTCCAGCATCTTGTTCCATGTAGTCCGGCTGCCAACCAGTTGCCCTGGAGGGCCAACAGGACATAGAAGATCAAGCCCTTCCCCTGATCTTGCTTGGGATCCAGAGATTTACTGCCTCTGAATAGCGAGGTTTCCCTTACTAAACATGGCTAGTAGCCCCTGAGGGACCTCTCCTCCCCTTTGCAAGTTATTTATGCTCATGGCCATCGCTATATCCACTAGCTGTGAATTCCACAAATGTAATTATCCAACAACAATGGTCTTCTGATAGTAAATCCAGCTGCTTGCATTTGTTGCTTGTATTTTACCATCAATTGACTGTCTCATCTGTATTTTCATGTGCTTATTAGCCGTTGGCTAGTTGCCTTGAGCGTCAAAAAGACAGGATGTACCTTTAAAAAAAACACACTTTCAAGTCCCTAAATCCCAAACTATAATGTAGAGCCCACCTTTAATTTTGTGCTATAGAGTCCATATTTCTTCATGTGTTCCAAAAGCCAGCGTGACCAGATGTTCAGAAGCAGAATGCTCCTTGACCTGAAAGAGAGGAGTTTGGCACAGCTTGCCCGGACAGGAGAGAGAAGAAGACGACAACTTGGTTTTTCATATCCCAGTTTTTTCTACCTTTAAGGAGTCTCAAAGTGGCTTATAATCACCCCCACACACACACCCGCACCTGGTATGAGTAGGGTTGCCAACCTCCAGATGGTATTCAAAATCGGGCTCCAAGTACAAAATAGGAGAATGAGGAATCAAAGTTATGCACTTGTTGAAAGCTCAATAAAGCACATAAGAGCAATTGCTCTTATGTGCTTTATTGAGCTTTCAACAAGTGCATAACTTTGATTCCTCAACCTCCAGATGGTGGCTGGAGATCTCCTGAGATTACAACTGATCTTCAGGTGGCTGAGATCAGTTCACCTGGAGAAAATGGATTTCTATGGCATTATACCCCATTAAAGTCCCTCTCCTCTCCAAACCCCGCCTTTCTCAGGCTCCATCCCTAAAATCTCCAGGAATCTCACAATTTGAAGCTGGCAACCCTAGGTATGAGGCAACCCTACTGGCATTTCCAGCTAAAAGGATCAGGTAGTATGTGATGTGAGACCTCTACCTGAGACCCTGGAGAGCTGCTGCCAGTCTGAGTAGACAATACTCACCTAGATAAAGGATCTGACTTATGGCAACTTCATGTGTATGGATGCTATGCCTACCTGCCAGGCTTAGTTTTATGATGACCTAAGCCAGATTTGGATAATTTCTTAGTGCATTTAAGATGATTGTAGAGATCCACTTCTCTCTTGCTACTTTCCCCGCTCCATCAGGTATAGTGGTTAAGAGCGGTGGTTTGGAGCAGTGGAGTCTGATCAGGAGAACCGGCTTTGATTCCCCACTCCTCCACATGAGCGGCAGAGGCTAATCTGGTGAACTGGATTTGTTTCCCCACTCCTACACACAAAGCCAGCTGGGTGACCTTGGGCAAGTTACAGTTCTATTAAGAGCTCTATCAGCCCCACCTACCCCACAGGGTGTCTGTTGTGGGGAGGGGAAGAGATGGTGATTGTAAGCTGATTTGAGTCTCCCTTAAGTGGTAGAGAAAGTCAGCATATAAAAACCAATTCTTCTTCTTCTTCTTCTTCTTCCTCTTCTTCCTCTTCTTCCTCTTCTTCTTCTTCTTCCTCTTCTTCTTCTTCTTCTTCTTCCTTTCCCCTCCTCTCTTTTGCTACTTTTTTCATCGACTTCTGGCATCACTTTCTCCCCAGAAGTGGCTGGCAAAGGGGTTATAATGCATATATACATTTTGCATGTGCCTTGCTCCTCGGTAGCAGCCGCCTGTTCCTTCCATCTTCCAAAGCAGCCTCCCCCCTTTTATTTTGCGTTGTCCATCACGGGAACCCATTCTGATGTTTTGAATTATATCCCCACTTACATTCCCAATTGTGAACCGAAAAAACAGATGTTTAATTCGCTCACTCCTCCGCCT
Source organism: Euleptes europaea (assembly GCF_029931775.1). NCBI lineage: Eukaryota > Metazoa > Chordata > Lepidosauria > Squamata > Sphaerodactylidae > Euleptes > Euleptes europaea. The sequence goes on from NC_079329.1 coordinate 22,821,466, forward strand.
CTTCCCTCCACCTTGCACCAGACGGCTTCCCTTGTGTTTATGCATCTGGAGGTGTTCCCTCCTCGCATCCTGTTTCTCAGTGAACGAAACTCCCTGCTTGTGCAACGATTCTCGGGAAATCATCCATTGATAGAAAGCTTCGCCAGCCAGCTTCCCACAGACTTTGTGCCAACACCCCGTGGCTGTTCTTTCCTTTCCTCGTGGCAGCAGGCTTCCTGGTATGAGTACAGTATGTTTAGCCCGAAGAGGAGTACACTGAGAGGGGATACGATAACCATCTTCAAGTACTTGGAGGGCTGTCATATAGAGGAGCGTGCCGAGTTGTTTTCTGTTGCCCCAAAAGGCTGGACCAGAACCAACGGGTTGAAATTAAATCAAAAGAGTTTCCGTCTAGACATTAGGAAGAACTTTCTAACAGTTAGAGCAGTTCCTCAGTGGAACAGGCTTCCTCTGGAGGTGGTGAGCTCTCCTTCCCTGGAGGTTTTTAAATAGAGGCTAGATGGCCATCTGTCAGCAATGCTGATTCTATGACGTTGAGCAGATCATGAGAAGGAGGGCACCTTGACCATCTTCTGGGCATGGAGTAGGGGTCACTGGGTGTGTGTGTGGGGGGGAGGTAGTTTGGAGTTTCCTGCATTGTGCAGGTGATTGAACTAGATGACCCTGCTGGTCCCTTCCAACTCTATGATTCTATTATTCATTTTCTCCCAAAGCAATCACAATAAGAAGAAGAGTTGGTTTTTATCTGCTGACTTTCTCTACCTTTTAAGGAGAATCAAAGCGGCTTACAATCTCCTTCCTTTCCTCTCCCCACAACAGACACCTTGTGAGATAGGTGGGGCTGAGAGAGTTCAGAGAGAGCTGGAACTAACCCAAGGTCACCCAGCTGGCTTCATGTGTAGGAGTGGGGAAACTAGGGTTGCCAGGTCCCTCTTCCCCACTGGCAGGAGGTTTTTGGGGCGGAGCCTGAGGAAGGCAGGGTTTGGGGAGGGGAAGGACTTCAATGCCATAGAGTCCAATTGCCAAAGCGGCCATTTTCTCGGCTGAAGATCAGTTGTAATAGCAGGAGAACTCCAGCTAGTACCTGGAGGTAAGAAAAAAAGGAAGAACCTCTTGCGAAACCTGAAACCGGCAAAAAAAAACGTAGCACTGTGGCTAAAAGACTCATTAAAGAACTATACTAGTTTCATCTACTGCAACATTTAGGCTAACATTTTAAAGAACATTAAAAAAAAGAAATGCGTACTCAAACAATCAGGCAATATATAAGCAAACATTGATATAATTTCAAACCGAAGGGTCCACTGGTTCTGAAACAGTAAAAGCTGCATGCTGCAGCCTAAATGAGTTACAGTATCTTTGAAAGTGTTCGATATACAAAATATTAACAATGATAACAAGTGACTGCAATGTGCTCTTAGTAGAGCATACGGTGCTTTAAATAACAAGGAAGCAACTGGCGAGAAGGGCAGCCGGTATAACACCCCTTTCATGTGCTGGTTTCTTCGGTAATTCGGTAAAGAGCCATGAGTTAGGCTCAGCGCTGAAGGATGCACTCAAATTCAGAAGCCCAATCTGTATGTTCACATCACTGATATAGGTGTTATGCATGGCCGCTTTAACCTCCTTTATTCTCCGTTTCTGCCAGGATCAAATTTTTCAGTATGCATGATACATCATTCCTTGGAAGCTCAACACTGTTTTGATGCAAAACGAACCCGGCTTTCCCCACTCTTCTTCTGGACCGAATTAAACCATTCATCCTGGCTCATTCCAGGGTCACAGGGTGTGCGTACTCCGTTCTCGGGTTGAGCTTCCCCCTTTTCCAACCCCCTCCTCAAAGCAGCATGCAAACGATTAAACAGGGGAAAACAGAAGATTGGCTTCCCTCACAGCCAATCACAAAGCAGTGTGTAAAGAGGCGGGGATTCAAGTGCTTCCTGCTACCTCAGGGTTCTTTCTGAGCAAAAGAAAGGCTTTTTAAAAACGAGGGATTTCTCCCCCCTTCTTTCAGATTGCTTTATTTTTTGTTCTTAAAATGCTTTTTTATGTGGCAGTTGGGTTGGAGGGGAAGGAAATCTTCTCTCACGGGGAGCACTGCGAGGTAAGCCAATTACAGAGCAGCATTTAAAGGGGTGGGACTGGATTTGAGCTTGGGAGCCTACTTTTCTGTATTCATGGTTCGATTAGCACACAGTTTTGTCCCTGATCATTCAAGCCAATGCATACAGTTTCCCCCAACCCGGGTTACTTTAATGTGTGATGAATCCAGGTCCAAGCAGGGAGATCCAACCCATGCATAAAAGACTTATGACCGTTCTTTGACACATTACCACATGTCGCAATGCTAAAGGCAGTGTTCTTTAAGAAAAAGATTTCTACTCTTGACTGTCAAAGTTCTTCAGGGTCTCAGGTGGAGGTCTTTCACATCATCCCTTACCCTGGAGATGCTGCAAAATAGACCAGGACCTTCTGCATGTGAAGCAGATTCTCTCCCACTGAGTCACAGGCCCTTGTATGGAGTCAGACAACTGATCTATCAAGATCAGCATTGTCTGCTCTGACTGGCAGCAAAACTCCAGGGTCACTGGTGGAGGTCACCCGATCCTTTTCACTAGATAAACTGGGGAAGAAGGATGCTGTGGCTCAGTGGTAGAGCATCTGCTTGGCATGCAGAAGGTCCTGGGTTCAATCTCCGGCCTCTCCAGTTAAAAGGACTAGGCAAGTTGGTGATGTGAAAGACCTCTGCCTGAGACCTTGGAGAGCTGCTGCCGGTCTGAGTAGACAATACTGACTTTGATGGACCCATGGTCTGACTCAGCATAAGGCAGCTTCATGGGGATAAGCCATGGCTCAGTGGTAGAGCACCTTCTTGACATGCAGAAGGTCCCAGGTTCAATTCCCGGCATCTCCAGTTAAAGGGACTAGGTGATGTGAAAGACCTCTGCCTGAGACCCTGGAGAGCCGCTGCTGGTTTGAGTAGACAATACTGACTTTAATGGACCAAGGGTCTGACTCAGTATAAGGCAGCTTCTTGTGTTATAAAGAGGGCGCTCTCTCACAAAACTTTGGCCTTCGGTCACTAAATTCATTGTTTTAAGGAGCAAGCAATTTATACTTGTAGGAAACATCTGAAGATTAATACCAGGCCAGTGAAAAATGAAGTGAAATATAATGAAATATATCCAAACGAATGTCGGTCTGGATCCAACCTTACATCTCCCAGAGCCACTTGGGATTTTGACCACCAAAAGGAGTTTCTACTGGAAACCATCATTTGCAAAGATTGCTCTCTGACATGTCATAATGGAAATTTTGTAATTGGCCATTATCTGCTTCCGGAGCCACTAGACCAATTAATATATCTGTTGGGCGTGTGGTTGCTACTTGGGAATCCTACATGTGTCGGCCTCATTGCTTGCGGTTGGGTGTAGTTGCGCCAAGGGGGAATCTGGATCGTGTCTGCACGGCCTTTGAAACCGTACGGTTCCAGGATTCTAATTAGCACTTTGTGCAGTACAGAATTGGAGGAGGGGAAAACCTGGGCTGGGGTCCAACTGGGCTTTCTGCTGGTCAGAATGGAAGGAGGGGGTCTCCTCTGTGTAGGGGCTCACCGGACTAATCCATATGGGAGCTGTAGTGAGTCAGCGGGTGTAGTGGTTCAGGACGGTGGTTTGGAGCGGTGGACTCTGATCTGGAGAACCGGGTTTGATTCCCCGCTCCTCCACAGGAGCGGCGGAGGCTAATCTGGTGAACTGGATTTGTTCCCCCACTCCTCCTCATGAAGCCAGGTGGGTGACCTTGGGCTAGTCACACTCTCTCAGCCCCACCTACCTCACAGGGTGTCTGTTGTGGGGAGGGCGAGGGAAGGCGATTGTAAGCCGGTTTGATCCTTCCTTAAGTGGTAGCCAACTCTTCTTCTTCTAGTGAGAACTGGGAAAGCTAGCTCCTGGTTTTAATGATTTGGAAAAGTACTAAAGTCAAGGAAACGAAAAGGTTTAATCTTTTTAAACAGGACGTTCCGGCAAATCTGCCGAGAAAATGCTAGCTGATCTGCTCCGTTCTCTTGTTGCCTTACCAGTTTTTGAGGTCTTTGTGTGTGTGTGTGTGTGTGTGTTTTGCTGTTGTCCAGGAATGAAACAAGTGAGGAAGGTTTGCGTGAAGATAAACACTGTTTTGCATGTTCAGCCCACAGCCGCCCTCCCAGCCGCCCACAGGATTCCTGGCCTTCTGAAGACAAATTGGTATGAATCAGTCCCCCCTCCTCTTTACACACAACCTCCCCAGGCCCTTCCCCCTCCCCATCATTGGCTGGCTGGTTTCTAAGAAGGAATTTAAAAAGGAGAATAGTTTCGTGTTGCTGAAGATTCCAGAGGACTCAGAGCGCCGGAAAGCTTCCTACGGCTGCCTGCTGCCATGCTGACCTCTGGGGCCGTTTGCTCTGTCTGCCTCTTGTTCCAAGTCATCTTCCCCGCGGGGAAAGGCTGGCAGGTCCTTAAAAACGATGCCACGGAGATCATTCCCGAGTATACCGAGATGCCGGCAGAGGAGCAGCAGCTGTACACCCAGAGCGACAACGACACCGTGAACAACCGGGCACAGCAAGGGGAGAGGCGCTCCCAGGTTTCTCTGGGCCAGATTGGTAAGAAAAGTAGAGGCGTCGGTTTGCTTTTTTGGTGTGTGGGAACATCTCGGCCACAGATGTGGCAGGACGGAAAATCCAGGGGACGGACAGGAACCTTTGGCGGCAAGATGCGCAAAAGGTTTGGCGACAGGGGTCCTTTCTAACTGGTGCACCGTCGCCAATTGCGCGGCTTACTTGGACTCTGACGAAGAGCTCTGCATAACACGGAAGCTTGCACAGTCAGTGGGCCAATAAAACCGCTCTGTCGCTTTTGGCCACTCACTAGCCAGCGTCGCGTGTGAAGCTGCCCTGGCAAATGTCCACATCTCCTGCAAACTTAACAGCAGAAAGGTCAGTTGCGTAACAAACGGCTCTCCTGGGCTTTCTGTTTTGCATGAGAAATGGCTGGATATTCATAGTAATGCCAGGAGACTGGCTTGAGGCCTGGGATTTAATGTGCTATGGTGCCTTTCACACAGGCTGGGTCAACACCAGCTTCTTTCCCTGGCAAATGGTCCGGGATCTGCTAGCGCTTTCTGACCCTTATCTTGAGCTCATGATTTCCATTAAGGCTCTGCTACTGGGATGTATGATGGGTCAGGATGAAATAGTTATTTCCCTGCAATTAACCTTGCGATGTCTGCACACGCCTGCTGAGGATCTATGTTTCTCATAAGAACATAAGAAAGGCCACGCTGGATCAGACCAATGCCCATCAAGTCCAGCAGTCTGTTCACACAGCGGCCAACCAGGTGCCTCTAGGAAGCCCACAAACCGGACGATTGCAGCAGCATTGTCCTGCCTGTGTTCCACAGCACCTAATATAATAGGCATGCTCCTCTGATCCTGGAGAGACTAGGTATGCATCATGACCTATGGGTCAGTAATGAGCTGGTGCTTGCAGGGGGGACTCCTGTCTCCTGTGCAAGCACCAGGTCATTCCTGACCCATGGGATGACATCACATCCTGAAGTTTCCTAGGCAGACTTTGTTTACGGGGTGGTTTGCCAGTTCCTTTCCCGGTCATCTTCCCTTTACCCCAGCAAGCTGGGTACTCATTTGACGGACCTCGGAAGGATGGAAGGCTGAGTCAATCTTGAGCCAATCTGAAACCAACTTCTGTTGGGATCGAACTCAGATCGTGAGCAGAGCTTGGACTGCAGTACTGCAGCTTACCACTCTGCGCCACGGGGCTCTTCTATTGCATGAGGGACTACCTTTACCTTTTTCACTCACTGTCCATCAATGACTTTGGGTCATTGCATGCTATTTCCCACTGTCAGAGGTCGCCTCTCCCTGCATTTCCCCGAATTTTGTCCACGTTTCAAGGAACCTGTTTTATCTCGAATTTGAAAACGCGGGCAAAATGTGGGGAAAGGCAGGGGGAGAGTGAGGCGACCTCTGACGGTTGGAAACGGCATGCATAATCAAAATAAAGAACCGAAGTTGTCCTAGGGCTGACATAAGAACATAAGAAAGGCCCTGCTGGATCAGACCAAGGCCCATCAAGTCCAGCACTCTGTTCACACAGTGGCCAACCAGGTGCTTCTAGGAAGCCCACCAACAAGATGGCTGCAGCAGTGTTATCCTGCCTGTGTTCCACTGCACCTCATTTAATAGGCATGCTCCTCTGATCCTGGAGAGAATAGGTATGCATCATTGCTAGTATCCATTTTTACTTGTAGCCATGAATACCCCTTTCCTCCATGAACATGTCCACTTCCCTCTTAAAGCTTTCCAAGTTGGCAGCCATTACCACATCCTGGGGCAGGGAGTTCCACAATAGAACTGTGCGTGTGAAGAAATACTTCCTTTTATCTGTTTAGTGCTTCCTTCTTGCCTAGGCTAAACCACCCACCTGCCAAGGGCTGGAAAGCAGGCACTCAAGCAGTCTGGATTCCTCCAAGAAGGAGAAATGTCAGGATGTCCCATAGGAAATTGGGCATTCAAAGGGAGCATTAGTGTAGAAGTAACCTATTGCAGAGAGAAATTCAGCTGATAGGAAACAAGATTGTTTATTCTTTTCGTCATGGGTCTTTTTCTGATGGGTATTTCTATTTGGATATATATAAATAGACCAATTCTTCTATACTGGATATAAACACAACTCTAGACAGAGCTGGACGCATTTTGAGGATTGAGGGATCCTAAACCCCTTTTTCCTAAGCAGAACTCACATAAGGGAAACTTCCCTGTTTTCCTTTCCCACAGCAGCCTGCTGTGATTTCCCCCAAATCCTGCTCCATGGGGCTCAGTGGACCCTTGGGAACATGCACACACATGTGGGTAGAGGGGAAATGAACAAAAATCCTCACATGGAGCTTGTGCAAGTGGAACAAAATATAGGATTTAACCCTATGTCACAGAGATGCTACTGGTGAAATTTTACTCAAGAGTCCTTCCCTTGTCCTTGAATTAAAAAGAAATGCAGTACTATAAAAACCCATCCTTCTAAAATCTTGTGATGAAGCCAGCTGGGTGACCTTGGGCTTGTCATAGCTCTCTAAGCCCCACCCTCCTCACAGGGTGTCTGTTGTGGGGAGGGGAAAGGAAGGTGATTGTAAGCTGGTTTGATTCTCCCTTAAGTGGTAGAGAAAGTCGGCATATAAACACCAACTCTTCTTCTTCTTCTTCTTCTCTTCTCTTCTCTGAAACATCTAGCTTGTGGCTCTAATGAGTTCTATACTCATATACCAGCTATCATTGCATCAATTACATTTTGGATTGCCTTCATTGGGGGGGATCCCACCAACTTTCCGGCTGGTGAAAAAATGGAGAAGAGAGTCCCTTTTTGGCTACTAAAACAAACAAACAAACAACAAACAAACAAAACTATGATGGGAATGTGGGGACTTCCCTGAACCAGAACCATGTGTACCAGGAGCTGCAACAGAGAGAGGAATTGGGCAAAGTTTAGCGAAAAAGCTGGCAGGAGCCAATCCTTTGCTTCTAACTTAGCGAGCAACCTTTTGCTCCATATAATGACTTCGTGCTCTCCTTCTTCTGTCATAGATATTTTCCCTGCCCCTTCAGGGTCGAAACATCAACAACCCTTGCTGCTGTGACTTGTCAAGTTAATAATACTCCATCTATCTATTGTTCCAGCCTTTTGTAGGTCAATAGAAATATGGATAGCACTAAAGCCAGCATGGTGTAGTTGTGGTTAAGAGCGGTGGTTTGGAACGGTGGACTCTGATCTGGAGAACCGGGTTTGATTCCCCACTCCTCCACATGAGCGGAGGAGGCTAATCTGGTGAACTGGATTTGTTTCCCCACTCCTGCACATGAAGCCAGCTGGGTGACTTTGGGCTAGTCACAGCTCTCTTCGAGCTCTCTCAGCCCCACCTACCTCACAGGGTGTCTGTTGTGGGGAGCGGAAGGGAAGGTGATTGTAAGCCAGTTTGATTCTTCCTTAAGTGGTAGAGAAAGTCGGCATATAAAAACCAACTCCTCCTCCTCCTCCTCCTCCTCCTCTTCTTCTTCTTGCTATTTCAGTTATTTTTCCAACTGCTCTAGTGGTATTGATGCAATATTTCTTAGTAAGTGGATGAATCCATCCAAAATGGTCAGAATGATTTTGTATTTTCGACCCAAGGGGCCATTGGTGCCATAATCTTGCATCACTTTTGCAGAGAGTGAGAGTGAGATCACCTATCAGTGGTTACCTGCCATGATGTTACGAGGGTGCTGTGGTGGTGGCAGAAAGTGCTGTCAAGTTGCAGCCGATTGATGGCAACCCCATGTGGTTTTCAAGGCAAGAGAGAAACAGTTGGCCAGTTCCTGCCTCTGCGTAGCAACCCTGGACAATGAGGATCCAGTGGTGTCACAAGGAGCATGTTAAGGGTGGATAAGAACATATGAACATAACAAAAGCCATGCTGGATCAGACCAAGGCCCGTCAAGTCCAGCAATCTGTTCACATAGTGGCCAACCAGGTACCTCTAGGAAGCCCACAATCGACTGCAGCAGCATTATCCTGCCTGTGTGCCACAGTACCCAATATAATAGGCATACTCCTCTGATCCTGGTTAGAATAGGTATGCATCATGACTAGTATTCATTTTGACTAGTAGCCATGGATAGCCCTCTCCTCCATGAACATGTCCACTCCCCTCTTAAAGCCTTCCAAGTTGGCAGCCATCACCACATCCTGGGGCAGGGAGTAAAGCAGGGTCAGCCCTGGTTGGTATTTGAATAGGAGACCACCAAGGAATACTAGGGTTGCTGCGCAGAGGCAGGCAATGGCAAACCACCTCTGAACGTCTGTTGCCTTGAAAACCCTACAGAGTAGCCATAAGTTGGCTGCAACTGTATGGCAAATAAAAAAAAAATTAAGAGCTCTGTCCATTGCTGGAACAACATCTGCTTTCGTTGGGAGCTCTCCGAGGTCCTGTAAAGACTGAGGCAGGCCCAGTTCTGACAAACAGCACGCGAGGAAGTCCATCTGTTCCTTAGCTGTACTATTTGAGACTATGAGAGGCTTCTAGCCTAGTCTTTCGCATGACATCTTGTGTTTCCATGTGCAGGGCACTGGTTTTTTTTACAGTGGGACATTTGACTGTGTAAACTCTGAAACGGTACAACACAGAAACTGGGGTTTCTCCAGTTTTTTAAAAAGAAAGCCTCTGACATGTTACTTGGGACCTAATATTTTACACTTACTCCTCACTGCCAATAAACTCCAACTCAGCCCCCTTCAGGCCTTGTTTAGGGCCCAACCAGGCCAGAGCAGGAAAGCAATATTCAAGAAATTCATGAAAGAAAGAGGCTAAAAAAGATCTGGTAGGAGATATTTGATCCTTCACATCCAATGCAATCCTACACAGAGTTTCTCCAGCCTAAATCCATTTCAATCAATGGATTGCACGGTTAGCAATGTAATTATAATTGAAACAGAATATCTAATTCAGCTTTCCCCACTATTTGTTTGTTGGTGGTTGGCCTATTGGTGGCCTCTCGCTGAATATTCAGAGCATTATGGAATTGTTACTTTGTGTAACGGGTCTAGGAAGGATCATGGCACAGCATGCAAAACTTTTAAGAGCTCAGCCATACGTTTTAGGGGTGATTCAGCATTTCCTGTGGTTGGTCACATCTGTGCAAGTTTAATCCCCGTTGACTGGACTTGCAAATCTTCATTTCTCTCTCTGGCCCAGTCTCCTGCCTGGACCCTTCATGTGAGGTTATGGTCTCCACAGGATTCCATTCTGATTTCCAGCCAGCTACGGCAGCCTACATGTGAAGATGGTTAACCAGGGTTTTTTTCTCATGCCAAGTGGTTCCTTGTTTGTTTTTAGGGGGTACTTCTCTCACTTTGGCTTTTATACTTTGAGCATGGAGGTTTTTAAGAAGAGGTTAGATGGCCATCTGTAAGCAATGCTGATTCTGTGACCTTAGGCAGATGATGAGAGGGAGGGCATCTTGGCTATCTTCTGGTCACTAGGGGTGTGGAGGGGGGAGGTAGTTGTGAATTTCCTGCATTGTGCAGGGGGTTGGACTTGATGGCCCTGGTGGCCCCTTCCAACTCTTATGATTCTATGATTGGAGGAAAAAAGGAGTGAGACATATCTCCCAATAGTGGATTGGCTCCAACCATCTTTTCCACAGGTGAAAAGGTTGGGCATCACAGGACCTGTATGGACAAAAGCCATGTGGGATAGGGGCTGTAGGATGGAGGAGAATTGGGTAAAACTGAGTGTAAATGCTGGATGGATCCACCCAATGTTGCCTCTGGGAAAGGTCAGCGGCTGGGATTTGCTTCTGCAAAACATCTGACTGGTAGCTGTAGTTAGGAACGGACAGTGTTTCTCACAGTGCATCTGCTCTCCCTGTGTTGGAGCTTATGGTACACTATGGTAGGGATTGCATGGGGACAGGCCGTGGCTCAGTGGTAGAGTATCTGCTTGGCATTCAGGTTCAGTCCCTGGCATCTCCTGTTAAAGGGACTAGGCAAGTAGATGATGTGAAAGACCTCTACCTGAGACCCTGGAGAGCTGCTGCTGGTCTGAGTAGACAATACTGACTTTGATGGACCAAGGGGCTGATTCAGTGTAAGGCAGCTTCATGTGTTCATGAGCTACTGTTAGGGAAGTTAGGGAAGTCACCCTGTTCAAGAAATCTTAGACAATGAATCACGAGATGTTTGGCCGAGTAATCAGGAACATGTGCCTCTGTTTGCCTGTGAACACAACAATAGCCTGAAGAAATGTGGCGCTTTTTTGTTTTTTAGAAGATGCGTCTCAGCGGGGTCTGTCTTAGAAGAGGCATTCCCTGCTGTGTGGGGGGAAGGGGGAATGCGTCTTTCAAGATGGTTCTTGTCCCCTGTTGGTTTTATTAAAAATAATGCTTTTTAGCATTATTTTAGCCAGCGTGGTGTAGTGGTTAAAAGCGGTGGTTTGGAGCGGTGGACTCTGATCTGGAGAACCGGGTTTGATTCCCCACTCCTCCACATGAGCGGTGGAGGCTAAACTGGTGAACTGGATTTGTTCCCCCACTCCTCCACACAAAGCCAGCTGGATGACCTTGGGCAAGTCACATTCAGCTTCACTTACCTCACAGGGTGTCTGTTGTGGGGAGGAAGGGAAGGTGATTGTAAGCCGGTTTGAGTCTCCCTTAAGTGGTAGAGAAAGTCAGCATATAAAAACCAACTCTTCTTCTTCTTCTTCTTCTTCTTCTTCTTCTTCTTCTTCTTCTTCTTCTAAAAAATGGCTGCTCCATTAACCTGGGACACCTTAACTGGCCAGTGGTTTCCAACCAATTAATCTAACAATACGCCTGCAATTTTAGCTGTTTTTAATATCTCATATGAATAATAACATAGTGCCATCAATACTATGTTAGAGAGTTTCACAAGCAAGAAAGAACAAGTCCTACATCCAAAGAGCTGATGATCTAAATTCAGATGAACACTGTTGCCCTGTAGCAAACGGCTGGACAGATGCGCTTTTGGTCTTATCCATCTTATATTCTCTGTAATTGATGCTGTGCTCTGATTTTGTACAAGATGGCTCAGATGCCAGCGTACCTCTTCCCTATAAACAATTCATGTTTCCTTCCTTCCAGAACCGCAGGAGTTCACCTGTCGGGAGCTGTATTCTACCCGCTATATCACCAACGGTCAGTGCCGCAGCATTAAGCCCATCAGGGAGCTGGTCTGTTCTGGGCAGTGCCTCCCGTCCCATCTCCTGCCCAACTCAATCGGCAAGGGCAAATGGTGGCGGCAGAATGCTTTGGATTACCGCTGCATCCCCGCGCACAGCCGCCCCCAGCGAGTCCAGCTCGCCTGCCCCGACGAGGAGACTCGGACTATCAAGATCAGAACCGTCACCGCTTGCAAATGCAAACGGTACACCCGCTACCACAACCGGTCCCAGCTCAAAGATTTCAGCAAAGAGACTGCCCGCCCTCAGAAGAACAAAAAACCACGCCTCTCAAGGGGCAGGGGCAGTAAGGCCAACCAGCCGGAGCTCGAGAACTCCTACTAGCATGGGTTTTTTTCCATGGAAGTGTAGAGGGTTTTTTTTTGCCTGACACCCCTCCCTTTGTGATGGCATCAAATGGGACAGAAAGAGGGGGTGGCCATTGGCACGGTGGTTGTCCCCGTCCAAGACTGAGGGCTGATGCGGTCAAAAGCAGTTGGGTGCTCCTTGAATAGCCGAATGGGAGAGGGAGGGGGAAAATGAAATTGAGGTCAAGGAAGTGGCCATCAGGTTAAGAGGTTAGCAGGGGGGTCGTATGACTCATCAGACTGAAAGAGGGGTGATTCCCAATACACCACTACATCCGTCAAGGTTTCCCTGCCCTTCCTTTGTCCGACAAAGGACCAGCCCTCTCTGTTAAAAGAAACACACGTGAGTGAGTTTAGACTGACACAACATCTGTAAGGGTCTTGCGCTCACCTGCAAATTTCCACAGCACCCCATAATACATCGCCACCCTTTGCTTTTAACTGGGCTGTATATTAATGCATGGCGCCTTGCTGCACCGCCACACCGTCAGAAAGACGAGCTTTGTGCTCGGTTGACGGTACATGTCCGCTTCTCTTCTTGCAGCCAACAGGGTGGCGCTTTGCAAAAACGCAGAGGCCGAGGGAAGAGGATTTTAAAGTCATGCTATATTGTACAGAGCCGGATGTACATCTCTTTGTAGGCAACTCTCTTTGCCTAGGGTGTGTGTGGAATGGAAAAGCAAAAGCAATGGGCCAATTTATTTGTGAAACGGTGTCTCTGTTAGGGACAGCAGCATGCAGCACAGGAAAAGGAGAAAGCCACATCGGCAAGATGACTGAACAGATGGATGTAAACATAACTATATATTTTAAAAGATCCTATGGTCAAGGTGAAGGAAGAAGGGTGGGATGTGGACCAGGCTGGCTAGGGGTACACATGAACACATGAAGCTGCCTTCTACTGAACCAGAACCTCAGTCCATCAAAGTCAGCATTGTCTACTCAGATCAGCAGCGGCTCTCCAGGGTCTCAGGCAAGGGTCTTTCACATCACCTACTTGCCTAGTCTTTTTAACTGGAGATGCCGGGGATTGAACCTGGGACCTTCTGCATGCCAAGCAGATGCTCTACCACTGAGCCACAGCCCATAATAGGGTCTTCTGGAAAACGGTTGCTGGCTAGTTCTAAGGAATGTTTCAGTAAAGTATGTGTAGGGTTGACAGCTCTGAGTTGGAAAATTCCTGGAGATGTGAGGTGTTAGGGGAGGTGAGGGCACTCAGCAGAGATGCCCTAGAAGCTGCCATTTCCTCCAGGGGAACTGATCTCTAGTCTGGAGATCAGGCGTAATTCCCGGAGATCTCCAGCCCAAATGGAAGTTGGCAACCCTAAATGCTCGTCTCCCTCCTAGGGCACCAAAAGCTGCTCTCATCCCTGTATCTTTGAAATTGTACTATTGGCTGTTATGGGGCAGTCTCTACTTGCAGGGCTGAGTGGTGAGGCTGTCTTGCTGCAAAACATTGAGACACAAAAATGCAATCCCTTTTCCCATCCTCATCCCCACTTATTCATGCTTCTTTGTTTGATCTCCTTTTATGGCTTTTCAAAAAACCTCAGCGGACTTGGCAGTGAAGAAACTCTGTTTTCTATAGTTGAAAGGCATATTTATTTCCCTGTAAAAAGTATTTATGCTATTTGTTCCTTTGGTGTGTTTTTTTTTCTTTCCTTACAGCAACTAAGGAACACTGCTCCAGAGATATGTAGCCTGTTTCAGAGTTATACAGATATATTCCTAAAAGTATTAAATTAATAAAGTTATGTTTCTGAAAAAGAAGAGTGGTGATTTTAAAAAGCAGGATGCCATTGTGAGAATCAGAAGGCTGGAAGGAACCATTTGGTCAATTGGTTTAACACCCTGCTCCAGGGAAGGAACCATTTCAGCTTTATATAAGCCATACCACCATGGGGGGAAGGCCGAGGGGGGAGCAAGGCCAGCTGATTGCCCCAGGTGTTGCCTACACAGGTTTCTCCAGGTAGCTCGAGCAAGCGAGCCAACTCATGTCCTGGAGGGACAGCTCGAAACAATTACATTGCCACCAGCTGTCAGAGTTATGCATTTCGGCATGAAGAATCAATTACATGGATGTAGGGTGGGAGAGACCTGGCTTGACAGGAACACAGATCTTGGGTTTGCAGGTGAACACGAGTCATCAGTGTGATGCAGCCACACACACACACACACACACACACACACAGGCCTTGATTTCAGGCTGCATCAAGAGTGGCTCAAGTCACCAGAAGTCACTGTTCTGTTCGACTTCATGGTAGTCAAACCTTGAGTTGGATCCAACCGGCTTTTCAGCTGCTGGAAAAGAAATGAGAGGACAACCTCTGACCACCCCAAAACACTAGACTGGGGATAATCCGTCAAGCATGGACAACAGTCATGCGGGATGGAGCTGTGGTAAAGAGGAACATTGGGCAGGACTGAGTTAGTTTTTATATGCCGACTTTCTCTACCACTTCAGGAAGAATCAAACTGGCTTATCAAATCACCTTCCCTTCCCCTCCCCACAACGGACAACATGTGAGGTAGGTAGGGCTGAGACAGCTCTAAGAGAACTGTGACTAGCCCAAGGTCACCCAGCTGGCTTCATGTGTTGGAGTGGGGATACCAAACTGGTTCACCAGATTAGCATCTGCTGCTCATGTGGAGGAGTGGGGAAGCAAACCCGGTTCCCCAGTTTACGGTCCACCGTTCCAAACCACCGCTCTTAACCACTACACCATGCTGGCCGGAACCAACCCCTCATCTAATAGTACCATGCCCAGTTCTGGGTAAACAAACTGGAATAGATTCAGAGGCAAGCAACAGAGATGGGTGGGAGGGATGGGATCTGGAAAGTAAGTTCTACAAGGAAAGACTGAGGGAACTGGGAATATTTAACCTGGAGAAGAGAGGACCGAGGGGGATATGATCACACTCTTCACTTACATGAAGGGCTGTCCTACAGAAGAGAGCAAAGTCTCATTGGTTTGCTGCTGCTCTGTACTGCAAGAAGATTCAATATAATGGGCTTAAATTACAAGGGGGTAGATTCAGTCATAAGAACATAAGAAAAGCCCTGCTGGATCAGACCAAGGCCCATCAAGTCCAGCAGTCTGTTCACCCAGTGGCCAAACGGGCCTCTAGGAAGCCCCCAAACAAGATGACTGCAGCAGCACCATCCTGCCTGTGTTCCACAGTACCTAAGATAATAGGCATGCTCCTCTGATCCTGGAGAGAAGAGGTATGCATCATGACTAGTAATCTATTTTAACTAGTAACTATGAATACCTCTTTCCTCCATTAAATTATCCACTCCCCTCTTAAAGCCTTCCAAGTTGGCAGCCATCACTATATTTTGGGGCAGGGAGTTCCATTATTTAACTATGCGTTGTGTGAAAAAATACTTCCTTTTATCTGTTTTGAATCTCTCACCCTCCAGCTTCAGCAGATGACCCCGTGTTCTAGTATTATGGGAGAGGGAGAAAAACTTCTCCCTGTCCACTCCTTCCAAACCAGGCATAATTTTATAGACCTCTATCATGTCTCCCCTCAGCCGCCTTCTTTCCAAGCTAAACAGACCTAAGTCGAACATTAGAAGAATTTTCAGTGGTCTCGCCGAATGTTCATGTTCTCACCCATTGGCAAGGGCAATTCTTCAATGGAACCCATCTTTTGAGGCACACTCCCTTGTCGAAAGTTTTCAAGCAGAGACTGGGCAGCCAAATTCTGGAGTTTGGACTTCCTGTGTTGAACAGGGGGTAGGAATAGATGACATAAAAACTCCCTTCTGACTCTAGGACTCATATGTTCTGACCTGAGAGAAAATAATTTCGTTTCTTCAGTTACTGACTCAAGGTGGCTAGGCATCAATCAATACAAATTCACTGGGGAGAAAGGCAATGCTAACAGTTAAAGTGGACAGCTCAAATCATACAAAAAAGCAATTTCATAGAGATTCACTGGGTACGTTCTCCAGGGACCTCCTCCTTTAAAGAGGAATCCTCGGATTATGAAAGGGCCTGCATAGCTGAGTTAGGAGGTGGAAAATAACTCAATGTTCCACTCTAAATTGTAACAAGTGAAATTGGAGCGAGATTTCTAGGTGCATATCAGGTCCTTCTGTGGGTCAGGAGGAAACAGTCTGAGATCCTAGGTTAGATCCAAGTTTCTGTTCAGCTAACAAGAGCCTTCTTCTGATACAAGAAACCTTCTTCCAGCACAAGGACCCTTCTGGAGATGGGACGGGATCCTTGCTCTCGAGGAAGGACATTCCATTAGCAGTACAGAATGTTTGGATACCTTCCCATTATCCCAAAGAAAAATAGTCAATCGTTAGTTGTATTTATATATTAAAGTCTGTTAAATCCCACATCCACCCCTCCCAAATTTGCTCACAGCAGCTACTAATCCAAAGAACATAAACATTCAATAACAGCAAAGCCACAATTTGAAATGAATGGAAACTACCACCACCAACAACAACTTGGCAATAGATTTAAAAAAAATCATGTCCAGGAGGGGCCAGGAAATGCAGCAGGGAAGGAGTCAACCAAAGATCTGGTACCTATGGTAATCTTTAGCAATGGATAGGACAGGACTCACAATAATGGGTATAAATTAAGGGCAGAAAGGTACCGGCTGGACATTAGGATTTTTTATTTTTATTTTACAGCAAGAGTAGTTCAGCAGTAGAATCAGCTGCCTAGGGAGGTAGAGCTCCTCCTCTATGGCAGTCTTCAAGCCGCGGCTGGACAAACACTTGTCAGGGATGCTCTAGGCCAGTGGTTCTCAACCTTTTTTGCTCCATTCCCCCCTTTCACCTTTGTTCAGAATATAATTCCCCCCTTCCCAAGATAGTTTAACTCAAAAAAACAAACTACAATTTTACAGATTGTACGTAATCTACAGGACATCACACTTTGCTGAACAGTGGTCCCAATTCCCCCCACCCGGAACCCTAAAATCCCCCCCGGGGGGGAATTCTCCCCTTGTTGAGAATCCCTGCTTTAGGCTGATCCTGTATTGAGAAGGGGGTTGGACTAGATGGCTTGTATGGCCCTTTCCAACTCTAAGATTCTATGATTCTATGATGTAACAGTCTCCCTTCCCAGAGGAGGGCATTCCAGATGTGTGGTTCCACAACTGGTCTTCGGTCACTATTCAGGCATAGGAATCCAGAAAAGGAATACCTCTGAAGAACATCTCAGTGACTGGGCAGGTTAATCTGAGAACAGGCCATCCTACAGATGCCCAGAGTATTATCAATATAAAAAGCAAGATATCAAAATTATCATATTATTATTCTCTAGAAATGCGTTCTGCTAGATAGGGAATGCAGGATTTCATAGTTGCTAAGCAGTAGAAACATTAATGTGTGTGTGCGTGTGTAAAGTGCCGACCTTTGGCAACCCTGCTATTATAACTGATCTCCAGCCGATAGACATCAGTTCACCTGGAGAAAATGACCACTTTGGCAATCGGACTCTATGGCATTGAAGTCCCTCCTCTCCCCAAACCCAGCCCTCCTCAGGCTCCGCCCCAAAAGCCTCCCGCCGGTGGCGAATAGGGACCTGGCAACCCTATTTATTCAAGGTAGCTAATAGCATGGATGGACATATCCTCCATGACAAAATTATTGGTGCAGAGAGAGACCATCCAGTAAAAACAATGGCGCCTCTTGACTGGGATTCCAGAGAGAATTACCTGAGCTGCTCCAGGTGGTCAGGCTCTGTGACAAAGCAGACATCACTTCATCACAAATCACCCAAAAAAATCACAAAATCACACAAGGTTGGAAGAGACCACAAGGGCCATCCAATCCAACCCCCTGCCATGCAGGATCCCACAATCAAAGCGCTTCTGACAGATGGCCATCCAACCTCTGCTTGAAGACCTCCAAAGATGGGGACTCCACCCCCCCCCCCCGAGGCAGAGCATTCCACCGTCAAACTGCCCTCATCGTCAGAAAGTACTTCCTAATGTTCAGGTGGAATCGCTTTTCTTTTAGTTTAAATCCATTATTCAGTGTCCTAGTCTCTGAAGCAACAGAGAACAAGCTAGTTCCCTCACTAACATGATATCCCTTCAGATATTTCAACATGGCAATCATGTCACCCCTTAACCTTCTCTTCTCCAGACTAAACAAACCCAGCTCCTTAAGTCTCTCCTCATAGGGCACAGATTCCAGACCTTTGACCATTCTGGTCGCTCTCCTCTGGACACGCTCCAACTTGTCAACATCCTTCTTAAATGGTGCAGCCCAAAACTGGACACAGTAGTGAGTGGTCATCAGTAACACATGAAGCTGAATCAGACCTATCAAGGTCAGTATTGTCTATTCTGAGCGGAAGCACCTCTCCAGGGTCTCAGACAGAGGTCTTTCACGTCACCTATGACCAGATCCTTTTAAATGGAGATGCCAGGGACCGAACTTGGGACCTCCTGTGTGCAAAGCAGATGTTCTACCACTGAGCTATGGCCCATCCACAACTAGGTCTTCACAGATAACAGTGCAGAATCATGCAACAATACATTAGAGAGGCAGGGGGGGCCAAAAGAAAGGGCTCTTCCTGAAAGATCCCCTTAACAGGAATATTGGCCGTGGCATTTGCTTTCCAGAATGTGACTATGATCGCAGTGCTGTTAATTGGATATGAAATACTGACAGAGCACGACGAATTCTTTTCCTCGCAAGTGAAACTGGCAGCATCTTCTTCAAACACGATTAAAATCAAATCAGGCTACTGGGAGCTAGGTCAAATAGTTTAGAGAGCCAAATCTAGACTATAACCCATCATTTGATGGCTGCACCTCTTTGTTGGGCATTCTTCCCACAATGCCCAGAATGGAGCTGGGAAAACCACCGGGGTTTGGATCGGGGGGGGGGGGGGAGCGGGGGGAGACTGTGGTATTGCCTTTTATTTTTTCCTACTGCCTGCCTAGGTTTGCCAACCACTAGGTACTAGCTGGAGATTGCCTGCTATTACAACTGATCTCCAGCTGATAGAGATCAGTTCCCCTGGAAAAATGGCCACTTTGGCCATTGGACTCTATGGCATTGAAGTCCCTTCCCTCCCCAAACCACACCATCCTCAGGCTCTGCCCCCAAAAAACTCCCACCGGTGGTGAAGAGGGACCTGGTAATCCTATGCCTGCCCCATCCTGATCTGGTTTTGTTGACCGAGATGCAGAAAAAAAGGGGCACGAAGAAGTCATTTTATTTAGGCTTGTTCTATATTATATACATCCCATTTTGATCATTTTCTTGCTGGCAGCCCAGCCCTCAACGCCCCCACCTTTTATAATTTGCGGAGCAGGAGAAGAAATCGGGAAGGGGGAAAACAGCATAGACAGTGACACTTTAGGAATTTCCCCTCATCTCTATGGTCCTTACCATAGAGATGAGGGGAAATTCCTAGAACAGCACCCCGAAGTGATGCCACTTCCTCTTGAAACTCCACCCCCAGGAACTGCCCACAAAATCTGGCATTTGCCAGCACAGGGCTGGTAACTTTAATCCTGTTGCCCTACATCTATTTATTTATTTGACTGATTTAATTAGCTTTACCCTGCTTTTCACCCCAGTGGGGGCCCAAAGCAGTTTACAATACTGAACAGAAAATACAATAGAAATAAACAAGAAAGGGGACAGAGATCTTCCTTTCTCTCATGACTGGTCTTCTTGCCAGCTCAAGGTGCAACCCTCAGGCTAAGAGCTGAAGGACAAGCGCCCTTTGGCTTTTGCCCATGGACTTATGCCTCTGGCTTGCCCAGGCCTTAAATACCAGTGAAGCAGGAGAGAAGCAAAGTCAGCTAGATGTTATACACCTGCTACTTGCCAGTTAGCAGGCTCGTCTCCATTTCCTCTCCTGCCATCTACATTTCAAAGTTGAAAATTGCCCTGCATTCATTCATCTCCTGGTTTACCTTGGCCACACTGGTACAGCCGTAGCTCAAAACCAGTTTGCAGCTGGCCCGATGGTCAGCTCAGCTGTTTTATTTCCCACACAGCTGAGAAGTGCCTAGAGATCCCTTTGCAAGTCTTTGCGATCTTATAATGGGGACAGAAACCTTCAACGTGAGACTAAGGGCTTTTCCATATTCGTATTTTCCTCGCTTGTGTGTTCCTCCCTTTCCTCATGTGTTTTGGTCCCTCTAGTGGTCGATTTGATATTACACAGCTTTATGTCCAGCATAAAAACCTGCAGTTTAAATCAGCAGGGAGATAAGCCTGACATAAAGCAATGTAATATCGAATCGACCACTAGAGAGAGCAAAACATGTGTGGAACAGAATCCCCCTTCAAAGCAATAGAAATACACAAGGGAGGAAAATAAGAATGCGGAAAAGCCCTAAACCCCCTGAAAAGAATTCTTGCTATTAATGAAAAGAAGAGGTAGCTTGTAGGAAATGGTGGCCACTTATAATCTCTCTGCAAATTGCAGAGGGAGAGAGAATGGCTGCCTCAGCACCTAGATGGAGGTGACAGGTTATTGTCCACAAACAAGTGGTTAGAGCTGCCGCAAGGGACATTTTTTCAGTTGCCAGTTCCAGCCCCAGTGCAAAAAGAGGGCCTGTATGCAAATGAGCATTTAGACGTAACTTGATTATAACTTTTGGGCTATCTTCAAAGCGGCTGTTAAGTAGTAAACCACTCACTGGCCATTTTTGCATGGTAATTAGCAGCGCATTCCAGGCTGAATTGCTCCGCATATTTTTTTAAAATTTTGCAAGCTGAACCTTCATTCCGGAAGTGACTGTGAAGCCGGTGCATACCTGCTCCGCATTACTAAAGAGCCCATTTAAAGCAACCTTTGGTGTTTGCAGCGAAGAATCCTCCTCAAGGAACCATGCAAAACAACAGAGGCGTGTTATCTATGCACATGCTAATGCCCATGCAAACAGGAACAAAGGAGCAGGGTGTGTGGAATTTCTCCTTTTGCTTCGGAGTCCGTGAATAGGCATTTTTAAAGTCGTATTTTTAAAAAGAGCTTTGCACAAGCATCAAAACTGACCATGCAAAAATGACCACAGAGTAACAGCCTTATCATCACCAGACAGCGGATAAATTAAGCGGTAGTCATGAGAACATACAGGAAAGTGTGAAATCAATGGAGCAATCTTAGGTCTTATAGAAGAATACAAATCACAACTGAATTTAAAATGGGTAAGTGTTTCTGTCTTTGCCTTTCCACACAGGCAGACTCTCTGCTTGATTGGGGTTTTCAAAAATCTGCCAGTTAATTCATTGAGGGTTAAGGCATTATGTCTACCAGCGTGCTACCCACACTGTAGGTGCACGCTTGGAAAAATCAGCACTCTACACAGTCTCAGAGGCTTTTTTCCACTGATGCCCATGTTCTGGAGTTCAGCAGTGTCCTAGAAAGCAAACCCTGCCTGTGAACGCTATGGTGAGGTTGGGGAGGGAGGGATGGAACACCTTTCCTTCCAACCTTCAGTGGCAGAGCATCTGCTTGGCATGCAGAAGGTCCCAGGTTCAATCCCAGGCATCTCCAGTTAAAGGGACTAGGCAAGTAGGTGATGTGAAACACATGAACACATGAAGCTGCCTTATACTGAATCAGACCCTTGGTCCGTCAAAGTCAGTATTGTCTACTCAGACTGGCAGGGTCTCAGGCAGAGGTCTTTCACATCACCTACTTGCCTAATCCCTTTAACTGGAGATGCTGGGAATTGAACCTGGGACCTTCTGCATGCCAAGAAGATGCTCAGCCACTGAGCCATGGCCCCTCCCCAAAATAACTCTACCCAAGACTTTGGAGAGCAGCTGCCAGTCAAAGCGGACAAGACTGACCATGATGGGCCAAGGTTCTGATTTGGTATAAGGCAGCTTCATATATTTGCTTGAAAGCTGAGGGCTTAGCCTGGCCTGTGCTGGAGGCATTTTCTGATAACTCAGTCTGCTCATGTCCCCCGTGACCTGAGCCCCCAGCAGTCCCGGCCAGTTTTGTTTACACGGTGGGTTATCGAGCCCCCATGTTAAAACAATGCGACCCTTTATCACTTTGCCAATGCTTGTAGTGCTTGCGGTGTGAGGTTATTTCCACGGCTTAAGCAAACAGCTCCTGCCTGGCCAGACAAACACTCGATGAGGTCATTCTTCGTTCAGATTCTTCGGCGCACAGAACACCCCTGCGGGAACGGCCTTGGGACAGCGTGGCTCCTCCGAGACTATTTGTATCTAATCTTTGTTTCCTCCTTCCTTCCGCTTCTCCGTTTCCTTCCTCCCCTCGGATGTAAAACAACTCGTTTTGTTCTTGTGCAAATCCAGCCTGTAGAAAAAGCTCGGGCTTTCGTGGTTTATTTCTCCTGACCTCCTTAAGCCTGAAATAAGTCTCCAATTGAACATAATTACACCTTCATTTGGAGGAAGGGGGAAAATCTATTTGCGGGGACTTAGGGCTTGCTTCCTCCTCTGGCAGGGAGGAAAGGGTGTTGGGGGGCAGGAAAGTAGAATCAAGGGCCTCAGCTTGCAAAATACCTAGAGAGGAAGCTAGATCAGGTTGTGTCTGTGGGAGAATACCAATACGCAGTTTGGCTGCGCATGAATACGCATTGGAGGTTGTGTGCATATAAGGGCTAGGGTCGCCAACCTCCAGATACTAGCTGGAGATCTCCTGCTATTACAACTGATCTCCAGTCAATAGAGATCAGTTCCCCTGGAGAAAATGGCTGCTTTGGCCATTGGACTCTATGGCATTGAAGTCCCTCCCTAAATCCCACTCTTCTCAGGCTCCGCCCCCAAAACCTCCCACCAGTGGCGAAGAGGGACCTGGCAACCTGAGTTGTTTTCTGTTGCCCCAGAAGGTCAGACTAGAACCAATAGGTTGAAATTAAACCAAGAGTTTCCACCTAGACATTAGGAGGAATTTTCTAACAGCTAGAGCGGTTCCTCAGTGGAATAGGCTTCCTTGGGAGGTGGTAAGCTCTCCTTCCCTGGAGGTTTTTAAGCAGAGGCTAGATGGCCATCTGTCAGCAATGCTGATTCTCTGACCTTAGGCAGATGATGATAGGGAGGGCATCTTGGCCATCTTCTGGGCATGGAGTAGGGTCACTGGGGCTGTGAGGGGGGGAGGTAGTTGTGAATTTCCTGCATTGTGCAGGGGGTTGGACTAGATGACCCTGGTGGGTCCTTCAAACTCTATCATTCTAACCATAAGGAGGGTACCTATTCACAGTTTGGTTATACATGGATGTACATTGGCATTTACCCTGATCTTGTCAGATCTTGTCAAGGCAAGAGACTAACACAGAGGGTTTGTCATTGCCTGCCTCTGCGTAGCATCCCTGGACTTCCTTGGTGGTCTCCCATCCAAACACTAACCAGGGCTGTCTCTGCTTAGCTGGGCTAGCCTGGGCTATCCAGGTCAGGGCACCCTCTATGTTATGATGCCCCCATATTTGTTGATCTCGCACAAGAGGCAATGCAAGTTGGGACAGAAGAAGCCTGACATGGCACAAGCGGCTCCGGTGATCTTTTTCTCGAGTTTCCACCTGCACAAGTGCTCTAGTGCGAGCAGAGGTTTTGCACTGGATCTGATTCAGTTGCTCCCTTCTGAACACGGGCAAATCGCGTAGAGCTTTGAAAAGGCCCATTGGCTGCTTTGTGGAATGGAGGCTGGTGTGAACAAGATCTTGGGGGACGGGTGGACCGTTAAGTTAAATATGAGCAGCCGGTGTGATGCAGCGACCAAAAAAGGCTAATGCGATCGTGGGGTGCATCAACAGAGGCATAACATCCAAATCGCAAGATGTCATAGTTCCGTTGTACACTGCATTGATCAGGCCACACCTGGAGTACTGTGTGCAGTTCTGGAGGCTTCACTTCAGAAGGGACGGGGACAGAATGGAGCGGGTGTAGAGGAGAGCCACAAGGATGATCAGGGGCCTGGTGTCAGCGAGGGCATGCAATCGGACCCGGGATAGCGAGGTGACTTTCGTTTCATCTCTCCTTCCCGTGGGAAGGAAGAGGCAACAGCCAAAAGGCTCGAGAGATCTCCACTTCAAAGTGACTTCCTGATTGTAATCCTGCTCTGATCTTAAGGTGTGAATTCTCTCTCTTGGTATTGGGGAACCTCTGATGTTTTGCATTTCAAAGATGTTACTTGTAAACATGCTAGCGTGTGTACTCTATAAGAATACCCTCCAAATGATTTGGCGCCATTGTAACGTTGTGTTTCATAGATTACTGTACCCTTCCTTTCAAATAAATTCTACTTTAACTCTCTGCTAACGTCTGGAGTAAAGTTGATGATTCCTGAGAGGCAACGGAGTCCTAGAATCTGACAGTACGTTACAATCTCAACCTTTTTTGTTTTCGGGTCAGAAGTAGTATTAGGATGTCTGTACCACCCTCGGGGCCGCTCAACGCGGGAGAGGAAAGTCGGCAGACTCCCGCTGATATTGAGGTTGGCCAAGGAGAAGCGACCCCGGAGCAGCGCCCACCCGGGCCTACCGATGTCCCTGGAAGGCTGACGTGGACCCCCCGACTCTCGGGGGCCGGGCAGCGGCAGAGAGCAGCGTCAGAACCAGGAGGCGACTTCTACCGGGGACCGCTGGCCGCTTGGTATGGAGAGGGGGAAGGGTGGCAGGACCCCACGCTCGCTCACACCCCTACCCTCACGGCAGAAGCGGCCACTCTGATACGCAGACAGAATCAGATGCTCGTTCTGCAGAATCGGGACCTGCAAACTCAGCTAGACACCTTGCAGCGGGATCTCGCAGCTGTTCTAGGGGCAGTGAGGGGGCTTGGACAGCCCGTGCAACCACCCCAAACGGATTCGCGGCCGACTACTGGACCGCTCGTTGTTGGGGAGGCTCCCACGCCCAGACGCCCTACGGCCAGAGACCTGAAGGTATCTTTCGACGGATCCAGCTCACAGTTGCCTCACTTCTTACTCCAAATTTCCGGCTTCATGAAGGACCAGGGGGAGACCTTTGCCTCGGAAGAGGCTCGGGTCAGGTATGTGATCAGCCTGCTGGAGAAGGAAGCGGTGGAGTGGGCAGTGACGGCGGCAGAGACTATGCCTAGGGTTTTGGCATCCCTGGATGAGTTCTTGTCCGCTCTGCGACGCAGGTTCGAAGACCCCCACCGGGGGGAAAAGGCAAAGGTTGCCCTGCGTCGTTTGAAGCAGGGAACCCGCTCAGTAAGTGAGTATGCACAAGACTTTTTATCTTTGTCGTGCAAGATACGGGAGTGGAGCGAGGCCACAAAGGTCCAGCATTTCCGCGAAGGGTTGCGGTGGGAAGTGCTGGATGGCTGTTTGACTTTGGGAGATCCAGAATCGGTGGAGGAGTGGATAAGTTTGGCAGCTCTGGTAGAGAATCGCAAGCTTACCCTCCAGTTCTCCAGGGATCGTCCTTCGAAGACAACCCCTATCCCGCCCGCGAGAGGGGACAACGCAGTAGGCCCCCGGCGAGAGGGAAGACATCGAGGAGTCTACAGTCTCGACAGGGCGCGTCGGTTCAGGGAGGGAGCTTGCCTTCAGTGTGGGAAGATGGGCCATTTTGCAGCAAAATGTACCAACACGCCGTCAGAAGGGACGAGCAACAGGGCGACACAAGAGCGGGAGGCGACACCACCTCGGAATCTGGAGCACAGGAGAGCGGAGGGGATGAACGGTCGCCGTGGGGCGGCGGCCCTGCAAGCTGAAACCTCATCGGATCTCCACAACCGTTGTACCCGAGATAGTTTCCGAAGCCCCTCACCGGCAAAAAACGAGGACGGCCTTCTGTGAGGGAACCGGCACAGAGGGCACCCGCGGAAGAAACCAAACCGGCTCCATGTAGGGTGAGTGATCAGGGAGAGACATTACTGATACCTGTGGTGTTACGAAACCCCCAAGGGGGGGAACCTGTGGCTGTTGTGGCTATAGTGGATTCCGGGTGCTCCCGGACCCTAATTGATCAGGCGGTGGTAGAGCGTCTGAAAATTGGGACTCGAGAACTGGACCAGTCCCTACACTTCCATCAAATGGATGGGAGTGACCTGCGGGGGGGGGGCCGGTTCATTTGCGCACTAGCAAGATGTGGTTGGGGGTGGGAAATCACTGGGAACAGATCCACTTCACGGTAGTTCCTAAAATTTCCTACCCGGTGGTGCTCGGCATCAATTGATTGGTGGGGCATAACCCGAGCATTGATTGGGAACAAAGGCAGGTGGTATTTGGAGCTCCCCAGTGCGAGAGACACAGCCGGGATGATTTACCTGGAGGGGAAGGGGGAGACGCCGCTGCTTTGGAGACGCCCACGTTACCCCCAGAGTATAGTGACTTTTCCGATGTATTTGAAGGGACGGATTGTGATTTATTGCCTCCTCATCGCACAACGGACTGTGCCATCGAACTGATTAAGGATGTGAAACCGTCCAAGGCTCGAGTTTATGCCATGAGTCCTCACGAGAAAACAGTGCTGCGAGAATTTCTGGACAAGAACTTGAAGCGGGGTTTCATACGGCCGTCCAAGGCTGCATTTTCTTCTCCCTGCTTCTTTGTGAAGAAGAAAGGTACATCTGATCTCAGACTGTGTGTAGACTACAGGGGGCTTAACGCGATTACTGAAACTAATGCCTACCCCCTTCCCTTAATCCCGGATCTCCTGAGTGCGTTACAGGAGGGTTGTGTTTTTTCGAAAATTGACCTGGCGGAAGCCTACTACAGGGTCCGGATCAAGGAGGGGGATGAAGCTAAAACAGCCTTTTCTTGTTGCTATGGTTTGTTTGAATTTTTAGTCATGCCATTCGGTCTGTCTGGGGGGCCCTCGTGCTTCATGCAATTAATTAATGAGATCCTACACGACCTCCTATTTAAAGGTGTAATAGTATTTCTCGACGATTTATTAATTTACTCCAAGGATCCCGCAGAGCACAGAGAGTTGGTGCGGGAGGTGTTGAGTCGTCTAAGGGACAATCATTTGTATGCTAAGTTATCAAAATGTGCATTCAACCAAGACCAATTGTCGTTTTTGGGTTATGTGATATCTCCCCAAGGGTTAAGCATGGATCCGGAGAAAGTGCAGGCAGTGTTAGAATGGGAACCTCCCAGAACTCGCAAACAAGTTCAGCAGTTTCTGGGGTTTGCGAACTTTTATAGAAATTTTATTCAGGATTTCGCTCAAATAGCCTTGCCTATTACTGATTTGCTTAAAACCAAGGGGAAGGGGCAAGAGGCCGCCTTTGCACAATACCAGGTACCTTGGACCGCCAGGTGTCAGGTGGCTTTCGAAATTCTTAAGGAGCGCTTTACCTCTGAACCCATTCTGGCGCACCCAGATTGCTCCAGGCCATTCACCTTACAGGTAGATGCCTCTGACAAGGCGATGGGAGGCGCGCTCCTTCAGAGGGATGATCAAGGGAGACTTAGACCCTGCGCATATTTTTCTAAGAAGTTCTCTGGCCCTGAACTCAACTGGCCAATTGGGGAAAAAGAGGCAATGGCGATTAAACATGCACTCACGGTTTGGCGACAGTTCCTGGAGGGGGCTGCCGAGCCCTTTGTGGTATGTACTGATCACCGCAACCTCGAATCTATTTTGGGTCAGCGGAAGCTGTCAGCCAAACAAGTGCGTTGGTCTACCTTTTTCTCTAAGTTTAATTTTACCATCAAACACATGCCTGGGAAAGAAAACTGCTTAGCAGACGGACTGTCTCGCATGCCGCAATATGAGTGTCAGGTTGAGCGGCCGGTGGGTTCTCTTTTCACACGGGAACACCTGGGTTTGACTGCAGAGGGGAATAGTGCAGGAGTTCTGACCAGAGCGCAAAGCCGCGCGGCGGCACAGGACTCGAGTTCGAGTTCCCCTCGTGAAGTGGTCGCTCCCACCTTCTCATCCCCAGCAGTCCCCGGAGAACTCTCAACCACTACCGCTGGGGAGGGGGGGGGAATCTCCCAAATAGAGCGAAGGGACCAGGCTGAAGGGCCGGTACCCACCCCCTTGCCGGGGTCGGATGCTGCCATTCCCCGCCTCTGGGCAGTTCCAGAAAGCCTCCCAGAGATAGTCAGGACGAGGTGGGGGGAGGCCCTTCAGCGAGAGCGGGAGGAAGAATCTATCCCGTCCCAGATGACGGACAAAAACGGTATCTGTAAGAACAAACATTACGTGCCCAGGGAACTGAGGCGGGAGATATTGGAACGGAGCCACAGTTCAACAATAGGGGGACATTTTGGGTTTGCTAAATCCTTACATCTAATAAGAAGACAGTTTTGGTGGCCTGGGATGCGCCAAGACATCGAAGTGTTTATCAAATCCTGCCCTGTGTGCGCAACTAGTAAACGTTTGATGGGAAAACCCCCGGGATTATTAAAGCCCCTAGAAACTCCCGAGGCACCCTGGCGAGTGATTGGGATGGATTTCATAACAGACCTCCCATCCAGTCAGGGGAAGACTGTCCTGTGGGTTATCACGGATCTTTTCTCTAAGCAAGTTCATCTCGTGCCGTGTGAAGGGATGCCATCTGCACATAAACTGGCTCGCTTGTTTGTGCACTGCATATTCAAATTGCACGGATTTCCACGGAAGGTCCTGAGTGACAGGGGCTCCGTGTTTGTGTCCAAGTTCTGGAAAGCGTTTTTAGGAATTGTAGGTGTGCAGTTGGGTTTGTCATCTGCCTATCACCCCCAGACGGATGGGCAGACCGAAAGGGTTAATGCGGTGATGGAATGTTATTTGCGTTGTTTTGTTAATTATCACCAAGACAATTGGGTTGATCTGCTGCCACTGGCAGAATATGCCTACAATAACTCGGTGCACTCTGCAACCGGGGTGAGCCCATTCAAAGCAGTTTATGGAATGGATTTTGGACCATTAGGGGCTGTACCCACCCCGCCAGAAGGCGATCCCCCCGAGGTGTCTAAATGGGCTCACACAGTGAGGAACACTTGGCCCTGGCTTGTAAAAAACCTGGAACAGGCTAAAGATAGGTACAAACTACAAGCAGACAAACACAGAACACCTCAGTGGGAATTGAGGGTCGGAGAAAAGGTGTATCTTTCCACTAAGAACCTCAGGTCTTTACGCCCGTGCAAAAAATTGAGCCAACGGTTTGTGGGCCCATTTTCTATCTCCAGAGTTATCAATGAGGTTACGGTAGAGCTGGAGCTACCCAAATCCTTACAAGGGGTGCACCCGGTGTTTCACGTGAGTCTACTAAAACCCTTTCTACAAGCACCAGAATGGCACCCCGAACCCGAAGCGGCAACTCCCATCATGGTACAGGGCGAACGGCACTTTGAAATCTCCAGGGTGCTCGATTCTCGGAGGCGCAGGGGCCAACTGGAATATCTTGTGCGTTGGAAACATTTAAATTCCAGTCACGATGAGTGGGTGTCCGCTGTTCACGTACAGGCTCCAACCCTTGTAACGGATTTCCATCGCCATTACCCGGACAAACCAGGAAATCTGGAGGGGGGGCCTTTGGGGAGGCGGAGTGTCAGCGAGGGCATGCAATCGGACCCGGGATAGCGAGGTGACTTTCGTTTCATCTCTCCTTCCCGTGGGAAGGAAGAGGCAACAGCCAAAAGGCTCGAGAGATCTCCACTTCAAAGTGACTTCCTGATTGTAATCCTGCTCTGATCTTAAGGTGTGAATTCTCTCTCTTGGTATTGGGGAACCTCTGATGTTTTGCATTTCAAAGATGTTACTTGTAAACATGCTAGCGTGTGTACTCTATAAGAATACCCTCCAAATGATTTGGCGCCATTGTAACGTTGTGTTTCATAGATTACTGTACCCTTCCTTTCAAATAAATTCTACTTTAACTCTCTGCTAACGTCTGGAGTAAAGTTGATGATTCCTGAGAGGCAACGGAGTCCTAGAATCTGACACCTGGAGACCAAGCCCTACGAGGAAAGGCTGAGGGAGTTGGGAACGTTTAGTCTGGAGAAGAGGTTGAGGGGGGGACACGATTGCTTTCTTTAAGTATTGGAAGGGCTGACACTTAGAGAAGGGCAGGGAGCTGTTCCTGTTGGCAGCAGAGGATAGGACTTGCAATAATGGGTTTAAATTGTGGGCGGAAAGGTACCAGCCAGATATTAGGAAAAATGTTTTTTACAGTAAGAGTTGTTCGACAATGGAATCAGCTTCCTAGGAGGGTGGCGAGCTCCCCCTCACTGGCAGTCTTTAAACAGAGGCTGGATAAGCACTTTTCAGGGATGCTCTAGGCCCTTGGTTCTCAACCTTTTTTGCTCAAATTCCCCCCGTTCACCATTGTTCAGAATATAATTCCCCCCTTCCCAAGATAGTCTAACTAAAAAAAAAAAAAAAAACCTAATTTTTTTTACAGATTGTACATAATCTACAGGACATCAAATTTTGGACCAACCCCCCACCCCGGAACCCTAAAATCCCCCCCCGGGGAGGAATTCCCCCCTTGATGAGAACCCCTGTACTAGGCTGATCCTGCATTAAGCAGGACTAGATGGCCTGTATGGCCCCTTCCAACTCTGTGATTCTATGATTCTATTTGGATGCTTGCTCAAAACTTGTGTGTGCATCTCAGTTCCTAGAAGGCCACTGAGCACACCCCGTTCCTTCACGGGACCAGCGTTTGGCCTGCTGGTTTCCTTCCCGGTGCAGATCAAGCAGCAGCGTCCACTTCGCCCCCCCCCTCCTTCCCAACTACTATTTCAGCTGATGTCCTCTGCAGTCAGGAAATATTTGCTCGGTTCATCTTGGCAGCCGTGTAGTTTACTGCTTTTTTGGGAAACGTATGGCGGCTGTGAAGTAAGCCAGGCTTGTGTCTGTGCGGTTACAGGGAGGCAGCGGCAAGACCCGTCTTTCGGGACAGGTGCCAGAAAACTGCGGTGCAGGGAGTGCTCGCCCAGGGCTTCGCTTGAACCAAGGTTTAGCCCGAAGACTTCTTTTGCAATGCTGTATCTACCGGTCTGGGACCTGAGAAGCAATACCTGAGTGTCTCTGAGCACGTGCAGAATGCCGTCCCAATATTATCGAATAGCTGCACCAATCTTCTCTCTATACATACATTTTTATCCTACCTAGGGGTGCCAGGTCCCTCTTCACCACTGGCAGGAGGTTTTTGGGGTGGAGCCTGAGGAGGGCGAGGTTTGGGGAGGGGAGGGACTTCAATGCCATAGAGTCCAATGGCCAAAGCGGCCATTTTCTCCAGGGGAACTGACCTCTATTGGCTGGAGGTCAGTTGTAATAGCAGTTTCTCCAGGTGAATTGATCTCTATCGGCTCTGGATCAGTTGTAACAGCAGAAGATCTCCAGCTAGTACCTGGAGGTTGGCAGCCCTATGGGGGATAGTCCCTGTATATTTTCCAGCATGGCTCCAAAAGAAGTTAGTTTTCTTCTCTCCTACCTTCCAAAAAGAATTTTTTGCTCAAGGACTCTTCATCCTGCCTATGAGACTGGCTGCTGGGTAGGGAGGTTTTTTTTTTTTGTTTTTGTATTAAATCTGTTGTTTATATGCCACTTCGAGACTCATTTGACCCAAAGAAAGGGTCTTAATCGGAAACAAATGACTAGTTTGCTACATGGTCATAATCACCCTTCTGAAACCAAGGCATCAATTTCTCATCAGTTCTGCAGTAAATCTTAGCATGCAGCGAATGTGTAGTAGCATGCGGTCTTTGATTGCCTCTGACAAATGACGTGCAGTCTGCTTTAGGAAATGTTGCAATAACTGCATTCATTCAATCTGTCTGTCACATTTTTTTTAATCCCACACTTCATCCCAAATTTATGTATTTGTTTACTTCATTTATACAGCAGTCTGAATAGCTAGAGCAAGCCTGATCTCCTTAGAGCTGGGAAGCTAAGCAGGGTTGGCCATGATTGGTTCTTGGATGGGAGACCACCAAGGAAAACTTGGGTAGCTACATCCAGGAAGGTAATGGCAATCCCCCCCCCTGCTCATCTCTATTGGCTGGAGATCAGTTGTAATAGCAGGAGATCTCCAGCTACTACCTGGAGGCTGGCAACCCAAACCTCAATGCCATAGAGTCCAATTGCCAAAGCGGCCATTTTCTCCAGGTGATCTGATCTCTATCAGCTGGAGATAGGGTTGCCAACCTCCAGGTACTAGCTGGAGATCTTCGGCTATTACAACTGATCTCCAAACCCCGCCCTCCTCAGGCTCTGCCCCAAAAACCTCCCGCTGGTGGTGAAGAGGGAGACCTGGCAACCCTAGGTGGAGATCAGTTGTAATAGCAAGAGATCTCCAGCTATTACCTGGAGGCTGGCAACCCTACTCAAAGAATGTCTGTTGTAGGGAGGGGAAGGGAAGGTGATTGTAAGCCGGTTTTATTCTCCCTTAAGTGGTAGAGAAAGTCACATATAATAACTAACTCTTCTTCTTCTTCTTCTTCTTCTCCTCCTCCTCCTCCTCCTCCTCATAACTGCTAAAGTGAAACACATAGACTCGGCCTCCTGCCTGCCTAGCCATTATTATTCGAGACAGCCTCCCCGGTCCTCAGCACCACTTCCCATTTGCGAACTAGAAAATAATTTGTTAACCGCAGTCCAGCATCTTCTCTCCTCACGAACCCACAGGAAAGAATTTATAGTGCCTTCTCGTGCCTGCGGCTGGAATCACGGAGGATGTGGGCAGGTTAGGCTGTGTATCAACAACTGGAAAATAGTTCTGGGGCTGTTGTCTCCTCGCAGAAATCTGTTTGAACTCCCTGCCTTATTTCACACAGTTATTTTCCAATGCTTGGGCCATGATGTTTGGAAGCGTCTCATAAGGATTCAAAGGCTATGCGTTCCACTCGTAACTTTCTAGAGAGTACCTGAAGGGGTTCATCTCTCGGGCACGTGAGGTTTGTTCCCCCCAAAATATGGCCACCGGCATGAAATGAAAAGGCAAAGTCATTGTACATTCATAGCGGTGAGCTGTTCTGATTCCCCCTGTATTCTCTGTGTGCCAGTGTGCTATACAGAAGCCATTGCAGTGTTTCCAGCTTTATGCGCACTGTTTCCCTAATGATCCATAAGGACAGCCTTGTGCATAGGAAGCAATAAAAACCTTTGGCTGTAACAGTCAAATCCCTTAAGGCTTACAGGCATTTAAATGTTTGGAAATATCAGATATCTAATAGCCAAATATGCCCCCCTCCCTCAGCTCACAAGGGGAGGGGCACACGGGGCTAAGAGAGATGTTTCTGCAAAGCTGGGGGAAATCCCAGGTTTGCAAAGAAAGCATGAAAAATGGGGGGGTGGCTACAAATTCCAGCCTGTCATGGTGTATTATTGGTTAGAGCAGAGGTTCCCAAACTGTGCTCCACGGAGCACTTGGTGCTCCGTGAAACATCTCTTAGTGCTCCGTGAAGAGACTGGAAAGAAAAATACTACTGTCATTCGGTTTAGTGTATAGGTGCGAAGTGAAAATTAGTGCTCCGTGATGAATTTCTCTCCAGAAAAGTGCTCCATGACTAGGGTTTGCCAACCTCCAGGTAGTAGCTGCAGATCTCCTACTATTACAACTGACCACGAGCCGATAGAGATCAGTTCTCATCAGAGCTGTGAGGGTAGGGTTCCCAGGTCCCCCCTCTCCACCGGTGGGAGGTTTTGGGGGCAGAGCCTGAGGAGGGTGGGGTTTGGGGAGGGGAGGGACTTCAATGCCTTAGAGTCCAATTGCCAAAGCAGCCATTTTCTCCAGGTGGACTGATCTCTATCGGCTCGAGGTCAGTTGTAATAGCAGGAGATCTGCAGCTACTACCTTGCAACCCTTTGTGAGGGTAAGATGCAAAAGGAGGAAGAACGTGAGCAAACCCACTTGCAGGATCTCATGGGACAAAACCGGACCAACCAGAACAATTCATGTTGCAACCTCCTGCTTCCTGTCAGTCCCTCTGGTGTGACTGTTTATGCCACTGGAGTAATATGTAGGATCTCTCCCATGTAGGAAAGTTCTTCTTACTCCAAACATGGAGCCATTTTGGCAAACCCTTGGAACTCCTGGCCACTTTAGTCAAAGCCCTCATTGCACAAGTGTACAGAAAACCTTGCGTGCAATCAGTCACGGTGCTTTGGACCCTGTCTCCCACTGGTGCTTTTAAAAAAAATGTGGTATCAGATTTTTAAACTGACGGACAGCCATGCAGGAGGTTAGATTTACAATTGGCCTTTCACCTTCCTGCATTCCCCCCACCCCACGATGAATTCTATCTGAACTGTATTTTTAGTCATCCGTGGACTTTTTTCTCCAGAGTCTTACACATTTGGGAATGGCTCATTAATATTTTAACCTCCTTCTTCCTGTCCAGAAACGGCTCTCGTCACTGTAAACAGATCTGGCTCCCTTACCAATCTGTCTTCCTGCTTTATGACTGAATGCATCTGTGGCAGGGCTGGTTCCTTCACCATCCCCTCTTACCATTCCCCTTACTGAGGTCCAGCGAAACTGATGGGAGTACTTCCAAAGTACGAGGACTCCAACTCAATTTGGTTGGCGATCAGAGGGAGAAGATGAAGGCAAGGCCTTGGTGAAACAAGGAAAGGGCTTCTCCAGCCTTAACAGTTTCACTAAAGACCAGACAGAGGTAGGATGGACGGGGCCAGCAGCAGGTGGGCAGGGAATGTGGATGGTCAGATTGTTGCTAACTGCATCATGAACACATGAACCCAGAAAGCTGCCTTATACTGAAATCAGACCCTTGGTCCATCAAAGTCAGTAATGTCTACTCAGACTGGCAGCGGCTCTCCAGGGTCTCAGGCAGGGGTCTTTCACATCAACCACTTGCCTGGTCCCTTTAACTGGAGATGCTGGGGATTGAACCTGGGAGCTTATGCATGCCAAGCAGATGCTCTACCACTGAGCCATGGCCCTCCCCTTGCTTCCTTGTGTGGCCTCAGTACCCATGAGCTGAGAGTAGTTGCAAAGAGGGCTGCCTATAGACCTGGAGAAAATTGTCCTGTCCCTTGAACAGAGGCTGATGGAGATCAGTTCACCTGGAGAAAATGGCCGCTTTGGCCATTGGACTCTATGGCATTGAAGTCCCTCCCCTCCCCAAACCCCGCCCTCCTCAGGCTCCACCACCAAAACCCTAAGCTTCCCCCTTGCCTCAATCTTGTCAACGCTGAGGACATCCTTCCTCCTAACAGTGTCCTTGTCTGGGTTTTGGTTAAGAAGCTGTTGATTCCTTGTGCTTGGACACCTCCCCGCCCAGCATGGTGTAGTGGTTAAGAACAGTGGTTTGGAGCGGTGGAGTCTGATCTGGAGAACCGGGTTTAATTCCCCACTCCTCCACGTGAGTGGTGGAGGCTAATCTGGAGAACTGGATTGGTTTCCCCGCTCCTACACACGAAGCCAGCTGGGTGACCTTGGGCTAGTCACAGCTCTGTTAGAGCTCTCTCTGCCCCACCTGCCTCACAGGGTGTCTGTTGTGGGGAGGGGTAGGGAAGGTGATTGTAAGCCGGTTTGAGTCTCCCTTAAGTGGTTGAGAAAGTCGGCATATAAAAACCAACTCTTCTTCTTTTTCTTCCATTTGACACGGAGTAGGACAGTTCACCTGAAACCACAGAACTGGACCACGCTGGGGTCAGTTCCTAGCGTAGCTTGCAGATGTCAAACGGCAGAGTAGCTTTACTGCTCGCCGGCACACTTGGCAAAGTCCCCAGCTGTCCATTTGCATCCTGCATGTCCTTTCAGGGAGAACGATTCAGACTGAAATTCATCTTGGCCGAAGCTGCCTCATTACACGGACTCCGTGTTACGTTTGGCTCGGAAATCCCTGTTTCCGTGACCAGCTCCTCATGAGGATCGTGTGTGAGGTCTCGCGTTCTTTTTCCTCTTCCCTCTCCCCAAAATCCAGCTCCAAATGTGTTTTTAGTAAAAATCCATCTTGCCCCACGGGCCACCCACTGGCTCCTTCTCCCCGATCTTCTGTTGCACATTCTGGCTTCCGATCCAGCATTGTCTGTCCAAGTCCAGCTCCTGGGGTGGGGGAGGGATGTTTTCTCAAGTCTGCTAACAATTTATACATCGGAGCAACATTTTCTTGTCGTCCAGGGAGCAACACATGAATGATGACGCATGGGCAAATCTTGCTCACTGATGTGTCCTTTGTTGATGTTGTTTAGGGTTGCCATCCTCCAGGTAGTAGCTGGAGATCTCCTGCTATTTCAACTAATCTCCAGCCAGTAGAGATCAGTTGCCCTGGAGAAAATGGCCACTTTGGCAACTGGACTCTATGGCATTGAAGTCCCTCCCTTCCCCAAACCCTGCCCTCCTCAGGCTCCGCCTATGGGAAGGGTCAGCTCAGACGATGAAACAAATAGCTAAATTTTGTGCTACAATATACAAGATTCATCAGACAAAGCGGGGGCTTGGCAATCTAACCTAAAATGGAAAATGTTATATTAATCTGAGGTTTTTAGATTATTTATTTATTTATTTATTTATTTTTTAAAGAATGATATATCTCCTAGTTTTAGAGACTGTATCTTTTAATTCTACCTTGTAATTGATATGAATATTTTAATGGCTTTGCCGTATTAATAAATCTGAATCTGAATGTGAACCCCCTGCATGATGCAGTAAATTCACAACTACCTCCCCCCCCACACCCCCAGTAACCTCTACTCCATGCCCAGAAGATGGCCAAGCCTAGGTGCCCCCCCTCTCATGATCTGCCTAAGGTCATAGAATCAGCATTGCTGACAGATGGCCATCAAGCCTCTGCTTAAAAACCTCCAGGGTAGGAGAGCTGAGGTACAGAAAACTTGTGGACCAGGCAAAGGTGGGAGACAGTCACGCTAACATCTAGCACATCTTCCTAGTTCCTTATTTCCAAATCTAGCCACAAATCTAGATGATACTGTCAAAGTTGTACCTCCAGCAAGACCTTTGGACCAACTTTGGAGCAGCCAGTGTGAAAAGCAGCTTTCCAGTTCCAGTGCAAAAAGAGCGCCTGTATGCAAATGAGCATTTAGGCGTAACTTGTTTTCAGCTTTCGGCTGTATCTTCAAAGTGGCCATTAAGTAATAAAGTATGGATAGAGTAACAGCCTTATCAATACCAGACAGCTAGGGTTGCCAACCTCCAGGTAGTAGCTGGAGATCGTGTGCTATCACAGCTGCTCTCCAGCTGATAGAGATCAATTCACCTGGAGAAAATGGCCGCTTTGGCAATTAGACTCTATGGCATTGAGGTCCCTCCCCTCCCCAAACCCCACCTTCCTCAGGCTCCGCCCCAAAAACCTCCCGCCAGTAGCAAAGAGGGACCTGGCAACCCTAGGTTTTCTAGACAAGAGATGTTCAGAGGTGGTTTGCCATTGCTTGACTCCATGTCACGTCCCTGGTATTCCTTGGTGGTCTCCCACCCAAATACCTGCCAGGGTCGACCCTGCTTAGCTTCTGAGGTCTGACGAGATCAGGCTAGCCTGGGTTACCCAGGTCAGGGCACCTTCTACCCAATGCTTTTAACTAGGGATTGAAACTAGGACCTTTTGCATGCAAGGCAGATACTTTGTTACTAGGGTTGCCAACCTCCAGGTACTAGCTGGAGATCTTCTGCTATTACAACTGATCTCCAGCCGATAGAGATCAGTTCCCCTGGAGAAAATGGCCGCTTTGACAATTGGACTCTATGGCCTTGAAGTCCCTCCCCTCCCCAAGCCCCACCCTCCTCAGGCTCCGCCCCAAAAACCTCCCGCCAGTGGCAAAGAGGGGCCTGGTGGCAACCCTAGGCTAGAGAGGGCAAGCAAACCCTGCAAAATTGCACAGTCTGGAAAGCAGGCGAAACAGCAGCTGCATTTTCCACTCCAAGCTCCAGCTTCGAAGACAAGGAGGAGTTCTTCCTTGTCTAAAAATTGAACACAATGTATAGTTTGTCGAAATCCAGCTTGTCGACTAGCCGATAATTTAGAACGTATGTATTTCCTGTGTGGTAGAGATGCCTCCCAGACCACAGAAGTAGAAGCTGTGCGCTTGTGTGGTCCCCAGAGCTTAATTTGAGCAAGAGCGCCGCCATTTCAGTGCCAAGTCTCGGAGCCAAGAATACAGGAAGTAAAAATAAGTGAGAGTGCCTCTGAACGCGTGCAGATTGCTCTTTGCACGCTCCTGGGTAATCGCTACCAGACGCTATCATCCGGGGTGTGGGCCAAGAGAAGAATTCACTTCGAACCAGGACTCTGCCTTAGAACTTGTGGACAGTGGAGAACAGTGCCTCTGAGCCTATGCAGAATACATTTCCCTTTTCACTAGGCAAGTGAAACTTCAGTGTAATGGGAAAGGGCTTCCAGGTAAAAGGTTGTGGCACAGACAGATTAGAGCCCTAGGTTATTTATGCACTGCTATTTCCCTTGCCTTCACCCCTCCGACAACTTCGGGTCTTTGTTAGGATTATGCATGCCGTTTCCCGTTACAGGTCGGCTCGCTCTCCCCCTTAGGGTTGCCAACCTCCAGGTAGTTAGCTAAGGTAAAGATAGTACTGGCTCTCAAAATGATTGCAAAACGTATATATTGACAATAACAAAAGTGCAAGTGCAATAGTGTGACAACGGAAACTTATCAAATCTAAAGACGGACTCAATACAGCAAGATAGTCAACAATAATATATACAAACAAATATGCCAACTGTAAAAAAGTCAATTCCGGCTTGGGGTCCAAGTCTGGGAAGTACAGATGCAAAGTCTCTTATTTCATAATCCTAACAGAAGGCAAAAAGAGGGAGATTGAAGTCGGGTCGGAACGCCGTCCGGATGCTTTGCGTTTTCGCCGCCACCGGGGGCAGCTTCTTCAGCTCTCCGTGTGCAAGGAGGCAGTGCTCCTACAACTTAAATATCAAGAGAATATCTTACATGTAAACAAGGGTATGATTCTCAGCTAGTCAATGCTTGCTCCCAGAGGGTTGCTCAATGTTCTGTCCAGATAGTAGCTGGAGATCTCCTGCTAGGGTTGCCAGGTCTGGGTTGGGAAATACCTGGAGATTTTTGGGGTGGAGCCTGATGAGGGTGGGGTTTGGGGAGGGAAGGGACTTCAGTGCAGGGTTGCCAGCCTCCAGGTACTAGCTGGAGATCTCCTGCTGTTACAACTGATCTCCAGCTGATAGAGATCAGTTCACCTGGAGAAAATGGCCGCTTTGGCAATTGGACTCTACAGCACTGAAGTTCCCTCCCCTCCCCAAACCCCGCCCTCCTCAGGCTCCGCCCCAACAACCTCCCGCCGGTGGCGAAGAGGGACCTGGCATCCCTACTTCAATGTCATAGAGTCCAATTGCCAAAGTGGCCATTTTTCTCCAGGTGAACTGATCTCTATCGGCTGGAGATCTGTTGGAATAGCAGGAGATCTCCAGCTAGTACCTGGAGGTTGGCAACCCTATCTCCACGAACATGGTGTAGTGGTTAAGAGCGGTGGTTTGGAGTGGTGGAGTCTGATCTGGAGAACCGGGTTTGATTCCCCACTCCTCAGCATGAGCGGCTGACGCTAATCTGGTGAACTGGATTTGTTTCCCTGCTCCTACACACGAAGCAAGTTGGGTGACCTTGGGCTAGTCACACTCTCTCAGCTCCACCTACCTCACAGGGTGTTGTGGGGAGGGGAAGGTGATTGTAAGCAGCTTTGAGTCTCCCTTAAGTGGTAGAGAAAGTCGGCATATAAAAACCAACTCTTCTTCTTCTTCTTCTTCTTCTTCTTCTTCTTCTTCTTCTTCTTCTTCTTCTATTACAACTGATCTCCAGGCGATAGAGATCAGTTTACCTGAAGAAAATGGCCGCTTTGGCAATTGGACTCTATGGCATTGTAGTCCTGCCCCTCCCCAAACCCCACCCTCCTCAGGCTCCGCACCAAAAACCTCCAGCCAGTGGCGAAAAGCGACCTGGCAACCCTACTCCCCCAGCTTTCCCCGTGTTTGACCATGTTTTCAGGGACCAGTTTTATCTCGAATTTGAAAATATGGGCAAAATGTGGGGAAAGGCAGGGGGAGAACGACGGCCGGAAACGGCACACATAATCCAAACAAAGACCTGAAGCCGTCAGTGCGGTGACCACGAGGGAAAGAGCCATGCACGAAAGGCCCCCGTATCTTGTACAAATGCAATTCTACCTGCGACAGGAAGTATAGAGATGGGCGCTGAACATTAAGGAATTCTAGCCAGCCTGGTTCATTTTGTTCTAGAGGTGCAGGACTTGGGGTGGGGGGTGGGGGGTTGCTGACTTCTGAACAGGAATAAAGCTGGTCTAGGCTTTTTGTGGAAATGTGGTGTTGGGAGAAGGGGACATTTCTCATGTGAAGCTTGTCAGAGTTTAATTACAATGCTCTTTCCCCCTTCCTGAGGGAGAATTCCCAGGGAGCCCACCTACCACAGAAGAATGATCCTTTAAGCCGATGTGTGCAATTGATCCCAGTTGGGTACGAAGGGGGGGGGTCACCTTCTCATGGCTGCGGCCCCGAAGGAATGCAGCGTCTTTTTCTTCCGTGGGCCTTCTCACCAGGTTTCGGCGAGTTTAATTAATCGAGGTCTGCTTCTTGTCATTTATCATTTTCTGCGGAGCAGGCTGGGATTTGCAGCGTTCACAATGGGAAGGGAAATTAAAGTCGCCGGTGGACTGTCAGTCTGTTGCTAAAAAGGCTTTCCTCTCAACGCACCTGGGGGCATCCCTTATGGTGTTGCCAATCTTCAAGTGGGGACTGGAGGTCTCCTGGAACACAACTGAAGAAAAAGGGGAACAAAGAAACTCAACCTAAAAGCCAGCCTAAAACTCAACCTCAAAGGGGTTGAGCTGAACACTTATCTAACAACCAATAAATCTATTTTTATTATATATTGTGCACAATTGTATTTAAAAACACAGGGCCTAAAATACAGGCTTCCTAAAAAGCACAAACATAGTTACAAATATTACTAACACTTATAAGCTTCCAACCTCCAGGTACTAGCTGGAGATCTCCTGCTACTACAACTGATCTCCAGCCAATAGAGATCAGTTCACCTGAAGGAAATGGCCACTTTGGCCATTGGACTCTATGGCATTGAACTCCCTCCCCTCCCCAAACCCCTCCCTCCTCTGGCTCTGCTCCAAAAACCTCCCGCTGGTAGCAAAGAGGGACCTGG
Organism: Euleptes europaea; assembly: GCF_029931775.1. Taxonomy (NCBI): domain Eukaryota; kingdom Metazoa; phylum Chordata; class Lepidosauria; order Squamata; family Sphaerodactylidae; genus Euleptes; species Euleptes europaea. The sequence goes on from NC_079329.1 coordinate 22,862,616, forward strand.
CAACCCTAAACACATAACAGTTGATGTTAGTACATAAAATGACCAACATCTGACCAGACACATTTGGGCCTTTTACAGGCCTTCCTCAGTGGTCATCAGGGTTGCCAGGTCCCTCTTCGCAACCGGCGGGAGGTTTTTGAGGTGGAGCTTAAGGAGAGCGGGGTTTAGAGAGGGGAGGGACTTCAATGCCATAGAGTCCAATGGCCAAAGCGGCCATTTTCATGACCAACATCCCCCCGTGAACTTGTGTGTGTGTTCGCTAAACGCCATCAAGTCGCTTCTGACTCATGGCAACCCTATGAATCAGTGTCCTCCAACACGTCCTATTAGCTCCTATGTTAACAACAGCTCCTATGTTAACAGCCTTGCTCAGGTCTTGCAGAGTGAGGGCTGTGGCTTCCTTTATAGCAGGGGTGTCGAACTCAATTGATACAAGGGCCGGATAGGACATAAATGCCACTTGGTCGGCCCAGGCCATGCCTTACCAGCCCAGATGGAGAGTGGAGGGGGTGGCTGCCTCCGCTGGCTCACAGGTAGGGTTGCCAACTGCCTGGTAGTAGCAGGAGATCTCCTGCTAATTCAACTGATCTCCAGCTGATAGAGATCAGATCACCTGGAGAAAAATGGCTGCTTTGGCAATTGAACTCTATGGCAATTGAACTCTCCAGGGGCTGGATCCGGCCGGCGGGCCTTATGTTCTACACCCCTGCTTTATAGAGTCAATCCGTCTCATGTTGGGTCTTCCTCTTTTCTTGCTGCCTTCAACTTTTCCTAGGATGATTGTCTTTTCCAGTGACTCTTGTCTTCTAATGTAACCAAAATGCGATAGCTTCAGTTTAGTCATTTTAACCTCTAGGGACAGTTCAGACTTGATTTGATCTAGAACCCACTTAGACGTTGCTGTTTTTTTGGCAGTCCACGGTATCTGTAAAACTCTCCTCCGACACCACATTTCAAAGGAATCTACTTTCTTCCTGTCAGCTTTCTTCATTGTCCAGCTTTCACACTAGGGTGGCCAACTCTGCGTTGGGAATTACCTGGGGATTTTGGGGGTGGAGCCTAAGGAGGGTGGGGTTTGGAGAGGGGAGGGACTTCAATGCCATAGAGTTCAATGGCCAAAGCGGCCATTCTCTCCAGGTGAACAGTTCTCTGCCACCTGGAAATCAGTTGTAATAGCAGGAGATCTCCAGCCACCACCTGGAGGCTGGCAACCCTATTTCACACCCATACATAGTAATAGGGAATGCTATGGCATGAATGGCCATGAACGTACTATTTTGGTAAAAAAAGGTATATATATTTCAGTGGTTGTACACCCTTATCCTGCCGCTCCAGTGACTGAGCCACGATTGGGGAGTAAGGTAGAGTATCTATGAAGTAAAACAACTTAATAATGCTGCACAAAGTGCACAAAGTGGTAAGCTGCAGTACTGCAGTCGAAAGCTCTGCTGCACATGGCCTGAGTTCCGTCCCGATGGAAGTCGGTTTCAGGTAGCCAAAGTCTGCCTAGTAAACGTCGGGATGTGACACGTCACCCCATGGGTCAGTATTGACCCAGTACTTGCACCGGGGACTACCTTTACCTTTTAAAGACATAGGCACGGGGCTGGCAAAAATGTTGGCTGCCCTGGATAGTAACGGACCACCAGGACCAGAATATTGTTTACAATCCCTCTTGCACGCTGTTGGAGGAAACTAAATACCGGTCCTTTCTATATTTGGGTCCGTGCGGAGTTTAAAATTGGCACTGCTGCGGTGGGTGCTCTGGGTGGCCTTAGGCAAATCTCTCTCTCTCTCTCTGTCAACCTTAGTTCCCCATCTGGAAAGCTGGAACAAAGCCAGCTCCATGTAAGAGCAGCAGAGCTGAGGACAGTAGAGTGCGTTTCCTGCCTCCACCTGTGCTTGGAAGACTGCAAGGCAGGGGGAGACCGGGGAGGGGGGACAGTTCATTCCTCTCCCAGCGGCTCCAGATGGGATGCTCTTCTGGTTTTGGTCGAGCCCACAAGCCTTGAGTCGATTGTCCTGCCAGAGGATTCACGCAGCCACCTGTTTTCGTTGTGTATAGCTCAAATGCACATTGCTGCTAAGCTACGCCTGCTTTGCATGCTGTTTCCTCCAGACAGATGAATGTTTAGGGTTGCCAGCCTCCAGGTGGTAGCTGGAGATCTCCTGCTATTACAACTGATCTCCAGGTGACTGAGATCAGTTCCCCTGGAGAAAATAACCGCTTTGGCAATTGGACTCTATGGCACTGAAGTCCCTACTCTCTCCAAAACCCGCCCTCCTCAGGCCCTACCCCCAAAATATCCAGGTCCTTCCCAACCTGGAGCTGGCAACCCTATAGATGTTTGAGTAGGGTTGCCAGATCCCTCTTCACGACCGGTGGGAGGCTTTGGGGGAGGAGCCCGAGGAGGGCAGGCTTTGGGGAGGGGAGGGACTTCAATGCCATAGAATCCAATTGCAAAAGCGGCCGTTTTCTCCAGGGGAACTGATCTCTGTCGGCTGGAAATCAGTTGTAATAGCAGGAGATCTCCAGCTACTACCTGGAGCTTGGCAACCCTATGTTCGAGGCAGTCTTATGCAACAAGAATGATATTCCCCCCCCAGCCCCTCCCTTGTTTCTTTTCGAGGGGAGTGGATTGCAGTCAGTTTGTCCCGTTTAGATGGAGCCAGGCTGAAATAGCAACAGGAAGTCGTGGCCGTATCTTAGCCAGGGTCGCTCGGGTTTGCAAAGTGATAAGTGAAACCGCAACGAAATAATATCACTGGTCCCAGATGGAGCCTTGGGAGCTGCCGTCGTCGTCCTTCTGGGTCATGGCGTGTGGGATGGAAGAAGTTATTTTGACCAATTTAAGGCATATTGTTGTTGTAGGCTTATTTATTATTACAGCAGGGATGATTGTACTCTGTGCTGCTTCTCCCCCCCCCCCCCCCAAAAAAAAGTCCTGCTGAACTAAATCCAGAGATGGACAAACTCTCCCAGTCCACAGTTCACAACTGGTAACAATTAAAAAAAATTGATTGGATGTCTACTGGATGGACAGTAATTATATTCAGGTTTGGTCTGTAGGCCCTGCGGCTGGGCCAATGGTATTATCAACATCATCACCGGGCAGAGAATGGGACCATATAGACAGCATGGTGTAGTGGTTAGAGTGTGGGACTGGAACTGTAGGGTTGCCAACCACCAGGTACGAGCTGGAGGTCTCCTGCTATTACAACTGATCTCCAGCCGACAGAGATCAGTTCTCCTGGAGAAAACGGCCGCTTTGGTAATTGGACTCTATGGCATTGAAGTCCCTCCCCAAACCCCTCCCTCCTCAGACTCTGCCCCAAAAACCTTCTGCCGGTGGCAAAGATGGACCTGGCAACCCTATGGAACTGGGGTCCCCACGTGGTGCCCGTTTGTGCCATGGTGATTCTTTTTCTAGCACCAGGTGTTTTTAGGAAGTGGGTGGGGTGGGGCTGACAGCTTCCAGGTGGCACCTGGAGATCTCTTGCTATTACAACTGACCTCCAGGTCAGTTCACCTGGAGAGAAGGGACAGTTTGGAGGGTGGACTCTATGGCATTATACCCTGCTTAGGTCCTTGCTCTCCCTAAATCCTGCCCTCCCCAGGCTCCATCCCCCAAAAAATCTCCAGGTATTTCCCAACCCAGAGCTGGCAACATAAGAACATAAGAGAAGCTATGCTGGATCAGGCCAAGGCCCATCAAGTCCAGCAGTCTGTTCACACAGTGGCCAACTAGGTGCCTCTAGGAAGCCCCCAAACAAGATGACTGCAGCAGCACCATCCTGCCTGTGTTCCACCGCACCTAATACAATAGGCATGCTCCTCTGAGACTAGAGAGAATAGGTATGCATCATGACTAGTAGCCATTTTAACTAGTAGCCATGGATAGCCTTCCCCTCCATGAACTTGTCTACTTAGAGTTGCCGTGTCCCTCTTTGCCACTGGTGGGAGATTTTTGGGGCGGAGCCTGAGGAGGGCGGGGTTTGGAGATGGGAGGGACTTCAATGCCATAGAGTTCAATTGCCAAGGCGGCCATTTTTCTCCAGGTGATCTGATCTCTATCGGCTGGAGATCAGTTGAATTAGCAGGAGATCTCCTGCTACTACCTGGCAGTTGAAGACAAATCAGACACCTCTATACACTTATCATAAGATGAGAAATTCAGTATAGGAATAGCTGTGAGCAATGCCAACAATATTCTGGCTCAGGGTCTCAGGCAGGGTCTTTCACATCACCTACTTGCCTAGTCCCTTTAACTGGAGATGCCACGGATTGAACCTGGGACCTTCTGCATGCCAAGCAGAAGCTCTACCACCGAGCCACGGCCCCTCCCGTGACAGAGATCAGTTCCCCTAGAGAAAATGGCTACTTTGGCAATTGGACTCTATGGCCTTGAAGTCCCTCCCCTCTCCAACCCAATGGGTATAACTGGAACACAGCTTCATACCAGGAGAGGGAACCTGCATCTTGCCATTGTATAAAATTGTGTGATTCTGCCCCTGTCAATATTCATTTCAAAAAGGGAGAGAGCTCAGAGCTTCAGCCTGCCTCGAGCATCACCTCCTCTGGCTGAGAAGCTCTTTCTGTAATCACCGATGAGTGCGGGAAGGTAGCATTGACTCAAGGATGAAGGGAAAGCGCTCTGCCCATGCACAGAGGCGCTCCTTTTGGACCTCGCTCCCTTCCCATGTTTGCAGTTTTCACCTGCCCAAGGAGATGGTAGTAGCATTAGTCCATCTGGAGGAAGAGGGAAAAAAATCCCACCCACAGAACTTCTCAAACCTTTAATTGCAGTCCTCCTCAGCGCTCCACCCCGTCTCCTGTTTGCATGTCGGATAAATATAAATGCAAACCCAGCCGCAGCCAATTTAACCTGAGCGAAACATTGGGAGGGGGGGAGGGGAGGGGAAAGCAATTTCACGGTCAACCACAATTACTAGCACAACCCAATCCCTTCATTACCAGACCCATTTCGGGGAGGTGTTTGGAGACACAAATCGGCATAATTAGACTCCTGTCTGCTTGTAATAAATACGAGATGATTGCTTATATCGTTCTCGGTCTGACAATATGTAATATATATATATATACAGATATATATGCAACGAGGGACTGTTTTAGATCCGAGGCAACGTGTGCGTGTTCGGTCCTCTTCTTGAGACCGGCGTCTTTTGCAAAGCTTTTGGGACGGCCGACTGTCACTCCTGGAACTGATTGACCCCTCTCTCGGGTTTTTGGGAACTTTTTCTTGATAGCCAACTTTGTTGCTCTCTGGCTATGCACCGAGAATGTCTTGTTGCTGTTGGGGGGGGGGAGCGGGGGGGGGGGAAGGGAAGCAGTTGTTATTCCAAGGCAAGGCAGGTTAGGATCCCAGTTAGGATAAGGACCATGGTGCATATGGACAAGAAGAAGAGTTGATTTTTATATGCCGATTTTCTCCACCTTTTAAGGCGAATCAAACTGGCTTACAATTCCTTCCCTTCCTCTCCCTGCAACAGGCACCTTGTGAGGGAGGTGGAGCTGAGAGAGTTCAGAGAGAACTGTAACCCAAGGTTGCCCCGCTGGCTTCATGTGGAGGAGTGGGGAATCAAACCCGGTTCTCCAGATTAGAGACCACCGCTCTTAACCACTACACCATACTGGCTTTAGCCTTCTTCTCTGCACCTTGGCTTGCCGGTTTCCTGTTGGGGCCGGGGGAACCCCTGCCCCTAGCTCCCATTGCCAGCCACTGCTCAGCTAGTGGCGAAACAGGGGGAAGGTATGATCATATTTCTTCCGGAAGGTGCTGTGGCTCAGTGGTTGAGCATCTGCTTGGCATGCAGAAGGTGCCAGGTTCAATCCCCGGCATCTCCAGTTAAAGGGACTAGGCAAGTAGGGGATGTGAAAGACCTTCTACCTGAGACCCTGGAGAGCTGCTGCCGGTCTGAGTAGACAATACTGACTTGGATGGACCAAGGGTCTGATTAAGTATAAGGCAGCTTCATGTGACATAGACGTGATGTCATCATGATGGTGATCCACCCTAAACTCTGTGGTTTATCCATAGAATTTGGGGCAAATGCTAAAATGTCACCCAGCATGATGACATCATGTCCTTGTCATGTCAGAAGCAATACGATGTTTTAGCATTGGCCCAAACTCTATGGGTAAACCACAGAGTTTTGGGTGAAGGCTAGACTGTCACCCTGACACAATGATGTCACTTCTGGGTCATGTAGAAACTATGGCATTGCTCTGGGGATGCTGATCCTCCTAACAACCAGGAAATCCCTGCTGTCTCCTCCCGCCAGTTACCAGGCTGTGCCTTTGCCTGACAACCCGTTTTTCCAATATGAAAAGTCGCAGAGGGGGTACCATTTGGGGAAAGCCACCTGTTCCGTGGGACATGCACAGGTTCCCACAAGAGACCCAAGAGCAACCCCCCCAGGGGAAATGGCACAGGGAGGACTGAAGCCCCGGTCCATACGCACATTAAAGGTTAACACCTCCACAGGCCTGTTTTCAAGGGACCGTGAGAGATGCAACCAACTCTGCCTTCCTTGCACACTGACCAATAAAACTTGGTTTGCAGTGCACATTTATTTGGAATACCACCTGCTGGACTCCTGCACCTGTTTTAAAGTAAAGAGAGATGTAAAAAAACAACAACAATCTGTTGTAAGTAAGTGTAAATACATCATTAATTCCCTGAAATGTGAGGTTGGTGTGATGACTCATAGGCCATTTTTGCACGGTCAATTTTGATCAAAGCTCTTTTTAAAAATGCGACTTTAAAAAATGCCTTTTCATGGTCCCGACGCAAAAGGAGAAGTTCCACTCCCCCCACTCGCCTGCTCCTTTGTTCCTGTTTGTATGGCCATTAGCATATGCATGCTAACGTGCCTCTTTTGTTTTGCATTGTTCCTTGAGGGTGATTCTTCCTGCAAACTCCAAAGGTCGGGTTAAATGGGCTCTTTGGTAATGCAAAGCAGGTATGTGCCGGCTTCGCAGTCACTTCCGGAACGACGGTTCAGCGTGCAAAATTTAAAAAAAATATGTGGGGCAATTCAGCTTGGAATGCGCTGCTAATTACCATGGGAAAATGGCCATTGATTATTTTCTGCATTTTATTTCCCATTGTCATGTGCCTGGCCATCTTTCATGCGCAGGAGAACAGCCATTGCTCAAATAGCTACCTCCAAGTTCTTTCAGAATGTCTGATTTCCCCCCCCCCTTCAGTCCGTCCAGCAGGCCTACGACATAGCTGTAAATAGATACCCCTTCTCAAACCGCCACGCTCCCAAACCACACTGCTGTCAAACCGAAAATTATAGGTTGGACTGTTTCAAGCCTCCATTTGTGGCCTGCAAGCAGGGTTTGCAACCAATGTGCAGCTGCCTTTTGCATATATGAAATCACAGGAAGTGTTTCTTCCGTCTGCTCATTGGCCATGCTGGCAAATGTTTGAAAAACCCACTGCATAAGCTCCTCCTTTTAAGCATGGAGGCTCTGCTTCATAGCCAATAAAATCCCTAGAGCTTTGGGCCCTGCTACATATGCCACCTTGCCTTGCTTTAGCTAAGCCCACACATGTTCAAGAAATAGTGGTCCCAGTACATCTCTATCTCCAGCAAAAGAGGGATACAGATGGGCCAAGATGAGCATCATAATGTGCATGATTAGGGTTGCCAACCTCCAGGTACATGACCAAGAAAGCACAGGCGTCAATTACACAGGCAATAATTAAGTCGCAGACTACTATGTAGCAATAACAAAGTAACAAGGCTGAAGAAGCCATTATTGGTGAAAGTGTCCTTTTATCCGGAAGACGTTTCCGTTCCGTTTGACGTTTAGTGCCACCTCGGTCCTCGTTGGAAATCCCGCAGCACATGGCCAGCAGATTAAGGAGTCCGTTTTTCGACACAGACCTAATCAAATCTTTAAAGAATTTTTCCCACTTCCTGGACCAGCTCTTACAAAGACTGATATTATAAAAGGAAAGTCTCAAGGACTTAAAGGGAAACATTAGACATAGATTTTTTTGTATATATATCGTTCTTTGATCTTGTTCTCTGATATTAGTTGTACCATGTTCCCCTGTTTGACTATCGCTCACTTGTAGATATTTCTCACACTACTTGTTGTATTGACTGTCTCCTTTTGAATATATGTTTAGAACTGAGCCTAGTGCTGATTATTTTTGCTAAACCTCCAGGTACTAGCTGGAGATCTCCTGCTATTACAACTGATCTCCAGCTGATAGAGATCAGTTCACCTGGAGAAAATGGCCGCTTTGACCATTGGACTCTATGGCATTGGAGTCCCTCCCCAAACCCCATCCTCCTCAGGCTCCACCCCAAAATCCTCCCGCCAGTGGTGAAGAGGGACCTTATGCATGATGCATCTCAAGGTGCATCTTTATCCACATCAGCTGCTGGTTCAAAGCAAGATAACATTTCAACTTCTGCAGGAGCAATTAGGCACAATATATATAACAAGGAAAGGACTCATGTGGGGCATCTTATTCTTCCCTCCCCCGCGTATCCCCCTCCTCACATAATTTCCTTCTTCCCACCCCTGGCAGCCCCTATAGCTTCTCTCCTTTCTCTGCTTCCTTCTTTTCCTCCCACCAACCAACCAATCTGCTTTTATCTCCCCTCCCCAGCCTTCAGCTTTTTTGCTTCCTTTCTCCACGCAGCCTTTCCTCTTTTCTTGTATTCCGCCCCCTCAATTAACTTCCGTTTTCCATTCCCCTCTTCAGCTGCTTCTTCTCTTCTCCCTTTTACCAGCTTTCTTCCCTTCCCATCTTTGATCTTTTATAGTCTCTGCTCCACTTTGCCTTTGACTGAGAAAAACCGATTGTCAATATTGTGGTGGCTGCCTAGTAAACACCCTCCAAATGGCCACCAAGATCTCAGAACATAGCCTTGTGAGATCTTAGCAGGCATTGATCTCTTAAAGCTACAGGCATTGGTTCTATTGTACATTTTTTTTGGGGTTTCAGGTTTTCTGCAAACCTGGGGCTTATCTCATATTCAGAGGAACCCCTTCCCTTTCTGTCCCTGGCCCCTTTCTGTGGATTGTTTGGTCCACATTCTTAAGCCTGGTTCAGAAATAAATATAATGATAAAAATTTACACTACCTGGTTGAATCCATAAATATCATGTGCGTGAAATGCACAGTGCTATGGTTGCCAGCTCTGGGTTGAGAAATATCTGGAGTTTTTGGGGGCAGAGCCTGAGGAGGGTGGGGTTTGGGGAGGGACGTCAATGCTATAGAGTCCAGTTGCCAAAGTGGCCCTTTTCTCCAGGTGAACTGATCTCTATTGGCTGGAGATCAGTTGTAACAGCAGGAGATCTCCAGTAACCCTACACAGTTCCTATATGTACATGACATGCATAAAGGAAGTTATGTCCCTATTTTCCAAATGGGGGGACAGCAAGATTTCTCAAACCATTTCTGAAATTAGAGGTGGCAGGGCTCAGTTTGTCCTCTTCCTTGATACCCTATCTCCCTATCCCCAGGGAGAACTAGAAAGAAGAGTTGGTTTTTATATACTGACTTTCTACCACTTAAGGGAGAATCAAACTGGCTTACAATCACCTTCCCTTCCCCTCCTCACAACAGACACCCTGTGAGGTAGGTGGGGTGGAGAGAGCTCTAAGAGAGCTGTGACTAGCCCAAGGTCACCCAGCTGGCTTTGTGTGCAGGAGTGGGGAAACAAATCCAGTTCACCAGATTAGCCTCCGCCGCTCATGCTGAGGAGTGGGGAATCAAACCTGGTTCTCCAGATGAGACTCCACTGCTCCAAACCACCACTCTTAAGCACTACACCATGTTGGCATTCTGCATAGGCTCAGAAGCCTGTCAGGACATACCACTGCATATGTTTTCTTTCCTTCCTCTGCCCTCGCTTTTGTTTTTCCCATGGTCTGTCTTAGACTGTAAGCTCCATGGGGCAGGGAACTCTCTCTTTTTCGGCTGATGTAAGTGCATAAGGCCCAATAATCACGCTGTTATGTCTTTGATCCTGTGGCTTTATCCAAGTACACAAACTTGGCACCGAGAGCACATCTGAAGGCTGAGCTTCTACTTTCATCTATGGCAGTCACCCCGACACCCCCCCCCCCCAGCCAGGCTGCAATTCCCACCATATGGAAGAACCCCCCTCAGCGCCCTCTTCGTTTGCGAGGCGGCAGATCCCGCTGGCTTCAGTGTCGAGGAGATGGAGCCAAACGCTGCCCCCCCTTCCCACCATCCACCCCCACCCCCAGCAGATCTGACTGGTGGGAACGGAAGGGGCTTTTGCCGGAGGACGGAGCAGACTAATAACAGCAAGGTGGAAGGCCTGCAGTTTGAAGGGGGGGGGGGAACATGGTCACGTTGATTGATGGGGCGGACAATTTTGAGCTGTGTGTTGGCAGGCCCTCCTCCCGCCCCTTGCTGGGTTCCCAGGCTCCTGGGTGATCTTTGGGTACAAGGGGAGTTCCTTCCCTGGGAGCGTGGAAAGGGAAGGAGCGGGGCAGAGGGAATGTGGGGGAGAATCTGATTACTGAGCGGTAGAATGTTAGTTCAAGGAGTCCCAAGAGAACTAACTGGTAAAAAGTATTCCCCGACCCCCCCACCCGGTTTCCTCCTGCAAACCATGCAATGGTGGCTTGATCTGAGCCAGGCTGATCTTCAGAACCTGCTTTATTGCCAACGCTCCAGTTTACTCTCACCACAGAAGAAGAAGAGGAGGAGGAGGAGGAGGAGTTAGTTTTTAAATGTCCACTTTCTTTACCCCAGATTAGAGTCTGCTTCTCATGTGGAGGAGTGGGGAATCAAACCCGGTTCTCCAGATCAGAGTCTGCCACTCTAAACCACCACTCTTAACAGCTACACCACACTGGCTCCCTACACATCTGAGACTAAGGTTACCAACCTCCAGTTACTAGCTGGAGATCTCCTACTATTACAACTGATTTCCAGGTGGTAGAGATCAGTTCCCCTGGAGAAAACGGCCGCTTTGGCAATCGGACTCTATGGCATTGAAGTCCCTCCCCTCTTCAAACCCCACCCTCCTCAGGCTCCGTCCCAAAAACCTCCCGCCAGTGGCAAAGAGGGACCTGGCAACCCTATTTGAGACTCCTTAAAGGTAGCGAAAAGCAGGGTATAAAACTCCTTTCTTCTTCTGTCAATGCTCCCAATGCATGCAGTGGCCACGTTGTCCGACGAATTTCACATTTTGACCATAGGGTAGAGATTATCTTTAGTCACCCTACTTGTGGATTATAACCATGTAGTAGTGAGCAAACTTCCACCATATTGCAGTGTCTAAGAAGGGAGAGTACTGAGGGACTCCATGAAAATAACCTGCCCCTGCTACAAATGGAGGAATTCAAAGCAGTCTCCACACGAGAGCTGTAACATATAAGCCAGCCTACCGTTTGGCCAAAAAGATGACCAGTTTTAAAAGTGAGAAGCTTGAAACTTCAGCAAGTGACTGACAGCTAATGCAAGGGCAAAAATTGACGTGGCAATGGAAGGGTGAGGTAGGGTTGCCCATGCCCACGCCTGCTTGGGAAATACCTGGAGGTTTTTGGGGTGGAGCCTGGGGAGGGAGGGGCTTGAGAGGGGAGGGCCATCAGCAGGGTATAATGCCATAGAGTCCATCCCCCAAAGCAGCCATTCTTTTCAGGGGAACTGATCTCTATGGTCTGGAGATCAATTGTAATACCTGGAGGTTGTGAAAACAGCAGCACGAAGGCTCACAATAACGTAAATGTTACTGTTTCAAAATTGTATTCAAACTTGTTTAGAAAATATTGACAATATTTATAACTCAAAATGAGAAAGCATTACATCATGCATTGATACAGATTCAACTCAAAGTAAGTACTAGGTGCAATCCTACACCAAAACAATATACATGCTCAATGGGCAACTGAATCCTAAGGTAAGTTCAAAAGAAAGTCCACCACAGATGTGTGGTATGAATGTAAACAGTCTCTGTGATACACTCAATTTTTCAGAGGAAGCCAAGACGATACCTCCGGCTTGGTATTCGTTTCGCTTGTGCTTCTTCAGTTGAATGTCATCTTCATACTGAAGATGACATTCAACTGTTGACCCTCTGGATCAACTTTAAGACTTTGATGGTAAGAATTAAACTCTGAATTTTTTTGTAAGTGTACTTTATTATTGTATACACCTAGATGTAGTTGGATATGTATACTATATTATAAAAGCTTTTATTTTGCTTAGAGAATCTTTGTATGAAGATGCTTGCACATCACTTAGGGTTGTCAACCTCCAGCTGCTGGCTGGAGATCTGCTATTACAACTGATCTCCAGGCGACAGAGATCAGTTCGCCTGGAGAAAATGGCAGCTTTGGAAGGTGGACTCTGTAGCATTATACCCCTTTGAAGTCCCTCCCCTTCCCAAACCTCACCCTTCTCAGGCTCCACCCCCAAAATATCCAGGTATTTCCCAACCTGGAGCTGGCAACCATGACATCACTGCGTCCAAGCCGTATGAAAATGTTTTCCAACAGCTGCTATCTGAACTCTGTTGGAGATGCTGGAGTGGAGATTGAACTTGGGACCTTCCGCACACAAAGCATGTACTCTACCACTCAGCCACGACCCTTCTAAAAGGCTTTCACGCTTTACCTGGGTGTGCTATACTTTATTCTTAAATTGTGCCAAATTACAGGGCTTGATTATGAAGGTCAAGCTGGGAAGCAAAGCGCTCTTTCAGTTCCTGGACTATAGTTAGAAGAATATAGAAGGATGTACCCCACTGTAATCCATCTACTTGCAAAATGTCCCTGGACACCGCTTTCAAATACCTGCAATGCATAGAGGAACCCCCCCCCCCTACTACATAAGAACATAAGAAAGGCCATGCTGGATCAGACCAAGACCCATCAAGTCCAGCAGTTAGTTCACACAGCGGCCAACCAGGGGCCTCTAGGAAGCCCACAAACAAGACGACTGCAGCAGCATTGTCCTGCCTGTGTTCCACAGCACCTAATATCATAGGCATGCTCCTCTGATTCTGGAGAGGATAGGTATGCTTCATGACTAGCATCCATTTTGACTAGATAAGAACATAAGAACATCCCTGCTGGATCAGTCCAAGGCTCATCAAGCCCAGCCGTTTGTGCACACAGTGGCCAACCAGGGGCGTCTAGGAAGCCCCCAAACAAGACGACTGCAGCAGCACCATCCTGCCTGTGTCCCACAGTACCTAATAGAATGGGCATGCTCCTCTGATCCTGGAGAATGATGTGCTTTCGAGCTGGATCGACTATTTGGATCTACACCAACTGCAAGACGGCTATTCAGAATGTCCTCTGACAATTTTGTACTTTCCCCTAGATAAACGGTCAAGAAAGCGTTGTGAACCGCAGTAGAATACTGCCATCTGGAGACCGAATGCAGAAGTTACCAAAGGAAGTCACGTTCTGCCAGATGGTTCGTTTTGTAATTCCCCCGTTGGATGTCCGGCTTTCAACAGTGGTCAGAACAAGGGTGGGGAACAACTCTTGCCGAACAAAAATATGTCCAAACACACACCTTTATTTTGTTAGAGCCATGCATATGGATAGGCATTGCCGTGCTCAATTAGGAACAATCTGGGAGCTGACAGCAATACTTGGAACAGGCAAAGAAGTAACAAGACATGGGGTGGGATCCAGCCAACTTGTTTTTTTGCTCAGTCTCATCCAATTCTCCCCCACTTTTCTCTATCGAAAGGAGTCTCAATGCAGTTTACAATCTCCTTTTCTTCCCCTGCCCACAACAGGCACCTTGTGGGATGGGTGGGGCTGAGAGAGTTCGGAGAGAACTGTGACTGACCCAAGGTCACCCAGCAGGTTTCATGTGGAGGACTGGGGAAACAAACCCAGTTCCCCAGATTAGAGTCCACGGCTGTTCTCCACTACACCACACCAGCTCTCCTCCTCTACTATTAATAATTTAAAAATAGAAAGAGGGCTTCAAGCGTTTCCATCGAAACATATCCCTGTGACATAGCTCTTAGCTTACTCTCCACTACCGAAAGAGTCCAGTTTTGAAGTCTGCGGTGGACTGAAATCTTACAGCTTGGACTGATTGTTTTATTGTTTGCTCTTTAAGACTTAAGATAGTCAATCCCAGGAGCTCTGTTTTGTCATTGCGATTGTGATGATTCAACTGTGCATCAGGGAAGAGTCTCTTGATATGTGTGGTCACTAGGGTTGCCAGGTCCCTCTTCACCACCGGTGGGAGGGGTTGGGGGCGGAGCCTGAGGAGGGCAGGGTTGGGGAGGGGAGAGACTTCCATGCCATAGAGTCCAATGGCCAAAGCGGCCATTTTTTTCAGGGGAACTGATCTCTATAGGCTGGAGATCAGTTTGTAACAGCAAGAGATCTCCAGCTAGTATCTGGAGGTTAGTAGAAAAGATGGCACGTAGGCTCAATTGAACAACAGATAATAAATACACTACCGTATGTTGCTGGAACCAATCAATTTGTATTAACCTGTTGTACAAAAACTAATTATTTTTATGACATTAATTCATGTCCACTATATGTCCTTCAGTTCAAAATAAACCAAACATACAATAATACACAAAATATTCCCCATACAATTACATACAAGAGTCTAAACCGGTCTCTTTAAAAGAACAGAATAAAATGCACTTTATGGCCACAAGTGGCTCCATTGTGCCGAAAGACCATTACATATTAAACCAATACAATACTCTATGAGTCCAATAGACTCTAATTAGATAGAGTGTCCAAAAAAAAGTCCTTGGATGAGGATTATTTTGGGTATTATTGAATGGTTGGTTTATTTTGAACTGAAGGACATATAGTGGACATGAATTAATGTCATAAATATACCGTATTTTTCGCTCCATAGGACGCACCGCTCCATAAGAAAAAATCTTGTTTTCCTCCTCTAAAAACTTGTCTTATGGAGCGAATGCCAGCTGGGCACGTGCGCGTCGGGACGGCGCGAGACGGCATTCCCTGCCCCGACGGCCAGCTGGGAGGCAGGCCGGGCCGCACAGAGCCGGCTGGGCGCGTCCGCGTCGGGACCATAAGACGCCCCCCCCCCAGCTGGCCGTCAGGGCGGGGAAAGCCAGCTCGCGCCAGCCGGCTCTGTGCGCCCCGTCCACCTGCCAGCTGCGTCTTATGGAGCGAAAAATACGGTAATTAGTTTTTGTACAACAAATTGATTGGTTCTAGCAACATAGTGTATTTATTATTTGTTGTCTTTTCTACTAACTTTTCCTAACTCAGCATAGGTATCTGGTTTGCATAAGTATCTGGAGGTTGGTAACTCTAGTGGTCGCCATTTTGTTTGATGAGGGCAACATGTGTCTTTTCCAGCTCCAGAATGTGCAATTTGGCAACCCAGATGTGAGGTCACATTCTTACCTACTGAAGCTGGAAAAGGCACGCCTCGCCCTGTCTACAAAAAATGGAGACCATGAGAATCAGCAGGGTCACACACTGTCCCATTACCCAAGGCTGGAGTGCCAAAATCGTAAAAATTGAATAGGGCTCGGGAGTAACTCTAAGCCACGCACCTGTGCATGAGAACTTGATGGATCAAAATGACCGGCTATTGATGCCTATCAAGCACCGGAAAAGAATTTTATTCCCCTGCAAAAACATGAGCTGTTAATTAGAGGAGGGAAGGGATGATAGGTTACCACATACAGGAAATTAAATATTCATGTATCAGCAACCGGGATCAAACAAGGAAAAGAGGGAAAGTTTTTGGGTTTTTTTGTCTGTAGCTTCAAAATGCACCAACTTGAATCATACTTAGAACAGCCATTAAAGAGAGCAACAATTTCCCCCCTCCCCATAGCTCACGTTGGTGATCCCCTGACCTGGATGGCCCAGGCTAGCCTGATCTCGTCAGCTCTCAGAAGCTAAGCAGGGTCGGCCCTGGTTAGAACTTGGATGGGAGACCACCAAGGAATACCAGGGTTGTTCACACAACACATAGTTAAATTGTGGAACTCCCTGCCATAGGATGTGATGATGGCTGCCAATTTGGAAGGCTTTAAGAGGGGAGTGAGACATGTTCGTGGAGGAGAGGGCTATCCGTGGCTACTAGTCAAAATGGATACTAGTCATGATGCATACCTATTCTCTCCAGGAGCAGAGGAGCATGCCTATTGTATTGGGTGCCATGGAGCACAGGCAGCATAATGCTGCTGCAGTCGTCTTGCTTGTGGGCTTCCTAGAGGCACCTGGTTGGGCCACTGTGTGAACAGACTGCTGGACTTGATGGGCCTTGGTCTGATCCAGCAGGGCTTTTCTTATGTTCTTCCAAGTTGGCAGCCATCACCCCATCCTGGGACAGGGAGTTCCACAATTTAACTATGCATTGGCCAGTCCGCCTTTGGCCATGGTCCTTCAAAAACTCCTGCTGAGATAGAAGACGAGGTGGCCATGGGTTTACCCACCCTGTTTCTTCCATGGTCTTGACTTTCTTCAGATGCTGAACCAGAGGGCTTGTAGAATTGCCTTGGGGGGATTTAAAGGCATTGCAAGCTGGAAAATCCGAGCAACCTGATGGCTTCCATCTTCTCCCTTGGGACTGTTCTAATGTGCCCCTCGAGGATTGTTACAGTTTTTCAGCAGGGGGTCGAAGAACAGGGTGACTGAGGTTTATGTGCGAGGTGGTTGCATCAATAATCTTCATAGTTTCCCATTAGACATTTCATTACATCTGGCTTCCCCCACCCTTTCTGATCATGGGTAATCTAAGGCTTTCATTTCAGAAATGATTTCTCTGAAGTGATGGCTTTAATGGAAATGACCCATAAGCCTCATTAATCAAGTTAACATCGCAGTGTAAAAATTGTGGCACTGCTTTGCCTGTGTCCGCCTGTGTTTAAGATCTTCTCAGATATATTTTTGTCGCAAATGATACAACCCCACTTTTCCCCATTAAAAATGGGAAAGAAATCGCCCTTCTGTCTCCTGGATGAAAATGGCAGTTTAAAGTGGGCCCCTCTTTTAAGTTTTTTTCTCTGCAGCCCCATGGCAGAGGCTCAAGGGAGGAGACATCGGTTGGTCTATTGTGCAATGCAATGATGCACCCATGGATATCAGGTACATAATGCCCAGTCTGCCGCATGACATGAGCATGGGGGTGCAGGGCTTATAGCAGAAGCAAAGCTCCCCCATACTCAATTCTGACCTTTCTTCCTGAGATCATAGTATTTCCTTGGAGAACCTGCGGGAAGAATTCAAAACCCTGAAATTCCAGGTCACATCCTGAGATCTGGAAAGCAGGGGGTGGGATCCACACTAAAGTTTCCACTAATGGAAGGTCTTTTATGCATGGTTGTTTGGCTCGCCATCACCCCTCCGATGAGTTTGGGTCTAGACTTTGTTTGGATTTTGCATGCCGTTTCAGACCATCAGAGGTCACCTCGCTCTCCCCCTGCCTTTCCTCACATTTTGCCCGCATTTTCAAATTTGAGATTAAACAAGTCCCTCAAAACGTGGGCAAAACGTGGGCAAATGCAGGGGGAGAGCGAGGCGACCTCTGACGGTCAGAAATGGCACACATAATCCAAACAATGACCCAAAGTTGTCGGAGGGGTGATGGCGAGGGAAACAGCCATGCGTAAAAAACCAAAGTCTCTTACAGCAGAGGAACAGAGTTTGCCTGCCTTTGGCTGCAGTCCCTTGTTCTAAAATGCTGTCCCTGAAGAACAGGGGTCTCTCAAGAGTGGCAGGAGAGGCAAATTGGTGATTTGCAGGGGGAAATGGCAGAAATTGCACCTCTGCCTCTGTCAATGGAAAATGTAATATGAATCTAATGCATGGAGAAGGGAAGAGGGGAAATAACAGTGCTTAATATCCCAAATAAGAGGTGCTAGGTCTCAAGCCACCTTAGAAATTGTATATGTTGTCCTACTTAATCTCAGAAATGGAAGCCAAGGACATTCTGCTCATGCTCCAAGGCACCTTCTTTCTATTTTCTGAACTCACATGTTTCATTGTTTTTTTTTCTTTTGCATTGCAATGGGGTGCCACAGTTAAACTATGGAGAGTTGTGCTTCAAACTAATTTCACTAAATTAAGAATCCCCTCTCATACCGTCTCCTTACACAGTCAGATACATGGATGAGGTTACGATGGGTAGCTGTGTTAGTCTGAGAGCCCACGTGGTGTAGTGGTTAAGAGCAGTGGTTTGGAGCTGTGGGCGCTAATCTGGAGAACCGGGTTTGATTCCCCACTCCTCCACATGTGCGGTGGATGCTAATCCAGTGAACTGGATTTGTTTCCCCACTCCTACACATGAAGCCAGCTGGGTGACATTGGGCTAGTCACAGCTCTCTGAGCCCCACCTACCTCACAGGGTGTCTGTTGTGGGGAGGGGAAGGGAAGTTGATTGTAAGCCTGTTTGATTCTTCCTTAAGTGGTAGAGAAAGTCAGCATATAAAAACCAACTCTTCTTCTTCTTCTGCTTCTGCTTCTGCTTCCGCTTCTTCTTCTTCTTCTTCTTCTTCTTCTTCTTCTTCTTCTTCTGCTGCTGCTGCTGCTGCTGCTTCTGTCACTAGCAGTAGAAAAGAGCAAGAGTCCAGTAGCACCTTAAAGATTAACAAAATTTCTGGCAGGGTATAAGCTTTCGTGAGCCACAGCTTGCTTCTTCAACAAGGTTGGCTGTTTTGTCGCTGACTCACGGATGTCTGTGATCTCCCCCCACATCTCCCCCCCTCCACCACCACCACCACCACATTACAGAATAGGACAGAGTCATTCAACATTTGAGCACATTTGAAATCTGATAGCGGTCGGATAAGCCGGGAGAGAGAACAGGAGGTTTTGGGCGCGCAGACAAAAACCATTAGAAAACCATTAGAAAGGGCCAACAGCTGGGAGGTGGTCAGACGAAAACGAGCCCTGAAATAAACCCCATTTCCTGGTGGAGGAGAATGAGTAAATTCTGGAACTGCTTACTGGGCAGAAAAGAGGGGAGGGGGCAGCATGTGTGCGCCAGACAGTTTTCACATGACTTGCACCTGAAAGAGCTATATAGGGACCCTTGTTCAGGGCACGCCTTCACTGTTTGAACTGTCCCAGTTAATGCGCCATTGCTGCACTTTGAAGATGGGCAAACTACGCATTGTCTTTGACATGAGTCTACTGGATTGCATCTGTGAGTCCCCAGTGGCAACTCCATTGAGAAGCAACACAGGGTCCCAATTCAGATCCAAACGGCAGCACAGGGGGAGGAGATGGTCAATGCCATTTCGCCAAGTTGAAATGGCCCCAGAGGGGCATTATTTGCCCTATGAGGGGGGCTGCATACACCAGTACTTTGATCCTTAGAAGACATCTCAGACGTTACTGTCAGGCATATTGGGAGTGTGCTGTATCAGCAGTGCATGAGGGCATACGAAGGAAAGCACAGAGCATACTCGCAGGCAGATGCTCTGTTGCAGCTGGGAATACTTCATCCTTGCAGGGCAGTAAGCACACCATGATGAATCATCGCCCTGCAGATGCAGCCTTGGAATGGAGTGAGTGAGGGTGCGCAAATCTTTTTCCATCTGCAGTTTTATGGCTCCAGACCACCCCTCCCTCCAGCAGGTTGACCACTTGTGAGGTTTCTGACCGGTTTGCTCTCATGAATGTAGAAGAAGAAGATGAAGAAGAGTTGGTTTTTATATGCCGACTTTCTCTACCACTTAAGGGAGAATCAAACTGGTTTACAATCACCTTCCCTTCCCCTCCCCACAACAGACACCCTGTGAAGTAGGTGGGGCTGAGAGAATGTGACTTGCCCAAGGTCATGTGGAGGAGTGGGGGAACAAATCCAGTTCACCATATTAGCCTCCGCCGCTCATGTGGAGGAGTGGGGAATCAAACCCGGTTCTCCAGATCAGAGTCCCCAGCTCCAAACCACCGCTCTTAACCACGACACCACGCTGGCTCTCCACTGAAGAAGAGTTGGTTTTATACCCCGCTTTTTTCTATCTTCAAACCTGCTGGCAATTACCTTCCCCTCCCCACAACAGACACTTTGTGAGGTAGGTAGAGCTGAGAGAGTTCAGAGAGAACTGTGACCAGCCCAAGGTCACCCAGCAGGCTGCATGTGGAGGAGTGGGGAAACCAGCCCGGTTCGCCAGATTAGAGTTTGCCGCTCATGTGGAGGAGTAGGGAATCAAACTTGGTTCTCCTAATTAGAATCCACTGCTCTTAATAGGGTTGCCAGGTCCCTCTTCACCACTGGCGGGAGGTTTTTGGGGCAGAGCCTGAGGAGGGAGGGGTTTGAAGAGGGAGAGAATTCAATGCCATAGAGTCCAATTGCCAAAGCAGCCATTTTCTCCAGGTGAACTGATCTCTATCGGCTGGAGATCAGTTGTAACAGCAGATCTCCAGCTAGTACCTGGAGGCTGGCAACCCTAGCTCTTAACCACTACATCTTGCGGATGCTGCCTCTGAGGAAGGTCAGAATACATCCCCCCGCACTGACAAATGCATCAATGACTGTTGCTTTTCGGTAAGATGGCACAACTTGAAGTAGTTCGCAAGTGATGTGTTTGCTGGCAAACATTCGCCCACTGGAGATTACCGCTTTCTCTCTCCCCCCCTGCCATTTTCCTTTCTGTTCCCCAGTTAAGAGGGTGCTTCAAGCCCCACTTCCATGTTTCCGGTGTCAACGACTCCTTAAGAGACAGCGAGAGAGAGCCTATTATAAACCCAAGCAGATTTCATTAACGCCGGAAATAGTGATTCTTGTGCGACAAGAAACGCTGCCATTAAATTAGCCATATAGAAATATGATGTCAGCGAGCCTAAGATAGCATAGTGGGAAGAGCCAGCTTAGGGGGGGTGGAGAGAGAAAGGAGACATGATCTGATTTGGAATTAACCTAAGACTAGAGAACGAGCCCTGCTGGATCACGCCAAGTGTCCAATTCAGCGCCCTGTTTCCAGTAAGCTCATAATCAGCGCAGGTAAGCAACTGCCCTCCCCCCAGAGTTTATACCGCAGCAACTGGTAGACAGTGGTATACTGCCTCTGATCATGCAGGTTCCATTGAGCTGATGTTCCTAAACAGACCTGATTCCTTGCAAAGGCAGAGTGAGTTCTTAGCGGAAATGCTAACACTGTAGTTTCCCCTGCTCTTTACATGCCACAGTCCCCCTATGGCCACCTGTGCCACATAAATTTTTAAAGACTATCAGTAATTGACACACCTTGAAAGCATTTGGTCAATTACCCATTTTCAGCTGGACCAAACTGTCCATTGCATGTGGTAATGGACCTGTCGCTCTAGTTTAAAAGTGGTAACTGACATATCACTAGACCATGCTATAGTGGTAAACTGCTATTTTTTAAAAGACCCCCCTCTCCAAGCTCTCCAGTGGCACAGAGGGAGAGGAAAGGCAGTGTTGGGGAACTGAGGCACAGAAATTAGTATTGGTGTGAGTGGGACAAAGGTGCTTGCAATCTTGCCCCCAAAGAACGTACCAGGCCATCGCAATAATACAAAATAAAATGAAAATTCCGCCAAAATAAAACCAATAACATTAAAATCGCAACATAATTTAACGTAGGTTAAAGAATTAAACATTTCCCATAAAATATTAAAATGCAAATACAGATTCATTTTTATAGTCAGAGATATTATGGTCAGCATGCCCCATCATCTTCTTATGCTTCATGACGGCGGCAGCAAACCTTGCCATTTGAGAAGTAATATATTTGTCTCTGTCTTTCAATAATATGACTAATTTCTCCTGATCTGATCTTCCTGGGAAGCAAGCGGGATAATATGGCCTGCAAAAATCGGTTACACTCATCCTCATATCTTGGACACTGGAATGTGATGCGGGATAGATCCTCAATAAACTTTTGATCACAGGAGCAGACTCTTTTCCTAAATGGAATCCCATTGAAACGGCCTTCTAAGACTGTGAGCGGTAAAATGTCTAAGCGTGCCCTGGGGAAGCCCCTTCTATGCTTGCAGTTCCTTAAACTGGTGAAGTACTCGGGAAGAGTCAGGGGGGAGAGAGAAAGTTGACTGGCCAATGTGTGAACAGACTGCTGGACTAGATGGGCCTTGGCCTGATCCAGCAGGGCCTTTCTTATGTTCTTATGGCTATGAGGGGATGATGTGTGGATGCTCCAAAACACACACGCGCACACACACTCCAATTTAGACACCGGAGCAGCACCTCTGTGCGGAAGCAGGCTACAGCGGTCAATGTAGCGACACTGAATTCCAGGAATTAATTACGTCTTTGTCCATCCTGAATCAACTGCCCATCGATTGCGCTGCCTGACCTAGAACAATGGGAGAGGAAGAAAAGGACTCCCTGTCCACTTTCTCCCCACCATGTAGAACTTCTAGTATGTGCCCTTAGCTGTTTCTAGCCCCCCTCCCCCAATTGTGAAGGATAGGGGTCAGGAAATTGTGTGGTTTACCTTTACTTTCAAAGATGCTGCTTTTGGGCTTTTCGAAAAGCTGAAGCGTGCAGAAAAGAAACCTGGTTGGAGGGAATGGGGGAGAGACAAAAGGCCATATTAAATTCAGGGCCGTTGGATTACCATAACTGTGGCTGACCACAGAAGTGACTCAGGCCGTAATCTTCATGAAGTGTTACATTGCTCAGCTGCCAAACATCACTTCATAATCTTTAACTATTCCCACTGAAGAAGTAATGTAGAACTGTTTGCGCTGCCTAGAAACCCCCCATGTGTCATCTGCACCCATGGGATCCGTTGGTTATCTGTAGCACCAGGCCATGTGGATTGGCACAGTTTACCATGCTCCCAACATCATGCTTATGAGTTGTTGCTGAAGCGTGATCACAGTTGCTTCCACCCTTTGCCCAGATGCTGCAGATCCCCACATGGAGGAGGGGGTGTGCAAACTAAGAGGCACCCCCCCCACGGTGTCATTCAAGTCTACCCAAAGAAGGAGGAACCAGAGGATGGACTCCTTATTCAAGAGGAGGTATAACAGATAGAGTTGCCAGGTCCCTCTTCGCCACCAGTGGGAGGTTTTTGGGGCGGAGCCTGAAAAGCATGGGGTTTGGGGAGGGACTTCAATGCCATAGAGTCCAATTGGCAAAGCGGCCATTTTCTCCAACTGAACTGATCTCTATCAGCTGGAGATCAGTTGTAATAGCAGGAGATCTCCAGCTAGTACCTGGAGGTTCTGCAACAAAAATAAATCAGCACTAGACTAAACCTCTCAACATGTATTGTATATCTTCAATTACAATGTGCAAACACTTACAACATACAACCTGTAAACATACTATACACATAAGAAAAACCACTCTTACAACAATACAAAACCGAAGAAATAAGTCCATACAGATCCTCTGTTTCTATAAACTTGAACAACTAGCATTTCATCAAGATTGCAAAGGTAACAAATCAATTCTTGACTGGAGGTTGGCGACCCTAATAACAGACCCCTGGTGGAAGAGAGGTAGCCGTGTTTAATCTGGGGATGAAGAATAAAACAGAAGTCCTGTGGCACCTTAAAGACGAACAACGTTGATTGCAGCATGAGCTTTCACAAGTCAAGAGTTCGCTTTTTCAGATGCTATGTAAAGGCAATCATTCATGACTTCCTCTTCATAGCATCCAAAGAAGTGAGCTCCGACTCTCAAAAGCTCATGCTGAAACAGAGATGGTTATTAATCTTTAAGGTGCCACAGCAATACTCTTTTATCTTGGTAAAGCATGCCTGTTCTCTCCCCCCCGCCATCTTAAAGGGTTGCTGGTTGCAATTTTCACAAAATAATGCATAGGATGTGCTTTATTTATCTGTTTGTTGCATTTATAGTCTGCTTTTCTCACAGAGACACAAGGAGGTTTACACAGTGTAAACCAATGCAGTCAATAGAATGAGACATCTAATAAACTATGTACTAGGACTGGGATTACAGAAATCTGAAAGAAGCGTGGAGTACTGGACTCCACTGTGGAGTACTGGACATGGAGCAGAATGCAGATACAATTCAGGAAAATGGTATTGCATCAGTTGAAAATGATGCAGTGACAAGGGTTGCCAGGTCCCTCCAGCCGCTGGCGGAGGATGGGGAGGTAGGGTTGCCAGATCCAGATTGGGGAACTCCTGGAGATTTGGGGATGGAGCCTGGGGAGGACAGGGACCTCAGTGGAGTACAATGCCATAGAGCCCACCCTCCAAAGCATCTATTTTCTCCAGGGAAACTGATCTCTGTAGTCTGGGGACGAGCTGCAATTCTGAGGGATTCCCAGGTCCCACCAGGAGGCTGGCATCCCTAGCAGTGGCAGCAGGAAGATACATACAGCCAGGGCCGGATTTAGGTTTGATGAGGCCCTAAGTTATTGAAGGTAATAGGGCCCTTTATATGTCCAGGTGTCCTTTGTCAACAACAAATTGTCGCTGTTTTTTGTGTTGAATATATGCTATATGGTAATTTATGGACCTAATAGGTATCTAAAGCCATTTGCACATAACAAAATATGTATTTTATCAAAGTTATTGTTGAAATGAAATGCAATTAAGAAGTATATTAATAGTGAAATAATTATTAAGCTCTAACTTAAAATGATTTTTTATTCATAACAAACTTAATAATGCAAACACTGTTGCTGTATGTAGGTTTTATTTTATTTGTTTTTTATCTTGTATTTTGGAAATGTACATCCAGTTTTTTTCCCTTTAAATTTTTTGGAGCCCCCCAAGAGAGTGGGGCCCTAAGCTATAGCTTGTTTAGCTTATACGTAAATCCAGCACTGCATAGAGCAAGCAGGTAATGTATACACCCAATGGTATAGCCCACAATCCCTTTCCCTATATTAAGGACCTTCCTATGCAAATCCTAATAACCTAATCCAGGTAGGGTTGCCAACTTCCAGGTGGTGGCCAGAGATCTCCTGCTATTACAACTGATCTCCAGCCGATAGAGATCAGTTCACCTGGAGAAAATGGCCGCTTTGGCAATTGGACTCTATAGCACTGAAGTCCCTCCCCTCCCCAAACCCCACTCTCCTCAGGCTCTGCTCTAAAAACCTCTTGCCTGTGGCAAAGAGGGACCTGGCAACCCTAAATCCAGGACAAAGCTGCAGAGGGGCATTTTCCCTCTTATGGCCTAATCATGGGTATATTTGGGGAGGGGGAGAACAGATACATGTTATGAGACTGTGGTTTAGGAGGGCCCTTTCTGGGCTACAAGATCATTACCATGATATGGTTATTTATGTCATGTCTAGGGTTGCCGTTACAAGCTTCAGAAATTCCTGAAGATTTGGTCCTGGGGAGGTCAGTGTTTAGGGAGGGGAGGAAGCTAAGCTAGGATACTGTTTGTTTATTTATTTATTTAGAAAAATTATACTGCCTTTTGGAAGAATCTGCTTGAGGCAATTTACAATTATGTCACTCTAGGACATCCATTACTCCTAGACTCTACAGTATACCACGGACTCCACTCTCTGAAGCTGCCATTTCCTCAATGGGAGCTGATCTCTGTATGGCTGTAATTCCAGGAGAGCACCAGGCCAGAAGAAGAAGAAGAAGAAGAAGAAGAGAAGGAGGAGGAGAAGGAGGAGGAGTTGGAGTTAGTTTTTATATGCCAACTTTCTCTACCACTTAAGGAAGAATCAAACCGGCTTACAATCACCTTCTCTTCCTTTCCCCAGAACAGACACCCTGTGAGGTAGGTGAGGCTGGGAGAGCGAGACTAGCCCAAGGTCACCCACCTGGCTTCATGTGAAGGAGTGGGGAAACAAATCCAGTTCACCAGATTAGCCTCCGCTGCTCATGTGGAGGAGTGGGGAATCAAACCTGGTTCTCCAGATCAGACTCCACCGCTCCAAACCACCGCCCTTAACCACTATACCACGCTGTGGTTGGTAACAACAGTCACTTCAGAACTAAAATATTTTAATTTGCTGAATCATAAGATGGTATCTATGAGATGGGATGTGGGGGGGAGACGGGAAGCATTACACCCAGCTTGGAGACATTATGTTCAGTGTTGGCCACCCCTTCATCACCTTGAACGATGGATCTGAGGCCAGGCTTTGCAACAAAGAGGGGGGGAAAATCAACATTAAAAGGACCAGTCTTGCCCTGTATACACACACATATGCAGGCATGCACGCATATGCTGCAAACATGCACTCCTGCTGTGGGAACATTTGGCCTGGCTCCCCTCTTTCACGCTTGACCACAAGAATGACTTCCAGCTGTCCTGCTGCCCCTCCCCATAGGGAAGGGTTGGATGAAGGAGGTGGTGACTTTAAGAGGTTAAAGGTGTCTATCTCTTTTTGACAAATGGCCTTGCACGAGTAACAGGCAGAGAGCTGGGGCTCTTCCCCCCTGCCACCGCCCCAGATCTGGAGAGTTGCCCGACAGGAAAGCCTGCCCTCCTACAGAGCAGAAACACGACAGAAGCAGCTGCAGAGGGTGGAGGGGGCAGGCGGCCAAAGGTCACCGATTCCCAGCGTTGGGGAGGGAAAAACGAGCTGCCCCATAACCCTAGAAGGAAGCATGAGGTTAGCATGGAGCCGGAACGGCCGCTTTTTCAAAATATTGATCCAGTGCTGAAAACTCAGGGCTGCCAAAGCATCTCCCGGCATGCTCAAAGTACCTTGCCCATGGCTGTCATTCTGCTTCCATCACTGAACACATGAAGCTGCCTTATACTGAATCAGACCCTGGGTCCATCAAAGTCAGTATTGTCTACTCAGACCGGCAGCGGCTCTCCAGGGTCTCAGGCAGAGGTCTTTCACATAATCTACCTGCCTAGTCCCTTTAACTGAAGATGCCAGGGATTGAACCTGGGACCTTCTACATGCCAAGCAGAGGCTCTATCACTGAGCCACAGCCCCTCCCTATTCTCCCTGTTCTGTAAACATGTAAAACAGAATTGTTCAGGAGAGCATTTATTTAGTTAGTTAGTTAGTTTTGTATTCTGCCCTCACTCCCCTGCCAAGGCTGGGCTCAAAGCGGCTTACAACATGATACTCAATGTAATAAATACAATAAAATTTCTATAAAATCATAAAAATTAAACAATTTCTGAAACCAACAATTTTACATCCCCATAGACATTAGATTATAAATCAGAATGGTGCTCAGTTTGCGGTATATTATAAAGGTAACTTTTTTGTGTGTGCCGTCAAGTCACAGCTGACTCATGGTAACCCCATAGGATTTTCAAGGCAAGAAACGTTCAGAGGCAGTTTGCCATCGCCTGCCTCCGTGTCCTGACCCTGGTATGCCTTGGAGGTCTCCCATCCAAATACTAGCCAGGGTTAGGGCTGAGAGAGTGTGACTAGCCCAAGGTCACCCAGCTGGCTTCATGTGGAGGAGTGCGGGAACAAATCCAGTTCGCCAGATTAGCCTCTGCCGCTCATGTGGAGGTGCGGGGAATCAAAGCCAGTTCTCCAGATCAGAGTCCACCGCTCCAAACCACCACCCTTAACCACTACACCATGCTGGATGGTGGGAGATGGGAGGGGAGGGACTTCAATGGGGTATAATGCCATAGAGTCCACCTTCCAAAGCGGCCGTTTTCTCCAGGTGATCTCTGTCACCTAGAGATCAGTCGTAGTAGCGGGAGATCTCCAGCCACCACCTGAAGGTTGGCATCTGTAAACACAGGCCTTCTGCCCTGTTTTTCTGGCTTCGGTGACTAGTGAGAAGATGTTCTTCGGGTTGTGTTCCCTTATCATTCCTTGTTCACTCCATGTCTTGCCCGGGGTTCCCTCTGCTTCCTTTTCCTGCCGATGTTTGTGTAAGGGGTTTGGCCTCGTAAATCAACCGAGCCATTTGGTTTGAGCATCCCAGCAGGGAAGGAAAACAGGTTGTCAGGTTCGGCTGAAACAGGCTCCTTGCTTTTCAGAAGGATGACTCCTTCCCCCCAGGTGGAGGGTTATGGAAGTCAGAGGTCACCAGGAAAGCGAGCACAACCCTTTTGCTCAACTATTCTAGGCTTGCAACCAACATTTTTACTGGGCCCCTGGCCTATGAGGGATGGAGAGCAGGCACATACAGTTTTATTATGCCTGCAAGATCAGGGCCCCTTCCTCAACGAAGAGAATTTTATTTCCAAATAGATACGGAAACAAATGATTAACGAAACAGTTGCAGTTTCGGGTAGCCAGTTGTTGTTGTTGTTGTTGTTGTTGTTGTTATTGTTCTTCTTCTTCTTCTTCTTCTTCTTCTTCTTCTTCTTCTTCTTCTTCTTCTTCTTCTGAATGACCCATTTTGTTGATTGTACTGACTCACTACATCTAATCCACCTTGAGCCCCTGTGAGAAAGGCGGACTAGAAATCACATCCATAAATCACATCACTAAATTCACATTTGCTGCTGCAGAACGGAGTAAACGTGGAGGCGTAAAAAGCTAAAATGTTTTCCCCCAAAGGTGAAAAATCTGTCTGCTGCTCTCATGAAAATGGGAAGCTTGCATGTAAGGAGAAGCGTTTCGAAGAGTTTCTGGAAAATAAATTAAAAAAACAACAATCCACAACAAATCCACCCACCAGGAAACATACTCCTTTAACCAAAAGCCTCCATGTCCTGTAGCGCTTTAGAGACTTACTGGTTTATGGAACAACTCAGATTTCAATCTGATCCTCTTCCATTGGTTCCTTTTCGCTCTCTGCATAAACTTCAGGCTTTCAAGAGAGTCCCTATATATTAAACATCTCTACTTCTTCACCACTGACACCACCCTTTGGTTAACTCCTGGGTCTGGCACAGAATTTCCTTTTTTCCAAATCCAAAAACTTGGGGAATTTTTATTTTACTGCACAATAAAAATAACTTCAGAGTGTGAGAAGGAAACCTTAAACCTGCCTTTTGTGTATGTGTGTGTGTGAGTTTCTCTCCCCCCCCTTTTAAAAAAAAGTACAGACAATGTTTCTTTAAAAGCCTCCATCTGCAGTTCCCATTAGATGCGCCTCTAAGGTTTCGGGTGATTAATCGTTGCATGTTTGGCTGGGGTTGGAGGGGCTATGCGTGCAGGTTAAGCCCTCCTTCCCGGGGCTCTCTCACATTTCTCTTCCTCAGCTTGTCACTCACACCCCGGCAAAGCATCGAAAAAGTGTTTTCGGGACTCCGGCGCTTCACAGCCAGAATGCTGCAGGCTTCAGTAGCGACAGATGTGAGCTTCCTCCGCTGACGTTTATGGAGAAACTCCCTGCTCCATCTACCGACAAGCCTATGACAGAGAGAAAACGGCAAGGTGTTGGGAGAAGCGACTTCTGCAAAACTTCCCTCTCGGATTCCCTGGTCGACAACATTGGCTGGAGGAGCATCCTGGGATAGATGGAGCCACCTGCCAGCAGCTGTATGAGAAACTCTCACTCTAGTGGCGCCATGCTCTGGGAATGCCTGCGGAGCCACCACCCAGAGGCCGGGGCAGCCGCTGGGCCCCACCACTACCCTCAAGCCCCCTTTTCGTTCCATCCAAAACCGGACTTTGGGGCTTATGCGGACTTTTCCACCTCGTGTCTGGCTGCGGCCCCCCAGAGCCTTCCCCGGGACGAGCGAGCTTTTGGGGAGCATCACCCCTCTTTCCAGCACCCCACCTGGCATTTCACCGCATCTGAGGGAAGGCGGCGGCTCCCTGCCGAATTGGCACTGGGGTCGGGAGAACCAGAGAATGGCAGCCCACGCTTGGTGGATTCCGCCGTGGGTAACAGCGAAGATTATGGCCTGGTGAGGAATACGACGAGGGAAGTGGAGAAAAAATCGTGCCGGAGAAAAAAGAGCAACACGGGTAGGTGGAGCTTAGCAGGAGCTCTAGGACTTACCGCTTTGGGGGCAAACAGAGCGGCGGAAGGGCTGGGCATATCTGTACTATCATCTGAAGACAATCTGAAATGGGTTTAAATGTCAGGAAATTCTGCTGCAGTCATCTTGCTTATGGCTTCCTAGAGGCACCTGGTTGGCCACTGTATGAACAGACTGTTGGACTTGATGGGCCTTGGTCTGATCCAGCAGGGCCTTTCTTATGTTCTTATGTTCATGGCTCCCGCCACAGGATTCTGGGAATTGTAGCTATGAGAAGGAGATCCCACCAGAATCAAGTGTTGTAGAAATGGGAAAGGGCTGTAGCTCAGTGGTAGAGCATCTGCTTGGCATGCAGAAGGTCCCAGGTTCAGTCCCCGGCATCTCCAGTTAAAGGGACAAGGCAAGTAGGTGATGTGAAGGACCTCTGCCTGAGACCCTGGAGAGCCGCTGCCGGTCTGAGTAGACAATACTGACTTTGATGGACCAAGGGTCTGATTCAGTATAAGGCAGCTTCATGTGTTCATGTGTGTCTCCTTACAAGAGTTGCCTGCCTTGCTTTGAAATAAGCATCTTTGGCATTGCAGGTGGTATTTTGCATTACAGAGTTGATTCCTTTACAGAGCGTGCACCATAGCACTCAAAATCTCAGAAATAAAAATATCATGTTCATCTGAAAGTTCAAGCTGCTTCAAAGCCACTCTTGTATGTGGAAGTGTGCTACCCTAACTCTAGATTAGGGTTGCCAACCTCCAGATACTAGCTTAGGGTTGTCTGGTCCCTCTTCATTATCAGCAGGAGGTTTTTGGGGTGGAGCCTGAGGAGGATAGGGTTTGGGGAGGGGAGGGACTTCAATGCCATAGAGTCCTGCTGACAAAGTGGCCATTTTCTCCAGGTGAACTGATCTCTATCGGCTGGAGATCAGTTGTAATATCCAGCTAGTACCTGGAGGCTGGCAACCCTATACTAGCTGGAGATCTCCCACTATTACAACTGATCTCTAGCCCATAAAGATTAGTTCACCTGGAGAAAAAATCTTTACAGACTGTGTATTTTGTACACTTTGCCTGCTTTTATATTCGTTTAAAGAAGGCTACCATCTCATGGGCAGATAGGGTTGCCAGGTCCCTCTTCACCACTGGCGGGAGGTTTTTGGGGCGGAGCCTGAGGAGGGAAGATTTGAAGGCTAGATTGTGGGATCACTTCATCCAAGCTTGAATCACAGGCCAGGAGAATATTGCCAACAGCCTCTACTTGGGTTCAGATGACTGTTTTCTTTAGACAGAAATCTCAGCCCTGCATGAGGTTAGAGTACACATGAACACATGAAGCTGCTTTCTACTGAATCGGACCCTTGGTCAATCAAAGTCAGTATGGTCTACTCAGACCGGCAGCAGCTCTCCAAGGTCTCAGGCAGAGGTCTTCCACATCACCTATTTGCCTAGTCCTTTTAACTTGAGATGCCGGGAATTGAACCTGGGACCTTCTGCAGATGCCTTACCACTGAGCTACAGCCCTTCCCCATGGAAGGTAGCATGGTTGCCAGCTGTGGGTTGGGAAAATCTTGGCAATCTGGGGACGGAGGTTGGGGAGGGCTGGCTTAATTGGGGAGGGGAGGGACCTCAGTGGGTACAATGCCATGGAGTCTACCCTCCAACGCAGTCATTTCCTCCAGGGAAATTGATCTCTGTTGTCTGAAGATCAGGTGTAATTGCGGGAGATCTCCAGCCCCCGCCTGGAAGCTGGCAACCACAGTAGACAGGAGAAGAGCTCTTCCTGTGACCGGGGTTTCTTTGAGTCAGACTCTGTTGTGTACACTGGGCCTCAATCCTGGAACATGGGGGGCAACTCAAAACGGCTACAGGGGAGCACCCCATTGGGAAAACCTTTGCTTACTTTATCTGTATATGTGAAGCCCCCAATGGAACAAATCACAGAATCATAGATGGCACCCGCTGGGCCATTTTAGGGTGGGAAATGGTATGGGGGAATGCTGAAGCCCCTTCTCTTCACCCACCATATTCCTGATCTGTATCAGGTTCCACTCACTGTGAAATTGAATTCCCTGATGGAGGTGCTAGTCTCATGATCACCCAAACAGTTGGAGGGCTTCCCATCGTAGAGGGGTGTGAGTCTTATGATATAGCCAATGGGTCTCAGGATCCCCTCAACCCATTATAAGGCTGACAGATCCCTCTTTGTCACCGGTGGGAGGTTTTGGGGTGGAACCTGATGAGGGCGGGGTTTGGGGAGGGGAGGGACTGCAATGCCATAAAGTCCAATGGCCAAAGCGCCCGTTTTCTCTAGGTGAACTGATCTCTGTCGGCTGGAGATCAGCCGTAATAGCAGGAGATCTCCAGCTAGAACCTGGAGATTGGCAGCCCTACCCCATGACCTGGCTCTGAGTTACTTCAGCAGGGTGCCTTCCCAGGTGTCAGAGGTACCAGCCTACTTGTAGCTAGGGAAACAGGGCCTCCAAAGATGACCATAGTGGTTATAAGGGTTGGATGGGTTGTAGGAACCATGTCACTCCAGTCTTGCCCCATCTACACTGGCTCCCAGTTTGTTTCTGGGCACAATTCAAGGTGTTGGTGTAAACCTTCAAAGCAGTATACAGATTGGGACCAACATACCTGGAGGACTGCCTAATCTCTTATGATCCTACCTGGTCAACTTCCGGGGCCCTGTTTCAGGTGCCTCCTGAGATTAAGTGGGTGGCAACCTGGTAGAGGGCCTTCTCCGTCATGGCACCAAAGCTCTCGAACTTTCTCCCCAGGGAGATTTGTCTGCCTGGCAAAGTGTATTGGGGACGGGTGGTTGTCTGTGTAAAGGGTTGTCAAGTCGCAGTGAACTTATGGCAATGCTGTAGGGTTTTCAAGGCAAGAGGGTAACCTTTGGTGGTCTCCCATTCAATTACTAACCAATCAATTACTAATCATCCTAACCAGGGTCGACCCTGCTTGGTTTCTGAGATCTAACAAGGCCAGGCTAGCCTGGGCCAACCAGGTCAGGGCGCTCTGTTGATTACCATCTTTTAAATCTTCTTTCAGAGACTCACTAGAGGACAAAAGAAACTGTAATAAAACTTATTTCATTGGCACTAGAACTTTGTGATGAAGTCTCTTGAAATTATCATGACAGAATGATTTTAATATGTAAAGTTACTGTAAAATTTAACTGTGTTAAATATTGTTGTGTGAATATTTGTTTTTGATTTGTGTTTCTGTGTCTGTTGTGGTTTACTCAATCTTTGAATGGAATGAACTACTTGGGGAAATCTAACAAGCTGTTGTGCTTTATGGACTATTTTATTGAGAATAAAGAGCGGTTAAGGGGTGAAGTTGTGTCGTTGCTCTGGAAGCTAGGGAGAGAAAGAGAGAGAGAGAGAGAGAGAGAAAGAAAGAAGGAAGGAAAGAAAGAAAGAAAGAAAGAAAGAAAGAAAGAAAGAAAGAAAGAAAGAAAGAAAGAAAGAAAGAAACCATTCCAACTTAGATGTAAAACTGGAGTAAAACCTCCCTGTGGAAGCAGGCTAGGGCAAAGTTGTGTTACATTACATTCAGAGTACGAATGAAAAGGAGATCTAATAAAAACTCTAGATGATCCATTCAGAACGGATGGGTGGACTGCTGCCAATGGTTAATGATTTGGAAAAATAAGACGAATAAGTTTATTTTTAAAATTAAATTATTTTATTTATAGTTCACCTTTTTCACTTAGACCCTAGGTGGATTACACAGAGTGAGTCAGTACGATTGGCAGGATGGGACATTCAGTGAACAATGCAATAGGAATTAGGGTTATAGAACCAAACAGAAGTCCAAAAACAGAAGGGGAGGGGCTGTGGCTCAGTGGTAGAACATCTGCTTGGCATGCAGAAGGTCCCAGGTTCAATCCCCGGCATCTCCAGTTAAAGAGACCAGGCAAGTAGGTGATGTGAAAGACCTCTGCCTGAGATCCTGGAGAGCAGCTGCCAGTCTGAGTAGACAATACTGACTTTGATGGAACAAGGGTCTGAGTCAATCAATCAATCAATCAATCAAGTTTTATTTCGATACAATATCAGCTCTGAATAAAAATCAAAGTTAGGATGTGAGGGCAATCTGGCTGCGACATCTGTCACCCCATTGATTGCCAGGGTTGATGCGGCTGATCTGGCTGGCTAGGCGGGTGTCCCCTCCCTCTCTCACCGCTCCATGTTCGTCCCTCCCGAAGCTGAGCGCTCGGTGGAAGAGGACCACCATCCCAGATAGAAGGAGCGTACCATTCTTCGGTCAAGGGTATACGATAGCTGCGCTCCCCTGCTAGAACCTCCAAACAAGCTCAAGGATCTGAGTCAGTATAAGGCAGCTCCATGTGTTCATGTGTTCAGAACTGAAGCTAAGCATAAGTATTAATATGACCCATTAAATGATGCAAAAATTACATAGTAGGATCCTAGTTCCAGCAAGCTATACCTAGCAGTATTGACCACAGGCCCTAATAATTTATCCAAGTAACTTTGTGAAACATTAGTACAGTGTGACTTTATTGCCTGGGTTGAAAAATCCTCTTGAAAAGTTTTGCATAGTCTGTGAAAAGCCAGGAGAGTGGAAGCCTTCCTGACCTCCTCAAGCAGGCCATTCCATGAGGCAGGGGCCACAACGGAGAAGGCAAGTGTACGGGCAGTTGTTGATAATGTACATAAACCTATAAGAAGAGAGGATTGTTTTCTATGCAGTCCTTTCCACTTCCAGTCCCTATTGAGTCCTAGCCCGATTGTGCATTATTCTGGCGCCTGGATGTCTGGCTTAGTGCTTCTGGAACTCATGAGGGAATGAGGAGATGACAGACACGTTTGGCACTAGATATGAGTTCCAATTCAGCCAGTTCTTGTGGGACACTCTTTTTGAAACTTGTCTGACTACTCTGAAGTGTGTAATGGAGCAATCGGGGCATTTCCAGATTCTCTCCCAGGGGTGTTGTCAAAGAAGACTGTTTGGTCTCTTCTTATAGAAAGCCAGAACTCAGGCAGCCGGGGGAGCGCCACCAAAGCAGAGGCCAACAGCTCCAAAGCACGGAAGGAGCGCACCGCTTTCACCAAGGAACAGCTGCGGGAGCTGGAGGCGGAATTCGCGCACCACAACTATCTGACGCGGCTCCGGAGATACGAGATCGCGGTGAACTTGGACTTGACTGAAAGACAGGTAAATCTCCTTGTTTGTGGCCAACCTCCGTCCCCTGCTGTATCCCGTGGGCCTTTTCTTCTTTGGAAGATACAGTGTGGTGTAGTGCTGAAGAGAGTTTTCTGCAAGCGAGGAAGTCCTTGGTTCAAATCAAACCGAGAGATAGGTCGTTTATGCATGCTCGCTGGACCCACACTTTCCTGCTGGGAGTCTATGCACAAGCAGTCTCCAAGCTCGAATCAGGTAGCTGAATCCCCGCCCCTTGAAATGCCGCTTCATAACTGGCTGTAGTGAGAGAAAAGTTCCCTTCCCTCCAAACCCAATTGCTGCATAAAAAAGCATTTTAAGAACAAAAAACAAAAAACGGAGCAATCTGAAAAGAAGGGGAGTGAAGAAATCCAAGCCTCTGTTTGTAAAAGCCTTTCTTTTGCTCAGAAAGAGCTCCCAGGAAGCAGGAAGTATTTGAATGCCTGCCTCTGGACATGTTGCTTTGTAATTGGCTGTGAGCGAAACCAAGCTTGCGTGTTCTGCACTTTGCCATATGCACAGAGATTTCATCCGGGCTGAGCTCAGGGGAGAGGGAAGAATCGGGTTAGTAGAGGAACAGGAAGTCCCGGGATTTGTGAGGGCTGGCAGCGAGGTCATCTCTAATGGAGGAAAAACTCATGCATAACTCCAAGGAACAACCAAGACAGACCAGGGGTGAACGTGAGTGAAAGTACCCATGCATAAAGACCATAGTGTGGTATAGTGGGTAGAGTGTCAGACTAGGATATGGGAGAACTAGGATATTTGAAACCCTGCTGTGCCATGGTAGCTCGCTGGGTGACCTTGGTCCAGTCAAAGACTCTTAGCCTAACCGTCTTCACAGGACTGTGGTGAGGACAGAATGGAGAGGGGAGGGTGTTGTAAGCCCCTTTGGGTCTGCAGAGGGGAGAAAAGAGGGATATAAATGAAGTAAATTAAAAAACCCTCACTTCTACTATAAACTCACAAGGTTGCCTTTGGCAAGCCACTCTCCTTGCATTCCCCCACAGGCAAGAAAGAGAAAATAATAGTGGCCTACTTTGCAGGGCCTTCTGCGGGCAAAGCAGGTGCTGAATAACTGAGCCGCTGCCCCATCCCTGTAAGGCTGAGTGCATGAAGCAGCCATATCCTGAGTCTGGTCCTTGGTCTGTCAAGATCAGTTTTGTTTACTCTGGCCAGCAGCATCTCCCCAGGGTCTCACACAGAGGTCTTTCACATCACCTTCTACCTGGTCCTTTCAACTGGAAATGAGTGGGATTGAACCTGGGACCTTCTGCATGCAAAGCAGATGCTCTGCCATTGACCCACAGCTCCTTGAGGTGAATCCCTGAGGTGTTGGCAGCATCGCTGGGACTTGCCTTTTTCCCAGTATCGCAGTGGCATCGGAGGAGGCGATCGGCTCATGCCCCTCATTTCCCAAAGCTGTGCCACTACATGGAGGGAATGAGGTTAACCCCTGAGAGGCAGGTGTAGTGGTTAAGAGCAGTGGACTCTTATCTGGAGAACCGGGTTTGATTCCCCACTCCTCCACATGAGTGGTGGACTCTGTACCGGGTAGGTTTCCCTACTCCTACACATGAAGCCAGCTGGGTGACCTTAGGCTAGTCACAGTTCTCTTAGAGCTTTCTCAGCCCCACCTACCTCACAAGGTGTCTGTTGTGGGGAGAGGAAGGGAAGGAGATTGTAAGCTGGTTTGATTCTCCCTAAAAGGTAGAGAAAATTGGCATATAAAAACCTCCTCCTCCTCCTCCTCCTCCTCCTCCTGGTCCTGCTCCTATGCCTCTGGGGCTCAGTTTTTACCTAGCCAGCAGCCCTGCAGGTGAAGGCCTTAGTCAGGACCATTGTAACTTCCCAGATCCATGGTGCTGCTAGGCAGATGCGAGGAAAGCTCTCTAGTGCCACTTGTAGAAGCAAAACTCCCTACCCACAAGACTGCAAAAAAGGAGAGAGCTAGGGAAACCGCCTTCCTGACTTCCTGTCAGCCTCTTTTTCTTCTTGTCCAGGTCAAAGTGTGGTTTCAGAACCGCCGGATGAAATGGAAGCGTGTGAAGGGCGGGCAGCCAGTCTCGCCCCAGGACCCCAACGTGGAGGACGTGGACTCTGCCGCCTCCCCGAGCTCAGAATAGCCCCTTCCTGTGGGGGCCTGAGAAGTCTGGTGCAGCAACAAAACGAACAGCCGCTGGTCAGATTTTTGACCGCTCAACTCTGTCGAGGAGGTTCACTTACAACAGAGCGCGCTCAGTAGCTGCAACTGAAGCCCTTTGCCCTCACTGTCTGCCCAGACCTTTCTCCTCTTCAGGCTTTGCTACGGGGCAGTGACTAAAGAGGGTGGAAGGAGAAGGCTGGAGAAAGGCGTGGCTTTGTTTTAGCATGTGAAACCGGACTGTGTTGTAAATTTTGTTTGCAAGGTGCCAAGAAAAAGCAGAATGGTGCAGGGATGGAGTTTTCACCCAATGTCAGGGGAAGTTGTGTTTTTGAACCGATTTTGAAATTTCTGAG
Source organism: Euleptes europaea (assembly GCF_029931775.1). Lineage (NCBI taxonomy): Eukaryota > Metazoa > Chordata > Lepidosauria > Squamata > Sphaerodactylidae > Euleptes > Euleptes europaea. The sequence goes on from NC_079329.1 coordinate 22,900,063, forward strand.
CCTTAATACTTCCGTTCCTTTCCTGTTTGGCCCAAAGCTTTCCTACTACTGGCATGAAACTGGTAACAGCATACAGGAACCGGAACAACACTGGAGCGGTAATTGATAGAAGCACCCAGGGGTCCATGTCCTGGATGGCTACAATAATCAGCCAGTGTGGGTTTTTTTGTGAGGAGAGTTGTGTTCATGTGTACAGATGTGTTTGCTATGTGTAGCCATTCCAACAAGAGTAGAAGGATGAATTGAGCTGGTTTCATTGGTTATGAAATTTCTGTCTCACTGATTACTTTTTTTTTTTAATTACAACCACATTCTTTTTGTATTATTAAAGTTTCCAGATGTGGACCAACGGAAAATATGGGGCATGGTCGACTTTGCTTTTGAGTTTTGCAAGGAACGTTTTATCGATCGGTTTAATTCACTTCTACATTTCCCCCCAATGAGGACCCAAAGTGGCTTACATCATTATCCTCTTCTCTATTTTATCCTCACAATAACCCTGTGAGGGAGATTAGTCTGAAAGTGTGTGACTGGCCCAAGGCTACCCAGTGAGCTACCATGGAAGAGTCAGGATTCGAACCTGGCTCTCCCAGGACCGATCCTGACTCTCTGTTCTCTTGCCACTGCAATCATCTCTGCATTTGCAAGGAGAATCGTTACTGTGTGGAAGCAACCATAGAGGTAGGGTTACCAGCTCTGGGTTTAGAAATACCTGGAGATTTGGGGGATGGAGCCTGGGGAGGACAGGGTTTAGAGAGGGATGTGATCTCAGCAGGATGTAATGCCATAGAGGCCACCCTCCAAAGCAGCCATTTTCTCCAGACTGATCTTGGTTGTCTGGAGATAATTTGTGACAGCAGGAGATCTCCAGATGCCACCTGGAGGTTGGCAACCCTACATAGAGGAAAATCAGAAAACCAACATTAAAAAAACCCAATCCTAGCCACACCCTGCCAATACAGACACTATAGGGTTGCCAGGTCCCTCTTCACCATCGGCGGGAGGTTTTTGGGGTGGAGCCTGAGGAGGGCAGGGTTTGGCAAGGGGAGGGACTTCAAGGCCATAGAGTCCAATGGCCAAAGCGGCCATTTCCTCCAAGTGAACTGATCTCTATTGGCTGGAGATCAGTTGTAATAGCAGATCGCCAGCTACTTCCTGGCAGTTGCACTACAAAAACCAGTACCAAGGCTCAAGATGAGCATGTATTCAAAAGTACAGCTATTCAGGAAATACAAAAAATACCAATGAAATGCAATAGTGTTACAATAAGACAAATGCACATATATATGACATAGAATACGACACATCCAAAGCAAGAAAATACAAGGGGAAGTAGAGAAGCTGCAAAGTTTCCCGTGCTTTTTTTGAATTGGACACTTCCTGGAGGTTGGCAACTCTAAGACAGTAGTAGACCAGTGGCAGGGACCAGAAAATGAGAACTGTGTCTGGTGAGTAAGACCCACTGGGCTATATGCAAGCTGAGTGCTAGAACCCAAAAGCAGAGTGACTGGATTCGCTGGAGGGTGCTTTCTATACTAACTGCATGAAGTAATTCGTATAAATAACGTAGGTAGGGGGAGTTAATAAGTCCTACAGACCCTGAAAGCTTGACCTTGGGAAAAATTCCTTCCCAAACCAACGCGGGTTGGTCCTGGAGCATGCTCAAAAACAAAGTCATCCCAAGAAAAACATAACTGACTGCATTTCCACCCCACACCACCTGTCTCCAGTTGCGGCAGCAGCAGAGGAGGTTCGGAAGGAAGCGGGGGAAATGTTAGGGCTTAATCTGAGCCAGGATTTGCCGGAGCTCAGGCTCAGTTTCCACTAAGGGCCAAGTCCTGGGAAGGCCATTTTCAGTAGGGTTGCCAATTGGACAGGGAAAAAAAAAAAGAGAACTGCCAAAATTTCTTTGATAGTTTGGCAGGCTACCAGAGGGGAGAAAAAAAACCTTCCCCCCCCTGGTTTGGTTTCAGTGCATGTGCACAGATCTGCCAGGATCAGTTCCAATTTAATTCACATTTGGAGAAGTCTGGTTGTCTCTTAAGTCCCAGCATTAGAGTATTTTCCCCCCATCCTTCAGGCACTGGAAAATGCCCAAAATCAAAGAGAGGATCTAAAACTCTTCCTACCGCTTCCTTCTTCTATCGGCTGGAGATCAGTTGTAATAACAGGAGATCTCCAGCTACCGCCTGGAGGTTGGCAACCAAACTTGAGCTACATCATCCCATGGCTCACATATGTTAGAAACTCCCTAAAAAGAGAAAAGCAGGACAGGAAGCCCAAAAAGTGGGAGGGAATCTTTCCCCCTGCTGCACCAGTAGTCTGATGACATGGAGTTTTTAATGTGAATGAATAGTCAAAAGGTAGATTCCACCTTTTGACTATTAATTCACATTAAAAACTCCATGTCATCAGACTACTGGTGAAAAGTGGTGCATTCTATTCTACCAGTCTCAATGTTCTACCACCTCATTCTTCTGAATGTGTTATTTAGAGTTTTGCTAGGCGTTTTGTACCCTGCCCTGGATGGCCCAGGCTAGCCTGATCTCATCAGATCTCAGAAGCTAAGCAGGGGTCAGCTCTGGTTAGTACTTGGATGGGAGACCACCAAGGAACACCAGGGCTGCTATGCAGAGGAAGGCAATGGCAAACCACCTTTGTTAGTCTCTTGCCTTGAAACCTCTACTGCGTTACCCTAAGTCGGCTGTGGTTTGACGGCACTTTGCACACATACAGGAGTTTCACAAAACAAAAGAAACCCTTTCCACAGAGATTCACAGCATCGCAATGTACAAGCAGTTCAGAGAGTGGACAGGGAGAAGCTTTTCTCCCTCTCTCGTCATACTAGAATGAGAGGTCATCTGCTGAAGCTGGAGGGTAAGAGATTCAAGGAAGCATTTCTTCACACAACACATAGTTAAATTGTGGAACTCCCTGATCCCAGGATGTGGTGCTGGCTGCCAACTTGGAAGGCTTTAAGAGGGGAGTGGACATGTTCATGGAGGAGAGGGCTATTTGTGGCTACTAGTCAAGATGCATACCTATTCTCCCCAGGATCAGATGAGCATGCCTATTATATTAGGTGCCGGGGAAGACAGGCAGGGTAACGCTGCTGCACTCATCTTGTTTGTGGCTTCCTAGAGGCACCTGGTTGGCCACGGTGTGAACACACTGCTGGACTGGATGTACCTTGGTATGATCCAGCACAGCCTTTGTTATGTTCTTATAGCTGTGAAGAAATTGACTTAACCCTTTGAGACTTGAGTCAGTATGATGCAGAAGCCAAGAGATGCAACAATTACAATGCAATCCTAAGCAGAGTTCTTGTCTATTGAAGTCAATGGTCTTGGAAAGATGCTAATGATTGAGCTGTTGCATCAAGAAACTGACCCTGGGGAGATTTGCATACTGATCAGTGGTTTGTGTGAAGCGGAGGCTAAAGGAGCTGCTGCCAAACGGGGCCGAAAGCGATGGGGCTTTCGTCTCCCCACTCCCACCGCTCCTGCTGATGAAATTTCTGGGGGTCTAATTTAAAGACCAGGCCTTGCGCCGCCAGGATTACAAGCTGGTGAAAGGCCTCCGGAATGGATACCTGCTGGCGCATGCATTTCTTGCCAATTCTGGGTAATAAAGGCATCCAATAAAAACAGGACGCTTCCTTCTCCAGGAGGTATTACTTAAATGGATCTGACTGCGTTTCATTTGGGACTTAGGCCAGTCAGGAATGGAAAGCGACGGATTCCGTTTCCTTTCCTACGCTTTTGAAACCCACGACACATCCGTGGCAACGTTTGTTGAAGCCACCTGTCGGTTTCTTTCTCTTCGTTCCCTTCCATTTCTCCCGGACAGCGCGCGAAGATAAAGGTGGTGATCAGACCGGCCTGGCTTCACAAGGGTAAATCGTTTTTAAAAACCAACCAAAAAACCTGCAACGTCTCTAGTTCATCCTCTCACGGGGCCTGTTATTATGAGGGAGGAGGAAAATACGGTGTTAAGAGCGGCAGGGAGCATGACAGAACATTCCAGAACTGGCGTATCCTTAAGAGCCCCTCTGCCCCGATGGCTGCTCTTTATCCAGCGAAATTTGCGAGCCTTCTGGGGCTCGGAAAAACGAGCCCCTCCTTGCGGAGGGTAATACGTCTGGATGAACTACAATCATATGACACAACATTAAATTACCCCTTCTTCCTGGTTTCCTTTCCCTGAACAGCAATGGATGCCAGAATATGTTGAGACAGACAATACTTCTTTTGAGCAAGGGGTGGCTCTGGGTCTGGGGCTCCGAGCCTTTCTAAAAGGGGAGAGGGGGTGGAGGGGGGGAAAGGAGGAAATTAGGCAATGGTTTTGCAATGCAACCTCAAACCCACTCAGTCGCAAGAATGTTAAACGGTGGTTGAATATCCTGCGGTCGAGATATACAGCACACCCCACCTGGCAAGCGATTCAAAGAGGGGGAGGGAAAAACACCAACCTCTTGTTTGGGAGAAGAATGATTTTCAGCTCTGTTTCCTTCCCTGGGCAGGAGGCTGTGGAGAAAGCAGAAGGGAAGCAAGATCCAACAGTTTTCCTTGCACGATCCATTTTCTGTTGTTATGGTTTACCTGTCAGACCTCCGCACCTCGTCGCGTTTCTTGCATAGGGAACTTCCTCTGCCCCAAGATAGCCTCCAGATTCTGGTGATCCGTCCAGACCTCGAAGGGCTCAGCCGCCCCCTCTAGGAACTGGCGCCAGATCGTGAGGGCATGCTTAATCGCCATGGGCTGACATTACACACGTATAGGGTAGGGTTGCCAACCTCCAGGTTGTAGCTGGAGATCTCCTGCTATTACATCTCCAGCTGATACACATCCGTTCACCTGGAGAAAATGGCCGCTTTGGCAATTGGACTCTATGGCACTGAAGTTGATTTTGGCCATCTGTCAGCAAGACTGATTCTATGACATTAGGCAATTCATATGAGGGAGGGCATCTTGGCCATCTTCTCCTGGGCATGGAGTAGGGGTCACTGGGGTGTGTGGGGGAGGTAGTTGTGAATTTCCTGCACTGTGCAGGGGGTTGGACTAGATGACCCTGGTGGTCCCTTCCAACTCTATGATTGTAAGTCTCTCCCTTCCCCAAACCCTGGCCTCCTCTGGCTCCGCTCCAAAAATCTCCAGGTATTTCCAAACCAGAGCTGGCAACCCTAGTAATGGGTGAACAGACTGGAGGTTGGCAACCCTAGGAAGATCTTGAGAAAAACATAGGCCCTTCAAGAGTGCCCTCAGAAGGCCAGATTTTTTAGCTGATTCACACATTATGGAGAACCCGGGTTGGGCTCAGGTAGGGTTGCCAGGTTCCCCCTGGCAACCAGCAGGAGCTTTTTGGGGCTGGGGTGATGCGACCTGAAGGAGAAACCAACGCTTTAGCAATCTCCTCTGAAAACTGTGGAAACCATAGAGCTTTGAGGAAAGAGCTAGGGCGTCCACATCACACCCGGAAGTGACAGTCACTCCCCTCCTTCAGCTAGCCCTCTTCCACCCGTCGACAAGCTGAGGGGCGGCAGGAAGCCCAGTCGATTGGTGGGCATTTGCCTGGCAATACCAGGCAATTGGCAGGTCTAGGCCCAGGGTCTTCCCACTATGCCCTGAATATAACAGTGGGGTTGTCAGCTCTGAGTTGGGAAATACCTGGAGATTTTGAGGGTGAAGCCTGAGGAAGGACTTCAATGAAGAAGGGACTTCAATGCCATAGAGTCGAATTGTCAAAGCGGCCATTTTCACCAGGGCAACTGATCTCTGTCACCTGGAGATCAGGTATACTAGCGGGAGATCTCCAGCTACCACTTGGAAGCTGGCAACCCTATATAACAGTCATGTGTGAGTTGTGAGTTCTCCTCAATTCCTGTGAGTGTGGTGCCCAATTTGGATCACAACTGATGTGTGTGCGCAGAAGAGACTTCTGTTTTCTCCCCGCCTTATACTGAATCACACCCTTGGTCCATCAAGGTCAGTATTGTCTACTCAGACCGGCAGCAGCTCTCCAGGGTCTCAGGCTGAGGTCTTTCACATCACCTACTTGCCTAGTCCCTTTAACTGGAGATGCCGGGGTTGAACCTGGGACCTTCCGCATGCCAAGCAGATGCTCTACCACTGAGCCACGCCCCCTCCCCTAAAACCTGTTGAGGGGGCACCCGGATTTGAACCAGGGACCTCTTGATCTGCAGTCAAATGCTCTACCACTGAGCTATACCCCCTCTGCTACTCTCTGGGGGTTTTCCTCCCTTATTTCAGGTCTTCATTCCTCCTCTTAGGGAAGCAGTAGGGATTGTTAGTACTGAGGGGTCTGGGGAGCATAGGGGCTGGGGAAGACTGGCCCCACACACACAGAACACAAATGTAGATGGGGTTTTTGCATCATTCCCAAGGCAGCATCGTCCAGCCACAGTGAGAATTCGCCGTCTCTCTGGCTGATGTCACTGGAAACGCTAAACCCCTGGCTCTCTCGCTTCCCTCCCGTTGGATATGAATCTGTCTTATCGCATGACTGTCAAAGGCTAATGTTTGGTTAGGAGGACAAAGGTTAACAGGCAGCAGGTGGCCACATATTTTTAGGGGGAACTGATCTGCCGACAGCAGGTAAAGCTCAGGACCCAAGGTAAACATTAGCTCCGTTCATGAAAAGGGGGAAGCCTTTGATGCGATCGGGAAGGGAAGCCCGGCTGACCTTGGCTGATTCTGCACGGCTATTTCACTCTGCCTTAGCTTTTCAAACCACAGTGGGTTGTGGTTTTTCGGGAAGATCCACATGGCACCATTCTCCAATCATCCACTTTGCGGGGCTTGTCCAGATTTGCTCCGTTGTTTCCCCAACCTGCTTTGCTATGATCTTTCCTGAAAGATCCCAGTCGAAGGAAGCTTGCTGTCTGTCTGGGTGGGAAGGGTCAGGTTTTAGAACCTCCCTGCCCACATCAGTGCCATGTCCACAGCAGTGCCACTTAGGGTTGCCAACCTCCAGGTGGCACCTGGAGATCTCCCGCTATTACAATTGATCTCCAGACAACCAAGATCAGTTGTTCCCCTGGAGAAAATGGCCGGACAAAATTACCAGATTTTATATGAAAAATCTAATAGAGGAAGAAGAATGAGAAGAAGAAGAAGAAGAGTTGGTTTTTATATGCCAATTTTCTCTACCTTTTAAGGAGAATCAAACCGGCTTACAATCTCCTTCCCTTCCTCTCCCCACAACAGACACCTTAGGAGGTAGGTGAGGCTGAGAGAGCTCTAAGAGAACTGTGACTAGCCCAAGATCACCCAGCTGGCTTCATGTGTAGGAGTGGGGAAACCAATCCTGTTCACCAGATTAGAATCTGCTGCTTGTGTGGAGGAGTGGGGAATCAAACCTGGTTCTCCAGATTAGAGTCCACCATTCATGTGGAGGAGTGGGGAATCAAACCCGGTTCTCCAAATTAGAGTCCACCACTCATGTGGAGGAGTGGGGAATCAAACCCGGTTCCCCAGATTAGAGTCCACCATTCATGTGGAGGAGTGGGGAATCAAACCCGGTTCCCCAGATTAGAGTCCACCACTCATGTGGAGGAGTGGGGAATCAAACCCCGTTCCCCAGATTAGAGTCCACTACTCATGTGGAGGAGTGGGGAATCAAACCCCGTTCCCCAGATTAGAGTCCACCATTCATGTGGAGGAGTGGGGAATCAAACCCGGTTCTCCAAATTAGATTCCACCACTCATGTGGAGGAATGGGGAATCAAACCCGGTTCCCCAGATTAGAGTCCACCACTCATGTGGAGGAATGGGAATCGAACCCAGTTCTCCAGATTAGAGTCCACTGCTCTTAACCACTACACCACACTGGCTCTCCTTGGAAGGCTTCAAACTTGAGCCAATAGGAAAGACAGGATATAAATATTGTAATAAGCAAAATGTGCTCAGTGGAATAGTAAGATAGGTTTGGGATCCACCCTGATATCTTGTCCATAATTGCACTGAAAAGGGATGCTGAATTTTCGTGGGGAAACATTTCAGGCACGAAAAGTCCCCTGAAATGCTCTCTGAAGGATTTCCACTTTATTTATTTTGCATTGCTGGGAAGGGATGTGGCTCAGTGGTAGAGCATCTGCCTGGCATACAGGTTCAGTCCCAAGCATCTCCCAGTTCAGAGGATCAGGTAGGAGGTGATGTGAAAGATCTCATCCTGAGACCTTGAAGAGTCACTGCCAGTTTGAGTAGACAACACTCACTTTGATGGACTGATGGTCGGATTCAGTATAAGGCAGCTGCAGGTGTTCATGCTTTTGAACCAGTTGGTGGCCCTTTTAATAGCAACAGTGGGGCAGAGTGACAAGCTGCAGTCCTGCTGTACAGTTTGATCCCGATGGAAGTGGGGTTCAGATAATTAGCTCAAGGCCGACTCAGCCTTCCATCCTTCCAAGGTTGGTAAAATGAGTACCCAGTTTGCTGGGGGTAAAGTGTAGATGACCTGGGAAGGCCATGGCAAACCACCCCGTAAACATAATCTGCCTAGAAAAGGCGAGATGTGACATCACCCCATGGGTCAGGAATGACCCAGTGCTTGCACAGGGGACTACCTTTACCCTAATCAAAAGGAAGTCCCGAAGCAGTCGGCGGGGATGACCGCGGGGAAACGTCCCTGCATAAAAGGCCTCTGACATTACCCACACATCTCAGCACGGGAGAGTCATGTGAAAAGTTTATTGCCTTTTGCAGACCAGATTGGATGTCTCAGGGTGAAAGTGCAGATGTTGAAGATATAAAGTGGAGGAGAGAGAGTGGGGGGGGGAGAAGGTTGGGGGAAGGGGCTGAAATCCAACAGAACGCTGCTCCTTTTTATAGCTGAATTAAAACCACGTGTCCCCGTCGGAGGAAAGGAAACCACACGGCTTAGCCCGCACCTGTCTGCAGCCAGCCTTGCAATGGATACCGCAAACAGCTTTGCCGTGATTCAGACATCCCGCCTGTCATCCAGGGGTGGAGTACCGGGGGGTGGGTGAGGAAGGCTTTTCAGAAGTCCCTGGCAAGTTTGAGAGAGGGAAGCTCCTCAACGGGTGGATCTGTGAAAAGAAGAAAGAGAGAAGAATTTCCTGTCTCTTCCTTCGGGCTGGCGCATGGATGAAGATATCTAATATTTTCCCAAAGGATGTGATCTCCTCAGTGGCACTAAGCAAGGAAGTATCTCCAGTGTGAGTCAGTAGGGGACTCTCGAAAGGATTAGGATAGTGGCTAGGATTACCAACCTCCAGGTGGCACCTGGAGATCTCCCGCTATTGCAGTTGATCTCCAGACAACCAAGATCGGTTCCCCTAGAGAAAATGCCTGCTTTGGAAGATTGATCCTATGGCATTATACCCTGCTAAGGTCTCTCTCCTCCCCAAACCCTGCCCTCCCCAGGTTCCTCCCCCCAAATCTCCAGATCTTCTGGGGTGGTCTGCCATTGCCTTCCCCAGTCATCTACACTTTACCTCCAGCAAGCTGGGTACTCATTTTACTGACCTCAGAAGGATGGAAGGCTGAGTCAACCTTGAGCCAGCTACCTGAAACCAACTTCCGTTGGGATCAAACTCAGGTCGTGAGCAGAGCTTTTGACTGCAGTACTGCAGCTGACCACTCTGTGCCACGGGGCTCCTTTTGATTATGCATACCTTTTTTGCCCATCAGAGGTCGCCTCGCTCTCTCTGCGTGTTTTGCCCGTGATTTCCAGATGCTGTTTTAGCCACAATCTATAAAACACACCAAAAAAATATGGGGGGAGTGAGGTGACCTCTGACAGTCGGGAAAGGCATGCGTAATTAAAAGGAAGCCCGAAGCAGTTGGCAGGGGTGACTGCCGGGAAATGTCCCTGCATAAAAGGCCAGAGAGCACTTCTTGGTAAGAAGAAGAGTAGGTCTTTATACCTTACTTTTCTCTACCTTAGCTGGAAGAGGCATTGCAATCCGGGAAATGACATAGGGGAAAGACCCCCCCCCAACCTTACTCAGTGCCACAGCACTGATCTGTATTGGGGGGGGGCAGTGACAAATTACATCTCAGAAGTTCTAATCTTGGTGTCCCAACTGCGTGTACCCTTCCATCCTCAGAAGGACAATGTTCTTTATTAATTCTTTGCATATTTCTGAGTTTAAGAAGGGGACTCAAAGGAACTCATCTGCCTTAGGCAGATGATGAGAGGGGGGATATCTTGGCCATCTTCTGGTCACTAGGGGTGTGTGGGGGGGAGGTAGTTGTGAAATTCCAGCATTGTGCAGGGGGTTGAACTAGATGACTCTGGTGGTCCCTTCCAACTCTATGATTCTATGATTCTATGAAAGTTCTGGCCTTCCTTGCATGGGGGAAACTCTGAGTTGCACCAACCATACATGGAAATAGCAAGGAGAATCAACTGAGTCTGTGGGATTGGCTGGAAACCACAGCTTGGCTAGCGATCCTGGGCTGCTTCATCTCCAGATGTTCACGGGAGCTGTTTGTTGCTTTGCCATCTCTTATGCATGCCAGGAAAAGAGAGAAAGAGAGAGGGGGGATGTAGAGTGGTGCCTGGAAACAGCATCAGGTTTATAATATTCAATCTGGACATGGACCGAAACCAAAAACCTGGCGAGAGGACCGCTAGCTCAGCCGGGGACAATGCAGCAAGGGTAATTCTAGGGAACAAAATGAGCTGATTCTTGTCCTGAGAAATACCACCCCCTGATTTCTCTCTACACAACTCTAGATTAAAGGCTGGAATAAGGAAGATGGTCCTCCAGGGTACCTATCTGAACGCCCCCGTGACGGGCCAGAATTCCAGTCTGAGACAGGCTCGCTGGTCCTTCCCACGCGGCATTCTGACTTCCCATCTTCACCTTGGCTCCTCCTCCCAGTGCCACTTTCCAAGGAATTCGGTTGCTTTGTTAGCGTTTGGAAGGAAGCGACTCCCTTTCAGAATTATGATGAAATGTGGCATTCTGCAAGACTGCTCAACTCCCTGGAAGCTCGAGCTGGCATTCACATGCAAGCCCCTTAACGCGACTTCTGCAGACGGATGAGTCACCTAAAATCGTAAACCAATTCCATGGCCAAACCCCACCTGCCAGTATTCAGTTCTCCTTCAACCAATTGTCCAAGGCAAAACTGATTGGCTGCTTACCAGCGTGGTGGAGTGCTTAAGAGCGGTGGTTTGGAGTGTTGGAGTCTGATCTGGAGAACTGGGTTTGATTCCCCACTCCTCCACATGAGCGGCGGAGGCTAATCTGGTGAACTAGATTTGTTTCCCCACTCCTACACATGAAGCCAGCTGGGTGACCTTTGGCTAGTCACAGCTGTCTCAGCCCCACCTACCTCACAGGGTGTCTGTTGTGGGGAAGGGGAAGGTGACTGTAAGCCGGTTTGAGTCTCCCTTAAGTGGTAGAGAAGGTCAGCATATAAACACCAACTCTTCTCCTCCTCCTCCTCCTTTTCCTACTCCTCCTCCTCTTCCTCTTGTTCTACTTCTCCTCCTCCTCCTCCTCCTTTTCCTCCTCCTCCTCCTATTCCAGGTGCTCACAGCCGCTCGCCAGCCATTAATAACCGTTGTCTACCATCGGTGTCCGCCTGCAAAGTCTGGGCTATCTCAAAATCATCTTATTTTTCAGCCAGCTCATAGTCATCTCTAGTGATGCCTGTAAAGTTGGCAGATAATGCTCGCAGTCTGAGTCCTCACTGCTTGAAACTCCATTTGTAACGCGTAGAGGAAAGAATTTCCAGCCAGCGCTCTGCGTTTAAGCTTGTGTGGTCAGCATTCATCAGACATGGCTGATAGCCAGCGCTGGCTCGGGCTTCAAACTTGATTCCTTTAATCCTTTACTTGATCTCAATGAGAAACTATCCTGGGGCAGATGTTTGATTTTGGCACTCTAACCACACAAAACAGGAGCGTGCGCCACCTGCTGTCCTCCTGATACCTGCGCTCGCCCTTCTATGTGAATGACATACTGTACATATTTTCCCATGCACGTACAGTTTCAGTCTGCTCGAACATGTAACCCCCAAAATTCAGTGTACCATTCACACATGCCACAGTTGGAAAAAACAGTTGGGTTGCCTTATTCACGCAAAGCAGTATTTCTTCACACAATGCATATTTCAATTGTGGAACTCCCTGCCCCAGGATGTGGTGATGGCTGCCAACCTGGAAGGCTTTAAGAGAGGAGTGGGCATCCTCATAGAGGAGAAGGCTATTCATGGCTACTAGTTAAAATGGCTACTAGTCACAATGCATACCTATTCTCTCCAGGATCAGAGGAGCACGCCTATTATATTAGGTGCTTTGGAACACAGGCAGGATAATGCTGCAGTTGTCTTGCTTGTGGGCTTCATAGAGGCACCTGGTTGGCCTCTGTGTGAACAGACTGCTGGACTTAATGGACCTTGGTCTGATCCAGCATGGCTTCTCTTATGTTCTTATGGAGGAAGTTCATCATTAGAAGTCTGCGTGTGATGGGAGCAGAAGGCGATAGCCAGTCCGTAATCATTAAAAGCCCTGACCTGGATGGCCCAGGCTAGCCTGATCTCGTCAGATCTCAGAAGCTAAGCAGGGTCAGCCCTGGTTAGTATTTGGATGGGATTCCACCAAGGAATACCAGGGTTGCTGTGCAGAGGAAGGCACTGGCAAAACCACCTCTGATAGTCTCTTGCCATGAAAACCCCAAAAGGGGTCGCCATAAGTCGATGCCACTTGAAGGCACTTTACACACACACAATCATCACAAGCTCGGAGCCGAAACTTATGGGGAGTGGCGTTTTTGCAACACCAAAAATACCATGCGCTCTGCATTGCACTCAAAAGGAGATTCGGAAAACATGTGTAGTAGGAACCCACAGGAGTGAAATGAACAAGTAAATCCAAATGCTACCAGGAAAGGAAGGGGCTTACCCTAGGGGGAGGAGTCAATGTAAGTGTGTATGTGTGTGTGTGTGGGGGAGGGTAATTCCTTTGTGACCCTTCCAAATAATGGGGATCTAGCATATGCCGGGCATTTGAGCATCCAGCTACTGCAAGTGTTGACGGCTGTTTCAATGTGGGATCATGGGGGTCATGTGCTAACAAGGCTGGGCGATCCATTTGAAGGATCTTAGCATGTGCGCCTGATGGGAAAAGCATCCAGCCTTTCTCTTAGTAAGAGCCGGACGAAAATGCGAGTCGGCTAATAAAGGGAAAAACAGAATCCTTTGCTTGCCCGGACCCCAACCCAAGTCCCCTGGACCCTTCCATAAAAATCTCCCCCTGGCCCATCTTTCCGGTTGGAATTCAGGGGGATGACATTTTCCTGGCTGTGGTCGGCTCCTGGCAATGAGTGTAGCTTCAGCGCCTTTTCCTCTGAATCACAGTAAATCAGGGCTGGAGGTTTCCTTGGCTAACAATCATTCTCTGCGCCAGGAGTTTTGTTGGTTGGTTGGGTGGGGGTTGATGCTTAGCAAACCACCAAAAAGGAGGAACATGACTGCATCCTGAGGTTGTATCATTCTGGGTGAAAATCACTTGGTCTCCTTTCTATGCTGGTTCACTTAGGCAATCAGTGTTGCCAACCTCCAGGTGAGGCCTGGCGTCCTTCCGGAATACTGATACATTCCCCTGGAGGAACTGACAGATTTCAAGGGTGGACTTATGGTGCCACATCCCTTTCTTCCCCAAACTCCTCTCTCCCCAGGCACTATCCCCAACTTTCAGGAATTTCCCAAGCCAGAGAAGCAGTAGGGAAATTTTTTATAAGCTCATTTCAGATGTTCTTAAAAGGCTTTGGTTATTGGCAAATCACAAAATATGTCATATTAACATCTTCCCCACCCAACCCTTCTAGCTTTATTTCCATGCCAAAATGTACACTTTGTTGGGTGATCCATAATTCAATAAAGTCTACCATCCAAATAAGAACCAGGGCCAACCCTACTTAGCTTCCAAGTCATGTTGCCAACCTCCAGGTGGTGGATGGAGACTTCCTGGGTTTACATCTGATCTCCAGGTGACAGAGATCAGTTCACCGCTTTGTAGGGTTGCCAGGTCCCTCTTCGCCACTGGAGGGAGATTTTGGGGGCAGAGCCTGAGGAGGGCAGGATTTGGGGAGGGGAGTGACTTGAATGCCATAGAGTCCAATTGCCAAAGCGGCCATTTTCTCCAGGTGAACTGATCTCTATTGGCTGGAGATCCGTTGTAATAGCAGAAGATCTCCAGCTAGTACTTGGAGGTTGGCAACCCTACTGCTTTGGAAGGTGGACTCTAATGACATTCTACCCCATTGAAGTCCTTCTCCTCCCCAAACCCCACTCTCCTCAGGCTCCACCCACAAAATCTCCAGATATTTCCCATCCCTGAGCTGGCAATCTTACTTCCAGGCTCTGATGTGGTCAGGTTAGCACCGGGCCATTCAGATCAGGGCATTCCTTCCTTAAAGATGATAACAAAAGTGGGAGTGGAAAAGCTGACACATAAATGCATCAAGATAGGATTCAATCCCCTGTTGCAACCGTGGGCTTTCTAGTTTTGGTTAGCTGATCAGTCCGTTTGGCCTGTTTTCGTAAGGCTGCCTCTTCCCTCCCCTGGCTGAGAACAGCAGGCAGGCAGGCAGGAGACCTATTTATTCAGCTGCTGGGGGGTGGCTATTCCCTGAGAGCTTCAGACATGTAGGCCCTGGTCTCAGGGGTGCAAGAGGGGCTTTGAGGGCTGGAGGAGGGGCTCCTTCGGGGTCAGATTGGAAGAGATGGAGGCCACAGCTCCTCCCAGTGTCTTCAAATGTTGTCCTTCACATATTTACCCAGTTTTCCACTCGAGCAGGGATCCAAATCAGCTTACATTGTTCTGTTTTTTTCATCACAACAAGGCTTGCCAACCTCCAGGTGGTGGCTGGAGAGCTCCTGCTATTACAACTGATCTCCAGACGACAGAGATCAGTTCCCCTGGAGAAAATGACTGCTTTGGCAATTGGACTCTACTCTCCAAACCCTGCCCTCCTCAGGCTCCACTCCCAAAATCTCCAGGTATTTCCCAACCTGGAGCTAGCAACCCTAGCAACAACCCTGTGAGGTAGGTGAGGCTGAGCATGGATGACTAGGGTTGCCAACTTCCAGGTACTAGCTGGAGATCTCCTGCTATTACAATTTATCTCCAGCTGACAGAGATCAGTTCACCTGGAAAGAACAGCCACTTTGCCAATTGCAAGGGAAAACAGCCCTGCAGAAATGGCCTAGCAGAGGTGGTTTGCCATTGCCTGGCTCTGCATAACAACCCTGGTATTCCTTGGTGGTCTCCCATCCAAATGCTAACCAGGACCGACCCTGCTTAGTTTCTGAGATCTGAAGACATCAGGCTAGCCTGGGCCATCTAGGTCAGGGAAGCAACATATGCACACAGTCCATTTATGCTTAGAAATTAGCAGCGCGTTCCAGTCTGAAGTGGCCCTACTTCACATTTCTTAAGAGCCCCTTTAACGCGACCTTTTGTGTTTGCCGCGAAGAATCCTCTCAAAGAAGCATGCAAAAATCACAGCCGTGCGTTAGCTATGCAAACGGAGGTTGCTAATTAGGGTTGCCAGGTCCCTCTTCACTATCGGAAGGAGATTTTGGAGGCGGAGCTTGAGGAGGGTGGGGTTTGGGAGGGGAGTGACTTAAATGCCATAGAGTCCAATTGCCAAAGCGGCCATTTTCTCCAGGTGAACTGATCTCTATCAGCTGGAGATCAGTAGTAATAGCAGGAGATCTCCAGCTAGTACCTGGCAGTTGGCAACCCTATTGCTAATGGAAGGAACAAAGGAGCAGGCGAGTGAGGGGGGGGCGGAAATTCTCCTTTTGTGTTGGGACTGTGAATAAGCATTTTAAAGGTCACGTTTAAAAAAAACAGCTTTGAGTGAGGATCAAAATTGACCCTGCATAAATGGCCACGCAGTAAAACACTAAAACAAAACCCCTCGCCTTCTTCCTCCTGCTTCCAATGCTGCCACCTAATGGCACTCTAACAAATTACACTGTGTTGGACCAGGAAGGCACTGATTCACCAGTGAACTGCCACGGCTCGAGGTTCAGATCGTGTTGCAGGCTGGAATTCAGAGACTGGACCTCCAGATAGGGTTGTCAGCTCCAGGTTGGGAAATGCCTGGAGGTGGAGCCTGAGGAGGGTGGAGTTGGGGAAGGGGAGGGAGCACCATGGGGATATGACGCCATATCCATTCCTCCCTCCAAAGCTGCCATTTCCTCCAGGGCGACTGGTATTTGTACTCTGGGGATCAAGTGTAATTCCAGGTGAACTCCAGGCCCCACCTGGAGGTTGGCAACCCTGCCTGCAATCATGCATTTTTCTCTCCCCCCCCAAAAAAGTTGCTGACCGGGGATGTGATCCAGATTGGGCCACAGTGCTGAAAAAGGGAGGGTGGTTCGCTGTGCCATTTCCTTAATTTTAAATGCCTGCCCCCTGGCTGCATTATGCCCCCCACACACACATTAGGAGCCCCATGGCGCAGAGTGTTAAGCTGCAGTACTGCAGTCCAAGCTCTGCTCACGACCTGAGTTCAATGCCAATGGAAAGTTGGTTTCAGGTCGCCGGCTCAAGGTGGACTCAGCCTTCCATCCTTCCAAGGTTGGTAAAATGAGTACCCAGCTCGCTGGGGGTAAAGGGAAGATGACTGGGGAAGGCACTGGCAAACCACCCTGTAAACAAAGTCTGCCTAGTAAACGTCAGGATGTGACGTCACCCCATGGGTAAGAATGACCCGGTGCTTGCACAGGTGACTACTTTTACCTTTTACCCACACACACAGTAGGACTGCCAACAAGTTTGAAGAAAAATGTCCCATCCCTTTAATAGCGACAGGTTGGGATATTCAGCTCCATGGCATGAGAAATCCTTTCTCCAGGCCTGTTGGCAACCTTATTGGAAATTGTACTTGAATGATTGTGGGAACAAACCAGGTAAACCTAGCCATTTGGACAGTGCCCTCTTGTGGACAATTTATGCTATTGTTTCATCCTCCGCTTATGCCACTGAAAACCACAGCTCAAATTACCATACCTTTCGATGCTTCCTAATGTCATCTTCCTGTGCAATATTAGTTGTCAGGATCCCGCCTGGACTAGACTTGGCCTCTGGAAAAGACCTCTGCTAGGGTTGCCAGGTCTGGTCTGGGAAATACCTGGAGATTTTGGGGGTGGAGCCTGAGGAAGGTGGGATTTGGGGAGGGTCTTCAGTGGGGTATATTGTCCTAGAGTCCATCTTACAAAGCAGCCATTTTCTCCAGGTAAACTGATCTCTTACCTGGAGATCACAGTTGTAATAGTAGGAGGTCTCCAGCTACCACCTGGAGGTTAGTCACACCATCCATAGCCAACATATATATATGAATTATTTTGAACAGAAATTTATTTACAGTAATAATGTCTTTAAACAGCATGTTTCTTTCTATCGACATTTTGTGGATGACTTAGTGATGACCATTGACAGTGTGGAAAATTGCAACTCCTCTATCAGAGAATCAAATGCTGTTTCTCCACACATTAAACTTGAAGGCAAAGTAAGTAACTCCGGTTTGTCTTACTTAGATGTAGAAGTACACCTTGCAGAAGATGGACACATATGGGTTTCACCATATAGAAAGCCCACAGACAGAAAGGCTTTGCTACACTATAAATCAGGACCTAGTAAAAACAATTTACCTTATGGGCAATTTTTATGCCTGAAAACAATCTCCACAAAACAAGAGGACGATGAGAAAGCTGCCGACTCTTTATACACCACTTTATTAAACAGAGGTTACCCAGCCAAGATTTTGAACATAGAGAAACAAAGGGATGATAAAAAAACCAGGTAATGCTTTATTCATTAAAAAACGCGACTCAGGTACAAGATTGGTTTCTTCTATACAATTTACTCCTTTTGCAGAAAAAATTAAAAAGATTATAAATAGACACTGGCATATAGTGCAGGACATTGCTGGCTGTGCTTAACCTCCATTGTTAGCATGTAGACGTACTGTCTCTTTAAAAGACCGACTTGTTCACACAGATTCCCTGCAAACTGTTTCTAATTTAGGGCCGGCTGGACATCACCATTACGGCGCATGCGCAATGTGCACAAATGCGCTCCCTTTAAAAAACTTCACCTGTGAATAAACAGGTTTTAATTTTGAACTCAAAACCTTCACTAATTGCAACTCATCAAATGTGATTTACATCCTAGTCTGCTGTTGTAAACTTTTTTACATTGGACAGACGATCAGACCACTTAAGATAAGAATTGGCGAACATTTGTCCCACATAAGGAACAACGTAATGGAAGCACCCATTTTTTCTCATTTTTAAAAATTTAAACATGCAGACACGGATCTTCGTTTCTTTGCCATCTGGCAATATCAGCCACACAGATATCAAAGAGTTAACATAGAAAAGATATTCCTTCTTAGATCACAGGAACCCAATGGGCTAAACACAACATGTGATTTCACTGATTTTTTTTATGAGGGTCACTTTAAGAAGATTGCTTTAAGTCAAAGGTGCCATAGGTATATTAACAAGCAAGGAAGCCTCTGTATTCAAAAGGTTGGGACTTCACAAGCTAGTCAGAGACTACTGCATGATCCTAAAAAAGCATTTTCAAGAATAATTTTCTTCTATAAGAAATCATAAGAATTGATAACTGTAAGTATTATATAAGGTGTTGTGAGTTTTGAAGAATTTATTTGGATATTTTTGTATATATGATTTTATGTATATATTTTCATGTTAATAGCTTGAATTACAACTTTGCTGTTCTACAAAGTGGAAGTGGACACAAAACGGCTAAGGGTGGCTGAAGAAAACTATGAAACAGCGCTACTTACCAGAAAGCTGTCCCACCTACCATATATGAACTGTTATTGTTGAATCCATTGTATGTTAGAAACACAGGTTGTGTATGAAAATTCAAAAACACAAGTTGAGTGTATAATATAATTGACTGATGTAGCAGCAATTATTATTTATGTTGAAATACAATAGATGTTAAAGAAAAGTTTTTGTTACAATACATAAGATACAAAAAAAAAAACCTTGTCGAAGGCTTTCACGGTCAGAGTTCATTGGTTCTTGTAGGTTATCCGGGCTATCTTGCCACAGCTGCTGGCGAAACGTCAGGAAAGAAAATACCAAGACCACGGTTACACAGCCCGGATAACCTACAAGAACAAAAAAAAAAAACCTTATTGTCAACACCCTATGTTACTCACGAGTAGTAAGTCAACATTCTATTTTACTCACGAGTAACAAAAGATATAAAAACCTGTATTGTTAACACTCTATTTTACTCACGAGTAGTAAGTCAACACCCTATTTTACTCACAAGTAGTGATACATATGTGTGTGTTTTCAATTTTGATAGCCATAATCGCTGTATTTTTTTTAATTACCACCTGGAGGTTGGCAGCCCTATTCTCTGCAAATGACCAGGATGAGCCAGGAGCCACCCTGGAGAGATATCAGACTTAGGGTTGCCAACCTCCATGTACTAGCTGGAGATCTCCTGCTATGACAACTGATCTCCAGCTGACGGAGATCAGTCCCCCTGGAGAAAATGGCCGGTTTGGCAGTTGGACTCTATGGCATTGAAGTCCCTCCCCAAACCCTGCCCTCCTCAGTTGCCATAAATGGCCAGTTGCCAAAGTGGCCATTTTCTCCAGGTGAACTGATCTCTGTTGGCTGGAGATCAGTTGTAATAGCAGGAGATCTCCAGCTGGTACCTGGAGGTTGGCAACCCTAGAGAAGCATGGAACTTCAGGATGCGCCTCCCCCACCTGCATAATGTGAACTCAGTTCCCCCTTTTGAACTCATTGCTGGCTGCTATTCTCCCCCATGCCACCAGAGGGCTTTCTGCAGACTTAAAAAACAACAGCGGCACACACAGTTGCTGTAGCATTATAGCAATATAACAACTATTGGGTTTTTAATGAAAGTTGGCCAAAAAAACCAATGGTTCAGGCAGCGGGGAAATGCCAGATCCAAGAGGCTAGAGAGGGAAACTGGCACCGACGTGGATGAGAAGGTTCAGAGCTCTGCCCCTTTCTGTCCACGCTTTGGGCCAAACTTCTTTGACTCTGACCTTCCCAGAAAAATCATAGCAAAGCAGGTTTGCAGAAGAATATGATAATAGGGAAAAGGATGACTAGGGAAGAAGAAGAGTTGGTTTTTATATGCCAACTTTCTCTACCTTTTAAGGAGAATCAAACCGGCTTACAATCTCCTTCCCTTCCTCTCCCCACAACAGACACCCTGTGAGGTAGGTGAGGCTGAGAGAGCTCGAAGAGAACCATGATCAGCCAAGGTCACCCAGCTGGCTTCAGGTGTAGGAATGGGGAAACCAACCCAGTTCACCAGATTAGTGTCCGCCGCTCATGTGGAGGAGTGGGGAATCAAACCCGGTTCTCCAGATTAGAGTCCACCGCTCTTAACCACTACACCATGCTGAAGTTGTGGGGAAGGCTCATAAAAACCCCCTCCTTTTGGTTTGCAATACTGGACCAAAGGTTTCATGCAGAAGCAGCCTGTATTCACAAAAATGAAGATTAGTTTTAGATGATGTACCAAATAAGCAGTGAAGAGGTAACTACAGTCCAGGCAGTCAGAAGTGAGGCAGAGAAACCGGAAAGTGTACAGTAACACTGCTGACTTGATAAGTTCCAGATGTTGATTCAAGCAGATACCTGGGGATTGAGGAAATCAGAACGTAGGGGGCCAGCTAGGATCAGACAAGAACTTCCAAATATCTGGCTGGGGACCCATAAGACCCCTCAGCATTTGCTGCGTTTTCAGCTTGCCCCAAACCAGACCTGGCAACTGACTGTTCATATTGGGGTTGGATAAAAAGGTCATTAAAAACCAATAAAATATATACCAATGGGCTCTCCCAGACTCAACAGGATTTGGGAATATTTTGCCATTTGAAATTTAGAATCCTAAATGTTTCCAAACACTGGTGCAGTTTCAGTATTTGAGATGCTCAGATATTGCTCTCCTAAGGAGGGACTTAGGAAAAGATAGTCATGCTAGGAAAAGTTGAGGGCAGCAGGAAAAGAGGAAGACCCAACAAGAGATGGATTGATTCAATAAAGCAGGGGTGGGGAACGTCAGGCCCTGGGGCGTATAAGGCCCGCAAAATCATTTGGTCTGGCCCTTCATGGGTCCTGGAAGATCTCTAGCTCAGAAGGATGCTGCCCTGCCTGAATCTCTTGGGCCCAGCTGGGGACAGCAGAGCTCAAAAGCGAGTCGCTCTATGTGGCAGACACTCGGAGTCGTCTCTGGTCGTGCCTTTTGGCTAAATGTTTGACCAAATATAGCAGGCTAATTTTTAAGTTGATAATTTTGTATGGCCCGCGAATGATGTTATAAATATCCAAATGGCCCTTGGCAGAAAAAAGGTTCCCCACCCCTGCAATAAAGGAAGCCACAGCCTTCAGTTTGCAAGATCTGAGCAAGGCTGTCAAAGACAGGACATTTTGGAGGACTTTCATTCATAGGGTCGCCATGAGTCGGAAGCGACTTGACGGCACTTACACACACACACACACACACACACGGAGGGACTGAGAAGGAGGACAGGAGAGACCACGGCTCAGGGGTAGAGCATCTGCTTGGCATGCAGAAGGTCCTGGGTTCAATTCCCGGCATCTCCAGTTAAAGGGACAAAGCAAGTAGGTGATGTGAAATACCCCTGCCTGAGACCCTGGAGAGCCGCTGCTGGTCTGAGTAGACAATACTGACTTTGATGGACCAAGGGTATGGTTCAGTATAAGGCAGCTTCATATGAGAACATCTTTGTTGTGTCATCTCTTTGGGGCACAGAGAGTTAAAAGCCTGAGCACGGTTTGGTGGCTTCCTTCCAACAAAGGTTGCTGTTTAAACCAAAGGTTCCCTTATTGCTCACTCTCGTTAATAGATTTTTCCCATTGACTTCTCTCTTTATTGACTATGACTTCCTCTTTTGGCTGGTGAGCTATTAGCTGGGTCGCTGATCCGTCGCAACTTAAAAGGCCGTCCATTGATTAGGTTTTTATCGGTGGCTTCTCCGAACGTGAAGGGAGAGAGAGAGAAAGAGATCGGCCCGCTCTTGGCTTCTCCCTGGCTTTTGGCCTTCCCAGCCCCATGGCAAGCTGGTGGGAATCTCCCCAGCAGGGATGGACTGTGATGCTGTTGGCAGTCCAGGAAAGAAGGGGGGAAGAGCCTCCCTCTCCCACGACACTCCAGTTTCAACCCTGCACACTTGACATGCTGCAAGTACCTTTGCAGAGCTAGATCTTTACTGCACAGGGAGTTTTCCTGGTGGAGATCCCAGGGGTGTTGTTGATGCTACCTTTCCTCATGCCACCGGGGGTGCTTTTCACGAGTTTTTAAGAACTGCTAATTGATACACAATCCTGACCTGGATAGCCCCAGGTGCTGTCCTGTGCCCCAGCTCCGGGCAAAATTTCCCAATACAATCACATGACTCCCCTATTGAACTTGGGTTGCCAACCTCCAGGTACTGGATAGTAGACACCACTGCGCATGTATCACTGGGATTAGGAAATTAGCACAGAAGCAAATATTATAACAAGGTGCAAAACGTGTAATGAAAATGCTACACAAACATACAGTGAACAATACTATCACCTCTTGGATGGATCGCTGTGAATGAAAATAAGAAGAGCAAAAAGTTGCATCAGCATTTACCTGTGTGGATATTATTAACTTTGTATCGTATTGGATCATTATATAAGAACTCTTATTCTTGTAATATATTAGATTAGGATAGGTATAGCATTAATAGTAGATTGTGATAGTATTGTTCATTGTATGTTTGTGTAGCATTTTGATTACACTTTTTGAACCTTGTTATAATATTTGCTTCTGTGCTGATTTCCTAACCTCCAGGTACTAGCTGGAGATCTCCTGCTATTACAACTGATCTCCATCTGATAGAGGTCAGTTCACCTAGAAAAAATGGCTGCTTTGGCAATTGGAGTCTAGGGCATTGAAATCCCTCCCCTCCCCAAACCCCACCCTCCTCAGACTCCACCCCAAAAACCTCCCGCCAGTGGTGAAGAGGGGCCTGGCAACCCTATATTGAACGTTTGACTGCAAGCCCAGCCCAAATCGTGTTAGGCATCTAGTGTAATGGAGTTTGGCAGAGGTGGAAGAAGAAGAGTTGGTTTTTATATCCCAATTTTCTCTACCGAAAGGAGAATCAACCCGGCTTACAATCACCTTCCCTTCTCCTCCTCACAACGGACCCTTTATGAGATAGGTGGGGCTGAGAGCTTTCAGAGAGAACTGTGACTAGCCCAAGGTCACCAACAGGTGTAGGAGTGAGGGAATCAAACCTGGTTCTCCAGATTAGAGTCTGCCTCTCCTAACCTCTCTGTTCACACACATTGTTAATTGGTAATTGTGGGGTGAAATTCATTGTGTTTTGTTAGACTATTGTTGTTATTGTTATTACTATTTTAATTTGTTTTCTTAATTGCATTTGATTGCCTATTCTCCCTCATTTCAATGGGGGAGATTTTTCCAGCTGTAATTTCCCCCCATAACCAATTGGGATAAAATTTTCTGGGATTGTTTCCTTCACTCGAAAATTTTTCCTTGCCAAATAGGAATAAGGGACTCAATTTTACAGGCAATTAAATTTTTATCTTGCAAAGCAGGCTCAGAGCAGTATTTGGCACCTATTGGGTAGCAATAAATGATAAATTATCCTTGTGCATGAATCCACCCATTTGCGGCTAAAGTTGGAAGGTTTTTTTTTGGGGGGGGTATTTTTAAACAAAAACGGAGCAGGTGGGCAAGGGGAGTTAACATGTGCCCTTTCAACCTCTTACCTCCCTGCATGCTACTATTGGAAACACTTTTCCCCCTCCCAGCTAAGCTTGAATATCTGAAGGGAGGCAATCTGGGAGGAAAATGGGGCTGCCAGCCCTGGGTTGGGAAATAGCTGGAGGTCTCTTGCTATTACAACTGATCTCCAGCCGATAGAGATCAGTTCACCTGGAGAAAAATGGCCACTTTGGCAATTGAACTCTATGGCATTGAAGTTCCTCCCCCCAAACCCCGCCCTCCTCAGGCTCCACCCCAAAAATCTCCCACCAGTGGCAAAGAGGGACCTGGCAACCCTAGCGAGCAGGGCCTAAATGAGAATGTCCCCTTGCAAGTGGCAAGGCGAACAATTAGGGTTGCCAGGTCCCTCTTCACCATCGGCGGGAGGTTTTTGGGGTGGAGTCTGAGGAGGGCAGGGTTTGGGGAGGGGACGGACTTCAATGCCCTAGAGTCCAATTGCCAAAACCGCCATTTTCTCCAGGTGAACTGATCTCTATTGGCTGGAGATCAGTTGTAATAGCAGGAGATCTCCAGCCACCACCTGGAAGTTGGCAACCCTATGAACAACCTTATGTATACGTGCATTCTCTGTCAGGGTCTCTGGCTTGTAGAAGCGACTGCCTGAGGCTGTCAGGAAGGCTCCCACACTCCTGCTGTTCCCCAGGATAGGCCAAACAAAATTGTTCAGGACGTTGCAGCTTCCATATTCCAGGCTTAACTTGTCAAGCTATAAGGTCAGGAAGGTTAAGCCTGTAAAATTAGGTTTCAGGTCAAAAGGGAAAAGCTTAATTGCCTTCTCTGACTCTTGCCCTGTGCCTCTCCTTCAACAGGTGGGTAATGATCCCAGAGGTTATTTCCAGGGGACCGACCGACCCCGCTCCTCCATCTAATTAGGCAAGGAGGAGTTCGGGCAAGGCTTCGTTTAAGCCAAGATTGAGCGCCAGACAGACTGTGCTTCAATAACTGAGATGATATCGCAAGCTGCGTGCATTGGGTTGCCAACCTCCAGGTACTACCTGGAGATCTCCTGCTATTACAACTGATCTCCAGCCGATAGAGGTCAGTTCGCCTGGAGAAAACTGCCACTTTGGCAATTGGACTCTATGGCATTGGAGTCCTTCCCCTCCCCAAACCCCGCAGTCCTCTGGCTCTGCCCAAAAAATCTCCAGGTGTTTCCTAACCGGGAGCTGGCAACCTTATGCAGGCAGGCTGGAACATGTTTTCCCATGGCTGCTGCTGGAGTACTTGGGCATGAGGGGTGTTAAACTGTATGTGTTTTTAGCTGTGTACCGATCCGATCTGAATCCAGTTTTTGTTTGAATAGAATAATCATCTGGAACGGAGGGGGGGAATTATCCTTCCTGTGGTTTCAAATCCTGAGCATGCATGTCACGGTGACAGTCATCTTGTTTCACTCAGAGGGCAGGCTCTTCTAAGCTGCCTGTGGTTTTTTGTAAGTCTTGGCATGACAAAATCCTAAACACAAGTTTTAAGAATCGGCTGGTCAAGAGTCATCCAATCAAAAGGACTGCAGTAGCCATGGGAAAGGTTGGTGGGATCGTACCCTGGACACAAACCTTTTCTATGGGTGCCGAATTCGTGGACGGCTTTGGCCTTATCTCTGCCCAGGCTGTTTGGTGTCTTCAGTGTGCGCATTATTAGCGCATTACTTGCCTTCCCCAACCCAACCGCAGCGATTTTGCTCTTCCCCATTTCGCCACTTCCTCAAGGGTTGCCATTTGCTGATCTGCCAGAGCTGCCCCCAGCCCAGCCTTACACGGCAGCGATCAATTAACTGCGCACTCCATCACAATAAAACCATCGTCCACCCTTAGATAACTCTTTTTAATTGTTTTCTTACATTATCACATTTTGCAGAAACTTCAGTGGCCGTAAGTTATGGCATTTAATCTCTCAAAGTGCTACAAATTTAATGGCTTCCTTCCTGCGTGCAAAGTGCCCCTGCGAATTCCTTCTCCCACTCAGAGAATGGGGTGTTTTTTTTTTTAAAGGACTCGGAAGGAATACCAAAAGAAGATGCTCTATGTGTCTATGGGGAAGGGCATTTGGTCTAGGAAGGGCTATGGGTTCCTCTTCAGTTCTCATGAGGCACCAGGGTTGCCAACCTCCAGGTACTAGCTGGAGAGCTCCCTAACGATAAGATGTTTTCATAGAATCATAGAGTTGGAAGGGACCACCAGGGCCATCTAGTCATGGTATGGAGAGAGTGGACAGGGAGAAGTTTTTCAACCTCTCCCAAAATACTAGAACACTGGGTCATCTGCTGAAGCTGGAGGGTGAGAGATTCAAAACAGATAAAAGGACGTATTTCTTCACAATACGCATAGTTAAACTGTGGAACTCCCTGCCCCAAAATGTGGTGATGGCTGCCAACTTGGAAGGCTTTAAGAGGGGAGTGGACACTTTCACGGAGGAAAGGGCTATCCATGACTACTAGTTAAAATGAATACTAGTCATGATGCATACCTGTTCTCTCCAGGATCACAGGAGCATGCCTATTATATTAGGTGCTGTGGAGCACAGGCAGGAGAATGCTGCTGCAGTCGTCTTGTTTGTGGGCTTCCTAGAGGCACCTGGTTGGCCACTGTGTGAACAGATTGCTGGACTTGATGGGCCTTGGTCTGATCCAGCAGGGCTTTTCTTATGTTCTTAGTCCAACCCCCTGCACAATGCGAAACTTCACAACTACCCCCACACACACACACACAGCCACCCCTACTCCATGCCCAGAAGATGCCCAAGATGCCCTCCCTCTCATGAACTGCCTAAGGTCATAGAATCAGCATTGCTGACAGATGGCCATCTAGCCTCTGCTTAAAAACCTCCAGGGAAGGAGCACTTACCACCTCCCGAGGAAGCCTGTTCCACTGAGGAGCCGCTCTTTCTTCCTAATGTCTAGATGGAAATTCTTTTGGAGGACATTGATTCATAGGTAGGGTTGCCAACCTCCAGGTACTAACAAAATAGTGACACTTCTGCGTAAATAATAGTAACACACAAATTAGCACAGAACGGCTACACAGTATATATAGATGCATAAAGGTATATTCTCTACCTGCAACGTAGACATAGATTACAACATCATATCCTGAATACACTTTGATTGTTTCTCAAATACAAATAGAATTACATAAATAGCACAAACGCAACGTGTGTACATCTTATTTCTACCTGTGAATATATCTTTACGCATCTAAATATATTGTGCAGCCATTCTGTGCTAATTTGTGTGTAACCTCCAGGTACTAGCTGGAGATCTCCTGTTATTACAACCAATCTCAAGCCGACAGGGATCAGTTCCCCTGGAGAAAATGGCTGCTTTGGCCATTGGACTCTATGGCATTGAGGCCCCTCCCCAAACCCCTCCCTCCTGTGGCTCCGCCCCAAAAACTCTCGCTAGTGGCAAAGAGGGACCTGGCAACCCTACGATGAACACATGCATTTGCCTTATTCCGAATCAGGCCCTTGGCCCATCGAGGTTGGTATTCTCTGCTGAGACTGGCAGTGGCTCTTCAAGGTCTCAGGCAGAGGTCTTTCTTGAGAGCTACTGCCTGGCCCTTTTAACTGGAGGTGACAAGGATCGAACCTGGGACCTTCTGCGTGCCAAGCAGATGCTCTACCGCCGAGATGCAGCCCTTCCTCCCACAGAGGGATGCGAGTTGCTTTAACTTGAGAGAAATTCTATTGTCTCTGAGAATTAGGAACTGTCGAGCTGGCCTGGATTGATGTCTAGCCAAGCACGCTGGCTCCAGCAGAGGTCAGCCAGATACTCCAACTGTGCTACCAAGCGGGGTGGGGCTGGTGTGAAAGGCTGGTATTATCGGACAGCTGCTCAGACCGGAGAGCATTAAAAGAGCCCACCTCTGACTCCTGAGCCACTGAAGCACAGCAGCTCTCTCAACCATCTGAGAGCCGTCATGGTGTAGTGGTTAAGAATGGTGGTTTGGAGCAGTGGACTCTGATCTAGAGAACTGGGTTTAATTCCCCACTCCTTCACATGGGGGATGGATGCTAATCTGGTGAGCCAGGTTGGTTTCCCCACTCGTACACATGAAGCCAACTGGGTGACCTTGGGCTAGTCACAGTCCTCTTAGAGCTCTCTCAGCCCCACCTACCTCACAGGGTGTCTCTTGTGGGGAGGGGAAGGGAAGGTGATTGTAAGCCGGTTTGAGTCTTCCTTAAGTGGTAGAGAAAGTTGGCATATAAAAACCAACTCTTCTGTCCTCTTGTGCTCTGTGGCAGTGTTGGAACTGGACCTACCTGGGGTAATTGGATCGCTCCTAGTTTGCCCAGATGTGCAAACTGTGATGGAGGACGAGCGGCTGCCATCACTTGCTTGCGTGCTTCCACTCACCATGTGGTGGTGTCTGTCGTGCTTAGCGGCCGTCACTGCCCTCTTGCTGGGCAGGTGAACACTGACAGCCATCACTTTCTGCTTGATGGGCAACTGAGCCCCAACCACCTGTTGCTGCCCTATTAACACAGTGCTCTTCAGCTCATAGGTTGGGATTGTCAGGTGGGTCAAGGAGCGCTAGAGAATCACCACATTTCTTTTTGCTGCTTTGTGTGACTTTCAAAAATGGCGACATCCTTTTGATCCAAACTGTCATGTGCGATGTGACACCCAAACAAAGCAAGCACTATGAATCTACAATTTTTAAAAGGCACCTTTTTCAGTTTCAGTGTTATTTCTGATCTCCTCGGCAGCTGTGCGCTCTGCAGCCACTGCCTTACTCCACCGGCCTTCGAGTGCGCATTCAGCAATCTCGTCAACCAAATGTGCCCGCAAGCAGAAAAGCAAGGCCCGCTGCAACGCCCTATTTCGTGAACTTTTGGCTTCGTTTTATTTTTGCGTTTTGATTGCATCGAGAGTTTTGTTCCATTTGGCTGATGCAACAAAAGGGGGGTTGGGCGGGCAGCATTGTTTTCAAGACAATTGCATGACTTTCTCTCCGGAGAAAGACAGTTTCCATCCCCTCCACTCCCCATCTGTGGGATGTGGCCCTATTTCAGAGTCTGTTGGGGAAATGCAATCTGAGTAGCCCTTGAATGGACAGTGGGGGCGAACCTACGGCACGCGTGCCAGAGGGGGCACTCAGAGCCCTCTCTGTGGGCACACGTGCCGTCGCCCCAGCACAGAGTTCGCCTGAGTTGGTTACTAGAAAGCTAGAGGGATGCGGGCCTGGGCTGCTCCCCTCCCCCTCTCCACATGCTCCTGAGGGCATTTCTCACATCACCTGCCCCTCTGCCCAGCAGCCCAATGGGAGTTCTTCCTCCCTCTCCTGTCACATGCAGCAGGGCGGCTCACATGCGGCGAGAGGGTGCGGCACCTGTTGAGTCTGTGGCGAAGGTGATTCCTGTGGTGGGGTTGGAGAGGAGCTAGGTTGGAAGGGAGCATAGCTCACAGCATGGCATAGCTGGAGGGGAGCAGAGCGCTCGGGACACAGCGCGGGCTTTGCGGCGCCTCCCACCTTTCAGTGAAATCCCCTACTAAAAGAGGAACACCTTAAGACAAAAGATGTTAATGTATGAGTTGTTTTTTCTAAACTAAAACCTCAGTATTCAGGTTAAATTGCCGTGTTGGCACTTTGCGATAAATAAGTGGGTTTTGGGTTGCTGTTTGGGCACTCGGTCTCTAAAAGGTTCGCCATCACTGGTCTAGCATGACACCGTCTGATCTGGAAGTCCCTTCCTCTCCCCTGGAGTGATTGGTTCTTTGAAGAGAAGGGTGGTCACAGCGAATTCCCACGAAGTCAGTAGGCCCAGCAGTCTAATCCCAACTGCTTTGTTCCCTGAGCAACAGAACGTTCCACCTAGGGTTGCCAACCTCCAGGTGGCGACTGGAAATCTCCTGCTATTACAACTGAGCTCCAGCCAATAGAGATCACCTGAAGAAAATGGCTGCTTGGCCAATTGGACTCTATGGCAGTGAAGTCCCTCCCCTCTCCAAACCCTGCCCTCCTCAGGCTCTGCGCCCAAAATCTCCAAGTATTTCCCCACTCGGAGCTGGCAACCCTAATTCCACACCATCAGTAGGGGTGCCAACCTCCAGATGGTGGCTGGAGCTCTCCCGCTGTTACAACCGATCTCCAGGCGACAGAGATCAGTTCCCCTGGAGAAAATGGATGCTTTGGCAATTGGACTCTATGGCATTGAAGTCCCTCCCCTCTCCAAACCCTTCCGTCTTCAGGCTCCACCCCAAAATCTCCAGGTGTTTCACAACCCGTAGTTGGCAACCGTAACCATCAGTGTCACCCTAGGGTTGCCAGCTCCAGTTTGGGAAATACCTGGAGATTTTGGGGGTGGAGGCTGGTGGGGTTTGGGAAGGGGAGGGCCTTTAATGGGGCATAATGGCATAGAGGCCAGTTTCCAAAGCGGCTATTTTCTCCAGGTGGGGTTGCCAGGTTCCTTTTCACCATGGGTAGGAGGTGTTTGGGGTGGAGCCTGAGGAGGGTGTGGTTTGGGGAGGGGAGGGACTTCAATACCATAGAGTCCAATTGCCAAAGTGGCCATTTTCTCCAGGTGAGCTGATCTCTACTGGCTGGAGATCAGTTGTAAAAGCAGGAGCTCTCCAGCTACTACCTGGAAGTTGACAACCCTACCTCCAGGGGAACTGATCTCTGTTGCCTGGAAATCATTTGTAATACTGGGAGATCTCCAGCCATAAGAAAGAGTGGTTATAAGGGTTACAGGAATCAATAGCTTTTAGAGATACTGGGGCAGATTCAATTAAGTTTTCTGCTAGTGGAAATGAGAAGAGGAGGTTCCTTTATAACTCCCCAAAAGGCTATACTGGGGATCATGAGACCTGCATGGACAAAAGCATGCTTGGACAAGGGCTGTAGTAAGTAGGGGAATTGGGTGAAAAGGCTGGCTGGATCCTTTCCATTCAGATATAGAAAAATGAACAACAAAAAAAGTATTTTTGTAGGGGAGGGGGACAATGGGTAAGTAGGATTGAAACTGAACTCCCTTGGTAGAAAGGAAGCAGGTATGCAAGTGAGGCAGCATGGTGTAGTGGTTAAGGTGTTGGACTAGGATCTGGGAAACCCAGGTTCGAATCCCTGCTCTGCCATGGAAACTGGTTGGGTGACCTTGGGACAGTCACATTATTCTCAGCTTCGACCCTGGCTAGTATTGGGATGGAAGACCTCCAAGGATGCGGAGGCGGGCAATGGCAAACCACCTCTGAACATCTCTTGCCTTGAAAACCCTACGAGATCACCATAAGTCACCTGTGAGTTGACAGCAAAAAAATAAAATAAAATCAAAATGCCAAGGAGGCAGAGAGCCAAGGGGGAACAGGGATGCTAGTTCTAGTCTCTGCAGGAGAATTCTACCAGTTGGGACTTTTCAATAGCATGGCAGCATGGTATAAGGGCCAGGATGCCATGCACAGGAATCGTGGGGCTGAACTGCATATATCGATTTGAACTAACCATCCAAAACTTTGACCACAGGCTTCTAGTGGCAGCTTCCCTCTCTTCCTGGCCCCCCTCTTTCCCCTTGGGTAATGAGATTCGTTTGCTTTGAAGGTAACACACGAGCTGCGTTTGACCTCCGGCTTGGGAGATCGTATCTCAGAGAATGAAATGAAACTGTTACAGACCAATGCAGGAAGCTCTTCTCTCAGGATCTTTATTCCCCCCCCCCCTCACCTTTTAAATCTCTTTTCTCTGATTCATATACTCTACGAGAGTATTGGGAGCCTTTGGGTGAAGTGGGGAGAATTACAATGCTTTGTTTTTAAAATGAGAAACATTGCTAGGTAACGGAGAAGTTATACCACATAGCCACTATATCAGGGGTTTTCAGCATGGTGCCCATGGGCATGATGTAGGGTTGCCAGGGCCCTCTTCACCAACAGGTTTTTGGGGGCGGAGCCTAAGGAGGGCGGAGTTTGTGGAGGGGAGGGGCTTCAATGCCATAGACTCCAATTGCCAAAGCGGCCATTTCTCCAGGGGAACTGATCTCTATTGGCTGGAGATCAGTTGTAATAGCAGGAGATCTCCAGCTAATGCCTGGAAGTTGGCAGCCTTAGCACGTTGGCACCCACCAACACCTTTTCCGGTACCTGCCAAGTATTTTTAGGAAGTCGGTGGGGCCTTGGGCTAATCCCACTTCTCTCCGAACTCTCTCAGCCTCACCTACCTCACAAGGTGTGGGGAGAGGAAGGGAAGGGAAACCAGTTTGATTCTCCTTAAAAGGTAGCGAAAGTTGGCATACAAAACCCCACTCTTCTTCCTCCCCACCTTCTGGAATGGGTCTTCAGGCTGTCATGCAGAGTGGCTTCTAGGGTTGGGGAGGGGCCATGGCTCAGTGGCAGAGCATCTGCTTGGCATGCAGAAGGTCCCAGGTTCAATCCCTGGCATCTCCAGTTAAAGGGACTAGGCAAGTAGGTGATGTGAAAGACCTCTGCCTGAGACCTTGGAGAGTCACTGCCTGTCTGACTTTGATGGACCAAGGGTCTGATTCAGTATAAGGCAGCTTCATTTGTTCATGTGTTGCCAGGTCCACTGGCCAGAGATTTCTGGGGCAGAGCCAGAGGAGGGAGGGGTTGGGGTAGGGGAGGGACTTCAGTGCCATATAGTCCAATGGCCAAAGCAGCCATGTTCTCCAGGTGAACTGATCTCTATCGGCTGCAGATCAGTTGTAATAGCAGGAGATCTCCAGCTAGTACCTGGAGGTTGCCAACCCTACTGGCTTCTCTGACTGCCTGCATTACAACATCTGGCGGGGTGTTCTCCTCTCTTCCCCCTGAAGAGAAGTCATCTTTTGTGTTGGACTCGAAAGGTTAGATCCAGCTTCCGGAATCCTGTGTTTTCTCCTCTGTGATAAAAGAGGTCTGATTCAAAAACCGAATGGTTGTTAAAAATAACTCAGTGGAGGTCTGTGTTCCAGGTTTGCAGGGCAGGGAACACAAACCAACAACAAAGGGACCGATGTTGATAATGATGCTACATTGATTATAAAGGATAACAGTCACCTAATTACAGTTAATCTAAAGTAGGGATGATAAGCATAATTAAGTGTAGTAAAATTAGATATTGTAGTAATATTAGATATTGTTCATAACTTTATAAGTGTGGTGTAGTGGTTAAGAGTGGTGGTTTGGAGCGGTGGACTCTAATCTGGAGAACTGGGTTTGATTCCCCACCCCTCCACATGAGCGGCAGGCACTAATCTGGTGAACTGGATTTGTTTCCCCACTCTTACACACGAAGCCAGCCGGGTGACGTCGGGCTAGTCACAGCTCTCTCAGCTCCACCTACCTCCCAGGGTGTCTGTTGTGGGGAGGGTAAGGGAAGGGAAGGTGATTGTAAGCCGGTTTGAGTCTCTCTCAAGTGGTAGAGAAAGTCGGCATATAAAAACAAACTCTTCTCTTCTTCTTCTATAACGATTGGTATAGTTAAAAGGCAAGATGTTTAAATAATATACGCAATTTAGAGTAGTCCACCATCTGATTAAATTTAATGTATGGCTCATATTAATACATTTGTAAAGACAGTTAGTTGCTGCTTTCTCTGAAAAATGACATGTCTACGTAATAGTTAAATGTTTTAAATAAAAAAAATATTTTTTTAAAAAAAGAATAAGTCACCGATGCTCTCAAAGCACACTATTATTGTGTTGCAAGGAAATCTCAAATGGTTGCCTGCGAGAACCAGCCTTTGAGCCCTGCAGGTTTTCGCCCCTCCCCTCCTGAAATCCCTCCCTCTGGAAAACCTGAAATGGCGTCCTTGAAGAAGAGACACTTAAAAACCAAAAACAAATAATGGTGTTATAGCCTTATTCTCATAAGTTCTTTTTTGCATTCCTAAACGCAGGCCGCCAGGACTGGATTTATATAATTTCCCTTCCCGCCCGCCCCTTTCAGATGTTGAGAATTGGCAAGGGGGCGTTAGAAAACTACGAACGCCCTTGCAAAAACAAGTCGCGCAGCCAATTTGAGGCCCGGAGGAAAAGGAGGGAGAAAGTCTATGCAGAAGTCCGGCCGTCATGTCTACAACCCCGTGACACGTTCCCTCCCTCCCGGCCCTTTTATGAATGAACTTTGGAAGCGCTTGTTTTTTTTGTTTTTTTTTATGAATGGGAGTTCTAGCAGTGAATGAATCTTGGAGCTCCCGCCGCTGATTGGCCGAGGGGCGGCGCGGACGCCCTATCCCGGCTGTGCGAGAGCGACGCCGGGCCTTGATTGGCTGGGCGTGTCCCGACGAGCCCAGGGAATTCCACCTCCCCTCTCTTCCCATTCACAAAGTCAATGAAACAAAGGGAAACAGAAAAGAGACGTTCGCGGTGGGTTTTTTTCTGCGAAAGAGGAAACGGCCCCGGGTCGGAGGCGGGAGCGGCCGGTCCCGGCGCCGTCCCACGGTTTGGGGATCGCCTGCCTGGGGGTGGGGGCCGGCTGGGAAGAACTGAAGCGACCCCCCCCTCCTCTTTCCACTCTCAGGTGAGGGAGGAGGGAGAAGTTGGCAGGGAACCGGGGCGGTTGTCTCCATGACTCACGGCAGAAGTTTCAGCGAATGTACCGCGGGGGGAGGACCATTAACAAGAACTTTGGGGCCTAGTCGGGGTGTGTGTCTGGGGGTAATTTTAGGCCATGAATGAGGGTGCTGGAAAGTCGGGGAGAGAAGGGAAGCCACATAGAGTGGGTTATTGGGGAGGGGCGTTGAGAGAGGTGATGGAGAAATGCGGGGGAGAGGAGGAGGAACAAGCCAAAAATGTGATGAGGCGGGAGAGAGAGAGAGAGAAGGAGGGCATTCAGGCGGCGGTCTGGTGAAAAGCACGAAAAATGGGCTTGCGATGCACTCCTGAACTGAGTTGCCCCCGTTGGAGTCTGTAGAAGTCAAGGCACTTGGAAGGGTGGAGTTCTGTTTAGGATGGCAGTGCTGGGGATCTTCGCTGTAGGCTGAGGCTGCACAGAGAGGGAGCTAGGAGGGGGGACCAGGTAGACTCTGGGGAGGAGTTTGGAATGGCAGAGAAGCTAGGGGTGCCAACCTCTAGGTGGGACCCAGGGATCCCCTGGAATTTCAGCTCCTCTCCAGACTGCAGAGATCAGTTTCCCTGGAGAAAACAGATGCTTTGGAGGGTGGGCTCTCTACCATCGTACCCCACTGAGGTTCCTGTCCTCCCCAGGCTCCATCCCCAAATCTTCAGGGGTTTCCAAACCTGGATCTGCCAAACCTACCCACCCCATCCCCTGCTGGTGACCAGGGGGAACCTGGCAACCCTAGGAGAAGCCCAATGTGGAGCCGGGGTTGAAGGAGAAACTGAGGTGGGAAGTAGACCTAGCAACGGCCTCCCCCACCCCAGCATGTGTAGTGGTTTGGAGTGTTGGACTCTGATCTGGAGAATTGGGTTTGGTTCCCCACTCCTCTACACAAGCAGGGGAGGCTAATCTGTTGAGCTGGATTGGTTTCCCCCACTCCTCCGCACGAAGCCAGCTGGATGACCTTGGGCTAGTCGCAGTTCTCTTAGAGCTCTCTCAGCCCCACCTACCTCACAGGGTGTCTGTTGTGGGGAGGGGAAGGGAAAGTGATTGGAAGCTGGTTTTGATTCTGCCTTAAGTGGTAGAGAAAGTCGGCATAGAAAAACCAACTCTTCTTCTTCATCATCCTTCTTTTGGGGTGGGGTCCGAGGGAAGTGAAGGTGCGCACCCTCCCCCTGCACCTTCCCTCCATGATCCAGGCTATATAAATAATTTTTTTTGCTTGCTGCAGTGTGCGGTACTCACCCCTATGCGATATTCTCACTCACTGATTTACCTTTAAAAAACAAACAAACACAAAACGATTCCCATTTCAGGGTCTGCTGTCTACCCCCCCTTCCCCCAATGCTGGCGCATAACTTGCATCCATGACCGATGGGAGGATGAAAGGCTACCTGGACCAGCAAGTGCCTTATACTTCTGCACAGGTGGGTGACGGATGGTGCCATCGTAAACAGAGTTGGACCTTTCTATGTCCGTTGGAAGTCGGTGGGCTTAGGAGGGCGGGACTGTGTTTAGGATTGCACTGACCAGCTCATTTCTTGGGACTTCTATTGTGCTTTCACACACACACACACACATTGACAGCTTTGTAACTGGCAGAGCTGTTGCTTGGACCTCTGATGAATTTCATGGGTGGTTATCTTCCAGAAATTGCCAGGAAATGGAACCCTGGATGGCAGGCTTATGATGGCTGTGAGGAGAAAAGCCATGGATCCGAGCGTCCCCCAAGTCCCAGATTCAGAAGGTGTGTATTCTTTCCATTAGTGAGAGATCTAGGGGGCGAGCCAGTGTGGTGAAGTGGTTAAGAGCGGTGGTTTGGTGCGGTGGACTCTGATCTTACGCTTAATGCTGTTTAGCTTGGAAAGAAGGCGGCTGAGGGGAGACGTGATAGAGGTCTATAAAATTATGCATGGTTCGGAGAGAGTAGACAGGGAGAAGCTTTTCTCCCTCTGTCATAATACTTGAATGCAGGGTCATCTGCTGAAGTTGAAGGGTGAGAGATTCAAAACTGATGAAAGGAAGTATTTCTTCACACTACGCTTAGTTAAATTGTGGAATTCCCTGCCCCAGGATGTGGGGATGGCTGCCAACTTGGAAGGCTTTAAGAGGGGAGTGGACATGTTCATGGAGGAGAGGGCTATCCATGGCTACTAGTTAAAATGGATACTAGTCATGATGCATGCCTATTCTCTCCAGGATCAGAGGGGCATGCCTATTATATTAGGTGCTGTGGAACACAGGCTGGATGGTGCTGCTGCAGTTGTCTTGTTTGGAGGCTTCCTAGAGGCACCTGCTTGGCCACTTTGTGAACAGACTGCTGGACTTGATGGGCCTTGGTCTGATCCAGCAGGGCTTTTCTTATGTTCTTATGATCTGGAGAACCGGGTTCGATTCCCCACTCCTCCACGTGAGCGGCGGAGGCTAATCTGGTGAACCGGGTTGGTTTCCCCACTGGAGCCAGTGGGATCTGCTGCCCCACAAATGAAGAGGGCGCCGAGGGGGGTTCTTCCATATAGTGGGAATTGCAGCCTGGCTGGGGTGTGTGTGTTGGGGTGACTGCCATAGATGAAAGTAGAAGCTCAGCCTTCAGATGTGCTCTCGGTGCCAAATTTGTGTACTTGGATAAAGCCACAGGATCAAAGACGTAACAGCATGATTATTGGGCCTTATGCATTTACATCAGCAGAAAAGGAGAGAGTTCCCTGCCCCATGGAACTTACAGTCTAAGAAGACCATGGGAAA
Source organism: Euleptes europaea (assembly GCF_029931775.1). Lineage (NCBI taxonomy): Eukaryota > Metazoa > Chordata > Lepidosauria > Squamata > Sphaerodactylidae > Euleptes > Euleptes europaea. The sequence continues at coordinate 22,937,147 of NC_079329.1, forward strand.
AACAAAAGCGAGGAGGGCAGAGGAAGAAAGAAGGAAAGAAAACATATGCCATATTATGTCCTTCAACCCCACAGGCTTCTGAGCCTATGCAGAATGCCAGCATGGTGTAGTGTTTAAGAGCGGTGGTTTGGAGCGGTGGAGTCTGATCTGGAGAACCAGGTTCGATTACCCACTCCTCTACATGAGCCGCGGATGCTAATCTGGTGAACTGGATTTGTTTCCCCACTCCTACACATGAAGCCAGCTGGGTGACCTTGGGCTAGTCACCGCTCTCTTAGAGCTCTCTCACAGGGTGTCTGTTGTGGGGAGGAGAAGGAGATTATAAGCCAGTTTGATTCTTCCTTAAGTGGTAGAGAAAGTCGGCATATAAAAACCAACTTTTCTTCTTCACATCAGGATCCTGATGTGAGATTTAGCTCAATGACCTTTCTGTACAGTGGTGATTTCCATTTTACAGAATGGGGAACTGAGGAACTATCAGAACATGATTTCCTCAGGGCTTCCAAGTATGTCATGGCTTAAGATTTCCTGAGCCAGCATCCTCTACGCTATGTCACTTCTTCTTTTTGAAGCAAGAAGACTTCAGCGAGGATATCAGTTTTCTCTTGGGATAGCCGTGATCAAACACATGTGTCTTTAGCCCTGTACTGTTCTTCTGAATGCTGTGGACAAGTCTGAGGTCATTGATTGCTCTTGAAGTAATCACTGCCCATTGAGACTAACGTTTAAAGTTAACGCTGACCTTCGAGCCCTGTAAGAACTTCTATGACCTCCCAGATCCCCATCCTGAAGACAGCCGGTGTGTTCCTCAGTGGAACAGGTTTCCTTGGGAGGTGGTGAGCTCTCCTTCCCTGGAGGTTTTTAAGCAGAGGCTAGATGGCCATCTATCAGCAGTGCTGATTCTATGACCTTAGGCAGTTCATGAGAGGGAGGGCATCTTGGTCAACTTCTGGGCATGGAGTAGGGGTCGCTGTCTGGGGGTGGGGAGGTAGTTGTGGCGGTTAGCGAGGTTTAAGAATCCCCATTCACACCCTCTCCGCCTGACCTGTCTCGCAAGGTTGTTAGGATAAAACGGAGGGGAGGAGACTGCTGTAACCCCCTTTGCCCCCCCGCCCGGCTGGGGAGAAAGGTGGGGCGTCAGTGATTAAAATAAATAAATTCCCCACTGGCACAAAGACCCGCCACTCTCCATTGCGAAAGAGATTCCAAAGCTCGACATAGCTATTGTGCACTCTGCGGTGCAATAGCGATTGTCTCCGTGTCTGGGAGTGGAGAGACTCCGGATGACTTCCTCTCTTCTGTTCAGCCTCGATTCCTGCAGCTTTTATAGGAAGTGGTGCTTCTGGATTCTGCAGTCTGTCCAGGCCAGCTGCTCCAGCTGTGCCCTGTGGCTAATGGCAATGCCTGCAAGGCCAGTTTGTGACAGCTGCAGGTCAGGCCGTCCATTTTGGGGTGGAGCGTCTAGGAAGGCAGGGGAGCGCAGAAGAAGAAGAAGAGTTGGGTTTTATATGTCGACTTTCTCTACCACTCAAGGGAGAATCAAACCGGCTTCCCTCCCCCTCCCCACAACAGACACCCTGTGAGGTAGGTGGGGCTGAGAGAACTGTGACTAGCCCAAGGTCACTCAGCTGGCTTCATGTGTAGGAGTGGAGAAACAAATCCAGTTCACCAGATTAGCCTCCACCACTCATGTGGAGGAGTGGGGAATCAAACCCAGTTCTCCAGATCAGACTCCACCGCTCCAGGGGATTGGGAGATTGGCTGTGGAGCTGGTTCTTCCTTCGCATTTTGGAGGGAGTCCTCTGCATGCACATGCAGATATGAGTCCCAGGGTGGTCAAACAGGATCCATGAGCACCTGTCTCTACCAGCCAATTGTGGCAATCACTCTGCTGCCCCAGTCTCAAGTTGCTAGACCTGAGTGAGGAGTTTGCCTCTCCAGCTTTATTCCACCTCGACATGGCTCCTTTGTGCTGCCACACCAGCAGGTCGGTAGTTAGAGATGTCTATCAATCCAGCCAGCTTTTCTGGTGGTGAAAAGGGGGGGGGGGGCTTTGACCACCCAAAAGGCTGTGCTGGAAATTATGGGATCTGCATAGAAGAAAGCCGTGTGGGAAAGGGGGTTATAGTAAGAACGGGAACAGGATGAGATGGAGCAAGCGACTGTTGGCTGAATCCCAGCCCCATTTGTGTTGTGTGTGTTAAGTGCCGTCAAGTCGCTTCCGACTCATGGCGACCCTATGAATCAGTGGTAGCCCCAACTACCACTGTTTTATCCTGCCTTTCCTCCAAAGTGCTTGGGGTAGCTTGCAGGGCCTGCCTGTTTTATCCTTACAACAGCCCTGTGGGGTAGGTTGGGCAGAATGTGTATGACGGGCCCAGGTTCACCCAGAGAACTTCACAGCTGAGTGGGGATTTGAACCTGATTCTCCGGATTGTGCTTCTAACCTGGATGTTAAAGAGTCTGAGCCTTATTGACAGGGTTGAGGTAAAAGGACAAACATGTAGGTGGCAGAGGGAAGAGGCTTGGAATCGAAATGATCCTGGGTTGGCTTGAACCATTTACTTCTGCTAAGTGAGGAATCTTGCTTCTTGTTTAGCAGGAGAAAGTCACTGGATCAAACCCAACAACCTGTCTTTTTGGGGGGGGGGGCTTCAGGGGTTGAAAAATGGATATGGGGGGGACTCGGCAAGGTGAGTTGAGGATTGACCATGGACCATGTCTCTTTTCTCCTTGCATTCTGTTGTATTCTTTAATAGATGTGACGGCCTGGAGGATGGGGAGGAAAGAAACACATTTTATAATTTTTTTCCCATGGAAGAATTAGAAATTTTGGTCAGCACTAAAAAAAAATTGTGAAATAGTTTCTCTTTTGGCAGGAGTAAAATGTTTTTAAGGTACGGTTTTGTTGACTGTAGTGTGAAAATTGTTATTGAAGACAATCTACTGGAATAGAGTATAACTATCTTTGTGCGCCTGTATGTGTAACTTCGAGCATCAATTTATTGTTTAAATGAGTCTAATTTTGGCCACAGTTAATATGTTATAGCTTGTAAGATAAAGCTATTGAATAGTTAAATGTTTTCAATGTTATCAAGTTGATATCTGCATATGGTGGTAGCCCTGTTATGACTATATGAGACTATATTTCTGTCCAGACAACACACATTTTTTTCTTTGCTACGTTATTCCCCCCAGCTTTTATCTCCCCCTGCCTCTCAGAGGGCAAAAATGAAGACGTGTATGCTAAGAGAACATCGGCTGCGGCAGTTTGCAGCTTTCTCTTCTTTGGCATTAGGTATATTTGCAATGTGTGGTTAGAAAAAAGAAAGCATTTGAACTTTTAAATAGGTCATAAATATCCCAAACCGTGCAACTGTTTATGCAAGCTAAGTTCACAACAAGGCATTTTGCATTGTGAAAGCAGTAAAATTAGTTTAGTTTTGCTGAGAACGTATTGCATCTTTTTCCAGTCCTCCCCCTCAAATGGCTGTGTTGTTCCCTGAAAAAGTGGGATTTCTCCCCATGGCTTCAACATTTCTGGAAATGAGTAACAACGTTTCTGGCAGGGTATGGGCTTTTGTGAGCTACAGCTCACTTCTTCAGATACCTGAAGAAGGGAGCTGTGGCTCACGAAAGCCCATACCCTGCCAGAGATTTTAGTCTTTAAGGGGCTACTGGACTCTTGCGCTTTTCTACTGCTACAGATAGACTAAAACGGCTGCCCATCGTGATCTATTTCTGGAAATGGTACAGCTCTGCCCTTTAAACTCCCTGCTCTTTCTCTGCTGCTCCAGCCCTGGTAGATCCATTGGTCACTGTGCTCTGTCCTTTTCCCTTTCAGATCTTTTCCAGGACCTAAACCAGTTTCAAGAAGTCTGGCTAACTGAAGGTAAGCTTCTCTTTCGTCAACTCTGTTATGCACTTTAACCGCCTCCCGTCTTTGGTTGATTCTCCCCCCCCCACACCCCACTTTCATTCTGCAGTTTCCAGACCTGAACATATGTAGTTTGGTCTCTGGCTTGGGTAAACTCAGGAATATGAATCACGCCATTGTGTTGGTATTTGCTTATGAAAGGAACTTGGCTCGGGGCGGTTTTTTCTCCCAGTGAAAAAACGTTCTTTTGAAACAGTGGCTGGTGGTGACTGCTGAGATGACATAGCTATCTAATCTATCTATCTAATCACTCTCATTTTAATCCTGCCTGCATGCACAGCTTTCCTTTCCCTGTTTTAGCCTCACAATAGCCCTGTGAAGTAGGCTAGACTTTATTTCCCATTGGTTGCCCCCATGGGGATCTAAAGCAATTTACAGTATCGTTCCATCTTCCTCCAGTTTATCCTCACAATGACTAGGGTTGCCAACCTCTAGGTACTAGCTGGAGATCTCCTGCTATTACAACTGATCTCCAGCCGATAGAGATCAGTTCACCTGGAGAAAATGGCCACTTTGGCCGTTGGTCTCTATGGCGTTGAAGTCCTGCCCTGAAAACCTCTCGCCAGTGGTGAAGAAGGACTTGGCAACCATAACAACAACCCTATGAGGTAGGTTAGACTGAGAACGTGTGTCTGGCCCCAGATCACCCAAGAGAATTCCATGGCAGAGTGCAGATTCAGACTTCGGTCTCCCAAGCTGTCTCAGCAGTACACCATGCTGGCCGAAGGAATGACTGAGGCAAGAAACAGCAATTGGTGCAAGAGAAAAATATTTAATATTTAAGCCTTTCGTGATTGTTTCATTGCTTGCTCGGGATGTTTGAGTTAAGAAAGATCCCCCTGAGGAAGTGCACGCAAAATGCGTAGGGGCAATTTAATTATGAAATATTTCCCCCTTGCACCAATTGCTGATTTTTTGTCTCCGTTTGGTTTGGTGCAGCCTTCTTTTCTTTTGTTCTAAAGAGTGACTGACCCAGCAAGTTTTGTGACTTTGTGAGGATTTAATCCCAGATCTTGGAGGTCCAGAATCCAAAACTAAGCAGTACACCACCATTGGCTCTCAATGAGATAACACAGAATGTTCGTCTTATTTGTTTTTTTTTAAATAAAAATTTATTACGAAATTAAAAAGGGGAGCAATCCAATCCAAACAACATACAAAATCTATAATAGTATAATACACATAAAAATACAGAACATATAATATTCCCGAACAAGCAATCACGTTATGAACCGCAGCCATCTGATTCTAAACTTTTAAGTATATTTCTCGACTTCATACTTCATCTAGATCTTCTGTGTTTTTATCGTTTTGGTAATAAGTCAGTTTAATCAAGATATAGGTCTCTTTCACTTTATCAAACCAGTTATTGAAATCTGGTAATTGTTTGTCTTATTTGTGTGTGGGTTCGGCCCCTTCTCAGTTCAGATAACCCCCATCTAAGCTTTTGAAACAGGCACATTAAGAACGGTTTGAGTTTTGTCTTCCGGTGGCGTGTTTGATTCGGGCGCTTCTCCGACTGTTTCTCCGCATCCTCATTTCAGCCTGGAGAGAGAACCTGTTGATTTCTCGAGAGCCCAATTAATGTAAATGGTAGTTAATTGCCGTTTTGAAGTGGATCTTGTATTTTGTTCTGGTGATGGGGGTCTGGGGACCTGACATTTGGAAAAGGTTAAAAAGGGGCATTGGTCTTGTTTACTTCAGCCCTGAGGTCGTGGTGCCTGTTGTCTTGTGAAATAGTGGAGGGCTCAGAAACCCGAGCAAGCGTCATTAAGATGACCCTCCATCAATGTTGGTAGCAAATAAACACACACACCAAAGGGGGAAATTCCACCGGGATGACTCGGCAGTATGTTCATGCTGGTGTAAGTGTTTTATTTTGATTGGAAATGTGTTAGGTCATTGACTGGGAAAAATGAAATACTTTCTATTCATCATGGACTAAGCGACTGTTGGTGTCTTTCATTTGGGGAAAAAAACGGAATTTGCTGCCTTTTGTGGGAAGCTTAACTCTGTGAGCCAGGGCTTCAGAAAATTTTCCCCTCTGAAAGCAAGATCTCAGAAAAAATCTTAGAAACTTCTTCATAATCAACGACTGCCTCTGATTCCTTGGCTAACAATTTTTAGAAGGTTCTGAATAATTTGAAGGCCCAGTTTCCAGAAACTGTATTCATTATGCAAGTTAAACATGATTGCAGGTATTTGTTTGACGTCTGCATGGGTTCACAGTATTTCATTTTTCATTCATTTCTCATCCTTTGGGACATGGCACTGTTACTGGTATTGTGGATGCCAGGGAAAGAGAATTACTGGGTAGCAGCAACAGTTTGCATATTCTTAGATATATTATCACAGCCATGAGGTCTTGTGGCTTGTTTTTTTTTTTTTTTTAAAGAAAGTTTACTTTGTCAGGAATTTAATTGCCAGGTGGGTGTCCTACGTTTTCTTGGCAAGCTCATGACATCTGTGAGATTACATTAGGTGTCTTTGCTTTGTTTTATGTGAAAAAGGGACATCTAGCACAATACAGGGAGTGAACAGTGAAACTGAAGGACTTCCTTAGGATCTTTTGGTGGCCGTAAGGTCACAACAAGAAGACTATCGAGAAATTCATGGCAAGCAGTCAACCTCCTTGCACTGAGAATCTATATTAGTAGTTTGGGATACAGAATTTGGTGCTGGTGGAAAGGGCTGTCAAGTCGCAGCTGACTTACGGAGACTCTGTAGAGTTTTGAAGGCTACAGATGTTCATAGGTGGTTTGCTATTTCCTGCTTCTGTGTAGTGACTCTCCCCATTATTTTTATAATATGAACATCCCTCCCCTTCATAGAGCCTTCTCTCTTGCCAGGGTCAATGCCTTCCCTTCAAGGATGTTGTATGGAAGGTACCATCAAATCCCAATACAGGAACAGCTTTGTACCTGTGGGTCCAATTCCCTGGATATGATTGATCATATACTGCTTGACTGCCCCCTATACCAAATATCCCGTGAGAAAAGGCTTAAAAATTGGATACATTCAAAATATTATCTATCCAATAAAGCAAAATGTCAACTCCTATTAAATGATTTTGCTCCAAAGATTACTGTGGATGTTGCCAATTTCCTGATGGATGTGATGAAAATTCAAAAGCTTGCAACCTTTGATTTTTGAGCTCATTTTATTGATAATGGGTTTTATGATTATTTTGTAACAACTGTAATAATAATTATGCCATTAAAGGTTTCATTGTCATTGTGTAGTGACTCTAAACTTCCTTGGTGGTCACCCATCCAAATACTAACCAGGGAGGACCCTGGCCTGATTAGCTTCCTAGATCTGACGAGATCAGGCTATCCTGGGGTATACAGGTCAGGGAGTAGAGAATTTAGCATGTGCAGTATTCTGATCCTCACAACAACCCTGAGAAGAAGGGCAGGCTGAGCGGGAGAGAGAGACCCAAGGTTGTCCAACGAGGAAGAAGAAGAAGAAAGAGTTGGTTTTTATATGCCGACTTTCTCTACCACTAAAGGTAGAATCAAACTGGCTTACAATCACCTTCCCTTCCCCTCCCCACAGTAGACACCCTGTGAGGTATGTGGGGCTGAGAGAGCTCTAAGAGAGCTGTGACTAGCCCAAGGTCACCCAGCTGGCTTCGTGTGAAGGAGTGAGGAAACAAATCTAGTTCACCAGATTAGCCTCTGCCGCTCACGTGGAGGAGTGGGGAATCAAACCTGGTTCTCCAGATCAGACTCCACCGCTCCAAACCACCCCTCTTAACCACTGCACCACACTGGCTTCTATGATGGAGTTGGGATTTGAACCTCATTCCTGCAGATCCTAGCCTGATATTCTAAACACTCCACCATGCTGGCCCTTAGCCTTTAGTGTCTTTTAAAGGTATATTTCATGGGAGAAAGTGAGAGTAGGCAAATATGGGGAGAATGGAGCTTCCACCCATTGACTGCAGAGTTGGGGTTAAATCCTAACAGCTTTTCTGCTGGTGAAAAAGGAAGGCGGAATCCCCTTCAACCAACCCACATGCTATGCTGGAGATCGTGGGACCTGCATGGACAAAAAGCATATGGGAAACCAACTGTATTAAAGAGGGGAATTGTCTGGAATTGAGTGAAAAGGGTGGTTGGATCCAACCCTTGGACTGTAGGCATCATCTGATGCCCTTTTTCTGCTAGTGATGAATGATGCTTTAAGGTGTTCATGAAATAGTTTATTTTTAATGCTGAGGGGAATTGATTTTTAATTCAAGGCCATATAAATCATTGCCAAGATAAAGGATCTGTTTTTAAAATCACGTTTCCAACCTCCTAATTCATGTATTTCCTGAACATGTGTGCATAATAATTGGTTGTTATAACAATTAAATCATATATTATCAACTAAATGGAGCTCTTCTACTGCCCGGGAATAGAGTTCATAACCATTAGTATTGCTGCCGGAAGCACCTTTGAGGCTATAGAATTTAGATCTGCTTAAGGCGGCGATTGGCATTTATTTTCTTATGATTTAATATTTTCATTAGGAAATCCCATTGAAATAACAAACCTAATCTGATATTTTTTCCAATTTGATTTTTAATTTTTTTTTAAACTAAAGAAATGACTGGTTTTTAATTTACCGTGAAAAAGGGTATCGGGATGAGGCTGCTGTAAAACATGGAGATTTGCCAATTGATTTTAATGTGTGATAAATGGATCCAACTTGCTAACAGAACTAAGACTCTGCTTCCTAAATTTCTGGATTTTCTGCAGACATTGGCCCTGGTCCAGAGCCCTGCAGAAAAAGGATTAACCATGCCTAGTATGCAAGCTTGAGGTACACAGAGATTTGTTATGAAGAACATTTTACACAGCTAGGTACACATTATTTCATCCTTTGAAGCGGATATGGTCTGAAGCATTGGTCTGAACACTCGCACTAGGTTTTTGCATACCTGGCAGGGCTGATCCCCTCAAGTACCTGAAAAAGTGTGCTGTCACTCTCAAAAGCTTAGTCTTTAAGGTGCTGATGGACTCTTGTTTTAGATCTGCTCAAGGAAATGGGGGCAGGAGGGCTATTGTCTCCTGGCACTACTGATAAAGAGAATTCTGGTTCGCGAAAGCTTCTTCCAGAATAAGTCTCTTAATCCTTAAAGCTCCTTTTTCGATTTTCCCTCCTGTAGTGGACTAGCATGGCTATTCATTTTTTTTAAATTAATTTAAAAAAAATTAATTGCCTCAAACAAATAAATAAAAAACAAAATATAACAACAATGGTGGCAACCCTATAGTCAAGGATCTATAAAGGTTTCCAAATATCTAAAAATATGTTGGTGTGTAATTATCATCTATATGCCTTATGTCCAAATGTTGATAAAGTTGTTTGGTCTTCAATCCATTGGATTATTGGAGGTGCGGCTGTGGCTCAGTGGTAGAGCCTCTGCTTGGCATGCAGAAGGTCCCGGGTTCAATCCCCGGCATCTCCAGTTAAAGGGATTAAGCAGGTCGGTGATGTGAAAGACCCCTGCCTGAGACCCTGGAGAGCCGCTGCTGGTCTGAGTAGACAATACTGACTTGGATGGGCCAAGGGTCTGATATAGTATAAGGCAGCTTCATGTATGTGTTCATCTTTCCAGTGTTGCAATATACCGGTAAGACTTTTAGCCTCAGTAAGGGCACTGAGGATCCATTTCCGTTGTCTTTCACTGAGCCTCCAGGGAACAGGCAAATAATTTAAAGTGCAAAAGCATCCTCAAAGATCAATCAATATTCTAATATGAAAGGGATATGAGTAATTGACTTCCTCCCCGGACAGGCAGGCCCCAAAGCACATGTTTAAGAGACATAACTTGTAAGTTACAGCGCCAACAATTAGACGCTTTATTTAGTCCTTTACTAAAAAGTCACTGTGGTGTCCAATATATCCTAAACATAATTTTTTGCTGAATGAGTCACAGCTTAAGGTCCACAGAAACAATAGGTATCAAATTTAGGGACAAGGCGATCAAACTCCTTATTCCATTCTTTTTCGAGACTTTGCATATCATATCGTCACGGCTATGTGTCTGGAATGAGTTTGATGTATTTTTATACCCATAACCACAGGGGAATGATACTTGGTGTTTGTGTGTGATAGGAATACAAAAGGCGAATATGAGAGAGGGACTAGGTGGGGGACTAGGTGGTATAGTGGCAAGGATGGTTAGACTGGGCCCAGGTTCAAATCCCTGCTCTCTGGGGAAAAAATGTATTGGCTGACCTTGAGCCAGTGTGGTGTGGTGGTTAAGAGTGTCGGATGGGTATCTGGGAGACCCGGGTCTGAATCTCCACTAGTGCCATGGAAACTTGCTGGGTGAGCTTGGGCCAGTCACACTTTTAGCCTAGGCGACCTCACAGGGCGGTTGAAGAAGAAGAGTAGGTTTTTATATCCCGACTTTCTCTACCACTTAAGGAAGAATCAAACCGGCTTACAATCACCTTCCCTTCCCCACAACTGACACTCTGTGAGGTACACGGGACTGAGAGAGCTGTGACTAGCCCAAGGTCACCCAGCTGGCTTCATGTGTAGGAGTGGGGAAACAAATCCAGTTCACCAGATTAGCGTCTGCCGCTCATGTGGAAGAGTGGGGAATCGAACCCGGTTCTCCAGATCAGAGACCTCTGCCCTAAACCACTGCTCTTAACCACTGCACCACGCTGGCTGGATAAAACGGAGGAGAGGAGAATAATGCAGGCCGCTTTAGGTTCCCTTTGGGGAGAAAGGCTGGCTACAAATGAGTAAGTGAATTAAATAAATAAAATTGATAAATCAAATTAACTCTTTCAGTCCAACCTGTTGTGAAGGTGAAGAGCCATGCACACTGCTTTCAGTTCCTGGCAGGAAAGGCAGGATAAAAATGCACAAAATATTATGGTTCAGTTTAGGTACCTCCTTAAAGGTTGAATGTGTGGAATATAATTTTTTTATAAGGCATGTACTGAATAAAATAGAATTAAGCCTTGTGGAAAAAAAATATAAGCAGAACCCTCATGCTGTCTATCACAATTTGTCCAAGGGTGTGTTGTGTTGTCCCTGCAGCTGTCTGGTTCAGGGTTCCCCCAATAGTCATGTGGGGTAATCCTGCTGTGTGGGGTGGGGTCTGAATGAACATCTGAACCTTCCTGTTCACTTAACCCCTCTTGCTCTCTAGCAGAAGCCCCAGTGGTATGCGGACTCCGTAATGTTCTTTCATGTTTTGCTTGTGTGTCTGATGTGCTCACTTTTTGGAAAGCCCCTGGCTATCTTTCTTTGTTTTGAGACCCAGATGGAGCTGTGTACCATTAATTTCTTGGGTGTTGTTATGTGCATGCTTGGAGTTGCTAAAGAGGAGCTGCCAACTTGGAAGGCTTTAAAAGCAGAGTGGACATGTCCACGGAGGAGAGGGCTATCCATGGCTACTGGTAAAAATGAATACTAGTCATGATGCATGCCTATTCTCTCCAGGATCAGAGGAGCATGCCTATTATATTAGGTGCTGTGGAACCGAGGTAGGACAATGCTGCTGCAGTCGTCTTGTCTATGGGCTTCCTAGAGGCACCTGGTTGGCCACTGTGTGAACAGCCTGCTGTACTTGATGGGCCTTGGTCTGATCCAGCATGGCTTTTCTTATGTTCTTATGAGTGGGGATTCTTCCGCTCCCTTTCCAGGAATCATTGCTTTGTGTTTTGGAGACTTTTTTGGGGGGGATCGTGTATCCCTCATGAGTTTCTTGGGGTTCTGTGGTATTGCCACTGTGCAATACCCTTTTAGTCTACCTATCTGTTTTCTAAGAATCCAGCCTGGATGGCGAAGAAGGTTCTCAGCTTCTTGGTTGCTTGCCAGTCTACCCAAGTGTGTGAGATGCCTGCCAGAAGAGGAATTTCAGTGTCTCTGGGAGGAACCACTAAGCTTCTTTCGTCTTGCTTCATTCAAACACTCATTCAGACGGGAGTAAAATATGGCCTGTGGACAGATTCATGTTCTCGGCTTAAGGATTCCCCAGGATGGCGAGTTCTTTAACAACAGCGCCTGCTTTTAGTGGAGAACAGGTACATTTAGGTACTTGGTGACTCTGTTCTCTCTATGCAGGCCTGGTTGGCAAATAATCTTTAAAAGGAACCGTAACTTCTGACTTTACAAGGCTCAGTCTGCTGAACACCAAGCTAAGCGATAACAGTCTTACAATTCTTTTCCTCAGCCGAAAAGCAGCCACAGGAGGCTGCCAAAGGAGGAATGGCTGGGAAGAACGGGTGCTTAACCCTTTCCCCTCTGGCCTTATGTTCACCTCCCTCTACAGTACCACAGGATTGCCAAGTCCCTCTTCGCTACCGACGGGAGGTTTTGGGGGCGGAGCCTGAGGAGGGTGGGGTTTGGGGAGGGGAGGGACTTCAATGCCATGGAGTCCAATTGCCAGAGCGGCCATTTTCTCCAGGGGAACTGATCTCTGTCGCCTGGAGATCAGTTGCAATAGCAGGAGATCTCCAGCCACCACAAACAGCAATGCTTTAAATGCTATAGTAATCTTATTCAATTTAGGCATGTACAAAAACACAATTATGAATTCATTATGTGTACAATAGTATGCATAAAAGTCAAAATCATATGGTTAAATGCGTTGTTCAGTACACATAATGAATTCATAATTGTGTTTTTGTACATGCCTAAATTGAATAAGATTACTATAGCATTTAAAGCATTGCTGTTTGTTTTTTCTGTTGTTCCTTGTTTGCTAACTTATGTTTATCTAAGTTAGCAGGCTAACTTATATTTATCTAACCACCTGGAGGTTGGCAACCATATGTGGAGTGTTGTAATAGCAAGAGATCTCCAGCTAGTACCTGGGGGTTGGCAACCCTATTCTACAAGCTATGCAGCAGGGATGTGATACCATAGATTCTACCCTCCAAAGCTGCCATTTCCTCTGGGGGAACTGGTCTCTGTAGCCTGGAAATCACCTGTAATTCCATGAAAACTGCAGCTCCACTTGGAGGTTGGCAGTAGGGTTGCCAGCGCCAGGTTGGTAAATACCAGAAGGTTTTGGGGGTGGCGCCTGAGAAGGGCAGGGTTTGGGGAGGGGAGGGACTTCAGTGGGTTATGATGTCATAGAGTCCAATTGCCAAAGCAGCCATTTTCTCCAGGTGAACTGATCTCTATCGGCTGGAGATCAGTTGTAATAGCAGAAGATCTCCAGCTAGCACCTGGAGGTTGGCAACCCTATATCCATAACTCCCCCTTTAAAGGGCTTTCTAAATCCTTTCCATATGTGGTGTAGCATGGCTGAGCCAAAGAAAATAGTTTATTTCAATGAAATGAGCTGAAAAGGAGTCGACGCGCAACTTAGCTCTGCCATTTTGAAATGGAGCTGAGCGCCACCCCTTCTCTGTACAACTTATTGGACTTTCGGGCTGCTCCGGAGTGGGGATCACATGTGCACGCGCACGAGTGTGCCCGATGCGCTTATGTCACTTCTGGGTTTACCCGTGGAAGCACCGTATTGCCGCAGCCACTTTAGCACTCATAATGCTAGCGTCTTTGTGAACTTGTGCTGTCCGCTGATTGGCTTTTCTGGAGAAGAGATAACATTTCTCTTTTATCCTATTTATCAGTATTCCAAGTGTGTCAGTTTTCAGTGAGAATGTCAATAACAAAGACAAGGTCAAAAGAGTTCTTGGGAAATACTGGAAGTTTTCCCTTTGAAAATGCCGGTGTTTAAACGTCTGCAGTCATCACTTTGGCAGTTCACTAAGTCATCGCTCAGAGCCAGCAGACGCACAGGCATCAAATAGCCAAAAGAAACTGCTTTCTTAAGCCTGTATACGGTGGTGTGCGCTCCTCTTGATCTTGCCAGCCGTCGAAAGCACATACAGCTTGATCTACAACACTGAGAAGCTGGGTGTCTGGATCAGGGCCAAGGAACGGGAGGAGAGAAGCCCTGTGCTGATTGCTAGGTGCTCTTCCTTCCCCCTGCAAAGCCATCAATAGAAGGACTAGGGGTGACAACGTTTTGAGATCCCGGATCACCCTTGAGTTCCAAAGCTTGGGACACTGTGCTGCTATAAATGCATTATTGATGGTGTTAGTAGTAAGTGTGGTGTTAGTAGGGTTGCCAACCAGGTGGGGCCTGGAAATCTCCTGGTATTACAGTTGATCTCCAGCCAACAGAGATCAGTTCCCCCGGAGAAAATGGCTGCTCTGGAGGGTATACTCTATGGCATTGTACCCCAGTGAGGCCCCTCCTTTCCTCAAACCCAGCCTTCCCTAGCATCCACCCCAAAACTTCCCAACCCAGACCTGGCAACTCTAGGTGTTAGGCCAGGAGGGGAGAGGAGGGGCTGCGGCTTGGTATGCAGAAGGTCCCAAATCCCATCCATGACATCTATAGTTAAAAGATCATGTAACAGGTGATGTGAAGGACCTTCGCCAGAGACCCTTCTGCCAGTCTGAGTAGACAATACTGATTTTGATGGACCAAGGGTAGGGTTCAATTGAAGGCAGCGTCATGTGTTCACATGAGCCCTCTCTTGGCCTATATTACTTTGCAGGGTAATTATGAGTAGGGGTGTACGTTTGGCAAAGCTGAACCAACCTCCCCGAAAAATATTTTATTGGTTTTTTGGGGGGGAGGTTATTCTGAAAAAAAATATGGTGGCGATTTAAAAGAGCCGAAAAAAAGATCCCAAATGATGCCAAAAAAATTCAGCATTGTTAGGCCCACTTCAGCCCTGCTGCCATTAAAAAAAACAGGGGGGGGGAATCTCCTATTCCCTTTCCTTCCCTCTCCCTCCTTCTCCCCCTCATCTGCTGGCTGGGTCTTGGAGGCGGCTCGGCCGGGCCCAGCATTCAGCTCTGCACCACTGCTGCCTCCGAAGTCCACTTGGGTTTGGCTGAACCGAGCCTAATGTTCAGCTCTGCGCTGCCTCTTGCCTCTGAGACCTACTTGGAGTTTGGAGGCCTCTGTAATTTTTCGAGTTTAATACACCTGAAAAATTTCAAATATCCCCCCCCCCCCAAAAAAAAAAGAAAGAAAAAAGCCGGAACCCCTCAATACCAGTATGGAGATTCGGCTTTTTTGAAAAATTCCCAGGTCTGTTAAACCCGAACCTGAAAAATACCGAAAAAAATGGTGCCCATTCCGTCACTCTGACTGCTACACCATGACTGTGCGGTTGGTCAACCTACCTTCTGAGCACAGGTTTTGGCTAGGTAGCCTTTGCTTCTCTCCTAACTCTGAACTGAAGTAGGGAGATCATCGTTGCATGGTGGGAAGGGAGGGAAAGAAAAACCACAAGGTTTGATGCTTCCAAAGGAGGAAGGGAAGAACCAGCCCTGCTAATGGATGAATCTACTGGGGAAAAGCTTACGTAGAAGCGATTGCGGTCCCGATGGGAACACCGGCTCGTCTCCTGGCAGTGATCCGTTCCCATCGCAGATGTAGCCAGCTTCTCCTCCCACTTGGTTTGAAGGGAGCATTGAGCTGGGTGTAAATATTCTCACTCTCCTGTCTTGCCTTTTGCAGCTCAGGTTCCAGACAGCGATGAACAATTTGTGCCTGACTGCCATTCCGAAAACTGTAAGTATTGTGTTTTGGGAGGGGAGGGGAGGCTGGGAAGGCAGGGCCTCGGTGGGCAAAGCCAGAACAATCTGAACTGCTGGCACTCTGCAAAGCATGGAAATGCCAGCAGCCAGATCCTGTTCAGAGTTGGGTGCCCCTTAGATGAGGGCAAGCCTGTTTTAAAGTCTGATAGTCTATCTTATTCGGCTGTAAGCTTCTGTTTTCTGTATATTTGAAGTTTTTTATTGATGTATTTAATAATTGCCAGTTTAACTTTAATGATATTGCTTCTACAGATCCCTCTCCTCCAGGTTAATTGTCTTTTCTTTTCAAATGCTGGTCATTCTTTGGAAGGATATTTGGGATGATAGAAGATACATTCTCCACTGTTAAAATAAGATTGTATTCAGCAATGAAGACAACCCAATGTCCCTACTGATTTTGGTGAAAACTCCATTAATTTTTAAAAAATGAGTTCCGGACAGTCACAAATAAAGACCGTTTGAGGAAAATGGCTTTATCCCTGTCACTTTCCTTCAGGCCCTAACAATTAAAATATATCTTTTCTTGATCATTTCATTAATTTCCAAAGTTCTCTCTAGCTATTCACCACCTGTAGGTTGATGGCATCTTTTCCACTCATGGGCAATTTATTGTGATATCTATCCTTATTCCCCACATCTTCAAAGGAGCTCAGGACAGCATACATGTTCATCCCTCCCTCTTTTTATCCTTACAACAACCCTATAAGGTAGGCTGTGAGAGAGGGACTGGCCACGGTTACCCTGTGAGCTTCATGGCAGATTACAGATTCAAATCCCCATCTCCCCAGTTGGGCAGCCCAGTCCTAAGGGGGGATACTTATGCTGTGCTCAGGGACAGTGTTCCTGCCTGTCTCTCCTCCCCCAAGCCTTCTGCCAACCCTTTCTGAGTGCAGCTTCTGGAATGCCACCTGAAAGCAAGTGGCCAGACTAGAGCAGTGACTCATGCAGAGAGTCTTCTTGGAGGGAGCTGCATCTCCACACTGGATGTGATCGGAACACTCAGTTACATCCAGTGGGGGAAAACACCTGAATGGTGTCCTTAATCTTGAGAAACGGACATAGTTCTAAAGAGGCCCATGTGTGGTCTCATGGAAGAAGCTGGAAGGCCATTTGGCACAAATCTCCATCCCTCAAATTGGGGCTGTCCTCCCTGCTGACCTCTCCCTTCCTCACAATGTGACCTTTGCTCCCTACTAAATGGAGGCTGCTTTGGCACGCTCGGGTTGGGTCCAAACAGGCAGTGCACCAGAGTACCAGTAGGATTCTGACTGCAAAGGCACTAGCAACATTTCTCTTTGCTTAGCTGCAAGGAGGTATGGTCCTGTTCCTACCCTGGGTGTATTCATTCCCGGAAGTGGCTCTTTTTGTTCTTTCTTGGGTTGGAGCTGGTGCATGCTCTTGGTGTCCAGAAGGCCACTCGATCCTGGAAGGCATATACAGACCTTATTTCTACCCAGTTTCACATCTGCCAATCGGCTTACTAGGTCCCTCCCATCCTTCAGTGGGAGGTTTTTAGGGTAGAGGTGAGGTGGGATCGCACATGCGTGCACGGCCGCGCCTACGCGAATACGTCAGTTCTGGTTTACAACCAGAAGTGCTGCATCAAGAGGCCTTTCCCACTCAAACTGGAAATTTGAGTGGAAAAGGCCTCTTGCGATACCTCTTACATACCTCTTACATACCGCTGTGGGCAGGCGTTGCCTGCCGGCCCTCAGCTGGTCAACGGGCAGCCAGGTGGATTGGCGGGGGTTTGCCCGCCACCACGTGGCACTTGGGAACCCTATCTGCCAAGTCTCCCATTCTGTCCAGTGTGCAGGTCAAGTTTTGCCTTGTTTCTGGTTACATTTGTCTTTGTGGCTAACTAAGCCGTGTTCTCATCCTCTGCTGCTGTGGGGTGATCCACTTCTGTTCCACTTTATGAATCCAACGCACTGCAGTGAACTGTTCAAGTGTAGAATGTGCAGGACTGGGTGTCCTTTGACACAGGGAGAGTTAATGTAGGAGTTGCAGCGAATCAGGAAGTGGGGCTGGGAACTGATCAGGACTTGCATGATCTCAAAATAAACACAGAGAAATGGAAACTTTTGATTAATTCCCCAGCCTTCCTTTGCAGATTGAATAGCTTCGAGTTCTGCTACAAAGCACCTGTGCTCAGGTTCTGTGGAGTCTTGAATCTAATTTTATTTAATGCGTTTCCAAGAGAATTTAAAACTGTGAGCAATGCTGTCAGAAACGGGTGAGAGGAAATCCTTGCCTGCCTTTTAAAACTTCATTCAGAGCAGCTCTGCCTGCCTTTGTAGGTAGGAAAAGGTTTACTTTTGATTTTTTCCCCCAGTAGCCCTTCACAGCCCACCAGCAAAAATCAAAAAGGAACCACAGAGTCCATGCTCAGAAGCATCTGGGTCTTGTAGACACAGGCAGCCATTTCAGTACCGCAATGGAGGGCAGTGCCTTTATGCCAGGTAAATGTTGCGCCAGTGGATCCAGTCTCGCTCTTCTCAGTTGGTCTGTTTTAGACATGTTTACCTTGAGTTGCTCCAGACCTTGCTGAGGACCTTGTTCTAATGAAAGTTAACTTTCCAAAATTCTCTTGATCTGATCTAGAATTGTTAGTGGCTGAAATTACTAAGTAGCATTGAAATTTAAGAAACATGGAGTCTTCTGAATTGGATCAGTCCTCAGTCAAATTCTGTAAGACCCATCAGCAAATACTTTTAGGGAGATACTGTATTATGAAACATTAACAAAAACACGAAAAGAGGCGAAAATCATTGGGATTCCTAAGACATGTAGATATCTTTCACAGCCATAATCTTATTGTGTTGTTGAAAACCATGGTATGAACCGCAGTGACTACTAAAGGTGAAATAAACTGATTACAAAGTATTTGGATCAAACAGGTTTTGTTAGCAATAATAAAATGGTTTCATGTCAGAAGACTGATATTAATTGGATTAAGGAGGATAATTATGAAGCACTGATTATTCTTGGACGTAGAAAAAGCATTCGATCATGTTGAATGGCTATACTTGACAGACAGTTTAGATAATCTTAATCTAAGAGGTAGATTTAAAGTGGCATCAGGACTCACTGCTGAGATTGCATTAATGGTACCCTATCAGAACATCTTCTGATGACTGGGGTATCATACAAGGCTGTCCCTTATGGCTGTTCTTTTAACTTGTTATAGAGCCTTTTGACATTATGATGCTCAGTAAGCAAGGTGGATAAAACTTGGTTCATGTCTCATCTGATGAACAGACTTTGCACACACCACTTCCAAACCCTACATAGATTTGAAAGTGGATTAGACAGATCCAGGGAGGCAGGATGGATTTGATTTTCAAATCGACTGAAATCATGATTGAAATCATGGTTAGAATCCCTAGTCAGTAAAACCAGATTTAAATCACGGTTTTCTACATAAAGACTTGGGAAGTATTCTGCTCAAAAGGTTTCACTTTTGGTTTTACTGCTTGCCCCTCCCTCCTCACACTTAGCTCCATGTGCAGATCTATTCTAAACAATCTTCTGCTCATTGAATTTCTTGTAACTTAGCACTTAACAGGTAAGGGGTTGATTCTGGGTACATAGATTTCCAAAGGAACAATGGGATTAAGGTCTTTTTTCTCAACTCAGTATGTTTATTTAATAACATTTTTTGCTGTGAAGAAGAGGCCTGTTATCTCTGCAGACACCAGTTCATAGTTTTGAGAACTGCAAAATCAAGCATCTGTGATAATATCTTCTAGATACAAAAATGGCCCAAAATAGTCTTACAGAAACCTCTGGAAGAGCATGATATTGTGAATGGATTAATGGAATTAATTTAACAAAAAATGCAAACATTGCATGAATATACAGTCTCATGGTACATAATTAAAAACAAATCTTTATTTCATGATGGGCTATAATGTATCTTAAACAGAAAACGATCTTTAGGTAGATATTTCCTCAAAAAAGCATTTTATTTTAAAAAATCTGATTATTATTTTTAAAATAATTGATTTTTATGCACCCTGCATGGAGGAGAGGACCATCAGGGGCTGCTAGCCGTCATGACTAAAACGAACCTCCATAGTCAAAAGCAGCAAGCCTTTGAATACCATTGCTCAGAGGGCAGCTTGAGGGGAAGGCTTTGGCCTATGTGTAGGGTTGCCAGGTCCCTCTTTGCCACTGGCGAGAAGTTTTTGGGGTGGAGCCTGAGGAGGGCGAGGTTTGGGGAGGGGAGGGACTTAAATGCCATAGAGTCCGATTGCCAAAGCTGCCATTTTCTCCAGTTGAGCTGATCTCTATCAGCTGGAGATCAGTTGTAATAGCAGGAAATCTCCAGCTAGTACCAGGAGGTT
This sequence comes from Euleptes europaea, assembly GCF_029931775.1. NCBI lineage: Eukaryota > Metazoa > Chordata > Lepidosauria > Squamata > Sphaerodactylidae > Euleptes > Euleptes europaea. The sequence goes on from NC_079329.1 coordinate 22,957,022, forward strand.
GGCAACCCTAAGCTTGTGAGTGCAACAGAACTTTACACCATCCTAAAATCATTGTCTGTTTCTATAGGCAAGACTCAAATTTCATGAGCTCCCAAGGCTCAGCCCAGGCTATACCTGGCCGGACATACCTTATGGAACACAGGTGAGCCACTGCAATGACCAGATAGGTTGTTTGTAACACAGCCTGCCCTTTCCCAGTATTAATTTAGATTTGCCTCGCTCTTCCCTGTCTCACCCACAAGGAAGTGTTCCTCGGGTGGTAGGTCAAGCCACCAAATGGAGCCCAAACAGAAAGGCGTTAATTTACAGTTTAAATTACAGGCGGAAAAGTACCGGCTGGATATTAGGAAACTTTTTTTTTTTTACAGAAAGAGTTGTATAGCAGTGGAATGGGCTGCTTAGGGAGCAGGTGAGCTTCCCCTCGCTGGCAGTCTTCAAGCAGCATCTAGACCAACCCATGTCAGGGATGCTTTAGGTTGATCCTGCATTGAGTGGGGTTGGACTAGATGGCCTGTATGGCCCCTTCCAACTCTCTGATGCTATTACAAAGCTGATGTATGTTAAGGGTAGAACTCCCACAGACAGAAAGGTGAGATATGAATGTGGCTCGTTTGTTGCCAGTTTTCTAATAAGTCGTCCATAGTAAGTGATGATAAATCCAGAGGCGTAGCCCTGTTAGTCCGTTGCAGAAAAATAAAAGCAGAAGTCCAGTGGCAGAAAAATAAAAGCAGAAGTCCAGTGGCACATTAAAGACTAATAATATATATTCCAGCATGAGCTTTCGTGGGTCAGAGCTCACTTCGTCAGATACGTTGGCGTGTATATGCATAGCAATTACATTTATAGTTACAGTTACAAGCAAAAAAGGGTACGAGTGGGGAGATGTTACTAAGAGAGGCCGGTTAGAAACATCAGTTCTCTTTGGAACTGTTTCTAACTTGCGTCTCTCGGTAGCATCTCTTGGCTCCTGCTTTTCTGTTGCTTGTAAGTTTATTTGCTTTGTTTTTACCCTGCCTTTCTCTGCAGCCGGGGACCCAACGCAGCCTGCATCATTTTTCTCTCTTCCATTTTATCCTCACAACAACCCTGTGAGGTAGGTTAAGCTGCGAGTGCATGATTCGCCCCAGGGCACCCTGCGAGTTTTCACGGTAGAGAGACTTGAGGTCTAAATATATATCTCCTATGGATGTACACTGCATGCATCTGTTGAAATCAGCTCTGACGCATGAAAGTTTATGCTGGAATAAATATTTCCCTCCAACACTAGATATATGCTGCTCAAGATCAATTGATCAAGGAGCTTCTAAGGGATAAAAGGAACGGAATAAATATTGTTAGTCTTTAAAGTGCCACTGGATTTCTGTTTAATTTCATGGTAAGTGATGTTCCATTCCTCCCCTTCAATGTGCCTCATGTTACTCAATGTTACTCATGAATGGAGGAGAGCATGAAAGCAAGGGGAAAGGTTAGTTTGAATCTTTCCCCAGAAGCTGAAGTGGCGTTCTGTATTGAGCACTGTGATGAAATTGCCTTGTAAAAACTTTTGTTTCAAAACAACAACCCCACCCCCAAAAAACTGGAATTCCCAAGGTCAATACTGCTGAATAAACCGTCCTATTTTCAAGAGCAACTGGGAAATGGTATCCAATGTCATACCAGGGCATATTCCAGCATCCTCTGTTCTGTCTCATTGCAAGGGGTCCCGTGAGGCATTATCTCCCAGTGCGTCCATTTGTGGAAGCCAAAAGTCTTGGATGGGTTCCATGGAAGTTGATTTGGGAGGGTTCACTTCAGTATATCTGTATGAGTTCAGGTCTACAGGAGGATAATAAGCAACACATAGCATTTTCAGTGTTCGCAGTGTGTAGTTTATGTTATCATGGTCAACTTTACAACTCCCCTGTACATGTTTCCACGATAGTTTTTTGCAGAAATTTGCAGCAAATTTCTAGGCCCTGTTTTGACAAAAAAGTCAAATTCCCCTGATTTTCTTAATGCTTGTTTTTTTACTGAATAATCACTCTCATAGTGGAGAAAATGGCACAATTTCTGAGACTTGCTGTGAATGTTTGCCAGCAAGTTATTCAGAGGGCTTTTACTAATTCTAGCATCTTTTTATCTATTTATGTTCTAACCTTGTCAGAAATGCTCAACTGCAACAATTCTATGTTACTATGTAGATACCCCATATTTTGATTTTATGCCAATAAAGGAGATTGTATTGTTAAACTCCCCTGTAAAGGAGGCTGCTTTTATAAACCCCACATTGCTGATGAGGCTGAGAGTGTGTGGATCGAGACAGTGTAACTGAGGCCTTTTATGCAGGGACGTTTCCCTGCGGTCACCCATGCCGACTTGCTCTGGGGCTTCCTTTTGATTATGCAACCCATGGGGAAATGTCCCTGCATAAAAGGCCCACGACAGAATCGAGGGTTAAAGCAGGCACTTCCTAGATTACAGTTTATTTTTATAATCTTTTTCAGAGCATGATGTCTGGCATTCTAGAGCCCCCTTATTTTATTAGGTGGTGGAGTGAATGGAGGTTGTGGGCTCTGCACCCCGTCTTCTGGGTGAAGTCCAGGTCGAAATGCATCTCTTAAAATGATGAGCGTCTCTCTGCAATTCCACTTGTCCTTCTGTATCACCGTAGATCCTTGTACCAGATGCCTCCTGAAACGGGCCAACCCTTCTCCACCTCCCAAGGCTTGGGAGCAGATGCCCCAGCTGCATACCAACGCCCGTTGTCTGCCCCATGCCTGCCGTACCCCCCGCAGGGCTTCAAGCAAGAGTTCCATGACCCCATGTACGAGCAGGCAAACACGGCAAGCGGCGGCGGATCCCGGTACACAGCAGGGATGGTGATCAAGCAAGAGCAGATGGATTATGGTTTCGATGCAGGTAGGATGTGAGCCATGAAGACCAAGGAAGTTTGTGAGAGGGTCATGGAGACAGGCCAATCCATGATGTCTTCAAGATGGTGCGTCTGCACTCGGAAGATTTATACCAATTGAACTGTCTTTTCCTGTCTTGAGTGAAGAACTGTGGGAGTTGTTCTACATCTTGTTCTTCAGCAGATAGTAACGGTCCCCAAGGCCGAATTATACTTTCCTGTTTTCTTAGAGCCAGCATGACGTAGTGGTTGAGAGCGATGGGCTCTAACCTGGAGAACTGGGTTTGATTCCCCACTCCCTCTACATGAGTGGCGGGCTCTAATCTTCACCCCCAGGAACCCAACCTGGAGGTTGCAGGTTTTTATTTTTAGGCAAATTGCTGTTCTATAATCTCATGTAAAGAAATGCATAGCAGAGGAAGAAACTTTGGGCGAAAACGCATGGTCGCTTTAGGGCGAAAACGCATGGTCGTTTTAGCCTCCTTTATTCCCTGTTTGAGCCAGGATTCAGCCAGGAACAAATGCACATTCGGCGAAACGCATGCGTTCGATCCTGGCTGAATCCGGCTCAAACAGGGAATAAAGGAGGCTAAAGCGACCATGCATTTTTGCCTTTTTTGTTGGACTGGTGCAGGTTATTTTGTTAGTTTTCAGTCTTTTCAGCGTCACCGCTTGGACGCTCACAAAACAACCTACACATTTTAATTTCCTCTGCATCGTTCTGTGTTGAGACCGCACAACATATCACTCTACATCGGAACAGATTAGGACTTGTTTTTGACTTGGAGACACCTTTTTGTTTCCTGCTTCATTTCCTTAATTTCCCAGTCTGGAAACACCCAACACTGAGAGGGCTTCTCTGCCAAACTATAAGGCTTGCAAACTGTTGAGTCAGGATTTATGGTCCATTGGCTGTTGTAGGGGAGCCTGCCCTACATTTGCACATCTCAAAAAAACAGCGATAGTTTTTTTGGACTGTTGGGCAGCTATTTCCAAGGGCAAGCTCTTGTGCCCCCCCAGGTGAGATTGTGGTGGTCTTGCACCCCCCTTTGGAGAGACCTGCATGTCCCCCACTGGGGCTGCTCCACTCACTCCACTCCTACAATCCTTTGTTGTCTTGCCCTGCTAGCGCCCCCCCCCCCAGCAACAGCAGAGCAATTGAGACCACGCATTAGGAATGACGGTGGATCTTGGCTGCGCTAAGCAGCTGTCTAGCCTTGCTCGATTCCCCCCCCTCAAATGTTTTTGTACCTCTTCACAGCCTCTTTCTTTGATGGGCAGAGGTTGCTCTTTCCTTCGAATCTGACCCGTGCTTAAGTTGCACCCCCTCCTAAAAAAAAAAAAACTTTCTTCCAACTAGACCCTAGGTATTGGTGGGGGAAGAAAATCTTGTGCATTTGGTAATCTTAAAACACAGGCGGAGAAACAGACGGAGCCGTTGTGCTCCCCGGGGCTGGTGTTACGTTATATAACCTTGAACTTCCCTCCTCCCTGTCATTTGGCATGGAGCCAGCCACTTCATGAATGGATCAGAGAGGAATTTCATTCACAAAATGGAGGCACAGGAACTGAGCTCTGGGTTGGGAGTGTCGGATTTCACCACTCAAGCTCCTCGGGCAGGCGTGCAGGCTGGGAACTCGAGCCAAGCCTTGGATTGCTGCCCGGGAAAGTCAGGACAAGGGGAGAAAGTGACGGCTTCCTAGCTCAGGGGCATCGAAACGGGTTGGCTAGAAGTGGGGTGTTCGGGCCAGCTCAGGCTGGAAAAAAGAACCCACTAACCCACTCATGGGGCTGCTCATATCCCCATGGGTGGGTTTTAAAGGTTTTTCTGGGTTTACCTCTGCATTGAACTTTGTGGGCTGTATGCTAGTGGCATTAGGGCTCTTGTGCAAGTTTATCATTGTTACGGTCATTGACCAGCACATGTATAAAATACAGTCTTAAACCGACACTTATATAAAATGCAGTCAATAATCCTCACTAAAAAAATTACATAAACTACCATAATAGTAAAAATTACGTACATCCGTAATCAAACATGTACCTAATTAAATATAAGAGGACCTATACAGCGAACCTGAGTCTACTGTAGATAAATTATGTAAACCTTCACTTCAGCACATGATTTTACTTTATATAAAAGGTTATTAACCGTCCTTCTTTCTTACTAAATCATTTCTTTCTTAATGGCCAAATGACAAAATTTTGCCACAGCATAAGACACATGAGCCTCCTTATCTTCCAACAGGTATCTAATCTGAGACTACTTGTGCAAAACAACAGTTTTTAAAATGTTTAAACTTATTGCATTATGTCATTAATGACAAAGAGCAAGCCAAAATCGCCTTTTCTCTACCCCCCTCCCCCAAGACCAGCATTTATTTATTTAGACACACCTTTCTGCTCAAGGCTATAGCAGTACTAGACAGATAGATAGAGACACACCCCAGATGTCAATTTCATTTAATAAATCTGCCAAAAATGTTTACTGTTTAAATGCTAACTAGCTCACAGTCTATCTAGCCTGCTTACATATTATCTGCTCTGCTACTGACTTTTGTTAAGAAAAATCAGCACATTAACTGCAGTGCTGCCTATCTCGTGCAGACAATGAACAGAAAAGCCAGCATGGGGGGGGGGAATTCTGCACACTATAGAAACTTAGACTAGAAGGGACCTCAAGGGTCATCTAGTCCAACCCCCGGTACAACACAGGAAATTCACAACTACCTTCCTCCCCCATTTCCCCCAGTGACCCCTGCTCTATGCCCAGAGGAAGGCAAAAAACTTCCAGGATCCCTGGGCCAATCTGGCATGGAGGAAAATTCCTTCCTGACCCCAAAGTGGTGATTGATATTACCCTGGGCATGTAAGAAAGGGCCACGAGAGCTGAGCACTGGCTCAACCCTTCCTGCCCTCCCTCTCATGATATGCCTGTTCACAGAATCAGCATTGCTGTCAGATGGCCATCTAACCACTGCTTCAAAACTTCCAAAGAAGAAGAGCCCACCACCTCCCGAGGAAGCCTGGTCCACTGAGGAACCGCTCTGACCGTCAGGAAGTTCTTCCTAATGTTTAGCCGAAAACTTCTTAGATTTAATTTCAACCCCTTCGGTTCTGGTCCGACCTTCTGGGGCAACAGCAAACAACTCCACTCCATCCTCCATATGACAGCCCTTCAAATACTTGAAGATGGCTATCATATCACCTCTCTGTTGTCTCCTCCAGGCTAAACATACCCAGCGCCTTTAACCTTTCCTCATAGGACAGTCTCCAGACCCCTCACCATCTTTGTTGCCCTCCTCTGGACAATGTTCTATGATAGCTCCCCCACCGTTAAATTTTGAACCCATACTTACAAAATAAATACTGCTTTGATTCCACACTTCTACTTTTCAGGGAACTTGACTGCTAATAGAGGGCCTTCTTGGGGGGTGGGGGATTTTGCTCAAAGACAGCCTGGTCTTGCTGAGGTTATGAGAAGGAAGCAGAGGCTGTGTCTGTGCTTTAGCACACATGGAAGGCTGGCTCTGTAATGGGGCCACCTGAGGTGGCAGGATTTTTTTTTGGGTGGACAGCAACCTTCTGACCTACCTGCTGCTCTTACCTGGGAGCTAGAAGGGATAATCCTCCTTAACTCCTTGCTCCTCCAGTCCTCTTTGAGAGCAGGGCAGCAAGCCTAAATGCCAGTTCCCAAACTCTCATGAGATTCCATCTTCTAAGGAGAGTTTGGCGACCATTTCTGATGGTCTGTGACCTTGGGAGAGCTCAGGAAGCCCTGTAGCGGGCATACATGGCTAGGTGTGCTATTTTTTAAAAAAAAGCTGTAGAAGAGGTAAAGAGGGTTATCACAACTGGTTCTTGGGTGGGGGTACCTTAATGAGGTATGTCGGGTGGGGGGGGGGAGTGGTGACTTCTGCTACCATCTCAGGCAGCAAAACACTCCAAGCAACTGCCTCTCGTATGCCGCTAGAAAGAAGGTTCCAAAATGCATCTTCTAACTCCAGTGCATTTTGCTTGTCTTGCAGATGTTCCCAGCTGCCATTCGATGTACGCAAGCATGGAGGGATTCCCGAATCGTTCCAACCCTGATGGTATGTTAGGCGAGAAGCCTTCTGGGTTTCCATTTTCTTTGCCTGGAATCTAGGAGATAAAAAAATAAGGCCAAGGCTGATGGTGCAAAACAAAGCAATAATATATTTTATTACTCAGTTAAAATTCCCTATGCGTTTTGCCAATGGTTTTTTCAGTGGAGTCTTGCAGTAATTCTCCAACAAGAGTATAAGCTCAGTAGCCAATTGCCACTGGAAGGACCCTTCTTTATACCCATTCACTCTTCCCCCTCCCTGTTTTATCACGATTTGGGAAAATTTGCAGTGCCATGACTTAAACGTGGCAGAAAACAAGCAGGTGGCTGGTTTGTGGCCATCAGCAAAGCACCTAATAATTATGCTTTCAGATTTCTGCAGTCTTTGTTGTATTACATAGCTTATTAGATATCTCACCCTCAGTTACTAGATTTCTCTTCCTCTCCGTGAGAAAGACAAACTCTGTGTGTATGTATGTAAAGTGCCATCAAGTCACAGCCAACATGGTGACCCTATAGGGTTTTCAACACAAGAGACATTCAGAGGCCTCATTTTAATTTTCAGAAAGGAACAGCTCTGTGTCTGACAGAAAGCTCAAAGCAGGGGCAAAATTGGGTTCTTCTATAACTTGCATGATCTCTCTCTTTCTTTCTACTCTCTTTCTTCCTTTCTGGCTGAGGAGATAACAGGAGAGGGGAAAGGAGGCAAAAAAAGGCAGCCCAAGGAGCTTTTGAGGTAAAGAAAAGCCTCAGCTGGAAATGAAAGTATAAAATCGGCTGCAAGCCTAATGCTGTGAAGATCTTAAAGACGCAGTAAACTCCTTTCCTTTAAAAGGCATTAAATAGTTTACCAACCTCTCTTCTATTGTCTCCATATATTTATGTGTTTTTGCCCTCAACTTGTAGCCAACTTATGGCAACCCCATAGGGTTTTCAAGGCAAGAGATGTTCAGAGGTGGTTTGCCATTTAGGGTTGCCAACCTCCAGGTAATAGCCAGAGATCTCCTGCTATTACAATCTCCAGCTGATAGAGATCAGCTCACCTGGAGGAAATGGCCACTTTGGCAATTGCACTCTATAACATTGAAGTCCCTCCCCTCCCCAAACCCCGCCCTCCTCAGGCTCTGCCCCCAAATCCTCCCGCCAGTGGCGAAGAGGGACCTGGCAACCCTATTGCCATTGCCTCTTCTGCATGGAGACCCTGGACTCTCTTGGTGGCCTCCCATCCAAATACTGATCAGGGCCAATCCTGCTTACTTAGCCTGTCTCCATTATATGACAAAAACCCCTAATCTGGAAATCCTAGAAGCAGAGGGGGAGTAGTGGTCAAACAGAATCCCTCCAGTTGCCCACACCAAGAGATTGAATGAGTCCAGGGAAGCTTTTCCGGGGAATGATGGGTCTCCATAGGATCAGCCCTGGCCATTCGGGAGCGTTGGGGAAGAAGTGGCTTTCTTCACTATTCTGGCGGGCAACCCTGGATGTTGGTTACTTTAATGTTGGGAAACAGTAAAGGTCAAATCCTGGCCAGTGTGGTGTGGTGGTTAAGAGCGGTGGACTCTTAATATGGAAAACGGTGTTTGATTCCCCACTCCTCCACATGAGCGTCGGACTCTAATCTGGTGAACTGGGTTGGTTTCCCCACTCCTACACATGAAACCAGCTGGGTGGCCTTGGGCCAGTCACAGTTTTCTCAGAACTCTCTCAGCCCCACGTATCTCACAAGGTCTCTGTTGTGGGCAGAGGAAGGGAAGGGGATTGTAAGCCAGTTTGATTCTCCTTAAAAGGTAGAGAAAATAAGCATATAAAAAACCACTCTTCTTTTTCTTTAGCAGGGTACGGTTATGAGAAGCAGATGCGTCTGTTTGCTGACGACGTTTGCATTGTCCCAGAGAAGCTTGAAGGTTAGAAACCAAATCCTGTTGAGCTTCAGCATTGAGCTGAGTCCCCCACCCCTTTCCCCACACTCAGAAGACGCATGTGAGAACTGAAGAGGCATCAGTTCAATAGACTGGATCCCATGGCAGGTTGCCACTTAGAATAATAGAATCATAGCATCATAGAGTTGGAAGGGACCACCAGGGTCATCTAGTCCAACCCCCTGCGCAGTGCAGGAAATTCAGAACTATCTACCCCCCACACCCCCAGTTTCCCCTGCTCCATGCCCAGAAGATGGCCATGATGCCCTCCCTCTCATGATCTGCCTAAGGTCATAGAATCAGCATTGCTGACAGACATGTGCCAGAGCTCGTGCGCGAGCCGAATCGCAAAGTCATTGTAAACAACCCGGGTGGTTTGTCCGCTTGACTGTACCCCGCGTCTTGTGTTTCCACTGATCATATCTCGCTTCCAAACTGGACTGTAGCGACTGCATCAAATACAATGCTTTGCTTTTTGACCCCAGGCAAGCTATGAGGATGAGCTTGGGCGCAAGGGGGATGATGTCACAGGATCCAAGCTGTTGGGGGCAATTCAGGGACAGCGGACGCAATCCCACCTCTTTCTTCGTGTTCTCACACTCTTTCCAGAGCCTTTCCCAAGAGAGAGGAGCAGGTCGCCCTGACTAGAGAACTCGTCTTGTCATAGACCAGCACCAGACCCCAGACAAACAGCAAATCCCCCATTACCATATTTCAAAAGATCACCTATGCTTAGAAGTAGCACCCCACGCAACACTTGTGATTCTGGTGTCTGTCACAGAATCTTGAAAGTTCCTCTTGCCAGTTCCAAATCTATGGGGTGCCTCCCTCACTCCTGAGTTTTGGCTCTAGACTAAGTATGCTGCTTGACAGACATACAACTTCAAGAATTAAATAGTGCTGCTAATAAAACATCCTCCCCATCAAATGTAAGGGTATCTTTTGACTTTTTTCAGCCCTCCCCATACTTATCTCACCTGTGTGATCCTTCTCAACGTAGAGCCATTTCTCTGGCCAGATTTAATGTTTTGCCATCTGCGCTACTCGAAGGCAGATTTCGGAAAATCCCTCTGTCTGACAAGCTTGCCCTTGTGGCAACAATTGTATTGAAACAGTTGCTCGTGTCTTATTTTGTTGTAGTTTCTACGCAGAATCTCATATTAAACTTTTATGTCCCCTGTTGATTAATAGACAGAATGTCTCAGATTCTTTTAACGTTTCCTATTTATTGAACGATTGTTCGCCCCAAATATTGGGGATGGTGGCACAGTTTTTAAAGTTTGTTTTAAAAGCCTGCCAAACAGTTAATTAGATGGCAGTATCAACAAACAGCGCTGTTCGATGTAACTGTCTTTTAACTATTCTATAAGGGGCACTTTTTAATATCTCCATTCCTTTTGTACCCTTCTGTATTATGTTTTTATGCCAATAAAGGAATTATGATGATGAAGTATGCTGCTTGCTAGCACTATCTTTACTTTTTCTAGATTTCTTCTCTGCTTAACCCAGAAATCTCTTTTGAACACAGTCCTGGATCATACCATACCACACCATGTGTGTGTTAAGTGCCATCAAGTCACTTCTGTCTCATGGCGACCCTATGAATCAATGTCCTCCAAAACGTCTTTTTGTTTTGCTCTGTACCCTTGCTCAGGTCTTGCAAACCGAGGGCCGTGCCTTCCTTTATAGAGTCCATCCATCTCTTGTTGGGTCTTCCTCTTTTCCTGCTGCCTTCAACTTTTCCTAGCATTATTGCCTTTCCCAGTGACTCTTGTCTTCTCGTAATGTGACCAAAGTACGACAGCCTCAGTTTAGTCATGATATGATATGATTAGATTTTTATCCCTCCCCAGACAAGGCTGGGCTCAGGGCAGCTCACAACCATCATTATACAAGCATAACTCCATTCCATTTTAAAATGATACATTATAATACTTAATAATGTACCAATTAAACCTCCAATAAAATCCCCAGTTTATATGTTCCAAGATCCAAGGTGCCAGTCAAGTGCATTAGTAAACCCTTTGGTCAGGAGAAGGAGGTGGGTGGGATTAGGGTTGCCAGGTCCCTCTTTGCCACCGGCGGGAGGTGTTTGGGGTGGAACCTGAGGAGGGCGGGGTTTGGGGAGGGGAGGGACTTCAAGTCGTAGAGTCCAATTGCCAAAGTGGCCATTTTCCCCAGGGGAACTGATCTCTATCGGCTGGAAATCAGTTGTAATAGCAGGAGATCTCCAGCTAGCACCTGGAGGTTTGGCAAACTAAAGTTAGCATGCTGACAAGAACTTAGCAAACAAAAACAGCAACAAATTGCACAATACAAGGAAAGTAACAAAAGTGGTATTAATATATCTTAGCCACTGTTACATATAAGCACATAGACAAAAAATTCTGTGCATTACACTCTGATACAAACAGTATCTAAAGGTACAGTCCTTTCTGGGATGTGAAATATGTTCCGTTTTTCCGGAGAATCACTATGCAAAATTGCATGTGTTGCACGTCCCTTGTCCAAGAGGTATATTTCAGGTTCGTTCTACAGGAGTCCGGTAACCATCTGTTTCGGCTTATAAAAACCTTCCTCAGGGACCACTAGATAATAATAAAGCAACTAATAAAGTACACAGAAGCAAAATGGCATAAAGAACAGAATACATAAAGTTATCATAAATCAAACACACGCTTGCTGTTAATAACTTGCTTGCGCGTTGGCAAAGTAGCATTAAGTGCGGGAAGGTGGGGCACAAACAAAGAGGCGGAAGGAGGGAAGTTGAACTGTGCAGTCTCTCCATCTCCCCCCTTGTCCTCACAGGAGACATCAAGCAAGAAGTGGGCAGCTACCGAGAGGGCCCTCCTTATCAACGGCGGGGGTCTCTGCAACTCTGGCAGTTCCTGGTCGCTTTGCTCGACGACCCCAGCAACTCCCATTTCATTGCCTGGACCGGCCGAGGGATGGAGTTCAAACTCATTGAACCAGAAGAGGTGAGAGGTCCCTGTCTTTTCCCCCTGCCACAAGTAGGGTTGGCAGCTCCGTAATGGGAAATACCTGGAGATTTTGGGGGTGGAGCCTGAGGAAGGCAGGGTTTGGGGAGGGACTTCAATGGGGTACAGTGCCATAGAGTCCACCTTCCAAAGCAGCCATTTTCTCCAGGGGAACTGATTTTGGTCACTTGGAGAGCAGTAGTAATAGCAGGAGATCTCCTGCCACCACCTGGAGTCTATCAAAAAATACACACTATCTAGGTGCTGGACACGAAATTCACAAAATATACAGCACTTTTGCTCAAGAAGCTCCTTTAGGACTATTATAATGTGTTGTATTCACACAATTAAATAAAGTATAACACAATACAAACCCTTTATATATCCTTTACAGAATGGGAAGGTTTGTATTGTGTTATACTTATATTTAATTGTGTGAATACAACACATTAAAATAGTCCTAAAGGAGCTTCTTGTACTATTTGACTATAATATTATTTCAGCCATGTTTGGGCTATTAGAATTCCATAATTTATATTTATAATTTTCATTGAGCAAAAGTGCTGTATATTTTGTGAACCACCTGGAGTCTGGCAACCCTACACACAAGCCTAACCCTTGTCAAGCTGTGGCTGCCTGTTGCAGCTATGGGAAGAGCACTCTGCACATGCACAGAGGCCTCCTTCTTGCCAGGTCTTTAAAAAGCTACTCTCTCCTAAATAGGTTGCCACTGGATGGGGGAGGCCTACCTCATATTATATAGGGCACAGTTTCCATTCTAGATTGGCCCTGTAGGCCAGGGTGGTTATAGTGGTTGGAATGCTGGATTTGGATTTTGGAGACCCAGGTCTGAATCTCCACTCTGCCATGCAAGCTCTCTGGGTGACCTTGGGTCAGTTACATGCTCTCAGCCTAACCTACCTCACAGGGTTGTCCCCGTGAGGAGAAAATGGAGGAGAGGAGAACAATATGTAAACTGCTATTAAGCAGGACATTGATATTTTCCCCCTTGTCTCTCCGTTCTGAATTGTTCCTGTAGGTGGCCCGACTTTGGGGTATCCAGAAGAACCGGCCGGCCATGAACTACGACAAGCTGAGTCGTTCGCTGCGTTACTATTATGAAAAGGGAATTATGCAAAAGGTTGGTTTGCGATTGGAACTAGGCTTTTAGCAATCTATTGCTATATATACATGATTTGAGCTTTGTGTGTGAGAAGGGAAAGATGGGGGTGGGATGTGGGGTGGGCTTGTGCCTTATGGAACATCCAGCAACCCTTTTCTTCTCTGGGATACTGAGAATTCAAGAGCCAGTGTGATGTCGTAGTTAGAGTGCTGGACTAGAACCTGAGCAACCCAGGTTCGAATCCCCGCTCAGCCATAGCAGCTTGCTGGGTGACCTCGGGGCCGTCACTGTCAGCCTAACCTAACTTACTAGGACACTATTGTGAGGGTAAAAGATAGGAAGGGAGAACAATAATTTAAATGGCTTTGAGTTCCCATTAGGAAGAAAAAAAGGTAAAGCTAAAGGTCCCCTGTGCAAGCACCGGGTCATTCCTGACCCATGGGGGTCACATCTCGACCTTTACTAGGCAGACTTTGTTTACAGGGTGGTTTGCCAGTGCCTTCCCCAGTCATCTTCCCTTTACCCCCAAGCAAGCTGGGTACTCATTTTACCGCCCTCGGAAGGATGGAAGGCTTAGTCAACCTTGAGCCGGCTACCTGAAACCAACTTCCATCGGGATCGAACTCAGGTCGTGAGCAGAGCTTTTGACTGCAGTACTGCAGCTTACCACTCTGCGCCACGGGGCTCCTATATTAGGAAGAAAAGCAGGGTATAAAAAAGCTAAGTAAACTCCTTTCACTCATGCTAGGTTTCTATATTCAAGGATATTTGTTTTTCTTTTTACACAGAGGAGTAGTCAGCCATGTTTGTCCCTACCCAAGAGTTACAATTCAGATACAGGTTGTCTACTTCAAGCTATTTATTAGAAACAGGCCTAAATTAAGAAGTGAGGGTAAATAAAGAGGTTCACCCTGAAGGACTCTAGGTAAAAAGGCAGGCTCCTTTTAAAAAGCACTGTAATCATACCAGCAACAAAATGTTAGTTGTGGTCACTAAATCAGCAGATGCTCTCATAAGTTTCCAAGAAGATTGCTGTTCGGTCTGGGGAAGGACAAAGACTGTGAAACAGTGTCCCTTGACCTCTAGGGATCCTGCCCAGCTTTTGGGATCCATCCCACACACTTGGATTCTAAGTTAATAAGGACTAGATGTGTGTGTGTGTGTGTGTGTGTGTGTGTGTGAGTGTTAAGTGCCATCAAGTAGCTTCCGACTCACGGCGACCCTATGAATCAATGTCCTCCAAAATGACCTATCTTTGACAGCTTTGCTCAGGTCTTGCAAATTGAGGGCTGTGGCTTCCTTTATTGAGTCCATCCATCTCTTGTTGGGTCTTCCTCTTTTCCTGCTGCCCCCAACTTTTCCTAGCATGACTGTCTTTTCCAGTGACTCTTGTCGTCTCATGACGTGACCAAAAAACGATAGCCTCAGTTTAGTCATTTTAGCTTCTAGGGTCAGTTCAGGCTTGATTTGATCTATAACCCACTGATTTGTTTTTTTGGCAGTCCATGGTATCCGTAACACTCTCCTCCAACACCACATTTCAAAGGAATCTACTTTCTTCCTGTCAGCTTTCTTCATTGTCCAGCTTTCACACCCATACATAGTAATAGGGAATACGATGGCATGATATAAGGACTAGATACTTGCTTTCAATAGCAGCTTGCATGGTGTGATCATAGAGTGGTCCCAACCCTGGTTATGGGGGTCATGTGGCTTCTGTTATTCAAAACAAGGACGGCCACCTCTATCCTTTGTGTCTCTTTTTACAGGTGGCAGGCGAGCGTTACGTGTACAAATTTGTTTGCGAGCCGGAAGCCCTCTTCTCGCTGGCCTTTCCCGACAATCAGCGCCCATCCTTGAAGGCGGAGTTCGAGTGGCACATCAGCGAAGAAGACACAGTGCCTCTCTCACACCTCGACGAGGGTGTTGCCTACTTGCAAGATCTGGGGGGGCAGCCTTACGGCAAAGGCTATACATACTGACAGGATGGACAGTTCAGATAGGGCCACGTTTGTGTGTACATATATATAAAGATCTTTGTCATTAATCGCCAGTATAGATATTGCCTTTCCTCTCCTAGGGTTGGAGCAAAATGTACAGTGGTGCACCCTGGGGAGACTGGACTGAGGGCAGCGTTTGGGGCCTGGGTTCAAATCCCACCCTTAGCCATAGACTCACTGGGATGATGTTTGAGCGAGTTGCTTCTCTTTTCAGCATCCATTCCTAAGGAGTACCTACCTCACAGGGATGTTGTGAGGACAGATACGATAAAGATTGTAAAGCACTTTGTACATTTTCTTAAAGACTTATGCGATGACTTATGTGAAGTACAAAGCAGTGAGAAGGGAGATCTGACTGGAAGTTCTTGGCAGATGCTGATTAAGTGAAATGCTGGCAGTGTCTTTGGCCTTCGATTTAAATCTGGCAGAATGTCTATCTGTGCTTGGATTTAGAGTTTCTTTGAAAAGGAAAGTGGGTTTCGCACCAGCTAAGTCCAATACCCGTCATGTTAGGCACGCCACAAAGAACAGCTGGAAACCTGCGGTCCTTATGAAAGTTGTTTTGGGGGAAAAAACACTGGTTGCTGCCGAAGCTGTGATTTCTGGCAAAAAACTGGCAGGGGGATGGGGTTTCCCCAATCCCATCCTCCCCCCCCCCAAAAAAAACCCCATCAAAATGGTTACAGAACTACATCTAATGTACAGTTCTGCCCTTGCTGGGTGACTTGTCTGTGCCCATCATGTTCTTTACCAAACTCTCTGTGTCCTCTTTGGTTTTCTTCCCAAGACAAGGCAGTGGCAGCCGTTTTGTCAACATATTTGAGGCAGATGGGAGTTTATTCCAGATGACACATTCCAGAAAGGGAATCCATGTAAGTCCCTGGGGTGGAACAGAATTGGGTTCTGTCCCCACTGTGACAAGTGTGTCTCCCACAGGTGTCTCCAAAAACCCAACGGGTTCAATTTTTACCAGCACAAAGTGATTTCTGCCTCTCGTAGTGATGAATCAGCCATATCTTTTAGAGCAGGGGTCCCCAACCTTCTTGAGCATGTGGGCACATTGGGAATTCTGACACAGCATGGTGGGCGCATGAACAAATGGCTGCCACAAAATGGCATCGAAAGCGATGTTGGGAAAGTTGGTGGGGCTCCTCCATAGAGATACACAGCTAAATTCACAAAAGAGATTCTGACCACGGCCACTTCAC
This sequence comes from Euleptes europaea, assembly GCF_029931775.1. Classification (NCBI taxonomy): domain Eukaryota; kingdom Metazoa; phylum Chordata; class Lepidosauria; order Squamata; family Sphaerodactylidae; genus Euleptes; species Euleptes europaea. The sequence continues at coordinate 22,973,227 of NC_079329.1, forward strand.
TATTTATTCTCTATGGAGGAAGATGGGGGGGGGTGACCCCTTCCAGACCCCATAACTCCGGACCCAATCTTCACCAAACTTGGAGGTTCAGGCAAGGAGAGTCCCTTGTAGCTACATTGCAAATTTGGGTGCTCTGCCTCAAAAAATGCCCCCCAGAAGCTTCTCAAAGCCTGGGGAAAGCCGAACCCGGAAAAGCCGAATAATTACCCGTTTTTTTCAGGGATTTTAAATTCGGCTTTTGCTTTCTCCCCAGGCTTTGCCATTTGGTAAACCCAACCCCGGAAATTTTTTTGGCTCTGTTCCTCATAAGACATCTTCCAGCTAAAGAAGCTTTGGCAGAAGGGAGTTTTTAGATCCACCCCCAAGTGTTCTGGGCTGCTTTTAAAAAACGAAAATAAAATTAAACATGTACTGTTAGCAATAGACCCTCATAATTATGAATTTTTAGGAGTTGGAGAATACACTTCATTATTCCTAGGATTCTGTGCTAAATTAGGTAAAGGAAAAGCACCAGGTCATCACGGACCCATGGGGTGACATCACATCACAATGTTTACTAGGCAGACTATGTTTATGGGGTGGTTTGCCAGTGCCTTCCCCAGTCATCTTCCCTTTGCCCCCAGCAAGGTAGGTACTCATTTTACTGACCTTGGAAGGATGGAAGGCTGACCATCCAAATTCCATAGTTGAATACTATGCTCTGTATGAATTATCTGAATTGAACAAATTTGCAGAATGTATTATTTTAAAGTAATGTAATTATTTAAAAGTAATCTCTCACTCTCTCACACACACCAGTTTTGGGACCTTATTCACTATATTGTCTACTGCTCAGAAAACCTTTCCAGTCTATTACAATGCTGGAACCTGGATTCTTCGGAGTTTTTGTGGGTTACTACGTTTTCCCATGTAGTTTGTTATTTGTTTCATTTTGTGTCTGAAACTTTTTTTGATTTAAAAACAATGCAATCCAAAGAGTTACATTATTCTAAGGCCATTGACTTCAGTAGACTGTTCAGGACGGCACTGTCAAGCCAAGTTAAAAATGGGAATAATGCGCTTGGGGGTGGGGGCTGCAACGGACTGAAGAAAACAACATAGACGAACAGTGGGGAAGTCAGTGCTTCTTTTCCAGTCATTTGAGTTGTTGCTCTAGATCACTGGTTCCCAACCGGGGGTCCGTGGACCCCCAGGGGTCCACGAGAACTAAATTAAGGTCCGCGAAACAAAGTTATAAGCCCATAATAAATTAATATTTTCAATTAAAAGTTCTCTATTATAAAAATATATATTCAAATATTATTCTACGTTTAATGTTTAACTAACAGTTATGATTAAAGTTTATTTTCAAATTCTCAGAATTTTTATTTTGAACCTTGGGGTCCCTGCACCAAACAAAAAAGTCCTAGTGGTCCCTGGTCAAAAAACGGTTGGGAACCACTGCTCTAGATACACGGAAGGGCAGGCTGTCATGAAGTAAGAGATTATGTGCTTTCACACATGCTGAATGATGCACTTTCAATCCACTTTCAATGCACTTTGAAGCTGGATTTTACTGTGTGAAATGGCAAAATCCACTTGCAAACGCTTGTTAAAGTGCATTGAAAGTGGATTGGAAGTGCATTATTTGGCATGTGTGAAAGTACCCTAAATAACTGCTGAAACAAAAGTCCGTTTTTGACCCGACAGAGGGTCTGTTCCATTAGCAGCTGCAGGGCTAGTACAAATTCCTTTCCTGACAACCATAATGCTGAAAGGGGGGAAAAACCCATTAAAAAACAAACAAACAAAAAAACGCCCTTTCCTGATGTGCTTGAGTAATCATACCTGCATCACATTCAGACATACAGGCAAGCATGCATGCAAAAGCTGTTAGCTGGCAGAAGCCGCTTCTCAGTAACCCTTCCCTGCATAAGGCATCAACTGTACCAGCTAATTCACAATGGGTAGCCGTGTTAGTCTGTCCGCAGTAGTAGAAAAGGGCAAGAGTCCAGGAGCACCTTAAAGACTAACAAAAAGATTTTCTGGCAGGGTGCGAGCTTTCGTGAGCCACAGCTCACTTCTTCAGAAAGCTCCTACCCTGCCAGAAAATATTTTTGTTAGTCTTTAAGGTGCTACTGGACTCTTGCTCTTTTCTACAACTGTACCAGCTGACATCCATAATGCTGAAAGGTGGAGTCACCTGATGAATTTCTGCTTGTTGTGTCACTGAAAATAAGCGGAAACTCTCTTTTTTTTTAAAAAATAAGTTTTTTATTGTCGAAGGCTTTCACGGTCCGAGTTCATTGGTTCTTGTAGGTTATCCAGGCTGTGTAAAATACCAAGACCACGGCTACACAGCCCGGATAACCTACAAGAACCAAAGTTTTTTTTATTGTTTATTTCATTAACATATATAAAAAACATCCATTACTTGAAATTTGATAAGGGAATAAAAAGGAAATAATTATGGTAATTAAAATATAAAACGACTGCCCCCGCCCCTCACTCTCTTCCATCTTATTTTAAATTGTACATACTTTTGAGGAAGTGGCTATTGCATCCAACACTTTTGCAAAGAAAACTAATCCCTATCCTGTTTGATTAATGTATACTTAAAATAAGCGGAAACGCTCTTTTTTTTTTTAAAAACAAGTTTTTTATTGTCGAAGGCTTTCACGGTCCGAGTTCAAAGTGGCTATTGCATCCAACACTTTTGCTAAGAAAACTAATCCCTATCTCTGTTTGATTAATATATACTTAAAATAAGCGGAAACTCTCTCTTTTTTAAAAAAATAAGTTTTTTTTATTGTCGAAGGCTTTCACGGTCCGAGTTCAAAGTGGCTATTGCATCCAACACTTTTGCTAAGAAAACTAATCCCTATCTCTGTTTGATTAATATATACTTAAAATAAGCGGAAACTCTTTTTTAAAAAAATAAGTTTTTTTTATTGTCGAAGGCTTTCACGGTCCGAGTTCAAAGTGGCTATTGCATCCAACACTTTTGCTAAGAAAACTATTCCCTATCTCTGTTTGATTAATATATGCTTAAAATAAGCGGAAACGCTCAACAACTAGAAGAGCTGGGAGCCAGGGAAATACACGCCCCCCCTTCGCGCAGATCTGAAAACCTGCTGAATGAAAGGCGGACCCTTCGCGCCGCGGGACGAGTTGCCACCCGGACGGCTTTGGGGCGGGGACCCCAGCCGGAGTGACGGCCCGGCGGACCAAGCGCGGGTCCGCCTGGCGGGAAGGGCAGGGCGAGGCGCCGGGAGTTCCGCCCTGCAGCAAGATGGCGGCGGGCGGCGGCGGTGGCGGGCGGCGCGGGGCGCTGCGGCTGCTGATGCGGGCCGGGTCGGTGCTGCTCACGCGCTTCCCGTTCTGGCACTGCTTCAGCGGCCTCCTCCTCAACGCCGAGCGCGCCGAGCACCGCAGGTGGGCGGGGGCGGGAGGCGGGGCCTCTGGGCATGTGCAGAATGCCGGGAGGGGGTGTGGGGGTGTGTGCCGTCGGATCAGGTGGCCGAGGCGGGGTCTAGGAGGTGGTCTTGGTGCCTGCGGGGCCTTGGTGCCTGCGGGGGCGGCAGGAGTGAGTCTGAGAAACATTGGGCGGGGGGCTGGAAAATAAGGATCCTGTGGAACTCCCTGCCTCAGGATGGCTGCCGACTGGGAAGGCTTTAAGAGGGGAGTGTGCAAGTTCATGCCGGGTAGGTAGGGTTGCCGACCTCCAGTTACTTTAGATCAGTGGTTCCCAACCTTTTTTTGACCAGGGACCACTAGGACTTTTTTGTTCGGTGCAGGGACCCACCCCAAGGTTCAAAATAAAAATTCCGAGGATTTGAAAATAAACTTTAATCATAACTGTTAGTTAAACATTAAACTTAGAATAATATTTGAATATATATTTTTATAATAGAGAACTTTTAATTGAAAATGTTAATTTATTATGGGTTTATAACTTTGTTTCGCGGACCTTAATTTAGTTCTCGCGGACCCCTGGGGGTCCGCAGACCCCTGGTTGGGAACCAGTGCTTTAGATCAAAGTAACAGCACGTGAGCTCATTTGTAGATACAATTTACTCACATAAAATTCAAAGTTAGCAAAATCAAAAATAATAATACTCTGTAGAGAAGTCCCAGAGAATCTAATGTTCTGTTTGGTCACAGTTGAACAGGTAAGTTCCTGAAAATCTAACTAACACAAAATTTGTAGGTTGATTCACCAATTAAACATCAAAAATCAAAAGGGAATAATTCTTCAACAGCAGCAAGCAAAGACGACACCTCTAGTTTGGTGGTCGTTTTGCAGAAACAAAGCTGCTTCAGTTATTCTTCTGTGCAATATGGCATATTAGCCTCACTGCCATGTAACAAGATTGCAAGAATTCATTTCCAATGTGAATATATCTCTGGGCAAAAATGCCTCCTTGTGTTCATAAAAAAGACCCGACAGGTTCTCCTTTCCTCAAGAGAGGCTGGAGATCTCCTGCTATTACAACTGATCTCCAGCCGTTAGAGAGCAGTTCCCCTGGAGAAAAGGGCAGCTTTGGCCATTGGACTCTATGGCATTGAAGTCCCTCCCCAAACCCCGCCCTCCTCAGGCTCTGCCCAAAAAACCTCCCGCCAGTGGCGAAGAGGGACCTGGCGACCCTAAGGATAGGGCTATCCACGGCTACTGATCAAAATGGCTGCTAGTCATGATGCATAATGTGGAACTCCCTGCCCCAGGATGTGGTGATGGCTGCCAACTTGGAAGGCTTTAAGAGGGGAGTGTGCAAGTTCAAGCAGAGTAGGTAGGGTTGCCAACCTCCAGTTACTAGTTGGAGATCTGCTATTACAACTGATCTCCAGCCGTTAGAGAGCAGTTCCCCTGGAGAAAATGGCCGTTTTGGCCATTGGACTCTATGGCTCTGAAGTCCCTCCGAACCCGTCCCTCTTCAGGCTCTGCCCAAAAAACCTCCTGCCAGTGGCGAAGAGGGACCTGGCAACCCTAAGGATAGGGCTATCCATGGCTACTGACGAAAATGGATACTAGTCATGATGCATACCTGTTCTCTCCAGGATCAGAGGATTATATTATGCCTATTATTTTGGGTGAAGTGGAACACAGGCAGGATGGTGGTGCTTCAGTGGTCTTGTTTGTGGGCTTTCTAGAGGCACCTGGTTGGCCAGGTGTGAACAGACTGCTGGGCTTGATGGGCCTGGGTCTGATCCAGCAGGGCTTTCCTTATGTTCTTATGTTCCTCACCGCAGGGGCCGGGCCAAAAAGAATTACATCCTTTTCCCAGCCATTGGGAATTTTCTGGACAGAGGAGGGGTTGGATGAGCAGGGTAAGACAAGTGGGAGGAATAAGCGAGAATTTGCATGGGGAGAAACCCCTGAATTGACAAGTATGCCCAGGACCAGCTTTCAATTTGGGATCAAGGCTGCCAACTTGGAAGGCTTGAGGAGGGGAGTGGACATACCCACATAGGATAGGGCTATCCACGGCTACTAGTCAAAATAAATACTAGTCATGATGCATACCTATTCTCTCCAGGATGAGAGGAGCATGCCTATTATCTTAGGTGCTGTGGAACACAAGCAGGATGGTGCTGCTGCGGTCGTCTTGTTTGTGGCTTCCTAGAGGCCCCTGGTTGGCCACTGTGTGAACAGACTGCTGAACTTGATGGACCTTGGTCTGATCCAGCATGGCCTTTCTTATTATGTTCCTCACTTCAGGGGCCAGGGCAAGAATAATGATTTCTCTCTCCCAGCCATTGGGAATCTTCTGGACAAGGGAGGGGTTGGATGAGGGGGAAAGACAAGTGGGAAGGAGAAGCAAGAATTTGCGTAGTGAGAAATTGACATGTATGCACAGGACCCGCTTTCAATTTGGGATCGAGGAAGACATTGGGATCGAGGCTGCCGACTTGGAAGGCTTCAAGAGGGGAGTGGACATGTCCACACAGGATAGGGCTATCCATGGCTAGAGAAGCCCTGTGGCGCAGAGTGGTAAGCTGCAGTACTGCAGTCAAAAGCTCTGCTCACGACCTGAGTTCGAACCCGACGGAAGTCAGGTTCAGGTAGCTGGCTCAAGGTTGACTCAGCCTTCCATCCTTCCGAGGTCGGTAAAATGAGTACCCAGCTTGCTGGGGGTAAAGTGTAGATGACTGGGGAAGGTAATGGCAAACCACCCCGTAAACACAGTCTGCCTAGTAAACATCAGGATGTGATGTCACCCCCTGGGTCAGGAATGACCCGGTGCTTGCACAGGGGACTACCTTTACCTATCCATGGCTACTAGTCAAAATGAATATTAGTCATGATGCATACCTATTCTCTCCAGGATCAGAGGCGCATGCCTATTATATTAGGTGCTGTGGAACACAGGCAGGATAATACTGCTGCAGTTGTCTTGCTTGTGGGCTTCCTAGAAACACCTGGTTGGCCACTGTGTGAACAGACTGCTGGATTTGATGGGCCTCGGTCTGATCCAGCATGGCTTCTCTTGTGTTCTTATGGACTGTACTGTGGAGGAGTGAGGGTGTGTTTGAGTCACAGTGCTTTGAAACAGCATCATGTTTTGAAACAGCATCATGGAACAGGGAGTTCCACAGCCTATGTAATGAACCTATGCTCTCTGTAATCTATTTAAAGTATAGTCTAAGGCTCAAATCTGGCTAGTTTTCATCTAAGGGGGGAAAGCTACCTACAACTGGAGCTGCGTCGGGGTGGACTCTAATCTGGAGAACTGGGTTTGATTCCCCACTCCTCCACATGAGGGGTGGACGCTAATCTGGTGAACCGGGTTGGTTTCCCCACTCCTTCACATGAAGCCAGCTGGGTGACCTTGGGCTAGTCACAGTTCTCTTAGAGCTCTCTCAGCCCCACCTACCTCACAGGGTGTCTGTTGTGGGGAGGGGAAGGGAAGGTGATTGTAAGCCGGTTTGAGTCTTCCTTAAGTGGTAGAGAAAGTCGGCATATAAAAGCCAACTCTTCTTCTTCTTCTTCCTTGGGCTAAAATAGGAATGTAACAAAGGCTTTTTTTTTCCATTTTCTTTCTTCGAGGATTAACATCTTGCCTTTATTTCCCTGCTCAGGAAACCAGACATCCCGGTCCCATATCTCTACTTTGACATGGGAGCCGCTGTCCTGTGTGCCAGCTTCATGTCCTTTGGGGTGAAGCGCAGGTGGTTTGCCCTGGGGGCTGCCCTACAGCTGGCTGTCAGTACGTACGCAGCGTATCTTGGGGCCTATGCGCATTATGGAGATTGGGTGAAGGTGAGGAAACCTTGGGTTCTCATTAGCAGGGCGCATCCGAGAGCGTGTGTGTCTGCTTCCCAGATGGCTTTGATTTCACCAGCAGAGGAAAACAAAGAGGCCGTACAGCTCACACTGGCATTTAGAAGGTCCCGGGTTCAATCCCAGCATCTCTACTCCGAGGAACAAGTAGCAGGTGATGGGAGAGACCATTGCTTGTTGCACAGGAGAATGGCTTCCAGTCAGAGAGGGTGTCCAGCGATCCCCAGCATAGCATTGGTGGGCACTGTGGTACCTACCAATATATTTCCTGGCATCGCCTTGCTTCCTGTCTCCTTCCACGCTTCTGCCCTGTCCCTTTTTTAAAGTCCCCTTCTTCTCCCTCTCCTCTTTCACTCTGTTCACACTCCCCTTTTTTCTACTCTTTCCTTTATCAGCTTGCACATTCCTTCCCTTTTCTCTGTTCCCCTGTCCCTCTCCCCCGTCAGGTCCCTTCTCTAGCCAGCTTCGACACAGTTTCATCAGACCAGGGGTTTATTAATAGTTCAGTTCTCCCATGCAAGTGCGTGAGAACTGTTTCTACCTGGGCTCAGGTGTTCTTGGTGGCGACTCCTCTTTAAAGGAACAGGCTTCCTGAGGATGCAAAATAACGTCCCAACCTTGCAGAGGTTTCAGAGACAGGGCTTGTCTTGCTTGCGGTGACTTACGAGTGGACATCAGCGATTATGCTTGGGTATGCTGCTTGCTGACTTTTTATGTGTGCTGCTTTTTAAATGGATATTTTCATAAGAAGAGCCATGCTAGATTAGACCAAAGTCCTGCCAAGTCCAGCATTCTGTTCACACAGTGGCTGACCAGCTGGCTGCCTCTAGGAGGCCCGCAAACAGGAAGACTGCCGAGCATCTTCCTGCCCGTGCTTCCCAGCAACTGCCATAAAGAGGAATTCTGCTTCCGGTACCAGAGGGAGTAGACATCCATCATGATTGCTAGCCCCATCCTCCGTTAATTTGGCCACACCCCTTTTAAAGCCTTCTGAGTTGGCGGCCATCACCGCATCCTGTGGCAGCGAGTTCCACAGTTTAACTACATGCTGTTCAAAGAAGGACTTATTTTTGTTTTTGGTACCTTAACTGGGTTTTTACTGTACTTTGCGGTCTCTTTATTGTATTGTGAATTGCTCTGGGGACTTTGTAGCGGAATGGCAGTCTGTCAATAAGCTAAACTTGTCTCTGCAGACTGTGTGGTGTGCCTCTTTGTGGACACAGTGCATGGTTATTTTTCCATGTATGCGTGTGCGTTAAGGTACAAAACCCCCAAATGCCATGGTTCATCCGATGGTTATCTGTTATGACCTTCTCTACATAAGAGTCTATTGTACTTGAGTAGCTAATGAATTTGGTAACTCCCCTCTTTTTAATTTTCATCTTCTTTTTCTGCTTGTGCCAAATAAAGTGTCTTGGTATCTTGAACACATGAACCCATGAAGCTGCCTTCTACTGAATCAGCCCCTTGGTCCATCAAAGTCAGTATTGTCTACTCAGACCAGCAGCGGCTCTCCAGGGTCTCAGGCAGGGGTCTTTTACATCACCTGCTTGCCTAGTCTGGGCTCAGAATGTGCAGCTGTCCTCAACACAGGCCAGGGCTTTTTTTGGCCCTGGCCTGGTGGAATAGTCTTCCTGGTAACATCAGGGCTCTGCGGGATCTTGAGGAGTTCCACAGGACCTGTAAAACGGAGCTATTCCGCCAGGCCTATAACTGAAGACAGCCGCAAGAAGAAGAAGATCCATCTGTACTGTCCTCCCCATCTCGCCCCCACTCTTGAAATCTGTGGGGGGCTGATCTGCTGACCCTTATCTGCTTTGGCACCTAGGTATAGTTATGGCCATCTGATTAGGATTTTAATGGTTTTAATTATTACGGTTTTAAGGAGGTATATTGGATATTTATGTTCTTAATTGTTACCTGCCCTGAGCCCGGTTCACTAGGGATGAGGGCGGGTTATAAATTTGAAAAATAAATAAAATAAAAAATAGTCCCTTTAACTGGAGATGCCGGGATTGAACCTGGGACCTTCTGCATGCCAAGCAGATGCTCTGTCATTGAGCCACAGCCCCTCCCCTTCCTAAACAGGCTTCATCTTTGAAACACTGATCTGCACCATTGACTGAAGTAGAAACCTGTTCTCTTTCTCTCTTCCCCCCTCTACCAATAAGTTCTGGATGTTCAAGGATCTACGTACAGAAAATGCTGCACTTGAGACTTCATATTATGATCTGGCTTCCTTGGAATGTACTGCATATTTGTCAGGTTTTGCTTGCACTTTGTTAATTGGCATCTGTATTTTGTGCCACGCTCCTCATGCAGGTTAGGATGTATTCGCGGACGATAGCCATTATCGGCGGCTTCTTGGTCTTGGCGAGCGGAGCCGGAGAGATCTACCGCCAGAAACCCCGGAACAGGTCGCTGCAGTCCACGGGGCAGGTTTTCATTGGCATCTACCTCATTTGTGTGGTATGTACTCAGAAGTATCTTAGAAAACAGCCCCCCCTCAAAGAAAAAGTCTGCTGCCATAGGGGTCAAGAGCTTCTTCGTTTGGGTCGGTTGGCACTCAAGTAAGTCCTGGCTGCAGGCTTCTGGCAAAGCTGTTGTGGGAATCTGCCCATATGTAGAAAGAAAAAGCAACCGACAGAGAGCCAGCGTGGTGTAGTGGTTCGGAGCAGTGGACTCTAATCTGGAGAACCAGGTTTGATTCCCCACTCCTCCGCTCGAAGCCAGCTGGGTGACCTTGGGCTAGTCACAGCTCTCCCAGCCTCACCTACCTCTCAAGATGTCTGCTGCAGGGAGGAGAAGGGAAGGAGATTGTAAGCCGGTTTGATGCTTCCTTAAGTAGTAGAGAAAGTCAGCATATCAAAACCAACTCCTCTTCCTCTTCACTGTCAGTGATTTTGTTGCTGTGGAGAAAAAGGCATACGGGTTTGCTAAATGAATTAATGTGTGCGGCAATTGTACAAAACCGAGAGGGGCTCTGAAAGGCTCAGGCAGGCTGATCTCTTTTCCTTTGTGCGCTTTCAGGCCTACTCCCTTCAGCACAGCAAGGAAGACCGCCTGGCCTACCTCAGCGGCATCCCTGGCGGGGAAATCGCCTTACAGCTTCTCTTTGTCCTCTACGGCATCCTGGCCCTCTCCTTCCTCTCCGGTTATTACATCACTCTGGCTGCCCAGATCCTGTCAGTCATCCTTCCGCTGGTAGTCCTCTTCATCGACGGCAACTTGGGCTATTGGCACGACTCCCGACGAGTTGAGTTCTGGAACCAGATGAAGCTGATTGGGCAGAACGTTGGCATTTTTGGGGCTTCCGTAATTTTGGCCACTGATGGCTGAGCTCAGACCCTGCGGGAGAGCAGAGATTACTGTGGTGGTTTTGGGGGTGAGGATGAGGTTGCAGAGGTAAAAAGAAGACTAGGATGTTTGTTTTTTAATCACCTATTTATTTTTTTGGTTCTTTTTTATTGCATTTTGCAAATGTTTCATTCCTTTCCCTTGGCAGCTAAATGAAGAAAATGGGTTTTCTTCAAAATCCAGCGTTGTTCCGATATTTCCTTTTTGGTGTGAATCACCATCTTCTAGCAGCCAAGAGTTTGTGAGCAAGTGGTTAAGTTCACGAAGACTGTTAGGTTTCAGCTAATGTTCACCTCCAGATATGGGTTGTTCCTTCCTGCCCATTCAGTAGGGTAGAGGAGATTTGGCTTTGTCGTACCACCAGGTGTCCTGCAGTGGGTGAGGCTGGATCCCCATTGCCATCTTGGGTAGCGAGAGACAGAATTAGAATTCACCTCTTGTTTGCTGCATACTCAGGGGTGCCTAGGTGGGCCAAAGTGCGGGCGGAATGTCCAGCTCTTAAGAAATCTGGGCCTTTAGAGAACTTTCCAAGATTGAAACCACAGGATCATTGACTTAAGCTCTTGTCAGGCAATATTATATTCTTCTAGACTGTGGGACGTACAAATGAATAGCAGGGTAGAATTACCTTCCTCCAGAGTAGGTCTGGCAGTTTACAGCCAAAAGCTTCCTGCCTTCATTCTTACACGATATGTTGTACATATACTGGCTGCGGCTTATTAGTAGTGGAAGAGGAAGAAGAAGAAGAGCTGGTTTTTATTTGCTGACTTTCTCCACCACTTAGGGAAGAATCAAACCGGCTGACAATCACCTTCCCCTCCCCACAACAGACACCCTGTGAGGTAGATGGGGCTGAGAGAGCTCTGAGAGAACTGCGACTAGCCCAAGGTTACCCAGCTGGCTTCATGTGGAGGAATGGGGAAACAAATCCAGTTCACCAGATTAGCATCCACACAGGAAAGAGCTCGGCGAGTCCGCCCTGTGGCCGCTCACGGTTTAATCCCTTCTAAGTCAATTCCACAATGTGTCTTTAATTCTTCCTTGAGTGGTAGAGAAAGTCGGCATAGAAAAACCAACTCTTCTTCTTCTAAGTAGGCCGCAGTCCAGCTGCATCGATTGACCAAATGTGGGTTTTGTTTAGCGTAGATGGAAAAGGGAGGGCTTTCTAAATGCTCAGCCATGGAGATGCCCTTTCAGCTGGGTTGAGAAAAGATTTGTGAGGAAGAGAAGCCCATGAACAATCGCGATGGAGCTGAGAGAGGCCTTTGCCCTTCTCCCTGGAGGTGACCGGGTCATTGGAAACCCTGGGTTAGATATATTCCTGGAACAAGGGGCACCTGCTGGCTCAGACATTTCCTGTAGAGCATGTATGCTGAGCACAAGTTGCAGGATCCCCATCTCCATGAGTAGTAATGCAGGGATCAGGTGAATCTTCCAGGAAGACACCCCTCATCCCTTCCCCAACAACTTGCTAAAAAATTGGGATGAAACGTAAACAAACAACTCCCCCCCTCCATAAACCCAGCCCTTAAAACAAAATAAGAAACCAGGGCTTCCGTGACACAGATACAGTTACCTGCTTTTTATAACTTAAGTCGTTCTAAAATTGCTAGGAGGGACTTTAAGATAACTGTCTCCTTTTTTTATAAGGTGATTTGGAGTAAAAATGAGGTGTCTCCATGATGAGGGTTGCTCCTAGTGCAGAGGAGCTGACATATGAGTGCAGGGGTTTTTGACAGATGGCAGAAAATCTAACCTTTGCTGGTTAGGATCCAGGTATGCCAAGCCCCTGAGATGACTGAAATAGACCGTAAAGTACTTCTCCACCTCCAGGCCCCTTTTTTGTAAGCACCGAGGCCTGTGAACCGAGAACAGCAAAGAACAGCACATCTTAATTGCTTTACGAAATACCAGTTCCTTCTGTAGACCCACAAAATCATGCTGGGTGCTTTTTATTATATTATTTCCGAGTCCAAATGAAGCAGCAAGTAATGGATTTCCCAAAATGTCTGTTTGTTTCCCCCCTCCTGAAAAGAACTAGAGAGAAACTTGGGTGGGGGATGCCTTCGCATTTTTCTGGAAGGTTTGACTTCACTGGTAGTGATTGGCAAATGCGAGATGTGTGCTGAAGCGGGCTTCTGCAGTCAGATTGCGCTCTTGGGGGCACGAGAGTCTGCTTGGGGGGAGGCAGATAGAAGAGCAATGGACTGCCGTGAGACACGCTTGCTCTCTGTCATCTGGTTCCCTGTCCTGCCGTTCGCATGCAAACAAGCTATGGTTTATCTGCACGCATGGCCGTGCGTACGCAGCCCCATCCCGTTTCTGCTGTGGCAATTGGGAGCATGCTTGGAGGACTTCTTGTTGGGGCGCACATGTGGAATGATTGGAATTGGACATACATAAAAATATCCGACTGCGTGTGTTGGAGGATGAGACGTGTGTGCACTCCCAAGACAGGGCTGGAAGGAATTTCAGTGCGCTTCTCAGGAATCATTCCTGAAAACCCCCAGCCACGCGATTCGTTTGCATGCGCGGTGTTTTTGGTGCGTTTGTCCACAGCAGTAGTGGCAAAAAACTCACTCTCATGGAGGCGCAGAAGGTGCAGAAAAGAGCAACCAAAATGATTAGGGGACTTGAGCAACTGTCCTATGAGGAGTGGTTAAAATACTTAGGGCTGTTTAGCTTGGAAAGAAGGTGGCTGAGGGGAGACATGATACAGATCTATAAAATTATGCATGGTTTGGAGAGAGTGGACAGGGAGAAGCTTTTCTGCCTCTCCCATAATACTAGAACGCGGGGTCATCTGCTGAAGCTGGAGGGTGAGAGATTCAAAACAGATAAAAGGAAGTATTTTTTCACACAACACATAGTTCACTTGTGGGACTCCCTGCCCAGGATGTGGTGATGGCTGCCAACTTGGAAGGCTTTAAGAGGGGAGTGGACATGTTCATGGAGGAAAGGGGTATCCATGGCTACTACCGGTAGTTAAAATGGATACAAGTCATGATGCATACCTATTCGCTCCAGGATCAGAGGAGCATGCCTATTATATGAGGTGCTGTGGAACACAGGCTGGACAATGCTGCTGCAATCGTCTGGTTTGTGGGTTTCCTAGAGGCACCTGGTTGGCTGCTGTGTGAACAGACTGCTGGACTTGATGGGCCTTGGTCTGATGGAGCAGGGCTTTTCTTATGTTCTTCTGAGGCCCTTGGGAGCTGGAGTGGTCTTTAGAAGGTGCTCTTCTGGAATCAAGGTCATTCGACTCGAATCATACTCCTTCCTTATCTGCCTTTCCTATGTCAGCAAGTAATAACTGGCTATTGTGTCTTCCTTCGCATTCCCAAATCAGTTTGTGATTTGGGAGGATTAAAATAAATTAAAAAACGTATTTCTGAATCTCCTTCCCAATATTTATTTGGGGGGTGCTGGTCAGATCGTCGCCTCCCAGGCATTTGCTGTTTTCTGATAAAAACTAAACACCACCTATCAGATTGGAGCCAGCACAAAATTCCTGTTCTTGCACCAACAGAAATGCCAGAAATGCCACAATAGGCATCGGCATTGAGTCAGACTTGCCTTTCTGCTTGCACAAGGTCTTATGCTACCAGTTTCTAAAGATAAAGGTAGTCCCCTGTGCAAGCACCGGGTCATTCCTGACCCATGGGCTGATGTCACATCTTGACGTTTACTAGACAGACTGTTTACACGGTGGTTTGCCATTGCCTTCCCCAGTCATCTACACTTTACCCCCATCAAGCAGGGTACACATCTACTGACCTTCCAAAGCACCTTCTACTTCAGTCAAGTGGAGAAAAGTCAGGATTGGCTCTTCTCTGTAGGAAGGAGATGATTTGGGAAAAAGAGAGCGGGCACCTCACTATCAGTGGGCACCATAGCATTGCTGGGCACCAGGAGCTGATAGCGATATGGTTATGCAGGGCAGAATTTTGAATATACCATACCCAGACAGGACCTGTCCTTGCTCTTCTGGCTCTATTGATTCATTAGCTCATGCCCTTTTGGAATGCTGCTTTTACGAGGAACTTCGATCGCGTTACATCTCTCCCCTTTTAACATATATATCTAATGCCTCTGTGTCTGACATAATGCCTTTTTTACTAAGTGACAGGGATCCCAAGGCTACATTGTCAGTGACAAGATTTGTTTCAGTCCTTATATCCCTCAAACGTTAGATATACTGCTCAAGATCAATGGATCAAGGAGCTTCTAAGGGATAAAAGGAAAGGAAAGGAAAAGGATAGCAATATGAATGGGCGTTTAGGGGCTTAGCATTTTTGGAAACCGTGGCATTCTCTTATTATTCCCACATTTCTCAATGCCTAATAACTCCAGCATCTCTCTGCATTCTCGCAAAGGTGAGATGAGATTGGCCACAAGTCACTTGAGGCTAGAACTTGTGCTCGGAGGAAAGAAAAGGCAGAGAACTCCATAACGTCATAAGCTACATAATGTTTTTTGGCAGAGGCTCTGGCATGTGAGTCTAAGGAACATCCGTCCCTTTACCTGCCCGGATTTATTCTTTCTGTTCTCTTTTCAGTGTGGGACAGAGGTATGTAGGGAGAACCGCTTCACTAAGGTGGTTTCTGTGGGAATTTCAACTTTAAAAAATCCAATTCTCCTAAATTTTTTGTTGTTAGGGAAGTACCTTTGAGTTCAGTGCAGTAGTGGAATGTGGACACTAGATGGCTCCTTTATCTCTGTTTAGCAGTGCTTAAAGGGGATTATGTATTCCCATGTCCTGACCTGAATAGCTCTGGCCAACTTGATCTTGTCAGATCTTAAAGCTAAGCATGGTTGGTCCTGGTCAGCATTTTGGATGTAAGACCACCAAAGAATACCAGGGTCATGGTGCAGAGGCAGGCAATGGCAAAACACCTCTGAACATCTCTTGCCTTGAAAACCCTATGGGATTTCCATTAGTATTTTCCAGTTTTTTGCGGGGGTGCTTTGCATGCGCTCAGAAGCATTCCTATGTCACATCTCACAGATTAGCAAAACCTGATTTTGAAAAAAGGATCCTCGAGTTACGCTTTGGTGAGCAGTGGTTCTGAGATCATAGCACAAGGGAGCCAGTTGAGGTTGGTAACTTTTAAAAATTTAATTTACTTTATTTTAAAACAATGACTACAGGAGAATTACGCAACTTTAAGGCTGACAATGAGAAAATTGAAATTGTTGAAGACTTCCTATTCCTTGGCTTTATCATTAACCAAAAGGGAGACTGCAGCCAAGAAATCAGAAGGAGATTGAGACTGGGAAGGGCAGCCATGAAGGAGCTAGAAAAGATTCTGAAGTGTAAGGATATGTCACTGGCCACCAAGATCAAGTTAATTCATGCCATCGTATGCCCTATTACTATGTATGGGTATGAAAGCTGGACATTGAAGAAAGCAGATAGGAAGAAAGTAGATTCCTTTGAAATGTGGTGTTGGAGAAGAGTGTTACGAATACTGTGGACTGCCAAAAAACCAAAACAAATCAGTAGGTTATAGATCAAATCAAGCCTGGACTGACCCTAGAAACTAAAATGACTAAACTGAGGCTATCATATTTTGGCCACATTGTGAGAGGACAAGAGTCACTGGAAAAGACAATCATGCTAGGAAAAGTTGATGGCAGTAGGAAAAGAGGAAGACCGAACAAGAGATGGATGGACTCAATAAAGGAAGCCCCAGCCCTCAGTTTGCTAGAGATGGGACATTTTGGAGGACACTGATTCATAGGTCGCCATGAGTCGGAAGCGACTTGACAGCACTTAACGCACACAGAAAACCCCCCAAATAGAATACAATACAAGAGTCTAGAATGGAAATGACTAAATACAGCAACCACAAAATATACCAGCAAAAACTAACCGCACATTCTAGAGGAAAAGAAACATTCAATTTTTCAAACTTTTTGGACTTTTGGTCATGTAAAAGACAGTTTACTCTTAGTTTACTCAGGCTGCAACTTGCTGGAACTTTATGCACACATGCACACAGGTCTTGCAGTATGTAAAGGTAAAGATAAAGGTCCCCTGTGCAAGCACCGGGTCATTCCTAACCCATGGAGTTATGTCACATCCTGACGTTTTCTAGGCAGACTCTGTTTACAGGGTGGTTTGCCAATGCCTTCCCCTGTCATCTTCCCTTTACCCCCAGCAAGCTGGGTACTCATTTTACTGACCTTGGAAGGCGGAGTCAACCTTGAGCCGGCTACCTGAAACCAACTTCCATCGGGATTGAACTTGGGTCGTGAGCAGAGCTTGGACTGCAGTACTGCAGCTTACCACTGCGCCACGGGGCTCCTTACAGTATGTAGGAGTTAGTAATTGGGAATAAAGGCAATCTCTTCAGAGGCCTGTTGGGGCCGCTAGAGTGCTTCCATGTATATCCTTGCTATTCTACCTGCTCTCAAGGGGCTCTGGCTTACAGAGAATGCTTTTCTTTCTACTTACTAGCTCCTGCATATTATCCTTTGCTCTGGTTTTTGGGCACATGGGGGAATCCCGATAGGGTAAAGTATGGGTCTTGGTGTGCATGACTCCTTTGTGGGATGTGGTTTCTTCCCCACCTGGCAGACTCCCGGTATCAGCTCTGGCTACTGTTTCTACACAATCATTGCATTTACTGCATTGGATATGTTCCCAGTGTTTTTTTAACATATATTGGCGCACAATATAATAAAAAATAGATTTATTTGCTTATATTTTATGTAGCATCTAGCTCAACCTGTTTCGTTTCATTTGCTGGATTGGGCCAGGATTGCAGGTTGAACTGGCTGGTGGCTCCTTCATGGAAAGAAAAAAACCCTGTTCCGGTCTCTGTGAAGATCTAGGCAGAGCTGCTTCTTCTTCTTCTTTTAATCAATTATTTTATTAAGAGAAAATGAGAATATAATAATAAAAGAAAAGGGAAGTACACCAATACTAAAACACACATACTACAAAGTTTATTGAAAATAAACTAAAATCATGCTGCAGTATATCTAAAATATCTATACCAGTGAGCCAAACAATACGCTATCTAGTTATCTAAAATCCAATGATAATTACATCACTCCCTCTCTTCGATTTACACACTGGAGCGTTTTTTTCCATCCTTGAGATTGTTACATTCCGGCGAGCGTCCAGTTCTTCCATATTTTTGACATTATTATAATATGTCAAGTTAATTAAAGCATAGGTTTCTTTAACCTAAGGCAATTATTTAAATCAGGGAATTTATTGCTTTTCCAATATCTCCCAAGATTTGTTCTAGCCACTGTTAATATATAGGAAGAAACATGACTTGAATATCCTTTGGTTTATCTCTAGGCAGAGCTTATATTTATCAGTGTTGGGAATGTGCTCAGGAGCTTCCTGTCAGAGACAGGCGTCCACCCCTAGCTCTTCCTAAGTATTCACTCAGACAGGAACGATCCAAAGTAAAAAAACTTTATTGGAAGACTTCCATTGTCTAAAGTTTGTAGATGAGTTGGGGGTGCGATGGGAAGATGAAATGCTTTGCACTGTCTTGGCTGGGATAGGGCGGGATATAAATCCAAAACTAAAATTAATTTTTTAAAAAATTAACTCAGAGATGCTGTTCGATAGGAAAGCCCCGCTCTCCTTCCCAAAGGTGAGCACAATAATTCAGTTTTTCGGTTGGGAGAAAGATCTCACTGATCCTGCCCTTCCACCATATTCAGAAGCTTGTTCTGAGAGTGTCGTTTTGCCTAGAAATGTGGAATGAAGTTCTGTATAAAAATCCATTCATTGGATGTGGGGTAAGGTTGAGAATACTTCTGAAGGCTCTTGCAAGCCTGAGCGTTTTCTGGGAAACCCCCACACAAAACAAACATATTGACTTATCAGGGGGCTGTTAATGAGCATGAGGGCCAGCGTGGTGTAGTGGTTAAAGTGTCAGACTAGGATCTGGGAAACCCAGGTTCGAATCCCCATTCTGCCTTGGAAACTGGCTGGGTGACCTTGGGCCAGTCACACACTCTCAGCCTCCACCCTGGCAAGTATTTGGATGGGCGACCTCCAAGGAATACCAGGGCCATGATGCGGAGACAGGCAATGGCAAACCACCTCTGAACGTCTCTTGTCTTGAAAACCCCGTGGGGTCGCCATAACTCAGCTGTGACTTGACGACAAATACATCTTTGAAAATCTGGAGACTTTCTGTCTGCAGATTTTCTGCAGGAGATGTATGGAGGGATTGGGAGGGGAAGAACAATTGTTCCACAAAATGGCAAAGCCCATTATAGGACATGGCCAGGTACCTTGGGGATCTCCAAGGGGCACCTTTGTGCTCTTCATTCATCTGTGCATTAGCAGGCATGCAGTCTTGCACTACTTCTGTGGTGGGGGCCATGGCTCACTGGTAGAGCACCTTTGTGCTCATCATTCAACTGTGCATTAGCAGGCATGCAGACTTGCACTACTTCGGTGGTGGGGGGCATGGCTCACTGGTAGAGCCCATCGTTTGTACGCAGAAAGTCCCAGCATGTCCGGTTAAAGATTCTCAGGGAACAGATGCTGAGAAAGAGAAGTCTCCATCTGAGAAGCTGTAGAGCTACTGCCAGTCAAAGATAGACGGACCAATGGCCAAGGCAATTTCATACATTCCTTTGGGCTGGGATGGCAGTGCATGGGGGGGGGGGGGAATCCAGCCAAATTTTTGCTCTCATGTTTCCCATGTCCCCTCCTTATTATAGCTCCCGACCCATATGGCTTTTGTCCATTCAGGTCCCATGATCCCCAGCGTAGCCTTTTTGGGCAGTCAAAAGGGATCACCTTCTTCCTTTCCTACCAGCAGTGTCAAATTGTGTTTTGTCATTGAATGGGTATCAATATTATATTGTTGCCGTCACTGACGTTCTCCATCCAGAACTCTCAGGTCGGTGCGAGTTAGTGATCAAAACGGATTTGTGTTTCTCCCCCTGCTCTGTGTTAGTTAAGATACAAATATTCATAAAAAACATTATATTCATAAAAAACATTGCTCCTTTTTTCTTTACCCGGAAAATATTACGTGAAGTTTTATTGGGGGTGGGGAGTGGACCCTCGCAAGAGATTGAGGGTTGAGTTCACAGCTACTGCTCGGGGGCAGAAACGGAAGCTGGTCTCGCCAAAGAGGATTCTTTCACGCACACTTGTCAAAATGCTGCAAATCTTGCTCCCAAACATTGTTTTAAAATGTCTATGTCAAATTAAAGATCCTATTTTTAAGATCTTCAGTGTTTGGCTTTCCACATGCAATTTCAGACAATGTACAAAAAAAAAAAAAAACCCAGCCATTTAAAACTTCTGATTTTATAGAGTTCTCCCAGGAAAATCAAACGTCGTGAAATCCGCCTCCCAAATTGCTCCCCTGCTCTTAACAACCCAAGCAGTCTGCGAGGCAACGTTTTAGTCTATATATTTCACCGGCATTCTTCTGGCACCCCAAGTTTTGTAGCATTCTAAATAAGCCAGTTCTGCTAGATTTTTGGGTGCTGCTTTTGGGCCAGCTAGCAACAGGGGGTTGAGCACCAGGGGGAGAACTCCCCCCCACCGCCATTCCTATCATGGCAACAGAATAAATTAACAGCGTTCCTCCTGCGGAAACAATGACGAATCCAGGGCTGAAGCCAAAGGTGGTTTGTCCTCTCTGTCCAGAACAAGCGGATGCGTTTGAAGACGAGTCTTGAGGTAAGCACCGAACAATGGCTCTTGGGGCATTCTGGGCCACATGGCCTGGTGCAATCAGTCATGTGTGGCAGTCCCTTTTCACTGGATGTTTTATCTCCTGGATCCTTCCCTGGGGTTTTATCGCTACCATCCTTCCGTCCGCCCTGTATGCTGGGTGAAGCAAAGGCAGATCTAAAAACTGGTCTGACTAACGGGGGGGAAAGTGTGAGAGGATGGTGAATACAACATATGAGAGAATATTGGGGTGCTTCGTTTTTCAGAGCAGGGGAGAAGCTTTGCAAGGGAGAAGAATATCTTAGTGCATTAAAATTTTTTGCACTTCTTTCAAGGAGCTTGGGTGTTGTGTGTATAATTCTTCCTCGCTTGATCTTCACAACAACCCTGTGAGGTAAGCTAGGTGGAGTGTTTGTGGCTGATAAGAACAGTGGGGGATGTAAGTGTGGGCCTGCCAGAAACTAGCCTGACACTCTCCACCCCAACGTGGTGCCCTTGCGTGCCATAGTACCCACTAGTGTGATTCCTGATTCCCACTTCCTTCTCCAAAACAGAATCCACCCTGGCTTTCCTGCATCTCATTGGAGGAGGAGGGGGCTTAAAAGAATCATGTAGGCCTGGAGTACCCATTTGGGCAAACCTGTCTCCTTAGGGTTGCCTGGTGCTTCTTTGCCACCGGTGAGAGGTTTTTGGGGGGGAGCCTGAGGACAGCAGGATTTGGGGAGGGACTTCATTGCCATAGAGTCCAGTTGCCAAAGCGGCCATTTTCTCCAGGAGAACTGATCTCTGTCAGCTGGAGATCAGTTGTAATAGCAGGAGATCTCCAGCTAGTACCTGGAGGTTGGCAACCCTATGTCTCCATCATAGAAGGCTTGGTGTCTCCTAATATTTTGTAATGGGCTCCAGCAACCCATGGCAGCCATTTTGTGGTTGGCTGTGCCCCATGGTGGCCGTCTTATGGTGCCCATAGGTTAAGCAAAGTGAAGTGCTTTAACCACTACACACAGTAGTTCTCCATAAGTAACTGTGATAACAAGAGGTGGAAGAAATTACGGCTAGCTTGGACAAAAGATGATACAAGGGGAAGGGTATATGGCAGTCCTCCCAAGGTCTTGGGAGAGGATAGAGAACATGACCTTTCCACCCACCCAGAACTGAAGCTTAATGGGACCAAAAGAGATCTTGTAGTAGAGAGCAGGTCCATCTGCTCCATTGATCATCTTACACACTCCAGATGGCAACAGCTGCCACAGACTGGAAGGATCTCACTTGCCTACGGGCAATATCCAGAAGATTCAACTAAAGGAAAAAGCCACGCTAAAGTTTGGCTCTCGTAGTGGGCAGAATCCTAGGAACATGTGCTTTGAAGAAAACAATGAAGCTATATATGTGTGTGTGTGTGTGTGTGTGTGTGTTAAGCGCCATCAAGTCGCTTCTGACTCATGGTGACTCTATGAATCAAAGTCCTCCAAAATGTCCTATCTTTGACAGCCTTGCTCAGATCTTGCAAATGGAGGGCTGTGGCTTCCTTTATTGAGTCCATCCATCTCTTGTTGGGTCTTCCTCTTCTCCTGCTGCCCTCAACTTTTCCTAGCATGACTGCCATTTCCAGTGATTCTTGTCTTCTCATAATGTGACCAAAATACGAGCCTGTTTAGTAATTTTCCTAGCCACTTCTTTCCTATTTAAAAAAAATCTAAGAGTTCACAGAGATTCTGTTTGCTAGGGAGTGGAATTGGTTGCTCTCTGTCTCCAACATATGTTTTTCAGGGCCTTCCACTCAATAATTTGCTTTTAAGGGTCTCATCAATCCCAGCTTCGGCAATAATGGGACAGCTGGGACTCTGCTAATCAATCTTGCCAAGGCCTTAATTTTATTTCTAAGTTCTCTGAAGCGTCTGCTACTCCCCCCCCCCCCCGCTTTTGTTTTGGTAATAGAAGGATACTTTCCTCTCTTTCAGATTCTGTGTATCTTAAATATATACTCCACGGAGGTTCCTCTACGAACTCTATCCTCCCCCAGGCTCCACCTGCTAATCTCCAGGAGCTTCAGAATCTGGACTTGGCAACCACAAACTATATCTCCAGTCTGTCCTGTTATTTAATGCAAGTTGCCCATCCTGCTCAACAGGTCCCCAGAGAGAGAGTGTTTTGGACCTAGGAACACAGTATATGTCAGTCTTCACCACCACCACCCGCCTCCTAGGGCCTATGACCATGCAGGTCTCCTTATCTCCAGCATAGGCTTTTTGGATGGTCAAAGAGGATCACTCCTTTTTTTATTCCCCCCCTTCTTCTGGCATTCAAGATGCTGCTTGGCTACGACCCAGTACTGGAAGCCAAAGTTCCAAATATTTCCCTACTAGTTTCCTGAATTGCGGATAACTACATAAATTAATGCTAATTGTTGGGAGAATGATAGTGAAGGGAGTTCTAGCCAATACTGCTGAAAATTGGAATATGAGATACCAGGTTTCCTCTTCCCCCAGAAACTGGTTTTCTCTGGACACAGACAGGAACTCTCAAAATCTTCCCATGGCACTCACTTTAGGGCTTCTCATTTCTGGCTCCGATGTGCTGCATCCACTCCCAACCGTCAGGGATTGGCTTGCGTCTCTGCTCCCCTGTGGTTCTCACCTTTGCCACACCACCTGTCATATTGTCACAGAAGATTCAATAAAAAATAATATGTATTTGTTTAGGGCTTGATCAGTCTGCCAATTCCTCGTCTGCAGGTGTCTCTTGTCGCACATGTGCCCGGAAGGCTGAAAGAGACCCAAGAATCCGGTTGCAGGATGGGAAATAGAACGTCCAGAGCAGATGTTGAATTGTAACAGAGCTGAGCAGGTTGATGCAGGAAATCTGATTTCGATTTTTTTTTTTAAATAGACACTTCGTCAGAGTTAACAAGGGTTGCCGCCGGGCATGGGTGTTCACCAGTGAGACAAAGGCACTCTGCTTATACACAGAGGCATTGGGGGTTGGGTCCTATCCACCATCCTACCACTCCACGGAGCGAAGTTTGAAGCCTGCATCCAACTTGAGTAGTTCTTCCACTGGAGAAAGAGAGACTTAAGTTGGAGGAAGGCAACTTGGAGGATGGATACTACTCATGATGTATTCCTATTCTCTCTAGGATCAGAGGAGCATGCCTATTATATCTGGTGCTTTGGAACACAGGCAGGATAATGCTGCTGCAGTTGTTTGTGGGCTTCCCTAGAGGCACCTGGTTGGCCACTGTGCGAACAGACCGCTGGACTTGATGGATCTTGGTCTCATCCAGCATGGCCTTTCTTATGTTCTTATGGTTGGATCCACCCTGTTCTAGCACCAGCTAGTATGTGTGTCTAACGAACAAAATCCCACATGTATCCGCCGTGGAATGGGAATGGGTTCAGTTGCCAACCTTATGGCTGCAATCCTAAAAACACTTCCCTGGAAGTAAGCTTCGCTGGGAAAAAAATAGGACTTACTTCTGAACAGAGATGCTTAGGATAGCTCCCTGTACCCCCAAGAAGGGATATCTGCTGGGAGGCTGTCTTTTGGATAAATTTGTATTTTTAAGGTTTATGATTAAAAGAACAGGAGCAAGGAAAGGCATACAGTGCAGTCCTAGGCAGAGTTACAATCTATTAACTTTGCTTAGGATTGCACTCTTGTTAGCTGTGTACTATTAAACCAAGACCTAGATTTATTGGAGAAGGTTCACAGAGATATTAGAACAGCCAGGAATGACTTCAAAAGATAGCAAAGGGGTAGCAACAGGTCCTCCCAACAATAATTTTGCTTTCTCTGGTTGGGAAATACCTGGAGATTTTTGGGGCAGAGCCTGAGGAGGGTGAGGTTTGGGGAAGGGAGGGACTTCAATGCCATAGAGTCCAATGGCCAAAGCGGCCATTCTCTCCAGGGGAACTGATCTCTATCGGCCGGAGATCAGTTATAATAGTGGGAGATCTCCAGCCGCCACCTGGGGGGTTGGCACCCTTACCTATGTAGGAGATGGGTCACCTGCCCCACCAACTTTTCCCCAGAGACAACAGCTGCCAAACAAGTTGCAAGGAACAGTGTCAGGAATTGTTCTCCTAATTTGGGTAGGTGGCCTAGGACGCTACAGAACGTAGCAGGCAAGCATATTATGACGGACCACCTCTGTCACTAGACCCATTTGTCATGTCACAGGGACCTTGTCAATTACCTCGCCGGTCTCAGACAACTTGGCAACAGCTTTGGCGGTTCTGTTCCATCTCTCTCAGGTAACGTATTTCTGCTTCAAAAGATGGTGCCTGTGCTTCATCGTCACGCCTGAAGTCGTGTCCAGTGAAGCAGTGGTGTAAGAGGGTGTTTTTTTTTTTTTTGCAGAGCTGAAAATCACCTCGATGGGCAGTGGAAAATGGGGAACTGGAAATAACTGGTCTTAGGCTTAGGTTGTGCTGTACAAAGGATCTGGAATCCTGCTGGGAAAGGCCTTCCCACACATGAACGTGTGTTCTCTCCCTCTCTCCAGGCCAGAACAGAGGGAGGGGGGCAAGGGAGCCTGTTGGCATGGGCCAACGGTTTTGAGGGAGCCTCCCCCCCCCTCGGTAGAGAAGAGGGACCTGGCAACCCCGCACCTGGCAGTTGGCAATCCTACCTGGCACCCACCGTAATCCTACCTGGCACCCACCGTAATGTCACTGTAATGCCAGACCAAAATGACCCAGCTTTTAACAACAGGGCTTGATCTTTCTGCTTGTTTTATGGTTTGAGGTCTTTTAAAAAAAGTGTTCAGGGTCCAATTGCCAAACCAGCCATTTTCTCCAGGTGAACTGATCTCTATCGGCCGGAGATCAATTGTAATAGCAGGAGATCTCCAGCCACCACCTGGAGGTTGGCAACGCTGTCTACCCTTAGGGTTGCCAGGTTCCCCTTCGCCACTGGCGGGAGGTTTTCGGGGAGGAGCCTGAGGAAGGCGGGCTTTGGGGAGTGGAGGGATTTCAATGCCGTAGAGTCCAATAGCCAAAGTGACCATTTTCTCCAGGCGAACTGATCTCTATCAGCTGGAGATCAGTTGTAATAGCAGGAGATCTCCAGCTAGTACCTGGGGGTTGGCAACCCTATCTACCCTCCAGGGCACTGTGGGATCAAAGCAGCCTGGAGATCAGTTGTAATTCTGGGAGAACTCTGGGCCTCACCTGGAGGGTGGTAACCATAGCTGAAAGGGGAATGTGGACTGGGAAGTCTGGAAGAAAGAAGCCACCAAGAAGGATGACTCTTGGTATTATTACAAAGCAGGGTACATTCAATTTAATAGTAGTTTATTTACAGATTAGATTAGAGGCCAGCATTTTCTTCTTCCATTACTTTATCCCTTGCTTAGTTGGTTTTTAATTTGAAATTATTTGAACATAAGGTTGCCTTATATTCAACCCGATGCTTAGTGACTTGGTTCTTGCCATAAATCTCAATCAGGGGAGAAGGGTTTCTCTCACCTCCTCCTTCCCACTGAAGCCTAAAATGCTCTGAGAAATGCCGCTCCACGGGTAGACTTGCCAATCCTCCAGGTAGTAGCTGGAGATCTCCTGGGATTACAACTGATATTCAGGCGATAGAGATCAGTTCACCTGGAGAAAATGGACGCTTTGGGAAGTGACCTCTATGGCATTATACCCCATTGAAGTCCCTCCTCTCCCCAAACCCCGCCCTCCTCAGGCTCTGCCCCAAAAATCTCCAGTTATTTCCCAACCCGGAGCTGGCAACCCTATCCATGGGAATAGTGGACAGGGGATCCCCATGAACAGCATGAAGGGGGAGTCAGAGATCTCTTGTGGGTGGGGATCTGCAGAAAGCGCTCCACTTTTCCATTCTCGAACATTTTTATGGGATACGATATAATAGTTATTTATGTAATTGGGTATAAGGAGGCAGTGCAGTGCAGTAGTTAGACCATTGGACAAGGTCCGGGATACCCAAGTTAAAATCCACATTCTGTCAGCATTGGGGAGATCTCTGTCCTCTGCTTTCTTGTCAAGCCAGCGGGGTGTAGTAGTTAAGAGTACTGAACTAGTATCTGGGAGACCCGGGTTTGAATCCCCACTTGTGCCATGGAAGCCAGCTGGGTGACCTTGGGCCGGTCGCACTCTCTTAGCCTAACCTACCTCACAGGGCTGTTGTGAGGGTAAAACGGAGGCGAGGGGAGCAACGTAAAAACGGATCGAAGAAACGGAACCCCACCGGGAAGCTTCGTGAATCATTTCTTGGAAATGAAACGCTAAATTTTTTTTAAAGCAAACAATACATTTTATAAAAGGGATTCTCCAGAATGTGTGCTGTAGTTCGGGAGGCGAAAAAATAAATGGTTCGTTGTTTGCACTCAGGAGGGCGTCGAAGAGGAGATAGGGTTCCAGATGACAATGGAGGAACAGCTGCTGCTAATGAACAGAGCAAATTAATCACGTTTGTCCGCCTTGTTCTTTTGTGGCTTGGGGTGGAATGAGCCATGATCTCAGTGAAGGTTTAATCTCTTCCATCCCCGCTGATTCTGCGTTGCCGCTATGGACCACCCCACAGCTGTTTTATTCACTGCTGTGGGGCTGGGAAGTGCCGTCAAGCCACCGCCGACTTAGGGCGACCCCGTAGGGTTTTCAAGGCAGGAGACGTTTGGAGGTGGTTTACCATTGCCTGCCTGTGCGTGGGCTGAGAGAGTTCTGAGAGAACCGTGACTGGCCCGGGGTCAGCCAGCAGGCTTCATGTGGAGGAGTGGGGAATCGAACCCGGTTCTCCAGATTAGAGTCTGCCACTCTTAACCATACCCCACACTGGCTCTCTTATTCACTGCTACAGGCTTCTTGTTCTGGTTTGGCCGGACCAGACTGGGGAAAACCAACTGCTGGGGTGAGGGAATAATAGGTGGAAATCCCCTTTCTTGATTCCCCACTCCCCTTGCAACAACAGCATTTGTGGTATTTTATGCATGGTTGTTTCATTCGCCAGCATGGTGTAGTGGTTAAGAGCGGTGGTTTGGAGTGATGGACTCTGATCTGGAGAACCAGACGGCGGAGGCTAATCTGGTGAACAGGATTTGTTTCCCCACTCCTACACACGAAGCCAGCTGGGTGACCTTGGGCAAGTCACAGTTCTATTAAGAGCTCTCTCAGCCCCACCTACCTCCCAGGGTGTCTGTTGTGGGGAGGGGAAGGGAAGGTGATTGTAAGCTGGTTTGAGTCTCCCTTAAGTGGTACAGAAAGTCGGCATATAAAAACCAACTTTTTTCTTCTTCTTCTTCTTCTTCTTCTTCTTCTTCTTCTTCTTCTTCTTCTTCTTCTTCTTCTTCTTCTTCTTCTTCTTCTTCTCCCCTCCTCCTCCTCCTCCTCCTCTTCCTCCTCCTCCTCCGTCACCCCTCCAATGACTTCAGGTCATTGTGTTCATTATACATGCCGTTTCCGACCATCAGAGGTCTCCTCGCAATCCCCCTGCCTTTCCCCATGTTTTGCCCGCATTTTCAGATACGTGTTTTATCTTGAATTTGAAAAAGCAGACAAAACATGGGGAAAGGCAGGGGGAGAGCAAGGCAACTTCTGACGGATAGAAATGGCATGCATAATCACAAGAAAGACCAGACGTTGTCAGAGGGGTGACACCAAGTGAAACAGCCATGCATAAAAGACTCGGGTCCCTTGCCTTGAAAACCCCATAAAGGGTCACTGTAAGTTGGCTGAGACTTGACGGCACTTTACACACACACACGTACATTAAATGGAAGCATCAGAATAGCACAGAAATCTACTATTCCACCTGGCATTTCCTGGTGCCATCTTGGGCTTCAGACTATGCCTTGGCGCCCAGCTGTGTTCTATCCTGTACTCTTCCTTCCTTGGGTCTCAGCCCAGAAAAATTTCCATTCCATTGCAGATCCATCTTCTGACCTTTGGAAAAATTGCTCTCGATTGCTTTCCTAGCAAATGGGATGGAAACCACCTTTTGTTCACTTCAGGGGCACCTGTCTCAGGTCTCATCCCGTCCAAACAGACCGGGAAGCTGGGCAGACGCACCTGACCCATTTTGCAAGCTGTTCCGAGCATGGTATTGAGACGACAGGGTGACATTTACAACTTGCACTAAGTGATGGGGCATGGTACGCATTAACAGCTAAATGCCTTCCTCGGGCTTTCCTGTTTACACAGGGAGATGCAGAACATTCTGCAGTAAGAGGCAATATGCAAACAGCTACCCTTCATGTGTCCCTTCCTGGAAGACTCCCTTGCATCTGTAAGAGGAAATTCTTGCTAGGCCCCCCAACAGAATGAGAACTTAATCTGACTTTGGGGGCCCCTTCCCCTCCTTCATAGTCAGAGACAGGAAACCTACAAATACCAGTGCTGGGAGGAAACATCAGGGGAAGGTCTCAGCTTAGAGTTGCCAACCTCCAGGTGGTGGCTGGAGATCTTCCGCTATTGCAACTGATCCCCAGGCAATAGAAATCAGTTCACCTGGAGAAAATGGCCGCTTTGGCAATTGGACTCTATGGCATTGAAGTCCCTCCCTTCCCAAACCCTGCACTCCTCAGGCCCTGTCCCCAAAATCTCCAGGTATTTCCCAACCCAGAGCTGGCAACCCTAATTCACTTGGAGAAAATGGCTGCATTGGAAGGTGGAATCTGTGGCATTTTACCCCCTTGAAGTCCCTCCCCTCTCCAAACCCCGCTCTCCTCAGGCTCCACCCCAGGTTCCCCAGGTGAACTGATCTCTGTCACCTGGAGATCAGTTGTAATAGCGGGAGATCTCCAGCCATCACCTGGAGGTTGGCAACCATAGGGGGATGCCAGCTTACAAAAGAGGTATTTAGTTCTCTTAATTCTAGATCAAAATTAAGCTTGAACTGTCCCTGGAAGCTAAAATGACTAAACTGAGGCTATCGTACTTTGGTCACATTATGAGAAGACAAGTCTTAATGGAAAAGACAAGATCCATGATGGGTAGCCATGTTGGTCTGTCTGTAGCAGTAGAAAAGAACAAGAGTACAGTAGCACCTTAAAGACTAACAAAATTCCTGGCAGGGTATGAGCTTTTGCGAGTCATAACTTCTAGTGAGCTGTGACTCATGTAAGCTGTGATTCGCGAAAGCTGATACCCTGCCAGAAATCTTGTTAGTCTTTAAGGTGCTACTGGACTCCTGCTCTTTTCCACTGGAAAAGACAATAATGCGAGGAAAAGTGGAAGGCAGCAGGAAAAGAGGAAGACCCAACATGAGACCAATTGACTCTATAAAGGAAGCCACAGCCCTCTGTTTGCAAGACCCGAGCAAGGCAGTTAACGATAGGATATTTTGGAGGACATTGATTCATAGGGTCGCCATGGGTCAGAAGCAACTTGACAGCACTTAACACACACACAATCTTGCTTGAGCAGAGGCACATGCATGGGAGAGGGAAGCTATACAGTCTGTCTCTGTAGTATTTGCTCATTTGGGCTTTCCTCATTTGCCTCTCTCAGTCATGGAGCCAAGCATGTCTGTGTTTATTGAGCTTTCTAAATTGGATTGCAAATACTTTTGTGTGTTTTTGTGCTGCTGCCTGGGAACTGCGGTTCAACGCAGTCAGTTCTGAGCATGTGCTAATGTGGCTACCTTTAACAGTGCAGGTGCAAAAGCAGCACATGCATCGAAAAATGTAGCAGGTTTTGAATGAGGCCTGATCTGCCCATGAAGACTGTGGGGCACAAATGAGCTGAGCCTGCCAGTGAATTGCGAGCAGGTGCACTTATTCCAGACAGCCAAGGTGCCAAATGTTGGCACTGCACAGATGCATAGAACAGCTTGAAGTAGTGGTCCCGTTAAATTGGGAGCGAATGTGCTTGCATGAGCTGAACACATGCCCACAAAGCTGCCTTAGATTGAGACAGACCATTAGTCTATCGGGGTCAATATTGTCCACTCTGGAAAGCAGTGTATCCAGAGTCTTCAGCGGAAAATTTTCACATCGTTTGCTACCATATTCTTTACCTGGAGATGCCAAGGATTGAATCTGGACCTTCCGTATGCAAAGCAGATGGTTTGCCACTGAGCCATAGACTCACATCAACAACACAGGAAGCTGCCCTATACTGAGTCAGTCTATTGAGCGATTAAGGTCAGTATTGTCTTTACATGTAGTGGGCTCGCCTACTGCCAGATGCTTTAACTGGAGAGGCCAGAGATTAGACCTGGAACCTACTGCATGCAAAGCAGATGTTATGTCACTGAGTTGCGACTCTTCCCCTTTTCTTGACAAGACTTGACCTGACTTGAGAGAAGACAGGCTTTGCAAGCAGGGCAAGTTTAATTTAAAACGCGTCCAGAGGAGGGCAATGAAGATGGTGAGGGGTCTGAAGACCAGGTCCTATGAGGAAAGGTTGACAGAACGGAGTTGTTTTCTGTTGTCCCAGAGGGTCAGACCAGAACCAGCAGGTTGAAATTAAATCAAAAGAGTTTCTGGCTAAACATTAGGAAGAACTTTCTGACAGAGTGGTTCCTGTGTTGAACAGGCTTCCTCAGAAGGTGGTGGGCTCTCCTTCTTTGGAGGATTTAAGCAGAGGCTAGATGGCCATCTGTCAACAATGCTGATTCTGTGAACTTAGGCAGTTCATGAGAGGGAGGGAAGGGTTCTGTCAGTGTTTGGCTCCTGTGGCCCTCTCTTACATACCAAGGTAATGCTGACTACCACTTTGGGGTCAGGAAGGAATTTTCCTCCAGGCCAGACTGGCCAGGGATCCTGGAGGGGTGTTTTTGCCATCTTCTGGACATGGAGTAGGGGTCACTGGGGTGTGTGTAGGGGGAGATAGTTGGAAGCTTCCTGCATTGTGCAGGGGGTTGGACTAGATGACCCTGGTGGTCCCTTCCAGCTCTATGATTCTATGCTTCTAATTTCCAAATGTTGTATCTGTGAAAATCAAAACATGTCTGGTTGATGAACAGTGCCTGGTATGCAGGCTCAGGCTACATAAAGATGCCAAATCGGATTACAAATAGGTTCCTCAATTTTTCAATTATTTGTCTGCATGCTAGGCTGTTGTCCCAGACAGAATGTTACAAACTCGATCTAGCAGATCCAGGAGGTCTCCTACGCACAGGGGATGTTTTCTGGATCGTAGGCATTCTGCCCTGCAAAGGAAACCTGACTATGCCAACTGTGGCATTGCACAAACAACAGCCCGGGCCACAACAGTGTTTCTGTTCCATACAAAATGTTAACATCTCCGTCTGGTCTCCTTCCTTGAGCAGGAGTTGGCCATGAACTCGGTCTCCAGCTGTTTCGTCCCTACCCTTGAGGAGGCAAAGCCCAGGTGGATCCTGACAGATGTCACCCTCCTCCTGCTCAGCCTGGGGCACTGGAAGCGAAACCCACCAGGAGAGATCTTGTGGAGTCGCAGGAGGAAGAGGAGGATGAGGACAGCAGGATGTTTATGGTGGATGGAAGTTGGATGCGGGCCATCGCTTCCAATTAATGGAGACCCATCCAGCGGTGTCTCTGATGTAAGAGCTCCTTTCCTCTCTCTTTTCCTTCTCATTAGCCTGTTAAAACTACAAGCTGAGCTTCAGGTGGGAGGTTCCTATTGATTTTGTGTGTGTGTGGGGTGCCGATGCAGATAAACGCATCTGCTTATGTACAAACGTACAGGAAGAATTAATCCTATGCCAGTATCATTTCAACTCCTGGATAGCACCCAACTTTTCCAGAATCATATTATCATCACCCCTTATTTATTATGGTCACAGAGCAGTTACATAAAAACAGAATACTATTATATACTAGGATCCTGAACTTATTTGTCAGGAATAGGGTTGCCAACCTCCAGGTGGTGGCTGGAGATCTCCCAGTATTACAATTGATCTCCAGGTGACAAAGATCAGTTCCCCTGGAGAAAATGGCCACTTTGGAAGGCAGACTCTATGGCATTATACCCCATTGAAGTCCCTCCCCTCCCCAAACCTAGCCCTCTTCAGGCTCCACCCCCCCCAAATCTCAAACAGAAGAGTCATTTATGTTGTAGGGTTGCCAGGTCCCTCTTCGCCACCGGCGAGAGGTTTTTGGGGCGGAGCCTGTGGAGGGCGGGGTTTGGGGAGGGGAGGGACTTTAATGCCATTGAGTCCAATTACCAAAGCGGCCATTTTCTCCAGGTGAACTGATCTGTATCGTCTGGAGATCAGTTGAAATAGTGGGAGTTCTCCAGCTAGTACCTGGAGGTTGGCAACCCTATGTTGGGAAGGCTACTTAGGCTGGTGTTTGTCCCTCCAGACCATCTGGTTGGCCATTTTGTGTAACAGGATAGATACGTGCCTGGCTTGATCCAGCATAGATCTCTTATGCTTACCTTAAGGGTAGCCTTGGCATCTTCGTATATTTTACTGAGTTTTATTTGATGGAATTAAAACAAAACTCTTGGGCAGACTGGGAAGTCAGAATGGCCCAGGGACAAACCAAGCTGACCAGCCCTTGTGGCACCCACCGTGGGCATTGGCTAAGCCATTACCTCCTCCCACCAGCTGGCAGCAGTGTGGGAGGAGACAACTAGTGAGCTCACACTGATCCCTGTTGCCACTGAAGGGTCCAAGCCAAGTGGCTCTGTGGCACTGGCAGATCTCCTGGGATGTAGTGATGCTTGCTGTTGGCTGCCAGAAGTCCTCTGGTACAGTGGCCCATCGAGACATTTCCCTGTAAGTTAAATGGCCAGTCCACCCCTGCCTCAAATGGACAACAATCAGAACATCCTGCTATTATCTCATCTTACAGTTGGTGGGAAAATTCTCATTGGATTGAAGTGGGAGAGACCTCTTTGGCAAGATACCTCATTTTGGTCATTTATGCATGGTCGCTTTAACCTCCTTTCCCCCTGTTTCAGCCAGGATCAAATTTTTCAGCATGCATGCTATCTCATTCCTTGGAAGCTCAGCGCTGTTTCGACAAAAAACGAACCCGGCTTTTCCCATTCCTCTTCTGGCCCAAATTAAACTGTTGATCCTGGCTCATTCCGGAGTCACAGAGCGTGCATACCCTTAAAATGCTTTTTTATGTGACAGTTGGGTTTTGGGGGAAGGAAATCTTCTCTCACAGTAAGTACTGCAAAGTAAGCCAATTACAGAGCAGCATTTAAAGAGGTGGAGCTTGATTTCAGCTTGAGAGACTGCTTTTCTGTATTCATGGCTCAATTAGCACACAGTTTCGCCCCTGATCATTCAACCAATGCATACAGTTTCCCCCAAATTGGGTTATATTAATGTGCAATGAACCCAGGTCCAACCAGGGAGATCCAACCCATGCATAAAAGGCCTTTTAGTCATCTGGAGCTTGGTACCCTGCTGCTGGTTCCATTCTCCAGGGCATGAGTTGGTCTAAATTCAGCAGGTTGTGTGGTGGACTTATTCGATGATGGCCATGTGTTTCAGCCTGACCTGAACAGCCCCAGGCTAGCCTGATCTCATCAGATCTCAGAAGCTAAGCAGGGTCAGCTCTGGTTAGTATTTGGATGGGCAACCTCTAAGGAATACCAGGGTGGAGGCAGGCAATGGCAAACCAGCTCTGAACGTCTCTTGTCTTGAAAACCCTATGAGGTTGCCATAAGTCAGCTGTGCCTTGACAGCACACACCAAAAAATGCATTTAAGCAAGAGAGTCCCTTGGACAAGATGGCGGTCCTTTGTACCTCTCCAGGCCTGTGGTCTCTTAGAAATGCTTCATTGCTTATTGCCTCTCATCTGGAAACCAATGAAAGGGTTGAGGTTGCCCAGCGATTGCCATCCATTTAAGCAACACAATGGGCATGACTCAAGGGAGACGAGTGCCTACTTCCGCGAACATCTTCCCTTGTCGCTTGCTTTGGGCTCCCTGTATGTACAATAGAAGAGCTAATGCATCTGCAGGAAACCTCTGGAGAGGCTTCGAAGGGTGAACCGGCCCCTTTTGTGTATACAGAAGATACAAGGGGGGCTGTTTAATTGACTCATTCCACTCAGGCTTATCTTGTTCAAACACACATTTGTCCTCTCATCGATTAGCGGAGGAGGTTCCGGGGGCAAACAGCTGGCTCTCTTCCTTAGGACAATTACATTGATTGCTAATTGACGTCCTGATGTCAAAGAAACCAATTGCAGTTTTCTGCATGACATGATTTTTTTTTTTAACAAACAACAACACACCTGATCACTTTCTCCCTGCGTGTTCAATTTACTACACCAGCGGGGACTTTGGCGGAGATTTTTTTATAAAAGAGATTTCCAATTCCGTGGGCCATTCTAAAAATAGTACCCCTCTGGGAATAATATCTGGCAAGGAAGCCTATCCAAGACTTTCTCAAGACTTTGCCAGTAAGTGAAGGAGCAAGAAAAATCCTAGTTTAGCCCCTTCATCCTAATAACCATCATTGTTGTTTATTAGTAGAATCACAATAATTTGGTGGGGGTGAAGAAGCAGCCTTTAAAACAGGGAGAACAAAGAAAATGACTGAATGTTGTCATTATGGTTCACAATTTAATAATGAATGAATAAAATCGAATGTCCCACAAAACTATCTGTTTCTCATCAGTGTGCTGTTGTGCTGAAAACGGCAAACTCTATGCTGGGGATTGCTCGGAAAGGGATTGAACATATAATGGCCAATATTATAATGCCCCTGATTTGGAAGATTGTGTGCAGTTCTGGTCTCTGTATCTCAAAAAGGATATGGCAGAGCTGGAAAAAGTACAGAAGAGGGCAACTAAGATGATTAGGGGGGTGGAGTGTCTCTCTCTCTTATGTGGAAAGGCTGAAGGGGGACTAAGGCGAGAATGCAATAGATGTATGCAAAATTATGCACGGGGTGTAGAGAGTAGACAAAGAGAACAATTTATCTCTCTCCCGTCTAGACATTAGGAAGAATTTTCTGTCAGTTAGAGGGGTTCCTCAGTGGAACAAGCTTCCTCAGGAGGTGGTAAGCTCTCCTTCCCTGGAGGTTTTTAAGCAGAGGCTAGATGGCCATCTGTCAGCAATGCTGATTCTATGACCTTAAGCAGATGATGAGAGGGAGGGCATCTTGGCCATCTTCTGGGCATGGAGTAGGGGTCACTGGGTGTGTGTGTGGGGGAGATAGTTGTGAATTTCCAGCATTGTGGAGGGGGGCTAGACTAGATGACTCTGGTGGTACCAACTCTATGATTTTATGAAAATACTAGAATGCAAAGGCAACCAATGAAACTGATGGGCAGTAGATTCAGGATGGACAAAAAGAAATACTTCTTTACACAATTGATTAAAATCACCGCCAGAAAAAGCAAGGATGCCAACAGGCACAGACAGCTTTAAAGGGGGATTAGACAGAGTCATGGACTATGGCCAGCCCAGCTAAGGGTGCCAGCCTCCAGGTGAGGCCTGGAGGTCTCCCAGAATTACAGCTCATCTCCAGACTACAGATAGTGTTGCCAACCTCCAGGTACTAGCTGGAGTTCTCCCGCTATTACAAAGAAGGACCTGGCAACCCTAACGACAGAGGTCAGTTCCCTTGGAGAAAAGGGATGCTTTAGAGCAGTGGTGGCAAACCTATGGCACATATGCCAGAGGGGGCACTCAGAGCCCTCTCTGTGGGCACACACGCCGTCGCCCCAGCACAGCTCCTGAGTTAGTTACTAGAAAGCCAGAGGGACGTGGGGCCAGGCTGCTCCCCTCCCTCTCCACATGCGCCTGAGGGCATTTCTCACATCACCTGCCCCTCTGCCCAGCAGCCCAATGGGAGCGCTTCCTCCCTCCCCTGTCACATGCGGCAGGGCGGCTCACATGCCGGGCGGCTGACATGTGGCGTGAGGGTGCGGCACGGACGGCAGCCTGTTGAGTCTGTGGCGAAGGTGATTCCCGTGGTGGGGTTGGAGAGGAGCTAGGTTGGAGGGGAGCATAGGTCACAGCGTGGCATAGCTGGAGGGGAGCAGAGTCCCCAGATCTCCAGGATTTCCCCAACCTGGAGCTGGTAACCCTACTCCCTTCATCTCTTGCCAGTGGCGGGGGGCGGGGACGGGGGACCTGGCAATGCTAAGCCCTGCCCAACAGGCAAATCGGGCGAAGACTGATTGATTTCCCTAATCAAACTGGAAACCGAGAGTGTCGTCTGTTATTCTAGTATTTCTGTCCCTATGCTTGTTCCTGCATCCAAACCTGCCCTGAATCTCAAAGCTGTCTCTCATAGGTTGTAGTCAAGTCAGGAGTCATGGGTATGGGCAGCTCCTGAGGTATTCTATATCCTGTGTTTGAATCACAAGGTAGGAGAAAGCTTTCTACTTCACTGCCATCCTAAGGTCTTTCGTGCATGGTTGTTTCCCTCTTGGTCACCCCTCTGATGACTTCAGATCTTTGTTTGGATTATGCATGCCGTTTCCAACCGTCAGAGGTCGCTTCGCTCTCCCCTTGGGTTTCCTTGTGTTTTCGGGGACCTGTTTTATACTCAAATTTGAAAACATGGGGGAAATGGGGAAAAGGTGGGGGGAAAGCGAGGCGACCTCTGAGGGTCGGAAACGGCATGCATAATCCAAACAAAGATCCGAAGTCATCAGAGGGGTGCCCGCAAGGGAAACAGCCAAGCATAAAAGACCTAAGAAGTCACCCTATCCCCTTGGTGAAGAGAAGGCAGCTCCCTCACAAGTGGAGGGGGGCAGTTGTTTAGGCATACGGGGTGGTGAATGCAAGCTCCCCTTTCCTGGTGGTCGCATTCATCCCTTTTGTCATCGATCACAGCTGGCTCGTTGCAATTAATTACTTGAAAATGGATCCATCTTGACGGATTTGATGCTTTCCCTCTTGAGTCCGTGCTTAATGACGTCTTGGAAGAAATTAGAAAACAGCATTGATTTTGTTGCAACTAATAAACCTCTCTCTCTCTCTCCCCCGCACCTTTCCCCGAACAAATTCTCTGTTCCGGCCTTTTGTTCCTTGACTGAAATTTAGAGTTTGGAGTAAAAGCATGCAATGCTGCCTTCTACTACAACCACTACGGGAAGCTTGAAAAAATAGTACCCTGTTGAGATTTGGTATACAGAAGGAGTAGAACAGCTGGGTCATACTAAGTGATCATAACAATGTAAGAAGAGTGCTGCTGGATCAATAGGGTTGCCAACCTCCAGGTACTGGCTGGAGATTTCCCTCTATTACAACTGCCCCGTGGGGCAGAGTGGTAAGCTGCAGTGCTGCAGTCCAAGCTCTGCTCATGACCTGAGTTCGATCCCGATGGAAGTTGGTTCCAGGTAGCCGGCACAAGGTCGACTCAGCCTTCCATCCTTCCGAGGTCGGTAAAATGAGTACCCAGCTGGCTGGGGGTAAAGGGAAGACGATTGGGGAAGGCACTGACAAACCACCCCGTAAACAAAGTCTGCCTAGTAAACGTCGGGATGTGACATCACCCCATGGGTCAGGAATGACCCGGTGCTTGCACAGGGGACCTTTACCTTTACAACTGATCTCCAGTTGAGCACGGACTAAATAACATAATGAAGTCCACGAAAACTCGAGCCTTCTCCCTCCCACACAGAGCGTTGGGGCATTACAAATAAACAGAGAAGCTTGTTGCCTCCTGTGATATGGATTTAAATGCAGCCACCCAAATCCTGCCCACGTACTGATCGGGTGCAGGGAAAACACAAACCGAATGATGCCAACTGTCACCCCCACAGGAGGGAAAAAAACATGGCTCGCCACCCTCACTGCCGACATGTCATAGAAGGAGCAGAAGCACAAATATTCGCACACACACTGGCTTGTGGAGGAGGGCAGGGAACACAGGCAGGTGCCAGGCTGAGGTCTGCTCCCCCGTTGCGCACAGAGAAGAGGCAGGGTGGGCTAACACCACCTGCCCCACCAATCTGTTTGAGCGGCTGCCCCTGTCGCTTTGAACCAAAAATGAGATAAAAATTCTGTCCACATTTTACTTCTGAGGTAAAGAATTTTCTTTTCAAGAGTGCACCCTTCTATAGGGATTGGGGTCGCCAACCTCCAGGTACTTGTGTAGCAACACTTCACCTCAATAACAAATTAAACGTATCCTGAAAATGTTTATTAACACCATAAACATTTAAACGAAACTACTAATTTACTACTAATTTTTGCTCATATTATATTTACAAAATTCATTCATATTCATTCCATCCAGTGTACGTTCACCACAATCCCAAACAGGAAGAACAGTCCTGTAATATACAATGTAGGCTGAATTAATCAGAAGAATGCCAAGGAGGGAGAGAACGTGCCCTCTAGATCATGGGTGCGTTTCGTTGAAGCCTTCTTCAGCTCTTTAGTTGTTGTTGAGTTAGATTAATGTTGAATCAATCACCGTGAGAGTCCAAAGACTTCTTAGTAGGGACACCGCCCTAATGGTGAGAGCCTCACATTTATGGCAGATTGCCACAGTGACCACGTGCTACAAAGAATAAAATATCATCTTTACATTGCTCTTATATCTAACCAAGTACTTATAGAAATGCATAATCCATGAATAAAATGTATACATACAATTTGCCCAAGCTTGAAGTATTCTTTTTCTACCTCTGAGGGTTCCAAAATGCAATTCATTCAGTGGGTGTGATTTAACTTTACCCAGACGTCTACCTGGAGTTTCTTCAGTTTACCTGGAGAAAATGGCCGCTTTGACAGTTGGACTCTATGGCATTGAAGTCCCTCCCCTCCCCAAACCCTGCCCTCCTCAGGCTCCACCCCAAAAACCTCAGTTTCAGGTCGCCGGCTCAAGGTTGACTCAGCCTTCCATCCTTCCGAGGTCGTTAAAATGAGTACCCAGCTTGCTGGGGGTAAAGGGAAGATGACTGGGGAAGGCACTGGCAAACCACCCCGCAAACAAAGTCTGCCTTGGAAACGTCGGGATGTGACGTCACCCCATGGGTCAGGAATGACCCGGTGCTTGCACAGGGGACCTTTACCTTTTATAATATATAGCAAGGAAAGTGCTAGGTGCTGTACAGGATCTCCCACCAGAAGTGCGCCAAGCCCGTTTATGTTTCTGCTTGCGCATTGCAGGGTCCAAGCCCCTGTCTGCCTCAAGCAGTGAGCTCTCCCATATTAACCCTCAGAAATGAGCATAATCCAGATGTGGAAGGATGAGCTGCCACAATATTAAACAAATTGCATTGGTCCGTACTGCTCTGATGAGCAAACCAACACAGGCTAAGCTCTGCTGCCCTTTGGTAGTTGAGTAGAACAGGTGGTGTTTTATTCAGTCCTTTGGCACACATCTATTGAAATCCCCTCCTGCATTGTTATCAAAGGCATAGCCTGTTCTTCTGCTGGATCTCCTCACCCTTTCTGTGACAGCGTTGGATAACTAAGCCAGGTAGGCAGTTTCCAAAACCTCCATCCAATGCCAATTGGAGCTCCAGTTAAACTCTCAGCGGAGCACTCCGGAGCCTTCTCTCTGTGTGTTTTTTGAAACAGCGTCGCCTCTTCTCTAGATAATTCTGGAAGCAACCGAAGGAGGAGCAACGGGGCTCATGTTCTGGCAACAGCACAGTAAAATCCTGACTGTGTCTGTGCAGATGCGGTTGCGCTTTGTACTGGCGCAATACGTGCCAGCCTGGACGTCCACCTAGAACAGGGGACTTGGGATGTTTCTTCCTGTCCGTCTGTTCAAGGACACAGGGGGGTATCCCAGAAATGTTTTCACGGTCATAATGTAGTGGCTGTGAAGAATACTGGGTCAAATGGGTTTGTGTGTGCCAAGGAGAAGAAGAGTTGATTTTTATTTGCTGACTTTCTCTACCACTTAAGGAAGAATCAGGCTTACAATCCCCTTCATTTCCCCTCAGCAGACACCCTGTGAGGTAGGTGGGGCTGAGAGAGCTCTGAATAGAACTGTGACTAGTCCAAGGTCACCCAGCTGGCTTCATGTGTAGGAGTGGGGAAACAAATCCAGTTCACCAGATTAGCCTCCGCCGCTCACATGGAGGAGTGGGGAATCAAACCCGGTTCTCCAGATCAGAGTCCACCTCCCCAAACCACCACTCTTAACCACTACACCACACTGGCTCTCAAGTTTGGTGAATATTTTTTTTTATAACTGTTAAAGAACTTTCCCTGCATTTTAGGTCAAGGGTGTGTGTGCTAACAGCCCAGGATAGTCCAATCTCATCAGATCTCAGAAGCTAAGTAGGGTCAATCCTGTTTAGTATATGGATGGGAGACCACCAGGAATGTCCAGGGTTGCTACTCAGAAGCAGGCAATGGCAAACCACCTATGTTCATCTCTTACCTTGAAAACCCTTCAGGGTCGCCATAAATCAGCTGTGACTTTACAGTGCTTTCCACCACCACTAAAAAGGCACAAAATAGCCCACATCATTTTAGCATGTTCACAAAATAACATTGCATGAAATAAATATATCACTCCCTGGATAAAATAGCTCGTGACACTTTCTGAAAAGCAGATACTGTGTTATCTGCTACCAAGTAGATCCGTGAATTGTGGGAGAGACGGGGCAACTTTTCTTTTTATAATGTCAAGAAAAAAATTAATCTTCATTTCCCCTTCTTTTCAAAGTGTGAAATGGCAGACAAATAGCCAATGGCTGTTAAACCTAGGGAAAGGAAAGGGCACAACAGATTTTAGGGAGTTAGGATCAAAGAAAAATCCAGCAACAGGATTTTAAGACTTACCCTGCAGTCCTAAGCATGTTTACACTGTAAACATTGACATGTGGACTTAGAAGGCTCTAACAGTGTTTTGGATTGCAAGGTTAATGTGCACTAGGGCACACAGCAGTGGCATTTATTTAAAAAAGGAGTCAATATGCACTAGTGTGTGCATTAATACAGAGTACGACACTTTACAAGGTCTTCTCGTGTGCATTAGTGCATAGGAACAGGCTTTTAACAAGTCTTTTAATTCTTTGATTGTTTTTAAAGCCAAGGTTAACGCACAGCGTAGCCAGTTATGTTCGTTTAATGGCCTTTTTAAACTGCATGAGCATGCACACCATCTCATCGCCATGGGACTGATACTGAGCATGCAGGCAAGGGTTTTTCAAGTAGAAGGAGCCGCTGATTATAGCAATGCGTCTTTTGAGTATTACTTTGTGGGTATTATGAGACATTGGAAACTATTTTATAAGTATGTCGAGTCTCATGGTTAATAGCGAGAAAGTGGAAGATGAGATGTCAGATTACAATGTAATTTTATTTTTATTTACAGATAATCATTAGACGTGTATACACACCAACCAGACATAGATGGTGATTATTCTCTTTATATGTTACTTATATAGTCAGCCCAAGCGGTGAAAAATAATGGTAATGTTATCTGCCTGTTCTGCGTTAGAATTATTATCGTTAGTTTTTCTGTTACCATACGTTTGATGTTCATTTTTTCCATTCCCTGTTTTCCTTCTGTACCCCTGTTATATAACATTTTTTAAATAAAAAAAGTGGAAGGAGCCACTTTTATGGGTTTCATGAAACTGTTGAAGCTCTGTGGGTATTTTTCCAAACCATTTTTTCCCTAAGACTCTTAAAATCATGACCTTTCAGCAAAGTACTTCCATGTGCTGGCTGTTCAACTCCTCCAAGACATCCAGCTAACTTCTGTGCACCTGGGGTAGGGATGCCAGCCTCCAGGTGGGATCTGGGGATCCTCCAGAATTACAACTAATTTACAGACAACAGGGACCTGCTTTGGAGGGTGGAATCGATGGCATTGTACCCCATTTGTGCCTCCCTCCCCACCATTTTCACGACCTGAAAGGGCCCAGGGGAGTACCTGTTTAGGGAGACTTACATTTATTCATTCATTCATTTACTTTTATTTATAGTCCTCAATTTAAGGCAGATTGCAGAATAAGAAAGCAATGCAATAAAAATAATAATGTAATGCTTACTACAAACAATGCCATTACCCCCACCACAAGATGGCAAAGTTAAAAAATACTGCAAAACAAACATCATCATACATACAACAAACAATGCAAGAATAAAAGAACCCTGCCTCAAATGTTCAGAT
Source organism: Euleptes europaea (assembly GCF_029931775.1). Classification (NCBI taxonomy): domain Eukaryota; kingdom Metazoa; phylum Chordata; class Lepidosauria; order Squamata; family Sphaerodactylidae; genus Euleptes; species Euleptes europaea. The sequence continues at coordinate 23,015,479 of NC_079329.1, forward strand.
GTTAAATTTAGCCCAGCAGAATATCTGCTGTCCCCTTGGGACAAATAACAATTTCTCAGCTCTCCTGCTTGGTTTTATCTTCATGTGCAATGCTTTCCCCAGCCCTGCAGCATAAGGTTGCCAATTCGGTGTGGGGAAATTCCTGGAGATTTGGGGGGGGGGGAGTGCCTGAAGAGGCGACCTTGGCAGGATATAATGCCATAGAGTCCTCTCTCCAAAGCAGCCATTTTTTTCCAGGGGAAGTGACCTTTATAGTCTGGAGACCAGTTGTAATCCCAGGAGACCTCCAGGAACCACCTGGAGGATGGCAATTCTACCATAACAGTGAATCTGTGGATAGCAACACAGTGCAAAAGTTTAGGATAAGAGGTCTCTGATCATGTGGAAAGTGCCTGCCCGACAGGATTCCAAGAAGGGCTTTTTTGTTAGTCTGTATCTGTCAGACTCAGGTGTTTGTCCTTAGCGTCCTTCAAGCAAAACCCATCAGGCAATGGCTCTGAAGCAGGTTAGACTTTATTAGGAGCAGAATTAGACAAAGTAAGAAGCTGGCTGCCTTCTGGGCATACAAGGCTACTGATGAGGAATCAGGACAAGGGTACATGGTTAAAATGTAATGCAGACTTCAAAGTTGGATAGGGCAAAATACACAGGCAGCTACTATCCATGATAAACTTTCTCAGTGTGGGTATATCTAAAGGTAGAGGAGTTCTCCATGTCGTAGTGGTTAAAAGCGGTGAACTTTAGCATGGAGAACCAGGTTTTATTCCCCACTTCTCCACATGAGCAGCGGACTCTAATCCGGAGAACTGGGTTCGATTCCCCACTCCTCCACATGAAGCCTGCTGGGTGACCTTGGGCCAGTCACGGTTCTCTCAGAACTCTCTCTGCCCCACCTACCTCACAAGGTGTCTGTTGTGGAGAGGGGAACGGAGGGAGATTGTAAACCACTTTGAGACTCTTTAAAGGTAGAAAAGACAGTCGTGCTAGGAAAAGTGGAGGGCAGCAGGAAAAGAGGAAGACCCAACAGGAGATGGATTGACTCAATAAAGGAAGCCACAGCCTTCAATTTGCAAGATCTGAGCAAGGCTGTCAAAGACAGGAAATTTTTGAGGACTTTCATTCATAGGATCGCCATAAGTCGGAAGCGACTTGACGGCCCTTTACACACACACACACACACACACACACACACACACACACACACACACACACACAGCAGGAAAAGAGGAAGACCCAACAAGAGATGGATTGACTCAATAAAGGAAGCCACAGCCTTCAATTTGCAAGATCTGAGCAAGGCTGTCAAACATAGGACATTTTGGAGGACTTTCATTCATAGGGTCGCCATAAGTCGGAAGCGACTTGACGGCACTTAACACACACACACACACACACACACAGGGCGAAAACGCATGGTCGCTTTATCCTCCTTTAATCCGTTTCAGCCAGGATTCAGCCTGGATCGAACGCATGCGTTTCACTTAATGTGCGTTCGATCCTAAAACAGGGATTAAAGGAGGATAAAGCGACCATGCGTTTTCGCCCACACACACACAAAGGTAGAAAAAAGCGGGGTATAAAAACCAACTCTTCTTCCTCCTTAACGTATGGTGACCCTAACCTGCATCATTCTGTTCATTTTAGCCTTGTTTTTGTCCATAATGTGCAGACAAGTTCTGGCTGGGAGGGGAAGAGTGAGCCAAGCGATGCTCTGATTCTCTGTCATTCCACACTACCTGGCCTGTGTTCCTGTCTGGAGAATAAGCCTTATTGTGAGTCGTTTTCCTAGAGCTAACCACCTGCTATGACTGATACACCTGAGTGAATAAATGAGCTCTCTGCTTTCTGTGCTTGTTACGCAGAAGGTTTTGCCACCGAGAAGGCCTGTTTGTCAGAAAGTGAGAGTGGGAATGGGTGGAAGACATTGAATGCCAGACAGACCTTGGAAAATCACCATTTTTTCCTAGTAACTGATAAATCTAGATAACGTGGTCTCACCTGCAGCTTATTATCATCTTGAGTCTATTAATTATAGGAAGGCCTTTACCCTTGCCAGATGCCAGGCCCTACCATCGGCTGTTTTAGAAGGGAAATATAAGAAGATCCCTAGATCAGAAAGGTTATGCCCATGTGGAACAGGGGACATTGAAATCATCGAACATGCACTGATATGGTGCCCATTCTACCACATTCTACCAAGTTAGATCAAAGCTTATTTCCCCTCTGCTTGGTAAATTCCCTGAAGAGTCAGTTGAGCTTTTTGGCAAAGAAGCTCCTATTAGGAGAAGATCCTCAGCTTAAGCTCCAAACTGCCAAGTTCTGTGCCGTTGCTATTAAAATACATGGAGCTTTATTAGAGAATGATTGTTAGAATATTTTACAGTTTTATCCATTTTAATGTGATAATTTTAATCAGGGGTTGCTTTTATTGACCTTACACCTTTACCGTATTTTTTGCTCCATAGGACACACCGCTCCATAAGACGCACCTAGTTTTTAGAGGAGGGAAGCAAGAAAAATCTTGTTTTCCTCCTCTAAAAACTTGTCTTATGGAGCGAATGCCAGCTGGGCGCGTGCACGTCGGGACGGCGCGAGCCGGTGTTCCCTGCCCCGATGGCCAGCTGGAAGGCGGGCGGGGCACACAGAACCGGCTCGCGTCGTTCCAGCGCTCCCAGCCGGCTCTGTGCGCCCCGCCTGCCTGCCAGCTGGCCATCGGGGCAGGGAAACCGGCTGGGCGTGCTGGAACGATGTGAGCCGGCTTTCCCCGCCCCGACGGCCAGCTGGTGGGCGGGTGGGGCGCACAGAGCCGGCTAGGTGCGCTGGAACGGGCCGCACTGAGCCGGCTCGCGTCATTCCAGCGCGCCCAGCCAGCTCTGTGCGCACATTCGCTCCATAAGACACACAGACATTTTACCTCACTTTTGAGGAGGAAAAAAGTGCGTCTTATGGAGTGAAAAATACGGTATATGTACGGGCAGGCTGCGATTCTGCGGTGCAAAACTATTGTGTCTGGAAATGTTGATGTGTTGGCACATGATTGGTCAGTCGACCGTATTAATAAACTTGACTTGAGTGGTAATGGAAGGAGACCTTCACTGAACACTGAAGGAGACCTTCAGAGGTATAAAATCTCTGTGGTCTGATGCAGGGGTCCCCAATCTTTTCGAGCCTGCAGGCACATTTGGAATTCTGTCATGGTATGGTGGCCGCAACAACAAAATGGCTGCCACAAAATGGCTTCCGCCAGACACAGAGCCAACCACAAAATGAATGCCACAGCTTAACTTCAGTAACAGTAGATTCTTGTCCTGTGGTGGCAGCTGCTGCAAATACACCATTTTTAAAAATCTGCACAGCCAATCAAATCTCCGATAGTCAATCAGAAGTCTTGTTGGGCAGAAGCCCTACCTGGACCCATCTAGGCAACCAATGAAGTTGTTGGGTGATGAAATCAGAACTGACAAAAGGAGGTACTTTTTTACTCAATGAGTTATTAAATTGTGGAGAGTCGGCTGGCAGCAGAAGCTATAACCGGGCAATTGGGAAGCCTACTAACATCGCTACATCAAAGGGTAGCTCTTGGAATTGCCACAAACTCTACGATTTAGAGCTACCCTTTGTAACATCTGGGTTGTACCTGGAAGTGATGTAGCGACATAAGCGACGTCATGCTGCCATGTCCTCATCTCTCTCACCAGTTGCCTGGCCGAGTCTGAGAACCTTAGGTGAAATGGAGTTAAAACAAGAAACATAAGAACATAAGCCCTGCTGGGTCAGACCAAGGCCCATCAAGTCCCACAGTCTGTTCACAGAGTGGCCAACCAGGTGCCTCTAGGGAAGAACATCGTGTGAGTGTGTGTGTTAAGTGCTGTCAAGTCGCTTCCGACTCATGGTGACCCTATGAATCAATGTCCTCCAAAACATCCTATCCTTAACAACTTTGCTCAGATCTTGCAAATTGAAGGCTGCGGCTTCCTTTATAGCGTCAATCCATCTCTTGTTGGGTCTTCCTCTTTTTCTGCTGCCTTCAACTTTTCCTAGCATGATTGTCTTTTCCAGTGACTCGTCTTCTCATAATGTGACCAAAGTACGACAGTTTCAGTTTAGTCATTTAAGCTTCTAGGATCAGTTCAGGCTTGATTTGATCTGTAACCCATTTATTTATTTATTTTTGGCAGTCCATGGTTTCTGTAACACTCTCCTCCGACACCACATTTCAAAGGAATCTACTTACTTCCTATCAGCTTTCTTCATTGTCCAGCTTTCACACCCACACATAGTAATAGGGAATACGATGGTATGAATTAACCTGATCTTGGTTGCCAGTGACACATCCTTACACTTAAGGGAAGAACATTAGGGCTGCACAAATTATCTTTGTTTCGTTTTTGTAGCTATCAACATTTCAAAACTTCATTCATTTTTAATATATTTGTTTTTTTTTCTTTATAGTAGTTTTTGTTTCAATGGGAAACATTTATGTTCTGGAACGTCTTTATATTCTGTCCAATTTAGCTGGCATTTTTGTGGACTATAGTCCTCATCCAAGGGATATTCCCTGCCTGACATCAGGAAAGCTGGTCTTAATTTCATAGGCAATTAAGGGCAAAACATAGGGGAATTAATAACATTCATTCACCTGCATACAGTCCCATTTATTTCTATTGCCCTAATGAACGTAATGGATGGGCAATTGGTTCCATTTCTCATCAGTTTGCAGTTAACAAGGAAAGCTCAGACACCCGCCAGTTAACCTCATGTCCTCTTCGCTGGTTGTACACAGGGAGCCAATTTTTTGATGATCAGACTGTTCATCAATCTGTTTTCAGCTGTTCGGCAGGCCACTTTGCTGTATTCCTTCCTAACAATGCTGTACAGCATAATTGGCTTTTCACAGCTGTTTGGGCTCATATCTGATCAGCACCTTGAAACGTATCAAGTGCAACTGTTGAACTCAACCGTGGTCAAATTCACAGCACTCCTGAAACTAATACATATCCCTGAAACACATGTTTTGCATGATGAAGGTCTCTGCTTCAATCCTGTGTGGTGTAGTGGTTAAGAATGGCGGTGTAGTGGTTAAGAAAGTGGTTTGGAGCGGTGGAGTCTGATCTGGAGAACCGGGTTTGATTCCCCACTCCTCCACATGAGTGGCGGAGGCTAATCTGGTGAACTGGATTTGTTTCCCCACTCCTACACACGAAGCCAGCTGGGTGACCTTGGGCAAGTCATTCTCTCTCCGCCTCACCTACCTCCCAGGGTGTCTGTTGTGGGGAGGGGAAGGGAAGGTGATTGTAAGCCGCCAGTTTGATTCTCCCTTAAGTGGCAGAGAAAGTCGGCATATAAAAACCAACTCTTCTTCTTCCTTAGCATCCCCCATCCAAAGGATCTCAGGAAGCTGATGTTGGGAGAGCTTTTTCTGCCAGGGACTGGCAGCACTGCATGCTCATGTGTGGGTGAAGGAGCAAAGACCTTGTGAACGGATGTGGAAACATCTATGGATGGGTAGGACCCAGCCAGGTTTTTCACTCAATCTTGACCCATTCTTCTTACTACAGCCCCCATCCCATATGGCTTTTGTCCATGCAGGTACCATGATCTACAGATTAGCTTTTTCTGGTGGCTAAAGAGGACCTCCTCCTCCACTAGCAGAAAAGCTGGTTGTATCCAACCCTCTATGCGTGGAAGGGCAACGTGAAAAGAAAGTAAGAATTTGTGCATAGGTGACCAACTGCTTGAATGTGTGAGAAGCAAGAATGCATGCGTTCAAAGCCAAGCTTTTTCTTTTGTGCAAGTCATTCTGTGGTTCAAATGATCCAGAAACTGATGTGCATCACAATTGCCTGTGGCTGGTGGTAAGTAGGCCCTACCTGCTGTGTGTGCATGAATTCCTCTTGGGTGAGTGGAGGGTCTCTTTGCACCATGATGCTTGTTTGGAGGTGCAGATTGTGCGGACATTTCATACCTTTCCAAGGAGAGTAACAAAGGAGCATGGCCACAGAAGCATAGACTGTTAGGAGCTGGCGGAGTTCACATTGCCACAACCCAGCGAACATGATCTCTCTCTCTGTCTCTCAGGTTAGGAAACACGCAGGGAGAGATCTCAGAAGACATTGATGCTGGCTATTCTGTAGGTGCAAAATCAGCGTACTTTGACACTGGATTCAGAATTTAGCATCCTGAGAAGTGTTCAAAAGCAATTGCTTTTTTGTATTCCTCATGACTATGGAGATCGGCAGGATATGAGCAGTGCTGCTTTGGCAATTGGACTCTATATGGCATTGAAGTCTCTCCCCTCTCCAAACCCCACCTTCCTCAGGCTCAGCCCCAAAAATCTCTAGGTATTTCCCAGCTCTGAGTTGAGAAATACCTGGAGATTTTGGGGGTGGAGTCTGAGGAGGGCAGGGTTTGGAGAGGAGAGGAACCTCAATGTCATAGAATCCAATTGCCAAAGTGGCCATTTTCTCCAGGGGGAACCGATCTCTATCTCCTGGAGATCAGTTGTAATAGCAGGAGATCTCCAGCCACCACCTGGATGTTGGTAACCCTAAACCCTAACCATAGCCCTACCCCATGTGAAAAATGACCTTTTCAACATTAGCTTCTTCCAGGCTCAAAACAGCGAGGTAGGTCCCATTGCCTGGTTGACGGAAGTTCTGCCCAGCCTGATTCACTTGCTCTGCTTTGTCTCATCTATCAGTCCAACTTTGGGGGGTTGTTGACGCTCGGATTATATAGCAGCGTTCAATCTTCCTGCTGTGGCTGGAGCCATTAGGCCAGATAAGGATGAGTTCAGCTGCGAGTTAGGGCCACAGCTAAGCCTGCATTTTATTTATTTCAGCGGGGGCTGCTGGGACTAGATTTGTCAGGCCTGTTTCAAGCAGTAAGTGATATCTGTGATAGGATTTGTCAGATGGGGCTCTTCGTCTCTCCGGATCGGGTGTCCCGATGCAAGGCTGGCTTTCGATCCATCAGCGTGGCTCAGGCCATCTCTGTCTTCCCAAAAGACCCCTGGGGACTTCATAAGACAGAGATCAATATTGGATGATGCCTAGTTAAAATGACAGCAGGGGAAATGAAAGAAGGACACGGTGTGCGTGAGAGAGACCCCACCGGCCAACACTTCCCTTGGGGGACTTGCGTGCACGTCGTTGGCTCTGAATCACAGCCCAGTAGTAGCGACACGGGTGACGCTAGGCTAGGCTGACAGCACATCGAGGGAGGATAGGCTTGAAGGAATTAGGCACGTTCAGCTTGAAGAGAAGAAGACTGAAGGGGGGGGGAACAATATCCTGATTAATTTCAGACATTCAAAAGGATCTCATTGAGAACAAACTACTTCTCACTTCCCTTCCATTGACGGAGATTTGATCGGTGCTTTAAAAGTCCATGGAGATAGATTTAGAATAATTTCCTAGCTGTGTCTCTTCTAGGGATGCCAGCCTCCAGGTGGGACCTGGGGATCCACCGGAATTACAGCTAATCTCCAGACTATAGAGATCAGTTCTTCTGGAGAGAATGGATGCTTTGGAGAGTGGACTCTATGGCATTGTACCCCACTGAGGTCCCTGTCCTCCCTAGGCTCCATCCCCAAGTCCCTAGGTGTTTACCAACCTGGAGCTGGCAGTCCTACCTATGCATCCCCCACTGGTGGCCAGGAGGGACCTGGCAACCCTAGACACTCTTCTAACCATGTGGGCAGGGTTGCCAAGCTCCCGGTGGTGGCTGGAGATCTCCCACTATTACAACTAATCTCCAGCGGATAGAGATCAGTTCCCCTGGAGAAAATGGCCGCTTTGGCAATTGGACTCTATGACACTGAAGTCCCACCCCTCCCCAAACCTCGCCCTCCTCAGGCTCCGCTCCCAAAATTTCCAGGTATTTCCCAACCAGGAGCTAGCAACCCCATATGTGGGAAGGCCCAGGTCTGTAAGATGCTGACAACCCATCACTTATAGTTCTCAGTCTTTCATGGGCAGAGTTGCCAACTGCTTCTTGGGAGAAAGAGGATAAAGAGAGCTTTTTCTTTCTTGTCCAATAATGCTGGAACTCAAGGCGGTCAATCAAATCGCTGGGCAATAGAAGAAATCTGGCTTCCTTTCCTCTCCCTACAACAGAAGTAGGTGGGCTGAGCAAGTTCAGGGAGAACTGTGACTGGCCCAAGGTCACCCAGCAGGCTTCATGTGGCGGAGTGGGGAAACCAATCCGGTTCACCAGATTAGAGTCAGCTGCTCATGTGGAAGAGTGGGGAATCAAGGCTGGTTCTCCAGATTAGAGTCCACCGCTCTTAACCACCACACCACTCTGGATCTCAGGGTGGACAAAAGGAAACACTCCATTACTCAATGGGTAATTATTTTGTGTTATTTGCTGCAAGTGGATGTAGAGGAAACACCAACAGCTGAAAAGGGGACTTTTAAATGCATGTTGGAGGAGACTGTGATGTCAGCTGAGTGGCAGATACAACTAATCGGGTCAGGGTGGTTGAGACTTTGGCAAAATTTTGGTTTTTTAAAAAAGTGGGTCTTGAAACAGGAGGAAAGGCCAGTGAGTGAGTGGTTCCGCAGCCTGTGGGTCTCAGTCTGGCCATATTTCCACAGTGCTCCAGGATCAAGCCGCTTGCCCCTATGGCTCAGTGTGAAATACGTGAAATATTAGTTGCGAACGCTGCGGTCCTAATGAAACTAAACCACAACAGGGCTACTAATCAGTCTGTAAAATGGGGGTGTGGATGACTATTGATCAGGTTGGGGGAAATTTCTCTGGAGCAATCAAGGTTTTAATGGGAGATCGGACAGCAAAGCAATAATTAATTAACAAATTATCCCTCCTTCTAATTAACGGGGGTGGGAGGAGACTGGTTGGCTGCCTGTTGACATACATAATTGCATGCCTCACCCTGAAAAGGTACATGACTTTAAATTTGTATGTGTGTACATAGGACATTTTTTGCTGATATGCGCGTGTGGAGAATAGGGTTGCCAACCTCCAGGTGGTTACTGGGAAGTAGACACCACTGCGCACATCAGCTTAGGATAGGTACAGCATTAGTAGTAGATTGTGATAGTATTGTTCATTGTATGTTTGTGTAGCATTTATTACACTTTTTGCACCTTGTTATAACATTCGCTTCTGTGCTGATTTCCTAACCTCCAGGTGGTGGCAGGCGATCTGCTATTACAACTGATCTCCAGCCGATAGAGATCAGTTCCCCTGGAGAAAATGGCCGCTTTGACAATTGGACTCAATGGCATTGAAGTCCCCCCCCCTCCCCAAACCCCACCCTCCTCAGGCTCCACCCCTAAAATCTCCTGCCGGTGGTGAAGAAGGACCTGGCAACCCAAATCAAATTTCAATACCTTTATTAGCATACCATCAAGCAGTCAATCAAATTAAACTAACCATCTAAACATCATTTAACCACCGCCTCTTAACAATTTCATCAAAAAATTTAGCCACAGATTCAATAGTCTCAGAATCTCGGGAGGATAACAACCATTTGATCTTACTATCATCAGCCTGATCTACATGATTTGAGAGAAAGGGATCTAAAAGGTCCGCACGGATTTCACAATAAAATGGACAATACAAGAGCATATGATCAATACTTTCAATCTCCCCCAGTGCACATTTACACACCCTAGCAGAGTATGGAATTTATTATATCTCCCATACAGAATAGCAGAAGGGAGAACATTAAAACGGGCTAACATAAATGCCCTCCGGAGATGAGGGACAGTAAGACAGGACAGACCTGGCAACCCTATTCATAGGGTTGCCATAAGTTGGAAGCAACTTGACAGCACTTCACACACACCGTATTCAAAACACCTTGGATAAAGAGAGTGAGAAAGTAAGGAAGAAAACTGAATTCCCTTCCTTCTCTTACAGGCAGCCTTGGAAGCTGGACCTCCTGCTGGCTGCTGTTTCCAACGAGTCAGACTAGGGGGCTCAGCTGCATGGATGCATCATAGGACGGGTGAGTAACGCCAAAGTAACTCAGACTCGCTCAGCGATCTCGAATCCTTGGCGACCTGGTCCCAGACGTCACCGAGAGAATCACAGCACAGTCACTGCATGGATGGAGCATCGAGGGGCTGGCATCGGTTCCTAAAACTGAAAGGTGCTGTGGGGAGGAAGGTAATTGCCTCAAAGTTATTCAACTACTCTGCAAAGGCTTTCTCTAAGTCCCAGCTGTGAAAGGGGCTGGTAGTATACAGATACAAGAGCCACTCTGCAGTATATTCTCATCCTCTCTCTCTCTCTGTGTTACTCTCTAAAACAGCAGAGAATATTGTGTCCCTTTAAAAACTAACAGATCAATTATGACATGTACCCTTGTGGATCAGATCATGTTATCCTTAGTTGGTAGAGATAGATAGACTGAATGACTGATTGCTTGATGGGTATCAACAGAAGGGGGGAGATCAAAGAGCTGGGGGTGCGTTGCATCCCTGCACAGAGTACAAATGGATGCAGCACCTTTTACTCTTTGGGCTGGATCTTGTGTGTGTGTGTGTGTGTGTGTGTGTGTATGCATGCTCTAGGCATGCATTCACACTTATCTCTTGGCTAGCAGGGGCTTCTGGGCCAACCATCCCTTCCCCCACATACTAGGGTTGCCAGCTCTGGAATGGGAAATACCTGGAGATGGAGTTGCCAGGTCTTTGCCACCAGCAGGAGGTTTTTGGGGTGGAGCTTGAGGAGGGTGGGGTTTGGGGAGGGGAGGGACTTCAATGCCATAGAGTCCAATTGCCAAAGTGGCCATTTTTCTCCATGTGAACTGATTTCTATCGGCTGGAGATCAGCTGTAATAGCAGGAGATCTCTAGCTAGTACCCAGAGGTTGGCAACCCTACTTGGAGATATTTGGAACGGAGCCTGATAAGGGTGGGGTTTGGGGAGGGGAAGGACTTTAATGCCATAGAGTCCATTTGCCAAAGTGGCCATTTTCTCCAGGGGAACTAATCTCTATCAGCTGGAGATCAGTTGTAATAGCGGGAGATCTCCAGCTAGTACCTGGAGGTTGGCAACCCTACCACATAACATACCCGCATATCACCCTTCTTCTGTCATTTGGTCATTATTCATTCATTCGTTCGTTCGTTCATTTGTTTGTTTGTTTAATTTCTATTCGGCTTCTCTCCGGTGTTGCCGGGCTCAGGGCAGCTTACAACGTATTATAACCATTTAAAACATTGCAATTTCCATAAAAAATTCTCAACGTTTTAAAATTCTAAATTCTAATGGCAGCCAGAGTAAGGAGACAGAAAAGTCCTGTTCCACTTCACTGTTCTAATGGTAGCATAAAACAGAGAGCATAAAAACACCAGCAGTTTAATTAATTAAGTAAGTAATTATATTCTAGTTCTATCCTGCTGGCCACTGGCAGGGAGGGAGGGCAGGGTTGCCCGTTCCAGGTTGAGAAACACCTGGAGATTTGGGAGTGGAGCCTGGGGAGGACAGGGACCTCAGAGGAGTACAGTGAACCCATGAGCACATGAAGCTGCCTTATACTGAATCAGACCCTCGGTCCATCAAAGTCAGCATTGTCTACTCAGGCCGGCAGTGGCTCTCCAGGGTCTCAGGCTAGAGGTCTTTCACATCACCTACTTGCCTAGTCCCTTTAACTGGAGATGTCAGGGATTGAACCTGGGACCTTCTGCATGCCAAGCAGAGGCTCCACCACTGAGCCACGGCCGCTCCCAGTGCCACAGAGTCCTCCTTCCAAAGCATCCATTTTCTCCGGGGGAACTGATCTCAGTAGTCTAGACGTGAGCTGTAATTCCAGGGGATCCTCAGATCCTACCTGAAGGCTGGCACGCCTAGTTTAAAGGCAGATAGTAAGAAGGAAAAAACAACATCAGACACACAGCCTTAACAAATAAATGCAATGCCTGGGGGCGGGGGGGAGTAAGTCTTCATTTGGTGCCAAAATTTTAAAAGATTCAGCACCAGATCCATCTTAGACCACCCTTGCCACGGAGGAGTTCTTCTCTTATTTTATGATACCTAGATAGGGCGTCATCTTATTCGATAAAACTGGAACGAATGGTTTTCAATTTAATGTTTTAATTTGATATTTATATTGTCATGTATTGTGAATTATCGTTGGAAGCTGCCTTCAGCCCGGCCTGGCTAGGGGAAGGTGGGGTATAAATGGAACAGACGGACGAGTGAATAAGAATGGATGTGGGGAGGACAGTTCCGCAAGTGGGGTGGACCACAATCAAAGCAGTCTTGTCTACTCAGACCTCCTGCCGAATTAGTAGGTGGAGACGTGGAGTGGGAACATCTCAACAGGAGGCTTTGTATGCCCTGGTCCCAATTACTGGGCATCCAGAGTATGGACTCCTATCGAGGATTACATTTGGTACTGCTTAGAAATCTGTGCTCGCCTGTGGCTTTTCTGAATTGTACCTGCAACCGCTGGGAATCGTTGCTACGGAATGTCGCAAAACAATTGGTCCAAGATACTAATGTTCAATCAGATCCAGCAGTAACCTGAGCATCCAATTTTTTCCTGTCATGGTAGACTGATTAAACAGTCTCTTGGCGGCAGAGTTAATTTGTTAGATCTTATTTCGTGTAGCACACTTACACCCGTAGACTATGCAAATTCTAGTCCCAGTAGGATAATATTATAAAATGGGACACAAAACTAGATTCTCTATTTATGGATTTTTGCATTGTTGAGGATCTTCCCAATTATTTACTTTTCTGCCTTTTTTTTTAATGCAAGTCCCTGAGAACATTTGCCTGCTCTTTTGCTGGATAAGATTTCTAATGTTAATCAGAAAACTGAATTCCTTTTAAATGACCCGTGCAAGATTGAAACCTGTGAAGGTGCTCATTTTGCCAAAGCATGCGTTGATTTCATTCAATCGAACATGGAATCTTGTTATGGTAACCATTTGCATATTCAGGTCATTTTAACTTGGCATATTTTCTGGTCTATTTGATTTTTTTCTGCAAAGTTTGCAAAGAGCTGCTTTAGGACTGGCAGGAGTTCAATAGAAGGCCAGGCGCTAGGCATGCTGATCAAATTAAGTTCAGTCTCTAGCATCCTCCAGTTAAAGGCTCTCACCTAGTTGTTGTTGGGAAAAGCTGTGGCTCTGAGGCAGAGCATCTGTGTTGTATTCTGAAGGTCCCAGGTTCAATCACTGGTACCTCCAGTTAAAAAAGGAGGTTCAGGTAGCAGGTGGCATAAAAGACCTCTCCTTCAGACTCGAGAGAAGAAGAGTTGGTTTTTATATGCCGACTTTCTCTACTTTTTAAGGAGAATCAAACCGGCTTACAATCTCCTTCTCTTCCTCTCCCCACAACAGACACCTCATGAAGCTGGTGGGACCGAGAGAGTTCAGAGAGAGCTGTGACCACCCCAAGGTCATCCAGTTGGCTTCAAGTGTACGAGTGGGGAAACCAACCCAGTTCACCAGATTAGAGTCCGCCGCTCATGTGGAGGAGTGGGGAATCAAACCCGGTTCTCCAGATTAGAAGCCGCCGCCGCTTCTAACCACTACACCACACTGGCTCTCCAACTACTGCCAGTCAGAATAGGGAATACTGATCTTGGTAGACCAATGGTCTGACTCTGTTTGACTCTGTAAGAGGTCTTACTCTGTATGTCATAGTCCCGCTGTACACTGTAATGGTCAGGCTGCACCTGGAGTACTGTGTGCAGTTCTGGAGGCCTCACTTTTAATTTAAGGATGTGGACAGAATGGAGCAGGTGCAGAGGAGAGCGACAAGGATGATCAGGGGCTTGGAGACAAAGCCCCACGAGGAAAGGCTGAGGGACTTGGGAATGTTCAGTCTGGAATAGAGGAGGTTGAGGTGGGACATGATTGCTCTCTTTAGGTATTTGAAAGCTGTCATTCAAAGGAGGGCAGGGAGCTCTTCCTGTTGGTGGCAGAGGATAGGAGTCACAACTATGAGTATAAACTTGCCAAGCTCAACTTTCTATGTGTGTTTTTTGGTTTATGGATTGTTAGCATCTAACTTTAATAGGGCCCTGACCTGGATGGCCCAGGGTAACTCATCAGACCTCAGAAGCTAAGCAGGGTCGGTCCTGGCTGGTACTTGGATGGGAGACCACCAAGGAATACCAGGGTTGCTGTGAAGGGGAAGGCAATGGCAAACCACCTCTGTTTCTCTCTTGCCTTGAAAACCCTACTGGGTTGCCAAAAGTTGGCTGCAACTTGACACTTTACACAAACTTCGTTAATAGGAGCTATTATTTTTGTATGGACATTTTTATCAGTTTATAATGAACACCTTCTTTATATTTTATAAGAAGAAGTTAGATGGCCATCTGTCAGCAATACTGATTCTATGACCTTAAGCAGATGATGAGAGGGAGGGCATCTTGGCCATCTTCTGGGCACATGGAGCAGGGGTCACTGTGTGTGTGTGGGAGGTAGTTGTGAATTTCCTGCATTGTGCAGGGGGTTGGACTAGATGACCCTAGTGGTCCCTTCCAACTCTATGATTCTATGAAATTAATCATGACCTGTTTATGTTACCTCTGAGCTTCTCTTTTGCAGTCCTGTGCAGTCCTAAGCTGAGTTACACCCTTCTAAGTTCAGTGAGGTCAACAGGCTTAGAAGGGTGTTACTCTGCTTAGGGTGACACTATTAGGCACCCTGCTACACTTACAGATTTAGTAGCTAAAGGGTGACCACTCAAGTATAAAGGAGAGAGTGATCCTGGCCCTTTATCCTGGGACGTTTCCCCGCGGTCACCCCCCACTGACTCCTTCGGGGGGGCTTCCCTTTGATTATGCATGCCTTTTCCGACCATCACAGGTTGCCTCGCTCTCTCTGAGGGTTTTGCCCGGGTTTTCCAGTTGCTGTTTTAGCAAGAATCTGGAAAATGCAGACAAAACGTGCATTTTAAAGCAGCTGAGAAGGGGGGAGGGATACCTCTGAATTTCCCCAGAGCACTGCTGGAGGAACCTTTTCCTTTCCTTAATTTTTTAAAATTTCTTTTCAATAGAAATGCAAACAAGAATACAAAATAGCAAATGAAAAAAGTACATAGGAAAAAAGAAAGCAAGCAATAAGCATACACACGAAAGAAACAAGGAAATAAGAGATGGGTGACCATATAGAAATCTGTTAACACTACAAAAATTTTCCTTAATAATAAACTATTCTAACATCTTAATAATAGGTGTCTTGATTTTACTTGCTCCAACCGTATTCAATTATGTTTCCTTAAGGCCTGAACTAAATTGCTTCCACCTTCCTACAGCAAGAGCTAGCTTGGTCATTTACATTACCAGAGAAATTCTGGGGGGCCGCTGCCCTGAGGGCCCCCTCTCCACTGGGATGGGCCTAGTGAGGAAGACCATGACAGTTCCTTCTTTCTCTCCAGTCGATTCTTCAGCCCTCCATCAGTAAGGGGACTGTGGAAGGTAGGGCTGCCAGCCCCCCCCCCCCCGGCCACCAGCAGGGGATGGGGGTGGTAGGGTTGTGGGTTGTGAGATCCAGGCTGGGAAACCCCCGGAGATTTAGGGATGGAGCCTGGGGAGGACAGGGACCTCAGTGGGGTACAGTGCCATGGATTCCACCCTCCAACGCATCCATTTCTCCAGGGGAACTGATCTATGTTGTCTGGAGATGAACTGTAATTCTAGGGGATTCCCAGGTCCTACCTGGAGGCCGGCATCCCTAGTGGCAAGAGCAGGTGGGGGGTGCATGGCTCTTTTTGACAACCATTTTGGCCTCTAGGTCCGTCCCTGCTTGCAGCTGTTAGCCTCATGGGGGAAGATAACAGGAGAACGCATGACAGCTGTACTGTCGGAAGGAGGCCTTTTTAAAAATCAAAATTCCCCGACACTCCAGCTTTGTCACTTTGAGCGGACGGTTCTGTCATCTGTGGCCGTCCAGAGTTTGAAAGGTTCAAGCTGGCACGCCGCCTGGCTCAGGAGCGCAGCTCGTGCCTTCCTCGTCCCCCCTGCCTTGGGTTCACCCTGTTCTGTCTCCCGCTCCCCCCATCCCACCCCTCTCTGGCATGTGCGGCGTAGTTTCCGTGGAGAGGTAATCAAGGTGGCCGATACGGAATGGCATCGATCAACAAATGACGGGTGAGTGAGTGAATGAATGAGTGGGGAGGCCGTCGGGGAGGGGAGGAGCCTCCCCCCCCTTAATTTACCCGCCAACCAAAGATATAAGCCCTGGGCTGAAAGAGCTCAGTCACAGAGGCATCTGCCAGAGAGACACCTGGAAGAGCACAGAAGTCTGGCTGGGTCCCATCATCCCTCTGGCATCAAGATTCCCCCCCAGATCTACCTCCTTGACACAGTGAGTACCTGAAGGGTCACATTTGGGGTCGATAGCAAGTTCCTCTTGTCTGCCGAGGCAAAGTTGCTGAGCATGGGGGATGAGCGAAGAGAGGAAAGGTAGCTTAATTTCTCTAACACAGGGGCTGCTTGTGGCTACCTGTGTTGGCCAAGCTGAGCTCGAGGGGGGGGGGGCTTTTCGACCCAGAACTGCCCCGGTTCTGTAGAAAGAGACTGCCGGAGGTTTGGGTTTTAAAAGGGAAGGGTGTGTGTAGGGGGGCAGAAACTTCTCCTCCCCAGCCATGGCTTGTCTCCCCACAACCCCTCTTTCGAGATACGGTCATCCCACCGAAAAGAAACCCTAGACGAGGTGGAAGTAAGTAGGAAGAGAAGGAGCATGGAGGGAAAGCGAGGGAAAGGGGGGATCGCTTCAGCGGCTTTTAAAATCAGGCCCCCTCTCTTTCGACCTCAGTGTTTAAACTTAAAGAGCTGTTGCCAAAAGGGGTGTGCGGAAAAGGCGCTGTAAATGTGTTTTGGAATCTCCTTTGTTATCATTGCGCATATCCCCATTCGAGGACTTATAACTTGCTAGACTTCAGCCCTGACCTGGATGGCCCAGGCTAGCCTGATCTCGTCAGATCTCAGAAGCTAAGCAGGGTCGGCCCTGGTTAGTATTTGGATGGGAGACCATCAAGGAAGTCCAGGGTTGCTGTGCAGAGGAAGGCACTGGCAAACCACCTCTGTTCGTCTCTTGCCATGAAAACCCCCAAAAAGGGGTCGCCATAAGTCGGCTGCGACTTGACGGCACTTTACACACACACAGACTTCAGCCCAAACTGCAAGTACTGGATGAAAGCCAGGGATGAGTTCGATCCCGACGGAAGTCGGTTTCAGATAGCCGGCTCAAGGTCAGCCTTCCATCCTTCCGAGGTCGGTAAAATGAGTACCCAGCTTGCTGGGGGTAAAGGGAAGATGACTGGGGGAGGCACTGGCAAACCACCCCCTAAACAAAGTCTGCCTAGTAAACGTCGGGATGAGACATCACCCCATGGGTCAGGAATGACCCAGTGCTTGCACAGGGGACTACCTTTACCTTTTTAAAGGGGTGTGTGGGGGTGGGACAGTAACAGGACACCAGTTTCCATGGGGAGATTGATCCTGTAGACAAAAGCTGCTGTTTTGGTGTAGTGTCTAGAATGTTGGACTAGGACTGGGAGACCTGGGTTCAAATCCCTGCCCACTGTAACGCTCGCTGTGAAACTCGCTGGGTGATCTTGGATCACCCTCACCTACTGCCTAGGGTTGTGAAGGGGTTTGAATGCCAACTCTCCCGTGGGTTACCTTGGACCAGTTGCACGCTCTCCGCCTAACCTGCCTCACAGGGTTGTAGTGAGGATGACACGGAGAAGGGGATCATGTTGTAAACCACTTTGGGTTCCCACTGAGGAGAAAAGTGGGATATAAATTAAGTGAATAAATAAATGGGAGGAATAAAGACCTATATATGTAGAGTTGCCAGGTCCCTCTTCGCAACCAGTGGGAGGTTTTTGGGGCAGAGCCTGAGGAAGGCGGGGTTTGGGGAGGGGAGGGATGTCAATGCCATAGAGTCCAATTGCCAAAGTGGCCATTTTCTCCAGGTGAACTGATCTCTATCGGCTGGAGATCAGTTGTAATAGCAGGAGATCTCCAGCTAGTACCTGGAGGTTAGTACAGGAGCGAAATCAATTTAAACAAAGTGCAAAAATCTTTATAAGCTACCACATTTAGTTCAAGACAACACAAGACAAAATGTACATCAAACCCTACAAAATTCCATATATACATATGTACAAAAGTTGTTTAACAAAGTTGTCTCAATGAGTATAAAATCTTCTTATTGAAGGCAAATATCAGGTAGTAAGTTAGAGATCATCAGTTTATGGAGGCTACGGCTGTTTCAAATTCTTAGCTTGTAGAGCAATTCTTCTTCAGTCCTTCATGCAATCTCCTGCATAACTTTCTACATATTCCATTAACATAATGTAGGTAACTTCAATTGTCCCATAAAGGGTACAGAGCCAACCTCGTCCCCCTCAGGGTAAGGATTCAAAGTATTCCTCGGTGGGTACACAGCTGTCCTCTCCAGCTGTATAACAATAGCTGAGAGCAAAGTCAATCTTTGTGTTGCCTTATTAGGCAGCGCTGATCTCAGTGGTCAGATTGGATGAGAGGGATGGCCAGATCAGTGAGGTCCTGCAGAGCATTATTTGCCCACAGTCTCTTCGAGGATGCCTCATAGGAAAGGGGACCTTCTTCTCTCTGCAACATGCTATTGGGGGGGGGGGGGGGTTGGAGCCTGGGGCTCCATGAGCTTCTGTTTCTTTGGATTCAGCCTTCTGTGCTTTTTGGTTCAGCTCGCTTTCAAGCTGCTTCCTGCAGCCCTGCCAGGAGACCCTTAAAGAGAAAGCCTAATTTCTTAGCCAGGTTTTAGACTTTCGAAGGCTTGGAATTTCCAAGCATTTCTTAGCATTTCTAAACCGGGCTTAGAGATTGAGGGTGATCATGTCGTAAAGGGAGAGGGGGCATGCCCATCATGGCTGAGCCAGGCATTTGGCACCTCCAGGGTAGGAAGTAGTAGTTTTAGGGTTGCCAGCCTCCAGGTGGTGGCTGGAGATCTCACACTGTTACAGCTGATCTCCAGGTAGGGTTGCCAACTGCCAGGTAGTAGCAGGAGATCTCCTGCTCATTCAACTGATCGCCAGCCGATAGAGATCAGATCACCTGGAGAAAAATGGCTGCTTTGGCAATTGAACTGTATGGCATTGAAGTCCCACCCCTCCCCAAACCCCGCCCTCTTAAGGCTCTGCCCCCAAAATCTCCCACCGGTTGAGAAGAGGGACCTGGCAACCCAATCTCCAGGTGACAGCGATCAGTTCACCTGGAGAAAATGGCCACTTTGGAAGGTGGACTCTATGGCATTATATTGCATTGAAGTCCCCTCCGCTCCCCAAACCCCGCCCTCCTCAGCCATCATCCCCAAAATCTCCAGGTATTTCCTAGCCTGGAGTTGGAAACTCTAGGTATTTTTAGGAGATTGACAGGCTGCATCTACACAAACTGGTGACAGAATGATGTAGTGGTTGGACTAGGATCTGGGAGACCCAGGTTCGAGTCCCCTGCTGGCAAGGAAGCTCATGCGCTGACCTTGGGCCTGTTATTCTTGGCCTAATCTCCCTTACAGGGTTATTGTTAGGGTGAAACAGAGAAGAGGACAATCACATTGTAAGCTACTTGGATTTCCCATAGGGGAGAAAAGCAAGGTATAAATATTTTAAATACATAAATAAAATCGCCTCTTAGGGTGTTGCTTCTCAGCCCGGTTAGGGAAGGCTGAGAGGTTTCTGATGCTGACACAGTTAAAGTGATGCTTTTGCAGTGTGAAGCAGGTGGGTGGTTTGGCTGAGATGGATCATCTAGCTTTTTGACAGAATTCTCCCACAGTCTTTTTTCCTCCCTTCCCAGATGGTTGCCTCTCTGAAACCCTGGCCGCTTGTGATTGCTGGGACCCTGTGTGTCTTGTTCTGCTTGGGAACCTTTGTCGAGGCTTACCCTCCCAAGCCAGAGAGCCCCGGAGACGACGCTTCCCCTGAAGAAATGGCCAAATACTTCTCCGCTCTTCGACATTACATTAATTTGGTGACAAGGCAGAGGTGCGTGGGGAATAGGGTTGCCAGGTCCTTCTTTGCCACCAGCGGGAGGTTATTGGGGCGGAGCCTGAGGAGGGTGGGGTTTGGGGAGGGGCTTCAACGCCATAGAGCCCAATTGCCAAAGCGGCCATCTTCTCCAGGTGAGCTGATCTCTCTCAGCTGGAGATCAGTTGTAATAGCAGGAGATCTCCAGCTAGTACCTGGAGGTTGGCAACCCTAGTGGGGAGCTATGCTATGGCTTGGAGGTTGGCAGTCCCCGATAGGTTTGCCAACTGCCCAGTGGGGGTGGGCAAAAGCTTGCCAATCCACTGGGCTGCCAACCGTCCCTTAGCTTGTTGGCAGGGGGAACAGAACCAGCGGAGGATGGGGTCCACAATCAATGCGATACGCCAACGTCACTTCCGGGTTTACCCAGAAGTGATGCGGATGCTCTAGTAATCACTAGTGCATCTGTGTCGCTTCTGGGTAAACCAGAATGTGCCAATCGTGGCCGCCAGCTTCTTTGAATTACATTACTCTTTGTTCTCAATATATTTTTCATATCCGATAACCCATTAATTATTAGACATACATTTCTTAAATCTTTTTTTATTCTGTTTTATTTTAATTGAATCCTATTCTTAATATTTAGCTATATAATTTTTGAAAAATTCAATTTCTCTGAAATTCTAAAATTGATTTGTTATGTATAAGAGATGTTAGCTTTGCCATAGTTACGTACTCTTGTTAATTTATTCATCCATTCAATCAAATCTGGGCATTTCTCTGTTCTCCATTTTGCTGCATATATCACTCTTGCCACCATCACCATGTAGAGCCAGCGTGATGTGGTGGTTAAAAGTGGTGGTTTGGAGCGGTGGACTCTGATCTGGAGAATCGGATTTGATTCCCCACCCCTCCACATGAGTGGCCTAGGCTAATCTGATGAACTGGATTTGTTTCGCCACTCCTACACATGAAGCCAGCTGGGTGACCGTGGCCTAGTCACACTCTCTCAACCCCACCTACCTCACAAAGTGTCTGTTATGGGGAGGGGAAGGGAAGGTGATTGTAAGCCAGTTTAATTCTTCCTTAAGTGGGAGAGAATGCCGGCATATAAAAACCATCTCTTCTCCTCCTCCTCCTCCTCCTCCTGTTTATAATGTGTTTTGGGGATATTACTTGGCAAGATATTTCATAACCTATTTTTCGGATCTAACATAAACAAACTTTAACATCTGTTGTATTTCATCTTGTATCATTATCCAATATTTACCTGCTTTCTTACATGTCCTCCACATATGGGAAAATGTTGCACTCAGCCGTGTTTCTCTGTAGCTGTAGAAAAGAGCAAGAGTTTAGTATCACCTTAAAGACTAACAAATGTTCTTAAAGACTAACAAATGCTGTTAGTCTTTAAGGTGTTCTTAAAGACTAACAACTTTAAGAGTAACTTTAAGGTAAGTCTAACTTTAAGACTAACAACTTTAAGACTAACTGTAAGGTGTTTTTAAAGACTAACAAATGTTGTTAGTCTTTAAGGTGCTACTGGTCTCTCAGATAGAGAGGGCAAGAGTAACAGCTTAGCCTGTTTTCCTTTCACTGTTATGCTATCTTTAGGGTTGCCCACTCCGGGTTGGGAAATACCTGGAGACTTTTGGGGCGGAGCCTGAGGAGGGTAGGGTTTGGGGAGGGGAGGGACTTAGAGTCCAATTGCCATAGAGTCCAATTGCCAAAGTACCGGTAGTCATTTTCTCCAGCTAGTACTTGGAGGTTAGCAACGCTAGTTATGTTCATCGCCCATCTGGGAAGAAGTTATTCTGGATCCTCATTTTATAGTACATCGGTCTTCATCTTTGCACTAAGTAGGTGCCAAATGTCAGCTTTCTTTCTGATGTGGAAAAATCCTGACTCCCGCCCCCCATTTTAGTCTGAGATAGAGTGGTCCTCTAAGTCTCTATCTTTATAAATAGATGCAGAATTATCAGGGCCTTTATTAAGCACCATTTATTTATTTATTTATTTATTTTGCATGCACACTGATGTGCATAATGTACATTCAGCTTTGCAGAGGCTGCAGCCTCTTAGGGAGTGATCACAGAACCATAAAACGCCCGATTAGCCACATTCTCCATTAGTGTTGGCTGCCTGGGACAGCCCATTAGCTCTCGTCTCCTGGAAACCTAATTGAAAACCAGATCCAGGGGGCCATTAGCGCACTTTCACCTCTCTAGGTTCCTTCTCCTGCCCCCCTTGTGCTTTAACTCCTTATTGTCCTCTGACCTGGTTGTGAGCTGGAGTCTAGTCTTACTAGGCCATGGAGGAGGAGTACATCTGATCCAGCCCATTGCTATCTTACACTGGGGGAGCTTATGGATCTGGGGTGTAGATTTCCATCAGGTTTTGAATCTTAAAACCACTTTTTTAAAGGATTTTCTACCCAACCCAGTTGTTTATCATGTGATTACACTTTTTGGCCTTACCACTCCAGGTGGGGTTGCCAGGTCCCCCTTCACCACCGGCGGGAGATTTTGGGGGCGGAGCATGAAGAGGGCGGGGTTTGGGGAGGGGAGGGACGTCAATGCCATAGAGTCCAATGGCCAAAGCGGCCATTTTTCTCCCAGCAATCTGATCTCTATTGGCTGGAGATCAGTTGAATAAGCAGGAGATCTCCTGCTACTACCTGGCAGTTGGCAACCCTAACTCCAGAGCTTATGATTACTAAAGACAAACTAAAGAGTCCTGGTTTGAATGAGACCTTAGTATCAACATATATAATAAACAGAAAAACAAACAATACAGAATGATTAATACAGCTAGAAAACAATGTTATGTCCCTTTGTTCTGCAAAACAGTTAAGGGCTCCCCCTATAGAGAGGTGTGGGATGGAAGAAGAAGATAAAAAAAAAAATCTGGGTGGCCTTTCCTTCTGCCCAAAGTGGATGGCTCTGATGGTAACTCATTCCTCTTCCACTGCAAGGTATGGCAAGAGAGCCAGCCCCGACACCTTGATGTCAGAGCTTGTTTTTGGAGATGGCAGCAGCAGGAGCAGCAACAACGACTATAATGGCAGATCGCGGTAAGTCCCACTGATAATGGCTCTTTCATTTCCCCAGCACTGTGGTTCTTAACCTTTAATCTGCGGCCACCCGCCGGGGAAGCAATATTTGCAAGAAATCTTCACCAAAGCACAAGGTTGTTTATTTTTAAGGACATAAAAGGGGAACTCCAAACATGTCAGTTTGAGATAGGTATATTTAAGATGTGTGCATCTCAAACATACATTCAATGAAACCCTGGGGCCCAATGGTCATCAGCCAACTCCTGAATATTAGATTCCTGTTTGCTGTGATCTGCTTTTCAACAGCCCGAGAGAGAAATCAGAGGTTTGGAATTTTATCCTCAGGGCAGAGCGAGCAGTATAAAACAACTCACCTCTGCTGGCTTTCAAAAGGAGTTGCCTACAATCATAAATGCCTCTCATTTGACCCTCATCAATGTTCTGAATTGACCTACAATGTGTAGATCACTCCTCCAGGGAACTATAGGGAACTATAGTTACCCCATGGTGAACCACTAGGAGCGGCCATGGCTCTGTGGGAGAGCTCCTGCTAGGCATGCAGAAGGTCCCAGGTTCAATCCCAAGCATCTCCAGTTAAAAAACTAGACAGGTAGGTGATGTGAAAGACCTCTGCCTGAGACCCTGGAGAGCCGCTGCTGGTCTGAGTAGACAATACTGACTTTGATGGACCAAGGGTCTGATTCAGTATAAGGCAGCTTCATGTGTTCACTGCTCTAAATATTGAGAGCCAGCGTGGTGACCTTGGGCAAGTCACACCTTCTCAGCCCCACCTACCTCACAGGGCGTCTGTTGTGGGGAGGGAAGGTGATTGTAAGCCGGTTTTTTCCTTCTTCTTTGGGAATCTGCTCTTCCTAAACAAAACCCCTTTCCCCCAAGAACCACTAAGCAAACATATGAAGATGTCTTACACCAAGTCAGCCTGTAGAGCCATCTCACCCACTATTTGGCAGGATCAGCGCCACAAGATTCCAATAGAGAAGGGTTTCCCCTCAACCTCTGTTGTCTAACAGCTTTTAGCTGGATATGCTGGGGACTGAACCTGGGACTTTCTGCCTGTGAAGCAAGGGTTCTACTACTGAACTATACCCACCCAGTATTGGGGGTTACCGTACTTTGTATTCCCAGTGATGTATTAAGAGTTTGAAAATGTAAAAAACATCGTTTTAAAAGGGTTTTTGGATACCATAGCTTATAAATAATTGGAAGACGTCTTCACAGCTAAAGGGGCCAAACAAAGTGCGAACAGTATTTTTTATAACGTTTTCAAACTCTTAATACATCGGTGGGAATACATAGAAAGTGCGAACAGTATTTTTTTATAACATTTTCAAACTCTTAATACATCGCTGGGAATACAAGTGCGGTAACAGCCATTGAACAGAAAGAATTACACAGACAGAACTAACTCTGAATGAATATATGAAACTGCCTTAAATCAATTCAGACCACTGGTCCATCCAGCATAGTTCTGTGATTAGAAGTAGCTGGCTGGGCAAAGAAAGATGTGGCATGCCAATTGCTCCAAATCCCTGCCCCAAACTCAACACCCATGACCTTTTTAACTGGAGATGTTGGGGACTGAACCTGGAACCTTCTGCATGCCAAGCGGATGTTCTACCACTGACATCGCATTCAAGTGCCATCACAGTTAGCGCTGTGTAGCCTGCTAGGGTTTTAGAGTAGCATCTGGGAGACCTGGTTTCAAATTTCCATTCAACGATAACAACATTAATTCAAATTCCAAGCCCAGTGCATCCCAGAAGCACAAACAGGGTAACAACGTGTCTAAAAGGTACACTTAAAATATAGCCCTATTGGTGAATCATTATTTAAGCTACCCGCCTTGTGGTATGCCAGCATGATGTAGTGGTTAAGAGCTGTGGTTTGGAGCGGTGGACTCTGATCTGGAGAACCAGGTTTGATTCCTCACTCCTCCACATGAGTTGCAGAGGCTAATCTGGTGAACTGGATTTGTTTCCCCACTCCTACACATGAAGCCAGCTGGGTGACCTTGGGTTAGTCACAGCTCTGTTAGAGCTGGCTCAGCCCCACCTATCTCACAGGTTGTCTGTTGTGGGGAGGGGAAGGGAAGGTGATTGCAAGCTGGTTTGATTCTTCCTTAAGTGGTAGAGAAAGTCAGCATATAAAAACCAACTCTTTTTCTTCTGCCATGATCTAACAGTAGGAATGGACGGTCTTGCCTTTGTGGCAGGGATTTGGAGCTACTGCAGCATTTGCTTCTTCCATGTCTATAACCACACAATTCTCTCTTTATTTTTATTTTTTTGCAGACTCGACGATTCCTATATGTGGTGACGACCTTCTCGCTCCTCATCCGACAGCTTGGTCGGTTCCGATTCTATTGTGTCGTTTGCATTTTTTGGAAAAACAATCAAGCCTTGATAAGCTGATCCCTTTCTTTAGAGGGCCTGTCCTCTCCCTATCCCCCAATCCTGCCCCCCCCCCAGGATCTGAGGCTTGGGAAAGCATCACTTTGGGTATTTTCCGACAACAACATTAACGAGGAGGCCATGCCTCCTTTTTCCTGAAAGCCCAGCAGAGGGCGCTGCAGAAGATCGTGGCGCTCAGGGCAAGATGGGGTGTGAGTGTCTTTGGTGGTGGCATTATGTCGTCCTTGTAACGTTGTCTGTGTTGACTTGTCAGTGCAAGACCCCCCACTATGTCCTCCCTGGGACGATCTTTATTTTATACGTCATTTATATGTGTGTGTATGTGCGTGCGCATGAGTGAGGGTGTGTATGTGTATGTATATATATGTATGTATTTTAAATGAATTTCCTCTACATCCACACAATAAAGAGCAAATTTAATGGAAAGGCCCGTGGCAAATTTTCCTTTTTTCCCTTCTTCTTATGGTAAGGGTAAAGGTCCCCTGTGCAAGCACCGGGTCATTCCTGACCCATGGGGTGATGTCACATCTCGACGTTTACTAGGCAGACTTTGTTTTACGGGGTAGTTTGCCGGTGCCTTCCCCAGTCATCTTCCCTTTACCCCCAGCAAGCTGGGTACTCATTTTACCGACCTCGGGAGGATGGAAGGCTGAGTCAACCTTGAGCCGGCTACCTGAAACCAACTTCCGTTGGGATCGAACTCAGGTCGTGAGCAGAGCTTTTGACTGCAATACTGCAGCTTACCACTCTGCGCCACGGGGCTCCTATTCCTTATGGTAACCACCTAAACCACCTTCTGTCGGGCTTAGAAAGTACTCAGCTAGGACCTGACATAGGTCCCTCTTCGCCACCGGTGGAAGGTTTCTGGGGCAGAGTCTGACAAGGGCGGGGTTTGGGGAGGGGAGGGACTTCAGTGCCATAGAGTCCCATAGCCAAAGCAGCCATTTTCTCCAGCTGAACGGATCTCTACCGGCTGGAGATCAGTTGTAATAGCAGATCTCCAGCTAGTACCTGGAAGATGGCAACCCTAACCTGACATGGTCCGTGGCAGTGGTCGTCAAGCTTTCACATGAAGCTTCCTTACACTGAGTCAGAGCATTGGTCTATCTGACTGGCAGATGCTGTCCAGGATCTCAGGCAGAGGTAGGGTTGCCAGGTCCCCCTTCTCAACCAGCGGGAGATTTTTGGGGTGGAGCCTGAGGAGGGCGGAGTTTGGGGAGGGGAGGGACTTCAATGCCATAGGGGTCAATGGCCAAAGCGGCCATTTTTCTCCAGGTGATCTGATCTCTTTCGGCTGGAGATCAGTTGAATTAGCAGGAGATCTCCTGCTACTACCTGGCAGTTGTGCAATCCTAAGAAAAAAATCTCAGTACACTGCCACAACTTTCCTTTCAAATATATTTCTCTCTCTTTTTTTCTTTTCTTTCCAAAGTTTCTTAACTTGTCTTAACAATTTATACAACAACAAGGTTATAAGTTCCAATACAGTTTAACTTCACTATACAATTACTTCATTACACTTAATACCTTCTCAGAATCTTTAACATAAATGAGTACTCCTCGGGAACAACAAAATGCCGGCAGCTAAGTCCTTACTCGCAAGTAAGCAATATAAAGACAATGTTTGTGAGGAACGCTGTACTCCGCACCACTTCCGCGGTCAGGTGATGTGGACTGGTCCAATCGCAATGATGGAATCTCGTTCCTGCCGGTGTTTCTCTTTTGGCTGTAAAAAGCTGTGTATTTTGAATGTGGATCCATTCAATATTCATATACAGCATACAAAGATGTAACAAGATCCCGGTTGCCTCTTGTTTCGCGTTGTGTATAATTAGCTTCTTCAGACCATGTATTAATATTCTGACTGCACCCTTGCAGTTCAAAGGAATGACTCCTAGTCATAGGCCTAGAAAAGAAAAAGAAAAAAAGAGAGAGAAATATATTTGAAAGGAAAGTTGTGGCAGTGTACTGAGACTTTTTTCTTAGGATTGCACAATTTTATATCAGTACACCTATTTATATAGTTACTACCTGGCAGTTGGCAACCCTAGGCAGAGGTCTTTCACATCATCGGCTACTTGATCCGAATAATAGTAAAGAATAAATAAATATATTTTATTTGCGGCTAGTATGCCAGATAAAACAGGTAAAAGAGAAACTGACCATACAGAGTAGATATTTACAACCAAGGCCAACAAAATTAGGAATCACCCAATTTTACATTTCCACAGATTAAGGAAGTACATTAAGGGGACGTAGCTTCATTGCTACTGTCCAGGATCTCAGGCAGAGGTCTTTCACATCATCGGCTACTTGAGTTGCTGGGGATTGAACTTGGGACCTTGTGCATGCAAAGCAGGAGCTTATCACTGAAATACAGCCCCTTCCCAAAGTTTCCAGACCTAGGACTCCCCTAGCGTTGCGCATATCGATAAACCCAAACTGAAAATAAACCCGAAATTGGGCCAGGGGATCCGATTTTATGGGGTCTGGAAGGGGTTGCCCCCCTCCTCTGTGCATGGTAAAGTTTGCAATGTTTTTCTGTGGGGAATGGGGGCTACTCCTTTGAAACTGCATAAAATCAGACCCCTCCCCCAAACTTTACACAACTTGGGGGTTTATGAAAGGAGAGTCCCTTGAAGCTATGCTGCGAACTTGGTGACTCCACTGCAAAAAATGCCCCCCCTGGAGAATTTTAAAATTACTTACTTTTCACAGTCTGTAATGACCGCCTGCTTGAAAACTTAGTTTCCCATGAATCCTTGCAATAGGCATGCAGATTTGTGTATTATTTCTAGGTTCACCAAAAAAATTGGGTCCATTATAGCCTATGGGGATTTTTCCTTGAAGCTCCTGTTGGGGTAGGGTTGCCAGCTCCTTGTTGGGAAATACCTGCAGGTTTTTGGAGCGGAGCCTGAGGAGGGCAAAGTTTGGGGAGGGGAGGGACTTCAATGCCATAGAGTCCAATTGCCAAAGTGCCCATTTTCTCCAGGGGAACTGATCTCTATTGGCTGGAGATCAGCTGTAATAGCGGGAGATCTCCAGCTACTACCTGGAGGTTGGCAACCCTATGTTGGGGCATTTTTCGAGGTAGGATATGGGGAACTTTGGGGTTTATGCAAGGAGATTCTCTTGAAGCTGCGTTGCAAATTTGGTGACTCTACCTCGAAAAATGCCCCAACGGGAGCTTCGGGAAAACATTTCAGTCTTACACGCCCTGTAGAACTGAGCCAGGTCCCGCAGGGCCTGGGTCGCGCTTGACAGAGAGTTCCACCAGGCGGGGGCCAGAGCCAAAAAAGCTCTGGACCTGGTTGAGGACAGCCAGATGCTCTTTGTGCCAGCCGGGACCACCAGTAAGTTGTTAATAGCTGAGCACAACTGGGGGGTGTATTGGGAAAGGCAGTCCCACAGGTACAATCCCTCCCCTCCCCAAACCCTACCTTTCTCAGACTCCATCCGCAAAATCTCCAGGTATTTCCCAACCTGGAGCTAGCAATCCTAAGGCAAGAGCTAGCAATCCTAAGGCAAGGTACTAGCTGGATATCTCCTGCTCTTGCAACTGATCTTCAGCCGATAGCGATCAGCTGGAGAAAATGGCCGCTTTGGCAATTGGACTCTATGGCAGTGAAGTCCCTCCCCTCCCCAAACCCCACCCTCCTCAGGCTCTGCCCCCAAAACCTCCTGCCGGTGGCGAAGAGGGACCTGACAACCCTAGTAGCAACCCTGGACTTGCTTGGTGATCTTCCATCCAAGTATTAACCAGGGCTGACCCTGCTTAGCTTCTGATGAGATTGGGCTATCCTGGCCATCCAAGCCAGGTCACCTACTCGCTGAAATTCTTTAAGTGAAGCTACCAGGGATTGCAGTCAGAACATTCTGAGTGCAAACCTCAGCTTCTACCACAGAGTCACATCCCGCCTTCCATGAAAAATAAAACCACGCTGCTAGCCCGCATCAGGTGCTACCTGCTTTAGCAAATTTTTTAAATTAGAATCATAGAGTTGGAAAGGACCACCAGGGTCATCTAGTCCAACCCCCTGCACAATGCAGGAAATTCACAACTACCTCCCCCACACACCTCCAGTGACCCGTACTCCATGCCCAGAAGATGGCTAAGATGCCTTCCCTCTCATCATCTGCTTAAGGTCATAGAAGCAGCATTGCTGACAAAATGCCATTTAACCTCTTCTTAAAAACCTCCAGGGAAGGAGAGCTTACCACCTCCCGAGGGCCTGTTCCATTGAGGAACTGCTCCATTAGAAAATTCTTCGGAAACTCTTTTGACTTAATTTCAACTTGTTGGTTCGGGTCCGACCTTCTGGGGCAACAGAAAACAACTCGGCACTCTCCTCTGTATGACAGTCCTTCAAGTACTTGAAGATGGTTATCATATCCCCTCTCCTCCTCTTCAGGCTAATCATACCCAGCTCCTTCAACCTTTCCTCATAGGACTTGGTCTCCAGACCCCTCACCATCTTGGTTGCCCTTCTCTGGACCTGTTCCACCTTATCTACATCTTTCTTAAACTGCGGTGCCCCAAACTGAACACAGTACTCTAGGTGAGGTCTAACCAGAACAGAGTAAAGTGATGCGATAACTTTGTGTGATCTGGACACTATCCTTCTGTTGAAATTAACAGGTACTTGCAATTTTTGTTCTTTCCTGGTGGAAAGGCCCACTGAGAAAGTTTCCTCCTTGCATCTCGTATGCTAGAGTGCCATCTTCTGGGTGCATGTGGGTAGTTCACAGCAAGGCAGCCCTTGGGTACCTTATGTTAACTGGCACCTTGAAGTCATTTTGGATACCAGCCATGCCACCTGATTCTCAGTTGGCAGCCCCAAACCATGTGGTGTGAGGGAAATCACAAAAAATGGGGCCGTTTGCAGTCCTTTCTTTTTGGAAATTGTTCAGCAGGCGCATGGTGTCACAACACTGTTGAAGATTAACTACACTCCTTTAGGGAGCCAGCATGGAGAAGCGGTTAAGAGCGGCAGACTCTAATCTGGTGAACCAGGTGTGATTCTTGGGCTAGTCACATTTCTTTCTGAACTCTCTTAGCTCTCCCTCAAAAGGTGTCTGTTGTGGGGAAAGGCAAGGAATGAGATTGTAAGCAGATTTGATTCTCCTTAAAAAGGGTCAAGAGAGTCGGCATATAAAAAACAACTCTTCTCCTTAGATCTGAACAATAGTTCTGCTGTTCTAGCCTCTGGCAGAGGGGCAGAAAGAAACCAGATACCCTTCCGGTTTTGCTGTCAACCCTGTCTGTGGGGATACAGATGAAGAGGACTGAAACTAAATGATGAGGAATTTCTCAAGGAAGAATCTCAGATGTGATGAGATGAACAGAAAGAGTAGAGGCACTCTTTGAATAATTATAACTTGGAGGACACCGCATCATCACCTCCTGATTATACTACAGTTTGAATTTGAAGCCTAAACACAAATAGATATTGAGCATTGCTCTACTCCTGTGTTACTGTTTTGAGTAGAAGAGCTTCACATAGGGTTGCCAGACTCCAGGTGGGACCTGGAGATCTCCCAGAATTACAGCTGACCTCTTGGCAACAGAGATCAGTTCCTTTGGAGAAAATGGCTGATGTGGAAGGTGGACTCAGGGGCATTATATACCAATGAGGTCCTTCTTGTCAAACTCCCCCCTCCCCAGACTCCACCCCTCCCAAATCTCCAGGTATTTCCCAACCCAGAGTTGGCAACCCTAGCTTCACGTTATGTTGTGGTGTGTGGCGGGAATTTTTGGTATTGAACATTAGTTTATATTAAGATTATTAGTTTATATTAAATATTATTAGTTTGTGTTAAGAAAAACCAATTAATCTGTAGCTTATTAATCTATAACTTAGAAGCCATTCTAAGTGAAGACCTGACTTTTAGCTGACATCAGCTCCAATTAGGACTCTGACCTAAAGGGTCATAAGAAATTGCATTGCCAACAGTTAATCACCCACAGCACATCAGATGCCCCAAATTTATGTTTATAACACCAAGGTTATTAAAACAGACAACAAATTATCTGTCCACTTAAGGGAGGAGATTGTTTTGGTACAATGACGGATGGACAGGACAATCAGTTAGTAGATCCGGACACTGAAAGAATTATTATGGAACAAGATATTTCTAAACAATCTAGTCATGATTTGTGGAAACTCATTTCCTAAAGAATGTGACAGGGAGGGGTCATTTGAGACCCTCTCCTCACGGTCCAGCCCATATAAGGCTGATCCAGATGCCCAGTTTTTGTCCTTCCACGGAGAGACCACAGACCCATTGAGTGGTTGCCACCTCTGGCTCTCTCTTTGGAAGTGACCCAGAGGCCTCTGTAACTGTTTGTCTGTCAGTAAGTGTACGTTTGTTAAGTGATGTCATATATATTTAGTTAAGTATTGCTTTTTCCTTTGCTTTATATTCTTTTTGTAAGTTCAATAAAACTGTTTGATTTACTCTTCATATGGTTTGAATGCTGTTTAAGAGTGACTGTGTAAGAGTGCTTCTCTGTATGCAAGGTCCTGGTATTACAAATGATCTCCAGCCGACAGAGATCAGTTCACCTGGAGAAAATGGCTGATTTGGCAATTGGACTCTATGGCATTGAAGTCCATCCCCTCTCCAAACCCCACCCTTCTCAGGCTTCGCCCCAAAAACCTCCTGCTGGTGGTGAAGAGGGACCTGGCAACCCTACTTAGCTCCTTCATGGATGCACCTGAAGGGGCAAGTAAGGACAAAACTAGTTTCCAGTGAGAGCCAGTGTGGTATAGTGGTTAAGAGCGGTGGACTCTAACCTGGAAAACTGAACTTGATTCCCCGCTCCTCCACATGAAGCCTGCTGAGTGACCTTGGGCCAGTCACAGTTCTCTCAGAACTCTCTGATCCCGTGCAGAGGCAGGCAAATGGCAAATCACCTCTGAATGTCACTTGCCTTGAAAACTTTATGAACTCACCACAAGTCAGCTGTGACCTGATGGCACACACACAGAGAGACACACACACACTTAATTGTGCATTTGGTGGGTGTGATGTGCTGATACCTTTTTCTGGCCCCTTTGCTTTATATGCTTATACAATTGTGCATGTGGAGGGGTATCGTTTACTTTATGCTTTTTGAAAAGCCTTATTAGTGATTTTGCCTGTTCTTTCAATCTATACAGGGATGTTCACAACTGCATTCTACCATTAATACTAGCTGCTGTTTGGTACAGTCTGTAGTTATATATTAGAGCATTTTTGCACACAATTAACAACAGATGCTGGTAATTTGTACTGCCATTAATTATATATAGGAATATTTATTGTATTTATGAAATTCATTGAATTGTTGTTACTTGGAAATTCAATACATTTATGAAGTTTACATGCACAACATATTGAAGTGATTGTCATCACACTGAAATAAGTATTGTCATTATTTCTATTTCTAATATTTTTTTGAGCCTCGTGCTGTACTTTGGTTTGATACCTTTTTCTGGGCTATCATGCTTTGATGTGTTTTGTTGTTATGCTGTCTGGTTTCTCTTTTGGATTTCTCTTGATCACTGTTTCTTTCTTTGTTGTCCTGTTTATTTAGGGTTGCCAGCTCTGGGCTAGAAAATACCTGGAGATTTTAGGGGTGGAGCCTGGGGAAGGCGGGGTTTGGGAAGGGGAGGGACTTCGACTGTGTCTACTGCCATTAACTCTGTCTGCTACCACCTTGCAAAGCAGCCATTTTTTCCAGGCGAACTGATCCCTGTTGCCTGGAGATCAGTTGTAACAGCGGGAGATCTCCAGCCACTACCTGGAGGTTCAATATGTGAAAACACCTGTGCCAGAGTTAAATGATTTCAGGAAATAGGCAGCACGAGAGCTCAATAATACAAACCAATGCGGAAAATGAAAACGTGATTTATACAGACATTAACATCACGCCAAACACATGAAAAATACAAAAAGAAATCATCATAATAATCAACCAATTAAGAAACAAACATAAACCGTCAAACCGTGTTATAGAACCATCCACCATACAGGCAATGCCTATGAAACATACGACTCAGTATGCAAAGTATACTTTCAAGAAGTCCCGCCCGGAAAAAACAGGAGAACTCCTGCCCGGGAGTGTCGGGTAAACATAAATGTCCAGGACGGATTCCGGTGGACCCAAATTGGGTCTGCAAAGTGATGAGAAGAAAGAGAACGTATGGCTGGTCTTGCGTCCACGTTTCAGGTGGCTTCTTCAGCTCAAAAAATAATCTAGGAGCAACCGCAGCAAATAAGCACATATTGTGTAAATTGTTGCCAAGTTGTCATAAAGAGACCGTCATGCTAGGATTCATGCGTCTAATACCAATTGTGTGTGCGCATAATCTCTTCCTGAAAGCTTCCTCTTCGCTACCAGTGGGAGATTTTTGGAGCAGGCCTGAGGATGGTGGGGTTTGGGGAAGGGAGGGACTTCAATGCCATAGAGTCCAATTGCCAAACCGGCCATTTTCTCCAGGTGAACTGATCTCTATTGGCTGGAGGTCAGTTGTAATAGCAGGAGATCTCCAGCTAGTACCTGCAGGTTACAACCAAAAAGGGGTGAAACTCCAGCTGCTTAATATATAATAACAACAAAAATAAAGAGACTCAGGTGATATGCATCACGATTAGGAAGCGTGGCTTTCCATGGCATTGCCATGAAGGAGCAGAGCTCAGTTGAATGAATTTCGTTTGGTACGACGTCCATGGGAATCTTCTGATGAAGACGCTTTTTTAAAACAGGATAAATTCTACCGGAGACCTGTTAATGAATACGAAGAATATATTAGACATGGACATGTACTTATAATGTGTTAAACAACTGGATACTTACCCATTGCTACATGGGATAATTTTATTTCTGTGTGGACATGCCCTAAGTGGTTGCATATGGTGATATTTTTACCTTTGTGTTACATGGGACTTTTGTTGACATATTTACACTTGTGGTAATACTGTAGTAGTTGAATGACTAATTCCTAAGGAATTTCTAGTTATTGTTGCAATCTCCTGAGTTGCTTGATTCTTGTTGTTATTATTTGGAGGTTAAGATAATTAGCAGCACGAGGGCTCAAGGAAATTATACATTTATTGGTTCCTAAGAAATAAAACAAAAATATATATAGCCCTAGTCATGGAGCTCCTGGTAGCTACTGTATTTAGTAAAATAACGAAAAAGGGAAAACAGCCCAAGTCTTTACATGAATTTTCAATTACAGCATAAATGATATAACATCAAACAATTTCAAGTCATTTCAATATGCCAACTCAAAAACAAATTACATTGATAATTTCTCAATGTTATAGACAAAAAAAGTTTCACAATTTCATGTCAATATCAAGAACTCACAAAGCCACTCAAAATGCAGATTTGTTAATTTCACAAATATGACTGCAAGCACTTGGGTGCTACAAATAGTTCAAGGAGAACATATCTTTTACATAGAAAAACCGCACACAGTATTGCACAAAGAAATAGGTCCCGGCTTCAAGATTAATGTGCGGAGGTCGCATTGCCTCGGACAAGCCGGAGGAGAACCCAGAAAAGATGGCGGTGGGGTTCAAGGTTGGCAACCCTATTGGCAACCCTATCTTTATTATAATTTCCTAAATCATTTTGATGGTGTGTTTTTGTAGGATGCTTTACAGTGTAAAATGATAGGCAGGATCTAGAACTGCTTGAATAAATAAATGCATGCAAATAAAAGGTCTGCAATCACAAAACGCATACTGTAATCACCAAACCCTTTCCTTCTTTCCCCCTTCCCAGTTGTGAGGGTGACTGGGTCCATTTCGCCTGACACCCAAGAAGACATTAATCACTGATGTTTAAAAAAGGTATTCCGGTCTTTGCTGGCCTGATGTTTGCTGGCGAGGGCCGCCAAGCTTTCAGGGGAGGGACAGAACCCCTCTCCCACTGGTTACATTTCCAGATTATCCACCCTAAGTTTGGGAAGAGGGCAGAAGGGGGAGGGGGAAAGAGTATAAAGATCCTCTCACCCAGGCTGTGCCACACAGAGAGAGGTCGTGCACAGAGGGGTCCATCCAGTCCACCAGTTTCCTGCTTCCACTTTGCAACAGGCTCAGGGTAAAAAACTGGGTATTGGGAGAACTTAATTGTGGGTTGTTTCTTGGAAGGTGTCTCTATCTGTTGGTCCTCTCCCTGCAGTGTTTCGCTTGCTGCATCTGTGTTATCTGTCCTGAACCTTCCATAGTTTGGGATTAGGGAAGAGATGGGGAAAAACACCTCATCGCTCGCTTTTCTTGGGGATTCAGCCCA
Source organism: Euleptes europaea (assembly GCF_029931775.1). Taxonomy (NCBI): domain Eukaryota; kingdom Metazoa; phylum Chordata; class Lepidosauria; order Squamata; family Sphaerodactylidae; genus Euleptes; species Euleptes europaea. The sequence goes on from NC_079329.1 coordinate 23,051,209, forward strand.
TAATGCCGCGAAGGTTCAAGAGTGCTGATCTATGCAACTCGGGGATTGTATAAGCAAGTAGGAGTAAGACTGTGTGATTATGTAACTGGAAAAATAAAATAGGAAGATGTTTCTGTGTACAGTCAGCGATAAGAGGGTGCTCAGAAACACTGCTGCAGAGGGAATGCAACTGGTCGAAATTTGGCAAACGCTTCCACTTTGTCATTGCAATTAGAAATTGGAATGCAATCCAGACACTGTTAAGCATGGTGGAAAAGTTGAAGAATTATTAGTCCCTTTAATGTGCTTAGCTTTGATGGGACTCTCTATTTTAAAGTCAAACTGGCATTTAGAATTTTCTGCTTAGCATTCTGGGTCCTTTGGAGGCTTCTCAGATTCTAGCTTCGTGGTGGTGAAGACTCACAGACAGTGTACCATTGCTGTTCTTTTTCTACAACAGAATACAAGGGAGCCAGTGTGGTGTAGTGGTTAAAAGCGGTGGTTTGGAGCAGTGGGCTCTGATCTGGAGAACCAGGTTGGTTCCCCCATCCCTACACATGAAGCCAGCTGGGTGAACTTGGGCTAGTCACAGCTCTCTTCGAGGGTGTCTGTTGTGGGGAGGGGAAGGGAAGGTTGATTGTAAGCCGGTTTGGTTCTTCCTTAAGTAGTAGAGAAAGACGGCATACAAAAACCAACTCTTCGGCCATTTATGCATGGTAATCAGCTGAGAGAAAGGAGGTTATGTATGGATGAAGCAAATAGGTACATAGGTCTGTGCGTGCGTGCCAGAGGACATCTGAGGTACAATAAGTAGAAATCATGTGGGTCTCTGAGAGAAAGCCCTTTTCCATGAGAAAGAGACGGCTTTGTTTCAAAGTGATGCCAAGAAATGGAAACCCATGTAGATTTTTGGGGAAAGATAAACAAAATAGAACTGGCACAAATGTTTCTTGCTTCTGAGACTTTCCCTTAAAAAAGAAATTTCTTTCTTTAAAAGGCTTGGATTTCTCCCCCTGCCCTCTTTCAGATTGCTCCATTTTTTGTTCTTAAAATGCTTTTATATGTGGCAGTTGGGTTTGGGGGGGGAGTTTCTCTCACAGTAAGCACTGCAAAGTAAGCCAATTACAAAGCAGCATTTCAGGGGGCTGGGCTTGATATGAGCTTGGAGACTGCTGGTGCATAGATTCCCAACAGGAAAAATGTGGGTCCAGCGAGCATGCAATGAACCTCAGGTAAAACTCCCATGCGTAAAGCCCAAGGTCTCCACAGACCCCAGTGACCTCCTCCTTAAGGTATTTCTGGTTTCCTGTGTCTCATTCTTTCTTTCTTCCCTCATGATGTAGATGATCGTTCCACGTGGACGCTGGATGTATCTGTTCACCCTCACTTGCTGCCTGGCTGTTTTTCTCAATGCGGTCGGGAGCGAGGCACAAATACCGCCCGAACACCCCGGACCGCATGCTTCACCGGAGGAACTGATGCAGTTTTATTATGAGTACCAGCAGTATCTCAACGCCATCAACCGGCCCAGGTAAGTGGAATGTTTTTATTGTGGCCTACAACCCCATAGAGAGGTAAGCGGCAGTATTGCAGTCAAAAGCTCTGCTCATGACCTGAGTTCGATCCTGACAGAAGTCGGTTTCAGGTAGCCAACTAACCTTCCATCCTTCCGAGATTGGTAAAATGAGTACCGAGCTTGGCACATTATCTTGATACTTACAGGACAATGATTAGCACATTACTTTTGATACTTTTTGCAGGACAATGACTCAGCTCAAACCCAACTCCTTTCTGACTATATATTACTCTTCCTACACACTTGACACTGAGAGACACTGTCCTTCAGTGTTACTCCTCTGAAGATGCCTGCCACAGCTGCTGGCGAAACGTCAGGAAAGAAAATACCAAGACCACGGTCACACAGCTCAGATAACCTACAAGAACCAATGAACTCTGACTGTGAAAGCCTTCGGCAATATTTTGAAGAAGAAAATATTAAACAGGATTTTCCCCTCTTGGACCAAGGGACATCGTCTCATTATAACTCATTGCAACACTCAGGATTCCCAAAGAGGCACCTTCTGTTTGAGAAATGTGATGCCTGACTAGGCTAAAATGCAGAATGCTGGTTGTCTAAGAGACACTGAACTGGTTGATTAAATATACTTTTCATTTTTCACTCAGATATGGCAAGCGGTCCAGTAGGCGGATGCTCTGTGAAGGTTCGTCTACCAGCTCAGACTGTTGAACCGAAAAGGTAAGTCTGACCAATGGCCCAGGCTGCCCAAATATTTGCGGACAAGTAGAATCCATTGCTTACCTCTTAAAATGCTAGATACTTAGCATTCTTCTGAAATTGGGCCCTATATACAGGAGATAAAAAAATAAGGCTGAGGCCAATGCTGCAAAATAGGTAAACATGACAAAACATTATTACTCAGAATAGAGTAATTCTGAGTACTGAAGGCCTTATTATTACAGTAGTCCTTCAAACGAACATAAATCCTGTAGCAAGTTGCTCATTTGCTCGTTTAAAGGACTACTGTAATAACTACAGATTCCCCTTGAAGAAGACTCTTGGATGAAATACGTAGGGAAATTCCATTCTAATATTTGTTTCTCGTGTTTACATATTTTGCAGCATTGGCCTCGGCCTTATTTTTTATCTCCTGCAAATTTCAAAAACATATAGGGCCCCATTTCAGAAGACTGCTAAGGATCTTGGGTGAAATGCATAGGGAAATTCTATTCTGCGTAATAAAAATTTTAAACTATTTTGCACCATTGGCTTTGGACTTATTTTTATCACCTGTTACTAGTGTCGTCCTTTTATTTCTCTTTGTAATAAGCTTTTCAGTGGGGAAGACTTGCTACTCTGCAAACAGCCAAGCATCTCCCTCCCTCTCTCCCTCCCACCTAGGAACTCAGGGAAGAATGTATGGGTCTCTGTCTCATTTTAAGTTGGTTCCTACCATCTTTTCTGCTGGTGTAAACAAAAGGAGAAGGGACTCCTTTTAGGTTCCAAAATGACAATGCCACGAAATCTGGGTGCCCTGTGAACTAAAGCCAGACAGGATGAGGGTTGCAATGAGGGTAGAGATTGGTTCAGGTAGAGTAGCATAACTGACAGGATCCAACCCTTTTGGCTGAGGGACAGAGTAAGAGAGGTAGATTTGGCTGAGGGACAGAGAGGGACAGAGTAAGAGGGTAGATTTGGCTGAGGGACACAGTAAGAAAGACAGACGCTGTCACCTTTCAGATTACCATTATAAATCAGATGTTATACGTTGTAGGCCTGATTCAAAGTAAAAAGTTTCAGGATGGGTGTTTCATACAACTCATTTCAATTTGAATATGAGCTGGCTCTGAGGAGCTCTGGGTATTTCAAGAAGTGTTGCATTTCCCCCCTCCTTTTTTAGCGGCACATTCTTTTTTGGCTTAAAAAAATGTTCTAAGAGTAGTGTGGTAGTGCTATAGCTCTATAGCACCATAGCAATCCAATGGATCAAAATGCTGGTGATATAGCACTGAATTGCTATACCATGCATTCAGCATTCAGATGCATTGAATTGCTATGGTGGTCTAACGCTACAGCCCTAGCCTTAAATCTAAAAAAAAAAAAAAGCCAAAAAAGAACACACCGCTAAAAAGGGCAGAAAAAAGCTGTCTTTTCGGAAGCACTCTAGACATTTTAAACAGCAGAACGCAGTGATTCAGGAGCACAGCGTAGAACTAAAAATGGGAGAAAGCCGTTAAAGCCATAAAAAATGGCTGAGCCCCGGGTTGCCAACGAGACACAAGTGGCTTGGTCTGAAAAGTTTTAAAAAATTCTTTAGCAGCCAGAAGCCAACACAGTTGTGTCGGAAATGACACAAAAAATCCGTTAGCAACCGACTGCTCAAATGGATTGTAAGGGCAGTTTGAAAGGGTCTACTGAGAGACTGACTCCCAGTGACTTTCGTAGCGGGGGGGATACCAAAGACCTGGTATCAGATTCATCAGTGACAATGCCAGCTTGGAGTGTGTGGCTTGAAGGAGAACTGGGGGAATCCCTTCTATAACCGTCTAAAGTTTTTCCGTTGCTTCTTTCAGGGACATGTCCCCAGAGGACAGGAGAAGACAGCATACGATTAGCAAAAATGAATCCTGATCTCTCCAGATGATTCTCATTCCCTCTTCCATTGAAGTCATGATGATTGTTTGCTTCCAAATTTAAAATCCCTTCTTCTTCAGCTAACTGTAAAATCAACTCATTATAATAAATCAAGATTCACATTGAACTAAATCTTCCAGTTTTTCAGCCCTCTTTACTAGAGCTCACTTGATTGTACATAAACTATCATTAGAGGCTGAGACACCTGCTCGAACGCTCTATATCAGGAGTCAACACCTTTCTCATTATCTCCATAGCTGAATATTATTAGAATATTGACCACACCCAATAATATTTGTAATATTTGAAACCTGATATTTGACACTATTTGATCGCTGACATGCAATGGTTTTTAGCATTTGACAGTATAGTTATACTATGGGATATCACGGTAGCTTTCAATTACTTTTATCTTCAGAAAATTCGTCCAAATAGACATAAAGGAGCTTCTGCATGTCTGACACACCCCTGGATGTTTCCAAGCTGCAGAGGACTTTGAGGCCCATTTTAAGGGGAACAGTTAGGTCCTCAGTACACAAGATGTGTGTGATATGAGTCGAGTTGAGGGTTCCCCAGTCTGACTTTCAGTCACACATATGACAGAGGTTTCGCAATCAAAAATGATGTGGGTCCTGATTCTGATCCAGAGTGCAGGGGGGCTGGAGGAGAGGCTTCATCCTTCCCGCCTGTGCTGTTTTTGCAAGCTAAAATGGCTGCAGGGTCGCCTGATTGTCCTGCTCCCTCACGTAACCCAAGACACAAGGACCCAGAAGCGGGATGAAAAGGGTCCATGACCATTTTTGCTTTCAGGGGCCCCCAACAGATCTCACCTCACACACTGGGATCAAAAAGCATGCCCTCAGACACAAGCATAGCATCCCCCTGCGGCTGCAGCCACACATTCTTGATAGGCACTGTCTATTAAGGAAGCTTGGATGCCATGAACATAACTTCTGAGAAGGCTATTGTGTTTCCCATTGCTTCTTCAAGAGATGTGTCCTCAGTAGACAGGAGATGGCAGTCTGAACACATCAAACTAGATCCTGATCTGCTGGTCCGACTTGGTGCGATGATTGCTAGCTTCCAAATTCACGATCCCTTCTTCTTCAGCTAACTGTAAAATCAAGTCACTATAATAAATCAAGATTCACACTGAAATCAAACTGCTTGTATTTCCCTTCTGTTTACTAGAGCAGACTTGACTGTATGTGCAGTGTATACACACACGCACACACAAATTAGACACTTGAAACATTTGCTATACATGACATTGAAGGTCTCTTGTCGAAGCTTAATTCCCCCACCCTGCCTCAGAAAATTGCATCTTTGGGGGTAGAGTCTACAGTTTTTGAAGAAAAACAACAACAGGTTGTGTTGGGATTCAACAAAAGATAAGCTCCCCCTTAATTCTACTTAGAGTTGTGCAAAATTTTTTTTTGTTAAATTTCAGGTTCAGATTTATTGTGCCTGATATTATTTGGTAAACCTGAAATAAGCCGTATACCCATACTGGTAAATTTCCATATTCGGCTTATTTTTGGGTTGTCTGGAAAATTCAGTTCCATTATAGTCTATGGGGATTTTGTATGATTTCCATGCAAATTAGCTTCCAAGTGGATGAAAAAGGCTGAAATGCAAAAGAAATAAGGCACGGAAAATATTCCTTATGGTGGCAAATGACATCCTGTGAGCAATCCTTTATGTGGTCATGAGAAATCTGGTTCCAAGAGATGGTCACGGTACAAGGAAACGAAACCTCTACTCAGGGCAACATTTTGGAAAGCAGGTTTTCATGGGGTGATGGTGGTGATACTGGAGCTGGCTGAAGTCATGACCATGGGGGCTTTCTGAAGGAGATTGCTCATCCACATGGATGAAGAAATGTCCTTTGGAAGCCTGGTGAGTGGCTGTTGAAGCCGGCTCTTTTAGTTGGAGGGTATATCTCTGTACGGAACTGGCTGAGCCCCACCTTTTAAATAACCCTATCTCAAAAGGGCCCCAAGTATGGGGCCCTAACAAAATCAGCAAAAAAAAAAGGAAAGAAAGAAAGAAAAGGGGGAGAAAGCACAGAGCCATGCTCTGAGCAAAAGCGTAAAGCTGAACTCGAAAAGTTGAATATGTATTCAGCTTTTTTCAGGAATTGCCTATTCGGCTTTGGCTTTACCCCCAGGTTTTGGTATCCAGTAACCCCAAATCCCAAAATTTACCAAAACAGCTAATTTCAGGTTTATTTTCAGTTCGAGTTTACCGATATGCACAATTTTAATTCTACTGAATTGTAATAATTTTATACTCTTCAGTTAACAGTACATTATTAGGCATGGCTTACTAATGTTCTCATGCAATGTACCTAATTTGTAGCCCTTATTTGGGACATATCCTTCCACAGTACCGATCTGGCTGATCAAATCACATTTTATGCATCAGTAACACAAAATAATATACCATGACTTCAGAAATTTGGAAAATTATAGGAGTAGAGGCAAAATACAGGTTACATCCAGGCAAGTTTTTCACTCCATTTGCCCTATTCCCCTCTTTATTACCATCTCCATCCTAAATGTTTCCAAGCATTTTTTCGGCATGATTCCCCAGCTGATACAGATCAGTTCACCTGGAAAACAGGCTGCTTTGGCAATTGGACTCTATGGCATTGAAGTCCCTCCCTCTCCCCAAACCCCACCCTCCTAAGGCTCTGCCCCCAAAATCTCAAGGTATTTCCCAACCGGGAGCTGGCAACCCAGGTTGGTTTGGTCAGTTCTGATTAGCAGAATCTCTCCACGGTATCAAGCAGAGGTCTTTCCTAACTCTGCTATCTTACCGTATAATCCTGAGAATACTTCCCTGGGTGTAAGCTAGGGTTGCCAGCCTCCAGGTGGTTATAACAAGAAACAACAGCACGAAGGCTCTTAAGAGATGGCAATTTACTGTGTAAAATTATTTGTAATAAACAAGCATATATGTAAATATATATGAAAATATATGTGAGAAACGTCCAAGAATTTGTGTCATACAAAAATTAACATCCAATAGTTTGTATTAACTTCATACAGGAAACTTAAGACAGGTAAGACCATATATTAATAAACATAAATCGGTTGATTCACCATATGCTTTCCTTCTGGAAGCATATATTAATAAACATAAATCGGTTGATTCACCATATGCTTTCCTTCTGGAAGCATATGGTGAATCAACCGATTTATGTTTATTAATATATGGTCTTACCTGTCTTAAGTTTCCTGTATGAAGTTAATACAAACTATTGGATGTTAATTTTTGTATGACACAAATTCTTGGACGTTTCTCACATATATTTACATATATGCTTGTTTATTACAAATAATTGTAATAAATTTGTTTATTACAAATAATCTAGTCTAACTCCCTGCTCAATGCCGGAGCTCCCTGACAAGTGTTTGTCCAGTCTGCTTGAAGACTGCCAGTGACGGGGAGCTCGCCAGCTCCCTAGGTTGTTGATTCCTGTCGAAAAACTCTTACTGTAAACATTTTCCCCAATATCCAGCTGTTACCTTTCCACCTGCAATTTAAACCCATTATTGCGAGTCCTATCCTGTGCTGCCAACAGGAACAGCTCCCTGCCCTGCTCTAAGTGACAGCCCTTCAAATACTTAAAGAGAGCAACCATGTCCACTCTCAACCTCCTCTTCTACAGACTAAACATTCCCAACTCCCTCAGCCTTTCCTCGTAGGGCTTGCTCTCCAGGCCCCTGATAATCCTTGTCGCTCTCTTCTGCACCCGCTTGATTCTGTCCACACCCTTTTTGAAGTGAGGCTTCCAGAACTGCACACAATACTCCAGGTGTGGCCTGACCAATTCAGAACTATGACATCTTGTGATTTTGATGTTATGCCTCTGTTGTTGCACCCCATGACTGTATTAGCTTATTGTTGCTGTATCACACTAGCTGCTCATATTTAACTTATGGTCCACCTGTACCCCAAGACCTTGCTCACACACACTGCTGCCCAAAAGTGTATCCCCTATCCACTATGCATGTCCCTCATTTCTGTTACCCAAATGTAGACCTCAGCACTTATCCTTGTTGAATTGCATCCTGTTTAATGAAATCCAGGTAAACAACATCAACTGCATTCCCTCGATCCAGTAAACGGGTCACTCGATCAAAGACGGAAACAAGGTTGGTCAGCAGATGCAAATTTGTGTGGATAGGACAGACTCCAGGGCTGTTGAAAAAGGGCTCCACCCCAAAAATCTCCAGGTATTTCCCAACCCGGAGCTGGCAACCCTTCTGATACCTGTTTGTGACCTATCATACTCTGATGTATTTTGTTGCTATGCTCTCTGCTTTCTCTTTTGGATTTCTCTCGATCACTTTTACTTTCTTGGTTGTCCTGTTTATTTTAATTCCTTGAATCATTTTGATGGTGGTATTTTGTAGTTCAGCTGCTCCTTTACAGTGCTGGCAAACCACCGTGATAGACAGGAAATGTGAGGGTGGGCACACCCTTTGCCCACAATGGATGAAGTGCCCATCACAAATTAAGAACTGTTTGAATAAATAAATGCATGTAAATAAAAGATCCGCAATCACAAAATGTATGCTGTAATCACCATACCCTTTCCTTCTCCTTTTTTCAGTTCTGAGGGTGGCTGGATTCATTTTGCCTGACAGCAAAGAAGAAATTAATCACTAAAGTTTAAGAAAAGGCATTCCAGCCTTTGGTGACGTGACCTTTCCTGGCGAGGGCCGTCAAGCTTTCAGGAGAGGGACAGAACTGCACTCCCACCAATTACATCTCCAGAGTATCCACCCTAAGTTTGGGAAGAGGGCAGAAGGGGGAGGAGGAAAGAGTATAAGGATCCTCTCACCCAGGCTGTGCCACACAGAGAGAGTGCGTGCACAGAGAGACCCATCTAGTCCACCAGTTTCCTGCTTCCACTTTGCAACAGGCTCAGGGTAAAAAACTGGGTATTGGGAGAACTTAATTGTGGGTGTACCTTGGAAGGTGTCTGCATCTGTTGGACCTCTCCCTGCCGGGTTCTGCTCGCTGCATCCGTGTTATGCGTCCTGAACCTTTCATAGTGTGGGATTAGGAAGGGATGGGGGAAAACACCTCATTGCTCGCTTTTCTTGGCGATTCAGCCCATTATGCCATGAAGGTTCAAGGGTGCTGATCTATGCAACTCGGTGATTGTAAAAGCAAGTAGGCTTAAGACTGTGTATTTATGTAACTGCAGAAATAAAATAGGAAGATGTTTCTGTGTACCATCTGCTATAAGAAGGTACTCAAAAACTGCTGCAAAGGAACGGCAACTAGTCGAAATGCGGCAACTACTTCAACTTTGTCATTGCATTTAGAAATTGGGGTGCCATCCAGGCACAATTAAACAGGGTAGAAAAGTCAAGAATTATTAGTCCCACTATGTCTTGTCAAATATTTGGATAATATTCAGCCATGGAGACAATGGGATATGTATTTTTTTCAATATGAAAATAAAGTTGCATTGTTTGGAGTCTTTCTTTCTTTCTTTCTTTCTTTCTTTCTTTCTTTCTTTCTTTCTTTCTTTCTTTCTTTCTTTCTTTCTTTCTTTCTTTCTTTCTTTCTAACCTTGCCTACGTGTAGGGTTAACAGGTCCCTCTTTGTCACCAGTGGAAGGTTTTTTGGGCCACTGGCCTCTTCCTGAATAAATCAGGAAGTCTCCTCAGACCCCAGTGATGTCCTTTTTATTGTCTTTCTGGTTTCCTGCATCTCATTCTTTGTTTCCTCTCTCATGATGTAGATGATCGTTCCTCGTGGACGCAGGCTTTCTCTGTTCACCCTCACTTGCTGCCTGGCTGTGTTTCTCTTTGCTGTTGTGAGCACGTACCCACCTCCGCCCAAACACCCCGGACCATATGCTTCAAGGGAGGAATTTGATGCGTATCTACGTGCACTCCGACGTTATATTAATGAAGCCACCCGGCAAAGGTAAGTGGAATGTATTTATTGTGGCCTACATACCCACAAAGTGGTGAGCTGCATCACTGCAGTCAAAAGCTCTGCTCACAACCTGAGTTTGATCCCAACAGAAGTCGGTTTCAGATATCCGACTTGGCCTTACATCCTTCCAAGGTTGGTAAAATGAGTACCCACTTGGGGGTAAAGTCTTGACGACTGGGGAGGGCAATGGCAAACCTCCCAGTAAACAGTGTCTGCCTAGTAAACATTATAATGTGATGTCACCCCTGGGTCAGTAATCACCCGGTGCTTGCACAGGGCTCTACCGTTACCTTTGCCTTTTTACAACCCTCTTCATCTCAACAGCTCAGTGCATTCAAGCATAGACTAATGGGAGCAAATATTTCTAAAATTTAACTGGCCTAGTGTTCAGGTTTATTTCCTGGGGATGGGAACTCCTCAAAACTAAAGAAGTTGCCCAAAGCACCATTTCTGCACATATGGGATGCTTAGCCAAGGTCCAGCAGACGTATCCTAGTTTAAAAGCTCTGAGTAGCTTTCAGCCCATCCCCAAGGCCAACATTTCAAAGAATTGAAGAACTAATAGTAGCCCAAATACCACCTTGTGAAAAGCCTGCTCAAATGGCAGAAGTATCCAGCGCTGCCACTGTTTCAGGCGGATGTATCTGTGTAACTTAGATTGCCATAAGCCACCCACACAGATAAGTTGCTTGCCGAGGAAATCAGCTGAAGGTGGCTCAAACAAGCGAGCCAAGGCATGTGGTACAGGGAGAAGAAAAAAGATCAACCCCCAGTGGGCCACTTCTTCCATCCTGTTGGTATCTAAGGCTAGCACATAGGCTGCCTTCAGGGAGAAACTCCTGGGGCTTTGCTTCTAGCATTTAGCAATGGAAGTTGACAGGACTCACCTGAAACTAGGGTTTCCAGGTCCCTCTTTTCCACCGGCGGGAAGTTTTTTGGGGCAGAGCCTGAGGAGGGTGGGGTTTGGGGAGGGGAGGGACTTCAATGCCAAAGAGTCCAATTGCCAAAGAGGCCATTTTCTCCAGGGGATCTGATCTCTATCGGCTGGAGATCAGCTGTAATAGTAGGAGATCTCCAGCTAGTACCTGGAGGTTGGCAACCCTAACTGAAACCCATGTAAATATGGCTTAAATTTGGGTCTTCTGTGGCAGAGTTTTTCCACCGTTCCAGACCCAGGACTCACTTTTAACCTCAGGCAGCAGCACAGAGCCCACTGAGCTCCAAGCACATGGCAGGAAGTCACATGGATTCAGAGTCATGTGACAGGAAGGAGAGGCATATGAGTGTCTGATCTTGCCTGTGGTAAAAAGGTATCTTCACCATTGAGTGGCCTCACCGCCATCATGCCATTGCTCTTAGTGTGCATAAAAGAGACGCAAGAGGTGTGGTGGCATTGTTCTCTGGCACATGCTCATTGGCTGCAGTTCCTTCCAGTAAGGAACTCACAATCCATAAACAGGCTAAAATCCAGCATGCTGGTTGTCTAAGATACACTGAACTAGTTGAGTAAAGGTACTTTTCATTTTTAACTCAGATATGGCAAGCGGTCCATTAGCCGGATGCTCTGAGAAGGTTCATCCACCAGCTCGGACTGTTGAACCCAAAAGGTAAGTCTGAACAATGGCCCAGGCTGCCCAGATGTTTGCTGACAAGTAGGATTTGGAACCCATTGCTTACCTCTTAAAATGCTGGATACTTAGCATTCTTCTGAAATTGGGCCCAATATGTTTTTGAAACATGCAGGCGATAAAAAAAAATAAGGCTCTAAAGCACCATAGCAATCCAATGCATCCAAATGCTGGTGATATAGCACTGAACTGCTATATAATTCATTTAGCATTTAGATGCATTGAATCACTATGGTGATCTAGCGCTATAGCACTAGTGTTAGAACATTAAAAGAGATGCCAAAAAAGGCAGGAAAAAGCCATCCTTTCGGAAGCACACAAGACATTTTAAACAGCACAATGCAGTGATTCAGTAGCACAGGGAAGAACTGAAAATGGGAGAAAGCTGATAAAGCCATAAAAAATGGCTGAGCCCCAGGTTGCCAATGAGAAACAAGTGGCTTTGCCTGAGAAGGTTTTACAAACTTCGTTCGCAGCTGGAAGCCAAAACGGTTGTGTCGGAAATGATACAAAAAATCCGTTAGCAACCGACTGCTCAAACAGATTGTAAGGGCAGTTTGAAAGGGGCTACTGAGAGAATGTCTTCCAGTGAGTTTTGTGGCGGTGGGGATACCAAAGACCTGGTATCAGATTCCTCTGTGACAATGCCAGCTTGGAGTGTGTGGCTTGAAGGAGAACTGGGGGAATCCCTTCTATAACCGTCTAACGTGTTTCCATTGCTTCTTTCAGGGACATGTCCCCAGAGGACAGGAGAATACAGCATACAATTAGCAAAAATGAATCCTGATCTCTCCAGATGATTCTCATTCCCTCTTCCATTGAAGTCATGATGATTGTTTGCTTCCAAATTTAAAATCCCTTCTTCTTCAGCTAACTGTAAAACCAACTCATTATAATAAATCAAGATTCACATTGAACTAAATCAGTCACACATATGACACAATCAAAAATGATGTGGGTCCTGATTCTGATCCAGAGTGCAGGGGGGCTGGAGGAGAGGCTTCATCCTTCCCGCCTGTGCTGTTTTTGCAAGCTAAAATGGCTGCAGGGTCGCTTGATTGTCCTGCTCCCTCATGTAACCCAAGACACATGGACCCAGAAGCGGGATGAAAAGGGTCCATGACCATTTTTGCTTTCAGGGGCCCCCAACAGATCTCACCTCACACACTGGGATCAAAAAGCATGCCCTCAGACACAAGCATAGCATCCCCCTGCGGCTGCAGCCACACATTCTTGATAGGCACTGTCTATTAAGGAAGCTTGGATGCGACTTCCTGCTGGGGCAGCTGGGCTGAGCGCCATGTTTCCTGGACTCTCCAGGAAAAATCCAGGAAATGTTCAAATTGGGGTGCTAAACAGCACCTCAACCCGGTCCTAAACAGTGGACTTGGGAAGCAGGAATTCCCTGCAGCCACTTATGCGGTTTGACCTCCAGAACTCTCCGAGGGAGGCTTTTAAGCCCCTCGGAAGTTTTGATGCCGGTCCTGCGGGCAAGAGGGAAAGTCATCGCCGGGACATTTCATGGGTAATCAAGGTTCAGTCCTCCCCCTTCAATCACCATCTAAGAAAATTATCATCACCGTAACCTTATCATCCAACATCTGAGTAAGTTGCAAGAATTCTTTTGTCTTTACCTTGAAATTGAAGCTCTGGAAGATCGTAATAATCATCAATGCAATCTGCATCTCTCTGTCCAGAATATAAGTGACTTTGTTTGTTTAAAAAGAGTATAGTTGAATGGCAGGAGCCTTATCTACTCAATCTCTACTTTGGCATAACAAACGGGACGGCTGACAGACACTCTAGCTACCAATTAGAAGCCGAGGTGTTAAAAGGGGTGGGAGCGAATGGGCTAAATTCCTCTGGAGATGACGTCTTTCCGATTCATCAAAGAAAACCATCGAGACTGAAAGGGAAAGATCATACAGGAAATCAAATCGCAGGGCTTGAAGTGCGTCTTTATTGTGCAACAGGCAACATATTCCTACTACTGGAAAACAAGACGACCGAAGGTCCGCGATTTAAATAATGCCCAGCTGACCCCCTTTTTTTACAATCGAGCAGAGTGTCAATAAAACTTGATGGCCCTTTACAACAACACTAATTGTTTTACAGCGGAGAGAAGAATTTGCAGCCATTTAATCCCGGGACCTGTATAATTGATGAATAGAACCACTACAAGGTTTTGGACCCTGCCAACATATTTAAAACAGCAATTCTTGGTATTGGTGAATTGTCAGAACTATTTTCAGAAATAAACATGGGAAAGGCTGACGAGAAAATACAGGAAATGTTAACAAAACACATGGATGCCTTTACTAAACAATATGAGCAACTATCTCAACGTCTGGCTCAGTTAACCAACATATTGACTAGTCTAACTCAAACTACCAACCAGACTAGTCAGAAATTGGACATTTTGGCAAGCGAAATTACAAATATGAAATCTCAAATATCTACAATGAAAACTGATATGGGAAAAATGGATACTTCAATTAAAAAGGCAATTGAAGAACAGAAAGATATTAAAAATAAACAGATACTTCAAGGTAATCAAATTCAAGCTATACATTTCCAACAAGAAAACGTTATGGCCCAACTGGCTATTATGGAGTTAAAATTAAGACAATCGAATGTACGTCTTCGCAATTTTCCAGAAGCAATGGGATGTACCAGAATAACTATCATAAAATCATTGGCTGACCTGATTCATATAAGTGAACAAGATCTGGATTATGCAATAAACAAAGTATATAGAATCCCTTTACCCACCAGTTTGGAGAAGACAAAGGCAAGAGATATTATGATTTCCTTTTATGATATAAGGATGAAAGATTATATTATGCAAACCCTCTATGATAATCCTTTGTCAGTGAATGGAAATCCTCTTATCATTCTTAAGGATATCCCAAGACATTTGATGATGAAGAGAAATATGTACAAAGAATTTACTGGGACATTGAAGAAGAATGGAATAAGATTCTGCTGGATCTTCCCACAGGGACTCACTTTTACCTACAAAGAGGTCAGATTTACTATCTCTTCACAGGAGGAGGTAAAAAACTTTTTGAAAAATTATGAAAAAGATCTAGCTGGCCTTAACCAGGAGCCACAACATCAACAAGAAGAGGAGAAAAAGGAGTTGGCCTTGACATCTGGACAAAAAAGACAGGACATCAAAAATAACAGAAGTGTTAGAAAAACAAAAATTCACAGCAAGAACAAAACTAAAAGGAAACATGCAGTTTATGGGTGATAGAGAGAAACAGAGGGCTAAACAGGGATTTAAATGATGACTAGGGAATTTTGTATTTACTGATCTAATCCTTTTACCTTAAGAACGGTTTTGAAATAAAATCTGTTACTATATATGAAATCAATAATAAACACGTACTAATTGTAAATGAATTGAATAATTTAGAATTAACTTAGTAATCAAGCTTGATGTATTTTTCTGGATTAGAACTTCTTTGCAAAAGAATAGATAAATTTATAGCAAGATGGAGGAAGGTGAGGGGGAAGTCTCTTATTTGAATATATTTTCATTAATAGATGAATATGCTTTTCGATGACGCTGTTAAAGTTTTTTATTGTATGATTTCTGAAATGAATGTGTTGTTGAAAAGTACCTGACAGTAAAATATTTTAAAAATAATAAAAAATTTATATATATAAAAAAAGGAAGCTTGGATGCCATGAACATAACTTCTGAGAAGGCTACTGTGTGTGAGCACTTGTCCCCGTGGTAATCCCATAAACAACATCCACAGATGAGTAGTCCAAAAGAGAGTTGATTTATTAGAAAACCTACAGGTATACAGAGCTAACAGGTAAATTGGCACGAATGAGAACTAAAGGCACGGCCTAAGGCCTATATGGAGGAGCATTGGTCATATCAGATAGGTGGCAGCCATGGCAACCCCCCCTATGAGAGCAGTTCCCACAGAGGAAAGGAATTTGGCAGTTACCAGGCTTGGCCTTGGGACGCACCTGGTGAAATCAAAACACCCACAGTCTGGTTGTCTTAGCAGAGAGCAGGCCTGACATCCTGCTCCCCTTAAGGCCTCCCCTCCCACTGTCCCGCGCATGGGCACTGGTTTGTGAGGGTAAGCAGTATGGAATTGATGGACTAAACGGGGTGCAGAAACATCACGTGCGCGCACCCATTCATCTTGCGCAAAACTGAAGTGTTTCCAACAAACCAAATACTGGAGGGAACCATGATGGAGACGCGAGTCCAGGATTTTTGCAATTTCAAAATATTCCTCCCCCACATCACCGGCGGGTCTGGCAGAGGTTCAGTTTGCCACTCCGGGGAGGGAATGTGCGGTTTCAGCAAACTGATATGGAACACGGGGTGGATTCGTCTTAAAGACTTGGGAGCGAGAGCTCCACAGTTACTGGGTTGATGACTCGAGAAATGGGAAAGGGTCCTACATACTTGGTACTGATTTTATTACATGGGCGGTTGGACCGCAGATTCTTGGTGGACAAGTACACCACATCCCCCATTTTGTAATCCTTCCCTGGTGAGTAATGTTTGTCAGCTTGAGCCTTGTATTTATGTTTGGCCCCTTCCAGGTTTTTAATCAGCCAGGGCCAGGTTGTTTGAATAGTGTGTACCCAGTCGGCTACACCTTCACCCCCCTCCACCCCTGAGACATCGATGTGGCTAATGGGGCCGAAGTCCTGACCATACACCGCCCGGAAGGGGCTATACCCAGTGGATTGATGGATAGCATTATTGTACGCATATTCAGCAAAGGGTAACAATTCAACCCAATCATCTTGATGGTAGTTAACTTAACAATGCAAGTAGCATCCTAACACAGCATTTACCCATTCCGTCTGGCCGTCGGTTTGGGGATGGAAAGCACTGGAGAGACCTTGTTCCACCCCCACCAATTTTAGGAAAGCTTTCCAGAATTTAGTTACATAGCTACTTCCGCAGTTACTGACCACCTTGCGCAGAAAACTATGGAGACGGAAGACATGTAACACAAAGAGGCGGGCCAGTTTTGGGGCTGACGAGATACCTGTGAAAGGAACAAGATGCACCTGTTTAGAGAATAGGTCTGTGATTACCCAAAGTACAGTCTTTTCTTCACTGAGGGGGAGATTGGTCATAAAATCCATTGCAATTACTTTCCAAGGTCTAGTGCGGGTCTCTAATGGTTGCAACAACCCGGGAGGTTTACCTTGGGAGCTTTTGACAGTAGCACATACCGGGCAACTGCGGATGAAAGAGTCCACGTCAGTTCACATGCCCGCCCACCAAAACTGTCTACGTAACAAATGTAACGTTTTTAGAAATCCAAAGTGTCCTGCGGTCTTGGCTCCATGGACTAGCTGTAGCACGTCCTTCCGCAGTCCTTTCAGCACATACAGCTTAGAGTCTTTGTACCAAAACCCCCCACGTTCAGTTAGAGCAGTGGGGAGGGTTTGCGCAGAGAGTTCAGCTTGGCAACCAGAACGAAGTGAGTCAAAAAAAAAAGTCCATTAGACCCTCCCTATCCGGCATTGTGGGCACCGTGCTGGCGTGAGGGGAAGCTGATGTCCCCGAGGGGGGTCAGATGGCTGAATTCTCAGGGCGACTGGGTGCAGGCGGAGTTGGCGAAGGAGGCAAGGGGGTGGCGCGATTGGGCCGACTGGCGTGGTCGGGCTTGGAGTTCCCCCCCATGCGAAGGCTGTGGCGGGAGCCGGGCTTGCGATTGAGTTTGGACTGCTAGAGTGGGCAGCCAACCTCTTTGAGCAGGAGTGAACAGGGATTCTGTGGGGTGTTCAACCTTGGTTGGGTATTGGGGAAGTCTGGATAGAACATCAGCCAGGACATTCTGCTTCCCGGGTACATGTTTCAATACGAAACGGAACTGAGCAAAGAAGTCCGCCCAGCATACCTGTTTCGCGGACAGTTTACAGGCCCCCGTGAGCGCCTCCAGGTTCTTGTGATCGCTCCATACCTCAAAAGGGACTTTAGAACCTTCCAAAACCTGTCTCCACACCGTGAGGGCATGGTGGACGGCAGCCGCTTCTTTTTCCCAGATCGGCCAGTTGAGCTGAGACTGCGCAAACTTCTTAGAGAAGTAAGCGCACGGATGCAGAAGACTGTCCCTCCCTCGCTGTAGAAGCGCATCCCCCATTGCCACGTCTGAGGTGTCCACCTGGACTATAAACATCTGTTCAGGATCAGGGTGTTTTAACACTGGTTCAGAGGTAAACAGTCGCTTGAGAGTATCAAAAGCGATTTGGCACTGGGGGGTCCAATTAATTTTAGCCAAAGGCAACGCGGCGGCACTTCCTTTTCCCTTAGTCTTAAGGAGATCAGAGATGGGGAGTGCGACTTGAGCGAAGTTGGGGATGAACCCTCTGTAGAAGTTAGCGATACCAAGAAATTGCTGAACCTGCTTGTGGGTTGAGGGTGGCTCCCAACCGGTTACAGACTGAACCTTTTCAGGGTCCATAGTGAGGCCATGGTGTGAAATTATATAGCCCAAGAAGTTCAATTGTTTTTGGTGAAATTTGTACTTGGACACCTTAGCATAGAGCTGATTGTCTCTGAGACGTTGCAATACTTCCCTCACCAGGGCAACGTGTTCGTCCATAGTTTTAGAGTAAATGAGAATATCATCCAAATAATCCACCACTCCTCTATACAACAAGTCATGTAGGATCTCATTAATGAATTGCATGAAGACCCACAGGGCCCCTTTTAATCCAAAAGGCATCACTAAGAATTCATACATGCCAAAGCAACTGGAAAAGGCTGTGAGAGGTACATCGCCTTCCCGAATCCTGATTCTGTAATAGGCTTCCACTAAGTCTAATTTAGTAAAGATACGTCCCTCCTTTAGTTGTCCCAAGAGATCCAAGATCAGAGGAATGGGATAGGCATTGGACTGGGTGACTGCATTGAGTTTTTGAAAGTCGATGCATAACCGCAAGTCACCCGTTTTCTTGCGCACAAAGAAAGCAGGGGCCGAAGAAGGGACAGTAGACGGTCGGATGAAACCCCGAGCCAAATTCTTGTCCAAGAATTCACGTAGCACGGTACGTTCAGAAGCGCTCATGGGATAAATCTTACTCTTAGGCAGTTTCTCATCCCCCACCACTTCCATAGCACAGTCTATTCGGCGGTGGGGGGGTAGTACATCACATTCCTGCACATCAAAAATGTCCGTAAAGTCCTGATATTCAACAGGTAGTGGAGAGGACGAGGGGGTGTCTGAGACTAAAGCCAAGGTTGATGGAGGTACAACAGCCACCTCGTGACGGTGTTGGTCACAATTAGGATCAGAGAACTTTATAGTCCCAGCCCCCCAGTCAATATACGGGCTGTGCCCCTTGAGCCAGTTAATTCCTAACACCACTTCGTATCTGATAGGGGCTATGGTGAAGTCTATTTGCTCCCAATGGTGGCCAATGCCCATCGCTACCCCACGAGTGCTACGATCTACTGGCCCACCCTTGAAGTCGGTGCCATCCATTTGGGCAAACTGGATGGGAGCTGACAGGGTCTCTGACTTGACTTTGAGTACTTTGAAAGTGGCTTCATTGATCAGGGAGCGGACACACCCGGAGTCTATGAGTGCTTTGACTTGTAATTGGGGGGCCCTTTTATGGTGTTGTAACACTACGTCCACATACACAGTATCTTCGATCTCACTCACCTTCACTGGAGCTTTGGGTTTTGCAGGAACAGTTGTGAGGGTCTGTGGTGTCGCTCCACTCACTGCAGACCCCACCCGTTTTTTGACAGATCCAAAGGAGATTCAAGATTTAAAGCAGGAGGGTCCCAGCTTCTGTCCTCATCCGAAGATGGTGAGCTGTCCCCTCTCGGGGCACTTGTAATCCGGGACCCCGATGGATCCGAAGGTACAGGCTCGCTGGGCGCATCTCCGACGTGGAGTGCGATGGCGCGGTCCATCCTGGAGCAGTGCTATGATTGGCCGCGGTGCCTCTTCACTGAGTTCGCCCCCGATTCTGGGGTGGTCCATCTAGTCGAGAAGGGACTAACCGGTCCAGTCGAAGCGGGCAGGCTGCAGCAAAGTGGCCCATGGCTCCGCAAACGAGACAGGCTCCCCTTTGAAACCGAGACATGCGGTCTTGCGAGGGTTGAGCAGGTCTCCGCAGTGTAGGAGTAGCAGCCTTAGGTGGGGGCTTTTGGTTGCCCCCCTCCCTGGTCTGACATTGGGCCAGCGAAATGAATTGACGGCGGCTTTCCACCTCTTCAGCTAATAAAATCCATTCTTCAAGAGTGTCTGGGTCTCGTTGCATATAAGCCCAGTTCAATATCTCAGGGTGTAAGGCTTCCCGGAAATAATGTATTCAGGTAGCCTCGGTCCAGTCCACTATTTTACTGGTGAGCCTTTGGAATTCATCCGCGAATTCCCGCACTGGTGTAGAGCCTTGTCGAAGTTGCAGAAGGGCTGCCTTGGGGTCCTCAAAACGTTGCCGCAACGCTAGCATGAAATCATCCAGTGAACGTATGGATCGGGCCCAAGTGTCAAACTGGAGAACCATTCAGTCGGCGGCTTTTCCAGTCAATAGTGAGGCAACGAACCGTACTCAGCTGTCTTCGGTGGGGAAGTGCTGCCCCTGTTCCCTCATATAACTGTCACTTGGTGTAGGAAACAGGGTAGAGCCTCAACTGAGCCATAGTAAGTCACCCTTAACCGTGGTTGCTTCCACTGCATGAGAGGGGGCGCTTGGGGTAGCGCTGGCGGTTGCCCTGGGGGCGGCAAAACTGGTTGCCCCAGAGGCAGTAGGACTGGTGCCTCCGGGACCGGCTGGGCCAGTTGCCCCGGACGGGGCAAAGTTGGTGGTCTCAGCGGCGGTACCTGTGGCCGTGGAGCCGGCTGAGTTGGACGCCCTGGCACCAGTTGAACTGGGGGCGTTTGTGCTCGCTGTAAACGTTCGTTTTCTCGCATTAGGAGCTCCATTTGGTCCTGCAGACGGGCCACACGATCAGTCAAGTCCCGGTTCTGGCCCAGTAAGTGACGCATTTAACGGCTAGCACTGTTGTAACGATCGGGAGGGCCTTTTGCTCCAGAAGCAGAAGGAGCTCAGAGGAAGTTTGGCCCAACAACGGTTGAACCCGGACTGCCAGAGCAGCTGCATCCGATCCAAACTCTGGGGTTAGTCTTTCGCGATCTTGGCCACCGTGGTCACGGCCGAGGTCAGTCCCACAAACTGTAAAGCCATCCGGGCCGCCACATCTTGTGTCTCCTTCAGGCACACATTGGGATCGGGCACGGTTGATCTTGGGACCTCCTCCTCCCGCATTCCCGCCATGGGGAAGTCGCACACAGGGCGGATCGGGGCCGCCGCCGACTCCTGTCGCGTCTCGTGTAAAGTTAATCCTGCTAACAAACGGGTCAGAGTCACTAAATCCTCCTGCACCAGCCGAACTTTTTCCAACAAACTATCCAGCGTTTGGAGGTCGTGCTGGGCACCTCGATCTGCGTCAGGGGTCATCCAGGGGGTTGTTTCAGCAAGGCGACACCACTGAACTCGAATAAGTACAACTAGGCGATTGATCTCCGCATCCGTCCGCAGCGCCTCAGCAAGAATGTCATTCAGCAGAGTAGGGTCATCGGGGAATTCGTCCGATGGTCCCAACGGAAGGTACCAAGGTTCAGGACCCTCCAGGGCTCCAGCCAGGAACCCACTACCCGGGGAGCACTGTCTCTACTCCCACCCAGGACCCAGGCGAACCCTCCGGGGCTCCAGCCACAGGCAACTCACTCGGAGAGCTAGTTCCCCGCTCCAATCCGAGATCCCAGCGATCCCTCCAGGGCTCCAGCCAGGCAGGTAAAAGGTAGAGAGGGATTCATGCCAAAATGTGAGCACTTGTCCCCATGGTAATCCCATAAACAACATCCACAGATGAGTAGTCCAAAAGAGAGTTGATTTATTAGAAAACCTACAGGTATACAGAGCTAACAGGTAAATTGGCACGAATGAGAACTAAAGGCATGGCCTAAGGCCTATATGGAGGAGCATTGGTCATATCAGATAGTGGTGGCAGCCATAGCAAACCCCCCCCCCCCCACGAGAGCAGTTCCCACAGAGGAAAGGAATTTGGCAGTTACCAGGCTTGGCCTTGGGACACACCTGGTGGAATCAAAACACCCACAGTCTGGTTGTCTTAGCAGAGAGCAGGCCTGACATTGTGTTTCCCATTGCTTCTTCAAGAGATGTGTCCTCAGTAGACAGGAGATGGCAGTCTGAACACATCAAACTAGATCCTGATCTGCTGGTCTGACTTGGTGCTCATTTCCTCCTCGAATAGAGCTGTGATGATTGCTAGCTTCCAAATTCACGATCCCTTCTTCTTCAGCTAACTATAAAATCAAGTCATTATAATAAATCCAGATTCATGTTGAAATCAATCCTCTTGTATTTCCCTTCTGTTTACTAGAGCAGATTTGACTGTATTTGTGTATACACAAAGAGAGAGAGAGAGACATTAAAATTAGACGGTTGAAACATTTGCTGTACATGACATTGAAGTACTGTCATGGAAGCTGAATTCCCCCACCCTGCCTCAGAGAATTGCATCTTTGGCAGTAGAGTCTGCAGTTTTTGAAGAAAAAACAAATTGTGTTGGTTGGTTCTTGTAGGTTATCTGGGCTGTGTAACCGTGGTCTTGGTATTTTCTTTCCTGACGTTTCGCCAGCAGCTGTGGCAGGCATCTTCAGAGGAGTAACACTGAAGGACAGTGTCTTCAGTGTGTTGGGATTCAATAAATGATAAGCTCTCCCTTATTTCTACTTAGAGTTGTGCAAAAAAAAAGAGAGTTAAATTTCAGGTTCAGATTTATTGTGCCTGATATTTTTGGGTAAACCCGAAATAAGCTGAATACCCATACTGGTAAATTTCTGTATTTGGCTTTTTTTTGGGGTTGTCTGGAAAATTCAGTTCCATTATAGCCTATGGGGATTTTGTATGATGTCCACGCAAATTAGCTTCCAAGTGGATGAAAAAGGCTGAAATGCAAGAGATAAGGCACGGAAAACATTCCTTATGGTGGCAAATGATATCCTGTGAGCAGTCCTTTATGTGGTCATGAAAAATCTGGTTCCAAGAGATGGTCACGGTACAGAATAACGAAGCCTCTACTCAGGGCAACTTTTGGAAAGCATTTTTTCATGGTGATGGTGATATTGGAGCCGGCTGAAGTCATGACCATGGGGGCTTTCTGAAGGCGATTGCTCATCCACATGGATAAAGAAATCTCCTTCGGAAGCCTGGTGAGTGGCTGTTGAAGTAAACTCTTTTAGTTAGAGGGTATACCCCGCTGTATGGGACTGGGTGAGCCCCACCTTTTAAATAACCCTATCTCAAAAGGGCCCCAAGTATGGGGCCCTAACAAAATCAGTAAAAAAAAAGGAAAGAAAGAAAAAGGAGATAAAGCACAGAGCCATGCTCTGAGCAAAAGCTTATAGCTGAACTCAAAAAGCCAAATAGGTATTCGGCTTTTTTGGGGAATCACCTATTGGGCTTTCGCTTTACCCCCAGGTTTTGGTATCCGGTAACCCCAAATCCCGAAATTTACCAAAACAGCTAATTTCAGGTTTATTTTCAGTTCGAGTTTATCGATATGCACAATTTTAATTCTACTGAATTGTAATAATTATATGCTCTTCAGTTAATAGTACATTATTAGGCATGGTGTACTAATGTTCTCATGCAATGTACCTAATTTGTAGCCCTTGTTTGGGACATATCCTTCCACAGTACCGATCTGGCTGATCAAATCACATTTTATGCATCAGTAACACAAAATAATATACCATGACTTTTGAAATTTGGAAAAATATAGGAATAGAGGCAAACTACAGGTTGCATCCAGCCAGGTTTTTCACTCCATTTGCCCTATTCCCCTCTTTCTTACCATCTTTATCCTAAATGTTTTCAAGCATTTTTTCAGCATGATTCCCCAGCTGATTAACATTTTTCCCAATATCCAGCTGTTACCTTTCCATCTGCAATTTAAACCCATTATTGTGAGTCCTATCCTGTGCTGCCAACAGGAACAGCTCCCTGCCCTGCTCTAAGTGACAGCCCTTCAAATACTTAAAGAGAGCAACCATGTCCACTCTCAACCTCCTCTTCTACAGACTAAACATTCCCAACTCCCTCAGCCTTTCCTCGTAGGGCTTGCTCTCCAGGCCCCTGATAATCCTTGTCGCTCTCTTTTGCACCCGCTTGATTCTGTCCACACCCTTTTTGAAGTGAGGCCTCCAGAACTGCACACAATACTCCAGGTGTGGCCTGACCAATTCAGAACGATGACATCTTGTGATTTTGATGTTATGCCTCTGTTGTTGCACCCCATGATTGCATTAGCTTTTTTGTTGCTGTATCACACTAGCTGCTCATATTTAATTTATGGTCCACCTGTACCCCAAGACCTTGCTCACACACACTGCTGCCCAAAAGTGTATCCCCTATCCACTATGCATGTCCCTCATTTCTGTTACCCAAATGTAGACCTCAGCACTTATCCTTGTTGAATTGCATCCTGTTTAATGAAATCAGGGTAAACAACATCATCTGCATTCCCTCGATCCAGTAAACAGGTCACTCGATCAAAGACGGAAACAAGGTTGGTCAGCAGATGCAAATTTGTGTGGATAGGACAGACTCCAGGGCTGTTGAAAAAGGGCTCCACCCCAAAAATCTCCAGGTATTTCCCAACCCGGAGCTGGCAACCCTTCTGATACCTGTTTGTGACCTATCATACTCTGATGTAGTTTGTTGCTATGCTCTCTGCTTTCTCTTTTGGATTTCTCTCAATCACTTACTTTCTTGCTTGTCCCGTTTATTTTAATTCCTTTAATCATTTTGATGGAGGTATTTTGTAGTTCAGCTGCTCCTTTACAGTGCTGGCAAACCACCATGATAGGCAGGAAATGTGAGGGTGGGCACACCCTTTGCCCACTGTGGATGAAGTGCCCATCGCGAATTAAGAACTGTTTGAATAAATAACTGCATCTAAATAAAAGATCTGCAATCGCAAAATGTATGCTATAATCACCATACCCTTTCCTTCTCCTTTTTTTCAGTTCTGAGGGTGGCTGGGTTCATTTTGCCTGACAGCAAAGAAGAAATTAATCACTAAAGTTTAAGAAAAGGCATTCCAGCCTTTGGTGACGTGACCTTTCCTGGCGAGGGCCGTCAAGCTTTCAGGGGAGGGACAGAACTGCACTCCCACCAATTACATCTTCAGAGTATCCACCCTAAGTTTGGGAAGAGGGCAAAAGGGGGAGGAGGAAAGAGTATAAGGATACTCTCACCCAGGCTGTGCCACACAGAGAGAGTGCGTGCACAGAGAGACCGATCCAGTCCACCAGTTTCCTGCTTCCACTTTGCAACAGGCTCAGGGTAAAAAACTGGGTATTGGGAGAACTTAATTGTGGGTTGTCTCTGTATCTTGGAAGATGTATCTTGGAAGGTGTCTGCAACTGTTGGACCTCTCCCTGCAGGGTTCAGCTTGCTGCATCCGTGTTATGCGTCCTGAACCTTTCATAGTTTGGGATTAGGAAGGGATGGGGGGAAACACTTCATTGCTCGCTTTTCTTATGGATTCAGCCCATAATACCGTGAAGGTTCAAGGGTTCTGATCTATCCAACTCAGTGATTGTAAAAGCAAGTAGGCATAAGACTGTGTATTTATGTAACTGCAGAAATAAAATAGGAAGATGTTTCTGTGTACAATCTGTTATAAGAAGGTACTCAAAAACAGTGCTGAAAAGGAACGGCAACTAGTCGAAATGCGGCAACTACTTCCACTTTGTCACTGCATTTAGAAATTGGGGTGCCATCCAGGCACAGTTAAAGAGGGTAGAAAAGTTATGAATTATTAGTCCCATTCAATGGGGCTTCAGCGTGGGACTCTATTCAAAATGCAAATTTGCATTTAGCATTTTCCACTTCACATTCTGCTACCTTTGGAGGCTTCTCAGGGTTTGGGTTAATGGTGGTTAACATTCCTTCGCAGGCAGTGTACTATTGCTGTTCTTTTTCTACAATATGCAGACATGAGGTGATGTTGTGTACGGGGGTGGGTGGGGTGGACGCACCCTTTGTGCACAGTGGATGAACTAAGACTTAACAGTGCCCAATGCGAATTAAGTGCTCTCCTCAGAATGTGATTCCAAATTCCCTGCATCTTGGAGATGACCAACAATACGTCAAATATCCAGAAACTCCTTTATATCAACGTGGGCGCGTTTCTCCTGAAGATAAGAGTATTTGAAACCTACTGTGGTATCCATTGCATAGCTCTACTGTCAAATACTCAATATCAGTATGTGTTAATTATCAAATAGTGTCCAATGCCAGTTTTCAAGTATAAAAATGAAAACTTGACTATGTCATGTCAAATATTTGGATAATATTCTGCCTTGGAGACAATTGGGTAAGTATTTTTTTCAATAGGACATATAAAGTTGCATTGTTTGGAGTCTTCCTTCCTTCCTTCCTTGCTTCCTTCCTTCCTTGCTTGCTTGCTTGCTTGCTTGCTTGCTTGCTTCCTTCCTTCCTTCCTTCCTTCCTTCCTTCCTCCCATGCAACTAATTACCATGCAAAAATGGCTTTCTTTCTTTCTTTCTTTCTTTCTTTCTTTCTTTCTTTCTTTCTTTCTTTCTTTCTTTCTTTCTTTCTTTCTTTCTTCTTTCTTTCTTTCTTTCTTTCTTTCTTTCTTCATAACCTTGCCTACATGGTGGGTAGTGACAGTCAGTGCAATGACAGTGTCAGAATAGGGTCTGGAAGTCCTAGGTTTGTGTCCCCAAGGTGCTCGCTGACTGACCTATAGCCCGTCATTCTCTCTTTCATCGTAATCAACATCATTGATGTCAGAGTATAATGGTGATGGGGAGAACAACATACACTGCACGGAGCTCCTTGAAAGAAGGGCAGGAGGGGGGAACAAATGAACACACAAAGCTGCCTTATACTGAGTCAGACCCTGGGTCCATCAAAGTCAGTATTGTCTACTCAGACCAGCAATGGCTCTCCAGGGTCTCAGGCAGGGGTCTTTCACATCACCTACTTGCCTAGTCCCTTTAACTGCAGATGCCGGGGATTGAACCTGGGACCTTCTGCATGCCAAGCAGATGCTCTACCAATGAGTCACAATCACTCCCCAAAATGTGCTAAATAAATTAAATGCTGGATTAAAAGTGAAGAGCCACTGGCCTCTTCCTGAATAAATCAGGAAGTCTCTTCAGACCCCAGTGATGTCCTTTTTATTGTCTTTCTGGTTTCCTGTGACTCATTCTTTCCTTCCTCTCTCATGATGTAGATGATCGTTCCACGTGGACGCTGGCTTTCTCTGTTCACGCTCACTTGCTGCCTGGCTGTGTTTCTCAATGCTGTTGGGAGCACGTACTTACCTCCGCCCCCATACCCCGGACCAAATTCTTCGGACGAGGTATTTGATGCGTATATGCGAGCACTCGAACGGTATATTGATGAAGCCTCCCTCCTAAGGTAAGTGGAATGTATTTATTGTGGCCTACATAGCCGCAGAGTGGTAAGCTGCAGCACTGCAGTCAAACGCTCTGCTCACAACCTGAGTTTGATCCCAACAGAAGTCGGTTTCAGGTATCTGACTTGGCCTTACATCCTTACAAGGTTGCCATCATGCCGTTTCTCTCAGTGTGCATACAAAGAGACACAGGAGGTGTGGTGACATTGTTCTCTGGTACATGCACATTAGCTGCAGGTCCTTCCAGTAAGGAACTCACAATCAAGCAGGTAGGCTTCTGACCCACAGCCTGACCACTACTCTATGATAATAATGGCCATTGAAAATAGCTTTGAATTCTTGTTGGAGATAGTCTCTAATCATTTGCCAAACCCCCCCCCCCTTTATACCAATGAAGAAGAAAATGTTAAAGAGGGGTTTTCCTTCTTGGACTGAGGGTCAGCATCTCATTGTAAGTCACTGCGACACTCAGGATTCCCGAAGAGGCACCTTCTGTTTGAGATGGACTTAAACAAAATGCCTGAGTTGGCTAAAATCCAGAATGCTAGTTGTCTAAGAGTCACTGAACTAGTTGACTAAATGTCCTTTTCATTTTTCACTCAGATATAGCAAGCGGTCCAGTAGCCGGATGCTCTGAGAAGGTTCGTCTTAACAGCTCAGACTGTTGAACCAAAAG
The DNA here is from genome assembly GCF_029931775.1 of Euleptes europaea. Taxonomy (NCBI): domain Eukaryota; kingdom Metazoa; phylum Chordata; class Lepidosauria; order Squamata; family Sphaerodactylidae; genus Euleptes; species Euleptes europaea. The sequence goes on from NC_079329.1 coordinate 23,079,108, forward strand.
GTAAGTCTGACCACAGGCCCAGGCTGCCCAGATATTTGCTGTCAAGTAGGATTTGGTACCCACTGCTTACCTCTTAAAATGCTGGATACTTAGCATTCTTCTGAAATTGGGCCCAATATGTTTTTGAAATATGCAGGAGATAAAAAATAAGGCCGAGGCCAATGCTTCAAAATACATAAACAAGACCAATTCTTCAGGGGAATCTGTAGTTATTACAGTAGTCCTTCAAACAAACATAAATCCTGTAGCAAGTTGCTCATTTGCTTGTTTAAGGGATTACTGTAATACCTCCAGATTCCCCTGAAGGAGCCTCTTGGGCGAAACGCATAGGGAAATTCTATTCTGCCTAATAAATTTTTTAAACCTATTTTGCACCATTGTCTTCGGACTTATTTTTATCACCTGTTCCTGGTGCAGCACTTTTTTCTCTCTTTGAAATATGCAGCTCAGTGGGGAAGACGTGCCACTCTGCAAACAGCCAAGGATCTCCCTCCCTCTCTCCCTCCCACCTAGGATCTCAGGAAAGAATATATGGTTGTCTTTCACACTTTAGGTTGGATCCTACCAACTTTTCTGCTGGTGGAAACAAAAAGAGAAGGGACCCCTTTTAGGTTCCAAAATGACAATGCCACGGAATCTGGGTGCCCTGTGTACTAAAGCCAGACAGGATGAGGGTTGCAATGAGGCTAGAGATTGGTTGAGGTAGAGTAGGATAACTGACAGGATCCAACCCTTTTACTTCACAAGAACCTTGTAAAATAGATTTGGCTGAGGGACAGAGTGAGAGAGAGAGACATCGTCCCCTTTCGGATTCCCATTATAAACCGGATGTTATACTTTGTTGGCCCGATTCCAAGTAAAATGTTTCAGGATGGGTGTTTCATAGAAGTTATTTCAATTTGAATATGAGCTGGCTCTGAAGAGCTCTGGGTATTTCAAGAAGTGTTTTAAGGTTAGTGCAGTAGCACTATAGCTCTATAGCTCTATAGCACCATAGCAATCCAATGCATCCAAATACTGGTGATATAGCTCTGAATTGCTATATCATTCATTCCGCATTCAGATGCATTGGATTGCTTTGGTGGTCTAGCAGTATAGCACTAACCTTAGAAGGTTAAAAAAAGCTGAAAAAGAACATGCCGCTGAAAATGCCGGAAAACAGTGGTCCTTTCAGAAGCACTTCAGACATTTTAATCAGCACATTGGAGGTATTCAGATTAAGCACAGGGAAGACCAGAAAACTGGAAAAAGCCATTTTTATAAAAAAAATGGCTGTGCCCAGGGGTGCCAAGAAAACACAAGTGGCTTTGTCTGAAAAGGTTTTAAAAATGCATTAGCAGCCAGAAGCCAAAACAATTGTGTCGGAAATGACACAAAAATTCCATTAGCAACCGACTGCTCAAACGGATTGTAAGGGCAGTTTGAAAGGGGCTACTAAGAGACTGACTCCCAGTGACTTTCATCGCTGTGGGGATACCAAAGACCTGGTATCAGATTCATCTGTGACAATGCTAGCTTGGAGTGCGTGGCTTGAAGTAGAACAGGGGGAATCCCATCTATAACCGTCTAATGTGTTTCCGTTGCTTCTTTCAGGGACATGTCCCCAGAGGACAGGAGAAGACAGCGTACGATTAGTAAAAATGAATCCTGATCTCTCCAGATGATTCTCATTCCTTCTTCTATTGACGTCATGATGATTGTTTGCTTCCAAATTTACAATCCCTTCTTCTTCACCTAACTGTAAAATCAAGTCATTGTAATAAAACAAGGTTCATGTTGAACTAAATCTTCCTGTTTTTCAGCCCTCTTTACTTGAGTTCACTTGATTGTACATAAACTAACATGAGAGGTGGAAAAATCTGTCTTTACTGTCTTTCCCATTATCTCCATAGCTGAATATTATTTGAATATTGACGACACCCAATAATATCTGTAATATTTGAAACCTGATATTTGACAATTTTTGATCACTGACATGCAATGGTATTTAGAGTTTGACAGTATACCTATACTATCGGATATCACAGTAGGTTTCAATTACTTTTATCTTCAGAAAATTCATCCACATAAATATAAAGGAGCTTCTGCATGTCTGACACATCCCTGGACATCTCCAAGCTGCATAGGACTCTGAGGGCCATTTTGAGGCGAACAATTAAGTCCTCATTATCCAAGACGTGTGACATGAGTCGGATTGAGGGTTCCCCAATCTGATTTAGTCACACGTATGACAGAGGTTTCACCATCAAAAATGAAGTAGGTCCTGATTCTGATCCAGAGTGGATTGGAGCTGGAGGAGAGGCTTCATCCTTCCCACCTGTGCTGTGTTTGCAAGCTGAAATGGCTGCTGGGGGAGCGGGGGCTGTTTGTCCTGCTCCCTCACGTAACCCAAGACACATGGACCCAGAAGTGGGATGAAAAGGGCCCGTGATCATTTTTGCTTTCGGGGGGGGGGGGGCAATAGATCTCATCTCACACACTGTGATTAAAAATGCATGCCCTCCAACACCAGCATAGCATCCCCCTGCGGCTGCAGCCACACATTCTTGAATAGGCACTGTCTATCAAGTAAGCTTGGCTGCCAAGCACATAACTTCTGAGAAGGCTGTTGAGTTTCCCATTGCTTCTTTCAGAGATGTGTCCTCAGTAGACAGGAGATGGCAGTCTGAACACAGCAAACGAGATCCTGATCTGCTTGTCCAACTCAGTGCTCATTTCCTCCTCCAATAAAGCCACGATGATTGCTAGCTTCCAACTTCACAATTCCTTTATCTTCAGCTAACTGTAAAATCAAGTCGCTATAATAAATCAAGATTGAAATCAAACCGCTTGTATTTCCCTTCTGTTTACTAGAACATACTTGACTGTATGTGTGTGTGTACACACACACACACAAATTAGATGCTTGAAACATTTGCTATACATGACATTGAAATTCTGTCATCGAAGCTTAATTTCCCCACCCTGCCTCAGCGAATTGCATCTTTGGGGGTAGTCTACAGTTTTTGAGGAAAAAAACCCAGGTTGTGTTGGAATTCAAGAAATGAGAAGCTCTCCCTTAATTCTACTTAGGGTTGTGCAAAAAAATAATAATTAAATTTCAGGTTTGGATTTATTGTGCCTGATATTTTTTGGTAAACCCGAAAGAAGCTGAATAGCCATACTGGTAAATTTCCATATTCGGCTTATTTTTGGGTTTTCTGAAAAATTCAGTTCCATTATAGTCTATAGGGATTTTGTATGATGTCCATGCAAATTAGCTTCCAAGTGGATGAAAAAGGCTTAAATGCAAGTGAAAAAAGGCACGGAAAAAATTCCTTATGGTGGCAAATGACATCCTGTGAGCAGTCCTTTACGTGGTCATGAAAAATCTGGTTCCAAGAGATGGTCACGGTACAGGGAAATGAAGCCTCTACTCAGAGCAACCTTCTTTTGAAAAGCAGGTTTTCATGGGGTGGTGGTGATGATATCGGAGCCAACTGAAGTCCATGACCATGGGGGCTTTCTGAAGGAGATTGTCATCCACATGGATGAAGAAATCTCCTTCGGAAGCCTGGCTCTTTTAGTTGGAGGGTATATCCCCCTGTACGGAACTGGCTGAGCCCCACCTTTTAAATAACCCTATCTCAAAAGGTAACAAAATCAGTCAAAAAAAAGGAAAGGAAAGGAAAGGAAAGGAAAGGGAAGGGAAGGGAAGGGAGGGGAGGGGAGGGGAGGGGAGGGGAGGGAAGGAAGGAAGGAAGGAAGGAAGGAAGGAAGGAAGGAAGGAAGGAAGGAAGGAAGGAAGGAAGGAAGGAAGGAAGAAAGAAAGAAAGAAAGAAAGAAAGAAAGAAAGAAAGAAAGAAAGAGAGAGAGAGAGAGAGAGAGAGAGAGAGAGAGAGAGAGAGAAAGCACAGAGCCATGCTCTGAGCAAAAGCGTAAAGCCAAACTCAAAAAGTTGAATATATATTCAGCTTTTTCAGGAATCGCCTATTCGGCTTTGGCTTTATCCCCAGGATTTGGGATCTGGTAAACCAGAATCCTGAAATTTACCGAAATAGCTAATTTCAGGTTTATTTTCAGTTCGAGTTTATCGATATGCACAATTTTAATTCTACTGAATTGTAATAATTTTATACTCTTCAGTTAACAGTACATTATTAGGCATGGCTTACTAATGTTCTCATGCAATGTACCTAATTTGTAGCCCTTGTTTGAGACGTATCCTTCCACTGTATTGATCTGGCTGATCAAATCACATTTTATGCATCTGTAACACAAAATAATAAACCATGACTTCTGAAATTTGGAAAATTATAGGAATTGATGCAAACTACAGGTTGGATCCAGCCAGTCTTTTCACTCCATTTGCCCTGTTCCCCCCTTAATAGTACATTATTAGGCATGGTGTACTAATGTTCCCATACAATGTACCTAATTTGTAGCCCTTGTTTGAGACGTATCCTTCCACTGTATTGATCTGGCTGATCAAATCACATTTTATGCACCAGTAACACAAAATAATATTCCATTACTTCTGAAATTTGGAAAATTATAGAAATTGATGCACACTACAGGTTGGATCCAGCCAGCCTTTTCACTCTATTTGCCCTGTTCCCCCATTTATTACCATCTCTATCCTACATGGTTCCAGCATTTTTTCAGCATGATTCTCCAGAAGCTAGAGATCAGTTCACCTGGGAAAAAAGGCTGCCTTGGCAATTGGACTCTATGGCATTGAAGTCCCTCCCTCACCCCAAACCCCACCCTCCTCAGGCTCTGCCCCCAAAATCTCCAGGTATTTCCAACTAGGGCTGTCGATTCGGTTGGTCCCGAACAGAAAAACAGCTGAATTTTCCCCGTTTCGGCAGTTTCTAGTTCGGATGGAACCGAATTAAAAAAAGGCGGGAAAACAAGAAACTGAATTCGGCATGTTTGGGGCAATCGCCAAATAAATTCAGCAAATTCGGGGGCTCCGAATCAGCATAACCATAAAGGCATTAAAAACACATTCCTGCCTTTCTGCGGCTCTGGGGGGGCATGTTTGGAGGTAGGGTCCCAAAATTTCAGTGTAGCTTGAGGGAACTTTTCTTGCAAGAACCCCCAAGTTTTGTAAAGATTGGGTCAGGGGGTCCCAAGATATGGGGCCCGGAAAGGGTCCCCCTGAAATGGCCCACAGGTATAAAGGCATTAAAAACACATTCACACCTTTCCGTGGCTCCGGGGGGCATTTTTGAAGGTAGAGACCCCAAACCTTTAGCGTAGCTTGAGGTGACCCTTCTTGCAAGAACCCCCAAGTTTGGTGACGATTGGGGTAGGGGGTCCCAAGTTATGGGGCCTGGAAGGGGTCCCCCACCCATCTGCCCATTACAGCCTTTAAAACCACTTTCGAGTTGGGCCGTACCATTACCCCGGCCCGGGGGTCTGGTCTGGTGGTTGCCTCAGCAGTTGGGCCATACCGTTACCCCGGCCTGGGGGTCTGGTTGCCTCGGCAGTTGGGCTGTACCATTACCCTGGCCCGGGGGTCTGACTAAAAGGCAATTAATCCCGAGTTATGGGGTCCCCTCCATCCACCCATTGGAATGAATGGGAGCAGGCAATCCTTAACGTGCATCTAGAGAGTGGCAAATCCAAGGCAAAACCTCCCGTGCCAGAGAGTATGTGTGTGTGAGTCTGCTAGAATCGTATTGCATTACTCCTGAGTCCTCCCAGTCCCTGCTCCTGATAGAAGAGAAGAAGACATCCACAGTAAGACCCATTTGGGGGCTTATCTCTATAATTCTCTATATATTTTTTTCCTGTATGTGTGTGTGTGGGGGGGATTCTGTGTGTGTGTGTGTGTGTATGTGTGTGTGTGTATGTGTGTGTGAGGGGGAAGCCAAAGGGGGGTGGGTTTACCTGTTCTGCTAGGGGGTGGGCTTGATTGCCTCTGTGTGGGACTGTGCTTTCTACTGTTTTCACCAGTTGCCAACTTCGTGTGGAGTTAACTGTGGGTCAGTGAGTCTCTCTCTGGCTGGTTCCTATTGTTTCCAATGGGCTGTGCAGCTGCTCCTGTTGTTTCGAATGGGCTAGCCTGTCATTCGTTTTAGTCATCCCCTGTAAATGTATTTCAGTGGAGTCAATGCAAGTCAACCGACATTCCCCTCTCCCATTCTCTTCAATGGGCTGGGCAGTCTCTCCCATTGCTTCCAATGGGCTGACTTGTCATTCGTTTTAGTACATCTCTTTTAATGGCTTTATTCCAATGGGCAGATGGGGGACCCCTTCTGGGCCCCATAACTCGCCCCCCCGACCCAATCTTCACAAAACATTTGAGTTCTTGCAAGAAGGGTCCCCTCAAAGTACGCTGAGATTTTGGGACCTCTACGTCCAAACATGCTCCCCCAGAGCTGCGGAAAGGCACAAATGTGTTTTTAATGCCTTTATTCCTGTGGGCGATTTGGGGGGGACCCCTTCCGGGCCCCATATCTCGGGACCCCCTGACCCAATCTTTACAAAACTTGGGGGTTCTTGCAAGAAGGGTCCCCTCAAGCTACGCTGAAATTTTGGGACATGTACCTTCAAAAATGTCCCCCCCTGGAGCCAAGAAAAGGCACAAATATGTTTTTAATGGCTTTTTTCAGCCAAATTTCCCCCCGAACATGGAACTTGGCACCGAATTCCACGGATCCGAATCGGGGGAGTTCGGACTTCAGCATTTCTGGAATAAAAAAGGGCCGAATTTTGCCGAATCCAAATTTTACTGAATTTTTTTCCCCCAACAGCCCTATTTCCAACCTGGGGCTGGCAACCCAAGTAGGTTTGATCAGTTCTGATTAGCAGAATCTCTCCACGGTCTCAAGCAGAGGTCTTTCCTAACCCTGCTATTTTACAGTATAATCCTGAGAATACTTCTCCGGGTGTAAGCTAGTATTTCCAGCCTCCAGGTGGTGGCTGGAGATCTCCTGCTATTACAACTGATATCAAAGAATCATAGAATGGAAAGGGGCCATACAGGTCATCTAGTCCAACCCTCTGCTCAATGCAGGATTAGCCAAAAGCATCTTTGACAAATGCTTTTCCATCCTCTGCTTGAAGACTGCAAGTGAGGGGGAGCTCGCCACCTCCCTAGGCAGTTGATTCCCCTGTCGAAAAACTCTTACTGTAAAATTTCCCCCCCAATATCCAGACGTTAGCTTTCTACCCGCAGTTTAATCACATAATTACGAGTCCTATCCTCTGCTGCCAACAGGAAGAGCTCCCTGCCCTCCTCTAAGTGACAGCCCTTCAGATACTTAATGAGAGCAATCATGTTCCCTCTCAACCTCCTCTTCTACAGACTAAACATTCCCAACTCCCTCAGCCTTTCTTCGTAGGGCTTGGTCTCCAGGCCCCTACTCATCCGTGTCACTCTCTTCTGTACCCGCTTGATTCTGTCCATACCCTTTTTGAAGTGAGGCCTCCAGAACTGCACAGAATACTCCAGGTGTGGCCTGACCAATTCAGAACTATGACCTCTTGTGATTTTGATGTTATGCCTCTGTTGTTGCATCCCAAGATCGCATTAGCTTTTTTGTTGCTGCATCACACTAGCTGCTCATATTTAACTTATGGTCCGCCTGTACCCCAAGACCTTGTTCACACACGCTGCTGCCCAAAAGTGTATCCACCATCCAGTATGCATGTCCCTCATTTCTGTTACCCAGATGCAGACCTCAGCACTTATCCTTGTTGAATTGGATCCTGTTTACTGAAATCCAGGTAAACAACATCAACCGCATTCCCTCGATCCAGTAAACGAGTCACTCGATCAAAGAAGGAAACAAGGTTTTCGTCTAGACATTAGGAAGAATTTTCTAACAGAGCAGTTCCTCAGTGGAACAGGCTTCCTTGGGAGGTGGTAAGCTCTCCTTCCCTGGAGGTTTTTACGAAGAGGTTAGATGGCCATCTGTCAGCAATGCTGATTCTGTGACCCTAGGCAGATGATGAGAGGGAGGGCATCTTGGCCATCTTCTGGTCACTAGGGGTGTGGAGGGGGGAGGTAGTTGTGAATTTACTGCATTGTGCATGGGGTTGGACTTGATGGCCCTGGTAGCCCCTTCCAACTCTATGATTCTATGATTTTAAGGTTGGTCAGCAGATGCAAATTTGTGTGAATAGGGCAGACTCCAGGGCTGTTGAAAAAGGGCTCCACCCCAAAAATCTCCAGGTATTTCCCAACCCAAAGCTGGCAACCCTTCTGAGACCGGTTTGTGGCCTATCATACTCTGATGTATTTTGTTGCTATGCTCTCTGGTTTCTCTTTTGGATTTCTCTCGATCACTTTTAATTTCTTGGTTGTCCTGTTTATTTTAATTCCTTGAATCATTTTGATGGTGGTATTTTGTACTTCAGCTGCTCCTTTACAGTGCTGGCAAACCACCATGATAGGCAGGTAATGTGTGGGCACACCCTTTGCCCACAATGGATGAAGTAAGACTTAGCAGTGCCCTACTGTAATTAAGAACTGTTTGAATAAATAAATGCATGTAAATAAAATCACAAAATGTATGCTATAATCACCATACCCTTCTCCTCTTTTTTTCTGAGGGTGGCTGGATCCGTTTTGCCTGGCAGCAAAGAAGAAATTAATCACTAAAGTTTAAGAAAAGGCATTCCGGCCTTTGGTGACATGACCTTTCCTGGCGAGGGCCGTCAAGCTTTCAGGAGAGGGACAGAACTGCACTCCCACCAATTACATCTCCAGAGTATGCACCCTAAGTTTGGGAAGAGGGCAGAAGGGGGAGGAGGAAAGAGTATAAGGATCCTCTCACCCAGGCTGTGCCACACAGAGAGAGTGCGTGCACAGAGAGACCCATCCAGTCCACCAGTTTCCTGCTTCCACTTTGCAACAGGCTCAGGGTAAAAAACTGGGTATTGGGAGAACTTAATTGTGGGTTGTCTCTGTGTCTTGGAAGATGTATCTTGGAACGTGTCTGCATCTGTTGGACCTCTCCCTGCAGGGTTCAGCTCGCTGCATCCGTGTTATGCGTCCTGAACCTTTCATAGTTTGGGATTAGGAAGGGATGGGGGAAAACACCTCATTGCTCGCTTTTCTTATGGATTCAGCCCATAATGCCGTGAAGGTTCAAGGGTGCTGATCTATGCAACTCGGTGATTGTTAAAGCAAGTAGGCTTAAGGCTGTGTATTTATGTTAACTGGAGAAATAAAATAGGAAGATGTTTCTGTGTACCATCTGCTATAAGAAGTTCCTCAGAAACACCTCTGCAAAGGAACGACAACTAGTCGAAATGCGGCAACTACTTCTACTTTGTCATTGCATTTAGAAATTGGGGTACCATCCAGGCACAATTAAACAGGATAGAAAAGTCAAGAATTATTAGTCCCACTATGTCTTGTCAAATATTTGGGTAATATTCAGCCATGGAGACAATGGGATATGTATTGTTGAAGGCTTTCACGGTCAGAGTTCATTGGTTCTTGTAGATTATCCGGGCTGTGTAAACCGTGGTCTTGGTATTTTCTTTCCTGACATTTCGCCAGCAGCTGTGGCAGGCATCTTCAGAGGAGTAACACTGAAGGACAGTGTCTCTCAGTGTCAAGTGTGTAGGAGGAGTAATATATAGTCAGAAAGGGGTTGGGTTTGAGCTGAATCATTGTCCTGCAAAAAGTAACAAAGGTAATGTGCTAATCATTGTCCTGTAAGTATCAAGATAATGTGCTAATGAGGGTGTGGTATGTTAATATGGAACCATTGTATCCTGAAGTGATCTGTTAATGTGTGAAATCCAAAGCTAATCTGCATGGCTATTGTGGACTGTAGTCTTTGTTAGTCTGGAGGTAGGAAGAGTAATATATAGTCAGAAAGGGGGGGTTGAGCTGAATCATTGTCCTGCAAAAAGTATCAAAAGTAATGTGCTAATCATTGTCTTGTAAGTATCAAGATAATGTGCTAATGAGGGTGTGGTATGTTAATATGGAACCATTGTATCCTGAAGTGATCTGTTAATGTGTGAAATCCAAAGCTAATCTGACTGTACTACAATGGATACAATGGTTCCATATTAACATACCACACCCTCATTAGCACATTATCTTGATACTTACAGGACAATGATTAGCACATTACCTTTGTTACTTTTTGCAGGACAATGATTCAGCTCAAACCCAACCCCTTTCTGACTATATATTACTCTTCCTACACACTTGACACTGAGAGACACTGTCCTTCAGTGTTACTCCTCTGAAGATGCCTGCCACAGCTGCTGGTGAAATGTCAGGAAAGAAAATACCAAGACCACGGTTACACAGCCCGGATAATCTACAAGAACCAGTGGGATATGTATTTTTTTCAATATGAAAATAAAGTTGCATTGTTTGGAGTCTTTCTTTCTTTCTTTCTTTCTTTCTTTCTTTCTTTCTTTCTTTCTTTCTTTCTTTCTTTCTTTCTTTCTTTCTTTCTTTCTTTCTTTCTTTCTTTCTTTCTTTCATAACCTTGTCTATGTGTAGGGTTGCCAGATCCCTCTTTGTCAACGGTAGAAGGTTTTTTGGGGCGGAGCCTCAGGAGGGTGGGGTTTGGGGAGCAGAGGGACTTTAATGCTGTAGAGTCCAGTTGCCAAAACAGCCATTTTCTCCAGGTGATCTGATCTCTATTGGCTGGAGATCAGTAATAATAGCAGGAGCTCTCCAGCTAGTATCTGGAGGTTGGCAACCCTACCTATTTGGTGGGTAGTGACAGTCTGTGCGATGACGGTGTCAGAATAGGGTCTGGAAGTCCTAGGTTTGCATCTCCAAGATGCTTGCTGACTGACCTATAGCCCGTCATTCTCTCTTTCACTGTAATCTCCATCATTGATGTCAGAGAATAATGGTGATGGGGAGAACGACATACACTGCACAGAGCTCCTTGAAAGAAGGGCAGGAGGGGGGAACAAATGAACACACGAAGCTGCCTTATACTGAATCATACCCTGGGTCCATCAAAGTCAGTGTTGTCTACTCAGACCGGCAGTGGCTCTCCAGGGTCTCAGGCACGGGTCTTTCACATCACCTACTTGCCTAGTCCTTTTAACTGCAGATGCCGGGGATTGAACCTGGGACCTTCTGCATGCCAAGCAGATGCTCTACCACTGAGCCACAGCCCCTCCTCCAAATGTGCTAAATAAAATTAAATGCTGGATTAAAAGTGAAGAGCCACTGGCCTCTTCCTGAATAAATCAGGAAGTCTCCTCAGACCCCAGTGACGTCCTTTTTATTGTCTTTCTGGTTTCCTGTGTCTCATTCTTTGTTTCCTCCCTCATGATGTAGATGATCGTTCCACGTGGACGATGGCTTTCTCTGTTCACCCTCACTTGCTGCCTGGCTGTGTTTCTAATTGCTGTTGTGAGCTCGTACCCACCTCCACCCGTACACCCCGGACCATATGCTTCAGATGAGGAATTTAATGCGTATATCCATGCAGTCCAACGCTATATTACTCTAGTCACCCGACAAAGGTAAGTGGAATGTATTTATTGTGGCCTACATACCAACAAAGTGGTGAGCTGCATCACTGCAGTCAAAAGCTCTGCTCACAACCTGAGTTTGATCCCAACAGAAGTCGGTTTCAGGTATTCGACTTGGCCTTACATCCTTCCAAGGTTGGTAAAATGAGTACCCACTTGGGGGTAAAGTGTTGACGACTGGAGAAGGCAATGGCAGACCACCCCGTAAACAGAGTCTGCCTAGTAAACATTGTAATGTGATGTCACCCCTGGGTCAGTAATCACCCGGTGCTTGCACAGGGCTCTACCGTTACCTTTGCCTTTTTACAACCCTCTTCATCTCAACAGCTCAGTGCATTCAAGCATAGACTAATGGGAGCAAATATTTCTAAAATTTAACTGGCCTAGTGTTCAGGTATATTTCCTGGGGATGGGAACTCCTCAAAACTAAAGAAGTTGCCCAAAGCACCATTTCTGCACGTATGGGATGCTTAGCCAAGGTCCAGCAGGCGTATCCTAGTTTAAAAGCTCTGAGTGGCTTTCAGCCCATCCCCAAAGCCAACATTTCAAAGAATCGAAGAACTAATAGTAGCCCAAATACCATCTTGTGAAAAGCCTGCTCAAATGGCAGAAGTATCTAGCGCTGCCACTGTTTCAGGCAGATGTATCTGTGCAACTTAGATTGCCATGAGCCACCCGCACAGAAAAGCTGCTTGCCGAGGAAATCAGCTGGAGGTGGCTCAAACAAGCGAGCCAAGGCATGTGGTACAGGGAGAGGAAAAAAGATCAATCCCCAGTGGGCCACTTCTTCCATCCTGTTGGTATCTAAGGCTAGCACATAGGCTGCCTTCAGGGAGAACTCCTGGGGCTTTGCTTCTAGCATTTAGCAATGGAAGTTGACAGGACTCACCTGAAACTAGGGTTTCCAGGTCCCTCTTTTCCACAGGCTGGAAGTTTTTGGGGGCAGAGCCTGAGGAGGGTGGGGTTTGGGGAGGGGAGGGACTTCAATGCCAAAGAGTCCAATTGCCAATTCAGAGTCTTGTGACAGGAAGGAGAGGCATATGAGTGTCTGATTTTGCCTGTGGTAAAAAGGTATCTTCACCATTGAGTGGCCTCGCCACCATCATGCCATTGCTCTTAGTGTGCATACAAAGAGACGCAAGAGGTGTGGTGGCATTGTTCTCTGGCACATGCTCATTGGCTGCAGTTCCTTCCAGTAAGGAACTCACAATCCATAAACAGGCTAAAATCCAGCATGCTGGTTGTCTAAGATACACTGAACTAGTTGAGTAAAGGTACTTTTCATTTTTAACTCAGATATGGCAAGCGGTCCATTAGCCGGATGCTCTGAGAAGGTTCATCCACCAGCTCGGACTGTTGAACCCAAAAGGTAAGTCTGAACAATGGCCCAGGCTGCCCAGATGTTTGCTGACAAGTAGGATTTGGAACCCATTGCTTACCTCTTAAAATGCTGGATACTTAGCATTCTTCTGAAATTGGGCCCAATATGTTTTTGAAGCATGCAAGCGATAAAAAAAAAAAAAGACTCTAAAGCACCATAGCAATCCAATGCATCCAAATGCTGGTGATATAGCACTGAACTGCTATATAATTCATTTAGCATTTAGATGCATTGAATCACTATGGTGATCTAGCGCTATAGCACTAGCGTTAGAACATTAAAAGAGATGCCAAAAAAGGCAGGAAAAAGCCATCCTTTCGGAAGCACACAAGACATTTTAAACAGCACAATGCAGTGATTCAGTAGCACAGGGAAGAACTGAAAATGGGAGAAAGCTGATAAAGCCATAAAAAATGGCTGAGCCCCAGGTTGCCAATGAGAAACAAGTGGCTTTGCCTGAGAAGGTTTTACAAACTTCGTTCGCAGCTGGAAGCCAAAACGGTTGTGTCGGAAATGATACAAAAAATCCGTTAGCAACCGACTGCTCAAACGGATTGTAAGGGCAGTTTGAAAGGGGCTACTGAGAGAATGTCTCCCAGTGAGTTTTGTGGCTGTGGGGATACCAAAGACCTGGTATCAGATTCCTCTGTGACAATGCCAGCTTTGGAGTGTGTGGCTTGAAGGAGAACTGGGGGAATCCCTTCTATAACCGTCTAACGTGTTTCTGTTGCTTCTTTCAGGGACATGTCCCCAGAGGACAGGAGAAGACAGCATACGATTAGCAAAAATGAATCCTGATCTCTCCAGATGATTCTCATTCCTTCCATTGAAGTCATGATGATTGTTTGCTTCCAAATTTACAATCCCTTCTTCACCTAACTGTAAAATCAAGTCATTATAATAAATCAAGATTCATGTTGAGCTAAATCTTCCTGTTTTTCAGCCCTCTTTACTGGAGCTCACTTGTTTGAACATAAACTAACATTAGAGGTGGAAAAATCTGCTGGAACGCTCTGTATCCCGTTTCACTATCTTTCCCATTAACTCCATAGCTGAAAGTTAGCTGAATACTGATGACACCCAATAATATTTGTAATATTTGAAACCTGATATTTGACACTATTTGATAGCTGACACGCAATGACATTTGGCATTTGACAGTATACCTATACTATAGGATATCACAGTAGGTTTCAATTACTTTTATCTTCAGAAAATTCATCCACATAGATATGAAGAAGCTTCTGCATGTCTGACACATCCCTGGACGTCTCCAAGCAGCAGAGGACTTTGAGGCCCATTTAAAGGGGAACAGTTAGGTCCTCATTACCCAAGATGTGTGTAACATGAGTCGGGTTGAGGTCTGCCATAAAAAATGAAGTGGGTCCTGATTCTGACCCAGAGTGCAGCAGGGCTGGAAGAGAAGCGTTAGCCTTCCTGCTAGGGTTGCCAGGTCCCTCTTTGCAGCTAGTGGGAGATTTTGGGGGCAGAGCCTGAAGAGGGCGGGGTTTGGGGAGGAGAGGGACTTCAATGCTATAGAGTCCAAACGCCATAGCATCCATTTTCTCCAGGTGAACTGATCTCTGTGTTGCAAGGATAAAGTGGAGGAGGTAGGCCAGCGTGAGATGAAATGTGATAAGCAGATCCATGAGTGGGCCAGATCCCCGAAACAACATACTTCACTTCCTCCATCTCCTAGTCTGGCTGATACATGTTTTGTCTTTTCTGACACTATATACATGCCTTCACGCCCATCCAGGAAAATCTGGGTGGGAAGCTGCTTTATACGGAATGAGACTTTGGCCTCTCAAATCCAGTGCTGCCTTTTGAAAGTATGAGGCAATAATCTTTTCCAAGTTGGCTACCTGAGCTCTGTTTGACTGGTGGGGCTGCCAGGTCCCTCTTCGCTACTGGCAGGAGGTTTTTGGGGTGGAGCCTGAGGAAGGCGGAGGGGAGGGACTTCAATGCCACAGAGTCCAAAGCAGCCATTTTCACCTGGTGAACTGATCTCTATCAGCTGGAGATCAGTTGTAACAGCACATCTCCAACTAGTATCCGGAGCTTGGCAACACTATTGACTGCCTATGTCAGGCTGGATCAGACTATAAGGGCCCATTTGTTTATCCACGCAGCAGCTCTCTGTAGTTCATGGTGCACCATCCAGAAGAAGTCCAGTGAGAATGAAGGAGGCCTGATCTTTGTAGTAATACCACCATCATGTCCTCATTCACATATATACTATTTTGGAACTCCATAGAATCACATTGGGATGACCAAGGCAGAACAATAAAGCCAGCGTGGTGTAGTCGTCAAGAATGGCAGACTCTAATCTGGTGAACCAGGTTGGTTTCCCCACTCCTACACATGAAGCCAGCTGGGTGACCTTGGGCTAGTCATGGTTCTCTGGACTCTTTCAGCCTCACCTACCGCACAAGGTGTCTGTTGTGGGGAAAGGAAGGAAAGGAGATTGTAAGCTCATTTGATGCGCCTTAAAAAGTAGAAAAAGTTGGCATGTAAAAACCCACTCTTCTTCTTCTTCTTCTTCTTCTTCTTCTTCTTCTTCTTCTTCTTCTTCTTCTTCTTCCATGTCTTGAAAATTGGGCTGGACAGACTTGGGTTCTTTAAGGTAAAGGTAAAGGTCCCCTGTGCAAGCACCGGGTCATTCGTGACCCCTAGTGACAATTTAAAAAAACACACCGAGCTTTTGAAGAAAAAAATAGGTTGTGTTGGGATTCAACAAATGATATGTTCTCCATTAATTCTACTGAAGTGTAATGATGATATGCTCTTCAGTTAATAGTTCATTATTAGGCATGGTGTACTAATGTTCTCATGCAATGTGCCTAATTGGTAGCCCTAGTTTGGGACATATCCTTCCACTGTACCGATCTGGCTGATCAAACAACATTTTATGCTTCAGTAGCAGAAAATAATGTACCCTGACTTCTGAAATTTGGAAAATTATAGGAATAGATGCATGATTTATCAACAAATATGGAGGGAGAGTTGAGGGCAGCAGGAAAAGAGGAAGACCCAACAAGAGATGGATTGACTCAGTAAGGGAAGCCACAACCCTCAATTTGCAAGAACTGAGCAAAATTGTCAAAGATAGGACATTGGGGAGGACTTTGATTCATAGGGTCACCATGAATCAGAAGTGGCTTGACGGCACACACATAGAGGAAGAGTGCTGAGTTGTAAAGAGGGATTTCATTGGCAATTAAGATCTCCAAAATTCTTCTATGGGGAGAGGCTTTCCACAGATCTGATGTTTTGTTCTCCAGCATGCTCAGAGACATTCCATTTCATGGTACTCTACTGTGAAGAGACATTATGACACAATGCAACCCTTCTCATTGGTTACAATAAGCTTGTGATGTCACCACTCAGGTCAAGTTTAATGGCTCTATTTAGATACTTTGGGATTTTCCCAACCCATATTGTTTATACTATTGTGTTGGAGGGAAGATTCAAGAAAATCCCTTACGAACAGAGATTATGCACCTTCCCACAAAAAGAAATCGAATCGATAAGAGCATGTGGTTTTTGAATGCACCTTACATAACAAAATTGGTAGCGAAACTATCAGACCATTGCTAGAAAGGTTTCCCGGAAGATCTAATAAAGTTATGCTTGAATATCTTCTGTCAGAGAAGAACCACCGTACGACACGATTGGTTGCCTCATTTTGCACCCTGGTCTGTAATCATAAAAAAAGTGGGAAGGGCCTTCAACACTGAGGAGTGGCAGTTATTCCAGTCACCAGTGGCGTAGCATGGGGGGTGCAGGGGGGGCCGGCCACACCGGGCGCAACATCTGGGGGGCACGCTCGCACTCGCAGCTCTCTGCCCCGAGGGGCCGGGTCTCCATGGCTGGGGGAGGGGGGGCAGACCCCCCCCCGTCCCCA
This sequence comes from Euleptes europaea, assembly GCF_029931775.1. Taxonomy (NCBI): domain Eukaryota; kingdom Metazoa; phylum Chordata; class Lepidosauria; order Squamata; family Sphaerodactylidae; genus Euleptes; species Euleptes europaea. The sequence continues at coordinate 23,095,859 of NC_079329.1, forward strand.
GCAGCCGCTCTTCTCCAGAGTCCGCTCCAGCCTCGCCTCGCCCGCCAGGGTCTCAAGGGGAAGCCTCCCCTCCGGCAAAAGGGCGCTTCACCCGACCCGCCACCCCTTTCCTCTCCAGTGGGGACCCAAGACGGCTCACGTCATTCCCCTCTGCGGCATGTTATCCTCACCCCCACCGGGTGAGGTGGGCAAGGCGGAGAATGCACGCGCTTGGCCGAGACCACCCAACACGCGTGCACGACGCAGCCGGGATTCGACCCCTGCCCCGCCGATCCGAGCGTCCGCCAAGCCACCCTTCCTGGCGACGCAGCCGGCCTGGCCGCTTGCTGGCAGGGAGGCAGGCAGGCAGGCCGGCCCCGCGCCTCCGCGCCAGCCCGGGGGCACGCGCACCCCCCCCAGCCCCCCGGCCCGCTCACCTGCACGGCGTCCAGGCAGCTCTTGCTCTTGCTGCGGGGCCAGCAGACGTGGCGCAGGGAGGCGAGGCCCGGCCCGGCCCCCTCGCCAAGCACCTGCGCGGCACAGGGAGTGGAGCCGGCCCGGCCCCTGCGCAGCACAGCAGCCCCGCTCCCGCAGGAACGCGCCCTTTCGGCGCAAGGCCTGCCCTTCGGCTTCTGCCGCCGGCCTTTCCTTCCAAGCCAGCCCCTGGAGCATGACCTGCAGCAAGACCCCCTCCCCAAGCCCCAGAAATCAAGCTGCCCTCCCTTCTGCGCCCCCCAGCAAAGCCAAGATTTGAACCCAGGCCTCCCAGGCCCCAGTTAGCACAACATGCTCTGCAGGGGACCAGTGCCCCCCCCCCCCACAGGCCCTCTCCTTGGAAACACATTACAGCCCTGGCGGAGGCTGCGGACACCCGGATGCTCTTCTGAGAAGTGTTTGAAAATAAACTTGTATTTAGATGCATTTTACTTTAATTACATCAGTATTTTCATAACAAACAATACATGTGCTTAGGGGTAAGGGTTTCTTTAACTAATCTAGTGGAAGAGACTCGAGTGCTAAAATCCACGGGTTAGGGGGCGCAAATTACTTGCCTTGCCCCGGGTGCTGACAACCCACGCTACGCCACTGCCAGTCACTGAAATGACCTAACTTTTAGTATTTGCCCAGGAGAGTGTCCAAGTGCCAATTTGTAGTTAGACATGTGTAGTTTTAGCTGGTATCCATTAGGACTATCCTGTGTTTATTCATGAATTTTGTATATTCCTTTTATTCCTTTCGTAATTAATGTTTTATTTATTTATATACTTCTGGTGGACTGTAATAATACTATTGTGCCTAGAATTATGTACTGTACAATGGAGAATTGCCTTTGCTGTGGCTGTTGTTGCTATGTAGGTGTGGTACCATTAGAACCCTTAATAACCCACTTACATCAAACCAGTGAAGATGTTAATTTATAAATAAGGCATTAGTCTTTAACCTAAAGGACATACAGTGAAAATACTATGGGCATGCAAAGGTAATCTATGGTCACATTACAGCTGACAGGTCTCAGTTTAAACCAGTGACCTAGTATCTTCCTGAAGTAGGTAAAACTTCTGGTTGGCCACAGCCCTCAGATTCTCCTCAGCTCTTTCTTCATTAACTATAAGAAAACCCCAAAACCAAAAAACAACAACTGCCATTTGAGTCATGGGGTTGTTCAAGTCCTCCTGTCACTTAGCAGCATTTTAAATGTTTGTCGAGAACCATTTTACAGTTTATCACATCAGCTGAGAAAATGATATTCAATGTTGTATTTCATGACATGCGCTTTCACTTCACGTTAAAAAGTAGCAATAGTAACAAAAGTAAACAGGAGTCCAGCAGCACTTTAAAGACAAAATTTATCCCTCCATAGGCTTTCATGAGTCAGAGCTCATTTTATCAGATGCAGACAAACACAGCTACCCCACCCCTGAAATTAAAGGGTGGGCTTAAGACACCCTTTGAGAAAACAGCACAGGTGTGGAATCTCCATGGGAACTGATCTTGGAGATCAACTTTTATAGCAGGAGATCTTCAGGTGCCACCTGGAGGTTGGCAACCCTTGTTGCGGCCTCTTGAAACGGACATGGGCTGTCAAATTTCCCCTGATTTGGCGGTTTTTAGTTCAGGACAAACCGAACTCAAAAATGGCAGGAAAACAGGGGAGCCGAATTCAGCGAGTTCGGGAGTTCACGAATAAATTTGGCAAATTCTGGGCGCAGCAGCATAACCGTCAGTAAGCAGCATTCTCCTCCCCCGGCCAATCGGTGGCCAAGCTGGGTCTTCTTCTGGCCAATCAGTCAGGATTGAGTACTGGAGGAATCAGCTGCTGCGCAGCCCGGCCGGGGAGAGAAAGAGAGAGAAATCCTCGTGGGGGGGGGTGCGTGTGCACATTCGCTCCTTTCCGTGGCTGCAGGGGGCGCATTTTTTGGGGTAGAGACCCCAAACTTTCAGCGGAGCTTCAGATGAGCCTTCTTAAGAGACCCTTCAAGTTTTGTAAACATTGGGTCAGGGAGTCCCGAGATATGGGCTCCACCCCTTTTCCCTCCCCCTTTTCCATTTCCGTGGCTGCAGGGGGTGCTTTTTTGGGGGTGCAGCCCCCAAACTTTCAGCATAGCTTCAGACAAGCCTTCTTAAGAGACCCCCCAAGTTTTGTAAAGATGGGTTCAGTGGGGGCAGAAATATGGGTTCCCCCCTTTTCTCTTTCTGTGGCTGCAGGGGGCGCATTTTTGGGGGTGCAGCCCCCAAACATTCAGCGTAGCTTTAGACGAGCTTTCCCAAGTTTTGTAAACATTGGATCAGGGGGTTCCGAGATATGGGCTTTCCCCTTTTCCCTATTGGGATGAATGGATCACCCGATCCTGTATGCATCTCCAGAGCGGCAAATCCAAGGCAAAACCTCCCGTGCTTAAATAGAATCGTATTGGATTATCCAGTCCTCCCAGCCCCTCCTGATGGAACAGAAGACAGCCACAGTAAGACCCCTTTGGGGGTTTTAATCTATAATTTTTCTCCTGTGTGTGTGTGTGTGGGGGGGGAAGCAGAGGCTGTGTGTATGTGGGGAGGGAGCAGTTTCTGTGGGTGGGGGGGAAGCCAAAGGGGGCTTTCGCCCATTCTGCCTGGGGTGTGTGTTCCCCCTCGAGTCTCTCTCTCCCTGGTTTGAGGGGGGGGCTTCAGCTGTGTGTCCTCAGGTTTTCCCTCATTCATAAGATTGGTTAGGTCTATTTTGATGCTTGCTCAAAACTGGTTTTCAAATGGTGACTTAAAGAATGCATTTGCCTGGTCCCGAGTCCGATGCAAAAGGGGAAATTCCACCCCCTCCTGCTCATTAAGCATAGCTAGCTGCCTCTGTCCCTTTCCATGGTTTCCAAACTCCCAGGTGTCAGGTGTTGCTTTGCATGGTTGCAAACGTGTTGCTTTGCATGGTTGTGTTGCTTTGCAGTTGTGTTGCTTTGCAGTTGTGTGGCTTTGCAAACTTCTTTGCACCTGCCCCGCCCTTGCTCCCCACAGCTCAGCTGTTTGTCGGGGCTGGGAGCTTTGTGTGTGGGCAGCAAGCTCTGCTCAGAGATGCACATTAAGGGTGGGGGGACCCTTTTCGGGGCCCATATCTCAGCCCCCCCAATCTTTACAAAACTTGGGAGGTCTTGCAAGAAGGGTCCTTTGAAGCTTCGCTGAAAGTTTGGGACCTCTACCCCCAAAAATGCCCCCCCCCCGGAGCCACAGAAAGGAGCGGTTTTCCTGAACTTTGAATTTGCGCCGAATTGCACGGACTCGAAGCGGGGGAGTTCGGACTTCGGTATATCCCAAATCCAGACAGGCCGAATTCGGCCGAATCCGAACTATACCGATTTTTTTTTCAACAGCCCTAGGGATCCCCAAGGCATCCGGGAAAAAAGAAGAGAGGATTCGGGAGACACTGACTTTCCATCTGGTGTGTGTGCGGAGCCAGTGCAGAGTTGTCCTGGCCATGCCACTGAGTGAAGATGCAGCCCTGAAACATTCGATGGAGAGGTCTGTTAGATGCTGTTCAGAAGATTGCCCCATCCTGTTCTCTTTCAAGCCCTCTCTACTAATCACAGGACCATTCCAATCTTATACATGTGGTGACTAGCCCATCATGAGCCTTTCACTACTAGAAGAAGAAGAAGAAGAGTTGGCTTTTATATGCCGATTTTCTCTGCCACATAAGGGAGAATCAAACCGGCTTACAATCACCTTCCCTTCCCCTCCCCACAACAGACACCCTGTGAGGTAGGTGGGGCTGAGAGGATGTGACTAGCCCATGGTCACCCAGCTGGCTTTGTGTGGAGGAGTGGGAAAACAAGTCCTGTTCACCAGATTAGCCTTCGCCGCTCATGTGGAGGATTGGGGAATCAAACCCGGGTCTCCAGATCAGACTCCACCGCTCCAAACCACTATACTAGGGTTGCCAGGTCTCTCTTTGCCACCGGTGGGAGGTTTTTGGGGCGGAGCCTGAGGAGGGCGGGGTTTGGGGAGGGGAGGGACTTCAATGCCATAGAGTCCAATTGCCGAGGCAGCCATTTTCTCCAGGGGAACTGATCTCTGTCAGCTGGAGGTCAGTTGTAATAGCAGGAGATCACCAGCTAGTACCTGGAGGTTGGCAACCCCATTCACTGCAGACCATATTACACTGGATTGCAAACCAAGGATCAGTTTCACTTATGCAAAGTCACAGTAGAGAATGCACTGAAATGACTTCTTATCCATCATGCCCAATGCTATTTACTGTGATGTGTAGGGTTGTCAACTCCAGGTTGAGAAATATCTGGCGATTTTGGGAGTAGAGCCTGAGGAGGTCAGGTTTTGGAGAAGGGAGGGACTTCAATGCCATAGAGTCCAATTGCCAAAGTGGCCATTTTCTCCAGGGGAACTGATCTCTGTCGCCTGGAGATAAGTTGTAATAGCAGGAGATCGCCAGCCATCACCTGGAGGGGAGGGACCTCAATGGGGTATAATGCCCAGGCTCTTTCCTCACTCTGCTTCTGCCAACAGGACAGGCCTGGGATTGAACCGGTGGCCCATCACACGCCCTGCTCCTGAGCTGTGATCCTCTTCCAAAAGGAAATGACTCTTAGTGACTAAAGAAAGCCAAGTCAGAAGCTCCAGCTCACTGTCAGGCCATTGCTGTTTCAGGCCTGATCCCTTGACATGACTCTGTCACGCCTTTGCTGGTTCAGACCTGGCTCTGGCTCCGTGTCAAAAGACCTTGGTTCACATGCCTGTAAATAGTGTGTACTCTTCCCTCTGTCCAGCTTCCCGCAGCTGCCTAGTTGTTTGGTCTACGCTTCATGGGAACTCTTATCTCGGTTTTACCTCACTGTTTTACTCTTGTGGCTAAAGTGCTTTTAAGCTTATGCTTTCCCTATTGGGGTCATTAGCAGCCTTCCTCTGTTTCTATACAGTCAGTTCTTATATTTACCTTTTTGCTCCTAATAAAGTATACTGCTTCAGGATCACCTGCCTGAGTGTGAACATAAGAACATAAGAAAGGCCCTGCTGGATCAGACCAAGGACCATCAAGTCCAGCAGTCTGTTCACACAGTGGCCAACCAGGTGCCTTTAGGCTTCCAAGACGACTGCAGCAGCACCATCCTGCCTGTGTTCCACCGCACCCAATATATTAGGCATACTCCTCTGATACTAGAGAGAATAGGTATGCAGTATGACCAGTATCCATTCTAACTAATAGCCATGAATTCCCCTCTCCTCCATGAATATGTCCACTCCCCTCTTAAAGCCCTCCAAGCTGGCAGCCATCACCACATCCTGGGGCAGGGAGTTCCACAATTTAACTATGCGTTGTGTGAAAAAATACTTCCTTTTATCTGTTTTGAATCTCTCACCCTCCAGCTTTAGCAGATGACCCCGTGTTCTAGTATTATGGGAGAGGGAGAAAAACATCTCCCTGTCCACTCTCTCCAAACCATGCATAATTTTATAGACCTCTATCATGTCTCCCCTCAGCCGCCTTCTTTCCAAGCTAAACAGCCGTAAGCATCTTAACCGCTCCCCATAGGACAGTTGCTCTAGTCCCCTAATCATTTTGGTTGCTCTTTTCCGCACCTTCTCAAGCTCTGTAATATCCTCTTTTAGGTGTGGTGACCAGAACTGTACACAGTATTCCAAGTGTGGTCTCACCATAGATTTGTACAAGGGCAGTATGATATCAGCAGTTTTATTCTCTATTCCTCGTCTAATTATAGCCAGCATGGAATTTGCCTTTTTTACAGCAGCCACACACTGGGTTGACATCTTCATTGAGCTATCCACTACCACCCCAAGATCCCTTTTTTGGTCTGTCGCTGCCAGCACAGATCCCATCAGTGTATATGTGAAGTTGGGATTTTTTGTCCCAATATGCATCACTTTACACTTACTCACATTGTGTTTGCTTTTGGGATGCTACAGGTAAACGCCTGATTCTGACACTCACCCAATTGGTTCAACAGGCAGCCTGTAGGATATGTCGAGATGTCCTCAGGAAGTGTAACTGGCAAAATTCTCACCTAGGTCTCTGCGACTAAGAGAAACAATAGACTATTAAATGTCTCATCTCATTGCATTCACAAAGCTGTGGAATTCCACCAAGACACACAAAACAGGCCTTCGGCAACCTGCACAGAGCTTGTGCCAGCAAAGTACCTTGGTTCCCCAGTGGTGAATTTCCATAGATGCCTGAGGCGAAGCCTGGGGTGACATGGCGCTTCACCCCAGGTAGTGGTGTAAACATTTACAACTTGCCAAGGTGAATGTCAAACCTGTGAATGCTCAGAGGCTCATAAGAACATAAATTTGGGTTGCCAGGTCCCTCTTTGCCAGTGGTGGAAGATTTGGGGGGCAGAGCCTGCAGAGAGCCGGGTTTGGGGAGTGGAGGGACTTCAATGCCATAGAGTCCAATTGCCAAAGCGGCCATTTTCTCCAGGGGAACTGATCTCTGTTGGATGGAGAATTGTAATAGCAGGAGATCTCCAGCTAGTACTTGGAGGTTGGCAACCCGAACATAAGAAAAGCCACGCTGGATCAAACCAAGGCCCATCAAGTCCAGCAGTGGCAGGTGAGGTTTGTAAGTAAAAAAAGGTAAAGGTCCCCTGTGCAAGCACCAGGTCATTCCTGACCCATGGGGTGACATCACATCCCGACGTTTCCTAGGCAGATTTTTGTTTACGGGGTGGTTTGCCAGTGCCTTCCCCAGTCATCTTCCCTTTACCCCCAGCAAGCTGGGTACCCAGCAAGCTGAGGTTTGTAAGTAACACTCATAAATTGAAAAGGCACTTTTATTTATTTACTTCATTCGTAGCCTGTCTTTCTCATTGAGAGTCAAGGCAGATTATAAAATATAATCTGATAGCTATGACTATATACCGTAATCTGATAGCTATGTTTGTGAGGGAAACTGCCCTGCATAAATGGCCTGTGTGTCTGGATGGGTTGCCCATTCACAAATATTATCTGTGGTGGTTCCCACCTTGTGGAGGGGAGGGGCTTTGGCTCAGTGGTAGAGCATCTGCTTTGCATGCAGAAGGTCCCAGGTTCAATCCCCGGCACCTCCAGTTAAAGGGACTAGGCAGGTAGGTGATGTGAAAGACTTTTGCCTGAGACCCTGGAGAGCTGCTGCTGGTCTGAGTAGACAATACTGACTTCAATGGACCAAGGGTCTGATTCAGTGTAAGGCAGCTTCATCTGTTCATGTGAGCAGACCTCCAATAAACAATGCCATAGGACTAGGTTTACAGGAATTGGGGGAAAAACACAGACAAAAAACTGCAGGCTATGAAGGTAGAACAGTGCTGTAAAAAGGTGTTGTACATAAGAGGAAAAAACCATTGCAATAGGCTACAAACTTTTCCTTTATAAAGCGACCTCTAGCACTCTTCCATTATGCTACAGTTCTAATCCCTGTAAAAAAACACCCTCCTGAACATTTCTGGTTTGCATTGTCTGTGGAATAATAGAAGTGTGGGGACTAGGGTTGCCAACCTCCAAGTAGTAGCTGGAGATCTAAGGCTTTTACAACTGATCTCCAGCCAACAGAGATCAGTACACCTGGAGAAAATGGCCACTTTGGACATTGGACTCTATGGCACTGAAGACTCCCCTCCCCAAACATGCCCTCCTCAGGCTCTGCCCCAAAAACCTCTAGGTATTTCCCAACCTGGAGTGGCAACCCTCATGGGAAACTTCTTGATCTCCTCAGGAAGGCTGTTCCACAAGGTGGGAGCTACCACAGAGAATATTTGTGAATGGATGGTTGTACCCTGACGGATGCAATCCATCCAGGCACACAGGCCATTTATGCAGGGCAGTTTCCCTCACAGTCACCCTGGTGCTTTTTTTATTATCCATGCTTTTCCTGAACATCAGAGGTCATCTTGCTCTCCCTGCACGTTTCCGTGCGTTTTGCCCACTTTTTCTGGATGCTGCTTTAGTGAGAATCTGGAAAACATGCAGAAACATGTAAAAACATGTGTGGAGAGTGAGATGACCTCGAACAGTCAGGAAAGGCATGCATAATCAAAAAGAAGCACTAGAGCTGTTGGCGGGGGTGACCACAGGAAAACAGCTCTCCATAAATGGCTATAGAGTACCCACTTTTTTAAAAAATTATTTTTATTATTTTCTACAATTCAACAAAAATAAACATATCTCAACAATATATTCAGTTGTAACTACTTGTAACAAAAAAAGCTCATTGCTATCACTGAGAATATGTTATCTATAGTATTCAATGCTATCTGCTATATATGACTTCCCCGCATCTTCTTCAGTCACTAATTCTACTGGTTAACACTTTTGCATTTCAAATTAATTCCTAATCCTTATTTTCTCTCATACAGACTTGCTTTAAGCTATCTATACTACTTCTATAAGCAATTTCATGTCCTACCTAGTTATAATATTATCATCATTGTCTCTATATAACATTCTATTATTCTACAATAAAGGGATTAGATCAATACATAAACAAATTTTCCCATTAGAAATTCATCAAAGTAAATCCACCGTGCCTCCCTTACACCCTAAAAATAAGCATCATCTTAGCCATTATCTTGTTTTGGGAGGGGATCTGCCAGTCCTTCTTTATTTCCCAATCCCCACCCCCTGTTTTTCAGTATAGTAGCTGCAATTCTGGCCTCTGAAAATGTAAAAGAAGATCCCAGTGATTGTATCCATTGGCTTCTTGTTAAAATTTCCAGCAGCTTCTTGGTAAAATCCTTCGTCATGTCTCCCTCCATCGCTGGCTGCCAGGAAGTGTTTTCTTGGGATAATAATGTTCCTCCTGTCAGCAGTAACTCAGACAAGTAGATTGTAGAGGTATTGAATTCTCTCATGTTGCTCTCTCTCATTGCCAGCTGGTCACTTGCAGCTACCTCTTTAAAAATAGATTGTTCTAATTCATTGTCATTTTTTCCAGGTTTTATCACCATTTCCACATAGCATTCAATCGTCATCTCCTTAGTAGAATCTTTTTTTTCCATTGACATAACTGTTGTCGTATCTTGGGTCTTCATATCGTGGATCTCCTCAATAATAGTGTCCAGTTTTCCATTAATTGATTTAAATAGGATATTCATCACATCTTGATGTGAGAGCGCTTGTTGTTTTTCAAAGACTAAATCTTGTTGCACTGCAAACATGTCCATTTGTTTGAGTAACAGCTCTTCCATCCTCTTGTTTGACATATCTGCTTGTATTCTTATATAGAAGCAGGCTTTGTAATTTTCAAGATATCCTCAATTACGCTTCAAAGCGGCACAGATAAAGAAAAGAAAGTAGTCAGGAAACTGCAGTATCATAGACCCTGCATCGTCTCCTCTCGGTGGTTAAGTGATAGGAACGATTTGATGGTTACACCGGGGAGATTCACTTCAAATCTTCCAGTCTGCCCTTTCTTTTCGATGGTAACAAAGCCCTTCTTATTATCTTCCGGTCTTAAGAGGCGACGTGGCTGGACATTGAATCAAAGAGATCCGGAAGTGGGGGGGGGGAAGGTTTTCGTCTCCCTCCCTCCCCTCAAAGCATTTAATTGGTAGTTGTAAAGTCATTCAAAAGTCCCTTTTATTGCGTCTACTCACTGATCAAGTTGATAAGGTCTTAGTAAGTTCATTTAATGGCATTTGTTTATTTAAAAAGTCTCGTTACGCTGGGCAGGGAGTCGCCGGTTTTCGTAGGTGTTTTTATCGTCATTCAGGTCTTCTCAATCAAGATAAAGGCAAAAAGTGTCTTTTTACTCACTCTGACTTCCAAAGGTGAGGCTTCTTGTTCTTTTCATAGATTCTTTGATGTTAATGTATAGAGGAGGTCAAAGCCTAAGGCCAAAGAGTCGTCCGTGGCAATGGTAGCCCCTATGTGCCGGCGGGGACAGCTTCCAAATCTACGAGAGGCTTAATGAAAGCTCTCTCAGAGAATATGGGAGTCCAAACCGCTCTTGAGGGCTGCAGGGGAATTTCCTGCTTCCCGATCCACTATTTAGGATCGAGTTGGGGTGCTTTTTGCACTCCAAATCTAAACGACTCTTGGTGTCTCCTGGGAGCCCCCAGGAAACAATGGCGCTCGGACCAAACGCTCTACAGGAAGTCTAGAGTACCCACTTCCTGCCAAGGATCAGGCCTACAGCATCATCACAGCTTCCCCTCAGTCAACAATGGGTAGGGTTGCCAAGTGCCAGGTGGTGTCAGGCCAATCCACCTGGCTGCCCTCCGACCAGCTGAGGGTCGGAGGGCAACATGTGCACGTGTGCCACATCAGTTCTGATTTACACCCGGAAGCGGCGCATTGCAACGGGCCATTTACCACTCAAACTCCCAGTTTAAGTGGTAAACAGCCCCTTGCAATGCGTTTTACACCCAGAAGTGCCGCATCGCCACAGGCTTTTTACCACTCAAACTCCCAGTTTGAGTGCTAAAGGCCACTTGTGATGCGACACTTCCGGGTGTAAACCAGAAGTGACGTCAGCGTGTCAGCAAGGCCACACATGCAATCTCTCACCTCCACACCAAAAACCTCGCGCCGGAGGAGAGGAGGGACCTGTAAGCCTAACAATGGGTGTGGAATGAATGACTCCTTAGTTCCTCCTTTTTTGCTTTAGGGTTTTGTATGAAAGAAAGATGCACATATTCCCCCATAAAGAAATGCATGCTCTTTTCCACAAACAAAATGAACCACGTGCCCCTTTTCCCCTACTTCAGCACAAGGAGACGGATCAACTCCTTCAGGACATCTCATGACTTTGGTTCTGATGATAAAATCCCTGCCAGTCTGGGGTGAGTGGGTAACAGGAAACGTTAACTTACAGTTTCCCTTCTATGTTCTTTTTGCAACGGCGCTTCGCTGTAGTTATATAGTGCATGAGGTCAGTGTTGAATGCAGTTAGATTTTTCATTGGTGAACAATTACCAGGGTGTTTGGGCATCTTTAGTCCTCTGAGACAAAAGGGAGGGTGATATGGAAGTCGAAGGCAGTCAATGCCCCAAGCCACAAAGCAAATGAGGGTCAGGGAAGATGTCCAGCGGTATTGCACAGGGACCATCTATTGCAGGGTAGAAAGAAAGCGGATAAGGTGGTATCAAAGAAGGAAAAGAGCACGGAGTCTCCTAAGCGTCATCACATACAGGAATGTGCACATTGGAGAGAATGGTAAAAAGTTGTTATTGCAAAATAAATAAAAAATTGCAAATTGTAATTGCAAAATAAACAAATTAATTAAAAAAACAGACCCCCCTCCTTTGAACTTTTATCATGGTATGTTCTAGGCAAATGTTTGTAAAGATACATGCTTGCTAGTAGAGCCCTCGTGTACTATATGAATTCTTCTAGGATCTGAAATGTTGAAATCAGGCAAAACTTGATAACTTTCACTGGTGAAAATTGACATGTCATCATGAAAAATGAGTCTATTTTAGGCTTGGACTTGAGATCCAGCATGGTGTAGTGATTAAGGTATCTGACTAGGATCTGGGAAACCCAGGTTCAAATCCCCACTCTGCCACACAAATTTGCCAGGTGACCTTGGGCCAGTCACACACTCTCAGCCTTGACCCGAGCAAGTATTTGGATGGGATATCTCCAAGGCATACCAGGGTCATGACACTGAGGCAGGCGATGGCAAACTGCCTCTGAATGTCTCTTGCCTTGAAAACCCTACAGCAGGGGTGGGGAACATCAGACCCGGGGGCCGTTTAAGGCCTGCGAAATCATTTAGTCTGGCCCTTCATGGGTCCTGGCAGATCTCTAGCTCAGAAGTACTGGCAATCCTCCTCCTCCCGTGGACAGAAATAGCCTCTATTCAAGGCAGATGTGAGTTTGTTTTGCCAAGAAAAGGAACCTTTTCCCCCCCTTGCAGAAGAGTCGTTAGCTATGGAGCTGCTAGGACCACCCAAGAAACTGTGTTAACCCTTTCCCATCCAGGCCATGGAGAAACGTATTCCCTCTGTAGTACAAGAGGGCTGGGGGTGGAAGTGGCGACAATGGAGAGGTTAAAGGGGGCAGGGCCAGAATGCACGGGGGGGGGGGGAGTTCTTAGCCAGGATGTTCTCATTTCATCCCTGCAGGTGGAGGTAGCAGGAGCCAGCTGTAGAATCCAGCCCCGACCATGCAGAGCAGGAGCAACTCCGGCGTGCGGCTGGACGGCTACGCCTGGCTGGTGCAACAGAGCATCTTGTGCCACCAGGTGGGCGAGTGCACCACAGGTTGGATGCCTGTCTGCTTGCCCACGTGGGGGGGTCATCTAGGGCAGCTGCCTGCTTGAGGCTTGGTTGGCTAATTTTTAAGCTGATAATTTTGTATGGCCCGCGAATGATGTTATAAATATCCAAATGGCCCTTGGTGGAAAAAAAGGTTCCCCACCCCTGCCCTCCAGAGTTGCCATAAGCCAGTTGGGGCTTGAGGGCAAAACACACACCCACAGGCTTGGAACTGAGCACCAACCAGAATTTCTTTGGAAAATATTGGGGTGGCACCAGAAGCCAGCATTGTCAGGCAACTGCCAAGGACTCTGAGCCCCGGAAGGACCCGGAGTCTGTCCTGCCTGCGCAACAGTATTAAACACTGTTTGTTCTCTGTATCCCCCCTTCAAAATGAATAATATATATATAAAAACAAAACAAAAAAACCCCACTGTTTGTTCTCTTGCTATGGGTAGTGGTGGAAATGACGGCAGCGAATTGCTCCAAGTTCCAAGTCTCTTTTGGGTTTCACTTGCTTTGTACAAACCAGCTGTCAGTAGTTACCCAGTCACTGCCCAATAAAACACCTACAGTGGGTCCATCCCCACTTACAGCCCCCAGCAGAACTCAAGTGTAAGTAGGGTTGCCAACCTCCAGTTGGTGGCTGGGGATCTCCCGCTATTACCACCGATCTCCAGGCAACAGAGATCAGTTCATCTGGAGAAAACGGCCGCTTCAGAAGGTGGACTCTGTGGCATGATACATCATGGAAGTCCCTCCCCTCTCCAAACCCCGCCCTCCTCAGGCTCCACCCCCAAAATCTCAAGGGATTTCCCAACCCGGAGCTGGCAACCATAATTGTAACTCCTGTTACTTAAAGCTTTAATTTATTTTTACCTTGAATCCAAGATTGCCCCGACAGGCAGTTGTTGACTTCAGTACGTTCCTCTGATCTCTGGCTGTGCAGAGCACTTTGGGAGAGCTTTATACCTCCTTCCTTCTCTCCCTTGACTGCCCCACCCAGCTCGCATAATGGTAACATCTGAAAAGGGCTGTTCTCTCTAGACCAGGGGGGTCAAACTCAATTGTTCCGAGGGCCCGATATGACATAGTCACTTGGTTGGGCCATGCCATGCCTCACCAGTAGGGTTGCCAGGACCCTCTTCACCACCGGTGGGAGATTTTTTGGGTGGAGCCTGAGGAGGCCGGGAGTTGAGGAGGGGAAAAATTTCAATGCCATAAAGTCCAATTGCCAAAGTGGCCATTTTCTCCAGGTGAACTGATCTCTATCAGCTGGAGATCAGTTGAAATATCAGGAGATATCCAGCTAGTTCCTGGAGGTTAGGAAATCAAAAGTCTGCACTTGTATAAAGCTCAATAAAGCACATACAAAGCACTTTGCAAGCAGTTATATTGTGAGGTGGAGCCTCACCAAAACAATATCCCAAGGATATAAATTCAGAGCAAGAACTTGTTATAATGCGATAAATTTACATCAGGTAAGTGTATATACACAACAAAATCAGGTGCACAAAAATTGACAATCCAGAATGGTAATGTCCAAATGAAGCACGGAACAGATTTCAAACGCAATGGGCTTCCGGTAAAATCCCCATTTCAGAGCTTTCGTCAAGCTTCAAGGAGTATCACGTGCAAGTATCACCAAAGTTTGGAGAGACATCTATTCTGCCATTCTGTTTAAGAGGCTAGCTGAGAGTCTGATACTCCTTGAAGTTCCGTGCTTCATTTGGACATTACCATTCTGGATTGTCAATTTTTGTGCACCTGATTTTGTTGTGTATATACACTTACCTGATGTAAATTTATCACATTATAACAAGTTCTTGCTCTGTATTTATATCCTTGGGATATTGTTTTGGTGAGGCTCCACCTCACAATATAACTGCTTGCAAAGTGCTTTGTATGTGCTTTATTGAGCTTTATACAAGTGCAGACTTTTGATTTCCTACTCTCCTATTTTGTACTTGTAGCCAGTGTTTGATTACCAAGTTCCTGGAGGTTGGCAACCCTACTCACCAGCCAAGGTCGAGTGTGGGAGGGTTGGCTGCCTTGGCTGGCTCGTGGACCGGACAAGAGCTGTCAAGGGGCTGGATCTGGCCCGTGGGTCTTATGTTTGACACCCCTGCTCTAGACGAACAAGTGCTGGAACCTACCCAAATCAGATTGCCAGCTATGAGTTGGGAAATACCTGGAGATTTTTGGGGCTGAGTCTGGGGAGGGCTGGGTTTGGGGAGGGGAGGGACATCAATGCCATAGAGTCCAATTACCAACGCGGCCATTTTCTCCAGGTGAACTGATCTCTTTCGGCTGGAGATCAGTTGTAATAGCAGGAGATCTGGAGGTTGGCTACCCTGTACCCAGAGCACCTGTTCACACCTGATGTTTACTCTCCAGCTGCATCCATTCCTGGATAAAGTCCGTCACACATGACTTGGTATTGTTAAGACTTGCTTATTATAACAATCTCTATATGGGGCTGCTCTTAAAGACTACACAGTACAGAATATGGCTGCTGGCATGTTGTATTCAACTGGAAGGTCACATCAAACCCTCATTAGACCAAGTACACTGGCTTCCAGTTTGTTTGTTCTTAGATCCAATTTTTAAAGAGCTGGTTTTGAATTTTAAAGTTCCAAATGGCTTGGGCCCATAATACCTGAAGTACCTGTATTAGCCGATGTGTGATTTATATGAACTCGTCTGAGCTGAGTTCAGGTTGGCTGGCACCCGTGGGTGGAGCTTTTCAGCTTTTCCATCCCTCTCCTGAGTGATGTCTATATTGGGTATATTTGCTTAACATAGCAGAGTTTGCCCAGTCATGGAAGCGTGATATTGAGTACAGTAAAAGCATTCCTCCCAATTAGTAAATTGCGAAAAGCAAAACCTACATTTATTTAAGTAGATTCCGTTCACATTCTTGTTGCAGTTTATAGAAAGATAGAAACCTAATCTAAAGAGTACATTTCCCTAATACAAATGGCCAGCTTTCCCAGCAGCACTTGAGTGCAAGTATGGACTATTTGCTTCTACAGGACTGTGTGCAGACACACCTGTCTCCATTGAGAGACATGTGGGAAGTGAACAAAGAAACAATGGCTACTGAGAGTATTGGGAAAATTCTTTTATCAGAGGTTATTGGATTGTATGATCATGGCTGGTGAAAGTCAATTTAAGGCACACGCACGCAATGAATAGACAAAGTCCTTTTGTCTTAGCAAAAACAAACTTTACTCACTATAAAACAGGGTAGGGTACACTTGAGGTTAAAACAAGAAATCCTCACTAGATTTTCTAGTTCCCTATACATGCCAGAAAAGTTCTGGCAGGATTTAAACTTAAACACATGGCATCTCTAAAATACAAAGTTGCCCCATCGTCACCTGCTTTGCATTACTTAAGAGCCCCTTTAACACAACCCTTTTTGTGTGCTCTACCACCGCTGCAAAGAACCCCCTCAAGGAAACATGCAAAATTCACAGGAGGTTGCTAATAGAAGGAACAAAGAAGCAGGCGAGTGGGGGTGGATTTTCTCTTTTTGTGTCGGGACTATGAATAGGCATTTTAAAGGTAGCATTAAAAAAAAAAAACAGCTTTGGGCGAGCATCAAAATTGACCCTGCATAAATGGCCTCTGACTCTCTCTGCCTCACACTCACTCAAGATGACACACTGTTTCAGTTAATACGAGGTAAAAATGTTATAGAAACCTCTAAAGGAAAATGTTGTTCGTTTTGAAATACTTTATGGACGTTTATTAAAAACAGTTTTCTTCCATTTTAAAACGTGCTATTCATACTCCTCCACATATATAATATTGGCTGTTTTGAACCCTGCTGCTCGAAACAGGTGGAATATCCTGCACCGAGTGCTGGGATATTGCCCCACAGAAGGGATTGGATTAATTTCCATTCTCCCCCCTACAGTCATTGGTTCTGTTTACCTGTGATGCACATTCTGACATTAAAATTGATTGCAGCCTTTGTGTATAAGGACTGAGCATGCTCATTGCTTTCTAGGAATTGTAGAACATTGAGGGCAGCTGAATGTCAGCTACATTTTTTTACTGAGCTGTCCAGCCCAAGTTCATGAGAACTTTTACCATTATTGAGGGTGAAATTTGGGTGGCTTTGATTAGGTTAGTACACTTTTTTAGGGCACGTTGTCTCATGTTTTAGTTAGTTATGTGATCACTCAAAAAAAATTTTTTTAAAAAGGTTAGCATTCACATAGGTGGACTGTATAGAGGGCAAATGTAAAACATTGGGGATAGATCACGAAGGGTAGCCGTGTTAGTCTGTCAATAGCGGCAGAAAAGAGCAAGAGTCCAGTAGCACCTTAAAGACTAACAAATTTTCTGGCAGGGTATGAAGAAGTGAGCTGTGGCTCATGAAAGTGCTACTTTCGTGCTACTGGACTCTTGCTCTTATCTAACGCTTTGTGGGTTGGTGAAGCTCATATGTTTGTAAGATGGGATGGTCTCAGTCAACTAGGGGAAAGTGAGTTTCTTCCTGTAGTCTGTTAGCCCTTCGTCCTTTCAGCCTGTGTACTGATTAGGTTTGCCCGGTCCCTCTTTGCCACTGGTGGGAGGTTTTTGGGGTGGAGCCTGAGGAGGGCGGGGTTTGGAGAGGGGAGGGACTTCAATGCCATTGAGTCCAATGGCCAAAGCGGCCATTTTCTCCAGTGAACTCATCTCTATCAGCTGGAGTTCAGTTGTAGTAGCAGGAGGTCTCCAGCTATGTACCTGGAGGTTGGCAACCTTAGTACCGATAGTCTCCTAATGAGACATCTTGCATAAGTCTGTGTAGAAGGGATCAAAACTGTGTTGAGAGAGATGGATGGGGTAGGGGGGAAGGGTGATTTCTCAATTCAAAGAACAATTAATAACTAAAATGGCAGATGCCAAAATTATACCTGCCTGGAAACCACTCCTTCTAGCTTAGAAACTCATGCTTGTCTTAGAAAGTAGCTCAGAAACTTACGAGTCAGGGGTTGCAGCTACTGTATGATGAGGAATAAGGCTCTACATCTGTTTGCGATCTTGGTCTCCAAAACAAGAATTATCTTTAGCTTGCATTTATTTACATCTTCCCTAATACCTTATTTTTCTGAAGTGAGAGGCAGTGGAGGTAAATCCCTGGTTATTAGGTCTTGTTTCGCATGGTGTAGTGGTTAAGAGTAGGTAAAGGTAAAGGTACCCCGTGCAAGCACCAGGTCATTCCTGATCATGGGGTGACGTCACATCCCAACGTTTACTAGGCAGACTTAGTTTACGAGGTGGTTTGCCAGTGCCTTCCCCAGTCATCTTCCCTTTACCCCCAGCAAGCTGGGTACTCATTTTACCAACCTTGGAAGGATGGAAGGCTGAGTCAACCTTGAGCCGGCTACCTGAAACCAACTTCCGTCGGGATCGAACTCAGGTTGTGAGCAGAGCTTGGACTGCAGTACTGCAGCTTACCTCTCTGTGCCATGGGGCTCCTCGTGGTTAAGAGCAGCACATTCTAATCTGGAGAACCGGGTTCAATTCCCCACTCCTCCATATGAAGCTTGCTGGGAGACCCTGGGCCAGTCACAGTCCTCTCAGAACTCTCTCGGCCCGCACAGAGGCGGGCAAGGGCAAACCACCTCCAAACGTCTCTTGCCTTGAAAATCCTATGGGGTTGCCCTGAGTCAGCTGGGACTTTACGGTAAAATCTCACACATATACATTATGCCCCTTCAGCCCTTCTTGTCACTGCTGACATTAAACGGGAGAAGAAGCAAGAATGAACCAAAGGACCAAAAGGGGTACAGTTATGGATCAGGACAGGTGAGAATGAAAAAGTGAGGAGTGAACTGATGCATGGGAAGCTTTCTTGTTGCTCGGCCATCTCTAGGGTTGCCAGGTCCCTCTTCGCCTCCGGCGGGAGGTTTTTGGGGTGGAGCCTAAGGAGGGCAGGTTTAGTGAGGGGTGGGACTTCAATGCAATAGAGTCCAATCGCCAAAGTGGCCATTTTCTCCAGGGGAATGGATCTCTATTGGCTGGAGATCAGTTGTAATAGCAGGAGATCTCCCGCTAGTACCTACAGGTTGGCAACCCTACCCATCTCATTCCTTCTAAGGCAACATGGTGGGGGAAACTGCTTGGATATTTCCTCTTATATCTCCCTATAGAAAAGGACTAAAAAGGAATAACCTGGAAATTCAAGAGGGAGAGCACAAGATATTTCTCAGGGGCATGGACCTCATATTCCCACTATAGTTATGGCCCTGAATGTTCCCCTTACAAAGTGGAGATGGTTGTTTTTCTGCTCATTATTAAAAGTTGATACCATACCTGAAGATCCCTCACAAATGGGAGGTCTTTTTGGGAGGATGTTTTCAAAATGCACAGCGTGGAAAGTGTCACTGATCCACGCTGCTACCTGATTTCAGCTCTCGATAGTAAAAGACGGACCCAGACACATTCCAAGATTTATCCAGATTTATTATAGGGAGCAGATTCCATGACTAAAGAGACTCTGCTGAAGTGGTCTCTATGACTACCTTGATAGCAGAGTTCGTGGTGGCATCTTGGGAAGATGTTATACCAGGAGACTTGTGGGGAAATTCAGATCCATTCTTGTGGTGGTGGTATCTGTATTACTATTCAATGGTACTGATCATCTGGTGGTGGTTCATGGTCATCTACCCTTCTGGAGAGATGAGAAATGCAGGTTTAAGACCCATCTCTTTTAGTTGACAAACAGTGAAAGGAGAGAAAAAAGTGCCTTCGATCAGTTATGAATTGTTTGGACCCTGGACCCTTGGACCCAGGGTATATGGCCACACTGAGCCATGCAACCATAATACTAAAGCTAGACTAGTGCTACATTGGACCGCCCCTTGAACACAGTTTGGAAATCTCAGCTGGTGCAAAATGCAGCATCTTGCCCAATGCTGTTTCCTGAGATGGGTGGTGGCCACAGCATTGCAGGGTCTCAAGAAGGGGACAGGCTCTTTCCTCACTCTGTTTCTGTCAGCTGGGAAGACCAGGGATTGAACTGGTGGCCCATCTCCTTATACCTGAAAATCACATGCCCTGCTCCCAAGCTGTGACCCCTGTTCCAAAAAATGGCTCTCGGTGACTGAATAAACCAAGACAAAAGCTCTAAGGGAAAAGTTCCAGTTCCTCTGGGTCAATCACTCACAGTGCATTCCTAAGGAGAGTTTCTCCAGTCTAAACCCATTCATCTCAATGGGCTTATCCTGGTAACTCTTCTTAGGAATGCACTGTTAATTTACCTGAAGGAAATGTTCCTCAATGTTGAGAGCTAAACCCCCACACTTGAGAGAAGGCAAAACCTTACATACCCTGAGCATACACAGAATATCTTTTCAGATTTTCTGCAATAGCCTCCCTCCCTGCGCTGTTTTTTTCTCTATAGGACACAGAACAAACTTTTACACAATTGTCCATTAGTTCCACCTACTGAATATTGGTGTAACGAGGAAAGAAATCATGGGAATTCTCAGACGAGTTCTCCTAACTTAATTTTATTGAGAAAATTCAGATTCATGATCTCCTACTTGAATTCTTCCACAAGATTCCAGTTATGCTACTGGGTGTAGATTGTTTGGAAGCAGGGGGGTGAGACTTGACAAATCTGTGGATGACCTGGGCTCCTTGACAGTAAATGTCCGGTTTCCACTTTGTAGAAGAAAATCAGAGACAGTCTTGAAGCAAACCCTTCTCCTGCTTGGCTCACAATAACTATGCAAGCCAATCTGAGGAGGAGCCGTGGCTCAGTGGTAGAGCATCTGCTTAGCACGCAAGAAGGTCCCAGGTTCAATCCATGGCATCTCCACTTAAGGATCAGCTAATGTGAAAAACATCTACCTGAAACCCTGGAAACCTGCTGCCAGTCTGCGTAGACAACAGAGACCTCAAGGGACCAATGGTCTGATTCGATATAAGGCAGTTCCATGTGTCCATGTGTTCAATTTAAAGATGAGCAACGAATGCTAATTTCCCAAAGGAAACATGTAATATGAGCTCGTTTGAGTCTAGATCCTAGAGAGTTGTAAGGCCAAGATCCAATCAGACCAAATGCAAGCTAGAACCATAGGGGAGTTCCTCCCTCCACACACAGAATACCATTCCCTCCCCAAGGGAAGCACAAACAGCTTCAGTGGATGAAATGACTTGCACAAATGTTTGTCTCTTGGCCTTATGCAACTGGCAAATGATGCACCAGAGCCCAAATCCAGGTTTGCCCCATGAATCATGTTCCAAGAGTCTAGCTTACTGGCTTGATATAACAAGCAGGCCAAGCACTCTTTTAAGGTGGCCAAATTCTGTGCTTTGGATCAGTCGACGGGGAAGCAGATGCTCCAATACTATTGTTAACAGTTGTGTACCACTCAAATTAAGCGCTTAACAAGGTTAAGAATTTTTATTGTTTTATATGTTTTAGGACAGTGGTTCCCAACCTTTTTTTGACCAGGGACCACTAGGAGTTTTTTGTTCAGTGCAGGGACCCCCAAGGTTCAAAATAAAAATTCTGAGAATTTGAAAATAAACTTTAATCATAACTGTTAGTTAAACAGTAAGCTTAGAATAATATTTGAATATATATATTTATAATAGAGAACTTTTAATTGAAAATATTAATTTATTATGGGTTCATAACTTTGTTTCGCGGACCTTAATTTAGTTCTCGCGGACCCCTGGGGGTCCACGGACCCCTGGTTGGGAACCAGTGTTTTAGGAAGAAGAAGAAGGTTGGTTTTTATATGCCAACTCTCTACCACTTAAGGGAAAATCAAACCGCCTTACAATCACCTTCCCTTCCCCTTCCCACAACTGACACCCTGTGAGGTAGGTGGGACTGAGAGAGCTCTAAGAGAGCTGTGACTAGCCCAAGGTCACACAGCTGGCTTCATGTGTAGGAGTGGGGAAACAAATCCAGTTCACCAGATTAGCCTCTGCCACTCATATGGAGGAGTGGGGAATCAAACCCAGTTCTCCAGATTAGAGTCCACCACTCCAAACCACTGCTCTTAACCACATCTTCTTGGCTATCTTCTTGGCTAGGGGTGTGGAGGGGGGAGGTAGTTGTGAATTTCCTGCATTGTGCAGGGGGTTGGCCTTGATGGCCCTGGTGGTCCCTTCCAACTCTATGATTCTATGATTCTACGCTGGCTCTCTTTGTGTTTAGCTAGTGTTCTTAGGTTGGCATTGGCCGATCTTTGATCGTAATCAATTAAATGAATGAATGAACAAGCCGGGGGTAATATCCAGATGTCGTCCGAATGTTTGGCTGGCCAAATTCTCACCCAAGTCTCTGGGGCAGAGTGGAAAAAAACAAAGACAGCCAGTTGTCACTCAGCTGGTGAGCTTGTGCAGAATTGGCTGTGCCGCCCAAGGTACTGGATTCACCAGTGGCAAATTTCAAACTGGAGAGATGCCTGAGTTTAAGAGCTCATTCCTGAGCCTGGGGGCCAAATGGGCTTAGGAGGCAACCAGCCCCCTACGCCAGCGTCTGTGCCACTTGCGCCTCACAAAGTGGCACTGTGCCACTTGCAGCAGCACCCCAGGACTGGCGAGGCAGCATGGCCCATGGAGCAAGCTCTCGCACCGGCATCCTGGGAGGTGTTCCCAGGGCATTCCGAAGGGGCAGAGCTGCTGGTAGGCTGCCTCTTAATCCCTTCCAGCCCAGGGATGCCCCCTTTCAAAACAGCATTGCCACACCAGGTTTTTCCTGGAGCAGCCTCACTGTTCTCTATGGGGGGAAAGGCCCTTTTTAAATATATATATATATTTAAAAAGGCTTCTTTTAGCCTTTTGGTGGCCGGGGAACCTTATAGAATCATAGAATCATAAAGGGACCACCAGAGTCATCTAGTCCAACCCCCTGCACAATGCAGGGAAAACACAACTACCTTCCCCCCCACAGCCCCAGTCACCCCTACTCCATGCCTAGAAGATGGCCAAGATGCCCTCCCTCTCATCATCTGCCTAAGGTCATAGAATCAGCATTGCTGACAGATGCCCATCTAACCTCTTCTTAAAAACCTCCAGGGAAGGAAAGCTTACCACCTCCTGAGGAAGCCTGTTTCACTGAGAAACCACTCTGTTAGAAAATTCTTCCTAATGTCTAGATGGAAACTCTTGATTTAATTTCAACTTGTTCGTTCTGGTCCGACCTTCTGGGGCAACAGAAAACAACTCGGCACCCTCCTCTATATGATAGCCCTTCAAGTACTTGAAGATGGTTATCATATCACCTCTCAGTCTTCTCCACTCCAGGCTACACATACCCAGTTCTTTCAACCTTTTCTCATAGGACTTGGTCTCCAGACCCCTCACCAGCTTCGTTGCCCACCTTTGGACATATCTTTAGGGGTGCCACGGCGGTGCCTCGGCTAGGCCGTCCCCGGCTGCCACAAAGCTCAGGAAGGAGCTGTAAGTCTGGAGTGAAATTATAACTTCACCCAGGTACCGGTGCAATCCTTTACAAGTCTGTATTGTCGCTGCTGAATTTGCACCCTGTGAATGTTCACAGACAAGCGTAAAACCACTTTGGCTGGGAGTCCAATGGGTGCCACTCCAATTTTGCCCTTTTGGCTTTCAGCCTAAAACTAGTATCAGGATGTCCATTCAACGTGCTCACCAGAAAGACAATTCTCTTTGGCCAGATAAATTCAGAGGCTGCAGGTAGGCAATGGAAACTGCTGGAATCTTCTAAGATTCTGGTAGTTTCCCACTAGACAGCAGGCAGTGGTCACGTTTATAATATAGGAGGAACCTTTGGGTTTTGAAAGGTGTGGGGAAGCTCCCTCAAACATACACTGAGGTTGAAATCAGAGTACATGGTTAAAATGGACAGGGCCATGAAGATGGTGGCAAAGACACAGATATGAACAGGGCAGGAAGAAGAAATATAGAAACTGTAAGATTATTTTGCTTACCTTTGGGTATATTAATACCTAGGGAGAAAGGATTGGGTTTATTGCACATATTCTTTTCATTTTGTCAGATGTTATCATTAGTTATGCTCAACGGTAGGCTTTTTCTGTTTGTAAGCATAGCCTAGTTATATAATACAAATGCCCTCTTGCTTTCAGCCTACAAAATGTATCAGGATTTCTGTTCCAAAGGTCTTTGGCCAGATACACCCTGAATGTTCAAATAAGCAAAAGAAAAGGCTGGAATCTTCTAGGATTGTGGCAATCTCCCAGGAGGTAGAAGGCAGTGGCCACTTTTATACTAATATAAGAGGGAAGGTTTGGCATGGCGGGGTGGGAGGGGGAATCACTCAGACATGCACTTAGGTTGAGATTAAGGGTGCGCACCAATTCCCCCCCCCCCTGATATTTTTCAGGTTAGGGTTTAATACTTAATTCAGCTTTTCCAGATAATTGAAAATTTCAGGTTAATAAACCAAAAAATATGGCGCAGAGCTGAAGGCTGGGCTTGGAGCTAGCCCAGCCATTAGTTCTGCATCCCTGCTGCAGCCGAACTCCACATGAAGTTCAGCAGCTGCAACGAAAGAACTGAAGGCAGGGCTTATTTGGAGATCCGAGCGAGCTCTGTCTTTTGATTCACCGCCACAGCTGAACTCCACAACAGAAATGGCTGGAATCTTCTGGGATCCTGGCAATTTCCCACAAGGTAGCAGGAAGTGATCACATTTGTAATATAGGATGAAGTTTTGACTTTAGCATGGTGGGTGTGTTTGTGGGGGGGGGGAGAACACTCAGACATACACTAAGGTTAAGATCAGAGCACATGGTCTAAAATGGACTAGGAGATGGGAGAGAAGGCAAAGATATGAACACAGGAGGAAGAAGAAATATGATTGCTTACGTTTTCCAGTTTTCAGAGTGTGAAGGGTGAGCAATAGACCTAGGATGATAAGACTGGGAAAATTACAGTTGATGGAGAGGGTTGCTGCAAAATATCAGAATGTATGAACTGATCTCTTAAGGAAGTAGATCTGCGTAGTCAAAAAGTAGGACAGAACAGCCAGGGATTCTGGAAAGATCATGCCATTGTTTCCTTATAATTTTTTGTATGGCTCCTGAGTGACGGCTGTATGCTAGAGAGCAGAAGATGTTATTCTTATGCACTATTTCTTTTTTCTCAAATAAGCTATTACATTCTTGAGCATCTGCTCTTATTTTAGGATCATTTAGAACTTCTTTAGGTTAGCCCCTCTTAGTCAAGGCTGATGTTAACTGCTTAGCTGCCTCATTGAAATCTTCCTGCTGGGTCGAATTGCACTTAAGGTGGAGGAATTGACTGAAGGGTAAATTTCTCTTTAAATACTCAGGGTGGAATGATCTAAAGTGCAATCCTGAACCTTTTGATAAGGGCTTTCTGAAGGGTTTTACTGCCAGAAAGCAATCCTGTGTAACGTAAATTTCTCAATCCAAAAAGTGTATTCTTGACGGATCTCATACGCCTGTGAAGTTTAAATGCTCATCAAGGGTGTTAATCCATAACACAAATTTATGAAATGAACTATCAGACTCAAATATGAATAGCAAATCATCCACAAAATGTTTAAAGAATAGCATAACGTGTCCAAAGGGATTATTGTTAAAGAGATATCTCTTCTCAAATTCCACCATATATAGGTTGGCTATGGCCGAGGCACAAGCAGCACCCATAGAAACTCCTTTGGTTTGAAGATAGAAGTCTGCTTCTTATTAAAAAAAATTGTTTTCAAAAATTATATCTGTTAAGTCTAATAGAAAATGTGTTGGAGGATGCAAAGATGCTTGTGTATCAAGGCAGTCAGAAATGATGTTCCTAGCAGCATCTAATGGCACGTTAGTATAAAGAGCAGCCGCATCTAGAGTGGCTAATACTGCATTAGCTGGTATATGATGTCCCTCAATATGCTTAATGAGATCTCTGGAATCTAATACGTAAGAGTTGGTATCAAGCACAAAGGGTTGTAGGTCATAGTCTAACAATTGCGAGATAGGTTCTAGCTGGGAATCTTTGGAGGACACTATGGGACGACCAGGAGGGCACCTACTATCCTTGTGGATTTTTGGCAAGGAATAGAAAATTGGAACCTTGGGAAAAAGCCCTATCAGAAAGTCTGCAGTTTGTTGATCTATATAGCCAAGTGACAAGCCCTCAAAAACAACTGTATGAATGATTTTAGTTAGTTTGTCTGCGGGATTATGTGACAATCGGCGGTAAAAGGCTTCATTTTGTAGTTGTCTTAGATTTTCTGTGTGGTATAAGGAAAAATCCATGACCAGCTGGCTGAATTATTATAGAGCTATCATTAGATAAGTTCTTCAAGACGAGTTTTTGGGAAGGAGATAAATTTGGTACGGGTGCCCATTTGTGTCATTCCACTTTTTCTTCATCTCTTGTCACCAAATATGAAAAGGTGCTAATGAGATGATTCAAAGTGTCAGGAATAAAGGTGGGTTTCATTTTAAAGGGAAACCTATGCTGATTCTTTTTGTAAGCAACGCCTGCATACACAACTCAAGATAGAAACACCTTGGAAGCTTGCAGGGTGACCTCGGGCCAGTCACACACTTAATACTGACCCTGGCTACTGTTTTGATTGGACAAAGTGAAGAAACAAAGACAGTCACTTGCCGCTCAACCGGTAACCCTGTGCACAACTTGCTGTGCTACAAAAGCAACTTGCTTCACTAGTGGAAATTTTCAAAGTGGGGAGATGCCTGAGTTTAATTCTAGAGTGAAATGATATTTCATCCCACATACCGGTGTAAACATTTACAGCTCTGAATTGTCACTGTTGAATGTGCATTCTGTGCATACTCAGAGGCAAACATAAAACCACTTTGATTGGTACTCAAACGGGTGCCAAACCAGTTTAGCTCTTTTGGTTTTCAGACAAAAACAGGTATCAGGATGTCCATTCATTGGCAGATAGGCAACGGAAACTGCTGGAGTCTTCTAGGAGTCTGGCAGTTTCACAGAAGGGAACAGGAAGTAATCACATTTATAATAAAAGATGAACCTTTGACTTCTGTGTTTGTGAAGGGGGGAGAACACTCAGACATATACTGAGGTTAAGATCTGAGCACATGGTCTAAAATGGAGAAGGAGAAGAAGATGGTGGAGAAGGCAAAGATACGGAAAGAAAAAAGGGGAATAAAACCCAACCTAAAAACAAGCTGGGTACCCAAGAATGGGTGGAAAGAAAATATATATCTATATGTATACAAATACTAAAAATATAATTTATTAGAAGCGCTAAGTAAAGGTTAAAAATAATTTAAAACATTAAAATAGCACAATGGTATTTCCTAGGGTTGATCTCTGTAACCACATACCAAATGTGTTTCGGCCTATTGGGCCTTCATCAGTGGTTAATTAAAACACACGTTAAGCCTGCACATATTTACAGAAATAAATAAATAAATACATGTACAAACAGTTCAAACCCAACCAGGCATGTGTATAAGTTGTAAAATTTATTACCAATTACTCAAACATCTGGTCAGATTGGTTCTAGTTGTAATACTGGTTAGTATATGTCTCTCATATACAATGTGTGCAGGTATCAACCTAGAAGAGCAGAGCAGAGATATGAACATGGGAGCAAGAAGAAATATGGAGTACTGCTTACCTTGTCTTGTCCAAATCCTTTTTAGGGGGATTATTTGATCTAGGGAAAAAAGATTGGGGTTATTGCACCTTAGGCGTGCAAAATGTATAAGGACGTTTGTGTGTTGATGGAAGAGGCAAGAAAGACAAGACAAAATCTCTGGCCAGACTCATCCAGAAGATTCAGGCAGGCATTGGAAACTGCTGGGCTTTTAGAGGATTCGGGTCATTTCCCTCATTGGTAACAGGGGAGTGGGAGCCAGTGTGGTGTAGTGGTTAAGGTGGCAGTCTAGGAGCAGGGAAACCCAGGTTCAAATCACCACTCCTGCCATAGAAGCTTGCAGGGTGACCTTTTGAGGGACATACTTAGACCTAGGGAGAAAAGATGGAGCTTATCTTCTCTTTTCCCATTTTTGGATGTTATTAGTCAGTTGTGTTCAATGGTTTGCTTGTCCTTTTTGTAAGCAATGCCTGCGTACACAGGTAGAAATGCCTCGTTGCCTAGGGCACGGAAAATGTATTAGGCCATTTGTGTGTGGATTGAAGGGGCAAGAAAGACAAGCCAAAAGTCTCTGGCCAGACGCATCCAGAAGATACGGGCAGGCAATGGAAACTGCTGAGCGTTTTTGAGGAGTTGGGTAATTTTCCTCTTAGGTAACAGGGGAGTGGCAGCCAGTGTGGTGTAGTGTGGTTAAGGTGGCAGACACGGACCAGGGAAAAGCAGGTTCAAAGCCCCACTCACACTGTGCAAGTTTGCAGGGTGACCTTGGGCCAGTTACACATTCAGTGCACACAGAGGTCTACAAGGTGGCAGCAGAGAGCTGAACACTGGATAAGAAGAGGACAAGAAGATAGTGGAGAAGGCAAAGATATGAACACGGGAGGAAGAAGAAATATGGAGTGTTGCTTACCTCTTCCCAAGCTTTTGAGGCTCAATATTAGTCCTAGGGAGAAAAGTTTGGGTTTATTGCACCTTCTTTTTTCGCTTTGTTGGATATTAGTCAGTTATGTTGAATGGTATGCTTGTCCTTTTTGTAAGCAATGCCTGCATATACAACTCAGGACAGAAACACCTCGTTGCCTTGGGCATGCAAAATGTATTAGGCCGTTTGTTTGTGTGTTGAGGGAAGGGGCAAGAAAAACAAGCCAAAAGTCATTGGCCAGACCCATCCAGAAGATACGGGCAGGAAATGGAAACTGCTGTGATTGTTGAAGATTCCAGTAATTTTCCACTTTGGTAACAGGGGAGTGGGAGCCAGTGTGGTGTAGTGGTTAAGGTGGCAGACGAGGATCAGGGAAACCAAGGTTGGAATCCCCACTCCGGCCACTGAAGTTTGCAGGGTGACTGATTGCACACAGAGCTCAACATGGTGGCAGAGCTAAACACTGGACAAAAAGTGGACAAGAAGATGGTGGAGAATCAAAGATATGAACATGGGAGAAAGAAGCAATCTGGGGTATTGCTCACCACTCGTTTTCCTCATGATTATAAGGGTTACCACTACACCTAGGGAGAAAAGACTGGGTTCAATGCACTTTCTCTTTTCCCTTGGAAAGATAAAGGTATCAACAGTGGAGGAAGAAGAAATATGGAGTGTTGCTTACCTCTTCTTCAAACCGTATATAGGGATAGACCTAGAGAAAAAAGATTGGGTTTATTGCACCTGTTCTTTCCTCCTTGTCGGACGTTAGTACTTATGTTCAACTTTATGCTACCTGGTGCTATGGTTGCCAACCTCCACGTGGTTGCAGGAGACCTACTGCCGTTACGACTGATCTCCAGCCAATAGAGATCAGTTCACCTGGAGAAAATGGCTGCTTTGGCAGTTGAACTCTATGGCATTGAAGTCCCTCCCTCCCCAAACCCCGCCTTCCTCAGACTCCTGCTGAAAACCGCCAGTGGCGGAGAGGAACCTGGCAACCCTACCTGGCGCCCAGCAAGTGTTTAAAGAAAGTGGGTGGAGCCAGGTGTGGCTTTTGCCCATTGAGGCTAGTGACTGGCCTTTGGAGATTGGATTGGCTGTGCAGATTTTTAAAAACATTGCTTGGCTGCAGCTGCCACCACAGCAGAAGGATCTTCATTGCGTGTCTGAATGCAAATTGTGGTTGGCCCTGCCTCCTGGGGCAGACATTCTGTGGCAGACGTTATGTCCCTGTGCCTACCCCACTGGGTCAGAATTTAAAGGTGCTTGCAGACACAAAAAGCTTGGGGACCCCTGATCAACATCAACGGAATGCCCAGCATACGTTCTCCCCATATTCCATCTCCCCTCCCCAATTCCTTCTTCCATGCAGCCAGCAAAAGGTATTAGGATGTCCATTTAGGTGTTGATAGAGCTTGCTGGAAAGACATCAGTCTCTGGCCAGATGGATTGAGATCAAATTCAGATCGGAGCACAGTCGGATTGAGAGAAGAGCCCGTGGTTCAAAATGGACAAGGCCAAGATGACGGCGGAGAAGGGAAAGATATGAGCAGGAAATGAATGAGGAATCTGGAAGTTTATTCTGCTTACCTCGTCTTCTTTATCTCAACGGGAATATATTTATGAGGGGAATTAATCCTAGACAGAAAGGATGGCATTTCTTGATTTTTCTTTCTTTACCTCCTTTACTCTGACGTTGTGAGTTAACTGTTGTTCAATGGCATGCGTATTCTGTTTGTAACCATGACTGTTTATGCAACTCAAAAATCATTTTATAACCTCCTTTGAAACGTGGATACATGGAGCTGCCTTGTACTGAATCAGACCACTGGTCCATTATGTTGCAAAGTGTCTATGCCGATGGGCAGCTGCTCTTCAGGGTCTCAGGTACAGATCTTTTCCATCACCTGACACTTTTTTACTGGACATGCTGGGGACTTACTCTACATCTGCCATATCTCCAGCATATGTTCTACCGATGATCCACATCCCCACTTCTGGACATGCCCAGCATATGTTCTGTCAAGGATCCACATCCCCATTTCTGGACATGCTGGGGACAGCCACTCAAACTGAGATCGGAGCCCTGGGTTCGAAAGGGAGAAGGCCAAGAGGATGGCAGAGAAGGTAGATACATGAGCAGCACATGAACAAGAAATCTGGAATCTGTGAGATCATTTGCTTACCTCTTCTCTGCTTCCTCAAAGCGATTCTTGATATCCCGGGTATTAGACCTAGACAGAAAGATTTGATTTACTCATCCTTTTATTTTCCCCCTTAACTCGGATGATCAACTGCATGCTTACTCCTGGGTCACTGGGTGTGTGGGGGGGAGGTAGTTGTGAAATTCCTGCATTGTGCAGTGTGTTGGACTAGATGACCCTGGTGGTCCCTTCCGGCTCTATGATTCTATGATTCCTTTTGTAAACAAGGACTGCTTATGCAACACAAAAGCAATTTTATACATTCCTTCGAAACATGAGCAGATTAAGCACATTAAGCTACCTCACACTGAATAACACCATATGTCTATCACATTCACTATTGTCTATTCTGATGGGCAGAGACCCTTCGGCAAATCAGGTAGAGATTTTTCATACTGAATCAGATCACCAGTCCATCAAATTCAGTATTGTCTACTCAGACGGGCAGAGGCTGTTCAGCAAATCAGGTAGAGAGCTTTCCTATCTCTTGCTACCTGGAAGTGTTTGATCTGGAGACGTCAGGTTGGAGCTGCGGTTCGCTCAGGAGTGTGCTGTGCTCCTAGGCCCCTGGGTGCCACCGGCAAAAGGTTTTTGGGGTGGAGCCTGGGGAGGTCAGGGTTTGGGGAGGGACTTCAATGCCATAGAGTCCAATTGCCAAAGTGGCCATTTTCTGAGGTGAACTGATCTCTAATGGCTGGAGATCAGTTGTAATAGCAGGAGATCTCCAGCTGGTAACTAGGGGGATCATTTGATCTAGGGAGAAAAGACTGGGGTTATTGAACCTTCGCTTTTCTCGTTGTTTGACATTATTAGGCCATTATGTTGTTCAGCAGTATGCTTGTCCTTTTTGTAAGCCACATCTGCGTATACAACTCAAGAGAGAAGCACCTCGTTGCCTTAGGTGTGCAAAATGTATTAGTACGTTTGTGTGTTGATGGAAGAGGCAAGAAAGACAAGCCAAAATCTCTGGCCAGACTCAACCAGAAGATTCAGGCAGGCAATGGACATTGCTGGGCTTTTTTGAGGAGTTGGGTAATTTCCCTCTTTGGTAACAGGGGAGTGGCAGCCACTGTGGTGTAGTGTGGTTAAGGTGGCAGACCAGGACCAGGGAAACCCAGGTTCAAATCCCTACTCACACTGTGCAAGTTTGCAGTGTGACCTTGGGCCAGTTACACATTCACTGCACACAGAGGTCAACAAGGTGGCAGCACAGAGCTGCTGAACACTGGATAAGAAGAGGACAAGAAGATGGTGGAGAAGGGAAAGATATGAACACGGGAGGAAGAAGAAATATGGTATTGCTTACCTCTTCCCAAGTATTGCTTACCTCTTCCCAAATTTATAATTAGGCCTAGGGAGAAAGGTTTGGGTTTATTGCACTTTCTTTCCCCCCTTCGTTGGATGATATTAGTCAGTTATGTTCAATGGTATGCCTGTCCTTTTTGTAAGCAATGCTTGCTTATACAACTCATGACAGAAACACCTTGTTGCTTTCGGCATGCAAAATTTATTAGGCCGTTTGTGTGGCAAACGGGGGCAAGAAAGACAAGAAGGGGCAAGAAAGACAAGCCAAAAGTCTCTGGCCAGACGCATCCAGAAGATAAGGGCAGGCAATGGAAACTGCTGGGATTTTTGAGGAGTCATGTAATTTTCACTTAGGTAACAGGACAGTGGGAGCCAGCGTGGTATAGTGGTTAAGGTGGCAGACGAGGACCAGGGAAACCCAGGTTCAAATCCTTACTCACATTAAGTAGTTGGAGGAGAAGATAAAGGTATCAACAGGGGAGGAAGAAGAAATATTGAGTGTTGCTTACCTCTCCTTAAAAACGTACATAGGGACAGGCCTAGAGAGAAAAGATTGGGTTTATTGCACCTGTTCTTTCTCCCTTGTTGGACGCTAGTACTTATGTTCAACTTTATGCTACCTGGTGCTATGGTTGCCAACTTCCACGTGATGGCAGGAGACCTACTGCTATTACAACTGATCTCCAGCCAATAGAGATCAGTTCACCTGGAGAAAATGGCCGCTTTGGCAGTTGGACTCTATGGCATTGAAGTCTCTCCCTTCCCGAACCCCTCCTTCTTCAGACTCCGCCCTAAAAACCTCCCGCCAGTGGTGGAGAGAGACCTGGCAACCCTACCTGGCACCCAGCAAGTGTTTAAAGAAAGTGAGTGGAGCCAAGTGTGGCTTTTGCCCATTGAGGCTAGAGACTGGCCATTGGAAATTGGATTGGCTGTGCGGATTTTTAAAAACATTGCTTGGCTGCAGCTGCCACCACAGCAGAAGGATCTTCATTGTGTGTCTGAATGCAAATTGTGGTTGGCCCTGCCTCGTGCGGCAGACATTTTGTGGCAGAAGTTTTGTCCCTGTGCTGATGGAGATAACTATCAGTTCACCTCTGGCAGAAAGTATATATAAAGGTGGCTTTTAGAAAGCATATGTATATAGATTAAGAATAATATAGGGACATAATGCTGACAAGATTCTCTCTTCCCATGCTTGAAATTCATGCAGGCTCCTGTTTAAAAGGGTTGATGTATTAGCTTGCAAAAGCATGAGTCTCAACTGGGTTAGAGGATCAGACATCAGAGAAGGGAGGAATGACTAGTTCGATTAATGAATGGGGCCATTCCATCCCAGAATATCTCTGTTCAATGGTCTCTGGACCTCAGTGGGAATCTGCAAGATCCCATCAAACCCAGACAACGCGGTGCAAAGGTCAAGAAGCACCATGGAGCCTGATACGAGGCATGTGGGAAAAAGAGGAATCAAATGCAAGCTTAGCAATAGTTAAAATATAAAATTATACTTAGAGGGATATATAGAATAGTTAATAGAAACAGTATATTAAAGTCATATATTGTAAGTATTAGCTTATAAATAAATGCTTTAAGAGAAATCTAAAAGGCTAAGGCAGTTCCCCATTTTCCTGCACAGATCTCACAGACACAAGGGCCAAAAAAATAGAATTCCTTCGGAGAGACACACTGAAAGACAGTCAGAGCAGAACTTAAATGATTTTTGGAATAAACTTTTAAATAAAATATAGATTAAATAATAGTTTAGAGATATTCAGCTTTAGCCAAAGTGACATTGAGGAACAAAATAGAATTCTTTCAAGATACTGAAAGAGGAAAGACACACCAAATATGCAGAGTTAAGATAAGCAGTCTAGATTTCTATGGGAGATACAATTTATGCCACTAAATGCCATTGTTAAGATTGAACAGTCTCTTTTTGAAGGCAGTATAAGAACTATTAAGAACAAATAGACTGAAGAAACATACTGTTTAAATGAAGAATGTTTGTGTAAAGGTCTAATAGTTTGGAATATTGAGGAAGTAGTACACAGGCTAGCTGCTTCATGGTTTAGGAAGGGGGACAATGCCAAGTGCCTTCAACTATTGATTTTTGGACTTAGCAATAAAGTATTGGAAGATTTTAGATTCCCATATAGAATTAAAAAAGAGGTTAAAAGTTCAGACAGAACTTAAGAAATAGATGGTCAGAGAAGGGAGGGGGAGTCTGGGGAGTCTGGAATCTACCCAAGGAAATCTAACAGATGGTTGTGAGAAAGAGAAGTGAGCAGCAACTCCAGACAGTCATGAGATCATAAAACATCAGAAATAACCTACACTGTCAGCAAGTATTTTGCAAAAGATAAGCGCATGATCATAAACAAATCAAAAAGACATGAGATCTGAAAGTGTTCGAATCAGCAAACTAACCATTTTTAGAAATGGGTGTTTCAATGATGTCAATGTATACCATGTATGGATTATAGGGCGGTCGGGAAAGACTGTAATTTGGCCAACCAATCATGGGAAGCCAAAAGGGCTGGCATTCAGGCATCAGTAGGGGCTGGACATCTGTGGCTATAAAAGAGCGAGCACTGGAGCGTTTGCTTTGAGCAGCTAGAAGCACTTGCATGTGATAAGCTGTCTCCCATTTATTATGGCCAAATAAATGCTTTCAACAGATCTCTCTGTGTCTGGTCTTCTCTATACCTAAATAAGATTGGGTAAAGGGGATAAGAGTGTTAATTATTGATTATTGATTGGCGTTTCTGACAGTGTCCACACCCCACTGGGTCAGAATTTCAAAGGTGCTTGCAGACACAAAAAGCTTGGGGACCCGATCAGCATCGACGGCATGCCCAGCATATGTTCTAGCGATATTCCATCTCCCCTCCCCAATTCCTTCTTCCATGCAGCCAGCAAAAGGAATTAGGATGTCCATTTGTGTTGATAGAGCTTGCAAAAAACACAAAAGCAATTTTATAAATCCCTTCGAAACGTGGGCAGATTAAGCATATTAAGCTACCTTATACTGAATCAGACCATGGGTCTATCACATTCACTATTGTCTATTCTGATGGGCAGAGACCCGTCGGCCAATCAGGTAGAGATCTTTCTGAATCAGACCACCAGTCCATCAAGTTCAGTATTGTCTACTCGGACGGGCAGAGGCTCTTCAGCAAATCAGGTAGAGAGCTTTCCTGTCTCTTGCTACCTGGAAGTGTTTGATCTGGAGATGTCAGGTTGGAGCTGCGGTTAGCTCAGGAGTGCACAACTCTGTGCTCCTAGGCCCCTGGGTGCCTGCTGACCCCTTTCCGGTGCTAGGGTTGCCAGGTCCCTCTTTGCCACCGGCAAAAGGTTTTTGGGGTGGAACCTGGGGAGGTCAGGGTTTGGGGAGGGACTTCAATGCCATAGAGTCCAATTGCCAAAGTGGCCATTTTCTCCAGGTGAACTGATCTCTAATGGCTGGAGATCAGTTGCAATGGCAGGAGATCTCCAGCTAGTAACTAGGGGGATCATTTGATCTAGGGAGAAAAGACTGGGGTTATTGCACCTTCGCTTTTCCCTTTGTTTGACATTATTAGGCAGTTATGTTGTTCAGCAGTATGCTTGTCCTTTTTGTAAGCCATGCCTGCGTATACAGCTCAAGACAGAAGCACCTCGTTGCCTTAGGTGGGCAAAATGTATTAGGATGTTTGTGTATTGATGGAAGAGGCAAGAAAGACAAGCCAAAATCTCTGGCCAGATTCATCCAGAAGATTCAGGTAGGCATCGGAAACTGCTGGGCTTTTAGAGCCTTCGGGTCATTTCCCTCATTGGTAACAGGGGAGTGGGAGCCAGTGTGGTGTAGTGGTTAAGGTGTCAGACCCGGACCAGGGAAACCCAGGTTCAAGTCCCCACTCCTGCCATAGAGGTTTGCAGGGTGACCTTTTGAGGGACATACTTAGACCTAGGGAGGAAAGATGTGGGTTATTGTACCTTCCATTTTACCATTTTTGGATGTTATTACTCAGTTGTGTTGAATGGTTTGCTTGTCCTTTTTGTAAGCAATGCCTGCTTACACACGTAGAAAGGCCTCATTGCCTTGGGCATGCAAAATGTATTAGGCCATTTGTGTGTTGAGGGAAGGGACAAGAAAGACAAGCCAAAAGTCTCTGGCCAGACACATCCAGAAGATAAGGGCAGGCAATGGAAACTGCTGGGCGTATTTGAGGAGTTGGGTAATTTTCCTCTTAGGTAACAGGGCAGTGCCAGCCAGTGTGGTGTAGTGGTTAAGGTGGCAGATGAGGACCAGGGAAACCCAGGTTCAAATCCTTACTCACATTAAGTAGTTGGAGGAGAAGATAAAGGTATCAACAGGGGAGGAAGAAGAAATATTGAGTGTTGCTTACCTCTTCTTAAAAACTGTCATAGGGTTAGACCTAGAGAGAAAAGATTGGGTTTATCGCACCTGTTCTTTCAATTCACAGGCTCTTATAACGAGCAATCCATTCCTTTCCTTGACGTGACGGTCTTTAGGAACCAGCAAAATATTTTGGCAGTGAAACCTTTTTGTAAACGCACGGATCTGGGAGCGGGATTGCATTTTCATTCATTTCACCCACTTCATTTGAAATTGAACTTACCGTACAGTCAGCTATTGAGACTGAAACGCAATTCTACGTATGATCATGATTATAACCAAGCAGCCTCAGCATTGACTAAGAAGCTATTAACCAGGGGATACGCGGAAGTAGACATTGAAAAAGCTCGAAACAAGACTGAACGAATGAACCGAAGTTCCCTTCTCTCCAGTGAAGGCAGTAGGAAGGATACTGCTCCTAGGATTTTTGGCTCTTTGGAACACAATCACTTAACATATGATATCAAGAAAATAATAAACCGACACTGGCACATCCTACAGGACGTACCTGGATGCCAATTACCTCCCTTATTTGGTTTAAGGAAAACTCAGTCTTTTAAGAATGTTTTGGTTAAAACTGACCATCTAGTTCCTAAGCCCGGACCGACTACCACTGGACATCATAAATGTGGTAGGTGTTCGGTGTGTCCATTGAGTCTGCCCATAAAGGAGGCTAGCTCCTCTGCATTTAATTTCAAATACCAACTGAAGCATTTCAGC
Source organism: Euleptes europaea (assembly GCF_029931775.1). Taxonomy (NCBI): domain Eukaryota; kingdom Metazoa; phylum Chordata; class Lepidosauria; order Squamata; family Sphaerodactylidae; genus Euleptes; species Euleptes europaea. The sequence continues at coordinate 23,132,646 of NC_079329.1, forward strand.
AACTGCTCATCACGGAACACCGTGTACGCAATTTTATGTCCATGCTCTCTTCTTTACATAGGCTCCTGTACTAGACAGTTAAAACTTAGGATTGGGGAGCACAAAGCGCGCTTGCGCGCCAAGGTTTTAGACGCTCCCCTCACGCAACACTATCTGGATAAGGGACATTCAGAAAATGACATGTTATTCTTTGCCCTCTGGAAGTTTGAACCTCGTTCATATCACCAACAAGTCGTGACAACAATTTTGCACAGGCAAGAAAAGAAACTGATTTTTCTTTTTAAAACATTTTTTCCTGCAGGACTCAATCATGAATTTGATTTGGTAAGTTTTCTTTAAGCAAGAAAGACATGCTCATTTGCTACAGCTGACTCCTATCTATATCTCCCAACACGTTTCCCTCTAGCTAGCATCAGTTGCATAACCTCTCAGTAGGAATAAGGAACCTTGGGTCTTGAACCATATCAGGTCAACAATTTTATGGGGTAAGAATACATTTTTAGAAGGATTGTTGTATATATAAATATGTGTACATTCATTAAAAATGTAATTTCATAACAAATGTAATTTTTTAATGTATCTTTAGAGGCTACATGCCCCAAGAGAAAATATGATTTATGGACATTAAGTACAACTGAAGAATTTATGGACATTAAGTACAACTGAAGAAGCCAATTAGGCGAAACGACCACTTATCTAGAAGTGTCGTCTTTGATTTATGATTAGAACCTTCTTTGTATTTTCCCCGGAGAGACGGTCGGTCCGGAGTACGGCCATCGTGGGAAAGTCAGGCTTCATAGGAGCTACTCTTCACGAAAGTCGGGTTTGACTCTTTTTGGTTTATGAACTTTAAATTGGACTCTCCTATGAACTGGGAATGAACTTGAATTCCTTTTGAAATATTGCTTTGTTGTATTTGGTTGGATGCTTATTCTTTTGGTTATTATATGAACATGAACAAAGGTTTTTGCACCATACATTTTTGAAGTTGTATTTATTGTTATTGAGCCACGTGCTGTTGTTCTTATCAACCTACACGTGGTGGCAGGAGATCTCTTGCTAATTCAACTGATCTCCAGCCAATAGAGATCAGTTCACCTGGAGAAAATGGCCGCTTTGGCAGTTGGACTCTATGGCATTGAAGTCCCTCCCTCCCCGAACCACTCCTTCCTCAGACTCCACCTGAAAAACCTCCCGCCAGTGGTGGAGAGGGACCTAGCAACCCTACCTGGCACCCAGCAAGTGTTTAAAGAAAGTGGGTGGAGCCAGGTGTGGCTTTTGCCCATTGAGGCTAGAGACTGGCCATTGGAGATTGGATTGGTTGTGTGGATTTTTAAAAACATTGCTTGGCTGCAGAGGCTCTTCAGCAAATCAGGTAGAGAGCTGTCCAACTCTTGCTACCTGGAAGTGTTTGATCTGGAGATGTCAGGTTGGAGCTGCAGTTAGCTCAGGAGTGTTATAAAAATTTAATAAAAATTTATATAAAAAAAGGAGTGCACAACTCTGTGCTCCTAGGCCCCTGGGTGCCCGCTGACACCTTTCCTGGTGCTAGGGTTGCCAGGTCCCTCTTTGCCACCGGCAAAAGGTTTTTGGGGTGGAACCTGGGGAGTTCAGGGTTTGGGGAGGGACTTCAATGCCATAGAGTTCGATTGCCAAAGTGGCCATTTTCTCCAGGTGAAGTGATCTCTAATGGGTAGAGATCAGTTGTAATGGCAGGAGATCTCCAGCTGGTAACTAGGGGGATCATTTGATCTAGGGAGAAACGACTGGGGTTATTGCACCTTCGCTTTTCCCTTTGTTTGACATTATTCGGCAGTTATGTTGTTCAGCAGTATGCTTGTCCTTTTTGTAAGCCACGCCTGCGTATACAACTCAAGACAGAAGCACCTCGTTGCCTTAGGTGGGCAAAATGTATTAGGACGTTTGTGTGTTGATGGAAGAGGCAAGAAAGACAAGCCAAAATCTCTGGCCAGACTCAACCAGAAGATTCAGGCAGGCATTGGAAACTGCTGGACCTTTTGAGGCTTCGGGTCATTTCCCTCGTTGGTAACAGGGGAGTGGAAGCCAGTGTGGTGTAGGGGATAAGGTGGCAGACCAGGACCAGGGAAACCCAGGTTCAAGTCCCCACTCCTGCCATAGAATCTTGCAGGGTGACCTTTTGAGGGACATACTTAGACCTAGGGAGAAAAGATGGAGCTTATCTTCTCTTTTCCCATTTTTGGATGTTATTAGTCAGTTGTGTTCAATGGTTTGCTTGTCCTTTTTGTAAGCAATGCCTGCGTACACAGGTAGAAATGCCTCGTTGCCTAGGGCACGGAAAATGTATTAGGCCATTTGTGTGTTGATTGAAGGGGCAAGAAAGACAAGCCAAAAGTCTCTGGCCAGACGCATCCAGAAGATACGGGCAGGCAATGGAAACTGCTGAGCGTTTTTGAGGAGTTGGGTAATTTTCCTCTTAGGTAACAGGGGAGTGGCAGCCAGTGTGGTGTAGTGTGGTTGAGGTGGCAGACACGGACCAGGGAAAAGCAGGTTCAAAGCCCCACTCACACTGTGCAAGTTTGCAGGGTGACCTTGGGCCAGTTACACATTCAGTGCACACAGAGGCCAACAAGGTGGCAGCACAGAGCTGAACACTGGATAAGAAGAGGACAAGAAGACAGTGGAGAAGGCAAAGATATGAACACGGGAGGAAGAAGAAATATGGAGTGTTGCTTACCTCTTCCCAAGCTTTTGAGGCACAATATTAGTCCTAGGGAGAAAAGTTTGGGTTTATTGCACCTTCTTTTTTCGCTTTGTTGGATATTATTAGTCAGTTATGTTGAATGGTATGCTTGTCCTTTTTGTAAGCAATGCCTGCATATACAACTCAGGACAGAAACACCTCGTTGCCTTGGGCATGCAAAATGTATTAGGCCGTTTGTTTGTGTGTTGAGGGAAGGGGCAAGAAAAACAAGCCAAAAGTCATTGGCCAGACCCATCCAGAAGATACGGGCAGGAAATGGAAACTGCTGTGATTGTTGAAGATTCCAGTAATTTTCCACTTTGGTAACAGGGGAGTGGGAGCCAGTGTGGTGTAGAGGTTAAGGTGGCAGACGAGTATCAGGGAAACCAAGGTTGGAATCCCCACACCGGCCACTGAAGTTTGCAGGGTGACTGATTGCACACAGAGCTCAACATGGTGGCAGAGCTAAACACTGGACAAAAAGTGGACAAGAAGATGGTGGAGAAAGCAAAGATATGAACATGGGAGAAAGAAGCAATCTGGGGTATTGCTTACCTCTCCTTTTCCTCACGACTATAAGGGTTACCACTACACCTAGGGAGAAAAGACTGGGTTCAATGCACTTTCTCTTTTCCCTTCATTGGAAGATAAAGGTATCAACAGTGGAGGAAGAAGAAATATGGAGTGTTGCTTACCTCTTCTTCAAACCGTATATAGGGATAGACCTAGAGAAAAAAGATTGGGTTTATTGCACCTGTTCTTTCCTCCTTGTCGGACGTTAGTACTTATGTTCAACTTTATGCTACCTGGTGCTATGGTTGCCAACCTCCACGTGGTTGCAGGAGACCTACTGCCGTTACGACTGATCTCCAGCCAATAGAGATCAGTTCACCTGGAGAAAATGGCTGCTTTGGCAGTTGGACTCTATGGCATTGAAGTCCCTCCCTCCCCAAACCCCGCCTTCCTCAGATTCCTGCTGAAAACCTCCCGCCAGTGGCGGAGAGGGACCTGGCAACCCTACCTGGCGCCCAGCAAGTGTTTAAAGAAAGTGGGTGGAGCCAGGTGTGGCTTTTGCCCATTGAGGCTAGTGACTGGCCTTTGGAGATTGGATTGGCTGTGCGGATTTTTAAAAACATTGCTTGGCTGCAGCTGCCACCACAGCAGAAGGATCTTCATTGCGTGTCTGAATGCAAATTGTGGTTGGCCCTGCCTCCTGGGGCAGACATTCTGTGGCAGACGTTATGTCCCTGTGCCTACCCCACTGGGTCAGAATTTAAAGGTGCTTGCAGACACAAAAAGCTTGGGGACCCCTGATCAACATCAGCATATGTTCTCCCCATATTCCATCTCCCCTCCCCAATTCCTTCTTCCATGCAGCCAGCAAAAGGTATTAGGATGTCCATTTAGGTGTTGATAGAGCTTGCCGGAAAGACATCAGCCTCTTGCCAGATAGATGGGGATCAGATTCAGATTGGAGCCCAGTCGATTTGAGAGCAGAGCCCGTGCTTCAAAACGGACAAGGCCAAGATGACGGCGGAGAAGGGAAAGATATGAGCAAGAAATGAACGAGGAATCTGGAAGTTTATTCTGCTTACCTCGTCTTCTCTATCTCAAGGGGAATATATTTATGAGGGGAATTAATCCTAGACAGAAAGGATGGCATTTCTTGATTTTTCTTTCTTTACCCCCTTTACTCTGAGGTTGTGAGCCAACCGCTGTTCAATGGCATGCTTATTCTGTTTGTAACAATGACTGTTTATGCAATGCAAAAGTCATTTTATAAACTCCTTTGAAACATGGACATATGGAGCTGCCTTGTACTGAATCAGACCACTGGTCCATTATGTTGCGTAGTGTCTATGCCGATGGGCAGCTGCTCTTCAGGGTCTCAGGTACAGATCTTTTCCATCACCTGACCCTTTTTTACTGGACATGCTGGGGACTTACTCTAGATCCGCCACATGCCCAGCATATGTTCTGCCGATGAACCACATCCCCACTTCTGGACATGCTGGGGGACAGCCACTCAGACTGAGAGTGGAGCCCGGGTTTTGAAAGGGAGAAGGCCATGAGGATGGCAGAGAAGGTAGATACATGAGCAGCACATGAATTTTCCTCTTAGGTAACAGGGCAGTGCCAGCCAGTGTGGTGTAGTGGTTAAGGTGGCAGACGAGGACCAGGGAAACCCAGGTTCAAATCCTTACTCACATTAAGTAGTTGGAGGAGAAGATAAAGGTATCAACAGGGGAGGAAGAAGAAATATTGAGTGTTGCTTACCTCTCCTTAAAAACGGTCATAGGGTTAGACCTAGAGAGAAAAGATTGGGTTTATCGCACCTGTTCTTTCTCCCTTGCTGGACGCTAATACTTATGTTCAACTTTATGCTACCTGGTGCTATGGTTGCCAACCTACACGTGGTGGCAGGAGATCTCTTGCTAATTCAACTGATCGCCAGCCAATAGAGATCAGTTCACCTGGAGAAAATGGCCGCTTTGGCAGTTGGACTCTATGGCATTGAAGTCCCTCCCTCCCCGAACCACTCCTTCCTCAGACTCCACCCGAAAAACCTCCCGCCAGTGGTGGAGAGGGACCTGGCAACCCTACCTGGCACCCAGCAAGTGTTTAAAGAAAGTGGGTGGAGCCAGGTGTGGCTTTTGCCCATTGAGGCTAGAGACTGGCCATTGGAGATTGGATTGGTTGTGTGGATTTTTAAAAACATTGCTTGGCTGCAGAGGCTCTTCAGCAAATCAGGTAGAGAGCTGTCCTATCTCTTGCTACCTGGAAGTGTTTGATCTGGAGATGTCAGGTTGGGCCAGTTACACATTCAGTGCACACAGAGGTCAACAAGGTGGCAGCACAGAGCTGAACACTGGATAAGAAGAGGACAAGAAGATAGTGGAGAAGGCAAAGTTATGAACACGGGAGGAAGAAGAAATATGGAGTGTTGCTTACCTCTTCCCAAGCTTTTGAGGCTCAATATTAGTCCTAGGGAGAAAAGTTTGGGTTTATTGCACCTTCTTTTTTCGCTTTGTTGGATATTAGTCAGTTATGTTGAATGGTATGCTTGTCCTTTTTGTAAGCAATGCCTGCATATACAACTCAGGACAGAAACACCTCGTTGCCTTGGGCATGCAAAATGTATTAGGCCGTTTGTTTGTGTGTTGAGGGAAGGGGCAAGAAAAACAAGCCAAAAGTCATTGGCCAGACCCATCCAGAAGATACGGGCAGGAAATGGAAACTGCTGTGATTGTTGAAGATTCCAGTAATTTTCCACTTTGGGAACAGGGGAGTGGGAGCCAGTGTGGTGTAGTGGTTAAGGTGGCAGACGAGGATCAGGGAAACCAAGGTTGGAATCCCCACTCCGGCCACTGAAGTTTGCAGGGTGACTGATTGCACACAGAGCTCAACATGGTGGCAGAGCTAAACACTGGACAAAAAGTGGACAAGAAGATGGTGGAGAAAGCAAAGATATGAACATGGGAGAAAGAAGCAATCTGGGGTATTGCTCACCACTCCGTTTCCTCACGATTATAAGGGTTACCACTACACCTAGGGAGAAAAGACTGGGTTCAATGCACTTTCTCTTTTCCCTTCATTGGAAGATAAAGGTATCAACAGTGGAGGAAGAAGAAATATGGAGTGTTGCTTACCTCTTCTTCAAACCGTATATAGGGATAGACCTAGAGAAAAAAGATTGGGTTTATTGCACCTGTTCTTTCCTCCTTGTTGGACGTTAGTACTTATGTTCAACTTTATGCTACCTGGTGCTATGGTTGCCAACCTCCATGTGGTTGCAGGAGACCTACTGCCGTTACGACTGATCTCCAGCCAATAGAGATCAGTTCACCTGGAGAAAATGGCTGCTTTGGCAGTTGGACTCTATGGCACTGAAGTCCCTCCCTCCCCAAACCCCGCCTTCCTCAGACTCCTGCTGAAAACCTCCCGCCAGTGGCGGAGAGGAACCTGGCAACCCTACCTGGCGCCCAGCAAGTGTTTAAAGAAAGTGGGTGGAGCCAGGTGTGGCTTTTGCCCATTGAGGCTAGTGACTGGCCTTTGGAGATTGGATTGGCTGTGCGGATTTTTAAAAACATTGCTTGGCTGCAGCTGCCACCACAGCAGAAGGATCTTCATTGCGTGTCTGAATGCAAATTGTGGTTGGCCCTGCCTCCTGGGGCAGACATTCTGTGGCAGACGTTATGTCCCTGTGCCTACCCCACTGGGTCAGAATTTAAAGGTGCTTGCAGACACAAAAAGCTTGGGGACCCCTGATCAACATCAACGGAAGGCCCAGCATATGTTCTCCCCATATTCCATCTCCCCTCCCCAATTCCTTCTTCCATGCAGCCAGCAAAAGGTATTAGGATGTCCATTTAGGTGTTGATAGAGCTTGCTGGAAAGACATCAGTCTCTGGCCAGATGGATTGAGATCAAATTCAGATCGGAGCCCAGTTGGATTGAGAGAAGAGCCCGTGGTTCAAAATGGACAAGGCCAAGATGACGGCGGAGAAGGGAAAGATATGAGCAGGAAATGAATGAGGAATCTGGAAGATTATTCTGCTTACCTCGTCTGCTTTATCTCAACTGGAATATATTTATGAGGGGAATTAATCCTAGACAGAAAGGATGGCATTTCTTGATTTTTCTTTCTTTACCTCCTTTACTCTGACGTTGTGAGTTAACTGTTGTTCAATGGCATGCTTATTCTGTTTGTAACCATGACTGTTTATGCAACTCAAAAATCATTTTATAACCTCCTTTGAAACGTGGATACATGGAGCTGCCTTGTACTGAATCAGACCACTGGTCCATTATGTTGCAAAGTGTCTATGCCGATGGGCAGCTGCTCTTCAGGGTCTCAGGTACAGATCTTTTCCATCACCTGACACTTTTTTACTGGACATGCTGGGGACTTACTCTACATCTGCCATATCTCCAGCATATGTTTTACCGATGATCCACATCCCCACTTCTGGACATGCCCACCATATGTTCTGTCAATGATCCACATCCCCATTTCTGGACATGCTGGGGACAGCCACTCAAACTGAGATCGGAGCCCAGGGTTCGAAAGGGAGAAGGCCAAGAGGATGGCAGAGAAGGTAGATACATGAGCAGCACATGAACAAGAAATCTGGAATCTGTGAGATCATTTGCTTACCTCTTCTCTGTGTCCGCAAAGCGATCGTTCCTTACTTCTAGACTAATCCCAAGGTGCCCGAGGAAGAAAACCACAGAGCAGGCGAGGGCCAGAAGAGTGGTCCAGCGTTGCCCTGGACTGATCATCTTTTACAAGGAGAAGAACAGTGAGAGGGAATTAGGCGAATAAGAACTGTTGCCATATACTGTTGCTGCCTTCTTTTTGTTTTGCCTGTTTTCGCGGCTGAGGTTCCTGTTTTCTTCCTTTTGTGGCAATCTTATGTCATTTTGAATGCCATTCTCACACTGCATGCCAGTGATTCATAGTGGATGCAAGAAAACAACTTTAATAGTTGTATCAATTAAATGTGAAATATTTGGCCTAAGGGAACAGGAAATGGCACATAACTAAGATCCATGGGTGCAGTTAGCTCAACAGGTCAAAGCAATGGGACTGTGAGATTTGGTACATCCTTAAGAGGGAGAGTATCTATAGAATCTACTAAATGGATGATTTTATATGGATTACTAATAGGGTTGCCAGGTCCCTCTTCACAACCGGCGAGAGGTTTTTGGGGCGGTGCCTGAAAAGGGCAGGGTTTGGGGAGGGGAGGGACTTCAATGCCATAGAGTCCAATTGCCAAAGTGGCCATTTTCTTTTGGTGAACTGATCTCTATTGGCTGGAGATCAGCTGTAATAGCAGGAGATCTCCAGCTACTACCTGGAGGTTGAAAACCCTAATTACTAAAGAGGAGTTTTTTTTTTTTGTTTTTGTTTTTTTTGAGGAGAAGGACTTCAGTGGGATATAATACAGAGTTCATCTTCTAATGTAGCCATTTTCTTCAGGTGAACCGAACTCTGTGCCTGGAGATCAGTTGCAACAGTGGGAGATCTCCAGCCACCACCTGGAGGCTGGCAACCCTACAAATAGTAGTACTTTGTATATGGGGGAATTCGGGTTTCCAACCTCCAGGTACTAGAAGGAGATCTCCTGCTATTACAACTGTTCTCCAGCTGATAGAGATCAGTTCACCTGGAGCAAATGGCTGTTTGGCCATTGGACTCTATGGCATTAAAGTCCTTCCCCTCCCCAAACCCCGCCCTCCTCAGACTCCACCCCCAAAAACCTCCTGCCGGTGGTGAAGAGGGACCTGGCAACCCTAGGGGGAATTCCTAGGAAGTCATCTTATCCTGAACATCCTGAAGGTTAATCCTTGATGTCTTATAACTCCAAATAAAGTTAAATAAACATTTTTGCATATTCTTTAGTTCTTGCTCCTGTATTAGTACCAGAACATGTCCTCTTTAATAATCTCAAAAGGGTAACTATTGCAAACGAAATGTTTTCTGACTTTGGGACCTGTGGCAGAGTTAGGGTTGCCAACTGCCAGGTACTAGCTGGAGATCTCCTGCTAATACAACTGATCTCCAGCCGATAGAGATCAGATCACCTGGAGAAAAATGGCCGCTTTGGCAATTGAACTCTATGGCATTGAAGTCCCTCCCCTCCCCAAATCCCGCCCTCCTCAGGCTCCGCCCCAAAAATCTCCCACCAGTGGTGAAGAGGGACCTGGCAACCCTAGGCAGAGTGCTTTCTCCAGCTGAACTCTGGTTTCAGTTTCTACTTCGTCATGCTCTCCTAAAATTTCTCGGTTGGATGCAGAGATCCATCAACCAATGGCACCGGCAGTCGCAGATCTTCCCCAATTTCTCCTCACCCTAGCAGTCCTTTCCAAGCCCACTGACAGAACAGAGTTATTTTGTCCCCTGCCCTCTCCTCACTGTGACCCATGTGGGTTTTGGAACCCTTGGAGCAAAAATGGCTGGGGGGAAGGGAGTGGAAAGAGAGGAGTGGTGAGTTTTAGGAAAGGGGCAATGAGGTAGAAAGCAGGCCAGTCAGGACTGGGAAATACCTGGATATTGATGGGGGGAGACTGAGGAGGATGGAGTTTGGGGAGGGACTTCTATGGGGTAAAAGCCATAGAGTCCACCTTCCACGTAGTAGAAGAAGAGCTGGTTTTTATATGCCGACTTTCTCAACCACTTAAGGAAGAATCAAACCAGCTTACAATCACCTTCCCTTCCCCTCCCCACAGCAGACACCCTGTGAGGTGGATGGGGCTGAGAGAGCTGTGACTAGCCCAAGGTCAGCCAGCTGGCTTCATGGGTAGGAGTGGGGAAAGCAACCCGGTTCACCAGCTTAGAGCCCACTGCTCATAGAGAGCCAGCACAGTGTAGTGGTTAAGAGAGGTCGTTATGAGTGGTGGACTATAATCTGGAGAGCTGGGTTTGATTCCCCACTCCTCCACATGAGTGGCGGACTCTGTTGCGGTGAACCGGGTTGGTTTCCCCACTCCTACACAAGAAGCCAGCTGGGTGACCTTGGGCTAGTCAGTTCTCTCAAAACTCTCTCAGCAACACCTACCTCACAAGATGTCTGTTGTGGGAGGGGGAAGGAAGGTGATTGTAAGCCAGTTTGATTCTTCCTTAAGTGGTGGAGAAAGTCGGCATATAAAAACCAACTCTTCTTCTTCTTCATGTGGAGGAATGGGGAATCAAACCCGGTTCACCAGATTAGAGTCCACTGCTCTTAACCACTATACCACGCTGGCTCATAAATCAGTGGGGGAACATTTTAACTTTCCAAGACATTCACTTGCTGCCTTAAGAGTAGCAGTTCTGTTACAAAGGGATTTCAAAGGGATATTTGAAAGAGACAGCTGAATTATAACTAATAATGAGTCTTTAAAAAATGCATTCTCCTGTACTGAATGTGTGTGTGTAAAGTGCCATCAAGTCGCAGCCGACTTATGGCAACCCCTTTTGGGGTTTTCATGGCAAGAGACGAACAGAGGTGGTTTGCCAGTGCCTTCCTCTGCACAGCAACCCTGGTCTTCCTTGGTGGTCTCCCATCCAAATACTAACCAGGGCTGACCCTGCTTAGCTTCTGAGATCTGATGAGATCAGGCTAGCCTGGGCCATCCAGGTCAGGGCTCCTGTACTGAATAGAGACCTGGAATTCCTGCATTACAATACTGTTTTCTTCCCACCTACTACTCCCTCTGCATATCACACCCAATCAAGTCACACCTGCTAATGTCATTTACCTTCTATTGACATTTGCATGCTATTATTGCCATTGGGTGTCTGAATTCACTCTTCTCTCCTTAAGGATAGATGGACTCACATTTTAACTGTCTCTGAAGAAGTGAGCTGTGGTTCACGAAAGCTCATCCCCTGCCAGAGATTCTGTTAGCCTTTAAGGTGCTACTGGACTCTTGCTGTTTTCTAACACACCACACAGCAATGGAGGAAGTGAAAAGCAAAGCAGGAGTAAAGTTGTTTTCCAAACTCAGTTATTAAGAAAGTAGAGAAAGAGACCAAAAATAAAATTATCTTTTGGTTAAGATATGCAACATGGACAGACCCGTCCAAAGACCCTGAAGGTCAGTGCCAGAGAGGTGCCTGATGGGTACTATATGCCTGCTCCACAGAGGGCATCCAAGTAAGTAAAAGTTCTCATTCCAAAGCGCAGGGAGCATAGCAAATGTGCCGGAGCCCACAGCAACTCTGCTGAAACCCGTCAATCACGGCACAGTGCACCAATGACACCCCCATGACAGACAGAGATGCCAACAGCCAGCCGACACATGCTGACGTGGCCATTCCCCCTACCTCGGCCCATTGCAGAACACAGCATGAGAGGGAACACAGCATCCTCCATCATAAGGAGGAAGGTGTCCTGGGTGGGAGAAGACCAGACCCCAAGGCGCTCCTCGGTTGCGGGTTCCAGTCCCCTCCGTTAGCTCCGTTCCTTTTCGACACGTGCAGACCGGCAAGGATACATGGCCGCTCTGGCCACGTCACCCACTTGCTCTTGCGTGGCAGATCCCACGGAAGAGGAACCTCCCAAGATCTCTCCCACACAAGGGCTCAGCTTTTGGGGCAGCAGTGGAGGGGGCTTAAAGAACAGCAGCCTTTGGCCAGCACTCCAACAGTCTGCTGAGAAAAGGCAGCGAGGTGGCAAATGTGGCCATGGGTTCAGCTCCCACTTGCAGAGTATTTATCTCCCTCTGCTCAGGCCAGTGGGGCATGTATCAGAGGGTGGTGGTGGTGCTGGCTCGGTGTCCTCCACCAGACCCAAGGAAGAGGTACCCTTCCAGGGCTAGAAACAACCCAGGGCTCCTTCCGCCAAGTGTAATTTTTACCTTTAGCCCAAGGGTGAAGCCAGACGCTGATGCTTGATCTCTTCTCTACACCTGCAGAATGTTCAGGGACCTCTTATACCGCTTGCTTTCTCCTCCCTCGCAGGCTAAGAAAACCACCCCTCATTCCTCATGACCACTTCAGTGACTGTGTGCTCCACCAACTCTCTCTCTCTCTCTCTCTCTCTCTCTCTCTCTCACACACACACACACACACACACACACAGGCAGACAAAACTTAAAATGTGACTTTCCACCGAGATCTCAAATGTCCCAGGAATTCTTCACTACAGCATGGCACTAAGTATAGATACTTATTAGAGCTAATCAACAATAGGGTTCTTGGGATGATTGTTTTAAAAGATGTCCTTGTTCAGTTGAACGGTAACCAAAAAGGGAATAAATGGATTCATTTCTTAACATACCCTGTGCGCTTTTTTCAATACAGGGTTCGGTCCAGAGTTTGCTTCTGAAAATCTGCGCCCAAATTTCTCTTAGGATGTTCTGCCTGATTGCCTCGTCTCATTTTTGGAGAGGAACTGATGCACTTGGAGTCTTCCATGGTTCTGTTTCCTTGTTTCTGAAATGTGTTGCACAACTGGCATCTGCTGCAGCTTTCTATTCCTTTGGCTCATGTGCATTTTTGCCCCTCACTGACGGGCATTAATAAAACACTGGGAACATAGCAACTTTGATGTAACTGTACACATGTGCTAACTAGGTTCTTTTTGTGCAGTGTTTTACCAATGCACAGGAACGCATCTGCACATCATAAAACATTGGACGAAAAAAGACTATGGATGCAAATATATGTGCATTCACACTGCAGGCTACGGTTTTTGCTGTGTTTTATTAATATGTATATTTGTAGCTCAGAGGGGGTGAAATGAACAGAAGAAAGCTACTGTTGCAGCGAACTGCTTGGGCACTGATTTCTGAATCAATTTTAGAAAATCTTCAAGCAAAACTGGAATGAAGTAGGTGTGGGACATAATGCAGAGAGGTTCTGGAAACTCCCCCCACCCCAAAAAAATAATGCTGGAATCGGTTCATCCTTCATTCCCAGCTACCCAGCAGAAAATGCTATATATAGAGAAGTGCTCATTGCACCCCAAAACAGTGAGGGCTTAAGGGGAGGGAGAAGAAAAATAACAGAGAACATCTGAGAGAGCTTGTTAAGATTATTTAAATCTTGAGATTTAAAAGAGATTATTTAAATCAATGAATGAAAGCATGGGGTTCAAGCTTCACTTGGACCCTAGATTCATGCGAGAGATATTCATGTTCCGCACAGAAAAACGGAAGCAGGTATGATTGTTTCTGCCTAGGCATTATATGCAAAGAAGAAGAAAAAGAGTTGGTTTTTATATGCCGGCTTTCTCTACCACTTAAGGGAGACTCAAACCAGCTTACAATCCCCTTCCCCTCCCCACAACAGACACCCTGTGAGGTAGGTGAGGCTGAGAGTGTGTGACTTGCCTAAGGTCAGCCAGCTGGCTTCGTGTGTAGGGGTGGGGAAGCAAATCCAGTTCACCAGATTAGCCCCCGCTGCTCACGTGGAGGAGTGGGGAATCAAACCCGGTTCTCCAGATCAGACTTCACCACTCCAAACCACCGCTCTTAACCACTACACCACGCTGGCTCCCTGGAAGTACTGGAAGTAGGAGAAACATCATGTTTTGAAGGAATGCTTAAATGAATGATGGGATTGCACAATAATGACAAAAATAACAATTTGTTCAAAGAGAAGAAGGCAGACAATAGGCATATCCACCCTCGTTGAATCAGGGAAATAATGTTTACCGTGTTTATGAAGAACAGAACATTGACAATTATTAATGCTCTTGTAACTTCGGGTGATTCTTGTTTTTAATGTTCAGCACACAGTTTTGCCAGTTGTGGAATTTCATCTTGATAACAGCCGATCCTCCAGCTGTACCCATCGACTAGCTAGTTCTCAGGTACATTCTGTTTTCTTATCAGGGTGTCACAGTTGCTGAATTGTCCCAAACTTGTTCCCATTACTGGGGAGTGTCTTCTGACTGTGCTCATTCGGCCGGTTGAACAGTTACGGTACTTCACACATGCCTTAGGAAGAGCCCTGCTGGATCAGACCAGTGATCCGTCTAGTCCAGCATCCAGTCCCAACAGTGGCCATCTGGAAATTTCTAGACAGCCCATCAGTAGGGCAGTAGGGCATGAGTCTAATAGCACAGCCCCATAATTAGCATTCTGAGCTTACTGTCTGGGAACACAAAGATTCCATTAAGCTGTGCAGTTTACTATCACGGTTATTAGCTACGTTCTCCACGAATTTCTCTTTTCAACTGTGGCCATGAATTCAATAATTTCATTATGTAGTATACTTTGAACATATGAAGTTCCTGTATTCCAGACCATTGATCCAAGTAGTCAGCATTGTCCTGTCTAGATCCAGGAGTTCTTTTTCAGTACTTGCTATCAGAGATCCTTTAATTGTATGTGTGTGTGTTAAGTGCCGTCAAGTCGTTTCCGACTCATGGCGACCCTATGAATCAGTGTCCTCCAAAGTGTCCTATCCTTAACAGCCTTGCTCAGATCTTGCAAACTGAGGGCCGTGGCTTCCTTTATAGAGTCAATCTATCTCTTGTTGGGTCTTCCTCTTTTCCTGCTGCCTTCAACTTTTCCTAGCATGATTGTCTTTTCCAGTGACTCTTGTCGTCTCATAATATGTCCAAAGTATGACAGCCTCAGCTTAGTCATTGTAGCTTCTAGGGTCAGATCAGGCTTGATTTGATCTAAAACCCACTGATTTGTTTTTTTGGTGGTCCATGGTATCCATAACACTCTCCTCCAACACCACATTTCAAAGGAATCTACTTTCTTCCTATCAGCTTTCTTCATTATCCAGCCAGGTTAAATTAATTGTGCTTTTTCTTTCTCTTATTGCTTGAGCCTTAGCCTTCTTGGTTGATGCCACCTGGCATAGGGTTGCCATCTCCCACATGGGAAATACCAGGAAATTTTGGGGGGTAGAGCCTGGGGAGGGGAGGGTTTGGGGAGGGTAGGGGCCTCAGTACCGTATAATGCCATAGAGTCCTCTCTCCGAAGCGGCCATTTTCTCCAGGGGAGCTGATCTCTGTCATCTGGAGATTAGTTGCAATTCCAGGAAACCTCCAGTCCCCACCTGGAGATTGGCATCCCTATGTGAAAGGTGATTGGTGGCGTCTCAGAGATAATAAGCTACTTTGTCAAAGAGTGGCTGTAGATGTGTTCAAGGAGATGGTCATTAATTCTTCTAAAACAAAAAGAACCCTTTCTGCACAGACAATGGTTTCAACTATTGGGTTGGATCTAACTACCTGGTGAAAAAAAGGAAAGAAGAGTCCTCTTTGGCCACTCAAAAAAGCTATGCTAAGGATCATGGGACTGGCTTTTTACGAAAGCCATGTGGGACGAATGGCTGTAAATTAAGAAGGGAACTGGGTGAGATGGAGTGAAAGAGCTGGCAAGATCCTATGCACTGGCCATTTGTAAGCATGAAGCATAACTGGCTTAATTGTGTGGGCTTCATTAAGACTTGCAAATTAACTCTTGCAAATATGGCTACCCTGTGTTATTTAACTGTGTCTTTGGTGTTGTTTGCCACATATCTTTTCACATTCCCATCTTCTCATTTTTGAAACGGCTTACTCTGAAATATTCTCAAAAATAGATTTCGCGTTGTTGAATAATATCATTTTTTAAATGGAGGCAGGTCTGGCTTTATGAAGCCCTCCACTAGGATTGCCAACTGTGGGGTGGGAAATACCTGGAAATTTTGGGGAGGGAAGCGAGGTCAGCAATGCTATAGACACCACCTTCTGAAGCTGCCGTTTTCTCCGGGAGAACTGATTCTCTGTAGAGACTCATCTGGAGGTTGGCAAAACGTACTCTTTTGGCAGGTCAAACATCCATTAAGCTACATTAGGTTCATAGTAGATCCGCTACTGTTTACACTGAGTGCTTTTACTGATGTATAAAATGGATGTTTGACCTGCCAAAAGGGTACGTTTTGGGGATATGTTCCAAACAAGAGGTACAAATTAGGTACACCAAACGAGAAAACAGGTACACTGTGCCTATTAACAATAAGCTCAATAAAACTGGAACGTGCATTTTTATTGATTAAATATTAAGGGAGAGCTCCCCTCACATACTATTTCCTGCCAAGAAATGGGGCGCTTACCCTCCCTAGAGACCCCCTCACCTGTCCTGTCTGGGCTTGGAGTAACTGTCCTTCTCAATGATTGACATGCTGATTGCTTGAGATTAGAAAGAGGATGTCAACAAACTGAGGGCCTACAAGAAATAATGAGTCTGGGGAAAACAAATGGGAAATTAACCCTCAACCCTTATCATCCTCATAAATAGGGTTGCCAACTTCCAGGTGGTGGCTAGAGATCTCCCGCTATTACATCTGATCTCCACGAGACAGAGATCAGTTCACCAAAATAAAATGGCTACTTTGGAAGGTGGACTATGGGCATTATACGCCACTGAAGTCCCGGCCCTCTCCATACCCTGCCCTCCTCAGGCTCCATCCCCAACATCTCCAGGTATTTCCCAACCCAGAGTCGATAACCCTACTGATCAACCTTCAGGAGTTCAAATTGCCCCTCCCCTTTTCAAAGACACTCAGTTGCCCCCCGCCCCATCTGTGTACCTCTTTGAATGGTAAATTAGGCCCATTGTGGTGTACATGAATGCTGCTGATAAGAGGAAAACAAAGGCAGGATAGATGCAATTTATGGCAATAAGAATCTCTGCATTAAGGGTTGTTGAGGGAGGGTGGGAGGAGGAAATCAACTTATAAACGTCTCTCAAAGTCCTATGCAGAAAAAGTCATTGTAGCCAGCAACTTCATATCACAGCAACCTCAGAATCAAGGTAAAAAATAAATAAAGCTTTATGGAACGGACAGTTCTGTCTCGAGTTAGGAGTGGGTAGGACCAATGGTGGATGTTCTGGCTGGGCAGTGACTCCATGGAGAGTTCAGAATACACCCAAAAGAAATTAAACCTAACAATAAATAGATCTGAAACAAATTTGGGCAGAAATTTTTCATTTACATTTTTGTAATCTGAATTCTATTTAAAACAATCTGATGAAGCACTCTGAATCTGAGGTAGGTAGGTAGGTAGGTAGGTAGGTAGGTAGGTAGGTAGGTAGGTAGGTAGGTAGGTAGGTAGGTAGATAGATAGATAGATAGATAGATAGATAGATAGATAGATAGATAGATAGATAGATAGATAGATGTAGTGGTTAAGAGCAGTGGTTTGGAGCGGTGGACTCTAATCTGGAGAACCAAGTTTGATTCCCCACTCCTCCACATGAGCGGTGGAGGCTAATCTGGTGAACTGGATTTGTTTCCCCACTCCTCCGCATGAAGCCAGCTGGGTGACCTTGGACTAGTCACAGCTCTCTCAGCCCCCCCTACCTCACAGGGTGTCTTTTGTGGGGAGGGGAGGGGAAGGGAAGGTGATTGTAAGCCGGGTTGAGTCTCCCTTGAGTGGTAAAGAAAGTTGGCATAACTTCTTCTTCTTCTTCGAGACAGATAGATAGGTAGGTAGGTAGGTAGGTAGGTAGGTAGATATTGCAACATTCCCAATGGGTGGATTTAGGCAAAAGAAACCAAAAGGCTTAGTTCAGACTTAACACAAAACCATGACACAAGGTTACTAGCAATGGCTGGTCTGATAGTCTAAACGACTGCACCATTATTAGGGTTGCCAGGCCCCTCTTTGCCACCAGTGGAAGATTTTTGGGGTGGAGCCTGAGGAGGGCGGGGTTTGGGGAGGGGAGGGACTTCAATGCCATAGAGTTCAATTGACAAAGCAGCCATTTTTCTCCAGGTGATCTGATCTCTAACAGCTAGAGATCAGTTGAATTAGCAGGAGATCTCCTGCTACTACCTGTCAGTTGGCAGCACGGAGGCTCAAAATAATAAACCAAAACTTGCAAACTGGATTTGTTAAACTTGCAAACTGGATTAGAATTCCTGCGCCTCTTGCAGTAGGCTTTTGTGATGCATTTTCTAGCGCGACCATCCTTACCGGCAACACTACATACAATTCGTTTCTAAGTGTGCCAGGACCTCTGGATATTAAATTGAGCTGAAGAAGTTACTCACTCGAAATGTGAACCCATGACTAGCCACACGTACTCCAGCTGTTATTAATTGGACCCTGCCTTCGGGCGCGTTTAACTCCATCCCCCACCCCTCATTGAGGTTTTCAAGTACAGCATTTTTGCTATTGATACATTGTGGGGCAACATTTTTGTATCTTGAGGCTTCTCGCCTCTGTTGTCTGTAAATGTTGTTTAAATGCTGTTGTGCTTCACTGTATATTGCACTGCGCGCTGTTTGTTCATTGTATATATGCACATTTTTTGGTGTGTTAGCATAAAATGAATGTCTAACAAATCCAGTTTGCAAGTTTTGGTTTATTATTTTGAGCCTCCGTGCTGCCATAGTCTTAAATTATCTTAATTCTGGCACCGGTTTTGTTCTTAATTGTAACTACCTGGCAGTTGGCAACCCTAACTATTATAATTGGAGCCATCTTCAACACCACACAAACGGTTGATAGCCATAGTGCCATACGACAAGGTAGGCGCAGGAGGGATACTTGGGACAGCAATTGCCGAGATTCTGTTGTTTCTTCTCTATAACAGATGACCCCTCTGCAGAGCCGATGGCCTTCTCTCTTTGCCCTCATCTTCTGTGCTGTGTTCTTTGGTCATGTGGGGAGTGTCGAACCGAAGGAGCCCAGATTCCCTGGTGAGAATGCAGCGTTCAACAAGGTGATAAAGTACCAGCAAGCCCTTGGAAAATATCTTCATGAAGTCTTTCACGAATGTGTCAGGTATTTGGCACCATTTGGAGCTTAAAAAATATATGTTATTTATTTGATTTTACATTCTAACATACCCAGGAAGTTTATGGAATATATAATCTCAGATTAATAGCAATAACCTGAACAGTGTTGCCCATGGGCAGTATTTGGATGAGAGGCCACCAAGGAAGACTGAGGCTACTATGCAGAGGAAGGCAATGGCAAACCACTTCTATGCATCTCTTGCCTTGAAAACCCTATGAGGTGGAACGTCATGGGGTTGCATGAGTGGGCTGCAACATGATGGTACACGTTATCCTTTTTAATTAGGGTTGCCAACCTCCAGGTACTAGCTGGAGATCTCCTGCTAGTACAACTGATCTCCAGCCGATAGAGATCGGTTCCCCCGGACAAAATGGCCGCTTTGGCAATTGGACTGTTAAGGCATTGAAGTCCCTCCTCTCCCCAAGCCCCGCCTTCCTCAGGCTCCGCCCCACAAACCTCCCATCGGTAGCAAAGAGGGACCTGCAACTCTATTTTTAATCCATTGAAGTCTGTAGCTTATAAAGGTGTGATGCTGTTTAGGATTACACCGTAAGTGAACCTGTGGGATTTAATCTTCTGTTACATAGTTTGATGTAGATCTTTTGGGTCTTTTGTGCGTGGCTGATTCACTCGCCCTCACCCCTCTGATGACTTTGGGTCTTTGTGTTGATTATGAATGCCATTTCCCACCATCAAAGGTCTCCTGTTCTCTCCCTGTGTATCCCCTCATTTTACTCACGTTGTCAGAGGCCTGTCTTCTCTCAAATTTGTAAACGTGGGCAAAATGCAGGGAAAGGCAGGGGTGAGAGCAAGGCAACCTCTGACAGGGGGAAATGGCATGCATGCTCAACACGAAGAAGAAGAGGAAGAAGAGGAAGAAGAAGAGTTGGTTTTTATATGCCGACTTTCACTATCACTTAAGGAAGAATCAAACCAGCTTACTATCACCTTCCCTTCCCCTCCCCACAACAGACACCCTGTGAGGTAGGTGGGGCTGAGAGAGCGCTAATAACTTGTCCAAGGTCACCCAGCTGGCTTCATGTGTAGGAGTGGGGAAACAAAATCCAGTTCACCGGATTAGCATCTGCTGCTCATGTGGAGGAGTGGGGAATCAAACCCGGTTCTCCAGATCAGACTCCACAGCTCCAAACCACCGCTCTTAACCACTACACCACGCTGGCTCCCAAAGACCCAAAGTCATTGGAGGGGTGTTGGCAAGTGAAACAGCCATGCATAAAAGACCCTTGCTGCATCTCCTCTCTGCTTGTAACCCAAAGTCATGTGACTTGTGTGGAAGGAATGTCAGAAGGGCAGGGTTGACATACATGAGGGTGTGTGGTCCCAGTATTTATGCTGGCAACCAAACAAATTTTTCATTTGTCCATTCCAACTCTGCGGTTCCTTAAAGATGTGTCCTTACTTTTTAATTTCGATTTTTAGATTTTTTAATTCTTTCCATGGGAAAGAATGGCGTGGCCTTATGGTGTGAAGAGAGGTAACCAACTTCTACCAATAGCATCTGTCTGATCTCTCTATTAACAGACAGGTCATTTTTCGCAAATTCTCCCCCATAAGCAAAGCCTGCAGGAATTATAACTGTAATGAGGTGAAAGAATTATTTGTAGGCTGAATACTTCATGACCCTCCTGCATCGCTGCATCTTCCCGCTGAAGCCATTGAGAACTCCTTGGTGAAAGAAGTCACAGAGACTATTCTGCACATTCTTGTTACTCTTGAAGAAGACTATGGTCACTAGACTGCATCTACATGAATCTTGGAATCTGTCTCATTCTTTCTTTTGTCATATGAGAGCTGAAATTGGAGGTGGGGAGAGAATCTGAGGCTGTCCCTTGAAAATTTCTTGTTCAGAAGATCTCACACAGAAGCTATGCCTAGCCCATTTTTAATAATTTCTGTGCCAGGGGAGGGACTCAATCCTTTGACTTCCTGATGAAATAAAGTATTCTCCATATTTGAAGGTGTCTGCTCCATTGCTTTTATCCTGTATTGTACTTGCATCATCACCAAAATTTAGGAAATAGCAAACTGGAGGAAGAGAGGTGGGATGCTATCTCCTGATGTGTTGCTTAATCACTCAGGAGCACAATAAGCTCAGAATAGGGCTTTCTTTAGGGTTGCCAACCTCCAGGTACTGCTTAAGAATGCCAGCAGAAAATTTGCCAAATGCAATACAGATTGTGAAACATTAATTCTACATTAGAATGTGTTCACAGTTTACAATAACAATTACAAATGATCAGATAACAATGAAAAAGAAAGAGAAAAGGCTTCATAGGTACAATGACTTAGCTATGTCCCAACAACATATGTCAAAGTTGGTAACAAAGCACAGTCCTCCGCAAAGGTGCGTTAAAAGATTTCTGCAATATTTTTGCTGTGGTCTCTTTTAATGTTTGTAGCCTTGTGGTCCTGATGATTCCTCCTTATTTCCTTGGGGTACAGCTACAGGGGTCCGGTTATCGCCCTGTTTCGACCCAATCGGTCTTCCTCAGAAGCCATTATGATATATATTACATTATTAACATCTTAACATATAATAAACATATCAAATTTAATGGTGTTATGACAAATATTATAAGGAGTTTCACAAATGACTGTAAAGTCAATATCATTAATTTTTCCCACCAATATCATTAATGTTTCCCACATCCACCTCCTGGTAGGCACGTGCAACCACTCTTTTTAAAGAGTAGTTTATTATCTCTGAGACCCCACCAATCGCCTTTCACATGCTAGGTGACATCAACCAAGAAGGCCAAGGGTCAGGCAAGAGGAAAATTAAAAGCAGATTAATTAATTAATTAATTAATTCGATGATCTCAGACAGCAAGAATCAGAAAAGGGCCCTGGAGCTAGACAAGACAATACTGTCTACATGGATCAATGGTCTGGAATAAGTGAGCTTCATATGTTCCCAAAGTATACTACAAGCATACCCTGGAGACATTGCGGGTTTGGCCCCAATAAAGCAAATATCGCAATACAGCAAGTCGCACGAATTGTTTGGTTTCCCAGTACATTATAAAGGTTATCTTTACACTATACCCGTGTTGGCGAACCCATGGCACGCGTGCCACTTCCGGCACGCCGAGCCCTCTCTGCCGGCACACGCGGGTAAGTTGAGCAGCTGGGTGGCGGGGGCTTTGAACCAGCGGTTCCCCTTCCCTGGACTCCCCACCGCCCAGCTGGGCAGCGGGGGCTTTGAACCAAGCGGTTCAGGGAAGGGGGGGAGCGGTTCAAAGCCCCCCCCGTCCTGCTCCGGGAGGCCAGGTCATCAGAGCTGGTAGACCTGGCCCCTGGGAAAAGCCATCCGCTGGAGGCCAGGTCATCCAGGCTGGTAGACCTGGCCCCCAGAGGAGGGAGGGAGGGGGAGAGAGAGAGAGAGAGAGAGAAGCAAGTGTTTCCTGCTCCGGGAGACCAGGTGTTGTTATTTTTTTCTAAACTAAAACCTCCGTATTCAGGTTAAATTGCAGTGTTGGCACTTGGCGATAAATAAGTAGGTTTTGGGTTGCAGTTTGGGCACTCGGTCTCTAAAAGGTTCGCCATCACTGCACTATACTGTAGTCTATTAAATCTGCAATATCACTATGTCTTTAAAAATGTACTGTAATAATAATGAAAAAGTTTGACATATTGCCAGAATTACCAAAATGTTACACAGAGACACTTTCTCTACCACTTAAGGAAGAATCAAACCAGCTTACAATCACCTTCCCTTGCCCACAACAGACCCCCTGTGAGGTAGGTGGGGCTGAGAGAGCTCTAAGAGAGCTCTGACTAGCCCTGTTGAGAAATTGAGGCTATGAATTGTTTGATTACGGCTGGTGAAAGTCAACTAAGACACACGCACACAATGAACAAACAAAGCCCTTTGTCTTAGTAAAACAAACTTTACTCACTATAAAATAGGGTAGGGAAAACTTAAAGTTAAAACAATAAATCCTTACTACATATCTAGTTTCCTAAACTTGCCAGAAAAGCTGGTAGGAATCTAAACTTAATCATATGGCATCTCTAAGAGACAGCAATGCTCCATCCTCTCTGTTTGAGATCCAAAATGTAACTGGCTACTGCTTTCTCTCTTAGACAAAGGAAGAAAGCAGTAATATGGAGATTCTGGAATATGACTACAAACATGTTTACAACTGATTCTCACTGATCAATAGCTAATTGACACATTGGAGATTACATCACCTTCTTGAACTGGTCAACATCAATACAATCAATTTAACCCTTGGCTGTCTGACATATAACGAAGCTCGCTATACGCAATAAGCCCAAGGTCACCCAGCTGGCTTCATGTGGAGGAGAAACCAACCAGGGACAAAATCTATTGGGGGACAAAGGGGCTGAGCTATTGGATTCATGCCCTACTGATGGGCTGTCTAGAAATTTCCAGATGGCCACTGTTGGAGACTGGATGCTGGACTAGACGGATCACTGGTCTGATCCAGCAGGGCTCTTCCTAAGGCATGTGTTAAGTAACTGTTCAATTGGCCGAATGAGCTCACTCAGAAGACACTCCCCAGTAATGGGAACAAGTATGGGACAAATCAGCAACTGTGACACCCTGATAAGAAAACAGAATGTACCTGAGAACTAGCTAGTCAATGGGTACAGTTGGAGGATCGGCTGTTATCAAGATGAAATTCCACAACTGGGAAAACTGAGTTCTGAACATTAAAAACAAGAATCACCAAAAGATACAAGAGCATTAATCATTGTCAATGTTCTGTTCTTCATTGTCATATTAAATATTCTTTCCCTGATTCAATGAGGGTGGAAATGCCTATTGTCTGCCTTCTTCTCTTTGAACAAACAGTTAATTTCAGACATGATTGTGCAGTCCCATCATTCATTTAAGCACTTCATAAGACATGATGTTTTTCCTACTTCCAATATTTGCATATAATATCTAGGCAGCAACAATCATACCTGCTTCCATTTTTCTATGCGGAACATGAATATTCCTTGCATGAATCTAGGGTCCAAGTTAAGCTTGTACCCCATGCTTTCATTCATTGATTTAAATAATCTCCCCCAATTAACAAACTCTCCCAGATGTTCTATTTTATTTTTCTTCTCCCTCCCCTTTAAGCCCTTGTTTCTTTGGGATGCAAGGAGTGCTTTTGTATAGAAACCATTTTCAGCTGCATAGCTGGAATGAAGGATGAACAGATTTCCCCTTCTTTTGTTCCAGAATCTCTCTCTGCGTTATGTCCCACACCTCCTTCCTTCTGTTTTGGCTTGGAGATTTTCTAAAATTAATTCAGAAATCAGTGCCCAAGCAGTTCACTGCAGCTTTAGATTTCTTCTGTTCATTTGCACCCTCTCTGAGCATCAAAGATACATATTGCTAAAACACAGCAAAACCTGTAGCCTGTGGTGTGATTACACATATATTTGCATCCATAGTCTTTTTAGTGCAATGGTTTACCAATGTGCACATGCATTCCTTGATAAGAACCTTGATAAAATGCACGTACAGTAACATCAAAGCTGCTTTCCCCCCAGTGTTGAATTAATGCCCATCAGTGAGGTGAGAAAATGCACACAAGCTGAAGGAATAGAAAGCTGTAGCAGATGCCACATGTAGCACAAATTTCAGAAACAAGGAAACAGAACCATAGAAGACTCCAAGGGCATCAGTTCCTCTCCAAAAATCAGATGAGGCAATCAGGAACAACATCCTAAGAGAAATTTGGATAAGCAGAATTTCAGAAGCAAACTCTGGACTGAAGCCTAGATCACAAAAAGCACACAGGGTATGTTCAGAAACTAAATAGTTTATTCCTACGGTTGCCAACCTCCAGGTACTAGCTGGAGATCTCCTGCTATTACAACTGATCTCCAGTGGACAGAGATCAGTTCCCCTGGAGACAATGGCCGCTTTGGCAACTGGACTCGATGGCATCAAAGTCCCTCCCCTTTCCAAACTCCGCCCTCCTCAGGCTCCACCCCAAAAATCTCCCACCGGTGGCGAAGAGGGACCTGGCAACCCTATTTATTCCCCTTTTTGTTGCCATTCAGTTGAATAAGGACATCTTTGAAAACAATCTTCCCAACTGCACACCGAAAGAGCCCTATTGTTGAAAAGCTTCATTAGATACTTATAATTAGTGTAATGCTATAGCGAGGAATTCCTGGGACGTCTGAGATCTCAGTGGAAAGTCGTGTTTTAAGTTGTGCCTGCCAGTTTGTGAGTGTGTGTGAGTTGGCAGAGCAGACAATCATTGAAGTGACGGTAAAGAATGAGGGGTGGAAGGCAGCAAGCGGGTGGTGCTCTCAGCCTGCAGGGGAGGAGAAAACAAGTGGTATAAGAGCCTCTGTAGGTGTAGAGCAGAGATCAACCCTCAGCGTCCTGGTTCACCCTTGCAACCTTGGGCTTAAGGTACAAAGTACGCTTGGCAGAAGGAGCCCTGGGTAGTTTCTAGCCCTGGAAGGGTGCCTCTTTCTTGGGAATGGTACAGGGCCCCCATCCAGTACTACCACCACCCTCTGATACATGCCCCGCTGGCTTGCAGCAAAGGTAACAGTCCCCTGGGCAAGCACCGGGTCACTCTTGACCCACATCCCGACGTTTGCAAGGCAGACTTTGTTTACGGGGTTCTTTGCCAGTGCCTTCCCCAGTCATCTTCCCTTTGCCCCCAGCAAGCTGGGTACTCCTCATTTTACTGACCTCGGAAGGATGGAAGGCGGAGTCAACCTTAAGCCGGCTGCCTGAAACCAACTTCCATTGGGATCGAACTCAGGTCGTGAGCAGAGCTTGGACTGCAGTACTGCAGCTTGCCACTCTGTGCCAAGGGGCTCTGTAGAGGGGCTTGCAGTAGAGGGAGATAAATCCTCTGCAAGTGGGATTCAAATCTGTGGCCTCGTTTGCCATTTCGCCGCCTTTCCTCAGCAGACTGTTGGAGGGATGACAGGCACGGCTGCTGTGATGGTGCCCTCCTGCTGCCACCCCAGTCTCAGCATCTCTCTCGACTGGCCAAAGGCTGCTGCCCTTTAAGCCCCCTCTGCTGCCACCCCAAAAGCTGAGCCCTTGTGGGGGAGAGGTCTCGGGAGGTTCCTCTTCCGTGGGATCTGCCATGCAAAAGCAAGCGGGTAATGTGGCAGGAGTGGCCATGTTTCCTTGCTGGTCTGCACATGTCAAAAGGGAATGGAGCTAATGGAGGGGACTGGAACCTGCATCGGGGAGTACTGTAGAGTCTGGGCTTCTCCCACCCAAGACACCTTCCTTGTTATGATGGAGGATGCTGCGTTCCCTCTCAGGGTGTGTTCTGCAATGGGCTGAGGTCAGGGGGAATGGCCATAACAGCGTGTGTCGGCTGGCTGCTGGTATCTCTGTCTGTCACAAGGGTGACATTGGTGCATCGTGCCGTGATTGGCTGGTTTCAGCAGGGTTGCTGTGGACTCTGGCGCACTTGCTATGCACCCTGCTCTTTGGCATGAGGCCTTTTACTTACTTGGATGCCCTCCATGGAGCAGGCATATGGTACCCACCAGGCACCACTCTGGCACTGACCTTCAGGGTCTTTGGATGGGTCTGTCCATGCTGCATATCTTAACCTAAAGATAATTTTGTTTTTGGTCTCTTTCTCTCCTTTTTTTAATAATTGAGTTTGGAAAACAACTTTACTTCTGCTTTGCTTTTCACTTCCTCCTTTGCTGTGTGGTGTGTAAGAAAAGAGTAAGAGTCCAGTAGCACCTTAAAGGCTAACAAAATCTCTGGCAGGGTATGAGCTTTCGTTAGCCACAGCTCACTTCTTCAGAGACAGTTAAAACATGAGTCCATCTATCCTTAAGGAGAGAAGAGTGAATTCAGACACCCAATGGCAATAATAGCATGTAAATGTCAATAGCAGGTAAATGACATTAGCAGGTGTGATTGGATTGGGTGTGATATGCAGAGGGAGTAGTAGGCGTGGAGAAATCTGCATTGGTAATGAGACAGGAATCCCAGGTCTCTGTTCAATCAAGGAGAATGCATTGTCTTGAGCTTCATTATTAGTTGTAATTCAGCAGTCTCTTTTTCTTATCTCCCTTTGAAATCCTTTTGTAAGAGTGCTATTCACAGGTTAGCAGCTGAGTGTCCTGGAAGGTTAAAATGTTCCCCCAGTGGTTTTTGAGCCAGCATGGTGTAGTGGTTAAGAGTGGTGGACTCTAATCTGGAAAAACGGGTTTGCTTCCCTGCTTCTCCACATGAGCGGTGGACTCTAATCTGGTGAACCGGGTTGGTTTCCCCACTCCTACACATGAAGCCTGCTGGGTGACCTTGGGCTAGTCACAGTTCTCTCCAAACTCTCTCAGTCCCACCTACCTCACAAGGTGTCTGTTGTGGAGAGAGGAAGGAAAGGTGATTATAAGCTGGTTTGAGACCCCTTAAAGATAGCAAAAAGCAGGGTATAAAAATTCAACTCTTCTTCTTCTCCTCCCTTTGCAAGCTAAGGAGGCCCAGTGATGGCACCAAACACATTTGATATTTGTGAGGGGTGGGGGGAAATTCACACCTCGGTAGTAATCCACATTAAAGCATCCAGTTAGTAGATTCTATACATATTTCCCCTCTTAGGGATGTACCAGATCTCACCGTCCCATTTTTTTAACCTGAAAATCCCATTTCCTTTACTGTTGAGCTAACTGGACCCATAAATCTTAGTTATGTGCCATTGTCGGTTTCCTAAAGCCAAATATTTCATATTTAATTGACACAATTATTAATGTTATTTTGGTGCATTAATTATGAATCAATGGCAGTAGAGTTGCCAGCTCCCCCCTTGGCTACGGTGGAGGATGAGGGGCGGGGGCGGGTTTCCAGACCCAGGCTGGGAAACTCCTGGAGATTTGGGGCTGGAACCTGGGGAGGCAGGGACCTCAGTGGGGTACTGTGCAGAAGAACGCTGGACCACTCTTCTGGCCCTCACCTGCTCTGTGGTTTTCTTCCTCGGTCACCTTGGGATTAGTTAAGACCTACCTGATGAAAATTCTCCTCCGGAAGTATGGGACGAGTTTAGGAGAAAGGTATATGAATATATCATTGCAGATCAACAAAGACGTGCAAAAGGACAAAAGAGGTATGAGGTGTTAAATTGTAGTGATATAAGATACCCTGTACCAGAAGACTCCCAGCTCTTTGTTCAACTAGAACACCCCATCATGAAGAAATTATTCATGACTTTGCTCCTCCCTTTCCTGACAGTAGCCCATCAAATGTCTTATTGGTTATCTCAAAAGGTTGGGGGGTGGGGGCTGAGCCCTTCATGCTGAGGCATGTTTGTTGCAGGTAAATTAAGTGATTGACCCAGAGGAACTGGAAGTTTTCCCCTGGAACTTTTGACTTGGCTTTCTTCATTCACTGAGCTCGGAAGCAGGGCATGTGATTTTCAGGTATAAGGAGATGAGCCAAAGGTTCAATCCCTGGCCAGTCCAGTTGACACAAGCAGAGTAAGGGAAGAGCCTGTCTCCTTCTTGAGACCCTGCAGTGGCCACCACTTGTCACAGTAAATAGCATTGGGCAACTTGGATGGGAAGATGTCGTTTCCGTGTGTCCTCTGCTGAGACTTTGCATGAGTGAAACTGATCTTGGCTTTGTAACCCATTCAGGTATGGATTGCTTAGGATAGGCAAGGAGGGTTGCTGGCCCCACCCAGAGGTTGGAATGACCCCACGATTGGTAGAAAGGGCTTGAAAGAGAGTGGAAGGAAGAGACAGCAATCTACTGTTAATCGCATCTAATAGATATCTCCACTGGCTGTTCCTCGGCTGTTCCTTCACAGGACAACACTACATCGGCCGCACGCACCAAAAAGAAAGGCAATGCCTCCATGGTTTTCTCCACCTCCCTTTTCAACTGCTGCCTCAGGGAATCCATGTCTTTCAAAGAGGTCATCACCCCTTCTACAAAATCCCCCTTAATTGTGAAATAACCTGATAAATACTGAACAAACATGGTTTGTCTGATGTTTGTTCCTTTGAAGTGCTGGATTTCAAATTGTTTTGTAAGTCAAAAGGCCCTGGGGACATGGAGAATATTGTGGGAGCGAGGCATACAGAATAGTGCACAGATGTCATGTGGAAGGCCCTCAGTAATAATGGCCAAAGCATCTCTACAACACGGCATGCAAGTTAGCCAGTTTCATGTAGGGTTGCCAGGTCCCCCTTGGGCACAGGCAGGGGATGGGAGTGTAGAATTGCCAGGTCCAGGCTGGGAAACGTCTGGAGGGTTGGGGGATGGAGCCTGGAGAGGACAGGTATTTCAGTGGGGTAGGAATGCCATAGAGTCCACCCTCCAATGCATCCATTTTCTCCTGGGGACCTGATCTTTGTAGTCTGGGCAGGAGCTGTAATTTTGGTGAATCCCCAGGTCCCATTTGAAGGCTGGCATCCTTAGTTTTATGGCCTTGAAGTCCCAAATGAAAACTTCTAGATTTTCTTTGAAGGTCAACTTGAACCATTACTTCCACACCAAATGCTAATGTGCTCAGACTGTGTCCTTTCTGAAAAGACTGGAGTAAAGGAGGTTTAGGAAATAGTAAACTGTGTATGGGAAAACCTGGAAATAGGATGATTAGAGTGCAACATTGCATGAATATTCCCAAAAAAGTGTTCCACTTTGGATGCAAAAGCAGAGATATTCCTCTGTGTTGAAACATCCTTTCACTAGTTAACTGATTCTCACCTGTCCTTCAGGCAGACAACAATATGCATTCATGCCTGGCTCAGACATTATCCATCAGAACTGCTTGCTGAGGTGAGGTCTCCACCAAACTAGGTTTGCCAACCTCCAGGAGGTCTCTCATCCAAATACTAGCCAGGATCAGAGCTGAGAGCGTGTGACTGACTGGCCCATGGTCATCGAACAAGTTTTCATGGCAGAGTGGGGATTCGAACCTGAGTTTCCCAGATCCTAGTCCAGTGCCTTAACCACTACACCATGCTGGCTCCAAAGAGCTTATAGCTCAAATGAAATGAAATCATGCAAGGCCCCTGGTCCAGATGATGATGAAGAAGAGTTGGTTTTTATATGTCGACTTTCTCTACCACTTAAGGGAGACTCAAACCAGCTTACAATCACCTTCTCTCCACACAACAGACACCCTGTGAGGTAGGTGGGGCTGAGAGAGCTCCAAGAGAGCTGTGACTAGCCCAAGGTCACCCAGCTGGCTTCATGTGTAGGGGTGTGGAAACAAACCCGGTTCACCAGATTAGCCTCCACCTCTCATGTGGAGGAGTGGGGAATCAAACCCAACTCTCAAGATCAGACTCCACCACTCCAAACCACCATTCTTAACCACTACACCACTCCCCCTGAGCAAGTTCAATCTGGTGTCCCACCACTACCACTCTTGTGCCTATTTACATGCATCAATAACTCTGCTAGAATGCCTAAAATCTGAGCCAAAGTTATCCCCATTAATTCATAAGAACTTAAGAAAAGCTATGCTGGATCAGGCCAAGGCCCACCAAGTCCAGCAGTCTGTTCACACAGAGGCCAACCAGGTGCCTCTAGGAAGTCCACAAACAAGATGACTGCAGCAGCATTGTCCTGTCTGTGCTCCACAGCACCTAATATAATGGGCATGCTCCTCTGATCCTGGAGAGAATAGGTATTATTGATCACGACTAGTATCATTTTTTACTAGCAGCCATGGATAGTCCTCTCCTCCATGAACATGTCCACTCCCCTCTTAAAGCCTTCTAAGTTGGCTATAATTAGTTATCTCAACTGGGGAAGCTATCCCAACTAATTATCCCAGCCTATAAAAGGGTCAACAGGAAGGACCTTGCTGTTATTTGGCCCTTTTCCAGAGTTGTGTTTGCATAGCACCCCAGCAAGTAAGGTTGCTGGAGATCTTCTGTTATTACAACTGGTCTCCAGCCAATAAAGATCAGATCACCTGGAGAAAATGGCCACTTTGGCCATTGGACTCTATGGCATTGAAGTCCCTCTCCTCCCCAAATCCCTCCCTCCTCAGTCTTCCCCAAAAACCTCCCGCCGGTGGCGAAGAGGGACCTGACAACCCTACCAGCAAGCCATAACCCCAGCTCCAGTGTGGATGGTGTGAGAAGGGATTGCTGCCCTGCAGGGTCAGGGGAGGAGGATGGCAGAGGTGGGGCCCCCACTACATGAGGGGAGGAGGGCTGGTGGCAGCTGCCTTCTGTGCAGGGGGAAGTCAGGAGAATGGCGCCTTTTGATTTTGCATTAAAAGTGAGTGATTCGACTGGGGCGATCGCCGAATCGATAGCTCAGTTGCAGGGTTCTCGTTTGCTCGATTGTACCGTTGACCAAGAAGAACTGCAATTCAGTCCAATAAATACTGAATGTGCACCAACTGATGAATGCAGGTAACTGAACAGGCACGAAAACAGCAATTGCAATTGATTTCAAATGATGTACAGACTGCCTGATGATGATCCTGGGGAAGATTTAATCTGAGCAAATAAGTAAGTTACGACTGTGCACCAAAAGCAGTTACCGGGGCCAGCTGCCAGGCTGAATGCCACCTACCGAACAGATGCTAAAACACTTCATGTGCTGCTTATTTCCAACTGTGAACAATTCGCCCTGTCCGATCCTATGGGTACTCGACTCAAGGAAACTGTCCTTGCAATTAAGGCTGTACATATCGGGGTTTACTGACCTGAAAATAAACCCCAAAAGGCCTTTTTGGCGTCTTTTGGGTGTAATTTCGGCTGAGTAATAAAACTGGGAATCCAGCCTAAACTGGATAGCCGATCGCCGAAAATGCTTTCCTATGGAGGATGGGGGTGACCATTTCAGGGACCCATAAAATTGGTCCCCCTTTCCCAAACTTTACCAAACTTTGGGGTTCATGCAAGGAGAGTCCTTTGCAGCTATGCTGAAAATTTGGTAACTCTACCTCGAAAAACACACCCCTGAGCTCCTAAAAAAAAATTCCATATATACTATAATGGACTCGAACTTGGGGGGTGGGGGGAACCCAGAAATAAAGTCAAAATATCAATTTACTGGTATGGGTATTCAGCTTATTTTGGGTTTTCTCCAAAATAATTGGACTCAATAAACCCAGAATCCCCCCCACAGCCCTGCTTGCGAGCAAGCTGTCATGATTTTAGGAAGTATTCCGTGTGGAAATTGAATTGCTGGTGAAAGCCAAGACAGATTGTGAAGATCTGAAAGAGAAGCACTCCAAATGGGGTGAGTGGGCAACAGTGTGCCAACTTAAGTTCATGGTGGGTAAGTGTAGGGTGATGCACACTGGAACAAAAAAAACAGCAACCCTCACTTGAAAGGTATGACGACGGGGTCTGATCTGGCTTAAAGGTAAAGGTCTCCTGTGCAAGCACGGGGTCATTCCTGACCCATGGAGTGAAATCACATCCCGACATTTCCAAGGCAGACTTTGTTTGCGGTGTGGTTTGCCAGTGCCTTCCCCAGTCATCTTCCCTTTACCCCCAGCAAGCTGGGTACTCATTTCACCAACCTTGGAAGGATGGAAGGCTGAGTCAACCTTGAGCCAGCTACCTGAAACCGACTTCCGTTGGGATCAAACTCAGGTCGTGAGCAGAGCTTTTCACTGCAGTACTGCAGCTTAACACTCTGCGCCATGGGACTCATTCTGAACTGGCTTATACTGATATTAAAATAGATCTAGGAATTATAGTGGCAAGGTCAATGAAAATGTCAACTCAGCGTGCACCAACAGTGGAAAAAGGCAAAGTGCATCCTAGAAATTATTAGGAAAGGGATTGTAAATAAAATGGGAAATATGTAACGGCCTTGTAGAGATGAGGAAGAAGAAGAGTTGGTGTTTATATGCCGACTTTCTCTACCACTTAAGGCAGAATCAAACCTGCTTACAATCACCTTCCCTTCCCTTCCCCACAACAGACACCCTGTGAGGTAGGTGAGGCTAAGAGAGTGTGACATGCCCATGGTCACCCAGCTGGCTTCATGTGTAGAAGTGGAGAAACAAATCCAGTTCACCAGATTAGCCTCCGCCGCTCATGTAGAGGGAGCAGTGGGGAATCAAACCCTGTTCTCCAGATCAGAGTCCACCACTCCAAATCACCACTCTTAACCACTACACCATGCTGCCTCTCAAAAGGAATTTTGCAGAGCTGCAAAAAGCACAGAAGAGAGCAACCAAGATGATTAAGGGGCAGGAGCACCTTTTCAGTGTAAAAAAAGTAATGGCTAAGGCAGAAAGTGATAGAGGTTTATAGAATTATGCATGGGGTGAGAAGTGGATAGGAAGAGCTTTTTCTCGTTCTCCCATATTACTAGTGGAATTCACTGCCAGTGGACTCAAAGATGGCCATGAACATAGATGGCTTTAAAAGGGGATTAGACAGATTCATGGAGGAGAGGTCAATGGAAGACCAATGAAGAGGGCAAAGAGGCTGAGGCCTCCCCTGATGCTGCCTCCTAGCACTAGGGTTACCAGCAGAATACTGTTTCACACAGTTGGCCACTGTGTGAAGCAGCATGCTGCTGGACTAGAAGGACCATTGGTCTGATCCAGCAGGCCATACTTATGTTCTTATAGCAGTTTTTATGTTCTTATGTTTACGGTTGCCAGCTCTGGGTTGGGAAATATCTGGAGATTTTTGGGGCTGGAGCCTGAGGAGGGCAGGGTTTGGGGAGGGAGAGACTTCAATGCCATAGAGTCCAATCGCCAAAGCTCCCATTTTCTCCATGTGAATTGATCTCTATCGGCTGGAGATCAGTTGTAATAGCAGGAGATCTCCAGTTAGTACCTGGAGGTTGGCAAGCCTATTTATGCTGTCCATTTGTACTTAATCAATTGTACTTAATGGAGTTCTTTAACTATATTTCATAGGAAGCTAATAGGCATGAAGTACCTATTTCTCAATCTGTGTATCTAATTTGTACTTCTTGGTGGAAACATATCATTCCAATGTACTGATTTGGCTGGTCAGGCTTCACATTTTATGCTTCAGTGTCTGTACTTGAAAGCAGCAGACAGCAGCTTAAAAAAATGTGGAAATTATGTATATCTATGTGTGGCTTAATGCCAAGTATGAATCAAGACATTTGAAGTAGATATAAATATGGATTTCATGGGCAGTTAAGATTTCCAAAATGATCCAACGGGGGTAAAGCCTGTCAAGGTTTTCATATAAGCAGCTGCACTTCATACCATATTGCACTGAGGAGATATGTTTTCAGTGCACATTAAAAAGCATGCTTAATCAACTTTGCATCAGCCTTTAGGAAACAGCAAAAGGCATGAACAACAACTGGGACTCTGTTGTTCGTTTGTTTTTTACTTTCTTGCTCCAACCTCAGTTATTATACCCCCTGTAATGAATCCATTGGCCTGGCCTGTGTTTGCTACCTAATTATTAAGGTTGCCAGGTTCCTCTTCGCCCCTGGTGGGAGGGTTTTGGGGCTGGAGCCTGAGGAGGGAAGGGTTTGGGGAGAAGGGGGACTTCAATGCCATAGAGTCCAATGGCCAAAGCGGCCATTTTTTCCAGGTGAACTGATGTCTATTGGCTGGAGACCAGTTGTAATAGCAGGAAATCTCCAGCTACTACGTGGAGTTTGGCAACCTTACTTGCTGGGGTGCTGTGCAAACACAACTCTGGAAAAGGGCCACATACCCAGCCCTTAGCAAGGTCCTTCCTGTTGACCCTTTTATAGGCTGGGATAATTAGTTGGGATAACTAATTATAGCCAACTTAGAAGGCTTTAAGAGGGGAGTGGGCATGTTCATGGAGGAGAGGGATATTCATGGTTGCTAGTAAAAAAGGATACTAGTCATGATGAATACCTATTCTCTCCAGGATCAGAGGAGCATGCCTATTATATTAGGTGCTGTGGAACACAGGTAGGACAATGCTGCTGCAGTCATCTTGTTTGTGGGCTTCCTAGAGGCACCAGTAAGGAAGGGAAAGGCTCTGGACAAACTAAGAGTAAAACTTGAGCTTGCATGAAGAATCCATGTGCATCTTCTGAGGAAGAAATCTTCAAAACAGGAACAACCAACCGGTAACCTGTAAATAAAAGAAAATACCTTTACACATGGACATGCCTGGAAAAAGTAACAGTAGATATGAACACTTACCTTGAGAAGTAACAGTGATATGGTTCATGGACTTCACTTGTTACATATGGAGACTGTACCCTCTGACCTTGAGATTTTGTATGATGACTGGTCTATTATGTGTGGTATTTGTATTGCATATCTGTGGGAGATTTTGTGTGTATAACATTGAGTTGGTTCATATTTAGCATTACAGTTGAAGTAAGAACACACAGCATACGACTATCATCATTAAATGTGCAACCTTGATATGAAAACCTGGTAAAGATTATAATAGATTGTTTTTGTTATAATACTAGCCCTGGAGGTTGGCAACCATGGAATTTCAGTCTAGAGAAGCCCTTGAGATTGGCAAACACTCTTTGCTCCAGGCCATTCCTGGAGGGTGGCAACAGAGAATTTATCTCCAGGCCAGTCCTGGAGGTTGGGAACTGAGGTTTTTTCCTCCTTAGGTTAGTCCAGGAGGGTAGTAACAACAAAACTTGCAACTTAGATTTTGCAATTTGATTTACACTATAATAGGTTGTTTTTGCTAGAACACTGTCATTTTAACAACCTAGGTTCTTCTTTTTGAGGTGAATACCTGGAGGTTGGCAATCCCAACCCTACTCATTAACTCTTCCTCATGAGAGGAAAGCAGAAAGCTTTTGTTGGAGACGAGTCACAACTTTTACTAAGAATCTGGAAAAACCAGTTGAGCCTTCACCTAACCCAGGAGTCCCCCAATCTTGGGCCCTGTGGGCACTTCTGGAATTTGGAAAAGTTTAAGTGGGTGGCATCACAAAATGGCTGTCATAGGAGGTAGTATTGCAGCAGCAAGTGGCTCAGAAGAATACAGGAGACATCACCTTTCATTTGGAACATCCATTTGGAAATAGCTGCCACCATCACAGGAGGGCCACTTGGCTTGACCTTCTCAACATTATGTGATCGTTCACCAGATTAGAGTCTGCCACTCATGTGGAAGAGTTGGGAATCAAACCCAGTTCTCAAGATGAAAAGGAGGAGAAGGAGAAGAAGAGTCTTTTTTTTATGCCAGTTTTCTCTCCCACTTAAGGAAGAATTAAACTGGCTTACAATCACCTTCCGTTCCCCTCCCCGCAACAGACACCTGGTGAGGTAGATGTTGCTTAGAGAGCTCTGAGAGAACTGTGACTAGCCCAAGGTCACCCACCTGACTTCTTGTGTAAGAGTGGGGAAACCAACCCGGTTCTCCAGATTAGAGTCCACCACTCTTAACCATTACACCATGCTGGCTCTCAGGGTAGAAATAACTTGCATGCCTGTAAAAACAGGTACCCTGACCAACGGGGCACCAGATTGTTTAAAAACTGTAATTTCCTTTTAAGTTGCAGATCACAAGATGGGAACTCTCATCTCAGAAGAGGCATTTCTCCTCTCACAAAGCAAAGAATGCCTCTCTTAAGACTGCCTGCATAATATAAAAGCAAAGGTGTGTTAATCTTCCCTTCAAAATTTTTTAACTGGCATGTCAACAGAGTTTATTAATTCATCAGCCAGGTTCTAAAAGTTTTGAAGCGGGAACCACCTCTAAACTATTTTTAGTCCTAGGAAACGCCTGACTATTTTCCCTCTCGCCAATATAAAAATCACGAATCTCAGATTCAATTTAACCCTGAACCAACTGATCTTTGCTTTTTCATGGTTGGTATTTAGAAATATGTAGCCTTACTGAGCAACAGGCTATGTTTTACGAACATGTTACACATTACTCAGAGGTAGGGTTGCCAGCTCTAGGTTGAGAAATACCTGGAAATGTTGGGGGTGGAGCCTGAGGAGGGCGGGGTTTCAGGAGGGGAGGGACTTCAGTGCCATAAGAGTTCACCTTCTAAAGCACCATTTTCTCCAGGTGAACTGATCTCTGTCGCCTGGAGATCCGTTGTAATAGCGGATGATCGCCAGCCACCACCTGGAGGTTGGCAACCCTACTCAGAGGGAAAGCCATCGAACTTCCCAGAGCCTTCCCCCTCAACTGTTCTCCCTCCTTCCTCCTGAAGTCCTCCTGACACACAACCGCGGAGCGAAGGCGTAGCTCGACCAGGTTAAAGCATCTCCTTTTCATACACAGTGGCCATTTCTGCATGGGGGCTTATTTTTAAGCTTTGAGAATCTGGATGGGGAAAATGTGCATCTAGAGAGTGGCAAATCCAAGGCAAAACCTCCCAAGCATAAATGGCCAGAAACTGCAAGCTTTGGGTTCAAATTCAGGGGCGAAGCCTGAGTCTCGGCTTGCTAGCCGGTCCTGAACTCCAATCCGTTGCCTTTCGGGAACCGGCTTCAGGAGAACCACGATTGTCGCGCAGGTGAGCGGATGCGCTGGCGGGCCCCACCTGCCGGGAAGCGTTGCCCTTTTAAGGCCCCCCAGAGGCTGAGCCGAGAAGTGAGACTAGCCTCTTCCAAGCAAGCCGAGCCTGGCTCCAGACCCCGCGAATATCGGCGGCCAGGACTCCAGATCTCCGCCTTCCCCGGCTTCACAGGCCAGTCTCCATCACCTCCGCGCCGAAGCAGGTGAGTGGTTTGTTGCACCTGCTTCCCTGTGACATGTTTATTCAATTTTGGGGAGGTGGGGGCAATGCAGCTCCGCTCCCTTCCTCCTCCTTTTGCAAACGGGCTTGCAAGTTTCCATGGCGGTAAGATTCTCTGCTCTGATACTCTCGCCTCCTCCCTCCCTTCCTTAGGCTGCCTATTTCAAAGTCTTGGTCAATTTCAACCCTGGCGTGGTCAATATCCCAGGTCATTTTTGCACGGGAGGTTTTGCCTTGGATTTGCCGCTGTCTAGGTGCACATTTTCCCCATCCAAATTATCAAAACTCTGCATGGGGGCTTGTTTTGGGTCATTTATGCCTAGGAGGTTTAGCCTTGGATTTGCCCCTCTCTAGATGTACATTTTTTTCCCATCTGAATTCTCAAAACTCGGCACGGGGGCTTATTTTTTTAGTTTTGAGAATATGGATGGGGAAAATGTGCATCGGGAGAGGGGCAAATCCAAGGCAAAACCTCCCATGCATAAATGGCCTTTTTGAGTTCTGAGAATTCGGATGGGGAAAATGTGCATCTTGGCAGTGGCAAATCCAAGGCGTAACCTCCCATGCATAAATGGGACTTTGACGCCTTCCCTTTCTGCCCAAAGGAAACAGTCCCTGAGCTTGAAGATCTTCCCTTCAGGCAAAGCGCAGCTGTTTGGCTCCCCTCTCTCTGCTGAGCCAGATGGGTCCCTTTAATTCGTTTCTATTCCATTTCGCTGGGAATGGAAACCGTCTCCCATTTTCCCTTCGTTGTTACTACTTCCCTCCTCCTGGAGAGCGTAGCGGGGGCACGCGTGTAGACGCGGTTATCTTCCCACCCCTGGCTGTAAACTCTAAAGGTGTTGCTGATAGCTGTTGAGAGCATTTCATGCCCCACCTCTCAGCCCAGGGCAGGTAAGCATCAAAAACCTGAGCACATCATGGGGCTCGGGGAGAGAGCGGAAAAATATCACTCAAGGTGTCAAAATGTGTTCCAGGTTTTGATTCCTACTTAGCCATCCTCGACCAAAAATACTCTTGTGGAGTTTGCAAGGTGTGTGTGCGTGTATATAGG
This sequence comes from Euleptes europaea, assembly GCF_029931775.1. NCBI lineage: Eukaryota > Metazoa > Chordata > Lepidosauria > Squamata > Sphaerodactylidae > Euleptes > Euleptes europaea. The sequence goes on from NC_079329.1 coordinate 23,171,282, forward strand.
CACTATAAGAGGTTCAGAAGTCTCTGAATATTTTAAATGATGCTTCCCTTTGCAAGCAATCCTTCCTTAATCCAGGGCAAAATGGATGGTTCTTGCCTCAGGTCACCAAAGTCCTATAGCTCTCCATTTTATTCCACAGCTCCTCAGTAGACAATCCGCACGCCTCCTGCTATGAATAACATGATGTTATTCTGTTGTTCTCAAATCTGAGGAGTGTGGGGGGTGGAATAGCAATTTTCCATGCCTTTGAGGCACTCGTTTAGAAAAAAAATCCATGCAATTCTTAACTAGCGATATTAAATGCCATTGTAAAAGTCAATCACTCTCTCTCTCTCTCTTTCTCTCTCTGCATGTGTGCAGGGCTAAAAGGTCCAATTTGCAAACATTTGTTTTTTCAGCTGCCATATCTGAAATCTGGGGCGTGTTGTGTTTTTTTAATGAGACTGTAATGTTTTTAATATAAACCGCAGCCCTCTGTCGTGCTGAATTTAATCTGAACAGAGTCTCGTTTTTTGAAACTGAGGCTTAGCCTCGGACCAAAGTGAGGCAGAAAATAGAATTACCCCCCTTGCATTCCTTGCTGCGTTCTGCATGACCCATGGACACCCCTCCCTTAAAGGGGGCTGGATTTTTTTAAAGGCCACAGTACAAGTACTTGACTTTATTCTAATCGCTGAAGTTCCTCTGACATCCTCAAAATCCATTCTTGAATAGGCACTGTGCCTTGGCCTCTGTTTGTCTGATCAACACAGATACACTTTCATATGCTGTACTTTGAGAAAGTTGATCATAGCAACATCAAGGCTTGCCAGTTCCAAAATATTTATTATTATTCCTGGGTCCTGCTCTGATGATGAGAGGCCACAGCTCAGTGGTAGAATATCTGCTTGGCATGCAGAAGGTCCCAGGTTCAACCCCTGCCCTCTCCATTTAGAAGCATTTGGCAGTCCATGATGTGAAAGACCTCCACCTGAGACCCTGGAGAGCTGCTGCCAGTCAGACAAGACTGACCTTTATAGATTAAGCATCTGATTTACCAACAAAGCTTTTTAAAAAAATGTATATGTTTTTTGAGCATGTCCAGAATGGCTTTTGCTTGCTTCTGAGCAACCTTGGCTGAAATCCCAGAAGACATGAATCTTAGGGTTTCTTCTTTAGATGTGTGCTTATGAAGAACAGTTTGTATAGCATGCAATCTGCCTTGCCATGTGCTACTGTATCATGCTGTTGAAATAAATTTGGAGCAGGAGGGAAATCTGACTGTACTTGCAGATGGAAATTTGTATTCCAAATTCCATTTGTTCCCAAATAGAGGTGTTGGTTGAATTGAAGGCTTTGGGGGAAGCGGGGGAATATGTATTCAGTAAGCTGATGCTTAGCTATTGCCTGAAAATTCCTGAGGAAGATTTATGATTTAAAGAACCACACATGAACACACACATTCCTTTCAAAATGTCAAAAGCAGAATTTGGAAGCGCATGAAATTTCATTCCAGTTGTGTTGGGGCTTATCCTCAGAATGGAGTGGTGTGATGCATTTCTGTAATTCTAAAAAAAACAAAACAATCATGGGAAATACACTTGCCCAAATGCAAAGCTAGATCTCCCCCCCTCCCCCACGGATATGCGATCAAAAAACCCAAGGGGGTCATCTTACATACAGATACAAGTTAAAATCTCTAGGTATGGAGTAGGGGTCAATGGGGGTGGGGGGGAGGTGGTTGTGAATTTCCTGCATTGTGCAGGGGGTTGGGCTAGATGACCCTGGTGGTCCCTTCCATGAGTCTATGAAAGTTATGGCCACATTTTTTGTGTGCAATGGTAAACAAACAGGGTTGCCAACTGCCAGGTAGTAGCAGGAGATCTCTTGCTAATTCAACTGATCTCCAGCCGATAGAGATCAGATCATCTGGAGAAAAATGGCCGCTTTGGCAATTGAACTCTACGGCATTGAAGTCCCTCCCCTCCCCAAACCCGGCTCTCCTTAGGCTCCGCCCCAAAAATCTCCCACCAGTGGCAAAGAGGGACCTGGCAACCCTATAAACAAAGTCTACCTAGTAAACGACGTGATGTGACATCACCCCATGGGTCAGTAATGACCTGGTGCTTGCACAGGGGGAGGGGCTTTACCTTTACCTATAACTTTTTTAGGGGGGTTGCCTTACAGCCAGGGTTGTCCTCCTTTTGAGTAAATGCAGTCAGGAGCTCTGGACATTGCTGTAGAGAGCCAGAAGCACTGAGCTTGGGAATGGCTGGCTGTGGCAGAGTGTTACATAATGAGAAACATTGTGGTGGGGTCTCGGGCTGGCAGCAAAGAACAGCTTAGCAGCCTGCTCTATCCATGGCTGGGCCTTCCCTTGTCAGATAAACTGCTGACTGCAGGATGCAGCAATCACAGCGGCAATTGGGCATGGAAGAGGTGAGCCCCCGGGGCTGCTGGGCGAAGGAAAGGAGGTCGGGTGTTGTCTGCTCGTGTGTGCGTATCTGCTCCAGAAACAAGGATGCTGTTTGGGGATGCGATGGATGCTTTCCTAAAGGCAATCGTAATGCGCACACACTCGGGTGAACGTGCCTGCTCCAGCTCTCCTAGCAGCCTCCCTCTCCCCTAAATGCAGCTAAGAGGCTCATTCAACAGTTCTGTCCAGATGTGCATAGCACGAACAGCTGGCCTGGTTCCTCTCTTAACAGGACTTCTGCCCACTGTCTGCCGGTTTGAAGTCCTCTGCTTAACCACGGGGTCGGCACACACCGGGGTCACAAAGCTTTGGGACAAAATCCAAAGCTGCCAAGCAGGTGGGGATGGTGTGCCCTGCCCCCGAATTCAGATTGCAATTGGTGCTATTGGTAGGGTTGCCAACCTGCAGGTGGTAGCTGGAGAGCTCCCACTATTACAACTGATCTCTAGCCGATAGAGTTTGCCATTGCACACGCACACACAAAAATGGACATAACTTTCAGAGTCATAAAGTTGGGTGGGACCACCAGGGTCATCTAGTCCAACACCCTGCACAATGCAAGAAATTCAGAACTACCTCCCCTCCCACCTCCAGTGCCCAGAGATTTTAACTTGTATGAGTATGTAAGATGACCCCCAGTGACCTCTACTCTGTGCCCAGAGATTTTAACTTGTATGTGTGTGAGAGAGAGAGGTTGGGGGGGGGGGAATCTAGCTTTGCATTTGAGCAAATACTGTATGATAGAGATCAGTTCACCAGGAGAAAATGGCTGCTTTGGAAATTGGACTCTATGGCATTGAAGTCCCTCCCTTCTGCAAACCCCACCCTCCTCAGGCTCTGCCCCCAAAATCTCCAGGTACGTCCCAAACCAGAGCAGGCAACGCTAGCTTGCCCATCCATGGTCTGAGAGCAGCGAGGGAGCCAGGTTTGCCAACGGTACTGCTGTATTCACTAGGGTTGCCAACCTCCAGGTGGTGCCTGGAGATCTCCTGATATTTACAACTGATCTCCAGAAAATTCTCCTGTTCCCCTGGAGAAAATGGCTGGTTTGGAGGATTTATGGCATTGTACCCTGAGGTCCCTCCCCAAACCTTGCGCTCCCCAGGCTCCATGCCCAAAGTCTCCAGGTATTTCCTATCCCAGAGCTGGCAACCCTAGTATTCAGCATGGTGAAATGCTAAATGTGCTGTGATTGCTAGGGTGGCCAACCTCCAGGTACTAGCTGGAGATCTCCTGCTATTACAATTGCTCTCCAGCCAATAGAGATCAGTTCATCTGGAGAAAATGGCCACTTTGGCAATTGGACTCTATGGCGTTGAAGTCCCTCCCCTCCCCAAACCATGCCCTCCTCAGGCTCCACCCCAAAAACCTCCCACCGGTGGCGAAGAGGGACCTGGCAACCCTAAGGATTGCTCCAAAGTGAGTGGGAGGGGCAGCGAAAATGGCAGATGGGGTGCAAAGGAAGTAGTTGCAAAGCAACACTCAGCAGTCAACAAAAATGTAGAGTTGCTATTGAATTATTATTGGGGCGGCTCCGGGCCCCACCTGGAGGTTGGCAACCCTACATGGTGAGAACTATAGCCAGCTGTCCCATGGGCGGCATGGGGAGCTCACCAAGACACATGGGCCCTCTGGGAATTTCCCCATTAACTTTAGTGACCAGTGTGTGTGTTAAGTGCCGTCAAGCCACTTCCGACTCATGGCGACCCTATGAATCAATGTCCTCCAAAACATCCTATCTTTGACAGGCTTCCTTTACTGAGTCCATCCATCTATTGTTGGGTCTTCCTCTTTTCCTGCTGCCCTCCACATTTCCTAGCATGATTGTCCTTTCCAGTGACTCTTGTCTTCTCATAATGTGACCAAAGTACGACAGCCTCCGTTTAGTTATTTGAGCTTCTAGGGTATTTCCCATCCCAGAGCTGGCAACCAATGTCCAGTACACTCTGGGTCTGTCAAACTTCATATCGTTTGACAGACCCAGAGGAAGACATTTAAAATAGTGTAATTTGTATGTAAGCCTTTTAAAAACACCCCCAAAAGTAAGTAATATGGGAGTCTTTGAGCATATGCAATATGCCCTCAAGTAACTTCAGCACACTGTAGATTAGTACTCTGAGTAGGTTTACATGATTCTCTTTTCTGTTTAGAAAGTGAACAGGGAACTGGGATGTGTTCCTTGGTTGTGCATGTTACACAGGTTTATCAATCCTCAGGTTGGTCCCAAAGTTTTCCCAGAATCACAACTGATCTCCACAATACAGAGATCACTTTCCCTGGAACAAATGGCAGTTTCGGAAAGGCAAACGGAGTCCCCTCCCCAGGGGCCACCCTCAGATCTCCAGGAATTTCCCAAACTGGCACTGCAAACCCTATAGTCGGGCAGCAACAGAAATAGGGTTGCCAGGCAGGGTAGGGTTGCCAACTTCCAGGTAGTAGTAAGAGATGTCCCACTATTACAACTGATCTCCAGCCAATAGAGATCAGTTCACCTGGAAAAAATGGCTGCTTTGGCCATTGGACTCTATGGCATTGGAGTCCCTCCTCTCCCCAAACCCCACCCTCCTCAGGCTCTGCCACAACCTCCCCCCAGTGGCGAAGAGGGACCTGGCAACCCTAACTCTATGGCACTGAAATCCCTCCCCAAACCCCGGCCTCCTCAGGCTCCGCTCCAAAAGTTTCCCAACCTGGAGCTGGCAACCCTAAGGCAAAAGGAGTTACAAGTAGTAGGAACCCTTGCCTGGGACATGCTAATGTCATTTCCATGCACACAGCATGTTGGGATGCTGCCGGTGTCCCCCCCCCCCATTTGCTGCCATTTCCCCCCAGATGACCCACTGAGTGACAGCAATAGGGTTGCCAGCTCCGGGTTGGGAAATACCTGGAGATTTGGGGGCGGAGCCTGAGGAGGGCAGGTTTGGAGAAGGGAGGGACTTCAATGCCATAGAGTTCAATGGCCAAAGCGGCTATTTTCTCCAGGGGAACTGATCTCTATCGGCTAAAGATCAGTTGTAATAGCTGGAGATCTTCAGCAATCACCTGGAGGTTGGCAACCCTAGGCAGCAAGGAAGCACCCACTGACAAGCCATTTGGGGCCGTTGCTAGCTATGTGTTCTGCTGTGTGCTGGCCAGCATGGTGTAGTGGTTAAGAGCAGTGGTTTGGAGCGGTGGAGTCTGATCTGGCGAACCGGGTTTGATTCCCACTCCTCCACATGAGCTGTGGAGGCTAATCTGGATTTGTTTCCCCACTCCTACACACGAAGCCAACTGGGTGACCTTGGGCAAGATACAGCTCTGTTAGAGCTCTCAGCCTCACCTACCTCACAGGGTGTCTGTTGTGGGGAGGGGACGGGAAGGCGATTGTAAGCCGGTTTGAGTCTCCCTTAAGTGGTAGAGAAAGTCAGCATATAAAAACCAACTCTTCTTCTATCCCTAATGAATGCACATTTCTCATGGAAGAAAACCTTCCGAAACCTTCCTTCAGCAACCCCTCTCTGCTCTCCATCCCACCGAACCAGACAACCCTCGATACAGTCTTTATCAATGAAGAAGGCGTGCCAAAATGTCCTGCTAGAGGCCTTCTCTATCTCCAGTGTATTATCGATCCTTCCTTTATTGATGGAGCTGTTGCTTGGGGCATGTCTGTTGGTTCTGTGACGGATTATTTCCTTCCGCTGTCAGCAGACCTAGTTGAGGTTTCCCTCATGAGCTTTGGTGAGGGCTGGATTAATAATAGAGCGTATGAAGGGCAACCAATCGGGGCACTTGCCTTGGCTTGTACTTTTATTGCAAGGGCCCCCTGATTTTTAGGAAGTAAGACTTAGAAATGTATGTCTGCTTTGTATTTGCCATGTTTTCAAGGGCTCTGACAATATATAGGGTTGCCAGCCTCCAGGTACTAGCTGGAGATCTGCTATTACAGCTGATCTCCAGCCGATAGAGATCAGTTCACCTGGAGAAAATGGCCGCTTTGGCAATTGGACTCTATGGCATTGAAGTTCCTCTCCTCCCCAACCCCCTCCCCCTCCTCAGGCTCTGCCCCAGAAACCTCCTGCCGGTGGTGAAGAGGGACCTGGCAAACCTACAAATATGATACTTATAAGGCCTGGACTTAGGGTTGCCAATCCGGTGCTGGCAACTGTGGGGAGATGGTGGGGGTCAGGGACATGTAAATCACCATTGTTTAGGGTTGCCACCTCTGGGGTGGGAGATGCCTGGAGATTTTTTGGGGGTGGAGCCTGAGGAGGGCGGGGTTTGGGGAGGGGAGGGACTTCAATGCCATAGACTCCAATTGCCAAAGTGGCCATTTTCTCGAGGGGAGCTGATCTCTATCAGCTGGGGATCAGTTGTAATAGCGGGACATCTTCAGCTAGAGTTGGTTTTTATATGCCTCCCCTCCCCAAACCCCACCCTCCTTAGGCTCCACCCCCAAATCCCCAGTTATTTCCCAACCCAGAGGTGGCTACCCTCACCTTGAATCCGGGTCTCATCTATCCATGTTTGTCTGTCTGTCATATACCTTGCTGCAGGTAATTTACAATAGACTATAATGCAAGATCAAGCTCCTTCCTTGGAAATGTGTGTAAAATTACCCCTCCCCCCTTCGTGTTTGCCAGCACCAATCTTTTTTAGAAATTGAAATTTTGACTTTAAGCATTTCACCAACCTAGCTCTGTATTGCCAAACAAGCAGGGCTGCCTGGCACTTGAAAAACAATCATCCTTCCCTTAAGCTATTTTTTGTGCTTGAATGTGATGTCTTCAGCTTTGGTTTCAGAAAGAAAGAGAGAAAGAAAGAGGGGGGGGGACTGTAACAAAAAGCCAATCCTGCATAGAAAGAATGCTCAGATTAGTTCTAGCACAAAGAGAAACTAAGGCGGATGGCCCCAATGATAAGAGATGGAACAAGAGGCCACAGTGAAAAGAGAGACTCAGCAACTGAGCCTTGAGTGAGGGTTTCTACCCTGGCAGTGCTGATGCCAGGTTTAAGGGGCACAGTCCACCAATCCCAGTTGTGATGGCAGGCTCCTTCTCACACGTGAATGTTGTTTGATTTCCTCTACACTCGATTACCCTGGCAGAAGGGGAAAGGGACCTTTGGCAAGAAGCATCTCCAACATCCTTCTTGCTGCTTGTTCAATTATTGACTTCTTAAAAAAAATTGCATTTGACATTGATGATGCACGATTTGGGTGTGAGATTTATCTCTGCCATATAAAATGGTGCGTTTGCACACTAGGATTGGTACGTTTGTATTTATTTGCGTCATATGTAAGGAAATGGCTTTTCTCCAAGGTTATAGAGGCTTGTAAAAATGTTATGAACCATTTAAATGTATAAGCATCACACAACTGAAGTGTACATTTGTCTTAGATGGACCAATACTGAATAGTGTTAAAGTAGGTGGTAGCCTTGGAATGTTCATACTAGTCCTTAAATTTTACCAGTTTGTTTCAGCTGATGAGTGGACAGTTGAATAGAAGTCATGTGATAGGCACCCCTCCCACCCCCAAAAAACACTGGGTAATGCTACTACCGGCTTCCTGTTTTTAAATGCCCCAATATCTACCTGAAACACTGTGGAAGGTCAAAAATCCACAGTGCCATTAGCACCACATGTATATATTAATTAGTGTTGCCAGCTCCAGGGCTGGGAAATACCTGGAGATTTTGCGGGTGGAGCTGAGGAGGGCAGGGTTTGGGGAGGGACTTCAGTGGGGTATAACGCCATAGAGTCCACCTTCCAAAGCAGCTATTTTCTCCAGGTGAACTGGAGATCAATTATAATAGTGGGAGATCTCCAGCTGCCACCTGGAGGTTGGCAACCCTAATATTAATGGAGAGTACAGTTTGGGAAATGTGACATTTAACCCACAGCAGAAAAACCTTTACCTGATCCTGGAGTCTTTAACTTACTCTGTGTTCAAGACCTGTTTGGAACAGAGTCCACTTTGTCAGATGCTAAAATAGGGAGGGAGCCCCATGGCGGAGAGTAGTGGGCTGCAGTACTGCAGTCAAAGTTCTGTTTACAACCTGAGTTCGATCCCGACGGAAGTCGGTTTCAGGTAGCCGGCTCCAGGTTGACTCAGCCTTCCATCCTTCTGAGCTTGGTAAAATGAGTACCCAGCTTGCTGGAGGTAAAGTGTAGACAACTGGGGAAGGCAATGGCAGACCACCCCATGAACATAGTCTGCCTAGTAAACATCAGGATGTGATGTAACCCCATGGGGCAGTTTGCACAGGGGACTACCTTTACCTAAAATAGGGCAGCATCCATCATGTTGGGGGCAGATGCTTGAAAACAAACGGATACAAAAGGCTTTACGGGGCGAATCAAGAGGAGCCTTCAGACCCAGTGAACAATTCATAGTCTGCTCATTATGAGAACGAGCCTCCTAAACCCTTGAATGTATGTTATCCCTCTTCTGCATGGTTCAGAAATTGACTTTTTCCAGGCTTCCAGCCCCTGCAGTTTGTCACGACGTCCAAATCTGATGAAATGACAAACTCTATAGTTTGCTGTCTTGCCTACAAACCAGGATTCCAAATCAGGATGAAAATCCTGGTCTTTAGGGACTTCAGTGGGGTACAAGCCGGAGAGAACAAACCGGAGTTTTAATCTGTTGGGACATCACAACAAACTGCAGTTGTTTGGGTACGCAGAAAAAAAATCGTATCCGAACTTTGCATAAACCAGACACCAAGGACTGGTTCTAGAAACAAGCCGTTGTTTGTTCTTTTAGAGACATTGGGTTCCTTTCTCCCTACAGAAGCAATGGGAAGAGATTGTGATGTCACTTTAAGAGTCTTTCTCCCCTCCTGCATTTTCCTTTTAAAATTCACGCGGTTGCCTTTTTGTGCTTGCTGTTGTTCAGTTTGATTCATTGTGAGATAAGGGAGGCCAGAGTCTATGACAGCTTGTGCTGTTAACCGAATATTAGTTGGTCTTTAAGGTCCTACAAATACCCAGGCTTTTCTTTTTAAAGAAACAACCACAGGCTAATATTGACACAAACTGCACGTAGGAGAGAAATGCCTAAGCATCACAAAGGGTTTCTGGTGCAAGGGAAATTTCTTTGGACCATCTTTCCTGGGTGGGCTGTTCAATTTCTCCTCTATTCTCAGCATCATCAAGAACTGGAAGCACCGAAGACTGGTCATTTCCAAAGCCAAACGAACATTCCCCACCCATTGAGATGCCTGTTGCTGCGACCAACTCCGAGACAGGTAACCGACAGCTTCTATCTCTACATTCCAGTCCATTTTAGGAGGGGGGGTCCCCAAAAAGAAGCATACATCTGACACACAATAGTTTTTTAAAAAAACCTTCTCCACTCCTTAAGTGCTGAAAAGGGGGTATTCCTGAAATCTGTTCTAAAATTAGGTAGGGGGCAAAGAAAGTGGCCCAAGAGAGCTTTTTCTCCCTCTTTCATAATACTCTGGGGCAACCAATGAAGTGGATGGGCAGGAGATTCTAGGCAGGCAAAAGTCGCACCGTGCAACTTGTGGAACTCCCTGCCACAAGGATGTAGTGATCATGAACAGAGATGGCTTTAAAAGCAAATCAGACAATTTCATTAAGGATAAATTTATAAACGCCTATTTTACAGTGATGGAACTTCATGAACAGAGGCATGGTACCTCTGGTCATAAATTGGTACAGAGGCCTTCCAGGGTAGGGATGCCAACCTTCACATGGGACCTGTGAATTACAGTTCTGAAAAAGCAGATCCTGAATAATGCTGAATTTTTTGGCATTATTTGGCCTCTTTGGCCCTGCCGTCATCTCCAGACTACAGAGATCCGTTCCCTTGGAGAAAAGGGATGCTTTGGAGGGTGGAGTCTATGGTGTTGTACCCCCCTGAGGTCCCTGTCCTCCTCAGGCTCCACCCTCAAATCTCCAGGAGTCCCCCAACCCGGAGCTGGCAACACTGCCCTCCCTCCCCCCGGTGGATAGGGGGGACCTGGCATCCCTATTCCAGAGGCATGTGGTTGGTTGCTGTGTAAAAGAGGTTACTAGACTAAATGGACCATTGGTCTGATCCACCGGGGCTGTTTCTTATGTTCTCAACTTTTCACTGTTTTGCAATGATTCTGCCAAAAAACCCATACATACTCAAATGTTTCCAGGAAACAAACCCATGTTCCACAAAACACATGCATTTGCTGTCTGTTCCTGTAAGCCGCTAATTTGTGTAATCACTGTTTTCCGAGACAGTAGATAGTAATAAAATGATTCTAGATTCCAAACTGCCTGATTGTACCTTCTAAAAACCATGCAGGGAAACTTCTTCCTGCCCACAGCAGGTGGAAATTAATTCCTGCTGCCCTGCGAGGAAGCAAAACAAACCAGACAACTTGCAGACAAAGGTCCATGGAAATCCCCAGCAGTAGTGAAGTGAAGCTGGGCAGGCGCCACTTCCTTTATGTTGTTGTTTCACAGTTCATTGCAATAAAGTGGCTGCGTAACCCTGCCTACAGGTAATATTCTAGAGTCAGAGAAAAATATTTTTCTGGTCTCTTTCAAGGGCCTAACTGGAATGTGGTTCAATGGTACAGCATCTGCTTTGCATGCAGAAGGTCCCAGGTTCAATCCCCAGCATCTCCAGTTATAAGGTTCAGAGTAGGCGTTGTGAAAAATCTCTGCCCGAGACCATGGAGAGCCGCTGCCAGTCAGAGACGATTCTGACTGTAAGAACATAAGAAGAGCTCTGCTGGATCAGACCAGTGGTCCATTTAGTCCAGCTTGTCTCACACAGTGGCCTAAGCAGTTATTGTGGCGGGTCAATGACATGGCATAGAGGTCAAAGCCTTCCCCTGATGTTGCCTCCTGGCATCGGTATTCAGAGGTTTACTGCCGCTGAATGTAGAGATGCCTTTTACTTACCATGGCTAGTAGCCTAATCATCTTGGTTGTCCACTTCTGCAGTGTCCTTTTTGAGATAACAGTGACCAGCATTGCACACAATATTCTAAATGAGGCTGCACCATAGATCTATACAAGGGCATTATAATATTGGGTGTTTTCTTTTCAATCCATTTCCTAGTCATCCCCAACATAGAGTTTGTTGACTGGGTCAACATTTTCATTGAGCTATCTACTGTGACCCCAAGATCTCTTTCCCTCTACTGTGACATTTTCTCATAGATACAACAGGCTGTCAGTTTAAACTCATATAACCAGCTGTAGGTGGAAGTCTCTTGTGGGAACATGTAAAACTTCACCTTGGAATAGTTGGGATTGTTTCCCCAGAAACATATCTGCATACAACCAGCTGTCAATTAATTAAGAATGGGTCAAAGAAACACAAGGTACCAGAGGTTAAACAGCTGTTATCCCTTTTTGACAACTTAGAGCAAATATAATTAAAATCTTTTCCCCTTAATCTCAGTCTTGGCAAGTTCAAACTCCATTAGCATAACTTAAAAGTTAAATTTACCAAAAATGAACTTCATTGGCCCCATTGTTGCCCACTCACCCTATTTATGAGATCTTCCTGGAGTTCTTCATAGTCAGCCTAGATTTTCACCATCCAGAATAATTTTGTGTCATCTGTAAACTTGGCTACTACACTGCTCACCCCTAGGTTCAGATCTTTTCTGAACAAATTAAATGGACCTTGATAGACCAAGGGTTTGACTGACTGTTGCTGAAAAAGATGTAAGTGGGGGGCATAACAGCATTTTGTGGGGTGCAGAATAGCAGCCATTCTGGGAGTGGGGTCCAGATAAGGGATAGTAGCATGTAAGGAAGGTAACCCCCCCTTTTTAAAACCCTGTTTTCATGAGTTCGGTCCCTCACCCGCTTTCAGCTGCTGTTTCCCTTGCAGGCAAAACACACAGGTAACATGTGGGGTGTGAATGTTTCATCCATGGAGCCACTAGCATCTTGGGGTAGGGTTGCCAGGCCCCCTCTGGGGGTGGGGTATCCCCTCCATTGGGCCCCTTCTCCCGCTGTCATTCAGCTGGCCAGAGGGGGGTGTCTTACCAACACCAAATTGAGGGCTTGGCCTCGGCTCAATTGGCGCGTTGACGTCACTTCCGGAAGTGACGTCATCATGGCCCCAACAATGTGGGAGACCCTCTGGTATTTGGGCAAAATCTCGATGGTAGAAGCTGTTTTTACCATAGCGTTTTGCCCAAATACCAGAGCATCTCCAACATCATTTTCAATGGGACGATGTCACTTCTGGAAGCTATGTCAATGCTCCAACGATGCCGAGGCCTCCATTTACGACTGGTAAGACGCCACCATCCCATCCCTTCCCCATTAGTTGCCAAGGAGTACCTGGCGACCCTATCCTGGGGTGATAGTAATTGAAGGATGTCTGAAAAGGCTTGTGTATGAAATCCTATGTATATTTGCTTCCTAGACATTCCCTGGAGTTTCATTTGGCAGCTTTAGTTATGGGGGGGAAAAACACTTCTAACATTTTTAGATTTCCCCCTCTTCAATGTATATGCTCTGACTAGCTTTATTAATGGGTCTCGCCTAAGTGCCTTTTTCTTCATTAAATTCCAAAATACCACTGGGGGGAGGAGCAGCGGGGGTCTCTTTACTGCTCCAAGCTGCAGAACATTGATTTTCCAACTGATTATGGGAGACCTGGGGGCTTGCTTGCAAATCTGTTGGGGGCTCTTCACTGAGAAGAACTCATAAGCTGTTACCAATATCTCGAGGTTTGCTCGCCACTGCTCTGGTTCCCTTGTACTGTTTAGCTATACATGTGTACTGCAGAGCACACTTTCAATTCATGTTGGTTTGATTCAGGCACAACATGAACCCACAGTTTAATTAAGCTCACCATGTTAATGGTGTAGCCAGACTGGTAAAGTAGTGGCTAGAGCATCCCACTCTAAACCCAGAAGTAACAGTAAACTCAGAATCGTGAGTAAACTCAGTATTGTGCCAGGAGCGCGCATGGGCGGAGGGATCACTCTCCCCTTCCTGCTTTCGCCTGCTGACCATCAGCTGGTCAGCAGGCAGCTCGGTTGATTGGCAGGCAATTGTTTAGGCAAGGGATGGTGGTGGATAGCTCTAGGAGTTGCTGCAAGCACTCTAGTAAAACTCTGTGGTTTCTGGCAACTCCTAGAGCTGCCTGCTGTCACTTGCAGATTCCCCCCAGAAATGACAGATTTGGACAATGGGAGCTCAGATTGTAAGCTTTAGTCCAGCATCTTGAGAAACCAACAAAGAGACACACTCCATTTAGCGTCTTGTTGAATGGCTTAATATTTGTTAATAATATGAGAGCCAGTATGGTGTAGTAGTTAAGAGCGGTAGTTAGGAGTGGTGGACTCTAATCTGGAGAACCGGGTTTGATTCTCTACTCGTCCACCTGAGCGGCGGATTCTCATCTGGTGAACCGGGTTGGTTTCCCCACTCGTACACATGAAGCCATGAAGGGTGACCTTTGGCTAGTCACAGCTCTCTTAGAGCTCTCTCAGCCCCACCTACCTCACAGGGTGTCTGTTTTGGGAGCGGAAGGGAAGGTGATTGTAAACCGGTTTGATTCTTCCTTAAGTGGTAGAGAAAGTCAGCAAATAAAAAACAACTCTTCTTCTTAATTCTCCAGGAAACCAGGGGAACTTTGCGGTCTTTCTCATGCCCAATCCCTTAATATTAATAATCTGTCGACAAATGTGCAATGTTGTTGCCTTGCTGGTATTTTTTTTTTACTCAATTATCCCTCAACGTTCCGCCCTGTCCTCTGAAATCTTGCTAAATTCCTGATCGCAGCTACGCCCTGTAGCAATTAATTCTGCTGACGCCTCGCACATAAATTGCGAGTAGATGTGGTAGCTGAGAAGCTAAGTCACAGAACTGATTCATAATTGTTTGATTTATATCTTCCCTGTGGGTTCTTGTCACGCTGCTCCTGTAATTTGTGTATCAAGCGTCTGGCCGATGCACTGGTTTCTTTCCAGAGGAACGTTGTTGCTCCATTACCCAAGTGACACGGGAGGAAGCAACAGGAAAGCAGTTCTGAGGCTGATGGGGGGGGGGGGATGAATTAGAAGGCAAGTTCTGCCAGGAAGCTGCTGGGGGACTAGAACCTGAATTGATTAATGGTTACTTTCAAGTTTGAAATATGTAAGTACAGGGGCTGTGGCTCAGGGGTAGAGCTATCTGCTTGGCATGCAAAAGTTCCCAGATCCAATCCCCGGCAAATCTCCAGTTAAAAGGATCAAGTAGTCGGTGATGTGAAAGACCTCCACCTGCGGAGCAGCTGCCAGTCAGAGCAGACGATTCTGACCTTGATAGACCAAGGGTCTGACTCGGCAGAAGGCAGCTTCCTGTGTTCATTAGCTGAGAGACAAGGTCGCTACGCTTCGGTGTTGGAGCGTCACTTTTGCACGCAGGAGGATCCAGGCTCAATCCCTGGCATCTTCCATTAAAGAGTTCGAACTGGTTCTTGTGAAAGACTTCCACTTGAGACTCCCCAGAGAGCCACTGCCAGCGAGGGGGGGGGGGGAATACTGAATTTAACACACCCGTGCTTTGATGTACATAGGGTTGCCAAGTTCCTTTTCGCCACCGGCGGGAGGTTTTTCGGGCAGAGCCTGAGGAGGCAGGGTTTGGGGAGGGATTTCAATGCCATAGAGTCCAATTGCCAAAGCGGACATTTTCAGCAGGGGAACTGATCTCTATCGGTTTGGATCAGTTGTAATAGCAGGAGATCTCCTGCCACCACCTGGAGGTTGGCAACCCTAGCTGTACAGGGCAGCTTCTTTTTTTTCTGGATGAACATATTACATTGGAAATTGCTGGCTTGTTGAAAAGATGGGTTCAAAGTAGGGTTTACCACCCAGTGGGGTTCTGCAACAGATTATAATGTTGCTGCAAGGAATTTATTTATTTTTTAATTAAAAAAGCTCTAATTCTGTTTTATCCATAGAGAATTGTAAGGTGTTACAAAACTGGAGTCTCTAAAAGAACTCTGATGTTCGGTCACTTGTCAGAGTTAGTGGTGTCATTCCAAAACAATCAATCCATGGTGTTGCTAAATAGATTATCTGCTCATGTTCACCAGAGCTTTAAAGAATTACTGCACGCAATATTATTTTTTTCATAATTTGAATATGCTGGAACAAGCCAGTATGGTGATACACCCCACCTCTTCTTGCTGTGGACCTAATATCACATGGCTTTATAGTTATATAAGGTGAAATAGGGTTGCCAGGTCCCTCTTTGCCAGGTCCCTCTTTGCCAGGTCCCTCTTTGCCACCCTATAGTAGGGTTGCCAACCTCCAGGTACTAGCTGGAGATCTCCTGCTATTACAACTGCTCTCCAGCCAATAGAGACCAGTTCACCTGAAGAAAATGGCCGCTTTGGTAATTGGACTCTATGGCACTGAAGTCCCTCCCCTTTTAGTCCTCCTAAGGCTCCGCCCCAAAAATCTCCCACAGGTGGTGAAGAGGCACCTGGCAACCCTACCCTATAGGCAAATGGGGCCCACAAATTTATTAAGATCAAGAAGCCAAGCCAACCACCGTGACCTCTCCTCACCAGTTCATGTAGAGCTGTCATTCACCACTGACTGATATATTTCATGCTTTTGCTAGTAAGGTGTGCAAATTTCCAGTCACCCTCAGCGCTTTCCCACTGTCAGCCCTGCCCTGTAAGCCTCTGGTTGTTTGTTTGTACAATTAAGTCTCATCTCGGGATCTAGCGCTTATGAAGGAGACCCGTCTTGTAATCCAAGTGCTGCTGCCTAAGCTGGTTAATTGCATACAATGGTGAAAGTGCCAGACCAGGTGTCTGAGATGCAAGCTATGAAGGCAGAAGACATCCTTCCCCTCATAGAGTAATGATACTGTTGCTTGAGTCTAAGCATTGCTGTTTCCCTGGAAATAGGGTTCCCAACTGCCTGCCGCCAACTCACCAGGCTGCCCACTGCCCCTCAGCTCTCTGATGGGTGGAAGTAGGCCAGTTGAGGGGGGGGGGCTCAATCCCCATCACTTCTGGGTTTATCCCGGAAATGCCAGTGACACTCTGCCATTCTTCCCCCAAAACTCCAGGGTTTCCATAGAGTTTTTTTGAGGAATGCTCTTGAGTGTCCCTTACAATACTGCCTCTTCTGGAATGAAGGATGGGTTACGGGAGTAGCTGTCTTGGATCTGAGGTGGTCAGGTGAGGCACAGGGGCAGGGAACCACCATGGAAGGAGATGTACAGATCTCCCACGTCTGCCGCCTGGCTTGGGTTTGAGGAAGCTTCCTAGCAGATGCCTCATCCCTGAAGAGAGAAGGTGTCTCTTCCATACCTGCTGCCCAGCTCAGGTCCTTGCACCCAGTGGGGCACAAGAGGAGCTGCCCTCCCCACCTTTGCTACCTGGCTTGGGTCCAAAGCTGGGCAACAGTGGCTTGCTTGCCCATGGTGGGATGTTAGAGGCACAGGGACACATGCAGTTTTTTTCAGTGCTCCCTCTCAGATAGGGTTGCCAGCTCCGGGTTGGGAAATACCTGGAGATTTCTTGGGGGGGAGCCTGAGGAGGGGAGGGGAGGGACTTCAATGCCATAGAGTCCAATTGCCAAAGTGGCCATTTTATCCAGGTGAGCTGATCTTTATCAACTGGAGATCAGTTGTAATAGCAGGAGATCTCCAGCTAGTATCTGGAAGTTTACCCTACCCTCTGACTTGGCACCCGAATGATTGCTTGGGCATTGGACGTCTCTGGGAACCTGATACAGAAATAAAGCTTTAAAATGAATTGCTTTTTGTCCTATATCAATAACACCGCTACCGTTTTTAATGAGGTCTATAGAAACGTGCTGTCAAAGATAGGACATTTTGGAGGACTTTCATTCAAAGGGTTGCCATGAGTCGGAAGCGACTTGACGTCACTGAACACACACACACATAGAAACGTGCCACAAATGTTCTTGCAGCATATTGCATTTTCACACGTTAAAATCAAACATATCCTAGAGTAGGCCTTTGGACCTAAACGAATCTGTCTTTCCTTCCCCACACAACTGCACTCTTGACCGGGAATCCCCTTGTGTCCCGGAACATAGGAAGCTATCATTTGGGCTTCCTAACAAGCCAGTATTTTACTGCTCTGAGCACCATATCTGCCCATTACTGGGGACTAAAAAGTCAGATTCTGCCGGAGCTGCGTCCACATAATGCCACCAAAGACCAATCTGTCCCTGCCCTAGACTCACCAGGCTGTGTTGCAATCTGCAGATTTCCCCACCGCCTCTTCCTGCCCTGACTCTGACCTCAACGGGGAACGCAGTATTAGATGTTAATCTCTCCAATGCCTTTCTCTCCTTATGGAAGACCCCCTATCCGCTCCTATACGTGACACGTGAACTATGGCATTCATCTTGGGAGGCCAGGGTTATTATGGACAGTGTTGGTACCTCTTTAAAAATCTACAGTGCAATCCCTGCTGGTTTAGTGTAACCTTGGATGCAAATCTCTTCCCCCGTTGCCACAGAAACGGGGATGTAATAGAATAAGCACGGTAGAAGGGGAGGAGTAGAAAAAAAAATCAGTCAGGCATCTTAAAGAGATTAGAACGCTGATGGTTTCCTGGGGGGAAATCCTTCGGCTAGTAGAGCTCGGTTGGGGGTAGGGTTGCCAACCTCCAGGTACTAGCTGGAGATCTCCTGCTATTATAACTGATCTCCAGCCGACAGAGATCAGTTCACCTAGAGAAAATGGCCCCTTTGGCAATTGGACTCTATGGCATTGAAGCCCCTCCCCTCCCCAAACCCCTCCCTCCTCAGGCCCTGCCCCCTAAACCTCCCGCTGTTGGTGAAGAGGGACTTGGCAACCCTAGTTGGGGGGCAAGAGTGGTCGGTAACAAGACCCCTCTGAAACTTCCCAGAACGGGCATTCAGGGACTAACAGTGCCAAGATCCTATCCCGAAACCCCAGCAAGTACCACAACACAAATATCTTTCACACTTCAGGATTATGGGTTGTTGACCTAGAACTGGACATTAATGTTGCCTGATGCTTAAGTCTGGCCTGAGGGTCTACCGATGCTTGTACTATTACAGGATCCACTCCAGGTCCTGCCAAACCATGTGCGCCCTGGGAGTTTTGTGTTCAGGGCTCCCGGCAAGTTTTGAAACGTAATTCTCAGGCACTTGGGGACCCAGGGCCTCGGCCAGCTTAGGAGTTTGTGCTCCATGTGCTACCTACAAGAACATTGTGACCCATTTTGAGGTCACGACCCACAGTTTGAAAAGCACTACCCTTAGGGTTGCCAACCTCCCGGTAGTAGCTGGACATGGCCTGCTATTACAACTGATCTCCAGCTGATATAGATCAGTTCCCCTGGAGAAAATGGCCCCTTTGGCAATTGAACTCTATGGCATTGAAGCCCCTCCCCTCCCCAAACCCCTCCTGCCTCAGGCTCCACCCCAAACCTCCCACCGATGGCAAAAGGGGACCTGGTAACCCTAACTGTCCTACTTTATAACATGTAGGGAAGAGATGTTCACCCATGGTTAGGTATGTGGGGCCAACTATACAATACATGGGTATGTCCCTGGGTTCTGGGAGTTTCATACTTCCAAGACACGTGCAGGCCCAAATCTGAATTGAGGTTGCAGTGAGAGGAGGCTTAAACCTTCCTGAATGTGTTATTTTCACCATAACTATCTATGCCAATAACTATCTATGTATGTATATGTGTTATTTTCCTGACCTGAAATATCTCTGGAGAGCCACTGTTTGCCTAGTCAAGGAAATGTAACTCGTGGCTCATCAGTGTACATTAAGATTCCCTGACAGGGCAATAGCAGCCCCCGGTGCCATTTCGAGTTAGGAAACTGGCATGGAGGGAGGCTTAAGCCTCCAGGTACTAGCTGGAGATCTCCTGCTATTACAACTGATCTCCAGTTGTAATAGCAGGAGATCTGAATTGGGCCCATGCATTCTTGGAAATTATGGAGCTCCCAGGTCTGTCGGCTGGACCTAGAGATGTATAGGGTTACCAGCTCTGGATTGGGAAATACCTGGAGATGGGGGACAGAGCCTGAGGAGGGTGGGGATTGGGTAGGGGATAATGGGGCATAATGCCATGTAGTTCACCCTCCAAAGTCCAGGTGAACTGATTTCTGTCACCTGGAGATCAGTTGTAATAGCGGAGATCTCCAGCTACCACCTGGAGGTTGGCAACCCTAGAGACATGCCTGGGGAAAGGAGATCATGTTTACCCGAAGGAAGACAACCCTGAATGTAACATGATCTGCCTTAAAAATGTCACCAGGAGAAGGGCCTTCACAGTTGTGGCCCCTACAGTGTGGGACTGATTTAGTTTCTGCAGGGCATGCAAGGACGAATTGTTCAGGTTGGCTTTTGGAGTGTAATCCACAAGTTTGGGGTGTTTTATTAGTGGGAGGGTACAAGCTGCATATTTTGAAAGTTTAATATTTTAATGTTAATATTTTATAATTGTTAGCAGCTTATATGTTGTTTTAAACTCACTTATACTATTTTAAGTCGCTGCGAGACCCTTTGGGTGAACGCTGGTGACCTAAAAAAAAAAAAATCTAATAATTAACAATTAAATAAAATATACACAATAGGGTTTTTTAAAATTCTGTATATAACTTTAACTTGAAAATGAATTTAAGACTGCCTCTGCTTTTTCTTGATTGGCACATCACCTGGGATCAAAACTGGTCTTCTTTTCAGGTACGTAGGCCCGAGATGGAATTTTGAAGCAGCAGATCTCTGCAGAAAAGCAATTTACCAGTTGGGGTATTATGTATTTGCTTTTTCCTTATTGGGGTCCCTGGCGCTCCACCAGTTGGTAAAAGAATATGCAAGGCAGCTTTTGAAGAATTAAAAAAGAAACATCTAAAATGACAAAAACAGTAGCATTAAGCATCAAGTAAAAACAGGTAGTGTTAAGGCAATAAAATAAATAGCAGTATCGGAACAGATTCCAACTTGACAAAATGCATAGTCTACACTGTCCTTTTCCCCAGGGCATTTAGGGGTCTGTGCATGTTTCGATGATGAATATGTGGGGAGGGGCAGGCATGACCTTAATCCCTCCTCTCCCGAACAGTGTAGATAATAAAATTCCCCCTTAACTGGAAATGATGTGAAATGTATAGGCACCATTGGCATTCTCATTAGGAGCTCAAGACTCTGGATTCTAGGTGCTGGAATCCAATTTCTAATTGCCTATGCAGCC
This sequence comes from Euleptes europaea, assembly GCF_029931775.1. Lineage (NCBI taxonomy): Eukaryota > Metazoa > Chordata > Lepidosauria > Squamata > Sphaerodactylidae > Euleptes > Euleptes europaea. Next base: position 23,191,906 of record NC_079329.1, read on the forward strand.
GGAGGTAGGGGGTGCCTTGAATGTTTCTTGTCCCAGTCTTAGATTTTAATTGTCTCTTCTCACTCATGCATTTAAGTCTGGCAATCATCAATGGTTTCCATGCTTGCAAAACACACGCGAGTCGAGAATCCAGCCCGTGGCATCTAGCCCAGACGCTGATCCTTGGTTGTTGTTCCAGAGCTGAGTCCACATTTGTTCGACAACCCAGTGGCGCACCAACGGCGCCACCTCCCTTAACAAGTCTCACTCTTCCGTTCTCACTTTCTGTCTGCCCGGCATACACCTTTCTGGATCCTTTGTTCCCGATTGGCTGGCGTTTTGCGGAGCCGCTTGGTCTCCTTTTGTGATCATTTAGAGAGACAGAGGGGAAGGGAAAGAGTGCAGGCAGAACGCTGCCTTTCCTCACCCTGGGTTTCCTTACAAAACTGAGCGGTACCCAGAGACGGTTGCCACAGCTGCAGACGGGAAGAGGGCTCCCTCCGCATCTTTTCCAGAAGATGGCTATGAGTGGCAGGCCAGTGGACGACCTGTTCTTGGAAGAGATGTTCCTAGCTTCCCCCCAAGAATCGGAGCTTCGTAGAGATGGTAGGAAATATCCACCCTGAATCATGTAGAAAGATATAATAATAATAACAATAATGATGATGATGTCTTCTTCCGCCTACCCTGTGGTCCCAGCTAGGAATATTTAACCGTGCTGAATCTGTGAAAGCCATGAGATGCTGCTAGCTGTCTCTTCCGGGCTGGGAAAGAACAGCCTGCTTAGCAAAAGAGAAAGGGAAACAAAGGCAGAGAGGGTAGGCTGGACCTAATGTGGTGTCTTTAATGGTATATCTGTAAGTGGGGTCTGTTCATTCACTGCCTTTCCCAGCCCTTGCGGGAGACATTTCTTATAATATGGCTCAGTTTGGGCATAATATGAAGCTGCCTTATACTGAATCAGGCCCTTGATCCATCCAAGTCAGTATTGTCAACTCAGACCAGCAGCGGCTCTCCAGGGTCTCAGGCTGAGGACTTTCACACCACCTGCTTGCCTAGTCCCTTTAACTGGAGATGCCAGGGATTGAACTGGGGATCTTCTGCATGCCAAGCAGAGGCTCTATCGCGAAGCCACAGCCCCTCCCCATAATATGAAATCAAAGTTTGTTTTAATGATGGTGAAACCAGGATTCGGCTTGCGGACAATTGCTCGAATTCTGGGTTTCCTCGACAGTTGCTGGTTTTGTTAACCTTTGTTCTGGCCAGGTGTCTCTGGAGTCCAAGAGTCCATGTGAGGGCGGAGCTGGGGAACAAACCAATATTAGATCAGGGTTTCTATACCCCGCCCTGCATGGCCCAGGCTAGCCTAATCTCATCAGGTCTTGGAAGTCAAGCAGGATTGGCCCTGGTTAGCACTTGGATGGGAGACCACCAAGGCAGTCCAGGATCACTATTCAGAGGAAGCACATAAGAAAGCCCCTGCTGGATCAGACCTAGGGCCATCAAGTCCAGCAGCCTGTTCACACAGTGGCCAACCAGGTGCCTCTGGGAAGCCCACAAACAACACAACTGCAGCAGCACCATCCTGCCTGTGTTCCACAGCACCTAATATAATAGGCCTGCTCCTCTGATACTAGAGAGAATAGGTATGCAGCATGACTAGTACCCATTTTAACCAATAGCCATGAATACCCCATGAATATGTCCACTCCCCTCTTAAAGCCTTCCAAGTTGGCAGCCATCACCACATCCTGGGGCAGGGAGTTCCTCAATTGAACTATGCGTTGTGTGAAAAAATACTTCCTTTTATCTGTTTTAAATCTGTCACCCTCCAGCTTCAACAGATGACCCCGCATTCTAGTATTATAGGAGAGGGAGAAAAACGTCTCTCTGTCCACTCTCTCCAAACCATGCATAATTTTATAGACCTCTGTCATGGCAATGGCAAACTACCTCGGTTCGTCTCTTGCCTTGAAAACCCTACAGGGTTGGCATAAGTCAGCTGCGACTTGACAGCACGTTCCACTACCACCTGTGTTTATACATCACAGATACTACCTGTGGTTAATATGCCAGGTCCAAATTGTGGTTTCAGATCCTGGTCTGCAAGATCCAAATAGCCTTAGTTAATGGAGTGACTTACTTTCATATAATCACACTAACCATAATTTGCAGTATGTCTGAACTGAGCCTGTGAGTCTCTGGGGCCATAATAATTCGCAAGGTGACAGCAAACGCAATGTACATCACTGCCTGCATAACGACAAGGGCGTGTGGAGGAACAGATTCTTTGCAGGGCTGACCTTCCTGCCAGCATCTCTGTGGCAAGCCTGAGGTGCAACGCAGCACTCTTCCACATTCATTCCGCATCAGTTGCTACTTTCTCTTGCCTCAGAAATAGGCAAGCTGGCTAGTTACACAGGCCTCTTCCTCAGAGATCTGTACAATGAAGGGTTTTGTGTAACCTGAAAGCTGTGTACCTATATTTCAGTATATTATTATGCCTCTTCCTGTTGGTTTTGACGGGAATGAAATTGTGCCCTTTTTACATTCCTAGAGCTATTTGGTCCACCTCTTTGAGCGCACATCCTTATTATCTCAGATATTTTTGCCAAAATTGGTAATGGGTGCAGCTTAGGGTTGCCAGTATTATCTTAGATCTTCCACTATTACAACAGATCTCCAGACAATAGTGTTCAATTCATCTGGAGAAAATGGCTGCTTTGGAGGGTGGACTGTATGGCATTGTACCCTGCAGAGGTTCCCTCCCTCCCCAAATCCTGCCCTCCCCGGGCTCCATTTCCAAAATCTCCAGGTATGTCCCAGCCCAGAGATGGCAACCCTACTGCAGCTTCCAGATTAAGGTATGTCTAATTCGTATCTTTGTTACAAATTTGAAACCTGATAGATTTTTGACCCATTTTCCCCTCCCCTTTCCGTGCAGAAACAACCAGCCCTGAGTAATGCATTCGGCATGGTGTAGTGGTTAAGAGCTAGGGTTGCCAGATCCCTCTTCTCCGCCAGTGGGAGGTTTTTCGGGCGGAGCCTGAGGAAGTCAGGGTTTGGGGAGGGGAGGGACTTCCATGCCATAGAGTCCAATTGCCAAAGCGGCCATTTTCTCCAGATGAACTGATCTCTATCGGCTGGAGATCAGTTGTAACAGCAGGAGATCTCCAGCTAGCACCTGGAGGTTGGCAACCCTATTAAGAGCAGTGGTTTGGAGCAGTGGACTCTGATCTGGAGAACCAGATTTGATTCTTCAGTGGTGTGAAAGTTGGCATATAAAAACCAACTCTTCATCTTCATCATCTTCCTCTCTCTCTCTGTCCAACTTGCTGACAATCACTAAAATCAACCGACGCTGCCGCTTTCCAGCCAGCCGTTCTGAGTTGTGCATTACTATTGGACTTGGAAACTGGGTCTAACAACTTTGTTCCTTTTCAGTTCTGGGGAGGAAGATCCTGTATGATAATCAAGAGATGACATTTCATGGTCCAAGTATATTAAAAAAGTGCTTTCTAGGCTTTGAGGAAATAACAAATTGTAAGCTGATCTTTCATAACATGCCTTCCCCCCCAGCTATTTTGGAAGCGGCTTATTTGGTGCTAAGCGTTGAGCCCCTCATTCATTTAATATGTAACCAAGGGTGCCAATTTTCCTCTGTCACATGTGGATTGTAGTCATCAGGGTGCCTCCCAAGGAATCTTGGAAACTGTAATTTTGTGTTAGTGATAGAGGCTGGAGGAGACCGCGGGCTCCCCCCTGCCATCCTACCTTACCCCATCCATACAATGTCACAAGGAATGAAAGGAAACAAAACCCAGTTGATTGCAGAATTGAAATAAGTGGCCTATATTTAGGGCTGCCAAGAGAAGGGGGCTGGTTGGGGCCAAATACTGGAACCCTGATCACAAGGGTTGACAGCTCTGGGTTGAAGAAGTAGAAGAGTTAGTGTTTATATGCCGACTTTCTCTACCACTTAAGGGAGAATCAAACCGGCTTACAATCACCTTCCCTTCCCCCCCACAACAGACACCCCGTGAGGCAGGTAGGGCTGAGAGAGCTCTAAGAGAGATGTGACTAGCCCAAGGTCACCCAGCTGGCTTTATGTGAAGGAGCGGGAAACAAATCAGTTCACCAGATTAGCCTCTGCTGCTCATGTGGAGGAGTGGGGAATCAAACCCGGTTCTCCAGATCAGAGTGCACTGCTCCAAACCACCGCTCTTAACCACTACACCACACTGGGTTGGGAAATACCTGGAGATTTTGGGGGTGGAGCTTGAGGAGGGAAGAGTATAATAATGGGGGAGATCCAGCTATCACCTGGAGGTTGACAACTCTACTGCTCACCATCGGGGCCAGCAGCTCTGGGCAAGACCAGTGATTTGAAGAAGAGTTTTTTTTTTATATCCCACTTTTCTTTACCTTTTTTAAGGAGTCTCAAACCGGCTTACAATCACCTATCCCCCCCCACCCCCCACAACAGACACTGTGACTGCCCAAGATCACCCAGCAGTAGGGTTGCCAGGTCCCTCTTCGCCACTGGGGAGAGTTTTGGGGGCAGAGGCTGAGGAAGGTGGAGTCTGGGGAGGGGAGGAACTTCAATGCCATAGAGTCCAATTGCCAAAGCTGCCATTTTCTCCAGGTGAACTGATCTCTATCGGCTGAAGATCGGTTGTAATAGCAGGAGATCGCCAGCTAGTACCTGTAGGTTGGCAACCCTACCCAGCAGGCTTCATGTGGAGGAGTGGGGAATCAAATCCAGTTTCCCAGATTAGAGTCGGCCGCTCTTAACCACTACACCACGCTAGCTCTCATGTGAAGTTTTTGTGTGAAGTTTTAGTTGAGCTTGAATGATGCACTGGGAAAGTTGAAGAGAATCTTTGTCTTGGTGGGTGGGGGGTGGCTCTCAACAGGCGTGACTGTGTTATGGCAACTGGCTTAACACAGTCACGCCTGTTGAGAGCCACCCCCCACCCACCAAGACAAAGATTCTCTTCAACTTTCCCAGTGCATCATTCAAGCTCAACTTAAAACTTCACACAAAAAAACTGTGACTGTGTTATGGTAACTGGCTTTCTTCCAAAGATTTTTAACTCAATTGATGGCCATTCCCCTAAGATTGGAAACCTGAAAATTCCACTGTTACTTTACGCCGGTGACCCCGCTATTTTATCTTTTACAAGGGTCGGCTTATTAAGACACCTACAACTGTTCACCGATTATTGTAAACATAACAAATTGCAAATTAATTGTGCCAAAACCAAAATTCTAGTTTTCACCAAAAGCTGGCATCTTTCAAAATGGTCCATCGACAATGTACCAATAGAGCAGGTCAAGACTTTTAAATATTTGGGTCTCAGTTTTAACTACAATTTAACTTGGACAAATCACAGAAATAATGTCATCAACTTAGCTAAATATTCAGCGTCACAGATTAAACTATTTTTTTACTTAAAAGGGAACCAATATGTACCTGCAGCTATTCATATTTTTACAGTTAAGATTTTGGCACAACTACTGTATGGAATACCTGTCTGGATAGAAGCATTGAATAAAAATTTGGAAGCTGTACAGACTTCCTTCCTCCGCCAAATACTAGGACTTCCTAGTTGTGTCCCATTCCAATCTATCCATAGTGAAACTGGAATGATGACTTTAGAGACCAAAGCTTGGCTCTCAACTTTTAAATACTGGATTAAGATGCATTTTTCTCCAAATGAAAATAATCTTACTCCCCTTTTATTAAAAGAAGCTGCAGATATAGAGTGGTTCACGCTTATCCCACACAAACTGAAAACCTTGGGATTAGATATAGACAATTTATTGATGCTGGACAGCCAAACCATTTTCTGAGTTATTAAGCAAAGACTACTTGACCATGAAAGACAAACAACCCTGTCTGCAACTCCTTTATCTTGTTCTTCATCCAAATTGGGTCTTTCTGCCAATTTTGGATTCCTACAGGATTACTTCTACTTTCTAAGTGATCCTTCCCTCCGCAGGGCCTTTATGTTAGCTAGACTAAATGCCTTTCCATCGGCGGTTTTATTCGGGAGATTTAATGGTACCCCTTTGGAAAAGAGAATTTGTGGCTGTGGCTTGAATCAGATAGACTCCATTTATCATATTTTATTGGAATGTGAAATGCTAGCAGACCTACGTACTAAATTTTAATGCCATCAATTTTGGATAGGAACTCTTCCCCCCACTCTTTGTTTAGACTTTTACTGAACGGGTATGATCCAGAAACTACAGAAATAGTAGCCATGTTTTTGAAGCAAGCTCTAACGATAAAAATCAAACAAAAAATATAATAGCTGCTATTCCGGTTACTTGTAGACACTCATTTTCTATATATACCTTATATTCACTGTACTCCGGCATACCTCATTTTATTCATATCTATTGCTACAGATTTTGATATTGATGTTTTTATCATTTGCCAAATTCTGGAATACCTTGTATGATTTGTTATGCCAATAAAGGTTTTTGAATTTGAATTTGGTAACTGGCTTGTAGCCCAGACCTGGGAAAACTGTAACTTCTTTCCCCAGCCACTCCATGCTTCCAACTAAATAAAACACAAGTCCCGCAGTCCTTTAAAGGCTAACCAAGTTATACCAGCATGCAGTTTTGTGAATTGGAACTCACTTCATCAGATGTATGTGGCGTTGAAAGTCTTCTTGCAGAGATTTTTTAATAACCGGAGGGAGAGCAGGAGTTGTAGGGGTGTAGCAGATCATTCAGGCAGGAGTCCTGTGTAAGAAACTGGAATGGATATAGTTGTTAAACATACGTTTGTTCTTATTTTGATGGATTTTTTGTCTGCTGTTCCTTGTCACAAATCTATTTCCTCGGTTTGTTTTGGGAAAAGTTGTGAGAGTTGAGTCTGTTGAAATATGGCTTGTCATGTGGATGTGCTTTCAGAGCATGGCTGCAGGTTGCATTCATCTCATCCAAAACAAGCCAAGCTATTGAAAGTTGTGATGCTCCCTGACTGATAAGCAGAGAATGCTGAAGGGAATCATCAGCAAAGATTGGGAAGAAGGAAGTCCCTGGCCACCTTTCGCCATCTGTCTGTCATTTAATCTATGTTTGTCATCTTTCTCCTTTGGCAACTACTCATCCATAGTGGTTGAGAAGGGGAGGAGAATGGAAATAAGTCCCCAAAAGAGAGAAAAGGTAAGCCAAGATAAGCAATGGATTGACTAAGGAAAAGGAACACCTGAAGCTGCCTTGTACTAAATGTGTAGGGTTGCCAGGTCCCTCTCTGCCACCAATGAGAGGTTTTGGGGGCAGAGCCAGAGGAGGACGGGGTTTGGGAGGGGAGGGACTTCAATGTCATAGAGTCCAATTGCCAAAGCACCATTTTCTCCAGGTGAACTGATCTCTATTGGCTGGAGATCAATTGTAATAGCAGGAGATCTCCAGCTAGTACCCAGAGGTTGGTAACCCTATGAATGAGACCTTTGGCCCATCAAGGTAGGGTTTCCAGCTCCAGGTTGGGAAATACCTGGAGATTTGGGGGCGGAGCCTGAGGAGGATGGGGTTTGGAGAGAGGAGAGAGTTCAATGCCATAGAGTCCAGTTGCCAAAGCACTTATGCCCACGTCATGTCGTTTGATCGGGAGGGTTTGTTGGAGGCGATGTGCAACATCGCTTTATTTTTGACCGTTTAGGCAAAGGCAGATGTGAGGGGTGGGATGGCGGCAAGTTTAACTTTCCCAAAGTAAAACTCCTTCCCTGCATTACAATCACAGGTTTTGTTTGTCCCCTTTTTGGCACCATTTTTTAAACCGGCTTTCCTGCAACTGTTATGAAGTGCCCCGCAAATTTTCCTAAATTTCCCCTGGCACTGACGCTGGACCAATTGCTGGCAGGCTACCACCTCAGCCAACCACAATGCTCCTTCGAGCTGGCACGTGAATGCTGCCGTGCATGCGTGGGAATTTGATGGTGGTCATTACTGTGATGGTGGAAGCGCTACCCTCGTTTCTCTTCCAAAAAATACGCTCTAAATCGGGGAGTGCAAGGGGAAAACATACGAATTTTATCTAATACAGCGGAGGAAGGCGTCGCGGTGGGAACAGAAATTTTAAGTCGTGTTGGTTGCTTGTGTACGGGACACTTTTAAATTGCAAGTTAAGTTGCTAGTGCGTTCACGGGCCTGAATCTTGCAACCTTACCCTCCGTCCCCTGCCGGCGGCCGGGGGGGGGGGAGTGGGCAACCCTAGTTCTAAGGCACTTTGCATCCCCACTGGAGAGAAAAGTGGGATATAAACAAATAAATGCAAATGCACACGTCTCCACAATTCTCAGCAGTTAGCGCCTGTCATACACGTCCTGGCTTTGGAAGGGACGACTGTCTAGCCCGGCGGTGCTCTCGTTCCAGAATGATCGGCCCAAGCATCCTCTGAAGACTCCCCGCCTGTCCAGTCGATGGGCTGTATGCAAAGCCCCCCTTTCATCCTGTATTAATGAATGTGTCAGCACGGGACGAGGCAGCTGTCTGCGGCTCTCTGCCGCGGCCACTCCGGGACTACAGATGTTGCTTGTTCTGCCCGCTGCTCTGTGTGCATGCATGGCCGGGCACGGTGCCCACCCTCCGGTGCTCCTTTATCCTCTCAGGAAATGTGGGGGTTTAAAGGGGGGGATGGCAGTTTGAGCCGTTTTATGCCAAAGAAGTAGGGCTGTAAGCTTTTGTTGACTTTCTGCTGGGAGATGATAATCAGCCCAGGGCTTGAGTCGCTAATTAAAATTGTCCTCCAATTAATTGGTGGATCCGAAATGGACGACGGCGCCATGCTGTCGGTTGCACAGATGGGCCTGCTTGCGCTCTCCCCTTTGGGAGGGAGGAGAGCTTCAACATGGCTTTTCTTTCCCATTTGTATTTAAAGCTGAGGGATAGCTTGTCGTTACAGGGTGCAACTTGTGATATAGGCTTACCTACTCAGCTTGCTGGGGGTAAAGGGAAGATGACTGGGGAAGGCACTGGCAAACCACCCTGTAAAAAAAGTCTGCCTAGTAAACGTCAGGATGTGATGTCACCCCATGGGTCAGGAATGACCCGGTGCTTGCACAGGGGACCTTACCTTAGGTTTACATTACATTGAGAGGTACTATGGTTGCTTCTCTCTATCTTACAATGTTGCATTTCCTTTTGAGCAGAAAGCATATTTCTTTGTATCCAGTTTGGATTTTAGCAGACTTTACCTTGAGATTTCACTAAGTGCAGGAAGTTCTGAGGCACACTGGAAAAAAAGCAAACATAGCTCTAGCCTCAAGCCACCCCCTCAACCAGGCTGACTTCATGTAAGTGCTAGAAGCAAAAAGTCACCATTTTGTTTGCCGTGGAGGTCTTTTCCACCCTAATTTCCACTAGCATTGATGGTGTTCTGTTTGTTCTACAATCTGCCAGAAACTGAATCCCAGCAGCCGTTCCTGCTGTACTTAATAGGACTTACTGAGAACTTCTGGGCAAACACACCCACCAAAGGCAGAATCATAACTTTGTTCGAACTACCGCAATTGCACACGAGGCAGCTCTCGATCAGTAAGGTTGCCAGTCTCCAGGTGGTGGCTGGAGATCTCCTGGTATTACAACTGGTCTCCCGGTTACAGGGATCAGGCCCCCTGGAGAAAAACGTCTGCTTTGGAAGGTGGACTCTATACCCCACTGAGGTTCCTTCCCTCCCCACGCCCTACCCTCTTCAGGTTTCACCCCCCAAATCTCCAGGTATTTCTCACCCCGCTGGCAACTCTTTCGATCCGATCACCTCAAAGTTCACATCCCTATTCCTTTCCCCTCCTCTCTTCCTTGGTTGGGGCAGCGTGCACTGGCTCCAACTGGAATATCCGGTCAGGTTCAAGGTGCTGGTTATAACCTTTAAAGCCTTACACTGTCTGGGACTCTTGTATCTACAGGATCGCCTCTCCTGGTATGTTCCCCAGAGAAGCTTACGTTCATGTAATACCAAGTTGCTGTTGATCCCTGGCCCAAGGAGTATCCGGCTGGCCTCGGCCATCGCCAGGGCTTTCTCGGCCCTGCCCCCTGCCTGGTGGAATAGCCTCCCTAGTGAGATCAGGGCCCTGCGGGACCTTCAAGAATTCCTCAGGGCCTGCGAGACGGAGCTATTCCTCCGGGCTTATGGTTGAGGCCAGCGACGGTTCTCGTTATAATTACTGGCCTCCCTAGTCCTTCCCCTCCCCTGCCCCACTGCTGAGTACCACCCCTTCGATACCACCTTAGGGAGTGGTTAGATTCATCTGTTACCTGCAGATTTCTTTCTCTGGAGTTTTGGCGCCATTGAGGGGCATTATTAGGCTCTTTTAAATTGTCTTTTAAACTATTTTTAATGGGTTATGGTTTTATTGTGTTTTAGACTGTGTAAGCCGCACTGAGCGTGACCTCCGGGTTGGGGAGAGCGGGGTAGAAATGTAATAAAACAAATAAATAAAATAAATGACCAGAAGGGAATCGCATTACGTTCATTTTCTCCCGGTGGGGCTTGGATTTCACTGGCAAGAATGGACACCGTAACCGTTCTGCTTTCTGTACAGGTGTAGTCTTCCAGAGCTGGCTTGCTTGCTTGCTTGCTTGCTTGCTTTCCATAATCGTAAGTAGAAGGTGTTTCTTTTTAAAGTTTGATAAACACAATTTGCTCTGAAGGCAGTTGTTGAGCAAAGAAAAAAGAGTGATGTTGAAGTGAGAGTTGGATAACACGTGCTGTCCGATTGGAGACAAGTTCTTCGCACATTCTTTGCCCCCCCCCCGGGCAACAGGGAATTGTTACTCTATTTAATAATTAACAACACTGCCCTTGTTTCTCTACACAGCCATGCAACAAGTCCTGGACAACCTGAGTGACCTCCCCAACATGGGAGCAGGAGACCTGGACCTCATCTTTCTCCGTGGCCTCATGGAGAGTCCAATAGTAAGATCATTGGCTAAGGTACAGTTGACTGGGGTAGCGGGGCCGGAGACACTAGCTGAACAGTACCTACAGATGCAGTTATACCCACTCTCGTCTGATTGCCTCCTGGACCTGAGCCGCCATCACCATGGTCTAGGCCAAACCCTTGTACCTTGCCAGGTCCTCCCCTCCTCCAGCAAGAGATTTTTGGGGAGGGGATCGCACGGCCACGGCCACGAGTGACACGATCCCGTCACTTCCAGTTTACTTCCAGAAGTGCCACAGTGCAATGGGATGATTTACCACTAGGGTTGCCAGCTCCTGGTTGGGAAATACCTGGAGATTTTTGGAGTAGAGCCTGAGGAGGGTGTGGATTGGGGAGGGGAGGGACTTCAATGTCATAGAGTCCAATTGCCAAAACAGCCATTTTCTCCAGGTGAACTGATCTCTATTGGCTGGAGATCAGCTGTAATAGCAGGAGATCCCCAGCTAGTGCCTGGAGGTTGGCAACCCTGTTTACCTCTCAAACACCCATTTGAGTGGCAAATCGTCCTATCGCACTGCGGTGCTGTGAGCTCTAGTCCCATGATAATCCCATAAACAGACATCCACAGACAAGCAGTCCAAAGAGAGTTGATTTATTGGAAAAAACACAGGTTTACGGAAGCGAAGAGTCAAATGGACACTAATGAAAACTACAAGCACAGTACAGGGCATATATGGAAGAGCATAGGGAAATTGGGGTAGATCTGGATGCCATGGCAACCCCCCTCCCAGGAGCTGTCAGGGAGGTAGGATTCTACCGGCATTCCCACAGAGTTCAGTCTAAACACGTTGTTTGCAGGGCTATAGCTGGCCTTGGCTAGCAGCTGGAGAAACCACAACACTCCTTTCTCAGGCCATGCCTGACAGGTGCTTCCAGAAGTAAACTGAAAGTGACGGGATCGTGTCGTTCACGGCTGCGCTCAATCTTTGCTATGAGCTGGCCGACAGATGGCAATTGCCTGCCATTCCAAGCCACCTGGCAGCCCTACCACAGGGGCTGGGCCTGGATCTGGCCATCAGTGGCATCATGGGCCCAGGAGGTGAAGCCAGTGGTCTCTGGGAGCAAGGTGTTCATGGCTGCAGTGTGGCAGCACCATCCTCACTGGGGTGCCGCAAGCAGTCACTTAAGTGGCCTGGCCCGAGAACTGGCCCTTCTCCCACCGCACCTTTCTTAATCTTGCCCTGAATGAATAATAATAAGTTTAATACGGTCCAAGACCAGCAAATAAAAGATATATATAAATATACATATACATACATAAAAAGGATAGCAAGTATATACCTCAATAAAAACTTGTCACTCATAAAAAGCTGTTGAGAGCATGATTTTAAAATATAATACATAATTGGAATCAACATAAATATAAGTCTAAAATCAACTGTTGAGTTCAACCATGCACGCCTAGTCCTCATAGCTTGCCATCCAAATTTGGCCACTTAAAAAGTTAGCTCCATGTCCTTATCTGAGAGCATGTTAGAGAGATGGATTGCTCTGGATCTTCCTGGGAAACCAGCTTATACATAGGAAATGGCTTCTCGTATCTTACTATAAATTTTACAGTCAAACATGACATGTTGGAGGGTCTCTATACTCCCATCAGAAAAGGGGCATAAACGTTCACCATAAGGTAACTTTTTGTGTCTCCCTTCCAAAATAGCTGAATGAATTTTGGGGTCCTCCCTCTCTGTTTTCCCCTTTCACCCAGAAAAAGTTGCTATATCTGCTCTTCCCTTGTACACACACCTGCTTTCTCCATACTTTGACAGCAATTGTCCTACAAAGCATTATCAATGATTTAATTGGCACATCTTCAAGGTCTCAGCTTGAGCAAGGGTTCACCAGAGGCTAGGTGCAGAATATTTTCTCAGTGCCGGGTCCAAGCCATCCAGGTGTCATGGGAAATAACCAAGAAGGAGAATCCTCTGGACCTGGGCTGAGGACCTTTCATAGCACCAAAGAGCTGGAAGATTTCTAATGGCTCATGTGGTCCAAAATCCTGTCCAAAGCGAGACATCTTATGCCTGCTATCCGTGACAGACCATGGCAAGTCTCCAAAGATGGAGATTCCACAAACTCCTTTGCCAGTTGCCTCCTTTGCCTTTGGGAATACATTAATATTTCACCTAAGATTTCCCTGTTTAACACCACTGGTTCTTGCATGGCCCGTGATGTAATTGTCTCTTCCCCCTTTCTGTCCTCTTCCCATAGTCATAATGTCTAGACATGTTTGTCTCTCCCCAACAATTTTTTTTAATAAAGATATATCCTTGTTTCTCCATGAACTGTTGCATATTTGTGGATTAAGTTCCTTGGAATGTCTTTGTTAACCAATCCAATGCATAGGGTTGCCAGGTCCCTCTTCACCACCGGCGGGAGGTTTTTGGAGCAGCCTAAGGAGGGCAGGGTTTGGGGAGGGACTTCAATGCTATAGAGTCCAATTGCCAAAGCGGCCATTTTCTCCAGGTGAACTGATCTCTATTGGCAGGAGATCAGTTGTAATAGCAGTAGATCTCCAGCTAGTACCTGGAGGTTAGCAACCCTACCAATGCACCTCAGTGCTTTTGGTCAACATCCACTTTTTCTGGTTCATTATATGCCTGCTTCTGTAGGCCAAATGAGACCTGACAGCATCCTTATGGCCACCACAAGGATGCCGCCATTTTGACACCGTTTTAAAATGCTGTGAGGAGGGCCCATTCCTGATCAGGCTTGCAGCGCAGTGGGCTGAGGCACTCCTGTCCCCCACCCCACCACCTAGGGTTGCCAGGTCCCTCTTCACCACTGGCGGGAGGTTTTTGAGGGGGAGCCTGAGGAGGGTGGGGTCTGGGGAGGGAAGGGACTTCAAGGCCATAGAGTTCAATTCCCAAAGCGGCCATTTTCTCCAGGGGAACTGATCTCTATCGGCTGGAGATCAGTTGTAGTAGCGGGAGAACTCCAGCTACTACCTGGAGGTTGGCAATCCTAACCCCACCACATGAACAACTTACCAAGTGCCCAAATGGCCCCTCACCCCCATGGCTGTTTTGGCAATTGAACAGGCTGTGAGGGGAGGAAGAGACTAGATCCTTGCATTGGGGCCGCCACGAGGATGCTGTCATCTCTAGTTTGGCCAGCGTGGTGTAGTGGTTAAGAGCGGTGGTTTGGAGCGGTGGACTCTGATCTGGAGAACCGGGTTTGATTCCCCACTCCTCCACATGAGCGGCAGAGGCTAACCTGGTGAACTAGATTGGTTTCCCCGCTCCTGCACATGAAGCCAGCTGGGTGACCTTGGGCAAGTTACAGCTCTGTTAGAGCTCTCTCAGCCTCACCTACCTCACGGGGTGTCTGTTGTGGGGAGGGGAAGGGAAGGTGATTGTAAGCTGGTTTGAGTCTCCCTTAAGTGGTAGAGAAAGTCGGCATATAAAAACCAACTCTTCTTCCTCTTATGAAAGGCTTGATTTTGACCTGAGTTGGGAAAAGCTTCGGCACCTCTTTTTGATTGTCAAGTGCAGCTCTGAGACATGCAGTGTGGTTCTAAAGGTAGGGTTGGAGCGACTGGAAGAGTTCCTGGTGGAGGGGACCTTTCCCCCACCTCCTTTTCTCCACTTCCTTTTCTCCAAGCAGATTGTCATTTGTTCCCCCTTTTCCATGCTGACTCCAGCGGGGAATGCAAAGCCTTTGTTTTGAGAGTCTCTTATTTTTAGCTCCTTCACTTTTGTGTCTGGCTTCCATTGGGACAGCCATCCTGGAGGCACACCCGGAGATTCATCCCTCTTACAGCAAAAAATAAAATTAAAAAGTAACACCCTGGTTGATTTCTGTCTGTGCTCCTTCAAGGGCCAGGGACAGCTGGATCTGTCTGGAGGATAGGGTTACTAGTCAAAATGAATACGAGTCACAATGCATTCCTATTCTCTCCAGTGTCAGAAGAGCATGCAAATTATATTAGGTGCCATGGAACACAGGCAGGATGCTGCTGCATCTATCTTATTTGGGGGCTTCCTAGAGGCACCTGGTTGGCCACTGTGTGAACAGACTGCAGGAATTGATGGGCTTTGGTCTGATCCAGCATGGCTTCTCTTATGTTCTTATGTAATGCTGCTTCCTGGCTTTTGTGTGCATGTCACATTTTCTGTTATGGTGTCCTCAGTGTACCTTTTCCCATCCTCCCCCTTTTCTTTTTGGCATTCTGAAAGAGCAAATGAGTTTCCCTAAACTTTGCAGGTACCTGAAGGTGATGCTGGTTTGGAAATGCATGTAAGCCAAACACACTTGCCTTTTTGCAGGACGCGCTCTCAAGTTCTTAGGGGGAATCCATGGAAATGGCCCAGATCCCTTCTTTACCTGTAGGCCTCCAGCATCTCCTATGATCTGTTTTGGAAGGACAGAAGGGTTTGGGGCTTGGTTTCTTGATCTCCCTCTCTCTCTCATTCGCCTTCCTCCACCTTTCCACCACCCTCCTTGCAGGCTCACGAGCGTCTGGAGGAAACAAAGCTGGAAGCCGTGAGGGACAATAATTTGGAGCTGGTCCAGGAGATACTCAAAGACATCTCGCGCATTGCTCAGCAAGACAACACGGCAGCTGAATTGGCTCACATCCTGCAGGAACCTCACTTCCAGGTAGGAAGCAGCTCCTTCCAAGAGCAGAAGCAGGTGATGAACAGAGAAAGATGCTCCCCTCCATATTTGTTAGGAGTCTGGACACCACATCAGCTGAGAAGTCTTTCACTCATGTATTATTTATTTGGATACCTGTGCTTTTCTCCCCAGTGGGTCCCAAAGTGGCTTCCAGCACCTTTCTCCCTTCCTCCATTTTATCTTCTCAACAACAACCTTATGAGGTAGCTTAAACTAAGGGAGTGATTGAAGAAGAAGAGTTGGTTTTTATATGCCAACTTACTCTGCCACTTAAGGAAGACTCAAACTGGCTTACAATCACCTTCCCTTCCCCTCCCCACAACAGATACCCTGTGAGGTAGGTGGAGCTGAAAGAGCTGTGAGTAACCCAACGTCACCCAGCTGGCTCCCTGTGGAGGAGTGGGGAAACCAACCTGGTTCACCAGATTAGCATCCGCCGCTCATGCAGAGGAGTGGGGAATCAAACCTGGTTCTCCAGATCAGAGTCCACCACTCCAAACCACCGCTCTTAACTACTACACCATGTTGACTGACTGTTTCAATGGTACAGGCTTAGCAAGGAAGGGGATATGGGTTTGAATGTAGATCTCATAGGGAGTGCTAGTGGGAGAATCCCAGGGCAGTAGCCTTGGGTGTCATGTAAGAGATAAAGATCCCCTTCCTCATAGCATTCTGATGAATCTCTTATGAACAGTCGGTTGACAAGGAACATTTGGGGTTGTGCCCTACTTGGCAGTAGGGGTGGGGGAAAGGTTGAAATTTAGCAAAGGCTTTGCTGTCTCACGTCGGAGTACTGAAGGGTCTTCTTCAATAGCTGATGCTCAGAATGGAGTTTATTTAGGATCTATGATGTACCTTTTTGAGTGTAGTGGGAGGGGGAATAGTGTGAACTGGTTTGGTGAATAGTGTGAATGTTTTATGTAGCATCTGCCTAAAGCTCTGTTGGGACTGTTTATGTTGCTGTTCATGCACAGAAGGGATGGCGTTGGCTCGCTTTTGTCATTAGCCTTGTTTCAGGTTAATGCTTATAAGGGAAGGCTTAATTTGTTTAACAAACAGGTTTCTGAGTATGTGCCATCCATTTCCTAGCCCTGAGACTCCTCCCATGGCCTGCTGATCACACAAATGTGGGATTATTTAATATCCACCATATCTTTCAGTGAACAAAGCACTTGGCCACTCAATAGCCTGGTTTAGAGGTAGGGTTGCCAGCTCTGGATTGGGAAATACCTGAAGATTTTGGAGGTGGGGCCTGAGGAGGGTGGGGTTTGGGGAAGGGAGGGACTTCAAACGTAAATAATGCCTTTGAGTCCACTTCCCCAAATGGCTATTTTCTCCCTGTGGACTGATCTCTGTCACCTGGAGATCAGTTATAATAGCGGGAGATCTCCAGCCACCACCTGGAGGTTGGCAACCCTTTTCCCAGGGTGTGGCTTCAAGAGAGATTCCTTTGCAAGATTGCTTGTTTCCTGTGTGCTTGGGCTCCCTGGGGGTGTGCGAATCCTGCGGCGAAGCGATATGAATGCATGCGCATGAATGCTTTCATTAAAGCATTGAGCAATATTCGTCCTGCTATTTCGTGCGCTGCAGCAGCCCGTGCATTTTTGCAGTGGTTAACACAATGTAGTACAAGTGTGTGTGTATGTGTGTGTGTTTGGCTTTTTAAATCAGTGGAGCAAAAGCTATTGCCGAACACAGCAGTGCGTAATAATCGGGGGTGAGATGCTCCAGTTCGAAGCAGCGCTCTTCGGTTTGAGAAAAGGGGATGTTACAAGCACCTCTCTCTTTGCTTTGGCGACGTGCTGGAACATGCTGGAACGTGCGACCAACTTGCCACTCCACGCTGTCAATTAAAAGGGAAATGGGGAGGGGGGCTGGCGCTGTGGCATCAGTCAGAGCCTGCGGCTAGTCAGGACCTTGGGCCAACTCAAGAGAGCAGGGGCTTCCCTGGCCCTGAAAAGGATGGAATTGTCTAGCAGGGAATTTTGTTTATATCAGAATGCTTTTATGCCGCCTCTCTAGGGGACCTGTCTGAGGCAGCGTATGAGTTTGAAACAATAAAACGTCAAACGTTACGACTGACATTCCAGAATTTTTTAAAAAACCCACCCAGAGCATAAAAACAGATAGCGGAGCCGCTTAAAATAGCTGGACTTGGGCTAAAAGCACATTGTAGAATGGGGTTAAAAGCCTTACATAAAAGGCTGGGTGAACATTTTAGCCTCTTGCCTTAATGAGAGCGATGTAGGTGCCAGGCAAGCCTGAAGGGGAAGGGCCATAAGTGAGGTGCCGTGATTGATACTACTGTTTTACCATAGAGTTTTGGGGGAATCCTAGAGGCACGCCCCAATGCAGTGATGTTGATTCCCGGTTCCATTTTGTGGCTGGCTCCATCTCCTGCAGCAGACGTTTTCCAAAAGTGCCTGCAGGCTGAAAAAGGTTGGGGACCCATGGTCTAGAGTTTGATATATACCTGCCATGTGCTGCATGTGCACTCTGGGTCTGGATCTGACCAGGCTCCAGTTAAAATGTACCTTTAGTGGACTTTTATTAAGTCCTTGCCACATTGATTGGTTCTTTCAAATAGGCAGGTCTTGCGGGGACACATTAGGTTGGTTTTTTTTTTTTATATGCCAACTTTCCCTACCTTTTAAGGAGAATCAAACCAGCTTCCAATCACCTTCCCTTCCCCTCCCCACAAGAGGCACTTTGTGAGGTAGGTGAGGCACTTTGTGAGGTAGGTGAGGCTGAGAGAGCTCAAAGAGAACTGTGACTAGCCCAAGGTCACCCAGCAAGCTTCATGTGGCGAAGTGGGGAAACCAACCCAGTTCACCAGATTAGAGTCTCCCACTCATGTGGAGGAGTGGGGAATCAAACCCGGTTCTCCAAATTAGAATCCACCGCGCTTAACCACTACACCACGTTGGCTCTCATTTCCCATGTGGTTATCCAAAGGGGATTTCTAACAGAGGTTAAGATGTCCAGTTCTGTCATACTTTGGTGCACTTAGGGAGGGTAAACTTCAATGTTTTGTTTAGCCTGTCTCTGAACTCAGTTGACCTACTCCCCATTTTACTTTCTTCTCCATGGTCTCCTTTTCTCTTCTCCTCCCTCTGCTGACCTTCTTCTCAGTCCCTCCTGGAGACTCACGATTCCGTCGCCTCCAAGAGTTATGAGACTCCGCCCCCCAGTCCTGTGCTGGACCCTCTGTTCAACAACCAGCCAGTACCACCGGATGCTGTGCGCATGGTGGGGATTCGGAAGACCGCTGGGGAACACCTGGTGAGTAACCTCCTCTGACATTGTATGATTGAACAGGGTTTCGTGTTAAATTTCTGGACCATCTTGAAAGCCGCCTTGTTTGCAATAGTCAACCCTGTACCCTCTTTAGGCTCCTCTACCTCAAATCTCCAGGTATTTCCCAACCCAGAGCTGGCAACACTACCCATGGCACAAGTCAGATCATTCCTCTTTAGAAAGGGGCCCACAACTTGTGGATCAGTCAAAAGTCAAGAAAGGTAGCAGACACTCCTTAAACCTCTGGATCATCTGGAAAGTATATTGCGATCCACTTATCTTGAGCAGTCACATATTTGTTGCAGTCAATAAAAGAACTGCCAAAATTGTATCTGGTCTTCCAGATTTACAATCGCAAAGCCTCTCAGAGAAAGAGACCCCTGCAAACCTGCCAGACAGTTCCCCTAACTGTAGCACATTTAATCTTGCTTCAGAAAAGAAAGTTTGAGGAATCTACAAGAGAGGTTCACTGAAAGCAACCCAGATTCCACATCCTGATATTTTGCAAAACAGCATTCTTCTACAAACCATTGAGAAACCTGGAATAATTCTGAAGAGAACCAGTCTCTCCCCAGAGGCTTCTGTGGACTCCCAGCTGAGCATCTTGTGAGTGGAGGCCAAGCTGATAACTACATGGAAGTAGAAAAGAGCAAGAGTCCAGTAGCACCTTAAAGACTAACAAAATTTCTGGCAGGGTGTGAGCTTTCGTGAGCAACAGATCACCTCTTCAGATACCAGAGTATCTGAAGAAGTGAACTGCGGAAATGGGTAGTCTGATGGGATCCCAGTTTCTCTCTGATGGCCTCTCCCAAGCCCTCTATAATTGGAAGTGTTTCACTTCTTGGTGCATGAGGCATGCACAAGAGGGATGCTCCTAGTAGGCCAACAGGTTAAAAAGAAGCAGCCTGACTCCACACACAAGTAGGGGATGTTCCCCAGCACATACAATTTCCCTTTTGCTTACTGGGTGCTCTCCTTTCCCCCCTTTTGCCTCAGGGTGTGACATTCCGGGTGGAACGGGGCGAGTTGGTCATCGCCCGTATCCTGCACGGCGGCATGATTGACCAGCAGGGGCTTCTGCATGTGGGTGACATCATCAAGGAGGTGAACGGGCAGGAGGTGGGCAGTGACCCGCGGGGGCTCCAGGAGGTGCTGAAGAATGCCAGTGGAAGCGTCGTACTCAAGATCCTGCCAAGTTACCAGGAGCCACATCCCCCACGCCAGGTAGGAGACCCTTCATTTAGCATCGGTTCCCATCCTTGACCTGTGGTCTTGCTAATAAGCCTCTCTCTCCTTGTGGATGGGAGCAAAGAACATCCGTTTGTAGTTGTCAAGAAGGATTTGTTTTTTTCCATTTGATCCTCTGCATTTCATACATCTCTTGTTCCATTCTTTCTGAATTCCTTTGTTTCTTCACCGTTACCTTTTCAGGAAGCTGTGTTCCTGAAATGGTTTTTGTTATCTTCTAAGACTAGGGCTGTCAAGTAATTTAAAAAAAACCCTCCTAATTTGATTTTATTATCTGCATGTTAATTTGCATATTATTGATGTTTCAGTATTGGATGTGTTTCCAGATTTTAATGTGGCTCCTCAAATCAATATAAGCTTTTGTTAACTCAACTGCTCATTTGAATGAATTAACGCTTGTCATCCTAAAGACGTAACCCCTCCCGCCCCCCGCACACTTGCTTAGCTGAAGTCACAATGTTTGATCAGTTTGGTGAACCCGTTAAGGTCTCTTTGAGAACCCTTTCCAGATGCTTCTATCATTTGAGTTTGGTGTACAAATAGCTTCCTGGTTGCATTTGATACCCAAAGAGCTAACTGCCTAAGGGCGGAGGTATCAGTCTGAGAAAGACCTGCAGCCCAATCAGGGATGGATCGCGGAACTCAGTAGGTGGGCAGAGAGGATGGCCAGCAATAGAACAGACTGGAATGAAGTTGGAAGTCCAGAGTCAGCACCTTGGACAGTTCACTGCATGAACTAAAGACTTACAACACGTTAGCCAGCAAGAATCTTGGACAGGACCCGGGTACCCTGCTCCGGTATTATTCTGGAGCATTTGAGGGTTGACAATAGTCCTCTTTGCTGTGTTGGGGGAAATGGCAGGTTGCCCTATAAGAACACAGTACACCCCCAACAGGGCTAATAGTGGTTCCCCTGGGGCCATCTGAGGCTGGGGAAATGGCAGGAGGGAAATCTAAGGTTGTTTATGCATGTTTTTTTTTACCTGAGGTCCGTTGCTCGCTGGACCCACACTTTCCTGTTGGGAGTCTATGCACCAGCAGTCTCCAAGCTCAAATCAGGATATGAATCGCCACCCCTTGAAATGCTGCTTGGTTGGTAATTGGTTGTAAGAGAAGAGTTCCCTCCTCCCAAACCCAATTGCCGCATAAAAGAGCACTTTAGGAACATAAAACAAAAAATGGAGCAACCTCAAAAAAGGGGCGGGGGGAGGAGAAATCCAAGCCCCGGTTTTAAAAAGCCTTTTTCTGCTCAGAAAGAGCTCCGAGGAAGCAGGAAGTATTTGAATCCCCGCCTCTTGACACGCTGCTTTGTAATTGGCTGTGAGCGAAACTAAGCTTGCGAGTCCCGCACTTTGCCTCATGCACGGGGATTTCACCCGGGCAGAGCACAGGGGAGAGGGAAGAATCAGGTTAACAGAGGAACGGGAAGTCCAGGGATTTGTGAGGGCTGGCAGAAAGGTCATGTCTAATGGACGGAAAATCCATGCGTAACTCCAAGGAACAACCGAGACAGACGGGAAGGGGGGGGGCGTGAGTGAAAGTACCCATGCATAAACGACCTAAGCCCTCTCTCTGCATTCGCTGAGGTCCTGATCTGAATTGGGGGGCCATGTGCCTGGGAATCACAGGGTGTGACCCAACCTGGAGACATACCAGTGAAAAATGTAACATGTAGCTGGCTCCAGTCTGTCTGACGGAGACCTGTGGTAAGCTGCCCTGCTCGCTGGCAACCGTACCAGACCACCTCTGATAAAAGGGTTATGTGCTCAGATAAGAATCGAGCCTCCCATCGGAGGACTGCTCTGCACTTAGCAGAGCGGTGAAACATTGTGCGTTATCAAACAAGACCTTATAGTCTGCCCCTGCTGTGACCAAGGGCAAGGAGTCCCATGAATCAGTTACTGCTGTGTTTTTAATTAGGCTGTTCCATGATTAAGGCAATCTTAGTTGATTAACTGTATGTTTGTTGATTCCGTTTGCATGTTAATAAAACAAGCTGGGGAAGTGAGGTTGCCAGCAGTCCTGGAGAAAGATATCCGATCCCTTTAATAGATGTTGTTTACTAGGTGATGTTATTGACCTCCATGTGCTGAAAAGCTTCAGCTGCAAATTTCCACACATTATGCCTCTACTAAAGGGATGGGACATTGCTCTCCAGGCCTGTTAGCAACTCTATCTGATGAAGAGAGCATTTCTTTTCTTTTTTTTAAATGCACGGGTATATTACAGCAAGGAGCCCCTGGTGCAGAGTGGTAAGCTGCAGTACTGCAGTCCAAGCTCTGCTCTCGACCTGAGTTCGATCCTGACGGAAGTTGGTTTCAGGTAGCCGGCTCAAGGTTGACTCAGCCTCCCATCCTTCCGAGGTCTGTCAAATGAGGACCCAGCTTGCTGGGGGTAAAGGGAAGTTGACTGGGGAAGGCACTGGCAAACCACCCCATAAAACAAAGTTTGCCTAGTAAACGTCGGGATGTGACATCACCCCATGGGTCAGGAATGACCTGGTGCTTGCACAGGGGACCTTTACCTTTTTTTATTTTACAGCAAACACCATCTCAGAACAGGCATTTCCTGCTGTTTGTGAGAGAAGAAGGAATGCTTTTTCTCTAAACTTGTGAGAAATTCTTGTGAGTGCTTGCAATGCAAATGATGATTTTTAAAAAATCTATTGCCTGATTAATAAGAGATCCCTATTCCATCTGTTGGCTGAATGTTGCAGCCCTAATTCACATCTTTCTTTAGAGTTTCCACTGTGAACTGTTCCACTTCATCAAACTATTCCTTTTCAAACCCTGAAGATTCTGTCTGAGATTAGTCTGTGATCTCTGAACCACCAGTATTGCTAAGGGCCTCTTGCTGTGAGTTGAATGAGAGCAGTTGCCGCCTGTCTACCTCAGGTTCTTGATGAACCTGAGTTAGGGATGCCAGCTCTGGGTTGGGAAATACCTGGAGATTTTGGGGGTGGAACCTGATGAGGGCGAGGTTTGGGCAGGGGAGGGAGCTCAGCAGGGTATAATGCCATAAAGTCCACCCTCCAAAGCAGCCATTTTTTTCCAAGGGAGTTGATCTTGGTTGCCTGGAGATCAACCATAATAGCAGGAGATCTCCAGGTGCCACCTGGAGGTTGGCAGCCCTAGCCTGAGTAGGGATGAATGGTGGCATGTGAATTCCATTTTTCAGGACTGATTAGGGTTTCCTCTTACCTGCTTATGGTGGAAGTTCTGCCACCAATGCTCCCGTGTCCCCCATACTAGCTCCGTAGAGTGGCGGGGAGGGGACTGAGAGGGAGGAAGTGCCATCAATTGATATTGTGATGTCACTTCTGGATGTTACTTGGAAATGATGTCATGACACTCTGTCAAGGAACTGAAACTCTGTGGTTTAACCCAGAAGTGATTTCATGGCATTGACTGATGTTTCCATGCCCCACACCCAAAAGCTCCCAGGGTGAGGGTAGCCTAGCAACCTTAATTGAGCCTCTTCTCAGCCCCCAAGTAAAGAGGAGAAAGATCTCTTCTGGATGAGTCTGGCTCTTTGACAAAACTCCCTTTCCATTACATACCCAACTCCCTGAAGTTCAAAAATGAGTTAATGCATAGGTGCTTATGGCAAAGGGGCATAAGAATTTAATAAGGAGATATCAACATGATTATGTAGGGCCTATAAATGTTCCCCAAATCAGGGGACAATGCATGCTTATCACAAGGTCCTTTAGGTCTGAGCGAGTCCTAGGGTTGGCAAACTCCATATGGGGCCTGGAGATCTCCTAGAATTACCACTGATATCCAGATGTCAGAGATCAGTTCCCTTGGAGAAAATTCTGCTTTGGAGGATGGATGCTTTGGCATTATAACCCTAGTGGGGTTTCTCCCATCCACAGACCCTGCCTTCCCAAGGTGCCACCCACACATCTCCAGGAATTTACCAACCTAGAGTTGGCAACCCTAGTGAGCCAATAGTGAATTTCTTTTTGCACTCCCATGGGAATAACATGTTTTGAAGAAGAAGAATTGGTTTTTATACCCTGATTTTTTCTACCTTTAAGGAGTCTCAAACTGGCTTGCAATCACCTTCCTATCCTCTCCCCGCAACGGACACCTTGTGAGGTAGGTGAGGCTGAGAGAGTCTGGAGAGAATTTTGAATAGCCCAAGGTCACCCAACAGGCTTCATGTGGAGAAGTGGGGAAACAAACCGGGTTCACCAGATTAGAATCCCCCGCTCTTAACCACTATACCACATTGGCTCTGCCACTGCAAGTCTCTATTGTCCTGGTCTTTTCTTCCTGAAAAATCCCAACAACATCTTCCAGCCCTTCGGAGTACATGACCGGAATTAGAAAAGATTGGCTGGCCCCAAGAACAGCCCATCTGGGTTTCCCAAGAAGATTGTTGTGTAGCTCAGCTGTTAATTAGAAAATGCCTCATCTCCAATTACAGCCCATTGAAGTATGGTTTATTGAGGTTAAGATGAGTTGGCTAGAGGAAATTAGAGTAGCTGGGAAAAAATAGAAACAAAGCAGAGCTTCAGGGTTGCTGTTGGTCAGCAGGTGAAAGATCGAAACCAAATTTGTGATTACCACTGATGCCTGCTACAGACCACCACTCCCCAGTTAGTTTGGGGCTCAGGCCCCCAGGTGCAGCAGTTTGTAAAGTAGTGGACATCAGGGGGAGGGGGCAGGAAAAAAAATTCCATTGTGCCAATGGGAAATTTAGTCTAGATCCAACCCTGTCTTTCTGATGTGGTAACCTATCAGGGGTTCAGTTCCTTCCTTCTGGCTATCTGTCAGCAATGCTGATTCTGTGACCTTAGGCAGATCATGAAAAGGGAGGGCACCTTGGCCATCTTCTAGGCATAGAGTATGGGTCACTGGGAGTGTGGAGGGAGGTAGTTTGGAATTCCCTGCATTGTGTAGGGGGTTGGACTTGATGACCCTAGTAGTCCCTTCCAGCTCTATGATTCTATGATTCTGGCCTAGGTCGTATGCCTAGCACTAGATCCAATGGTGAAAGATTAATTTATCCTTAGATTCCTGCTTTTATTCTTAGAGTAATTCCCACTGTTTAGTTCTCCCATGAAATCTCTAGGCAATAGAGATTTCTACTGAGTTAGACCCATGGTCTATTAAGGTCAGCCTTGTCTACTCTTCTTCTACTACTACTCTGAGCAGAAGCAGTTCTCCAAGGTCTGAGACAGAATTCTTTCACATCACCTACTACCAGATCCTTTTAACTAATGACTTGCATCACGTAGAGCACATACAACAGCACGGAGCCATGCCCCTCCCACTCCATCTATTTTCCGGGTTTTGTTTTAGCAGCTTTCTATCAGATCAAAACGAAGACCCGAGACTGCCAGATTGACCTCTCTTTTGGTGTGCTGTGTGGGGCTCTTGAATTACAGGTGGGCAGGAGAGGGTTTGGTCTCCTGAACTACGGTTTTTAGAAAACCCAAGAGCAACATGGTTTGGCCATGACTCATTAAGGATCCATCTACTTTTTCGTTTCAGTCATTGAAGTACCATTTGAGTAGGAAAGAGGCGAGGTAAGAGGCTGTGGCTCAGTGGTAGAGCATCTGCTTGGCATGCAGAAGGTCCCAGGTTCAATCCCCGGCATCTCCAGTTAAAGGGCCTAGGCAAGTAGGTGATGCGAAAGACCTCTGCCTGAGACCCTGGAGAGATGCTGCCAGACTGAGTAGACAGTACTGACTTTGATGGACCTTGATGGTCTGATTCAGTTGAAGGCAGCTTCATGTGTTCATGTGGCCACTGATCTACCAGGTCTCTTTCATGAATAATTACAATTTGAGGAGTGGAGCCAGGCAGAGATTACTATCCAGCTCCCTCCTTCTAATTCCTTAGCCATGGCATCTTCTACTGCTACAAAGGTTGAAACTGAAGGGATCTGTCTCCTGCTGCTCAGCCTGGTAACGACAGCTTAGTTTTGTTCTGTAATCAACCCCTGGGAACTGGCAGAGAAAGGTCTTTCACTTGTTTCCTGAGATCCTTTAGCTGGGAGATGTCGGGGATGGAATCTGGGTCCTTCAGCATGCAGGACACGGTCTCTACCACTGAGCCGTGCTTTCTCCATAACAATAAGAAGTCATAAATCACCACGTGGGACTAAGTGGAAGAGCTTTAAGGTCAGCAGGTTTGGGCCTTGCTGGATCTTCTGACTTTAAAAATTAAGTGTGGTTGTCAGACTTGGATAGGGTCTTGGATAAATAGTGTTGCTTAGGGTCTGTTCTTCTTTGAGATTTTTTTTTAATGCTTGCTGGGAGCTATGCAGAATGCTGCTAGCTCTGGAAACACTACCAGGGGAAGCTTATGCTGTTGTCTACTGGAGGATGGTCATCTTCTGTGCCATCAACTAAAGGACTGTCCCCTTATGTTCCCACACACCAGTTGTGCTCTGCACTTGATAGTTGTTCCCCTACTTAGGGTAGCTCACCTGGCATCAATTACAGCCTGAGCATTTCCCATTGTAGCTCCCATCCTATAGAATGGGACCACAGAGATGAGGAGGTTGTTGTCTCTACAGCTGTCTAGGAGGTGCTGTTAGACTGCTACCCCATACTGAGTCCATCAAATTCAGCATTGTCTACTTCAGGGTCTCCAGTATGGCTCTTTCCCTATCATCTACTGCCTGATTTTTTTATCTGAAGATGCCAGGGATTGAACCTGGGACTTTCTTAGGGTTGCCAGCTCCAGGTGGGGAAATAGCTGGATAGTTTTGGGGCAGAGCCTGAGGAGGGCAGGGTTTGGGGAGGGGAAGGACTTCAAAGCCTAGAGTCCAATTGCCAAAGTGGCCAATTTCTCCAGGAGAACTGATATCTATTGGCTGGAGATCAGTTGTAATAGCAGGAGATCTCCAGCCACCACCTGGAGGTTGGCAACCCTAGACTTTCTGCAGGCCAAGTAGAAGCTCTGAGCCATGGCCCCACCCCATTGTAAGCTGCCTTGAACTATGGGGAAGTTTCAATGTGGGGTGCCAGTGCTTTAAATAAAATGCTTGCTTTATTGGGTTTTTTTTTAAAATACAAAAATTGCACAGCATAAAATATGGCCCCTATGAGAATTAGTGAGAGCCAGTGTGGTGTAGTGGTTAAGGTGTCAGACTAGGATCTGGAAAACCTAGGTTCAAATTCCCACTCTGTCATGGAAACTTGCTGGGTGACCTTGGGCCAGTCACACATTCTCAGCCTCAACCCTGACAAGTATTTGGATGGGAAACCTCCCAGGAATGCCAGGGGCATGACGGAGAGGCAGGCAATGGCAAACCACCTCCGAAGCTCTCTTGCCTTGAAAACCCTATGGGGTCACCATAAGTAAGCTGTGACTTGACAGCCAAAAAAAGAGAGAATTAGTGTCCCACAAGATGCACAAATTGCCGGAAACAACAGGATGATATGGGAGATGAGCTGAGCATGCGAGCATTTGCAGGAGCAGCCAGTTGTGGGGCGGTATTGATGTGGGTTCAGATTAGTGCCTGGCAATGCTAGCAGCCTGCCAGCCAGAGGAGAGAGAGCACAAGGAAGCATGCAGGATTGTGTAATGAGGTAGCAACAGCTCCCTCCCTGCCGCCCAACGCCTGTCAAGAGGAGGAGGGGAGAGGAAGATGACGTCAACTGGGATGGAGCAGAGGGGTGCTTGTTTTCATTTGGATATAATCCTGCTCCTTTTGTGCCAGCAAAGAGGATTATTTCACACCAGTAAGCATTAAAAAGGGATGGTCGCTGAAGACAGGCTAGGAAAAGGCCTGGGAATGTTTGTGTTTGCATTGGAGGGCTGCTTGGGAGGAGTTTTTGTTACCTGGGAAATTCTGGGCCAAACAGGAAAGCCATTTTGATCCCTTTTGAGGGTCCAGCTTCACATTATGTGCAATTGTGTGTCTCTGTAGCTTATCACAGCTGGTCCTTTTTTTTAAAAAGAAAAAGTGGATTTGGGAGGAAGTGAACCCAAGCAGAAAAGCAACAGGGGGTTAAGCTTTTCCCTGCTTCCAAACTCTTCCTGTTTCTCTTTCCCTGGGTCCACGTATATGGTTATTTCAGCTCTGTGTTACTACTGCTACTGTCCACATGGAGTTCGGAGGCAGCTGAAATTTTTCGGGTTTAGGTTTAATAGACCCAAACATTTTCAAATATTCAGAAAAAGCCGACCCCCACCCTCTGCAATACCAGTACGGGGATTCGGCTTTTTTCGGACGTGTTGAAAATTTCTGGGTCTATTATACCCAAACCCCAAAAATACCAGAAAAAATGGGGCAAACCTCTAAAAGGCACCGCATCACATCCAGGAAAATCCTGGAAGTGACATCATTCTTCTCTAGGAATCATGGGCAATTCTGGGGTAAAACCATAGAGTTTTGGTGATTCCTAGAGTGGACTGTTACCATTTCTAGGATTTCTGTGGAAGTGATATCACACCATTCGCCCAATGGCAATTTTTTTTTAATATAAAGTTGTGCCTCCAAGTGGACCTCCCCTCTAGGGAATTGACAACCCTAGCTAGGGGTGAGCCTTACTTTATGGGCAAATACTTCCAAATCAGAAAGTATGAAATGCAAGTAGGTTTGAACCTTGGCACCTAGTGTTGCCAAATTTGGGTTAGGAAATTCTTAATATTTGGGGATACAGCCTGAGGAGAGTGGGGTTTAGTGAGGGGAAGGAGTTCAGCAGGGTATAATACTATAGAGTTCACCCTCCAAAGCAGCTATTTCCACCCCAGAATAACTGATCTCTGTAATCTGGAAATCAGTTGTAATTCCAGGAGATCTCCTGGAAGTTAGCAACCTCTCTGCTGAAATTAAACACCAGTTGCAGGACTGGGGATTTTGAAAGAATGTGAGCCCAAGGTTCTCTCTACTTTCTTTCCAGACAAGCCCTGAGCCTGTGCATTTTTTACTAACATCTTCCCTTTCTTCTCTCTTCCCTTCCTTCTCTGCCGGTGCTTAGATACGGGGAAGGGGGCGGGAGCAGAATGGTCTCGACAGGCAGGCTTAGACATGACCAGTTTCCCAGGAGACGTCAGCAGTTCCTCTCGATGCAAACAAAAAGGAGTCTATGATGGGAAAGAGAAACAGAGAGAATAGCTCCCTCACTGCCTTCCACCACCAGGATTCATTGTTTGGGGAAGAGATGTCTGAGAAAGGGATACTGTTCCAGGGAGCTTTTGCTTCACCAGCTTAGCGTGATGGCTGAGAGCATGAATGATGACACAGCAAACCTCTGTTCATATCTTGCCTTTCCTGTGAGCCAGGGTTGGTGCAGTGGTTAGAACGCTGGACTGGGATCTTGGTAGGGCTGCCAGGTCCCTCTTTGCCACTGGAGGGAGGTTTTGGGGGCAGATCCTGAGGAGGGCGGGGTTTGGGGAGAGGAGGGATTTCAATGCCATAGAGTCCAATGGCCAAAGCAGCCATTTTCTCCAGGGGAACTGATCTCTGTCGGCTGGAGATCAGTTGTAATAGCAGGAGATCTCCAGCTACTACCTGGAGACTGGCAACCCTACAGCACTGCAATACATGTATCGCAATACAACGATATGTTTTTGTTTTTATTTCTTTGTTTCATTTATACCCCGCCTTTCTTCCCCTGGGAACTCCAAGTGGCTTACATCGTTCTCCCGTCCTCCATTTTATCCGTACAGCAACCCTGTGAGGTCGTTTAGGCTAAGAGTGTGTGACTAGCCCAAGGTCATCCAGGAAGCTTCCATGGCAGAGCAGAGATGCAAACCTGGGTCTCCCACATCCGAGTCCAACACTCTAACCACTACACCACACTGGCTCTCTTGTTCTTGCAGTATCTAATATCTTTTATTAATCTTATCTATGTATTTAATCTATATCTAAGTAAAACACCCACACAAACCCTTTTGGAGATTCCTCAGGGAATTGCATTGTCCCAACATTCTATAAAAGGCAATTGACATTGTACAAAAAGAACCTGTGAATTTCATCTTTTTAGAGTTTTTTTCTGCTTTGAAAAAGATATCTGATTCATAAACATGATTGCCAACCTCCAGGTAGTAGCTGGAGATCTCCCGCTATTGCAACTGATCTCCAGTCGATAGAGATCAGTTCACCTGGAGAAAATGGCCACTTTGGCAATTGGACTCTATGGCATTGAAGTCCCTCCCCTCCCCAGACCTCGCCCTCCTTAGGCTCTACCCCAAAAACCTCCTGCCGGTGGCGGAAGAGGGGCCTGGCAACCCTATTCATAAACCTGCCAGGTTAGGTCTTGTGTAGCCCAAACTCTACTTCGGCAAAGATTGCTGTTTCCAATTTGGGGCTAAAAGCATCCTAGCCGCTGCATTGATCTGCCTTTAGAGATACCATTCCACTTTTGATACCCTTTCTATATTATAACCTATCAGATAGAATAATGGAGTAATGCACAGCTTTAACATCGCAATCCACCCCTACTGTCTAACCCTAGGCAAATGACTTTGCTAAACCCCCCACAAACACCTCTTTGCCAAAAACCCCACTGCGCGCTCGCCAGCATAGGCAGCCACCCCTCACCAGTCCCCCCAGTAAAAAATAATATCATTAATTGACTTTTCATGTGTCTTCTATAAAGTTTGCATCTCCAGTACCTGGTGTTAAATTTTATACTACACAAGGCTCAACCAAGTGGCATTTATGTCATATCCGGCCCTCGTACAAAATGAGTTCGACACCCCTGGCCTAGACAATGTGCTGTTTGTCACTGAACAAAACTAGTCTTTTGTATGTGTTATTGTTGTTTTTTAAAAGCTGTTGTAGTGTTGCCTGGATACATTCTCATTGTAATGTTTGACATGCCAGTTTACTTGCCTTTCATTAACTAATTAGTTAAAAGGTGGTTGCCTGATCGACTATAATGTCCTTTTCATTGAGCGGCAGCCCTCATCCTGAATGCTTTGACAGAAAAGCACTTTCCCGGTTTCAAAGCCAACAGCAAATGTCGAGGGAAAGCGGAGAACCAGACACTTTAAATAGGCAGAGCCGTCATGTTGCTGTCTCCATGTAAACTCAGGTCTTTTATGCATGGCTGTTTCCCTCGCCGTCACCCCTCCAACGACTTTGGATCTTTGCTTTGATTATGCATGCCATTTCCAAGAGGTCACCTCGCTCTCCCCTGTATTTCTCTGCATTTTGCCAGTGTTTTCAAATTCGATATAAAACAGGTCCCTGAAAATGCGGGGCAATGCAGGGGGGGAGTGCAGTGACCTCTGACAGTCGGAAACAATATGCATAATCAAAACAAAGACCCGAAATCATCGGAGGAGCAACAGCAAGGGAAATAGCCATGCATAAAATGCCCCTATAAACCATCCTGTTCTCAAGTCTACTGTACTTGATATCAGGGCAACAGTATATAGCAGCATTCCATGAACACATGAATGAATCAGACCCTTGGCCATCAAAGTCAGTATTGTCAGACCTGCAGCAGCTCTCCAGGGTCTCAGGCGGAGGTCTTTTACATCACCTACTTTAGCTGGAGATGTTGGGGATTGAACCTGGGACCTTCTGCATGCCAAGCAGATGCTCTACCACTGAGCCACAGCCCCTCCCCATAAAGGTGGCTGTGCTGGATCAGACCAGTGGTCCACCTAATCAAGCATCCTCTTTCAATCATGGCCAGGAGACGCCACAGAAAACCCCGCAAACAGTGCCTCTGCCTTCTGACAGCTCTCCAAGATTTGTCAATCAGAGGTACTTCCCCTCTAAACCCAAAGGCCCCATTCAGCTATCGTAGATAGCAGCAGAGGCAGAGCTGTCCTCCATAAACCTGTCTAAACCCCACCTGGATGGCCCAGGCTAAGCCTGATCTTTCCAGATCTCAGAAGCTAAGCAGTGTCGACCCTGGCTGGTATTTGGATGGGAGACTTCCAAGGAATACCAAAGTTGTAACGCGGAGGCAAGCAATGACAAGCCAGCTCTGAACATCTCTTGCCTTGAAAACCCCACAAGTGGGCATCTTCACATCTCTTGGCAATGAGTTCCACTGGTCAACTATTTGTTATGTGAAGCAGCATCTAGTGTATCTGTCTTCAGTCTACCGCCAACCATGTCTTCTGACTACCACCAACCAGTTTCATAGGGTGACTCCCAAGTTTTTGTATTATGGGAAAGTCATTGCAAATTTGAATCTTGGCTGGTTAGCAAGCTCTTCTCTAGGTCTTTACATGCTCTTTCCCCCCTCCCACCAAATCCTCCCATGCTGCTCCTCTTCCCTTAGGTCTTTGTGAAAGCCCACTTCGACTATGACCCGGGCACCGACAATCTCATCCCTTGCAAAGAGGCTGGACTAAAGTTCATCGCTGGAGACCTTCTTCAGATCGTCAACCAGGATGACCCCAACTGGTGGCAGGTACAGCCCTTGGTGGGCATTGTGGTGAAGAACTGAGCCATAAGAAAGGTCAGGAGGAGGCCTCAGCTATAGGCAAGCTTCAGGGAAACCCTTTGACAGCCCATGAATATGTCCGCATGATCATTAATAGTGCAGCCCCTCCCCAACATGGTTCCCGTGAGCATCATTGCACTTGCTGACACCTTTTCTGGTTGCCATCCTCCACGTAGGGCTGTTGAAAAAAAAATTGGGAAAGGGTTTAATTGGCCTTTTTTCCTGGGAAAACCCAAATGCCGAATTCCCCTATACCGGTAAAGGTGGGAATTTGGCTTTAAATTCAGGATTCCTGAAAAATTCAGCCATTTAAACCCATTAAACCCATTTTGTGGTTTCTGCAGCTCGTGGGGGGCATTTTTGCAGGTAGAGGTCCTTTTCAGGATAGCTTGAAGGGACTCTCCTTGCAAGAACCCCCAAGTTTGGTGAAGATTGGGTCATGGGGCCGGAGTTATGGGGTCTGGAAGGGGTCGTCCCCCTTCCTCCATTAAAACCAATACAAACAATTTTGAATGCATTCTTATGGAGAAAGGGAGGCGACCCCTTCCATACCCCATAACTTTGGACCCCCTGACCCAATCTTCACCACACTTGGGGGTTCTTGCAAGACGAGTCTCTTCAATACCCTGAAAATTTGGGACCTCTACCTGCAAAAATGCTCCTGCAAGAGCTGTGGAAAGATGTTCCTGATAAAGCCGAATTTTCTGGAATGGCAAATTCAGCTTTGCCAACCTCCCGGATTTTGCTGATTTGGTAAACCCGAACTAGAAATTTACCGAAATGGCATTTATTCGGTATTTTTTCAGTTTGGTTTTTACCAAATCAACAGACCTACCTCCAGGTACTAGCTGGAGATCTCCTGCTATTATGACTGATCTCCAGCCGATAGAGATCAGTTCCCCTGGAGAAAATGGCTGTTTTGGCAATTGGACTCTGTGGCTTTGAAGTCCCTCCTCAAGCACCGCCCTCCTCAGGCTCCACCCCAAAAACCTCCCACCAGTGGTGAAGAGGGACCTGGCAACTCTATCTGGCATCCACCGAGTGTTTTTTAGGAAGTGGGCAGGGCCAGGTAGGACTTTTGAGCAGCAAGGCTTCTGATTGGCTGTGCAGATTTCTTAAAAGTTGCTTCGGCAGCAGCTGCCACCACATCACAAGGATCTGCACTGGGTAACTGAAGTTAAGCTGCGGTGATGATTTTGTGGCTGGCCCCACCTCCTGCAGCAGCCATGTTGTGACAGCCATTTTGTTGCTGCGGACACCCTGCTGCATCAGAATTCCAAATGTGCCCACAGGCTCCAAAAAGTTGGAGACCCCTGCAGCAGTGACCAGTAAGGTTGCCAGGTCCTTCTTCATCACCGGCGGGCGATTTTGGAGGTGGAGCCTGAGGAGGGCGGGGTTTGGGGAGGGGAGGAACTTCAATGCCATAGAGTCCAATTGCCAAAGCGGCCATTTTCTCCAGGGGAACTGATCTCTATCACCTGGAGATCAGTTGTATTAGCAGGAGATCGCCAGCTAGTACCTGGAGGTTGGCAACCAAGCTAAGCCTGTTCTGAACTCATCTGGAAGAGTCCGTTGAAGACTGGGTGAGTCAAGGGCCAGAGTACAAGGAGGAGCCTGAGGAAACACAGGCCCCTTGGCAAACAATTGCCCATGCTGTTAGCCAGCATCAAGGGGCAATATTGCTGGGTCCAGGATCAAGCTACTGGTGTGTGACAAAGCTAGTGCGGTTGCCACCGGTTTGCGCCAGCTCCATCCTTTGTTTGTCTGAGCCAGAGGCAAAGGAAGTAGCATTAGTAGCGGTACAATGAAGCAGTGTGACTCCGGCAGAGAGTTTTTGTTTCGAATCCAGAGATGTTGCATTGTGCCTGTTCGTGGGATGCTGCCCCTTTAAGGATCAGGCTGCGGAG
The DNA here is from genome assembly GCF_029931775.1 of Euleptes europaea. Classification (NCBI taxonomy): domain Eukaryota; kingdom Metazoa; phylum Chordata; class Lepidosauria; order Squamata; family Sphaerodactylidae; genus Euleptes; species Euleptes europaea. The sequence goes on from NC_079329.1 coordinate 23,226,294, forward strand.
GACAGAGGGCACTCTGGGAAAGAGAAGAGAAAAACAGACTCTGTTTTAATTAAGTCGCTTGCCGACTGTGATTGGAAGCCTGCTCTGGCTTTCCACAGCTAAGCGGCGTGCTCTTGACAAATACGGAATGGAGTTTTTGCTAAGTCATGCCCTGGTCTGGAGTGCTACAGCAGGAGAATGAGATTCTTAAACTGTTCAGGGCTCACCGAAAGAAATGTCAAGGAAACCAGTGTGACATCTCACCTGCAATGAAATGAGAGCACAGCAGGAGCCGCTGGTGACGGGGAGGGGAGGAAGGTTTCAATATTTTGATGAATTCTCTGCTCTCCCCCCAATTGAAAATTCAAAGAACGTCCCAAACTGAGATCTCTGTGCATTCATTTTGTGAGCAAATGGAGTAGACAGACAGGGGAGAAAGCTGTGGGGAAGGGAAAGAAAACAGGAGTGGCACCTTAAAGACAAACAAAATTTATTCCGCCATAAGCTTCAGCATGCAAGGGATTGACCAGCATCGCTGTGAGGGTCTCTGTCTTTGTGTCTCTGCTTTCCATCACCTGCTGTGTTATCAGTGAACTCGTAAAAGCAGTTCACACCTTCTGGTCTCAGGCGCCAGGCCTGATGGCCCATGTATCTTCCCCCCCCCGCTGTTCTTCCTGCCAGTACTCCCTCAGGCCGATGCGGCCTTGGAAGTGTGATAGCCGCCCAGACTTCCTGGGATCTGTCTGATGTTTTGTATTATGCCAAGCTTGTAACTTCCCATAACAATAAGTGTGAACCCCAGTGCCCCAGTGCCCTGGAGTCAATATATTCTGTAAACCCGTATAGCCCCTCACTTGCAACTTTCTACCTGTGCCTGTCTCATCTCCTGAAGGCTTCAATAAATCGATTGTTTCTGTATCAACGTCTGAGCAACTGATTTGGAGAAGCAAACTCAGAGAGGGGGATCTCTCACATTAAGTTGCAAGTCCTTGCCTCTCGGACTGCAGCTGTACCGTTTTGGACAGAATGTCAGCCGACGAGGACACCACCCCTAACCCCGATGCCCCCAAGGAACCGGACGAGCCGGAGAAGCCGGACCCTAAAGAGGAGGGAGCCAAGCCAAAGAAACCGAAGGGTCGCGCCCCCGACCAAGATCGGGACGGACGTCCCCGGGGGCTCACTTATTGGCTGGACTCTCCCAAGGGCTGGTCGCTCTCGCGGACTGCGGCGAAGGATCGCCGGTTGGCCTTCCCCAGCACGGGACTCGAAGGGGACCCGGCCCGCAAAGAGGCCCTCATGGAGGAAGAACGAAAGCAGTGGCAGGAAGACCGCCGGGCTATGCAGGAACAGATGGAGATCATGCAACGCGTAATGGGTGAGATGGCCACGACCCTAGATGCGCTGAAATTGCAACCTCCAGCCGGTGCTCCCCCAGACGGGGCGCCAGTAGTTCCGCCCGCAACCCCTGCCCCCCCGGCCCGTCGGGACCTGAAAGTCACGTATGACGGGTCGGGAGACCAGTTGACCTTTTTTATGGTCCAAGTAGACATTTTTATGCGGGAACAAGGCCGAACCTTCGTTTCTGAGGAGTCCCGGGTGCAGTACGTGGCTTCCTTACTGCAAGGGGAGGCGGCTGCCTGGATGGTGTTGCAGTATGAACTCCGCTCGCCGGTGCTGCGAACCCTGGACGAGTTCATGGTAGCACTCCGAAACCGTTTTGAGGACCCGACTCTAGGTGAGCGGGCTAAAGCCTCCCTGATGCAACTGCGCCAAGGGACTAAGTCGGTGGCGCAGTATGCAAGTGAGTTCCAGTCACTGGCTAGCCGAATTCTGGACTGGAGTGAGGCTACCTTGGTACAATGTTTCAGGGAGGGTCTCAACCCAGACCTCCAACATTGGGCCTTCATGCAAGGGAACCCCCCGGATGTGGAAGGTTGGGTTCGCCATGCTGCTGACATCGAGAATCGCAAACAACTCCTGAACTTGTCCAAGCAACGGATTGGGCGAGACCCCAGGCCCCGGGGTGACCGTAGCCGGGAACTCCGGCAAGGGGGTGGCGGGGTCCTCTCGGCCGCGGAACGCCGCAAGCGGTTCGAGGCCGGCGTCTGCCTGATCTGCGGGGGAAAGGGTCACTTTGCATCGCAATGCCCCTCTCGCTCAGGCCGTCCGACCCCTCCCCGCCAAACCCAGGCCGAGCCGACGAAACCGGCCGCCGACAGCCAGCCTCGCCGCAGAAGTGGACCACTGAGCCGGCACTCCGGCGCACCCTCCGCTCTCCACGCACGTCCCCAGGATGGGGCATCCGACTCTACGGTCCCATCGGGGTCCCGGATTACAAATACCGTCTTTGATTCGGACGGCTCCCCGGAGGCCACTACCCCGTCCCCCTCTTCCAGCGAGGAGGAAGAGTGGGAACAGCCGGCAAAAAACGCCGTCGGTCTGCTGTAGAGGGGGCTCCGCAGCAGACCGTCCCTATCGTTGTGCAAGGAGCTCCACCGATGGTAAGCGCCCAAGAGGACAATGTATTTGTGCGTGTCCATCTGTCCCTACCCAAAGGGGGTCCCCCGTTAGAGGTCCCCGCGTTGGTCGACTCGGGGTGTACCCGCACCATGATAAATGAGGAAACTGCCAAGAAGTTGGGTGTCCGGCGCAAGCGACTTCCGGGACCCCTCCGTTTTTCCCAAATGGACGGGAGTGACTTTAAACGGGGCCCGGTGACCCACAGAACTGCAGCCGTGATTATGTCCGTGGGGGAACATTGGGAACGGTTGTATTTCACTATCGCCCCTATTGTAACCCCTGTGGTGTTAGGGATGAACTGGTTAAGGGGGCACAATCCCTCCATTGATTGGGTTAAACGGGTGCTTTCCTTCCCCGAAAACCCCTGTGGGTTGCATGACAAGGAACGGGTACTCAGGACTCCAGCCGCCGCACTGGTAGGGTCCCCCGCCCCAGTCTCTCCTCAATTACCCTCTGAGTACTCGCAATTTACTGATGTTTTTGATGTTAGAGAGTGCGACGAACTGCCTCCCCACAGAGAAACGGACTGTGCCATCGAGATTGTAGGGGAAGGCAAACTGTCTAAGGGAAAGGTTTACCCCATGAGCCCTAGTGAAAAGACAGTGTTGCGAGACTATCTGGATGTCAATCTGGCGAGGGGTTTCATACGCCCCTCCAAGGCTCCTTATTCAGCCCCAGCTTTCTTTGTAAAGAAAAAGACGGGAGATTTAAGACTGTGTATTGACTTTCGCAGACTGAACGCAGTCACCCAGTCTAATGCTTACCCCCTCCCTCTTATTCCTGACCTTCTAGCACAATTAAAGGAGGGCCGAATCTTCACCAAACTGGACTTGGTAGAAGCCTACCACCGCATTCGCATCAAAGAAGGAGACGAACCCAAAACGGCCTTTTCCAGTTGTTTTGGGATGTTTGAGTACCTAGTCATGCCGTTCGGACTTTCGGGGGCTCCGAGTGTCTTTATGCAATTAATTAATGAGGTTTTGCATGATTTGCTGTTTCGGGGGGTGGTGGTATTTCTCGATGACATCCTTATTTACTCTGAAACCATGGAAGACCATGTGCGCCTAGTGCGAGAGGTGCTCCAGCGGCTGCGGGAGCACAAACTGTATGCTAAGGTGTCCAAATGTGAATTCCACCAACCCTCCATTACATTTCTGGGGTATGTGATCTCCCACCAAGGGTTGGAAATGGACCCCGCCAAGGTCCAGGCAGTGCGGGACTGGGAACCTCCCACTACCCGCCGCCAACTTCAGCAGTTTTTGGGGTTTGCCAATTTTTACCGGAACTTCGTTCCTAACTTTGCCCAAGTTGCGCTTCCCCTCACTGCCCTGTTGCGTACCAAGGACAAGGGGGCTAGCGCCGCGCTTCCCTCAGCCCGTTTGCAATGGTCCCCCCAGTGCCAGCTAGCTTTTGAACGTTTGAAGCTACTTTTTTCATCCGAACCCGTTTTGGCTCACCCAGATTGCACCAAGCCTTTTGTGGTGCAAGTGGATGCCTCGGATGTAGCCATGGGCGGGGCCCTATTGCAGAGGGATGAGGGGGGACGGTTGAGACCATGCGCCTACTTCTCCAAGAAGTTTTCCCAGTCTGAAATCAACTGGGCCATTTGGGAGAAGGAGGCAGCAGCGGTCAAACATGCCCTTACCATATGGCGACACTTCTTGGAAGGGGCCGAACTGCCATTCGAAGTGTGTACCGATCACAAGAATCTTGAGGCCCTCAAGGGGGCTAGAAAACTCAATGCCAAACAGGTTCGGTGGGCCCAATTTTTCGCTAAGTTCCGGTTCACTCTCAGACATGTCCCTGGCAAAGAAAATGCCCTAGCCGACGCTTTGTCACGACTTCCCCAGTATCGCAACGATTTCGATCGCCCAGTCGACTCCCTGTTCACTCCCGAGCAGCGAGGGGAAGTTCCTAGCTTAGCCGTCACCACCCGGTCCCAAGCCCGACCACCGGAGACCCCCCCTACACTCAAAGGCATCCCGGAAGCCTTCCAACAGCGACTCCGGGACGCCTCCTTGCAGGAGGAGGAGCATCATCTCCTCCCCACTGGTCTGGAACGTACCAACACTTGGTGGGTGCAAGGGGGGAAACTGTACGTCCCCTCCTCTCTTCGCAAGGAAGTATTGGGACTTGTACATGGTGCCAGGCTAGCGGGTCATTTTGGTTTCATAAAAACGCTTCACCTGGTTCGAAGACAATTCTGGTGGCCCGGTATGAGATCTGATGTAGAGTTGTATGTGCGCAGCTGCCCCACCTGCGCCACAGCCAAGAAACGGATGGGAAAACCCCCAGGGCTTCTCAAACCGCTTGAGAGCCCCTCCCGTCCCTGGGAAGTCATCGCCATGGATTTTATCACCGACCTACCTCCGAGTCGGGGAAAAACGGTTCTTTGGGTTATCACAGACCTCTTTTCCAAACAGGTTCACTTCGTTCCATGTGCAGGCCTTCCTTCAGCCCAGGGCTTAGCTAAACTGTTCATCACACACGTCCTCAGGCTACACTCGATCCCGAGGAAGGTCCTCTCCGACCGGGGGGTCCAGTTTGTTGCCAAATTCTGGCGGGCCTTCCTAAAGTTAATGGGAGTGGAAGAGCAGGGCCTTTCTTCCGCCTATCACCCCCAAACGGATGGTCAAACAGAACGAGTAAATGCGGTGGTAGAATGTTATTTGCGTTGCTATGTAAATTTCCACCAGGACGACTGGGTCGACCTGCTGCCATTTGCCGAATATGCGTATAACAATGCGCCTCATTCCTCTACCGGCTTTAGTCCCTTCCAAGTTATATACGGGACGGATTTCGGCCCTTTCGGTTCTGCCCCCGTCTCGCCAGAGCTCCAGTCTACCCCTGACCTTCAGGAGTGGATTCAGGTGGTTAAATCCACCTGGCCATGGTTGCTCAAAAATCTGGAAAGGGCAAAAAGCAAGTACAAGGAACAAGCAGACAAACACCGGTCTCCGGGATGGGAACTCAAGGTGGGGGAGCAAGTCTATCTGTCCACCAAAAACCTCCGCTCTCTTCGCCCCTGCAAAAAACTGAGCGACCGTTATGTGGGACCTTTCCCCATTACCAGAGTAATCAACGAGGTTACTGTGGAACTGGACCTCCCAAAAACTCTGAAAGGAGTCCATCCAGTCTTTCATATAAGCCTCCTCAAACCCTATGTGGCAGCCCCCCAGTTCCACCCCCCTCCCGCACACGAGATTCCTACCGTAGTAGGAGGGGACACCCATTTGGAAATATCCAAGGTTTTAGACTCCAAATGGAAGAAAGGGAAACTGTTTTACTTTGTTCGCTGGAAAAACCTTGGCTCCGCTCATGACGAATGGGTGGCCGCGCCCCACATGGCGGCTCCTCGCTTAGTCCGGGAATTCCACCTTGCTTATCCCGATAAGCCTCGTCCTCTCGGGGACCCCGGGGGGGGGCCTTAAGGGGGGCAGAATGTGAGGGTCTCTGTCTTTGTGTCTCTGCTTTCCATCACCTGCTGTGTTATCAGTGAACTCGTAAAAGCAGTTCACACCTTCTGGTCTCAGGCGCCAGGCCTGATGGCCCATGTATCTTCCCCCCCCCGCTGTTCTTCCTGCCAGTACTCCCTCAGGCCGATGCGGCCTTGGAAGTGTGATAGCCGCCCAGACTTCCTGGGATCTGTCTGATGTTTTGTATTATGCCAAGCTTGTAACTTCCCATAACAATAAGTGTGAACCCCAGTGCCCCAGTGCCCTGGAGTCAATATATTCTGTAAACCCGTATAGCCCCTCACTTGCAACTTTCTACCTGTGCCTGTCTCATCTCCTGAAGGCTTCAATAAATCGATTGTTTCTGTATCAACGTCTGAGCAACTGATTTGGAGAAGCAAACTCAGAGAGGGGGATCTCTCACAATCGCCTGGGTTGGTGGGGCTGAGAGAGTTCAGAGAGAACTGTGACTAGTCCAAGGTCACCCAACTGGCTTCATGAGTAGGGGTGGGGAAACCAACCCTGTTCACCAGATTAGCGACAGTCACTCATAACCACTATACCATGCTGGCAGATATGTTAATTTGGGGTGATGTGCGTCATAAAATGCACGTTGTGCCGGTTTTCTTTTGGTTTCAGCTTTGTTAAGAATGAATGAATGAATGAATGAATGAATGATTACGGTCAAAGACCAGCTCAAAAGTATAAGAATTTTAGCATAAAGGGAATCTTTTCTATCAAAACAAAGGCGGTGGGTTTGTGTGGAGGAAAGCTCTCGTTCATGGCCCCAGGTCTGTGCCCCAGATGCTCACCTCAACCCTTGTTCTCACGTCAATCCTCGTTCTCACAGGCCTGCCACGTGGAAGGCGGAAGCGCAGGGCTCATCCCCAGCCAGCTGCTGGAGGAGAAGCGCAAAGCTTTTGTGAAGCGCGACCTTGAAGTCACACCATCATCAGGTAAAAGGCGCGACCCTCACAATGACAGCATCGCAAGCGAGGGGACCGGCTGGACCAGTCCCACTAACAAACAGCCGCAGAGGCTCGGAGAAGGCTCTCAGGCCCTGTTAGGGTCGCCAGATCTCTCTTCATAACTGGGAGGAGGATTTGGGGGCAGAGTCTTAGGAGGACAGGGTTTGGGAAGGGACTTCAATGCCATAGAGTCCAATGGCCCAATGTTTTTTAGCTTGACAATGTTTTAAGCTTGGTATATGTAACAGCTAAATGTACAAGGCAAATTTCCCTATATGCCTAGATGCCTTTCATTCTGTACATTTGTACTATTTTGTCATTATTATTATTATTATTTCATAATTATAGTGGTTCCTGAAGAAGGCCTAAATAGGCCGAAACAGGGTGACAACCGGACCCTTGTCAAGCAAGGACCGCACCCCAATATATATACAGGGGGAGAACGGAACCTCAAAGTTACGGACATTAAGAGCCACTTACACAAGACGTCAACGTGCGCTATTCTATGTTGTGCTCTATTGTTCAATTCACCGTCAGTGTTAACGGTCCAAAATATCTGTAACTCTGTGACTTATTTTGGGACAACAATGTATGTTCCCAACAACATGATATGAATGTCAATATCATTTTTGTTTATTCTATGGTTGCTATTTATGCACATTAATATACTATAGGCTTTACAAAACTGCTGGTCTATTTCTGCTAATTCCATACAGCAGGCTAACATTTTGTCTACTAAGTACCTGGAGGTTGGCAACTCGAGGCCCTGTGTTACAAGCCACTGTTGCTCAGCCTGTGCAGAAGGTTGAATAGGCCCTTCCCTCTTGCCCCACCCTTGTTAAAGATTTCCCAGGCTCTGATTGGCTCCCAGTCTAGCCTTCTGACTGGCTTAGAGACTTGTATAATTCTTGAGCGAGGCAGATCTCAGGCCTGCAGATGCTTGCCAGTGAGCCCAAGTTGCGTTGCTCTCCCCTCGGCCTCCAGAACAGAAAAACCATGGCGGATCACAGCAAAAATCCATCTAGTTCAGCTTTCAGCAACTGCTTGGTGTTTTACTCCTTCGGCAGCCCACCAGCCACTATACCTCCACTGTTGCTCCCTGCCTGAGACCCCACCCCAGCCTCTTGCCACCATCCCACACTGGGCGAGCATTTACACATGAATCTCTTGCTCACAGCAGCAACTCCATCACTCTTCTCACGTGCCACGTAGGGGTTGCCAATCTTCTGGTACTATCTGGAGATCTCCTGCTATTACAACTGCTCTCCAGCCGATAGAGATCAGTTCACCGGGAAAAAATGGTCCCTTTGGCAATTGGACTCTATGGCATTGAAGTCCCTCCCCTCCCCAAACCCCGCCCTCCTCAGGCTCCACTCAAAAAACCTCCCGCCGGTGGCAAAGAGGGACCTGGGAACCCTAATGGCACAGCATAGTGAGATGCACAGGCCAGGCAGCTTTCAGTTTAAATTTCACGCATATGCACGCAGGTATGTGCAGTGCACACCCATGTGTGTGTGTAATGTCCATGCATGCAAAGTGCCTTGCACCTTGAAACATAAAGGTACATTTAAATACATTAATGGGTTAGAGACCGGTTTTCATGCCTGCTTCTATGGGCATGGAAATGGGGTTGGGTGGGAGAGTTCAAGCTGACTTTTTGCTAGTTAGTGAGCAATGCTACATGTAGGACTTGAAGGGAACAGCACATTCCCAATCTCTAGTGTTCAGAGGCATAGGGCTTTTCCGCATTCTTAGTTTCCTTGCTTCTAAGTTCCTGTTTCTTTTGGGGGGGGGGTCAGTTCCACACTTGTTTTGCTCCCTCTACTGGTCAATTCAGTATCAAACAAATATATATCCAGTGTTAAAACCTGCAGTTTAAATCTCCAGACTTTTACACTGGATATAAACTTGTTTGAGATCAAATTGACCGCTAGAGGGAGCAAAACAAGCACAGAACTGAAGCCCCCCGCCCCGCCCCGAAGAAACAGGAACTTAGAAGCAAGGAAACTGAGAATGTGGGAAAGCCTATTAATGAAACAACAGACATTTCACTTGGCTGTCTTAAAGGTTGCCAGGTGGGTGATTTCGGTGGGCAATTGCCCACCAATCCACCAGGCTACTCCGGAGCAGGGATAGCATGCGTGGCCACGCGCGATGTGATTACATCACTTCTGGGTTTACCCCCAGAAGCGCCACATCACCGTGGCTGCTTTAGCACTCAGACCCCCAAAACACCAGTGTTTGGGGAGGGGTTGAGCGCTAAAGTGGCTGCAGCGGCGCTTCCAAGGGTAAACCTGGAAGTGATGTAATTGCGTTGTGTGTGGTGATATGCACAATTGCCCCAGCCCCAAAAAACCTCCCACTGATGGAGAGGGGGGACCTGGCCACCCTAGCTGTCTTGCTGGTAGCCGTTGTTAGACCTTTCATCCTTGAAGGAGTCTTGCTGGCTCCTAGAATGGGGAAGAGGTGCAATTTGAACCCCCCAGGAAGAGATTATTCCTTTGACTTTGTGTCCCAGGACAATGTATGTCACTTCCCCCCCACCCCAGAACTCAATTGGTCCATAGTCAAGAAGGCAACAGAGGCTAGGGGGATGGTCTATCATCTTGTTCATCCATGCTTGCTTTTCCCCGGTGACCCCCTGTGCACAGGCAAGTTTCCCATTATGGACTGTTTCCTAAGGCCCTCTCCCCAGCTTTCTTAGTGTTTCCTTCTCCTCCCGGCAGGTGCCTTGTGTGGAAGCCTCAGCGGGAAGAAGAAGAAGAGGATGATGTATCTGACCACAAAAAATGCAGGCAAGGGTTCTCGGCGATCCCCCCCCCACCCCCATTGCTGCATTGAGAGATGCTGTGGGCCTAGACTGTGCATCTCAGCAAAACTCTCCCATTCCTTGTCAATGATGCAAGGAGATTTCACCTCCCTCCTGCTGCTTTGCCCATTAAAAGGTAAAGGTCCCCTGTGCAAGCACCGGGTCATTCCTGACTCATGAGGTGACGTCACATCCCGACACTTCCTAGGCAGACTTTGTTTATGGGGTGGTTTGCCAGTGCCTTCCCCAGTCATTTCCCCTTTACCCCCAGCAAGCTGGGTCCTCATTTTACCGACCTTGGAAGGATGGAAAGCTGAGTCAACCTTGAGCCGGCCTCCTGAAACCAACTTCCGTCGGGATCGAACTCAAGTCCTGAGCAGAGCTTTTGACTGCAGTACTGCAGCTTACCACTCTGCGCCACTTTGCCCATTAGGTAAGGTAAAGGACCCCTGTGCAAGCACCAGGTATTTCCTGACCCATGGGGTGATGTCGCATCCCGACGTTTCCAAGGCAAACTTTGTTTGTGGGGTGGTTTGCCAGTGCCTTCCCCAGTCATCTTCCCTTTACCCCCAGCAAGCTGGGTACTCATTTTACCGACCTCAGAAGGATGGAAGGCTGAGTCAACCTTGAGCCGGCTACCTGAAACCGACTTCCGTCGGGATTGAACCTTATGAGCTGACAAAGTATATTTTCATAGGCGAGCAGGGAGCCAGATTCTCTTGACTTTTCAGGTTTGTTCCGGGGACTAGTTTCCCCCCCCCCTCACTAGTTAAGGATCCATAATGACAGCACGAGTCACAAAAAGAACCCTGGTTTCTAAATCTGCACGACAACAGATTTGCCTGGGAGCTCAGTGAGTAGTTTTCTCTATCTGTATCCGAGCCTGAAGAGGGGCTGTGGCTCAGTGGTAGAGCATCTGCTTGGCATGCAGAACGTCCCAGGTTCAATCCCCGGCCTCTCCAGTTAAAGGGAGTAGGCAGGTAGGTGATGTGAAGGACCTCTGCCTGAGACCCTGGAGAGCCGCTGCTGGTCTGAGTAGACAATACTGACTTTGATGGACCAAGGGTCTGATTCAGTAGAAGGCAGCTTCATGTGTTCAGTTTGGGGAGGAGCTGTGGCTCAGTGGTAGAGCATCTGTTTGGCATGCAGAAGGTCCCAGGTTCAATCCCCAGCATCTCCAGCAAAAGGGACTAGGCGAGTAGGTGATGTGAAAGGACCTCTATCTGAGACCCTGGAGAGAGACTAAACATTCCCAGATCCCTCAGCCTAGTAGGGCTAAACCTTTGTGCCAGACTACAATCCCCAGAATTCTTTGGGGGCGGGAACTCTTGCCCTAGTAGGTGATCAGCCCTATTCACCTTTTGGTGTGTTGTGAACAGAGGTCAAGGGAACCAAGATTCACCCTCTGATAAGTGATTGGCACAAACAGGACTGATGGTGTTTATGTTTAAAAGCAGAAATCTGTTCTTTATCTTTCCCCTACCCCGGGAATCTTTCATGTCCTGCCATGTGGCCAGATTTATGCTTAACCATGGTTTCAGGATGACTCATTTTTTATAGAAATCATTCTTTCTGATGACACACATGGCTCTGTGGAGACTCATTCAGAAGAATGATGCTCCATAGTCATAAAACTGAAATGAATCCCACTTCTCCTAATACACATTTGCTTGCGGAAAATCATATCTATTTTTTGTCCCTATTCCCAGCTATCAGTGCTTTTAGATTTAGGAGTTATAGGTAGAGAAAGGAAGAAAAGTATGCAAATACTTTGTCTGGCATGTTGGTACTTTGTTTCCTTAAGAATTCATCTGTAGGGTTTTTCAAAAACAATTTTTAAAAGTACCCTTTGAAAATGAATAAAGAAGCTATTAGACATTTTTATTTCAAATTATGAAAGTAAATTGCATCTTAAAAATTAGGAACATAGAAGAAACATAGAGCTGGAAGGGATCTCAAGGGTCATCTAGGCCAATGCCCTGCACAACGCAGGACATTCTCAACTTCCTCCCCTCGACGCCCCCAATGACCCCTGCTCTGTGCCCAGAGGAAGGCAGAAAACCTCCAGGATCCCTGGGCAAGTCTGGCATGGAAGAAAATTGCTTCCTGACCCCAGAGTGGCACTTGACATTTCCCTGGGCATGTAAGAAAGGGCCACGAGAGCTAAGCACTGACCCCTTCCTTCCTGCTCTCCCTCTCATGATCTGCCTACGTTCACGGAATCAGCATTGCTGACAGATGGCCATCTAGCCTGTACTTTAAAACCTCCAAAGAAGGTGAGCCCACCATCTCCCAAGGAAGCCTGATCCACTGAGGAACCACTCTAACTGACAGGAAGAACTTCCTAATGTTTAGCTGAAAACTTGTTTGATTTAATTTCAGCCCACTGATTCTGGTCTGACCTTCTGGGGCCACAGAAAACAATTAGCATAGGCTTTCATGAACACATAGAAAGTTCTGCCAGGGCTGAGTTCACACAGGCACGCTTGGGGTTGGATCCAAAACTCTATATTACTGCCCCCCATCTCAGGTGGCTTTTGTCCATGCTGGTCCTGTGGTCTCCAGCATAGCCTTTTTTGGATGGTCAGAGGGGACCACCTCCTCCCTTTTCTATAAGTGGAAAAGCTGGCTGGATCCTGTTCTTTGGCTGGATCCTATCTAATGAATCCTGCAAGGAAAGATTCATGGAAATGGGTAGGTTTAGCCTGGAGAAAGGAAGGCTAAAGGGTAATGTGATCACGCTCTTCACATACCCGAAGGGCTGTTCCATGCAAGAGGGGAACATGGTTCTCTGCTGCTCTACTGGGTACCAGGCTAGATCCAGTGGGCTTATGTTACAGGATGGTAGACTTCAGTTAGACATTAGGAGATACATTCTTGATGGTAACAGCAATTCAGCAATGAAACCATAGGGGTCAGTGGGCTGTCCCTAACTAGAGGCTTTCAAGCAGAGGCTGGACAGCTAGCAATCAGGAATGCTGTAGCACTGGGTTTTCTGCATGGACTAGGCAGCAGGACTTAGGGCTTTTCCACATTCTCATTTTCCTCGCTTCTAAGTTCCTGTTTCTTCGGGCGGGGTGGGGGGGAGGTCAGTTCAGCATATGTTTTCCTGCCTCTAGTGGTTGGTTTGATATAAAACACATTTCTATGTAGCATAAAAACCTGCACTTTAAATCTGCAGGGAGATATGCTGGATTTAAACCTGTTTCATATCTAATTGACCACTAGAGGGAGCAAAACATGTGCAAAACTGTGAAGGGGGACCCCCTGAAGAAAAAGGAATTTAGAAGCGAGGAAAATGAGATTGCAGGAAAGACCTTATATGACTTAAGAAGGAGAAAGTCATTGTAAGCTGGTTTGATTCTTCCTCAAGTGGTAGAGAAAGTTGGCATAAAAAAAAACAAGTACTCTTACTTGGTTTTTAATGCCAACTTTCTCTACCACTTGAGGAAGAATCAAACCAGCTTACATTCACTTTCTCCTCCTCACAACAGACACCCTGTGAGGTAGGATTTACAAGGCTCCTTTTAATTTGAGGACTCAATAACCAACATTCCTCTGCCTTCCAGTGAACTGCGATTTCTGTACCTTCTACTGCAGAGTTTGACCGCCATGAACTCTTGATCTACGAAGAGGTGGCACGCATGCCTCCGTTCCGCAGGAAAACGTTGGTGCTCATTGGCGCCCAGGGGGTTGGCCGACGCAGTCTTAAGAACAAGCTGATCATGTCTGACCCGTCTCAGTATGGAACCACCATCCCATGTAAGTCTTGGCCCCCCTGCAGTGGTGTGGGGAAGTCCATCTTAGCCTTGAAATGGATCACCGTCAGGTTTATGCCACATAGTTTACCGTTGTATTATTTCAATCCTATCCCCTTTAGGGGGAGAGGGGGTTCAAAGCAGGCTCCATCCTCTGAGAAACAAGCAATGATGGGTTGACTTTTCAACTCCATCACACTGAACTAGCAAACATACATTTCAGAGGAGCGAAGACATGTTGGTCCAAAGCCAAATGCAAAAGCCATGTAATGTATTCCAACCACACTCACACAGAACTGTTCTCTCTTTTGACCTTTTGAGGGGTTCAGTGCATGAGCGTGTGGCATTTTTAAACAACTGGTTGGTTCATCAGTTCTGGGGGATTGAGGGTCTGTTGATGGAACCTGTTCTAGTATAATAACCACTTTGAGCCACTGGTGTCACAATCTGAGGCTGCCACACCATGGCGGGTAGAACAAAGCCCTGCATGCACTGAGGTTTAGTGTTGTACCACTTGTGATTTCCAACATCCTTCTGCACATGCCAACACTGCATGATGGCCTCCGATCAGTGCAAAGGAGCAACTACTCTGCCTGAGCTGGCTGTGTAAACAGTTGGTAGAAAGTCTCTTCAGTGTTAGCAGAGAGCCACAAACCTATCTGACCTAGCATTGCCGTTGGTAGGGGATAGATAATCTCCAGATTCATGCCTCTCTCTTTGTTTAAAAAAAGATTTTTATTTCATATCAATAAAAATAGAAACAGAAAATAGAAAAATTCAGAAAAATGAAAAATAGTCTAATACATTGGAAAAAAAGGTTCTGGGTGGACATACATTTGATTTGATAAAAATTACAATATTTTTTCTATCTTATAAACTATGTTATGCCAACTTTCTAGCATCTTAATAATAAATCCTCTTAGTTTTTTACTTGCTCGTTAATTCTCTATATCAGTGGTTCCCAAAGTGGGCAGTACCACCCCCTGGGAGGCGGCGGAATTACCTAGGGGGGCACTAAGAGCCAAGAGGGCAGCAGGGGGCGCTAGAGGGCAGCAGGGGGGGCTTCAACTGTGTTGTTCACTAATTTACAATAGATCAAGCTATGGCACCAGGCTGGCAAATTTGGTGGAAACTTACCAGGATTTTTTTCCAGACTTTGAAGAGCTGGTACCACTGGATCAAGTTAATCAGTTTTGTTGAATAAATTTCAACTAAAATTTTTTAATTTGATTTTGAATTTTTATTGTTATTATCTTCTTTAGTGAGTCATGTAAACCCCTATTTTGAATAGTGCTTTTCATAGGATAGGGTAGGGGGCGCTGGGATTGAGTTTGTGGAACCAAGAGGGCGGTGGCCCGAAAGGTTTGGGAACCATTGCTCTATATTGTTAGTATTTTAACAGTAACACAATAATAGTTGCTTTTACTCCATATTCTACTACTTTTAACATTAGCGCTAATTGATTTTTAAATTAGTATCTAATGCTTACGACTCTCGAATAAAATTATATCCAACCATATGCAATGATACAGCATCGTATGAAACATATAAATAATAAAGCTGCCAATTATTTTGAAACTCTTCACACCAGATTCACGCCTCTTGTTTAATTCACTGGCTTTGTTGCAGATACTTCCCGAAGGCCCAAGGAGCACGAGCAGACAGGGCAGGTGTATTGCTTTGTGACGAGGAATGAGATGGAGGTGGACATCAAAGGAGGTCGCTACCTGGAACACGGCGAGTACGAGGGGAACCTCTACGGGACCAAGATTGACTCCATCCATGAAGTCATCGAGTCAGGCAAGATGTGCATTCTGGATGTCAACCCACAAGTAAGTCACTCTTTCTCCCCCATTTGAAGATTTGAGATGGAGGGTAAAGTAATGGAGCATAAGAACATAAAAAAACATAAGAAAAGCCCTGCTGGATCAGACTAAGGCCTATCAAGTCCAGCAGGCTGTTCACACAGTGACCAACCAGGTGCCTCTAGGAAGCCCACAAACAAGATGACTGCAGTAGCATTGTCCTGCCTGTGTTCCAAAGCACCTAATAGAACAGGCATGCTCCTCTGATCCTGGAGAGAATAGGAATGCATCATGACTACTCATTTTTACTTGTGGCCATGAATAGCCCTCTCCTCCATGAACATGTCCACTCCCCTTTTAAAGCCTTCCAAGTAGACACAGGAACACAGGAGAAGGTTCCTGTGATCTTATTCACCAGGAGGACATGCCCTTGCTGTGCAGCTAAGCCCTCTGCATGATCTATTTGGACTTCATCATCATTATAATTTCTATGTCCAGAATTAGAGACTACTATTAGGGTTGCCAACACCCCACCCCAGCTGCTCAAGAGCGGGGATCACACGAGCAGCCGCGATCACATCATTTCTGGGTTTACCTAGGGTTGCCAACTTCCAGGTATTAGCTGGAGATCTCCTTCTATTACAACTGATCTCCCACTGATAGAGATCAGATCACCTGGAGAAAATGGCCGCTTTGGCAACTGGACTGCATGTCATTGAAGTCCCTCCCCTTTCCAAACCCCGCCCTCCTCAGGCTCCACACCATAAACCTCCCGCTGGTGGAGAAGAGGGACCTGGCAACACTAGTGTACTCCTGGAAGTGCCGCATCGCAGCTAGTACCTGGAAGCTAGAAAAAACTAAGCACTGGCACTAAATAGACAAGCTGTGGAAAAGAATAGTACTAGGCTCTTCAAAGTTCAACAAACAACATGTATTAGATATGGTGACAATGTGAAAAAGTGCTAAACATACATCAAATAGTACACTGGTAACAAACTAACGAACAAGGCAGAAACCCGCAACAAAGTAGCTCTTCTTCTAAGCTGATGAAGCTGCCTCCGTGGCTGTGAAAACGCAAAGTACATCCAGATGGCGTTCCCACTCTCTCCCGTGTCTGAGTGACGCATTTAGAAATCTGTAATAAGTTTATAACAAAAATATGAGAGTCCTATGTGACCAACGATAACTTTTGTTCTGTAACATCTTGATAGTAGCTTAGAAGAAGAGCTACTTTGTTGTGGGTTTCTGCCTTGTTTGTTTGTTAGTTTGTTACCAGTGTACTATTTGATGTATGTTTAGCACTTTTTCACATTGTCACCATATCTAATACATTTTGTTTGTTGAACTTTGAAGAGCCTAGTACTATTCTTTTCCACAGTACCTGGAAGCTGACAACTCTAGTTGGAAATTGGATGCCTGTCTGCATGGACCATTGGTTTGATCCAGTATGGCTACTTATTATTTCACTGGAAAAGAAAATGTTGCAGTTCAATAGTTGGATATTTTTACTAACTTAAAAAAAAAAGTTTCCACACTTGGCCTCGAAAAGCAGCCGCCACCCTCTTCCATCCCCCCCCCCCCAGTTTTGCCAGCTCTGGATTTCAAAATACCTGGAGATTTTTGGGGTGGAGCCTGAGGAGGGTGGGGTTTGGGGAGGGACTTCAATGGGGTATAATGCCACAGAGTCCACCTTCCAAAGTGGCCATTTTCTCCAGGGAAACTGATTGGAGATCAGTTGTAATATCGGGAGATCTCCAGCTACCACCTGGAGATTGGCAACCCTACCCCCCACACATACTTTTTGCATTATCTTGAACAGTCTATTCCCTACATCATATTAGAACATCATACATCATAGAACGTCATATTCCCTATTACTATGTATGGGTGTGAAAGCTGGACAGTGAAGAAAGCTGATAGGAAGAAAACAGATTCCTTTGAAATGTGTTGGAGGAGAGTGTTATGGATACCGTGGACTGCCAAAAAAACAAATCAGTGGGTTATAGATCAAATCAAGCCTGAACTGACCCTAGAAGCTAAAATGACTAAACTGAGGCTATCTTATTTTGGTCACATCATGAGACGACAAGAGTCACTGGAAAAGACAGTCATGCTAGGAAAAGTTGAGGGCAGCAGGAAAAGAGGAAGACCCAACAAGAGATGGATGGACTCAATAAAGGAAGCCAAAGCCTTCAATTTGCAAGATCTGAGCAAGGCTGTCAAAGATAGGACATTTTGGAGGACTTTCATTCATAGGGTCGCCATGAGTCAGAAGCGACTTGACGGCACTTAACACACACACACACAGAACTGTCTAGAGGTAAAGCAGTGAACTACCATTGAGTCTTTTACCAGTAGGGCTGCCAACCTCCAGGTACTAGCTGGAGATCTCCTGCTATTGCAACTGATCTCCAGCTGATAGAGATCAGCTCCCCTGGAGAAAATGGCTGCTTTGGCAATTGGCCTCTATGGCATTGAAGTCCCTCCCCTCCCCAAACTCTGCCTTCCTCAGGCTCTACCCCAAAAATCTTCCGTCGGTGGCGAAGAGGGATCTGGCAACCCTATTCACCAGTAATTAATTCCAGGCCAGTGAAAGGTGAACTGGAAAGCGGTAGAAACACATTCGATGCTCAACCAGAAAACTTCCACTGTGAATGCACCCCATGTTGCATGCCGCTTCTGGCACATGGGCGGCATGATGTCATACCGACGACAGTTCCTTTTTCTTCCCTCTTCCTGCCCTGTCTGACAGGGTGTTAATTCAGAAAGCACAGTCTGCACCATGGTTTAAATTATTTAAAAGCGACCTTAGAGCCTGGTATCTAACTTTCTAACTGATTTCAAATTATAACCTTAGAGCTGCGTTTTCTGCTCTAAGCTTTGAAACTATGCCAACAGCCTTTTTAGTTGGGCGGTGCAAACAAATCCCCAAGGATCAATGCTTGTGTATCAGCAATACCCATGTGCAGGAGGATTTCCCCCATTATTTATTTCATTGTCCACTCTATTCACGGCCCAGGATTAAGTTTCTTGATGGGCTACTAGGGGGTACAGACATCCACTCAGAAAAGGAGAAAATCATAGTCTTGCTGTCTGACTCCAACGAGTATATTTCTCATAGAACATCTTTGTTTGCTCTGGCAGCAAGAAAAATAAGAGCTAAGGTAGTTAGCTCTAGAGCAGAATCCCACAAATGATGTTGTTTTTGGTAGTTCATATCAATGATAATTCTACTAGATTTTATTTTCTTATACATGTCTTTTTTTTAACATTGTGCTACTCTGTGGATGATGTTTTGTGAAGGCCTATGGCCACATACAAATAAATTCTACTACCACTACACTAAATTCTACTACCACTACACTATTCTTTCCTCTTCCATTCTTGAATGCTTGGACAGGCCGTGAAGGTTTTGAGGACTGCTGAGTTCGTCCCCTATGTGGTGTTCATCGAAGCGCCAGATTTCGACACGCTACGGGCCATGAACAAGGCAGCTCTGGAGAGTGGCGTGGCTACCAAGCAACTGATGGTGAGGTCCTTCATTTGCCAGCAAGACACTGGGAGGATCTGTGCACAGACCCCTCTCGGCAGCATTTTTGGGCTAGGCTTTGTTGGGGATTAGATAGCGAGCTTCGTTACATGTCAGACAGACAAGGGTTAATATTGATTGTATAGAATGCTGACCAGTTCTATAAGGTGATGTAATCTCCAATGTGTTAGTTAGCTATTGGTCAGTGTTAGCTTCATTGAATACATGCTTGTTGTCACGTACACAAGTAATCTGCATTTTACTGCTTTCCTTTTTCCTTTGTGTAGAAGAGAAAGCAGTACCCCAGTTACCTTTTGAATCTCATCCAGAGAAGATGGGATTTTTCTATCTTTTTGAAATGCCATATGTTTAAGCTTAGTAACTGCCAGAACCTTTCTGGCATGTTTAGGGAACATAGCTATGTAGAGAGAATTTGTTGTTTCAACCTCCCGTGAACCTTTTCCCTAATTTTAGCAAGTAAAGATTGTTTTTACCAAGACAAAGGGATTTTGTCTATTCTTGAGTGCTTGCGAATTAATTGACTTTTGCTAAGCCATAATCAAACGATCCTAAACCTCTGATTAAAGACTCTTTCCATAAGTGGAAGGTCAAAGAATTCAACAGGCTTGATGCTAAATGGCCGCGTGACGCGGCCACTGTTGGTTTGAGCCATCCCAAGGTAAAGCACAGAGCTGCCCATTTAAATCCCATTTAAGATCACAATTGCTTCATAAAGGGCTCGTCGGCATTAGCCGTGACCCAGGGACTTCTGGCTCACACAGAAGTCTTGTAATGTATTTCCAATGTTTAAATTTAAATGGTGAAATAGCCATGTTATACGCAATATATAAGGCCATTGCTTTACAGCATACCTTTTACATGTATTTCTGGATGTGTCTCTATAATAATTGTAAATGTATGTATGACCACAGAAGAAGGCCACATAGTCCAAAACACGTCTGGTTATTTATTGGTCATTTACATGGTTTTTTATCATCAACTATGTGAGATCACCGTGGCACAGAGTGGTAAGCTGCAGTACTGCAGTCCAAGCTCTGCTCATGACCGGAGTCCGATCCCGACGGAAGTTGGTTTCAGGTAGCCGGCTCAAGGTTGACTCAGCCTTCCATCCTTCTGAGGTCGGTAAAATGAGTACCCAGCTTGCTGGGGGTAAAGTGTAGACGACTGGGGAAGGCACTGGCAAACCACCCCGTAAACAAAGCCTGCCTAGTAAACGTCGGGATGTGATGTCACCCCAAGGGTCAGGAATGACCCAGTGCTTGCACAGGGGACCTTTACCTTTATGTTGGAAAATTAGCAACTATTTTTATATATTCTTTTAATTTATCAGCCTGCATATCAGGCCCAGTGTTTTTACTTCTCTGCACACCACAGAATAAATAATAACCTTATTTTGTTATAACTTTCAGCTCAACTCTTAGGTTCTCTGTCTAGTTTAGGTTGAGTTTTTCTTCTTGTTCTTCCCTTTTCATTGGTCCTTTTGGCAACCCCTCCAGGACGCCGACCTGAAACGGACGGTGGACGAGAGCTGCCGGATCCAGCGAGGCTACGGGCATTACTTCGACCTCTGCTTGGTCAACGACAACATGGAACGGACATTCCAGCAGCTGCAGCAGGCCCTGGAGAAGCTGCACAGTGAACCGCAGTGGGTTCCCGTCAGCTGGGTGTACTAGAGGGGAGTTCCTGCTCCTTCCCTTCCGGCCCCAGCCTCCGGCGGCCTTGGCTTTCCCCACCTCCCTCTTTGGCCAAGGAATCCGGACTTTTCACCTTCTCCCCATCAAATCTCCAACTTGGCAACCTGTTCCTTTTCCAACACGGGGCTCCCAGAAGTCCAGCTAATCCCGCTGGGGCAGAGTTGGCTTTATTAGATTTTTTGTTTCTTTTTCAAGGACGGTGCTTCCTCAGTCCATTCCAGACAACCTCCGGCTCACCGAGAACTGTTTTCTACTACTGCCACAGATAGGTAGACGTCCTCTCTTTTCCCCGCATCACAAACGATGGGAGGTCCTTTCATGAAGAATCGAGTGAGCAGGGCTACCAAATACCCACAATGCCTTGCAACATCTCATCGGGATGATTTTTGGTCGCTGACTGGGTCTGAAGTCTGATGGGGCGGGAAGATGGCATCTCTCTGGCCACAGCTAACTCACTGCCAAAAAAACTCTGCTGGATTGGTGGACCCGCTCTTGATATTGCCAAAAGAACTGCCAGGCTGTGTTTCTTTTCCGCTAAAAAATTGAAAGGAAAACAAAAAAGGCTTGCCTCCTCATACGCTTGGTTTGTGCAATATAGGGTTGCCAGCCTCCAGGCACTAGCTGGAGGTCTCCTGCTGTTACAACTGATCTCCAGCCGATAGAGGTCAGTTCACCTGGAGAAAATGGCGGCTTTGACAATTGGACTGTATGGCATTGAAGTCCCCCTCTCCCCAAACTCCACCCTTCTCAGGCTTCGCCCCAAAAGCCTCCCGCTGGTGGCGAAGAGGGACCTGGCAACCCTAGTGCAATACCACTGCTCAATTAGGGGGGTATTAAAGGAAACTGTGGATACGTCCTTACAAAGCTTGCAAGCCCTTGCGAATGAAGACGGGACAGGATGGCCTTATGATAGGAGCTTTGGTCTGGACTCTAATGCCGATGAATGCAAGTCCCTGGCTATGATCCTAGGTCACCGCCGCACTTTGACCGCAAATAGCTCCCTTGGCCTCAGTTTTCCAGTCACTAAAATGGGTCTAACTTTTTACATTTATTTACACCACATGGGGGAGATTTGCAAAGGGGAATCCCTTGTAAAGCCTGTAGCAGAGGAAGCCCTTGCTTAGGACTGGAAACATGGGCAGGTTTGCGGCTTTGGAAAGGTTCTGCTGGGTAGCCCGGTGGGCAGGCTGGCAAGGAAAGAAACTGGGGTGATGTTTAATTCTCCCATTCCAATATCTTGTGAATATGCCCTGCCTGTTACTGGGAGCTGCCCCTTTTTGTTCATGTGATCTCTGCGCTAGTATTCCCTGATTACTTGTCTCATATTTTTCCTGCTGGATCACACTGCCTCCAAATGGATCCCATTGGGTTGATGGGTAGAGCGAGGCTTTCAGTCCCTAAATTTTGGCTTTCCCTGCAGTGTTTCCAGATTCCAGAGTTCTGCTTTCTCCTGCCAGGACCAAGGATCACTACCTCACAAACTACGGCAGCTCTTAATGGCGGCAGGAGCCGCTGCAGGACAAGGGCAGATCCCCGGACTCTAATTTTCACTGCAGGATTTTTTTAAAAGGAGGGTCTGCTTTGAGGGGTCTCCCACCAATCCATTTCCCATTGGTTTACTTTTTTTTTTTACGCCAAATCCTATTTTTATTTGTAGAGGCTAATCAGCGTAATGGTGGCTTTGGGGGGGGGGGAGAACATTAGGTTGGGAATGTTTCCTGTGCCAGGCAGAATGATACGGGACAAGGGCCACGTGATCTTTTTTTTTTTTTTTTAGATCTGTGATCATTTTTAGATCGGCACTTTCTTCCCCCAGAATGTTGTAACCAGATCATTCAGTTGCTGCAGAGGTCTGAATAGCAATAACGTCACCTGCTGGTAGTCAGCAAACAAGCATGTGGCACCCCTTCAGTGCTGTTCTAATAACTCTAAAATGCACTTTGTACAAAACGGGTGGTGGTGGGGGGGAGAGAATATTGTTCAATGAGCTATGAGCACTCACTGCTGGGAAAGGGTTGTGTTTTTTTAAAGAAAGTGTTTGTATTTTCCTGGGATTATGTGCGGGGCGGGGGGCACTGAAGCCTCCCACCCATTGGAAGGAACATTCCACTATTGCAGTTCGGGGATATGTCATTGGACACTACACCACAAAACCTCCAGAGTTACTACTGTCATAGGTTTTCCCATGATGTTTGCCAACCTCCAGGTGGGGCCTGGATATCTCCCAGAATTACAACTGATTTCCAGGTTCATGGCCCGTAGCTCCACCCCAAAGCTGCAGGAATTTCCCAACCCAGAGCTGATAACCCTAACCTGGGAGGGGAAGAAATCTGCTCTTTATTTTCTGAACTGCGGATTCATTGTTGCCTGATAGTCAACGAGAGCTTGCAGTCCCCCTTTAAGAGAACCCACCTTCTTTTGTCGTTTGTATGGGGCAAGCAGGGAGTCCATAGGGAGGGCATTTGTTCCCTTGCCCTGCCCTTTCCAACGTTGACTTGCATCACTGAATTCCCTTTTGGGGATCCTCAAATATTCCGTGTTATCAGGACCTCGATTATCCCTACATTTCAGAGCTGCTTCTGTTTTGAAACAAAGGGCAAAAATGCATGGTCGCTTTAGCCTCCTTTATTCCCTGTTTCAGCCAGGATTCAGCCAGGATCAAATGCATGCGTTTTCGCCGAACTTGCGTTTGATCCTGGCTGAAACAGGGAATAAAGGAGACTAAAGTGACCATGCATTTTTGCCCAAAGTCTTTTATTTTTTATTTTCTTCTGCCCATTGCAGAATACCTTTGGGTAGCAGATGGTGGACGCTCTCGTTTTGCTGGGATGCTCTTTTCTCAAGCAATGCAGAAACCCTTCTGAAACACAGAACGCAAGGATGGATCCTTAGATTCATTTCCCTTGCCATTGTCTGTTGACTCTGGCCTTATGCCTCTCAGTTTCTACCACCAATACAGTTGCTCGTGCAAGGGGTTATTTCCGGCGGCGCATGTGGAAATGCCCCATGGATGGATGACTAGAGCGATCCTGTACCTTCCTTAGTTGCATAGAAAAGGGGATTTGGACAAGTGAAGTTTTCCCATTCCCCATACCACCCATATTGAAGAATTGCATTTGCCATAGTCCCCTCTTCTGCACTTCCCTTAAAAGCACAGGGATCCCTCTGTGTGCATCCGTATACATAGCAGCATGTAAGGAATTTTTTTTCAATCAATGAAACCTTTATTGGCATACACAGTACCTGCAGGGAACATAATCATACAATTTTATTCAACAGAGCTCGTCTGTTCCCGTTTACTGTGTCTTTTGCGGATCCACATTGCATATTGCAAAAACTTGGCTACATGGTCAATTGTGGCCACATCCTGAGTAGTCATAAGGAAGGCTACCTTGCGCTCAACTGGGTGTCATTCCCTACCAGGGAACAATGGGTTGATGAACTTAAGGCGGATACTCTGATAAAAGGAGGCAGTGCAAAAGAACATGTGCGACCGATTCTGTGTGATTCATTCCACAGGGGCATAACCTTGCAGAGAGTGGTATTGATTGAAATCTCCCCTGTAATATTGATGAGGGTAGCACATTTAATCTTGCAAACATATATGCCCTCCTTTGTTTTGGTCCGTTAAATGAGAAAAATAGGCCGCCACTGAATGATGTAAGGCACTTAAGGGGAAATAGTACAACTCAGACTTGGCATGAATACGGTTCGGACGAGCCAAAATTCCTTATCGGTATTTGTCATCATAGTAAAATCTTTCTCTCCAAATAGAAAGGAAATTATTTGATCTTGGACCTATTCCCCTCTCCTCAACTCTCTTTTCAGTAACCACTCCCCTTTCTGTCCCTTGCGACCAGTGGCTTCCGAATCCTTTCCAAGTACCCTTTATATCCCGCAAAATGATGTGTGCATGAATGTTGACTTTGTACAGATAGCTAACCTAGAGGAGAGATTTACGTACCTTTCTTTAAGAAAAGGAGTATGCTGTATATTTAAAGAAGAAACAAAAAGTCTATATAGATGGCGGTTGGTTTTAGGTGTAAAAAGATATTATGAACTGTAGTACTCCGCTGGAAATGTCCAGAAGGAAAGCGGGCAGATGTTGTAGCAAAACCAATGTTTAAAGTTGAAATCGGAGGCGGGGGAGTTAGGACAGCCAGCACGGTGTAGTGGTTAAGAGCTGTGGACTCTGATCTGGAGAACTGGGTTTGATTCCCCACTCCTCCACATGAAGCCAGCTGGGTGACCTTGGGCTAGTCACACACTCTCAGCCCCACCTACATTACAGGGTGTTTGTTGTGGGGAGGGGAGGGGAGGGGAAGGTGATTGTAAGCCAGTTTGATCCTTCCTTAAGTGGTAGAGAACGTTGGGATATAAAAACCAACTCTTATTCTTCTTTTAAAGCAGTGGTTTGGATCCACCAGAACGTTTCCATGGATAGAAGAATTTTGACCCACATAGGGTTTCTCCTCTGCAGCCCAAAATGGCTAGGGGTAATGGCCAGATGGGAAGCCAGAAAGTCCCTCTCCACAGTTGGGAGTCCTTCACTCCCAGGAAATACTCTGGTGGATCCAAGCTAGTTATTCCGTTGTTTAAACGCATTGAGTCTAGGAGAGAAGCCTCCTTCCCATAGGAAAATCCCATTTACTATTCATCTGAGGTCCCATTGACACAATCATCTATGTGATGGCTGTTTGAAGTCCCAGTTGCATGCAGGACAGTCACCGCATGACATGGACCTGCCCATTATTCCGGGCCCTGTAGTATAACTCATCCAAAAAGTGTGGTTTATGGTAGCCTGCTGAAGTTGGTAGATCTGCACCATGAGTGGCTGCATCCAAAGGGCTCACCACAGGAACAGCCGGTGGCCACCAACTACACAGGCAATGATTTGCCTGAATTCAGCCAACATAGGGAAGGGGCTTTGGCTCAGTGGTAGAGCATCTGCTTGGCATGCAGAAGGTCCCAGGTTCAATCCTCGGCATCTCCAGTTAAAGGAACCGGGCAAGTAGATGATGCGAAAGACCTCTGCCTGAGACCCTGGAGAGCCACTGCTGGTCAGAGTAGACAATACGGACTTTGATGGACCAAGAGTCTGATTCAGTATAAGGCAGCTTCATATGTCATATGTGCATACAAGCATGTAGATTCTTATTGAAAGCTTCCGCCTACCTTGAGGTGGGCTTCTGAATACTGGTGTGCGTTTTGTGTTGGGCCCAATCGACCTTTCTGCTGGTGAAAACAGGAGGAGGGGTAGCCCCTTTGACCATAAAAAATGCTATGCTGGGGATCGTGGGACTTGCAGGGACAAAAGCCAAATGGCACAGGGGCTATAGTAAAGAAGAAAACTGGGTGCGGTTGAATGGAAAAAAGCTGGCTAGTTCCAAGCCTTTATCATTCTGCGTTTGGGACAGTTTGTACGGTGGTTTATTCTGGGTTGACTCACATTGACTAAATTAGTGGTCTGGAGTGTCTTGTAGGTTGCCAAGCTCCAGGTGGCAACTGGAGATCTCCCACTATTACAATTGATCTCCAGATGACCAAGATCAGTCCTCCTGGAGGAAATGGCTGCTTTTGAGGGTGGACTTTATGGCAGTGTACCCTGCTGAGGTCCCTCCTCTTCCCAAACCCTGCCTTTCCCAGGCTCCACCCCCAAAATCTCCAGGTATTTTCCAACCCAGGGCTGGTGGCATCCCTAGTTGAAGGCCTGGCAACCCTAGTGGGGATTCAGAAGACAATTCTCCTAACATTTACTTTCCCTGCAAAAGACCTAAAGTGTGAATTCTCCCAGTTGGATTCTTTGGAAAACCATTTCAGGTTATGTAACCTGGATTTAGGGATTATATTGGGGGTGGGAGAACTACAGGGTGTTTCTTTCCATGTCCTGCCTCCCCCCCCCCCCCCACCGCCGGACCATGAGTTCAGATTGGTATGCTAGGAATATCTCTTAAGATGCCTCTGAAAATGAACTGGATGAGGTTTTGCTTTCACCCACTTCTGCATGTGCTAATCTACTAACAGCGTCAATTTATGTTGTCTCAGATCCGAAGATGCAGTTGGTTGTTATCGGCTTGGGGATTTTACGTTTGGATATGCCTGGTGTCTAAATGCTGACCGTGAAACGAATCACGAAGTCTTTCTATCACCCGAGCTTCTTCTCGTCTGTCTTTTTGGTCGTTATGACTTCCATTTCCTTTTCCCTGCCATGGGGCTGCCGTTGACTGCCATTTTGCCCAGTCAGCCATCTTTGTGGTTCTGATCTATCCATCGTCTTCTGTACATACGTCTGGTTCTGCAACCGCTCTATGATTTCTTCATCTCTGGGCCACATTTCATACAATCTTTTCATGCTCACTGGATCGCCTTCCAGCTTGAGTTCTCACGTATCAAAAAGGTTGTGTGGGAACTGACCAAAGTGGCCATAGACAAGTGCAGCTGGCCTTCATCCCCGTGGCAAGATCCGCACAAGTCACCTTCCTGAAAAAAACCAGAGTGGGTGGAATTGCTCTCCTTTGTCTCTATAGAGGTTCTCTTCATAAAAGGAGAAATTAATTTCCTCTGTTATACATTCATGCATATTTCCCCACATATCTCTGTCTGTTAGGGTTGCCAACCTCCAGGTGCTAGCTGGAGATCTACTGCTATTACAACTGATCTCCAGCCACTAGAGATCAGTTCCCCTGGAGAAAATGGCCACTTTGGCCATTGGACTCTATGGCATAGAAGTCCCTTTCCTCCCCAAACCCCGCCCTCCTCAGGCTCCACCCCAAAAACCTCCCATTGGTGGCGAAGAGGGACCTGGCAACCCTAATGTCTGTGGGGTCCCCAACCATTTTGAGCCTGCGGGCACATTTAGAATTCTGACACGGCATGGTGGGCACAGCCACAAAACTATTGCCACAGCTTAACTTCAGTACCACAGTGTAGGTCTTTGAGCTGTGGTGGCAGCTCTGTGGTCAAGCGAGAATTTGAACCTGCGTCTTGAGTACTCTGACCAGTACCCCATAATGCCGCATAGTTTGCTGTTAATCATAAATTCCTCTTCCATTCTACTTTGGTTCATTCTATATGTACGTCTCCCAGTGTATGTCTCTTTCTTCACTTTGTCTTTTCACCTTCTCCATGCTGGGAATTGCTCTTTGGCCCTGCCTTGCTGCTCTGAAATAACAAAGACAGCTGAGGCCTTGGCTGTTCCTTGGTATTTCCAGTCTCTTTCCTGGCAGCCCCTACAAAATGGAAGCAGGAAGAGCTTGTTGGCAGGTTAGTTAGTACTGCATATCTGGAAGGGCTTGGCCAAACTGCATTCTGTGTTCCAGACGTTTTGTTCTTTAAGGTCTCCATTTTCGATCTTGATTTAGATATTTAGATTCTACTTTTCTTCCCCAGTGAGGAATCCAAAACAGTTAACCATTATTGTTCTCCCCTCCTCTGTGTTATCCTCATAACAACCCTGCGAGGTAGGTTAGGCTGAGAGGGTGAGACTTGCTCAAAATCACCTAGGGTTGCCAACCATCAGGTAACTAGCTGGAGATCTCCTGCCATTACAACTGACCTCCAGCCGACAGAGATCAGTTCACCTGGAGAAAATGGCCACTTAGGCAATTGGGCTCTATGGCATTGAAGTCCCTCCCCTCCCCAAGCCCCGCCCTCCTCAGGCTCTGCCCCCAAAAGCTCTCACTGGTGGCGAAGAGGGACCTTGGAACCCTACCCAATGAGCTTCTACAGCAGAGTGGGGACCTGAACTCAAATTCTCTCAGATTCTCATCTGACATTTCAGCCATTACACCATGCTGGTGCTCAAATCTTGCTGTCTTTGCCATCTGCTTTCTTTTATTTTTCTAAGTGAATGTTCCTCTCTGTTTTATTGGGGAGAGGAGCCACACGTAATTCTTGTTTCCACTATTATCTCAATGACGACGAGGGCTATAAATGGACTTTTTTTCTTGAGCGACAGTTTTGCCATTTTAGGCATAAAGAAAAAAGACACCCTTGAAGTGCGGGACGAAATGACAAGAGGTGTCAGTTCTGAGGAACATTCCTGCTTGATGGACTTGATCGCATTTTTGTCTCCGGATATATCCCTCATTGGTTCCAGTTGAATACCCTTAGCGTTTTTAAACTCATAATTTTCAACTGTGTGTGTCTGTGTGAACACACACACTGTGCAGACTGGAATTAAATAAAGGTAAAGGGTCCCTTGTGCAAGCACCGGGTCATTCCTGACCCATGGGGTGACATCACATCCCAACGTTTCCTAGGCAGACTTTGTTTATGGGGTGGTTTGCCATTGCCTTCCCCAGTCATCTTCTCTTTACCCCCAGCAATCTGGGTACTCATTTTACCGACCTCAGAAGGATGGAAGGCTTGAGCCGGCTACCTGAAACCAACTTCCGTTGGGATTGAACTCAGGTCGTGAGCAGAGCTTGGACTGCAGTACTGCAGCTTACCACTCAGCGCCATGGGGCTCTAGACGGGAATTACTCCTTCCTTTTTTTCCTCTGTCTAAAGCTATTCCAATGTCTTCTTCCTTGAATCATCTGGGTATTTGTTTGTAAACTGTGTCTTTGTTAAAGAAGAGCAACTAATGTCGATGTTTCTGTGCGTGCTGGAAGTTTTACATTTCGTTTTTGTTTTATTTTTGTTTGGGGTTTTTTGCCGTCAAGTCACAGCTGACTTATGGTGACCCCATAGGGTTTTCAAGGCAAGAAACCTTCGGAGGTGGTTTGCCATTGCCTGCCTCTGCATCACGGCCCTGGTATTCCTTGGAGGTCTCCCATCCAAATACTAGCCAGGGTTAGGGCTGAGAGGGTGACTGGCCCAAGGTCACCCAGCAAGCTTCCTTGACACAAGTGGGGAATTGAACCTGGGTATCCCAGGTCCTAGTCCAACACCTTAACCACTACACCACCCTGGCTCTCATTTTGTTAATGAGGGCCATCTAGAGGTATTTCTTAATGCCTCGGTAGATTCTCTTCTACTCTTTTAGTGACTTCTCTTACCCCGGCTTGCCAAAATGAAGTTTGAGGGGAAGTGTTGCTTAAGATCCCCTACTTTGAACATTTGTTATTATTGACATTTAGGTGATAAAAATGGCAAATTCCAACCAGGCGTATTTGAATTTCCCTATGGTGAACTGACCCTAGAAGCTAAATGACTAAACTGAGGCTATCGTATTTTGGTCACGTCATGAGAAGGCAAGAGTCACTAGAAAAGACAGTCATGCTAGGAAAAGTTGAGGGCAGCAGGAAAAGAGGAAGACCCAACAAGAGATGGATTGACTCAGTAAAGGAAGCCACGGCCCTCAATTTGCAAGACCTGAGCAAGGCTGTCAAAGATAGGACATTTTGGAGGATATTGATTCATAGGGTCGCCATGAGTCGGAAAGCGACTTGACAGCACTTAACACACACATGGTGAACTCAAGAGGGCGCTATATAGATTCAGTATGAATCCAGTGTCTTAGTGGATATTCGCAGCTAGGAAGATATTTAGGTTTGGTTCTGGTCTTTCAGGGAGGTGAGCATCTGATGGGGACAGCCTGCTAGGTGTGTTCCTCTTGCTGTCTGCTGACAGGGTGGCCTTCTTCTGCACCTTCCACCGGGCAATCACAGCTCGCCTGCCTCCTGCTTAATTTTTATCTTTAAGCTCCACCATGTTTCTGTTCCAGTGGCGACCATATTCAAAAAGTATAAAAATCAAGATGGTGGCTGCAGCAGAGGCAGTGAAGTGGGGGGGGCATGGATGCTTATGTGTAGGGTTGCTAACCTCCAGATGGTGGCTGGAGATCTCCCGCTATTACAACTGATCTCCGGACGATAGAGATCAGTTCCCCTGGAGAAAATGGCCGCTTTGGCCATTGGCATTGAAGTCCCTCCCCTCTCCGAACCCCGCCCTCCTCAGGCTCCACCCCCAAAAACCTCCAGGTAATTCCCAACCCAGAGCTGGCAACCCTACTTGTGGGTAAGAAGCACAAGGTCAGAAGGGTTTCGTGGGGGAAAAGGGCTTCAGTTATTTAAAGGAATTCCAGGGAACAGCAGTGGTGTGCTCAAGTATCAAGAGAAAAGTGGCCATTGGGTAATAGCAAGAGGATTAGGTCTGACTGGCCCTGACCAGTGCCGCCGCCACACCCTGAAACCACCAAGCTACAAAATTCCCTCCCACAAATACCTAAATTCCTGAGAGATTTGGAAGTACTGTTGAACGCTAACAATAACTGAATATGTTACCTTTAACTACAGTGTTGAGGATGCTGGTCTCTGGTAGTGGCTGTCCCATCAAGCGGGTGATAATTTGTGAACGCTACCAGACTTTTACATCAATGGGAATACTGAGGTACCAATAGAATAATATGAAAGAAAAAGATAAGAGCTTTTCCCTTGGCCTCCCTTTGTCTCAGTCGGTTTCTACCTCTCCAAGTGTTTTGTCCGGCACGGCGATCACCTGTGTTTCCACTTTTCCTTATGTTTACACTGATTTGTGCATATGTGTATTTTAGCATTAAACCGTTTTATACTCTTAGTAACTCTGTGCTTAGGGAAGTAGCTTCTTTCAGAACCAGATACTGTATACTTCTTTGTGGTACCCGTTACACCCCTGTTGCTACTCCAAACACCAGCCCCCCTTTTGTTACATTTGTGTTAACTTTTGTTAAAATAAAATAAAAAAATCCAAAGCACTATCTTCTGTGTCTTCTCCTTCAGGGTTCTGGAGAGTTTGGAATTCTGAATTTCTTACGTTTGCTGGTGAATCGGAACCCATGGGATTCTATCTCATCCGGAACTGTCCTAAATGCATTTCCACAGCTAGATTTCTCATGCTATCTGCCAGAGGCAGAGGAGAGGCCGCCCCAAGCTTGCCTGGTAATTGCATGCTCAGCCTCTGTTTTGTACCCCATTGGGATTCCCGTGCCTGAGCATCTCCCCCAAGCTGTGATGGGTGGACTCTTCCTAATCCAAATTGTATTTAGCTGCATAAAAGTCGGCATGGTGTAGTGGTTAAGAGCAGTGGACTGTAATCTGGAGAACTTGGTTTGATTCCCCACTCCTCCACATGTGCAGCGGACTCTAATCTGGTGAACCAGGTTGGTTTCCCCACTCCTCCACATGAAACCTGCTGGGTGACCTTGGGCTAGTCACAGTTCTCTCACAACTCTCTCAGTCCCACCAACCTCACCTCTGGTGAACCGGGTTGGTTCCCCCAATCTTCCACGTGAGCAGCGGACTCTAATCTGGTGAACCGGGTTGGTTTCCCTACTCCTATACATGGAGCTTGCTGGGTGACCTTGGGCCAGTCACAGTTCTTTCAGCCCCACCTACTTCACAAGGTGCCTGTTGTGGGGAGAGGAAGGGAAGGTGATTGTAAATTGGTTTGAGGCAAACACTGAGCCGTGTGGCTGCTGCCATTGCTGCTTAACCTACTGGTCTTCTGCCTGTTTTACTTCCATCTTTTCCGTGCCATGAGGAACCCTTTCAGCTGGATGCCCGTGCACCCTCTGAAATCACTCTACACGCACCAGGAGGCTCGCAAAAAAAGTCCTCAAAAAAGGTAAGCGAGCCAGAGCAGATTGGCCATAAACTGGATTGGATCGCAGCTTGATGGGACGCTGCTGTAGGGTCTTCACCAGCTTCTGTTGTGTTCTGTTCCTGGACGAACGAGTCTCTTTGCTAGGCTGTCTTTGTGACTGACCCAGCGGGGCTGCTCTGATTAAGCCGGAAGATGAAAAGGAACTCTCAAAACACATTAAACATTGTCCTTCTGATTCAGGCGAGAGATTCAAGAAATAAGAGCCCGCGCTTATTCAATAAGAGGAATAGAAACAGGCAGGGAAACTGGGGTGAGGCCATTAAGGGTGGCTCCGGGTCACCCTTTGCCCAGCTTGCCAAAGCATCAAAGTCCATCTCTGTACGTAAATAATGCAAATTGGACTTTGATATCTGAGTTATCTTCCCTTGGAGCATGCTATTTCTTAAATTCAAAAGGTATTATGTTTAAGCACATTACACCCCAGAGAAGGAATAGCTGTCCTCCAAAGCTTTATAGAATCTCAGTGAGGCTTGTTCTGAAGAGAGCATTAACCCAACCAAACACATTGGCAGGTGGGACTTCAGTTAGGGTTGCCAACCTCCAGGTACTTCCAAAAACAAACGAAAACACTGATGGCTGAACAACAAAGTCTATTAACACAACTAAATGATATAAAAGTGCAGTCTCTATAACCCAATAGTCAGCATCACAATCAGTGTAAAGATAAGGCATACAACATATACAGATAGATCACATGACAGAATGTGTCTGAGAAGGTACAAGTCCCAAAATAAGAAAATCTACCCAGGAATCCTGGGGTTGCCACAATAATCCGTCCGTCACTGTTCCTGTAGAACGATGCGATTCAATCCAGGTGCACACACAACTACCCAGGAAAGGTGCTCCTTAGTGCTGGAAACCCGATTTTGCCTGTGAGCTGAAAAGTTTGCTTGCAAGGCAATGAGATGTAGAAAAAACTTCCTGAGGAAACCTGATATCTCTTCGCCTGTGAGCTGTAAAGCTTGCTTGCAAGGCAGTGAGATGTAGAAAAAGCTGTTACTTCCTGAGATGGGAACCCGGTGCAACTCCCATTTCACCAGAGCTTTGTCTATTGGTAAATTATCCTTAGTGGCAATAGATGAACGTCTATCATATTGCCAAAAAAGTGCATCACGACAATTCAAACGGAAGGCTAATAGCCATTGGACTCTATGGCATTGAAGTCCCTCCCCTCCTCAAACCCCGCCTTCCTCAACCTCCACCGCAAAAATCCCCAGGTAATTCCCAACCCGGAGCTGGCAACCCTAACTTCAATATCAAGCACAGTTCTCCAGATGGGGAATCAAACCCAGTTCTCCAGATTACAGTCCACCGCTCTTAACCACTCTTAACCACTATACCACACTGGGACAAAATTGGACACCGGAATCACATCCTTTGACCTGGAAGTTCTTCTCCCTACCAGATTTATGTATTTGTAGACTGCCTCTCCAGCACACAGGCCCAAAGCAGTTCACAATTAAGTTCAAAACACTATAGACAGTAATACAGATGGAGAGGGGATTCAAACAGCAACCAGTCCAACTAAGAACAATTCAAACAAACCAGAAGCTGTAAAACAGCAGTGATTTAAAGCAACATCAGTCAATGAAACCTATAATATTACCAAAAGCAGAGAAACTTGAGGAAGTGGAAGAAACAAGTGTACTCTAGGAAAATAAAAGACAGTTGAAATAACACCTTCACCTAGCACTGAAATGAGGTGGCACAGAATGAGGGGTAGACTAGTGGTTTAGGGCGGTGGACTCTAATCTGAAGAACCAGGTTTGATTCCCCACTCCTATAGTAGTTATATTTGTCATAATAATTTGGCTTTCCCCCCTTTTTTAAGGTTTATAAATTTCAGATAGAATATCTTGTAAAGTGCATTTCTGGATGTGTTTTTAATAATCGTATTTTGTAAAATTTGATCACTGAGGAAGGCCCCAAAGGCCAAAACGCAGTGGTCTACTCATAGAATCATAAAGTTGGGACCACCATGGACATCTACTCCAACACCCTGCACAATGCAGGAAATTCACAACTACCTCCCCACACCCCCAGGGACCCCTACATTTACATTTTGTACAACAGTGTTGATTATTTTTGGAACTGCTAATACTGGTGGTTTTATATGTAGCCTATATTCCAGGCCCAGTGTTTTAATCCATTTTATTGAGCACACCTAATAAATATATTACTTTATAAGCATTTTTAGTTTCCAGCTCAACCTTCAGGATAGATGCTCGTTCACATGATACATAACTACAGAAATTACCAATGGAAGAGGTAGTGGTTGTCACCAGCTTAGATGGCTTTATAAAGAATTAGACAGTTCACGGTTATTGGGCTGG
Organism: Euleptes europaea; assembly: GCF_029931775.1. Lineage (NCBI taxonomy): Eukaryota > Metazoa > Chordata > Lepidosauria > Squamata > Sphaerodactylidae > Euleptes > Euleptes europaea. The sequence continues at coordinate 23,260,751 of NC_079329.1, forward strand.
AACCTCCATGTGTAGAGGTAGGATATTTCATGACTGGCTTAATCAACAGAGAAAGGCCATCAGCTCCATGACTGGCCCATGAACTTCCTGGAGGCTGTTCTTAGGAAAGAGAATGCTGACTGAGATCAGTCTTGGTCTGATACATCAAGGCTGTGTTCATGTTTTTCTTAATATTCTAGGGTAATAGCAGCAAAAACTGAAGGTCTTTCAGGAATTATCCTTGGGCATTAATCCAGGGTGTTGGGTGATATCCAGAGAGGAACGATCTTCCATGGCAATGTTCTCATAGCAGGGTGGCTGTTCCAAAGGAGCTGGGTAAACATATGCCTTGTCTACAACCTAAAGAAAAAGATACCAAATTGTTCAACGCTACCATTTTCTTTGTAGAGTTCCTCAGCACACACGTTTCCCCTAAGCAATCATTAGAAGCAATCATTTCTAGTGGAGATTTTTGAAATTAGTGACTTTTGCATGACTCTTAACAAGCTTTTTACTCCCTTGTATGCAAGCTATGCAAGAGACACCACGGTTCTTTCCGCATTCTCATTTTCCTCACTTCTAAATTCCTGATTCTTGGGGTGGGGGGGGTGTCAGTTCCCATGTGTTTTGCTCCCTCTAGTTGTCAATTCAATATCACACAGGTTTAAACCCAGCGTATATGCCATTGGATTTAAACTGCAGGATTTTACTCTGCATGAGAACTTGTTTTATACCGAATTGAACTCTAGAGGGAGCCAAACACACGCAGAACTGAAACAGGAACAAAAAACAGGTATTTAGAAGCAAAGAAAATGAGAATGCAGAAAAGGCCCTTCAGGGCCAGTCAATCTCTCGCAGGGCTGTCAATCTCTCTCAGCTAAATTACCTCACAGGGCTGTTGTAATGATAAATATTGTGTCTTGTGTGTGTAAGGTGCCATCAAGTTGCAGCCGACTTATGGCAACCCCATAAGGTTTTCAAGGCAAGAGACGTTCAGAGGTGGCTTGCCATTGCTTGCCTTTGCAGAGCAACCCTGGACTTCCTTGGTGGTTTCCCATCAAAGTACTAACCAGGGTCGACCCTGCTTAGCTTGTGAGATGTGACAAGATCAGGCTAGCCTAGGCCATACTGGTCAGGATTATGCCTTGTAGAAAAGGTAAAATAAAATAACATTTATATTATACATAAATAATAGACACAAGTCCATCAAGAAATGCAGAAAGTTCTAAAAATCAGATTCCCGTTGAACCCAGAGACTATGTTATTAGGAATTGAACCTGATAACTTGGACAGAAAGGCTGGAGAATTATTTGGCTACATGACAACGGCGGCCAGATTGATACTGGCATCATTGTGGAAATAGGAAGATGTGCCAGACGTGGAAAGATGGCAACAGAAAATGGACGAATTTGTGGTGATGGCCAAGCTGACTAGTTTGTTGAAAGAGAAGACAACTGATGATTTTCAACAAAATTGGGAAGGGTATTTTGACTATTTACAACAAAAGGGATAGCTTGTTAGAAATAAAATTAAGATTATATAAAACTTAATTTAAATAGATGGATTTTATTATATGAAAACAACGTAAAAGACTTTTGAGATGTAAGATGAAATAAGCTCCCCGAAGGAGTACAAATTGTATGAATGTAAGTGTGGTTGTATGTTTGTTTGTTTATATATTGAAAAACTTAATAAAATATTTATTTAAAAAAATAGGCTGGCTGCTTTTCCTGATAATGCATTTTTAACATTAGTTCAAATTTTAATGGTTTCCCTATCAACATCTTCCCTTTCAAAGTAGCAAGACACGCTTCTTGGAGCAATCACATTTGCCGAGACATGACCCAGTTTCTCCCCTGCCAAAACTAACCATACAATGGGTTGGATCTAGCTAGCGTGGTGTAGTGGTTAACAGCAGTGGTCAGGAGTGGAGGACTATAATCTGGAGAACTGGGTTTGATTCCCCACTCCTCCACATGAGCTGCAGACCCTAATCTGGTGAACCAGATTGGTTTCCTCACTCATACACATGAATCCAGCTGGGTGATCTTGGGCTAGTCACAGCTGTCTTAGAGCTCTCTCAGCCCCACCTCCCTCACAGGGTGTCTGTTGTGGGGAGGGGAAGGTGATTGTAAGTCGGTTTGATTCTTCCTTAAGTGGTAGAGAAAGCCGGCGTATAAAAACCAACTCTTCTTCTTTTCTCAATCCACCTTGCCCATTTCACTTCCTTACTGCAACCCCCTGCCTCACATGGCTTTTGTCCTTGGAGATCCCATGATTCCCACAACACTGTTGAGTGGAAGCCCCCAAAGATACCACTGCAATACACCAGACAAGCTGGAGCAAGAGCTCCGTGCGGAAAAAAAACCAAGTATGCAATACACAGTTACCTCGCTATAAGGGGGAGGGTCACTGGCTAGCATCATCGGGGGAGCTGTAGGCAAAGTTCGAACAGCAGATGGAGCTGGAATGGGATGGTTCCTTGTTGGTTCTTGTGGTCTGGGCTGATCTGATTTCTTACACACTTTGCAGCATGCGATCCAAATCACGCAAAGGCAGATTAAGCTGCTTATTGTCCCAAAGATGGCTATTACAGGTCTGGAAGGAGACAAAGAATTGGGACTTTAATGAGATCTCCCAGACCTACGAAGCCCCGTCAAGAATCTCCTCGCGTGCTCTTTTCTTTTGACTCTGCCCCTAATACATAATGATCCGCAACAAAAAGTCAGCAACTATGACCAAAATGGTAAATACTACTTCAAATGTAATAACCTATTAGAAAAGACATATAACTACAACATGAATTTTTTTTTACCTGAAAGAATCAATGCCCTCCAAAATGTTCTATCTTTGATAGCCTTGCTCAGATATTGCAAATTGAGGGCAGAGGCTTCCTTTATTGAGTCAATCCATCTCTTGTTGGGTCTGTTTTCCTGCTGCCCTCAACTTTTCCTAGCATGACTGTCTCTTCCAGTGACTCTTGTCTTCTCATAATGTGACCAAAATATGATAGCCTCAGTTTAGTCATTTTAGCTTCTAGGGTCAGTTCAGGCTTGATTTGATCTATAACCCACTGATTTGGGATTTTGGCAGTCCATGGTATCCATAACACTCTCCTCCAACACCACATTTAAAAGGAATCTCCTCCTATCAGCTTTCTTCAATGTCCAGCTTTCACACCCATACACAGTAATAGGGAATACGATGGCATGAATTAACTTGATTTTGGTGGCCAAATGACACATCTTTACACTTAAGAATCTTTTCTAGCTCTTTCATGGCTGCCCTTCCCAATCTCAATCTCCTTCTGATTTCTTGGCTGCAGTCCCCCTTTTGGTTGATGATGGAGCCAAGGAATAGAAAGTCTTCAACAATTTCCGCCTGCAATATCTGTATCAATTTGAACGGTTACAGATATTGCAGGAGGAGCAATCCTTGTATTAGTTGAGCTGTATACTTCAGACTTGCATGTTGCAAGTCTACTATGTTTCCTAGTAGGTTATTACATTTGAATTAGTATTTACCGTTTTGGTCATAGTTGCTGTCTTTTTGTTGTGGATTTCCAAGTTCAGCACGAGATTGTTTTTGCTAATACATAAGGGTCAACTTTCTGCGACACAAAGAGATAGTTTCTGTAGCCTGTATGAATTAGATGTACCGGCTTATTATGCACAACTTGTTTTGATTCCACCGGCCTTGGAAAGAGGCATAAGAGGCAGGATGCTGTGGAACACCCTCATCCCAGTCCCACTTAAACTGTTCTCTGCTTACCACCCTTCACCCCACCCCATCCCCCATCATATGCTCACACTTTCAAGTTCAACCTTGCAGCTTCAAGACACAGGCCTTTTATGCATGGCTGTTTCCCTCTCCGTCTCCCCTCCGATGACTTGTGGAACCCCCTGCCCCAGGATGTGGGGACGGCGGCCAACTTGGAAGGCTTTAAGAGGGAAGTGGACGTGTTCATGGAGGATAAGGGCTATCCATGGCTACTAGTCAAAATGGATACTAGTCATGATGCATACCTATTCTCTCCAGGATCAGTGGAGCATGCCTATTCTGTAAGGTGCTGTGGAACACAGGCAGGATGGTGCTGCGGCAGTCGTCTTGTTTGTGGGCTTCCTAGAGGCCCCAGGTTGGCCACTGTCATGATGTTAGACATGACCAAGACAGCTGGGCTTGATGGGCCTTGGTCTGATCCAGCAGAGATGTTCATATGTTCTTATGACTTCAGGTCTTGGTGTTGATTATGCATGCCACTTCCGACCGTCAGAAGTCACCTCTTTCACCCACATTTTCACATTTGAGAGGAAACAGGTCTCTGAAAACACAGACTAATTGCGGGAAACGCAGGGGGGGGAGCGAGGCGACCTTTGATGGTCGGAAACGGCATGCATAATCAACACAAAGACCCACAGTCATTGGGGGGAGTTGGTTGACGGTGAGGGAATCATAACTTTCCAGTGAAAACGATTGCCAGGTGAATGTACCATGTTTGAACAGTCTGCCCTATAGACAAACCGAGTCTCCAATAGGTTAGTGCTGCTCTTCCTGTCTGCCACCCAACTCAAGAGCAAGCTATCCAGCTTTGTAAGATTCCTTTCATTTCAACCACTTCTAAACATGTTCGTTAGGAAAATGGATCTTGGCTTACGTAAACCACGCTGGCTGTCCATTCCTGGGTACGTCATGTCTTGTATAACAGCAAGTGTCAAGACAGCAGAAACCATCGACACACCTTGGAAAGGGAGAGACACAAATGTCTGAAAGAAGAGACAATTCTATGACTGCAACATAGGTGATAAATAAAACATTTAATAAGGTTGAAGGCAATTTATAAGGGAATTTATAGAGGTATATAAGATATACATATGTTTAAGACATTTGATAGAAGACATGGCACTTGATTTTTTTCTTCTTTTTAAAGTTCAGTTGATGTGAAGGTATAGTGGAGGAAACATATTTTCTCTCTTCTAAGAGAATCATGAAGTGGAGTGATGTTTTGAATGATACAAGATCTAGTAATATTTTTTGTTCATTTTTTAAATTTAAATTACATGGAAGTTCAGAGATTGATGTATATTATATCTTTCCCCCCCTCTTTCCTCCCTCCTTTTCCTTTCTGTACCCCTCTTATATAAAATAAATTTAAAAAGAGACAATACATCACATGTACCACTTGACGGCATTTGTAGACAGAGCTACATAGAAACTGGTGGTGGTTTGCTGTTAACTCCTTTCTCTTCTCCTACCCCATCCATCTTTCTCCCTGCCAAGCCTCTGTGGACCAGATATCCTCACTGATTCATTTCTGCCCTGATTCATGTCTGGAAATTTTGGGGGTGGGGCCTGAGGAGGGCGGGGTTTGGGAAGGGGAGGGACTTCAATGCCATAGAAGCCAATGGCCAAAGCAGCCATTTTCTCCAGGTGAACTGATCTCTGTTGGCTGGAGATCAGTTGTAATAGCACAAGATCTCCAGCCACAAATTTATAAGCTTCTCCTAAAATATGATACTGAAGAAGAACAGGTGAAAATAAATATGATAAAGTGGATGCAAAATTTTGGAGAAATGATCAACATGGAATTATGGGGAAAACTTTGCACTTCCGAATTGAAATATACTGTCTGCCAAGAAGTGAAAGAAAACTGGTATAAAACCTTTTATAGATGGTATTTGACTTCTAATATGCTTTCCCAGATGACAACTCCAGGGAAAAAAGGTGCATGTTGGAAATGTCAAGTGACAGACGGCTCTTATTTTCATGTTTGGTGGACATGTCCAAAATTACAACTATATTGGAAAAGAATTCATCGAGAACTACAGTTGATATTAGACATGAAGTTTACTTTTGACCCCAAATTTTATTTACTCAGTATAGTTCCGCCAAATTTACCTCCGAAATCGCATGACGTTTTTAAATATGCTACAACAGCTGCAAGAACGGTGTTAGCAAGAACCTGGAAACAAACTCACACTCCTGAAATAGATGATTGGAAAGAAAAACTCTTGGAATATGCAAGTATGGCCAAAATGACTTTTGAATTAAATCCTAAATTCAGCGAATCTACTGAGCAATTTGAGGAGAAATGGGCGTCTTTTTATATTTATATAAAATCTAGTTAATTTGAACGAAGTATATAAACTATGTACTATATTCTCTTACTCTAATTAACTGCTAAGCAATATATGAACTTTTAGATATTAGAAACCAGCCTGACACAAGTATAACAAACCAAAGATATTCTGTAACTATGTTTTATTCAGAAATCATTTATAACACTGTATTGTTTTTATAAATTTAGCGTTTACCCCTTCCCTTTTTTCCTGTACCCTCTAATTATATAAATTAAAAAAAAATATTTTAAAAAAGATCTCCAGCCACCACCTGGAGGTTTATGAACTTCAAATTTTATGTGGGTATTAACATTCATGCCCCATTTTTATAGTTATAAACAACCACCAAACAATACAGCATGGAGCAAAACCCAAAATCTGAGTACTACTCTTAAACAAAAAAGGCTTAATACAGCCTGAAATGGTCTGGTAACAGACTCTAATAACAGCACAACTCAAGGTCTGTGGGCAGCCACCCCGTGTGTGAGTTGCATCTCTAGCGCCTGAGGGAAACTTATTGCAGGTTCAATCAGAATGTGGCAACCTCGAAGGGAAGCGCTCCTCTGGGTGCAGAAAGGACCCAGGTGATGATCCAAAATCAAGTTGAGGTAGAATAAATGCAGATAGAGGACATGAGACCAGTCGTATCATGTTTTGGTGAGCTGATGAAATGACTATTCATTTAAAATGACTATTCATGGTCCCAATGCAAGTGGAGAAAGTCAAACAAATCCCATCCCCCTCACTCATCTGCTCCTTCATTCCTTCATTTGCATAGCCATCAGCAATAGTCGTTTGCATAGCTAAGCCGCAGCTGGGATTCTGCAGGCTTCATTCAGTGAATGCTTCGATGCAGGGGCGGAGCAAATACAAAAGGTTGTGTTATAGGGGCTCTTAAGAAATGTGAAGCAGGTATGAGCTGGCTTCACAGTGACATCTGGAATGATGGTTCAGCATGAAGAAATAAAAAAAACATGCGGGGCACTTCAGCCTGGAACATGCTGCTAATTACCAAGCATAAACGGCCACTGTATGAAATGCCAAAATCCACTTGAAAACGATCATTAAAGTGCATTGAAAGTGGATTGAAAGTGCATTATTCAGCATATGTGAAAGTGCCCTATAGGTGGACTGGGCCTGTGGGGGATGTTTCACACAGACGAGTCACCAGATAATGCTGCAGTCGACCAATGACAAGCATAGACTTGGGACCGGTTTGAAATCTGACCAGAACATGCTCGGGCTCTGAGTTTCAAAACCATCTCTTGAAATCGGATTGTTGATGACCGTCATAAAGGACTGTTCACAGGATGTCATTTGCCACCCAAACAAATGCTTTATGTGCCTTATTTTTCTTGCATTTAAATAGTTTTCCTCAGTTTGGAAGCTAATTTGCATGGACATCATGCTATGCACCCCGGATACGAAGGGACTTTGAGGCGCCAGCCTGCCAATCGGCTCTTTCTGCCAGTCCTCAGCAACGTTGAACTTCTGAACCTGAAAACTGATGGACAGCTCGGCTCACAAATCCCTGGAGGATGAGGGTGACCCCTTTGCGGGCCCATAAAATCGAACCCCCTGTCCCAACGTTCACCAAACTTCGGTGTTCGTCTAAGAGGAGAGTCCCTTGCAGCTATGCTGCAAATCTGGGGCTCTACCTCCAAAAATGCCTCCAGAGGCACTTCGAAAAATTGCCATAGACTATAATTGCCCAAATTTTTCAGTAAATCCGGAAATAAGCTGAATACTGATATTTACCAGTATGGGTATTCGGCTTATTCCAGGTTTACTGAAAAAAATCGGGCCCAATAAACCCAAACCTAAAATGTCCCGATTTCCCCCCCCACAACTTTACTCCCTGCCCCTTTTCTCAACTGCTTCCCCTCTGGAACATTAGTCTTTCCTAGGGTTGCCAACCTCCAGGTGGTGGCTGGAAATCTCCCACTATTACAACTGATCTCCAGGTGATAAAGATCAGTTCCCCTGGAGAAAATGGCCACTTTGACAATTGGACTCTATGGCATTGAAGTCCCTCCCCTCTCCAAACCCCACCCTCCTCAGGCTCCACCCCCAAAATCTCCAGGTATTTCCCAGCCTGGAGCTGGCAACCCTAGTCTTTCCACTTTGAGCCATTACTTGTGATGCAACACATTCCTGGGTACCCGGCAAAAACACAAGAACTCACGTGTTGGATCCGCAATCAATAACGATGGGTGAAACCTAGAAAGAGAGATTGAGATTCAGTCTGAATGACTGGAAAGGCAGATCAGAAAGAGGCGAATTCTATTGTTAACATTCCTGATAAATGGGTCCTTTAGGTGGTAAATGAATTTGGAGTGGTAGAGTGATGGGATGTTAGTTTAGAAACGTCCCACCAATAACCAATCTGTGGAAGAGCTGGATTTAAGGAGAAAGCTTAAGGGATGTTCTTCTATGAGTTATGCAGAATAAGCAAACTTTTCTGAGACCGCATGTGAGGTAGAACCCTGTAACGGTAGAGTGGGCTGCAACAAAAGCCATTTTTTTAATACTGTCTCCATGCGGAAAAGCTCCCTGGACATAAAGAGCTATAACATCAAGCAGGAAGGTTTTATCCCTCCTCACAAGCGCAATAGGCAGTACATATTTGAAATTCTCCAAAATCGAAACTGGTCACCGGAAGTTAATTAAGTCTAAAGAATTCAAAGTATAAACACTCCATCCAAAATCCAGATTTCAAGTCACGTTATAAATTCAAAGTTTCTCAGTCCTAGATTGGCATGACATATTTTGAATATCTGCAAATAGTAATTTCAGTTTTAATTGTAATTACCCCAGGCTCTTTTGAACTAGTCATAAAGAGAGAGAAATGCCTCATCCTTCTCTTTGGGCCATAGCTGATCTGCATTACAAAATGTCTCACAATTACTTTGGAAGAACATTTCTTCACTAGTTTCCCTGTGGTTTGAAGCTGATGGCTCTTTTTCCTGTCCCTGGAGGGAATTTGAAAGAAAAATAATTCTTCCACCTTAACGTACACAGAAGAAGAGTTGGTTTTTATACCCAGCTTTTCTCTACTGAAAGGAGTCTCAAAGCAGCTTGCAAAAAAGCACTTTCCATTCCACTCCCACAACTGGCACCTTGTGAGGAAGTTCAGGAGGGGCTGAGAGAATGGTGACTGGCCCAAGATCACCCAGCTGGCTTCATGTGGAGGAGCGGGGAATTACCCGGTCCCCCAGATTAGAGTCAGTCCACCACTCTTAACCACTATACCATGCTGGCTTTCTTAATGTTTCTTATGCACCGGAGGTTTTGCCTTGGATTTGCGGCTCAATAGATGCCCATTTTCCCCATCCGAATTCTCAAAACTCTGCATGAAGGCTTACTTTTGAGTTTTGAGAATTCGGAAGGGGAAAATGGGCATCTATTGAGCGGCAAATCCAAGGCAAAACCTCCCGTGCATAAATGGCCTAACTGGATCCTCCCAATCCTGACTCTTGCCCAGACCAGACCCCCGCCATTTATTTAGGTCTCTTACCTCCCGGTACAAAGCAGAGATGTAAGCCAAAAGAGCTTCTGCATGGATTAACCATAACGCTGCCATCCTTCTTTTCCAGGAGTTCAGGAGCCTCGGCTACATTTGACTTCACTTCCTGGGAGAAAGGCTTTATCTCGTTCGCCACCCTCTGGACTTTGCCCTGTGAGAGATTAGGGGTGGGAAATTTTGCCCAGCCCTACACTTCTTCCAGAGACGTCACTACCAGGAAGAGGAAGCCTTTTCATGTAGGAGGTACGGCCAGGTGATGGTGCGGACAGCATGGAATTAGTAGGAAGGACTAACTCATTGGTTTTATAACCTGCCAGGCACTTGGTCTTGGTGAGGGGAGGGGGGGTCCACTCTGCTATTCACTGTTCTATTCTGCTATGTTTGCTTTTTTAAACTATCCCTTTCAACCTTTTCACCACAGCAGAAACATTTACATTTATGCCACACAGCTATGAGATGTGAAACTGCCTTATTCTGAGCCAGACCTTGGCCCATCGAGATCAGCATCATCTACTCTGACTGGCAGCACCTCTCCGGGGTCTCGGGCAAAGGTCTTTGACACCTCCCATTACCTGGTCTTTTGAACGGGAGACGTCGGGGATTGAACCGGGGACTTTCTGCATGCCATAGCTCCTCTCCCTGGTAATGGTGAATCTTTAATGGTATCCTCCGTATCTCCGTAGGCTTGGGGTGGCTGCTCTGATCTCAGCCTCTACCTGATTAGTGCCACTCCCTGATAGGAGCAACGCATGAATGCTTCATGTGGGGGAAGGAACCTTTGAATGCATTTTCTACCTATGGCCAGTCTAAAGTTATGGATAGTTACAGAGGGGAGACAAGTTGGTCTTCAGCAGAACAACTAAATTGAAATCATTGTAGCACCTTAATATCCCTCTAAAGACCAGACAAACTGTTGGGTTATGAGGGCTTCGTTATGCTCAAATCCTTGTTTTGACCTGGATTTTGGCAGCACGAAGTCCTTCACTCCAAGACAAACATTGTCTGCATGCTTTGCTTGTGAGCATCCTGCCAGACCCTTCCTGGAAAGAGAATAATGTTTCACTGTAGAGAGCCCCAAAATTTATGGCATCTCATCATTCGATATATATTCTTGCACCAGCAGTATACCTTTATTTGTTAGAAATAAACAGCCACAGGAGGGCATTTACACAGGCTAGGTGCTCAGCCTTACCATCTGCAATGCTAGAGGGGAAATTTAAGAAGACTCCCAGGGCAAAGAGACCTTGCCCCTGTAAGTCTGGGGATATGGAAACTACCAACACGTCCTTTTCAGTCGTAACTTCTATACGACAGTTTGGACCAAGATCATTGTACCACTGATGAGAAGAAGGAGTTGGTTTATTATATGCCGACTTTCTCTACGTTTTAAGGAGAATCAAACTGGCTTACAATCACCTTCCCTTCCCCTCCCCACAATAGACACCCTGTGAGGTAGATGGGGCTGAGAGAGCTGTGACTAGCCCAAGGTCACCCAGCTGGCTTCATGTGTAGGATTAGGGAATCCAACCCGGTTCACCAGATTAGCCTCCACAGCTCGTGTGGAGGAGCGGGGAATCAAACCCTGATCTCTAGATTAGAGTCCACCTCTCCGAACCACCGCTCTTAACCACTACACCACACTGGCTCTCCAAGAAAATGAGTGTTGGTAGAGAAGGAGGATGGACTAATAAGCGTCTGATTGAAGATAATCCTCTGATTACAGCTCAGGAGGCAAAATACCACACAGCTGCAGTGAAGATATGACGACTGAAATGTGCAAGTTGGCTGTTTTAGATTAAGAATGTAAATTCAACGTTTGTATACTATTTGTGTTTTATCTGGCTTAAAGCCGCAGACAAATATGATGATGAAGATGATGATGATGATGATCATCATCATCATCATCATCATGATGTTTCATAGTAACCGCCACATGTACCAATGCCTCTTTCAGAAGTTCTCCTTGGAGGTTGGGACAGGAAAGGCCTTCTACAGAGCAAACCTACGGCTTCTGTACAACATCAAGAAAAAGATACCAAAGGATTCTTCGCTCCCATTTTCTACAGGAAATAGTTCTGTACATTTTTGTTTTTATTTTTGCCCTGTCTTAACTTCTAGGAATTTTCAAGGAAAGAGATTTGCGTACTAGCTAGACACAAGGATCTTGTCATCAGATCTCTGGGCAAGAGTTTGGCTCCTTTGCAAGCGAGCGAAGCAGGAGAGGCCTGGTGTGGTTTCACGGGATAGGACTGGAAAGATACGAGTTCAAATCTCTCTCCACCAAGAAGCTCATCGAGTGACTTTGGACCAATCCTTCTGCCTCAGCCTGAACAATTTCATTTGGAGATTGAGAGCCAATAAGTAATGATTATAATACATATTACAATAAGTAATGATTATAATACATACAATCCCTGTGGCGCAGAGTGTTAAGCTGCAGTACTGCAGTCCAAGCTCTGCTCACAACCTGAGTTCGATCCCAATGGAAGTTGGTTTCAGGTAGCCGGCTCAAGGTTGACTCAGCCTTCCATCCTTCCGAGGTTGGTAAAATGAGTACCCAGCTTGCTGGGGGTAAAGGGAAGACGACTGGGGAAGGCACTGGCAAACCACCCCATGAATAAAGTCTGCCTAGGAAACATCGGGATGTGACGCCACCCCATGGGTCAGGAATGACCCGGTGCTTGCACAGGGGACCTTTGTGTGTGTGTAGCCATGAAGTTGTAGCCGACTGGACCTTTACCTTTTTATAATACATATTTCAGGGTGTTTGTGCATTTTGATATTTGTATATTATTTACATGGCTCCACATTTTAACGAGGTACATCCCTACGTTTGTGCTGCTGATAGTGGATCTTTGACAGAAGAGTGTTTCTCCTACATGAAGAGACTGGAAACCTCCAGTAGGAATGAAGCAGAGGTAGGATACTTGAACTTAAAAAAAATGGATTTTAAAGTGAGCAGGGCTAGTCTACAATAATAAGTATGGTTGAAAGAAGGGCAGATAGGACAGCTTGTATCCTGACTTTTCCTGACTTCTTTTACGCTATAACCTAAATTTTATGGACCTCTATCAATACAGGAGAGGAGCCACAACCTCTTCTGTTAGAGTTGCCAACCTCAAGGTACTATTTACAAGTAAGATTGGATTGCAATAATAGTTATGTTATCATTGGTTTGTTATAAATAGCCATAGTGATTGCTTTATTCTTGACTAACCTCAAGGTACTAGCTGGAGATCTCCTGCTATTACAACTGATCTCCAGCTGATAGAGATCAGTTGACCTGGAGAAAATGGCAGCTTTGGCAAATTGGACTCGATGGCATTGAGTTCCCTCCCCTCCCCAAACCCTCCCCTCCTCAGGCTCTGCCTTAAAAACCTTCTTCCAGTGGTAAAGAGGGACCTGGCAACCCCTTCTGTATGATCGCAAGTGCATAATCTCTTCTTACCTTTCTGTGGGGTGAAGGGTACCTGGATATCGGCCAGGGATCCTGGAGGGGTTGGTTGTTGTTGTTGTTGTTTTGCCTTCTTCATGGCATGGAGTAGGGGCCAGTGGGGGTATGGGGGGACGTAGTATCATTTACATACATACATAAGCACTGCCAAGTCACAACCAACTTATGGCAACCACGGGCAAGTAAGAAGCAGAAGTGGTTGATCATTGCCTTCCTCTGTAGAGTCTTCCTTGGTGATCCCTAGGGCTTCCAGGTCCCTCTTCACCACCATTGGGAGGTTTTTAGGGTTGAGCCTGAGGAGGGCAGGGTTTGGGGAGGGGAGGGACTTCAATGCCATACAGTCCAATTGCAAAAGCGACCACTTCCTCCAGGTGAACTGATCTCTGTTGGCTGAAGATCAGTTGTAAAAGCAGGAGATCTCCAGACAGTACCTGGAGGTTGGCAACCCTAGTTGTCCCCTATCCAAGTACTGACCCTGCTTAGCTTGCAAGATCTTATGAGATCTAGCTATACCATGCCGCCTTCCCTCCCCCTTTTAGTTAACAGATAAATAATTCTAAGTAACTCATTCTGATGAAGGAGTTCCACGGCACAAAGGGCTAAATTGTTTGGGCTTGTTCGTTTAATGAAAATAATGATAAAGGGGATTTCATGGAAGTTAATATTAAGAACAGTTTAGAGAGTTGGGTGTACTGATAAATTTTTCCTCCTTCCATGATAACTCTAGAAGTTGTTGATGTTTAAACCTTATAGACATTTTTGTCATTTAGACTCTTGTGTGAGCAAATTACCATTCTGACAGACCTATGATTGGTGTTATTAGTTTACATCTAGCCACACAGGATATAAGGCATATATGGTGTCTTTATTTTAAAAAAAATATATTCTTAAAAATTTTGTTAAAAATTCAGCTGTAGTAATTATATTTGTCATATTAATTTGGCTCTTCTCCCTCCCCTCTTTTTAAGGTTTATAAATTTATGATATCATACCTTGTAAAGTGCATTCTTGGATGTGTTTTTAATACTCATGTTTTGTGTAATTTGACCACTGAGGAAGGCTCAAAAGGCCAAAACATGTGTGGTCTACTGGTCATTTTTACATTTTGTACATCATCAACAGTGTTGATTATTTTTGGAACTGTTTATACTGGTGGTTTTATGTGTAGACTATATTCCAGGCCCAGTGTTTCAATCCATTTTATTTTGTACACCTAATAAATATATTACTTTATAAGCATTTTTAGTTTCCAGCTCAACTTCCAGGATAGATGCTCCTTCACATGATACATAACTATATAGAAATTACCAGTGGAAGAGGTAGTGGTTGTCACCAGTTTAGATGGCTTTATAAAGAATTAGACCATTCACAGGAGATTGGGCTGGAACCTTCATGTGTAGAGGTAGGATATCTCATGACTGGTTTAATCAACGGAGAAAGGCCATCAGCTCCATGACTGGCCCATGAACTTCCTGGAGGCTGTTCTTAGGAAAGAGAATGCTGACTGAGATCAGTCTTGGTCTGATACGTCAAGGCTGTGTTCATGTTTTTCTTCATGTTGTAGGGTAACAGCAGCAAAAATTGAAGGTCTTTCAGGAATTATCCTTGGGCATTAATCCAGGATGTTGGGTGATATCCAGAGAGGAACGATCTTCCATGGCAATGTTCTCATAGCAGGGTGGCTGTTCCACAGGAGCTGGGTAAACGTATGACTTGCCTACAACCTAGAGAAAAGGATACCAAATTGTTCAACGCTACCATTTTCTTTATAGAGTTCCTCAGCACACACGTTTCCCCTAAGCAATCATTAGAAGTTTCTAGTGGAGATTTTTGAAATTAGTGACTCTTACATGACTCTTATCAAGCGTTTTACTCCCTTGCGTGCAAGCTATGCAAGAGACACCACGGTTCTTTCCGCATTCTTCTTTTCCTCACTTCTAAATTCCTGATTCTTGGGGCGGGGGTCAGTTCCCATATCTTTTGCTCCATCTAGTGGTCTATTCAATATCACGCAGGTTTAAACCCAGCGTATATCCCATTGGATTTAAACTGCAGGATTTTACTCTGCATGAGAACTTGTTTACCAAATTGAACTCTAGAGGGAGCAAAACACACGCAGAACTAAAACAGGAACAAAAAACAGGAACTTAGAAGCAAGGAAAATGAGAATGCAGAAAAGGCCCTTCAGGGCCAGTCAATCTCTTGCAGCTACATTACCTCACAGGGCTGTCATAATGATAAATTCTGTGCCTTGTGCATGTAAGGTGCCATCAAGTTGCAACTGACTTATGGCAACCCCGCAAGGTTTTCAAGGCAAGAGATGAGCAGAGGTGGTTAGCCATTGCTTGCTTTTGCAGAGCATCCCTGGACTTCCTTGGTGGTTTCCCATCCAAGTACTAACCAGGGCCTATGCCTTGTAGAAAAGGCAAAATAAAATCACATTTACATAATACATAAATAATAGGCTGGCTGCTTTTCCTGATACTGCATTTTTAACATTAGTTCAAATTTAAATGGTTTTCCTATCAACATCTTCCCTTTCAAAGTAACAAGGCTACGCTTCTTGGAGCAATCACATTTGCCGAGACATGACCCAATTTCTTCCCTGCCAAAACTAACCATACAATGGGTTGGATCTAGCTAGTGTGGTGTAGTGGTTAACAGCAGTGGTCAGGAGTGGAGGACTATAATCTGGAGAACTGGGTTTGATTCCCCACTCCTCCACATGAGCTGCGGACCCTAATCTGGTGAACCAGATTGGTTTCCTCACTCATACACATGAATCCAGCTGGGTGACCTTGGGCTAGTCACAGCTCTCTTAGAGCTCTCTCAGCCCGACCTCCCTCACAGGGTGTCTGTTGTGGGGAGGGGAAGGTGATTGTAAGTCGGTTTGATTCTTCCTTAAGTGGTAGAGAAAGCCAGCATATAAAAACCAACTCTTCTTCTTTTCTCAATCATCTTGCCCATTTCACTTCCTTACTGCAACCCCCTGCCTCACATGGCTTTTGTCCTCGGAGATCCCATGATTCCCACTACACTGTTGAGTGGAAGCCCCCAAAGATACCACTGCAATACACCAGACAAGCGGGAGCAAGAGCTCCGTGCGGAAAAAAACCCAAGTATGCAATACACAGTTACCTCGCTATAGGGTGGAGGGTCACTGGCCAGCATCATCGGGGAAGCTATAGGCAATGTTGGAACAGCAGATGGAGCTGGAATGGGATGGTTCCTTGTTGGTTCTTGTGGTCTGGGCTGGTCTGAGTTCTTACACGCTGTGCAGCATGTGATACAAATCACGTAAAGGCAGACGAAGCTGGCTAATGTCCCAAAAATGGCTATTACAAATCTGGGAGGAGACAAAGAATGGAGACTTTCACATGATCTCCCAGATCTCCGAAGCCCCATCAAGAATCTCCTCGCATGCTTTTTTCTGCTGACTCTGCTGCTAATACATAATCATCCACAACAAAAAAGACAGCAACTATGACCAAAATGGTAAATAGTAATTCAAATGCAATAACCTACTAGAACACACATATGATTACAACATGCAAGTCTGAAGTATAAAGCTCTACTAATACATAGATTGCGCCACCTGCAATATCTGTAACAGTTCAAATTGATACAGATATTGCAGGCGGAGCAATCCCTGTATTAGTAGAGTTGTATACTTCAGACTTGCATGTTGTAATCCTATGTGTTTTCTAGTAGGTTATTGCATTTGAATTAGTATTTACCATTTTGGTCATAGTTGCTGTCATTTTTGTTGTGGATTTCCAAGTTCAGCACGAGGTTGTTTTTGCTAATACATAAGGGTCAACATTCTGCGCCACAAAGAGATAGTTTCTGTAGCCTGTATGAATTAGATGTACCGGCTTATTATGCACAACTTGTTTTGATTCCACCGGCCTCGGGAAGAGGCATAAGAGGCAGGATGCTGTGGAACACTCTCATCCCAGTCCCACTTAAACTGTTCTCTGCTTACCACCCTCTGCCCCGCCCCCCATCATTTGCTCATCTTTTCAAGTTCAACCCCGTAGCTTCAAGACACAGGCCTTTTATGCATGGCTGTTTCCCTCTCTGTCACCCCTCCGATGACTTGTGGAACTCCCTGCCCCAGGATGTGGTGATGGTGGCCAACTTGGAAGGCTTTAAGAGAGGAGTGGACGTGTTCATGGAGGAGAGGGCTATCCATGGATACTAGTCATGATGCATACCTATTCTCTCCAGGATCAGAGGAGCAGGCCTATTCTGTTAGGTGCTGTGGAAGACAGGCAGGATAATGCTGCGGCAGTCGTCTTGTTGATGGGCTTCCTAGAGGCACCTGGTTGGCCACTGTGTGAACGGACTGCTGGACTTGATGGGCCTTGGTCTGATCCAGCAGGGCTGTTCTTATGTTCTTATGACTTTGAGTCTTTGCGTTGATTATGCATGCTGTTTCCAACTGTCAGAGGTCACCTTGCTCTCCCCCTGTGTATCGCCCACATTTTGATATTTGAGATAAAACAGGTTTATTTGAGATAAAACATGGGCAAAATATGGAGAAATGCAGGGGGAGAGTGAGGCGGTCAGAAACGGTCAGAAATGGCATGCATAATCAACACAAAAACCCGCAGTGGTCAGAGGGGTGACGGTGAGGGGAAAAAAGAACTTTCCAGTGAAAACGATTGCCAGGTGAACGTACCATGCTTGAACAATCTGCCCTATGGAAAACTGAGTCTCCAATAGGTTCATGCTGCTCTTCCTGTCTGCCACCCAATTCGAAAGCAAGCTATCCAGCTTTGTAAGATTCCTTTCATTTCAACCACTTCTAAACATGTTCGTTAGGAAAATGGATCTCAGCTTACATAAACCACGGCAGCTTTTCATCCTTGGGTACGTCATGGTTTGTATAACAGCAAATGTCAAGACAGCAGAAACCATCGACACACCTTGGAAAGGTAGAGACACAAATGTTTGAAAGAAGAGACAATACATCACATGTACCACTTGATGGCATTTGTAGACAGAGTATATAGAAACTGGTGGTGGTTTGCTGTTGACTCCTTTCTCTTCTCCTACCTCATCCATCTTTCTCCTTGCCAAACCTCTGTGGACCAAATATCCAAATATCCTCACTGATTCATTTCTGCACTGATTCATGTCTGAAGATTTTGGGGGTGGGGCCTGAGGAGGGCAGGGTTCGGGGAGGGACTTCTATGCCATAGAGTCCAATGGCCAAAGCGGCCATTTTCTCCAGGGGAACTGATCTCCATCGGCTGGAGATCAGTTGTAATAGCAGAAGGTCTCCAGCCACCACCTGGAGGTTGTCAACCCTACAGACAGGTGGAGTCAGTCAACCCATTCTTAACAGCCAGCATGGTGTAGTGGTTAAGAGCAGTGGACTCTAAGCTACTGGGTTCAATTCCTGTTCTTCCACTTGAAGCCTGATGGGTGACCTTGGGCCAGTCACAGTTCTTTCTGAACTCTCTCAGCCCATGCGGAGGCAAGCAATGGCAAACCACCCCTGAACATGTCCCTTGCCTTGAAAACCCTATGGGATCGCCGTAAATCATCTGTGACTTGACAGCACACACACACACACAACCCATTTTCTTAGAGGAATTTCACAATTGGAGGCTTTGAGGGGTCCACCACACAGATCCAAAGCAGCCTGGTTCATCAGTCCCAAATTTGTCTTGTCGTTGCTGGTTGTCAGAAGTGGGCCTTGGATGAAAAAGACGTCATGAAGCTGCCAACCAATATGGAAGCAGGTGCTTTCACACATGCTGAATAATACACTTTCAATCCATTTTCAATGCACTTGCAGCTGGATTTTACTAGCCATTTATGGAGAGTCGATTCTGCTCCTTGCTCAATGCTGATTTTTTAAATCCGACCTTTAAAATGACTATTCATGGTCCCGATGTAAGAGGAGAAAGTAAAACAAATTCCACACACCCCCATTCGCCTGCTCCTTCGTTCCTTCTTTTGTATATCAATCAATAATTTATTTGCAGTCATAGACCAGCTAATAAGACAAATGTGCATAGTTAAATAGCATAGGATAAAAACAAATACAAAATAGATTTGCTATTAAAATGGTTAAATAGTTAAAAATGGTTAAAAATGGCAAGATTATCAAGGTCCATAACTAATTATTATCTGAGGAAATGCTAAATGTGGGTAAAATTAGAATGTTTGATAATATCCTCCCCATGACGCAGAGTGGTAAGCTGCAGTACTGCAGTCAAAAGCTCTGCTCACGATCTGAGTTCGATCCCAAAGGAAGTTGGTTCCAGGCTCAAGGTTGACTCAGCCTTCCATCCTTCCATCCGAGGTCGGTAAAATGAGTACCCAGCTTGTTGGGGGTAAAGGGAAGATGACTGGGGAAGGCACTGGCAAACCCCCCATAAACAAAGTCTGCCTAGAAAACATCGGAATGTGACGTCACCCCATGGGTCAGGAATGACCCGGTGCTTGCACAGGGGACTTTTACCTTTAAAACTAGAAGGAAAAATAAACAAACATGTATTCAAACTGCAAGATCAAGCAGTATTCATTCTCTATTTCCTTAGCTATTGTAGGTTCTTAAGCACACTCTGCCTGATTTTAATTGCTAGCCAATTAAACCTGGCCAATTAAACCAATTAAATTTTGCTAGCCAAAGCAAACCTGGCCATGCTTGCAGACATGTTATCCATTGTATCCGATAGGAGGAGCTATAAACGTCGCTTTCTTAAAGGTCTAGGGCGGTCCACTAATAATGGGATCAATGTGCTTGTACAAATGTGATCATAAAGATTACACTCAAATAGCACGTGTTCAGTGATTTCAAGAGCTAAGCTGCAGCTGGGATTCTGCATGCTTCCTTCAGTGAATGCTTCGATGCGGGGGTGGAGCAAATAACAAAAGGTTGCGTTAAAGGGGCTCTTAAGAAATGTGAAGCAGGTATGTGCCAGCTTCCCGGTGACGTCTAGAATAACGGTTCAGCGTGAAGAAATAAAAAAAAAAATATGCGGGGCACTTCAGCCTGGAACATGCTGCTAATTACCAAGAATAAAAGGCCACTGTGTGAAATGGCAAAACCCACTTGAAAACGATCATTAAAGTGGATTGAAAGTGCATTATTCAGCATGTGTGAAAGTGCCCTATGTGTGGACTGGGCCTGTGGGGGGTGTTTTACACAGATGAGACATCATATAATGCTGCAGTCGACCAATGACAAGAATAGACTTGGGACCGGTTTGAAATCTGACCAGAACATGCTCGGGCTCTGAGTTTCAAAACCATCTCTTGAAATCGGATTGTTGATGACCCTCATAAAGGACTGTTCACAGGATGTCATTTGCCTCCAAAACAAATGCTTTATGTGCCTTATTTTTCTTGCATTTAAATAGTTTTCCTCAGTTTGGAAGCTAATGTGCTTGGACATCATGCTATGCACCCCAGATACGAAGGGACTTTGAGGCGCCAGCCTGCCAATCGGCTCTTTCCGCCAGTCCTCAGCAATGTTGAACTTCAGAACCTGAAAACCGATGGACAGCTCAGCTCACAAATCCCTGGAGGATGAGGGTGACCCCTTTGCCGGCCCATAAAATCGAACCCCCTGTGCCAACGTTCACCAAACTTCAGTGTCCATCTAAGGAGAGTCCCTTTAAGCTACCCTGCTAATTTGGGGGCTCTACCTCCAAAAATGCCCCCACAGGAGGTTTGAAAAATCCCCATAGTCTATAATGGGCCTGAATTTTTCAATAAACCTGGAAATAAGCCGAATACTAATATTTACCAGTATTTACTAATATTTGGCTTATTCCAGGTTTACTGAAAAAAATCGGGGCCAATAAACACAAACCCGAAATTTACTGAATTTTTTTTAATACAACTCTACTCCCTACCCCTTTTCTCAACTGCTTCCCCTTTGGAACATTAGTCTTTCCTAGGACGTCAATAGGATTCTTAACTGTCAAGAGAGACAGTTTATCTTTCTCTTTATCTTTCTCTTCAAAACCTTGGCCCCCAGCGGCCTCAACACGGACTTCGACTTGTCCTGTTTCTTGTAGCTACTCTGCCACTTTAACATTTGCGGTTGCATCAGCCCACAGCTGAAAGTATTTCAGCTAGCAGTCAAACTTACTCTTTCACTCCGAAGAAATTTTTGGCAAACCTACAGGTGCTTTCAAAAGTTTCCTTTGCACTCAGAATTCTTTGCTCCTCTGGTAAGATTCTTCTACGTTATTTCCTTGTAACCATATCCTTAGTATGAGATTTATAATGCCTGGGTTTTGTCATATTTTAGAAATGCTTTGATCTCAGTGAAGTCCTGTTGTTGCGGTCTCTGCTACATTGAAGCAGTAGGTAAGCGAATCGTGTCAGTTTCATGCCGTCTATGTGAAACTTAAACCATTGGTGACTATTATGTATCCTCGTATCTCGGGTTTCATTTTCAAGTTTGTAATTTATTGTTATTAACCTTAGATGTGCACTGCACTTGAATGGAATTCACCAATTTAAAGTGGTCCCTTTAAATTTCATTGGGTCAGCAAGCTGATGAAGATATTCGAAACGCGTCCTTGCTACCTTGCCACGGATTTGACCACGAACTTTTGCCTTTGATTTACATTGACCACGAACTCTTGCATTTGATTTTCATTATTACAGTGTACTAATCTTTCTTCACGATCATATGGGATTCCACAATGTGGGATTATACCTTGTTTATGTAATGATATAAGCACTAGTGGCTGTATTGAATGTTTAGCATATATTGCTCCTTATGTGTGTTTTTATTTTTATTTTTTGGCTCTTAAGCCCTGCGAGGCAGATGGTGTGAAGTAAACACTTGTCCATACAGATATTTTAGGTTTTGGTTATATATTAATAATCACTTGAACTCATAAGTACTGGTATTGTTTCTTTATTTCATACTGATTATTTTGATACTTTCAGAGCCAGGAGCTGCCACCTCTCAACAGTTTCTACTAAATTCAGCGCAGGTTTATATATTTCTCTAACCTCCAGGTGGTGGCTGGAAATCTCTCACTATTACAACTGATCTCCAGGCGATAAAGATCAGTTCCCCTGGAGAAAATGGCCACTTTGACAATTGGCCTCTATGGCATTGAAGTCCCTCCCCTCTCCAAACCCCACCCTCCTCAGGCTCCACCCCCAACATCTCCAGGTATTTCCCAACCTGGAGCTGGCAACCCTAGTCTTTCCACTTTGAGACATTACTTGTGATGCAACATCATAGCTCTGAGGGAGCCTATCATTCCTGGGTACCCGGCAAAAACAGAAGAACTTACCTGTAGGATCCGCAATCAGTAACGAACGGTGAAACCTAGAAAGAGATAGATTCAGTCAGAATGACTGGAAAGGCAGATCAGAGAGAGGCGAATTTTATTGTTAACATTCCTGATAAATGGGTCCTTTAGGTGGTAAATGAATTTGGAGTGGTAGAGTGATGGGATGTTAGTTTAGAAACGTCCCACCAATAACCATTCTGTGGAAGAGCTGGATTTAAGGAGGAAGCTTAAGGGATGTTCTTCTATGAGTTATGCAGAATAAGCAAACTTTTCTGAGACAGCATGTGAGGTAGAACCCTGTAATGGTAGAGTGGGCTGCAACAAAAGCCATTTTTTTTAATGCTGTCTCCATGCGGAAAAGCTCCCTGGACATAAAAAGCTATAACATCAAGCAGGAAAGTTTTATCCCTCCTCACAAGCTCAATAGGCAGTATATATTTGAAACTCGCCAAAATCGAAACTGGTCACCTGACATTAATTAAGTCTAAAGAGTTAATTAGAGTCCACCACTCTTAACCACTATACCATGCTGGCTTTCTTAATGTTTCTTATGCACGGGAGGTTTTGCCTTGGATTTGCTGCTCAATAGATGCCCATTTTCGCCATCTGAATTCTCAAAACTCTGCATTAGGGCTTACTTTTGAGTTTTGAGAATTTGGATGGGAAAAATGGGCATCTATTGAGCGGCAAATCCAAGGCAAAACCTCCCGTGCATAAATGGCCATGCATAAATGGATCCTCCTAATCCTGACTCTTGCTCAGACCAGCCCCCCACCATTTATTTAGGACTCTCACCTCCCGGTACGTAGCGAAGATGTAAACCAAAAGCACTTCTGCGTGGATTAACCATAACGCTGCCATCCTTCTTTTCCAGGAGTTCAGCAGCCTCGGCTACATTTGACTTTGCTTCCTCGGAGAAAGGCTTTATCTCGTTCGCCACCCTCTGGACTTTGCCCAATGAGAGATAAGGGGTGGGAAATTTTGCCCAGCCCCACACTTCTTCCAGAGACGTCACTACCAGGAAGAGGAAGCCTTTTCATGTAGGAGGTACGGCCAGGTGATGGTGCGGACAGCATGGAATTAGTAGGAAGGACTAACTCATTGGTTTTATAACCTGCCAGGCATTTGGTCTTGGTGAGGGGAGGGGGGGTCCACTCTGCTATTCACTGTTCTATTCTGCTATGTTTGCTTTTTTAAACTATCCCTTTCAACCTTTTCACCACAGCAGAAACATTTATGTTTATGCTGGACAGCTATGAGATGCGAAGCTGCCTTATTCTGAGTCAGACATTGGCCCATTGAGATCAGTGAAGATACGACACCTTAAATGTATATGTGTGTGTGTGTGTGTGTGTGTGTGTGTGTGTGTGTGTGTGTGAAGTGCCGTCAAGTCACAGCCAACATGGTGATCCCTTTTGGGGGTTTCATGGCAAGAGACTAACAGAGGTGGTTTGCCAGTGCCTTCCTCTGCACAGCAACCCTGGTATTCCTTGGTGGTCTCCCATCCAAATACTAACCAGGGCTGACCCTGCTTAGCTTCTGAGATCTGACGAGATCAGGCTAGCCTTAAATACATGATACAAAAATGAACGATACAAAAATGACGCTTCAAATCAATTGGGAAAACCCTCGGAGGTTATACAGAAGATTTAAGGCTGAAGAAGCCTTACGGTGAAACGTAAGACCGAGTACCTAGGAAACACGTTCCTTTGTCTTTATCATTGTATGATTACTCCGGCTAGTCAAGCCTGGTCTGTCTGAATGGCACAGTTGCTTTTGAAATATACTGGACTGTGCATCATCTAGGAGCCAGTGGCATTCTTCACCAGCTGAATCCTTTCAAGTTATATGGTGACAACAGAGGAGTTTTCTCATTTTGTCACTGGGGACGGCGTTCCTTTAAAATGGCCAGCATTGGTTTAGAAATTGTTTCAGACTTCAAAAGGGGTGCTATTGAAATTACACTTTGTTTTTGGTGTCTGTCTTGTTCATTTTTGTATCGTTCATTTTTGTATGGCGTATTTAGTTAGAGTGAGGTTGTAGCTTGCATTGGATTGTATTATACTGTATGTTCACCTTGTGAGTTAAAATTTGGGCTAAGTGCTGTTATTTTTTGTGAGCTACTCTCATTACAGCATAGGGTTTGTTTCGGAAACTACCTGGAGGTTGGCAACCTACGTAAGGCGCTGGCCTTACAGTCTTAAGGTTCAGCTATTGGAGATAAAAATAATGCTCGAGCAAATTCTGTTTATTGAAAAGATATGTATCTCACACCCTTCAGAATCTGTCTGAGATGGCTCAAATTCCCTTGCTCAGATTTGCTTATAGATTTCAGATTTTTATTCCTTTTTATTTTTAGTTTTGGACTCAGCTGGAGTAGGGTGTGTGTGTGTGTGTGTGTGTTAAAGGTAAGGTGTACAAATAGTGGGTTTGTGGTGTGTAGAACTGCATACGCAAATCAGGGCCCTCTGCAGTTTTTGGAACACAAGTTCGTCTTCTTTCACCGCCTCCCCATTTTTTTGTGGATTGTCTCTTTTATTTTATTTTAAGTGTTATGTTCATTTGCACAAAGATACATATGTTTGCCGTATTTTTTTTTAAAGAAAGCATAACCACAACAGTGGGTTTTAAATCTGAATTATGCAGGAACAGCACATTTATATCGTGAACTAGTGCATCAGTGTTAATTTAAAAGGATTCTGTTCACCTATTTGGCAGCAAAGGCTCAGGCCCAGAGTCTGTTTACCAGGAGTGCCTCTGAGCACATGAGGAGGGCCTTTCCTCACCCACAACCTTAATGCAATGCAGACTCACCAAAGGGTCTCCAGATCATAGATCATGACTAGGGTTTTCAGCTCCGGGTTGGGAAATGCCTGGAGATTCTGGAAGTGCAGCCCGAGGAGGGTGGGGTTTGGAGAGGGGAGGGACTTCAATGTCATAGAGTCCAATTGCCAAAGCAGACAATTTCTCCAGGGGAACTGATCTCTGTCGCCTGGAGATCAGTTGTAATTGCAGGAGATCTCCAGCCACCACCTGGAGGTTGGTACAAAGATATACACTTCTGTGTACTCAGTAGTTGAACCGAAATTCGCAATTTTCTGTGTGAATTTTGGTTCAGCCACCTGGAGGTTGGCAACCTTAATCATGACATCTACGGAGGCCTTGAGTCCCGACACTTCTCTTTCCTCCAGGCTATCACTGCTGCAGTTGGCACCTCTCCAAATGAAGTGATTGGATTAAACTCCACTGTAAACTGTATGAGCCCAGGAGAAAAAAGGAACGTCAACATTGACAAGTGCTGTTTCTGGTTTCAGCCACAAGGTGTCAGTGTAAGCTTTGCTACAGGTAGCTGTATGGGCTTTTCCAGATGAAGTGAAGGGGCTTTGAGACTCACCTGTGTTTCAACCTTTCTGCATGGCTCCCTCCAACACTTTCCAATGGCTAGAGCAGACTACCCCCTAGAGGTCCAATATTCTTTCATGTATTAATATAGTTTATGGTGGAGCTGTGGCTCAGTGGTGGAAAAGCCCATGGGCGTAGCATGCAGAAGGTTCACTCTCCAGTTAAGAAGATGAGGTAGCAGGTGATGTAAAAGATCTCTGAAATCCTAGACAGCTGTTCCACAAGTCAGTGTAGACTCTACTGATGTTGATAGGCCAACAATTTCACCCAGGATAAGGCAGCTTCATCAGATCATTAGTTTAAGGTCGGGCCCATGGTTCAGTGGTAGAGTATCTGCTCGGCATGCCAAAGATCCCTGGTTCAATCCCTGGCATCTCCAGTTAAAAGGCTCCAAAAGCTGGTGATGTGAAAGATCTCAGCTTGAGACCATGGACAGCCACTGCCAGTCAGAGTAGACAAGACCCAAGATCTGGCTCTGTATAAGACTGCTGCATACATGTGTTAGTTTAAAACCCGGGGTTCTGCTTTACATGCTTTTCTATGGAGGAGGGGGCGACCCCTTCAAGGGCAAATAAAATTGGACCCCATGTCCAAAACTTTATCAAACTTTGGGGTTCGCGCTAGGAGAGTCCCTTGCAGCTATGCTGTGAATTTGGTGATTTTACCCCCCCGAGCTCATAAAAAAAATTCCCACAGGGAAAAGCCATTTGACCTTATACACTGCTTGATGTATCCACATCCTTAAGAGCCCAGCATACAATAGAAGGTGAGACAGTGAAGCCAGGTTTTAACATATAAGAAGTTAAAAAATTTACAGGGCGCTTCTAAAAGGGCTTTTAGATATTTCTTACGGACCATTATGATAGGATTGTATTGTTAGGATGTGTGATAAGTTATAATTTTATACTGACCACTGAAGAAGGCCTTTCCAGGCCGAAACGCATCTGGTCCTTTTTGGATCTCATATTGGTCAATGAAAGATTGTACATCACAGTTGTTCATTGGTTCTTGTAGGTTATCCGGGCTGTGTAACCGTGGTCTTGGAATTTTCTTTCCTGACGTTTCACCAGCAACTGTGGCAGGCATCTTCAGAGTAGTAACACTGAAGGACAGATTGTCAGATTGCACAGAGAAGCCATTGAAATTCATAAACATCAGCACAACTTTAACAGAAAAGAAGAGAGTTTAAGAATGAATAAGGCTTGGCTTCCTGTCCTAAAAACCTCCAGACTAACAAAGACTATAGTCAACAATAGCCATGGAGATTAGCTTTGGACTTCACACATTAACAGATCACTTCAGGATACAATGGTTCCATATTAACATACCACACCCTCATTAGCACATTATCTTGATACTTACAGGACAATGATTAGCACATTACTTTTGCAGGACAATGACTCAGCTCAAACCCAACCCCTTTCTGACTATATCTTCCTACACACTTGACACTGAGAAACACTGTCCTTCAGTGTTACTACTCTGAAGATGCCTGCCACAGTTGCTGGCGAAACGTCAGGAAAGAAAATTCCAAGACCACGGTTACACAGCCCGGATAACCTACAAGAACCAATGAACTCTGACCGTGAAAGCCTTCGACAGTTGTTCATGTTTGTATATATTGAATGTGTTAGTTTTGGTCTTTATTAGGAGTTTTATGCTTTTAATCTATATGTGCACCTTATTAAAATTTATATATTTGTTGTAATTTTAGCATTTTTCAGCTCAACCTCTTTGGTTTGAAATTAAAAAAAATGGCTTCTACCATAGAGTTTTGCACAAATGCAAGAGTGCCGCCACGGTCGTCGGCGACACAATGATGGCACTTACAGCACATGGGCTGAGCCCGGCTTGCAGTTCTGCGCCCACCACCACCTCCAAGCCCCACATGGAACTCAGAGGCAGCAGCAGGGGAGGGCTGCAGTTGCCTGTCCAGCTAGCAGGAAAGTAAGGGAGGGGGAGGGGAGGGTATTCCCTCCCCAGGTGTTTTTTTTTTAATGGTGGTGGGACTGAAGCGGCCTGAATCATGCCAAAAGAATTCAGCATGATTTGGGATCTACTTTTCAGCTCCCTTGAAATTGCTGCCATTTGCGGGGCCGGGGTGGGGGAGAGAGAGAAAAACCCAAAATTCCGATAAGGTACTTTCCAGGGGTTTTTTTGGTTCGGCTTTGCCAAACACACCCCTTAAGTGATTTTTTTCCCCTCTCCTTCCAGGCAATCGTGAAAAGATCCCCCCCAAAAGCCACTTTTTGGGGCCTTTTCGGGATCAGGATATGCCAGCTACCATTTGAATTGGTTTTTGTTTTTTTGGCTTGACTTTACTAAATGCACATCCCTAGCCTGGAGATGAGCTGTAATCCCGGGGGTCTCCCCAGGTCCCACCTGGAGGCTGGCATCCCTAGTTATTCCCTTCTAAGTCCACTGAAGTCAATGGGACAAGAATAAGATTGCCAGCTCTGGGTTGGGAAATATCTGGAAATCTGTTGGGGGGTTGAGCCTGAGGATGGTAGAGTTTAGGGATGAGAGGGACTTCGATGAAGTACAATGCCAGAGAGTCTACCTTCCAAAGTGCCCATTTTCTCCAGGTGAACTGATTCCTGTTGCCTGGAGATCATTTGTAATAGCAGGAGATTCTAGCAGGGGAGCTCAGCTATCGTATACCCTTGGCCGAAGAACAGTACACTCCTTCTATCTGGGATGGTCCTCCTCTTCCACCGAGCGTGCAGCTTTGGGAGGGATGCACATGGAGCGGGGAGGGAGGGGACACCCGCCTAGCCAGCCAGATCAGCCGAATCAACCCTGGAGATCCATCTGGTGACAGATGTTGCAGCCAGATCGCCCTCACAGTAATGTATTTATGTTAAGCTATGGAGATACTTTTGATTTGATACCTACCCTTTTAAATCCTTTTTAAGATTGTAGTTGTACACTATGTTCTGGCAAAAGCTGTAAATAATAAATAAATAATAGCAGGAGCTCTCCAGACAACACCTGGAGGTTGGCAACCCTAGCCTAGAAGGACGTAACCCTGCTTAGGTCTGCTGGAGGTGGTGGCTGGAGATCTCCTGCTATTACAACTGATCCCTAGCCGATAGAGATCAGTTTGCCTGGAGAAAATGGCCGCTCTATTGGACTCTATGGCATTGAAGTCCCTCCCCTCTCCAAACCCTGACCTCCTCAGGCTTCGATCCCAAAATCTCCAGGTATTTCCCAACCCGAAGCTGGCAACCCTAATTCTAGGGACGTTGCTCAGATCCTTTGATTAAATTTCAAAGGAAGAAAGACACTACAAAAAGAAACAGGCAGATTCATGGTGTTTCCAAGCGAAGCCAAATCTCTCTCTTTTACATAGTTTCTTTTACAGCTACACATTTTTTTCTGTTTCCCGCCCCATTCTTAGGATTTTTTTTCCCATGGTGCAAAGCTCGGTCTGGCCTGACTTGCCCCTCCAGCCTCCCTGGAATGTTACGTGGAACCCGGCAGACGGCAGGATCTCCTCCATCCCAGTTTGAAGGAAGGAGTCGCCGCTGCCACGTAAACCAGTGGCTGGAAGAAGCAGCTGATGGGTTTCCCAGGCAAATCCCTCGCGGCGGCTGGAATCGTTTTTCTCCACCCAGTGTGGGTGCTGGCAAATTTGCTTTCCAAGGGGAGGCCTTGGAAAAGAGGGCTTGGCGGGGGGGGGGGTGCTCCTGACTCCCCACCTTCTCTTGGTGGACAGCAGCAAGCCCTTTGCAAACAGAAAGGCTCCGCATTGCACGCCCTTTCGAGAAATCGAAAGGAATAATCAGGAAGCTGGTTTTCCAGGCCTGTGCCAGGGATTATTTTGTTGGGGGGGGGGGGGGTAGTGCAAGCTGGTTTGGAAGCCAGACTTTCTGCCCTAGAAACCTTCCCTCCAAACTAACGATTTGGAGGAGGAGGAGGAGGAAGAGGAGGAGGAGGAGGAAGAAGAAGGAAGAAGAAGAAGAAGAGTTGGTTTTTATATGTTGACTTTCTCTACCACTTAAGGGAGACTCAAACCAGCTTCAATCACCTTCCCTTCCCCTCCCTACCACAGACACCCTGTGAGGTAGCCTGGTGGAGGCCCTGGTGATCTGTGGCTCAAGTCAAGTCCTGTCTTGAACTCATGGTTGCCAACTTCAACTCATGGTTGAATTAGGGTTGCCAGAGCTAGGATTGCCACCGGCGGGAGGTTTTTGGGGCGGAGCCTGAGGAGGGCGGGGTTTGGGAGGGGTGGGACTTCAATGCCATAGAGTCCAATCTGGTGAACTGAGTTGGATTCCCCACTCCTTCACACAAATCCTGCTGGGTGACCTAGGGCCAGTCACAGTTGTCTCCGAATTCTCTCAGCCCCACCTACCTCACAAGGTGTCTGTTGTGGGGAGGGGGAGGGAAGGTGATTGTAAGCCAGTTCGAGACTCCTTAACAGTAGAGAAAAGTAGGGTATAAAAACCAACTCTTCTTCTTCTTCTCCCTCCTCTCCACAGCTGACTTCTTTACATCTGAGTGTGCGTCCACACTATCTCATGGAGCTTATCTCCAATAGCATTTAGAAAGTAGGCCTAAGCTGAAACATACACACATACACGCATCTTCACCACCCTGGATGGCAAAGAACTGAATTTCATTGGGGAGAGGGAGGGGATTGGTTTACAGATGGGCACAAAATGTCCAATTATATAGCCAATGGGGGCATGTAGTAATGTAAGCAACAGGGGCCGCCACATGCCCTGCTGATGTTGACCATCCTTTCTTTTCCTTCCTTGATGAGGACAGGAAGCGGCGTTTTCACTCTAATTCAGCTTGAAAACAATGCCCTATAGTCATTCATTCACTTTTGTGTGTGGGTAAAGTGCCATCAAGTCGCAGCTGACTTCTGATGACGACCTAGGGTTTTCAAGGCAAGAGAAGTTCAGAGGTGGTTTGCCATTGCCTGCCTCTGTGTAGCAATCCTTGGTGGTCTCCCATCCAAGTACTAGCCAGGGCAGACCTGCTTAGCTAGCCTGGGCCATCCTGGTCAGGGCAATTGGACTCTATGGCATCCCCAAACCCTGCCCTCCTCAGTATCCCCCCCAAAAAAAACCTCCCACCGGTGGCGAAGAGGGACCTGGCAACCCTAGTTATAAAAAACCAACTCTTCTTCTTCCCTTCTAGGGGATCTGGTCTCTGTAGTCTGGAGAGCCCTTGTCATTCCTGGAGCACTCCAGGCCCCACCTGGAGGTTATATAGCTAAAGAAGAATCAGCACGCAGCTCTATATGCAAAAGTATTAAACAGTGTATTCCAATATAGTGAAGACAATACTGAAGTGCAAACAGAAACTTAATTACAAATGATACACAAATTATATACACAATATAAGTAACCTTTCAAATGAGTCAAAACAGACTTCTAAAGGTTACACCATGTAAGAATCTTCAATAATGTCCAATAAGACTAAATTGCATCTTGGCGCTTATTTTCAAAACGAGGGGAAAGAATCCTAGTCTCTTGGAAGAATAGATGTATTGAATGATGGGAAACGTCTTCCGGAATTTCTGAACGTTTTTCGCAAAATTTCGCTTCTTCAGCCTGATGATAAATCAATACAAGCTTCTATTTACAGAATGTTGTTCGACAATATCATATACAAACTATGAAAATCATATTTATATAACACAAAGCGCCATAGCTTACTTGCAGGCATGTAATTGACAATAGCAGTACAATAATACCTGTATTGGTTCTTGTAGGTTATCCGGGCTGTGTAACCGTGGTCTTGGTATTTTCTTTCCTGACGTTTCGCCAGCAGCTGTGGCAGGCATCTTCAGAGGAGTAACACTGAAGGACAGTGTCTCTCAGTGTCCAGTGTGTAGGAAGAGTAATATATAGTCAGAAAGGGGTTGGATTTGAGCTGAATCATTGTCCTGCAAAAAGTAACAAAGGTAATGTGCTAACCATTGTCCTGTAAGTATCAAGATAATGTGCTGATGAGGGTGTGGTATGTTAATATGGAACCATTGTATCCTGAAGTGATCTGTTAATGTGTGAAATCCAAAACTAATCTGCATGGCTATTGTTGACTGTAGTCTTTGTTAGTCTGGAAGTCCAGACTAACAAAGACTACAGTCAACAATAGCCATGCTATTGTTACTTATTGCTATTGTTACCATTCTATTGTTACTTTTTGCAGGACAATGTTTCAGCTCAAATCCAACCCCTTTCTGACTATATATTACTCTTCCTACACACTTGACACTGAGAGACACTGTCCTTCAGTGTTACTCCTCTGAAGATGCCTGCCACAGCTGCTGGCGAAACGTCAGGAAAGAAAATACCAAGACCACTGTTACACAGCCCGGATAACCTTCAAGAACCAATGAACTCTGACCGTGAAAGCCTTCGACAATACCTGTATTACTGGAATTCATAGGCGCTATGCATTGGGCTGCTTCTTTTCTTTCCAAAGTTCTCTTAGTAACTATTCCTACATGGTTCAATACCAATACTTTTTAATTAGTTAGCTCAGAAGTATTCTGGTTTTTTGGAACTACGAGCTTTAGGTGGTAAGTAAAAGGAAGGTCCTAACAGATACCTAGACTAACAGTGGGTCCTATCTGATGCCTAAAAAGGTCCTAGCTGGTAAATGGTTCAAATATAACATGACAAATCTAATTCGGTATTCAAATTGTGGGGTGTTAGCGTGTTCAATAGGTGTATAAATTTACATTCTTGTCTTAACAGGGTTTGTTGAATATTGGAAGCATTAAAAGATGGTTTTTATAGACCCAGATAACAAAAAAATCATAGGTCATTTCCGTTATGTTTCCTCTCAAGAAAGTGGGATACGAGCGGGGCGTTGAGAAGTTTATTGCGAATTCGAGAGCGATGCTCCCCAATTCGGAGTCTTACTGGTCTCGTAGTGCTGCCCACATATAATTTCGAACACGCACATGTAATAATGTAAATAACATTGCTAGACCCACAATTAGAAAAGTGTTGTAACGTAAACTTGAATGAGGAAGTGGCAGAACTGAATTCCTTAACGGGCAGGCTTAAGGAACAAACGCTACATGTTCCGCATCGATGATGACCTACCACTGCAGGGTTAGGAACAGGTGGAAGGATATCAGAGTGAACTAATAAATCCCTAAAGGAACAAGATCTTCTTAAGCCAAAAACAGGAGTCTAAGAACATCCTGGTAGACTGGAGATGATATGCCAGTGTTTCCTAATAATATTTTGTATGGCATTGGAGTGTTGACTAAAGGCTAATGAACAAAAGATTTTTGTTAGTATTCGGTTTTTTTTTAAGTTGTAACAAGCTGCCGCAATCTGTTAAATCCGCTCTGATTTAGATTCAGAAATTCCGGAAGACGTTTCCCATCATTCAATACATCTATTCTTCCAAGAGACTAGGATTCTTTTCCCTCACTTTGAAAATAAGCGCCAAGACGCAATTTAGTCTTATTGGACATTATTGAAGATTCTTACATGGTGTAACCTTTAGAAGTCTGTTTTGACTCATTTGAAAGGTTACTTATATTGTGTATATAATTTGTGTATCGTTTGTAATTAAGTTTCTGTTTGCACTTCACTATTGTCTTCACTATATTGGAATACACTGTTTGATACTTTTGCATATAGAGCTGCGTGCCAATTCTTCTCTAGCTATATATACTGTACAGTACAGGTGATTTATTGTGCTTGCCCACCTGGAGGTGGGCAACCCTGAGTCAGTCAGCCTAGCCTATCTCACAGGGTTGTCGTGGTGAGGATAAAATAGAGAAGGGGGAAGCTGTAAGCTACTTCTGGTCCCCACTGGGGTCCAAATAGGGCCTAAATAAATAAATATAAGTGAATAAGTGCACTCCGGTTTGTTCAATGGGGCATGATTGTGTAAAATAAACATACTTCGGACTGCAGCCATAAAACGGGGCTTTGAACTTGGCTTCTGATACCACTCACTGGAACCCAGAAAGTCTTTCTCGTCAGGTGAAAGGTCACAAGTTTAAAGGCACTCTCTTCTCCACTCCTCCTTCATGGATTCTAGGTAAACCAGACTTATGTCTCTCTGACTTTTCTTACCTGCAATTCTTTGTGCAGCTGCCGCTGTGGCTTGGTGAATTCTTTCAGGCACTCGGCAACAGAAATAAAAGTTCAAACTTGTTCCACCAAAGCTCAGCTGACAGCAGAGTTCTTGGTAATGAATGTTATCTGAAGAAAAATAAAGGCAAGGGGAGCAAAACCCACCAATTTGGTTCCATGAAGGGGACTTCTGATGCCGGGAAAGATGGGTGGGCACATGAGACAATCCTTAATTATGGGTTGGATCCAACCAGCTTTTCCACTGGTGAAAAAGAGAGGAGGGGTCTCCTGCGATTACCAAAAAGATCTCACTGGGGATTATGAGACTTGCATGGAGAAAAGTCATGGAGGAAGTAATAAGGAGAAGAAGTGAGTGATGCAGACTGAAAAAGCCGGCTGAATCCAACCCTATGGTACAGGTCTCTGAAAGGAGGGACTGGTAACTAGGGTTGCCATGTCCCTCTTCGCCACTGGGAGGTTTTTGGGGTGGAGTCTGAGGAGGGTGGGGTTTGGGCAGGGGAGGGTCTTCAATGCCATAGAATCCAATTCCCAAAGCGGCCATTTACTCCAGGGGAACTGATCTCTACCGGCTGGAGATCAGTTGTAATAACAGGAGATCTCCAGCTAGGACCTGGAGATTGGCAACCTCCAGGTAACAGATACTAAAGAGAAATTATTTGGAGCACAACAGTAATCACAAATGAGAGCCAGTGTGGTATAGTAGTTAAGAGTGGCAGACTCTAATCTGGAGAACCGGGTTCGATTCCCCACTCCTCCACATGAAGCATGCTGGGTGACCTTGGGCCAGTCACAGTTCTTGCAGGACTCTCTCGGTCAACACAGAGGAAGGCAATGGCAAACCACCCCCAAATGTCTCTTGCCTTGAAAACTCTACGGGGTCACCGTAAGTCGGCTGCGACTTGACGACACTTTCCACCACCACCAATCACAAATGATTATGGATGTTGAAAACGGTATGTTCGCCTGCCGAAAACGTTCATCACAAAGCCCTTTGGGGAGGAACTGTGGCTCAGTAGTAGAGCATCTGCTTGGCATGCTGAAGGTCCCAGGTTCAATCCCTGGCATCTCCTGTTAAAGGGGCTAGGCAAGTAGGTGATGTGAAAGACCTCTGCCTGAGACCCTGGAGAGCCACTGCTGGTCTGAGTAGACAATACTGACTTTGATGGACCGAGGGTCTGATTCAGTATAAGGCAGCTTCATGTGTGTTCTCATGGCCCCTCTAATGCAGAATGCCATTCACTTCTGCAACAACAGGCACATATTTGGGATCAGAAGGTATGCTTTCCAAACATGCTTGGGAAGCAAGCGTGGCTATTCACAAACTACTTTTAATTTTGCCGTCACAAAAGCAAAAGCCTTTCAGCTGAGCTACATTCTGGCCACCGTGAAAGAAGCGTTATCGTTCTTTTGTGAAGACGGGAGATGGGTTTAATTGAACCACGCAGGGCAGATTCCAGCCTGCAAGGTGTTTCATTATTCTTAATAACTATGTAGAGCCAGAGTCCTAATGGTTACCCTTACCACAGCTTAATCCAGCTAATTACGTAGAGGTAAGTGGTGGTTGAAAAACCGCTCTCTTCCTAAAATGCAGGATGGGAAGTGCTTATTTACGGCAGCCTGGAATGGAGCTACACCCACTGGGGTTATTGAGAGAAGAAGCACATCACATGAATACATGAAGCTGCCTTATACTGAATCAGACCCTCGGTCCATCTGAGTCAGTATTGTCTGCTCAGACTGGCAGAGGCTCTCCAGGGTTTCAGGAGGAAGTCTTTCACTGCCAGATATTTTAACTAGAGATGTCGGGATTGAACCTGGGAAATTCTGTATGCCAAGCAGCTGCTCTATCACTGACCCACAGTCCACCCCCCCACACACACACCCAAAATGAATAAGGCTTTAAAATTCAGGAGCATGCTCTATTAATAATGAAAATATATTTGGCTAGACTTTGCCATTATATCCCATTTAACATTCATTTAGTACAAGATGGCTGACAAGCCTTGGGCGAAAACGCATGGTCACTTTATCCTCCTTTAATCCTTGTTTTAGCCAGGATCGAACGCACATTAGGCGAAACGCATGCGTTCAAACCTGGCTGAATCCTGGCTGAAACAGGGATTAAAGGAGGATAAAGCGACCATGCGTTTTCAGTCTTTTTCTTCAAGTAGAAAAGTTGGTTTTTATACCCTGCTTTTTCCTCTACCTTTAAGAAGATTCAAAGCATCTTACAATCGCCTTCCCTTCCCCTCCCCACAACAGACACCTTGTGAGGTAGGTGGGGCTGAGAGAGTTCTGAGAGAACTGTGACTAGCCCCAAGGTCACCCAGCTGGCTTCATGTGTAGGAGTGGGGAATCAAACCGGTTCTCCAGATTAGAATCCACCTCTGTTAACCACTACGCCACGCTGGCACTCAGATTGTGTTTGGAGTCCCTACAACCTTTTACCTGAGCCCTTCCAATACATAGCAACTGCGTAGGAGAAATCACAGCTTTCTCGCCTCTGCTTCAGGGAGTCGTCAGTGTCTTTGCCACAGCAGCCATTGCCCCTTATCCCGACTCTCATCTCAGATCTATTTGCATACTCAGAAACCAACACACCTCAAATAAGCCAAATGTGGCACACCTAGAAGTAAAAGAGCACGAGCTATGGTGTGGACTCGAGGAGGCTAGCAGCAACTCGACCAGTGCATTAGGGATGCCAACCTCCAGGTGGTGGCTGGAGATCTCCTGCTATTACAACTGATCTCCAGGTGACAGAGATCAGTTCACCTGGAGAGAAATGGCCGCTTTGGCAATTGGACTCTATGGCATTGAAGTCCCTCCCCTCCACAAACCCTGCCCTCCTCAGGCTCTGCCCCCAAAACCTCCTGCCGGTTGTGAAGAGGGACCTGGCAACCCCAGCCTTAATACACAGCCCTCTCATCTGCTTAATATACATTCCTCCTTGCCCCCCGCCTGAGATGTAAAATAATAGGAAATAATTTCAGGCAACTTACTTGGGGGGAAACAACAACTCATCTAACTGATGGCTGGCTCCTCCTGCCTCATCACACGCCCACACACAGACACACAGGCCTTTTGTGTAGGGACATTTCCCGGAGGTCACCCCACCGACTGCTTCGGGGCTTCCTTTGGATTATGCATGTGTTTGGCGACTGTCGCCTCGCTCTCCCCCCTCGTTTTGCTCACATTTTCAAGATTCCGGCTAAAGCAGCATCTGGAAAATGAGGGCAAAACGCGGGGGGGGGGGGTAAGGCGACCTCAGAGGGTCGCGAAAAACCCCAAAGCAGTCGGTGGGGTGACGGCAGGGAAATGTCCCTGCATAAAAGGCCGCACATTGCAGATCTTTCTCTTTCTTCCCTACACTGTTCTCCCTCCCTACAGTGTCCACCTCATCTGGTCTGCAGCTGCCGAGGCGCTGGCGCTCGTCCCCTTCTTGCGGTTACCTTCCTCTCTCTTTTTTTGTAAAAAAAAAGAAGTTTGATGCATGTTGAGCCGGGCTCTGTTCCTGCTGATGTGGCAGTGAGAGATATTCGAGCCCAGAAATAATCCCGTTCTCCCTCCCTCCCTCGCACGATCACGCTCCATTCGAAAAAAGGCTCCTTCCGATCCTGCTCTACCTTCCCGGTGTTGCTCTTGCCCTCCTGATGATCTTGTTAACACCTGCTTGAGCGCCCCCCCCCCACACACACACACATGCACGCTTGTTGCATGTAAACATCTCAGTCCGTCGTCGCTCTGGTTGTTCATGCACAAAGACTGCTGCAAAGGAGGTGGCTCTCTGCCTAGAAATTTGCAACCACCTCCATTCCAGGTTTCCTTCCCCCCCAGGATTTCATCCCCATTTTTCTCATCTCCTGTTCATGGTAGCCCCAAAACGCCTCCTAACATATCCAGTTTTGCTGCCAGAAGGGTCAGCTTATTTCACAATGTCTTCTAATAACTCTCCTTCCTCTTGCGAATAGCTGGCACCGGATTAAGGATGTGCGGATATGTCCCTTTCTGTTGTTGTTGTGAATCTTTTCGTTTCAACCATTATTTTGGACGTTTCCAGTTTGTTTCTTTAAGGCCTTTTACTGCCCTTCTTATACTATTTATGCTAAAGCATTCATACACAGGGTTTCCTTTTTCCTTTCCTTTATCCCTTAGAAGTTCCTTGATCCATTGATCGTGAGCAGCGTAAATCTAATGCTTGACCGGATATAAGGACTGAAATAAATCTTGCCTCTGACAATGTAGCCTTGGGATCCCTGTCACTTAATAAAAAAGGCATTATGTCAGACACAGAGGCATTAGATTTATATGTTAAAAGGGGAGAGATATAACGTGATCGAAGTTCCTCATAAAGGCGGCATTCCAAAAGGGCATGAGCTAATGAATCGATAGAGCCGGAAGAGCAAGGACAGGTCCTGTCTGGGTATGGTATATTCAAAATTCTGCCCTGCATAACCATAGAGGGGTTGGCATTCAGTCTAGCTAAACAGAAGGCTCTAGAAAGATGAGGAGTTGTCAAATAATAAGTATAAGCAGGCAAACCACATGGTGGTGGTATTCTGAAGAATTGGGATGAACAAATGGGGTGAGCACGAAAAGTAGTGCTGTTATAAATATAGGGTTTCCGGCTCTTGGTTGGGAAATACCTGGAGATTTTTGGGGCTGAGCCTAAGGAGGGTGGGGATTGGGGAGGGGAGGGACTTCAATGCCATAGAGTACAGTTGCCAAAGCGGCCATTTTCTCCAGGTGAACTGATCGCTATCAGCTGGAGATCAGTTGTAATAGTGGAATATCTTCACAATTGGCCACTTCACAAATTACTCATGCTTCCATCCCCGAGATCTCATGGAATGGCCAAAGCGCATGGAGATATGCGTGTAAGGAGGTGGAGAAAAGGGGAAACAGCTCTATTGAGCACTCTCAGGATCCTCCCTACAAAAGCCTCTTGTGTGTGTGTGTGTGTGTTAAGTGCCGTCAAGTCGCTTCCAACTCATGGGGACCCTATGAATCAATGTCCTCCAAAAAGCCTCTTAGGGTAAGGAATAATAACTGCATAACATTTAGTGTAGGAGCCCCGTGGCACAGTGTGTTAAGCTGAAGTATTGCAGTCAAAAGCTCTGCTCCTGACTCGAGATCGATCCCGACAGAAGTTGGTTTCAGGTAGCTGGCTTAAGGTTGACTCAGCCTTCCATCCTTCCGAGGTTGGTAAATTAGTACCCAGCTTGCTGGGGGTAAAGGGAAGATGACTAGGGAAAGCCCCTGGCAAACCACCCCGTAAACAAAGCCTAGTAAACGTCGGGATGTGATGTCACCCCATGGGTCAGGAATGACCCGGTGCTTGCACAGGGGACCTTTACCTTTACAGAGGCTATAATGAGGAGAACTGGGCCACACTAAGTAGGGGTGCCAGTTTCCATGTGGGACCTTTAGATCTCCCAGAATTACAACTGTTTTTCTGGAGAAAATGGCCGTATTGGAGTCTATGGCATTATACCCTGCTGAGGTCTCTCCCCCAAATCCTGTCCTCACTAGGCTCCACCCCTATATTTCCAGGAGTTCTCCAACCTGAAGCTGGCAACCCTACTCGCCCCCCCCCCCCGGTTGCCAGGGGGGACCTGGCAACCCTAATACTGAGTGAGAAAGCTCGCTGGATCCATCCCACTATCGGGATGGGAAAGCTCGCACTATCCATCCCACAGGGACACTGTCTGTTTTGTTAGGGACAATATGGAAATGGGTGCTTTCACACATGCTGAATAATGCACTTTCAATCCACTTTCAATGCACTTGCAGCTGGATTTTACTGGCCATTTATGCAGGGTCGATCTGCTTCTCGCACAATGCTGATTTTTTTAAATCCCCCCTTTAACATGACTATTCATGGTCCCGATGCAAGAGGAGAAAGTCAAACAAATTCCACCCCCAACCCAACAGCACTCGCCTGCTCCTTCGTTCCTTCGTTTGCATAGCCATTAGCAATAGTCGTTTGCGTAGCTAAGCTGCTGTTGTGTGATTCTGCATGCTTCATTCAGTGAACGCTTCGATGCGGGGGCGGAGCAAATACAAAAGGTCGCGTTAAGGGGGCTCTTAAGAAATGCGAAGCAGGTATGCACCAGCTTTGCAGTGACGTCTGGAATGATGGTTCAGCATGAAGAAATAAAAAAAAATGCGGGGCACTTCAGCCTGGAACGCGCCGCTAATTACCAAGCATAAACAACCTATGCCTTTTATTGACACATGTTGGATTTTCTTAATTAATATCCTTGCTATCCAAAAACTCATACCACCCTCAGCAGAGACTGTACTGCAAAACCTTGCCTACAACCTCAAATGTATAGAGGCTTATTTTCCCAGTGTTGTGGGAAAGACACTCTGCACATGCTCAACTGAACCATTTTTATTATTATGTATTGTAGAAGTCACTACCACTGATCAAGAACCTCGAACAGGTGAGGGTTAGGGTTGCCAGCCCTAGCTGCCACCACGGTAGACTAAATCAGGAGGAAAAGACAAAGGATCTGGTGAGCCAATGCACGATGTCACTTCTGATCTAGGATTCACCTAAAACTCATTGGTTAACCATAGACATTTAGGTGAATCCAAGAGCATTGTGCCGACGCAATGATGGCATTTCCTGGTTTCACACCAGAAGTGACATCACATATTGGCATGACACTGACTCCCCCCCCCCCATTTTTCCCCCCAGGAATGGGGCTCCAGGCCAGAAGGCTATAGAGGGAGATCTGCTCTCCCTAGGAGGGTTGGCTATGGTTTTCCAGTAGCTCAAAGACACTCTGTTTTGTTTATTTCGTTATAATCATCCACATCTGAGACTTGGTTGTGGACATAGGTTCTGAACCTGATCCCCGGCTGAGACTAATCCCCAGTTCAAATGCAAACCATTGCTGAAAGCAATTTCACATAAACTGAAGGTTTTGGATCACTGCTTTTCCTCCCTTAGACAGAAGAGACGTCAAAAGCCACTCGACTCCCTACTGAAGCCATCAAGAACAGCTTTGCAGCCTGCCTCCATCACACCCCATGCCAGAAATCCCCCTTTTGTTCCCCTTATATGGACTTCTTATTGGCTATGCTTCTCGCTATTGGTGAGGGGAAACGGGTTTGGGGAGGGGTGGCCTTTTTCGTCCAATGCCAAAACAGGAGGCAGAAACCAAGCAACCACCTTTGAGTCAGGGAAAGCGATTGGGGGAAGTGGGGAAAAAATCTTAACCAATCGGGGATGCTTTGGGTGTAACTAGAACGACGTGGAGATGAACAGTGGGGCCCAGGACCACAAGGGCTGGTCCAGGAACAGTAAGGCAAGAGGCACCGCTCGGGATATTGTTGGCCGGCCTTTGCATCACAGCTTTTCCAGATGTGTGCATGACTCATTCTGCAAGTCTTTGTTGTGCGTTTCTTGAATCCTTAAGGGGGAAGTTTTAATCTAGGATGATGGCTCTCAAAGACAGACAAGACTCTTTGCCTTCTGCCGATCCAGTCTCCTTGCTTTCCCAGTCATTCTGCCGGATGAATCCAATCCAGGCCCTCTTCCATGCCTCATGTTTCCGCTTGTTACATAACCGTTTAGCCACGTTAGCTTTTGTGTGTGTTCTGCATCAATATCGTTCCATCATGGCCTCAGTTCGGAGGGCGGGGTTTGGGGAGGGGCTTCAACACGGTATAATGCCATAAAGTCCACCTTCCAAAGCAGCTATTTTCGCCAGCATGAACTGATCTCTGTCTAGGGTTGCCAGCCTCTAGGTACTAGCTGGAGATCTCCTGCTATTACAACTGATCTCCAGCAGATAGAGATCAGTTCCCCTGGAGAAAACGGCCGCTTTGGCAATTGGACTCTGTGGCATTGAAGTCCCTCCCCTCCCCAAACCCCGCCCTCCTCGGGCTCCGCCCCAAAAACCTCCCGACAGTGGCAAAGAGGGACCTGGCAACCCAATCTCTGTTGCCTAGAGCAGGACTGGAACTACATTTTTGTAAAGGGGGGCAAAAGTACAAATTGACACCCCCATATGTTATATACATATTTTTTCTTTATATAATCTGCCGTTGCTGCTGTCCCCCCTGCATGTTGCCTGGGGAAGGTGCCCCCCTTGGCCCCCCCTAGATCCGGCCTTGGCCTGAAGTTCAGTTGTAATAGCGGGAGGTCTCTAGCCACCGTCTGAAGGTTGGCAACCTTAGCCTGGTCCCTGCTGCTTGGTGATTCCCCAGCTTTGGAGAGCAAGCCAGATAAACAGCTGTGAATTGGCTGTGGTCAAGAAGCACCCATTTCCTGCTTGTGGTTACAGAGGTGCCAGTTTAAAGAGAAGTCGCGTATACTTGAAGCCAGTTAAAATAATCAGGTAATGGAGAAATGAGAGCCAAGCTATGAGCAAAATAAATCAGGCAAATAGCTGGATCATACATTGACAAATGCAGAGGGGGAATCAGATATTTTATATTGTTTTATATTGTATGTATTGGTTGTTGGAAGCTGCCCTGAGCCCATCTTTGCCGTGTGGGGTACAAATCAAATCAAATAAATAAGCTAAATAAATATAGGATAGGGTAAGGCTGGTAGGAGCTCCGTGGCACAGAGTGGTAAGCTCCAGTACTGCAGTCAAAAGCTCTGCTTACGACCTGAGTTCAATCCCAACGGAAGTTGGTTTCAGGTAGCCGGCTCAAGGTTGACTCAGCCTTCCATCCTTCCAAGGTCAGTAAAATGAATACCTAGCTTGCTGCGGGTAAGGGGAAGATGACTGGGGAAGGCACTGGCAAACCACCCCATAAAACAAAGTCTGCCTAGTAAACGTTGGGATGTGACATCACCCCATGGGTCAGGAATGACCCAGTGCTTGCACAGGAAACCTTTACATTTTTAAGGTTAGTAGAGTTGCCCACTCCAGCTGGGGAAGCTCCCGGAAATTTTGGAGGTGGAGCCTGGGAGGGTGGGGTTTAGGAAGGGGAGGGAGCTCAGCAGAGTATAATACCATAGCACAGTGTTTTCCAACCCAAAGGTGGGTGGCAAAGCCTCTGTAAGTGGGTCACAGGCCAGCCCTCCCTAATGGCCACCCGGCGCTCTTTCCATCGCTCACTTTTGTATCTTGAAAACCAAGATCTGACCCTGGAAACAGTGGCCATTTGTGCAGGGCTGTTGCCCCGCGGTCACCCCACTGACTGCTTCAGGGCTTCCTTTCGATTATGCATGCTTTTCCCGACCTTCAAAGGTCACCTCTATCTCCTTGCACATTTCCGCGTGTTTTGCCTGTGTTTTCCAGATGCTGTTTTAGCCAAAATCCAGAAAATATGGACAAAATGTGTGGGGAGTGTGAGGCAACCTCTGACAGTTGGGAAAGGCATGCTGTCATTAGAAACAAAATGACCTCTTCACATGCTCAAGAGGGCCAAGACAGCTCACAAGCATCTGTGGCACTGTGACTTTGGGCACCGTAATTTAAGAAAGATGTAGACATGCTGGAACGTGTCCAGAGGAGGGCAACAAAGATGGTGAGGGGTCTAGAGACCAAGTCCTATGAGGAAAGATTGAAGGAGCTGGGTATGTTTAGCCTGAAGAGAAGACTGAGAGGTGATATGATAACCATCTTCAAGTATTTGAAGGGCTGTCATATAGAGGAGGGTGCCGAGTTGTTTTCTGTTGCCCCAGAAGGTCGGACCAGAACCAACGGGTTGAAATTAAATAAAAATGTTTCCATCTAGACATGAGGAAGAATCTTCTAAAAGTTGGAGCAGTTCCTCAGTGGAACAGGCTTCCTCGAGAGGTGGTAAGCTCTCCTTCCCTGGAGGTTTTTAAGAAGAGGTTAGATGGCCATTCTATCACCTTAAG
Source organism: Euleptes europaea (assembly GCF_029931775.1). NCBI lineage: Eukaryota > Metazoa > Chordata > Lepidosauria > Squamata > Sphaerodactylidae > Euleptes > Euleptes europaea. Next base: position 23,304,428 of record NC_079329.1, read on the forward strand.
CAGATGATGAGAGGGAGGGCATCTTGGCCATCTTCTGGGCATGGAGTAGGGGTCACTGGGGGTATGGGGAGGTAATTGTGAATTTCCTGCATTGTGCAGGGGGTTGGACTGATGACCCTGGTGGTCCCTTCCAACGCTATGATTCTATGACTGGGTTACGAATTAGAAATACCCTGCTCTGAATCCTGCCTCAGCCATGAACTTTGGTGGCCTTAGGGAAGCCAGCATGGTGTAGTGGTTAAGAGCAGTGGACTCAAATCTGGAGAACCGGGTGTGATTCCCCACTCCTCCACAAGAGCGGCAGACTCTAATCTGGAGAACCGGGTTTGATTCCCCACTCCTCCCCATGAAGCAAAGTCACCCAGTTTAGGCTAGTCACAGTTCTCTCCGAACTTTCTCAGCCCCACCTACCTCACAAGGTGTCTGTTGTGGGGAGGGGAAGGGCAGGTGATTGTAAGCCGCTTTGAGACTCCTTACAGGTACAGAAAAGTGGGGTATAAAAAACAACTCTTCTTCTTCTTCCCGTTGTACAACAGCAGTATAATAGTAGTGACCCAACCTTACAGGGTTTTGGCATGATTTTATTTGAAACCAGTATAGGTGCTGAAATAATGAGCTTCCAATAACCCTTCACTTTTCAAGAGATGGGCTGTCATGATCTGCAGAGCACTGGGGTCATATAAACCTATGAAGTTGCCTTATACCGAGTTGGGCCACTGTTTCATCCCATCCGGCACTGTCTACTTTGATTGGCAGCCGCCTTCCAGAGTTCCAAACAGAGGAAGCTGTTTCCTATCCCTTGTTGGGAAGTGGCCAAGGATTCAAAACGGCACCTGTTGTATGCAAAAGTATGTGGGCCCCCTCTGAGCTGTGGCCCCGCCCTTAAAAGTTGGGCATGCGGGGCCCTGACCTGGATAGCCCAGTCTAGCCTGATCTTGTCAGATCTTACAAGCTAAGTAGGGTCTGTCCTGGCAAGTATTTGGGAGACCTCTAAGGAATACTGGAATCGTGACGCGGAGGCGAGCAATGGCAAGCCATTTCCAAATATCTCTTGCCTTGAAACCCTACTAAGGGGTCGGCATTGTGTAGTGGTTAAGAGCGGTGGTTTAGAGTGGTGGACTCTGATCTGGAGAACCGGGTTCGATTCCCCACTCCTCCACATGAGCAGCGGATGCTGATCTGGTGAACCGGGTTGGTTTCCCCACTCCTCCACATGAAGCCAGCTGGGTGACCTTGGGCAGGCTAGTCACAGTTCTCTTACAGCTCTCTCAGCCCCCTACCTCACAGGGTGTCTGTTGTGGGGAGGGGAAGGTTTAGTTCTGCCTTAACTGGTAGAGAAAGTCAGCATATAAAAACCAACTCTTCTTCATAAATCACATGTGACTTGACGGCAAAAAAAAAAAAAAAGCAGGATGTACATTCAAGAGCCTACTAATTTATTTTAGATACTTTCATTCTCCCTAGATGGGATTCAAAGAAGCTTTCCCCCCTCCTCCATTTTACCTTCACAACAACCTTGTGAGGTAGGTTAGGCTGAGAACTGGCTCAAGGTCAGCCAGCAAGCTTCCATGGCACTTCGGTGTATTTTCACCCCATTCTTAAATCGCCTCCGAGCTTCTCACCTGCCATCCTGGTCCCAAACCAAAGGAGAAGCTTTCGGACAGCCTGACCAAATGTAAATCCACTTTACCGCCGCCCCCCAAAGGCAAAACCACTTTACCACCCCAGCAGGCTGCAAGAGCTGCTTCGAAACCTCCTAGGGGAACACCCTGGCTTTAACCTTTCCATGGCATTTAACAACCTCGCTGGTTTTCACGCTCGAAGCTTTGCAAAGGTTTTTTCGAAAGGTGTGGGCCTTCTCCCAGACAGAAGCCGGTCCTTTCACCAGGACCAATCCACTGCTACAGCCTCATCAGATCCCAGGTCCTTGGAGAGCCATCCCCTCCCCTGTCCCCTTTGTAGGTTCGGCTGGCTGGGATCACCTCAGATTCCATCATCGAGCCCTTCTGCGGTTTTCCTGAAAACTGCCACATCCCAACCTTTGGAGTTTGCAAAATAAAACTGTATGTTTGGTATGCTGGAGTGGGGTGGGAGGACCTCTGGAGATAGCTTTTACAGTTAACCCTGTAGGTGTCAGGAACAGGGTGTGTGTGGAGGGTTGTGGGGGGGCAGCAACGAGGGCTGTCTCTCGTTTTTCCCTCCGAGCTCGCACACTTCCACATGGTGCCACATTTCTGCTCCGTTTGCTTTGGCAAAAGCGGGGAGATGACGTCAGACCTGTGTATGTGGGCCGGGGATCAGGAACGGAGCCCCTGTCTTGGCTGAGTCACTGCGGCTCATGATTCAGTAGGGCCAGAAGATGGAGCTTCAGGCGAGAAGAAATTGGGGGGGGGTAGGGAAGGGAATGTGGAAAGAGACAGGAGGAGGGGAAGAACGAACTGCCCGGAAAATGGAATGCCTGGGTGGGAGAGATGAATGCCTCTCCTCCCATCTCTCCCGTCCAGGCGTTGCGTTGCCTTGGAAAAAGAGATGCTCTGATTCAATGGGTGTGCAATCCAAGTTTCTGCATAAGGGTCTGCTATATGCAGCCCTGACCTGAATGGCCCAGGCTAGCCTGATCTCATTATATCTCAGAAGCTAAGCAGGGTCAGCCCTGGTTAGTATTTGGATGGGAGACCACCAAGGAATATCAGGGTTGCTATGCAGAGGAAGGCACTGGCAAACCACCTCTGTTAGTCTCTTGCCTTGAACACCCCCAAAAGGGGTCGCTATAAGTCGGCTGCGACTTGACGGCACTTTACACACACACACACACACATGCAGCCAGCATGGTGTACTGGTTAAGAGCGGTGCTTTGGAGTGGTGGACTCTAATCGGGAGAACCTGGTTTGATTCCCCACTTCTATACATGAGCAGCGGATGCTAATCTGGGTTGGTTTCCCCACTCCTACACATGAAGCCAGCTGGGTGACCTTGGGCTGGTCACAGTTCTCTTAGAGCTCTCTCAGCACCACCTACCTCACAGGGTGCCTGTTGTGGGGAGGGGAAGGGAAGGTGATTGTAAGCCGGTTTGATTCTTCCTTAAGTGGTAGAGAAAGTCAGCATATAAAAACCATTTCTTCTTCCTTCCTTCCTTCCTTCCTTCCTTCTTCTTCTTCTTGTGGCAGAGAAGCCTGTTCTTTGGAGGGTAGGGTACAGAAAGTAGATCACATCCAACAACACCCATAACCAGGGCCGGTGCCAGTCTTTTTTGTACCCTTGGCAAGGCTAACTACTTGTGCCCCCCCCCATTGCTAACCAATTTTGAAAAGCAGATGTCTTGTAGAAAAAATAAAAGCACAAAATGTTTTATAAGATGTTATAATTAATTCTGTTCCATAGCACTGTTGTGGTACTACTTATCTTAAAATAAAAAATATAAATTGTCAGTTGCATTTTTTCAAGAAACTAATTTGTTTAAAAACTGTGCGCCTCAGGCCAGTTGTGCACCCCTCTGAGGTCTGCGCCCTAGGCGACTGCCTGGTTCACCTAATGGTAGCACCGGCCCTGCCCATAACTCGTGTGAACCCCATGGAACCCCATGCAGCAGCACAGGCAGTTTTGATCCCCAGGGGGAGCAGTGTAAATGCACCGCCTCCTGGTGCTCCCGTGGCTGTCTGGACCAGGGCCAGAGTTTGTGGCTACTGTTCTGAAATCAAAGCCTTGGGTGGGGAGAGAATCAAAGGTATCGCACAGCCAGCGTGGTGTAGTGGTTAAGAGCGGTGGTTTGGAGCGGTGGACTCTGATCTGGAGAACTGGGTTTGATTCCCCACTCCTCCACATGAGCGGCGGAGGCTAGTCTGGTGAACTGGGTTGGTTTCGCTCTCTTCCGCCCTCTGGCATTGACTTTACTGTGCATGCCAGTGAAAAGCACCCTTCTAATCTGCTCTGGCTTCAGAACTTGAGCTGATACATCTTTTCCAACAAGCAGAAGAACCTTTCTCCTCCACGATTCTGGAATCCTGGAGTGGGGCTTGCTCAAGAGAAGTCCTGCAAGACCGCTGAAGTGACTTGTGATCCCTAGTGAAAAGTTCTCCCTCCACACGAGTGCCCAGAGATCTGGAGAGAATATTGAGCTAGACAGAATGAGAGTCTGTCTAGCTCTAGGGAGTCTGACTCTCTAGGGTGAAAATACATGGTTGCTTTAGCTTCCTTTATTCCCTGTTGGCCCAGGCTAGCCTGATCTTGTCAGATCTCGAAGCTAAGCAGGGTCAGCCCTGGTTAGTATTTGGATGGGAAACGACCAAGGAAGACCAGGGTTGCTGTGCAGAGGAAGGCACTGGCAAACCACCTCTGTTCGTCTCTTGCCATGAAAACCCCAAAAGGGGTCGCCATAAGTCGGCTGCGACTTGACAGCACTTTACACACACACACATTCCCCGTTTTAGCCAGGATTCAGCCAGGATTGAACACATGCGTTTCGCCGAATGTGCGTTCAATCCTGGCTGAAACGTGGCTGAAACAGGGAATAAAAGAGGCTAAAGCGACTGTGCGCTTTCGCCCTATAAGGCCGGCTGGCGTGTTCATCGGTAGAAGAAGCAGGCAGATCCAAACTTGTTTGCAAAAGAGGGTTCAGACCTCAATCAGTGCCAAGAATCCTCTCTGCGGCACCTCGCCGCATCTACTATGGCTATGGGGGTTACCGCATTATGTATTCCCAGCGATGTAGTAAGAGTTTGAAACTGTTATAAAAAATACTGTTCGCACTCTGTTTGGCCCCTTTAGGTGTGAAGACATCTTCCAACCATTTTTTAGCCATGGCATCCAAAAACCCTTTTGAAGCGATGTTTTTTTATAACGTTTTCAAACTCTAAATACATTGCTGGGAACACATAATGCGGTAACTCCCTATAAGAAGAAGAAGGAGAGTCGGTTTTTATATGCCGACTTTCTCTACCACTTAAGGAAGAATCAGCCCGGCTTACAATCCCCTTCCCCTCCCCACAATGGACACCCTGGGAGGGAGGTGGGGCTGAGAGAGCTGTGACTAGCCCAAGGCCTCCAGCTGGCTGCATGTGGCCGCTGGGTCTCTTCTCCCAGCGAGCTGGGCCGTTCCAGCTGCGCGGAGGCTGCCAGCCCGTCCCGGCCAGAATCAACACCCCCCTAAGTGCCTCCACTTTGCCCCTTGCGGTCGCGGCCGTTTCCTGCGCCGCAGTCTTTCTTCGGCCGGCCTCCCGACCCGGCCCTGCGGGCGAAACCATCTCCCCGAAAAGGAGGGGAGGAGCGGAGGCGCGGACGGGCGAACAGGGGCGGCAGGCAGGGAGGGGGGAATTTGTGACGCGATCCAGAAGGAAAAGCTGCAGCTCAGGTGGAAAAAATGAGGGGCGGTCGGCTTTCTGTAAAAATGAAATCAAGCTCTTCTTCTCCTTCTTCTTCTCCTCCTCCTCCTCCTCCTTTTCGCTTTCTCCTCCTCTTCTTCTTCTTCTTCTTCTTCGCTTCCCCCTCCTCCTCTCCGCCTCCTCCTCCTTCGCTTCCTCCTTCTCCTCCTGCTCCTTTTCCTCTTCTTCCTCTTCTTCATTTCCTCCTCCTTTCCTCCTCCTCCTCCTCCTCCTCCTCTTCTTCGCTTTCTCCTCCTCTCCTCCTCCTTCGCTTCCTCCTGCTCCTGCTCCTGCTCCTGCTCCTGCTCCTCCTCCTCCTCCTCTTCTTCTTCTTCTTCACTTCCTCCTCCTTACCTCCTTCTCCTCCTCCTCTTCTTCTTCCCTTTCTCCTCTCCTCCTCCTCCTCCTTCTTCACTTCCCCCTGCTCCTCCTCCTCCTCTTCTTCTTCACTTCCTCCTCCTTTCCTCCTCCTCCTCCTCCTCTTCTTCTTCTTCTTCTTCTTCGTTTCCTCCTCCTCTCCTCCTCCTCCTCCTTCGCTTCCTCCTCCTCTCCTCCTCCTCCTCCTCTTCTTCTTCATCTTGAAAACTGTGAAATGAGAGATTGGGGGGAGTGTCTTCTTTGAAAGATTTGAGAATTGACAGATAGCAGAGTGACTCTTTCACAGAGCATGCATACATATTATATATTTTGAACCTGTTTTCACTCATTTGTAATGTGTGTGCATGTGTGTGTGTGTGGGGGGTCTATTCCTTTTTCACCCTTGTGTGGATTTGATCTCCTGCATCAACATACACCATCCATGTCTCCTTGCCCCGATCTGAAAGAAAAACTTTTTTTTTCATTATAAATCCCCACAAGTCACTAGTCCACATTGTGTGTGCTTGAGGGCACTTATGCCATACAGATAGGGTTGCCAGGTCCCTCTTCGCCACCGGCAAGAGGTTTTTGGGGCGGAGCCTAAGGAGGGCGGAGTTTGGGGAGGGGAGGGACTTCAAAGCCATAGAGTCCAATGGCCAAAGCATCCATTTTCTCCAGGGGAACTGATCTCTGTCGCCTGGAGATCAGTTGTAATAGAGGAAGATCTCCAGCTAGTTTCTGGAGGTTGGCAACGCTACATACAGACCCCTTTTAGTCGTTGGGGCAAGGGGAAAGAACCAAATCCCTTCTGGCTTCCCTGCTTGATCTCCTGGAGGCGAGTCTTAACTCATCACAGGCAAGCAAGGCTATTTGCAAACCAGAGCTATTGACACATGCCCTACTGCATCCCCAGAAAGCAGATGCAATAATTTCCTGTGACACCCTCAGTCTGCTCCGGCACCTTTTAGTTTATCCGAGCTTAGGAGAACATGAACAATCTAATGTTTAAGATAGCCTCTTTCATGAAACGTTGCCCCTGCAACCTCATCCGAAATCAAAACCACATGTCATTTAGTGAAGTGTGCTAAATAATAAAAGAAATCCTACACACCACTGCATAGGAAAGGATTGTGCGTAACTAGCTTAGGGAAGGTGACCGTAAGCCGGTTTGATTCTGCTTTAAGTGGTAGAGAAAGTCGGCATATAAAAACAAACTCTTCTTCTTATACCTTATTTGTGGAGCTTGAATATTGTTACCAAACCGGGGAGGGGGGGGAGCGTAGCAAACTCACACAAGTTCCAAAGTCTTGTATTCAAATCAGAACCCCAAATGAGCTAAATGACATCGGCCACATGGTCGGTGAGCCCTTCACACATCGGCACAATGCCCAGCCTCCTGGAGAAACATCAAATTAATTTAGCACAAAGATCTAACTCTCCACTCACTTCTGCCTCCCTTTCAACTCCTCCCATGAACACATGTGTTTTTAAAACGGGATTAGCCAGACCAGTCTTGGATCCATCACATCTGCCAACACTGATTTCTTCTCAGCCACTGTTAGCTTAGCTGCTGTGATGACATAGCATGTTCACAAACATTTTAAATGTTAGCCCTCTCGTCAAGATAAACAGAACTATGTAACAAGCTAATCAGAAACTTTTTTGGCATTTCAGATATCTGACTCTTTTCCCCCTGCAGGCGACTAACATTTTAATTGAGAACTTCAGTGGAGCACACTGAACATAGATAACCTATTTACAAAAGTGTCTGAACACCAGACAGTGCGACATTTAGCTAGAGAGCCAGTGTGGTAGTGGTTAAGAGTGTCGGACTAGTATCTTGGAGACCCGGGTTCAATTCCCCACTTAGGCCATGGAAGCCCACTGGATGACCTTGAGCCAGTTACATTCTCTCAGCCTAACCTACCTCAGAAGGTTGTTGTGAGGAAAAAATGAAGGCTAGGAGGATGCTGTAAGCCACATTGGGTCACCATTGTGGAGAAAGACAGGGTACAAATGAAGTTTTAAAAAAGGTATGCTTGAGCACCCACCTTTTCAGCTTCCATCCAGCTCACTAGTTGCAAACAGAGACTCAATCATGTGGCAAGTTCTTCAGCCAGACACTCATTCTCAGCCTAACCTACATCAGCGGGGAGTAGTGGTTAAGAATAGTGGTTTGGAACAGAGACTGATCTGGAGAACTGGGTTTGATTCCCCATTCCTCCACATGAGCGGCGGAGGCTAATCTGGTGAACCGGGTTGGTTTCCCCATTCCACATGAAGTCAGCTGGATGACCTTGGGCTAGTCACAGCTCTCTTAGAGCTCTCTCAGCCCCACCTACCTCAAAGGGTGTCTGTTGTGGGGAGGGGAAAAGAAGCCAATTGTAAGCCGGTTTGATTCTGCCTTAGCTGGTAGAAAAAGTCATCGTATAAAAAACAATTCTTCTTCAAGAGTTGTGCATCATCATTCTGCAGCGTAATCTGTAAGATCCAGGTTTAGATCTCTTACTCTGCCATGGAAGCTCGCGGAGTGACTTTGGGCCAGTCAAAAACTCTCAGCCTCACCTACTCCACAGGGTTGTTGTGCGGATAAAATGGAGGGGAGAAGAACAACGTGAGCCACTTTTGGTCCCCATTGGAGAGAAAGTAAATAAATAAGTAGACTGGAGTAACTCTGCTTAGGATTAATTGGCAAAGTCCTCATGTACATTTCGAACAGTTGTGGGTGAACAGTTTGTTTCTGTTGCTGAACACACGAATGCAAAAGCAATGCGTTTGCCAGTGTATGTTTTGATGTTGCTACTGTGATACGCTTGATCTTTACTTTGCTATTATATAACTTGCGTTATTTTTGCAAATATAGATTGGTAAGTTTTCATAGCGTGGTGTTGTTTTGTTTGATTTTGAACACACGAATCAGGCCATTTCCTCCACTCTCTGCCACTAATTACATGTAGGTGATTGTTTCTGTAATGTAGCAGGAGTTCAAGCCTAGTCATCGGTAGGGTTGCCAGGTCCCTCTTCACCACCGGCAGGAGGTTTTGGGGGCGGAGCCTGAGGAGGGCGGGGTTTGGGGAGGGGAGGGACTTCATTGCCATAGAGTCCAATAGCCAAAGTAGCCATTTTCTCCAGGTTAACTGATCTCTATCGGCTGGAGATCAGTAGCAATAGCAGGAGATCTCCAGCTAGTACCTGGAGGTTGGCAACCCTAAGTGTGCTCTGCCAGAAGCTGTGGGCCCTGGAAGCTTCGCCACTTCAGGGTATGCTGGCCCTGGTCGGCTAACCTAGGATCTGAACACTTCTTTTTCTTACCTACGTTAACAGAACTGGATAAGTAGGGTTGCCAACCTCCAGGCATTAGCTTGAGATCTCCTGCTATTACAACTGATCTCCTGTCGATAGAGATCAGTTCACCTGGAGAAAATGGCCGCTTTGGCCATTGGACTCTATGGCATTAAAGTCTCTCCCCTCCCCAAACCCCGCCCCCTCAGGCTCCGCCCCAAAAACCTCCCGCCGGAGGCGAAGAGGGACCTGGCAACACTATGGATAAGTGTTCTCATAAGCAGTCATTCGTGCTAGGGTTTATCTTTCTCATCTTGGAATGTCCTTTAGAAAAACAGGGGGGAAACTCCACCCTGGGGCCCCTCTGTTGTTTCCTGGCTATGTGAACAAAAAACAGTGTGGCGTTGTGAACTCTGGATTTGTGTCATGCTCTTGTGAACAGTTCCTTCCTGCCCAGGAGGGGCAGCTGAAATGGCAACCAGCTGTCCGTAGGGGCATTGCCAGATACATCCTGGCCATGCAAAACCATGCTGCGATTTCTACGGCGACTCTTCTAGCACCTTTGCTGTGGTTGCCTGCATGAAGGCCTTGCTCTTTTTAAGCTGTCAGCTCACAGCTATTGACGGTTTGCTGTGATTGGGGGGATGCCAGATGTAGCCAGAGAGACGGCCAAGGCAAGAGAGAGAGAAGCCAAGTATTTTGTGTGTGCTCACAACTACAAATAAACATCCCCGTTTCTTTGTAAAGGGAAGAGAAGCCACTGAAGAAAAGATGTTGTGGGGCCGCAGCATTGGAATAGATCCAGGTTGCTGTGGTTGGGAATATATTTTCAGTGGAATAGCAACTGACTAATGGTAATAGTCTTGCTTAATAATCTTGCTTGATGATCTTGCTTCTCACAAAACTCCCCCTCCCCTAGGGTTGCCAGGTCCCTCTTCACCACCGGTGCGAGGTTTTTTGGGCGGAGCCTGAGGAGGGCGGGGTTTGGGGAGGGACTTCAATGCCATAGGGTTCATTTGCCCAATTGCCAGAGCGGCCATTTTCTCCAGGTGAATTGATCTCTATCAGCTGGAGATCAGTTATAATAGCAGGAGATCTCCGGCTAGTTCCTGGAAGTTGGCAATCCTAACCTGGAGGTTGGCAACCCTCCCCTCCCCGGGAGAGATGGGGTACTATTTTTCATGACGCTCTGCAATATGGCTTCCCCAATAGTGTTTATGCTGGAGTTCAGGGGGTTAAATGGGTTGGATCTGTATTAGTAGGGAATTACAAACACAAGCATATTTCTGTTCATAACTATCCTAAGAAAAAAGGAATGAATGAATGACCTAAAAATCTGCAGATAATTATTAGATCTCCATGAAATAAGAAGAGTATTTCCTTTCAAGGAAATGATGAAATGACAGGGCGGGGGAGTCGAATCCTCTGTTCCCAAACCACTGCAGTCCAAAAGTACCTGTAATCTGCCTTGCGACCCAGTGAGAAAGGCAGATGACAAATGAAAATTAGAAGAATAAATAAATAAATCCAGATCAACCCATGCTGGGCAACAATTTAGGCCCAGCTTACATATCTGGAGGCCCAGTCACAAAACTCAAGAATCACATATAGTTTTTAAGTTTTCATAACTGAAGTACACGTTTGGGAAGGGGCTGTGGCTCAGTGGTAGAGCATCCGCTTTGCATTCGGAAATTCCCAGGGTCAATCGGTGGTAGGGTTGCCAGGTTCCCCCCTGAAAATCGGCTGGGGATGGGGGGTAGTGTCGCCAGATCCAGGTTGGGAAACTCCTGGAGAGTTGGGAATGGAGTCTGGGGAGGACCTCTGTGGGGTAGTCCACCCTCCGTACCATCCATTTTCTCCATCTTTGTAGGTGAACTGTAATTGCAGGGCATAAACTGTAATTCCGGGGGGTCCCCAGGTCCCACCTGGAAACTGGCATCCCTAATTGGTGGCAGCATCTCCAGACAAACGGCTCATTATGTGAGTAATGTGAAAGACCTCTACCTGAGACCCTGGATAGCCATTGCCAGTCTGAGTAGACAATACTAACCTTGATAGACCACAGTGATCTGACTCAGTAGAAGGCGGCTTCTACTGTATGTTCATCAGTCCTTGTTTCTGAGGTGGGGTATCTACTTTACAGGCAGAAGGTCCCAGTTTTAATCCAGCTAAAAGGATCAGGTAGTAGGTGACATGAAAGACTGGATAGCTAGGGCTTCCAACCTCCAGGTGGGGCCTGGAGATCTCTTGGTATTTCAATCGATCTCCAGAGTACAGAGATCAGTTCCCCTGGAGAAAGTGGTTGCTTTGGAGGGTGGATTCTGGGGATTGTACCCTGGGGATTGTCCTCCCTATACTCCACCTTTCCCAGGCTCCACCCCCAAAATCTCCAGGTATTCCCCAACTAGAATTGCCAGGTCCCTTTTCACCGCCGGTGGGAAGTTTTGGGGGCAGAGCCTGAGGAGGGCGGGGTTTGGGGAGGGGAGGAATGCCATAGATGCCTGGAGATCAGTTGTAATAGTGGGAGATCTCCAGCCACCACCTGATCCTAGTCTGACAATTTAGCCACTATATAGGATTACCAAACTCCAGGTAGTAGCTGGAGATCTCCTACTATTACAACTGATCTCCAGCCTATAGAGATCAGTTTCCCTGTAGAAAATGGCCGCTTTGGCAATTGGACTCTATGGCATTGAAGTCCCTCCCCTCCCCAAACCCCACCCTCCCCTCCCAAAAACCTCCCGCCGGTGGCAAAGAGGGACCTGGCAACCCTTCCACTATACCATGCTGACTTTTACTAGCTCACCCAGGCCACTTTCTTTGTGTGTGCGCAAAGTTCCATAAAGTTGCAGCCAACTTTTGGCAACCCCAGCAAGGGGCTTTCAAGGTAAGTGAGAAGCCGAGGCGGTTTGCCATTGCCTTCCTCCACAGCGTCTGCCTTGGTGGTCTCCCGTTCGAGTACCGACCCTGCTTAGCTTTCGAGATCTGACCAGATCAGGCTATAGAACGCTGCCTTCCCTCTCCACTGCCACTTTATAGGGGCTAAACCCTCCTGTTTGCAAATGTGGTAACCCAAGATCCTTGTGGCCTTTTCTCGCTACTATTTCCTCTCCTGGCGCCCACAGCCCTCTTCAGCAAAGAGGGGTGTATTTAAATTGGCAGCCACGCGTCTCCATCTTTTAAATTTTCCTTTGGGTCCCCTCTCGGTCCGGCCTTCATTACGCTCCACAGACGTCCCTCCGTCTCGGAGATTACACGTTTGCACGGAGAGCCTTTTTGGGACGCTAATTACACGCCGTCCTTCTCGACGCTAGCATTAAAACTCCATTCGAAAGGCTTAAATAGCAGGGCATGGCAGGTGGGTGCCTCTGCCAAAGCCGTCTTTGTGGCCTGTTTACCTGGCAGGCCGCCACAGGGAAGTGAACTCATTCCTCGGCCTGAGAGGGCCTTTGAAGCGGATTCGGCTCCTGGAGGACTCTCTATAATTAGCCCATCTACCTTCTCGCCACAAGACTAAACAGCCACGATTGGGCGCGACCCTGCTAACCATGGGTTTTGAGTCTTGTAAGGGGAAGTTGGCAAAGGGGGCTGGAACAAAAGAAAACAACCAGTCTTGACATAACAAAATGATTTGCTACAAAGCTGTGATTTCTGTCCTTCCTTCCTCCTTCACTAGGTGACAACGGCGGAGGCTCTAGGGTTGCCAGCTCTGGGTTTGGAAATTCCTGGAGATTTGGGGGGTGGAGCATCTGGAGGGTGGGGTTTGAGGAGGGGAGGGACTTCAGCGGGGGATAATGCCATAGAGTTCACTTTCCAAAGCGGCCATTTTCTCCAGGTGAACTGATCTCTGTTTCCTGGAGATCAGTTGTAACCCATCTAGAGGTTCTTAAGAAGAAGCTAGATGGCCATCTGTCAACAATGCTGATTCTATGACCTTAAGCAGATGATGGGAGGGAGGGCATCTTGGGCATCTTCTGGGCATGGAGTAGGGGTCACTGAAGGCGTCAGGGGGAGTTAGTTGTGAATTTCCTGCATTGTGCAGGTGGTTGGACTAGATGACCCTGCTGGTCTTTCCAACTCTATGATTCTATTATTCTATCCCAGGAGCTCTCCAGCCACCACCTGATGTAGGAACGTCAGCTGCCACAAGGCTTGCACACCGGATGGCTATTTAAGGTACTGAATACATTGCTGCAATAACGCCACGGGAATCCTTACCTGGAGTGGAAGGAATCCAATATCTTACCCCTTTGGGGAAGAATTTTGCACTTTAATTTTGAATATGGTATTCAGCTGAAACCTGATATTATGAATGGTGATGTATAACTGCACGCAGTATATTTTTGTAAGTATATGAAGTATTTTTGTATGTAAACTTACCTGTTGGGATATCCTGTAAATAAGAAAAAATACACTTGCTTGTTGGTATATATGGTGTTGGTGGTTACATTACCACATACTGTAAAGATTTAGCCAGAATATATTTGGCATCATTTACGGCTGGATTCCTGTACTGAATTTCTCATCTTTTGGTAATTGTACAGAGGTGTCTGATTTTTCCTTCACCACCTGGAGGTTGGCAACCTTATGAGTCGCTGATTGGATGATCAGAATCCCTGGGTAAACCAATAGGCGGAATAACACACTCCATCTCAGTGTCATGTCTTTCAAGTAGGCCTCTCTGAACCAGAGAAAACAGGTGGAGATTGACAGTAGGGTTTCCACTCTCCAGGTGGGGGATGGAGATCCCCTGCAATTACAGCTGAATCCAGCTGATCTCCAGACTACATGGATGGTTTATTTATTTATTTATTTAAAACATTTATTCCACTTCTCCTGGAGAAAACAGCTGCTTTGGAAGGTGGTTTGAGGTCCCTTCCTTCCCTAAAGCCCGCTCGCCCAGGCTCCACCCTCAAATCACCAGGCATTTCTGAACCCAGAGGTGGCAACCCTAATTGATAATAATCTCTGCTTGGTACAGTAGCCACATTTTGGATCCTTCCTCTGAAGCTATCAACGGATGGTTTCAAGACTGGCTGGGCAAGCAGAAAGACAAACTGTATCATATCGTTTGTAAAAGAGCAACATCTTTTTAAACTGTTGGGGAGATAAGATGTGATACCCCCTCCACCGTGGTTCAAGTAGTTTGGGTGAAGTGAGGGTGGGACATCAACCATTAAAGTTGGAGGAAAATGTGGAGCTTTAGGGATGTTCTATCACATCTGAGGGGAATATCCCGGGGGGAGTGGGGAAATAAGGACATTGAGGGCTATGAGGGAAATGATGGAAAGCTTAGTTTGCTGCTGCTGAAATTGGTACACAATTGGTACACTCTGGGTTGAATCTGGGTTGGTACACCATTGGTACACGGGGATGAATCCAACCAGCTTTTCCGCTGGTGTGTGAAACTGGATATGGGTGGCTTCTTTTCATTGATGTCCATAGAGGAGTAAAAACTCAGGCAAGATTGGTTTCAGTATATGCTTACCTCTTGCAGCATCAGAATATGGATTATTATTTTTGATGGTTTCTAGCTTTTTAAAGAAAGAAGGAGTGTAGACAAAAAAGATGAGGTCAAGGGAGAGTAAAGAAGCCAGAGGATAAGAATAGGGCATTGTGTGGTCCTAAGAGAATTGGATGTGTATGTACCATTGTGAGATCCTGGACACATCAACATGTGTGACTTGAATGAGGATCTGATCTGGTGATATATTAAAGGCGAGTCATGTTAGGGAAAACCAGAGTTTCTGGAGATACCTAGAGTTACCCATTGCCACTTCTGGGTTGGACCCAGAAGTGATATGCCAGCACAGAGTATGCTGGTGCTTTGTTTTGTTTTGTTTTTTCTCCCTCTGCCATTCAGAACAGTGGTGGACTATGGCAACAATCAGTGGAAGACCTCTTGCCATACCGGGAGACCTGATAGCCCTCCCCAAGACTGAACAAACGCAACAGATTTCCATACCTAAACAACTGGCTTCTAATAACTCCATCAGAAGAAATGCTCCAAAGACATGTCCACATAATCCTTCAGGTCATGGTGCCCTTTCCAATTAAAAAAAGGACATGGAATAATGGAGAATTCCAGATGCATCAGTTTCATAATGGGAAGCAGATTAGATTGTTCAGAAATCAAAATCTAGGATTAAGAAGAAGAAGAAGAAGAAGAAGAAGAGTTGGTATATGCCGACTTTCTCTATCACTTAAGGAAGAGTCAAACTGGCTTACAATCACCTTCCCCTCCCTTCCCCACAACAGATACCTTGTGAGGAAGGTGAGGCTGACAGAGCTCAAGGAGAACTGTGACTAGCCCAAGGTCACCCAGCAGGATTTGTGGGGAAACCAACCCTGTTCACCCAATTAGAGTCTGCCGCTCATGCAGAGGAGTGGGGAATCAAACCCGGTTCTCCAGATTAGAGTCCACCGCTCTTAACCACAATACCACGGTGGCTCTCAGCGAGGGAGGAATTCAAATTGCAGACGCCTGGCACAATGCATCTGACCAGAAGCCTAGCCTTCTCAGCCATTCTGTGCCTTCCCCCGTTTCCCAATGTGTGACTCAGAATGTGGAATGACTGGATTTGATCCTCATTTATTGTCGACCCGCCAAGCTCACATTTGCTTTCTATTTCTGGATCTGCCAGCACAGCACATTACAAAAAGTACAGGGGGTGGGGGGAGGACTGCAGTCTCTCCGCTCATTTTCCTCCCACCCTTTCTTCGGCAACAACATAGTCTGGGGCCAGGTCCCCAAACTAGCATTGGTCACCTCACGGAATGGCCTCAGATAATGCAGGGCTGGGGACTCCCTTTCCCCACTCACACAGAATCGGGGTTTTATTTCTTTTTAAAGTACGCCTTTGGCCCACAACGCTTTGGATGTATGGACTGCAGCGAGGCAGATTTTTTTTCCCTCCTCAAGGATCACTTGCGTCGCTAGTTAAGTTAGGGTGGATGTGGAATTTCTCAAATTTCAAGACCCGGGGCAATTTTTCCCCCTGCTTTGCTGAATGTGTGTTTAGGAGGTGATGCTGTTTTCCATTTAAACCAGTCTCTCTTCAGATTACTCAAATTCATCTGAACAGGAAGGATCAAGGACATGGGGCTGATCCTTCATGCTCCTGTGATTCTCAAACAGGGGAGTGGATCCCCCTCTTTCAGAGAGCAATACACAAAATTCCACAGCCAGAGAGCGTTTTAATATATCCACCCTTATTTCCAGGTATTTCCCAACCCAGAGTTGGCAACACTATTACTGACCTCCAGGTGGGGCCTAGAGTTCTGGAATTATACCTGATTTCCAGATAGTGTTGCCAGGTCCATCTTCACCACTGAAGGGAGGTTTTTGGAGTGGAGCCTAGGGTTGCCAGGTCCCTCTTCGCCACCGGTGGGAGGTTTTTGGGGCGGAGCCTGAGGAGGGCATGGTCTGGGTAGGGGAGGGACTTCAATGCCATAGAGTCCAATTGCCAAAGTGGCCATTTTCTCCAGGTGATATGATTTTTATTGGCTGGAGATCAGTTGTAATAGCAGGAGATCTCCAGCTATTTCTTGGAGATTAGGTAAAGATGTGTGCTGTTACTCGGCTGAGCAAGGAAGAGTAATTGTAACAAGCACACAAGCTACAAAAGTCTGTGATTCAAAGCTGAGTATATTCAAGGTAATGATGCTAAAGCAACATATGTAACTTAAACATGCATAATTGCATCAAAATGTATGCATCAAACAGTACACAAATTATCTACAATATAACAAGACAGGAATACAGTATCCAAAAGCCAAGCTGGAGAGCTTCCAAGAGCGGGGTGGAAAAAAAGTCCTGCAATAGCAATGAGGAGCATGAACACTGTAAGTGGCAAAAGGATGAGGCGAATCACGATCCTGCGTCATTGCTGGAGGCTTGATAGGTATCGTTATACACAGCAATTCTTGTGCAGACAAAAGTAGAGAAGTGGTGAAAACTGTCCTTACACCCCTCAACTGGCTGGGTGTCCAAGGTTACAACAAGGCCTGTAATGTACGAGCCTTGGATAGGATCAGTAATGTTGGTCCATATGCATGTGAAATGACAAGCACCGGTTAAACTTGTTTCGTATCCTTCTTCAGAAACATGTAACACATATAAACTCCATCAGACTGCAGCATTTGCAGTTCACGGACAGACTCGTGTGTCATCATAGATGCCCAAGTTAGAAGTAAAAACATGGCATGTAAAAGCAGCTGTCCAGACAAGGCTTCTCTTTATCTAGGTATATTTATGATACAGGGAAACAGTACATACATCTCAGCTGCACATTCAATGAGACCCTTGCACCTGATAGCCACTGGCCAAATCCATAATGTTAGGTTTAAGTCCGGTTTGCAATGGGTTGCTTTTTAAAGGCGTTGGAGGGGAAATCTAGGAGCTGGGATTTTATCCTTAGGGTGGAATGAGAAGACTAAAACAATTCTCATCCCTTGGCTATCAGAAGCTGTTGCAAATGGGGATTTTTTTTATTACGCAGTCAATGGATCTCTTTCAGTCATAAAATATAGTCATTAAATCAGACGTCCATCATTTCATTACATGACCTGGGCCTCCATCACTGTGGAGGAGAACGGATTTCACCTCCTGCAATACAAAGTAAGGAAATGAAACTCTACTTCAAGGAGGAGGAGGAGGAGGAAGAGGAAGAAGAAAAGGATGACGACGGAGGAGGAGTAGTAGTAGTAGTTGGTTTTTATATTCTGACTTTCTCTGCCACTTAAGGGAGAATCAAACCAGCTTACAATCACCTTCCCCTCCCCTGTGAGGTAGGTGGGGCTGAGACAGCTCTGTGACTAGCCAAAGTTCACCCAGCTGGCTTCGTGTGGAGGAGTGGAGAAACAAATCCAGTTCACCAGATTAGCCTCCACCGCTCATGTGGAGGAGCAGGGAATCAAACCCGGTTCTCCAGATCAGAGTCCACCGCTCCAAATCACTGCTCTTAACCACTACACCACACTGGCTCTCCAGGATACAATACTCCACCACTACAGCTGCTGAGCAGTGTTGCCAGCCCCCTAGTTGGGGGACGGGGCATCCCTACCCCGAGTTGGCATTTCTCAACACTTCTCAGAGTGGCAGAAAAATGAAATAATGGTTGTCAGCTGATGGCATACACCTCCAGGTAAACCTATGACATGCCAGTCTATGAATTGGCTGAAACTTTATGGTAAAACTATCGAATTTTCATCAATTTCTAAAGAGGACTGATATAAACCCAGAAGCAACATCATGCCATCGGCCAACAGTCCCCCCTCATATCCCCACCCACCCCTCAGTCTCCCACTACTTGCCCTGCTGGGCTCACTATTCATGAGTGATAGTGGCTGTTAAATATGGTGTGGTCACCTGGTAAATTGAATAGGTGAAGGCAAGTTCCTTGTAGACGAAAAACGTGGCCCCGTATTTTGATATATATTGCATTAAAAAGGTAAAGGTGCAAGCACCGGGTCATTACTGGCCCATGGGGTGACATCACATCCCAACGTTTACTAAGCAGTCTGTGTTTACAGGGTGGTTTGTCTTTGCCTTCCTAAGTCATCTTAGGGTTGCCACCCTCCAAGTACTAGCTGGAGATCTCCTGCTATTACAACTGATCTCCAGCCAATAGAGATCAGTTCACCTGGAAAAAATGGCTGCTTTGGCCATTGGTCCCTCCCCTCCTCAAACCCCTCCCTCCTCAGGCTCCGCCCCCAGTGGCGAAGAGGGACCTGGCAACCCTAAGTCATCTACACTTTACCCCCAGCAAGCTGGGTACTCACTTTACCAACCTCGGGAGGATGGAAGGCTGAGTCAACCTTGAGCCGGCTACCTGAAACCGACTTCCGTCGGGATCAAACTCAGGTCGTGAGCAGAGCTTTTGACTGCAATACTGCAGCTTACCACTCTGCACCACAGGGGCTCTGTATTGCATTAGACCTAGATATACACTTAAAATCTCCAGTTACAATCCTGTTCTGCACAAAGCTTGCCTTGATATGAGGCCCAAATGTTTTCTGCAGGGATTCTGTCGTAGGTGGAGTTCATTGGTCTCATATTCTCAGTTCCCAACATCTTTCCCACACTGATGACCAAAATGGCCTTTGCCCTCAGTCAGATGCTGAGGAACAGATTAGGAAATGTGGGTGTGAATGAACAACACTATCTCTGAAACGTGTAGTAAAAATCACTGTGATGGTGCACAGATACAAGAATCTGGGTCTTTCGTTTTCTGTGCAAATGTTCAGCTGCTAAGTGTCGTTTGCGATCGGCGCAGACATCTTTCTGGTTATGGAAGCCTTCCACTCAGTGGATATTATCAATCAATCAATCAAGTTTTCTTTCGATACAATCTCAGCTCCGAATAAAAATCAAAGTTAGGTTAAAATAATAAAATAAAATAATACAAGTTGACGATTCTGGGAGGGATGATTTGAAGAAGAGGAGGAAAGGTCTTCTATGGGGAAAGGCTTTCGGTTAGCCCTTTATGAATCCCACTAGACTGGAGGCAAAATTTGGCTACTTGAATGGTAATCTCCCGAGAGGAGTCTGCTAAGAGAAGGGAAACTTTGGCTTCTTCCAATCTCCCAGGAAAGGATGTCAATATGGGGAGAATGTATGCGATCTTATGTCGTTGTAGAAGGGACATCGCAGCAGAACACATTCTATTGTTTCCACGTTCTCTGTTTTGCATGGGCATACTCGTTGATGAACGGGAGTGCAGAGATATCTGCCTTCCAGGAGAGCTGAAGGTAAGGCGTTGAAACGCGCAAGAGTAAAGGCCGATATTTGGATATTATGTTTTCGGGGCCCTTAAAGCATCTGGGATAATATGATTCTTCTTTCCCTTTCCTTCCTTCTGTCTACATTTATCAGCCCAGGGTTTTTTTTTGTCACCATAAAGAGGTTGAATCCACCCCACCCCAATCCATTATGTGAGGACTGGACAACATCGGACTCGGATCTACCAGATTCAGGTCTAAATCTAGGATCTACCAGATTCAGGTCTAAATCTTCACCCAGCTCACTGGGTGACGATTGGACAGTCACTCTGAGCTCTTTCACACATGCCGAATAATGCACTTTCAAACAACTGGAATTTCAGCTCATCTCCAGTCTACAGGGCCATCTGTCAGGACACATCAGTTTGGTAATTAAAGGTAAAGGTAGTCTCCTGTGCAAGCACTGGGTCATTCCTGAACCATGGGGTAACGTCACATCCCGATGTTTCCTAGGCAGACTGTGTTTATGGGGTGGTTTGCCAGTGCCTTCCCCAGTCATCTTCCCTTTACCCCCAGCAAGCTGGGTACTCATTTTACCAACCTCGGAAGGATGGAAGGCTGAGTCAGCCTTGAGCCGGCTACCTGAAACCAACTTCTATTGGGATCGAACTCAGGTCGTGAGCAGAGCTTTTGACTGCAGTACTGCAGCTTACTTACCACTCTGCGCTACGTTCATTAGCTTGGAGAAATAAGAACTATCCTATTTTTTTTATCCCACCCTTTCTTTAGTATAACACATCCTCCCCATTAATTAATTTGGTAGGATGCAGATTAGGAGTCCCGTGGCTCAGAGTGTTAAGCTGCAGTACTGCAGTCAAAAGCTATGCTCACGACCTGAGTTCAATCCCGACGGAAGTCGGTTTCAGGTATCCGGCTCAAGGTTGAATCAGCCTTCCATCCTTCCGAGGTCGGTAAAATAAGTACCCAGCTTGCTGCGGGTAAAGGGGAGATGACTGGGGAAGGCACTGGCAAACCACCCCGTAAACAAAAGTCTGCCTGGGAAACGTCGGGATGTGACATCACCCCATGGGTCAGGAATGACCCAGTGCTTGCACAGGGGACCTGTACCATTACCTTTAGGATACAGATTTGTAAAGGAATATTAATTCTGTCTTCCCTCACAACTTCTGCCTGTTTTCTGGCACCTAAGTGTTGGGTTCGAAAGCTTTGGCCAAGGGAGAGCAGAGTGGCCACTTTTTAGGCAGAACACCATTCCAGCAGTGTCCACTGAGATGCAAATGAATCCCCAGAGTGTTTTCATTCCTTCTCTGTCTCTCCCTCCTCCTCCTCCTCCATTTTATATACTCTTTGTGCTCTACCTCCCCTCTTCCTCCTTCTCCTCCCCTCGCCACATTTCCTCCACCTCCTCCTTCTCTCCCATCCCCCCTCCCTGCCGGAGACATTTGTTTTAAAGCTTTCTGACTTTTTCAGCTATTTTTTCCACACAGGCTGCCAAGAGCAGCTAATCAGAAACAAGCAGAGATCTGCTGTTTGCAGACAGCCCTGGGGCTCCGGAGTCAGTCTTCACGTTCTTCTCCTGCTTCCATCCAGAAGCATTGTGGTGTTTGGGTTGCCAACCTCCAGGTACTAGCTAGAGGTCTCCTGCTATTACAACTGATCTTCAGCCGATAGAGATCAGTTCACCTGGAGAAAATGGCCGCTTTTGCAATTGGACTCTATGGCATTGAAGTCCCTCCCCTCCCCAAACCCTGCCCTCCTCAGGCTCTTCCTCCTGCCGGTAGCAAAGAAGGACCTGGCAACCCTATGTGGTGTGGTGTGGTGTGGGGGGTAGTAAACACTGTCCCATTCCTTCCAGTTAATTATGGATTTTGTCCTCCTTTTAAAGGTGGACAGAGAGAAATGTTTCTACCAGGCCAGATTGGCTAGGGATCCCAGAGGGTTTTTATTTATTTTTTTTGCCATCTTCTGGGCATGGAGTAGGGATTGCTGGGGACATGGGGGGAGATAGCTGTGAATCCCCTGCATTGCGCAGCGGGTTGGACTAGATAACCCTGGCGGTCCCTTCCAACTCTATGATCCTTGGTCCAACAGTGGAGTCTGTCAACCTTCCCAGTGCAAGGGCACAATTTCAAACTACCAGAAGGTGGTTTTTTTTCTTCTTCCACGCAGGAACTGACTTTAGGAATAGGTGGAATGAATAATCAAGAAGTATATTTCTGAACAGGTATACAGTGCATTCCCACATAGGGTTGTCAGTAGTGGTTAGAAGTGATAGACTCTAATCTGGAGAACCAGGTTGGTTTCCTCACTCCTACACATGAAGCTTGCTGGGTGACCATGGGCTAGACACAGCTCTCTTAGAGCTCTCAGTCCCACCTACCTCACAGGGTGTCTGTTGTGGGGAGGGGAAGGGAAGGCGATTGTAATCCGGTTTGATTCTTCCTTAAGTGGTAGAGAAAGTCTGCATATAAAAACCAACTCTTCTTCTTTTTTTCCTTCTCCTCCACCCCTAACACCACCAGGTAGGGCCTAGAAATCGCCTACTATTACAACTGATCTCCAGGCAATAAAGATCAATTCCCCTGGAGAAAATGGCTGCTTTGGAGGGTGGACTCTATGACGTTGTACTATACTGAGGTCCCTCCCATCCCCAAACCCTGCCCTCCCCAGCCTCCACTCCCAAAATCTCCAGGGATTTCCCAACCTGTCACTGTCAACCCTACATTACTGAGTGACCTCAATCCATTTGTGCTTCCAGGATTAGCAGGCAGAGCTTCCCAGTTGGATGCCATGATGACAAAGCAATTTATGGGGTTAGGGATGCCAGCCTCCAGGTGGGACCTGGGGATCGCCTGGAATTACAGCTCATCTCCAGTCTACAGGGCCATTTGTCAGGAGGGCAGTTTGGTCATTAAAAAAAAAGGTAAAGGTCCCCTGTGCAAGCACCGGGTCATTCCTGACCCATGGGGAGACGTCACATCCCGACGTTTTCTAGGCAGACTTTGTTTGTGGGGTGGTTTGCCGTTGCCTTCCCCAGTCATCTTCCCTTTACCCCCAGCAAGCTGGGTACTCATTTGACCGACCTCGGAAGGATGGAAGGCTGAGTCAACCTTGAGCCGGCTACCTGAAACCGACTTCCGTCGGGATCGAACTCAGGTCGTGAGCAGAGCTTTTGACTGCAGTACTGCAGCTTAACACTCTGCGCCACGGGGCTCCTAGCTTGGAGAAATATCCTATTTTTTTATTTCACCCTTTCTTCAAATAACTCAGGGGCAACATATGTATTCACCACTCCCCATTTTATTCTAACAACCCTCTATTAAACAACTGGCACGATGGTAATTTCAAATATTTTAGATGTTTCCATGAAGCAAGAGAGAAAATGTCTTAGTAATAGGAGGCTGGATGAGAAGATGAGAAGCAGATGTCTCAAGGAGTAACCGAAGCGGAGGATTAGATATTGACCTGGGCAATCAGGTCTGTGCAAAACTGGTGGATTTCTGGGTTGGTTTTTTTTTTTAATTCACTAATCTTAAATCATAAATCTCTGCCCTAGGAGTTGAATTTTGGCATTTCCCAGCTGCACACCAATCACCAGTTCTTCATTCGAAAGGCCAGATGTTTTCAGAATCCTGGAGAGACTCTGAGAAAGCAATCCTCAGCAAGTCTACTCATAATGCTACTCAGGTCTATTTAATGGGGCTGCCTCCCAGGAAATGTTGTTAGCATTGCACTATTAACTGCACAGTCCCAAGCAGAGAGAGAGAGAGAGAGAGTCGCCTCTGACTCATGGCGACCCTATGAATCAAAGTCCTCCAAAATGTCCTATCTTTGACAGCCTTGCTCAGATCTTGCAAATTGAGGGCCGTGGCTTCCTTTATTGTGTCCATCCATCTCTTGTTGGGTCTTCCTCTTTTCCTGCTGCCCCAACTTTTCCTATCATGATTGTCTTCTCCAGTGACTCTTGTCTTCTCATAAAGCAGAGTGTAGGTGCTTCTAAATTGACTGAAGTCCATGGGCTTACAAGGGTGTAACTCTGATTAGAATTGCACTGTGATTTTATGGATGTGGATCACAGAGAAGTCATGGGCTAGAGTTCAAGGACAGTGGTTGTGGTATCATGATGAAAGATGTTCATTGATGAAAGAACAGTGCCTTTTGATGTCAGTGATTGGTAGGGTTGCCAGCTCAATTGATTGGCCAAAGGAAGGTTGCTACACAGCATCTCTGATAAAAGAAGTTAGAATTTATCCAAGCTTTGAATCTTCTTTTCTCTCGACTGAACTAGTATACATCTTTGTGTGATTGCAGAAGTTAGAATTTGTCTAAGCTTTGATCTACACTTCGTTAAATTGCTCAATCACCTGATTAACTTACCTGTTTGTAAAATCTTCGGACTTCACCTCTGGTTGGACTTTGCTATCACACATGGAGCAGATGTTGTAATATTGATAGTTTAGTATTGTGATGATTATCCATGTTAAGATTACAGAACTACTTTATAGACCAGACTAATATTAAAAATTACAGAGCACCACTGAGACGATTCTTGGATTTGAATTTATTTTTATTAGAGATTTGTACATACATCCATATGAATAACTTTTGTATTGGGAATATTGTTGGGAGAAATTCATAGTTTTGCATTTGGTCATAAGTGTTGCTGATGTTTGCTTAGCCTCCAGGTACTAGCTGGAGATCTCGTGCTATTACAACTATCCAGCTGACAGAGATCAGTTCACTGGGAGAAAATGGCCACTTTGGCTATTGGACTCTATGGCATTGAAGTCCTTCACCTCTCCAAACCCTACCCTCCTCAGGATCCACCCCCAAAATCTCCAGGTATTTCTCAACCCAGAGCTGGCAACACTAGTGATTGGGAAGGGCCTGATATCAAAAAAATTCAGGTGCTCATTTCTATATGTACCATGAGATTAAATATACATGTTTCGAGTTTCTTTCCAAAAGCACATAAAAAAGAAAGATTTCTGCCCACGTGTCCTGAGTCTAAGATATTGCAGCACTGGAAGAGTTCTAGTATATATAGCCCAATAAATGATACATGTGTTTTACTGGCTTATGATGTATTAATAATAAATCTGAATCTATATCCCAATCCGTTGCCCCAGCGGTTGGATTGCAGTATGGAAGTCACATGAAGCAGTGAAGGGGACCCTGCACTATAACTTGAAAACAAATATCTGCATCTTATAAATTCCCAGAAAACATTATTTATTTGCAGCTATGTATAAGTGTCCTGAATGACATAACCCTAAACAGTTGTCATGGATTAAGAAAAGAGGGAGAAAATCAGCCACTCTTACAGAATAGGGAAAGATGGCAATTGTCCATTCTTCACACAACAGCACATCAGGGTAAAAACACAATTTGGACAGCAGTCAGACAGGGAACAAGAAGTGCCAAGCCAGGTTAGCATTTTAATGGAGAACCATATATCCTTCTGCTAAACTGTGGAATCGTCATTCAGGAAATCCTGCATGTGCTATGTGCCATTAAGTCACTTTTGATGTATGGCAACCCTATGAAATAATGATCTCCAAAATGTCCTATCATTAACAGCCTTGCTCAGGTCTTGAAGACAGAAGGACGTGGCTTCCTTTCTTGAGTCAATTCATCTCATGTTAGTCTTTCTCTTTGTTTACTGCCTTCAACTATTCCCAACGTTATCCTCTTTTCCAGTGAGTCTTGTCTTCTCATGATGTGACCAGAAAATCCTACCCTTGTCAAAATTACATACCTGCCTTCCCAAATGAATGTTGCAAATGGACCGTGGTTCTTTTTTAGTGTTACAGAAATAACCATTGCAATAATAGTGTAGATTTCATGTATTATAGTGCCCTAGAACTGGAAGAGGCCTTTGACTATTTAGTCTAACTCCCTGGTGAAATCCAACGGTACAGCATTCTCAAAAGATGGTTGTCTCTACCCCCACACACATTAACTAAAACAGGTCAGCAGATTTCCCCCCAGATGGATGGCGGTTCATCAGCTATCCCGCTGGATTCTCTCACTTAAGAAACGGCACCATCCTGCAACTCAAAAGACTCTTTTCTGCAGTCAGCTGGGCCTCCAGGCAATGATAAATCACGGGGAAGCCCTTACCCGCCCGCCTCTCTGTGTAGCTCTACTGCAGAGCTGCTGATCATTTCCCTTCCAGGACATTCCTTTGGGATCATTACTCATCTGGAGTTGTCCCTAAAAGGAGAGGCATTCTCATATAAAGGAGGGGGGGACCTTTTAAAAAAGTTGTGGTTAGGACTGCAAGCAGCTGGGAATGGAGAGTAACTTCCTGCTATAGCTCCTGGGAACATAGGAAGGAAGGAAGGAAGGAAGGAAGGAAGGAAGGAAGGAAGGAAGGAAGGAAGGAAGGAAGGAAGGAAGGAAGGAAGGAAGGAAGGAAGGAAGGAAGGAAGGAAGGAAGGAAGGAAGGAAAACTAAAGGGAAGGTGGGCTCCGGAGAATGAATTATAAGAAAGGGAAATATGGAGAAAGAAAAAAGATGAGAAGATTGAACGTATGGTCAGGGGAGGAAAATTAATTAGGGATGTATGTATTGTATGTTGTTTTATTGCAAGCTGCTTCAGAAGACACGTTTAGTCAGGAAGCGGATGATAATAAAAATCTTTACCGTTTCAGCTGGAGAATTTGGGAGCAGCGACAATCTGTTGGGTGTGATGCCACTTCCAGTTTTGTGCCAGACGTGATGTGCATCAGCAGAATACCAGACAGTCCCTTCCTAGGGTTGCCAACCTCCAGGTACTAGTTGGAGATCTCCTGCTATTAGAACTGATCTCCAGCCGATAGAAATTTGTTCACCTAGAGAAAATGGCCGCTTTGACAATTGGACTCTATGGCATTGAAGTTAGGGTTGCCAACTTCCAGGTAGTGGAGAAAAAGGGAACCTATGCTGAAAATAGTAGTAACTGTACAAAGAGGCAGCATGTGGCTCAAAATAATAAAAATCAATATCAAAAAACAACAATTGTGCTTGTTTTATTGTCAAATGTATTGAAAATAGACCACCAAAACAAATGAATAGTGTGTCAAAAACACACAATAGCCTTGCAGGGCTTAGACCACCAAAACAAATGAAAGCCTCCCGGGAGGCTTTATTTTTGTTTAGCTCTTCGACTTTCCTATATTTTCAGCCTATTGGCACTGCCTTAAGCCCTACGAGGCTATTGTGTGTGTGTGTATTTTTTGACACACTTTTCATTTGTTTTGGTGGTCTAAGCCCTGCAAGGCTATTGTGTGTTTTTTGACACACTATTTTATTTTGACACAATAATTTATTCTGCGCACACAAACGTGCACACACATATATTACTATATTTCTGGAAAATAAACATTCAGTATCGGTAGATAGCAGTGTATATTTCATATAGATTTGCATATTGAAACCTCAATATAAATGCCTTTAGAGTTACATTTTAAAGGCTTACTGTTAGAAGCTACAGCCGCTTAATATTTTCTCTTGCATTTCCTGTTACAGTAATACAATCTAACCAAAAGGGGGAAAACTGAGAAACAAGAATGGTGTAGGGGTTAAGAACATAGGACTAGTATCTGGAAGACCGAGGTTCGAATTCCTGCTCTTGACATGGAAGCTCGCTGGGTGACCTTGGGCCAGTCACACACACTTTCAGTCTAACCTACCTCACAGGGTTATTGTGAGGATAAAATGGAGGAGAGAAGAATGATGTAGGCCACTTTGGGTCCCCATTGGGGAGAATGGCAGGGTGTAAATGAATAAAACAAAATAAAAACTCATAGCACTACTGACTAAAATTTGCCTTCATCTGTTAAAACTGAGATCCAGGCACCCAGCCAATCCCACAGGGCATCCCAACTATTTTTGATCGAAGTAGAGTTGCCAGGTACCTCTTCGCCACCATTGGGGCTTTTTGGGGAGGAGCCTGAGGAAGACGGGGTTTGAGGAGGGACTTCAATGCCATAGAGTCCAATTGCCAAAGCGGCCATTTTCTCCAGTTGAACTGGAGATCTCCAGCTAGGACCCGGAGGTTGGCAACCCTAGATTGAAGGCACCCAGCAAATCCATCAGGGCACCCCAACTAGTTTTGATCCAGTAAAAAATCGAGATGTTGCTGGAACTCTGTTCTTTACAATATTGTTGTGTCTTACTAATTTTCCAGTAGGTGCTCTGGAGCAGCAGTTCCTGGTTTTTTTTTTTTTAAAGGATACAGAAGCAGTTGACTCAAAAGAGCAAACGGGAATAAGATGCATGTATTTATTGCTGATTGCACCAGTCTGTGTTTTTCCCTGGATCTTCAGGTCTTTTTTTTTGTAAATAAATACTGCTTTGTTAAGCACAGAAGTGTCTGATATTGTAGCTGTTTCTTCTCAGGGTCTCTGACAATTCTTGGCTTCCTCGCCAAGCCAATTAGAACCCCCAAACCAAACTACAATTCCCAGGATTCTTTGGGGAGAGCTATGACAGTTAAGTTGGCTTAAAGCCAATATAAGTGTGTAATATATATATATATTCCCTCAGAGTTTACATTTGGCAAGCCAAAACACATTTCTTGCTGCCCTGGGAATGCATTGAACTGAGAATGGGAGAAAAGTCACTCTGCGCAACTTTAGCCGCTCAGGTTCAGCAAAGTTTCCTAAATCTTAAATTAGTCCCCTTCTCAAAAAATTGAGCAGTTGATTGTTCTGTGGTGGATATATAGGATCAGGGAGATCTGGATCCCCAAACCCCTACCTCTTCATCCCTGATCTGGATGGCCCAGGTTAGCCGGATCTAGGATTGCCAGGTCCCCCCTGGTGACCGGCAGGAGATGGGGAGTAGGTTTGCCAGATCCAGGTTGGGAAACTTTAGGAAATTTGAGGATGGAGCTGGGGAGGACAGGAACCTCAGTAGGGTAGAATGCCCAGATTCCACCCTCCAAAGCAACCATTTTCTCCAGGGGAACCAATCTCTGTAGTCTGGAAATGAGCTGTAATTCCAGGGGATCCACAGGTCCCCCATAAGGTCTAGCATCCATAGGGATCTCATCAGATCTCTGAAGCTAAACAGGGTCAGCCCTGGTTAGTATGATGGGAGGCTACCAAGGAAGTCCAGGGTTGAAATGCAGAGCCAGATAATAGCAAACTGCCTCTGAATGCCTCTTGCCTTGAAAACACGTTAAGATCACCAAATGTTGGCTGCAACTTGATGGCCCTTTCCACTGCCACCAGAGCCAGAAAACTCACTGAAGACCTTGGGTAAATGAATGCCTGTCCCTCAGTAGGGTTGCCAGGTCCCTCTGAGCCTCCAGCAGAGGTTTTTGGGGTGGAGCCTGAAGAGGCCGGGGTTTGGGGAAGGGAGGGACTTCAATGCCATAGAGTCCAATTGCCCAAACAGCCATTTTCTCCAGGGGGAGTGATCTCTGTCGGCTGGAGATCAGTTGTAAATAGAAGGAAATCTCCATCTACTACCTGGAGGTTGGCAGCCCTATCCATCCTAACCCCTCCCAGGGCTGTTGATAAGGGAAATCCCATCTACACCATCCTAAATTCATGGGAGGAAAGATGGGAAAGAAATGTGATGAACAAACAGTTTAGAACATACAGATTCATCCTTCAGTCCACTTATCTCAAAGCATGACAACCTGAAGTGTTTTCAGTGGGTTTTGGGAGGATCTTTAGACATATAATCTGAATGAATGCATACCTCCAAAATCTCAGTATCCCTTCTCCAGACTTGCATATGATGGCAGGTATCTAAGAATCCTGAAAACCAGAATGACTGACTGTAGAGAGAGGATCGGCTGGGGTGGGTTCTCCTTATTCTTTTATTTTATTTAGTACTTTTTATTATTCAGCCACATAACAAGTACAAAGAACCATACAAGAAAACATAACACCCAGAGGGAAACCAAAAAGACAAATCAATTTCGTAAATAAAAAAAGAAAAATAAATAAAAATGTTACTATTGTTATTATATCATTTGCTTTACAGCTATTTTTTTTCTTTGCCGTCAGGTCACAGCTGACATATGGTGACACAGTGGGATTTTCAAAGCAAGAGACGTTCAGAAGAGGTTTGCCATTGCCTACCTCCACTTCACACCCCTGGTATTCCTTGGCGGTCTCCCATCCAAATACTAGCCAAGGTGGAGGCTGAGAGTCCATGACAGGCCTCAGGTCACACAACAAGTTTCCTTGGCAGAGTAGGGATTCGAACCTGGGTTTCCCAGGTCCTAGTCCGACACCTTCACCACCACACCATGCTGGCTCTCTTTACAGTGATACGGAGATGTTTTTGCAGCTTTGTCAACTATATGTGCATTACTTATTGAATCACATCTTTCTGTAAATTCCTAGTGTTAGATGGAAGATGGCAAGTGTTTATGAAATAGAGTTTTTTTGGGGGGGGATTAACTCCTAAAATTAGTAAAGGTAAACTTAGTCCCCTGTGCAAGAACCAGGTCATTACTGACCCATGGGGCGATGTCACATCCCAACGTTTACTAGGCAGGCTATGTTTATGGGGTGGTTTGTCATTGCCTTCCCCAGTCATCTTCCCTTTACCCCCAGCAAGCTGGGTACTCTTTTTACCGACCTCGGAAGGATGGAAGGCTGAGTCAACCTGGAGCCGGCTACCTGAAACCAACTCCTATCAGGATTGAACTCAGTTCGTGAGCAGAGCTTTTGACTGCAGCTTACCACTCTGCGCCACAGGGCTCATTATTCCTAAATTATTCTAATCTAAAATTAAATTAGCAAGAAAAATCAAGGAATGCGGATGCTTTGGGAATCCATTTACACTGGACTTAGTTCTCCTTATCCCATGCCTACTTCTGGCTTGCACAGAGCAGTTCTGAAAGCACAGGAAACGTAGGGCAGACCCCGCCAAAAAGGGGGCGCTTCTCTAGGGAATAAACCCCCTAGTCCAACTTCATGGGCCTGTGTATGAATGAAGAGGATGGAGGTGCTACAGAAAGGGTTACATCAGTTAAATTCCCTCCTCCTCCCCAACACTCCAAGATGATGTATCCACCAAAGCATTTGTTGTTCCAGTTGGCTCTCATCACCGGACAATATTATCTACAGCTTTCGAAGGACCGCAGTCAGAGTTTCCACCATCTCGCTGGGGTGTTTTGCTCTTAGAGAAGAATCTAAGAGCGGGGTCAAGAGAGAGAGAGAGAGAGAGAGAGAGAGAGAAAGAGTATGTGGGTGATCCTGGTGGAAAGTGTACAAGAAGAGAAGTGTATATGGTAGAGAGGGAGAGAAGGAGATGGGGAAGGCAGCATCTGCTTTTATCTCAGAGCTATCGATGTAAATTTCATGTATTTATTTACTGAGAGATTTATCGCCACTTTTCTCCCCAACGGGGACCTAGACAGCATCATTCCACACTCTGCAAAGCTGTCAATGGAATTGACTGAAGTACAGCCAGATAGCTACAGAATTAAACAAGTCTGTCCCATAGGAATCAGCTTCTGGAATCTCCCAGTCTCAAGTCAAGATCCAAGAGGAGAGAAAATGTAATAGAGAAGCGGTTCTTCATGGCCATCTGGATCAGTGGTCTTCAATCTTTCCAGACCCCTGTGTGTGTGTATAAAGTGTGTGTGTAAAGTGCAGGGGAGGGATCGTGGCTCAGTGGTAGAGCATCTGCTTGGCATGCAGAAGGCCTCAGGTTCAACCCCCGGCATCTCCAGTTAAAGGGACTAGGCTAGTAGGTGATGTGAAAGACCCTGGAGAGCTGCTGCCAGTCTGAGCAGACAGTACTAACTTTGATGGACCAAGGGTCTGGTTCAGTATAAGGCAGCTTCATGTGTTCAAGTCGCAGCCAAATTATGGTGACTAGGGTTGCCAACTTCCATTTGGGAGCTGGAGATCTCCTGGAATTACAGCTGATCTCCGGACTACATAGATGGTGTATGTATGTAGGTATGTAGGTATGTAGGACATTTATTCCACTTCTCCTGGAGAAAATGGTTGCATTGGAAAGTAAACTGTATGACATTATACCCTACCAAGGTCCCTTCCCTCTGTAAACCCTGCCCTCCCCAAGCTCTGAACCTGAAGTTGACAACCCTAATGTTGACCCCCGTAGGGTTTTCAAGGCAAGAAACTAAGGGAGGTGGTTTGCCAGTGCCTTCCTCTGCATAGAGATCCTGGACTTCCTTGGTGGTCTCCCATCCAAATACTAACCAGGACTGACCCGGCTTAGTTTCTGAGGTGTGACAAGATCAGGCTAGCCTGGGCCATCCAGGTCATGGCAGACATGAGACCTCACTTTTTCCCTTGGGCAGTAGCATGAGACACAAGCAGTTGCAAGCATGTGACAGGAAGTAACAGGACACCACGCTGTGGTGTCATGTGACCCCAAAAACACATTACAGGAAGACAAGAAACCCTGCCCTGTGTGTAGGGTTGCCAAACTCCAGAGGCCTGGCATTCTCCTGGAATTACAATGAACTGATCTCCAGACTACAGAGGTCTGTTGCCTTGGAGGATGTGGCAGCTCTGGTGGGTGGAGTCTGTGGAATCACATCCCCCGCTGAGCTCCCTCCCCTTCCAAACCTCCACCTTCCCCAAGCTCCACCCCAAAATCTCCAGGAATTTTCCAAGCCAGAGTTGGCAACCTTACCTTCTGCTAAAACCTCCCCACACCATCATTCTGTTTCTTACAAAAAATGGCAGCTTTTTTGGGTCTTGCAACCCAGCTAGGGTTGCCAGGTCCCTCTTCGCCACTGGCGGGAGATTTTTGGGGCAGAGCCGGAGGAGGGTGGGGTTTGGAGAGGGGAGGGACTTCAATGCCATAGAGTCTAATTGCCAAAGCGGCCCTTTTTCCGGGAGAACTATCAGCTGGAGATCCGTTGTAATAGCAGGAGATCTCCAGCTACTACCTGGAGGTTGGTAACCCTGAACCCATCTAAGTCCCAGCCTAGGGGTTAAAGATCACGGCTCTGCACTATATTGTTACTCCACTTCCTTGAATGGGCAGAAGTCAGGGGAAAGCATGACAAGAATTCATCCTTTTCGATAAAACAGCATTAAGCAGCCTTTCCCTTTTACAAACTGATGAGCGGCTCAGAAGTAGAAGCAGCTCTGGAGGGAAACATTTCGGTCCCTCCTGCATTGGATAGATTCCCAAAGAGCCAAGTGCTGACGTCTCCTATCCCACACCAAGGGTGAACGGCCCTTTTTGTAACTAACTCCAGCCAAAAAGCTGTCGACTCTGTTGCCTCTGCCTGTGTCCAAATCCAAGATGCAGCATTGCTTCTAAATGTTCTTCTCTCCTTCCTCCAAACTCTGATGGGAACTGTCAAGGAACATTCGTGCCTTTTGTTAGCCCCGAGTCACTCCTCAAGTCGGTCGAGCAGAAATTTCATTTCGGTCTGATGAAACTCATAGTTCCCAACAAGTCTCTGAATCATTGGCCACAAAACTGCTTCTCATGCCGTTGAGCTGTAGCGGTTGGAAGAGGGTTACAGAAATACATATGAACAGATGTGTTTCAAAGAAGCCTCAAAGTGGCATGCAGCAAAAAGAGCAGTGCATGCCAGGGTTTTTCAGCTCATGGATCAGATGGACCCTCCAGTTAGGGTTGCCAGCCTCCAGGTGGTGGCTGGAGATCTCCTGGGATTTGCAACTGATCTCCAGGCGACAGAGATCAAGTCACTTGGAGAAAATGGCTGCCTTAGAGTCAGTTTGATGGCTACTAGGGCTGTCAATCTTGCCTTATTCAGTATAAGATTGACAGCCCTAGTAGCCATCAAGCTGACTCTAAGGCAGCCATTTTCTCCAAGTGACTTGATCTCTGTCACCTGGAGATCGACTGGAGATCATCTGGACCCCTTGGTCCATCCAAGTCAGTATTGTCTACTCAGACCAGCAGCGGCTCTCCAGGGTCTCAGGCAAGGGTCTTTCCCATCATCTACCTGCCTAGTCCCTTTAACTGGAGATGCCGGGGATTGAACCTGGGACCTTCTGCATGCCAAGCAGATGCTCTACCACTGAGCTACAGCCTCACCCCTGGAGGGAAGGCAATCTTCAGGTGTCTGGAGATCTCCCACTATTACAACTGATCTGCAGGTGACACAGATCAGTTGACCTAGGGGAATTGGCCAGTTTGGAAGGTGGACTCTGTGGCATGATACCCTGCAGAGGTCCCTCCCCTGCCTAAAGTCCACCCTCCTCAAAATCCACTTCCAAAATCTCCAGGTATTTTCCAACCCAGAGTTGGCAACCCTACTTGACAGTGCGCGCGCGCGTGCACACACACACACACACACACACACACACTCACAGAGCTCTGTTTAGGATTGCATTACAAATTCTCCTTTTCTGCTTGCAAGAGGAAAAGGCCTTTGTGTGATTGATCATCTTCCCTGGCTTTAGATGCTCCAGCAGGTTGTAAATCACATTTCTTTGCCCCTAGGACAAGATGCATATTAAGAAGCTTTATACCTTCCCCAACCATGCTCTTGCTTTCACCCCCACCTTGCCAGGCAGGGCTGGGCCACTGCTCTTAATTGGTGCCTGACCAAAATAAACACCTTCTCCGCCCCCCACCTCCATCAGTATTAAGGGAGGAAGTGATGCGGAAGATTCTTCCAAATGAATATTTCAGCCCCTAAAGGTAAAGGTCCCCTGTGCAAGCACCGGGTCATTCCTGACCCATGGGGTGACATCACATCCCGACGTTTCCAAGGCAGACTTTGTTTGTGGGGTGGTTTGCCAGTGCCTTCCCCAGTCATCTTCCCTTTACCCCCAGCAAGCTGGGTACTCGTTTCACCGACCTCAGAAGGATGGAAGGCTGAGTCAACCTTGAGCTGACTACCTGAAACCGACTTCCGTCGGGATCGAACTCAGGTCATGAGCAGAGCTTGGACTGCAGTACTGCAGCTTACCACTCTGCACCACAGGCTCCTATTTCAGCCCCTACAGCCAACAAATGTCATGATTTTGTTGTTGTTGTTGTTGTTATTGAGCTTGGTACCAACAGCTGCTTGGAAGGTCAGAAAATGCAGAGCACCTCTAGAGCATCTGCAACATCCATCGTCACTGAGCAGAGGGAAAGAACTCCGGGTGACGAGACTCTGCTTTCAAATAAGCTGGGAGACCCAGGTTCGAATCCCCACTCCGCCTTGGAGGGTTGTTGTGAAGATGAAATGGTGAAGGGGAGGATGTTGAAACTCTCTTTGGGTCCCCATTGGGGAGGAAAGGGAGTTACAAAGGAAGTAAAGAAAGAAATAAAAGGATGAAAGAATGCACCGTGCATAAGTGGTCGTATATGCAGGAACTGGCTGCTTTGGAAGGTGGACTCTATGGTGTTATACCACATTGAAGTCCCTCCCCTCTCCAAACCCCACCCTCCTCAGGCTCCACCCCTAGAATCTTCAGGTATTTCACAAACTGGAGCTGGCAACCTTATTGGGAAATACCTGGAGATTTTGCGGGTGGAGACTGAGGAGGGTGGGGTTGGGGAGGGACTTCAATGGGGTATGCCACAAACTCCTCCCTACAAATAGGGTAGCCAGATCCCCCTTTGCCACTGGCAGAAGGTTTTTTGGGGAGGAGCCTGAGGAGGATGGGGTTTAGGGAGGGGAGGGACTTCAGTGCCATAGAGTCCAATTGCCAAAGCGGCCATTTTCTCCAGGTGGAGATCAGTTGTAATAGCAGGAGATTGCCAGCCGCCACCTGGAGGTTGGCAACCCTACCTACAAAGCAGCCATTTTCTCCCCCAAGGGGATATGATAACCATCTTCAAGTACTTGAAAGGCTGTCATGTAGTGCTGAGTTGTTTTCTGTTGCCCCAGAAGGTCAGACCAGAACCAACAGGTTGAAATTAAATCAAAAGAGTTTCCATCTAGACATTAGGAAGAATTTTCTAACAGTTCGAGCGGTTGCTCAGTGGAACAGGCTTCCTCAGGAGGTGGTGAGCTCTCCTTCCCTGGAGGTTTTTATGAAGAGATTAGATGGCCATCTGCCAGCAATACTGATTCTATCACCTTAAGCAGATCATGAGAGGGAGGGCATCTTGGCCATCTTCTGGGCATGGAGTAGGGGTCACTGGGTGTGTGGTGGGGAGGTAGTTCGGAATTTCCTGCATTCTGCAGGGGGTTGGACTAGATGACCCAGGTGCTCCCTTCCAACTCTATGATTCTATCTCTTGCCTGGAGATCAGTTGCAATTCTGGGAGATCTCCAGGCCCCACCTGGAGGTTGGCAAGCCTAGGAAGGAAAGCCATGGCTGAGCCCCTTCATTTCTGTAAGAATGGAGCTGCCATCTGCAAGTACTCTGAGCTCAGCCTCGCTACCGTTCTTTCCCCTCCCCTAGCCACGGTTGCCGACGTGGATAACCGTCTCCCAGGCCCAGATGCCAAGCTGGAGGCCTGAAGACGTGTCTGCTGCTCCTCCCAGCTGGAAACACCAGACTCCGTTTCTTCTTTTGTGTGCTTTTGGTGTGGGAGCCGGTCTCATCAGCTGAACTTAGAAGGAGGTAGAGTGGTGGGAGAGTTGAGGAGGGTGGCCAGCATTAAAGAAAGCCTTGCATTGGAGGCAGGGAAAGAACTGAAACGAGGGAGGGTGGGAGACCAAAAGAAAAGAGGGGAGGAAAAGGGGGGGAACCGAACTGGGCTTAGGAGCTGACAGAAATTCCTCATGGCTTGGGTTTCCTTTTTCAGCAGCAAAAACTCATCTGCTTTCAATTATGGGATGTGTGCAGGATTTGCTGTGCTGCCGAAGAGCCGAGGCTGTAATGTTGGTGGAGAACCTCAACAACGAGTTAGGGACCTTCTCCCCACATTTTCTGCTCAGAGCTCATTCTTCGACCCAGTTGAACACATGAACACATGAAGCTGCCTTATACTGAATCAGACCCTTGGTCCATCCAAGTCAGTATTGTCTACGCAGACCGGCAGCGGCTCTCCAGGGTCTCAGGCAGGGATCTTTCACACCACCTACTTGCCTACTTTTAACAGCAGATGCCGGGGATTGAACCTTGGATCTTCTGCGTGCCAAGCAGATCCTCTACCATTGAGCCGCGGCCCCTCCCCCTAAAAGTGCAGTCAGTGTAAATGATTAATAATGAACTGCATTTGCTTTTTAATAGAACACATGAAGCTGTCTTATACTGAATCAGGCCCTTAGTCCATCAAAGTCAGTATTGTCTGCTCAGACCAGCAGAGGCTCTCCAGGGTCTCAGGCAGAGGCCGTTCCCATCACCTACTTGCCTAGTCCATTTAACTGGAGATGCAGGGGATTGAACCCGGGACCTTCTGCATGCCAAGCAGATGCTCTACAAACTGAGCCCCAACCCCTCATCTTCAGTCTCCTCCCTGGAATATTTTCTTTTAATTATCCAAACATTGGCAACTAACTCTTCAAATTGGTTGAATATCCCAGGATTAATGGGGTCCCAGAATATGCAGAAGATGCTGAAAGTAGGATATTCATCCATGCTTGTCCTTATGCAGCTGGTTCTCTTGCTGAATGGCTCTGTTGATCATTAGAAAGTTTTCCTGCTGATCAATTGTTTGGTCTGAGTTTGATCCACACTGGCATCTGTGAAGGCAGTAGCTCGAGTGGAAGAAAGGGGGCCTTCTCTAGAGAACCTCAACAATGGGTTAGGGACCTTCTCCGCACATTTTCTGTTCAGAGCTCATTCTTTGTCCCAGTTGAACACACGAACACATGAAGCTGCCTTATACTGAATCAGACTCTTGGTCCATCAAAGTCAATATTGTCTACTCAGACCGGCAGCGGCTCTCCAGGGTCTCAGGCAGGGGTTTTTCACACCACCTAATTCATAGAGCTACTCTACCTCACTTCCATGTGTTTCATCGAAGTGACATTATGACGCAGATGACATCGCTTTTTAATCTCTCCCACCACCAGGCAGGCAACTAGGGCTGCCGGCAGGAGGCCTCCCACCATAGCAGGCAGCCCGGCAGCCCTAGGAAGAACCCCAGCTTCCACCCTGAGGTTGGTAACCCTAGCAACTACAGTAGGGTTGCCAACCTCCAGGGAGTAGCTGGAGATCTCCTGCTATTACAACTGATCTCCAGCTGATAGAGATCAGTTCACCTGGAGAAAATGGCTGTTTTGGCCATTGGACTCTATGGCATTAAAGTCCCTCCTCTCCTCAAACCCGTCCTCCTCAGGCTCCGCCCCCCAAACCTCCCACCGATAGCGAGGAAGGACCTGGCAACCCTAAACTATAAGTATCAGCATGTGCAGTTGGAGACAGGCTGTATTGCTTGCTAACGCATGAATATAATTTTTTAAAAATCTTTCTGTTGGAAGCCACATCAGAAGTCATTGGGCCGAGAGGACCTGTAGGACATAAAGTTTCTGAAGGGGGCAATTGAAAAGTTGGGAAGCATACTCCTAAACCTACAGGGGAAGCCCCCAAATCTGCTGCCAAAATCCAGTATGGGCAGAATTCAGGAAGCTAATGCAGAGCAGAGATTATAACTGGAACAGAGAGGAAAGATTATTTCTCCAGTTCCCTATCTCCCACTGCTGGGTGAGTTTGCTCATCCCTTGAATTTGTCAAGGGATTTGAAGTTGTCAAAGAACAGCTGGATACATTTTGCTATGACCACACACACACACATCTGGAACAGCATGAAAGGACGCGAATGGCCCTGATCAACCTGACTTTTGTTGTGAATTTCAACAGCAAGTCTAATTTGGAGTTAATTTTTTTGTAATGGTGAACTTTCGCGTCAGACCATTTAAGAAAGAAACTTCTCTTTCCCTTCTTGAAGACCCTCCTTTATAAACCCCCTGGTTTTTGGAAGCCTATATTTCCCACCATTCCTGCTTTTTCAGTCAATAATGAACCTAAGAAAAGCCCTGCTGGATCAGACCAAGGTCCATCAAGTCTAGCAGTCTGTTCACACAGAGGCCAACCAGGTGCCTCTAGGAAGCCCACAAATAATGGCTGAAAATAGTAAGGGGAGAGAAGCCTTTTAATATTATCATAGAACTATACGTCACATGCAGTTGGGTACCATGAGTGATTAGTCTGTGTTTCAGACTGCAGGAGGGGGAACCAGATAAAGGGATGCCCCTAGAGCCAGTGTGCTGTAGTCATCAGAGCATCAAAGAGACCCAGGTTCAATTCCCTACTCTACCATGGAAGCTTGCTGGGTGACCTTGGTTCACTTTCATACTCTCAGCCTAACCCACCTCACAGGATTGTCGTAAGAATAAAATGGAGGAGATGGGAATGATGTGTGCCACCCTGAACTCCTTAGAGGAAAGGCAGGAGATAATGAGCCAAATAAATAAATTATGTACTTGAAATTACTTCATCAATATATCTAATAGTCAACATGGTGCTATCTGGGGATACTTAAATCTGTGAACTAGGGCCATGTAGATAGAAAGGAGCTTGTGCAATGAACTTGAGGAAAACCCCACATTTGTTGAAAAATTTAAAATGGGGGAGGGAATGCAGAGGTGTTAACTCCCCCCCCCCCCAATAGAGAAGGATTTGTCAACATGTGCTAGCCAGCATGGTGTAGTGATTAGGAGCGGCGGACTCTAATCTGGAGAACCGGGTTTGATTCCCCACTCCTCTACGTGAGCGGCAGCCTCTTATCTAGTGAGCCAGGTTTGTTTCCCCACTCCTTCACCTGAAGCCTTGGGCTAATCACAGTTCTATCTGAACTCTCTCAGCCCCACCTACCTCACAAGGTGTCTGTTGTGGGGTTAGGAAGGGAAGGCAATTGTAAACCAGTTTGAGACTCCTTAAAGGCAGAGAAAATCAGGATATAAAACCAACTCTTCTTCTTCTAAAACAATACTCCTCCATTGGAGCTATAGCACTATCGTAAGGGAAGGGGGAAGGCAGCTGAGAGGGTAGAGCGGTGGGGAGGCAAGCAGGAGGAGAAGCTTCTGCTGCTGCCCCCACCACTTTGAGGTGACATGGGGGTAACCATGATGGAAAGTGGCCGGGCAGGCTTGTTGGTGAGTGGCTAGCCTGCTGAGTGACGGGGAGGTTGGTGGGAAGGTAGGGTTGCCAACCTCCAGGTGGTGGCTGGAGATCTCCTGGGATTACAATTGATCTCCAGGTGACAGAGATCAGTTCACCTGAAAAAAATGGCTGCTTTGGAAGGTGGACTCCATGGCATTATACCCCACTTAAGTCCCTCCCCTCCCCAAACCCTACCATCCTCAGGCTCCAACCCCAAAATCTCCAGGTATTTCCCAAACCGAAACTGGCAACCCTATGGGGAGGGCAGGTAGTCAGAATGGTGATGAGGTGGATGGGTGGGCAGGCAGGCAAAGTGGTGAGGCAGGGCAGAGGAGGTGGGGAGAGCAGATTGAGGAAAAAGGGGCAGTGGGAAGGCAAGGGGGAATCATAGAATCATTGGAAGGGACCACCAGGGTCATCTAGCCCAACCCCCAGCACAATGCAGGAAATTCACAACTATCTCCCCACACACCCCAGTGACCCATACTCCATGCCCAGAAGATGGCCAAGGTGCCCTCCCTCTCATGAACTGCCTAAGGTCATAGAATCAGAATTGCTGACAGATGGCCATCTAGCCTCTGCTTAAAAACGTCCAGGGAAGGAGAGCTTACCAACTCCAGAGGAAGCCTGTTCCACTGAGGAACCGCTCTAACTGTTAGAAAGTTCTTCCTAATGTTTAGCCTGAAACTCTTTTGATTTAATTTCAAGCTGTTGGCTCTGGTCCGACCTTCTGGAGCAACAGAAAACAACTCGGCACCCTCCTCTATATGACAGCCCTTCAAGTACTTGAAGATGGTTATCATATCACCTCTCAGTCTTCTCCTCTTCAGGCTAAACATAACCAGCTCCTTCAACCTT
Source organism: Euleptes europaea (assembly GCF_029931775.1). Taxonomy (NCBI): domain Eukaryota; kingdom Metazoa; phylum Chordata; class Lepidosauria; order Squamata; family Sphaerodactylidae; genus Euleptes; species Euleptes europaea. The sequence goes on from NC_079329.1 coordinate 23,344,989, forward strand.
TCCTCATAGGACTTGGTCTCCATACCCCTCACCATCTTTGTTGCCCTCCTCTAGACACATTCCAGATATGGACCTGTGTTGGCAGTGAAGAGGGGAGAAGAAATAGGTGTGGAAGGAAACAAATGGGAGGAGGTGGCTATAAGTGGGTGTCAGAAGTAGGTGTTCAGAAGTCAGGACAGTGAGGGAATTTCCCTGTGAGTTTCTCACAGGTCCCTGCTTGTAGAAAGCTAGCTCTCAAGGAGAACCGTTGTAGCCTGACCTTCTTCTTGACATGATAGACTTCTAGGTGTAGAGGAATTTGAGTTGCTTGGAGGAACATAGTCGAGTAAAACCCTGTTGTCTGAAGTGATACAGCCGTGCACTGGGTCTTGTTAGATGCCGGGATGCTTTTTTGGCGCATTGCCGCTAGACTTATGGTCGCATTTGTTGCTGTTGTGTGTGCCCGTGTGTGTGTTTGTGTGTGTGGAAGGCCCTGTGGCTGGTTTGTGTCACCAGAGGCAGCGAATGGGAAGAAAAAGCAGCATCGCTTTATTTCATTTCGTTGGCTCTTTTGATCCGTCAGCAGCACCGATGCTCTTCTGCCAGACCACAACTCCCAGAATTCAAGACACGTGGCATTTCAGTTCCATTCTCTTCTTTCTTGCCCGAAATGAGGTCAAAGGGAAGAGATGGAATACGATGATCAAGTTATCTCCCACTTATCTCCCTACTTTTTTTTAAGACATTCAAGGAAGGGAACCTTCCCTCCTTCTTTTAAGTCCCCCCCCCCTGCAAAAAAAGAAATTTAGTTGCAAACGGTATGCAGGGTCCAGGTCTCCATGTCGCGATGCTTTTCCTTAGCCGGTTGGGTGAGCAGTTCCCATTCTCTCTCCAAGCCTGGCCCAGCTGCTACGAATCAAGAAACCCGGTTTCTGCCAAGACGCCTTTAATGACGTGGCTGGTCCCCCCTCCCCGTCCCTACCCCAAGTGTGCAGCCCCTCCCCCTTCCCCATCGCAAGATCCATTTTGCTTTCTTTCAGTATATATAACACCAATGTGGATTTCATTAGATGCGTTGGAAAGCCAAACCATTTCTTGTTGGGAGGGTGAGTAAGGGTATCTTGAATTCTGCACTTCACATTGTACACCAGAAATGCAAAATCCTGTGTTTGGAATAAATAGAAAACCTAGAATCTGCTCTGCCGCCTTTCGTTCGAAAACAGACGTCTGTTCTTTTTTGTTTCTCAGGACTCGGAGTTCTGTGGCTGGAATCCCCGGCGTGTTAGCTGAGCCTAAATAACAGACGTGCCCAATATGTAGGGTTGCCAACCTCCAGGTGGCGAACAAGAAGTCACAGCGACGACGGCCACAAATTACACAAAACAATTTTGCCTATCCAACCACTCTTATTAATGAATGGCAAGCGCATAAATAGTGGAATACAAAGTATAGAAAATATTCCTTTACAGTGTTGCTAAGGTGTATTTCTATTTTGCACCGACACCATGAGTCCTTTATCAGCTAATGAACCTAAAAATATCAATCCATGTTTGCAAGGTGGAATATTTCGGATAGGGAACAAAGGCCAAGCCCGGGTTCAACACCCTTCAGATGACAGTCTGTGAAGAGGATAAGTTGACTACTAAGTGCGGCGTCTCCTCCATGGGCACCTCTGAAAAAAAGACTGGGAACCCTCTCTATCTCTGAACCCACGAGGTCATAAAGTATATTCCATGCTGGAGCACCTGCTAGACAGGCTAGAGGTATCACTGTCCTGCTGTTCGCTGCAGGACAGCGGGTCTCGTGAATTCATTCCTGGAGGTTTCCTACCATGGGAACCATACCACGGGTAGACCAAATTTTTCGCATAGTCGTTTGCATCCCTATCATATTTCTTAAATTTATAGCCCCTTATGTTATTTTTATACATTTTTAACTTTGCCTCCAGTTGTTCCATACGTGCAGTATATACAGTAGGATCAAGCGTAGACTTTAGTTTCTCCTTCATCTTGCTGGTCTCTTCATCGACATGTGTAATGTCTGAACTGGCCTGCTCTACTATCAACAACATAAGGTCAAGTGAACATTTATTCAAAATTGCCACCCACTTTTCTTTAAAGGAAGTGTCATTTTTAAATAACATGGGAGCTTTTTGTATTCGGAGACCTCAAGGGATCATACTGGCACTAATATAATCCGCTAAACAAGCGGTGTGTAATTCACAGCGTATACCCCGTTTAGCTAATTTTAATAATGAGTCTAAGTCACCCACTGATGCGCCCCTACTATCACGTAGTGACGAAATGCTGCCCAATATCCTCTCTTTGTCTTCCTCCGTATAGGAGAAGGTGTTCCCCCATTGGGCCATGGTATATTTCAGGCTACTGCAATCAAACTGATACCCGTGCTGTATCGAACAATGAACAAGAAGTCACAGCAACGATGGCTACAAATTACACAAAACAATATTGTATATCCAACCACTAACATTAATGAATGACAAGTGCATAAATAGTGGAATGCAAAGTATACAGAATATTCCTTTACAATGTTGCTAAGGGATATTTATATTTTGCACCAACACCACAAATCCTTTATCAGCTAACGAACTGAAAGCAATTAATCATCCAGAAGCAGCCAGTCTTGGAAGCCATAAATCCAACTCCTTCATGCGAAAGTTTAGCAGGAGGAGACCAATCTCAGTCACCCAATTGAAGAAGTCCGACAAGGATCTTGAACTCTCCTAACAGGGATCCGGTTCTCTTTCCTGTTTCGCTGAGGCTTCTTCGGAAAATGCTACGTAACTTCTACAATGCAATAATAACATCCTCAGCAACACTCCAAATAACATACAAAATAACATAAACTTACTCTAATAACCAAATTAATATCAAACCTACTGTGGACTGCAATGTTGCCAGTTCCTAAACAGCCATGAACTCGTATGTTTGCATAATGAAAGCCCACCAGAGGAGGATGCTAGTTTATAATCATTAATGGGGACAGGTGTAATGACTCATCTGTTAAAGGTAAATCATGCCGCAGTGAAAAGGTAGTAATCCAGTTAAAGGGACCAGCATAATAAAATGGCAGCATTAAATAAAACATGTCAAGTCCAAAGAGGCGTTCAAACCCCTAGGAGTTACTGTGTGTAAAAGATGGATGTAATATTATGTTCTAACTCAGATTGCAAGTTCTTTGTGGGTATTCTTGCACTGTCGGGAATTGCAGAACATGTTGAAGGGAAGACAATGGGTGTCCCGTGCATATAACAGCCTAATGTGTGTGTGTGTGTGTGTGTGTTAAGTGCCGTCAAGTCGCTTCCGACTCATGGTGACCCTATGAATCAATGTCCTCCAAAACATCCTATCTTGAACAGCCTTGCTCAGATATTGCAAATTGAGGACTGTGGCTTCCTTTATAGAGTCAATCCATCTCTTGCTGGGCCTTCCTCTTTTCCTACTGCCTTCAACTTTTCCTAGCATGATTGTCTTTTCCAGTGACTCTTGTCTTCTCATAATGTAACCAAATCATGATAACCTCAGTTTAGTCATTTTAGCTTCTAGGGACAGTTCAGGGTTGATTTGATCTATAACTCATGGATTTTTTTTTTTTTTTTTTTGGTGGTCCAGGGTATCCATAACACTCTCCTCCAACACCACATTTCAAAGGAATCTACTTTCTTCCTATCAGCTTTCTGATATCAGCATAATGACTGCCATGGAATGCTCAGGCGCAAACTGCATATTCCCAAAACAGAGATGGTTTTCATACGATGCTGCCCTGACCACGACTGTGGGGTATGTGTTACTGCCAGTCATTCAGTAAGTTCTGAGCATTTGGCAATAGCAACTACTCTGCCCATTGCCCAATTTGATGCTGAACACTGCCCCCTACACAGGTACACAAGCAGCACATGCCCGCAAATCCCAGGTTCGATCCCTGGAATCTCCAGTTGAAAGGTCCAGGCAGTAGGTGATGCTAAAGACTTTTGCCTGAGACCCTGGAGATCTTCTGTCAGTCTGAGTAGACAATACTGTCCTGGATGGACCAATGATCTGATTCAGTGTAAGGCGGTTTCAAGCATCTAGCCTGTTTTGAATTGTGAACACAACAGTGGTGCGACTATAGCAGCACTTGACTTACACATTACAAACAGGAAAAGTTGGATTTTTTACTGTTGTATGCACCACTGCTTTGAGCACACCCAAAAGCCCTGTTCACATGTTACCGTGAATACTCGTATAACCTGCACATATGCACATACACCTATTTGTAAGAAAGAGCCAATGGACGTTCCCTATACAAATGAAATCAGGGATCAGTACCTGGATAAATGTACCTGGATAAATCACATGTTCAGAAGTACATGCATTGAATCTAACATGAGAATTACGTGATGCACATATAAAGAAACATCAGATCTACACTGTACACTGACTGTATGTGTGTTCGCTGTAACATGTGAACAGGGCTACCTACTGTGCTATCCCTTCACCCCTCAAGGATGTTCATTACCATTCCTATCCCTCAGAAAGGGACTCTTGGCTTCCCTCAAATTCCTCAAATGTTTTGACTGAACTTCCAAGTTTGCTTTGGATTTTTACTTGAGGCAAAACCCAGTGACAGCTTTAGGACGTGTGGAAACCACCCCCTTCCCCCAGCGCGAGGAATTTCACCAGCCTTATTGGACGCCTTTTGGCTTCCCTCAAAAATTCCTCAGACGTTTTTGCCTGAGGAGGACACCCCTCCCCTCCAAATTTGCTTCAAATTTCAGGGAAGCAAAGTAGCAAGCCATTCTCCGTCTCCAGCTGAGGCCAGGGCTTCATGAGCAAAGGGTGTAACTTCCATGCCCATTCCATGCTGATTTGAAGTCATTCCTTCCTTCTCTTTTGAGCAGCTGATTTTGCTCTTCATCATTTCTTCTCTGCCTACAGGCTATCATAGAAATCTTCCTGTTTTGTCCTTTCTTCCTCTGAACGTCTCGCTGTTCACTACGGCATTGGCTTCATCAGCCTTTGTGCTTTTGAGAAAAAAATGAGAGAGAGAGGGAATACGGCTGAAGTGGGAAATGTTCTCCACAGATGTTGTCAGAAGCCCATCAGTTTTTCCATACTGAATCTCCAGACCTGAAGCCTAAGAATCCATTGGAGGAAGTGGAACCGCTCGCTCCTGGTACCGCTTTTATACCTCTGATTCAATTCAACATCCACACCGTGGCAAGACTCAAGATGTAGCCCCCAAATGAAGGCTGTCACACCAGTCATATCAGTTTCAACGGAAGGATTAATTAATCTAATTGGCATAAATAAATAAATAAATAAAGTGTAGATGATGCTTCATGTGCGTCACACTAACCCCCATCTCAGAAGAGGCATTTCCCTTCAGCACGAGACAAAACTGCCTCTTCTGTTTAACTATCCAGGTTGTTGATTTATTGGCTGTTTTTCAAGCACTGCACAATTAAAATGGAAACACATCTTACAAATTCACCAACGTGTTTAAAACAATCTAAAACAGCCAAAACCCAAGGGAAAAAAAACAAGTAACAAGCAAAAGCTTGATAGTTTCAAGTGAGTAGTCATATTGGTCCAATTGCCAAAGCGGCCATTTTCTCCAGGTGAACCGATCTCTGTCACCTGGAGATCAGCTATAATAGTAGGAGATATCCAGCCACCACCTGGAGGTTTGCAACCCTAGATGGACCAATGCTCTGACCCTAGGGTTGCCAGGTCCCTCTTTGCCACCGGCAGGAGATTTTTGGGGCAGAGCCTGAGAAGGGTGGGGTTTGGGGAGGTGAGGGACTTCAATGCCATAGAGTCCAATTGCCAAAGCTGCCATTTTCTCCAGGTGAACTGATCTCTATCGGCTGGAGATCAGTTGTAATAGCAGGAGATCGCCAGTCACCACCTGGAGGTTACAACAGAAAAAGGAAGCACTGATGGCTGAAGCAAACTAGTTGTATCTATTGGTTTTCTATCATACAATACAAATTTCCTATGAACAACAATCTGTACGTAACTCCTAGTTCAAACGGATGGCTAGTAGCCAATATTGGCCAGTATTGGCTACTAGCCATCCATTTGAACTAGTAGTTACATACTTCACGGCGATATGATAGATGTTCATCCTATGCCACAAAGGATATTTTTCCGATGGATAAAGCTTTGGCAAAATGGGAATCATACCGGGTCCCCATCTCGGGAACTAACAAGATTTTTTACCATTCCGGGATTCTTCACGGGAAGCTCCGGACTTGAGGAACCTTGCACTTCTCTATACACGCGAGGAGCACAGTTTCGTGCCGGGCTGACAGGGGATCACCCCCGCCTTAAACAAGTTCATGTGATAGGAACTGCGAGTAAATTTTTGTGGCAATCCTAGGATTTCCTAGGCAGATTTTTTTCATTGTTCTGGGACTTTATAGTAACTGCATTGTACATGTGACATTTGTGCCTTGTTATGGATTTATATTGACAGATTGTTGTTCATAGGAAATTTGTATTCTATGATAGAAAACCAATAGATACAACTAGTTTGCTTCAGCCATCAGTGCTTCATTTTTCTTTTGTTATACCCATTATTGAGCACGGAGTAACCGGAGGTTGGCAACCCTATCTGACCTGGTCAAGGCAGCTTCATACGCCTATGTATTTCCATAACCTTGAATCCCAGTGGTCCTCTTTTAGAAATTACACCACGGGTTTCTCTTACAGATTTCAAACATCCTGTTCATTTTTGACTGGGATGATGCTCGCCTCAACGTGTCCTCTGCTGTGGAGTGGGTCCTTGTCTTAACTTGTCCCCTTGCTCACCTGCTTTTCTATATGGATGGTTTACCTAGGCACTGGGGCCTATTTCAGTCTGTGGAACAGCTGGAGTTACCATGGCAATGAGACCTCCACTGCACCAAAAAGGGTTGAACACATACACATGAAGCTGCCTCATACTGAATCAGACCCTTGGTCCATCCAAGTCAGTATTGTCTGCTCAGACCGGCAGCAGCTCTCCAGGGTCTCAAACAGAGGTCTTTCACATCACCTCCTTGCCTAGTCCCTTTAACTGGAGATGCCAGGGATTGAACCTAGAGCTCAGGATTGCCAGTGGGTCTGGAGAAAACTGCCCTGTCCCTTTATTAGAGACTTAAAGGCTGGAAATGGGAAGCTGGTGTTTTTCAGGGCATGGAGCACCACCAACTGGTAAACGACTCCCCATTAAGCCTCTCTTAAAGGGACGGGGGGGGGGGGAATTCTCCTGGCCATGGGCAGCTCTGTAACTGCAAGTGGTGAATTCAGGGAAACTGAGCAACCCTTTCCTGGGTGTAAGCCCCATTGACCTGAGTAGGAGTGTGAGAGGGCCTGCTTAGAATTGTTTTCCAGTGCTTTAATTACAGGTTATTGTTTGTTCATTGGTAAGAACAAGAAACGATTCAAGGCTCTTTACCCTGGAGGTACCATGGAGGTCTGCGAGGGGAGGAATTAACCAATGGCTTTTGCATCCAGTTGGCACCCAAAGTAGGGCTGCCAAGTCCCCTTTCGCCACCGGCAGGAGGTTTTGGGGGCAGAGCCTGAGGAGGGCGGGGTTTGGAGAGGGGAGGCTGAGAGAACTCTAAGAGAACTGTGACTGGCCCAAGGTCACTCAGCTGGCATCATGTGGAAGAGCGGGGAAACCAACCCGGCTCACCACATTAGCATCCGCCGCTCATGTGGAGGAGTGGAGAATCAAACCTGGTTTTCCAGATTAGAGTCTGCCGCTCATGTGGAGGAGTGGGGAATCAAACCTGGTTCTCCAGATTAGAGTCCACCGTGTATATATGGGGTGGGGGGGCTGTGGCCACCAGCATTGCAAAATCTTATGAAAGTTATTAGCCCACAACAAAATTGATTAGCCCACTGGTGAATATACCAGGGTAAAGAGCGGAGGGATCCTGGACAACTCCTGTCTTATATTCCATCATCATGGGATTTTTCTGCTCCTGGAACCATACAGGGCTCTGGACGTTCCACTTTGCTCCCAAAACTCTACCAATGTGGAATTCAGCGCAGTTGTGCTCAGTTGCATCCATCTTCCCTCTTCTCCCTTCTGCCCCCTCCTTCTCTCCCGCTCACCCCCTTCCTTCCTTTTCTATAATGCTCCTGTATCCAGAGCCTTATGTTTGAAGTCCTTTTTGGAAACATTCCCTTCGGGCCCGGCTCCCCTAAAGTGTTCTTTTAGGTCTCCGTTAATGGCCCTTGTGGCATTCTGGCAAGCAAGATTTCAATTAGGAGCTGGAAATAGCTTCTGAACCCTGCATGGCTGATTGTTGGGTATCACCGGGCCAGCCACAATTGAGGAGGACGAGAGAGGAACGATTGTACGGTGGCCCGGCGGCAGGGACCATAATAGGCTGGGCGTTGCCTTGCAGGCAGTCTGTGGTCAAACCTCCTACAGAATGGGGCAGCTCGGAAGAAACAGCCAGTCAGCAGATATGCAATAATATATATATATATATAGTTCCAATTGAGCTGCTTTGGTGTGAAGGACTGAAAGGCATTAAAGGGTTTTCCATCGGAACCAGGGCTGAGAGCTTTTAGTGCCGAAGCTCAGCTTTGGGAAGCATGTCATGAGGGAAGTACCCTAGAGCACGTCCAGAATGCCATCTGACCCCGGACCCCAGTCAACTACAATTGGATCTCCCACCACTATTTTTAAAAAATTTATTTATTTAAAACATTTTCATCCTGCCTTTCCACCCACCTTCAAGGTGATGAATGCTTTAAAAAAAAAAATTAAAAACCAGCTTTTAAAACTATGAATATATGGACACGCATGCGCACAAGCTGGGGACTTATAAGACCAATGGGGTGAGGATCTCATCATTTTCATCCCCTTCCTCGCTCGCAGGGCCCCCCACTCACTGGCCAGCATGCCTACCAACTCACTGCCTGCAGTAGGGTTGCCATCCTCCAGGTGGGAGCTGGAGATCTCCAGGAACTGCAGTAGTGTCCAGATGACAGAGATTAACTCCTCTGGAGAAAATGGCTACTTTGGATGGTGGACTCTATGGCATTATACCATGCTGAGGTCCCTCTCCTCCCCAAACCCTGCCCTCCTCAGATTCCCCCCCCCCAAAAAAAAAATCTCCAGGAATTTCCCAACCCTGAGCTGGCAACCTACTGCCTGCAGATCCACTGCAAACAACTGCCTGGCTGTCATGGTGTGTGTGTGTGTGGGGGGGGTCCAGTTCCCCCTCCACCTCTCCTCTGCCCCTTATATCACCATCGCCTGCCTGGTTTATGCAGTGATGTCTATAACTCTCCCCCTCCTCCCCTCCCACTAATGATGCCAGCCTCCAGGTGGGACCTGGGGTTCCCCTAGGGTTGCTCACCTCCAGGTAGTAGCTGGAGATCTCCTGCTACTACGACTGACTTCCAGCTGATAGAGATCAGTTCCCCAGGAGAAAATGGCCGCTGTGGCAATTGGACTCTATGGCATTGAAGTCGCTCCCCTTCCCAAACCCGGCCCTCCTCAGGCTCTACCCCAAAAACCTCCCGCTGGTGGCAAAGAGGGACCTGGCAACCCTAGGTTCCCCTGGAATTACAGCTCATATCCAGACTACAGAGATCAGTTCCCTTGGGGAAAAAATGGCTGCTGTAGAGGTTGGATTCTAAGGCATTGTACCCCACGGAGGTTCCTGTCCTCTCCAGGCACCATCCCCAAATCTCCAGGAGTTCCCCATCCTGGTTCTGGCAACCCTATGGCCCCCAACCTCTGCTAGTTGCCAGGGAGGACCATAGAATCTTAGAGCTGGAAGGGACCACCAGGGTCTGCACAATGCAGGAAATTCACAACTATACCTCCCCTGACACCCCCAGTGACCCCCTACTCCATGCCCAGAAGAAGGCCAAAAAAAAACCCAGGAGTCAATCTGGCCTGGAGGGAAATTGCTTCCTGACGCCAACGTGGCAATCGGCACTACCTTAGACATTAAGGTTGCCAGGTCCCTCTTTGCCACTGGCGGGAGGTTTTTGGGGCAGAGCCTGAGGAGGGCGTGGTTTGGGAAGGGGAGGGACTTCAATGCCATAGAGCCCAATTACCAAAGTGGCCATTTTCTCCAGGGGAACTGATCTCTATTAGTTGGAGATCAGTTGTAATAGCAGGACATCTCCAGCTAGTACCTCGCGGTTGGCAACTCTACTGGACATGCAAGAAGGGGTCTCGAGACCTGCATGCGGCGGCAGTTCCATCTTTCTTGCTCTCCTACCCTGCTTAGGCAGTTGCATCCTTTGCTCCTCCACCTGCCCCACAGCCACCTAAAAGGGGACTCCATTACACTTCGGCCATTTATGCTTGGTAATTAGGAGCGCATTCCAGGCTGCAGTGCCCGCAGCTTTTTTTGAGTTTTTTATGCTGAACCGTCATTCAGAAAGTGACTGCGAAGCCGGCGCATACCTGCTTGGCATTTCTTAAGAGCCCCTTTAACTCGACCTTTTGTGTTTGCTCCGCCCCCGCCGCGAAGAATCCCCTCAAGTAGGGTTGCCAGCCTCCAGGTACTAGCTGGAGATCTCCTGCTATTACAACTGATCTCCAGCCGATAGAGATCAGCTCGCCTGGAGAAAATGGCCACTTTGGCCGTTGGGCTCTATGGCATTGAAGCCCCTCCCCTCCCCAAGCCCCTCCCCTCCCCAAACCCCGCCATCTTCAGGCTCTGCCCCAAAAACCTCCTGCTGATTGCGAAGAGGGACCTGGCAACCCTACCCTCAAGGAAGCATGCAAAATTCACAGCAGTGCGTTAGCTATGCAAACAGAGGTTGCTAATGGAAGGAACGAAGGAGCAGGGGAGTGGGGGACTGGAATGCATCGGGACCGTGAATAAGCATTTTAAAGGTCGCATTTAGAAAAAGAGCTTTAAGTAGGGTTGCCAGGTCCCTCTTCATCACCAGCGGGAGGTTTTTGGGACGGAGCCTGAAGAGGGCAGGGTTTGGGGAGGGACTTCAACGCTATAGAGTCTAATTGCCAAAGCGGCCATTTTCTCCAGGTGAACTGATCTCTATTGGCTGAAGATCAGTTGTAATAGCAGGAGATCTCAAGCTATTACCTGGAGGTTGGCTACCCTAGCTTTGAGCGATCATTAAAATTGACCCTGCATAAATGGTCTTTCACATATACTGAATTTGTCCGCGGATGCATAATAACGCGCTCGCTCCCAAGGATGGCGGAAATTCTCGACCCCGGCACTATAAGCACCTTCCCTGGGCACACCCTTCTTCTTACGTCAGGCCTGAGGACGGACAGAGATTGGCTCTCTGCTCCCGCCGCCACCGCAGCCAAAGTCCGCCCCTTCGTCACTTCTCTGAAGGTGGGATGGGGCTGTCAATGCACTTTCAATCCACTTTCAATGCACGTTAAGAATTGTTTGCAAGTGGATTTTGCCATTTCACACAGTAAAATCCAGCTGCAAAGTACATTGAAAGTGGACTGAAAGTACATTATTTGGCATGCGTGAAAACAGTCTGAGCAATTGCAGACAGTTCCTCTGTTTGGGGGCGATTTAACCCCTACATGAGGGGGGTTCACATTTCCCTGTCTGCAGAAGAACACCCCCAGTCTCTGGGCCTATTGATCCTGATGAGCAAGGTTCAGTGTTAGATATAGGAGGGGGGGAGCAGGAGGGGGGCATTATTTAGGTGATCCCTTGGTAAAGTCATTAATAAATTTTATTTATTTATTTGTACACACACACCCTGCCCCAAAATGTGCCTAAGCTCTCAATGGAAATTGGTTGGTAGTGAAAGTAGGGACGACAAGAACAAAACCGAAAACTAATGGACCACTGCCGGTTTCGGACTGGCTCAAAAGACTCTTGCAATAGCTGAAATGGACTAATGGCTGCCTTTGGGAATAAATCATTGTAACATAGGGACAGTTAGCGGGACAGATGTTGTCTGTTTGGTGAAGTAAAGTTTTTTAAAAAAATAAAACAAGGCTGGCTGCCATTTCCATACAATTAATTTTAGTTATTATTAGGCACCTGGGAAACTGGCAGGGAAAGGTATATGCTGATTGTGCAGACAGAGGCTGTTACCGCACTAGGTATTCCCAGCGATGTATCAAGAGTTTGGAAATGTTATAAAAATATCGCTTTAAAAGGGTTTTTGGATGCCACGGCTAAAAAATGGTTGGAAGACGTCTTCACAGCTAAAGGGGCCAAACAAAGTGCGAACAGTATTTTTTTATAACATTTCCAAATTCTTAATACATCGCTGGGAATATCTAGTGCAGTAACAGCCAGAGATCTGCTGGAGACAGCTCACGAAACAAATGCCCCATTACAATGCTGCTTTCACAGCTGCAGGCAGGGCAAAAGAGAGGGTAGGGTTGCCAGCTCCGAGTTGGAAAATACCTGGAGATTTTTGGGGCAGAGTCTGAGGAGGGTGGGGTTTTGGGAGGGGAGGGACGTCAGTACCATAGAGTCCAATTACCAAAGTGGCCATGTTCTCCAGGTGAACTGATCTCTATCAGCTGGAGATCAGTTGTAATAGTGGGAGATCTCCAGCTACTACCTGGTGGTTAGCAACCCTAAGAGAGTGAGAGAAATCAGGGTGTCATAGAGGTGCTAGCTCCGGGTTGGGAAATACCTGGAGATATTGGGGGGAAGCTTGAGGAGGGTGGGGTTTGGGAAAGGGAGGAGAGGGGAGGGACCTCACCAGGATATAATGCCACACAGTCCACCCTCTAAAGCTATTATTTTCTCCAGGGGAACAGATCTCTGTAGCCTGGAGATCAGTCGGCAATTTTGGGAGATTTCCAGACCCCACCTGGGGACTGGCAATGCTACAGGGGGATGCTGAGGCTCATAATGGATCCCTTGAAACCCGGGCCCGCATGATAGTTTGTTAATACAATTTGCACAAGCAGGATGCTGAAAGCGAGGAAGGGTGAAACGCAGAAACCGAGGGAGGTTTCCTTCTGCTCCACGAGAAGGGATATGAAAGGCTGGTGATATGAGGGCTGGAGAGCTTTTCTTCCCTAGCACAAAATTTAAAAATGCACGGGGGGTGGGGGAGGGGAAGGAAGAGCATCAGTCTAATGCAGCCCATGTGTCTGCAGCAGGGAATCAAGCTAACACGTCCCAGATGCCCTTTATCTGCTCCAGTGTTCTCTGCAGGGAATAAACACACCCCAGGCCTGCTGACCGTGGCGTAAAATTTGTACGGAGCTTATGTTTCTCTCCGCCCCCGTAGGATGGTCTTCCCTATCTGTTTAATACGTGGGATTTCCAGTGCTGGTCAGACCTTTTTGGAGTACCGATGGCCATATCCGATGCTGCAAGATCTGTTCATGAACTGTTCCAGCATTCCCCCCAGCAGAAATGGTATCTGTGCAGGGGTCCATTCATATAGGGTTGCCAACCTCCAGGAGGGGCCTGGCGATATCCCACCATTACAATGGATCTCCAGACAACAGATATCAGTTCTCCTGGAGAAAAGGGCTGCTTTGTAAGGTGGATTCTTCGATGCCATTAAAAATGTAAAAAACGCTGTTGGTATGACATCACTTCCCAGAAAAATCCAGAAATGATATCAGTCCTCTCTAGAAACTGCCAGAATTCCTCTCTAGGAATTTTCAGTCTCCAGTGATTCCTAAAGAGGTGTGACATCACTTTCAGGATTCCCCCAGAAGTAACATCATGCCAGTGATACTGGCACGTGTCCCCCCCACTCCCATGTCTCCATGCTTAGCAACCATGCGTGTATGTGCTTGCTTGGGTTGTGACCTAGTCTAGAATGACTCAAGGAAAACCAGTCCTTGGTGGTACATAGGACTAGGGCAGAGATCCTCAACATGGTGGCCATTTTGCTTCAGCACCTGCTGGTGCCCACTGCCTCTTTCTCCAAAGCATCGCTTTCCCGAGTAAAAAAAAACAACAGCCCTCGAATTCCTCCACCTCACTGAAATATGAGGTGCCTCAGAAGACCCTTTAGGCACCTTTGTGTCTGAAGGGGGTCCCATCTAGCAACAGCTGCCTTTCTCAGAGGAGAGCACTTGACTTTGAAGCTTCCCACTGTCTAGGGTTGCCAACCTCCAGGTATTAGCTGGAGATCTCCTGCTATTACAACTGATCTCCAGGGGACAGAGATCAGTTCCCCTGGAGAAAATGGCCACTTTGGCAATTGGACTCTATGGCTTTGAAGGCCCTCCCCTCCCCAAACCCCGCCCTCCTCAATCTCTGCCCCAAAAAGCTCCCACCGGTGGTGAAGAGGGACCTGGCAACCCTACCACGGTCTGTGATTGGCCTCAACCCCACGGCAGCCATTTTATGGTTAGGCAAAATTCCCTTGACACTTATTTTATGGTTGTATATATTGTCTTCTCTGGAAATTCCAGCTATGTCCATGAACTCAGCAAGGTCTGAGACTCCTGGCTTTGAGGATCCACAGTAATTCCTGGGAGCAAACATCCCAAGCAATGATTTGTGTCTATTACAGTGGGCCCATGTGCTGTCTAAAAAACTATTTAAAATCTTTTTTCCCCTCTCTCCCAGTAGTTAAGAAAAAGAAGCTTCTCAATCACCCAGGCCTGGAGATGGTTTTTACTAACCCGGCTGGAGAATGCTATTTACTTTGCAACTCGGAATGAAATGTGAATTTCATAATCCTAGCAGCCTGGATGTGGAAAAGGACAATGGAGCCAGAGAAAGCGTTCGGAGAGGTGAACTGTTGGACTTCCTCAGCTGTTGAACACCCTCCCCTCTGGCAGGCCATCAGAATCTGAGCCTGTGTTATTCACTTGGATGCGAGTAAACTTCTAGCATTTTCAGCGTACTGCAAATGCATTTGGTTCAAAGGCGAGGCAAGTGGCAGCTGGTGAGCCTGGAGGAGCCTAAATAGGGGGTCTCAAAGAAGGGCTGATGGATAGGGTTGCCAACCTCCAGGTGGTTAATGAAAGACTCACCAAAAACTGTAAAGAAGGTGCTCACAAAATACAGTAAAAGGCTCACAGCGTATTGCAAACATGCACAAGGTTATAATATATACAAATCAATTGCACAACAAAGTGACAAACAATGCAATGTAGAACAAGACAATGTACATACATACATGAGCAAGAACACAATTAAACTCTATGAGCGGTTCAAGAGAACTCAATATTAAACACTGCAAAATATGAGTGAAGTAGAATAGACCGTCAAAATCCGTGTCGGTGGATCAGTAAAAAGTCTCATTGTTGCTGTAATTTTAGCATGGATGGTCAAGAATCTTGATCCAGATAATCATGCAGCCCTAACGGGAGCCTGAGATCCAGGAACATTGTTAGTGTTAGAAACATTTCTAGCGGCTGACGAAGCCAATTAGGCGAAAACGCATTCTATTCCGGAAAAGCGTTACCTTCTTCTTTCTTGGCATTTTTGCCTGCCCAGATGTATCAAGATTCTTGACCGTCAGTGCTAAAATCACCCCAAAATCTCCAGGAATTTCCCAACCTGAAGTTGGCAACCCCCACAATGAATGGTGTGGCCAGAATGAAAAGCAATAAATACACTGTTCTGTCTTAGAACATGGAACACTATAACATTGAATCCAGCAATGGAAATGGTTGGCAGGAGGTCTGTGACCAACAATAGGAAGCATTTCTTCACACAATGCATAATTAGAACATGGGATTTATTATCATAGGATGTGGTGTTTTTCACTAGTCCTAGATGGTTTCTGCAAGGATTAAACCAATAATTAGATGTCTACTCAACAGCTATTAGGCATCATGTGTGTATAAAATGCTGTCAAGTCACAGCCGATTTATGGCAACCCAGTAGGGTTTTCAAGGCAAGAGGTGGTTTGCCATTGCAATAGACAAGGGTCTATTGATAGTCCTGAAGGCCAACAGAGGCTCTGTTTGTCTGGATATCTGGGGGGGGGGGGTTCAGCCATGGGAAAAGACTGTGACCTTCGTGTCCTGTTGGCAGGTTTCCTTGAAGCACCTGTTTGGCCACTGTGAAAGAGACACCCACGGAGCTGCCTTATACTGAGTCAGACCCTTGGTCTATCAAGGTCAATATAGACTACTCTGGATGGCAGGCTGTTCTCCAGGATCTCAGGTGGAGACCTTTTCCATCACTTGCTTCCTGATCTTTTCAACTGGAGATGTCAAGGACTGACCTTGGAGACTTCAGCATTCCAAGAAGGTACTCTACCACTGACCCAGGGCCCCATCCCTAAATGTCAAAAATTCAAGGACTATCAAAGCCAGTATTGTCTACTCTGACTGGTGGTTGTTGTCCAGGGTCTGGTCTTTCATACCACCCCTTTACCTAATCCTTTTAACTAGAGATGCTGGTCACTGAACCCGGGACCGTCTCCATCACTTAGCAAGGGCCCTGCATGGGCCTTTAGTCTGATACAGCATGGTTCTTAAAGAGCCTCCACTTCCACTTGCATCACCACCCCCACACCATACATTGAAATCCAGGTTCCAAAGGGCTTTGCGGCGGAGGCTGGTAATAGTTAGTTCCTAAGAGTCCATTAAGAGTTTTGAGAGAGCCAGCCTAGTGTAGTGGTTAAAAGCTGTGGCTCAGTGGTAGAGCATCTGATTGGCATGCAGAAGGTCCCCAATTCAATCCCCGGCATCTCCAGTTAAAGGGACTAGGCATGTAGGTGATGTGAAAGACCTCTGCCTGAGCCCCTAGAGAGCCACTGCCAGTCTGAGTAGACAATACTGACTCTGATGGACCAAGGGTCTGATTCAGTATAAGGCAGCTTCATGTGTTCAAAGCAGCGGACTCTAATCTAGAGAACTGGGTTCGATTCCCTGCTCCTCCATATGAAGCCAGCTGGGTGACCTTGGGCCAGTCCCAGTTCTCTCAGAACTCTCAGCCCATGTGGAGGCAGGCAATGACAAACCATCTCTGAAAGTCTCTTGCCTTGAAAACCTACGGGGTCACCATAAGACAGCTGTGACTTGACAGCACTTTCCACCACCCAGAGTCCATTGGGAGTGATACTCATTCAAAGGTGCATCCATGGAGAGACCCCAGTGACAAAGACAACCGCCCCACAGATTAATCTATTTGTTATCTGATATGGACCCTTATATTTCCCGAAAAATGGCACAGTTTGGCCTAGCAGCCAAGAAAATCAGGGCGAAGCAAATCACAAACGGTGGTAAAGCTGGATAGAGCCGAATGGGTGTATTTTAATTTCTTAATTTCCATATTCTTTTAATGATTCTGATTTTTTCTATGGCCTATGGCCTTATACAGTAAACTTGATCTGATCTGATCTGGAGAGAGCCCAGTGACAAAGACAACCATCCCACCAATCTACATTTTCCCCCCGTTTTCTCGCACGTTTCTTTCCCCAAAGAAACGATGGCTTTTCTCATTTCTTTCCCCTTTCGTTTCCCAGTGCATTCTCTTCTCATTTTTCCCTTAACAAACCCATCACATTCCTGAGCCCAAACGGCAGACTTCGAGTGATGAGGTGGCATCTCTCTCCCCCTCTTCTGACGGCCTCCCCCTCCTTTACATACATATAAAAAAAATTGCATTCTTTTCTTTTTTGGTCATGCTGCAAAAATTAAAGACACATCTCCCTGCTGGCAAGCGGCCAGCTTTTTTCAAGTCTCCAAAAAAGAAGTCGGGATGGGAGGAGGAAGAGGAGGAGGAGGAGGTGTCTCTTGCAACGTGTCTGGGGTGCATCGCTATGGCCTTGAAAGCTTGCCAGATATTGAGAGTCTGCGATGCTCAATGGTGAAAAGAAAATAATCTTTGGTGCAGTTCTCGGTGCAAGTTTAATTGCAGCCTGTTAAAAAAAAGCACAGAGTCGGAGAGGCTAGAGAGGAACCGCTCACGGCTCCTAGTCTGACGTGTCCTTTTTACCCTTAGAACAGTGGTTCCCAAAAGGGGCAGTACCACCCCCTGGGGGCGGTGGGATTTCCTAGGGGGCACTAAGAGGTAAGGGGGCAGCAGGGGGGGCACTAGAGGTGGGGCCCTTCAACTGTGTTGTTGGATTGGGTAGGGGGCGCTGGGGTTGAGTTTGTGGAACCAAGGGGCCGGCGGCCTGAAAAGTTTGGGAACCTGTGATTTAGAAGAGCGCCCAAGGACTGAAAAGTAGGAAAATGCAGACATGCAAAACCTATCAAATAGTGAGGGGATATCTGGAAGATGGGGGTGTTTGGGAGGCTAACTGGGAAGAGATTGAAAAAGAGACCAAGGATATGGTTGACAAGCCCAGGATATAAAAGCCAGGCTGACAGTCTGGAGGTCTGGATCTCCTCCATGCCTGGATTGGAACCGGTCTGGAAACACCATATAGAAAAGGGTGGGAAATAAATAAATAACCATTACACTTTCCCTCCACCCTTTCCCCAAGAAGCTCATGGCAGAGTACATCTCCCCCTCCCTTTTTGGTGCACAACAACCCTATGAGATAGATTAGGCTGAGACAGAGAGGGACTACTGGCCCGAGATCACCCAGAGAGTTTCATGGATGAGGAGAAAATGTGAACCCAGATTAAACCCGTAGTGCAGCCGCCCAGGCACTCTGGCTCATGAAGAACTTAACAGCACTGAGTTCCCCACTATCCACTATGGCTCATTTCTATGGGTGAGACCACAAAACAGCTGATTCTGATCTTTGCAAACCTCACTTTGGAAAGAAGAACTGGGAGGAAACACGTGGCATTCAATGTGGATTTACGGAGGAGGGGCAGGGATCAGGGATCTTTAATAACTCAATATCACCCAGGGGATAGATCAACAGGTAACAGGCTTCGCCACTGTATTGAAAGAGTAACACAGAGTTGTTTTAAATGGACTGATTGGTCTTCCCAAGGTTTTACAGGGTTTGTAAACTGCCCTCATCTGTGTTCAAATTATGTGTGTTTTCGCCATAGGCTAGAAGTCATGGTCACCCGTAAGGATAAGGCACACAGAACACTGAACTTCTATCAGATTTATACTGATGTTTTTTGGTTCAGGAATTGTCTCCCATCCCTCTGAGGGCACAGCCACACAGTATTTGTTTCAATATCCACGAACTCATTCAGTCCCTGCAGGCCACACATCATAAGAACATAAAAAAGGCCATCCTGGATCAGACTGAGGTCCATCAAGTCCAGCGGTCTGTTCACACAGTGGCCAACCAGGTGCCTCTGGGAAGCCCACAAACAAGATGACTGCAGCAGCATTATCTTGCTTGTGCTCCACAGCACCTAATACAATAGGCATGCTTTTCTGATACCGAAGAGAATGGGTATGCATCATGACTAGTATCCATTTTGACTAGTAGCCACGGATAGCCCTCTCTGCTATGAACACGTCCACTCCCCTCTTAAAGCCTTTCAAGTTGACAGCCATCACCACATCCTGGGGCAAGGAGTTCTACAATTCAACATGATCTCCCAAAGCCGGCAGGGTCGACTGCTTGCTCACTCTGCAGCCTGTTTGACAGGCTTCCCCCACCCTGGGAGGAAAAAGGTCCTTCCCAATTTCCCCTAGCTTTGGCCATGCAATACGAACATGCTGACCTCACAAAGTCGTTGCAAGGATAACCCTTGGAGAAAGCGTGTGATCCAGGGAATAAAATTAGAATGACAAAGCGCATCAGAGAAGAATCTGGTTCTATTGCAGCCGTGGGCATCAGAACCACACCTATATAGCCATGTCACTGCCTTCTACTGAGCCACACCATTGGCCTACCAAAGTCAGTACTGTCCTCTCTGATGAGCAGCAGCTCTCCAGGGTCTCAAGTGGATACCTTTCAATCTGCACCACTGGGAGAAGACACTGCTGGTTGGGGGTCTTAACTGGGAAGATCATATATACACAGACACACAGACAGAGCCTGTAGGCATCTTTCTCTCCATCCTTGTTCTGGGGTACCATTGTACAGTATTACTGTATGGGGATGGCTTACGGTCACGTCATTTCATTAAGAGAATTTAACTTATATCACTTTTATAGTGCATCATCGTTAGGTTACCAACCTCAAGGTGGGACCTGGAGTTCTCCCAGAATTACAGCTGATCTCCAGACAAACAGAGATCAGTTCCACTGGAAGAAATGGCAGCTTCCGAGGGCAGATTCTATGGCATCACAACCCCCCCTGGGGTTCCTCCCCTCCCCAAACTCTGTCTTCCCAGGCACTGCCCCCAAATCTCCAGGAATTTCCCAAGCCAGAGTTGGCAACCCTGCTTGAGAGCTCCCTCTTCCCCACTCAGTTTCTCAGGGCATAACAGGACATGTAGAATGCTGAACCAGAGAATCAAGAGACTTGAGATCTTCCTTTTGTGAAGGCAATGACCTCATAGCTCCCCTGATATAAAATGCTGACCAATGCAGTCTCCAGTGGGGAAAATATCCTTCCCCGGGGCCATGTTGGGCCAAGGAACTGGCACAGGGGGGCGGAAGCTGCTTCTCCCCACATGCCACAGTTCAGATAGGAACCATGGCCCCATGCACTTGAGAACTGAGTTCCCAGTAGCAAACTTGCTGCTGATACCGGACTAAAAATTGCTGTGGACAAGTGTAAAACATAACATGTAGTAAGGCCTTTGGAGATCAGTGCAGAGTGAGCCCTGAGTGGGCAGAAAATGAATGCACCAAGATCTGGGGAAAGCCTTTGCCCTGAAAAGCCATAGATGTGTTCTCAGAGCTCCCATGAGCCACCTAGATGCATGAAAATGTAGTAAGAACCTAAGAAAAGCCATGCTGGATCAGACCAAAGTCCATCAAGTCGAGCAATCTGTTCACACAGTGGCCAACCAGGTGCCTCTGGGAAGCCCACAAACAAGACGACTGCAGCAGCATTATCTTGCCTGTGCTCCACAGCACCTAATACAATAGGCATGCTTTTCTGATACTGAAGAGAATGGGTATGCATCATGACTAGTATCCATTTTGACTAGTAGCCATGGATAGCCCTCTCCGCTATGAACACGTCCACTCCCCTCTTAAAGCCTTCCAAGTTGGCAGCTATCCCCACATCTAGGGCTGTTGAAAAAATTTTTTTGGTATAGTTCGGATTCGGCTGAATTCGGCCCGTCTGGATTCGGGATATGCCGAAGTCCGAACTCCCCCGCTTCAGGTCCGTGCAATTCGGCGCGAATTCAAAGTTCGGGAAAAAAATTTGGCCGAATACAGCCATTAAAAACACAACCGCGCCTTTCCGCGGCTCCAGGGGGGGCATTTTTGGGGGTAGAGGTCCCAAACTTTCAGCGGAGCGTCAAAGGACTCTTCTTGCAAGACCCCCCAAGTTTTGTAAAGATTGGGTCAGGGGGGGCTGAGATATGGGCCCCGAAAGGGGTCCCCCCACCCTTAATGTGCATCTCTGAGCAGAGCTTGCCGCCCATGCACAAAGCTCCCAGCCCCGACAAACAGCTGATGAGAGCAAGGGTGGGGCAGGTAGTAAGAAGTTTGCAAAGCAACACAACTGCAAAGCAACACTGCAAAGCAACACAACTGCAAAGCAACACTGCAAAGCAACACCTTTGCAAACATGCAAAGGGTGGGGCAGGTGCTAAGAAGTTTGCAAAGCAACACAACTGCAAAGCAACACTGCAAAGCAACACAACTGCAAAGCAACACCTTTGCAAACATGCAAAGGGCGGGGCAGGTACTAAGAAGTTTGCAAAGCAACACAACTACAAAGCAACACTGCAAAGCAACACAACTGCAAAGCAACACCTTGCAACCATGCAAAGCAACACCTGACACCTGGGAGTTTGCAAACCATGGAAAGGGACAGAGGCAGCTAGCAATGCATAATGAGCAGTAGGGCTGTCAAAAAAAAATTCGGTACAGTTCGGATTCGGCCGAATTTGACCCTTGTGGGGTCGGTACGGTCCGAAGTCCGAACTCCCCCGCTTCGGATCCCCGGTAATTCGGGGGGATCCGGAGTTCGGGGGAAAATTCGGCTGAAGCGCGCCTTCAGGGATTCCCTGAAGGCGCGCGGGGGCCCTTTAAACTGATCTGAGCCTCCCAGCTGGGAGGCGCAGATCAGTTTAAAGGGCAGCCCGCCCCCCTTCAGCGGGCTCCGCTGGAGAGGCGCGGG
Organism: Euleptes europaea; assembly: GCF_029931775.1. Classification (NCBI taxonomy): domain Eukaryota; kingdom Metazoa; phylum Chordata; class Lepidosauria; order Squamata; family Sphaerodactylidae; genus Euleptes; species Euleptes europaea. The sequence continues at coordinate 23,366,996 of NC_079329.1, forward strand.
CTGTCATTTAAACTCATCTGAGCCTCCCGGGCGGGAGGCTCAGATGAGTTTAAATGACAGCCGCGCCTCTCCAGCGGAGCCCGCTGGAGAGGTGCGGCTGCCCTTTAAAGTCATCTGCGCCTCCCGGGCGGGAGGCGCAGATGACTTTAAATGACAGCCGTGCCTCTCCAGCGGAGCCCGCTGGAGAGGCGCGGCTGCCCTGGCGCGGCTGCCCTTTAAAGTCATCTGCGCCTCCCGGGCGGGAGGCGCAGATGACTTTAAATGACAGCCGCGCCTCTCCAGCGGAGAGGCACGGCTGCCCTTTAAACTCATCTGCGCCAGGCGCAGATGAGTTTAAAGGACAGCCCGCCCCCCTTCAGCGGGCTTCCCTGAAGGGGGGCGGGCTGTCATTTAAACTCATCTGTGCCTCCCGGGCGGGAGGCACAGATGAGTTTAAATGACAGCCCGCCCCCCTTCAGCGGGCTTCCCTGAAGGGGGGCGGGCTGTCATTTAAACTCATCTTTGCCTCCCGGGCGGGAGGCACAGATGAGTTTAAATGACAGCCCTCCCCCCTTCAGCGGGCTTCCCTGCAGGGGGGCGGGCTGTCGTTTAAACTCATCTGTGCCTCCCGGGCGGGAGGCACAGATGAGTTTAAATGACAGCCCGCCCCCCTTCAGCGGGCTTCCCTGAAGGGGGGCGGGCTGTCATTTAAACTCATCTGTGCCTCCCGGGCGGGAGGCACAGATGAGTTTAAATGACAGCCCGCCCCCCTTCAGCGGGCTTCCCTGCAGGGGGGCGGGCTGTCGTTTAAACTCATCTGTGCCTCCCGGGCGGGAGGCGCAGATGAGTTTAAAGGGCAGCCCGCCCCCCTTCAGCGGAGCCCGCTGAAGGGAGGCGGGCTGCCCTTTAAACTGCTCTGAGCCTCCCAGCTGGGAGGCGCAGCTCAGTTTAAAGGGCAGCCCGCGCCTTTCAGCGGGCTGCCCTGAAGGGGGGGCCGAATTGGCCGAATTTATTCGCGAACTCCCGAACTCGCTGAATTCGGGGCCCCCCCCGTTGCCCGCCAGAGTTGAGTTCGGATCCGTCCGAACTGAAAATCACCGAATCAGGGGAAATTCGGTTGATTTTCAGTTCGGACCGAACCAAATTGACAGCCCTAATGAGCAGGAGGGGGTGAAATTTCCCCTTTTGCATGGGACTCGGGACCAGGCAAATGCATTCTATAAGTCACCATTTGAAAACCAGTTTTGAGCAAGCATCAAAATAGACCTAACCGTCGTATGAATGAGGGAAAACCTGAGGACACACAACTGAAGCCCCCCCTCAAACCAGGGAGAGAGAGACTCGAGGGGGCACACACACCCCAGGCAGAATAGGCGAAAGCCCCCTTTGGCTTCCCCCCCACCCACAGAAACTGCTCCCTCCCCCCCCACACACACACAGGAGAAAAATTATAGATTAAAGCCCCCAAAGGGGTCTTACTGTGGCTGTCTTCTGTTCCATCAGGAGGGGCTGGGAGGTGTGGGTAATCCAATATGATTCTATTTAAGCACGGGAGGTTTGCCTTGGATTTGCCTCTCTGGAGATGCATACAAGATCGGGTGATCCATTCATCCCAATAGGGAATAGGGGAAAGCCCATATCTCGGGACCCCCTGACCCAATGTTTACAAAACTTGTAGGGTCTCTTAAGAAGGCTTGTCTGAAGCTATGCTGAAATTATGGGGGCTGGCCCCCCCAAAATGCACCCCCTGCAGCCACGGAAAGAGAAAAGGGGGGAGCCCATATTTCTGCCCCCACTGAACCCATCTTTACAAAACTTGGGGGGTCTCTTAAGAAGGCTCGTCTGAAGCTATGCTGAAAGTTTGGGGGCTGCACCCCCCAAAAAGCACCCCCTGCAGCCACGTAAATGGAAAAGGGGGGAGGGAAAGGGATGGATTCCATATCTCGGGGGGCCCTGACCCAATGTTTACAAAACTTGGGGGTCTCTTAAGAAGGCTCGTCTGAAGCTCCTCTGAAAGTCTGGGGTCTCTACCCCCCAAAATGCACCCCCTGCAGCCACAGAAAGGAGCGAATGTGCACAAGCACCCCCCCCCACGAGGATTTCTCTCACTCTCTCTCCCCGGCCGGGCCGCACATCAGCTGATTCCTCCAGTACTCAATCCTGACTGATTGGCCAGAAGAAAACCCAGCTTGGCCACCGATTGGCCGGGGAAGGAGAATGCTGCTTACTGACGGTTATGCTGCTTACTGCCGCCCCGAATTGGCCGGATTTATTCGTGAATTCCCGAACTCGCTGAATTCGGCTCCCCGGTTTCCCGCCATTTTTGAGTTCGGTTCGTCCCGAACTAAAAACCGCCGAATCAGGTGAAATTCGGCTGTTTTTCAGTTCGGGCCGAACCGAATCGACAGCCCTACCCACATCCTGGGGCAGGGAGTTCCACAATTTAACTAGGCATTGGGTGAAGAAATACTTCCTTTTATCTGTTTTGAATCTCTCACCCTCCATATAGCGTTTATGTCAGTCTCAGAGCCGCATCTTTCATTTCATACAGGGATAGCCATGTGCACAACATCCAATCATTTTGTAATGCGAGAATGACTCTGCTTCCGTTCAGTGGCGTGTGTGGCAAGGATGTTCTGACGTTACAAAGCACTCATATCATCACATCTGAACAGGTAACAGAAGATGCAGCCCTCAAACGAAACTCCTGATAGGGATCTGCTGCTTGCTGTTCCAAACGGAGGAGTGAAGTATCTTCCTGACATTACGTTGATACGGAGTGTGCCCAAAGCTGTTAAAAGTCATGTGAGAAGCATTCCTTTTACACCAATTTGCCTTAAAATTGTTCCTAAAGCCTGAAAGGCTCTAATTTGATTCTCCTATAATGTTTGGTGAGTGATCACTATAACTCAGATTGAGATTGGGAAGGGCAGCCATGAAGGAGCTAGAAAAGATTCTGAAGTGTAAGGGTGTCACTGGCCACCAAGATTACGTTAATTCGTGCCATCCTATTCCCTATTACTATGTATGGGTGTGAAACCTGAACATTGAAGAAAGCTGATAGAAAGAAAGTAGATTCTGTTGAAATGTAATGTTGGAGAAGAGTGTTACAGATACCGTGGACTGCCAAAAAAAACAAATCAGTGGGTTATAGATCAAATCAAGCCTGAACTGACCCTAGAAGCTTTAATGACTAACTATCGTATTTTGGTCACATTATGAGAAGGCAAGAGTCACTAGAAAAGACGGTCATGCTAGGAAAACTTGAGGGCAGCAGGAAAAGAGGAAGACCCAACAAGAGAGGGATCGACTCAATAAAGGAAGCCACAGCCCTCAAGTTGCAAGACCTGAGCAAGGCTGTCAAATATAGGACATTTTGGAGGACATTGATGCATAGGGTCGCCATGTGTCGGAAGCGACTTGACGGCACCTAACACACACACACTTGATAACTAGGAACAGACCTTATTTCAAAACTGTTCTGTGCTATAGAGCAGGCACACCGAACAACCTGAAGGAAGAGCCATCCCAATTCCTGCATGCCCTCTGTTCTTCCAAAAATAAGCGCATTCAAAAACATTTTTTCTTTAACACAGGGCTTTGTTGTTTCTTTTAATTTTTTTCACGGAAACGTTACTGTTTCTCATTGTGTGTCCTTTATTTTTTCATGCCCTGGTCAAGATGTATATATATATATGCGCAAAACACACACACACCAGTAATTGCAGCTTCTAAAAATTGCATGGTAACTTGGTGCGTTGTCCTGATGCTCTTTCTTTTCCAACCAACGTGGCTCTTTGCGCTTTGGAACAGTCATGGAATCTGGCCAACTTCAAAAAAAAGAAATAAAGAAAAGGATATGCCCTTGAGGTCCATCGGGGAGAGAGTGTGTGATTTTCTCCTACTGGGCTTGCAACATTTTCGTTTGAATTCGCAAAGCATCTTTAACTTCATGGACTCGAAGTTCACCTGTGTACACCTCTGTGAAATAACTGGCTTACAGTTCAGTGAAGTTGTTTTTTTTCTTAGCTGGTGCTATAATGCTTTGTCACCATTTTCTGAGTTTATCAATTAGGAAAGAGAGAAATCTTATGAGTTTCTCAGTATTTTGCACACACATCTGGACAAATAAAGGGGACACAGTATTAAGAGCCACGCTTCTTTCAACAACAAATTATTTTTAATGCATTAGGACTTTTAAAGAATTGTTTCATCCTTTTTCGTGCATATGCAAACGCTCCGTTCTTTCCAGGTCTTTATGTAACCTTTTAGTCAGGAAACCTTAAACAAAGACATATAAAAAACACCCATCTAGAAACTGTACTTTTTTGGTGGAAGGAGGGGTGGTAAAGGCAAAGTCATAGCTATGATAGAGCCATCCTAAGCACGTCTATTCAGAATCCTACTCAGGTCTATTCATTGGGGCTTATGCTCAAGAAAGTGTTTTAGGATTACACAAAGAGACATCTAAACCTTGCCCTACACTGAAGAATGTTGACGTCCCGTCGTTTCCAAGGCTCATACGCTGTGATTTGAAACGTGCTCAAAATCATAGCTTGTTGCTCCAGTACGGAACACATGGCATGCAGCACCGTCACTCTGATTTCTACGGAATTTCCAGGTAAAGGTGTTTAACCGAGAACGTGAGGGAAAAGGTCAGCTTCCAACCTTCTCTTTCCAAGAGATAGGTGCAGGTATTCTGATCCGGAGCCCCATGGGTGCCTTGACTCATATATGGAGCTCCTGTGCATACGGGAGGAAATTGCGAGCTGCAAATCTGCAAATCGAGGAACTCTGCATATGCCTCGGAGCCACCGAGCTGAGCAGTGCTGCTATTCTACTCATCGGTGGCTGCCCTTATTTTTAAACATTTGATTTTTTTAATCGGCCGTTTCAAGACCGCTCTTCTTTACTTCAGCACATCCTAGTCTAAGCCATTCCTTAGCAGTGCCTCGATTTACATTCCTCTGTTTTAAATTAGTTGCTATTGGTTTTTTCCCCCAGAGAGAGACAGAGAAGATGGAGAAGGCTGGAGATGTAAAATCGAAGCCTCGGGCAACAAAGCCTTCACTGACATTGAACAGAAAGTTCCCAGGATCCCCGAACTTTTTGCTTGGTGTGTTACAAAACATGCATCATGCACATTTTGCTCTATACCACCCTCTGCTGCCTCACCTGCACAGGTGCCTTTTTTAGATCAGGCAGGGATTGATAATTCCACCTTACAGTTCCCTGCTCTTGTAAGCCTGGAAATGTGCAAGTTTTGCAACAGTCTCCTCCAACCTTCCCGTAACTGCTATTCTTTTTTAAAAACACACACGTTAATTTCCCTTTTCTTTGTACCTCCCCATACCTCAAGCCATACCCCATTACATTCCTCCTTCTTTGTGCACACTGTGTTCTCCAACACAGAGGATCCACTGCTTTGGAGAAGGAAGATGAGCAGGGTCCATTCTTTTGTGATTGGTTAGGAAGGGGGTTGGCTTTGATTCTCCACTTTGGGGTGGGGAGTGGGTATGTGTGTGTGTGTGTGTGTGTCCCGGGGCAGGCTGCGCTGTTCTGATTGGCCGAGGGGCTGGCCCAAGATCTCCCCCCCTCGAAAACTCTGGAGCCAGCAAAGAAGGGATCCACCTCTGGGACACTGGACCGTATAAAAAGGGAGCCTAAAAACTTGACAGAGTCAGTAGGAAGTTTCTGCTGGGGTCTGGAGTGGAACTACAGAAATCAGACCCTCCCTGTATGACTGGACTCTAAAGCAGAACCAAGGATACAAAGAGTCTTCATGTCTAATATTTAGACATGTTCAGCTTTGTGGATTCCCGGTTACTGCTTTTGATAGCAGCAACTGTTCTACTCACCAAAGGCCAAGGCGGAGAAGACAGTAAGTACAGCAACTTCTGCACTTTGAGTGCTATGCATGTGCTAAATGGCAACATTTCTTGCAGTCGGTTTGAGAAGGGGAAGGGGGGACCGACCTTTCCACCCCTGCTGTCTTTTCCTGTCTCTTCCTGTCAAGGACGAAACCCGTTTTTCCTCAACTCGTAGAAATCCAGAGGTTGTCAAGCGGCCGCCAACCCATTTCTGCAGGGAAAAGTTATCACTGTAATGGTATTCCGGTTACATGCACCCCTGTCTCGGGATATGTAGAGATAAAAACGGGTAAAAGAAAGCACTTCTGCGTAGATATGTCCTCAAGAATCCTGTTTAGGGAGAGAGGTCACAGATGTCTGTGACCTTTCTGAAGCTTCTGGGGTTGAAGGTAGGAGGAGAAAGGAGACAGCAGTGATGGGGAAATTCGAGCTTTTCTTCCTCTTTGCTCTTTGAAAGTGCTCTGTGGAGAAAATAAGTAACTTTCCAAAACCAAACTTAACCAGCTGCACATCGCCTTGGGCGTGTTTCTCTGTCTCTCCCTCCCTCCCTCCCTCCCTCCCTCCCTCCTCTTTTCTAAACATGTCCCTTGGGGCAAAGTAACAAGTTGGATCAATTAGAATTTCTGCAATGTTTTATCAAGTTCAGAAAATGGGGGTGGGGGTGGGGGAGGAAGGGGAGTGGGTTGTGCTTGGAAGGGAGCAGGAACGGGGAGAAGCTGCAGATTATGGAAAAGTCATTGTGTATTCTTGGAAAGCGGTGGTTGTGAGGAGGAGGAGAATAGTAAGGGGACAAGCCCATTTTCCCCTGCCTTGTTGAAGAAGTCTGCAAAAGCCATCAGACAATTATTTTTTTTTGGGGGGGGGGAGCTTCAAGATGAGTCATAAGGAAAAATGTTTTAGCAACCCATAAAGCACAAAAGTCTAGACATCACTTCACAGACAAAGCCAGTTGGACGTTCAGGATTGGGAGGGATGGCTTTCTCAATCAAGTCCAATGGTGACATCTAGTGGCCACTGACGGACTCACCCTTGCCCTGTGGCATTGGCCAGAAGGTGGGGAGGGGAGGGGTTGTGGGGAGTGGCCTGGAAATGGGTCAGTACTGATCAAAAGGAGTCTATTCCGGAGTCAGCAACTAAAAAGCACACATCCTCCCGCTGAGGGGGAAATTGCAAAAGTGCATTGTACCAGCAGCAAAGGACTTTGTGATGTGTGAAATGTTGTCTCCGATTGTGGGATTCCTTCTGAGTTTTGCCGCCATCTGGTGGTGGATCTGCTGTTTCCCTGCAACATTCCTAGGAGGGAGTCAAAGAAGAGTTGCAGTTTGCAAAATACCTTTAGTTATTCTTTTATTTATCTTTTTTCTCCAGTAATAGCAGGCTTTCTCCCCCTCTTTGCAATAAGTAAAGCAGCTGCCTGATGGCTTTATGGAAAAAAACTTATTTCTACAACCCACTGCTCATTTTTTTTTAATAAGAACTAAGTCCTATACCTGGAGAAATAACTCTTTAGATGCAGAACTCACCCCCCTTTTAAAACATTCTCAGTGGTGGTGGTGAATTCCTAAATCCTCTTAGCGTAGCTTTCCTTGTTCCTTTCTTAAATATGCTCCATTTCACATCCTTGGTGCTACTAGATGCATTGGTTTCTGAAAAAAAACTGGGATAGGATTTCAGCCTAGGTGGGAGACCAAAAGCCGCTTGACTTGTGAACACGCCCTGTTATGGTTAACACCTGCTGACTTCCCTCCCTTCCTAAGTTGTCTGCACTAGATCCAATTTCTCAAGGCCCCCGGGCCATCAACAGAATACATTTCCTTCCCCTCCACCGGTCCTCCGATCTGAATTCCTCGTTCTTGCTCTTTATCTCCTTCCTCCCCCCCCCCCAGAACCTTTGCAGACGGCTGTAAATTTCTCTCTCTCTCTCTTTTTCTTTTTTGTTTGGTTTGGCTTTGGCTCCACAATGTTGAGGTTACTAGTTGGATGTAACTACTGGCCAGAGATGGTTTTTTTGTTTAAATTCCAAAGCAACTGGAAAGAGTTATTGTGGGTCTGGCTCATTTCCTGAGTCGGCCTGATGAAAAGCAGATGACAATTTTGAATAACGACAAAAACAAAAATACCTCTCTTTGCGAAGTACAAAGGGAAGAGGAGAGAGGCAAAGATCGAACCCCCAGATCCTTTGAGAAATATTTCCACCCCTGGTCGATCCTGGCCGATCCTCCGAGATTCTCCCATGTGCCCTCCGCTTTGCTGTCACTGCCGGCCCCCAGACAGATCTTTGCCTCTTTGCTTGACTGCATTTCCCTCCTCTCGTTTCTTCAGTTCCATCTGGGACCTGCATACATGACGGAGTAACGTACAACGACAAAGATGTTTGGAAACCTGTAACCTGCCAGATATGCGTGTGTGACAATGGAGACATCCTTTGCGATGATGTGATTTGTGAAGATACAGCCGACTGTCCTAATGCTGAGATCCCCTTGGGAGAATGCTGTCCCATTTGCCCTGACACCGGTACTTACTTCACTAACCCATCTCCTGCCCCCTCCTGCCCATTCATTCCACCACCTACCTGCCTATCTATACAACTGTCCACTGTTCCACTTATCTCATGATATCCTTTCACGCTCCTAGGTAGCTATCCAAGGATTTCCTTTCCACACATATCTTCATATCTGTTGTTTTCTGGTCTATTCCATTAATTCACCTGGAATTCACTTCAGGGCCTTGACCCATACAAGGTACGCCCATTGCCTTCTCCAGCACCACAGCCAGCCAAGTCTGGGGCGAGTCCCTGTCGCATTGCTGCAGGGCCTGAGCTCAGATCTGACTGGCAGCGGTGTAGGTCCGGATGATGCCCATACCACTGATGGAGTAATCTGAACCCAGTGGTACATCAGCACTCTTCTCATTGTGCCACTCCAAGCAGTTGCTTGGGTGGCTTGGCTGGAGAACCTGCCCTGATCCACTCAGTCGCCCATCCAACACCTACCAGCCTACCCAAGCATCTAGCCAAATAACTCTTTCTACACTTCCTTCCCTTTTTCTTCCCTCCTAATTTCATACACCCAACCAATAACATCTACACATCCAACCAATTATCTTACCTATGACCCATCTATCATTTTCTAATGTGTTCAGCCAGCCGTTACCTACCATTCCTCCACCAACCCATTCATCACTAAGCTAGTGATCTGAGGCCTTGTTTCATTTCCGAAACACTGATAACAAACCGCTGCCTCAGTCTAAGGCCACAGACCACATCTCTTCCATGACGCTATCGTTTGGATTAACTAACATAAGTATTTGTATAAATATTTTTGTGTCCATCCTTCAAGTGCATGCCAGGGATTCAGGAAAACAATGTTTGGGGAGCCTAGAGATCGTGGATGGGTTTTTTTTTCAGGATATGCCATCAAAGGCTCCTTAATTTTAATCTAACACTAACATGGAGGCATTGTAGGAAGGAAACTGGACACCCATTTCCGTCCTTTGAAATGGGAATATTTCAAATGGGATTAAACCAGCAGTCTGGTTGATGTGAAAACTATCCCTCAGATCAGCATATGGTAGCCTCTAATCAGCCTGATAATGTTCTGGATTCCACAGGAAAAGAAGCCTGCTTTCTCAAAAAATATTATTATTCATTAATCTAATGGGATGTTCCAATAGCACAGGTAGAAAAGAGCAAGAGTCCAGTAGCACCTTAAAGACTAACAAACATTTCTGGCAGAGTATGAGCTTTCGTGAGTCACAGCTCACTTCTTCAGATACAGCTAGAATGTGACTCCATCTGTCCTTAAGTAGACAAGAATGAATCCATCTGAATTCACTCTTCTCTACTTAAGGACAGATGGAGCTGTATCTGAAGAAGTGAGCGGTGACTCACAAAAGCTCACACCCTGCCAGAAATTTTGTTAGTCTTTAAGGTGCTACTGGTCTCTTTTACTCTTTGCTACTGCTACAGAAAGACTAACACAGCTACCCATTGTGATCAATAGCACAGGTGGTACTCAGAGGCTCTATGGTGGCCGAAGATGATAATGACCACTTTTGAATCTTAATGGACCTTTTTTGTTTCGTTTGTTTAAGATGGCTCTCCAGCTTACACAGGAGCTGGTGGCGTAGAGGTAAATGACTTTTTTTCCCCATAAACCTAACTTTCATTTCTTTGGATGGATCAGTTTTGTTCTCTGGGTGGTACCAGTCTAATCACAATTCTCTTCTTACCTGGCAGGGTCCTAAAGGAGATCAAGGCCCAAGAGGAGATAGGGTAGGTGTCTATAACTAAACAATGTATTGTTGCACTTGAAAAAAGAGCGAAATTAAGGACTGGCAGGAGAAACTGTAGCAAAATACTGTGTGAGACAGACATAAGACACTGAAGACCCTGTCTTTGGTTATATTTTGAAATTTCACTTACTGGGTGAGAAAATAAAACTTCAGCCTGCTTAGATAGTTCTTGTCATTTATCTTCCCCTACAAAAACTGCATTGCCTTTTTTAAAAGTTTTTTTTTGGGGGGGGCATACAAAATGCTCTGATCTTCACTGCAACTTTCAATAAAAAATTTCAACCTAATTTTAACTATACATCCACCTGTTGTCTCAAGCAGGTACAAGGCTGTAGTGTAATTTATAACATAATTCACCGCAGACTAGGTGCTTCCAAAATTTTCCATCCAAGTTCTGGTCTTGCTCCACATTATTTGGAATTTATGTGCCCCTTTTCCAGTTTATATCCCAGTGTAAGGCTTTTCCCCACTAGGTGTGTGGGTCAGAGGATACTGTAATGATTAGTGCTAATATGGGGCTGCTGATGACTTTGTATCTACAGGGACTTCCTGGCCCACCTGGCAGAGATGGCATTCCTGGACAACCTGGACTCCCTGGACCCCCAGGCCCACCTGGGCCCCCAGGCCTTGGCGGAGTAAGTTGGACTTACGTGCTTCACTTAGTTACTCCACTTACTTGGAGTACTACAGTTACTTGGGTGTGGTGGGACACGGGCAGGATGGTGCTGCTGCAGTTGTCTTGTTTGGGGGCTTCCTAGAGGCACCTGGTTGGCCACTGTGTGAGCAGACTGCTGGACTTGATGGGCCTTGGGTCTGATCCAGCATGGCCTTTCTTATGTTCTTTCTTATGTTCACTGTTGCAAGGAGAGGGCTTAAACAAGCCTTTTTTCTTTCTTTCCCTCTGGTAGAACTTCGCTCCTCAGCTGTCCTATGGTTATGACGAAAAATCCGGCGGTGGGATGGCTGTCCCTGGCCCAATGGTAAGTCTTCGTGTGCTCCAGGGATAGGAGAAAATGTAACCCAAAGATGTAGAATTTATTGAGGAAGAAGAAAAGGATGGAGGAGGGGTGAGAAGGGAAAGGGTGGGCTTGAGACAGATATCAGCCAAAGAACCTTTCAGCTTCCTTCATTTCTTAAGATGGTGAAGTTTCGCAAGAAAGATAAATAAGACTGACGGCTGATGCTTGTTCTGTGAGCTCACGGAAGTGGTCTTTTTGGAGTTGAGAATCAAAGATTGACCTGACCACAGGAGAGTAAGAGTTGAAAGACCCTCTTGCCTTAAGGAAAAGGGATCTGAGGAGTGGGTTCATTGAATTTAATCATAATGAGGATAGTATTTGTGGTGACTCTAATATATATAAGGTTTCCCCCGAAGTGTTCATGCATTAATCTCAGTAATCCTCTCAGTAACTCTATAAAGTTGGCCATCCCTATAATCATAGGTGGGACTACAGCTCATAGGTGAGCCGAATATACAGACTGGGTGCGTGTGTGTGTTAGATTCGTGTCCACTATGCTGCATTGAAAATAAGTGGGAAGGTTTGAATATATGATTGATACAGATAACAGAGGGGAATGTGAAATCCACCCCCTTCAGAAATTCTTATTTAAATGGGGGGTCTCTCTCAAAATGTTTTGTATGTTTTGGCCAAACAGGAAGCTCCCCATTTTCCCATAAGTTTCTCTTTAGGAGAAATCTGATGTCCCCTTGCTAGCAAGCACCATTGGGAAGCTTTTTAATATCATGGTGACTGTAAAAGCAGAGGTTTTCCCGATGCAGATGATGACTCAAGATGGAAATGATACAAAAGAGATGGTTGGATCCAGAACACAAGAAAGAAGGATTTGGAGCTCATCTTTATGTAGGGCTTTGAAAAGATGGAATCAAGCAAGGTCAAGACAGGCCTAAAGAGATTGGATATTAATTGGGGTCTAGAAAAGATGGTCGTAAATTCATTTAATCTGTCAATCTGATGGCTTCTTCTTGCCTTTCCAGGGTCCATCTGGTCCCCGTGGTCTTCCTGGTCCTCCCGGTAGTCCTGTAAGTACTTTTTCGCTTTCCTCATAAAAATTGGGAAGTGGATCTTAATACTCCTTAGATGAGATGGTGTGTGTTTGGAATTTTAGCCAGCGGGTGCATTTGTAGAAGCACCAAATTTGGCACATGTAGTAGAGATTGCCATACGGTATGGGCAATATGTATGGATAACTGTCGGTGAAAGAAGCAGGGCGGGATGGGGACTGAGACAGATTTCCATCGGTGAGGAGAGCAATATTTGCCACTTGCATGGCCCTTCCCTTCTTTTCATGAAGCAGAATAAAGAGCAGGCAGATATATGCAAACATACTCAATTTGCATGGTTTATACAGTTGTGGAATTCAGCTATTTTTGTCACAGCATTTGAGGTAGCCCTGCTAATAAGTTTCTTTTCTTTTGTGCGTGTGCAGTCTTCTCTTTAGAGGCCTACACCATTCAAAATGTTTGCCTTCTCAGTAACTTTTCAGAGGAGGCCACAGGGAGTTGAGGGCAGAGGAAGTGCTAGACTATTTCCACTTTCCTCTTGGATGTTAGTGAGGGTCATGTAGTTAGATCCCTTTGCTACAGCTGCTTCATACCTACGGACCAATAATGTGAGCTGAACTCTAGGCCCAGAAACCAAAATGATGCAAAACCTATCCACCATCCTGGGGTTAATTTTGGTGCAAGTTCCTGTAATTCATGCTCTATAGTGCCAACTTCCTAATCCAAGATGGGGATGAGGATCTAGTTTCTGGTGGGTGCCCTCTGCACATGCTTGAGGGGCGCTCGTGACTTTATCATTGCTCTCCATCTTTGAGGGCTGAGAGCTGGTGAGCCTCGCCTCAAGTTATTCCTTACCACTGGGCTATAATCAGTTTATATTTCACTTTGTATCGTCTCCATCGTGTTAGATTAACCAAACCACCGTGTAGGAGATTCAAAACATGGGGGAAGGGGAGAGAAGTAGACTGCAATGGAGAAGCAGGCAAATGTTGCCAAGAAGTGCAAGAGGAAAATTTAGTTGTAACAAAGAAAGGGAGGCTGCTCTGGGCCAAAATTGCAGGGAAAGGAACGGAAGCACGAGTGGGAGGGGAAGTCAAAAGGCAGCCTCCAAGCTGAGACTGAGAGAGCGTATGGGCTCCTCCGTTCAAAACAAACAGGGCTGCAGATAGTAACTCGCCTTCTAACGCAACTGTTCTTTTGGCTCTTCCAGGGCCCCCAAGGTTTCCACGGTCCCCCTGGTGAACCCGGAGAGCCTGGTGCTGCTGTGAGTACCATCTGATCTCCGTTTTGCATTCTGTTTTCATATCGAGGCCAAGTGGAATGTGTTTGAGATCTGTTTCTCCGAGTTCTCTTTTTCCACCACTCGAGGGAGCTTTCAGACAGCGAATGCCAGATTTTTGGACTAAGAGGCCCTCTCTGGCATGACTTTTGAAGACTAAAGGGTAGGGTTGCCAGGTCCCTCTTCGCCACCAGCGGGAGATTTTGGGGGCGGAGCCTGAGGAGGGCGGGGTTTGGGGAGGGGAGGGACTTCAATGCCATAGAGTCCAATTGCCAAAGCGGCCATTTTCTCCAGGTGAACTGATCTCTGTCGGCTGGAGATCAGTTGTAATGGCCTTCCTTTTATCCCTTAGAAGCTCCTTGATCAATTGATCTTGAGCAGCATATATCTAGTGTTGGAGGGATATAAGGACTGAAACAAATCTTGCCACTGACAATGTAGCCTTGGGGTCCCTATCGCTTAGTAAAAAAGGCATTATGTCAGTCACAGAGGCATTGGATTTGTATATTAAAAGGGGGGAAATATAGTCCGATCGAAGTTCCTCGTAAAAGCGGCATTCCAAAAGGGCATGGGCTAATGAGTCAATAGAGCCAGAAGAGCAAGGGCAGATCCTGTCTGAGTATGGTATATTCAGTATTCTGCCCTGCATTACAATAGAAGGGTTAGCATTCAATCTAGCCAAGCCAAAAGCTCTACAGAGACGAGGAGTTGTCAAGGAGATCAGTTGTAATAGCAAAAGATCTCCAGCTACTACCTGGAGGTGGGCATATCTGCTGGGCTATAGATGGGGGTTGAGATGTCTTCTTGCCTCTGATTCTAATAAGTGTTTTTCTTCTTGCGACACTCTAGGGTCCTTTGGGTCCCCGTGGTCCAGCTGGCCCTCCTGGCAAGAACGGAGATGATGTGAGTAATCGTGCCCTTTTTCGGGGGGGGGGGAAGCCCTCTTTCTTGCAAAAATCCAAAGATGGGGTGGGCTCAAATTACTAGGCAGGTAACTGCCATATAGAGCCAGCGTGGTGTAGTGGTTAAGAGCGGCGGACTCTAATCTGGAGAACCGGGTTCGGTTCCCCACTCCTCTACATGAAGCCTGCTGGGTGACCTTGGGCTGGTCACAGTCCTCTCTGAACTCTCTCAGCTCACACGGAGGCAGGCAGTAGCGAACCATCTCCAAACATCTCTTGCCTTAGGGTTGCCAGGTTCCTCTTTGCAACCGGTGGGAGATTTGGGGGCGGAGCCTGAAGAAGGCGGGGTTTGGGGAGGGGCTTCGATGCCATAGAGTTCAATTGCCAAAGCGGCCATTTTTCTCCAGGTGATCTGATCTCTATCGGCTGGAGATCAGTTGAATTAGCAGGAGATCTCCTGCTACTACCGGCAGTTGGCAACCCTATCTTGCCTTGAAAACCCTATGGGTTCGCCATAAGTCAGCAGTGACTTACGGCACACACGCACACACGCACAACTGCCATCTGTGCTGGATTTTCCCAGAACTCTGGCATGAGCAAGCTAACTCGCACACCTGCCTTCAATTACCTCCAGAAAAAGCGAGTGTGGAGGTGAGGGTGCAACATGTGACTTTGCCCTGGGCTGGTCACCTGTTCCAGGTGATCAAAGAGTAGCTGCTCATTCTCCCACTGCCATTGGATTCTTTGCAGCCTATCTGCTACCTCATATTACACCATCTTCAGACGGAGACCTCAACAGTCCAGCTAGCACCTGCCAAGCCCCATTCTAATCCCCATTCATTCCTGTCCAGCATTCCTTTCTGTGCCTTTCCTCTTCCATTTGAGGCATGTGATCCTCAGGCATCCCCTGGGTATTTTACAATGCTTTTCCACTGGCCCTTGCAAATTTTAAAGTCGCTCCTGCCTAGAAAGTTCATCATTTTTTGGATCCTTTTTATTGTTTTATTATTATTATTTAGGGCACTTAATACCACAGTTTTCTCCCCAATAGGCGGTCAAAGCGGCTTACACAAATGTCTAATTCAAATAAACAACAATTAATCAAATAAGACACCAACAAAAAACAATACAACCCCCCCGCACCCCCCACAACTACATCCTAGACAGGTTCTGAATCAAGGGGCCATCTCACTAAATGGTTGCAGATTGTAAGGCACAGGCTAAGAGCCCTTTGGCTCATGCTGAAAGGCTCGTGCCTCTGACCACACTCAGGTGGTTAATACCTGCCAACAGGTATTAAACATGTTTACAAACATGGTTCATCAGTCAAAATGTTTATCCTTGTACGTTGGCTGTAAGCATCATTGGCCCAGTACTGGCCTGTAACTTTTCTTCTCTTCATTCTTCAAGGGTGAACCTGGAAAATCTGGCCGTCCTGGTGAACGCGGTCCTCCCGGCCCACAGGTAAGATGTCTCTTCCTAGTTCCTAGCTCTTCATTGGCCAGATGTCAAGCAACTACCCTTTTGGAGTTTGGAAATCCTCAGAGAATTAGATAAGCTTGAGGGTAGGACCAGTTGTCTAGATCAAGGCTCCCCAACCTTCTTCAGCCGCGGGTCCCTTTGGAATTCAGATACAGCATGGAGGAGCAGCCACAAAATGGCTGCCGCGGGAGGCGGAGCCAGCCACAAAATGGCTGCCACAGCTTACCTTCAGTCACACAGTGAAGAGACTTGTGCCGTGGTGGCAGCTGCTGCCAAAGCAACATTTTAAAAAATCTGTACAGCCAATAAAATCTCTAATGGCCAATCAGAAGCCTTGATAGGCAAAAGTCCCACATGGCCACACCCATTTTCTAAAAACACTTGTCAGA
Organism: Euleptes europaea; assembly: GCF_029931775.1. Classification (NCBI taxonomy): domain Eukaryota; kingdom Metazoa; phylum Chordata; class Lepidosauria; order Squamata; family Sphaerodactylidae; genus Euleptes; species Euleptes europaea. The sequence continues at coordinate 23,383,213 of NC_079329.1, forward strand.
GGGTACCATAGGACCCACGTTGGGGACTCTTGGTCAAGATAAAGTTATGTAACCACCCATGCTTTGAAAGAAGGAGCTAAAGAACCATATGGGCAAGGAACCGCTGAAATATAATGATCCCATGGTCAGGTTCAAGGGGTTTATTTATTTAGAAGCCCATATGATCCCTCCAAGAACTCAAGGACATCTTACAATACACTTTTATCTCACTTCATCGTCCCAAATAATCCTGTAAGGTGGTACAATAAGCTGAGAGACACTGCCTTTCTAAAGGCCACACTCTCTGAGTTTGAACCCACATCAAAACCCAGAGTTCTGTCCCCTGCATCACATAGGCTCTGAAAATCACCCAAATGGATGATCCCTGCGAAATTCCTTCCCAAACTGTGGATCTGGAGCACTTAGGCTTGCTCTCAGCCAAAAAGAGAATATTGATCTTGAGTAAGCTTCGAGGCTGATGTTCAAGACCAGACAAAATTGAAAGAAGAGAAATAACCACTGAGGATGCATTAGAACCTCTTAGGCCTTTTTTATCATTACTCTACAATGTTGTAGCTATTGATCAAAGGCAGATTAAAGATGCTCCAGTTGCATACCATGCCTTGGTGTGAAGATGATTCACACCTACAGAAAGATGAAAGCTCCTTTGTTGTTGTTGTTAAATATTTCCTCATCATTTCGTTACAGGGTGCCCGTGGTCTTCCCGGAACTGCTGGCCTACCGGGCATGAAGGGACACAGAGTAAGTGCATTACACTTGTTCAATATCCAGTTCAATTCAGGAACCTTGTAGTTCACAGTGTCCCGAGGCTAAATTATCATCAGGAGAATGTATATATTTCTTTCAAAGCCTTTAAGATCCTTATCTACATCCATGGTATTACTAGCAGCACCTGTGACTGTCACTGGGGGCACCTTCGTTGCATAACTCCTGGCATTCGTGGCTGCAACAAAGGCCTTGGTCTCTATGCCCTACGCCCTGTTTGTTGTCCCTCCAGGGCAACTATGTGAAACAAGATGCTAGACTAGATGGACCATCCGTCTGATCCAGCAGGGCTCTTCTTATGTTCTTACGTACAACACCCCCAGTTTCATAGTCATGTGAACCTTGGAATGAAGTCCTCTTCTGTTGCTGATTACCATAGGAATGAGTCAAGGCCCAACCTAAGAAGGCCATTAAGGCAACATTTAATGGAATCCTAAACAGACTTAACACCCTTCTAAACCCATTTACTTCAGTGGACCTAGAAGGGTGTAACTCTGCTTAGGATTACAGTTAGTTGAGCATTGCAATATGGAACCCATAGCCTTTTTTTTAAGCATAAAAGTATAGACCCCCCCACCTTTGGGGGAGCTCTACCTCTTGGATTCTAATATTTCTCTTCTTCTTCTTCTCCTTCTCCATCCAACCATCCATCTATCCATTTTAGGGTTTCAGTGGTCTTGATGGTGCTAAGGGTGACAGTGGTCCAGCTGGTCCCAAGGTGAGTCTCCACATTACCTGTGGACATCCTAAAAGTTTCTGAAGTATTCCTCCCCCACATCCTTTCAGGAACTGGATGTTGACACCTGTTTTTTCTTTTCCTTTAGGGTGAGCCTGGCAGCCCTGGTGAGAATGGTGCCCCTGGACAAGTAGTGAGTATACATTTCCCTCATTCTTCTGTCCACCATTTTGAAGGAACACCTCATGTCTCATCTTTATAGGGACAGATTGGGTATCAGCAAGAAGGGCAGGGTAGTGAAAGTTGTCCCATATTGCAGAAACCAATTTCCTTTTCCCAGAGAGGTAGAACAGGGTGGTACATTTCAAGTCTTCGGTTCTAAGGTTGGATTCAGTTAAAATGTATTCCAATCCATTGCAGCTTTGGTAGGAATCAGGTGGAACTCAATTATCTGAAGACGCCCAGTTCTCTACACTTCCTTCATGACTTGTCCAATGAGCACTGGAGACGAGCGAACTAGTTCCATTCGATTAACTCATGTCAACGGCAGAAAGCAGTGCAAATTGAGGGAAACTTTCAGTCTGAGTCCATCCTTCCATGAAGCACAACAATGTTCTGTGTGAGGGACAGAAAACCTTGAGATAAGGGAGGAACACCAAGAACATTCCCCCCCCCAAATTGGATGTTAGAAGCATCCGAGTAGAAAAAAGAATGAAGCAAAGGCTCTTTCAGTTCTTTCGATGGATGCCCCCCCAAATGATATTTAGATTTACACAGAAACACATAGTAATAACTAGAGAATTTGTTGACTATATAAGATTCTAGGTACAGAGATATATATCCGGTTGCAATGGTAGTTCAAAAACATGGTTTATTAGGCCCAGTAAGGAGTATTCATGCCTTAACATAATTTTAAATAAGACAAATATTCTAGATTAAATGTAAGTTAGAGAATAAATGTTTCTGTATTTGCTTTAACAGAATATAGTGTATGTTAAAAGTAAAAGAATAGAATTAATTAATATAGATTGTGCTAGGGCCACTCTGTTAGTTATTTGAGAAGGATTTTGTTGTGAAGATTTAGTCTGAGGAGTGTATGATGTGTATGAATTGTACGTGTTTTAGTAAAACAATAAAAAATTTAAAAAGAAAAGAAACACATAGTAATAAAGAGATACTTTCATTGGGAAAGAGGGAGGAGTGTCTTTAAAAATTAGCTTTAAGTCCGAGGCCTCTGTACAGCATCATAAACAAAGAACCATATTAAGGCCTTCCAGATGAGGATCCTGGCAAATTCTGGTAGATGAGAGAACACATTAAAGCCAGTAAATGGGGAGCAAAGAGGTCCATGCTATAGATAAGAAACACTAATGAAAGGATGGATGCCCAGCAATGGGGTGCAGATAAAAAAAACCACTTTCTCCCAGCTGATCTTGTTTCCTCTTCTTCTGCTTAGGGCCCACGTGGTCTTCCTGGTGAGAGAGGCCGCCCTGGCCCATCTGGTTCTGCCGTAAGTATTTCCCTTTACACTTAAGGACCCTGACCTATTGCGATGCTCGATGGATTGGCTCTGATTTGGTGTGAAACCGGTCCGTAACGCGAGTTGTTGTCCCTCCTTACAGGGTGCTCGTGGTAACGATGGTGCCGCCGGTGCTGCCGGACCCCCAGTAAGTATTTCCGTGGTGTTCTGCTTCTCCGAATGAGCCGTGGCTGTGCGAAGGGTGGCTATCGTTTTCTTGGCCGAGAGCAACCCAGCCGTGCAAAACGCTGGTCATCGCCAGCCTCTGCGTTTGACCCAAATGGTGGGACTGCAAGGCAGGCCTTTTCTATACTTAACCAACTGTGGGGTGGAATAGTTTTGTCTCCAGTTCTCTGCCCATTGTCAAAGCACGGATCTTTGGCCACAGCTGGTGCTGAGTTGGTCAGTTCCAGGCGGTGATTAGGCAGAGGCTGTAAGGAGAACTGTGTCATCACCACTTAATGTCTCGCCCTTCTTCTTTTAGGGCCCCACTGGTCCAGCTGGTCCTCCTGGCTTCCCTGGCGCTGTTGGCCCTAAGGTAAGCACACGGACTCACTTGACATTTCGAAATAACTGTTTTGGGGAGATTCAATACAAAAGCGTCACAGTAGCTGAATTATTTTATCATTTACTTCGTTTATACCCCACCTTTCTCCCCAGTGGAACCCAAAGTGGCTTACGTTGTTCTCCTCTAGTCCATTTTTATGCTGACAACAACCCCGTGGTCAGGCAGAGAGTGTGTGACTAGCCCAAGGTCATCCAGCAAGCTTCCATGGAAGAGTAGGGATTCGAACTTGGGTCTCCCAGATCCTAGTCCAATACTCTAACCATGACACCACATTGGCTGTCCTTTAGCCTCTAGCTCTCTGATCTCAGTATTTTGTTTAACTTTTTTTTTTTAAGAGAGGGCTTTTTAGACTTGACCTTATCATATATAAACCAACCACAAGCATTTTCTTCATCTGAACTACTACTGATAAGCCCCAGTAAGAAGCCAGTTTTTGAAAGCGCATCTTCCTAAAAACCTGTGGATCTTGCCGGCTTAGTTACAAGACTAAGAAACCCTGATAGGTTCTCATTTGTGGATTAAGGGCAACACATCCATTGCTAAACTTGATGCCATTCTCATCTTACAAGAGTGGGGTGGTTGCATGCCCATGGCACGCTATCATGCCACTTTGGTAATGTTTGAACCCAAGGGCCCAGCCCTACTGCATTCTATTCTAGTATTACATATACCTATGGTTGCTAACTCCAGCTTAAGAAATTCATGGGGATTTGGGGGTAATACTTGGGGAGGGCAGAGTTTGGGAGGGGGGACTGCTTTGGGGAGGAAGTGACCACACTGTAGAACCTGCCACACGATCTTCTGGTAAGGATAACCAGAGCAGAGGTGGAACCATAAAGGAACAGTAATGAGACTGTTCCAGTAATATAAGAAGTACTGTAGGTCACAGATCTTACAAGCTATGGTTTCTTTCCATCAATGCTGGTCTCCTCGCCCGCCCACCGCTGAATCTTATGGGGGGCTCTGCTGGGACCTATATGTCACAATTAAGTGCACCATCTGAAAAGATGTTATTGGTTATTTATCAATTTTCAGGGCTGGTTTTGATCAGTGTTTTAACAGTTTTTATTGTGTTTTATGGTACAATTTGTATTTGTGTGAGCCGCTCTGAGACCGGCTTTGTTTAATAAAAGAAATAAATAAAAGCTTCGATGAAAGATATCTCCAACAGCAAGCCTGAGATATCTGGACTCAAATGGGAGTGAGGCCTTAATAAACCTCATTTAGATTACAGGCTCTCCAGTAGTAAAGTGACCAGACAGGAAGATAGAATCTCAGTAAGAGGAGGTAGGGAGTGGTGAAGATTGTCACGAAAGAATAGGGTTTCCAGCTCCGGGTTGGGAAATACCTGGAGATTTGGGGGCGGAGCCTGAGGAAGGCGGGGTTTGGGGAGGTGAGGGACTTCAATGCCATAGAGGCCGATTGCCAAAGCGGCCATTTTCTCCATGGGAACGGATCTCTATCGGCTGGAGATCAGTTGTAACAGCAGGAGATCTCCAGCTAGTACCTGGAAGTTGGCAACCCTAATGGCTAGGGTTTGGGGGGCAGAGCCTGAGGAGGGTGGGGTTTGGGGAGGGACTTCAATGCCATAGAGTCCAATTGCCCAAGCAGCCATTTTCTCCAGGAGAACTGATCTCTATCGGCTAGAGATCAGTTGTAATAGCAGGAGATCTCCACCCAGTGCCTAGAGATTGGCAACCCTAGGAAAGGAAGATGCTCCCACCAGCCCCGACGAAGACTCCTTACGTATCCTCTTCTTTCTCTTGCTGCTCAGGGTGAAACCGGTCCCCAAGGTGCCCGTGGTGGTGAAGGCCCACAAGGTGCTCGCGGCGAACCCGGCCCAGCCGGCCCTGCTGGTGCTGCCGGTCCTTCTGTAAGTCCTACCTCCGGTTTATTTTTTGGCAATTCTATCCATTCTGGTATTTGTCAGAATTTTTCTGGAGATAAGCTCCTCTGATAACAATCCACCTCTTTTGCCTCTTCCTCTGTTTTAGGGCAACCCTGGTAGCGACGGTCAACCCGGTGCCAAAGGCGCCAATGTAAGTATCATTCCGTAACACCGTTCCCACTTTCTCTGCCATCACCGATGCCTGGTTTTTTTCTTACCAGCTTTGCTTTCTTTTCTAGGGTGCTCCTGGTATTGCTGGTGCTCCTGGTTTCCCTGGTGCTCGTGGCCCAGCGGGACCTCAGGGTCCCAGTGGCGGTCCAGGTCCCAAGGGTAACAGCGTAAGTGTTGCCTCATTGTCACTGTTTCTTTAAAAAAATTAAGTCACACCTACCTTACAAACAAAGAGCTGGGCATCTGGGTACCCCCTCATTTTCTTAACCACAAGAGCTCACAGCGACGCCTATCACCACCATGCCACCAATCATGCAGCTGGCAACTCCAGGTTGGGAAATTACTTGAGATTTTGGGGTGGAACCTAGGGAGGGTGTGGTTTGGGGAAAGGTATAACACCAGTCCATGGCATCCATGGACTGCCAAAAAAAACAAATCAGTGGGTTATAGATCAAATCAAGCCTGAACTGACCCTAGAAGCAAAAATGACTAAACTGAGGCTATCGTATTTTGGTCACATTATGAGAAGGCAAGAGTCACTAGAAAAGATAGTCATGCTAGGAAAAGTTGAGGGCAGCAGGAAAAGAGGAAGACCCAACAAGAGCTGGGTTGACTCAATAAAGGAAGCCATGCCCCTCAGTTTGCAAGACCTGAGCAAGGCTGTTAAAGATAGGACATTTTGGAGGACATTGATTCATAGGGTTGCCATGAGTCGGAAGCGACTTGATGGCACTTAACACACACACACACACACACACATAACACCAGTGGGGTATAACACCATGGAGCCAGTGGGGTACAACACCATAGAGCCCACCCTCCAAAGCAGCCATTTTCTCCAGGGGAACTGATTTCTGTAGTCTGGAAAGCAGTTATAATTCTAGAAGATCTCCAGGCCCCACCTGGAGGTTATTGTGATTCAGGTTTGGCCATAGTTGTTGTTTTTTTTCTTTTGGGTTCCCACCTGGAGGTTAGCAGCTTTACCAATGCAGAAAGCATCTTCCTTCCATGTTTGCCTCTGCCTCATGCTCGCTAACTGGGTTTGCGTCATTGTTGCGCAATAGATCCTTAGTATGTTCTCCCAGTTTCTGGAATGTTCCAAATATGTACCTAATGGGGCATGGCTTCCAATATTTGGCTGATGATAGGGCACCAGCTTTCTTGATCTGGTCACATATCAAACCTCCCAGTCAGCACTGGGATCTGAAATTCTGAAGATTACAGTATTCCAAAGCTTCTCCTGTGCAGCAGATGAGATGTTTTAAGATATAATTAGACTTTAGCTATATATCGAACCGTTAAGTAATGGTAATGGTATGAAAATGTACATTTTGAAGGGAACCACTCCACAGTGACGGAAAGGAATGTTTCCGTCACAGATAGCTAGTTCCGTAGAGAGCTTGTCAGTTAGAGCACCCATCCTGATATGACACACGTTGGAGGGAATTTTATCTACGTTTCCCATTGCCAGTCCTTTTTTGACAGGTGTCAAAGCTAATTACCGGCTGCGCTGGCACTTTACCCAGATCTGTCCCTCTCTAGATGGTGTTGTTAGCAGATCCTGCCGAGAGCATTGCAGGGAAACCATCTAGTCTTGTTCTCTTGAAGGAACTCAGTAGGATAAGGAACAGAAATCCACCGTTGTGTTGCTTTCACTGAACAAGAGAAGTGATCATTTTATTTCTCTTCATACCTTTAGGGCGAACCTGGTGCTCCTGGAAACAAAGGTGATGCCGGCGCCAAAGGCGAACCTGTAAGTCTCCTTCTCACAATCACCTTGTGTTGCATCTGTAACTTTCCCCACTTTTATTTCCCCACTTGTCTTCATTGTCTTCATTGACTTCATTTAGGGCCCCGCTGGTGTTCAAGGTCCCCATGGCCCCCCTGGTGAAGAAGGCAAGAGAGGATCCCGTGGTGAGCCTGGACCCGCCGGCTTGCCTGGACCTGCTGGCGAACGAGTATGTAGCATATTTCAATATTTTAGTCTCCCCTTACCTCCGAACATTAGGGGTCTCACATGCTTGTAGCACCCATTCAGAACAGTTCGCCTGTGCGTGGGACATACGTCCCTTGAATGTGCCCACACTACCTCGGTAAGCAAATTAGTTAGCAATTGCAGAGACAATTAGCAAAGGAAACAAAAACCAACCAGAAAGGCAGACACAAGTCTCAATCAATTCATGGGTCATTCCCCGGGGGAAAGCTATGCCGAAAACAGAATCCTAGAAATAGAAGGGACCTCCAGGGTCATCTAGTCCAGCCCCCAGCACAATGCAGGAAATTCACAGCTACCTTCCCCCCCACACACAAACACATACCCCTGCTCTATGCCCAGCAGATGCCAAAAAAAAAAAAAAAAAAAAACCCTCCAGGATCCCTGGCCAAACTAGTGTAGAGGAAAATTGCTTCCTGACCCCAAAACTTCAGGAGACTGAATCTGTGGGTGTGAGGGTACCTTTGTCAGTTTATATATAATTAGATTTTAGATATATATCAAAATGTTAAGTAATGGTAACGGTATGAAAATGTATAACCAAACTTCTATGCAGAGTTAATCCATTAATGTCAATGGGCTTAGACTGGTGTAACTCTGCATAGGATTTCACTCCCAGTTGACAAGTATGATGTATCCTTTCCTCATGCAGTGGTCTGAACCCACGGGGGTGGCTCACGATTTGGGCATCATAAGTGAGCCAGACCTGTCTGTTCTCTTCCTCCAAACAGATCTGCATTGCATTCACTCCCCAACCCCTAAAGATTTAAGCCCCGTTCACACATTACAGTTGAAGGCATGTTCATCTTGGGTGTCCGTGTGTACATCTGTAAGGAACAGCCAACTTTATAAATGAGACTGGGAACCACTATGTGCATAAATGTGGGATTTGAACCACATGTTCAACTGTACATGTGTTGAATGTAACGTGAGAATTACTCAACATGGGTATAAAAAAAATCAAGCATACACTGTACAGTTTGTACATGTATTCACTGTAATTTGTATTTCCCCTCAGTTCCTCAGTTGAAACCACAGTTTCTTGAGAACTGTCTCATACAGAGAAAAAAGAAAGAAGATCTTTAAGGGCAAAAAGGAGAACGCTAGTCAAGTCATCCACTCTGTTTGGTGACAATCAAATGTTTTGAAGTCCCTCAGACCAATCTGATCAAAACTCCTCTTATATTAGATCATACTCCCCCCTTATTTTTTACAATGTCCTGAACACATGGACACACGAAGCTGCCCTATACTGAATTAGACCATCAAGGTCCATCAAAGTATTTTCTACTCAGACTGGTAGCGGCTCGCCAGGGTCTAAGGCTGAGGTCTTTCACATCACCTACTTGCCTAGTCCCTTTAACTGGAGATGCCAGGGATTGAACCTGGGACCTTCTCCACGCCAAGCAGATGCTCTACCACTGAGCCATGGCCCCTCCCCAGTCCTGTAATATGTCACATGAAACTCTAGCATGAGACACCTGGAGCACCTCTGAAGGTTTCTTTCCGGATTAGCAAAAGAAAGGCTATAAGAGGAGCCCTGCTGGGACCAGACAAGAGTTCCATCTATTTCAGCATCCTGTTAATCGCAGTAGCCCAACAGTTGCTCTGGAGGACCAACAAACAAGACATAGAGGCCTGATCCTTCCCACAACGGTGCCTCCAAGCACTGGTATTCAGAAAGTGGCTAGTAGCCACTGACAGACCTCTCCTCCTTGAATCTGTTTAACAGTTTGATAAGAACATGTACAACTTTTTCAGCACCTGTTCTCTGTTTGGAGATCCAAGTGCTGCCTTGAAGCAAAGGGAGGGTTGATTAGTGCACGGGCCTGCCTTAGCCAGAAGGTTGAACTATGATTCTTGAGAGAACAGCATTACTATTGATTACATTTATACACGCCTTTCTTGCATCATTTAGTTCAGGGTGCTCCCCTCTAGGACTCCCATCCCGACACATAATCTACTAAGCTTCAGCAAAGTTCCTGTATCATGTGCCATCGGACCATACCCTGGGCCCATTATTCCAAAACATAGTTGTGTACATAGATCTGTGTGTAGGGGGGTGATGTTTATGGGAGTCTGTCTTGGGAATGGGTGGGGTGCCTGCACTAAGTAGCTTGTGACTGTGCAATCCTGAGCACATTTACTTAGAAAAAAGTCCTGCTGAGTTCAGTGGGATTTACTGACGCAAAAGTGTGGACAGGATTGCAGCCGTTTTGACTGGGTATCTGATGAAACGACAACGGAGCTCGACTTAGCATTGTTCCGTTCACGCAGTTAGGATCGCACAAGCGGAAACGCTAACCATCTTGGGCAAAGAGGATGGCGCAGTTCCGCACAGTGTCTTATTGCATTTCCAAAGTCATACATCTATGTTTTATTTTTGAAAGCCTGTCTTCTGCTCTGGGTGGCGGAACTCCATTGTGTGCATACAAATATGCAATGATATGGAAAAACCGACTTTGAGCTGCTCTAGCAGGGCTTGCGCTAGGCCTTATACAAGTGGAATCCAAAATCTGTATACGGTGAAGATAACTTAGTTCACGCCTGTTGTAGAAAACTTTAAAAATGCACTTCCACTTGCACAACACGACTTTCACATGCATTAGCCATAGGATACAGACTGTTGATTTTAGTACCAATGTCTTTTTCTTACTGCAACAGGATAAGTGGTTCTATTTTAATTTTCTGACAATAAGACTGTCTTTGGGGTTGTCATGTTGGCAGAGTTGGGCTTGTGGCATTCACCTGACCTCCTTTCTTCCATTCACAGGGTGCTCCCGGAGGCCGCGGTTTCCCTGGCTCAGATGGCATTGCTGGTCCCAAGGTAGGGGGCAGCCCTATGTTGTTGGTATCTTTTCTACCGAAGGAAAGGCATACACATTTTAAAAGATCTCATGATCTTATGGAAGCCAATAGCAACATGCCCATTATTTCCCTGAGGTCAGGGAGGACTGGTTAGGTTGAAAGCTGGGCGTAGTTTTTTGAGGTGAAAGAGTACTTCCAGATTGTGGGACAAAATGTGGGGCAGGGAAGATGCGGATTTTCCGTACAGCATCTGGAAGCCCTGTGTGATCCTGTTCATCTTTTTGAATCTCATATTAAATGTAAAAAATGATCACCGCCCCAGCCTACAATTTAGAATTGAGGTGAGGCTCAGTGGTTTAGCAGTATTATATTTTTACATGCATAATAAACTTCATTGCGTTGGGTCCTCATAAGAACCCTGTGAAGAAGGCCAAAGGAGTACCCTAATAAAGTCTGTTCGGTGACAGTAAAATGTCTTGAATTCCCTGTTACAAAGAGAGAGAAAGCAAGAAAGGGGAATCCTAGGGAGCCATACTCTATGGCATGGAACTCCTTCCCTTTTATCTCAGATATGTAGTGGCTGTCCAGATTTACTCAGCATTGTGGGAATGGCATTCTGTACCTGATGACCAGGGGTACAGGCATGCTGTATGTATTCCTCTGTCAACCGAAACAGGATCATTTCTTTGTTTCCTATATTTATATCTCAGGGTAGATGGCGGCTAACCAGTTGAACATCTAACACAGGGCTTCTTAAACTTTTTCTACTTGCGGCCCCTTTTTGTCCGAGAAATTTTTACGCGACCCCGGGTATATAGGTATATAAAATAGGTATACAAACCAAACATTTACTGATAATAAATCATAAAGAAATTTATACTGTTGCCAAATTTTTCGCAACCTCCACGTTCAGTTCCGCGACTCCGTATGGGGCCGCGACCCACAGTTTAAGAAGCGTTGCTCTAGCAGAAACATTAAAATTCAGCATTAAAATATAAGATTAAAAGAAACTGAAATCCTCCAGTTTGAATTTAACTTTGGGTCTCTATTGTTATCATTTCACAGATAGGGAACTAAGATGAGGACTGAGGTAACAACTGGCCCAAACCCATTCTGCGTTGATGACAACTTTGTGTCTTGAATCTAGTTTTTTGGGGTTGAGATCTAGCTGCCCAGCAAACACGGGAATCTAGGGCGACCCCAGACACTGAGGGAACATTTGTGTGTGTAAAGTGCCGTCAAGTCGCAGCTGACTTATGGCGACCCCTTTTGGGAGTTTTCATGACAAGAGACTAGCAGAGGTGGTTTGCCAGTGCCTTCCTCTGGTATTCCTTGGTGGTTTCCCATCCAAATACTAACCAGGGCTGACCCTGCTTAGCTTCTGAGATCTGACGAGATCAGGCTAGCCTGGGCCATCCAGGTCAGGGTGAGGGAACATCTGCATCTCCCCAAAACATCTGAGCAATTTTGCAGTAGCTTATAGGAGCTGGCAAAACCTGATCATCAGAGAAACTGGAGAAGGCCTTTTGCTGCCCCCTCGTCCTCAAACCTCCAGGATCCTTACCCCCAAGTGACGAAAACTGCTATTGATGCCGGCTCCTCTTTCTCCCCTTCCTGTTGTTTCAGATCATTTGTACTGTCAAGCTGGGTGCCAAGGATTGAAGTATATAAATTTCTCCCCCACACCCAATCCCACACATTCACTTTAAACTTTCCCCACCCAGTTTATTACATACCCCAAGGGCCTTTGGACGCCTTTTTTTCCAGGCACCAGAACTTGGCCGAGAGACAGCCTCCAACTTTTCTCCCACCCCAACCCGTACCCTCTTCCAGCCCTTTTGTGCTTTCCTCCACTTCAGAGCTTTCATCATTTGACTTAATATTTTTCCCCCTGCCTCGTCATGGGTTGGATCCAGCCAGCTTTTTCATTCATTGTCCCAATAGTCCTCCTTCCTACTGCCCCCATCCCACACGGCTTTCATCCATGAGGGTTTACAATAGCCTTTTGATGTCATATTTGATGTCGTTCATTTTTAAACATCCGAAAAGCCGGCGTGATCCAACCCATGGGAACTCTCCAGGTTTATTTCAAGTGGGCTTGTTGATGTTAATTTGACTGAAATGGAACCAAAGCCTAGCATATATACATCATACGAACGCACTTTGGGCCTTTTTGTGGACCAGTGGGGCAGCCAACATCTTATTTTTCTGCAGATCATTGTATGCATTTTTAGCTCCCCCACCCAACCCCAAAATCAAACAGTCCAATACTGATCTCCATTCCTCATTCACCTCCTCTTACGCTATTAATCTTTGAGTCTAGCACTAATAAGAGACCTTAGGGGCATGGGACAACACAATGATGCTAGTACTCGCCTCTACCTCATAAAATCTTTACTTGACTTCTTTTCCTCTTCTAGGGTCCCCCTGGTGAACGTGGATCTCCTGGCCCTGCCGGTGCCAAAGGATCTACTGGTGAAGCTGGACGCCCTGGCGAACCTGGTCTCCCTGGAGCCAAGGTAAGTGAACGACAAGTCCTTTTACACAGATACAGCCCACAAACAGGAATTGGCCCCATGGCTTCCTGTTGACTCCTCTGCAACAGAAAACAAGGCGTACTGTATCACAAGTAGGGTTGTCAGGTCCCTCTTCACCACCGGCAGGAGGTTTTTGGGGCGGAGCCTGAGGAGGGCAGGGTTTGGGGAGGGACTTCAATACCTTAGAGTCCAATTGCCAAGGCAGCCATTTTCTCCAGCCGAACTGATCTCTAATGGCTGGAGATCAGTTGTAATAGCAGGAGATCTTCTGCTGTTACCTGGAGGTTGGCAACCCTAATCACAAGCCTTGGAGCCCAGAGAGGCACTTAGTCATGCCCCATATCATAAGCTTCTCTTGATTCGATACTGAGTAATTTCCATTATTAGTATTTTCAGCATGCCTTCTTCATGAGGGCACGGGGCAGGCAACAAGCATTCCCACGTTGCACAAAACAGAATTCAGGCCGATTGTTAAACCTACACAATACAATCACACAACTGATATCACCCTTTCCTCTGAAGGGGGAGAACTGAGGGTTACTTCTCATGGATATCTTTATACCATTCAAAACTTCAATGAACACTCCATTTTTGTGCAATGTGCAACCTTGGAATAAAACACAAAACAGCAAAGTAACATTTTCCCTTTCTCCCCAATTAAGCCATAGGCTTTTCCAGGTCTAGATAATGAGGAAGTCCTTGTACCTTTAAATAGCTGCGTGGAAAGGGTCATTCTACTTTAGGAGCAATTTTTCCCATCACATTGTTTACAATGATGTGAGAAATAATGCCTGGTAAGATTGACCCTTCTATGCTACTATGATATAGGGGCCTCTCCCGGTCCAGAACTGACCACTTGATAAATCAGAATCCCCAATTAAAATATGCACTCACTATTCCAGATCCCTACCACCTTCAAAACAACCACAGTCCTATAAAAGTAATACAGATGGTTTAAGGATGAATTTCTTGCCCATTTGTTATAACGACGCATTCAGGTGATTTTTAACAAACTTTACAGATGCTAAACAGACTAAAACTGGGATAAAAGAGGAACTTTTGTTGTTGGGGGTGGGGGTGAAAGCTTTCATCAATAGGAAAAGTGCCCCCCTACACACTCACAAAGTTTTTGGTGATTTGAACTGAGGAGATACTGAAAAAACAGGGCAAAAATATTTGACCATTCAGAGTAAGGAAAATGCTGATCCAGAAGGCCATCATATCGCCAGATATGTTTACCCCTGGGGCACTGTGACATCTCCCACCTGTGGTCCCTGACTGGCTGGGATCTCTCCACAAAGGAAAAGAAGCCTTTAAAAATAGTGCAGGGAAAGCAGCAGCGATGGGAAACTATTACTGCAAACCACTGTGAAAAGTGCTGGAAGGGGAAAGGAAAAGCGAAGTTCACCGGAGAATTTCAGCCTCCTGAAAAATCCCATTTTACGTGAAACTTGTCCATGGACGACCACGCAGGGCGGTCCTAGAAATAAGTGACTTGCACACAGATTCCAGCACACCTAGGGCTGAGCCACTCAAATGCTTTCTGCACAGAGGCACATGAGCTCTCAAAAGCGTTCCCTTGCTATATGACTTCAACCCTGCTTCCCAGCAACCACCTCAATCCACAAACTGGCTTACTGATTTATTTTAATCCATTTATGAACCATTTTCCCACCAGTTTCTCATCCAAAATCAGCTTCAGATAGAATAGAACCCAAAAAGTAATGAGAAAGAATTATTAACACTGGGACCAATCAATAGAACTCCGGGGGAAAGCTTTTAAAAACAGGAAAGTCTTCATTCACTGGCAAAAGAAATTCTGGGTGCAAAGAGATGTATTGGATGTATTAACTATCCAAATATTCTGGCACAGCTGAAGATTATTCAGATGAAGAGCAAGGCAAAGATGTCACCCATACACAAATCCAGCTGTTTAGCAATTTATACTTATAGGGTTGGATCTAGCCTGTTTTTTTAAGTTAATATTGTCAGATGCCACTCCTTATTAGAGCCTCAATCCCACATGGCTTTTGCCTGCGCATGTCCCATGATCCCCAACATAGCCTCCGTGGTAGTCAAAGGTGAGCCAGTCCCCCTTGTTCACCTGTAGAAAAGCTGCTTGGATGCAAAACCTTCCCTCAGACAAAATGTTTTGTTTCCATTGGCCAGAGGTTTAAATTCATAGGAGTGTTATTCGAAAGCTTGAATTATTTGAAGGGGTTCAGTTCTGCACAAATGCGACTATTTGCCTCAGGGAGATGTGCAAGGCAGGTCAAAAAGACATAAATCTGTAGAGTGGGAGGTTGAATGTTTTAGTAGCTAAACATATCCCTTGCTGCTTCCTCCAACAGTGCCAGATAGGATTGTTTTCGAATTTCCTTTTTGCTTAGGGGAAGGTAAGGCTGAGAAAATAACATAACAAAAATCCATTGAAACATAGGCTATTGAAGCTCATACAGACATACACACTAATAAGAACATAAGAACATAAGAAAGGCCATGCTGGATCAGACCAAGGCCCATCAAGTCCAGCACTCTGTTCACACAGTGGCCAACCAGGTGCCTCTAGGAAGCCCACAAGCAAGATGATTGCAGCAGCATCCTGCCTATGCTCCACAACACCTAATATAATGGGCGTGCTCCTCTGATCCTGGAGAGAATAGGCATGCATCAGGGCTAGTATTCACTTTGACTAGTAGCCATGGATAGCCCTAAGTTGATAAAGTCAACCTGATGGTTGCAAGTGGTTCCAGAGGTGTGTCCTGCCATTTTCTGAGACATTGCAAAAAATTCTGTGGTGCACCCCTCAGATCGCAGTGTCTCAGGGCATCCAGGAAAGCCACTCCTATCCCTCGTCTACCCTAACTTGCGCACATTCTTTGACAACCCACTGAAGATTTCCTAACTCTTTCTCCATTTTTTAAGGGTCTGACTGGTAGCCCTGGTAGCCCTGGCCCCGATGGCAAGACTGGACCCACTGTAAGTAACTGGATGGCCCACTTCCGTGTTGCCCTGAAAGGATTTTGAGGGGTGGGGAAAGCAAGTAATCGCATTGGTCTCTTCTCCCAATAGGGCCCTGCTGGTCAAGACGGACGCCCTGGACCTTCCGGTCCTCCCGGTGCAAGAGGTCAGGCTGGTGTGATGGGATTCCCTGGACCTAAAGGTGCTGCTGTAAGTAACAATTCTCTAGTTGGTTCCTTTTCCTGGACAAAATCTCGTGTTCCCTGGGATGGTCATGTGTTTACTGATGATCATCCCAGAAATAGGGTTTGTGTCAAAAGAGCAGCACTTTGGTACTCTATAGCATCTAGCAAAGGGCTGTTTCCAGGACTTAATGGAAGTGTTTGGCTCCCTGTAGTTGCCCCACAAATAAGTAGCTCAAGAAAGGTCAAAATTCAGTGTGGTTCTGCTGCTGAGGAGAGGAATCGTGATTTCACACTCTTACATGGAACAGTTCTTACAAGCATCTTCCCCAAAACTGAATATTCAGTTCTTATCTCGGATGGTTTACTTGAGCTGACTACTGCCATAATTGTAGAGCGCTGAAGTGGTCTCATGAACATGTGTCCAGAGGTTCCCTGTGTCCTGGTTATATCTTTGGGAAGATATTCTAAGATGTCACCAAAATGATTAGGACAGTCACACACACTCCAGAAAATGGGCTGTGTGACTCGCCTCCCACTGGTTATCCCCTTCTGCTGTTTGTTAACATACTTCTGTGTCCAATAATAGGTGTCTGGAGAAGTATATACATTTATCATTGAACAAATAATATGATGGCAAATGTTACCTCTGGAGCACATCCTAATTTGCGAAATAATGTCAGGACTTCCTGTTTGGAAATTTCCTACGGTAGCTTTCCAGACGTCCTTTGTTCGATCTTGCAATAGCTTCCATGAAATGTCTATAGTGAGCAGGCCGTTATGATTCTGATGTGTTTAAAGATAAAGATTTGCTTCAGGGAGTTTTCTCTCCCCCTCCCCTCCTTTTCTGGCACTCTAGTACCTTTAGATTATAGATAAGGAAGGGAGCTAAAAATACAGTTGGTTTTCCCAAACAGTGGTCTACAAAAGTAGGAGTCTGCAGATAAAATCCTGAGGGAAAATGGGGAAAAATTTTCAAACGTGGAGACCCAGTAAGTCCGACATCCAAGATAGAATGTGCTTCTATTTGCGAATGGCGTAACAAGACAGCTTCGGCCTAACTCCACTCTTAAGAATGCAGTGATGTGAGCATTGCTGCATTCCTTCTGAATAGTCCCATCGATTTATGGTCCAAAGTTTGCACACTGCCGGCACATAGAGGCACATCCCAGGTGTGATTGATCCTCCTGGATTTGTCCTAGTGCAGGTTGAACACGGACATGGGAACCACAACCCACTTGCTTGCTGCATGAACAGGTGACTCTGAAGTGACCCCCCTCCCTTTTTGCTTTTCTCCTCTTACAGGGTGAGCCTGGCAAACCCGGCGAGAGAGGTGCTCCTGGTCCCGTTGGCGCTGTTGTAAGTACTCAATTCAGGACCTTCTTCCATCCTGTCCAGATCAGGCCTCTGAAAAACTGGAGGGATTTTTTGATGAAAGCCAGAAGTCTTTTGCATTTGTTGGGAGGGATGGCTGGCTTGCCACCTGCCATCAGACCAGACTTATTTAACACCAAGTATGTGCCAGGGGCTGGATAGAACATAGAAAGGAAGATGTCCCAGAGAGTTTGCCATCAACATTTGGAGGGGCTTTGGCTCAGTGGCAGAGCCTCTGCTTTGCATGATGAAGGTTCCAAGTTCAATCCACCGGCATCTCCAGTTTTAAAAAGAAGGACCAGGCAGCAGGTAATATGAAAGACCTCTACCCAAGGCCCTAGAGAGCCGCTGCCAGTCTGAGTAGACAATACTGACCTTGATGGACCAATGGTCTGATTCAGTAGGAAGCAGTTTCATGTGTGGTTTAACTGTGAAGGTGGACAGCGAAGGGAGAGGTTTAGGCCTGACAAACAGGTAGTAGAAACGTCTCACTGGTAGGGTCACCAGCTTTGGGTTGGGAAATACCTAGAGATGTTGGAGGTGGAGCCTGGGTAAGGTGGGGTTTGGGGAGGGGAGGGACCTCAGTGGGGTTTAATGCCCTAGAGCCCACTTTCCAAAGCAGCCATTTTCTCCAGGCGAACTGATCTCTGTCACCTGGAAATCAATTCCAATAGCAGGAGATCTCCAGGTGCTACCTGGAGGCTGGCAAGCCTGCTCACTGGCCAGCCAATTGGAAGTGAAGCAGCAGAGAAAGGGGAAGCTCAGAGGTGATAAAGGAGAAGAGTCACAATCAGAGGCACGGTCTTCTAAGGTCTCCTCCTCTTTTCCTCCAGGGTCTTCCTGGTAAAGATGGTGAAGCTGGTGCTCAGGGACCTCCTGGCCCAAGTGTAAGTATGGATTTTCATTGTTGTTGTTGTTCACACCTTCTGCACCTTTGGCGGCTACCTCCCTTTGATGCCTTCCTTTGATTTTCAACACAGGGTCCTGCTGGAGACAGAGGTGAACAAGGCCCAGCTGGAGCTCCCGGGTTCCAGGTGAGAGATCTTCCATATAAGCAGACACATAGTCAAGTCTGTGTATATTTCGTCCTCAACAAATCCAGACAGCAGAGACCATGAAATTAAAAAAAGAAATCTAGAGGTGGCACGGAATAATGAAAATTAAGTACATTTGCATCTGAGTGCTTTAAATTTGCATGGTTTGTTCTGTTTCCTTGCTTCAGGTTTTCCAGTAACTTAGATTTCTAAGGAAGCCACAGCCCTCAATTTGCGAGACCTGAGCAAGGCTGTCAAAGACAGGACATTTTGGAGGGCGTTGATTCATAGGGTCGCCTTGAGTCGGAAGCGGCTTGATGGCACTTAGCACACAGATTTCTTTACAAGTTTTATTTTCCTGAGAATGATCTAGAAGGGGAGGAAGGAGAGTAGAGAACAGAACAGTTGAAAGAAAGGCGAAGCATTTTCTCATGATGACGACTAGGAGTTTACTGTTTGGCAAATGGAAAATTCCAAGTCCAGGACAAACAAGACACTAAATGTTGGTGTCAGTGCAGAAAATTATATTCGCCGCAAACCTCTTTGAGGAGGCAACATTTCAGTGCCATACTTTTACATTCCCAAGAGATCTGACCCTTTTCCCATCTCCAATTTCCTCTTGCAGGGTCTCCCCGGTCCTGCTGGTGCCTCTGGTGAATCTGGAAAGCCTGGTGACCAGGTAAGTAATGGGTAGGATTGCCAACTGTGGCCTGGAAAATTCCTGGACATTTGGGAGTGGGCGAGAGAGTCAGGGAAGGGCAAGAAGCTCGGCATAGGTGCGATGCTATCGAATCCACCTTCTGAAGCTGCCATTCCCTCCAGGAAAACTGATGTATGTAGACTGGAGATTAGTTGTAATTCTGGGAAGCTCCAGGCCCTACCTGGAGTTGGTAACCCTAGCAGTGGGCTCTTTTTAAGAGTGTGTGAAGCACTTCCAAACAACTTTGGTTGTAGTAGGAGCATGCTGACTCCTTGGAGTAGCCTTCCGCCCTACTCAGATAGCTCTTACAGAGATCTACCTAAGCAGTTTACTTATATGTAGATCTCCTTCTCAAACAGAATGTACAAATAAGCCGCTTTCCAAGGGATACACTATGAAGATTGGGGGGAAGGGGGGTGCCCAGGACCCCTTTGCCTAGGGTTGCCAGCTCCAGGTTGGGAAATACCTGGAGATTTTGGAGATGGAGCCAGAGGAGGGCGGAGTTTGGAGAGGAGAGGGACTTCAGCGCCATAGAGTCAAATTGCCAAAGCAGCCTTTTTCTCCAGGGGAACTGATTTCTATTGCCTGGAGATCAGTTGTAATAGCAGGAGATCTCCAACTACCACCTGGAGGTTGGCAACCCTACCTTTGCCTCATACCCTCCATACAGCAGGTTCTTCCTCCTCTTTTCATAGCTGTGCCGAAGAAAAGATCATTCGAACTGAGGCTGCTGGATCAAAATTTGAGACCTTCAGATCACACTGGATATTTAGCGTTCCTTCTGCCCCAAACCAGTCTGGGTTTCAGTTCCAGATATCCTGAAATGAAGGAGATGCCTTTAACCAGAGGGTGTAATCCTAAAGATATTTTACTGGGAGTTACATAGGACTTACTTCTGAGTAGGCCTGCTTAGGATTGCTCCCTAAGAGCCTCAGACAACCTGTTCTGGAGGTCTTGTGAGGCCTAGTGAGACTTGCAGCAAGGCTGGACAGGACGTGTTGACTCACAGAACCTATCCCCCCAGCTTGATGATACTTCATCCAGTCTGAAGTTGTCATTTTAGGGAAGCCATCTGGGGGGGGGGGGCTACATCATTCACATCTCCAGCATTTCGCTGGAAGCCATTAAGGATATCTATGTGATATAGATGGCAAATTCCGTGCTGCTAGAAGGAAGAGAATAGTCATATATTTCCAAATCTGGACTCCATCATGCCATCCTGTGTTCCTCCTCTTCTGGACAAATTTAGCATCCGGACTTTTGCACCTGTCCTTCTAAAGGATTCTCGAATTTCAGAAGGGCACAAATGTCATAGAACCTAACCCTGAGCCACAAGGCAGAAGAAACCACCTATTGCCTCACAACTGGACCATACAGCAGCCTCTGCCAGATTAGGGTTGCCAGGTCCCTCTTTGCCACCGGCGGGAGGTTTTGGGGGGCAGAGCCTGACGAGGGCGGGGTTCGGGGAGGGACTTCAATGCCACAGAGTCCAATGGCCAAAGCGGCCATTTTATCCAGGGGAACAGACCTCTATTGGCTGGAGATCAGTTGTAATAGCAGGAGCTCTCCAGCTAGCACCTGGAGGCTGGCAACCATGATGCCTACATGCTTTGCAAAGGTCCTTTGTCAGACATAAATGTCAACCTCTTCTTTGTCCTCCTGACAGGGTCCCCCTGGTGACCTTGGTGCTCCCGGTCCATCTGGCGCAAGAGTAAGTGATCTTCTGCACAAGCACCGGTCTGCTACTCCTCTTCCTATTTATTCGCTGCTGCATCCTATGGCAGAATTGATAACCAGCTCCTTTTGCCACCTGTAGGGCGAGAGAGGTTTCCCTGGTGAACGTGGTGTCCAAGGTCCCTCAGGTCCTCAGGGCCCTCGTGGTGCTAATGGTGCTCCCGGTAACGATGGTGCTAAGGTAAGGGGCTCATAAAGATTGTTTCGGTACTTGCGGAAACCAGGCTGTTTTGAGAAATCTGGAGACCCAATATAACTCGAATGTAGGTAGGGTTGCCAGGTCCCTCTTAACTTCTGACACATGCATAATCAAAAGGAAGCCCCGAAGCAGTCGGTGGGGTGACCTCGGGGAAATATCCCTGCGTAAAAGGCCTGTGTGTCTCTGTGTGTGTGTGTGTGTGTGTGTGTGTGTGTGTGTGTGATGAGGCAGGAGGAGCGATCAGTTAGATGAGTTGTTGTTTCCCCCCAAGTAAGTTGCCTGAAATTATTTCCTATTATTTTACATCTCGGGCGAGGAGGGATGTATATTAAGCAGATGAGAGGGCTGTGTATGAAGGCTAGGATTGCCAGGTCCCTCTTCACCATCGGCAGGAGGTTTTTGGGGCGGAGCCTAAGGAGGGTGGGGTTTGGGGAGGGGCTTCAATGCCATAGAGTCCAGTTGCCAAAGCGGCCACTTTCTCCAGGTGAACTGTTCTCTGTCATCTGGAGATCAGTTGTAATAGCAAGAGATTGGCAACCCTACTGATGTAGACCTAACCCTCCACCTACCTGTTATCCTTAATTGTAGTTGCAGAATTTTCTAGTACCTGGAGGTTGGCAACCCTACTAATGTAGGCTCAACCCTCCACCTACCTGTTATCCTTAATTGTACTTGGAGAATTTTCTTTGTTAAGAATATGTTGCAATGGGGGATGGATACAGATTGAGTATCCCTTATCCAGACATCCAATAACCAGATTGACCCGAAAAGCAGACTTTTTGAGCCAGCATGCAGGCATTACTCACTGACCCCCAGCAGCATGCCAATTTGCTTTCTGACGGTTTAACGTACACAAAATTATTTTTAAAAATTGATGAAAATTACACTCAGGCTATGTGTATAAAGTGTATATAAAACATACATGAAACATAAATGAATTTTGTGTTTCAACTTGGGTCCTACCCCCAAGATATTTCATTACGTATATGCAAATATTCCAAAATATTGAAAGAACCGAAATATGGACCACTTCTGGTCCCAAGCAGTCCAGATAAGGGATACTCGATCTTTAGTAGGCTTCCTTATAGCACCTGTAACTGGCAGCTTTTCCAGTAAAAGTCCTTCCTAGCCCTGTTACCTGAATCTGGAACATCCAGCATACAAAGCTAGACATGCCGGGCTCGGCTATGGCCCCACTGGAGGAATATTTTAAATTTTCCATACCCCGGATCAGTTTTTGAGGCACTTGGACAATCAAGTGGAAGATTTTAACCACATTCATCTAAATTCATAAACTGGGGCAGTGGGGAGTGCCTGCTCCTTCTCAGGCTCTCCCGAATAAATTCATGTCAGCAAAGGTCCCAGGTCTTGTTTCACCAACATTCCAGACGAAAGACCGTGTCTTTCTTGATCTCTATTTCTAGCCTTGATCGAAACGCATAGCAATGGTGGTGGTGATGATTCCTGCACATTTGCCCAGAGTCTCTCTCTTTCCTGAGAGTGCTGGTTTCCCCCCTTCCATCCCTAGCAAAAAAGGGGGGATAGGGATGCCCCGCTCACCCGTGCCCTGTCTAGGGCTCGGACAGCTGGCTTCCACTGCTGGCCGCTCCTACCCACCTTCCACAAGGAGAGGGCAACCTCTTCCTTGTCCTTGCTGGGAGGGTGGCAGTAGGATAGCAGTGAATCTGGGGCCCTATCCAGGACTTTAGCTCCATAATCGCTAAAACCACCCCTGAGCCCAGGGTCCTTCCTTTAGCATCTAGAGTAACGGTCACACAAAATAAGGCTGGTTTCACATCATAAAACAAATGCTTGGAAATAAATGAATTACCAGCCTACTCTTTCTTTCTTTCTTTCTTTCTTTCTTTCTTTCTTTCTTTCTTTCTTTCTTTCTTTCTTTCTTTCTTTCTTTCTTCCTTCCTTCCTTCCTTCCTTCCTTCCTTCCTTCCTTCCTTCCTTCCTTCCTTCCTTCCTTCCTTCCTTCCTTCCTTCCTTCCTTCCTTTCCAAAATGGCTTACAACATTCTCTTTCTCAATGTTTTAGGAGGCTCAGGTTTTTAATGGCCTTCAAACTAAAAGCATTTTCCTGGGTGTCGGGGCTGGGGAGAAGGGTAAATGGGATTTTATTTTATTATGGTTGCTTTTACTTCAGAATTGTAAGCTGCTTTGGGCCACAAGGGGAAGGCGCAATATAAATGTTTTCACGAATAAATATGACTCTTGTTCTACCCTACAATAAAGAAACAGTTTGGGCATAAATGCTAAATGTTGTTAAACAAAGGATGTGTGTGTGTTCTTGTGTTTGTTTGTTTGTTTGTTTGTGTGCGTGCATGCACATGTGCATCTGTTCAGAAAGGGTTGGATGGTTTCTCTTTTGGCTCTGTTTCTAATTTTTGCCTGCTTCCATTTCATTGACTTTAGGGTGACGCCGGAGCCCCTGGTGCTCCCGGAGGTCAAGGTGCCCCTGGTCTCCAGGGTATGCCCGGTGAACGTGGTGCTGCTGGACTTCCTGGTGCCAAGGGAGACAGAGTGAGTACCTGGACAGGGCAGTTGAAACCCTACCATCGAAACAGCAGGAGGTTGTGATGAGCCCAGAGGGGCAGACCTGGTAATGGCTATGGTGGTCCTACCCAGCAATGACAGTAAAGGCATTCCATTCGTATGGAATTGACCAGCATCTCTTCGTTGGTGAAAGAGGAAGGAAAGGGGTGTAAGCTTCCAGGAATTATGGATCCACCAGGCAGTGACGGGGCCAGATGATCCTTTTTGTAACCACTAATAGTTGCGGTGGAGCACAGGAGGGAAGGGCAAGAGCTCCCTGCAGCTCTTCCCTTTCTCTTCCAACGTTCCCGTCCATTTCTTTGGGCGTTACGGTATTCTTCCTCTTTTTGTGTCTCCTTTTCCCATCTATTGCCCATTTTTTCTCTCTGACTTTCCATGGAGATTAGAGTGGCAAACAGGATTCTCTCCTCCTCTCCTTTATTGTCACACAACTATCCTGTGATGTAGGATAGAGGGGCTAGAGGAAGAGCGACACTCACATCATGAGACCACACTTAGGCTCTATAGTGACTTCTCCATCCATCCGTGGTTCTTTACCATCCCATCCTCCATTTTTTTATCTCCTGTTTTGGAACACGACATTTGGACATGGAGAGTTACCACATGGAGCTCAGACAGTGGTACTGACAGCAGTGCTCTGGAATTGCAGGCCGAACATCTTTCCTGGCAAAGCACATGCCTTGCCACCAAGCTATGGCCCCTCTTCTAGCATCATCGCACAAGAGCAAGAAGGATCTGTAGATATTGTACAATTGGCATATAGCCATTTTCCCTTCTGGTTCCTCACGGGCAGATGATCCTCCCCTTCTGTACAAGCACAGCAGCAGGCTGTTTTGCCTCATGGGTTTAAAGAGGATGCCATCCAGGATCCTGTTTTTCCTCTCCGGAGGTTGGGAAGCCTTTGAAGGAAATTCCCTCACACCAATCTTCATTTAGTAACCTAGTACAACTTCTGTAAAGGTAAAGGTAAAGGTCCCCTGTGCAAGCACCGGGTCATTCCTGACCCATGGGGTGACGTCACATCCCGATGTTTCCAAGGCAGACTTTGTATGTGGGGTGGTTTGCCAGTGCCTTCCCCAGTCATCTTCCCTTTACCCCCAGCAAGCTGGGTACTCATTTCACCGATCTCGGAAGGATGGAAAGCTGAGTCAACCTTGAGCTGGCTACCTGAAACCAACTTCCGTTGGGATCGAACTCAGGTCGTGAGCAGAGCTTTTGACTGCAGTACTGCAGCTTAACACTCTGCACCACGGGGCTCCTACAACTTCTGTAAGGCAAACCAAATTTCGCTGAGAGTTTTCAATTTCAGACATGTTGCGCCTTCTCTAGAGAGCTTTTCCTCAGTGCTTCGCCTAGTCTGTCCTATTCGGTCCTTTACACTCGTCTCCATCTTCTTCCCTAGGGTGATGCAGGTCCCAAAGGTCTTGATGGTGCTGCCGGCAAAGATGGAATTAGAGGGCTGACTGGACCTATTGGCCCACCTGGACCTGCTGGTTCTCCTGGCGACAAGGCAAGTGCAAACCTTCTTTCCTGAAAACCTCCAGTGATCTCCAGTGGTCAGGTGTCCGGGAAGGTGTTTCAATGAGCTATATGTATTTCCTGGCATCTGTTTCTGCTTGGCCTCGCCTATGTGTGTGCGTAGACCTCAATGTGTGATTTAGACCTCCATAAAGAAGCAAAGACAGGGCAATGTAAGCCCATTCTAGAACCTTCTTGCCAGTGTATATCCTGACAGACTGGTATCCTGATTGGTTGGAGTGCCGACGTTTTCCATCCCAAACAGGAGAAAATCACGCTTTTCACCAGGATTGACAGAACCAAGCAGCAAGGAGGGAAATCTCCAAACCCCCCCTCCAAGACATCTTAAAGATTGGGGAATTAGGTATCATGTGTTTTCATTGGTCTATAAGGAGAAACAGTAGTCCATTTTGGCATTTTAAGACTTCAAGCCATGATGGGCTGGGCCAGTCTTTGGTTTCACCTGAATCCCAGTGGCTTTGCGAGGCAGCCTGGGTTTGAGAAGAAAACAAAAAGTTCAGTGGAATATGAGTCTTTATCAGGCTGCTCCCAGATAATGCCCAAAAAGGCCTTTGACACTGGTCAGTTTTCAAATTAAAGTGGTGGCTGGCAACTAAATTCATTAGTGGGACGCTCTGGGGTTGGTTGCTAGGGTGGGATGCCCAGCCTCGCTTGTTCCGTTTCTGGTTGAGGCTGAAACACCCAGACCAATCTGCCTTATGATGGAGGTATTCTGTTGGAAATACGCAGGACATAAGAAGGAGAATTGGCGATCAAGGACTTCTTTTGGTCTCCAGAAGGGCATAGGGGAGGGTGGTGGACCAACGGGTGATTATCCACACAGCAGATTTTCTCACAGCCAGCCAGTTTCACACTACTGAGTTAAAGGAATCTCCAGCCCAATCTTGTACGTAGTGTTTGAGTGGGGTGCTCTCAGGTCTTTTACCAAACGTTGCAGACTGAACTGAATGACACAGTTCTAGAGGTCACGGGTGCATATGGGGACTACAGCAACTGTCCTATGGGGAGCGGTTAAGACACTTAGGGCTGTTTAGCTTGGAAAGAAGGCGGCTGAGGGGAGACATGATAGAGGTCTATAAAATTATGCATGGTTTGGAGAGAGTGGACAGGGAGAGGTTTTTCTCCCTCTCCCATAATACTAGAACACAGGGTCATCTGCTAAAGCTGGAGGGTGAGAGATTCAAAACAGATAAAAGGAAGTATTTTTTCATACAACGCATAGTTAAATTGTGGAATTCCCTGCCCCAGGAAGTGGTGATGGCTGCCAACTTGGAGGGCTTTAAGAGGGGAGTGGACATATTCATGGAGGAGAGGGGTATTCATGGCTGTTAGTTAGAATGGATACAGTCATGCTGCATACCTATTCTCTCTAGTATCAGAGGAGCATGCCTATTATATTAGGTGCGGTGGAACACAGGCAGGATGGTGCTGCTGCAGTCGTCTTGTTTGTGGGCTTCCTAGAGGCACCTGGTTAGCCACTGTGTGAACAGACTGCTGGACTTGATGGGCCTTGGTCTGATCCGGCAGGGCCTTTCTTATGTTCTTATGTTCTCATGATTACACTGCATCAGACATCACCAGGATTCCACTTCTCCTTTCCAAACAGAATTTCTCAATCCCCGGCTTCACTCTCTCAAGTCAGTTTTTGCCCTTCCAACTTCAACTAGTGCAAACAGAAGGAAACCTTCAGTTTTCAGTCAATAGATCTCTCACTCAATATGAAGGCAAACAGACCATTAAAAATTATTATTCACATCCTGAATTTAAATATTTGGAGCAATACAATGCATGTCAATAGGAAAAGAAGCATCACTATCAAATTTCCCAAAGTCTGCTCTTCAACATATGTCCTTTTATCAGGTCAGGTCCTTAAAAATATATCTACTTCACACAGTATGTGATCAACTTAAGGAAAGATGCTGTCTGGATGAATCCTGTGATTTGGTGCCTTTTCCTACTGGCATTATATTGGGTGATCCCTCCTGGCTCTCCGGAGCTTAACCTTGTCTCCTGCTTTTATTCTTACCCAGGGTGAAGCTGGCCCCTCTGGCCCTGCTGGCCCCACAGGTTCTCGTGGTGCTCCCGTAAGTACTTTCCCCACCTCCTGTCTTTCTTTCCTTGGCCATCTCTCCCATTGTTGGCCATGTTGACCATGGGGGGTCTCCCTCTTCTCCTTCCCAGGGAGATCGTGGTGAACCAGGCCCTGCTGGACCCGCTGGATTCGCTGGCCCCCCTGTAAGTATGATGACAAATCTCAGTTCTCAGTAAACTGTGTTGTATGTACAGGAAAGGGTGGAGAGTGAGCAGTACTTCCATTTTGTCGATCTGAAATGGAGCAGCCAGGATTGGCTCCTAGGTACACGAAATGGACTGTGTTATTGCTAACAGGAAAAAATTAAAATGCAATGGGTACTGTGGTTGTTCAGTTAACAGCAGTAGTGGCACAAACCCTACGTGGATGTTTCCATTTCCTCCCCCATCCCAACTACAGCAATTGTGTAAGCAAAGAATCAGGACACGTTTGATGTGCCCAAGGCAATCCCATGTGTGTTTTTTTCAGTGCTTTTTGCCATAATGATCCAGTCTCATGGATGCTTGAACCAACAGACAGGCAGTCATCATCTTGGTTGATTCAACTTTTGGAATATTTTTCATGAGTGGATCAATTGCAGTCCAGACTTGGGCACCTCAGAAGGTTGTTACAAGATGTCAAAGTGTCCTGAAAAATTAACTTGGGCCACTGCTAGTCATAATTCCTTTGGTACTTCTGAGCGCTTTGCATCTCGTCTTGATTGTCCTCCCCACATCGCTGTGTGGTTGGTCAAGATGAGAGATGATAATTGGCTGCAAGGCCACCCAACAAATTCATAGCTGAGAACTGGGAATTTGAAATTGGGTCTCCCATACCCAAGCCATTGTCCACAAAGTACAAAGTACAAAGGAGTGAAGTACAAAGGAGTGACCCCACTATGTAATCAATGGTTAGCTCAATCAGTGCTGCATATCTAAAATCTGAAAGTTACATCCTCCTCCTCCTCAACCCACCTCTTTTCCATGTGTACCATCTTCTAGCTTGAACAAACAAACTTATGACTCCATCACTTCATATCTGACATCAACAGAGCTATGGAGGGGGGGAATCATCAGAAATCACACGGTCCTTTGGTTTGTTAAGATAGCTTAGGCCGATATAGCTGAGGAGAAAGACACCGTATTACTAAGCTCTATCTATATTGCCTTTTTCTGTTCCTCATTATCTGTTCCTACTCACCTCCGCAGGGTGCTGATGGACAACCTGGTGCTAAAGGTGAATCTGGAGATGCTGGTGCTAAGGGTGATGCCGGTCCCCCTGGACCTTCTGGAGCCACCGGACCTCCCGGACCTTCTGTAAGTGACCCATCACAGTTTCCTCTAACCCCTTCTGTGAATCCTTGTATCAGTCTTTAGCTAATGGTGTCTTCTTTCCACCTGCTGCAGGGTGCTGTCGGTGCTCCTGGACCCAAAGGTGCTCGTGGAAATGCCGGACCCCCTGTGAGTGTTTTCTTCCTGCTTTAGTAAGCCAGCTGCAAATCAAAAAGGACACGCGTTCAAAATATCATTCATGGTAGTCAAGAACCCGGAGTCTGTAGGCCCCAAGACTATCTTACCCATTTATCCTAGGGGGTTACCGCACTTGTATTCCCAGCAATGTACTGAGAGTTTGAAAATGTTATAAAAAATACTGTTCGCACTTTCTATGTATTCTCACCGACGTATTAAGAGTTTGAAAACGTTATAAAAAATACTGTTCGCACTTTGTTTGGCCCCTTTAGCTGTGAAGACGTCTTCCAACCATTTATAAGCCGTGGTATCCAAAAACGCTTTTAAAGCAATGTTTTTTATAACATTTTCAAACTCTTAATACATCGCTGGGAATACAAAGTGCTGTAACCCCCCTAGTTAAAATGGACTGTGGTTAGGATGGAGACTGTTGGAACTCTCCGTACCAGCCACATTAGGTGCTGTTATCAATCATAGAATCATAGAGTTGGAAGGGACCACCAGGGTCATCTAGTCCAACCCCCTGCACAATGCAGGAAATTAACAACTACCTCCCCCAACATCCTTAGTGACCCCAACCCTCCCCCCACCATGCAGGATCCCACAATCAAAGCACTCCTGACAGATGACCATCTAGCCTCTGCTTAAAGACCTCCAAAGATGGGTTCTCCACCATCCTCCGAGGCAGCACATTCAACCGCCGAACAGCCCTCACCGTCAGAAAGTTCTTCCTAATGTTTAGGTGGAATCACTTTTCTATTAGTTTAAATATCACAGGAGAGATGCAACCCCTACCAAAAAGATTACTGTCTCATGCTAGACGAATGAGACAGAGCTCTTTCCAACCGTGCCAAAATGTTTAATCCATGTCCTTGGGGAACTGGCTACTTTATGGTTAGGAAAGGATCTCATGTTACTTAGTTAGTTATTATATTTCGATATCGCTTTTCCTCATCACTCCAAGTGGTTTACAATAAAATAACCAAATTATATTGCCCCTCTCTCCCTACACACATTCCCAATATAAGTTCCTGCTTCATCTCTAGAACAAGAGCTCTGTAGCCGCTCTGAGCCCGGCCTTCGGGTTGGGGAGAGCGGGGTAGAAATGTAACAAACAAACAATATCCTGACAGCTGAGCAGGGAAGAGCCAGGTTTAGCTGCTGAATGCTCATAGTCATTAATCTCATCAGATAGCAGGAAAAAAATTTCTACTAGGATATCCTCTCTAATTGATTTCAAATAGGCTGGATCACATAATTGAAGCTGAGCAATATAATATATGTGACACTCCCCAGTGGCCAGGAATGGAATTTTACTTTGTATACCTGCAGTGTTATGGATACTGTGGACGGCCAAAAAAACAAATCAGTGGATTATAGATCAAATCAAGCCTGAACTGACCCTAGAAGCTAAAATGACTAAACTGAGGCTATCATATTTTGGCCACATCATGAGACTACAAGAGTCACTGGAAAAGACCGTCATGCTAGGAAAAGTTGAGGGCAGCAGGAAAAGAGGAAGACCCAGGAAGCCACAGCCCTCAATTTGCAAGATCTGAACAAGGCTGTCAAAGATAGGACATTTTGGAGGACTTTCACTCACAGGGTCACCATGAGTCAGAGGCGACTTGACGGCACAACACACACACACCTGCATATCCTTATAGAACATTAGCAACACTATGTTCTGGCAAGGGGCGAGAGGGGCGGGGAGATCATCTTTCTGTAGGAGAAGTCATTGCAAAGAGATCTCCAGCTCAAATGAATATCAAGTCAATTTAGAATTGCTGCAACTCTCCACTTGGAGGGACATCAGTGTTAAACATAGAGGGGCAGGGAGATCATCCTTCTGTCGAAGCCATGGCATTGCAAAAAGATCTCTGGGTTTATAAGCCCCAGCTCAAACTAATATCAAGGCAATTCAGAATTGCTGCAGCACTCCACTTGGAAGGACATCAGCGTTGAACAGAAACACAAGTCTCTTTTACAGGAAAAAGTTGTTGAAATTGAACCTTCTCCCCCCCAATTCCTTTTTCCAGGGTGCTACTGGATTCCCCGGAGCTGCTGGAAGAGTTGGACCCCCTGGCCCATCTGTAAGTATTCCTCCCCACATAGACACACCACACATTTATTTTTGTTCTTGGCAATAATTTGAAGAGCTACTGCTGACCTCCCTGGTGGCTGGAGTGTTGATGCTCACTGGAAGGTACCTAAGATCCCATAGGAATATCTGTATGCCCGACTCAGCGGAGAGACCAGAAATGGTGACCGTCAGGAGGAAGAGATGCAGATGTGAGAATAATGGGGAAGCAATTCAGATCTGAATGTCCAACATTTTCAGATCTTATTCTGAACTAAAAACCTCAAGTAGCATTCTAAATTCAAAGACTTTGGAGTAATTAAAGAAAATTCAATCAAAAGTGTACAAACTTGACATTCAGATTTCCAAGTTTTTGCAAGAATCTTGAGATCCAATAGCAAATCCGGTAGCTTTGTGGGCAATGGCATACAGTTTAAATCTTAGTGGGGAGATTCAATTGTTGCCATCAAAGATGGAGTTGGTCAGTATAGTTCAAATATATTAAAATTGAAATTAAAATGCTGCAGATTTTAGCCACTCCCAAATTTCGCACGCAGGACAGTAGATAACTCATCTCATTTAGTATTAGCACTGATATAGGGAGGGGAATTCTCCTCCCTCGAAATCCACATTGATTCTTCTTATTCTTTTTCCCCTCTTCTAAAAGAAGGGTTTCTCTTTCATTTCACTTTGAAAAGAAATCAACACATCCTTTGTAACTTCAGCCCATGCAGGTGTTTTATGTTATACACCACAGAGGGGAGCTCTAGCAGAGAGATAAGAAAGTTTGGGAAAACCAGCCTCTGAGCAACTGCAGAGCGAAATTCTGAACTTTTGAATAACTTCCCTTCCTGCTCCTCTTTTCTATGAATTTATCTTTGATTAAAACAGAATTGATTTGAAACAGATTCCAAATTCCTAAAAAGAAGTAAAGAAACAAATGGTTGGATTTCAGGGAGGAAATGGGTAAAAATATTTAGTAGGAATTCAATTTCAGTAGGATTCAAGGGAGTGGAAGAATGGAAAGAAGAGTCTCCCGGCATAAGTAGTCTACAGACTGAATAACGGTCATGTTCTCTTCCCAAGGAACACTGGGAACTGTAGTTTGGAGAGAGCTAGGGACCTCTAAGAGAAAATTCTCAACTAATTCACCAAACTTCAATTCCCAGAATGTGTTGTGGGACACCATGGCCGTTCAAATGAGCTGGCCACTGTCCTCCCTGTACTGATTTAATTATTGCAGCTCCACTGACTACATTATCGCAACTTTAACATATGTTGGGGCTGCCCCTGAAGACCACCTGTAGGCTGTAGTCGGGTCAAAAAGTAGCAATCCAGCTGTTGACTGGGACTAGCTACTGGGAAAACAACTAAAAACTACCAGCCAGCATCCTCTGAAGGAGGATTCCTTCCCATTTCCACTTGTACCCTGAGCATAATCTCAACCTGCCCAGGGGACCTCTCTAGTGAAACAGGATCCTGTGACTTTTCTCTACAATTGTAAGAGTCAATAACTTGGGTTTTTTCTGTTCCTTTTCCTAAAGGGTAACACCGGTCTTCCCGGCCCACCAGGCCCTGGTGGAAAGGAAGGCGCCAAAGGACCCCGTGGTGAGACTGGACCCGCTGGCCGCTCTGGTGAGGCTGGACCTGCTGGCCCACCTGGACCTCCTGGCGAGAAAGGATCTCCTGGTTCTGATGGACCAGCTGTAAGTAAATGTCATAATCTACTTCTCTTTTCGAAGGGTAGTTTGACCCGTCCTGAGTATAGCCTCACTGTGGAGTCTTCCTTGGACAACCAGTAGGAACTCCCTATAAGCACCCCACACTACTAATAATAATTAGTACTAATAATCCTTCTGCCTTAAATTGCTTTTTAAAATACCCCCCTCTTTGGGATGATGATACACTGATCCATACGTATCAGTTATAACATCCTCCACCAGGGAAGGAGTTGGATGCTCTGTCTCTCTGCAGGGAATCTGGCAATTAGCAACGAGTCATGCGAATCTTTGTGGCCATGTCTATCCAGAGAAATTATGCATCTTTCAAATTAAATGACCACATTCAGAGTGACTATAGTTAAAAAATATTACATCTTATATTGTCATATTAATTCTATTCATTGGTTGATTTTGGTTTTTTTAAGTGTTAAGAGTATAGATGCATTTAGTAATGATTCTCAATGCAGAATGGAAGAAATCCCATTTCATCCCAGCCAAAAGACAGGCTCAGGATTCTTTTAGGATGGGCATTGGTGGGAAGATCCAGGACAACGAGGATTGAATATCAATATAGGAGGATTCAGGGTATCCAACTGTCATTCTCTTTCATGCAAACCTTCCAAAAATTCTTGTTTCCTGGTCCATTCCTGGATCATAAAAGTGCCAACCAATGGCATGCTGCTGAGTTTCTGCTAAGGAATCATTCTTCCCCTCCTTTTCCTTATTGTAGCCTATTGCTTGGAGAATAGGAGCTGTCCTTCCTATCAGAAGAACACTTTCACGTTGACCTCTTCCTCAATTCTCTTTTCCTCTTTCAGGGTGCACCTGGTACTCCTGGCCCACAAGGTATTGCTGGAAACCGTGGTATGGTTGGTCTTCCTGGACAAAGAGGCGAAAGAGGATTCCCCGGTCTTCCTGGACCCTCTGTGAGTATTTCAGC
The DNA here is from genome assembly GCF_029931775.1 of Euleptes europaea. Classification (NCBI taxonomy): domain Eukaryota; kingdom Metazoa; phylum Chordata; class Lepidosauria; order Squamata; family Sphaerodactylidae; genus Euleptes; species Euleptes europaea. The sequence goes on from NC_079329.1 coordinate 23,416,703, forward strand.
ACTTCTTCTATGAAGATAATCTGCATCCACTTTCATCCTGAGCATCATGGGTTGGATTTTTGACTTTCAGAGGCAAAAGGAAGATTTTCTTGTGCTGGGAATCTGGATTCATTCATACTCGAGGGCTGCATGCCCAAGAGGCAGAAGAGATTTTCAGAGTTTATTCAGATAATTCTTCAATGTCAGATGATCTCATATAAGTTTTGTAGTTTGGCCAAAGGAGCAGGGTGATATACAACCACAACAAAAAACGTTCTGTGGGATTCCTGCATAGATATTTGTTTGTCTACCACATTAATTTTAAATATATTTTCATGGAAATAACTGTTGAAATAAATGGGACATTTCTGAGTAGCGGTGTTTAGAACTGTAGCCCAAGACTCAATGTGAGACCCTTTCCCTCTCAATGACAACATTACCCAGACAGCATTTTTGTACCTTACTGTTGTCCAGCTTTGTGACTGAAAACAAGGGTAGACATTGTAGAAATTAAGAAGCAGCATTCTATCCATGTTGCACAAGATAAAGCACTATTTTTTCACCTGCTAATACACATCTGCCTAGATCAAGGGTTGTTATTTCCCCGACAAAACACTGAGGACTGAGAACAGTTCCTGGAATTCAATCCACTGTCTATCTTTTCCCTTCAACACTTGAGGAACTCTGAAAAGAGATTTACTCTAGCAAGGCTGGTGTAACATCCAGCTGCGACTCAAAATATCCCTTGCCATTCCTAAGAAAGGATGTTTCATATGAAAAAGAGGGCTTGAGACAGAACCCCCCACAAGATGTGGCAGCATTCATCTGCTCACATTTTAACCTGAGCATCTTGCTTGGCATTCAAAGCAAAATTGACAAAAGATTTTGGATTTTAAGGACTGATCTTGGTTTGCGATCCCAGCAGCACCTTAGAAGATGATAGCCTTATAGAATCTTGAAACTCTGATGCTCCATAATACAATCAGTTCTATAGCTATATAAACTAAAGCAGAAATGAATTCATATGGAACAAAAAAACAAACCATCAAGCAAATTTTCCCAGATTAAATTTACTTACAGAATTTAGAATGTATGTTGTCCTAATTAGGATCTATTTTACAATTTTTCCCTTTATGGATATGGCTGCATTCAGAGTATGGGAAGGGAATAAAAACAGAACTTAAAGTGTCAAATTTGGCAGGTGAAAAACATAACATTATTCTTTAAGCACTTCTAACGCTTCTATGAAGAGTTATCAACAAGATAAAGTTTAGGGTTTTCTTTAATGTTCTCTAAAATTCCATTGCAAAACAAATTCAGTTTTTGAAATCTCACCAAAATATAAGATATATACACATTTTTGAGGCATAGAGGAAATTCTGTTACTAGTTAATATTTATAAAGCAACCAAACTTTTATAAACCTGTGCAGAGCAGTTCTGTGAGCTTCACAAAACACACAAGCCCCCCTACAGAAATTATATCTGACCCGACCTTGTGTTACCATCACCTAGTACAACAGGTACTTCCAAAATGCTATAGCATTCCATAGTACTATAGATATACATAGAAATTATTCTTCCTCTGCCCTCAGCTTGATCTCATACCCAAAACTTTGAACTGGTTACTACATGGAGTAGTGGTTAAGAGCAGTGGTTTGGAGTGGTGGACTCTGATCTGGAGAACCGGGTTTGATTCCCCACTCCTCCACATGAACGGTGCACGCTAATCTCATGAACCAGGTTGGTTTCCCCATTCCTACACATGAAGCCAGCTGTGTGACCTTGGGCTAGTCACAGCTCTTAGAGCTCTCTCAGCCTCACCTACCTCACAGGGTGTCTGTTGTGGGGAGGGGAGGGGAAGGTTGTTGTAAGCCGGCTTGATTCTTCCTTGAGTGGTAGAGAAAGTCAGCATATATAAAAACCAACTCTTCTTCTTCTTTTCAGAAGACTTGAATACCATTTAAATTGTTTCTGAATAAAAGCTACTTCTTTCTCTTTGTTGAACTTTAGTTAATTGTGGTAGTGTGGGATATATATTTGATTTCCCTCTTCTCCATGAGTTGGTTCCAACCTACTTTTCTGCTGGTGTAAAAGAGCACAGGGGGTTTACTTTGGCCACCAAGAAGGTTATGCTGGGAATCATGGGACCTGCATGGACAATGTGGGTGGAGGCTATAGTAAGGACGAGAAGTGGATGAGACTGAGCAAAAAAGTTGGCTGGATTCAACCCTATTTCTTGTGTACTCCTCATTCTGAAATGTTGGGTTCTTACTATTCTGTGTCTGATCTCCTCAGGGCGAACCCGGCAAACAAGGCCCATCTGGAGCTCATGGTGAACGTGGTCCTCCTGGCCCATCAGGACCACCTGGATTGGCTGGACCCCCTGGTGAAGCTGGACGTGAGGTACGTCTTTGTATTTATCCTTCCACACCTCCTGTCATGCTCATTCTTCTTTGGGAAGCCTCATTACCATCAGAATATATTACCTTTTTTTTTGCCGTCAAGTCACATCTGACTTATGGTGACCCCTGGTGGGGTTTTCAAGGCAAGAGGTGGTTTGCCATTGCCTGCCTCCATGACACAACCCTGGTATATTCCTTGGAGGTCTCCCATCCAAATACTTGCCAAGGTTGACCCTGCTTAGCTTTTGAGATCTGACGAGATCAGGCTATCTTTGATCACAAATATTATCCGGAAGGTCCTAGGTTCAATCCTCAGTATCTCCAGTTAAAAGACAGGTGGCAAGACTGGAAAAAATGTTCCTGAGATCCTGGAGATCTGCTACCAATTAGGGTTGAAGTTATTAGACCAGATAGGCCATTGGTATGAGAATAAGGCAGTTTCATAAGGGACCATTGCTCAATGGCAGAGCATATGCTTTACATGCAGGAGATTTCAGGTTCAGCCTGCAGATTAACAAACCCTGGACAGCTGCTGAAAGTCAGTGTTGACAATGCTGAACTAGATGGACCGAAATTCTGAATCAATGTAAGGCAACTTCATGAGTTCATAAATGCAATACCTCTCAGCTGCAGAATCTGGGGGAATTTTTCCCCCCTCAGTGCAGCATTTTAAATCCCTCATTAGGTAAAGGTAATCCCCTGTGCAAGCACCAGGTCATTACTGACCCATGGGGTGACGTCACATCCTGACATTTACTAGGCAGACTATGTTTATGGGGTGGTTTGCCACTGCCTTCCCCGGTCATCTACACTTTACCCCCAGCAAGCTGGGTACTCATTTTACCAACCTCGGAAGGATGGAAGGCTGAGTCAACTTTGAACCGGCTACCTGAAACCGACTTCCGTCGGGATCGAACTCAGGTCGTGAGCAGAGCTTTGGACTGCAGTACTGCAGCTTACCACTCTGCGCCATGGGGCTCTATAAAATCCCTCATTAGTTATCTACATTCTGCTCCTCCATGATGTCTTCCTCTCTGCTTGCCCTACAGGGTTCTCCTGGTGCAGAAGGTGCTCCTGGTCGTGATGGTTCTGCTGGTCCTAAGGTAAGTGATGCAGGCATGCAACAGGTGTCAAGAACTGGTTGGTAGCGCAAGAAGACAGCCTTTCGACAAACGTCCAGCTTAAAGGCCCGCCTCTCAGCGACCCTGAGCTTTGATTCTCTTTCTTATTTTTCTCTCTCAAATAGGGCGACCGTGGTGAAAGTGGCCCCGCTGGTCCCCCTGGCGCTCCCGGTGCCCCTGGTGCTCCTGGCCCTGTTGGCCCTGCTGGAAAGAATGGCGACCGTGGCGAGAGTGTAAGTGATGATTCCTTTCATCCCCCTCAACGATTGCATTCATGGCCAAAAAGGAGGCCTTTTCAGAACAAGGAATCTAGACGTTCGCAATTCTTCCCCTACTTGGCTCTCTGCTCTGCCTCAAACACAAGTTCACCGTCTCTGGCTCCAAATCAATGAATCCGGAATATCTACCACCCACAAGTTTCCATTTTTCCATTCTCTGAAAAAGCAAACACAGGGATCACCCCATAACTGCCACTGGACACAGCTTCTATATTTTACAATGGGACTAATTGGATGGGCAGGCCTCTCCTGTTTCGGAGTGCACATTCACCGAAGGCATGCCGGCAAGACCATACCTTTCTTTTGCCTGTGCAAGCACCGAGTTATTCCTGACCCATGGGGTGATGTCACATCCCAACGTTTACTAGGCAGACTTTGTTTACGGGGTGGTTTGCCAGTGCCTTCCCCAGTCGTCTTCCCTTTACCCACAGCAAGCTGGGTACTCATTTTACCGACCTCGGAAGGATGGAAGGTTGAGTCGACCTTGAGCCGGCTACCTGAAACCAACTTCCGTCGGGATCAAACTCAGGCCGTGAGCAGAGCTTTGGACTGCAGTACTGCAGCTTACCACTCTGCACCACAGGGCTCCTCATACCTTTCTACTTCACACTATTTAATTTGGAATGACATCTATCCATGGTTAAAACCATCACTTGAACTATATGTGTATAATGAAAGAACATGGGTGGGGGAGGAAGAACTTGTTTTGCCATCCTTAATACATTTGCATCAGAATTAAGGGGAGGTCACTCATTTGTGATTTTAAATATGCTTAAGTTCTACTCCCCAAAGCCAGGGGAATAACCCAGGGACCGCATGTCTCACTTGAAGCCCACTAAATATTCGAAATCTTACTATCAAGCTCATAATTCTAATTGGCAGTCCCATCAGTAAGCTCTGTCCATTAAACTCACAGTCTCTTCTGGAAGAGCTATATTTGTAGTCTTCTTGATGTAACTACTGGATATTCGTTGAGGTTCATCATAGTCATATAGCCAGAAAGGAATTGCCTCACCATGAAAACTGCTTTGTTCCTCCTGGAGAACAAATATATGGTTGGGACCTTGGCCTATGATCACTGTGGATTAGTCCGTCCCATATCACAAAATGGTGGTGATGTATATCCAACTATCTGTAGACTTTGTGGAATGGGACTTTACTATTTCCCTGTCCTGCTTCAGCCCACCAACCTCTGCTCCCAATTTGATTTCTGTGGGTCAGTGGAACCTCAGGAACAATGTAACAGGAAAAGCAAGAGACTGCAGTGATAGATGGAAATCAGCATGAAGTGCCACCCCTCTTCCAAAGACTTGTGCCATTAAGGCTGTAATCTCAAGAACATTTTCCTACAATGCCCCATTGAATAAAAGGGGCCTTACTTCTGAGTCTATGTGCTTTAGGCTTACACTGTAAGTAGCTGGATACACGTGAACTACTACAACTATCTCTTCAAAGGTCTTCGTGCGTCAGGAAACAGTTTTGCTCAAGTGCCCACCAAAGTTTGGAAGAGGTAGACTTGGCGTGGCTGAAGGGAGGGAGCAGGGGGTGTCAGTGTGAAAAAGAAGTGCAGTCTTACAGCGCATTCCTGAAAGGAATGCCTGCGCCGGGCTTAGGAGGCAACCCAGCAGCAACTCAGCGAAACCTCTGCCCGGTGCCAAAAACCCATGCAACCCTCATAGGTCAACTCTACCCCAGGAACATCTTAACATCTTAACACTCAAAGAAGTGAGGCATGTGTAACAATAAGGTGCAGGGTGCCTCTACACTGTGATCACACTTCCCTATAAAGGCTGAGATCCTAAACACATTTACTGCATGCCTATGGAAATTTTAACTGTGTACATTTATATCCTTCCCTTCCACCTTTCCCTCCCCCTCCAGGGTCCCGCTGGTCCTGCTGGCCCTGCCGGTCCTGCTGGTGCTCGTGGTCCTGGTGTAAGTGTGAAGTTAAAATTTTTAGTTTTCTTTCCTAAAATAATTAAATGAGTATTATGGTTGTTGGGCTATTTCAAGATGGCTGCCATTTTGTTTTAGCTAACTGAAATTTCTAAGGGTGTTCATTAGCTAAGCATTTAAGAACTCACGTTCTGAGTTCAAGTCTAAAGCTGTGTAGACTGGCCTGCCAGTATATAAAATAAAAATGTATCCCATGAAGTGGAATTTTTCATCTTTTCTTTCCATTTCTAGGGAGCCCCAGGTGCCCGTGGTGACAAGGGTGAGGCTGGCGAACAAGGTGACAGAGGCATGAAGGGTCACAGAGGTTTCTCTGGTCTCCAGGGTCCCCCTGGGCCCCCTGTAAGTATCTCGCCTTTCGGACCTAGAGTAGGCCTTTGTGTCACAGAACCCCAGAGGTTTACACAGCTTGTCTGTTCAACCAGCAGATGGTCGATTCGTTCAACCTTCTCTGTGATTCTCCTGGGCTTTGGCCGGGGAGAGTGGGGTAACAAGTGGAAATAATAAATAAATAAATAAACAGATTAGTGGGAAATGGAACAAGCCTCAGAATGGTTTACAAAATCAGTAAGTAAAGCCTGAGTAATTACAAAAGATCTCCGAATTCCTTGATCCCCCAACATGGCACCCACCAGTGTGTTTCCTGGCACCTGTTTGTGTCTTAGGGATAAAATCCAAAGGGCCTTGAACAGAACAGCAGGAAAAACGGGGCGGGGAGGGGGGCTTCAGGTCACTCTCTGCCAGCTGATGGACTGGAAATATGCTGCGTTTATCCTGGCCAGACCCAGGACAGTGGTGCACCCTCAGCCTGGCCAGACTTTCTTATTCCTCTCAGCTTGGAAACTCAGGGAACATATCTAGGGAATACCCTCTCAGAAGTATCTGCTTCTGTTGTAGGAGACTTACTGGCATTGGGGGGGGACCCTTTGGTGATGGCATGATATCACTTCCCATTGAAGTGATGTCACAGCGTAAGGGTAACATTCTAGCATTTGCCCCACTAGAATTGTTGGTGAATGTTAGCGCACCGTCCTATGTGGTGACATCACTTGTGGGCCGCAAAGGAAGTCATATCCCCTCATCCTTGATTCCCTCCCCATTTGTGCCCACCTGGCCCACAAAGCAGTGTGGGGGAAGGAGGGCTGCCAGTGGGAGGTCTCCTGCTAATCTGGTAGACCTAGCAGCCCTAGTTGTGGGAGGACGTGCCTTGGAACCTCCTAACGTTTTGAGATTGGCCCTGCTGCTGTGGCAGCCGTTTTGTGGTGGCACCGTCTACCCTTTCTCAAATTTCCACAACTGCTAACAAGCTCAGTAATGTTGGTGACCCCTTACATAACTGAGTAGAAGGAGTTTCTCTGTTGAGGGGACACGAATAGGCTCTAGGCAAGCTCCTGTTTCCCCTTGCAGTTCGAAATTTAGTTCTGGCACCTTAAACAATGCATGGTATGCACTGTTTTTAAGACTGTGGCCCCTGTAACGTAAAGAAAAATATTAAACGCTCTCAAAGAGACAAGAGCTGTGCACTTATGATCTAGACAGGCCAAGCCGGCAGTTGAAAGCCTTTTTATAAAGCCCTTTTCCCGATTTTTCCAAATCAGGACATTGGTTTTATTTCCACTCCTGCATCTTTTGTACTTTGAAGCTGAGGACAATAGTGATTATTTCTCCTCCCGCAAAAATGTACATATTGCAAAATGTCTGTGAGGGTACCTTTTTTTAAAAAAAGCAAAGGTAATTCTTCACACTGCAATGGGATGTGGCCTTCCCTATGTCACTCTTGATAGTGCAGCACACTCAACTCCTTTTTCAGATGGTGTACACAGCATTAATAATAATAATAATAATAACAACAACAAGAACATTTGGAGCCAGACATTAGAACGGATCAGATCTCTAAAACCCTCCTCTTTCATTTCTTCTTGCTCCCAAATGCAAACGTTTCCCAAAAGTTGTAAACACATATAGAATCATAAAGTTGGAACGGACCACCAGGGTCATCTTGTCCAAACCTCAAATTATATATATGTTTTGTGCATGAATAAGGTGAGTGCATTTACTTCCACTGTCAGTCTTTCTTCCCCAAGGACAAGAAATCTAATAATGAAAAGGCTTTCATTCAGCAAACCAACACTGACCAATACACATTTTCCACTATGCTAAGCAAATCCACAGGTTCTCCCATTTGGGGCTGCAGATCCTCAGAGTGTGCTAATCAGGTCCAGACGCACAACAAGAGGCTTTAGAATCCGTAGTTGGTTTCCAGACCAGAATAACACCAAGTTTCAGTTAACTACTTCACTGATTTGAATGTCTCATATGTTAATCAAAAGTTTGATGTGCCAAGGAGAATATCACATTGAATTAATGTTCATTCCTTCTTTTATTTAGGGTTCTCCCGGTGAACAAGGTCCTTCTGGTTCTTCTGGCCCTGCTGGTCCTAGAGTAAGTATGACTGTTTTGTCACCTTAATGGAGACAATATAATAGCTAGGTTTGCCAGCCTCCATGTCAGGCCTAGTGAGCTCCTAGAATTACAACTGATCTCCAGACTACAGAGATCAGTTCCCCTGGGGAAAATAGCAGCATTGGAGGGTGGACTCTATGGCATTATATCTCACTGAGGTCCCTCCCCTCCCAAAATCTCAACCGCCTCAGGCTCCACACCCAAATCTCCAGGAATTTCCCAGTCTGTATTTGCCAACACTAATAATAACTCAAAGGTGAACAAGTGACCTGTGGAAAAAATATGGAATACTTCAGTACTAAGGAAGATAATAGTTAAGGAAGAATGATTGCTCTATTTTTCAGAAAAGCAAAATGTAGACTGGTGAAGCAGGGTTTGACCTTTCACCTCTCTATGAACTCCCATATGCTCATAGTAATGGCTTTTTTTTCTCTATCCTATCCAGAAACCCAGATAACAATGCATTTGTGTCCTCGACAGGGTCCCCCTGGCTCTGCTGGCTCTGCTGGCAAAGATGGTCTGAATGGTCTCCCCGGTCCCATTGGCCCACCTGGCCCCCGTGGTCGTACTGGTGATGTTGGCCCCGCTGTAAGCATTCCATCTTATTGTGTGTCTGGGGGGAGGGGGGAGGTTGCACAACTGGCATTTGTTGGGTAAAGGAGAACTTTGTTTTCAACTCTTCTTCTTCTTCTTCTTCTACTGCAGGGTCCTCCTGGACCTCCTGGCCCACCTGGTCCCCCAGGCCCACCTAGCGGTGGCTTTGATTTCAGCTTCCTGCCCCAGCCTCCTCAGGAGAAAGCCCATGATGGCGGCCGTTACTACAGAGCTGATGATGCCAATGTGATGCGTGACCGTGACCTGGAAGTCGACACCACCCTCAAGAGCCTCACCCAGCAGATTGAGAACATCCGTAGCCCTGAGGGAACCCGGAAGAACCCAGCCCGCACTTGCCGTGACCTGAAGATGTGCCATGGAGACTGGAAGAGCGGTGAGTGCCGGCAAAGCCAATTCTGAGGCACCAGAGTGGTGCTCCTTTTAGTAATCCTCTCTACTTCTGGACCATATCTGTATTGTGTTGCCAGAATTGTTTTTTTTTTCTCCTCATGCATCAATCTTCTCTTCTTCCACTGGTGATAGGTCTCCTCATCTTGAGCCAGTTTATTCAACCAGTTGTTTTGTTTTTAAGTTCTTGAGTCAGGGGCCAAAAAGGAATTCTCCATCAGACCCAACTGGCCAATGATTCATATCTTTTCCTGGACTCTCCTTCCAACAGTGGATAGCTTGAGTCATGTGGAATTATTATAGGCATCTCTCAGCAATGTGGTCTGCATTTTGCAGATCCCAAGAAAGCTGCAGAAAAGTACTTGATCAGGTCATTCAGGCTTTCCCAAATCTTCCCCATTCTGTCTGCCAAACAAAAATATCTTGAGGTCAGAGTGCCACTTGTTGTATTAATCACCATTTTTTACAATACGTTTTTGTTGTTGTTCTGGCATTCCATAGTACATTGTGGACACACATCAGTCTCTACCTTTTTGTTTGATCTCATTGGTCTTAAGATGATGACCTGTTTGGTTTGCATTTGGCGAGGCTTCAAAGACTTCTTTTCTTGACCTGGTGAGGCTCACTTTGTCGACACCTGAGAACCGCAAGCAAAGGTGGATCTGTAGGATAGGAGGGTACACAGAGGACGATCTTCCTTTTGCTGTGTGAGCTATCCAATTCCATTATTCATTTTCCCATCATCCCCATTTACTCATTCTTTCTCATCAGGCGAGTACTGGATTGACCCCAACCAAGGCTGCAACCTGGATGCCATCAAGGTCTACTGTAACATGGACACTGGAGAGACTTGTGTCTACCCAACTCAGAACACCATCTCCCAGAAGAACTGGTACATCAGCAAGAACCCCAAGGAGAAGAAACACGTCTGGTTTGGTGAAGCAATGGCCGATGGCTTCCAGGTGAGACCAGGAACCAATGAAAGAGAGAAGGTTAAACTACAAGTTATTTAAACTGTGTTTACCAAGTTTGTACCTTGAGCTGGGAACAGTGAGAGTTCCTTCATGGTCAGGTTTATTCAGGCCCCATTCCTGAGCCAGGACTGGTAGGAGTTCCTTTAGGATTATGTGTGAATGCCACAGGCAGAAAAAGCAAGTAAGAGGGTTTGTTTGCATAGTCTGAATCCATTTAGCTTGGGGAAGAGACAATTGAGAAGGAACATGATAATAGCATTCATGAGACCTACAAAAATCCTATTTCTGCAAGGCTCAAGGAAAGTAAGGAATCCAGGACTGCTCCCTGGTGGTGGAGTCTTCAAAAGTTATTTCAGCAAAAGTTTGATTGGCTTAGTTTAGGTGGATTTGATCCAAGGGACAGGAAAAATATCTGGATGGTCTCTTAAGGTTACACCCTGCCTTATTATTCTCAAACATCTCCATCACTATAGATTACAGTGAATGGTTTTCTGTGGTTTTCCTAAAGAACAAGGATTCTTGATACTTATAGGAGGCTGGGATTGATGCTCCATAAAGTCACTCCCAACTCCATGATTTTTCAGAAGGATTTTTTTTAAAGCAATGATAGGCTAATATCCAATTGTTATATTAATTGAGCTCATAGCTTAAGGACTGGGTAATTTGTCATGCTACGGAGCTCCCCCTGGAAAGCCAGTCTATCAGTGAGCCCATTACAAGAGAGGAAGATGTGTCCATCTCTCTCTCTTTGCATCTCTTGTGTCATTAAGGTAGCCTACTACTGGTTGGAATTCATAAGGAGGACAGTGATCACTTGGGCTGTGCCCAAGGCCCAAAGTTTTTTCTCCCATTCCTAGCAGGGCACGCTGAGAATGGAGAGAAACATAAGGGTTAAGTAGTGTTCTGGTTATAGCAAAGGGATTTCTAAAAGAGGTCGTTGAAAGGTGATGACACAAACACTAACAAATTTCTTGTCTCCTTTTCTCTCTTTCCTTTGGCAGTTTGAATACGGTAGTGAGGGATCCAACGCAGCTGATGTTGCCATCCAACTGACATTCTTGCGCTTGATGTCCACTGAAGCCTCCCAGAACATCACCTACCATTGCAAGAACAGTGTGGCTTACATGGACCAACAGACTGGCAACCTGAAGAAGGCTTTGCTCCTCCAAGGCTCCAACGAGATTGAAATCAGAGCAGAGGGCAACAGCCGCTTCACCTATGGAGTCACTGAGGATGGTTGCACGGTGAGTCCTTGGGCCTTGAGTGGAGTAGTCAGCATGTACCAAGTCCAGGGGCAACTAAAGGCTTAGACAGGGGCAACCATATTTAGACTGGGGCAACCATACTTAGACAGGAACCTTAAAACAGGTTACAGTGTTTTACTAGTGCAGGGTTTCCCCCTTTTCTCTCTGTACCTTCTGCTAAGACTGTTATCCATCTATGGAAGTACAGTTGATATCTGGGAAAGGAATCAACATAAAGAGCATATAAGGACAGACCAGGGACTGGTAAACCAGGGCTAGGCAGGTCAGGGTGAACAAGTAAGGGTTTCAGCCTCCAGCCTCCAACCCACCTAATGAAATCTTCATGAGGAAACAAGTTTCACAGCAGGTGTGCCAGACTGTTTTGTGCATGGAAATTGGGATCAAAGGGACTCCCATATGCCACAGACTACGTATCCATGCATGCAGTAGAATCTTTATAATCTTCTGTTTGCTTTTATTGCTTAGATCAGGATCAGGGCTATTAATTGCCTTGATTATTTGCTTTTCAAGCACATTCTGTGCTTTGACCCTAACCTAAGGAGGTTTTTAGAAGGCTGCCATGCAATCATAAGGCTGGTCTAGGAGTCTATCAGGGCTGGATGCTCCTCAAAAGACAGGAACATATGGGCAAATTGTATTGTTCTCCTGTCCTTCCTCTAACCCTGAGGACCTATGCCCTCTTCATACATAATATGGACCACGCCAGTGTCTCCAATATTCTGCATTGGCTTTGCCTGTTTTCTTTTATGCTGCCCTTAATCCTCAGGATTCTTAATAGTGGAGCAATGTTGATCCTCTGAAATTCTGCTGGAAATGTGTAGAATGCCTCAGTCTCTTGTCAAAGGTAGAGTCAATAGCAACCAAGATGGAGAAGTGCCAAGAATATGGAACCATTGGTTAGGAACACAGCTGGCCAAAGTAGGAGAGTTTAGACAGGGACGATTCTAACACAGATGACTTAGAACAGGGGTGGGGAACGTCAGGCCCTGGGGCCGTTAAAGGCCCGCGAAATCATTTGGTCTGACCCTTCGTGGGTCCTGGCAGATCTCTATCTCAGAAGGATCTAAGACTGGCGATCCGCCCCCTCCCGCGGACAGGAATACCCTCTATTCAAGGCGGATGCGAGTTTGTTTTGCTGAGAAAAGGAACCTTTCCCCCCCCCCTTGCAGAAGAGTCATCAGCTATGGAGCTGCCAGGACCGCCCAAGAAACTGTGTTAACCCTTTGTGTTAACCCTTTGCCCGCATGGCAAGGGGGGTCATCTGGGGCAGCTGCCTGCTTGGGGCTTGGTCAGCTAATTTTTAAGTTGATAATTTTGTATGGCCTGCGAATGATGTTATAAATATCCAAAATGGCCCTAGGCGGAAAAAAGGTTTCCCACCCCCAACTTAGAAGTATGTTAGGCCTCATACAAAATTGTAATTTCTTTTTGTTTTCCCTTCCTCCGCAGAGTCACACTGGCAGCTGGGGACAGACAGTCATTGAATACAAGACAACAAAAACTTCCCGCTTGCCCATCATTGATGTGGCTCCCATGGACGTTGGCGCCCCAGACCAGGAATTCGGCCTTGAGATTGGACCAGTCTGCTTCTTGTAAACCCCAAAGGAAACCTGACAGTTTAAAAAATAAAATAAAAAACAGCCAAAAAAGAAGGAAATTTCACATGGACTTGAATTTGTGTCTTTTTCTATCCATCATCTCTAAAACTATTTTTGTTTCCATTAAAAAAAAACAAAAAAAGCATTAAACCAAAAAAATAAAAATAAATGACTTTTCAAAAATAATTAAGGAAGTGCATCCACTTGCTTGACTTTTTTTTAAAATTCAAATCCCCGAAGACAGAATGGTTTGATTTTATCTTTAAATACAAAAAACAAATAAATATCAGGTAATGTTTTGGGACCACTATTTGCACAGTTAAAAAATACATAAAGACCACATTTTTAAAAAAATCAATCCAAACCAAGCAACACCTGTAATCCAGTAACCCACTTTGAAGAATCTGTTGTTTCCAGCAACAAGAACAATGCTAAACTAGTGGTAGATTCTGACCCTTTACAGTCCTATTAAAAAATCCCCCCCCTTAACCTGGAGTTGGGGGAAAAAACCCAAAATTTACCCAAAGGCCAACTTTCTCTGCCGGTAACTTTAGATAGGGAGTTTCGTTTCTTTTACATGAAGCAATACCACTGAGAAGAGTCTTTCAGCCATTTGAAATGTACATTTTTTCTCTCTCTTGTTCAGTCGGCAATAGAAGTTGATTAAACACAGTCCAAATACTGGTGTAGCATTTAGGGGTTTCCAAAACAGGACCCCGTTTGGACAAAGAACAGCTAACAAAAAGACCTGACTCTCAGAAGGAGAAAGAGAGAGAGAAACGCCTAACTCTCTGAGATAATGTATTTTGAAGCAAAATAGGTAGGGGGAAATGTGTTTATAAGCTAAAAATGTTTTGTCGATGAACAACGGAAGGAAAAAAATGACCAGTAATATCAGAAAGCAGAGAAAATGTAATGTTAAATGTATATTATTGTTGTATGGACGGCTACCTCACCATTGTCATATCCAAGTACTTTGGGGTAGTTTTGGGGTTTTTTATGCCAGCACCAGGTTGCATAGGGGGAAGGGAAGTTGGGTTGGGTTCCAGGTTTAGATAAAGGTGCTAACTGTGTGTTTTATTTTTATTTTTTTTTAGTCTGCTATGTTAATAATTTTCAGGTCCCATGGAATTTTTTTTTTTTTTTTGGAGGTGATGAACAACCTACAGAAACCTCGCCCCAAGCGGAGGTTGCTAAGAGGGGCCGATTGGTGCTATAGTATTGAGACTATCGGGAAGGGGAAAGCAAATTTGATCCCTTGCTGCCCAAAGATACTTGTGAATTTTCAAAAGGTGCTATCTTTTTTTAACAAGCAAGACAAAAAAATCCAGGATGGAAAAAAAATCAAACATTGCTACAAGTCGGGATCAAGGTCTGAGCAATTTCTGTCTTTTCTGTTGTAAAGCAGGTGGATTCCCTTTTGGCTTCTCTTTTTCCCCATTCATCCAGTTCTTTCCCACTGCCATGGCTCTTTCTTTTTCGACCTCTCCCCATCCGCATCCAGCAACCTCTTGTGCCAAGTCTCTCGTGTTCTCCTGTGGTCCTCACTTGCTGCTGACATGCTCATTCTTCTCATTCATTGTTTTTTCTCTGCTCCCCAACCTCGCCCTCCTCCTGACTTTTTTCTCTTGTCTTTTGTTGGGTTTACAATTCAAGCAAACCTATCCTTCTCTTTAACAAGAGGCAGATGTTCTAGGGAGTGTGAGCGACCGAAGATTCTGTACCTATTTTGTATATGTATAATAATTTGAGATGTTTTTAATTATTTTGACTGCTGAAATAAAGCATGTGAAATGATCCAAATACACCAGTTGTTCTTCAGACTTTTCTGTCCCGCAAGGCAGGTGGTCGGTTGGGGTGCTGGCGGGAGGACGGGGGGACAGGGAAGGACTTCCTACACTTTATTGGGCTTGCCTACACTTCAAATGTAAACCACTTTGAAAATGCTGGCCAAGAATTTACGGGAATTTAGTCTTGTGAGGCTACTGAGGATTTTCTGTTGAAGAGAAATCGAACTGCGTCTTAAGGCCAAACTACACGTTTGTGTTTTTAAAGAGTTCGGTTCGGGTTCCCTGCAAACAACCTGGGTACCCCACAGGCCCACAGAGGCTGCAGGGAATGGCTTTTTTTTTAAATATAAAAAGGATAGGCCAAATGGGCTCGAAACGCAGCCACAGGGAAGGAAAACCTCCGGCTTTCCCCCATGACCCATTTTCCTGTGCCAGAACAACGATGGAGAGGGTGAGGGAAGTTCTTTCCCTGTTTTTGCAGCTCCACAGGAAATATTCTGTGCATTCGGAGCAGCAGAAACAGGGAAATAACTCTCCCCCCGGTACTGTTTCCACAAGAGAAAATGGCTCCTCCAGCAACAGCGAAATGGGCTCTACTTTTTTAAAAAACAAAAGCAATTCCCTACAGCTGCTGTATAGCTGAGGGGAATCCGAGTTGGGTTCAAGGAACCCAACCCTTTAAAAACATGAACCTATAGTTTGGCCCTAAGGGGGTTTCAGAGTAGCGGTGCAGTAAAACCAGTTTTAAATTTGCAGTGTAGACAAGCCTTAGACGATGAAAGGGATCCAAGAAAGGCTATCTGGCAATTATCCTCTCGTTGCGTTCAGATTTCTCACTTTGCATGGTTCTTTTTTTCTTCATTTTTACTCTGTTCGTTTATGCCTCATATTCCCTCTCTATCCCATTTTTCCTTCCTCCTCTACCACTGGCCAATACCCCCTTCCCAGGTCATCCCACTCCCTATGATGCTACCACTCGTAGGCTTGCCACTGTTTAAAATTGACCCTTTCCCTGTGCCTTTCATCTAGAAGTTAAGTAGCATTGCATTTTTTTTTTTAGCATTTGGCTTCAGCTGCCAAGAAAAGCCTCACCTGCTAAATTTCTATGCGCTTCCACTGTTGTCAGGGGCCAGGTGCAGAAGTGAAAAGGTTGGCATATCTAGCTGGCAACTTCATCGTTCATCAAATGTAATCTTCTATGCTGTGTCTAAACATTTCAGTGTTTGCATTTTCTCGACACGGATTCTCCGCTTCTACAGCATGTTAGCTGCCAGGAAACGTCCTACCCCTAGCAAGAAGGTTATGGAGGCAGAAGAAAGCAACATACATCCACAAATATATTATGTAGAATTTTTTAAAATATTGAGATGGAGGAACCACCCTAGCTCAAGAATGAGAAATCACTGCAAAGGCTAGACTCACCAAAATGCTGAGGAAGAGGGTCCTTCGCGAAGAAACTTCCTGGGAACGTTCCGCCGTAAAAAGTGACGAGGACTTCTTTTTCAAAAAGTGTTTCGTTTTTCTCTCCTTCGTTCTCTCGCGGTCCCTCACATTCCACTTCTCTTGGGTGACCCAGAAAACGCAATTTTTCTTTGAAAATAAGGTGTACTTATTCCAGAAACTAAAGCCGCTTTTTCCTCCAAAGATGGTCAATGCACCATTTCCGGGTGTCAGAAACCCCCTAACATTGTTCACTGAAGAAAGCTCTTACTTAATTTCTATAAAGTGAGAACCTGGGGCTCATACTGCCAGCAAGAGAAAAAAGAACCACTGGATGTATGTGCAATTTTACTTTTCTATATTGCTCCTTCAGATGATACTGAAAAAGAGCCAGGGTACAAATGAAGTCCTAGGATCTGGCCTACAAAAACTGTGACCACAAAGAATGAGTTATGATAAGATTCGATGGAGTGCTCTCTCTTCTAAATATCCTGAGATAACGGTCTCCAAAGATCTCTATTTCACCCCAACCTCCAATCTTCTTTCTTCCTTGGATTTATCTCTCCTCTTTTTCAATTCTCCATGTCTTCCATCTCCTTTTTCCGTTGCATCTCGTACTAACTTTCGCCCCTCGTATATCTTTTTCTTTGCTGCTTCTTTCTCTCTCGGTCCTTGGTTGGAAACGGGCTGAGCTTTCTGCTCCTTTTTGCTTTCTTACCTGGTGTTTTGAGGAAGGGGAGGAGAGAAGTCCTTCCCCCCTCAAAAGTGAGAGATGGCATCCTCCCCGTCACCCTGCCAAGAAGCCGGACGGTGTTCAATGGCCCTCATTCAGGAGTTAGCTAGAAGGCCTCTCTGCCTCAAAGGGTGCTTTGTAAATAGGAAATGTATGCCGGAGACATCACACACGGCGAGGATTTACCCCTTCCAAAGAGGCCTGCTTGTGAAGGGAGCAAAAACAGCTGCTCTGCCTTCTGTAACTCATGAATACATTAGTTTTGGAAAAACAATGAATGCACATTTTTTTTTCTTTTTTGCATTGTCAGAACAATCAACAGTTGCCTGGAAAATCCTAAGGCCCTAGTGGGGTAGGGAAGAAAAAGTCTGCGATCCTGACTTCACCTGAAATACTTTGTTCCTCAAACCCCTCCTACTTCCATCCTGATCACAAGAGTCAGCAAACCCAGCTTACCCTCACCTTGACCCTCCTTAATCAAGTTGTCCCTACGGTTGCCAGTAGGGTTGCCAACCTCCAGGTGGTGGCTGGTGATCTCCTGTATTACAACTGATCGCCAGGTGACAGAGATCAGTTCCCCTGGAGAAAATGGCCACGTTGGCAATTGAACTCTATGGCACTGAAGTCCCTACCCGCTCCAAACCCTGCCCTTCTCAGGCTCCAACCCCAAAATCTCCAGGTATTTCCCAACCCGGAGCTGGCAGCCCTAGTTGCCAGGTCCCCCAAGCCACCGACAGGTAGGGTTGCCAATCTTCAGGTGGTAGCTGGAGATCTCACACTATTACAACTGATCTCCAGGCGACAGAGATTAGTTCCTCTGGAGAAAATGGCCGCTTTGGCAATTGGACTCTATGGCATTGAAGTCCCTCCCATCTCCACTCCCAAAACTCTAGATATTTCCCAACCTGGAGCTGGCAACCCTACCAACAGGGTGGGGTGGACCACCCCCGGGTGGGCCCCCCAATATTCTTCATCTCATTTCAACATTCATCATCTCATTCCTACACATCCCCAACATTCATCTCATTCCCACCAATCATTTACCTTTCTCACTGCTATCGGTGGCAGATCCACTTTACAGTTCTAGCTGGAATTCCAGAAAACCCCATTCAAAGTCTAGTCCAGTGGTGGTTAACCGAGTTGCCAGGTCCCCCCCCCACACACACACACACACATGGCCATTGGCGGGGAGTTGAGGTAGAGTTGACAGATCCAGATTGGGAAACTCCTGGAGATTTGTGGGGTGGAGCCTGGGGTTGTGAACCTCCAGGAGGCACCTGGAGATCTCCTGCTATTACAATTGTGTTTCCCCATGTTTTGCCTGAGTTTTCAGGAACCTGCTTTATCTCAAACTTGAAAACACGGGCAAAGTGTGGGGGGAGCGAGGCGACCTCTGACAGTCAGAAACAGCATGCATAATCGGAACAAAGACCCGAAGTCATTGGAGGGGTGGCGGCGAATGAAACAGCCATGCATAAAAGACCTAAGGGAAGGACTTTGGGGCCTTTGGGGCCCCTATATGTTATTTTAAAAGCAATAATAATTATTACTACTTCTCCTGAATTTGGGACCCTTTTAATGCCCACCCCAGTACCAGACTACTTCCTCTCTGATTTACTTCTGAGCAGCTGTGATTCTTGTTTGCAAGATGAGTTTGCAGACAGGAAGAATTGTAACAGAGCCCTCTTGATGCTGCAAATATCCCCCTACAATGAGTCTTTTGTGCCTAGCTGGCTCCACCAGGCACTCCTTCCCTGGGACATCAACACACAAGTTTCCCTGAACTTGCTGAGCAAGCAGTTCTATGACCGTACATTCTTCGGGGAGCAATAGAAGCAAAAATTCCCCCTTTCAGTTAAGGTGGCTCTAATCCCAATCCTGCTCCTAAAGCTAGATAACTACATAAACAGGGGAGAGAAAGAAGAGTCAGGTTGAGGATAAGCTTGCAGCAGAGGCTAAAACTTGTTTTCCGTGGGGGAGGGGAGCCCAGGAGCTGTCCACCGTCACACTGGAACGGAAAAAATGTGAAGCACGTTCAGTGGGAAATGGATTTTAAGAAATAAGGAAACGCTCTCGAAAAGATGGAGCATCACTGTGAAGAGGAATGAGAGAGGTTGCATTGTTTTCTCAAAAAGGATCAGGTGTGTGTTTCAGGTACATCATTCATAAATATCACCTAGAGTTTCAAAAATTAAGATTCCACATCTTCATCTTATTAAATGCCACTTTAACAACAGCCACACAACCGTTCCAGAGATTTGGAGGCGGGGACCATGGCTCTAATGTCACAGGCACCACCGACCAATGAGCACCCACAATGGCTGCAGACCCATCTAAGGAATTAGCCTTTGTTCCCTTTGAGGGAGGGGGAATCAGGTTTTTCTAGGTACGTTTTGAAGTGTGCTGGAAAACTGCAGAACCGATGTTCGTTGGCCGGAGAGAAGAAGACAGAAAAGTTGGATCTTGCATTGTGGGCATGATGGCTATCATAAATGCCCACCACCGCCTGCGCACAGCTGTGCGTCTGCTGGAATGGAAGGCAATGAAAGGAACATGCTGCCTTTGTTTGGGCTGTGTGCTGTGCAGCTGAACGGCCGCGGCATTCTTGGGAGCTTCTGTGCTCTTTGGTTTGGCTGTTGGGGACGAGATGGAAAAAATGTTTGCCTGACCAGGCTGAAGAAAAGGAGTCTGTTGTTATGGAAGGAGGAAGAGAAGGATTGCAGGGCCAGAAGATGTTTTGCTCACTCCTATCCAGCTAGCAACACATTAAGTTTATAGGATATACATTAGATTGTCTTGGATTCTTTCCAGCACTACAAATGTATAAAACCTCTATTCTTTTATTCATCTCAGCACCATTGGGAAGTTCATTTGGTCATAGTTTCAGTGTTGATTATGGCGGGGGGCTGTGTGTGTGTTTGTGTGTGTGTATGAGAGGGAGAGAGAGAGAGAGAGAGAGAGAGAGAGAGAGTAGGGGATTATTTGTGTGTTTGGAGACTGCCCAGCATGTCAAAGTTAAGACGCAATATGTAAAATTGTCCTTTAATCAGTCCAACCCTGACGACGAGTCCTGTGGAACATGAAGGCTTGCTTGCACATATCTGCTCTGTTTGGATAACTGAAATAAAGAAATCCCTTTGCCTGTTTTGTATATTCTGTCTTTATAGATTAAAAAAATAGGGAATGTGGAGCTGGGGTGTTTGATGAAAAAGGGCTTCTCTTGTATTATTATGTAATAATATACAACATTATACACACTCACACACTTGGCAGTAAGCAAGAGCACTGAACGTTTGAAAGGACTCTTGGATTTGCACTCCTGTTCATCTAAGGAACGGCTGTGTCTGGCTTAGGTGTGTCCGTGGATACGGGTTGGATCCGACCATATTTTTCTGCTGGTGAAAAAAGTAAGGCTATGCTGAGAATCATGGAAACTACATGTACAAAAGCCATATGAAACGAGGGCTGTAGTGTGGAAGGGAATTAGGAAAGATTAAGTGAAAAAGCTGGCTGGATCCAGTCCTATGTGTTGATCAAAGGTGCCAACCAAGGCTTTCTTTCTGCTGGGGGAAGGGCCATAGATCCAGAGCTGCCATTTTTGTGTCTGTGTGAAAGACGAGGGTGTGGTACGGACACTGCATGTGCTAATGATGTGTGGATGATTTCTTCCATACCATTATGTGCCCATGTTGAAAGCTGTTGCTCTCTGAATATATATTTGTTTAAAATTATAGTAATGGCCGTGGCGCAGAGTGGTAAGCTGCAGTACTGCAGTCCAAGCTCTGCTCACGACCTGAGTTCGATCCCAACGGAAGTCGGTTTCAGGTAGCCGGCTCAAGGTTGACTCAGCCTTCCATCCTTCCGAGGTTGGTCAGATGAGTACCCAGCTTGCTGGGGGTAAAGGGAAGATGACTGGGGAAGGCACTGGCAAACCACCCCATAAACAAACTCTGCCTAGTAAACGTCGGGACGTGACGTCACCCCATGGGTCAGGAATGACCTGGTGCTTGCACGGGGGACCTTTACCTTTTAAATGGTGAATGTATAGGTTGAAGCTGTGTGTGTGCTAAATAGGAAAGCAATTATTTGAGGATACATGTGCCTGTTTGAGAAACATGAGACTGGCAAAAGGGTACATGATCATTGTTGCACCCACAGATAAACAGTTAACCTGGCTGTCAGCAAGACCTGTAAGTCAGCCAGACAGACATATCTATCACCCCTACTGCTGCATGCAGTCTTTCTCTAATTGTATATCAGGGTTTATATGTTGACAGAGGCAGCCTGTTTCTGCACACACATTAAGAACATAAGAAAAGCCCTGCTGGTGTGATTCCAGGGGATCTCCAGGTTATACCTGGAGGCTAGGCAACCCTAACCTTCTCTGTCATCTCCCTGTCTTCCTTTAACAATCCCTTCATGCCTGGTTCATGCAAAGGCCCAGCTGCCTCTCCAGCTGGTTTCCCACTCCACAGGTATTTAAAGAAATGTTTAAGGTTTGCCTTGATGTTTTCAGCAACCTACTTCTCAAATCCTCTTTTTGCATGCCTACTTATCGACTTACGAGCCCTGTGGTGCAGAGTGTTAAGCTGCAGTACTGCAGTCCAAACTCTGCTCACAACCTGAGTTCGATCCCAACGGAAGTCGGTTTCAGGTAGCCGGCTCAAGGTCGACTCAGCCTTCCATTCTTCCGAGGTTGGTAAAATGAGGACCCAGCTTGCTGGGGGTAAAGGGAAGATGACTGGGGAAGGCACTGGCAAACCACCCCGTAAAACAAAGTCTGCCTAGTAAACGTCGGGACGTGACGTCACCCCATGGGTCAGGAATGACCCGGTGCTTGCACAGGGGACCGTTACCTTTTTACTTATCAACTTACATTTCTTTTGCCAGAGCCTGTGGTCCCTTCTGGTCATTTCGTTGGGGCAGACTCACAAGAGGCAGCGTGCAGCTAGGAGAAGCAGCCCTAGGGTTGCCAGGTCCCTCTTCGCCACTTGTGGGAGGTTTTGGGGGCGAAGCCTGAGGAGGGCGGGGTTTGGCGAGGAGAGGGATTTCAGTGTCATAGAGTCCAATTGCCAAAGCGGCCATTTTCTCCAGGGGAACTGGCCTCTATTGGCTGGAGATCAGTTGAAATAGCAGGAGATCTCCAGCTACTACCTCGAGGTTGGCAACCCTACGCAACTCACCCAACTCACCCAAAGGGGAGGTGGTGCCCTGTCCACCCAAAGCCCACACAGCCTGGGAAAGGTGCTGCCCAGCCCACCCGTCCTGGGGGAGGCAGCAACCAGACCACCCAAAGCCTGTATGGTCCATGGAGGTGGCCCCAGCTTGCCCCTGGCCTACATATTATTGCTGTTTGCAAGTAGATATTTTGAAGCTGTGTTATTGAGGGCCTTCTACTAAATAATCTCATTTGTCTGTGCCTTGTGGGCAGCTACCGTGATGGTTCCTGCCATGTCTTGCATTTTTCCTTTATCAAGGAATCTGGTCATCTAAATCCTGTTCTTCCCAGCAGTTCAGGCCATTTATGCACGGGAGGTTTTTGCCTTGGATTTGCCTCTCTCTTAAATACACATTTTCCCCATCCGAATTCTCAGAATTCCAAAATAAGCCTTCATGCAGAGTTTTGAGAATTCAGATGGGGAAAACATGCATTTAGAGAGCGGCAAATCCAAGGCAGCCCTGACATGGATGGCCCAGGCTAGCCTGATCTCGTCAGCTCTCAGAAGCTAAGCAGGGTCAGCCCTGGTTAGTATTTGGATGGGAGACCACCAAGGAAGACCAGGGTGGCTGTGCAGAGGAAGGCACTGGCAAACCACCTGTTAGTCTCTTGCCATGAAAACCCCAAAAAGGGGTCACCATAAGTCAGCTGCGACTTGATGACACTTTACACACACACACAAATCCAAGGTAAAACCTCCCATGCATGTGGTTAGCTCACAGCCTATTCCTAGGAGCTATACCATTAAAGGAATCTGAATCCTGTTCACTGGGGAAAAAAAAGAAAAGAATACAGAAGAGAAGGTTCAACTTTTTTTAATCACTCCATGGTGCAAAATGGAAATCAAAAGGTATATACACTTGGGGAAAAAACTTCTGGAAGTTTTAACTGCCATGGCTTTACCTAAAGAATTTGGAGATTTGTAATTCTGTAATAGCTGGCTAGGAATCTCTGACATGTAGTGATATTGCATTAGTAGCTCCAAACTTCCTATTGTTCAGATGACTGGGAGTCACCTGAGTCAAAATGTTCGAGGGAACCAAAATATTCCAAGCCAATTTTACAAAGATATACAAAAAATGACCACATCAGTCCCTCCCATTCTTCACCCCAATCACTACAATTCTCAAAATGAAAATGTGGAACAAGGCAAAACCCACCATCCTCCGTTCTCATCCAAGCCAACAAAAATGATCGCGGTACTGAGATACAGGAAAATTCTCTTCAGTTACACTGGGATTGACCTATCGGAGAAGGGAGAGGAGAAAAAAATGAAGTTAGCACCAAAGTTCCTTTAATTAAAAATGGAGGGCATTACAGGGTTGCCTGGAACAGACCACGTCAGACTGTACATTGAAAAAAAGAAACAGACTCTGAAAAGGGCTCCTCTATATGCTACCTTGCAAGGCACTATCTCCTGATTCCAGGGATGTTTGAATTGGGGTGATTTTGGGGTGCAGCAAAGCAATCTAATTGGGTGTTGGAAGTGAAGGACTTTGCGCTGTCTCTTAACCTCAGACTCCAGAGGGGGACAAGACTAGTGAGTCAGAGAGATAGAGGGGACAAGACACTGGGGCATCCTTTCTCTACTGCTCTGACCTATACCTTTGATGTGTAGATTGCTACTCTGAAATTTCCTTCCTTCTTGCTTCTTCCTCACCTCCTCTCACACACTGGCACTCTTCTCCATCTTGCCACCATGAAAGAAGGACACATGTCCTGGATCTCCCTCCATCCTAGTTAGTTAGAATAGATAGGCAACTATATTCTACTCTATCCTATCCAGAAATGGATTTCCTAAATGAAATATATTAGTTAAATAGACAAAAGGCTCCTAGCAGTTTGTTCCTGGCACACACAGAGGTTTGGATGAGCTTCTCTGTGCACAACAGCCTTTGTGCACTCTGCTAATTTAACAGGGATTTGGGCATAACAAAGCCCTCATAATCCAACATTGGGGTGATTTTGGGGTGCAGCAGAGCAATCCAATGGGATGTGGGGGACACTCTGTTTTCGAGGGCTTTGCACAAAAAGCAAGTTTCAGGCCAGGCACTAGCTTATAGACCTTTGCAGGGCACTGTCTCTCATAATGAGTGAGGGTGGGCCAAAGCTTATTTTAGGGTGCAGAGCTATTTAAACCATCAATATTTGTGGTTGGAATGGAAAAACAAAGAACCAGGAACTGTAAATACGGAATTGGGAGCTGCCTTCAGCTTTATTAACAACAGAAATCTATAATTATGGGCAATGGAAGGTCAGAAAAAGTTATTCCTAGGCAGATTTGAAAACAACACCTTTTGGAAGCCTTCCCTTCCTTACTTCCACTTGACCCCCATCCATAGAAGAAGAAAAAGGAGGAGTTGGTTTTTATATGCCGACTTTTTATATCACTTAAGGAAGAATCAAACCGGCTTACAATTGCCTTCCCTTCCCCTCCCCACAACAGACACCCTGTGAGAGAGCTCTAAGAGAGCTGTGACCGGCCCAAGGTCACCCAGCTGGCTTCATGTGGAGGAGTGGGGAAACAAGTCCAGTTCACCAGATTAGCCTCCGCCTCTCATGTGGAGGAGTGGGGAATCAAAGCCGGTTCTCCAGATCAGAGTCCACCGCTCCAAACCACCGCTTTTAACCACTACACCAGGCTGGCTACACCATAGTCTTAATTACTGAGCTCCACCATCCCTCCGGTTCCCATCAATTACCCTGTGCAAGCACAGTAGGGGCCATCTTGCTTTTGTACAGTGCTTTGTGTGCTGCAAGCAGTAGATCGACATGATACTGCGGCAGTTGCCGTACAAACCTGAGCAGAGGTTCACTGTTGAGCCAGAATGAGAGGCACCTGGGCGCTGTCATGGCGGCTGCGCTGCATGGGGTTGATCCGCTCACCCGTATGGATGTTGAACATGGGCAAGGTGGAGAGGGGCCGGGGTACGTCCCGGCCCCTGGCCATTTCCCTCAGTTCCTCCGTATTGCCGTGGATCGTGTGGTGATGCACCATCTGGATGCTGAAGACCCCCCCAAAGGAAAGCAGAGAAAAAGCTGCTCAGAAGGAAGGAGGGGAAAAGGCAGCTCTGTGTGTGTGTGTGTGTGTGTGAAGTGCCTTCAAGTCGCAGCTGACTTACGGCGACCCCTTTTGGGGTTTTCATGGCAAGAGACGAACAGAGGTAGTTTGCCAGTGCCTTCCTCTGCACAGCAACCCTGGTCTTCCTTGGTGGTCTCCCATCCAAATACTAACCAGGGCTGACCCGGCTTAGCTTCTGAGATCTGACGAGATCAGGCTCGCCTGGGCCATCCAGGTCAGGGCTTAGGCTGGGTAGGAATCAATAAAAGGAAGATGACCTCGATTGTAGGACAATTCCCCACACACACATACACACACACAAACATGCATGCACAAAAATTATACACTCTTTTCTTAAACAAAGCATATACAAAGGTATAACTTACAAATTTAAAACACACTCTCTTTTTCTTGACAGCACATATGGAAAAAAACTTACCGCACAACGCTAACCGGGGTGGGGGGGAGGGAGAGATAGAAGGGGATAGTTCCATAATGTGGAATAAAAAAGGGCAATTCGATATCACTCGTCTCTTTTCGAAAGCCTGGCATAATTTTTTTTTAAAAGGAAAAGGGTTTAAACAAGAGGCCTCAGATCGATCAAAGACGAAGCCCTGTGGTTATCCTGCGGAAGAGGATTTCGAAGGGGAGGGCAGAAAAACTCCCCGGGGGGTTGTCAGTCTTATACTAGAGGCAGGCACCCGTTGCAAGATTCAGATTTATATGTGCAGGATTTTAAAAAGAAATACTTTCTGTATGGAACAGCAATCTATCGAGAGAATCCCAACCCAGCATCCGAAGCATCCTGACCCAGGCTTACCACCTCATTCTCCATCTGCAAGAACTATCCATCGGTCCTCTATAGCCGCTTTTTCTTCAGTTGATATATTTTTGTTTTTTGCTGAAGACTTTTTTGTACACGTTTGAATGACAGGCACTCAGTCAAATGCCTGAGTTCTGTCTACTGCCCCTCTCCCAAAGGAGCATGATTTGGGGGGGGCCCTTTTGGGGCGGTTGCAGGAAAGGGGTGCAAAGAAAGTTGCACTCCATGGCTGGAGGTCCTTGCAGCTGTTGAAACACTGAACTGGAGCCAACTCAAGTAGGGTTGCCAGCCCCTAGGTGGTGGCTGGAGATCTCCCGCTATTACAACTGATCTCCAGGTGACGTAAATCACTTGGAGAAAATGGCTGCTTTGGAAGGTACACTCTATGGCATTATACCTTGCAAAGTCCCTCCCCTCCACAAACCCCACCCTCCTCAGGCCCCACCTCCAAAATCTACAGGTATTTCCCAACCTGGAGGGTGCCGAGTTGTTTTCTGTTGCTCCAGAAGGTCGGACCAGAACCAACGGGTTGAAATTAAATCAAAAGAGTTTCCGTCTAGACATTAGGAAGAATTTTCTAAGTTAGAGCGGTTCCTCAGTGGAACAGGCTTCCTCAGGAGGTGTTAAGCGCTCCTTCCCTGGAGGTTTTTAAGTAAAGGCTAAATGGCCATCTGTCAGCAATGCTGATTCTGTGAACTTGGGCAGTTTATGGGAGGGAGGGCACCTTGGCCATCTTCTGGGCATGAAGTATGGGTCACTGGGGGTGTGGGGGGGGAGGTAGTTTGGAATTTCCTGCATTGTGCAGGGGGTTGGACAAGATGACCCTGGTGGTCCCTTCCAATTCTATGATTCTATGAAAGTCGCAGAAGGGGGACACTCTTAGGATTTTCTCAACTTTTCCAACTTGAGATGGCCATCTCAGATCCCAATAATCAGCACTCAAAACCAGATGTTTGAAATAAGACAATCACTTTATTATTTTTCTGACACAGAGCTTTGGAAATCTCATGACTCTTTGCAAGTCAGATAGTTAGCTTAGGTTTCCTGGGATTTCTGGCTGCAATCTGTGTCAGGTTGGGTCTTGCTTTTTCTCTTCTTTCAGTTGCTGCTCTTGCAGACTCTCTTTTTCTTGATATATCTCCTCCGCCGCCTCCGCCTCCTCCTCTTCTTCTTCTTCTTTCTCACTACCTTCAACATGAGCTTGCTAATTGCGTAGGAGCCTGTAAGTCCCTGGCCGGTAAGCTTCCTCAACAAACCCCTGGCCAGCAAGGCCCGCAAGACCCTCTTGAAGTAATTCTTCCGCTTCTCGAGGTCATAGCCGGTGGCCGCGATGTTCTTCTTAAGAGCCTGCAGGGATATGCCGGTGCGTTTGTCGGTGGAAGCTACCATCCTGAAGATCATCTTGGAGATGCCACGCTTCGGTAGCAGCAGTTTCCAGAGGAGGAAAGCGTTCACAGTGGTTTTAGCCTTCGACTTGGAGGCGAGCTTTGTCTTGGAGCTGAGGCCCGAGCCCGAACACGATGCCTGAGGGACGTCGGACTTCAACTTCTCTTGTGCTTGTGGGACAAAGGTTTCTGCACAGACGGAATTCAACTTCTCTCCACCGGGACGTTGTGCAGGATTGGGGGAGAGAACGACAGGTGTTCTGCGGCGCAGAGCCATTTTCTGACGGCAAAGCTGCGAGTTGCCACTTCCTCCTCCTAGCCTGAGTTTCAAAAGCTGGAGTCAACCTTGAAATCAAAGGCAAGATGGGCGCTTGATCACAGCAACTTAAGTGGGGGCTTCTTGAGGTAGACAGATCTCCATGTGAGGACAGGATCTTC
Source organism: Euleptes europaea (assembly GCF_029931775.1). NCBI lineage: Eukaryota > Metazoa > Chordata > Lepidosauria > Squamata > Sphaerodactylidae > Euleptes > Euleptes europaea. The sequence continues at coordinate 23,444,627 of NC_079329.1, forward strand.
CTCTGAATCATACAAGCCAAACCAGGTCCGAAGTTCTCAATAGCATTCACCAAGCTTGAAGAAGCGCCCCCGTATTTTAACCCTGACCACTTGCTTATGACCCTTGCTTGTCTTGGCTGCTCTTCGTTTAGTTGCTGAACCCTCCTGAGCTTAAGGAGTTTTGGTCCGATGGTTCTTCTGACGGCCCCTAGGCTGCTTGTCTCACAGCAAGATGTTGGGTGGGGCTCCTCTACCAAGCAGTTATGATCAGGCTGGTCACTTTGCCCCAGGTTTTGAAGGCCCAGGGGGAGGGGCTTGAACCAAAGGTTGCCGTGGGAACAGCTTGGAGGATTATGGGATCACAAAGTGCCCTGTGATGTCTCTGTGTGTATGTGTGTCCTTGTGTGATTGCCTGGGACAGAACAGGCCAATTCAGAACCGATCTTATCAAAAGACAGAATCCGTATGCTTAGGATCTGTTGAGGGCTCATTCACAAGTTACAAAGTATACATGTCCCTGTATGTCCTTGCTTTGACAGACAAGTTTTGGGCGTTTCCCAGTGGGAACTTAATTCCCAGGTGTGTGTGTGAGCTCGCTTCAGATCGGGAATATGGTACCCGGGGAAAAGAGGTATTCTTCCTAAATTTCCTGACCTAAAATGGCCCCAGGGAAGCTGCTATTTGCCTTTTGGGGGAACAGTCACATACTGATGGACTACACATACATTTCCACAATAGGGTGGACAACGGTTTCTTGGGGCCATTTCAGTTGGGATAGGCATTCTGGTGTACAAAGAAGAAGAGAAGAAGACCCTGCAGGGGTGGCAAGATGGCAGCTAGGTAGGATAGTGAGGTCAGCACCTTCTCTACTGTTGAATGTCATTCAGAAGAACATAAGAAAGGCCCTGCTGGATCAGACCAAGGCCCATCAAGTCCAGCAGTTTGTTCACACAGTGGCCAACCAGGTGTCTCTAGGAAGCCACAAACAAGACGACGGCAGCAGCACCATCCTGCCTGTTGTCCACAGCACCTAAGATAATAGGCATGCTCCTCTGATCCTGGAGAGAATAGGTATGCAGCATGACTAGTATCCATTTTAACTAATAGCCATGAATACCCCTTTCCTCCATGAATATGTCCACTCCCCTCATAAAGCCTTCCAAGTTGGCAGCCATCACCACATCCTGGGGCAGGGAGTTCCACAATTTAACTATGCATTGTGTGAAAAATACTTCCTTTTATCTGTTTTGAATCTGTCACCCTCCGGCTTCAACAGATGACCTCGTGTTCTAGTATTATGGGTGAGGAATGTCTTCATATTGCTACTCTCAGGGCAATGGACTGTTCCTTCTCGGAAGCCCTAGACTTTCACACATACTGTATAATGCACTTTCAATCCACTTTCAATGTACTTTAACAACAGTTTGCAAGTGGATTTTGCCATTTCACACAGTAAAATCTGGCTGCAAAGTGCATTAAAAGTGGATTGAAAGTGCATTATTTGGCATGTGTGAAAGCACCCAGAGTCTCTGTCTTGCAACTAGTGATGTAGTTAGGACACTGTCTCTGTCTCTCCTCTTCACTACCAAGTCTGTTAGTTCGTGAATAAAGCTTTTTCTAAACTTAATCAGGCTGTTCACCTTTTCTGTGTTAATTACTCTGCCGACAATTTCAAGTTGGGAAAATGGGACAGTGGGGAAGGCAGCATCCTGCCTGTGTTCCAAAGCACCTAATATAATAGGCATACTCATCTGATCCTGGAGAAAATAGGTATGCATCATGACTAGTATCCATTTTTACTAGTAGCCATGAATACCCCTCTCCTCCATGAACATGTCCACTCCCCTATAAGAACATAGAAAGGCCAGTTATAATAGTGGCCCAGATAACATCAGTAACTGTCCACGGTGCTCCAAAATGGCTGTCCCAGGAGGTGGAGCCAGTCTCAGAATGATTGCAATAGCTTTATTTCAGTCACACACTGAAGATTCGTGTGCCGTGGTGGCAGCGGCTGCCAAAGCAACATTTAAAAAAAAAACATGCACCGCCAATCAAACCTCCAACAGCCATTCAGAAGGCTTGCCAATCAAAAGCCCTACCTGGCCCTGCCTACTTCCTAAAAAAAACTTGGGGGTGCCAAAAAAAGGTGTTGGCACCCTTTTTATTGAATATCTATATTGACATGCTTATCAAACGGTTGTTGAGCTCAGACATTCACGCTCCAAAATTAGCAGAAAAAAATGCTACCAATACTTCTGTACACCGATGATGCTGTGATTCTTTCACAAACTAAGGTAGGACTAAAAAAAAGCCTTTGGGGTTTTGGCAGTGCATTGCTAGGAGGAACAGTTGGTTATTAACTATGCAAAAACTAAAATTATATGTTTTAATAATAGGGTCAAAAACTATGCTTGGGTTATTGATGAGCATCGAATAGAGCAGGTGAAATGTTTTAGATACTATATTTTAGTATAGTGTCCAGATCACGTGAAGTGATCGTATCGCTTTACTCTGCTCTGGTTAGACCTCACCTAGAGTATTGTGTTCAGTTTTGGGCACCACAATTTAAGAAAGATGTAGATAACCTGGAACGTGTCCAGAGGAGGGGAACAAAGATGGTGAGGGGTCTGGAGACCAAGTCCTATGAGGAAAGGTTGAAGTAGCTGGGTATGTTTAGCCTGAAGAAGAGAAGACTGAGAGGGGATATGATCACCATCTTCAAGTACTTGAAGGGCTGTCATATAGAGGAGGGTGGTGGCTGGAGATCTCGCGCTATTACAACTGATCTCCAGGCGACATAGATCACTTGGAGAAAATGGCTGCTTTGGAAGGTACACTCTATGGCATTATACCCTGAAAAGTCCCTCCCCTCCACAAACCCCGCCCTCCTCAGACCCCACCTCCAAAATCTCCAGGTTTTTCCCAACCTGGAGGGTGCCGAGTTGTTTTCTGTTGCTCCAGAAGGTCGGACCAGAACCAACGGGTTGAAACTAAATCAAAAGAGTTTCTGTCTAGACACTAGGAAGAAGTTTCTAACAGTTAGAGCGGTTCCTCAGTGGAACAGGCTTCCTCGGGAGGTGGTAAGCGCTCCTTCCCTGGAGGTTTTTAAGTAGAGGCTAAATGGCCATCTGTCAGCAATGCTGATTCTGTGAACTTGGGCAGTTCATGGGAGGGAGGGCATCTTGGCCATCTTCTGGGCACTGGGGGTGGGGGTGGGGGGAGGTAGTTGTGAATTTCCTGCATTGTGCAGGGAGTTGGACTAGATAATCTTGGTGGTCCCTTCCAACTCTATGATTCTATGATTCTACCTTGGTGTGGTTTTACAACATAACGGAAGGCAAATTGCTCATGTAAGTCATGTAGTTGATGTTGCCCAAAGAAGCTCAAAGGCCAAAAAAGGTGTTGGTGGGGCACCCCAGTTGCCCACGGCAACAAGGTGAGAACCCCTATAGTAGATGATTTAAAGGAGTGAGGAACGGAGAAGGGGAGGGGCTGAAGTGGTAGAAAAGGATTCATAAATAAAAATGACAGTTGCGCATTCCATGCAAGCGTGGGCTGTTCACAGAACAATAAGGGTCGCACATCACTTACTCTGAAGTCTTCATGTCTCTTCGTTGCCTACAATTAAAGGGGAAGAAAAGGGCAGGGTTTAGGTGCCGTTAGACAGACCGTTCGACTGTTGCTTTCGCACACATGCACTCTCGATGCGCTATAGCAGTCCTTTGCAATTGAACGTTGCTGGTTTCACAACCAAAAAAAGTGTGAAAGCAGAGTGTAATGTAGATAACAGGTGTCCATGCTTTCAGATTTTAACTAATCTAGAAATGGGAGATAAGGGGGGGAGAATTACACAGGGGCTTGTACAACTAAGCTCCCCTGTTTTCGCCATGCTGAAGAATCCTAGGAGAAAAGCAACCAAAGGCTGGTGATTCCCAAGTATTTGAAAAAGTCACCGAAAAGTCAGAGATGCAAATTTTATTTATTTAGCGCTTATTTGGTTTTTTATTTAGCACTTCATGAGAGCCAGCGTGGTGTAGAGGTTAAGAGCGGTGGTTTGGAGCAGTGGGCTCTGCTCTGGAGAACCGGGTTCGATTCCTCACTCCCCCACATGAGCAGCAGCTGGGTGACCTTGGGCTAGTCACAGCTCTCTTAGAGCTCTATCAGCCCCACCTACCTCACAGGGTGTCCATTGTGGGGAGGGGAAGGGAAGGTGATTGTCAGCCGGTTTGATTCTTCCTTAAGTGGGAGAGAAAGTCGGCATATAAAAACCAACTCTTCTTCTTTTTAAGCCCGTCTTCCTTCCAAGGAGCTCAGGGTCCCTATATATTGGGTTGAATCCAGCCAAGTTTTCCACTCTAGCTGGTGCGGTTCTCCTCCTTACTAAAGTTCCCCCCCCCACAACGCTTTTTTGTCCATGCAGGCCCCATGATTCCCAGCACAGCCTTTTTGGGTGGTCACAGAGGAACCCCCTCTTCTCCTTTTTGTTCACAGAAAAGCTGGCAAGATCCAACCCATTGTTCTCCCCCTTCCATTTTCTCCTAACAGCAACCCTGTGAGGTAGGCTAGGATGAGTGTGACCAGCTTCCCAATCCACCAACCAAGTTTCATGGCATAGTGGGCATCTGAACCTGGGTCACCCAGATCCCTGCCCGGTGCTCCAACCATGAGACCGCATTGGCTTTTCTTGAAGAACAGTTGCCCCTTGTGCTCGTGCCTAGCACAGACCACTGTTTTACTACCCTCAAATCGACCTTCCCAGAGCAGGTGGAACAACAGTATGAAAAAAGTGGGCTTGTTCTTGGGATGGCCTATTCATCATTCTAGTCCACAATGAACACCTGTTGGAGAAAGGCTGAACAAAATGCAGGCTTCAAGTAGGCCAGAAACACTGCACTCATGTAACTGCACTCCATGGTAAATAAACAGAAGCAAGAACACCTCGGAGAGCAATCATCCGAAGCATTGTTTCCATGCAATGGGTGTGTGTGTGTGTCTCTGTATGTGAGGGCACATAAAGCCAGAGCGGGTATCTTTTGAATTTTCATTACTGGCCTTGTATGCATGGGCTGCTTCAGTCGCAGTCACCCACCGACTACTTCGGGGCTTTGTTTTCATTATGCACGTTTTCTCCAACCTTTAAAAGTCGTCTCGCTTTCCCCCCTGCGTTTTCTGGGTGCTGTTTTAGCCCGAGTTTAAAGTCTGCCTCAATTCCAAATCGAAAGCCAGTCCTGTGCATACTTGTCAATTGGGGGTTTTCTCCCCACACCCATTCTCGCTTCTCCCTCCCACTTCTCTTTCCCTCTCATCTAACCCCTTCCCTTGAAGGTGGAATACTATGAGGCTGCTTATTTGGTCAATTTCATAGTGAGTGTTGATCAGTTTCAGACCTCCGGATGGAACAGAGCCCAGCTGATTTGCTGCCTTCCCTTTATACGGGTCCTCTTTAGGATAACCACAAAAGCCTTTTTTGTTTGTTTGTTTGTTTGTGAATGCAGGGCTGGTGATATAACACTGGAACAGTCACAGACAACCTATGAAGCTGCTTATTTGGTCAGTTTCACAGTGACTGTTGGTCAGTTTCAGACCCCTGTTCAGAGTGATTTGAGAATGCGACTGCAAATATTATGCATTGAAAGAGCAGCATATCCAATGGAAATAACCCGTGCATAAAAGGATTACGTGTGATCTTTCCAAGCTCATTTGGTTGCCACAGAGCTGTGTCATGTCCTATCTTCCCTTCCTAGAGTGATGGGTTTTATTAGTTTTCTGGTTTATTGCCTTTTTCCTGAATGAGATTTGTTTTATTTTGGTTTACTGCTCTCGATGACTTTATTGCTCCCCTGTGGATTCATCAACCCTTCTTGGCTGGTATGGGCTGGAAATGATTCTTTTAAACATCTTTTAATCGACTGGTCTTGTTTCCTGCGGTTCTGTTGGGGGTGGTTTATTGCATTTTAATTATGATGCTTTCCAAAATCTGTAGGCAGCCACCTCAAGAGCATACACTGATAGTGGAATATATGTTTGAACATGACCTTTTTAATCTCGATTTTTGGACCAGAATAAATTATGCAAATGTACACAATTTGCATAATTGATTCCCACCCTGTGATCTGGATTTCCTGGGGGATAAACAGTTTATAACAGATCCTTAATGCCTAGGGTTGCCAACAACCAAGAGAAAAATTGTCCTGCCCCTTTAATGGAGGTTTAATGACCTGGATAGTCCAGGCTCGACTGATGTCATCAGATCTCAGATGCTAAGCAGGGTCGACCCTGACAAGTATTTGGAGGGGAGACCTCCAAGGAATACCAGGGTCATGACATGGAGACAGGCAATGGCAAACCACCTCTGAATGTCTCTTGCCTTGAAAACCCCGCCAGGAGTGACCATGGTCTTTTATGCATGACTGTTTCCTTCGCCGTCAACCCTCCAATGACTGTGGGTCTTTGGATTATGCATGCCGTTTCCCACTGTCAGAGGTCACCTCTCTCTCCCCCTGTGTTTCCCCGCATTTTGCTCGTGTTTTCAAATTCGAGATAAAACAAGTCCCTCAAAATGTGGGGAAAATGCGGGGAAACACAGGGGGAGAGAGAGGTGACCTCTGACAGTGGGAAATGGCATGCATAATCCAAACAAAGACCTGAAGTAATCGGATGGGTGATGGTGAGTGAAACAGCCATGTATAAAACACCCATAAGTCAGATGTGACTTTACAGCATAAAAAATAATAAATGGGTAGAAACAGGCAGGTAAAGCTTTTCACGGCATTGGGTAAATAACTTCACCGGGTAAATAACATCCCATTTTCTCTAGGTTTGTGGCAACCCTATTAAATTGCTCTTTAAATTCTTAGTCCGGTCCTCTTCAGGTTTCATTTTGCGCTGGCAATTATGCCTTTATACAAAATATTCACATATAAATCGCAGCTCTTGCTGTGACTATAATCCTCAACAAGGGCTCAGGTCTTGCCAATCTGCCAATACCATATCCCTTCTGCACAGCCGCAGTCTACATACATAAGCCACATTCCAAAATAATGGCATCTTTGTGCATTTCGTATCATGATGCTATACGAATAACCAAGTTCTATCCATGAGCCGTTCATGATGCTTTACAGAATTTGATAACTGACAACTACCAAAATCTTTGCCCCCAAGGAATTTGTAGTATAAATTTGGACAGTGGGGAAGACAACAAAGGAAGGGGGGGAGGCGGGGGGGACTGGAACAACCTAAGAAAAATATGAGGAGGAGGAGGAGAAGAAGAGTTGGTTTTTATATGCTGACTTTCTCTATTACTTAAGGAAGAATCAAACCAGCTTACAATCACCTTCCCTTCCCCTCCCCACAACAGACACCCTGTAAGGTAGGTGGGGCTGAGAGAGCTCTAAAGAGCTGTGACTAGCCCAAGGTCACCCAGCTGGCTTCGTGTGTAGGAGTGGGGAAACAAATCCAGTTCATCAGATTAGCCTCCACCACTCATGTGGAGGAGTGGGGAATCAAACCCTGTTCTCCAGATCAGACTCCACCACTCCATACCACCGCTCTTAACCACTACACCATGCTGGCTCTCTGAGTAGATGCAGTTTCTGGTACTTGGGATTGAATGCAATTGGGGATCACATTTGGGGGAGGGGAGAATTAAGAAAGGCTACACTTACAAGGTATGCCCTGACCTGGATGGCCCATGCTAGCCTGTTCTCCTCAGATCTCAGAAGCTAAGCAGGGTCAAAATATTGTCGAAGGCTTTCACGGTCAGAGTTCATTGGTTCTTGTAGGTTATCCGGGCTGTGTAACCGTGGTCTTGGAATTTTCTTTCCTGACGTTTCGCCAGCAACTGTGGCAGGCATCTTCAGAGTAGTAACACTGAAGGACACTGTCCTTCAGTGTTACTACTCTGAAGATGCCTGCCACAGTTGCTGGCGAAACGTCAGGAAAGAAAATTCCAAGACCACGGTTACACAGCCCGGATAACCTACAAGAACTAAGCAGGGTCGTTCCTGGTTAGTACTTGGATGGGAAACAACCAAAGAATACCAGGGTCATTATGCAGAGGAAGACAATGGCAAACCACCTCTGTTAATCTCTGGACTTGAAAACCCTACAGGGTTGTCATATGTCGGCTGCAACATGACAGCACTTTACACACATATGTAGGACATTGATTTCCAAATCCAGAAAGTAACAGATGAATGCCCAGAGAGAAGATTTAATGGGATGAAGAAGTAGGACTATGGACGTGTCTTCAGACAGTGGTGTACACCATCTATTTCAGAGTTTTGGTTAAGTGTTGCCAGTAGTGTTCTGCTCACTACAAAGTGAAGGACAACTCCTGCTCTTGAAAGTACAGCTGACAACTCTGGGATATCATAGAATCATAGAGTTGGAAGGGACCACCAGGGTCATCTAGTTCAACCCCCTGCACAATGCAGGAAATTCACAACTACCCCCCCCCCACACACACACACACACGACATCACTGAATAAGACCTTACTTGTGGGGAAAAGAGAGGGGAAGTGTGAATAGAGTACCAACTATCCTGAGTAACCCCTACATAATGATGATCTTTGCTGGCATAAATACCCCTGGCTCACATAATTTTCTTGGGGTTTTTTTAAAATGTGGAGAATACATGAGAATTCTTTGTGGATTGTCTACCTGTCTCTACTAGAACTCACATATCTTACACGCATTCTGCTCCAACCCTAGGTAAATGCCCAACTTACACGCCTTCCCGCCGGCAGCACATGATGTAGGCCAGAATGAGACAGAGGAGAAGGCCCAAAATAAGAGGGAGAAGAAAGGTGAGCAAGAAGTCGTAGAAGAACACCCTATCGGGGGCATCGTCCGGAGGATTGAATTCTGGGCCAGGCTCGAGCACCCCGTCACCGTAGATGGGCACCATCTCTGTGGAGTTTACATCTGTGAGGTCTATCTAAAGGATGCAGAAATGAGAAGGACAGGAAATCAGGATTTCCTCATCTTGGTATGGCTACCCAAATATTCCTACATGCCATCCCCTCTATGTCCCATGCATCCCCACCTCTCACCAGGGTAAGATTGCACCAATCCACTTTGAATCTGGGGCTGAAGCTGTCGTAGCAGGTAATGACTGGCTGTTGCTCCAACTTACACCAGTAACGGTTTTCGAGGGACTTGGCTTCTGTCAAGCACTTGGTGAACGGATCCTTGGAACCCACCTTGATGTAAACGCTGAGAGGTGGAGGAGGAAAGGAAACCAACAGAGGAAAAGGAAGAAAGACTAATCCTGTAGAATCATGGAGTCAGTAAGCAACTCAAATGTCTTCCGGTCCAATACACACATGGTAGCGAGGCAAAATACTTGTTAGGGAACAGTGAGCTAGAACTTGGCCCTCCAAATACATGGAATTCCATAACTGGTATTCTAAACATGCTGTTTAAAGGTAAAGGTCCCCTGTGCCAGCACCAGGTCATTCCTGACCCATGGGATGATGTCACATCCCAACGTTTACTAGGCAGACTTTTGTTTTACGGGGTGGTTTGCCATTGCCTTCCCCAGTCATCTTCCCTTTACCCCCAGCAAACTGGGTACTAATTTTACTGACCTCGGAAGGATGGAAGTCAACCTTGAGCCGGCTACCTGAAACCAACTTCCATTGGGATCGAACTCAAGTCGTGAGCAGAGCTTGGACTGCTGTACTGCAGCTGACCACTCTGAGACACACGGCTTCTAACATGCTGTTTACCCCTAACAAAACCAACTGTAGAAAGAGAGGGTGGGATCCAACCAGCTTTTCCATAGGTGAAAAAGGGAGGGGTCCATTTGACAGAAGAAGAAGAAGAGTTGGTTTTTATATGCCAACTTTCTCTACAACTTAAGGGAGAATCAAACCGGCTTACAATCACCTTCCCTTCCCCTCCCCACAACAGACACCCTGTGAGGTAGGTGGGGCTGAGAGAGTGTTCCTACCCCAACAGAGGAAGGACCATCCCTTCCTACCTGCCCCCATGCACCAACTACAGTTCTCAGGAGACACCTGCTTCACATAGCCTGCCTGGCATTGACCAGAGCATGGGCATTTTCTGCCATAGCCCCCACCCTATGGATCAGGCTCTTTGAGTAGGTGGGATGCCGTCTCCGGAATTTTTAAAGAAGGCGCTCCAAAGCTATTTAATGGAGTGTAGACTGTGGGGTTGGGGGTACTGTATCATTTATGTTCTCAGTTTGGACTTCTAAGCCACCTTAATCCAAAAAGGAAAGAGTATAAATCTTTTAATTACATAAGAACATAAGAACAAAAGAAAGGCCAGGCTGGATCAAACCAAAGTCCATCAAGTCCAGCAGTCTGTTCACACAGTGGCCAACCAGGTGCCTGCTATTACAACTGATCTCCAGCCGATAGAGATCAGTTCACCTGGAGAAAATGGCCGCTTTGGCAATTAGACTCTATGGCATTGAAGCCTCTCCCCTCCCCAAACCCCACCCTCCTCAGGCTCTACCCAAAAAATCTCCAAGTATTGCCCAACCCAGAGCTGGAAACCCTATTTATACACCTTCACATTGCCATGTGAATGCTATTGGGTGAAGTCACCTTGTACATTTTGTTTTCACATTCAAAATGGTGTAACATATACTGAACTGGAACGGAATCCAGGGATAATGAGTGAGGGAGCCATCGTAGAAACATGGTCCTTGACAGTTGTCAGAATCATTTCCATGCTTCACAAGAGGCTCCGTTTCCTTACCCTTCCTTCCTGTTCTCAATCGGCAAAGGCACACGGCCTCCCCGGTCCAAGGCTGAGGAGATATTGACCATCACCAAGCCTTCTTGTTCCCACATGCTGTCCACGGCTTGCTGGAAAAGTTCGTGGACCTCTGTCGGTAGCACTTCCTCGACGTTCCAGTTCTTCACAAAGAAGTCCGCTTGATACGGCATCTCTCCGTCTGCAGAGAAGGGGGGGCAGGAAAGGGGTCATGGCGGGGACCATGCTAGGTCTCAAGGTTAGTGGCACTGGGTTCAGTTTGTGTATCTTCAACCAGGCCATTGTATCCCCAAACCAGGGTTACGCCCTTAACCCGAGAAAAGAGAAAGTGGGAACATACAGGCCCTCGATGCTGTCTGCCAATATGTGTGTCAATGTGACAATCAACTCAGGCAGGCTTGCTCATAGTAACCAAGCCATGCCTTTGTCTTATTTATTTTATTTTATTTTGGTACGCTGCCTCTCCAGACTCCAGTTCAGGCCAGCTTGATTGGTAGGGCTGCAGTGTCAACCTCCAAGTGGTGGCTGGAGATCTCCCGCTATTACAAGTGATCCCCAGGTGACAGAGATCCGTTCCCTTGGAGAAAATGGCCGCTTTGGCAATTGGACCCTATGGCATTGAAGCCCCTCCCCTCTCCAAACTCCGCCCTCCTCAGGCTCCGCCCCCAAAATCTCCAGGGATTTCCCAATCTGGAGCTGGCAACCCTACTGATTGGACTGTTCGGGAGAAGCAGCTCCCTCAAAAAGGGGCACTGCAGAAATCCCTGTGGTTGAAGGCAGTGGTAGGCTGCTAAATGAGGTAAGACATGTAATGGGTGGGGAGCCCCAGGTGTCGCCTACTACAAAAAATGTCAGCATAATTAGGATCCTCTCACTGCATCTGAGGAAGTGGATTCTAATCCAGGAAAGCGGATGCCGGAGTAATCTACACTCATCTTTAAGGAGTAGGGCATTCCAGTGACCAAAGTTGGGGGGCGGGGACAAGATCTTTGGCACAGTGCCAATGCGCAACATCACTTCTGGTACAAAACCTGAAGTGACTGCTGCAAGAATTTTAATAGCTAAAGTTTGGAAGCAAGTGAATAAACCTTCAATTTGGGACTGGAGAAATTATGGATGTATATGAGGATGGCCAAATTAACCGAATTCCTACATGGAAAAGATATGGAAGAATTTAAAAAAACTTGGGCAAAGGCCATCACATATTGGGATAAACTGGCAAAAATGGATTTTACTACTTTAATTAGTGAGTTATAGAAACTAGTCTTAATATCTTTATATTTTATTGTTAATAGATATTTTTAAAACTGTTAAGACACTTCTTCAGAAGTCGGTTGACGGGTCACATTTTTAAGGTGGGTGGAGGGGCAAAGGGGTATCTTTTTGGTCTTTATAACTTTGTAACTATGAATGTATTAATAAGTATATACAGATTTTGTATTTTGTATTTTCTTTTGTTATTTTTTTATATTATTTTTATTGTATCTTTTTGTTTTTTGTTTTATGTTATAAAAATTAATAAAAAATTATTTAAAAAAACAGAAGTGACGTTAGTGCTTTGGGGAGACACTCTAGGATTCCGCCAAAACTCTGTGGGAGTCCTGGCCTCTCGATTAAGGAGCCACACACCTCCTGTTTGTTTGTTGTGGCTGCCGTGTGTTGAGACGGCTACCCCTCTGGAATTAAAACCAGCAAAGAAACCCATGAAAGGTTTACCTGGAGATGGGACAATACTTATAACCATGGTTTGTCTCACAGTCTCATAGGTGTACCTATTATATGCCGTCACCTGTCGTAGAAAAAAGGAGAAAGAGATTTGGTTGCTTCCGTCCCTGTCTCAAGGAAGAAACAAAATGGCTGCTGGTCATGCCAAGGAAAAGCGCCGGGAGCGCAGAAATGCAGACTGCCGCAGGCTGACCGCTATCCCTAAAGGATGTGGTTCTTCAAATCTGGCACTGAGGTGTCTGGCGACAGCCAATCTGAACAGCAGGGTCTCAAATCTCATAAAGGACTCAAATGAGGGCTCCAACGTGTGCTTGTCGAAACGAGTCACCCGCACTACAAAAAAGTATACATTGCAACAGTTGCCGCCACAACACAGAAGTGTCTTTGCTGGGTATAAGTTGCAAGTACATCGGAATATTTAGGCAAAGTTTAACTTCATGCTTTAGAACAGGGCTTCTTAAAAATTTTCCATTCGCGACCCCTATCCGCCCGAGAAAGTTTTAAGCGACCCCGGATATATAGGTATATAAAATAGGTATACAAATCAAACATTTACTGATAATAAATCATAAAGAAATTTATTTTAAAACAATTATTTGGTATACATATATTTTTTTTAAAAAGGTAAAGGTCTCCTGTGCAAGCACCGGGTCATTCCTGACCCATGGGGTGACGTCACATCCCGACGTTTACTAGGCAGACTTTGTTTGTGGGGTGGTTTGCCAGTGCCTTCCCCAGTCATCTTCCCTGTACCCCCAGCAAGCTGGGTCCTCATTTTACCAACCTCGGAAGGATGGAAGGCTGAGTCAACCTTGAGCCGGCTACCTGAAACTGACTTCCGTCGGGATCGAACTCAGGTCGTGAGCAGAGCTTGGACTGGAGTACTGTAGCTTACCACTCTGCATTACAGGGCTCCATTGATTAAAGACACCTTTTATTAAAGAAACCTTTTACTGTTGCCAAATTTTTCACGACCCCACATTCAGTTACGCGACCCCATATGGTGTCGCGACCCACAGTTTAAGAAGCTTTGCTTTAAAACTAAAAAAAAAAGTCCTGGCTTTCCTCCTCATTGGAACAGGAGCTACTTCAGAGGACCCCAGAACGCATCACCTTTGGGTCTATCCGTTCAGAAATAGTTGCCCCCATCATAGGAGGATGCTGGGCTTTGGACCTCCCAACCTTTGCTTACTACCCTCATGGCAGCCTGCTACCTTTTCTCAAGGTTTCAGAAGTGCTCACAGTTTTTCTGCCCAGAAAGGAATGGGGGTTGTTGTTGTTCTTGTTTTAAACACACCTCAATTGTCTGTGTGCCAACTTCTTTGTCTGTGGCGGACCCATAGAGATAGCCCGTCTGGAAAGGAGTGCGTTGGGTGTAGCGTAGCCACTTGGGCAAGTCCGGATGATCCAGCAGGTTGGCGTGGAAGGTGACGGGGGGATCAGCCGTCGGCTCTGTAAGATTTCAGACTCAGAACAAACATTGTGATTTTGTGAGCAAAGAAAAAGCCATTGTGGTGTGTTGGGTAGAGTGTGGGACTAGGACTGAGGAAGCCTGGGTCCGAACCCCCACTTGCCATGAAACTGACCTTTGGCCAGTCAAATTCAAATTTATTAATGCGGTCGACTGACCGATCACGTGCCAACACATCAAAAGTTCCAGACACAATCGTTTTGCACTGCAGAATCACAGACTGCCCGTACCTATAAAGGTGTAAAGTCAATAAAAGCAACCCCTGGTTAAAATTATCATCTTAAAATTGTAAAACATTCTAATGACCATTCTCTAATAAAGTTCTGCATATTTTAATAGCAACAGCGCAGAACTTGGCAGTGTGGAGAGTAAGCGGAGGGTCGTCTCCTAATAGGAGCTGCTTTGCCAAAAGCTCAACTGACTCATCAGGGAATTTACCAGGCAGAGGGGAAATAAGCTTTGATCTGACTTCGTGGTAGAATGGGCAACATATCAGTGCATGTTTGACGGTTTCAGTGTTCCCTGACCTTTTGCCAATCATTTTCTCTCATTTTTTGTAATAAATTATATTTTCAAAAGAATAAAGGAATGAACATAAAAGAAAAAGGGATAAAAGGGATAAGGGGGGAATAGGGGATTACAACGTTTCAAACATCTTATACCTACTGTTCAATTATACACACATATATATATATACATACACACTGTTGTCCCAATTATGTCCCAATTTAATCTCTAACATTCTAAAATATAATATATTTATTACATTTTCTCTCAACCTACCCTACCTCACAGGAGTGAGGATAAAACAGAGGAAGGTAGAACTGTGTGTGGTGCCCTTGCAGGAAGGATGGGATAAAAATGTACTGAATAAGCAAGTCTTATTACAGGGGTGGGGAACCTTTTTTCCGCCAAGGGCCATTTGGTTATTTATAACCTCATTTGTGGGCCATACAAAATTATCAACTTAAAAATTAACCGACCAAGCCCCAAGCAAGCAGCTGCCCCGGATGACCCCCCCGGGGGGGGGGGGCACGGGCAAGCAGGCAGGCATCCAACCGGTGACATACTCACCCACCTGGTAGCACAGGATGGGCGAGTGCGGATCGCCAGTCTTAGATCCTTCAGAGGTAGAGATCTGTCAGGACCCACGGAGGGCCAGACCAAATGGTTTAGCGGAGCTTAAACGGCCCCCGGGCCTGATGTTCCCCATCCCTGTCTTATAATATTCACACCACAGAATCTGATCCTCAAAAGGCCAGTATGTATGCAGGCTCTCTCTGCAAAACCAAGGTGAAGAATGGAATCTGTGTATGAATCCTATGAGGAGCTGCTTGGATTTGATAGGCAGAATGACAAGTTTTGTTCCACTATTTATTTATTTTACCAGATTTACATCCCTCCTTTCTGCCCCCTCCCAAGGGCCACCAAGGCTGCTTGGTTTTTCTGACCATCTGTTACTCTCTGAGGGAGGAACGGGGTGGGGGGAGATCCAGATGGTGGCTCTGGTGTTGGGGAGGAGAGTTAACTCTTTCTTCCTTTGCTGTTTTCCTGATTTAAACCTGCCCTCCTCCCAGATTGCCCTGCAGAGGGAACCATACAAGAATTATACAGGGTTGGACTGAGAGACAGATAGTAAAACTGAAACAGATAGCTTAGTTCCAAGAAGACAGCTAAGAAATTAATTATGCACAGCGATGGCTGCATGGATATATGGCTGCTTTATGAAGAGAGACCAGGTTATTGTTTTAGGATTTATGGATGTGGAGTTTAATGGATGGATGGATGGATGGATGGATGGATGGATGGATGGATGGATGGATGGATGGATGGACGGGTGGGTGGATGAGTAGGCTTGCCAACCTCCAGGTAGCAGCTGGAGATCTCCTGCTATTACAACTGATCTCCAGCCAATAGATCAGTTCACCTGGAGAGGATGGCCGCTTTGGCAATTGGACTCCATGGCATTGGAGTCCCTCCCCTCCCCAAACTGCGCCCTCCTCAGGCTCCACCCCAAAAACCTCCCACTGGTGCCGAAGAGGGACCTGGCAACCCTACAGATGAGAGCTATTCCAGAGAGTCTGGGGTCAGTCTGTGCCTAGACAAAGGGAGAGTAGCCTGCTCATTGGGGCCTAAGTTGTTTTAGACTGTGTGTTTAATGTTTTGCATACAATGTTTTGCTTTATTAAATCATTTTGATTATTTTAAATTATTGTTACCTTCCTTGGGTCGCAGGATGCCTGGGAGAAAGGCGGGTTACAGAGGTATTTAAATAAACAAACACAATATTTTTTTTTAAAAAAAAAAAACACGGCAAATCCCTTACCCTGATGGTCAGTGAAGTAGTCCTGAAAGCCATCTCTTTCCAGTTCGTGGATGAAGATTTCCCCAACCACCGCACGCAGCTGCAGGATGGGTAGACTGGCAGCCAGGATCCCACTGAACAAAACCACTGGCAGGATATAAAGAGGACCTGGACTTAGACACCTGAACCCTGATTCCACTGCACTGAGAAGAAACTCTCTCTTCTACCCCTCATCTCTAGCATCCCGCAAGCTTCTTTTCCCACTCAGCCCGACCAAGTTTTACTTATTTATTTATCTATTGGATTAATTCATATTCCACCATCCTCTCCTAAAGGGGACCCAAAGCAGCTTACATCATTCTCATCTCCTCTGTTTTATCCTCATAACAACCCTGTGAGGTAGGTTAGGCTGAGAGACAGAGTATGACGGGCCAAAGGTCACCCAGCGAGTTTCCATGACACTAGTGGGGATTCGAACCTGGGTTTCCTAGAGATGAGTCTATCGCTCTTAACCACTACACTGCATCGGTTACAGCACATGGTTTCCTGGGGCAAGGCAAGACACATTGGAGATCGGTTATTCTAGAGCAGGTTTCTCCAACGGATAGCTTGTGAGCTACCGGTAACTTGCCAGGCACTGCGTGGTAGTTCAGGCATCCCCTAGGAGACCCAGCAAAAGATTTGCTCTAGGCCAGGAGTGTCAGACATAAGGCCTGTGGTCCAGATTCGGCCCCTTGAGCCCTCTTATCTGGCCCGCAAGCCAGCCACCCCCTCCTCCGGCCCTTGTAAGAACTGAGTTAAACCCCCCTGCTCTAGGCTTTTTAAAATTAATTAAAAAAAACTTTTTAAAAATACACTTTTATTTATAAGATTTTCCTCTGTGCTGCTGAACTGATGGCTTCATTTCCGGCGCTCTTCCTATAGCCCTATTTCTAGGACAGAATAAAAGTTGATAATGAGGGGGAGAGTAGTTTGAGATACTTTTCCATTACACAGAAGTAGGTCTCGTTAAAGAAAAAATTGGCGACCCCTAATCCAGAGAAGCGGCCAAGCCCAAATGGATGGAGAACAGAAAAAACTTTATTCCTAAAATCAGTTATGAACTGAAATGCTAACTCACACAGTACCAACTATAGTCATAACAATAAGGTAATAGTTAAAGATAGTCATTAAAGAGACCTCTTTCCCAGACATGCCAGCACCCAGTGTAGGATACTGTAGGATTAAGATCTGGGAGACCCCAGTTCAAATCCCCACTGGGCAGTGAAGATTACTGGGTGATCTTGGGCTAGTCACACCCTCTCAGCCTCACCTACTTTACAGGTGTGTTGTGAGGATAAAATGGGGAAGCAAGAAGACCATGAATGCTGACCTGAGCACCTTAAAGGAAGGAAGGGATAAAAATAAATTAGACAGATAGAATCCCACTCATGAAGCTTCCTGAGTCTTTAACTAGTCCTGGAATAAGAATCCGTCTGAGGTTCACATTCATACATGAATTTGTAAACCAAGCAGCAGCTGGAGGGAATGCAGTAGTTTACAGTACAGCATGATATAAAGCAGAGGTTCCCAAACTATTTGAGTCATGGAGCACTATTCAGTAGAGAAATTCATCACGGAGCACTAATTTTCACCTAGCGCCTATATACTAAACCAAATGACAGTAGTATTTTTCTTTCTAATCTCTTCACAGAGCATTAGGAGATGTTCCACGGAGCACCAAGTGCTCCACGGAGCACCATTTGGGAACCTCTGATTTAGAGTGTTGAATTAAGATCTGGGAAACTCAGGTCTGAATCCTCACTCTGATTACTCTCAGCTTAACCTACTCCGCAGGGTTGTTCTCAGGTTTGCCAGGTTCCCACTGCAGGCTTGCCAATCCCCCCTGCCCCTGTGGGGTTGGATGATGACTTGCCCCCCAGCTCCTGTTTCCCACTGATGATTCTGCAGGGTGGGAGAAAAATAATGAAAAAAGCCATTGGCAACAGTGTGACGTCACTTCCAGGGAAAATGCTAAAATTACAAATATATAAATTTTAATAAGGTGCACAATCAAGTTAAAAACATAAGGCCTCTAGCATAGGCAAGACTTACACATTCAATATATAAAAACATAAACACCTGCGATGTACAATCTTACATTGACCAAAGTAGGATCCAAAAAGGACCAAACGCGTTTCGCCCTAGAAGGCCTTCCTCAGCGGTCAGTCATAGAGTTATAATTTAGCACACATCCTAATAATATAATTGTGTCATACTGAACAGTAAAAAAAATGTATAAAAGCCCTTCTAGTATAGTGAAGCTCCCTGTAAGTTTATTTATTCCTTATATACTAGAACATGGCTTCCATGTCTCACCTTCTTTTACATGCCGGGCTCTTGAGGATGTGTATACATCAAGCAGTGTATTAGTTCAAATGGCAAACCCAACAGTGGCACCAGTCCTCTCTAGGAATTGCTGGAAACTCTGTTGGTTTACCATAGAGTTTCCGGGGATTCCTAGAGAGGCGTGACATCAATTCTGGGCTTTCCCTGAAAATGCCATCACGCCTTCACTGATGGCACCCCTCCTTGTCCCTGTCTCCCAACTGGCAACCCTAGGAGGAGAATATGATGTAGTACGCCACTTGGGGTCACCTCTGGATATAAAGGGCAGCCTTCCATCCTTCCGAGGTGGGTAAAATGAGTACCCAGCTTGCTGGGGGTAAAGGGAAGAAAACTGGGGAAGGCACTGGCAAACCACCCCGTAAACAAAGTCTGCCTAGTAAACGTTGGGATGTGACGTCACCCCATGGGTCAGGAATGACCCAATGCTTGCACAGGAGACCTTTACCTTTAGAAATCTAAAAATAAATACATAAATACGTAAAATAAATATAAATCTCACAATAGAAACAGGCCGTTAAAAGATCATAAATCGAGGCAACCTATTTGTGAAGGGAAGGAAGCTGAAGTTCAGCTCAATTTGTTTCCTCCCCCACCTTTAAAGCTCCAGATTTACCAAGGCAACCTGTTTTGCTTTATCTGCTTCTTTGCTTTCGAAAGGATCCCAAACGGTGTTACAGCCGTCTTCTCACCCTGGCTTGTTACATTTCAAAAAGTAGCACTTCCCACCCCCCTCTTTGCTTTTACTGCCTTCTCCCTGGAGGGAATTTGTCACACTTGCCTGGCACCATCAAGGCCTGTTTGTAATTTAATTAAGAAACGCCTCTGCCTGCTGCTTTGTCTTCAAACGGCTGCCCCATGAAGCTCAACACCTCCCAGCCAAACAATGCAACCGCCTAACGTCTAGCCTGCCTCCTCAAACAGACATCTGTCTCTATAAAGACAGAGAGCTACTTTCCACTGCCTGGTTACGTCAATCTTCCACTGGTGTTTGCTGCAGAAAACGCAGCAAATATGAGGCGGGAACATAAGAAAACCCCTGCTGGATCAAACCAAGGCCCATCAAGTCCAGCGGTCTGTTCACACAGTGGCCAACTGGATGCCTCCAGGAAGCCTACAAGCAAGACGATTGCAGCAGCAGCATCCTGCCTGTGTTCCATAGCACATACCGGTAATATAATAGGCATGCTCCTCTGATACTGGTAGGGTTGCCAACTGCAAGATAGTAGCAGGAGATCTCCTACTAATTCAACTGATCTCCAGCCAATAGAGATCAGTTCACCTGGAGAAAAATTGCCGCTTTGGCAATTGAACTCTATGGCGTTGAAGTCCCTCTCCTCCCCAAACCCCGCCCTCCTCAGGCTCTGCCCCAAAAATCTCCCACCCGTGGCAGAGGGACCTGGCAACCCTAGATACTGGAGAGAATAGGTATGCATCATGACTAGGAAGAAGAGATGAAGAGTCCCATGTTACTTAAAATCTTGCTTACAGAATTAATTACCTAGTAATTAAATGAACAACCTAACAAGTTAAATAACGCAACCTAACAGAGTGTTCTTCAATCTTTTCAGGCCCAAGACCCAAAAATATCAGAGCCACTGAGCTGCGAGCATCTGACAGGGAGTCATGGTACATCAAAATCATGTGACGGGAAGAGGAGGAACGCGAGTTATGACCTCACTGGTGCCAAGGCCAGGACTATGAGCTGTAAATGCAAGACAAGTGTCAGGAGCTCCACCATACAAGCCAAGGGTGAGAGACCTGGAGGCATCGTCTCCACCACTCAGTGACATCTTACTGTCGTGCTGCACCTCTCAACAGCTACATAAAAAGAGGCAGGACGCATGCAGCACACTTGCAATTTACATAGCAGGCTCTTCTGAGAAGCAGCCAGGAAAAAAAAAATTAACAGTTGATTAATTAACACAAGCTCACAAAAATGGCAGGTGGCAGTAGGGTTGCCAACCTCCAGGTGGTACAAAAAAGTGCAATTGACTATGCCGTCCATTTGGTGTGACTGACGCTGGATTCTCCACTTCATGGATGTGCATTTCGCACCAGTTTATGATTTTGAGTGGCAGACCACGACCAGGACCGAAGAAACCTCCGTGAAAAGGGACTTTTACTGGAACCCCTTCTCTTCGTTAGTTGGTCTCACTATGATTTTTTTCTACGTGCTTCTGCTTCCAATTCAGGATGTTTATATAGCGCTGAAACCTATTGGGTCACCGTTTGTACGCTTATGGACGTTGTCAGTGTCAATTGCAGTTTGCAAAGTTGTTTGCCATAATTTGTGTATGCTTGTGTGTTATTTGTTGTAGCCTTGCACAATAGCAAGTGTGATTTTCTAAGAGCACATATGTTGCATGATTATGACAAAATCAATATACACAATCGTGGTTTAGTTATAGAATCAGAATCAGATAACCTGATTCGAAGAGACATCTTATCCAGCTGTCCGTATATATATTGGGAAGGTACATTCCTTTGTCTTCTGAATGAAGCTACACGCACATGGAGGAATTTAAAGCTTGAAAGAAATCTCTATGAAATGGGAATTTCACTGGAAGCCCATTGCGCTATATTCTCGTCCTGTGCTTTTTTTTCTATATATGGACTTTCAGGATTTGTGAGCATTTTTACACCTTTTATACTCATTAACACCTCGAGTTTCTATTTATTGTAAAGTTTGGACTTGTGTCCTCTTGTTCTTCGCAACTGCGGTTGTCGCTTTGAGGTTTTCCTCACAATGTACTTATTATCAGCATTTCTACTGTGAATATTATTTATTTGCCTATTGGGGCTTGTTTGTACTGGTGCTTTGCTTTGATTTCTAACCGCCTGGAGGTTGGCAACCCTACCAATCAAGCTGGCCTGAACTGATGTCTGGAGAGGCAGCATACCAAAATAAATGTAAATGCAAATGTAGGCAGATTCAGTCAACTGACTCAAACTGATAGGGGGGAGATTCTTTTAATCAGGTGACCGTCTTGGTTACCTTACCTGCAGTTCCCTGTGCGGCTGGGCCCTCTTTTCCCTCTTGCCCTGACTCAGGATTCTGTGTAATTCAAAAGCCTGCATGCATTACACCAACAGCTATTACCCTACCTATTGCCGTAATCTCCAGTCCGCTGGAACAAACACGGCAACAGCTGACTCCACTCCAAGCAACAAACAAAAGGGAGGGCGGCCTCACGCTAAAATTAGAACGTGTCAGAGAGAGACGGGAAGAGATGAGGCTGCCTTTTCGATTCCCAGGAATCTCACCCTTGACTTGCTCAGAATGGTGCCAACGTAAATAAAGAGAGTGAGCATAAGAGCAGAGGGTCACTCCTCCCCTGAGTGGGGCAGTTTATAAAAGAATAAGTTAGAACTAACTTTAATAAGTTAGAGCTAACTTTGCACACACCAGATTTCGACCTCCCTCCCCCTTGCTTCTCTGGGTCTTGAAATCCCCCTTCTGCAACAGGGCCATCTTAACAGCATTATGGGCCCCTGGGCAAACCAGTGTGCTGGGGCCCCTGCGACAACCACTCACAGGAATAAAAAGTAAATGGTCGATAATAGTATTTATTTATGGCAAGTCACTTAACATACACAGATTAGCATAGAGCCCCTATGCTCGTGGGGCCCCCGGGGAAGTGCCCATCGGGCCCATGCATTAAGATGGCCCGCAACCTCCGCCCCCCCAGTTCATACAAGTGGCATGTACAGATGAAACGCACACACACACACATACACACCCGCTGTAGCGTACAATCCCACCCGCCCACGTAAAGCTGGAACAAACTTGCCTGCAAGGAAACAGCTCCCAGTCAGACCCTGCCCTGCCATCTTGCCATCGGACAGAAGTGATTGACAGAGGCAGGCTGGCATGAAAGCCTGTGGAAGGCAGCGGGCTGTGGGTGTGAGACTGTGCGTACGCACCCATATATAAATATACATACCAACTGAAGTTAGAATATGGCAGCTGAAGTTCACAAAGCAATGCGACGGCCTCACGGGGGCACTGCAAGCATGCAGAAAGAACCGACCGGGAGTCGCTCTGGTGAAGAATCTGTAGTGTTTTGGAACCCACACTGTTGCTGCCTGGATATGGCTTTGGTTCAGGGCCAGTTGGGGACAGGGGAAGGAGGACCCTTTGGCCTGGCTGGGCAGGGGGGCTCCAAATTTGTGAATTGTACGAATTTATTATGAATTTGTAGGGTTGCCAATCTCCAGGTGCTCAGCACAGGAGCGAATAATTATTGCAAATGTTCCCCTTCTTTTGTGGATGTCTCTTCTTGGCCCCTGGCTGAAGGCCTACAGTGAATAAGAGGAATACATAACCAGTACAGAGTTAGGATTTCTTACCTGTTTGGATGCTAATAAGCATTACATGGACTGAATCATAGCTGGATGCACGTTATACTTAATGGACTGATTCATATGGCATATTTGACTGTAGGTTGTATATTATTAGGACTGTATATTGTATGTATTTTGTAGCACCTTAATAGAGTTTTTGCACCTTTGCAATGATTATTCGCTCCTGTGCTGATTTTCTAATCTTTGTGATATGTGCACAGTGGTGTCTACTTTCTAGTTAATCTCCAGGTGGTGGCTGGAGATCTCCCACTATTACAACTGGATCTCCAGGCGATAGAGATCAGTTCCCTTGGAGAAAATAGCCGCTTTGGCAATTGGCCTCTCTGGACCCCTGAGCGGGCCGGATTACATCGAACGCTGAGGACTGTGTATCTCGACGAAGCCACAGAAACAAAACACGGATGCTGGCAGATCCCTGTGACATTGCCATTTGGGAGGAAAAATTCCAGAAGGGAAGTCCCTTGCAAGAAAGACCATCAAAAAGTATTGCGGCACCTTAAAGGTGAATAGATTTATTGCATCCGAAGCTTTTGGGGATTCATTTAGAGCAGGGGTGGGGAACCTTTTTTCCACCAAGGACCATTTGGATATTTATAACATCATTCGCGGGCCATACAAAATTATCAACTAAAAAATTAGCCGACCAAGCCCCAAGCAGGCAACTGCCCCAGATGACCTCCCCTCCGCACGGGCAAGCAGGCAGGCATCCAACCGGTGGCACACTCACCAACTTGGTGGCACAGGATGGTCTGTTGCACCAGCGGGGCGTAGCCGTCCAGCCGCACGCTGGAGTTGCTCCTGCTCTGCATGGTTGGGGCCAGATTCTACAGCCGGCTCCTGCTACCTCTGCCTGCAGGGATGAAATGAGGACACACTGGCTAAAAACTCCCCCCCCCCTGCATTCTGGCCCTGCCCCCTTTAACCCCTCCATTGTCACCATTTCTGCCCCAGTACAGAGGGAATACATTTCTCCACAGCCCGGGTGGTAAAAAAGGGGTAACACAATTTCTTGGGCGGTCCTAGCAGCTCCATAGCTAACAACTCTTCTGCAAGGGGGAAAAAGGGTTCCTTTTCTCTGCAAAACAAACTCACATCCTCCTTGAATAGAGGTTATTCCTGTGGGAGGGGGCAGATCGCCAGTCTTAGATCCTTCTGAGCTAGAGATCTGCCAGGACCCACGAAGGGCCAGATCAAATGATTTCGCAGGCCTTAAACGCCCCCCCTCCCGCCTGATGTTCCCCAACCCTGGTTTAGTATATGCTCATCAGAGGCACTGGACTCTGTGTATTTGCAGATGTGGACTCTGGTACGTGAAGGCTTCTAAATCAGGTTGCCAACTCATGGTTCGGAAATTCCTGGAGATTTGGGGAGTGGCCTGGGGAAGGGAGGGGAGAGACCTCAACTGGAGGGGGTTATCTCAGTTGCACAGAGGACCTCAGCAATTGCTAGAATCAGCCACTTTATTGGGGGTGGCGGCAATGCATTACACAAACCAGAATGTCTCGAGAGCTGAAAAACAAGATAGAAATGGGCAGATCATGTTTTTATTATTGTTATACTTGTTTAAAAAATCAAACCCAGGCAAGCATTTAATCGGCATTTACTATAGAACATAAACATGCTGCCCCCTGGGGTTAAAGATACAGGTCCCTGGTCTGGAAGGGTTGAAGACCACTGCTACAGTTTACACATGGAGGTACTATTAGGGAGAATGAGGGACTCCTTATGGGGGCTCTTCATATAGCCACTCCAATTTGCAGGATGGTAGCTGAAGAAAGGGTCTTTGCAATCATACAGATCATGGCAGCTACATAGAAAATGCCCACAGTTCTCTACAGAGCCAGCATGGCGTAGAGGTTAAGAGCGGCAGATTCTAATCTGGAGACACAGGTTTGATTCCCCACTCCGCCACATCAGCAGCAGACTCTAATCTGGAGAACCGGGTTCGATTCCCCACTCCTTCACATGAAGCCTGCTGGGTGACCTTGAGCCAGTCACGGTCCTCTCGGTTCTCTCTCAGCCCCACCTACCTCACAAGGTGTCTGTTGTGGGGAGGGGAAGGGAAGGCGATTGTAAACTGCTTTGAGACTCCTTAAAGGCAGAGAAAAAGCAGGGTATAAAAACAAACTCTTCTTCATCATCATCCGCACAAAGAGCTATGAGCCTGATGCCTTCGTCAGCTGTTCTAGGAGTGCCCTTACAGATAAAACAGACATCTTTCTCTGACTTATAAGCCTGTAAAGAGATGGATATCTGCCTGCGAGAGCAAAACACTTTGATATCAAGCACGTACCGGTGAGAAAGGAGTTGCAGTCTGACCTGGAGGAACATTACAATGGCTCCTTGCCTTTTGCGGTGGCCTTGGCGGAGGTCCTCATATGGTGCTGCGTTGTTCTATTGTATTACGACAAGAGCTAGAGAGGTCCCAGGCTGTGCTCAAGAGCTTTCACGCCGAGATAAGAGTTTTTGAAAGAAAGGGGGGGGGAGAGATAAAATTAGACAAGGTGACAGGTAAATCCAGCTGAACGAAAAGGACATGGCAAAAATTCAAGGGCATTCCAAGTATAATGAGAGAGGCAGGGAGCAAGGGGAGGGAGGAGTTGAAAAGATCTGGCTCAAATCTAGGACATCCCCGACAAGCAAGGGCATCTGAGGGATAAACCTGTGACGAACGTGTTTGGTGTTACTTCTTCTGATGTACATGTTAAGGCTCAGAATGGAGTACATCCACCGCCCGCACCCCATGAGAGCCCCTCTTGCAGCAACTTGCAAAAAAGTTAGAGCTTGCCCTAAATATTTCAAGCGCTCTGGCTAAATTCTTGTTCTTTAAAAAGGTTTTGGCCCTGGGAATCTTTTACAGCTCACCTCTTGGAATGCAGTGCCTCGGGGCTGAAGGGAAGGATCTCTGCATGTGTTCAGAGGCGTGCTTGTCATAACGTCATACGTTGTAGATTGAGGTGGTTGGTAGTAAAAAGATTCCGGGACGAACATCGAATGAGTCCAGGCTCAAAGGCAGCCATTTTTTATGGTGAGGGTGGGGGGTTGGATTTAGCCTCCTTCCCCATGCCCAGCCACTGCTACCTCCTAGGGCTGCCAACTCTGTAGGGTTGCCAACTGCCAGGTAGTAGCAGGAGATCTTCTAATTCAACTGATCTCCAGCCGATAGAGATCAGATCACCAGGAGAAAAATGTCCGCTTTGGCAATTGGACTCTATGGCATTGAAGTCCCTCCCCTCCCCAAACCCCGTCCTCCTCAGGCTCCGCCCCAAAAACCTCCCGCCGGTGGCAAAGGGGGACCTGGCAACCCTACAACTCTGGGTAGGGAAATTCCTGGAGATTTGGGGGTGGAAGAAAAAAAAAGGGGAATTAAACCCAACCTAAAAACAAAAGCTGGGTACCCGAGGTTGGGTGAGAGGAAGATTTATATAAGTCTATGCTTCACCAGGTTGATATCTGCTTCACCAGGTTGATATCTGCACCCAAAATATACGAGAGACTTATACTAACCAGTACTACAACAACAACCCAATATACCAGTTGTTTGAATAATTGAGAATAAACTTTACAACATATTCACTTACTTGGTTGGGTTTTAAACTGTTTGTATTTGCATTTGTTTACATCATTGTATTTCTATATATGTGTGCAGACTTAAGAAAAGATTTTAACTAACCACTGATGAAGGCCCTAGAGGCCGAAGCGCGTTTGGGTTTGTGGTTATAGATATCAACCTAAGTTTTGCCACTGTGCTATTTTAATGCTTTTAAAGAATTTAAAATTTTGCATAGCGCTTCTAATAAATTATATTTGTAATATTTCTACATAGACTTATATAAATCTTCCTCTCACCCAACCTCGGGTACCCAGATTTGGGGGTGGAGCCTGGGAAGGGCGGGATTTGAGGAAAGCAGGGACCTCAGAAGGTATAATGCCATAGGGCCTTATCCTCAAAGCGGCCATTTCCTCAAGGGAAACTGATCTCTGTCATCTGTAGCTCCAGGAGATCTCCAGGCCCTACCTGGAGGTGGGCAAACCCTCATCTTCCACCATGCAGTAACAAGTGCAAAGGGCTAGTGCTTTTCCTTCAGCGCTACCATAGCACCCCCACACACACACCCCTAACATCTGAGATGGCAAATTGGGAGGGAGGGTGATTTCACTTCTGGACAGGGTTGCCAGCCTCCAGGTGGGCCCTGGAGATCTTCCAGAATTACAACTCATCTCCAGACTACAAAGTTCAGTTCCCCCTGGAGAAAAAAGGCTGCCTTGGAGGGTGAACTCTTTGGCATTATAACCCGCTGAGGTCCCTCCCCTCCCCAAACTCCACCCTTCCAAGGCTGCACCTAGGGTTACCAACCTCCAGGTACTAGCTGGAGGTCTCTTACTGTTACAACTACAGCCTATAGAGATCCGTTCACCTGGAGAAAATGGTTGCTTCGGCAATTGGACTCTATGGCATTGAAGACCCTCCCCTCCCCAAACCCCGCCCTCCTCAGGCTCCACCCCAAAAACCTCCCGCCGATGGCAAAGAGGAACCTGGCAACCCTAGCTGCACCCCCAAATTAAGGAATTTCCAAATCTGGCGTTGGCAGCCCTAAATTCTGGAACAATGCTAAAGAGCAAGAAAATCTGGCTGAAGGTCCCAGGTTCAGTCCCCGGCATCTCCAGTTAAAGGGACTAGGCAAGTAGGTGATGTGAAAGACCTCTGCCTGAGACCCTGGAGAGCTGCCTGAGTAGACAATACTGACTTTGATGGACCGAGGGTCTGACTCAGTATAAGGCAGCTTCATGTGTTCATGTGTTCAAAATACAAATATATCTCTTAGAAAGGGATGGAATTCTGTGTGTGTGGGTGGGTGGGTGTGGGTGTGACGGATTGATTGTAGTTGGATTTATCAGATTTACACTATGAATAACTGATCTCCCTTCCCTTCACACCTCTCCCAGTGGAAACCGCAGTCTCCCCCCCACCCTTTTGCACCTTCCTTTACCGCAAGACATCTATATTTAGGTCAGCACATTTCCTCCCAACTGTTAAGGAGGAATGTCACTACCGGGCATACTTCAATGTAGCCAGGCCAAGCCCAGAAATGCCAATCTACCTTTACAGGAAGAGATCAAGGGAGGGGGCGTGCAGGGTCCTTCCTGCTGTCTGTGAGCAAGCCAGTAGATCTGCCAAAAAAAAAACACCCCAAAACACAATGCAAATGCCAACCTTTGTGCCTCTATCCTCTGGACACCAGAGGGCACCACTAGAAAATCACACACTATTTTTTTTGTGCAGTCTCAAAAAAATCTCTTGGATGGCTAAAGAAATGAAATCAAATTTGCCATCAACTGTACAGGCTTGGGCAGAGTTGAGTGTGCAAAGTCACTACCACGCTGTAGTCAGATGCACAAAATGCAAAGCAGGCCCTCTCCACACACACCAGCGTTATTCAAATCAGCGGATAGACAATGTCTTAAATGCCACCCATTTCAGCCCAGAGGGCACCAGATACTACTATGCAAGCCGGATCTCAGCCCGCTGCAAGCATGGGTAACAGACTGCCTGAGAAGCTCACGTCTAGAATGGGAAACAAATGCAACCAATAAAGAGAAAAACAAACAGACCCTGCCGTTGGCAAGAGAACTTTCTTTCATTGGAGGCCTTTTATCACAGCTACCTGGATCCCTATGGGTAGGGTTGCCAACCTCCAGGAGGTGGCTGGGGTGGAGAAATCCCACTATTACAACTGATCTCCAGCTGATAGAGATCAGTGCACCTGGAGAAAACGGCCGCTTTGGCAATTGGACTCCATGGCATTGAAGTCCCTCCCCAAACCTTGCCCTCCTCAGGCTCTGCCCCAAAAACCTCCCGCTGGTAGCGAAGAGGGTCCTAGGGACCTGGCAACCCTGTCTCTAAGATCAGAGTGGCATTGTTGGAGACAGAGGGGTGGAGTAGGTTGGCCTTTAGTGTGATTCAGAAGTAGGGTTGCCGTCCTGCAGGTGGGGTCTTGAGATCTCCCAGAATTACAACCAAACTCCAGACAACAGGTATCAGTTCCTGTAAGAAAAGTGACTACTTTGGAGGGTAGATTCTATGGCTTTATATCCCACTGAGGTCCCTTCCCTCCCCAAACCCCACTTTCCCAAGGTTTGACCCCCAAATCTCCCGGAATTTCCCAATTCAGAGCTGGCAACCCTATCGAGGAGAAGGAATGCTGAAAGGGATTTGACTAATGCTTTCATGGGCCGTGGCTGAGGTGGAATTTGAAACAGGTGACTAAAACAGAGGACGAGGGCACTTAAAAAAAAAGAGGAATAAAATGTGCACAACATTTGTGGGTGCTAATTTACTTTCCAAGATGCAAATGTACACATAATTACTATAATTTAAATCAAAATACAGCTCAGCGTAATCTGTCTGGAGCAGCAGAGCTCAGTTCCTTGAGTGACAGCATGTCACTCAAATGTTTCCCAAAAAGCTTCTTTAGCTGAAAAATAAATAACTAAAGATCATTTCTCTGATTTTTTCAGAACAGAACCGGAACCCTAACATTTCAGAGGACAAGGCTCAAAAAAGAACTCCAACCTCTGAAGAAAAGAAAATACATCTGGCCCCCCTATAAACTAAAATTCCATCCATTTGTTTTATTTACTTCATTTATGCCCTGTCTTTCTCCTCAATGGGGATCTGCCGCAGATTACATCGTTCTCCTCTCCTCCATTTTATCCTCACAACAGCCCTTTGAGGTAGTTTAACCTGAGAGTGTGTGACTGTCCCAGCAATCTTCCATGGCTTAGTGGGGATTTGAATCTGGGTCTTCCAGATCCTAGTTTGACAGACTAAACACTATACCACATAGGGCTGCCAAGTCTTCCCTGGGCCCTGCTGGGGGATGGAGGGGTAGGGTTGCTATCTCTAGGTTGGGAAACTCCTGGAGATTTGAGGATGGAGCCTGGGGAGGACAGGGACCTCAGCAGGTTCAGTACCATCGAGTGCACCCTCCAAACTAACCATTTTCTCCAGGGAAACCTATCTCTGTACAGCTCTGGAGATGAGCAGTAATTCTGGGAGATCCCCAGGCCCCACCTGGGGGCTGGCATCCCTACACACTATGAGAGTCCTGCATTCAAATTTCTAAAGTTCACCCTATACTGTTGGGCACATCACTTTCTCAGCCTATCCTTCCTTACATGGCTGTGATGCTGGTAAATATGCCCCTATGGGTATAATATATCCGTAAAGGTAAAGGTAGTCCGTAAAGGTAAAGCACTGGGTCATTCTTGACCCATGGGGTGACGTCACATCCCAATGTTTACTAGGCAGACTATGTTTATGGGGTGGTTTGCCTTCCCCAGTCATCTACACTTTACCCCCAGCAAGCTGGGTACTCATTTTGCCAACCTCGGAAGGATGGAAGGCTGAGTCAACCTCGAGCCGGCTACCTGAAACCAACTTCCGTTGGGATCGAACTCAGATCGTGAGCAGAGCTTTGGACTGCAGTCCTGCAGCTTACCACTCTGCGCCACGGGGCTCTTAATATATCCATGTAGACTGTATCTATCAAGCCACATACTTTCTGAGTGCTGGCATTCTCCCCGCACCCCCCTGATCCAGATTATTCATTTTCCCCGAGAACAGCAATGCGTAAGCAAGCCATTTGGAGCTGTTCTTTCCTCAAGCCTATTATTAAAAACACGACAGGACTGCTCTACAGAACCTGCCACCCCCTCTGTATTTTGCAGAGTGTCTCGTTTGGCTCATGGAGATTATAGGGGTGTCCGGAAAGCAAATGAGATCTGGGGTGGGTTTGACAAACCAAATGTCACGCAGGAATGTTTCACTGTGTTAGCGACACCCTTTCTCAGCCTACATCTGACCAGAGATGGTTTTCCCGGTAGACAAAAGCTCAGCACACAAGTCCTTAAAGGTCAATCTAAAACAGTATAACACTATAACAACCGGTTAAAATGTCCAGAACCAGAACCATTAAAAGAATACAAAAATTAAGAAATTAAAATACGCCCATTTGGCTCTATCTAGCTTTACCCCCTTTTGTGATTTGCTTTGCCCTGATTTTCTTGGCCACCGGGCCAAGTCCTTAAAGGTGAAGTCCTAACAAACTAGGGTTGCCAAGTCTCTCTTCGCCAACGGCAGGAGGTTTTTGGGGCAGAGCCTGAGGAGAGCGGGGTTTGGGGAGGGGAGAGACTTCAGTGCCATAAGAGTCCAATTGCCAAAGTGGCCATTTTCTCCAGGTGAACTGATCTCTATCGATTGGAGATCAGCTGTAATAACAGGAGATCTCCAGCTAGTACCTGGAGGTTGGCAACCCTATAACAAACCCTTCAAAAAAACTAGAGTCCTAGCAGCTATCCAACAGCATACAAAATCCTTCATTCTCACACTGAGTAGTAAACTAGAAGGATCTTCAGCTGGGAATAGGTAAAAAAATTAACAGTAATTTAGCTAATTTTCCGGCATGTGCATGCAATCGCAAAGCCAAATATCGGTGATCTCCTCTCAAGTTACTGCTCAAACATAAGAGCAGCCATCTTGGACAGTAATAGACCCATGCAAAAGGCATCATTCCAGTTGGGATGTTTAGGTTAAGTCTGACTGGTGTTTGTGGAGGCAAAGGGAATTTGGGAGCTTTTGGCAGCTGTCAGTCACCCTGTGGTCATGGGTGTTGAGTCTGGTTCTTTCCCCACGTCTAGCAAACTAAGCACATACAAGAAGACTGGCTTGATTCATACAGTGACACCAGCTTACAAAATGTGCCGTTTCCTGTCACAAATGGTGGTCATGTTATTGTTTGCTCACAGTGGATACAGTTCTGTTTTGTGACTGATCAGAAGGCAAAGGAAACATTATTTTTTTTAAAAAACTCTCGTGGCTGAAGTTTGAAGGCAATGCTCTGATTTAAACTTGACCAGTTTGGCATAAACCCTGACTTGGGTGCCCCGGGCTAGCCTGTTCTCATCTGGTTTTGGAACCTAAGCAGGGTTGGCCCTGCTTAGTCCTTAGATGAGAGACCACCGAGGAAGTCCAGGGTTGCTACACAGAGGCAGGCAATGGCAAACCACCTCTCATCGCCATTTGCCTTGAAAACCCTACAGGATCGCCATAGGTCGACGGCAAAAAATAAATGTAAGGCTGCTGTAAAATAGATTTTGAGAGACTTGAATGCTGACTGAGTCAACTGAAAGGAAGAAGGCGGGGGGGAAACAGAGGACCTGTCATTAGGGTTGCCAACCTCCAGGTACTAGCTGGAGATCTTCTATTACAACTGATCTCCTGCTATTATAACTGATCTCCAGCCGATAGAGATCAGTTCACCTGGAGAAAATGGCCACGTTGGCAACTGGACTCTGTGGCACTGAAGTCCCTCCCTTCCCCAAACCCTGCCCTCCTCAGGTTCCCCCCCCCCAAAAAAAAACACCGGTGGCAAAGAGGGACATGACAACCCTAACTGCAAAAGACATTTGTGTCCTCCTCTGTCTGGTAGCTCATATTCATGCTTCACAGAGGCACATAATACAGTACGGAGACCTCCCTTTTCATTCTTCCTCTGCCTCTTTTGCTGGCGGCTGCCAGCGTTTCATGCCCACTCATCAATGAAATCTCTGCCTTGCTGCTCACGCAGACTCCCATTCACCACTGTAATTCTAATACCCATTTTGGAAGCATGCAGCCTAAGTGGTTTCCCCTTTGGGCTGCTCAGCAAGTGTGCCAAGCAGACAGGGATATATGTTGTGTCAACCCCTGAAAGGCTGTTTTGCACATAACCTCTTTTCCTACATGGGTGCAGGAAAATGAAGCGCACATCTGTATGGACCTTCAAGTAGGAAAATAAAGCGCACCGCTGTACATCACACATCTATGTATGCCACCAAGCAGGAAAACTGCACCTATTATATTGCATGTACACATGGCTGAAATTCGCTATGTCTATTTTCCTTCCATACCCATGTGGGGCAAGTGTAGGGTTTCCAGGTCCCTCTTTGCCTTCCCATCCTGATGCTGTTTTCCCGTTCCAAAGTGGACACAACCTTCATGTACCAGTACATATGGAATCTAGGGTTGCCAACCGCCAGGAAGTGGCTGGAGATCTCACACTTTATACAGCGACAGAGATCAGTTCCCCTGGAGAAAATGGCCACTTTGGCAATTAGACTCTTTGGCATTGAAGTCTCTTCCCTCCCCAAACCCCGCCCTCCTCAGGCTCCACCCCCAAAATCTCCAGGTAATTCCCAATCCCGTGCTGGCAACCCTAGGAATAGATCTTCGTTGTCTGCTGATCAGTTGTAATGCTGGGGGGTGGCAGCCCTATGCCAGAATGCATGTGGGGGGAGGGTTCCCATTTTTGCATTGTCTACTGGCATGGTCATGGAAAAACCAGGCCTGAAGCTTTCCCCCAACTCCTAATTTTCTACACGATGGGCATTGCCTTTGTATAAAGGAGTGCTCCATTGCATAATCCCCTAACTTGTCTGAAGCGGCTGGTTCCCCTGTCAACTGCGGTTAATGGAAAGTAGGCCTTCTTCTGCAACTTGCTTGAATTCCTCCTGTAGAGTCAATTGCCTTTGGAATTCTTCATTTCCTGATTTCAGTCTACATGGTGGGGATGAGAAGGGAGCTATGGACAGAAGAGCCCTCCAGCCTGTTCATTTGTTAAAACTGTGTGTATAAAAGGAAAAAAAAAAACAATATGTTTTGTGCTCATGGAACCTAAGGCTATCTATTCCTTTTTACACTCCTTAGAGTTTGAATTATCTGAACCTGGCGTGAATGTATTTGGCCTGCAAAGATTCTGGTTTTTACTTGGGCAGGGAGCTGGAAAAACAAAATCACAGAGAGGAGTAGATGTAAAAGATATGGAGAATGGGCAGCGATGAAACAATTACTGGATCAGAGGACAGTGGCTGTAGGTAGGGTTGCCAAATCCAATTTGGAAAATACCTGGACATTTGGGGGTGGAGCCTGGTGATGGTGAGGTTGAGGAGGGAAGGGACCTCAGAGGGGTATAATGCCATACACTAGGGTTGCCAACTTCTAGGTACTAGCTGGAGATCTCCTGCTATTACATCTGATCTCCAGCCGATGGAAATCAGTTCACCTGGATAAAATGGCTGCTTTGGCAATTGGACTCTATGGCATTGAAGTCCCTCCTCTCCCCGAACCACGCCCTTCTCAGGCTCCGCCCCAAAAAATCTCCTGCTGGTAGCGAAGAGGGACCTGGCAACCCTACCATAGACTCCACCCTCCAAAGCAGCCATTTCCTCAAGGAGAACTGATATCTGAATACTGGAAATCAGTTTGAATTCCGGGCGATCTTCAGGCACCACGTGGAGACTGGCAACCCTAGTCTTGTGGCATCTTAAAGAATAACACATTACACAAGAACATGAGAAAGGCCATGCTGGATCAGATCAAGGTCCATCAAGTCCAGCAGTCTGTTCACACAGCGGCCAACCAGGAGCCTCTAGGAAGTCCACAAATGACGACTGCAGCAGCATTATCCTGCCTATGTTCCAATGCACCTAATATAATAGGCAGGCTCCTCTGATCCTTGAGAGAATAGGCATGCATCATGACTAGTATCCATTTTTACCAGGAGCCATGAATAGCCTTCTCCTCCATGAACATGTCCACTTCCCCTTAAGCTTTCCAAGATGGCAGCCAGCACCACATCCTGGGGCAGGGAGTTCCACAATTTATTTGATGATGACCCTTATGCGTATTGACTCTTTGGCTATCCTTACACAAGCCGGCACTTAAAAGTAAGAGGTATTGACCCTTAAAAACTTCACTTCTGGTGTTCAGTAATCTGGGATTACTGTCAGGACTTGATGTCCAGAGGCGCTAAAAGCCAGTGGCACCCTACGGGGACCAAAGTCTCATTTGTTTCTCCCCCTCCAGACCCCACCCCAGAACAGCAGGTTTTACACCACCAAACAATAATAAAGGGGCCCATTGCTGAATCTCTTGAAATCTGTTACCGAATTGGGCTGAGGTAGCACGGGCCATTTATGCAGGGCTGTTTCCCCACCGTCACCCCTGCCAAATTGCTTCAGGGCTAGGGTTGCGAGGTCCCTCTTTGTCACTGGCTGGAGGTTTTTGGGGCGGAGCCTGAGGAGGGCGGGGTTTGGGGAGGGGAGGGACTTCAATGCCATAGAGTCCAATTGCCAAAGCGGACGATTTCTCCAGGGGAGCTGATCTCTATCGGCTGGAGATCAGTTGTAACAGCAGGAGATCTCCAGCTAGTACCTGGAGGTTGGCAAACCCATTCAGGGCTTCCTTTTGATTATGCATGCCTTTCCTGACCATCAGAGGTCGCCTCACACTCCGTGCTTGTTTCAACACCTTTTGCCCATGTTTTCCGGATTCTGGCTACCGTGTCCGGTTGAGTCTCCCAGGACCAAACCAACTCTCTCCACTGTTCTGGACTTTCTCAGCGAGGTGCTGGCCAGAGGCACTCTTTCTTTGCTACCTTTCCAAAGGTGCAAGTTGCCAGGAATGTATTTTTTTCCCCTGGTCTTCGGGATGTCAAAATCAGAAGGTTCCTTTTTTTCAACAGACTCTCCTGGGCTAGAGGCAACACAATTTGGTCTTGGGGAATTAAGGATCTTTCGAACAGGAGGATTGGTGTCTCCCCGGTGAGGTGGGGGGGGGGGGAACTGTTGTGGCAGAGAAACGGTTGCAACTATTAATAACTAGTTTAATAATTAATCGCAGTCCGTCGCCGTTTATCTCAGCCCTTTCATCTCAGCATCCCCCCTGCCTAGCAAGCTGTCTTAACAAACTGTTTTGCATCCAAGGGATGTTCAATCTGTCTTTCGCTCCCCCCGCCCCGTGTGTGTCATTTCTCGTATCCTCCAGAGGGCCTTAATGACTGGTGTGGTTTCTGGGTGAAGACGCTGTAATCTCAGCGCGGAGTAGTTGGGGAAAATCTAGGACTGCGGTGGTAATCTTTTTTTCATCTCCCTTGCCAAAAAACTGGTTAGGAAAAATTAAACACTT
This sequence comes from Euleptes europaea, assembly GCF_029931775.1. Lineage (NCBI taxonomy): Eukaryota > Metazoa > Chordata > Lepidosauria > Squamata > Sphaerodactylidae > Euleptes > Euleptes europaea. The sequence goes on from NC_079329.1 coordinate 23,480,616, forward strand.
GGTTAATTTTCAGTTTTGCTGTGTGAGACACAATACCACTACTAGAGACAATACCACTACTAGAGTTGCTTGCTCTAGATTGGGAAATACCTGGAGAATTTGGGGGTGGAGCCTGAGGAGGGCAGGGTTTGGGGAGGGACTTCCATTAGGGTATAATGCCTTAGAAACCACCTTCCAAAGAGGTCATTTTCTCCAGGTGAACTGATTTCTGTGTCCTGGAAATCAGTTGTAATAGCTGGCGATCTCCAGCCGCCACCTGGAGGTTGGCAACCCTACTACCACCCCGCTTTACCCGGCCTGTGTGTATTCTTTGATGATACCATGAATGTCAGTGTGGGATATGTGCAGTAGGGTTGCCAACCTCCAAGTGGTGGCTGGAGAGCTCCCACTATTACCACTGATCTCCAGCCGATAGAGATCAGTTCCCCTGGAGAAAATGGCTGCTTTGGCAATTGGCCTCTATGACACTGAAGTCCCTCCCCTCCCCAAACCCCGCCCTGCTCAGGCTCCACTGCAAAAGCCTCCTGCCAGTAGTGAAAAGGGACCTGGCAACCCTAATAAAACTGGTCCCTGAAAACATGGAAATAAGCCCCATTGAATAAAAGGCTTACTTCTGACTAAATATGCATAGGATTGTACTGTCAGCTCATGCACATTCACTTTTTTCACCTGCGCATGTGCGCCAGCCGATTCATGGATTACAGAGTATACAGGGTGGGGACCTCAGTCCCAACCTGCATATTCCATCACTTGTGGGTCATCTGAGTGCAGATGTAACAGGGGAAAAACGTGATCTGGGGTCTCAGCCCTGTGTAACAGTTAAACATGAGTTGGGAGTTCTCCTTGATTCCTGCATGTAAGGTGCCCAATTAGAATTGGGACCACAGCTGCATAGAGAAGGGGCTTCAGCATTCCCCCTGTGCTGTGCTATTAGGCTTGCGGGGAAACACAGTTATTCCCAGCATTCCAATGCATGACAAAGCAGGGGGGGGAGGAATAAAAGAAATGCTGGAATTATTTGTAGCACTGATTCACTGGAAGAATTTCAAACGCTGTGTAAGGCGGGACTGCTCTGATGTTATCGCACCGTTTCAAGTTCCAGTCCAGCAATCTCTGAGAGCTGCTGTGTGAACACAGAAACAGAGCCAAGCGCACAAGCTGCTATCGAAGGACCTCAAGGGACGATGTGGCCAGGGCGGTGTATAGGCGGTGCGAAATGACAAGAACAGCACAAATTGTGCGGTAAAGGAGTGTTTGATTTGGTAACTGGAATGTAGGGTTGCTAGTGTGATTGGGAAATTTCTGAAGATTTTGAGGGGTGGAGCCTGGGGAGGAAGAGAAGAAGAAGAAGAAGAAGAAGAAGAAGAAGAAGAAGAAGAAGAAGAAGAAGAAGAAGAAGAAGAAGAAGAAGAAGAAGAAGAAGAAGAGGAGGAGGAGGAGGAGGAGGAGGAGGAGGAGGAGGAGGAGGAGGAGGAGGAGGAGGAGGAGTTGTTGGTTTTTATATGCCGACTTTCTCTCCCACTTAAGGAAGAAGCAAACCGGCTTACAATTGCCTTCCCTTCCCCTCCCCACAACAGACACCCTGTGAGGTAGGTGGGGCTGACAGAGCTCGAAGAGAGGAGTGAGAAAACAAATCTAGTTCATCAGATTAGCCTCCACCGCTCATGGGGAGGAGTGGGGAATCAAACCCGGTTCTCCAGATCAGAGTCCACCGCTCTTAATCACTACACCACGAAGGCAGAGTTTATGGAGGGGAGGGGCCTCATCAAGGTAGAATACCATAGAGTCTACCATTCAAAGCAGCCATGTTCTCCAGGGGAACTGATCTCTGTCATCTGGAGATCAGTTGTAATTCTGGGGAATCTCCAGGCCACACCTGGAGGTTTGCAACCCGAGCGTCTGCCCCTCTTTGCAACACAGAGATCCTGGTTAACAGGACTGATTTGGGAGCAGCAACCCTTCCCCCCCACTAGGGTTGCCAACCTCCAGGTTCTAGCTGGATCTCCTGCTATTACAACTGATCTCCAGCCAATAGAGATCAGTTCACCTGGAGAAAATGGCCGCTATTGGACTCTATGGCATTGAAGTCCCTCCCTTCCCCAAACCCCACCCTCCTCAGGCTCCGCCCCAAAAACCTCCCGCCAGTGGCAAAGAGGGACCTGGCAACCCTAACCCCCCCCCCCCACTTCTCTCCTTCTTAAAATAAGAATAATCTTTACTTTGCCTGGCACAGCATGTGCAGCAAGCTCCATGGAGATTTTTTGTGTTTCAAATGTCTGTCCTCAACACAGATGGCTTGGGCAAGAATGTGAACAGTGTGTACTCTTGCACAGAGAACCTGGATGGTGGGTGATTCTGGGAGGGCATGTTCCTTTCCCCCATTGCTCTGGAAATGCCAGCAGCCCTCTGCAAAAATGTGGAAGCTCCTCTTCCAGTGAAGAATGCAGCTCGTGGCTTCCCTTCTTCCAAAGCCTTTCTTTCTGCAAAGTTTTGAAAACTTTCATCTGAGGAAACGCAGAGCGATACCCTTTGTGACAAGAAGAGCAATCCTGCTGATGTTTACTTAACATTCATCCCCCTAAACATTATTTACTTCCAGGTAAGTATTCACAGGATTGCAACTTTTAAAACTGTTGAAATACAAAAGAATTGAAGCTGACAAGGGTCACACAAAGTACCCCTCAAGGGACATCTTCATGCTGTATTTTTTTTTAAATTTAGGGAACATTTAACTGCATTCTCCAAAAAAGGGGACTTGCAGTTAGCAAAAGCAGAATGCAAACATAAAAACAAATCTCCTAAAATGACAAACACCTGCAAAACAATAAACAACCGAGTCAAAAACACCGATGCAATGAAAAGCAGCCAAGCACCAAAACTTTCTAAACAAGGGCACAGTATTCCAGCCGGCAAGATAAAAATATCAGAACATAATTCGACACAAAACATAATTGTCAGGCAGCTACCCAGAAAACCTTCCTGTGCCTTCCGGAAGCTGAATGACATTAGGGTTGCCAACAGGCCTGGAGAAAAGTTTCCTGTCCCTTTAATCGAGGCTGCCCGTGGAAAAGGGCAGTTGTAGCTTTTCATGGCATGGAGGTAAATTACATCCCACCAAGCCAATGCTTGATTTTGTTAATCAAACCCAGTTTCCTTTAAAATGGTAACAGTAGAACAGGCGAAGGAGCCCCGTGGCGCAGAGTGGTAAGCTGCAGTACTGCAGTCCAAAGCTCTGCTCACGACCTGAGTTCGAACTTGACAGAAGTCAGGTTCAGGTCGCTGGCTCAAGGTCGACTCAGGCTTCCATCCTTCCGAGGTTGTTAAAATGAGTAGCCAGCTTGCTGGGGGTAAAGGGAAGATGACTGGGGAAGGCACTGGCAAACCACCCCGTAAACAAAGTCTGCCTAGTAAACGTCAGGATGTGACATCAATCAACCCATGGGTCAGGAATGACCCGGTGCTTGCACAGGGGACCTTTACCTTTACATTTTAGAACAGGCGAATTGGTTTAGAATAGCAAAATGGAGTGGAAGCTGCAGGGTTAAAGCTCCTCTCTCTTCCCTGCACAGCCTCAAGGCATACCGAGGCTTTTTTATTACAGCTGATCTCCAGCAGATAGGGATCAGATCACCTGGAGAGGATGGCTGCTGTGGCACTTGGGTTCTATGGCGTTGAAGTCCCTCCCCTTCCCAAACCCCGCCCTCCTCAGACTCCGCCCCCAAAACTTCCCACCGGTGGCGAAGAGGGACCTAGCAACCCTAATGATGCATCCAGGGGCACCGTTGAAGCAAGAAATGTCCATTAAATTGGGTTGGGAAAAGGATCTTAGGTGGGCTCCATAATTGATATAGTCGTTGGAGCCATTCTGGGGCAAACTGGAAAGACAGCGCTTAGCCTTAAAGCCTGTTGTTCACCAGTTTAGTGGGAAAGGCAGCCATCGGAAGAGTGTTTGTGTACAGACTGATCCAGGTTTTGTCTTCTGGTGTACTACTGCTGAGCTTTAAGCCCTGCCTGTGTGGGGGCGGGGGCTTGGAGTATGAAAACAACCACAGGGAAAATGTAGGTAGGTTCCATTCTATTATGGAGAAGGGTTAATCCCCAATGTATTTTTAGATTTCATATTCTTCTGCAAATTGTTGTTCCAAGGTTCCAATTTCTGGATTTAAGTATTCACAGATTTGGGTATGTTGAGAATTAGATATACTGATAATGATAGGAAGGCTTTCTAGTTTGACAATAACATTCTAATGCTCAGGGGGTATTTTGCTTACCGTATTTTTTAAATAACTTTTTATTTTCAAATGACATAAAACAACACATACAATATACCCCACACATTCCATTACGTAATCAAAACTTCCTACCAACGACAAGATCTTCGTCTAATACCCTATAATGCGGAACTAAGTCAATTTATATTGTCTAACGCTAATCTTACAAATAGATAGATCTTTACCAGAACAATATATAAAATTGTACTCTAACAGTGGCCTTCGTACAAACGAACTACATTACAAAACTTAAATGATGTTATCTTATACTTATGTCATTTGCTAAGCCTCTCAACCACTAAATCTAGAAAATGGATAGCACTGCATATTTGTTTTAATTAATTCTAACTAGAATGTAAAGGTAAAGGTAGTCCCCTGTGCAAGCACCAGGTAATTCCTGAACCATGGGGTGACGTCGCATCCCAACCTTTACAAGGCAGACTTTGTTTATGGGATGGTTTGCCAGTGCCTTCCCCAGTCATGTTCCCTTTACCCCCAGCAAGCTGGGTGCTCATTTTACCAACCTCGGAAGGATGGAAGGCCGAGTCAATCTTGAGCCGGCGACCTGAAACCGACTTCCGTAGGGACTGAACTCAGGTTGTGAGCAGAGCTTTTGACTGCAGTACTGCAGCTTATCACTCTGCGCCACGGGGCTCCTAACTAGAATGTACCTGTGCATATATACCTATTAAAAATGCTCCATTTTGAAATCCAAATGTCATTTTTTTAATTCAGAGGGGTGTTTTTGTTTTTTTTGTAATTCCTTTCTCCAGATTTCATTCCATCTCTTGTTTATTCATACAAGTAGCCGTAGTAAAAATCCAAATAAGAATGTTTCAAGGACCGCCTGTGACAACCTGCGACGAACACACCGCTCATACCACACTGTGGTGGAAACGAGTTATAATTAAACTGTATTCTGGAACTTGGCGTGAAACTTTATTCTCCTTTTCCATTGCAAAATATCACTTTGGGTGGGTGGGAGCCAGGGTGTGAATCAGCACTGAGTCAACGCTTCGATTTGACTCCAGTCTTCCGGCCCCTTTCTTAAGGGTCTCTCTTCCTAACACGGACGGACCCAAATCACACTGACGAAGCTGTCTTGGCTGTAAAGCAGGTGTACAGCAGCTAGGGCTGGGTGGATGGGTCTCCTTATAGTATCATTCTATTCCAAGCCCGGATTAATACGCCTTAATCTGAACACCAAACACTTGCTATTCTAGGGACCTGTTTCCCAGGGCATTTCACTCTTGACCTAAAAGCCAATCTTGAGCCCATAATTCTGTCCGTCAACACACAACCACCCCAATTCAGAAGCAGCTAAAACCACATGCGTACTCTGTCTCATTCAGCCTGACTTCTTATTGATGTGGGAAATTCAGAGCAGCGTTTTAAAGCCCATATCAAGGTCACAAGAATACATGAAGCTGCCTTATACGGAGTAACACCCTTGGCCCAACAAAGTCAGCACTGTCTACTCAGACCGGCAGCGGCTCTCTAGGGTCTCAGGCAGAGAGAGGTCTTTCACATCACCTGCTTGCCTAGTCCCTTTAGCTGGAGATGCCAGGGATTGAACCTGGGACCTTCTGCTCACCAAGCAGATGCTCTACCACTGAGCTACGGCCCTTTCTTGAGGGTCTCTCTTCCTTCAGGTTAGAAGGCCTGGCAATTTCTTTCTCTCAGACATATGGTGGAAGGGCAAGTCAACTGCCATTTGGGACCACTGCAGTGTTTTGTTCCACATGCCCCCCCCCCAAAAAAAATATTGGGCAAAGCAGGGGTACCCACTAGGCCTCTGGGCTCATATAAACGTGTGGTTTTCCCAAAGGTACCAAAGTGAAAAGTGTGGCCAAGGTGTAACCTCCCCCCCATCATTCCAGAAAGGAAGAAAATTTCTGCATTACTCTATCTGTACATAGTTTCTGAGGGTAGCCATGTTGAACACATGAAGCTTCCTTCTACTGAATCAGCCCCTGGTCCATCAAAGTCAGTATTGTTTACTCAGACTGCAGCGGCTCTCCAGGGTCTCAGGCAGAGGTCTTTCCCATCACCTCCTTGCCTAGTCCCTTTAACTCAGGGATGGGGAACATAAGGCCCGAGGGCCATTTAAGGCCCACAAAGTCATTTGGTCTGGCCCTTCGTGGGTCCTGGCAGATCTCTAGCTCAGAAGGATCTAAGGCTGGAGATCCGCCCCCTCCCGCGGACAAGAATGGCCTCTATTCAAGGCGGATGTGAGTTTGTTTTGCTGAGAAAAGGAACCTCTTTCTTTCTTGCAGAAGAGTCGTTAGCTATGGAGCTGCTAGGACCGCCCAAGAAACTGTGTTAACCCTTTCCAGCCCTGGCCGTGCAGAAACATATTCCCTCTGTACTACAAGAGGGTTGGGGGTGGAAGTGACGACAATGGAGGGGTTAGAGGGGGCAGGGCCAGAATGGGCAGGGGGTGAGTTCTTCGCCAGTGTGTCCTCATTTCACCCCTGCAGGCAGAGGTAGCAGGAGCTGGCTGTAGAATCTGGCCCTGACCACGCGAAGCAGGAGCAACTCCAGCGTGCGGCTGGACGGCTACACCCGACTGGTGCAACAGACCATCCTGTGCCACCAGGTGGGCGAGTGCACCTCTGGTTGGATGCCTGTCTGCTTGCCCGTGCCGGGGGGGGGGGGGTCATCTGGGGTAGCTACCTGCTTGGAGCTTGGTTGGCTAGTTTTTAAGTTGATAATTTTGTATGGCCCACGAATGATGTTATAAATATCCAAATGGCCCTTGGCGGAAAAAAGGTTCCCCATCCCTGCTTTAACTGGTGATGCCGGGGATTGAACCTGGGGCCTTCTGCATGCTGAGCAGATGCTCGACCACTGAGCTGCGGCCCAGTGGTCTGCAACAGAACTTCTGGATATCCTGAAAACCTTGTTGGTCTCTAAAGTGCTGCTGGACTTGAATCTAGCTGCCCCAACTTTGGACAGAAATCTTCTGCAGTGATGGAATGCAGGACTTTATCTTCCCTGATAGCTCTGCCCCTTTCTTTGGAACCAAATTTATTGTTGTTGTTATTACCACTATTATTATTGCAAACATTTGTGTAAGAATTGAAACGTAACAGCAAAAGTTGTGGAGGCCTCTTGGGAGAGGAAGGGCAGATGGGAAATGCGTCTATGGGGAAAAGTAATCCGATAGTAGATAAGGGTTGCCAGGTCCCTCTTCACCTCCGGCTGGAGGTTTTTGGGCGCAGCCTGAGGAGGGCGGGGTTTGAGGAGGACAGGGACTCCAATGCCATAGAGTCCAATTGCCAAAGCGGCCATTTTCTCCAGGGGAACTGCTCTCTATCGGCTGGAGATCAGTTGTAATAGCAGGAGATCTCCAGCTAGTACCTGGAGGTTATATGCAAACAATTACCTATGCTGTAATAGAACTAGCTAGTAGGAAAAACAGCACAAAGGGCTCTATTAATAAACAAACCAAAAAACGTTATGAACTCTATATCCAAATTTATAAGTATATAATATACATCTATTACCCTAACCAAAAAATAACAATTGTTCAACAATATTGTTGACCGTTGGTTCTTGTAGGTTATCCGGACTGTGTGACCGTGGTCTTGGTATTTTCTTTCCTGACGTTTCGCCAGCAGCTGTGGCAGGCTTCAGAGGAGTAACAGAATGTTACTCCTCTGAAGATGCCTGCCACAGCTGCTGGCGAAACGTCAGGAAAGAAAATACCAAGACCATGGTCACACAGCCCGGATAACCTACAAGAACCAATGAACTCTGACCGTGAAAGCCTTCGACAATATTGTTGACCGATTGTTATTTTTAATATAGATGTATATTATATACTTATAAATTTGGATATAGAGTTCATAATGTTTTTTGGTTTGTTTATTAATAGAGCCCTTCCTGCTGTTCTTCCTGTTACCTGGAGGTTGGCAACCCGACGATCGATGTGCCAGAGGAAGCAATCATCAAAACTGCAGGCACGGTTTTTCCAGTTTCCACCTCAATAAGGAGCAGGTAGCCCTGACCTGGATGGCCCAGGCTAGCCTGATCTCGTCAGATCTCAGAAGCTAAGCAGGGTCAGCCCCGGCTAGTATTTGGATGGGAGACCACCAAGGAATACCAGGGTTGCTGTGCAGAGGAAGGCACTGGCAAACCACCTCTGTTAGTCTCTTGCCATGAAAATCCCAAAAAGGGGTCGCCATAAGTCGGCTGAGACTTGACGGCATTTTACACACACAACCCCGCCCTGAACGTCAGAATTCAGTCCTGGGGTGAAAACACATGGTCGCTTTATCCTCCTTTAATCCCTGTTTTAGCCAGGATCGAACGCACGTTAAGTGAAACGCATGCGTTCGATCCTGGCTGAATCCTGGCTGAAACAGGGATTGTGTGTGTGTTAAGTGCCGTCAAGTCGCAGCCGACTCATGGCGACCCTATGAATGAAAGTCCTCCAAAATGTCCTATCTTTGACAGCCTTGCTCAGATCTTGCAGATTGAAGGCTGTGGCTTCCTTTATTGAGTCAATCCATCTCTTGTTGGGTCTTTCTCTTTTCCTGCTCTGTGTGTGTGTGTGTGTGTGTATAAAGTGCCGTCAAGTTGCAGCCGACTCATGGCGACCCTATGAATGAAAGGCCTCCAAAACGTCCTATCTTTGACAGCCTTGTTCAGATCTTGCAGATTGAAGGCTGTGGCTTCCTTTATTGAGTCAATCCATCTCTTGTTGGGTCTTCCTCTTTTCCTGCTGTGTGTGTGTGTGTGTGTGTATAAAGTGCCGTCAAGTTGCAGCCGACTCATGGCAACCCTATGCATGAAAGTCCTCCAAAATGTCCTATCTTTGACAGCCTTGTTCAGACCTTGCAGATTGAAGGCTGTGGCTTCCTTTATTGAGTCCATCCCTCTCTTGTTGGGTCTTCCTCTCTTCCTGCTGCCCTCCACTTTTCCTGGGATTAAACAGGGATTAAAAGAGGATAAAGTGACCATGCGTTTTCACCCCTGGCGTTCATGCACAGGGCGAGGTCGCCCCCGAGCATGTGCAGAGCGCGCCTCTGCCGCAGATTCTCAGCCCAGCCAGCTCCCAGCGCATCCGGAGGAAGAGTAGGCTGATCCTCACCCTCCGTAATAGGTTTCGGCGTCCCTCTACCGGTCAGAGCCGCTGCCCTTCCTGCCGGAGAGGTTGCACCAGCAGCAGCATCGCAGCTGCAAAGAGGGAGGAGGGTATGGGGGGGGGGGGTTTCGGCTAGGGATGCTTTACGCACAGTCTGAAGATGCAGCAGGAAACCGCGTAGCCCAAAAGGGAACGCTTCGGGCAGGCCCGTTCCGCTGGGTCCTAGCGCCTTCCCTCGCTCTCCCCGCCTCCTCTGCAGCCTCGGGGCTGGGACGCCTCGCTGTGGCTGAACTGGAGTTTATTGGTTCTTGCAGGTTCTCCGGGCGGTGTGACCTGTGGTCTTGGTCTTTCCTTTCCCGAAAACAGGACACAGGGTCTTATTCCAAGGCACGGAAAGACTGGGCAATTCTACCAACTCTTTTGTCAGATTGCCCCACGAAGCCGTTGACATTCATAAACACCAGCACAACTTGAACAGAAAAGAAGAGAGTTTAAGAATGAATAAGGCTTGGCTTCCTGTCCTGGAAACCTCCAGTCTAACAAAGACTACAGTCCACAATAGCCATGCGGATTAGCTTTGGATTTCACACATTAACAGATCGCTTCAGGATACAATGGTTCCATATACCACACCCTCATTAGCATATTATCTTGATACTTACAAGACAATGATTAGTACATTACTTTTGATACTTTTTGCAGGACAATGATTCAGCTCAACCCCCCCCCTTTCTGACTATATATTACTCTTCCTACCTCCAGACTAACAAAGACTACAGTCCACAATAGCCATGCAGATTAGCTTTGGATTTCACACATTAACAGATCACTTCAGGATACAATGGTTCCATACTAACATACCACGCCCTCATTAGCACATTATCTTGATACTTACAGGACAATGATTTGCACATTACCTTTGATACTTTTTGCAGGACAATGATTCAGCTCAAACCCAACCCCTTTCTGACTATACATTACTCTTCCTACACACTTGACACTGAGAGACACTGTCCTTCAGTGTTACTCCTCTGAAGATGCCGGCCACAGATGCTGGCGAAACGTCAGGAAAGAAAATACCAAGACCACGGTCACACAGCCCAGATATCCTACAAGAACCAATGAACTCTGACCGTGAAAGCCTTCGACAATATTTTGAACTGGAGTTTATTTTCACCTGGAGGCGGGGGGGGGGGGAACCCCAATAAGCCTTTTTCTCTTTCTAGCGACCAAAGCTTTTGTGGTCGCTGTCCCCTCAACCCACCGCCACCATCAAGGATTGCCAACCTCCAGGTGCCAGCTGGAGATCTCCTGCTATTACAGCTGATCTCCAGCAGATAGGGATCAGATCACCTGGAGAGGATAGCTGCTGTGGCACTTGGATTCTATGGCGTTGAAGTCCCTCCCTTCCCCAAACCCCACCCTCCTAGACTCCGCCCCCAAAACCTCCTGCTGGTGGTGAAGAGGAACCTGGCAACCCTACCACCACTGCATGAAGCAATGGACCCAATTCAGAAGAAGAACTTCCATTTATGCGCGGGAGGTTTTGCCTTGGAGTTGCCTCTCTAGATGCACATTTCCCCCATCTAGGGTTGCCAACCTCCAGGTAGTAGCTGGGGAACTCCCGCTATTACAACTGATCTCCAGGCAACAGAGATCAGTTCACCTGGAGAAAATGGCCGCGTTGGCAATTGGACTCTATGGCATTGAAGTCCCTCCCCACCCCAAACCCCGTCCTCCTTCAGCTCTGCCTCCCAAAACCTCCCTCTGGTGGCGAAAAGGGACCTGGCAACCCAGTTCTCAAAACTTTGCATGGAGGCTTATTGTTGAGTTTTGAGAATTGGGATGGGGGAAAATGTGCATCTAGAGAGCGGCAAATCCAAGCCAAAACCTCCTATGCATAAATGGCCCAATGCCATTGAAGAGTTGGTTTCTCTACCCCGCTTTTCTCAACCTTTAAGACATCTCAAAGTGGCTTACAATGGCCTTCCCTTCCTCTCCCCACGACAGACACCCTGTGAGGTAGGTGGGGTGAGAGAGTTCGGAGAGAACTGTGACTAGCCCAAGGTCACCCAGCTGTCTCCGTGTGCAGGAGTGGGGCCAGGCCCTCCAAGGAGGATGAATCTTGCGTTGGTGCCATTGAGCTGTGTCCGCCTTGTGAACGAGCTGGGGGTGCTAGGGGAAGCACATGTTCGGCCAAGCCTACCTCACTGGGCTGTTGTGAGGATAATATAATGGACACAGAGCCATGCATGATAGGCAGGCAGGCAGGGAGGCAGAGATAGATAGATAGATAGATAGATAGATAGATAGATAGATAGATAGATAGATAGATAGATGCATGAACATGTTTCCAAAAAAGACTGCATTCTTTCTGCTAAGTTTGGACTACATTGCATTCCATTGGATTAGGGTGAACGTATGTGTATAAACTCCAAGAAGATTGATAGATGCCAACCACTAAGGAAGACAAAATCCCTAAGAGCAATGGAAGCAGCTGCCTCAAGAGGATTTAGAATCTCCCCCCTCGGAGGGTTTCTAAGGCCAAGGGACTTTAGGCAGCTGTGGAAAATGTAGAGTGTGAAAGCAAATATATGTTTGCAAACACACACATAAGCACACTTCTTAAGACCTTAGCAGATGTTACAATAACTTATACCAGGAGCCTACCCAACCACATGTTAACCAGAGCTCGTGTTATCCATCATCCTTCTGATATGCTCAGTCGGCATGTTGTGTGAGCAGGCTGAAAGCACGTAAGTACCACCGTCAGTATGCATGAATGTGAACTCCAAAAAACCCAGTTCATGAAGTACCAATCAGTGAACGCTCATGGTAAATACGCACATGGTCTCTGTCCTCATAACATGGGAATCACACATATCAGGAGGATCGTGGGTAGTTAACACATGATTGGTGAACTCCTAGTTCATGTTATAAAGGACTGGCTGCAAATTAACCTTGGGGCAAACCTGGTTTTGCTGCTGCGTAATGTAGTATAATAGAACAACCAAGGAGGATGCTTTTATATGAGAATAGGGTTGCTGTCTATTGTGATGTTTATTGTATGTATCATCCGGCTTTTCCTGTATGATCTTCCACCTTTGTAATCCGCTTTCTGCATCGCTTTACGGTACACCACGCCTCAGACCATTTCTTGCTTGCGCGGTTTCCTATTTCTGTAATCCTAGTCCTATTACATTGTTAATTGGGTGTTTTATGCTCTCTGAATGCCTTGATTTTAAAATTTTGTTATCCGCCCTGAGTCTCAGCGAGAAAGGCAGACTTATGGATAAAGGAACTTAATAACAAAATATGTAACTGATGCGTGAAGAGAACAGTCAAGTCCAAAGAGCATTCGGTTTTTGGAAAGGAGCCCTCTTCCACTTATTTTATTTATTTACTTTGTAGTCCTCCTTTTGCGGTGAGACTCAAGGTGGATCGCGGGTCCTCAAGCGATGCAGTCAGATGGAGTGCCTACTGTATGTAGCTGCCCTTCAGGGCAAGCAAACCAGAGAAAATATCAATGCTGGGGCAGGCTGGATAGCTCTTTTACCGAGGCACTGTTGCAAAATATGTCTTGGTATGGCCTCTCTCCTTGCCAGGGTATAGAACAAATGAAGCTGCCTTATATTGACACAGCCTATTGGTTAATCTAAGAGCCCCGTGGCGTAGAGTGGTAAACTGCAGTACTGTAGTCAAAAGCTCTGCTCACGACCTGAGTTCGATCCCGACGGAAGTCGGTTTCAGGTAGCCGGCTCAAGGTTGACTCAGCCTTCCATCCTTCCCAGGTCGGTAAAATGAGTACCCAGCTTGCTGGTGGTAAAGGGAAGATGACTGGGGAAGGCAATGGCAAACCACCCCATAAACACAGTCTGCCTAGGAAACGTCGGGATGTGACGTCACCCCATGGGTCAGGAATGACCCAGTGCTTGCACAGGGGACCTTTACCTTACCTATTGGTTAATCTAATTTTATAAACTAGGGTGGTGGAGTGATTAGAATCCCAGACGACAACCAAGTGGATCAGGGTTCAAATCACCACTTGATTATATAAGCTAGCTAGGTGACTTTAGCCCTGACCTGAATGGCCCAAGCTAGCCTGATCTTGTTAGATCTCAGAAGCTAAACAGCTAAATGTCCAGGTTAGCATTCAGATGCTTCTCAGCCTAGCCTTCCTCACAAGGTTGCTGAGAAGGTAAAATAGAGGAGATCAGTGTATCCCTGAGCTGTTTGCTTTCTCAGATCTTTTTACCGGAGATGCCAGGGATTGGATCTGGGATCTTCTCCATGAAAACCAGGCACCCTGTCTCAGGGGCTCTCAGGAAACAGAAAACTGCAGTACTGACACAACATCCATAGAATCATAGAGTTGGAAGGGACCAGCAGGGTCATCTAGTCCAACCCCCTGCACAATGCAGGAAACTCACAACTACCTCCCCCCCACACCCCCAGTGACCCCTACTCCATGCCAAGAAGATGGCCAAGATGCCCTCCCTCCCATGAACTGCCCATGGGTGCATTTTACAGGTCAAGCGGTTTGTGCAAAGCACTGCAAATGATAAGTAGTTACCGTTGTGTGACCACAGAGATACAACAGGGACGTTTAAAAAAAAACAATACTACAACACATCATTCTTTAGCTGTAATTCTTGTAATCTCTACAGTAGGTGTCAGATAGACAGGCAGACAGAACAATATGTTTTATAAATACTATGTATTCTCCATAATACATTAAAACACATTAAAATACATTAACACTTTCAAATGGTGGAATCGCCTTCTTTCTTTTATCTGTACAGCAACAGCCCTGTGAGGTAGGTTGGGCCATTGTCCTAAAATCTCATATTCCAATAGTCAAGAAATAAAATCCATTTTTGTAAGAACTTTTTGTCTGATTTTGAATCGGTCGCATATCTCAGTTCACCAAGGAGACTAGTTGGTTGCTAGAAGCTGTCATAGTCCAAGGACTTCCTTCTAGGGTTACAGCACAACCCTAGATCAATGGCCTTCATATATGATGAAGGGGAGCGTTGACTCTCAAAAGCCAATTCCCCGGAAATTTTGTTGGTTGTCTTAGGCACCAACAAAATTTCTGTGGTATTTGTTTTAGAATCTAAGGTGCTACTGGACTTGAATCTAAATAGCCTTTGAAGGGTTGTAACTCCGTTTAGGATTGCACTGCTAATGAGAGTGAATTAAATAATGGTTGGCAAATAATTTAAATGCCATAGAATAATTTAAATAATTTAAACACTATACACTAAAACTACCACAACAGCAGTGCAGTTCTAAGTTAGTGCTGCCAGCTCCAGGCTGGGAAATACCTGGAGATTTTGGGGCGGAGCCTGAGGAGGGCAGGGTTTAGGTAGGGAAGGGGCTTCAATGCCACAGAGTCCAATGGCCAAAGCGGCCATTTTCTCCAGGGGAACTGATCTTTCGCCTGGAGATAGTTGTAATAGCAGGAGATCTCCAGTCACCATCTGGAGGTTGGCAACCCTATTCTGAGGACACTTTCCTGGGAGTAAGCCCCATCAAACAGACACTAGTAACATTCTGTGTATACCTGCTTAGGACTGCGCTGCTAAATGATATCCAGGACTCGTCGCAAAGATACCCTGCACCATCCTTCGGCAAAGAGTCCTGGGGGATCCGAAAGCTTGAAGCAAGCTGGAACGTGTCCAGAGGAGGGCAACAAAGATGGTAAGGGGTCTGGAGACCAAGTCCTGTGAGGACAGGTTGAAGGAGCTGGGTATGTTTAGCCTGAAGAGGAGAAGACTGAGAGGGGATATGATCATCAGCCTTCAAGTACTTGAAGGGCTGTCATATAGAGGAGCGTGCTGAGTTGTTTTCTGTTGCCCCAGAAGGTCGGACCAGAACCAACAGGTTGAAATTAAATCAAAAGAGTTTCCGTCTAGACATTAGGCAGAATTTTCTAACAGAGCGGTTCCTCCATGGAACAGGCTTCCTCGGGAGGTGGTAAGCGCTCCTTCCCTGGAGGTTTTTAAGCAGAGGCTAGATGGCCATCTGTCAGCAATGCTGATTCTATGACCTTAGGCAGTTCATGAGAGGGACGGCACCTTGGCCATCTTCTGGGCATGGAGTAGGGGTCACTGGGGGTGTATGGGAGAGGTAGTTGTGAAATTCCTGCATTGTGCAGGGGGTTGGACTAGATGACCCTGGCGGTCTCTTCCAACTCTGGGCACTTTAGAATTAGAATCACAGAATCATGGGCACTTTCACACAGCCCGAATAATGCACTTTCAATCCACTTTCAGTGCACCTTAACGACCGTTTGCAAGTGAATTTTCCCAGTAAAGCCCACCTTCAACGGGCACTGAAAGTGGATTGAAAGTGGATTCTTTGAGGGGATTATATGGATGTTAATTTGATAGAGGAGGGGAGAGTCAGGAAAAAGTCAACATTGATTAGGCTGATTCGTTTGAAATTGTTTTATTTTATGTAACTCTGAAGATGACCACATTGAAATTGTATGTGACTTAACAATAAAAAAGAAAATAAAAAAGAAAAAAATAGAAAGTGCATTCTTTGAGCTGTGTGAAAGTGCCCGCGGCTCTATGATTCAAATTCACCATCGGCAGCCCCAAGAACAAAAGGCAGTTGTGGATTTTATTGTTCTCTTTGCACCTACGAAGTCCTGGTCCTCAATGCTCCCCCCCCCCGCCGCCTGCGATCCTGAGCCTTGTTTTGCGCTCGGAGGGGATCGGGTGTGTGTGTGGGCGCATCCGGCTTCCCCTTTCCCTCCCAGCCGCCGGCACGAGGAAAAGGTTGGGTTACATTGTTTTTGTCGTTGTTATTTTTTTAACAATCCCTCGGCCGGGGGGTTCCCTGCCTCCCTCCCCTCCCTTTAGCCATTGGGTTGACGCGTTCAGTGGGGGTTTCTGTTGTCTGCTGGGAGGGGAAGGGGGAGAGAGAAGAGAGCGAGGAAAGGAGACGCCCCCTGCCGCTCGCGCTCCCTTTTCCCCGGCGCGGCAGCAAAGAGGCTGGACCGGGAACCCGATCGCTTTAGGACCCGGCGGGATTTTCCCCGCCGATGCTCCCCCCCCACACCTCGATTTTCCTTTCCTCCTTTTTTTCCCCCCCTAGGCTGTTTGCAGAAGCGCTCGGTCTCTATCACCGAGTCTGCAAAAAAAAAAAGAGGGGAGAAAAGAGAGGAGGAGGAGGAGGAGGAAGGCGGTGCACATTGGTGGATCGCGGCCCACCAGCCTGCCGGAGTGGGCCCGACCGGATCGCAGCCCCCCCCCTCCCGGGAGCCTCCGCCTGCCGCCGGGTAAGCGAGCCCCGGAGCCCCCCTTTCCCCTCCCCCTTCTTCTCCTCCGCCCCCACCGACCGCATCTCTCTCTCCCCCTCTCATTTGACACAATGAAAGGCGCCTGGTAGCGCCCCCTTGGCCATCCTCGCGATGTGAGTCCCTCTGCAGGGTGCTGGTGGTGGGGGGCACCCAGGCGAGAGAGGCATTGGTTGGCGAGGAAGGGTGGGGGCTATGTGGTGTCCGCGACACCCCAAGATCCGCTGAACCATGATGAAGACCGAGCCCCATTCCAGTCCCAGTGGTGGCAGCAGCGGAGGTGGTGGCAGCAACGGCGGCGGAGGTGGTGGCAGCAACGGCAGCGGTGGCTTGAGGAGTGCCTCTCCTCACCGGAACGCCTATGAAGCCGGCATCCAAGCCTTGAAAGCCACAAAGGATGCCCTCGGCGACCCCGAGAGCGAGGAGGCCAAGAAAGCCGCCCGCCACAAGAAGTATGGCTCCAACGTCCACCGGATCAAGAACATGTTCCTGCAGATGGGGACGGCGGCCCCGCCGGCCGAGGTTGGGGCGGTGGAGCTGGCCAAGATGAAGGAGAAGCCCGTCCGCCTCTCCTTGCCCCGGGCCAGCAGCCTCAACGAGAACGTGGACCACAGCGCCCTGCTGAAGCTGGGCACCAGCGTCTCCGAGCGGGTCAGCCGCTTCGACTCCAAGCCGGACAAGCCCCTGTCCAAGCTCCAGGAGACCCGCAAGATCTTCGAGAGGAGCCTCCAGGAGAAGGAGACGACCAACAAGCTGCTGCTGAGGAAGGAGCGGGCCGGCTTCCAGGACAGGAAGCTGGACGTGGTGGTCCGCTTCAACGGCAGCACCGAGTCACTGGACAAGCTGGACGCCGAGGCCGTCTCACCCACTGTCAGCCAGCTCAGCGCCGTCTTCGAGAAGGCCGATCTGAGGAACAACCTCCACAAGGCCCCCAGCAAAGTTGGGCCCCTCAACTCCAAGATAGTCACCAAGAGGTCCAGGGTTTTCCTTCCGGCTCCGGAAGGGGCCAAGGTGGAAGGACGGGGTGGCGACGGGCCTACCCTTCAGGGAAGGGGCAGGTTGCCTGAGGGTGACAAAACACAGGCCAAACTTCCTGCCGGCGGATCAGCAGCTGTCAAGCCGGGTGACAAGGACGGTAACGCGGGCCTGCGTCCCCAGAAGGTCCAAGAGGTGCGGAAGATCAAGCCCGTGGAAGTGGAGGAGAGTGGGGATTCGGAGCAGGAGTTTGAGGCGGCAGAGGTGGCGGTTGCGGCGGCCGAGGAACGCGGCAAGGCCTCCAAAGGGTCTGATACCAACAGGGCCGAAGTGATCCAGGCCGAGGTCACGGTGCATGCGGCCTTGGAAAATGGCGGACAGGCTGGCGAGAGGCACCTAGAGACTCCGGACCTCTTGGCGGACACTTACGGTGAGGTCAAGGCTGAGGGACCAGAGGAAAACGACCTGGGTGAAGAGTCGAAAAAGGAGGACTTCTCTGAGGCTGACCTGGTGGACATTAGTGCCTACAGCGGGCTGGGGGAGGACTCGGGAGGGAGCGGGCTGGATGAAGACGAGGATGCCGATGGACTGTATGCGCCGGAATCCAGCTGCGTGGAGATCCCAGGGCTGTCGGAGGAGGAGGAATCGGCCCCCAATCGCAAGATCCATTTCAGCACGGCACCCATCCAGGTAAGCCTTTGGGTGTAATGTCACTAGCAGCACTGACCAACCAGCCTTGAGAGGAATGATTGTACGTTGGGGTCTGAACTGAGTTACCCCTTGGAGTAGTTATATTCTCCCTGGAAAAGGGGAGAAGTAAAAATAAGCAAAATCCACTCTAGCATCTTCCAACTTTGACCCGGTTCTCAGAATCAGCAGCCGATGGGGTAAAATTATGTCTGGACTGTACCACTTCAGGTGGGAACTCATGTGATAAAATGCTTCTCCCTACCAACAAATTCCCTTGCATGTAAATACCTCAATCATGGAGAAAGATTCTGATCTAATCTTCTCCCCGACTTGCTAGGTTTTGAGGTACAGGGTTTATTTTTTAATGAACAAACATTCAGTAATGGCAAGTCCATACCTGTAGCCTGAAATGGTACAGTCCAGGCACAGGTATACCAGCTCATCTGCTGCTGGTGAGATCTAGGCTTATCTCGCTACACAAGGAGAGGTCTCTTCTTCTGTCCCCTTCACAATAGGATTTCCTGTTGAGGCCTGGATTTCGCAAGGCCTCTGACAAATTTGCGCCTTCGCTCACGAGGCCTAGACAGAATGACAGGAAGGGAGCTCGAGTTGTGTTTTGTCTGCATTTCATTCTTTTTTCCGGCATTCACGGAAGGGATGAAGCAGCCTGCCGGAGAAGAGCGCTGCATATCTCCCCCACCCTAAAAGCAGGCGGGTGTGTGTTTGTGGGGGTGGGTTGGCTTTATGACAGGATGGGGCTTCTCACTGAAGCTGGGATTTGAACCCGTGAATCAAAGGAATGGAGAACCTGGGCAAATGGGTGCCTGACAGCAGCGGAGCAGCCGATGTCATAGCAGACAGCGCCAGCGTTTCGAGGCCCCCTCTCTGCTTTCTTTTTTTTTTTTTATTTCCAGTGCAAAATCCAGAAAAAGGAGGGAAAGGGTGGGGTTGCAAAAGATCATTGTCGTCCCCTCCACCTGACAATCCAGCAGCTGGAGAGATGCTGAGGTGGCTCGATTTTGTAAAAAAAGAAGAAAAAGAGGCAGTTCTCCATCCCTGCCTTTTTTCCTTATCCTGAAAGGCGTTGCTTTTACGAAAGCCGGAGGCGAGGGAGGGATTGTTAATGAATCCTTTTACAGCTGGCTGCTGGTAGTAAAGAGAACAGCACATCTGATGTGAATCTCAAATCTCAGTTTCCAACACGGCCATCCTGCCTCGGCTGGGGGCTGCAGGTCTCCCGGAAAAGGAAGAAGGAAAAAAAGATGTCTCCGACACAAATTAGGGAGAGATACTCGGTCGCCATCTGTTCTCCTCCAGCCCTTCCCCCTGCCTTCTGCCCTAGTGGAGCAGATTGGCCACCTTCCTGCCCCCCCCCCAAACACCTTGTAAGGATCAAAGACACCTTGGACACAAGTCCCAAGAGTTAGCTGTGAAAGGCCAGTTGCCCAAAGGACGGCACGTTTGAAAGCTCTCCCATCTTCCACAGGTGAAAAGGCAGTCATGAAGAGAAGCAAATCAGGCTTAGGGGAGATGCAACTGGGGGGCTATAGGTTCCTAGGCATCCAAGGAAATTTCATGATCACCTGGTTATTTTTATGTCCGCCAAAATGTAGTGACAAATTTTAGCTGTAATAACGCATCATCAGTGAAGCCAGTAACACCAACCCATCCCCCTGCCTGCTTTCCCACTGAGCAGCGACTACAGGCTTATGGTGCATTAAATACTAGTCAATTGGTACTACAGTCCCACCAGATTTGTCTACGTTTTTTAGTGGATGGTAGGACCCCCCTCCTTGAGCTCCAAATTTGGCATACTACCGTTCTTAAAGGCCCAACTAAAAATCAAAGGCTCATCTATTGTCCTGAGATCAGTTGAAAGCTTAAACTGCTCTTTTAGGGCAAGAAGATGATTGTTATCATTTGATGGCCCAGTTATTCCAACTTTGATCACCCAGTTAAATCTGTCCATGAGAACATTCTACACATACCAGCTCCCCTTGCCCATCAGTCCCCCTCTAGCCCATGTTATGTAGTGGCAGGAACGTTGGGGGTTTAGACTAGGGAGAGCCAGGATCCGATCGCCGCCCTGCCGCAAAGCTTGCCTTGTAACCTTGGCCTCATCGCCGTTTTTCAACCCAGCCTACCTTGCAGGGTTGCTCTGAGGATTAAAGAGGGGGAGCTCTGTGGAGGAAGGGCCTGGATACCAACGTAATCTAAAAATAAAAGAGATTAGAATGTGGGTTAGTATGCCATGGAGCAGATGGCGGGAGCCGACGAGGCGCCCCGGGCCAAAGGTCACATTTCCTTGACCTTTCGGCACACTCCCGTCCTCCTAGCAAACAATCTCGGATGGGGTGGGTGGGAAAGAGGTCACAGCTCTCCTTCCCCAACCCCCAGCAGGACTGGCTTAATGAGTATAGATTCCCAGGAGACATTACCCCCCCCCCCCATACAGGGTTCACAATACATTTCTCTCTTTATTCTGAGTAAGCTGGGTACCCAAGGTTGGGTGGGATAAACAAAATATATCGATAATGAAAATGTCATTTATTTAAAATGCTATGTCAAGACAAACATTATTTTAAAAAACGCATTAAAACAGCACAATGGCGTTTCCTAAGGTTGAGATCTGTAACCACAAGCCAGACGTGTTTCGGCCTGTTTGGCCTTCCTCAGTGGTCAATTGAAACCCATGTAAAACGTACACACATTTACAGATATATATACACATGTACAGACATTAAATATCAGACCAGGTATGTGTATTGTTTTACCAGGTTGAAAATTGCACACATTTTAAATGGGAGACATATATATATATATAGTTTATCCCACCCAACCTTGGGTACCCAGCATCTGTTTTCTAGGTTGGGTTTCATTCCCCTCTTTTTTCTTCTTTTCTTCTGAGTAAACCATTTCGACTTGCAGTCGGCAGGCTTGAAGGGTCGCATTTTTAAGAGCCTGCGATGATTCAAAACCACTCACCCTCGCTGGCTTGTCGCTGCCACCGCATGCACAGACTGCAATTTGCATGCCTGCGTACTGGCTTCCGGGTTGCAATGGCGGGGTCGGGAGACAGGCGCTCGTTCAGCTTGGCTTTATCTGTAGGCATTTGTGGGGAAAGGAGAACAGGCGAGGAGGAGGTGGGCGCCGGGTGATGTCAAGGGCATGGAGGGCTGCTGGAGCAAGTGACAGCACCCCGGGAGGTGGGAGTGCGCTTCCTTTTAGAGAGATCGGGTGGGTGAGGTGCCAAACCAGAAGGTGCAACGTATGCCATGTTTGAGGGAAAGCAGCCATAGGCCACAGGATGGATCCTACCAGCTTTCCTGCTTGCCCGATCCCCCTTCTCACTTCATCTCCCTCCCAAGTAGCGTTTGTTCATGCGGGATCCACGATCCCCAGCATGGTCCTTTTTCATGGCCCGAACTTTCCTCTCTCTTTCACCAGTAGAAAAGCAGGCTGGATCCCGTGACTCAAAGTGGGGCTGGGCTGACCTTCCTCTGAGAACGCAGCGCTTGGCTAACTTGCCAGCGCTTTAGATCCGCTGGCACTGTGTTCACCCTTCTTTACCAGATGTAGGTTAATCTGTCGGGTCGGGAGGGTGCGCTCTGGCTTCTGGAGGACCTCACCCTGGAACGAGGGCCTTCTGGTTCCAGCCTCTATGATTCTAGAACACCCTCTCCTCCATCCTCTCCCCCAAACACTAGTTATTATCACATCGCTGCTGATGCTGCATGTTCGACCCCTTCCACCCTGAATGGGAAATGCAATAGAGATTGTAGGACGAGGCCGTCTCGAAGAATGCTCAGCTCCTGCGCATCTTCTGCTATGGTTGAAGTTTACAGAATGCTGGATGGAGTCCCAGAAGGCAGAGCCAGAGTCTAGCTGAAGGAATGATGCCTTGCTGGGTTTCTTTCTTCGGCTAAGAAGAAGAAGTAGAGTTGGTTTTTATATGCTGACTTTCTCTACCACTTAAAGGAGAATCAAACTGGCTTACGATCGCCTTCCCTTCCCCTCCCCACTACAGATATCCTCTGAGGTAGGTGAGGCTGAGAGAGCTCTAAGAGAGCTGTGACTAGCCCAAGGTCACCCAGCTGGCTTCATGTGTAGGAGTGGGGAAACCAACCCAGCTCACCAGATTAGCCTCCGCCACTCATGTGGAGGAGTGGGGAATCGAACCCGGTTCTCCAGATTAGAGTCCACTGCTCCAAACCACCGCTCTTAACCAATACACCACACTAGCTCTAGCTAGCCATGGGGAGCTAGCAATGGGGAGAGTCAAGGCTTTATGAAGCTCCAGGCACCCCTTGGAAGCCACAGTGGTGAAGTGTTTAGAGTGTTTGATTAGGACGTGAGAGTCCCAGGTTTGAATCCCCACTCCTGCCATGGAAGCTTACTGGGTGAACTTGGGCCGGTCACTGTCTCTCAGCCTAACATACTTCACAGGGTTCTTGTTGAGCACAAAATGGAGAAGATCAGAACTGGGGTATGCCGCTCTGAGCTCCTTGAAGGAAGACTGGGATAAAAAGGTAGTCAATGAGGAGAGATGGAAAGGATGGATTCCTTGCCCAAAGTGATTATTGCAGGGGTGTCAGACATAAGGCCCTAGGGCTGGATCCAGCCGCTTGAGGGCTTTTACGTGGCCCGTGAGCCAGCCGAGGCAGCCGCCCACCCCACTCTCAATCTGGGTTGGCGAAGCATGGCCCGGCTTGACCAAGTGACTTTTATGTCATATCCGGCCCTCGTAACAATTGAGTTTGGCACTCTTAGAACATAAGAAAGGCCATGCTGGATCATACCAAGGTCCATCAAATCCAGCAGTCTGTTCACACAGAGGCCAACCAGGTGCCTTTAGGAAGCTCACAAGCAAGACATCTGCAGCAGCATCTTGCCTGTGCACCTAATATAATGGCCATGCTCCTCTGATCCTGGAGAGAATAGGTATGCATCATGACTAGTATCCATGTTGACTTGTAGCCATGGACTAAGTGTGGTGTAGTGGTTAAGAGCGGTGGTTTGGAGCGGTGGACTCTGATCTGGAGAACCAGGTTTGATTCCCCACTCCTCTACATGAGCTGCGGAGGCTAATCTGGTGAACTGGATTTGTTTGCCACTCCTACACATGAAGCCAGCTGGGTGACCTTGGGCTAGTTACACTCTCTCAGCCCCACCTACCTCACAGGGTATCTGTTGTGGGGAGGGGAAGGGAAGGTGATTTTAAGCTGGTTTGAGTCTCTCTTAAATGGTAGAGAAAGTCAGCATATAAAAACCAATTCTTCTTCTTCTTCTTCTTCTTCTTCCTCCCTTCCATGAACATGTCCACTCCCCTCTTAAAGCCTTCCAAGTTGGCAGCCCTCACCACATCCTGGGGCAGGGAGTTCCACAATTGAACTATGTGTCATGTGAAGAACCCCTGTATTTGTATCTACATTAGATGTGACAGGAGCACAAAAAACGGTGTCCAGTTTTTAAAAGAAGAGGTGCTGGGTTCCAAGTTGGCTAGAAACTCCTGTTCCTTGGTATCAGGTTTTTGCTTGTAATTATTAGAAGCGTGGGAGGCATACCTTTTTATTTATTTATTTATTTATTTATTTATTTATTTATTTATTACAGTTGTAGTCGGCTTTTCCCACTGAGACTCACGATCGGTTGCCCTGTAAATGGATGCTATCAGTAGGACGAGAGATCTGATAAACCATGTAATAGGACTAGGATTAGAGAAATCTGATGGAGTCTCTTTAGTTCAGCTGCCTTTCTCAATGGGTCTCTGGGGCAGATAAAGTCCTGCAATTGTTTGCCTTCTTCGAGGACAACCAGCAAACGGGCACTTCAGTGACAAGACCGCCCAGGAATCCCTGTTGAAAAATGTTCGGAAACGGAAAGAATGGTGCGATTGGTTTTTTCTGTCATGCACAACTCTGGCTCTCTGGTCTTGGAAGGCTTTAAGAGGGGAGCGGACACGTTCATGGAGGAGAGGGCTATCCATGACTACTAGTAAAAATGGATGCTAGTCATGATGCATACCTGTTCTCATCAGGATCAGAGGAGCAGGCCTATTGTATTAGGTGCTGTGGAACACAGGCAGAATAATGCTGCTGCAGTTGTCTTGTTTGTGGGCGTCCTAGAGACACCTGGTTGGCCGCTGTGTGAACAGACTGCTGGACTTGATGGGCCTTGGTCTGATCCAGCATGGTTTTTTCTTATATTCTTATGGAGGAGAGGGATGTTCATGGCTTCTAGTAAAAATGGATGCTGGTCATGATGCATACCTATTCTTTCCGGGATCAGAGGAGCAGGCCTATTATAGTAGGTGCTGGGGAACACAGGCAGGATGCTGCTGCAGTCGTCTTGTTTGGGGGCTTCCTGGAGGCACCTGGTGGGCCACTGTGTGAACAGACGGCTGGACTGGATGGGCCTTGGTCTGATCCAGCATGGCCTTTCTCATATTTGTATGGAGTAGAGGGCTATTTATGGCTACTAGTAAAAATGGATACTAGTCATGAGGCATACCTATTCTCTCCAGGATCAGAGGAGCATGCCTATTATATGAGGTGCTGTGGAACACAGGCAGGACAATGCTGCTGCCGTCGTCTTGTTTGTGGGCTTCCTAGAGAGACCTGGTTGGCCACTGTGTGAACAGACTGCTGGACTTGATGGACCTTGGTCTGATCCAGCAGGGCTTTTCTTATGTTCTTATGCGCCAACGAGAAGGGAGGTAATATACCTCCAAGGGGTGTGATGCTGGTGCCAGAACTATCCTGCAAAAAACATGACAGTGATAGGGGACTGCCAGTGAGGGCTGCTGTAAAATGACTTTTTTTTTCCAGTTTAAGAGACAAGGTAGAGTTAGGCATACTAACCTCTAGGTAGGGGCTGGTGATCTCCCAGAATTGCAACTGATCTCCCGACTACACAAATCGCTTATTTCTTTATTTCAAACATTTGAAGAAGAAGACGAGTTGGTTTTTATACCCCGCTTTTCTCTACCTTTAAGGAGTCTCAGACCGGTTTACAATCACCTTCCCTTCCCCTCCCCATGACAGGCATCTTGTGGGGTAGGTGGGGCTGAGAGAACTGTGGCTAGCCCAAGGTCACCCAGCAGGCTTCGTGTGGAGGGGTGGGGAATCAAGCCTGGTTCTCCAGATTACAGTCCGCCTCTCTTAACCACTACACCACGCTGGCTCTCAACCACTTGTACCACTTCCCCTGGAGAAAGTGACTGCTTTAGAAGGTTGACTGCATGGCGCTATGGCCTACCAAGGTCCCTCCCATCCCTAAACCCCATTCTCCCAGGCTGTACCGTCAAATCTCCAGGTACTTCCAAACCCAAAGTTGGCAACCCTGGTTAGAACTTGCTGTTAGAAGAAAACACTGCTTCTGTGTTTCGTTCACAGCATGGTATTTCCCCTTTAGTAGTTTCTGTTTCAGCCACAATGGGTATATGGGAGTATTCCTAAAGCAATAGTATGCCAGGGCCCAAAATGACTTTCCAAAGTTAAACAAGTTGAAGACCCATCAGTATGGTGGAAGAAGATGTGTTGACGATCAGCATTGTTCCAGCTAGGTGCTACTGAGTTCAGTTGCCTGGGCTGATTTGTACCTGTAGGAACGTCACATTCATTTTGCGCTGCAAGAGAAACGGCCTGGTGTCTTGAAATGCAAACGGAAAGGAAACACTATCTTTACATTCTTCTTGCTGCAGCCTTGACTGTGGAAAGAGGAAGTCAGCTTGTTTATGTATGTGCACCAGAGAGAGAGAGAGAGAGAGAGAGAGAAATCTACATAATGATGTACCTGTAAGTTAACACCACTTATGTACCAAAGTCATGTCAAGTCACAGCCGACATGGCAACCTTAGCAAGGGGCTTTCAAGGCCAGTGAGAAGCAGAGCTGGTTGGCCATCGCCTTCCTCTGCAGAGCCTCCCTTGGTGGTCTCCCATCTAAGGACCGACCCTGTCCGCTGATCAATTAGGGGAGCAAATTTTGACCTGTGATTAAAGCCCTAGTTGAAGAAGGTGCTGACGAAATCAGTTTAACCTTCCCAAATCAATCCTCATCCCAAAATTAAGAATCGTAGAGTTGGAAGGGGGCATGCAGGCCGTCTAGTCCAACCCCCTGTCTAATTCAGGATCAGCCTAGAGCATCCCTGGCAAGTGTTTGTCCAGCCTCTGCTTAAAGACTGCCAGTGAGGGGGAGCTCACCACCTCCCTAGGGAGCCGATTCCACTGTCGAACAGCTCTTACTGTGAAAATCTTTTTCCTAATATCCAGCCAGTACCTCTCCTCCTGCAATTTAAACCCATTATTGTGAGTCGTATCTTCTGCTGCCAACAGGATGAGTTCCCTGCCCTCCTCTAAGTGACAGCCCTTCAAATACTTAAAGAGAGCAATCGTGTCTTCTCCAGACGAAACATTCCCAACTCCCTCAACCTTTCCTCCTAGGGCTTGTTTTCCAGGCCCCTGATCATCCCCATCACTCTCCTCTACACCTGCTCGATTCTGTCCACATCCTTTTTGAAATGTGGCCTCCATTGTTGCACACAATACTCTAGGTGTGGCCTGACCAAGGCAGTGTACAGCGGAACGATGACATCTTGCGATTTGGATGTTATGCCTCTGTTGATGCACCCCAAGACCGCATTAGCTTTTTTTTGTCGCTGCATCACAACATCACCACAGACATCTTGTGAGGTAGGTGAGGCTGAGAGAGTTCAAAGAGAGCTGTGACCAGCCCAAGGTCACCCAGCTGGCTTCATGTGGAGGAGTGGGGAAACCAACCCAGTTCAGCAGATTAGAGTCTGCCGCTCATGTGGAGGAACTGGGAATGAAACCCGCTTCTCCAGATTAGAGTCCACTGCTCCTAACCACTACACCACGCTGGTCACTCGTGGCTCTTAGGGTTTCTCTGGACAACTCCTGCATTTATTGTTAGCATATTTTCAGAGGCCTACCAGCTAGCTGCCATTCCTGGAGCCAGCTCTTTCATAGCAGGGGCTATTGGATTTTCCCCGTATGCAAACTGCAACCTTGGGTCCACAGGAAACCCCGTGGTGCAGAGGGGTAAGCTGCAGTATTGCAGACAAAGCTCTGCTCACGACTTGAGTTCGATCCCAATGGAAGGAGGTTTCAGGTAGCTGGCTCAAGGTTGACTCAGCCTTCCATCCTTCCGAAGTTGGTAAAATGAGTAGTAGAAGAAGGTTGGTTTTTATATGCCGATTTTCTCTACCTTTTAAGGATAATCCAACTGGTTTACAATCTCCTTCCCTTCCTCTCCCCACAGCAGACACCTTGTGAGGTAGATGGTGCTGAGACAGCTCAAAGAGAAGTGTGACTAGCCCAAGGTCACCCTGCTGGCTTCATGTGTAGGAGTGGGGAATCGAACCCAGTTCTCCACACCACGCTGGCTCTCTCAGTATCCAGCTTGCTGGGGGTAGAGTGTAGACGACTGGGGAAGGCAATGGCAAACCACCCCATAAACATAGTCTATAAACGATAAACGTCGTTATGTGACGTCACCCCATGGGTCAGTAATGACCCGGTGTTTGCACAGGGGGACTACCTTTACCTTTTTACCACATTTCTGCAGAACACACAGAAGAGCAGGCAGAAGATCACAACACATAGTGTAGTAAGGTTTGTGTCACTGCTCCCATCGATGCCCTTGCTGATTTTGATAAATCTTTTGGTTTTTTAAAAACGTCTCTACAATATAATTTATTCACTTCTGCTAACCTATTATCTCTGCAGCAAAGCTATCTGTTCCCTTACACCACAGATAATTTATTAGATTTTTAAAAATGTACCTTTCCTCCAAGCAGCTCAGAGCGGTGCATATGGCACTCCTCCCCTTTTGTTGTTACCATGACCCTACAAGGTAGATTGGGTTGACAGACAATAACTGGCTCAAGGTCCCCCAGTATGTTTCATGGCACAGTGCGGGTTTGAACCTGGGTCTTGTCTGTCTGGTACTCTGGCTGTTATACCACACTGGTTCTTCAGTGAATGAACCAGGTGGGAGGAGCCGTGGCTCAGTGGTAGAGCATTGGATGGACCAAGGGTCTGATTCAGTATAAGGCAGCTTCATGGGTTCATGTGGATATATTGTTTAAATGGGACTGGTTTTTGGGGAGGGGCTGTGGCTCGGCGGTAGAGCATCTGCTTGGCATGCAGAAGGTCCTAGGTTCCATCCCCGGCATCTCCAGTTAAAGGAACCAGGCAAGTAGGTGATGTGAAAGACCTCTGCCTGAGACCCTGGACAATACTGACTTGGATGGACCAAGGTTCTGATTCAGTATAAGGCAGCTTCATGTGTTCATGTGATTTCCTTCACAGAACTAAGAGCGAGTGTGGCTAGAAGGTCAGTGTAGGATCATGGAGATATTATTTCAAATCCTGCCTCCTTCATGGAGCTGGATGGGTGAACATGGGTCAATCTTTCTCTAGGCCGAACCTGCCCCATAGGTAAGACCAGTTCTTCAGCCCAGCCACCTGTCTGCAGGGGCGGCACAGTGAGGAGGCCGCTGATTCTCCAGGGGGACTCAACTTCCTCTTGGCCATTGGTGCTGTAGGAGGCAAAAGGCATCATCTCATGGACCTGGCCTGTGCATTGCTCATGATAAAATATTAAACAAGGCCAGAGTGATCTACATCCTCAAGATATCAGAACGTAATCGACTTTGCATTACCAGACGTCCCTCCTCAGCTTCCCAAGGGGAGACCCAAAGCAGATTACATCATTCCTCCTTCCTCCATTTTATTCTCACAGCAGCCCTTTGAGGTCGGTTAGGCTGAGTGATAGTGTTTGGGCTACGGTCGGCCAGCAAGTGCCTGTGTCAAAGTAGGGATTTGAATCTGGGTCTCCCAGATCCTTGTCCGACACTTTAATCACTACACCACACTGGCCCTAATCTTCACGCGTCTCTATAAAGAATTTGTCTGCCCGTGTGTCTATCTGCTTGTGTATCCAGCCTTATAAAAATGTTGGATTACTATTTAGGACATCCTGTTCCCCTGTGTCCCTCACACTTGGGGATCCTGACTTATGATGTGCAGACCACTAAGCCCTTATTTCAGATTTTGGGGCAGAATTGTGTAAAGATGCAAAATAAAAATCTGCAAGAGGGCGAGCTGAAACACCCTGTGGTTCTTTATTTTTGTAGACAGTGTGGTTGGTTCTGTCGGGATAATAACTGTGGGAGAAGAAGACTTAGGCCTTTTAAGCAGGGACGCTTCCCCATAGTCACCCCCGCCGACTGCTTCGGGGCTTCCCTTTGATTATGCATGCCTTTTCTGCCCGTCAGAGGTCACCTTGCTCTCCCTGCGTGTTTTGCTGGCATTTTCCAGATTCTGGCTAAAACAGCATCTGGAAAATGCGGGCAAAACATGTGGGGAGAGCAGCCTTTGGAGGTGACCTCTGACAGGTGGAAATTGTGTGCATAATCAAAAGGAAGCCCCAAAGCAGTCGGCGGGGTTGACCGCAGGGAAACGGCCCTGCATAGAAGGCCTTAGTAAGTGGTCTCACAGCAACATGACAGGGTGCGGATGCAAACGTGGGTCTCCCAGATTCTAGTCAAGCACTCTAACCACTGAGCGCACTGGCTCTCAAGTTAGTCATGGATCTTTTTGCGGAACAAGACTGAATGCTCCCGTTTGAAAGGGAACTCTGGGAGAACAGTACGAATTTCTGGGCCTCTGGCAGGCCAGCCTCAAGGGCAGCATGCAGACCCCAACATGTGTGATCAGGTGAGAGTCCAGCCATGGGAGGGTGCCATGCATTCACGTGGACAAAATGCTTGTTCTGCTGTCTTGGCAAATTACCCCCTGGACAGTCTCTTTTGACGGTCAGTATATGCTTGTTTGTCATTTTTATTCGGGCATCTAGCCCCATATCTCTGGAAGGATGACAAGATGCTCATTAAAAAAACATTTGTAACAATGACTCTAAGTTTTAAATATTCCTCCTCCCCCGGCTTTCGCCAACACACACACTCCCTTAACCCCCCCCGCCTAACATCTGTCCCAAGAGCTTTTCTACACGCTTGAGCTAGAACTCTGGCGAATCTCCAGGAGAACGGAATTCCAGAAATCTAGAGCAGCTGCCAAGAATGCAGTGACAGGCTTGTTGCATTCCAACATGTGGCGTAAACAGTGTTGGCATTCTCCTCTGCATGCATCAGGGCATCATGCGCTGGAAGACGGGAGCGGGCACGTGAGCGGTTATCTACCTGCATGAGCATTCTGCAGTTGCAGCCAATGTTGCTCTGCATAGGAGGCATCAGAAAATTCCTCTGTGGCTGATGCTTCTTTTTAAAAAAATGGAATGATCTGTAGCCTAAAGGAGCCCCGTGGCGCAGAGTGGTAAGCTGCAGTACCGCAGTCCAAGCTCTGCTCACAACCTGAGTTCGATCCCAGCAGAAGTCGGTTTCAGGTTGCCGGCTCAAGGTTGACTCAGCCTTCCATCCTTCTGAAGTTGGTAAAATGAGTCTCCAGCTTGCTGGGGGTAAAGTGTAGATGGCTGGAGAAGGCGATGGCAAACCACCCCGTAAATACAGTCTGCCTAGGGAACGTCGGGATGTGGTGTCACCCCATGGGTCAAGAATGACCCGGTGCATGCACAGGGAACTACCTTTACCTGTAGCCTAAACAGGAGATTGTGAAGCACTAGAACCTCGATGGACAGCCAGAACAGACTTTTTTGATGTGCGTGGTGCCTATTTTAAACTATTCTCCTCCTCCCCCCTTTTTTTGATAAAGCTGTTCGATTTGGAGATGCCTCTTCTTTCCCCAATTCATGAGCAGCCAACCTAAAAATTTAGCCCAGCACCATGTGGGCTCGGTGCACATAGAATCATAGAGTTGGAAGGGACCACCAGGGTCATCTAGTCCCACCCCCTGCACAATGCAGGACATTCACAACTACTTTCCCCACCACACCCCCAGCAACCCCTACTCCATGCCCAGAAGATGGCCAAGATGCCCTTCCCTCATGATCTGCCTAAGATCATAGAATCAGCATTGCTGATCTTTCTCTGTTTCTGCTCAGCCAGCGTCTGCACACTTAGCCTCCACGGGGCTCTGCTGTATTGACACGTCTGCCAGTTCTGGTTGCTAGAAAAGCTGTACAAAGCTGTAGCGAGACCACACTTGGAAAACTGTGTACAGTTCTGGTTGCCATACCTTAAAAAAAAAAAAGGATATTGCAGAGCTTGAGAAGGTGCAAAATAGAGCAACCAAAATGATTAATTAAATTGTGGAACTCCCTGCCCCAGGATGTGGTGATGGCTGCCAACTTGGAAGACTTTAAGAGGGGAGTGGACATGTTCATGGAGGAGAGGGCTATCCATGGCTACTAGTCAAAATGGATGCTGGTCATGATGCATACCTATTCTCTCTGGTATCAGAGGAACATACCTGTTATACTAGGTGCTGTGGAACACAGGCAGGATAATGCTGCTGTGGTCGCCTTGTTTGGGGGCTTCCTAGAGGCACCTGGTTGGCCACTGTGTGAACAGACTGCTGGACTGGATGGACCTTAGTCTGATCCAGCATGGCTTTTCTTATGTTCTTAAATAATAAGAGGGAATACCTTGATACACTGTCAGAGCTGAAAGCAGTGCAGAACGTGCGCTTAAGAGCTTTTGCGCAAGCGGAAATGCAAAAACATAACAATAAAGACCTTGGTAGCCACCTGCCCTAACAGTGCAATCCTATGCAAAGGTAGTCCAGTCTAAGCCCACTGAAATGAATGGGCTTAGACTGGAGTGACCCTTGCATTTTTACTTGCATAAGATCTTAATCAATCAATTCATTTATTGCATTTATACATCCTGCCTTTCTCCCCAGCAGGGACCTGAAGCAGCTTAGGTCGTTCTCTTCCCTCCGTTATATTGTCACAACAACCTTGGGAGGTAGTTTAGGCGGAGAGCTTGGGACTGGCCCCTCATCACCCAGTGAGCTTCAGTGGCAGCGTATGGATTTAAATCTGGGTCTTCCAGATCCTAGCCTGGACATTCTGACCTCTACATCATACTGGTTCTCGAGTTTCTGGGTCCTATCATATGTAGGAGAGCCAGTGTGGTATAGTGGTTAAGGTTCCAGACTAGGGACTTGGAAACCCAGGTTCGAATCCCCACTCTGCCATGGAAACTTGCTTGGTGACCTCAGCCCTGTCAAACACTCTCAGGCTCGACCCTAGCAAATATTTGGATAGGAGACCTCCAAGGAATGCTAGGGGTATGTCTTGGAGGCAGGCAATGACACCACCTCTGAACGTCCCTTGCCTTGAAAACCCTACAGGGACGCCACAAATCAGCTGTGACTTGACACCATAAATCAACTGTGACAAAAAATATGTAGGGAGGAAGGCACAAGATCTTGTAGGTGTTGCACAATATCTTGTGCAAGCAGAACTGTGCTCAGTCTGTTTATGTTTCTGCTTGCACATCACTGGATCCAAGCCAGTAGGGATCCAAGCAGACACGGGGGTCAGTGATCTTTCCCCACCCCTTGGAATCTGTAACAATCGCAGAGAAAGTGGGCTTATCCCCATTTTTAGAAGAATAAAGGGGTACATAAGTGAAGAAGGAGTTGGTTTTTATATGCTGACTTTCTCTACCACTTAAGGAAGAATCAAACCGGCTTACAATCACCTACCCCTCCCTGCAACAGACACCCTGTGAAGAAATACCTGGAGATTTGGAGGGTGGGGTTTGGGGAGGGGAGGGACTTCAGTGCTATAGAGCCCACCTTCTGAAGTGGCCATTTTCCTCTAGGTGAACTGATCTCTGTCGCCTGGAGATCAGTTGTAATAGCAGGAGATCTCCACCCTCCACCTGGAGGCTGGCAACCCTACCTCCCTTCCATTATTGCCCTGAACAGAAGTAGTGTGGAAGGAACTGTGTGGCCCGTTGCAGAAGACCACATGGCCGCATGCTCATTTGCAACGGGTCAAATAAATCCCCCCCACGGACTGTTTCTGTTTGGGGTAAGATGGGGAGGAGAGGAGGATGGGGTTCCTTCTGCCCTGCACCTTCTTCCTGATCCAGAGCAGGAACAGGGCATGTGGGAAGACACCCCAACCAGCCCCCACTCCGTCGAGGATTAGCTTGAAGGATCTTCAGTGCAGAAAGACATCTGTTGCCTGCTGTCAGTCTGGAAGGGCCCCTAGCCCCAATGGCTCAATCGGAACCTCCACATTCAGGGGCAGTGAGCCTGTCACTTTCCACGTCACTTATTACAGACAACATAGTCCTTTCAAGCCATGAAATCCTGCCAGATACGATCTACCAGTGGCTTTCTGGCAGTCTTTGCAACAGCCCTGGATTTGCCGGAGGCTTACCAGGGGCTCTTCTAGGAGAAGATCAGTAAAGCTGGCCAGCCTTGCCTGAACGACAGCTGCTTTGCCATTGCTAATCTTCCTCTGCAGTGTGCTCTTGCGAGGGAATGTTGATATGTGTTCTAGGGCACGTTGCCAGTTCACAGTGAGTGGTACAGTGGTATAGTGGTTAGAGTGTTGGACTAGGCCAGGCAAGGCCCAGATTCTTCCAGCTACGTTCAAATCTAGTCGACATTCCCTCCTCAGCAGTGCCCGCAGGGATCTTGGAACTCCGCCCTACTCCCAGCAGCAGTGGCCCCTTATGGTATTTTGGGCCTTGGGGTTTGTCAGAGCCGTGTTATTGTCTTGCCTCCAGCCCCCCGCTGCTATAATCCTCCCAGCCCCCCTCCCCAGAAGAGGAAGCTCCTTGGTGGTCTCCATTGTCAGGCTGCTGGGCCATCTGCTCATCCCTCTCTCCAGCGCATCAGGTGGACTGTGCATGGAAGACAAGAGACAAACAAGGGAAATTATTAGATAATGCCCCTTTTTTGAGCCAGCTAAATGCAGGACGAGGTATTTTGGAGTGACACCCATCTTCTCTGCCTGTCCCTCCCGCCGTTCTCGAACACCCAGCCGCCTGGCTGCTCGGCTGGCCCGTGCCAGATGGCAGAGACGTGTGAATGAATGGGAGTTTGCTCTAGGAAGAAGAAGAAGAAGAGTTGTAGTGGTTAAGAGCGGTGGTTTGGAGCGATGGACTCTGATCTGGAGAACCAGGTTTGATTCCCCACTCCTCCACATGAGCGGCGAGGCTAATCTGGTGAACTGGATTTGTTTCCCCACTCCTCCACACAAAGCCAGCTGGGTGACTGTGGGCAAGTCACTCTCTCTCAGTCCCATCTACCTCACAGGGTGTTTGTTGTGGGGAGGGGAAGGGAAGGTGATTGTAAGCCAGTTTGAGTCTTCCTTAAGTGGTAGAGAAAGTCAGCATGTACAGACCAACTCCTCCTCCTCCTCCTCCTCCTCCTCCTCCTCCTCTTCTTCTTCTTCTTCTTCTTCTTCTTCTTCTTCCTTTCTCTACCACTTAAGGAAGAATCAAACCAGTTCACAATCACCTTCCCTTCCCCTTCCCACAACAGACACCCTCTGAGGGAGGTGAGGCTGAGAGTGTGACTAGCCCAAGGTCACCCAGCTGGCTTCATGTGTAGGAGCAGGAAAACTAATCCAGTTCACCAGATTAGCATCCGCCGCTCATGTAGAGGAGTGGGGAATCAAACCCGGTTCTTCAGAGCATTGGAGCATAGAGGTGGGAAGTCCAGGGTTCCAGAGTGCCTGGCCGCGGGGGCTGGTACCATGATTCAAACCACCTCCAAGCTGACGATGGGGATTCACAGTGATTGGCACAAGCAGCGAAGATGGTCTGCTTGGCAGTGCGGCACTAGCAAGTGGTTACAGATCTGACCAGAAATGTAGGGGAACATTTGCATGTCTTGACCCACAAGAACATGGCAGATGCATAGGGCCCCTTAAGTGCATTCTTATATCTGAATCAGGCCTGCAGAATTACCCAGAACTAAGAGATCAAGGGCAGTGATCCTGTACTTGGGAGTCCACTTGGCTAGTGGCTAGAGCCAGCGTGGTGTAGCGGTTAAGAGCTCAGGAGCCAAAGCAGATAACGTTCCTTTCTCCAGGTGGTGTTAAACATAGCAACCCAAGCCACGCACACCCAATCACATTTCCCCAGCTCTCCCCTACTGTACATTTGCAGCAACTTGGAAGGCTTTAAGAGGGAAGTGGACATGTTCATGGAGGAGAGGGCTATCCATTGCTACTAGTCAAAATGGATGGTAGTCATTATGCATACCTATTCTCTCCAGCATCAGAAGAGCATGCCTATTATATTAGGTGCTGTGGGACACAGGCAGGATAATGTTGCTGCAGTCGTCTTGTCTGGGGGCTTCTTAGAGGCACCTGGTTGGCCACTGTGTGAACAGACTGCTGGACTTGATGGGCCTTGGTCTGATCCAGCAGGACCTTTCTCTTGTTCTTAGCAAGTCATGCAGAATTTATGAATGGCTGGGGAACCAGGAGAGGAGGAGGAGGAGGAGGATGAGATGCTCTGGCTCCTGGGTGGGGAGGGGGAAGTGGAGCCGGGGGTGGTGGTGGCTGGGGGCAATGATAGTGGAAACAGAGTCGGCTGCTCCCCAGAACCCACCGCCTCAGGTCTTTGTATGGTTCAAATGGCCCTGTGATTTCATCTGCACTACAGCCCGGTTGGCGCTTGGATGCTAGTGATGCCGGCGTTCAATTATAGACAGTTTCTGGCATCCCAGAGAATCCAGGTCGACTGTTCAGGAGGAGTAGGGAGCTATTACTGACCTCCTGCCGGCCAGAAATGGAAGGATAATGGAACACCTTTTCCCAAGGCAGCTTCCTGTAGTCTGTATTCCCTTATGCAATCAGAGATAATGTAGGGGAGCTGCTACTCTTCTTCTCAGCTGGTGGGTCGCGCAAAGAGGAGCCCCTGTGGAAGTAATATGGAGTGGCCAAGTTGTACCAAAGGGCTTGCTTGGGGAATGTAAAGTGGTAATCTTCTACTGCTATCTGATCCTATGAACTGGAGATGCCTGCCTCTGCATAGCAACCCTGGCCTTCCCATTCAAGTACTATTCAGGTCCTACCCTGCTTATCTCCTGAAAGCAGACGAGATCAGGCTAGCCTGGGCAATCCAAGTCAGGGCAATAGAGGCTTAAAGGAATGTTATTTACCTACACGCCATGAAAACCTAGAAGAAGAAGATGAAGAGTTGGTTTTTATATGCCGACTTTCTCTACCACTTATGGAAGAATCAAACCGACTTACAATCACCTTCCCCTCCCCACAACAGACACTGGTGTAGTGGTTAAGAGCGGTGGTTTGGAGTGGTTGACACTATTCTGGAGAACTGGGTTTGATTCCCCACTCCTCCAAATGAGCGGTAGATGCTAATCTGGTGAGCTGGGTTGGTTTCCCCACTCCTACACATGAAGCCAGCTGGGTGACCTTGGGCTAGGCGCAGTTCCTTAGAGCTCCCTCAGCCCCATCTACCTCACAGGGTGTCTGTTGTGGGGAGGGGAAGGTGATTGTAAGCTGGTTTGATTCTTCCTTAAGTGGTAGAGAAAGCCGGCGTATAAAAACCAACTCTACACCATGCTTTCTGTAAAGTGCTGTCAAGTCGCAGCCGATTTATGGTAACCCAGCAGGGTTTTCAAGACAAGGAACTAACAGAGGTGGTTTGCCTTCCTCTGCATAATGACCCTGGTATTCCTCGGTGGTCTCCCATCGCACTACTAACCAGGACCAACCCTACTTAGCTTTTGAGATCTGACGAGATCAGGTTAGCCTGGGCCATCCAGGTCAGGGTGACCTGCCTATACTCTCTGCCATTTCACAGATGTAAATAGGGACACATGTATAGAAACGCTTTCATACTCCAAATAACTTCTTGATTTCTGCACCCACATGTGGTTAGACGCTGCTGAGGGCTTCGCTCTGCCTTCTTCATGCTTTATTCATTTACACCATGGCTGCCAGTTTTTATAGAATCATAGAATAATAATAGAATCATACAGTTGGAAGGGACCCCCAGGGTCATCTAGTCCAACCCCCTGTACAATGCAGGAAATTCCAAACTACATCCTCCCCACACACCCAGTGACCCCTGTTCCATGCCCAGAAGATGGCCAAGATGCCCTCCCTCTCATGATCTGCCTAAGGTCAGAGAATCAGCATTGCTGACATATGGCCATCTAGCCTCTGCTTACAAACCTCCAGGGAAGGAGAGCTTACCAGCTCCTGAAAAAGCCTGTTCCACTGAGGAACCGCTCTAACTTTTAGAAAATTCTTCCTAATGTCTACAGAAACTCTTTTGATTTAATTTCAACCCATTGGTTCTGGTCCGACCTTCAGGGGCCACAGAAAACAACTTGGCACCATCCTCTACACGACAGCCCTTTAAGTACTTGAAGATGGTTATCATATCGTATTTTCCACTGATTTAAAAGCCAGGAAGAGAAGTTCTTCGGGTTCAAGACATACCAGCAAAACGTAATGGTCCTACAGCAGGCTATCAGCGCTTCCATGGGTTTCTTGGGAGCCACAGAGTGTGATCTTTCAGTCTGTGCACTGAATGGTACCCTTGGGCTCATGCACAACGATTGGCCCTAGAGATGATTCATCCGGTCACCCACATTGCAGTTGAACATGCGGAGACCCTGGGGAGGAACCTGAACCCAGAAGGATGAGTATTCACGCTAAAAATAAACAGGACTCTTGCGGCACCTTAAAGGCGAATGCAAATTTATTCCAGCCTAAATTTGCATGGCCTTCCCCTCCTCCAGATGTGCTGAGTAGATTCTCACTGTGCAGACGTTTGAGGATCCACTCAGAGCATCAGAAGGAGTGGGCAGTAGACGGCCACGGAAGCATCTGCTGGAATAAAATTGTGTTAGCCTTTCAGGGCCTCAAGACTCTTGCGTATCATTGCGGCAACAGACAAATGTGGCTGTATTTCGAGAATTATTCACACTGAAAATTTTAACAAGCTGTCTCTGAAAGATAAATATGAGATGAAACGGGATTTACCTTTGGCTGGTACTAGGAAATAGTACTTATGTGTAACTTTTGGGACTAGCAGAGTAATGCCTGGTAGCCTAGGAGGACTCTGATCTGGAGAACCGGGTTTGATTCCCCACTCCTCCACATGAGCAGCAAAGGCTAATCTGGTGAAGTGGATTTGTTTCCCCACTCCTACACGTGAAGCCAGCTGGGTGACCTTGGGCTTGTCACACTCTCTCAGCCCCACCTACCTCACAGTGTGGATTCTTCCTTAAGTGATAGAGAAAGTCGGCATATAAAAACCACCTCTTCTTCTCCTCCTCCTCTTCCTCCTCCTCTTCCTTCTTCTAGGTAGCATGGTGGTTAGGCAGGTGTGCTACAGATCAGAGAGCCCCTAGATGGAATCTTATTCACTAGCAGGGTGGATAAAAATAAATGATTTTTTTTAAAAAAAAAATCGGATTTAAAAAAATTTAAATCAATTTTTTTATTTAAATTGGATTTTTAAAAAAAATAAAATGTGTTTTGTGGAAAAATCTATCTAAAGTTTTTTTTAAGTTACATTATAGTCCAAAGGTTATTCATCATGAAATAAGTATTAGTTTTTTTAATTAGGTAGCATGCGGCTGTATATTCATGCAATGTTTAAATTTTTTGGTAAATGAATTCCATTAATCCATTCACAGTGTCATACTCTTCCAGAGGTTTCTGTAAGATTATTTTGGGCAATTTTTCTATCTAGATTATCACAGATGCTTGGCTTGGTTTTGCAGTTCTCAAAATTATGCATTTGTGTCTGCAGAGATAACATGCCTCTCCTGCAAAAAAAAAGAAACATACAAAGTTCAGAAAAAGACCTTAATCTAGTATGGCCATTCTTTAAAAGGGGGTGTTATTGTTACTAGCTTGTATCCAATGAGATCTGCTTGCAGAGAGGACTTCAAGGATGTCCCTTTCCTGCTTTCCCCTCTGGCTTCAGCCCACTGAGCTCCCCCCACCCAATTTTGCTAACAGTAAACCAACCCTTAGGAACAGCATAGGGGGAAACTGGGAATCTGCAGTGGGAGGAGAGAATTGACAGAGATCATAACCCCCTATTTCTTTAAATCTTCCAAACTGGCCCTTGTTTCCTGAAATAACAGTGCAATCCTCAGCAGCGTTACTTTAGAACATAAGAACATAAGAAAGGCCATGCTGGATCAGACCAAGGCCCATCAAGTCCAGCAGTCTGTTCATACAGTGATCAACCAGATGCCTCTAGGAAGCCCACAAACAAGACCACTGCAGCAGCATTATCCTGCCTGTGTTCCCCCGCACCTAATATAATAGGCATGCTCCTCTGATCCTGGAGAGAATAGGTATGCATCATGACTAGTGTTCATTTTGACTAGTAGCCACGGATACTCTCCTCCATGAACATGCCCCCTCCCCTCTTAAAGCCTTCCAAGTTGGCAGCCATCACCATATCCTGGGGCAGAGAGTTCCACAATATAACTATACGCGGTGTGAAGAAATACTTCCTTTTATCTGTTTTGAATCTCTCACTGTAGTCTAAGCCTGTTAAAACCAATGGTTTTAGACTGGGGTAACGCTGCAGAGGATAGCACTGTGAGCCAACCATTTAAGGTCCCCCTCACCCAATTATTTATTTACGTTATTCATAGTCCCCCTTTCTCAGAGCTGATCGCACAGTGTAGGTCAAAAGAATCAATGGGATGAGACATCCAATAAACAATGCAATAAGAGTTGGACTGCAGAAATCCAGAGCCAAGCGAAGAAAGTGGGATGGCTGGGTGCATAAAAGACATGTGCTTTGCTACTAAGGCACACACTGCTGTCCACAGAGGGACTACTTGAAGACATGCGCGCGGGGGATGCTGACTTAGGTGGAGAGGGAGCACAGGGAGACCAGGTGGAGAATGGGGACTTCGGGGCCGCCTCTTTATTCAGTGTGTATTGGGGAGGAGGCCGTTAAGATGTATAAAACCATTTCTCTTTGTTGCCAGGAAAGCGGGGCAGGTGTTCCGCATGAATGAAGGTCGTTGCAAAGAGGAACGGCAACAATTGGAATACACAGAGGGAGAGGAGAGATAAGGAAGTGTTGAGGGGAGGGTGAGAAAAAGATCCCCGTCAAGGACTTTCGGCTTTCTTCTTCCAAACTGAGGGCAGATCTGTAATGAGGCCGCATGGCTTTCCTGGAAGCGCAGAAATGTAGGAAGAAACCACAAAGCAGTTCAGTTAACGAGCCCCTCCCCACACTTTGAATGACAGCGTGGTGTAGTGGTTAGTGTCAGATTAGGGTCAGGGAAACCCACGTTTGAACCCCCACTCTGCTGTGGAAGCTTGTTGAGTGACCTTGGGACAGTTGCGTCCCTGCAGCCTAACCTACCTCACGGGGTTGTTGTGAGGACAGAACAGAGGAGAGGAGGATGAGGTAAGCCTCTTCGGGGTCCCATTGGAGAGAAAGGCAATGAAGTGAAGTAAATTGAGATAACCATGGTGGAATCACTGCTGCTGGAAATGCAATGGGTTGGAAATCCACGCTGTCCCATCCTGTTTGTCTTAACTAGGGTTTTGTGTGATGTCTCAATGCAGACAACCTGGCTTGTTCTCTGGCAATATCCTTCCAGGCAACAGAGAGATGAAAATGCAAGCAGCATTTGTTGAGGCTGTGGGAGGAGCTCTGCTTGGCATGCAGAAGGTCCCAGGTTCAATCCCCGGCATCTCCAGTTAAAGGGACTAGGCAAGGAGGTGATGTGAAAGACCTCCGCCTGAGACCCTGGAGAGCCGCTGCTGGTCTGAGTAGACAATACTGACTTTGATGGACCAAGGGTCTGGTTCAGTATAAGGCAGCTTCATGTGTTCATATGTTTAAGGCAAGCCAGGATCTGAAGGATTGTCCCCAGACAGTATCTGTCAGTGAGTCAGTGAAATTTGATGGTAGGGAGCCCTGTGATGCAGAGTGGTAAGCTGCAGTAGTCAAAAGCTCTGCTCATGAGCTGAGTTGGATCCCCGTGGAAGCTGGTTTCAGGCAGCCAGCCCAAGGTTGACTCAGCCTTCCATCCTTCCAAGGTTGGTAAAATGAGCACCCAGCTTGCTGGGGGTAAAGTGTAGACGACTGGGGAAGGCGAACCACCCCATAAACATAGTCTGCCTAGTAAAAATATGGATTCGATGTCACCCCCTGGGTCACTAGTGACCCGGTGCTTGCACAGGAGACTACCTTTACCTTTTTAATTTGATGGTTAGTATAAGAGTTCTGGAGCCAGCGTGGCATAATGGTTAAGAGCGGCAAATTCTAATCTGGGGAACCAGGTCCGATTTCCCAGTCCTCCGCATGAAGCCTGCTGGGTGACCTTGGGCCAGTCAC
This sequence comes from Euleptes europaea, assembly GCF_029931775.1. Taxonomy (NCBI): domain Eukaryota; kingdom Metazoa; phylum Chordata; class Lepidosauria; order Squamata; family Sphaerodactylidae; genus Euleptes; species Euleptes europaea. The sequence goes on from NC_079329.1 coordinate 23,522,228, forward strand.
TATTCTTTCAAAACTCAGCCAACCCGGAGGAAGGCAATGGCAGCCCACCTCCGAACATCCCTTGCCTTGAAAACCCCAAGGGGTTGCCGTAAGTCAGCTGTGATTTGATGGCGCTTTCCACTCACATAGAAGTTCTGGGGCTCAGGGTGGAAGTCACACCCTCTATGCACTTTGGCTGAATCCAGTGAAAGGTCACGTGGAGATAAGCTCTGGGAGAAAGGAACTCTGCCTGTGCTCAGAATCCCTCTTTTTTTGGATTCTGATTTTGTATTTCACAGCTGACATTTAAAACAGGTTCTGCATCCAGCTCTGATGGCCAGTTTGTTTTTAGTGGGAGCTTCTGGGATCAGACCTTCCTTGCAAATCATGCCTATTAATCTGAAAGCCCCTTATCCTAGACCCAGGTGGTAAGAACATAAGAACATAAGAAAAGCCATGCTGGATGAGACCAAGGCCCATCAAGTCCAGCAGTCTGTTCACACAGTGGCCAACCAGGTGCCTCTAGGAAGCCCCCAAACAAGACAACTGCAGCAGCACCATCCTGCCTGTGTTCCACAGCACCTAATATAATAGGCATGCTCCTCTGATCCTAGAGATAATAGGTATGCATCATGACTAGCATCCATTTTAACTAGTAGCCATGGATAGCCCTCTCCTCCATGAACATGTCCTCTCCCCTCTTAAAGCCTTCCAAGTTGGCAGCCATCACCACATCCTGGGGCAGGGAGTTCCACAGGGAGTGAGGACTGTCTTGTGGATATCAAGGAAGTAAAGGCATTCCTCAGAGAGCTCATAGACCCCCTCTTTCTTGGCGAGTGGTCCCCTAAATGTGTCTTATCTCTGTTTCAAGTGTAGAACAATATTTTTGGGCTCGATAATCTTCGTTGGAGAGAGACCTCTGGGGTCCTTGCGGTCTGTTTCTTGACAAACGGGCATGCCGTTCTCACGAAACGACGGACCCTTGGAGTGGTTTCCAGATTAAAGGATGCCGCTGCTTCATCTTAAGCAGAAAGTTTCCCTGATTTGCTTGCAAGGGGTAGTGATGGGGAATTAGCTGTATTAGATGGGCGCACGTTGTAACAGCTGACTGAGATCAATACCCCCCACCCTGTCTTGTAACCTTTTGTCTGGGTTATGTGCAAAGCATCTGTCAAATCCAGCCCCGCTTCCCCCTCCCCATGTCGCCGGCACGCGTGTGTCCAATTCTGGCTCAGCTGTTTTAGGAGAGGGACGGCGCTCTCCCACCGACAAAAGCAGGCGTGGAGAAGGGGTGTGGAGGGGGCGTGTAAGGAAGGTCACGCAGCGGTCATCCGATGGGCTATCAAAGAACTCTTCACTCATCAAAACGCAAGGCCAGCAGTGTGGGCGCGCAGTGTTGTGTGGGAAGTGTGGCGGGTGGGTTCCCCCCCTCCCAACATCTCATCAGTCCTCGATAAACTAAAGCTACATCTTGCAAAGCGAAGCGACTTTCTTTGTGGGTGGTGACCTTCGAGATGTCGTTGCAGCCTCCGTTTGCAACAGACTGGGAGAAAGGGCATGAAAGGGATGCAGGACAGAGGACGTTGGAGGGGAGCGATCATTTTGGTCTGCGAAGGCACAGGCGGACATGCATGTGCAGGTTGAAGGGCCTGATCAGTGCATTTGGGGTCGGCGCATGATATCTTCACTATCAGTGTACGCAGCTTTGGTTGCATGTACGGATGACTGTTCCAGATAATGTAAATGTCCACTCTCTCGTTTTTTTTTTATTTAAAGAAGAAAACACAAAATAACAACATCAATACAACAACACCAACCGCCAACAAACAAACAAACAAACAAAAACTGAAAAAAACACAAAACATATACAGTTGAATCATTATTGATCAAGGGCTTAATATTTGATACATATTCTCGTATAATTTACAATTACCGATAGGAGAGGAATACATTAATGGCATAGGTGATTCGAAAGAGAGAGAGAGAAAAAAGAAAAATATTAAAATGAAAAACATAAGGGTGGGGGAAAGGATCGTTATATTTTTAACTTTAATTCCTCTCCCATAATCTGCGGAATGGCTTAGATGCATGCTGAATATCTTTCTCATTTGTATATGAAATAAAATCATGCCACTTTTCATAAAAATCTAATGTATTGGCTCTACCTTTGATTAAGCTGGGGTGTCAATTTTTTTCCAGTAGTGCTATTTGCCACAATTTGGAGTACCAGCAATGTAATGTTAAGGATTCTGCCACTCTCTTGTTTTAAACTACGCTTGCAGGAGCTCACATCCGGAATGCATGGTAGCCAGTGTCCGGAGGTCATGAATGACAGGAGGAAGGCTAAGCTCTGCTTCCCTTTTTTCCTTCCTGAGATGTACACTCCAGTACTAGAGAAGGAGGAACACACTTTGCAGAGGGGAAAGTAAACAGTGGGGCACAATGTATGGGGAAGCTGTGGCTCTCTCGGCTTTGCCACTTGTTTTTGACAAAGGGCTTCATTGTACATTTAAACCGCAGCATCCTGGTCCTATATATAGCCCCGATCGATGCTAGGGTTGCCAGCTTTCAGAATGGAACTTCAAGTCGTCCCTTTAAACGCCAGTTTGATCAGTCAGCAATTAGTCCACAACAATCTACAAAAGCTCTCAGTGAAGAAGAAGAACAAGTAGAAGAGTTGGTTTTTATATCCCACTTTTCTCTACCAAAAGGAGTCTCAAAGCGGCTTGTAATCACCTCCCTTTTCCCCCTGCACACACAACAGGTACCTTCTGAGGTAGGTGGGGTGAGAGAGAGCGGAGAGAACTGTGATTGGCCCAAGGTCACCCAGCAGGCTTCATGTGGAGGAGTGGGGAATCAAACCCAGTTCTCCAGATTAGAGTCCGCCACTCTTAACCACCACACCTCGCTGGGACAGGCTGTGAGATGAGCTGAGGCTTTGTAAGGGTTTCATGAAAATCAACTCAGCCAGGTGGACCTTAGAGAGGACGGGCCTTCAATTCCTGCAGTCGTTTCAGGGAGATCTGTTGGATTCCTTCTTTGTGCAGAGTAGGGGCTGTGGCTCAGTGGTAGAGCATCTACTTTGCATGCTTATGGTCCCAGGTTCAATCTGAAACATCTCCAGTTAAAGAGGTCAGATGGGAAAGACCTCTGCCTGCAGATTTTGGCGAGCCACCGCCTGTCAGACCGACAAGATTGTAGTTCAAGAGTCTGTCTTGCTATAAGGCAAATTCATATCCAGACAGCTGAAAAGGCATTCAGACACAGATATATTCTTGATCACTCATCCCCAGCTTTCTAACTCTTTCCCCTCCCCTGGGGGCATTCAGACTTTTCTGAATGGTGTGCTAGGGTCTACTTTAATATCTGATTGCTTGCATATTTGCTTTTGAATACTGGTACTCATCTACTGAGGGGAGGCAGCCTGGTATAGCCCAATCTCATCAGATCTTGGAAGCCAAGCAGGGTCAGTAGAATCATAGAGTTGGAAGGGACCACCAGGGTCATCTAGTCCAACCCCCTGCACAATGCAGGAATTTCACAACTATCTCCCCCCCACACACACACACCCAGTGACCCCTACTCCATGCCCACAAGATGGCCAAGATGCCCTCCCGCTCATGAACTGCCTAGGGTCAGAGAATCAGCATTGCTGACAGATAGCCATCTAGCCTCTGCTTAAAAACCTCCAAGGAAGGAGCTCTTACCATCTCCTGAGGAAGCCTGATCCACTGAGGAACCGCTCTGTTAGAAAATTCTTCCTAGTTTCTAGATGGAAACTCTTTTGATTTAATTTCAACCAGTTGGTTCTGTTCCAACCTTCTGGGGCAACAGGAAACAACTCGGCACCCTCCTCTATATGACATCCCTTCAAGTACTTGAAGATTATTATCACATCCCCTCTCAGTCTTCTCCTCTTCAGGCTAAACATACCCAGCTCCTTCAACCTTTCCTCATAGGACTTGGTCTCCAGACCCCTCACCACCTTCGTTGCCCTCCTCTGGACACGTTCCAGCTTGTCTACATCCTTCTTAAATTGTGGTGCCCAAAACTGAACACAATACTCTAGGTGAGGTCTAACCAGAGCAGAGTAAAGCGATACCATCACTTCATGTGATCTGGACAGGAGACTGTGGCTCAGTGGTAGAGCATCTGCTTGGCATGCAGAAGGTCCCAGGTTCAATCCCCGGCACCACCAGTTAAAGGGATGAGGCAAGTAAGTGATGTGAAAGTCCTCCGCCTGAGACCCTGGAGAGCCGCCGCTGGTCTGAGTAGACAATACTGACTTTGATGGGCCGAGGGTCTGGTTCAGTATAAGGCAGCTTCGTGTGTTCATGTGTACATAAGTGTACAAAGCATGGTATATCACTCTGCAGAGGAAGGAAATGGCAAACTACTTCTGCTTAATCACTTGCCCGGAAAACCCCTTGCTGGGGTCTCCATAAGTCAGCTGTGACTTGATGGCACTTTACACACACACACACACTGATCTTCCCTGGGTCATCTGTATAGGGTGGGATCAAAACCGAGGCCAATAAATAGCATCTGTTACTGCTGAGTCATCCACATCAAATGGGCAATTTGGTGCCTTGGCAGACCAGTTTCTATTTCTTGCGAGAGAGTTGCAGGTTTCAAACAGTGCAGTGGTGTTTCTCAGGATCCCAAAGGCTTTGTATTCAAAGGAGCAAGGCTATTTACTAATGAACACTGTTTGGTCACTTGGGAATACAAAAGAATCACACTGATATCGTGAATGAGCCAAATGTCAAGTGTGGGCGTCTGCCTGCTTTGAAGGCATTCAGACTAAATGCTTCATCAGACGGAGCGGGAAACTAACCGAGGCCAGACCACAGTTTTCCTTTCTAGTTGCAGCGCCAAAGGAGGCAGCCAGAAACCACAAAAGGGCAAAGATCCCACCTGTCCCCGAATGCACGTCAGTAATGCCCCACGCTCTTTATGGGAAGCCAGGAGGCCAGTGTGGGTTGAATTGATATGCGCGTCTAGTCTGCAAGACATTCGGAAATTGCGCCCCTTATGCTAGACGTGCCTTAATTCTCTACCTTACAAAGGCGGTGTTTAGTAGTGGGAGTGCTCTAGCCACTGGAGAGCAAAAGGGGCCAAGGGGGGTGACATTGAGGGAACCCGCACTCGACGCACCGGGTGATGAAAGCTGCCATCTTTAAACTGTGGAACCCTCCCCTAGAATTTAATGGTAGCCTTTCATTACAGGCCTACCGGTGGATTTGAATGGCTCATTTGTTGTGGAAAGCCTTTAAATAGACTTCTTTGTTCTCCTTGGGTTTTGCAGAATGGGCTGCCCTTTTAGATAGATAGATAGATAGATAGATAGATAGATAGATAGATAGATAGATAGATAGAGACAGAGACACAGAGACAGAGACACAGAGACACAGAGACAGAGACAGACCGACAGACAGTATATGTTGTAATTTTTGCAAGGCTTCTGGAGTGTGCTTTATAGATAAGAGAGGTGGGGTATAACCTTATTTAGATAAAAGAAATGGGTGAGTTGTTCTTCCTAAACCGAACCTGTGTGGATAAAGGAAGATGTTAAGGGTTGCTTTTTTTTAAGAGCTTCAGCGTGGCAGAATGGAAAAGCTGGCTCATACTCAGGTGAAATAAAGGATAATTGGTTATTTTGCTCACACAGATACTTTAACAAGTGTCTGAGAAACATCTTCCTATGTTCTAAGTATAGGGCCAAATCAAGGTAGTTTGTCTCCTCGAACGATGTACACTCATCGCCACAACAAAACCTAGAAACCTTCCACCAAAATTTGCCAGCATGGTGCCGTAGCTTGATCTATTGTCAATTAGTGAACAACACAGTTGAAGGGGCCCACCTCTAGCACCCCCCTGCTGCCCCCTTGCCTCTTAGTGCCCCTCTAGGTAATCCCAGGGGCCCCCATGGCGCAGAGTGGTCAGCTGCAGTACAAAAAGCTCTGCTCATGACCCGAGTTCGATCGCAAAGGAAGTTGGTTTCAGGTAGCCGGCTCAAGGTTGACTCAGCCTTCCATCCTTCCGAGGTCGGCAAAACGAGTACCTGACTTGCTGGGGGTAAAGGGAAGATGACTGGGGAAGGCACTGGCAAACCACCCCGTGAACAAAGTCTGCCTAGTAAACGTCGGGATGTGACGTCACCCCATGGGTCAGGAATGACCTGGTGCTTGCATAGGGGGCCTTTACCTTTAGGTAATCCCACCACCCCCCAGGGGGTGGTACTGCCCGCTTTGGGAACCACTGCTTGAGAGCATTGCCCAAGTAGATGGGGGTGACTTCCCAGGATGGAATTGTCGCTGGGCTCTGTCCCTCTGTCCCTGGTTGCTGGTGACCAGCTGCTTCTGGGGCAGGGGGGCTGTCTCTGCAAATCCTGGGAGGGGCCAGCTCCTTAAGTATCTCGAGTTATTTGTTTACGCCGTCGATATCGCCGTGCCTAGTCATCGCCAGCATCTGCGAGTGGGAGTGGGTCACACCCACGCTGACTGGAGCTTATTCATTTGGTTGGATTCGGCATTCGTTGGCGCTCTGCAGAGGGCTGTGACACATGTACTACTGTCTCTTGCGTCGCTCGCAATGTGAGCCTAACTTAAAAAAAAAAACACCCTCCCCTTTTCCCCCTTCTGTCTGTTCTTAGGGTGTACCCGTCTGTCTACCGAGGAGACTGCTTCTGACAAGGTGGGCTCTAGACACATGAAAGCTTGTGTGTGTGTGTAAAGTGCCGTCAAGTCGCAGCCGACTTATGGCGACCCCTTTTTGGGGTTTTCATGGCAAGAGACTAACAGAGGTGGTTTGCCAGTGCCTTCTACTGCACAGCAACCCTGGTCTTCCTTGGTGGTCTCCCATCCAAATACTAACCAGGGCTGACCCTGCTTAGCTTCTGAGTTCTGACGAGATCAGGCTAGCCTGGGCCATCCAGGTTTGACATGAAATTTGACATGAAAGCTTACGTCACATTAAATGTTAAGGAGCCGCAAGATGCTCCGCTGCTTTTCGTCCCAAACTAGGAGTGGTCCTGCTGTATCAGGCCACTGGTCCATCTAGTCGAGTGTTCTATTTCACAATAGAAGCCAAGACCTTCCTCTTGGAGCCAGCGTGGTGTAGTGGTCAAGAGCTAGGGTTGCCAGGTCCCTCTTCGCTACCGGCGGGAGATTTTGGGGGCGGAGCCTGAGGAAGGCGGGGTTTGGGGACTTCAATGCCGTAGCGTTCAGTTGCCAAAGCGGGCATTTTTCTCCAGGTGATCTGATCTCTATCGGCTGGAGATCAGTTGAATTAGCAGGAGATCTCCTGCTACTACCTGGCAGTTGGCAACCTTATCAAGAGCGGTGGTTTGGAGCGGTGGAGTCTGATCTGAGAACCGGGTTGGATTCCCCACTCCTCCACATGAGCGGTGGAGGCTAATCTGGTGAACTGGGTTGGTTTCCCCACTCCTCCACATGCAGCCAGCTGGGTGACTTTGGGCAAGTCATTCTCTCTCCTCCTCACCTACCTCACAGGGTGTCTGTTGTGGGGAGGGGAAGATGATTGTAAGCCGGTTCGAGTCTCCCTTAAGTGGTAGAGAAAGTCGGCATATAAAAACCAATACTGCTGCTTCTGCTTCTTCTTCTTCTTCTTCTTCTTCTTCTTCTTCTTCTTCTTCTTCTTCTTCTCCTCTGATATTGTCCCTTAGCACCGATGTTCAGATGTTTACTGCCTCTGAACATGTAGGTTTAGTTATCGTGTAAGCACCTCCTCCTGCTAAGGGGTGCCCATGAAGGCAAGGGGGGCAAAAACTGGCATAAGAGCAAGACACGGCTCCCCACAAAATGGACGCCTCTCTGAGAGTTCTGGGATCCATCTTGTGTGTCAAGCCTGGACAGGAAGGTGGTTGGCAATTGTATTTTTCCCCTGGCCCTAAGGTGTGCCTGGCTACACAATGGGGCTAGCTAATCTCCACTGTGTCACCCTAAGGTGATTTAATCAGCGCTCTGATCAGACCATTACTTACCCTATCTGCACCCATCCCAGCAAACAACCAGGATTTGAGAGAATAGTCCCGGCATTCTCTTGGGTCCTGACAACTCATCAAGCCTCTCCAATTTTATTGTTCGGACCCCTGGTAAAGCAATCAATTATTTGTTGCTGGTTTTCTGGTTTACCTCATACTGCCTCAGGGGTATAAATGTTGGTCCTTTGGCCATTCATACTGTGTGTGTTCTGGATCCATGCGCACACCCCCACTTGTGTGGGGGCTCTTCTTTTTGCTCCTGGAAATACTTGCCATTTTCCTCTTCAGTGCTGCTTTCCTTGGGCGTCCCCATCAAGACTGGTAACTATCACCCATCCCTGAAACCCTATCCAACTTCCTCCCTTTTCTCTTGTATGCTTTGTGTGCATTATGTTCATTGCTTAAAATATATTTCTTGTTTTACTATTTTTATTCTGTGATAAAACTAATTTTAATTGTTCCACCTCCTGCTCGTTTGAGAGTTTTCACCCAGGACTATCCTGGTGTGCGTAGGTTATCGATTCCAGTTATCCCCTCTCGCTCTGTCTCCCCAGCCAATTCCCCCAACTTAAGTGGAGACTGCTTGCTTAGGGTAACAGTCATGGCTCGCCACCATTGATGAACATCTCCTCCATGAATCCCCTTTTAAAGTCATTCTGCCTATTATATTAGGTCCTGTGGAACACAGGCAGGGTAATGCTGCTGCCACCTTGTTTGTGGGCTTCCTAGAAGCATCTGGTTGGCCACTGTGTGAACAGACTGCTGGACCTGATGGACCTGGGTCTGATCCAGCATGGACTTTCTTATGTTTTTTTTGTATGTTTCTTTCTTATGTTCTTATGTTCTTATCCTCTTTTAATGCCATCTGTGCTCATGGCCATCACAATGGCCACTGGCTGTGAATTCCACAGCTGAATGCGTTGAGTAGAGAAGTTCTTCCTTTCAACCATCCTGAATCTATTGCCTTTGACATTAACTTGGAGTCTTTCAGACCAGGAGGTGCCCACACCTGTTTGTTTGTTTGTTTTTAAGTGGGCAGCCAACCAGGAGCCTGGATAGCCTCATCCCTGTGTGTGTGTGAAGTGCTGACTTATGGCAACCCCCTCAAGGGGCTTTCAAGGCAAGTGAGCGGCAGAGGTGGTTTGCCATTGCCTTCCTCTGCAGAGTCTTCCTTGGTGGTCTCCCTTCCAAGCACTGACCCTGCTTAGCTTCTGAGAGCTGACGAGATCGGACTATGCTGTGCCGCCTTCCCTACCAGCCTCATCCCTGTGGGGGAAAGTGCCCTCAAGTCACAGCTGACTTATGGCGAACTCGTAGGGTTTCCAAGGCAAGAGGCCTTCAGAGGTGGTTTGCCATTGCCTGCCTTGCATCACGCCACTGGTATTCCTTGGAAGCATGCCTATTATATTAGGTGCTTTGGGACACAGTCAGGATAATGCTGCTGCAGTTGTCTTTTTTGTGGGCTTCCTAGAGGCACCTGGTTGTCCACTATGTGAACAGACTGCATGTATGGAGAGAGTGAACAGGGAGAAGCTTTTCTCCCTCTCTCATAATACTAGAATGCGGGGTCATCTGCTGAAGCTGGAGGGTGAGAGATTCAAAACAGATAAAAGGAAGTATTTCTTCACACAACATCCTGCCCCAGAATGTGGTGATGGCTGCTAACTTGGAAGGGTTTAAGAGGGAAGTGGACATGTTCATGGAGGAGAGGGGTATTCACAGCTACTAGTACAAATGGATGCTAGTCGTGATGCATACCTGTTTTCTCCAGGATCAGATGAGCATGCCTATTATATTAGGTGCTTTGGCACACAGGCAGGACAATGCTGCTGCCGTCATCTTGCTTGTGGGGCTTCCTAGAGGCAGCTGGTTGGCCGCTGTGTGAACAGTCTGCTGGACTGGATGGACCTTTGCCTGATCCAGCATGGCCTTTCTTATGTTCTTATGTATGTTCTTAAGTCTCCTATCCAAATCGTAGCCAGGGCTGACCCTGCTTAGCTTCCAAGATCTGACAAGATCGGGCTAGCTTGAGCTATCCAGATCGGGCTGAGCTCTCCTCAGATGCAAATCCAATCTTGTGCTGATGGCCTTTGCTCCTCAACCCAGAAGATTGGTTCAGTTGACTGGTCAGATCAGGGAAATGTCACTTCTTTTTGCAACATTAAAACCACTGATTTAAAATGACAATGTTTAATTACAAAAAAAGGAATTAATTTTCGGTACATTGGGGGCCTTCCTAGGTTCAGCTGGCTTGTCTTAGGTTCGGCTGGTTGGAGGGCCTTTTCTGCAATTTCCCTTCCTTTTTAAATTTTGTTTTATTTAATTTGATTTCTACACCATCCCTCAGTCCCTGTTCTAGCTGGCTTATCAGCGGCCAGAGTCAGGATATAGCATCTCTCAGGAACAGGGCTGGGGAAATTCAGAAGCAAAGTCAAACAGTCCGAGGCCAATAGGGAGCCAGCGGAGTTTCCAAAGCTGGTTATCAGTCCAAGGTCAGGTAAGTTCAGGAATCAATCACAATGGGTCAACAGGTTACACGTGTGGCGAACAAGTTGCAACCACACCCTGCAACTCCCTCCCGGGAGCTTTGTAGCTGATGGCTGCCTCTAGGAATCATCCTGCCAACACTCTTCATCCGAGCTTCCCCCATGTAGCTTATACCTGGCAGCCAATCTCGCACTGTGCCGGCGTTCCTGCATCTCTGTGCGTAGTCTTCTGCGGCGCCCTTCCACGAGGGCTGGTGACCCTGGAGAGCTGGGGCCAGGGTCTGGGGCTGCTGCCCCTGGGGTAGGAGGTGCCTCTGGGCTGCCTAGTGGCTGCACCTCCAAGAGTGTCTGGATCTGGTCTTCCTGCTGGCTCTCTGCAGACAGCCTTGGGCAGGGCCACACAGGGTCCCTCTTCCTCCGAGGAATCCTCACTACCATGGAGCGCAAGCTGGACAGTGACAGTCCCCAACCGAAGCCGGGCTCCGGGTGGGTTACAACAGTTCATTACAATAAAACAATTAAAATATATCATCTCTTTATTAAAATTAAAACAATAAGAATAATTTAGCCTAAATACAAAAATGGTGCTCAGTCAACAGCGCAGTTGCTGAATAATTCAAAAACCCACACCATCAAACCAAAAGTGTAGGGGAGACAGGGGGAGGAATTCCTTCTATGGAATACCCTGAGTGGGTATTCTTTGGAATTTTCTAGGTAGTTGTAAAGACCTGCATATTCCTGGGGCCTTTGACTTGGTTTAAGAGGTTTTTTTTTAAATGGATATTTATATTTTACAGCAGCATTGTAGGGAAGAGGCTTCACTGTTGGATATTTTAGAACTTTTAAAAAGTTCTCGTTTTTATGCTGATCGTTGTGTTCTTTAATCTGATATTACCTCGAGGACCTGTTTTGTTGGGCACCGGCTGGCTAATAAGTGCTTGAAATAAAATAAATATTAATTAAAGGTAAAGATGCAAGCCCTGGGTCATTCCTGACCCATGGGGTGACGTCACATCCTGATGTTTACTAGGCAGACAATGTTTATGGGGTGGTTTGCCATTGCCTTCCCCAGTCGTCTACACTTTACCCCCAGCAAGCTGAGTACTCATTTTACCGACCTCGGAAGGATGGAAGGCTGAGTCGACCTTGAGCTGGCTACCTGAAACCGACTTCCGTCAAGATCGAACTCAGGTCGTGAGCAGAGATTATATCAGCATGAAAAAGCTGGTTAGGGGCAGTGGGTTGTAACTCAGCGGTGGAGTGTCTGCTTCGAAGGTCTCAGGTTCAATCCCCAACATTTCCAGCTGAAGGGTAACAAGTGATGTGAAAGTCTGAAGACACAGGAGAGTTGCTGCCAGTCAGAGTAGACAGTACTGACCTTGATGCACCAATGGTATGACTCAGGATAAGGCAGCTACAGGTATGTGTTTACCTTTGTGGTAGTAAACCTGGCTGATCTTTACCTCCAATTAAATGCTTGATTCTCCTCCCTGAATCCAATCTATTCCAGATATGAAAATCCACCTCTGGATTATTATCTTCTATCTGGTAGAATCGCTTCCTTCAAACAGTTGTTTTGTTCTGTCATCTTGGAGGAGTTAGGCGGAAATCCTGGCTCGAATTTCTACAGATGTCCTGGCCTTGGCGTGACTTCCACCATATGTTTGCCTGCTGAATCATGCGCTGCTTGGTAGGTTAGCACACTCGTTCATGGGGCTTCGGCAGCTTGTGTGTGGGCAGAGTTCTCTGGTACAGCTCGGTTCAATTCTTAGTTCCTTGGTAGAATGGCAGGATAAATCAGCTGTTGGGGACAGGGGTTGAAGACAAGAGGGGTGGAAGACTAAGGACAATCCAGCTATCTCCAGGTCAAGTTGACCAGATGCAAAAGAGGCCAGGTCTTCCGTATCTTTCAGCCTGGTGTAGAAGAGGGAATTCCTGCGAGGACAGTTTTTCTCACCCTTGCGGGACAAGCTCCTCCTGGATTCAGAGAAGCTGTTCATGCTTCGCTTGAGAAAAGGTCCCAGGTTCAATCGCAGGTAAAGAATTTCAGGTAGCAGTAATTTGGAAAGAGACTGCAAACTGGTTTATTTCTCCTTAGAAGGTAGAGAAAGTCGGCATATAAAAACCAACTCTTCTTCTTCCTTTTCTTGCCTGCACGGGGGGGGGGGGGGTCATCTGGGGCAGCTGCCTGCTTGGGGCTTGGTCGGCTAGTTTTTAAATTGATAATTTTGTATGGCCAGCAAATGATGTTATAAATATCCAAATGGCCCTTGGCGGAAAAAAGGTTCCCCACCCCTACTCTAGACTGTGGTGGAAAGGAGGAGATAACAAGGTAGTGAACTCCCCTGCCCTCTCAGTTCTGGTTGGCCCTGCTGATGAGGGGCGCAGGGAATACAGGAAAATGGAAAGAGAGGCCATAGAGCCCCCCACCCCAACAAAGATTTGATCGGAAAAACCTATTGCAGGGGTGTGTTGAACTCATTTGTTAAGAGGGCCGGATATGTCATAAATGTCACTTGGTCGGGCCAGGCCATGCCTTGCCAGCCCAGATCGGGATTGGAGGGGGTGGCTGCCTCGGCTGGCTCCTGGGCCGGATAAAAGCTCTCAAGGGGCCGGAACTGGCCTGCAGGTATTATGTCTGACACCCCTGGCTTATTGCATAGGACTAGCATTCTGTATCCCTCTCTGCAACCCAGAATCCTGTTGAATGCCTCCAAGCATCTCAATGTGCATTCTCTGTTTGCATGGATATTATGCTTTCTTCCTAAGTACATGCACCAGTCCTGGATCACCTTGATTTGTGATTGAGTGAGATGGAGGCACATGACGTCCCTCTGCTCAGGCCATGGTAATGAGAATCAGGGCAGAAAGGAAACGGTACCTCTGCATTCTTAAAACAAGTTCTTTAAAGCAAGCTAAAATCAAAATATGAAAACGTTCATCGCTTTCAGGCTAATACCATCCTTGTTTGCCTCTAATAATTGCTTATAAGGAACTTCAGACACTAACCATGGATTGTGAAGATCAACTATAGTTTGGCCCGATATCTGGATTGATAAAACACGGCTTGCAAACAAGCACTGGTAACTGTGGTTTGACAAGGTTTTGCAAACCATGGTTTATGCTGAATGAGATTTGGTGTGATGTCTGAATTGGCAAACTGTGATTACTTCATTGCTCTGCTTCTGTGCGGTCTTTGCATGATGGATATGATCCCAGCACTTGCTTTTCAGAGGTCGACTGCCTCTGAACACAGAGGTTCCATTTAGAAGAAAAGGAAGAGGAAGAGTTGGTTTTTATATGCCGACTTTCTCTACCTTCTAAGGAGAAATAAACCAATTTGCAGTCTCCTCCCCTTCCTTTCCCCATGACAGACACCTTGTGAGATAGGTGGGGGCTGAGTGAGTTCAGAGAGAACTGTGACTGACCTAGGGTTGCCAACCTTCAGGTACTAGCTGGAGATCTCCTGCTATTACAACTGAATTCCAGCCGATAGAGATCAGTTCAGCTGGAGAAAATGGCTGCTTTGTCAATTGGACTCTATGGCATTGAAGTCCCTCCCCTCCCCAAGCCCCACCCTTCTCAGGCTCCGCCCCAAAAACCTCCTGCCAATGGCGAAGAGGGACCTGGCAATCCTAGACTGACCCAAGGTCACACAGCTGGTTTCATGTGTTGGAGTGGGGAAACCAACCTGGTTGACCAGATTGAAGTCCTCCACTCATGTGGAAGAGTGGGGAATCAAACCCGGTTCTCCAGATTAAGAGTCCACCGTTCTTAACCACTACACCACGCCGGCTGTCAATGCTGATAGTCTACCTCTGAAATGCTGGTGGTTTACCTCCATAATTTAACAGCTGCTTTTATGGGGCTGGCCCAGGCTAGCCCAATCTTGTCAGATCTCGGAAACTAAGGAGGGGGGGTCAGCCCTGGTATTTGGATGGGGAGACCACTAAGAAAGTCCAGAGTCACTACGCAGAAGCAGGCAGTGGTAAACCAACTCTGAAGTCTCTTGCCTTGAAAATCCTACGGGGTCACCTAAGGTTGCCAGGTTCGTCTTTGCCAGTGGCAGGAGCTTTTGGGGGCGGAGCCTGAGGAGGGCGGGGATGGGGAGAAGGACTTCAATGCCACAGAGTTCAATTGCCAAAGTGGCCAGTTTCTCCAGCTGAATTGATCTCTATTGGCTGGAGATCAGTTGTAATAGCAGGAGATCTCCAGCTAGTACCTGGAGGTTGGCAACCCTAGAGTCACCATAAGTCAACTGCAACTTAACAGCACTTTCCACCACCACCATGTGCCGTTAACAGCTCACGCCAGGGATCTGCCTGTTTGAGCTTTGTAACGTAAGAGGGAGGAAGTTAAGCAATTGCGCCAAGCGAGGAAGTCCTCCCTGCTCACAGAAGTGCGTGGCATTGCGCAAGTTTAATTGCACAGCTCCTGTGAGTAGACTGCAAGCATCAGCTGCTAAACGTACCCAGTAGTGAGTTAACCGAATGTAGAGAATGTCGTTGGGCTGCTCCGTCCAGCCTTGCCCAGGAAACTTTTTCCAATCTAAGAGCCAGCCCCAAAATTTAGAAGCCAGACTCCATTTTCCACTGACGGATGTCATGTTTCCATGACCCCATTTCCTAAAGCTTGCAAAACCTAATCCTATCGTTTCAGCACGGATTTTTTTGGGGTAAATGTGTTAATGCAAACAACAAAGTTCTGTCATAGGGGAGTGGGGCTGTTGGTCACCATTACAAAAAAAAAAGTTAACTTCTAATTCAGATCTCAAACACTTGTTTAGAAAAAACTGCAGAACTATAAAAAACAAAAACTCAAATAAGTCCGAGGAATTGACTAAAAACTACGCACAAGGAGCTGCGAGGATCTCGATAAAGCCGTTCTTGGGACAGAGATACTTCTTCAGGGACCCGGCTAACGGTTCTTAAGATGCATGAATGCCATAGGAATGTTAAATTATTACTAACCCCCCACACACACACACACCAATACCTTTTCTGGCACCCGCCAAGTGTTTTTAGGAACTGGGTGGGGTCAGGTAGGGCTCTTGCCCAGCAAGGCTTCTGATTGACTATTGGAGATTTGATTGGCTGTGCAGATTTTTAACAGTGTTGCTTTGGCAGCAGCTGCCTCCGCATCACGAGGATCGGTACTGTGTTACTGAGCTTAAACACACAAAGTGTTTGCATTTGTTGAAAACACTAGGCGCTGCTATGAGTTCTTTAGGTGCCAGTGTGGCCCGGCGCCTGGGATTTGTCCAGCCCAAGGATAAGCATGGCCTCAAATTCACCAGAGATTCAGCGGACAGGTCCCTTTGCCAGACCCAGCTTCCACAGCTTCATGCAGCATTGGTCAGACCACACTTGGAGTATTGTGTGCAGTTCTGGAGGCCTCACTTCAAAAAAGGATGCGGACAGAATGGAGCGGGTGCAGAGGAGAGTGACGAGGATGATCGGGGCCAGGAGACCCAGCCCTACGAGGAAAGGCTGAGAGAGTTGGGAATGTTTAGTCTGGAGAAGAGGAGGTTGAGGGGGGACATGATTGCTCTCTTGAAGCATTTGAAGGGCTGCCACTTAGAGGAGGGCAGGGAGCTGTTCCTGTTGGCAGCAGAGGATAGGACTCGCAATAATGGGTTGCGGGCGGAGAGGTACCAGCTGGGTATTAGGAAAAAATTTTTAGAATAAGAGTTGTTCGATAGTGGAATCAGCTACCTAGGGAGGTGGTGAGCTCCCCCTCACTGGAAGTCTTTAAGCAGAGGCCGGACAAGCACTTGTCAAGGATGCTCTAGACCAGGGGTGGGGCACCTTTTTTCCACCAAGGGCCATTTGGATATTTATAACATCATCATACAAAACTATCAACTTAAAAATTAGCCGACCAATATGCTTCTCCATGGCCCGGGTGGGAAAGGGTTAAAAAGGTTTTCTTGGGCGGTCCTAGCAGCTCCATAGCTAACGACTCTTCTGCAAGGGGGGGAAAGGTTCCTTTTCTCGGCAAAACAAACACACATCTGCCTTGAATAGAGGTTATTCCTGTCCGCGGGAGGGTGCGGATCACCAGTCTTAGATCCTTATGAGCTAGAGATCTGCCAGGACCCACGAAGGGCCAGACCAAATGATTTTGCGGGCCTTAAACGGCCCCCGGGCATGACGTTCCCCACCCCTGCTCTAGACCAGAGGTGTCAAACATAAGGCCCGCAGGCTGGATCCAGCTCCTTGAGAGCTCTTAACCGGCCCGCGAGCCAACTGAGGCTCTTCCACTCTCGATCTGGGCTGGCGAGGCATGGCCCGGCCCGACCAAGTGGCATTTATGTCATATCCGGCCCTCGTAACAAATGAGTCTGACACCCCAGCTCTAGACTGATCCTGCATTGAGCAGGAGGTTGGACTAGATGGCCTGTGTGGCCCCTTCCCGGTGTATGATTCTATGATTCTATCCTGTGGGATGGAATGTCTGCCAAATACATCCAGCCAATGTCGGCTGCAAGAAAAGCCTTGATACACAGTGTTGGGTCACAGCTACTTCATCCTGCTGTAAGCCAGCCATGTGCGTCTGCTGGCAGCGAGCAGGATCTGCTCCAGAAGCAGCGTCTGCAGCACCATGCCAAAAGCTGAATCCGGTAAGTCCTGGCAGATTCCGGGCAAACAGCTAGTGCAAGTCCCCCAGGACTCAACTTTGATGTTACTTCCTGAGCAGATCCCCCGACTAGCTCCCCCAGGATTGGAACCGACACACAACAACACAGGCAGGTCATTGTACTCTGATACGCTCACGAGAACCAAGCCCACTGAAGGTTTATGTGGAATACCTAGCCTCTTCCTCAGAATGGAAGAGGCCAACCCTAAGTGGTAGAGCTCTTGAAAGCCAGGGTGGAGTAGTGGTTAAGAGCGATGGACTCCAATCTGGAGAACCGAGTTTGATTCCCCACTTCTCCACATGAACTGTGGACTC
Organism: Euleptes europaea; assembly: GCF_029931775.1. Classification (NCBI taxonomy): domain Eukaryota; kingdom Metazoa; phylum Chordata; class Lepidosauria; order Squamata; family Sphaerodactylidae; genus Euleptes; species Euleptes europaea. Next base: position 23,539,652 of record NC_079329.1, read on the forward strand.
TAATCTGGTGAATCGGGTTGGTTTCACCACTCCTACACATGAAGCCTGCTGGGTAACCTTGGGCTAGTCACAATTCTCTCTGACCTCTCTCAGCCTTACCTATTTCACAAGGTGTCTGTTATGGGGAGAGTAAGGGAAGGAGATTGTACACCGGTTTGATTCTCCTTAAAAGATAGAGAAAATTGGTATATAAAAGCCAGCTCTTCTTCTTCTTCTTCTTCTTCTTCTTCTTCTTCTTCTTCTTCTTCTTCTTCTTCTTCTTCTTCTTCTTCTTCTTCTGCTGCTGCTGCTTCTTCTTCTTCTTCTTCTTCTTCTTCTTCTTCTTCTTCTTCTTCTTCTTCTTCTTCTTCTTCTTCTTCCAGAGTGTTTCCCTTGCTGTCTCTGTTCACAAGCACTGCTGCATAACTTACATGCCGAGAAGCAGACAGAGACAGGCAGAGCAGATCAGTGTTTCTTGATGCCTTTTTTTATCTCAGAGAGACAGACTTCCTCAGAGGCTGACGATGGTCCATAGAATCATGGGGCTGGAAATGTAACCCCAACGTCATGTAGCTCAGCCCCATCCACTCCAAGGCTGGAGCATTCACGTACATTATGCAGATGATCTCTCGGCAGGATCAATCCACACAGTTTGTGCCCTGAGCCAAGAACGGGAGGGAAGAAGGAGTGTTTACACAGAGGTACCTACAGAGCAAAGAGGTGGCTCAAATGAGTGAGCCCAGTCACGCTCTTACCGAAAAAGAGAAGAACCGGAAGGGAGGGAAATCCTGGGGGGAGGGGAATCATTAGCTAATCTGGCCACGGAGAAATTCCCTTTCTGACCACAGCTCACCAATCAGGAGGGATGTGTTCTTATAATAAAAGGGAATGGACATTTTAGAAAGACTTTTTTCAGTACGCCACAGTCTACTTAGGAAAAGTAGGAAATCTTTGTGTGTGCGGGGAGGGGGAAAGAAATTACACATATTTATCTACCAAATGCTGCTTTCTTTTATTCTAGCTGCGTGATCGTGTCAAGGCGGTGTATAATTATTTTGGGGGGATTGTTTCCAGGCCCCAAGGACATATCCGGGCTTTGGTGCTGAGACTCGAATCAGTGGTGGAGGAAAAAGCATCATGATCTCAAACTTCCATTTCTTCCCACACACAAGATCCATAAAGAAAGCGGGTGCGCGGGGACGCGCTTCCCCATTTTGTGCCTTCAGCATTTCCAGTGGCTCCGTTTGAAGCGAGCATGTGGGGGGACCTGTACCCCTGTTCCTTTGCCAGGCTTCCCAGGTGGCGCCAAGGCAGGCGGGTGGCCACCCTGGCAGCTTAATTAGAGTCGTCAGGAGTTTCGGAGGGGGGGGCGCAGCATTTTCGTGCTTTGTTTCTCCGGCTGCGACAGGCTGAGTGGTTCGATTACAGGATAGAGTGAGCGTGAGAGACGGAGGGTGGGGGCGTAAGAGCTTAGCGCCTGCTTCTATGGATGCTGCACAGAGCAGGGGGGGGGGGAGAAGGCAGGATGCTGGAGCCGGGTGGGAGTGATTCTCCCAACAGGGGACGGGTACACGTGGGGGTGGCTGGTAAATCAGGACTTGGAAGGGGGGCAGGAATCAGGGGCAAGAGAGGGAAGCTTTCTGGGATCCAGAGAACGGGGACTGAAAGGGAGAGAGAAAGGATGGAGTCAAACAAAGAGGTGCCAGGGGTGGGGGTGGGGTCCGGTCTAAGAGACGAAGGAAGTGGAATCCAGAAGGAAACTCTGGCGGAGATCATTTGCTTTTTAAAGGGAAATGTGTATATTTGCAGAAGGTGTTTATTTAGATAAGAACGTAAGAAAGGCCCTGCTGGATCAGACCGAGGCCCATCAAGTCCAGCAGTCTGCTCACACAGTGGCCAACCAGGTGCCTCTCTAGGAAGCCCACCAACAAGACGATTGCAGCAGCACCATCCTGCATGTGTTCCACAGCACCTAATATAATAGGCATGCTCCTCTGATCCTGGAGAGAACAGGTATGCATCATAACTAGCATTCATTTTGAATAGATATGAACATAAGAGAAGCCCTGCTGGATCAAACCAAGGCCCATCAAGTCCAGCAGTCTGTTCGCACAGTGGCCAACCAGGTGCCTCTAGGAAGCCCACAAACAAGATGACATCTAGCAGCACCATCCTGCCTGTGTTCCACAGCACCTAATATAATGGGCATGCTCCTCTGATCCTGGAGAGAATAGGTATGCATCATGACTAGTATCCATTTTGACTAGGAGCCATGAATAGTCCTCCCCTCCATGAACATGTCCCCTCTTAAAGCCTTCCAAGTTGGCAGCCATCACCACATCCTAGGGCAGGGAGTTCCACAATTTAAGATATTTATACCCCACTTTTCTCCCCAGTGGAGACCCAGAACAGCTTACTGGCTCCCCTTTGTCCTCACAGCAACCATGCTGTGACTAGGGTTGCCAACCTCCAGGTGGTGGCTGGATATCTCCTGGGATTACAACTGATCTCCATGCGACAGGGATCAGTTCACCTGGAGAAAAACACCACTCTGGAAGGTGGACTGTATGGCATTATACCCCACTGAAGTCCCTCCCCTCGGCAAACTCCGCCCTCCTCAGGCTCCACTTCCAAAATCTCAAGCTTTTTCCCAGCCCACAGCTGGCAACCCTAGCTGTGGGGGGTAGGTTAAGCTGAGAGTGTGGGACTGACCCAAGGACACCCGGCAAGCTTCCGTAGAAGGGTGGATTCGAACCTGGGACTCCCAGCTGCTAGTGCAACACTCTACCCACTGTAACACGCTGGCTCAGGATAGATGGTAACCAAAATGGGGCCCCGGCAGCCACCTGTGCCTGCAAAGAAAGATGCAGAGTTGATGGATGCATGAAGAAAAGGAGAGGTTCAGAAGACAAGAGTGTGAGCCTTTGTGAAGAAGAGCTGGTTTTTATATGCCGACTTTCTCTACCACTTAAGGAAGAATCAAACCGGCTTACAATCACCTCCCCTTCCCCTCCCCACAACAGACACCCTGTGAGGTAGGTGGGGCTGAGAGAGTGTGACTAGCCCAAGGTCACCCAGCTGGCTTCATGTGTAGGAGTGGGGAAACAAACCCAGTTCACCAGATCAGCCTCCGCTGCTCATGTGGAGGAGTGGGGGAATCAAACCCAGTTCTCCAGATTAGAGTCCCTCTCCAAACCACCGCTCTTAAACCACAACACCACACTGGCTCTCACTGAAGGTGGGGCTGAGAGAGTGTGACTAGCCCAAGGCCACCCAGCTGGCTTCATGCGTAGGAGCGTGGAAACCAACCCGATTCACCAGATTAGAGTCCGCTGTTCATGTGCAGGAGTGGGGAATCAAACCCTGCTCTCCAAAGCACCAGAGTCCATCGCTCCAAACCACTGCTCTTAACCACTACACCACGTGGGAAGAGTGTTAGACTAGAATCGGGGAAACCCAGGTTCAAATCCCCACTCTGCCAAGAAGCTTAATAAATTAACTTGGGACAGTCTGTCTCTCTCTCTCACACACAGCCAGTATGGTATAGTGGTTAACTAGGATCTGGGAGACTCAAGCTCGAATCCCCGCCCTGCCATAAGAACTTGCTGGGAGACCACGGCCAGTCACACACGCTCAGCCTAACCCACCTCATAGGGTTGTTGCGAGGGTAAAATGCAGGAGGAGGAGAGTGACGTAAGCCGCTTTGTGTCCCCATTGGGGGGGAAAGGCAGGGTATAAACGAACTAAATTTTTTAAAATATTTTTTTTATTTTTTTTCTTAATTTCATTAACATATATATATAAACATCAGTTATTTAAGATCAAACATAGTAATAAAATGTAAATGATTATGGTAATTAAAATATAAAGCGACTCCCCCCTCACCCTCTTCCATCCTAAGCTGATTTTTATATACTTTTGCTAACAACTCTTTTGCTAACAAAGTATATAAAAATCTAAGTTGATTTTTATATACTTTTGCTATCCAGTTAACTCTTTATAGTTATCCTGACTTATCTCATCAAATTATTCATTCAATATCTTAATATTAATAAATTCATAATTCAAAGTTATCAAAGGGATTAAATCTAAGAATATCCTTTAAGCGGTCCCGTTAAAAATAAACGAAGTAAATTAACCGTTTTTAAAATTTATCTCATGAGGCTATTGGTGAGGATAAAACGACGAAGGCAAAACCTTGGCAGAAAGGTGGGATAAAAATGTATGCGGCAGCTTTCATGACCCTGTTGAGGAACTTGGACTCTACAGACAGGTCCACATGGACAAAGGGGTTTTCGCATGTGCTCATGTGTCGTACTTGAGCCCCACAAGTCACATGAAGCCCCACGAGCCCATGGAGAACTCACCTAATTCCCCCACAGCAAACCTAGAGGCACCTGGTTGGCTTCTGTATGGACAGACGGCTGGACTTGATGGACCTTGGTCTGATCCAGCGTGGCCTTTCTTACGTCCTTACGTTCCAACATCCACATGGGTGACATATTTTACCCAGAAAATATGACACAGATGGGGCATTCTTTTGCCTCTGGCTTCTGGCTGTACAACGAAGCGCCCAACCTTGGCCACAGGGACCCATCTTGTATTTCTTTGGAAATGTTCTCCTCACCATCACGTGGAGACTTCCACCTCTCTGCGTCCCGAGCTGCCGGCAGTCAGCGAAGCTGGCAGTACGCGTGGGAACAGACACGGAGGAAGCGCTGAGGGGGGCGAAGCCATTAGTTCGGTGTGGTAATTACAGGCATGTCAGCAAGCAAAGAGGAGACACCTTCTCCCTTATTCATGACTACGCGAAGGCTTTCCGGTAACCAGAGACCTGGCCATTCAAAGGTGGCTTGGTCAAAACCAATGGCTGCTGCTTCAGGGGAGACCTGGTGCCTTTTGAACCGAGTAACCCACCCCCAACACAAACACACACACGGGCTTTTAACTCAATCGGGCCAAAGTCTGAGGGGAAGTTGGCCGGAGTGGCAGCCATCTTGCCACATCCTGATAAGGGCGCTTCAGATTACTGCAATCCTATCAGATAGACAACAATCGACTTCGGCTACTTCTTTTTTTTTTTAATTACTTTTTATTATTTTTTCCATAATAACAATGAATCTTCTTCAGTATTTCATAAAGCTTATCATTCCATATGTTAGTAAGTAGCGATATATAGCTTAATGTATACCTTCAATGTTAAATACATCTAATAGTTTGGACTTCCCCCCCCCCCAGCTTCCTCTAACCTATTCATAATCTAGTCCTTCCTTTATAGTAAATATTATCTATTCTTACTAGACTAGTATATAATTATTTATAATTTTCCTATTTATTCCTAATGTCCATTATATACCCATTGTCTTATATAATCTAATCACCGATATTATCAATTAAAATTTAAAAAAAATTAAAAATGCTAATAGGTTACATAATAATTCCCAAAAAAAGGATAGATCTATAAATTCTTTACATTAATAAGGAAATTAAAAATTCATAGTTATTTCCCCACACCTCCCCTCTCTCCCATCATTTCAGTACCCTCCAACCCTTTAACCCTTCTTCTTGAACGACTTTTTCTGTCTAGGATTTCTGTTGGTTTTTTCTTGTTACTTCTGCTTCGAGGAGTTGGTTGCCAGTAAGGCGCTGTACAGCTGTGCTTATCAGATTTACAGAAAAAGACAGAGGTGTGGAGAAGGGATCAAGGGCTTAGAAAGGGTTGTGGGGAGGCCGCTATGGGGAGAAACTCTGATTATAACACGCAGGATGGATTCGTATGGCCAGGTTGCTGTGGTAACTGGCACGGAGTCCTCATGCTGTGTCTCATAGCGAGACAACAGATAATCTGAATATTCTAACACATCGTGCATACGTGGTGAGCTTGGGACTTGCCGCATGCTGGGAAATATATGCGGCCTGGATTGCGTCCAAGATCTCATATGTGGTGATCTTGCCTCCACATCTATGGCAGTGACAAGAGCCGTTCACGTTGCATTCAGTCGCTTTGCCGGATCTCCCCACGATGCCTTTGTTCCATCAGTTGCCATGTCAAAACTGGTTATCCCAAGATTCCCTTCCCTTTCTGGAAGGGACTCTGGCTGCATCCAAGTTTTATATACGTACAACAGGAAGGGAAACAAATTCCTCCTAGATGTTGTGCCGCTGATGAATTGTGTCCGGCAGTGGCAGTCAATGTTATTTGTTTAAACTAGCAAAAATGTCTTCTCCATCCTTCACGCTAGTCGGGATCTTGATGCTTCATACGAAATTGGCAAGGCAGCATCAGGTAAAATGCATTATGGTAATCTAACCTGAGTGTTAGCTACGTGCTCCAAACCGTGACCAGATTTTACTCCTCTCCTCTCTCTTTCCAGGTTTTCAGCACTTATTCCAATGAGGAATATGACCGGCGGAATGAAGATGTCGATCCGATGGCGGCCTCGGCAGAGTATGAACTTGAAAAGCGAGTGGAGAGGCTAGATCTCTTTCCTGTGGAGCTTGAGAAAGGTAACCTGTGTGTCTTTCCCCTGTGGAATATACAGCACGTGGTGCAAGATTTGGCTTGCAGGAAATGGGAAAGGGTTCAACACTCCACTGTGTTGTTTTTCCAAACTGGCAGACTGTCAATACTCCCCATAGCTGTATTTCACGTTGTTATTTGGGGGGGGGGGACAGGCAATGGGTTATGGACCACCCACCATAACTTATTGCTTGGGGTTTACCTGTAGTAATCAAGTGTATAGTAATAGCATGCATGCATGAACTGTGTTTGAGCAATATGGACATATAGCCATTTGTCAAACTGAATAGTTCACACAACTGAGAGCCAGCGTGGTATAGTGGTTAAGAGCAGTGGTTTGGAGCAGTGGACTCTGATCTGGAGAACCGGGTTTGATTCCCCACTCCTCCCCATGAGGCTAATCTGGTGAACTATATTTGTCTCCCCACTCCTACACACAAAGCCAGCCGGGTGACCTTGGACTAGTCACAGCTCTCTTAGAGCTCTCTCAGCCTCACCTACCTCACAGGGTGTCTGTTGTGGGGAGAGGAAGGGAAGGTGATAGTAGGCCGATTCTTGATTCTTCCTTAAGTGGTTGAGAAAGTTGGCATATAAAAACCAAATCCTCCTCCTCCTCCTCCTTCTATTTGTTCACTACAATCAGTATCAACTCTTCTGAATTCTCATTTCCTCTTCTTCCAACTCCTGCCTATCCAAAACACTCTTTCATTCACTTCTCTTTTTCAGATAGGCGGTCCTTCCCAGTTGCACATTAAATTCCCACACAATCATGCACCAATCATTTTCCTGCCATCTGTTTCCCCCCTGCCCCTGAGTATAAGTGTTCCTCTTCTCACCCACCTGGCTACGTGTTCTCTTTTTGTCCCCTGGGACTGGAAGCTGGAGATGTACCTTCCCTTCGGAGAACCGCCAGGGATTCCTTCAAATCCAGTGATGGATTTCCTGACACTTGGCACCAGATTCCAAAGGCAAAAATCCATGCTCAGACCCTGGTATCCTCCAAACAGCTTCAGACTGGATGCCATGCATTTTAACAAGCTCTGCCCTTCCCCTTCTTGTGCGCAGATTCTGAAGGACTCGGGATCAGCATCATCGGGATGGGGGCTGGGGCTGACATGGGCCTCGAAAAACTTGGCATCTTTGTCAAGACGGTGACGGAAGGAGGAGCAGCTCACCGAGACGGCAGGTCAGCCCTGTTAACGTCAAAACGTCATCAGAACAATTTTTGTTATTAATTATGCCTAACTTTCCCAGAAAAGACTCCCAGAGACAGGGAAAGCCCTTCTAGTTGAAGTATGCAAGAATACGTTTAGCTTTCTGTAGACTGGAGGTCTCCAACAGATAGCTCGTGACCTACCAGCAGGCTTGCCAGGTCCCTCTTCGCCACTGACGGAAGATTTTTGGGACGTAGCCTGACGAGGGCAGGGTTTGGTGAGGGGAGGGACTTCAGTGCTATAGAGTCCAATTGCCAAAGCGGCCATTTTCTCCAGGTGAACTGATCTCTATTGGCTGGAGATCAGTTGTAATAGCAGGAGATCTCTAGCTAGTACCTGGAGGTTGGCAACCCTAGCTACCAGTAGCTTGCCGGTTGATGCAGAGTAACTTACGCTTCCCCAGAAGGCCCAACAAAAGATCTCTAGGCTTTTTTTTTTAAGGAAGCTTTTATTTCATAGGGTTTTCCTCCATTCTCCATACCTGATAGCAATTTCTGATGCTCTTCCTAATCCAGTAACCAAATCAACAGCACAATGGCCAAACTATATTTTCCTAATCCACCATTGTTTCCAGGACAGAACAAAAATTTGGTAACATGCTGGGGGAAGGAGGAGAGGTGATTTCGGATATTTTTCATTACTCAGAAGTAGCTCTCATTAAAAAAAAAGGTTGGCCACCCCTGGTGTCGAAAGTGATCCGTTCTCTGCACTATGAAGAACACGGCTGGCAACAAGGAAGTAAGCAATGGTTTTAGCATGGTTAAGACGCTAATCCGGAGAACCAGGTTTGATTCCCCACTTCTCCACATGAGTGGCGAACTCTAATCTGGTGAACCAGGTTGGTTTCCCCACTCCCACACATGAAGCCGGCTGGGTGGCCTTGGGCTAGTCACAGTTCTCTCAGAACTCTCTGAGCCCCACATATGTCACAAGGTGTCTGTTGTGGGGAGGGGAAGGTGATTGTAAGCCACTTTGAGACTCTTTAAAGGTAGAGAAAAGTGGGTTATAAAAACCAACACCTTCTTCTATTAGATTCTGGCTATGTGTTGCATTTATCACATCGGGAATGTGGGGAGTTGTGGTATGTTCTTCCCAAAAACAGGCTGAAAAAACTAGTGGGGATTAAATCCACAAATTGAGAGTTCAAACAGATGGACAAAGCTTTCAAGAATACGTACCCTTTAAAAAAAAGTGCATCTTTTCCTTTAAAATGTGAACAGAGCGGAGCAGGGGAGCTGGTTTCAAATTGCAAAACTGAATGGAAGTTGAAGGGTTAAACCTCTCTTCCCTCCCTGAATGGCCCCGAGGCAAACTGAGGTTGCCTGGATCGTCATCTTCTCCTCTGATAGGAGAACTAGCTAATTTTCTCCAGGAATTGAGAAGGAGGATTAGCGGGGGAAATTAGCCACTAGGCAGAGAGATAAGGGGAGTCCAGAGCTGCTTCGTGGGTATCATTTCTACCCACTCCATTTTTTTTTCTGCCGGTGAGCCTCCTTAGCAGAGCAGCAGTTTGAACTGGTTCCCCAGATCTGAGTCTCACTTTGGCTCTTAATTCTCTAATAATTTTAATGTACTTTCACCCAACATGAGACTATATGATACGGTATAGTGTAAATTAGGATAAATAATCCACAGACATGATATTAACAGCCCTGACCTGGATGGCCCAGGCTAGCCTGATCTCGTCAGATCTCAGAAGCTAAGCAGGGTCAGCCCTGGTTAGTATTTGGATGGGAGACCACCAAGGAAGACCAGGGTTGCTGTGCAGAGGAAGGCACTGGCAAACCACCTCTGGTAGTCTCTTGCCATGAAAACCCCAAAAAGGGGTCGCCATAAGTCGGCTGCCACTTAACGGCACTTTACACTCACATGATATTAACAAATCTAATGTACCGTTGCCCATCTTTCAGATGGTGCTGGCCTTGCATTTAAACAAACTAGCCAACTCCGTCTCTTTGCTGGGCTCTTTGCTGGGGGGGGGGGACTGGAACGGAGCGCTTCAATGTTCTTTGTGCGTTTTCTTGGAGTTGAGATTTCCAAAAAGGAAGGTGGGGGAAGAAGCAACCCTGGTACGAAATGCCAGCAGGGCTGCTGCTTGCTACCATGGCAACCATCATGGCTCCCTGCCCAGCATCAGGGGCACCAGAGAAATATAAAACGGGCCTTTATGAGAGGAAAACTCAGTGGGATCACATAAACCTGCCACCTAGTTGCCTCTGGTGGGACAGGGTCTCTTCTACACCGAGGCGTCTTTACTGTTGGTCAAACCACCCTAGAGGAGCCACCTTCCCCCCCCCCACCTGCTCTCTTTTTCCCCTTTTTATCTTTTTTATAAATATTTTTTAATTGATTTTTGAAATTTTATGGATATACAGGAAGAGAAAAAGGGTAAGGGAAGGCATTAACAAAAAGAAAATACATTACTCCCTAATATAGTTTACAAAGTCATCATTTTTTTTAACAAACTTTATATAAACACCAGCATCATTTTCATAACATTTAAACGAATTGTTTACTGTTTTCTGGTTTTGATAAATTCCTGAATAGTTCATCATTTATCTTTATTTAAGTTTTAGATAAGTAAATAAAATATTTCTGTTGGATATTCTCATTTTTTTGATAAGCTATATTTAATCACTAGCTTTGTTTTCATAATAGAGGATTTTATTATTGTTTTCCCTTTTTATCTTGAGGGAAAAACATTGTCTTAGAAAGGAAGTCATCGTAACTGTGGCCTGCGGCCTCCTCCACAGAACTCTTTTAACTGAGGGCTCTCCCTCACAGCACACCCAAGAACACCCCAGTGGCATTTTAGTAGGGTTGCCAGCTCTGGGTTGGGAAATACCTGGCGATTTGGGGGGAGTGGAGCCTGGAGAGGGTGGGGTTGTGGAGGGGCACTGTGGAAGGTGGACTCTGTGGCCTTATACCTTATTGAAGTCCGTCCCCTTCCCAAACCCCACCCTCCTCAGGTTCCACCACCACCCCATTTTCAGGTATTTCCCAACCTGGAGCTGGCAACCCTACCGTCTCCTTTCAGCTCCAGTCCCACCTTGTTTTTTGTCCAGGTGGGTCCCACTCATCTCAGCATAGCCTTTTCAGGAGTCAAAAGGTACCCCTCCTCCCTTTTACGTAAGTGGGAAAGCTGCAGGGATCTGACTTATTGTATGTTTGAAACTGCTGTAGAAAGGGGAAATTTAAAAAAGTCACTGTATATGTCCAGTGTCTTTCCTTTCTCCATAAGTGGGAGTGTGGCCACTACTTTCCATGTGAACTGGGAATATGCCTAAAATATCCATAGTATAGGAGTGTTATCCAGTCATTATAGCATGCAAAATGTCCCCTGCTTTGTCTTTATAGTATACAAGCTTGACTTTATAGCTTACGTCAAAGGGGAAATCCAACTATCTTCTTCCTCCAACTCTGGGGGTTGGACTGGATGACCCTTGTGGACCCTTCAAATTCTATGATTCTATTCTATGATTCTTAACTTCCTCCTCTCTTTCGTTTTCCAGGATCCAAGTGAATGACCTTATCGTCGAGGTGGATGGCACCAGTTTGGTGGGCGTGACCCAAAGCTTTGCGGCCTCGGTGCTGAGGAACACCAAGGGTAGAGTCCGGTAGGGGAACGGTGTGCACCCCAACATTGTGATAGAATCAGAATACCTAGTCTGCCTGTCTGTCTGGAGACCGGCTGTAGAGAAGTAGGAAGAACTGCTTCATAGGGAGTCCACTTGCATGGTGGGAAAATAAGGTTATTAGGTTGCCCATCTCAGCGAGTGACGTCCTGTCCCCATGCTGCGGCCCCCACCCTCAATTAATGGAGCATGAGGAGCTAAATTGGGAAGGGGGTGACAGCGCGGGCGAGGCTGTGGTACCATTTCCGGGTGGGTACCTGGAAGTGGTATCACAGTGCCAGCAATGCTGTAGGAATTTCCCCAATCTCTGTGGTTTTTACAATAGAGATATGGAGGATTCCTAGAGCACTGGTGTTGCTGCCTCATTGTTTTCCCAGTCTCCACCCCTCAGATGCTCCCACTCTCCAAACGCTGTCAGCTGACAAACCTAAGTGAAGATGTTCTGTGCAAAGAGTCATTTTGTTTCCCCCAAGGTCATTGCGGAAGGAAGATGGCTGTCAGCCGTGTTTTGCTTATTCTGTTATCTAGAGATAAGCAGATACAGGGACCGTTGCCTTGATGAGTTCATTAGTTACGGGAGACTCTAGGGGCTACTGTCTTAAGGGTTCTCGAGCAGAACGTCTAGTGTCCCTGGCCACAGTTGATAGCATGCGCCACAACCAAGGCGAAAGCAGTGGCCATACGTAGGCATTCTTGTAAAAAGCAAATAAAACATGCCAACCCCCTCCGCCCCCCGCTGCAGCTTTTTGGGATGGCATTTTTGTTTTTTTTCTTGGCATGGTTTCTGTGCTTTGAGAGGCAGAAATTCAATAGAAGATGTAGCCATGAGAAAGGCTTCCTGTTGAGTGGATACACGTCACCTAAAGTTTTAAAAGCAGAATAAGGTCATTTCAGTACTCCTTTTCAGTGAAGTATTTCAAAGGCACTGTGGGCGGGGGGAGGGAGGGAGAGAGCTTCATAAGGTTACATAAAAAAAACCTGTACCTCCAAAAGCCACGTTATAAGCAGATATAAGCAGTTTTTCTCCTGTTGATGTGGATGGATGGATGTAGGCTGCACCTGTTGGATGTAAGCATGTTATATAACAGTCTTTAAAGGCATGGGAGATTTCCCCTGTTGAAGCCCAACACTGTACCTGAAATGTTGAAGCATCTTCTCATAAACAATATATGACACTGGAGTTCCACACCTGGAACCTCTGATATATTCTTTGGCCTTAGAAAGCAGCCATGACGAAGTCCTGAACTGGGACCATAGCACTGGGGGAAGAAAGGGTCACCTCCCTTCCTTGCTGTTTTTCTAACAGAAATAGCCCCCTCCCCTGTCTTCTTTAAGACCCAGCGGGGAGAAAAGTCACGTACCCCTAGGATTTCCAGGTCCCTCTTCACCACATGCAGGAGGCTTTTGGGGCAGAGCCTGAGGAGGACGGGGTTTGGGGAGGGGAGGGACTTCAATGCCATAGAGTCCAATGGCCAAAGTGGCCATTTTCTCCAGGGGAACTGATCTCTAGCGGCTGGAGATCAGTTGTAATAGCAGATCTCCAGCTAGTACCGGGAGGTTGGCAACCCAACATACCCTCCCATTGATGTTTAATGCTGTCCATGGTGGGGGGGGATCAGTTGGGGGAAATGGTGGAAGGGGGAAAGAGTCCCCCCCCCCAGTGCTGTGGCCTAGATCCAGATGACCACCACCGCAGTTGATTTTATAGGGCAAAAATAGCATCTCAATAGTTCTAATCATGGCATTCCAGCGTGTAATTTGGCCCACAGCAGGTCCTTGCATTGCGGTATAAAACCTGCTGCTTCGCTTCTGACAGATTGCAGGGAAAAACATGAGTCTCTTATATTGGCATTTTTGTGGCCAGATATGCCCTTTTCGTTTTGCGGATTCTTCCAGTTCTAACTGCCTGGTTCGGATCTCTACCCCCCCCACCCCAATCACTCCTTGGGGAAAGGGGCCTTCAAATTCTGCTGGTTGGGCAGCATTTCTCGGTGAGGCTCATTGAGCTTCCCTAATATCTATTCTTGGAAATTCTCATTTATTAAGAGGTGAAATCAAGCACACAAATGCATAGCCCGTTTTCTTCTTTCCCACCCTCGCCAACAGCTAAAGGGACCTTGTTTTCTTTTTAAAGACCTCAGATTCTACCCCAACAGTGACAAAAGAACTGGGGGTGGGGGAGAGGACAGGATTACTTAAGAGCAGTTCAGTAAAAAGGACCTTTCTATCCTCCCATCCCAGCTGCTGGTTTTACTTAGTGTTTTACTACGGTTTCAGGCCCAACACTGCTATGAAGCAATATCCAAACACTGCCAAGAAATATCCCCAAAATACCTTGCCAACCAATACCCACCCCTGCAGATACATAGCAAACTATTTAAGTATATGGTGACAGTGGCAAGAGTATAGGGCTGCCAACCTCCAGATACTAGCTGGAGATCTCCTGCTATTACAGCTGATCACCAGCTGACAGAGATGAGTTCACCTGGAGAAAATGTCCGCTTTGGCAATTAGACTCTATGGCATTGAAGTCCCTCCCCTCCCCAAACCCCGCCCTCCTCAGGCTCCACCCCAAAAACCTCTCACTGGTGGCGAAGAGGGAACTGACAACCCTACAAGAGTATGCAACAAAATGGAAGGTAGAGATATACCCAGATTTGACTGAATGGATGAATAAGCTAACAGAATATGCAACTATGGTAAAACTAACGTATTTTATACATAATTGACCAATTTCAGGAAAAATGGAATTTCTTTAATTATATAGCTAGGAATTAAAAATAGAATTAAATCAAAACAGATTAAGAAGGATTTAGGTAACACATTTTTATAATAAATATATTATCAGATATGAAGATATATTGAGAATATATAGTATTGTAATTCAAAGAAGATAATTATTAAAATGTAATTTCAAAAAAAGTGAGCTCTACAGTGAGGGGAAAAAGTATTTGATCCCCTGCTGAATTTGCCCGTTTGCCCTCTGATGAAGAAATGACCAATCCATAATTTTAATGGTAGGTTTATTGTAGCTGTGAGAGACAGAATAACAACAGGAAAACCCCCACAAACCCAGAAGACAAAAGTCAGAGATTGATGTGCATTATAATGAGTGAAATAAGTATTTGATCCCTTTGCAAAAGATGACTTAGTACTTGGTGGCAAAACCCTTGTTGGCAATTACAGAGGTCAGACGTTTCTTGTAGGTGGCCACCAGGTTTGCACACATCTCAGGAGGTATTTTGTCCCACTCCTCTTTGCAGATCCTCTCCAAGTCAGTAAGATTTCGAGGCTGATGTGTAGCTACTCGAACCTTCAGCTCCCTCCACAGATTTTCGATGGGATTAAGGTCTGGAGACTGGCTAGGCCACTCCAGGACCTTAATGTGCTTCTTCTTGAGCCACTCCTTTGTTGCCTTGGCCATGTGTTTTGGGTCATTGTCATGCTGGAATACCCATCCTCGACCCCTTTTCAATGCCCTGGCTGAGGGAAGGAGGTGCTCACCCAAGATTTGACGATACATGGTCCCGTCCATCGTCCCTTCGATGCGGTGAAGGTGTCCTGTCCCCTTAGCAGAAAAACACCCCCAAAGCATAATATGTCCCCCTCCATGTTTGACAGTGGGGATGGTGTTCTTGGGGTCATAGGCAGCATTCCTCCTCTTCCTAACACGGCGAGTTGAGTTGATGCCAAAGAGCTCGATTTTGGTCTCATCTGACCACAACACTTTCACCCAGTTCTCCTCTGGGTCATTCAGATGTGCATTGGCAAGAGAATGAATGATTTATAAAGTGTGGCACTTTCATAAAAGTTCATATTTTTTAAAAAAGTTTGCTGCATGTCCTTGGGTCAGTCACACTCTCTCAGCCTAGCCTACCTTACAGTGTCGTTATATGGATCAAATGAGGAAGGCACAGCCATGTATACAGCCTTAAGCTATGTTGCCCAGTGCTCCTTAAAGGAACAGCAGGATAAAAGTGTCCTGGATAAATAGACACACACACACCCAATAATGCCAACAAATTTCCACTGCCTGTGCAGACCTGTCTCTGTGTGTATGTGTTTTAAGGTATCTCTTTGAGTAGAGTGAGCTGTGAATAGTCGTGTCGCCAACCTCAAGGTGAGGCCTGGCTTTCTCCCAAAATTAAAACTGATCCCTAAACTACAGACATCCGCTCCCCTGTAGGAAACAGCTATATGGGACAGGGGACTCCATGGCATCACGTCCCTGCATAGCCACCTCCCCTTCCCAGGCACCACTCCAAAATCTCCAGGAATTTTCCCAGACTAGTGTTGGCAACCCTCGCGAGCAGGCATTTGGTTTGCCTGCGTAATAGGCGGCGACCAGGGCTGCCCAACAGTTCTGGAGAAGGGAAAAAAACCCCGCTCCCTTTAACATAAGAGGTTTAATGGGATGTTTCTCCAGGCCTGTTAGCAACCTGACCTTGGGCAAAAACGCACGGTCGCTTTAGCCTCCTTTATTCCCTGTTTCAGCCAGGATTCAGCCAGGATCGAATGCACGTTCAGTGAAACGCATGCGTTCGATCCTGGCTGAACCCTGGCTGAAACAGGGAATAAAGGAGGATAAAGCGACCATGCGTTTTCGCCCTTTGTCTTTTCAGTATGGCATTCTCAGTTTTGGTCCCGTTTTATAGAAGCAGTGTGACTACTGTGCCCCAATGCATCGTGGGGAAAGTGTTCAACACGCTCGCCCTTTCACTTCCTAAGAAATAAATGGAAGATTTTTGGACTGGGGTTGGGCGAAGGATGGAGGGGGGCTCAGAACTGGCAGGGTTTTTCCTGTCAGCTGTGGTTCCGTTTTGTCTTTTCTCCCATACAGCTGTCTCTTTGGCCTTTTAAAAATCTCACCAGAGGCATTTGGCCCTCCTTTCCCTGGCAGCATTAGGAACAAGAGGCTTGGCACTCCCCCAGAATCCGTCTTGTGGGGTTTTTTTAAACTCAAAATAATGGGCTGCTTGAAGACGGGTTTGCGACCAAGTAGATCCAGTACAAACACACATGCGCACGTCTGCGCCCAAATGTCCGCGGACAGAATGGCTTGTGGAATGTACAGGGTGAGGCCTAGAACTAGGGTTGCCAACCTCCAGGTAATGGGGGAGAAAAAGGCACCACTGTACTAATATCAAGGAGATAAGGAATTCAGTACAGAGGCAACATTATATGCAAAAGTGAAAACAGTATTTATATAGTGATAGCTTATACAATTGAAATACAAAATGACTATACAAAGAGAATAGTATTCCAATAATTACAAAATTCATAAAATAGTTGAAAATCTCATGAGAGTAAAGCCAGTCTTCAATTGCAACAAGTCCAAGAAGCGAAGAGGGATTTGTAATGAGGAGACGATCGTTTCGAGTTCCAACAGAGACTCTTCCTCAGTCCTACCTAATTATTATACAAAACATGTATTCCGGACTATGCATGCAATACACTCACATTACATATCAAAAATTATACAAGATAGAAGAGGTCCTTGTGAGTATATTTGTATAATTTTTGATATGTAATGTGAGTGTATTACATGCAAGCCACGGCATTCTGCAGCAGTTGGGAGTTTCCGAATTGATTTTGAGGGGAGACCAATGTACAGTGCATTACAGTAGTCTAGTCTCAATGTTACTGTGGCAGGGATCCAGGGGGCTAGATCAACCATATGAATTAAAGCCAGAGTGGTGTAGTGGTTAAGAACAGTGGTTTGGAGCGATGGACTCTGATCTAGAGAACCGGGTTTGATTCCCCACTCCTACACACGAAGCCAGCTGGGTGAACTTGGGCTAGTCACAGTTCTCTTAGAGCTCTCTCAGCCTCACCGATCTCACAGGGTATCTGGTGTGGGGAGAGGAAGGTGATTGTCATCCGGTTTGATTCTTCCTTAAGTGGTAGAGAAAGTCGGCATATAAAACCAACCTCTTCTTCTTATTCTAAGCACAACAGAGCTTGGCTTTTTGTTTCTGTGCTCCTGGGACAGCCGTGACCTGTTTATTTGAGCCTGCCTTTTCAGCTTGAAAACATGGCTCAGCACCTGGTGGGAGCTCAGAAAGACCAAGACGGGCTTCCACTCAGCAGAAGAAAGTCAAATTGGGAGGCTTCAGTTCTCAGCCCCGCTTTGCGGTGGGAGGGCAGCATATCAATGGAAATAAATAAACCAGTATACAGCCTCTTCTCCACAGCTGATAAAAGCATTTTTTAAAATTTAAAAATAAGCAAACACATGCACGTGTATTCAGCAGTCAGAATCTAGCTCTACTAGATGCAAATCTGAATTGTTTGGAGCACAGTACTCTTAAAGCCTGGGTTAATAATATGGCTATGCATTTGCATGCTAACTAATTGGAGCAGTATACAATTTTAACACCACTATAAGTAATCCGAACTGGAAAATGAACCCCGCTTGCTGATATTCAGAAACAGTCAAATCTGGATGTTCCAGTGCCATTCTAAGCAGAGTTAAACTTTTCTTATCCATTGAAGTTGATAGCTTTAGAAGGGTGTGACTCTGCTTAGGATGCCACTGTTATTCTTGTACCTGGCTGCCTGGCTTAGAGATCAAGAAGGAAATTAGGAAGGTCTGTAAACAAAAATTGAGTACCTGGATAAAGGGAGCTAAACTCTGCCATGTATAATTTATCCCTCCCTGCCTACTCTTTGAGCCAGAATTCCAGTTTCCAGTTTTTTAAAAAAGCATGCTGTTTTCCTGTCTGCTTTGGAAAATTGGCAGTTGGAAGATCTGAGGTTTCTAATTCGATAAGAATGTAAGAGCAGCCGTGTTGGATGTGATCAGTGGTCCATCGAACTCAGTATCCTGTTTCACACAAAGATCATCCAGTTGCTCCCGTAAGGCCTTTAAGCAGGGCACGGAGCCCAAATCCTCTCCTTGTTTTTGCCCTTTTCCCCCCACACTGGTTGTATTCAGAGGTATACTGCCTCCAAATTTGGAGGTTCTATTTCCAGCTGATAGCCACTGATGGATCTCCAAGGATTGAACCCCATTGGCATGGCAATGGGAGAGAGTTACAGCCCCATGATGTATTTCCCATTGAAACAAATAGAAGCAAATAACTGGTACAGTTCATTAAAACACATAATAAAGGAAACGAAAGAATAAAATGTTCAAAAACTAAAATAAATGGGAAATAGGGAGAAACAAAATATATACATTCCTCCTTTATAGAGCTCCTGGCATGTTACTCCATCTCTTCAAGATTCTGACTGTTGCTTTTGTTCCTTTTTGTTGTGTCTAGATTCCTGATCGGCAGGGAGAAGCCAGGAGAACAGAGTGAGGTGGCACAGCTGATCCAGCAGACCCTGGAACAAGAACGGTGGCAGCGGGAAATGATGGAACAGAGATACACTCAATACACCGAGGAGGACGAAGAAGTAAGTAGGATGCATTTCTCGTTGGTAAGGCAAGCGGGAGTCTGTCCCTTGTCGGTAGGCTAATCCAGTTCCTAGTCTGCCCCCTCTTCTCCCAGCTGTCCTCCTCCATCTCCCTTTCCATGCTTCCTTGTTTTCCTGGTCGAGCCATTCCCTCTTTTTGCCTTCAGCAGTGGAATCGGCTGCCTAGGGAGGTGGTGAGCTCCCCCTCTCTGGCAGTCTTCAATCAGCAGCTGGACGGACACTTGTCAGGGATGCTCTAGGCTGATCCTACACTGAGCAGGAGGTTGGACTAGATGGCCTGTGAGGACCCTTCCAACTCTATGATTCTGCATCGCTGTTTGTTAAAGGACCACAGATAGTACAAAAGATAACTGCACCTATTTAGTCTATGATCCCCTTTTTGGGTATATCACCTTTAAGATGACGTACACAAAGGAGTTACGGATTACAGAATCACAAAAATCACACAAGGTTGGAAGAGACCACAAGGGCCATCCAGTCCAACCCCCTGCCATGCAGGATCCCACAATCAAAGTTCTCCCAACAGATGGCCATCCAACCTCTGCTTGAAGACCTCCAAAGACGGGGACTCCACACACACACACCCCGAGGTAGCGCATTCCACCGTCGAACCGCCCTCACCGTCAGAAAGTTCTTCCTAATGTTTAGGTGGAATCGCTTTTCTCTTAGTTTAAATCCATTACTCCGTGTCCTAGTCTCTGAAGCAGCCGAGAACAAGCTAGTTCCCTCCTTAACATGGCATCCCTTCAGATATTTAAACATGGCTATCGTGTCACCCCTTAACCTTCTCTTCTCCAGACTAAACAAACCCAGCTCCTTAAGTTTCTCCTCATAGGGCATGGATTCCAGACCCTTGACCATTTTGGTCGCCCTTCTCTGGACACGCTCCAACTTGTCAACATCCTTCTTAAATTGTGGAGCCCAAAACTGGACACAGTATTCCAAGTGAGGTCTGACCAATGCAGAATACAGTGGTAGAATTACTTCCCTTGATCTAGATCTAGAATCATGACAAAATAGTATGCAGGTGAACAAAAATGCATCAAACCTGACCCAAGAATCTGGTAGCTTCCCTGTCTCCTCTACTTCAGACATTTCTGTAAGATGCCGAAGATACCACAAAGTTTCATTAGTTTCTGACCAACCCGGCTTAGCTGCATTGGCTCAGTTGGGATTTTCTCCAGTTGGTATCGTAATGCAAAAGTCATTTTCTCAATATCCTACATCAGTTCCTGCAAGCTGAATAAAGAGTCTTTCTGGAGCAGCCACGTCCTTTGCCACTGTTCACTGTTATTTGTAGCCATTGTGCTGTTTCATGCTATGGAACATAGGCAGGATGGTGCTGCTGCAGTCGCCTTGTTGGTTGGGCTTCCTAGAGGCACCTGGTTGGCCACTGTGTGAACAGACTGCTGGACTTGATGGGCCTTGGTCTGACCCAGCATGGCTTCTCTTATGTTCTTATGCTCAGCTCCTGATGTTCCAGGATCAAGCTGGGTCAAGCAGCCTCCCTAGAGCACTGGCATAGGAGCAATGATCAAGCAAAGGCTGAGGGAGTTGGGGATGTTCAGTCTGGAGAAGAGGAGGTTAAGGGGGGACATGATTGCTCTCTTTAAGCATTTGAAGGGCTGTCACTTAGAGGAGGGCAGGGAGCTGTTCCTGTTGGCAACAGAGGATAGGACTCACAATAATGGGTTTAAATTGTGGGAGGAAAAGTACCGGCTGGATATTAGGAAAAATATTTTAGACTAAGAGTTGTTCGACAGTGGAATCAGCTACCTAGGGAGGTGGTGAGCTCCCCCTCACTGGCAGTCTTTAAGCAGAGGCTGGACAAGCACTTTTATTCTAAGCATCATCACCATCAGCTTTATTACAGCCAAAGGCCAGCATAAAATATACATCCTATGATAAAACTATACAGGTCCTTCTATTCTAAGCTTAGGCCTCTGGTCAGGGCTGCAGACTGGGCCTGAGCTGAGCAGAGCCTTCTGCTTCTGTGGTGCCTACGGACATGACGGTGATGTAGGGCAAGAGGAAGCGTGATTAAGCTGCACTTCCTGTTTTCTCATGGCCGGAGAAGCATCGAAAACGCATAAGGTCTGGATGTGGAATGAGTGTATCTGTCTCCCACTCCCTTTATATTGTTTACTGAGAAAAACGGAAGGGTCGCTCACTCATACCTCCCCCCACCCCGTGTCTCAAGCTCTCGCCTCTTGAGCTATACGCCTCATTCTGTCTGTGCGGCACCGAGTATCCCGCGGCCCTAGCTTTCAGTTCCAAATAATAGAGCTGCCGTGCCTTGCAATTTGCAGACGGGTGAATACGCGACGGACGAAGACGAGGAGATGAGCCCCATGTTCCCCAGCAGCGAGATGGCCATCGAGGTCTTTGAGCTGGCCGAAAACGAAGACATGCTGTCTCCCGTTGAGATGGACCCAGAAAAACTTGTGCATAAATTTAAGGAGGTAAGTCAAGTGCTGCTTGGGAGATGGAAGCACCAGCAAGACCTTGTTCCTAAATTGATACAGCCAATATGTTCCCCTTTGCAGCCACCAAGGACTAGAAACCAGAAGCATGGCATATGGTGAAGGTGCCTGCAGAAACACTCAAGTGCGTGGGTTAATGATAATAAAATTAATATAATTTATTGCAGTCATAGACCAGTAAATATAATATTGCATTGCTATGCTACAAATCCAAAATCTCAAACTTTACATTTAAAAAACTGGTAACAAGACAAATAAAAAACAGATAAAATACTATTCGCAGTATAAAACTTGGAGCAGAGTTTCTATACTTATTAAATTTCCTTATCCTTTCTATTGGCACTTTTCTTTTTAAAAAAAATATTTTATTAAAATTTTCAGGAAAAAACAAACAAACAAATACACATACATTCACTCAGTTTATACTCCTTCGGGGAGTCTATTTCATCTTACATTTGAAAACATCTTGTACATTGTCATTATATTCTACATTTTAAGTACAAATTCCTTCTGTCCTAAGTAAAGAATCTAAATAGCAATCTATCTTTTTTGTTTAACATAATCCAAATAGCTTTCCCAATTCTGTTGGAATTCTTCAGTCGTCTTCTCTTTCAACATACTGGTCAATCTGGCCTTCACAACAAATTCATCCATTTTTTGTTGCCATTTATCTAAATCTGGAATGTCTCCTGTTTTCCAAAATGTTGCCAATACTTCTATTGGCCCTTTTCTTGTTCTGGGTTTTAACACCAGCTCAAAAACTGTCCACTTGTTTTGAGATCGTAGGGTTTTCGTCAATTAATAATTTATCCATCCATACCTGTCCTGGACTTTCTGCAAATTTAACTATTATAGGATGGACAAACTTAACTCTCAGACCACTATAATATGGGCATCGGAAAAAGACATGCTTCATTGTCTCCACCTCTCCCATGGAACATGGGCAGAGTCTCTCTAGAACTGTGTGGGTTGCGTTTTGCCTCTCTTAGAGGAAGGGGGTATACAAATTGAACATCACCTGGGGCTGTACGAATGCTGAGACTGCATCTAAAAGTGAAATTTTAGAGCAGCAGGAGAGGAAAAGGAGTCAGAAACCACAGAGGCTCAGGGTGTGTGTGGTAGGGCTCTGGCAACAGCTGGGCAGGCAGCTGATCCCCTCTTTCTTTTACGGCTCAGAGAATATTGTCTTGGGAAGCTGTGGACCACCTGCAGATTCCCACATTAAGGAATGCACAGGTTGGGTCGGGGCCCCCACCTCGCGTAACAGTTAAACAGGCGTTCCAGGTTCTCCTCCGTCTGATTTGGAAAACGGTATGGGGAAGGAATGTGGTGTTGGAGGAGAGTGTTAACAGATACCGTGGACTACCCAAAAACAACAACAAATCTGGGTTATAGATCAAATCAAGCCTGAACTGACCCTAGAAGCTAAAATGACTAAACTGAGGCTATCGTATTTTGGTCACATTATGAGAAGACAAGAGTCACTGGAAGAGACAATCATGCTAGGAAAAGTTGAGGGCAGCAGGAAAAGAGGAAGGCCCAACAAGAGATGGATGAACTCAATAAAGGAAGCCACAGCCCTCAATTTGCAAGACCTGAGCAAGGCTGTCAAAGACAGGACATTTTGGAGGACATTGATTCATAGGGTCGCCATGAGTCGGAAGCGACTTAATGGCACTTAACACACACATGTGGAAAAGGGGCGACATCCCTTCTTTAAGTGTAACATGGTCCCGATCCAACTCAGGCACCATGCATGCGGGAACGGAGAAAAACCGGCAACTCACATCTGACTGTTACGCAGAGCGGGGGTCCCAGGCCCAGTCTGCGTCCTCCATAATGTGTAAATTTGCCCCATGTCAGCACGTGGGAGTCCATCTGTCGGTTGAAGGCAACTTCTGGCTGAGCTGATAAATCTACAAGGAATAAAGAATAAAACTGCTGCTATCATACTGCCCTTGTACAAATCTATGGTGAGACCACAATTGGAATACTGTGTGCAGTTCTGGTCACCACACGTAGAAAAGGATATTGCAGAGCTTGAGAAGGTGCAGAAAAGAGCAACCAAAATGATCAGGAGGGCTAGAGCAACTATCCTATGAGGAGCAGTTAAAACGCTTAGGGCTGTTTAGCTTGGACAGAAGGCAGTTAAGGGGAGACATGATAGAGGTCTGTAAAATTATGCATTGTATGGAGCGAGTGGACAGGAAGAAGCTTTTCTCCCTTTCTCATAATACTAGAAAGCAGGGTCATCTGCTGAAGCTTGAGGGTGAGAGATTCAAGACAGGGAAAAGTATTTCTTCACACAACGCATAGTTACATTGTGGAACTTCCTGCTCCAGAATGTGGTGATTGGCTTTAAGAGGGGAGTGGACATGTTCTTGGAGGAGAGGGCTATCCATGACTATTAGTAAAAATGGGTACTAGTCATAATGCATACCTATTCTCTCCAGTATCAGAGAGAATAGGTATGCATCATGACTAGTATCCATTTTTACACCTAATATATTACACATAGATACTAATGATGCATGACTAGTATCCAATCCATGTGTAATAAATTAGGTGCTTTGGGACACAGGCAGGATAATGCTGCTGCAGTTGTCTTGCTTGTGGGCTTCTTAGAGGCACCTTGTTGGCCACTGTGTGAACAGACTGATGGACCTTGGTCTGATCCAGCATGGCCTTTCTTATGTTCTCTTGTGATCAGTACTGCATGGAAGGGAGGGAAGAGAAGCCACTGCCTGCTTCTTGAGATCTGGGGCTGTTACAAGAATTAGAGTGGACCAGATCCATACGAAGAAGTGAAGGAGCGCCAGGCCTCCTTCCTGCAGGCATCGATTTGGCCACCATAGGAAAGAGGATGCTGGAGTAGATGGACCTTTGATCCAAGATAGCTGGGCTCTGCTTAAGAAGAAGAGTTGGTTTTTATATGCCGACATTCTCTACCACTTAAGGGAGACTGAAGCTGGCTTACAATCACCTTCCCTTCCCCTCCCCACAACAGACACCCTGTGAGGTAGGTGGGGCTGAGAGAGCTCTAACAGAGCTGTGACTAGCCCAAGGTCACCCAGTTGGTTTCATGTGTAGGAGTGGGGAAACAAATCCAGTTCACCAGATTAGCCTCCGCCGCTCATGTGGAGGAGTGGGGAATCAAACCCGGTTCTCCAGATCAGAGTCCACCGCTCCAAATCACCGCTCTTAACCACTAACACCACGGTGGCTAACAGAAGCTAATGCGTAAAGATAGACAAAAG
Source organism: Euleptes europaea (assembly GCF_029931775.1). Classification (NCBI taxonomy): domain Eukaryota; kingdom Metazoa; phylum Chordata; class Lepidosauria; order Squamata; family Sphaerodactylidae; genus Euleptes; species Euleptes europaea. Next base: position 23,564,162 of record NC_079329.1, read on the forward strand.
CATTAAAGAACTGATAGCCTTTCAGGCAGAGAGGAGGAAAAGGCACGTGAGGAAAGAAAGGGGTCAAGATGGAAGGGCCCATCTGCCAGGAAGCACCTTGCGCCTGCCAAGCATCCGTGCTTGTGCGTGGGCATCCCTGGTTTAGGCGGTGTGCCTTTGCTGACTCCTAGAGGCAGTCATGGCCCTCTGTTTCTAGGCGGTGGTGGAACAGTTCACTGGAGGGGGTGGACCAGCTCCTCTTTTAGCTCAGCTATGCAGAGGTTGTGACGGCCGGGCGAGGGTGGTGTGACACAAGCCTTCTAAATTTGCAAGGCCACACCCCTGCCAGGAGGAATAACCCTTCCCTTTTGGGCAGCTCCCTGGGGGCTGCTTCATGCATTACTACTGCCGGTGCTAAAAATGTACCATGTGTCGTCTCCTTTCTCTCCTGCAACATGTGACCCAGTAATATTAAAAAAAAAAAAAAAAAAAAAAAACCACCACGGGAAGATTGTGGAAATACTCTGCGAAGAGCTGCACCGGGCCCCAGCTCTCCTGCACACACTTCTCCTGCTTATTTTATTTTATTTCTACCCCTCTATTCCCAGCTCTTTTCTTAGAGGTGGCAGTGAAAATATACACACACCAAAGGTGTGCGCATGACAGACGGAAAAGCACTGCATGTTGAAAGTGTAGGTTTTTCTACTAGCTCAGGTGAAGCGGCATTCAGTCGCCCCCGGAGCAAGCGTTAAAAAAGCTTCTTGCCAAGCAACCCCAAAGATGCCACTTTAATGCTCGGTTACTGGCATTACATGCCAAATTCTGAGCATATGTCAATCTGCTTCCACACCATCTGGGAAGGTGTGTCTTCACCATCCTGTCCCCCTCCCCCTTCATGGGGGGAGGAGTGAGGAACTGAACCTGGTTCCCTAGAACATAATCCACCACTCATGTGGAGGAGCGGGAAACAAACCCGGCTCTCCAGATCTGTCAAGTCAAGTTTATTAATACAGTCGACTGACCAATCACGTGCCAACATATCAAAATTTCCAGACACAATAGTTTTGCACCGCAGAATCACAGACTGCCCATACATATAAAGGTGTAAAGTCAATAAAAGCAACCCCTGGTTAAAATTATCACGTTAAAATGGATAAAACTGTAAAAACATTCTAATAAAAATATTCTAATAAAGCTCTGCGTATTTTAATAGCAACAGCACAGAACTTGGCAGTTTGGAGCGTAAGCTGAGGGTCTTTCTCTACCACTTAAGGGAGACTCAAACCGGCTTACAATCACCTTCCCTTCCCTTCCCCACAACAGACACCCTGTGAGATTCATGGGGCTGAGAGAATGTGACTAGCCCAAGGTCACCCAGCTGGCTTCGAGTGTAGGAGTGGGGAATCAAACCCGGTTCTCCAGATAAGAATCCACCGCTCCAAACCAACGCTCTTAACCACTACACCATGCTGGAAAGCCACTTTGTCCTTTGCAGGGAAAATATCCTGCATCAGCAGACAAATGCAGGTTTCCCGTAAGGGCTCATAAAAGGCACAATAAAGCAACACGTGAGCCACTGTTTCTGGTTGGTCCTGTGAGCATGGGCAGGTCCGGTTACAGACAGGGATGTTCTTAAATCTACCCCAAAGAATTTCTGTTGGGAGGGTGTTCAGGCGAGCTGACTTATAATGATCCAATTTTGGGAAAGGGTATCGTAGGGCTAGAAGATCACTGCTCCAAACTTTGTCTCAGGAGGTTGTGGCCAGAACTTGCTCTAAATTTGGGTGGTCCCTGGCCTCGCTTGGGCCTCCCCATTCACGAATGGGTCACCTCACATAGAGGGAGAATGGGACTGAGCAGAGCACCGCTGCGAATGCACGGGCTGATCCTGCCCCATCTGCGCGTTTGATAAGAACAAAGGGGGCCCAGTCAACTGTGTAATGGGCGCAGAGAAATAAACTGCCAAACGAAGGATGATAAAATATGTTCTTGTGTCTTTAACACTGTGAATCCATCAAAGGTACATGTATCAAATCCTCAAGGAGAGTTGCATAAAAAACAAGCCTCCCACAAATGTGAAACCTACACAAATGTACAAATTGTATTAACAATTCAAACTGCAGACAAGGGATACAGTGTTATAATAATCATGGGAAAGTAGAACGGGAAAGACAACGGAAGGCGCTATCTTCTCGTTTTGTATGTCTTCATCAAGTCTCTCCTCGTACACAATGTTTTGCAAACAGCACTCTCTTATAAAGGCATAAAGGTAAATTAGCACACATACGGCATGGCTTGGTGTTGATAAACATATTACTGATTGACGGCCAAGTCTGACTTACCCCAGTACACATGGAGAAAAACTTGGAACATCTGACTGTTCTAAAGTCTGTCTTCTTGATAAATTAAACCTGCAACAAATTCATACTATTAAATAGAATCAAAAGCTGTTTTTTAAACCTAATTAGACTAAAAAAAACTTGCACTGACCAACATGGGTAACACCTCTACATGTTCCCCAGAATGCAGGCACAGTACCTTCTTGCGTGTGTACAAATTGCACTTTGCTCCCATTTCTCTCGTGCATTTGCAGTGGGCCCCGGTGACAGTTGGGCCCTGGCCAATGGCCATTTTTGCCCCTGGGTAAAGCAGTCCTGAGAACCAGCATGGTATAGTGGTTAAGAGCTGCATGCTTTGATCAGGAGAACGGGGTTCGATTCCCCACTCCTCCCCATGAAGCCTGTTGGGTGACCTTGGGCCAGTCACGGTCCAAACCCTCTCAGCCCAGGTAGAGGCAGGCAATGGCAAACCACCTGCCAACATCTCTTGACTTGAAAACCTTACGTGATTGCCGTTTCAATTTCTCGTAGACTCTAATGACTCGAATTAGATCTCCTATATAGAATCAAAAATTTGGTCTCTTGACATTACTATAGACTCCCTTCTTCTAGTTTCTGAATCTGCGGCCTTCTCAATTATAAGAGCTAAATTACTTCGATATAAGCGCCATTTATTATATGAGTCCGCTACTAAGACATGTTCACCTCTTTACCATGGAATATTTCCTAAATCTGGTGAAACTGCCATGTATTTACATCAACTGTATACTCCAGACGAACGCAGGGCTTTTTCTCTAGCCAGATTTAATGTACTACCGTCAGCCTTATTAACTGGTCGTTATACTGGTGTTCCCCTCCCCCACAGATTGTGCCCTTACTCTAATGAAGAGATTGAAACTATTCAACATGTTCTCCTTCGGTGCCCTTTTTATCCAATGTGACGATTAAAACTCCTAAATCCTATCCTGATTCAGATGGAGGGACTTTCTAATTATTAAAAAAGTTCTCACCCTTCTTAACAACCAGGACCTTAAAACCATAGAAATTGTAGCTAATTTTTTTGTTGGTGTGATGGCAATCCGCTCTTCCTTATAATAAGCTACGTTATCTGTTTAATGTACTTGGATAAATGTTGGATATGCCAATACAGGTATCTGAACTGAATTGTGGTTGCCGTAAGTCAGCTGTGATTTGAGGGCCCTTTCTACCACCACCATATGCCTTTGAGCATGTGCAGAGTGCTTATTGCTTGCTGCTGATTAAACGAAACCACCAGGTCAGACAGCCAGGTGATAGAGCTGAATGCCTCTTATTGTTAAAACAGAAGAGATAGAATAATTTTCGTAAGACTCAACTGAAAAGTCACAAAACAGCATGCAGCATCCTCTAAATCTTTTCATCATACTGGCAGCTCAATGCAAAGAACAAAAAAATTGGGAGGAGCTGTCTGGCGCATAGAGACAAGGACCTAAGTGGTGTAGTGGTTAAGAGCGGTGGACTCTAATCTGGAGAACCGGGTTCGATTCCCCACTCCTCCCCATGAAGCCTGCTGGGTGATCTTGGGTAGGCAATGGCAAACCACCTCCAAGCGTCTCTTGCCTTGAACACCCTTCAGGGTTGCCATAAGTCATCTGTGACTTGATGGCACTTTCCAACACAAAGCATCCCTGGTTGCGACTAAACAGAACACCACTCCTACTAGGCCTGGGATGCTTTGCCTTGTTGGGTGCTGGAGAGTCATCCCAAATTTAGTACAGAGCATGTGTTTCTTTTGAGAATTAGATAACCCCTTTTTTCTTGCTTCCTCTCTCGGCTGGTTGTTGGGGCTAGGTAAAGGTACATGGGTGATAGCATCCTCAATTCAGGCTAAATATTCCAGAAATTATGTTGCCAAAACAAACGCTTTTTCTGTGTGGCTGGGCAGAAGCTCACGGGATATCAGTGGCTACCAAACAGATAAAAAGGTGGAGAGAAGGCCAGCTTTGGCCCATGAGCTCGAGGTTCCCCATTCTTGACCAGCAGAGGGCAATATCCTCCCAAACTACTTGTGCTCACAAACACCACGCCAACACACTACTCATCTCTTAGGGTGTCTCACTGTGCCCCCCTTCATGATCCATAACTTTCTCAACTGCAGTCCTCAGCCATTCAAAGGAAGTTCAGTTTCTGCCCAGCTAACTGGTGGTTCTCGTGTGCATGTGTTAAGTGCTGTCAAGTCCCTTCCGACTCATGGCGGCCCTACGAATCAGTGTCCTTCCTCAGGTCTTGCAAATTGAGGGCCATGGCTTTCTTTATAGAGTCAATCCATCTCTTGTTGGGTCTTCCTCTTTTCCTGCTGCCCTCAACGTTTCCTAGTGACTCTTGTCTTCTCATAATGTGACCAAAGTATGATAGCCTCAGTTTAGTCATTTTAGCTTCTAGGATCAGTTCAGGCTTGATTTGATCTATAACCCATTTATTTATTTATTTATTGGCAGTCCACGGTATCCATAACACTCTCCTCCAACACCATATTTCAAAGGAATCTACTTACTTCCTATCAGCTGTCTTCATTGTCCAGCTTTCACACCCATACATAGTAATGGGGAATATGATGGCGTGAATTATCTTGATCTTGGTGGCCAGTGGAACATCCTTACACTTGAGAATCTTTTCTAGCTCCTTCATGGCTGCCCTTCCTAATCTCAGTATCCCTCTGATACAAAACCACAATGGCTTCTCTTCTTTTTCTCCCTTTGACAGCTCCAGATCAAGCATGCTGTGACCGAAGCAGAAATACAGCAGCTGAAAAGAAAGGTAAGTCGGAAAGTTGGATCAGAGAGGCCTTCTAGGGATGGGAGAGGCTTTAGCCTGGCAGCTGTGAAACTCCCTCCTCTTACACAGCACAACAATCTTCACTGTGTGACTGGAGGTCAAGCCTTGTCGCCATTTTGTGGCTGGCCCTGCCTTCTGTGGCAGCCATTTTGTGGCTGTGCCCACCACGCTATTTTAGAAGTCCAAAGGTGCCCACCCGCTCAAAAAGGTCAGGGACCCCTGCTCTAAGGTGTCCGCTGGACTCTAGTTTTATTCTGCTACCTCTCGGGAGTTCTCTCCAGTTACAGGGGATCAAGTAGCTGGTGTTGGGAAGAACTATTCTGTGCTGGAGAGCTGCCACCATTCTGGGTGGACGCCACTGAGTTAGTTGGACCAGTGGTCTCCCCTGGGATATGTCAGGTTCATATGACTTCAGCCAGCATGGTGTAGTGGATAACAGCAGTGGTTTGGAGCAGTGGAGTCTGATCTGGAGAACCTGGTTTGATTCCTCACTCCTCCACATGAGCGGCGGAGGCTAATCTGGTGAACTCCTACACATGAAGCCAGCTGGGTGACCTTGGGCTGGTCACTCTCTCTGAGCCTCACCTACCTCACAGGGTGTCTGTTGTGGGGAGGGGAAGGCGATTGTACGCCAGTCTCCCTTAAGTGGTAGAGAAAGTCAGCATATAAAAACCCACCCTTCTTCTTCTACTCTTCTTCATCACACTGGTCAGTATATGAGATGACAATCTGTGGCAAGGAAGACCTTTACTGATCCGGGGGGGCCCTCTCCTTCTGTTCTGTGCCTCAGCTGCAGTCCATCGAACAAGAGAAAGCCCGCTGGCGCCTCGAGAAAGCCCAGCTAGAGCAAAGTGTGGAGGAAAACAAGGAACGGATGGAGAAGCTGGAGGGCTACTGGATGGAGGCCCAGAACCTGTGCCAGGCTGTGGACGAGCACTTGAAAGAGACCCAGGCTCAATACCAGACCCTGGAGCGGAAGTACAGCAAAGCCAAGCGGCTCATCAAGGAGTACCAGCAGAAGTAAGCTTTCCCTCCGCGTTCCCCAAAAAAACCCTTGCCGCTTCTTTGTCCCATAAACAGGTCTTTCAAGCTTTCTCTGCATATCGCAAACCAAAAAAAAACAGCACATACAGTAGGGTCAAGATCAAAAAATATATAGGAGTAAAGCAATGCACACAACAACTAGAACACTACACGTAACAAATGGAACACAGTGCTCAACTAGCATAGCAGCAAATCCACAAGTGACCGTAAAGGCATCCAAAGAGTCCGTGGATACTCCTTTGTGATGAAAAGAAAAAGGCTTGTGGATATGACTCAAATGACGAGCCTTAACTAGCGGTCTCAACAGACTGAACGGACAATTCAAATCCAGCATGAAGGGACCATCTCTTTAGAGCCACAACAAGAGAAGTCACAGATGAGATGTGTTCTCTAGATGAAATTACATGTTTCGCCAAAGCTTCATTAGCCATTTCGTAAAGACCATCGAGGGTTCACAGATGAATGCTGCATCACATTTTCCTTGATGTGTGCTGTTTTTTGGTTTGTTACCCATTGGTCAGCATAGGGATTATCTTATTTCATTAGTTCCCTGCATATCAGGCTACCAGGATTGGCAGGATGGCATCCAGAAGAAGCCGCAGGTCCATGATGCGGGTCCCCAGGTTGTGGCGAGATGGAGGGAGAGTCTGTTCCCCTCATCATCATCCTTGTCTCCCATTTCTAAACGCACTTGAAGTGTACTAGATGCTGTACAATATTTGGAGCCAGTGTGATGGTGTACAGACTGGCCATGTTGGTCATCGGACTTCCTCTGGTGGGCCTACTCCCTGCCCTCCCGCCTGAGCTGGGCCAGCCCGGTGACCAGGAGGCTAATGTGAACTTGGGGTGCATCCACAGAGGCACAACATCCAGATCACAAGATGTCATCGTTCCGCTGTACACGGCATCAGTCAGGCCGCACCTGGAGTACTGTGTGCAGAGCTTCAGACTTTTTTGCCCCGATGTGGTAGCTTGTTTCTTTTCTTTTACTGGTGGTGTATTTTATCGTTTTATTCATTTAAACTCAGGTAAAATTTTAATTCTTAGATACTTAACACTCTTTTGGAATTGAACATTACAAAATACTTTGAATTCCAGACCTTTCTTCATTGGTTGTGTTGGGAGTTTCAGTTTTTATATTACCGTCATTTGACCAGAAAAAGGAACACATCTAATCAGAAGTAACATAAATTTGTAATAAAAACAGTATCAGCCAGACAGAGTCCACAAAATAAAATATATTACTAAAATCCCATATCTAAAGAGGCAAATAAGCTAGCTTCTAAAATATTTATCTATCAAATTTTACCTATTTGTAAATTGCATCCTGTTTATTCAATTTGTATCCTAAATAATAATTGGATAAGTCAATCTGTTGCTTGATCTCTGTTATTGATGTCTTTGGTTTCTGACAAATTAATACCCCATTGTCTGCAGAACTCCTAATTTTGTATTCCTCATCTTCATATTTAAGTCCTTTAATTTGGGGATTATATCTGATCTTATTGGCAAGCACTTCCACAGCTAAATTAAACAACAAAAGTGATAAAGGGCAGCCTTGTCTTTTTAGTATTTTTTAATTTTTTAAAAAATTTTATTAGAAACATTTATTCTCACAATAAAAGAAAAAGGAAAAAAAACCTAGATATATCATTACTTTGAAAAAAATCAAATACTGGTGATACAAATTATTTAAAAAAAACAAAACTAAAACAGCGCTAATATAACTAAAATATCCATAGCACTTAATCAAATAATACTCTATTTGTCTATTTAACTAAAACCCGCATTATTATTATATCACTCCCTCTCTACAATTTACACAGCCTTGTCTTGTTCCTTTTTCTATTTTAAAACTGTCGGTTAGCATCCCGTTAATCAATAATAATAAACTCGGGTAAAATTTTAAGGAAAAGTTGAGGGCAGCAGGAAAAGAGGAAGACCCAACAAGAGATGGATTGACTCAATAAAGGAAGCCACAGCCTTCAATTTGCAAGATCTGAGCAAGGCTGTCAAAGATAGGACATTTTGGAGGACTTTCATTCATAGGGTCGCCATGAGTCGGAAGCTACTTGATGGCACTTGACATACACACACAAAATTTTTTTTAAATGCCCTGACCTGGATGGCCCAGGCTAGCCTGATCTCATCAGACCTCAGAAGCTAAGCAGGGTCAGCTCTGTCTAGTATTTGGATGGGAGTCCTTCAGGGGATACCAGGGTGGCTATGCAGAGTAAGGCAATGGCAAACCACCTCTGGTAGCCTTTTGCCTTGAAAACCCTACTGGGTCGCCGTGAGTCAGCTGCAGCTTGATGGCACTTTACACACAGACAAACGTTTTTTAAAATGGCACCCCCACACACCTGCAGACAATTCCTCCAATATATCTGAGGGATTGTCTCACCCGTGCATGGGTAGACCAGCTCATAAGCGTTCCAGTAGCTCTAAAGCAGCATGCCACCCTGTCCACATACATACACACACACCATCAGTCTTATTCCTTCCTATCGGATATTTTCTGCAATTCTGACTAGCCCTTCTCCGTTCCCCCTCCCCCCCTCCCAGGGAGATCGAATTCCTCAAGAAAGAGACGGCTCAGCGGCGCGTCCAAGAGGAGTCAGAGCTGGCCCACAAGGAGGAAGTTGACAAGCTGCAAGAGAAGGTGGGCGCCAAGGATGGCACTGGGGGCTTGCCTTGAATCCCGAGCAGCAGAGAAAAGAGAGGCAAGAAGGGAAAGGAAGAAAAGAGAGGGCTTTGCTGTGACTGGAGAGGCCTTGAATTCTGCTCAGGGACAAGATGGGACTCATGCTCTTCATTTCCTGGCCCATAGGAACATGGGGAGGGGTCACACACAGGCGCACCAGTCTTGCTGAACTCGTTTAGAGATGGGCACGCATGCTTGAGTCTTGCAAGACCCAGAGTCAAGTACTGGACCACTAGTTCGACTGTAGATCCTGCAGCTGAAGGGCTGGGGGGTGGGAAGACCTGGATCCTTTGGCATCCCGTATAGAGGACTGAATCCTATGCCCAGGTCCCAATTGGATCATGTTTTGGAACATGGAGAACTTAGCTAGGTCTTGCGGAGTTCAGTGGATCCTCGCGTCGTGTATTGAGCCCACGCTGTACCTTCCCCCAGAGCCTGGGATAAAGAGAAACATACCGGATCCCCCCCCCCATCTTCACACGCCAGATCCCACCGTGATCTCTTAGGGTTCTATGGTTGGTTCTCTGGGTTGATGGATATTTTGCTCCCAGATTGGACACATGCACAGTGGATCCCCTCGGGATCCCGTATTGGACACTGGGTCTCATTTGATCCCGCAACAGATCTCATGGTTAAATGCTGTCAATCACCTCGCTGGGCTTTAGTAGGTCCTTCTCACCTCCTGGATCCTGTGTCAGATTGTTCCCATGAGTCTGTTGTGTTAAATGTGTGTGTATGTGTTGTGCGTATGTGAGCATCTGAGTTTCTGTGCTGGGGATATCTAAAATGAGAGCTACGAAGACCGGAAAATCCCACTAGATTAATATCCTTTTCAGCATCGCCCCCTGCAGGCTACTCCTAGCAGCATCACCCATAAGAGCCCAAACATGATAAAACACTAGGGCCATTTATGCAGAGCTGTTTCCCTGCGGTCACCCATGCTGGCTGCTCTGGTGCTTCGTTTTAATTATGCATGCCTTTCCCGACCATCAGAGGTTGCCTCGCTCTCCCCATGCATTTCTGTGCATTTTGCCCGCGTTTTCTGGATTCTCGCTAAAACAGCATCAAGAAAACGCGGGCAAAATGCATGGGGAGAGCGAGGCAACTTCTGATGGTCGGGAAAGGCACGCATAATCAAAATGAAGCACCGGAGCAGTCGGCAGGATGACCGCGGCCCAGGTTTCCTTCAGGGTGGACCTTCCCTTTGCTTGGCTCTCCCCCCAAACTGCCTCCCCGGGGCTGAGCATGCAAGCACATATTTATGTTTGTGTGCACATACTGCCCATGCTGGGGCACAGGTGAAGTGCCAGTTGCTTGAGGAAAGAGGAAGAATCACTGATGTGGGTCTCCAAGGCCACGTGCAAGCACCATTCCAGAGTTCCCCCACCCACCCAGGCTGCTTCGGGCAGGATTGTTATTGCTGCTCGTGAGAAGCTCACCATGACACAGAGAAATGCCACTGTTATGTACTAAACTGTCAACTAGCCATTTGCCGCAACTGGCTGGAGGGAGCAGTTTCCATGATCACCAGGTACATCCCAGTCCATGCATTCCAAGGACAGCGCGGGATGCTTATGCACGGGTGAATCTGCCCCTGTCCTAGAATGAGAGAAGCTCAGAGGTGGAAAAGAGTATCTGTAGGAAGGCGTGTACAGCAGGCAAATGGCTTAATGTGAGGGGCTGTGCTGGCTAGCTGCCAACGCTCAGGTTTCCACTTGCAGTTTCTCTGAGATACTGCTCCAGGCGGTTGGGAACAGTAGGAAGAGGGTAAAGCAGAGTCCAAAGAACAAGTCCGTTTGTCAAAGCCAGAAATCAGAGTCCAGTACTTGCCAGATCAGAGTTACAGTTCGTAGTCCAGGTAGCCAGTCCAAGGTCGAGGGTCACGGAGAGTCAGAGGCCCAAATAGCCAGTCCAAGGTCTAAAGGCACAGAGAGTTGTTCAGGCGTGGGAGGCAGCAGGTTGCTCAGGTATGCACTGTATTGCTTCCTTGACCCTGGGCTTTTCAGCTGAGGCTTTTCTGGCATCTGGCTTCTTTGTCAGTCCTCCTCCTGCGAGGACTCGCTGTTCTGCTGCTGTTCCAGCACACACCAGTAGGCTTCCAGCTGGGCACTATGTCTTTTAGTCTCCAGTGCCTTTCTCTGCTGCTGCCTCCACCTGTCAGCCTTTGCTGCCTTGGTAGCTTGAGGGCTCACAGCCGGGCCACTGGGCCCAGGCTTTGAGCAGGACGGGGTTGGTTCTGCCGTGACTTCTGACTGCAAGTCTCGTGCCTTCTCTGGAGAGTCACCAGCTTCAGGGCTGTCAGCCTCCTCGCCAGGCTGTGCTGAATCAGGCCCCACTTCAGGCCGGGAGGTCAGAGGCAGCACCATTGGGGCTGAATTCTCCTGGTAGAGTTCCTCCTCTGAGAAGGACCCATTCTCTAGGGACTGCCCCATGGCACCAGCAAAGGATGCTATGCACAGCAGAGAAAGCCGTAGCATGCCATCCCTGCTTCCCAAAGCAGAACTGAGGAGCCCTTTCACCATCTTCGACAATCAACCCAAGTTGCACTTTCCTCCAGTGAAATCTGTGCATCGCAAACGGGTCTCAGGGATGGTTCAGCTGCCTGATGGCTCTGGCTGTAACCCTGAGACCACTTTCCTGGGAGTAAGCCCCATTGAATAATATGGGACTTTCTTCTGAGTCGACCCTGCTTAGGCTTGCTCTCTCGATCCCCGCTCTGAAGGTCAGTCTAGGCAAGAGGCTAATGGCTTTGGCTGGCCTTGTTTTCTTAGTGGCCGCGCCGGAGATTTGCTCCTCGTTTCTGGCCATTAGTTCTTCTCCTTGCTGACTTCTTGGCCTGCTCTCTGTTCAGGCTTTCTGGTCATCATTTCCTTCTTCTGCATTAGCAAGCTGGGCCCAACTTTCAATTCAATTCAATTGGAAAAGTTGGCTTGGATTTGATTTGTGCAATGTGTCCTTGGGGGGAACTATTATGGCACACACAGCAGAGGCTTCTGGGAATTTTTGTTTCACAGGTGATGAAAGTGGCTTGAAATGGATGGGGAAACGAATCACTCAGAAGTTCCACGGCCCAGTCCTTAGCCATGCAAAGATATCTGACGCTCCCCTCAATTCCCGCTCTGCCCCACCATTTCCTCCACAGAAAGCCTTTCCTCCTTCTACCCCAACTATGAATCTGTGTCGCCATTTAGGTTACAGACCCCGCCCCCTTCCCCTACTTTTTCTGCCAGCCCCATACCTCCTTCCTGAGCCCTCTCCTCCCCAACCTTCCCTTCTGTAATTCTCTTCCGGGAGATATCCTTTTTACCCCTTTCTGTTGTGTGTTTTTCAGATCTCTGAACTGGAGGCGAAGCTGCAGACTTTGAAAAATTCCAACCCGACTTAAAAACAAAACAAAAAGAGCAGAGAAAACATATAAACAAACCAGAGCAATTAATTCTTCTTCTTCTTACTACTACTACTGTTATTTGCAAGGGACACCTGTAGACATTTGTCCCGTTCGTGCCCACTCTCTACTCTTCCCCTGCCCTTTGCCTGATGCCCCGTTTCCCTCCAGGGAGGTCAAACCCAACACAGCCTGAACCTCCACAGTGAGGCTTGCCATTCACCATACTTTATTGGGGAGGGTGCAGGAGAGCGAGTCCATGAAAGAGCAGGTGGGTGATCTTCATCCTGGGGGAGGGGGGACCGCAGAGCCACAACCCGGTGACCTCTCGAAGGTGGTGAATCATTCAGTTTCCATGTCCAGTGTGTGTCTTGTGTCGACCGGATGGAAGGACCATGGAGGGCGGGGAGGTGGCGATCTCGTCTGTCCAGCCATTCTGTGTCTCCTGTTCCATCCGCCTGATGAACATCCCACACCGCAAGATCAGGACTGAGATATGTCGCTGTCCCTCTAGCCCCTGACTTCCGCTCTGCTACAGGACTCCGCTGGCAAGAAGCGAGACCAGCTCTTTCCATTTCGTTTCCTGGATCTTAAATCTTTTTGGAGAAAGGGTGGGGAGACGGGGGCAGGGCAGTTGTTTGGGCTTGGGATTGGACGATCTTGCCTTTAATTTTCCATCCTTTTGGACAATATGGGATCCATAATTCTCTATGTTTCGTGCAATGGTGGGAAATATGTCTGTGTATTTTTATTTTATTTTATACGGAAGGGGGGTCAGGAGGAGATTTTGCCAGCTGCCATCTTTGGGACTGTGAAGAGGTTCAGACCTCCTGAACCCCTGCTAGCAACCGAATGGACTTTGGCGCCGGGAAGAGCACATTTTTTGCCTTCTTTTGTTTTCTCCATGTTGCATTTTCATTATGTCATCTGGGATGATTTTTCTGGGTGTTAAAATCTGGGAGATTTTATGAACTGGATGCTCCTGGGAGAGTTGAGCATTCGGACCATAGATCCGAGACCAACCACATGATAGCTGTAGCCACCAACTGAGACCTTTGAGCAAACACGGAACAGAGCAGAGAAGAACCTCTCTTTTCCTTGAGGGGAGGGAAGAACCGTCTCTGCCTGCAATAGCGAGCCAGCGGTGACCTTGTTTCTGCACCAGCTACTCTGCAGTTGACCGAAGGAGACCCACAAACCTTCTCCACAGTCTGCTGTCAGCACCAGGGTCTTCTGAGGAGGGGGCCGTTTTCAGCTGGGCAGCAGCAAAAAAAGAAAAATCCAGTTCCTCAGCGTCAAAGAGGGCGATGAATCTTGGGCCATTCAAACTGTCAAAGCCAACGCCTGCCATTCCTTCTTTCTGGAGCTTGGCCTTCGTTCCAGAACGAAGCAGGGGGTGTGATAACAGACGTCCCTTGTTTGACGTCACACACACCCAGATTCCAGGGACAGGTCCATCTCGTTTGGGACCAGGTGGTTGCAATTGGCCCGTGTCAAAGAGTTGTCTGTCCAGATTCCCTCTCTTTGGCCTCAGAGTCTTTCCTTTTCCAGAAGTGCAGCTGAGAGAATTGAGGTCCGCAGCATGACCTCTTCATGGCTACCTGAGTCATTGTAAAACGAGCTTTCGCAAGAAGTAGCCCAACCTCTGCCAGAGGCTGACAGCCGATCGGAAACACTGCCGTGGATCTCCAGCATGCCACTCTGCTTTCAGCCGTGGTCTTTTCCGGGCTCCCCCCTCACCTGTTTAATCAGACGACAAGGTTCCATGAGGGAAGTCCCCCAAATCCCACATCATTAGGCACCATTGGTAATCCTCGACGAAATTATTCTGGGCCAAGTCACAATTTGACACACGCACACAACATGGAGACTTGGCGAGGGGAAGAGAATGTAGAGTGGCGCATCACAAAACGGTGGCAGAAACTCTTGAAAGCTGCTTTTCCCCCATGGCTGGCATTAGTGGCAGGAGGAGTCCCCACAATCGTTCCAAGGGTCACGAGGAATGTGCAGTGGTGGTGTGGCGATTCCACATGACTATGGCCCAGGGATCACCCCCAAAGTGTAGGATTCGTGTTTGAATCAGCCCTCAGAGACCCAGTGAACAAGCTTACCCACTACTTGAAGTACGGCAAGGTGTGAACCCCCTCGACAAAAAGACATTAGAGTTCTTTCTGTTCTTACTCGTTTCTCCTACCAATTTCTACTGCTGCCTTCCTGGGGAATATTTTTTCCTCTCAGGACTCGTTCATGGGCAAATGGTTTCAGTGATCACCGGGTTTTGGAATTAGCATGGGTAGCCATGATCAGGACTGATAGCAGGAGACTCTTTCTCCAGACTGAGCCATTGGGAGATGGGAAGTGTCGACGTTGACCGATCTCTTTCAGCTGCTCTCTCTCACACATTAAAAGCAAAACGAAACTGGATGCTGTAAAAATGGGCGCAAAATCCGCCAGCGTTTCTCCCCCCTTCCAGCCTGCTGCTTCATTCCCATCCCCTTTTAACAGTATTTGCCGAGCCTCTCCTTTGCAGAGTCGAGTCTGAAATATATTTTGTAAAGTGATTGCTGGAAAAGTCACTTTTTCTCTCAAAAAGAGCCAAAACGATGCTTTTTCAAAAGCCTGTAAATTATTATTTTACCCCCTAACAGTGTTGTATTGGGAAAGGATTGTTCTTACATGTTTTTGTCACTAAACTGGAAAACGTGGAAAGTGTCTCTCTCTCCCACAAGCTTTCCATGTTGAGGGTGTATCTCTGACTAACTCGAGAGGTATGCCCCTCTTTTACTGTTTACTTCTTGTGGGGTGTACTATTAGGAGGCGCGGAGAAGAGACCTCCCTTTGAAATCTCACTATCTTCCGCTATGATTCCGACAGTAACTGGATGTGAGTTTAAGGGCCTGCATCTTGGAGATGCTTGTGGTCATTGGCCTGTTTTGGGAGGCGGGCTAACATTTCCCTCTTGCTCTTCATTCATGGCCCGGAAAGGTTGAGATCCCGTAATGAGAAACTAGAACTTCAGGAGAGAAATCTGCCGTGTTTCCTTAATATGTATCATAACTGCCAGGTATGCTTGTTTCCCCCCATGGAATTTTCACTTCCTCCTTGAGGAACTTGGAATTCAGATGTACAAAACCCACTGTTCTTTTTTGCTTTTGTTTCCCCCACCCCTGTCCAGTTTGGCTGCTTTATAATGGGGGGAATTGTTATCCACGCCCTGCCCCCCAGACGACAATGAGGCACAGGTGCCAAGCTCGAGGCCACTCCATGTGGGTTGTATCGCCTTTGTGTGCTTTTACTGGCCGGTTCTGCTCGCAGATTAATCCGGGGGACCAAAGGGTGGGACTGTTTTCCTGGGCATGCTTGTATGAGTGGACGGGGGACGAAGTGTTGTGATTGCTAAACAGGGAACCTGGCTGTGGCCGTTTATTCTGGATTAAATCGTCCAAAATTAAAAGGTGAGATGTTGTGCCCAAGGTGACTGTTCATTCTGTGGTTGGGTAAACTGCTTGGGATCGTCGAGAAGGACCGCTTCGTCGAGGACAGCAGTTCTGTTGAGTTACGAGTATGCAGATAAGCTTGTGTACCTGTCTCCGAGTACCACGCTGGCCCAGCAAATATTTATTTTTGCATCCCCTTGACATTTCAGTGGTCAAACTGTGTGTCATCCAGAAGCCCAGGTCTGCTTAAAGCACTGCCCGCTTAAGAAAGTTGAATTTGTTGTGTGGTGTCGGTGGAGGTTGCAAAACGCCAAGCCCATGGTTTGGAGACAGCAAAGTCAACCAGGGCAGGACTTTATCTCACTCCCTACCATGTGGGCAACACACTGCCACCATCTCCCATGGGACATGCAGAGCTTCCGGGTCATTCATGACTACAGAGGCAGGCAGGTAAAACTGTGGCTTACTGCCTGTAAGGTTGTGGGAATCCTCTTTCCCCTTTGAGGGACGCAGGAGTAGTTTGGAAGAGAAACCAGGTGCTCCTCTCCCCTCCCCTTAACCCAGGGTTTCGTGGATTAAAAAAAAAAAGATTTTCACCCAAGAAGATGGCCTAAGAGGTGTACAGTATACTGTAAACAGTAAATGGATGCAGGTGAGAAGGAAATATATTGGGGAGGGGGTCAAGATGTATTGTTCTGGAAAATGAATAAGAAATCATCTTAAATTTTAATTTAATTTCCTTTACACAGGTATAAATGTGTATGTATATAATATATATATATGTATGTATGTATGTACGTATTGTTCCTGGTTTTGTATTCCAATTGTCCTTTCATCCGGTCATATCAGATAAACAGCAGGTCTTTGTTTCCACCCTGTTCGGTTTTTCGAACGTTACTATGTTCTTGGGGGTGGGGGGTAAGCCCTTGTGCAATCATGCACCAGGAACATTGTTTGTCAGGGCAACTTTCGTAGCAGGGCAGGGAGAGAATTCCCCATAGACAAAATGGACGGGAGGAACCAGAGAGGGAAAGTATAAAAATCCTCTTGAACTGAGCGGCACTACTTAATTTAAAAAAAAAAATTAAAGCATCACTGAGCGACAACCAATGGGAATCTGACAACGAGATGCATTTACTTTATGTGTATTCCAATGAAAGATGGTTAATATAGCGTTCTAAGGCTATCCAGTTAGCATATATAAAGTCTTTTCTTTGCTGGGGCGGAAGATAAACATTAATAACTAGCACACTACCCATGCCAAATTGCAGGAGGACAGCCATAGCTAGTTGTTTTAGTGGGGGCAATGGTACGCACTTTGCTCCCAAGGAGGTAGATATTAGGATATCCAATCCACCCTTCAGCCTCCCTGGTCCCAGCCCTGGGACAGCCTCTGTTTTATATGATTGGAAGTCATCGAGCAGAATGTCCTTGGTGGCCCCGGTCTCCTGAAACAGAATGACATCAGAGTTCTGATGAAGAAAAAGATTGTCTGGACATCTAGACTTGCAGCAGAACCAGCCCACAATATTCCATGACATGGTTTTTTAGAAACCTTGGTGTTTCCTGCAACTTCAGTGTACAACTTTGTGATTGGTTGATCAGTATATCGCGTGCTGCAAGCCGTCAACAGTTGTTCGTTGAAGTCCTTCTCTCCCTGCCCCCCCCCCATCCCTTTTTGTTCAATGGCTTTTGTGTTCAACGACTTCGTTTTTCCATGTGGCGGAGGTGCCCATGAGAGGATTGAGGCAGATTAAAGATGCCAACGTGAAAACAAAGGCCTATTCAACTGTGGAAGCTTTGATGCGGGGTGGCCATGCTCACGGCCACGTGTGCAGGGAAGAACATTCAATCATTTCCCCCAAATATTCTAACATCTCAAGGTTTGTATTGCCCTTCCATCCTTTGCGTATGGTGGGGGTCCTTCCCGCCTCAGTGGAAGAGTTGGGGATGCATGCCTGGTGCGTGGGAGATGGGACCTTAAAGAGAACAGGAAGCCACTTGAACCAGATACCCATTTGGAAAGATTCTTACATGTTTTCTCTCCTTTTAACTTTCCCCGTGTTCACGCTGGGAGACCAGCTTGGTGAAGCAGTTAAGAATGGTGGTTTGGAACGGTGGTGTCTGATCTGGAGAACTGGGTTTGTTTCCCCACTCCTCCACATGAGCAGCGGAGGCTAATCTGATGTACTGGATTTGTTTCCCCACTCCTACACATGAAGCCAGCTGGGAGACCTTGGGCTAGTCACACTCAGCCCCACCTACGTCACAGGGTGTCTGTTGTGGGGAGGTGAAGGTGATTGTGAGCCGGTTTGAGCTTTCCTTAAATGGTAGAGAAAGTTGGCATATAAAAAAAACTTCTTCCGTTGGGCCTACCTCTGGAATACAGCCCTGCTTTGCAAAGGTGTGTCCCATGTACACCTCTGGAATGCAAACAATGAGGGGAGTAACCAAGAAGTGACTGATTTGTAATGAAAACCAAGTGTAAGGGTGGGTGACCAGGTTACAGTCAATGCCTAGTTACAGTCAGTGCCTAGTAAAAGAAGAAGGAGTTGTTTTTTATACCCCGGTTTTCTCTACCTTTAAGGAGTCTCAAACTGGCTTTCAGTCACCATCCCTTCCTCTCCCCACAACATTGTGTAAGGCAGCCTAGCAAAATGGCTGAAGTCCGGTCAAGGGCCAGTAATTCTGAGCTTTGTTTCTTTGCTGCTGTGCTGACATCCGGCCAAGCAGATCTGGCAATCAACCAATGCCACTGATATATAATAACGGGCTTCTATCCACCTGGGTCCTTATCCACCTCTGTCCTTGTTCCCTTGTGGGCTGTAGAAGGGCAAGAGGAACACAGGAAGCTGCCCTTTACTGAATAAGACCCTTGGCCTATCAACATCATTATTGTCTACTCAGACTGGCAGCAGCTCTCCAGGATCCTAGTCTAAGGTCTTTCACATCACCTATGGCCTGATCCTTATTGAGGATGGCGGAGATTGAACGTGGGGGTTCTGCATGCAAAGCCGGTGCTCTGCCACTAAGCCACAGCCCCTCCCTGAGCCGTAAGCACAAGATGTTACATCACTGACAATGGTAAGAAGACCCCCACACACAAACACACACTTCGGGTATCGAGGCCCAGTTGCTAGATCACAGTGTCTATCTCCCCACCCCCACCCTAGGACTTGGCTTTGTTTTGCTCTTAATGGGAAAAAATACTGATGGGTTTGAAATACTTGAGGATGCCTGAGTCAGGCCATTGGTCCATAACTCTTAAAGGTCCAGCACTTTCTTCCAAGATCTCACGCAGAGATTTTTCTAACTGGTGATGCTAGCAAGGATTGAATGCAAACTCTGCCTGCAGAGCAGGTGCACTACCTCCAGCTACAGCCACTGCTTTGCCAGAGGGGCAATTTAACTTCCTGGAATGAACGTGTTATTCCAACTGTGTGTTGCAAAAAAGCTTGGGGAAGGGATGGCTCAGGACCACAGTGTCAGGGTATGGGGATTACTCCACGCATGCATGTGCCATTTGCCCTCCCCCCCCCAGAAATGTCCTCCCCCCCCCCAGAAATGTCCTGCATAAGGCTGCTTTAAGCCCCACTGGGTGCGTGTAAAGTGCCATCAAGTCACAGCCGGCTTATGGCAACCCAGTAGGGTTTTCAAGGCAAGAGACTAACAGAAGTGGTTTTGTCATTGCCTGCCTCTGCATAGCGACCCTGGTATTCCCTGGTGGTCTCCCATCCAAGTACTAACCAGGACCAACCCTGCTTAGCTTCTGGGATCTGATGAGACTGGGCCAGCCTGGGCCACCCAGATGAGGATGTAAGCCCCATTAGGGGGAGAAGAGATCTCTGTTTTGTACTGTTGGTGGCAGTTCTGACCCTTGGCTTGATCCTTGCTACAGCGCACCTCCCATAGCTTGTCCTGGGCTTTCTTGCTCTGCTTGGCTTCCCCCTCTTCCTGTCACATGACTGTGATGACATATGCTTGCAGCTCCATGGGTCTGTGCTTCCTCCACGGGGTTCAAGGTGGGTTCTCAGTTTCGGAAGGAGAAGCATGGGTGCTCAGGGGAAAACTGGACACTCTTTGCCTACAGATGCCCCTGCGTCCATTCTGTCTGCCTTCTGGGGAGGACAAGATACCCCTCCCCCAATGTCCCCATGAATCCAAATAACATAGAATGATAGAGTCGGAAGGGGCCAGACAGGCCATCTAGTCAAAACCCCTGCTTAATGCAGGATCAGCCTAGAGCGTCTGAGCTCTGCCTTATTGGCCAAGGCTGGAAACCAAGTGCTGGAACTTTCCGCTGGTCCAGCAAAGCTTCTCTTATGTTCTGAGCAGAAAAAGAGCAGGGTGCTTATGAAATAGATCATTTAAGAGGTAGTAGGCATGGACTACCCTGACCTGCGTGGCCCAGGTTAGTCTGATCTTGTTCAAATCAAATCAGGTTTCTTTACGGTCAAAGACCAGCAACAGTTGACATAGTTCCAGCCATATTAAAATTATCGGATATCACCATTACAATAATACAGCACATCTCTGATCCAAGGTGATAAATCCTTAATCTAAATACATGACTATTGTACTCTACTCCATTCTACGGGCAAGGACATCTCCTCATCATACACACCTGCACACAATTTGTTAATATATACAGGATTAGCAAAAAGTACATTTAAAACACCTAAATCTCTATACATTAACTATAATTAATAAGAGTGTTTAAAATTTAAGCTACCTCTTTCTGTCTTATTGGCCATGCCAGTGTACAAAATTTTGCCACCATTGAAACAGTCGGCAAGAAGAAGGCCTGATCTTGTTAGATCATGGAAGCTAAGCAGAGTCGGCCCTGTTAGGACTCAGTTGGGATACCACCGAGGAAGACCAGGGTTGCTACGCAGAGGCAGGCAACGGCAAACCGCCTCTTGCCTTGAACACCCTATGGGGTCTCCATAAGTCGGATGCAATTTGACAGCGCTTCCCACCACCAGGAGGGAACTGAATGCAATATTCAAGGTATTTTGGTGTCACAGAGGAGGCTTGCTCTCAGCTGGTGGACAAACGCATGTGCACCTTCCTTCTTTGAAGGGTGGGTCAGTTCTATTTCAATCCAGTTAATGCTTCCTGTTTTTTTTTTTTTTAATCTGCTTCTACAAGCACACTGCAATATGGTTGTTCTTTCCTCTAGTCTAGTCAGTTTTAAAAGAGAGAGAAAAAAACACCCGGAGCTGTCCGTTCAGCACCAGCCGCTCTCCAGCCTCACGCACAAATTCTCGCCGCCTCTTCATTTCCTTCTCCTCTCCTCCAGCTTCCCACCTTGCCAAGGTAGTCCAGGCAAGACATGAGTTTGAATCTCGATTTGGTTGTGGGGAAGTCGGCATCTTTCCATTTCTGTCGCCTCCATCTGTAAGGAGAGAATCCTAGAGGAGATGTGTCTTTCGCAATTGCGTGTGATAAATCGAGCAACTAATTTCCCTGCTCAAGAGAGG
This sequence comes from Euleptes europaea, assembly GCF_029931775.1. Taxonomy (NCBI): domain Eukaryota; kingdom Metazoa; phylum Chordata; class Lepidosauria; order Squamata; family Sphaerodactylidae; genus Euleptes; species Euleptes europaea. The sequence goes on from NC_079329.1 coordinate 23,585,347, forward strand.
GTTTTTCTAGATGTAACAACCTATTCACTCTGAACGCTGCAGGTGGTCAAAGAGTTAAGGAAAAGAGGGCCCCCTGAATAAGGGTTCCTGAATCACTTCCCCATCAGGAAAGACATCTGGGTGTGTTTGGGATTTTTTTTTAATTTGGGAGGGGGGTCTCTTCATGATACTACCCCCCTCTATGTCTTGAAGCTAAGCTGCTACACTGGGAGCTTGAGATTTTGTCTGTCTGTCTGTCTGTCTGTCTGTCTCTCTTTCTATCTGTCTGTCTGTCTGTCTGTCTGTCTGTCTGTCTGGGTGTGTGTGTGTATTCACACAGAATTAAAACAATCCTTGTCACCAAAATTTTGGATTCGCAGTGCAAGGGATGCCCAGTAAAATATTCTTTCTGATTCATTCCCACTCTTCTTTCACAGTTTTTACGTGTTTGAACCCCCAAGAGGTTCCCTGCTCTACCTCTCGGTCTCTACTTCTAGAAGTAAGGAAAAACCTGTCCAGTTTTGATGTATGCTTGGAACTGCAACCCCCTCTTATAAATGCAAGCAGGGCATTTGTGCATAGCCAGCAACAATTAACCTGCCGTCTGCAGCTCGCTTCCGTCTGTCCTGGTATTTACAGTCTGGTCTTGAGCTGACCGTGATGGAGCACGGGCCAAGCCTTAGTTTCCCAGTCTGAGAAAGGAGAATACTATGACCTGTCTCACGGTGATGGGGAGATCAAGTATAATAAGGAGTGGAATTCATTCTGTTGGCAAATGTTAGGTAGTAATTGTATCACTCCTTTAAGCAATGGTGCATGATCATGCATCAGAGATCCAGCCAATCTAGGCCAGCATCCTGTTTGACACAGAAGAAGAGTTGGTTTTTATACACCGATTTCCCCTACCATTTAAGGAGACTCGAACCGGCTTACAATCGCCTTCCTCTCCCCACAGCAGACACCTGGAGGGGCTCAGAGATTTCTGAGAGAACTGTGACTAGCCCAAGGTTACCCAGCTGGAGTGGGGAAACCAACCGGGTTCACCAGATTAGGATCCACCATTCATGTGGAGGAGTGGGGAATCAAACCCAGTTCTCCAGATTAGAGTCCACCGCTCTTAACCACTACACCACGCTGGCTCTCAACATGGAAGGCCTACATGGAGGGCACAGAGGCCAACCCCCCTCCCAGCTGTCCTCCCCTCAGTGCTCATTGGCATACTGTCTCTGAAGGTGGAGTTTCCATTTAGTCAATGTCGCTAACAGCCAGGATGGTGTTGTGGCTAGGCTAGGATCTGGGAGACGCGGGTTCAAATCCCCACTCTTGTCTCGGAAGCTTATTGGGTGAGCAGCCGCTTGCTCTCAGCTTGACCTACCTCACAGGGTTGTTGTAAGGATAAATTGGAGGCTGGGGCAATGTGGCAAGCCGCTGTAGGTCCCTATTGGCGAGCAAGACAGGGTACCAGTGAAACAAATCAATAGGTAGCTGTTGGGGGAGCATTCTGAGCAAATGCGCTTTTGGGTAGGAGCAGCTGCAGAGTGGTAAGCTGCAGTACTGCAGTCCAATCTACTCACGACCTGAGTTCGATCCCCACGGAAGTCACTTCCAGGTAGCCGGCTCAAGGTTGACTCAGCCTTCCATCCTTCTGAGGTTGGTAAAGTGAGTATCCAGCTTGCTGGGGGTAAAGTGTAGGTGACTGGGGAAGGCACTGGCAAACCACCTTGTAAACATGGTCTGCCTAGTAAACGTCAGGATGTGACGTCACCCCATGGGTCAGGAATTACCTGGTGCTTGCACCTTTACCTTTTTGAGTAACACACCCTGTAGGGCAAGGGACATTTACCCTTCTCCCTCCTTCTCCCCTCTTCAATCCCATAGCTATGGGCTGTGGCTCAGTGATAGTGCCTCTGCTTGGCACGCAGAAGGTCCCAGGTTCAATCCCCGGCATCTCCAGTTAAAGGGCCGAGGCAAGTAGGTGATATAAAAGACCCCTGCCTGAGACCCTGGAGAGCCGCTGCCAGTCTGAGTAGACGATTCTGTCTTTGATGGACTGAGGCTCTGATTCAGTATAAGGCAGCTTCATGTATTGCATGTGTACTCCCCACCCCCACCCCCAGGCTCATCCTCTGGAAGGACGCCTGGTGGGAGGCCAACAGCCAGATTGCATCTGGGGCTCGGGGAGGGGGGGGATCCAGGGAAGCCAAGCCAGGAGGGATAGACGATACTGACTTTGATGGACCAAGGGTCTGACTCAGTATAAGGCAGCTTCATGGGGCTAGGCCATGGCTCAGTGGTAGAGCATCCTCTTGACATGCAGAAGGTCCCAGGTTCAATCCTCGGCATCTCCAGTTAAAGGGACGAGGCAAGTTTGTGATGTGAAAGACCCCTGCCTGAGACCCTGGAGAGCTGCTGCCGGTCAGAGTAGACGATTCTGACTTTGATGGACCAAGGGTCTGACTCAGTATAAGGCAGCTTCATGGGGCTAGGCCATGGCTCAGTGGTAGAGGATCCTCTTGACATGCAGAAGGTCCCAGGTTCAATCCTCGGCATCTCCAGTTAAAGGGACGAGGCAAGTAGGTGACGGGAAAGACCCCTGCCTGAGACCCTGGAGAGCTGCTGCCGGTCTGAGTAGACGATTCTGACTTTGATGGACCGAGGCTCTGATTCAGTATAAGGCAGCTTCATGTATTGCATGTGTGCTCCCCAACCCCACCCCCAGGCTCATCCTCTGGAAGGACGCCTGGTGGGAGGCCAACAGCCAGATTGCATCTGGGGCTCGGAAAGGGGGGGATCCAGGGAAGCCAAGCCAGGAGGGGGGGGGATCCAGGGAAGCCAAGCCAAGCAGCCGCATCTGGGAGGGGATTCTGCCGCTGCTGACTCCCAGCCAAGGCGCTGCAGCTGCTTCCGGGTCCCAGTTAATCTCCGCCTCTCCCTCCTCCCTCCAACGGCCGGCGACCAGCCCAGCCCCACGCCGGCTCTTTCGGAGGTCAGCCGGAAAAGAAAGAGGGGGAAAGACCCCTCGCCGCCGCCCAGCTGCCATCTCCAGCCCGGGAGACCCGCCCGGGGCTTCGGTGGTCCGTCCCCCCCGCCTTTCTCCTGCCGCTGTAACCCCCCGACGCCTGGCAGCGCTGCAGAGGCCAGGAGGGGCGCGGAGGGCAGCGCCCCCGAGGAGATGCGCGGCCGGCGGCGGAGGATGCCCGCGGTAAGTGGCGCGCGCGCCGGGAGAGGAGGGGGCGCTCGCTCGCCCCGTCCCCTTTGCCCAGGGCCGCCGCAGGCATCGCAGCGAGGAATGGGAAGGAAGGCAAGCCTTTCTCCTAGAAAGGGAGGGTCTCTTCAGGAGGCTACCACCCCCCTGAAGCTACGCTGCTACACTGGGGACTTGAGGTGTCTCCCTGTCCTGTCCTCTATCTATCTCTCTATCTCTCTATCTCTCTGTCTCTCTATCTATCTCTGTCATCTGTCAGCTATCCTTTCTATTCTATTCTATTCTATCTGTCTGTATCTGTATCTGTCTGTCTATCTATTCTCTCTCTCTCTGTCTCTCTGTCTGTCTATGTATGTCATCTGTCAGCTATCCTTTCTATTATATTCTATTCTGTCTGTATCTGTATCTGTATCTCTCTATCTCTCTCTCTATCTCTCTATCTATCTCTGTCATCTGTCAGCTATCCTTTCTATTCTATTCTATTCTATTCTATTCTATTCTATTCTATTCTATTCTATTCTATTCTATCTGTCTGTATCTGTATCTGTCTGTCTATCTATTCTCTCTCTCTCTCTCTGTTTCTCTGTCTCTCTGTCTATGTATGTCATCTGTCAGCTATCCTTTCTATTATATTCTATTCTGTCTGTATCTGTATCTCTATCTCGCTGTCTCTCTATCTCTCTCTGTCATCTGTCAGCTATCCTTTCTATTCTATTCTATTCTATTCTATTCTATCTGTCTGTATCTGTATCTGTCTATCTATTCTCTCTCTCTCTCTCTCTCTGTCTCTCTGTCTCTCTGTCTATCTATGTCATCTGTCAGCTATCCTTTCTATTCTATTCTATTCTATTCTATTCTATTCTATTCTATCTGTCTGTATCTGTATCTGTCTGTCTATCTATTCTCTCTCTCTCTCTCTGTTTCTCTGTCTCTCTGTCTATGTATGTCATCTGTCAGCTATCCTTTCTATTATATTCTATTCTGTCTGTATCTGTATCTCTATCTCGCTGTCTCTCTATCTCTCTCTGTCATCTGTCAGCTATCCTTTCTATTCTATTCTATTCTATTCTATCTGTCTGTATCTGTATCTGTCTATCTATTCTCTCTCTCTCTCTCTCTGTCTCTCTGTCTCTCTGTCTATCTATGTCATCTGTCAGCTATCCTTTCTATTATATTCTATTCTGTCTGTATCTGTATCTCTATCTCTCTATCTCTCTATCTCTCTATCTCTCTCTGTCATCTGTCAGCTATCCTTTCTATTCTATTCTATTCTGTCTGTATCTGTATCTGTATCTCTCTCTCTCTCTCTCTCTATCTCTCTCTGTCATCTGTCAGCTATCCTTTCTATTCTATTCTATTCTATCTGTCTGTCTGCATCTGTCTGTCTATCTATCATCTATCTATCTCTCTATCCTTTCTTTCTATCCTAGCTCTCTCTCTTTCTATCTATCATTTCTATCTATCCTTTCTCTCTCCCCCCTCCCCCCTGCTCTCCTATCTATCTAGTCTGTCCATCTATGTATCTATCTTTCTGTCTATCTTTCCTTTCTGTCTATCTGTCCTTTCTATCTTTCCTTTCTGTCTGTCTATCCTTTCTATTCCATGGCCCCTCTATCCCTGTTAGATCTCTCCCCGCCCGCAACTCTCTTGTTTGTGTCTGATTCCATGGGGAAAGGGTGGCTGCCAGATTTCCCACAAGTCGGAGTGGGAAACAGGAAGGGAATTTCCAGTGGGCGAGGGAAGAGTTTCCGTCCTCTGGAGATACACAGAAATAGCTGGGGCTGGCAAGGTGATGGTGGGGAGTCAGAAGGCTCTTTTGCTTCATTGGAACATAGACCCCTCCCTGCCCCTGGGCCTTGCAGGCTTGCATATTATCAAATATTTTGCTAATCATGTCTAAAGCACCTTTGGTGTACATAGGAGTGGGGGGGTTTTGTTTAGGTTTCTGGCCTATCTCATTGTCTTGACCTAATTAGATCTGTGGTGCTCCTCAAAACAGAACCCCTTCCTGAAATACAGGCCGTGTTTTCCCAAGATTTACTTTCCTGCATGCAAAGAGGTTTTTGTTCCCCTTGCATCTTTATTTCCCACACTATGCCATCGCCTGCTCTTCCACTAGGAACAGAGCATTATGCTTTCCGCGTCTGGCAGCTCTGTTGAGACCTGTAGTCTCAAGACCACTGTGTTTTTAAACCTCTGCTTGTGGATAGATTCTCTCATCTTCCTCCTTCTCTGCTCCTGTTCTTTTGGTTTTCTCCAGCCTGGCAAGAAATACTGAGGGTCTCTCCCTCTCCATCCATCCCCAACCCCTGGGAGGCAACAAAGGTGCGGTGCAGTGGTTACACCATTGGGCCGGGCTAAGGACCGAACCAGCATCATCTCCCTGCGCTAGATATGAACCTCTCCCTCTCCCTCTCCATGTACAAACCAACTCTTCCTCTTCTTCCTCTTCTTCCTCTTCTTCCTCTTCTTCTTTTTCCTTCCCTTTTCCTTCCCTTTTCCTTCCTAACTGATCCTATTATGAATCCTACTTCTTTTCCTTGTTTTTTAATACAGCCCCCCCCCAAAAATCCTCTTTTTGTTCTCCACTGTTCCTGTCTTGAATTTCTCTTTCTAGGGGATGTCAGATGTCTGGGAATACTGAAGTCATGGAAGAGGGTGTGGACGCCTTCCTTTTCTCATCCACAGCTTCAAAAAAATAAATAAATACTGAGAAATGTGACATCTCCAGAAAGGAAAGCGTGGCCACACTGATCTGGCAAATGTGCACTGGTACATCTGCTCCCTCATGTGCCTTAGACAAGATGCTTGCTCTGTAGGGGACATGAGACCCTATCCAGCCATAATAATAATGCACGTGCAATTCCATGGGGACCTCCATGTGCCCTAGTTACATATGCTTGGCACCAATTCTCTGTGGAAGTATCAATGGGGGTTACCGCACTTTGTATTCCCAGCGATGTAGTAAGAGTTTGAAAATGTTATAAAAAACATCGCTTTAAAAGGGTTTTTAGATACCACGGCTTATAAATGGTTGGAAAACGTCTTCACAGCTAAAGGGGCCAAACAAAGTGCGAACAGTATTTTTTATAACGTTTTAAAACTCTTAATACATCGGTGGGAATACATAGAGAGTGCGAACAGTATTTTTTATAACATTTTCAAACTCTTAATACATCGCTGGGAATACAGGTGCGGTAACAGCCCACTTTAGGACAGCCTCAGGCTTCTCTCCTGGCTTTCTGGGACTGGTCTGAGGTGCAGTTATTTTATTGTTTCCTCCGAAGACAATGGAAATATCAGTGAAGATACTTGATAAAGATCCTGGAAGTAATCCCTCAATGTTGTGACATCCTTTATGGCTTAGAAGCAATATATACAATGAATAATATATATGTCCATATTGGTAGCTGCATCGAAGTATTAGATCTGGTTTGGTGGTGTTCTTGCTCAGAAGCAAAAGAAAGGGAAACGGATAGGATGTTAAAATGTACAATGTGTTATACGTTCCAGCTTTTCCTTTCCGGGGGTGGGGGCAGCCATTTTTTGTTCTGATGCTTTACATTTCTGGTTTAGTGAACCCCCTTTCTATGCCCTCTTTTCTAACACCACTTTTCCACCACCCCTTTCTTCTACAGATTGTGGGTCACTTCATTATACAGATTTCTTATATAGGTAATAGGTTGGGGAGGGGCTGTGGCTCAGTGGTAGAGTATCTGTTTGGCATGCAGAAGGCCCCAGGTTCAATCCCCAGCAACTCCAGTTAAAGGGGCTAGGCAAATAGGGGATGTGAAAAGGCCTCTGCCTGAGGCCCTGGAGAGCGCTGAATAGACAATACTGACTTTGATGGACCAGGGGTCTGATTCAGTATAAGGCAGCTTCATGTGTTCATTTTCTTGTAATCGCTCGAATGAGCGTGGCTTTTCCTCCCAGATTTGTTTGCTCTCTAGCAGTTCCCAACTGCCTTAGGAAATGCCCATCGCTTTCTTGTGCCAAGCCAGGGGGCCAGGGTTAAATGTGGGGTGGTGGTGGCAATCTACCCCCTCCCTAAGTGGGTTGGTGCCAGAGTGTTTGACTGGGCAGCGGGGGTCAGCCGTTGGCTGGGTGGGCAACTTCTGTTGAGGAAGCAATGCAAGAATTGGATCTGTGTGCACTCGAGGGACGGAGGCAGCCAAAGCTTGCAAGCCCATTAAGAGGGCTTATTCAAATGCATTTTGCTAATAAGTCTGTCTCCAGCTTTCTTCCTGTCTCCCTGCAGTTAGAAGTGGGAGAAACACTTAGACTCTGCGTGGTGGGTGGAGGGGAGAGGGAAATAATGGGTTGAGTAATTTGTAGTACAATTTGAGGCAAAAGTGTTACAGTCTAAGCCCACGGATTGGATTGGAGGGGCTCTGCATAGGATTCCACAGTTGAACATCTCAAAAAAAAAAAATACAGGCCCCTGAACTGCTAAAGCTGGCCTGATCCTGGGGGTGATTGAAAACCAGGAAGCAAATTTAGGGGAACCATGGATTTGTTTCCCCACTCCTCCACATGAAGCCAGCTGGGTGACCTTGGGCTAGTCATAGCTCTCTTAGAACTCTCTCAGCTGCACCTACCTCACAGGGTGTCTGTTGTGGGGAAGGGAAGGTGATTGTCAGCCGGTTTTAGTCTCCATTAAGTGTTTGAGAAAGGTGGCATATAAAAACCAACTCCTACTTCTTCTTCCCCTTTTCCTTCTCCTCCTCCTTCTCAAAATAATGCTGTCTTGAACAGACTAAGAAAAGCTGTGGTAGACTTGGCCTGGTGTGTTGCATGGGCAAAGAATTCCAAGAGCAAGAGAGCCACCACTGAGAAGGCCCTTCTTGCTGTAAGATTGCTGCCTGATTTCTACAGGCCAATGCAATGGCAGTAAGACCCCTTCTGAATGAGCATGCATTTCTGTTGATTGGACCAATGTACAAGCAATGGGGGACAGGGGGCAGCAGAGAGTCCTCATATTTTGCTCCTGTTCTTGTTTCCCTGTTTCTTGTGATAGAGAAGAGGGGAAAGATCTTTCTGAGAGACCGTCTCTAAACTGGTGAACCGGGTTTGTTTCCCCACTCTTACACATGAAGCCTGCTAAGTGACTTTGGGCTAGTCACAGTTCTCTCCGAACTCTCTCAGCCCCACCTACCTCACTGGGTGTCTGTTGTGGGGAGGGGAAGGGACGGCAATTGTAAGTCACTTAGAGTCTCCTTAAAGGTAGAGAAAATCAGGGTATAAAAACCAACTCTTCTTCTTTGTGAATGCATACTGTGAATGAGATCTGTGTATAGTTGCACACAAAGGACAAGGGGAATACAAAGACAGACAAAAGTGGGAGGTAAAGAAGGGCAACCTACCAAGGCTGTGATTCTCTGCTCTTACGTTACTGATCAATTACAACCAGTAACCAGCCAAAAGTCTGCCTATCATTGTGCTTAGTTATGGGTAGTGAAACAACATTATTTTTTCCTCGTTTCCCCGCCCCGTCTTATTTCTACAATTCCAGCCATGCCACTGAAATCTGAGCATGGGTAATCTCAGGACACACCAAACCTGCTCCCCAAATTGACCCAACCACATAGACATCACATACTGGCTCATTAGGGATCTGCACATTCAGACGAAAACTCCAGCTGTGTCTGCAGAAAGGACAAATATACTTTTCAAAAGAATAATGAAATCATAGAGTTGGAAGGGGCCATACAGGCCATCTAGTCCAACCCCCTGCTCAATGTAGGATCAGCCTAGAGCATCCCTGACAAGTGCTTGTCAAGCCTCTTCTTAGAGCAGTGGTTCTCAACCTGGGGGTCGGGACCCCCAAGGGGGTTGCGAAGTGTTTTCTGGGGGGTCGCCGCCACTGTCCTGGGACAGCCCCCATCCTGGGCTGTCCAGGACTAACCCAGACGCCCTGTAACCCTGATCTGTCCGTGAGGGCAGGGAAGACCCCAAGCAGAGAGGTGAGAAACTGGCCGACCAACAGCCAGAAGGAGCCGGGCTGCAGAGACGCGCCGGCGTGCCGCCGCACACCAGCTGTAGCCCCGCTGCCCAGCTGAGAGGCGGGCGGGCCAGCCCTGGGCGCGGTCGCACCTGCGCCGGGCGGATGATGCGGCAGGATGTGTGGGAGGCCGAGGAAACTCCCCTGGCTTGGCCAGTTCAGGTCTCGGAGGAGAAGAGGGCGGTCCCCCTTGAGGCCACTACAGCCACGTTGTTTTTACTTTTAGCCGCGCTCGGGTGGGGCGGGAGCTTCAGCCTGGAATCCAAGTGCGCATGTCTGTAGTGTGGCTTCGCTTTTCTGCTCTGAGTCATCAGTTCCGCTCTGGCAAGGCCAAGGGGGAGAGAGTCGGGGTGCATGCGCAGTTCGGGATTTCCCCCTCAAGCGCGCAGGTTCGGTGAGGTGCAGAAGGAGTGGTGACTGGCGGAGGGGAGAAAAAGGCACGAAAAGTCCGAGAGGGATAAGCGGCCCTCGGCTCTTTCCTGGCCCTTCGCTCTCGTGAGGTGATTAAACGGAGCTCAGCTTTGAGGGATAACTGCAGTTCTGTGCACAGTGTCCCAGTCACAAGAGAGGGGGTTTCCTCGCAAGAGCCCCGGCCTGCTTGGAAGAGTTTTTGGGGAGAGAGGGAAGGACAAGGAACGCAGTGCATGCTCAGAGGCACTCTTTCCTCCGTGCCAGGAAAGGTTGCCACGCCACACAGTCACAGCCGCTGCGCAACAGGTGGTAGTACCGTTTGCTTGTTTGTTTTAAACTTTAAAATTTAAAGTAATTATATATATGGATACCCTGGACTGCCAAAAAAACCAAATGTGTTTTCTTTATCCTATTGAAAATGTCATTTATGCAAATTTATGCAAATTTATGCAAATGTGACAAGGGTCACATGTTACTTGGCAATTGTAAAAGGGGGTCGCGACTCGAAAAAGGTTGAGAACCACTGTCTTAGAGACTGCCAGTGATGGGGAGCTCGCCACCTCCCTAGGTAGCTGTCGAACGACTCCTACTGTAAAAACAATTTTCCTAATATCCAGCCTTTCCGCCCACAATTTAAACCCAATTTAAACCACAATTTAAAGGCTGCGTTTCTAATAGAAACATTCCAGCCAAGTCGTGAGAAGCAATCGTTCCCCTCTGCTCCGTGCTACTCAGATCTCATCTGAAGTGCTGGATCTGGACAAAATCCTGGACTGAATAAATCCTTAAGAACGGATTTGCAGGAGCTCAAGGCTTGCCAGCTCCCGGCTGTTCTTCCTGTCCCCTAAAATAAGATTTATAAATAAGTCCTTCACAATGATGTGGTGTATTGGTTCGAGTGCCAAATCAGCACCTGGGAGACCCAGGTCTGAATCCCCACTCTGCCATGGAAGCTCTCTCTCTCAGCCTGGCCTACCTCACAAGGTTGTTGGGAGGTTAAAATAGAGGAGAGTGATGTAAGCCGCTTTGGGCCCCCACTGGAAGAAAGGTGGAGTATAAATGTAAATAAGTAAGTAAATAAATAAATCAGGATTTGGCTTTGGCTGCCTTGAAACAGAGGAGTGGCTGAGGAGTCTCTGGGAAGGGGTTCAGGAATTATTCTGCCCTCCTGACTTGGGTCTGGTTGACTCCCGTTTCTTTTGCTTTTCTCTCTCTCTTTCCAGATTGCTCCATGATGTCTTCCTCCAAACTCCAAGATGCAGATGAGGTTTTTGGTAAGCTCCATTTGCCTTTCTGGCCTCCCATCCTCACCCCACCCCATGGCTGTCCCCTAAGCAGAAGCATTTGCGCCTCTCCTTGGACTCTCCTGATTTCCAGAAAGAAAAGACCAAACATTTCTCAAGCCACCCTCCTTGGTTTGGAAATGCCCAATCTCAGATATTTGCATGTGGGGAAGGATACATTCTGTACATGCTCAGAGGCACTGGCTCATTTCAGACTTCGCCGTGAAACCATGGTTAACTTTTGCAATGGTTTGTTTGTGAAACCAGGATTGGACTCGCAGTCTCTCCGTTCATGGTAAGCCTGGGCAAAAGCCGGTTTCATTACCTTTGCTCTGTGGCCAGAGAGGGTGGTACCAGCAAACAAGCTGTCCTACGCTAGGATACATCATGCAAAAACACAGCTCAGACTACCTGGAGATAATAAACCATGATTTGAGGTTTTGCTGTGATGAACCATAACTAACCGCAGTTAGTGGAGTGGCCCACATTCAGGAAGTACAAAACACAGTCCGACCTTACATGTAAACTGAGCATTTGTGAACTAATTCACAAAGGGCTTCTATCTGTTAGCCTTCTTTACAAAGGCTTATTTTAGTGCCATCCAGAATTCAAGATTCTGGGGATTGAACCAGGGACCTTCTGCATACCAAGCAGATGCTCTGCCACTGAGCCATAGCCCCTCCCCTAAATATCACATGGACATACACAGGTATGAATTGTCTCCACATTGGGTAAGACATACACTTACTTGGGTAAGACATACACACACACACACAACAACAACAACAACAACCACCACCACCACCACCTTGGCCATGTGTTTTGCTCAGTACAGATTTTGAAATGGTTGGCATGGTGCCCGCTGCCTGCTGGGCATTTTCCATTTCTGTCCTTTTGAGTTGGCAAGCTTGTTCGAGGGTGGAGATGGAGAGGCGGGGGGAGGGGGGGAAGAGGCCATTCTAGCCATGCTTGCTGTCTAGGGTTTTTTATGGGGGGGAGGGGGAGGGATGTGTCTTGCTTTTAATCCAAACCACCTGGGGCCTTTCTGCACAAGATCAAAGCATGACCCAGCACCGTTTTCCCTTTGTGTGATACTCCCCTGTCTGTTTCCCATGCCGATTGCATCATGTCCTGTCCATTCTCCACAAACAGATGGAAAGCTGGTATGGTGTGGCGTAGTGGTTAGAGGGCTGAAAGCAAATCACGCACTCACAACCTAATCTGACCTCACAGGGTTCCTGTGGAGATACAGAGGAAAAGGGGAACACGTGAAACACCTTGGAGGAAGAGTGAGATTTAAAAAAAATGGATCAGATAAATAAAAGAGCCGATCCCATAAAATATGTTAAAAATCTGGCTAGATACACACTCTGGCATAGCATGGGGGTGGCAGACAATTTCTAAAAATATATATTTCTTTTGTTTAGAAGAAATAAATGTAAGCAAATGTTCCAGGAAGTGGTGTGATGATTAGGAAATAACCCAATTTGTTCAGTGCTTCAACAAGCCTGGAGAACACATGAATACCTGAAGCTGCCTTATACTGAATCAGACCCTTAGTCCATCGAAGTCAGTATTGTCTACTCAGACGGGCAGCGGCTCTCCAGGGTCGCAGGGAGAGGTCTTTCACATCACTTACTTGCCTGGTCCCTTTAACTGGAGATGCTGGGGATTGAACCTGGGACCTTCTGCATGCCGAGCAAATGCTTTACCACTGAGCCACAGCCCCTCCCCTCAGCTCACCAGGGTCTCAGGCAGGGGTCTTTCACATCACCCACTTGCCTAGTTCCTTTAACTGGAGATGCCAGGGATTGAACCTGGCACCTTCTGCATGCTAAGCAGATGCTCTACCACTGAGCCATTGCCCCTCCCCAAGTGAGAATTCCTGACTGGAGCTGTACAGAAAGAGAAAGGAAATTCAGGGAATTAAAACCATTTTTAGGTGTTTTTTTTTTAAATCACAAAATGGTGCAGATGATGCAATGAGAAGGAAAATGAATGAATCATACATTGGGGAACTAACTTGCTTGTGGTTTCTTGCAAGAGTACAGCTGAGGATGGGAGTAATTTGGAATAGAGAGGAGAAAGGGTTACGCAGACCTCCCTCCTTCTTTTTCTTACTATCTCTCCAAGCCCCCCACCCCTTAAATGACTTTCCATTAAAAAATGTATTGGAGGCTCACTTACAGATTGAATTTGGCTTCACATTGGAAAATGCAAATGGAATCTACAAATAGCTCAGAATGGTCTGGGAAACGCAAGCTTCAATTATGCACAGCAGCAGCAACAATAAAATTGCCAATACAATATCAATTTGTAATAGGGCCTGAATGCATGGAACGGGCCGTTAGCCACTCAGGAGTCCGGCATTTTTGCATTTACTCAGGCAGCCGTGTGTTTTAAAAAGTTGTTGACAGCCGGAACTGCCCATGTCAAATCCAGAAATGAAATCCATGCTGTGCCTTTTATGATGGCCAACCTGAATGACCCAAAACATTGTTCGAGCTTTCAAGCTCATCAGAACTTCAGCCTGATGGAGAGTTCTGATGAGCTCGAAATCTTGTCCGATATTTGGAGTTATTTGGGTTGGCCCTCATAAAAAGTATTATGTGGAGTTTGTTTCTTAGGTCTTTTACACATGGCTGTTTCACTCACCGACAACTTCGGGTCTTTGTTTGGACTATGCATGCCGTTTTTGACCGTCAGAGGCCGCCTCACTCTACCCACCTGCCTTTCCCTGTGCTTTGCCCACGTTTTCAAATTCGAGATAAAACAGGTCCCTGAAAATGCAGGGAAAGGCAGGGGGAGAGCGAGGTGACCTCTACCGGTCGGAAATAACATGCATAATCAGAACAAAGACCCAAAGTTATCACAGGGGAGATGGTGAGTGAAGCAGCCATGCTTAAAAGACCTTAAAAAGGTAAAGGTCCCTGTGTAAGCACCAGGTCATTATTGACGCATGGGGTGACATCACATCCCGACGTTTACTAGGCAGACTTTGTTTACGGGGTGGTTTGCCAGTGCCTTCCCCAGACATCTTCCCTTTACCCCCAGCAAGCCGGGTACTCATTTTACCATCCTCGGAAGGATGGAGGGCTGAGTCAACCTTGAGCGGCTACCTGAAACCGACTTCTGTTGGGATCGAACTCAGGTCATGAGCAGAGCTAGGACTGCAGTACTGCAGCTGACCACTCTGTGCCACGGGGCTCCTTAAAAGACTTTAGACTTGTAAAAAATCTGAGTTAGGATTAAATTAGCCTCTCAACCAGCTCAAAAAAGTTATACTAGGATTTTGGGATCCTTTGTAGCCAATGCCAGGCTGGTGGCCCCCTCCATACCCGTCCCGTTCCAGTACTCTTTAGATCTCAGTCTGCAGAAAGTGCCCACATCCTCTCATTTCCCTCCCCATTGAATCGAATAGCATCAAATAGAGATGCCAGCCTCCAGGTGGGACCTGGGGATCCCCCAGAATGGCAGCTCATCTCCAGACTACAGAGCTCAGTTTTACTTGAGAAAATGGGTGCTTAGAGGATGGACTATGGACTATGGCCCTGTACACCACTGAGGTCCCTATCCTCCCCAGGCTCCAGCCCCAAATCTCCAGGAGTTTCCCAACCTGGATCTGGCAACCCTACCTCCCCTCCCCCTGCTGGTGGCCAGAGGGAACCTGGCAACCCTAGCCAGAAGTCCAATTTAGAACTGTGTGCAATGCAATCTCCCTCACACACATGCATGCTCATTCAAGAACATTTCCCCTTGCTCTGCACACAGCGCCCACCTAGAAGGGCTGACTCAGCTTTTGTGCAATGTTTTCCCTTCCTTGTCAGATTCAATCACTGTTGTAGCAAGTTGGGTGTAGTGATCCAGGTTCCGGGGCCCAGCTTTTTTTCTCCTTCTGTTCACAGCGGATCCAGACGGAGCAAATGACATCTGCTTTGAATCTATTCTTAGACCTGTTTGTCCAGAAACAGCAGATTCTTCCTAGAATAGTCAATGGCTAGGGTTGCCAGCTTTGTCTTTGGGAATTCTTGGAGATACCAAGGAAGGATGCGGTACCAAGTAGGGTTGCCAACCTCCAGGTACCAGCTGGAGATCTCCTGCTATTACAACTGATCTCCAGCTGATAGAGATCAGTTCGCCTGGAGAAAAGGGCCGCTTTGGCAAATTGGACTCTATGGCATTGAAGACCCTCCCCAAACCCCTCCCTCCTTAGGCTCCGCCCCAAAAGCCTCCCGCCGGTGGACTTGGGTGAAGGGAAGGAACTTGGCAGGGCTGTGATGCCACTGAGTCCATTCTGCAAAGCTGCCACATGAACACATGAAGCTGCCATATACTGAATCAGACCCTTGGTCCATCAAAGTCAGTATTGTCTACTCAGACCAGCAGCAACTCTCCAGGGTCTCAGGCAGGGGTCTTTCACATCACCTACCTGCCTGGTCCCTTTAACTGGAGATGCCGGGGATTTTGCACCTGTGAGGTTGGGGGGTGCCTGACCCAGATAGCCCAGGCTAGCCCAATCTCATCAGATGAAGATTAGCAGGGTGGGCCCTGGTTGATATTTGGATGAGAGACCACTAAGGAAGTCCAGGGTCGCTATGCAGAGGCAGGCAGTGGCCAACCATCTCTGAACGTCTCTTGCTTTGAAAACCTTACAGGGTCGTCGTAAGTTGGCTGTGACTTGATGGCCAAAAAAAAGAGGTTGCAATGAATTTTTTTTTTTTTAGAAGTGTGTTATAGTGATTAGAATGTAAGACAAGGACTTGGGGAGACCTGGGTTCAAATCCTTACTCAGCCATGAAGCTTACTGTATACACTCGGGCTACTCACTCCGTCTTAAAGGTAAAAGTATTCCCCTCCTGTGCAAGCGCCAGGTCATTACTGACCCATGGGGTGACATCACATCATGACGTTTTCTAGGCAGACTTTGTTTATGAGGTGATTTGCCAGTGCCTTCCCCAGTCATCTTCCCTTTACCCCCAGCAAGCTGGGTACTCATTTGACCGACCTCGGAGGGATGGAAGGTTGAGTCGACCTTGAGCTGGCTACCTGAAACCGACTCCCGTCGAGATCGAACTCAGGACGTGAGCAGAGCTTTTGACTGCAATACTGCAGCTTACCCCTCTGCGCCTTGGGGCACTCTGTCTTCACCTAACCTATTTTGCAATATTGTTGTGAGAATGAAAGGAGAAAGGGGGAATTGTATATGCTGCCCTGAGTTGTTGTTGGTTTTTTTTTAAAGGACGGATAGGATAGAAATTTGAGATGGTATAGGTATAGAGCCGGTGTGCTGCAGCTGTATTGGAGAGGCCTGTGCTTCAATTACCTACCCTGCCATGAATCATTCTGGGCAGCCTTTATCCAGTCTCTCCCTGTGCCTCTCTCTCAGTGCAACTTCCTCACAGAGTTGCGGAGATAAAATGAAGGAGGCCGCACTGCCCTGACCTCCCAGAGGAAAAGTGGGGTTACAATGTGACAGACTGATCGATCTCTGAGCATGTGCAGAGTTCTTCTTTTCATCACCACTTACACCTGACGTGTGTGCATGTGTGTGTGTGTGTGTGTGTGTGTGTAGGGAAGGCCTGCCTGGCATCAAGCTGCCCAAATCCCCACATTTCTCCTTTCCAGTGTGCCTTACAATCCTCAGGAATATGGGTATCCAGGAAGCGCTGAAGTTGATTAATATGAGGGTGGTTGACCTTGACCGAGCTAGGACACTGAGTCGGGCAAGGAGAGCGGGCTCGACTTTTGCGCTAGGAATTTCTCCTCCAATTGCCCTCCCTTCATATTTGAAGTTCCTCACAATCCCTAGTCATAGGCACGCTTTTATGCACGCCAGATTAAATGTCCTGCCGACAGCAGAACTGAGGGGGCGATTGGATAAGATTCCATTCTCAGATCGCTTCTGTGGTTGCGTATCAAGGGTAACAGAGATAACAGATCACCTATTCTGTGATCAGTGGATTGCACCCAGGGCTATTTGGATTGCTCCTGTTTTATCTAGATATTGGCTTCCTGTTGAGCCACGGGCGGTATCACTATTGCTAGCAGACTCTGACCTGGAAATAACTAGATGCGTTGCAAAATATCTGGCAATAGCAGTTTCTTTAAAGTTGCGTTGAAATGATTTTATTGCTGATTATATACGAGTTGAATGGGTCTGTGTATTTATTTCCTTATGTGCTAACTGGAGTCCTTTCTAGTGTTTTACATCTGTGTGTGTGTGTGCGTGCACATACATCCCTGGTGCCGAATTTGCCAAACGGGCCTTGTAATATTTCATGCCCTTCCATATTGATGTTTTCCCTGTCCCTCTCTTGGCTCTTCCGTATAGTCAATTAAGCAGTGGCTGACTTTCAGCACCCGGGAGACTCTTGCCCGTGGCTGTACATGCACTCTCTAACTCACACACCCATACGTACATAGCACTAGGGTTGCCAACCTCCAGGTGGTGGCTGGAGATCTCCTGCTATTACAACTGATTCCCAGGCCACAGAGATCAGTTCCCCTGGAGAAAATGGCAGCTTTGGCAATTGGACTCTGTGGCATTGAAGTCCCCCCCCAAACCCCTCCCTCCTCAGGCTCCACCCCTAAAATCTCCAGGTATTTCCCAACTCGGAGCTTGCTATAGCCTCCATATAAATTTACAGGACCCTCTGCCCTCCATAATTTAAAATGTATCTTTGCAGGAGCATGACCAAAAAAAAGAGAGAGGGAGGAAGAGGGAGAACAAAATGTGTGTGTGACAGAGAGAGAGAGAGAAAGAGAAAGAGAGAGTGTGTGTCTGTGTGGTGCAATGATAGACAGTATCTGCTGACGAAGCTTGCTAGGCGACCTTGAGCCTGTCGCTCATCAGGTTGCCAACTTTTTCAATGAGTCCCTCTAGCTGTCCCTTTAATAGCTTGGTTGGTAAGCAGCGGTCAGAGGGTGTTATTTAACTTAGTGTCATGAAAAGCTTCCACTGTCCATTTCTACTCATTAAACCTCTATGAAAGGGACACCACTTTTCTCCCCCTGGCCAGTTGACAACCTTAGTCACTGTTGTTCAGCCTCGCAGGGTGGTTGTGAGGATAAAATGGAGGAGGGAAGAACAACATGGTAAGCTACTTGGGGTCCCCACTGGGGAGAAAAAGTGTGTTATAAATCTCTAAACAAGTAAAGGGTTTAAAACTTTGTGTGTGTGTGTTAAGTGCCATCAAGTCGCTTCCGACTCATGGCGACCCTATGAATGAAAGTCCTCCAGAATGTCCTATCTTTGACAGCCTTGCTCAGATCTTGCAAATTGAAGGCTGTGGCTTCCTTTATTGAGTCAATCCACCTCTTTAATTAAAACTTTAATTAAACAAAATAGAGTTAGTGTGATTGTCTGAATGCAGCCTCCCCATCTGTAATTAGTTGGGGTCCCTGTATTCGGGCTCTGAAGCCAGGATCTGAAACGTGGTTTTATTACCCACATTTACAGTGCCGTCCTAAGCAGAGTCACACCCTTCTATATCCATTGAAATCAATAGGATAAGAAAGGTATAAGCTAGGGTTGCCAGCTTTGGGATGGGAAATACTGGCGATTTTGGGCAAGGAGCCTGGGGAGGACAGGGACCTCATCAGGGTACAATGCCATATCCCACCCTCCAAAGCAGCCATTTTATTCAGGGGAACTGATCTCTGTTGTCTGGAGATCAACAGTAGTAGTGGGAGATCTCCAGGTCCCGCCTGGAGGTTGGCAGCCCTAGTATAACCCTATTTTGGATTGCACTGTTGGTCTCATGTATAGGGTTGCCAGGTCCCTCTTCACTACTGGCGGGAAGGTTTTTGGGGCGGAGCCTGGTGAGGGTGGGGTTTGGGGAGGGGAGGGACTTCAATGCCATAGAGTCCAATCACCATCACTCTTCCAGAACTCATTCTCTGGCTTGCTATTGTCACCTCTAGCCACATGTCTTGGACAATATTACTGTGGGGTTCACCTGGGGGGGACACAAGAGGACAGTGAAAGGAGAACTCTCATTAGGAGAAAATCCACATTCTGAGCTCCACCCTCTAGTCCTTTCAGGCTTCGTTTCCCCCATCCTTAAAAAAGAGAGAGCACAGATTCAATATGTACTGTGGATAGGGATGCCAGCTCTGGGTTGGGAAATACCTGAAGGTTTTGTGGGTGGAGCCTGAGGAGGGTGGGGTTTGGGGAGGGGTGGGACTTCAATGCCATAGAGTCCAATTGCCAAAGCTCCCATTTTCTCCAGGGGGACTGATCTCTATCGGCTGGAGATGTTGTAATAGCAGGAGACCTCTAGATAGTACCTGGAGGTTGGCAACCCTACTCAAGTATGCTTTCACTTGAAGCATGAAAACAGACGCTGGTTTAATCCAGAGAGTGGTGCGGATTTGTGCATCTGTGTGTGAGGAGGAAATGCATGGTTTAGAATGGAAACCAAAAAGGTTTGTGTGTGAAAGTTAAGCATCTATGGCCTGGCGTGAATTAGCATGTTGTTTGTTTGTGTAGCCTCTAGTATTTGACCATATTTGAACCAGACAGCGTTTGAGAACATTTGACAACTAATGTGTCAATGATCTGACAGATGCCTTGTGAGAGAGTTTAGTCCCTTGAGCTTTATTCGCTCATGTCATCAATTAAAAACAGGCATGTTTCAACCGCTGATATCAGGGTTTTTGTTTTCTCAAAATCTGAATGTCTCCAAACTTTCTCGGAACGGGTGGGTAGGCAGGGTAGACACTTCACAGACGAAGCTTCACAAATCTTCATGTCACTCAGAAATTATGTGTACGGTTAGTTCTTTTTCTAAAATATTACTGTCATGCTTCCCCACGCACTTGAGGAAGCTTACATGACAAGATAAACTCACAAACCCATAACCTCAAACACCATAAATGGGGAAAACAAAGCCTTCATGTGTCCCCACGGCAAGCTGTTGTGAGCGGGAGCTTAATCTGTGGGCGGTTTTCTCCTCACACCTTGGAAGAGCTGAAGGATGGGGAAACATTTGTAGTTTTGTGGAGGATGTAGCCAAGTCTGTCAGGGAGCTGATCCGTGCAAACGGCCTGCCGCATGGACAAATACACCGCTTGGAACAAATTGTGGTGGTCACCCAGTGACAGTAGCCATAATATGACTCGAAAACTGCATCCTACCATGTTGCTCAGCAAAGGTTGAAGCCTTCCTTCCATATAAGGAGGCTTCCGCCAATGTCAGTGGCTCTTCCTCTTGTGGAAAAGCCCTTCCTATGGGAGAAAAGCTCCTTAAACTGGAGGAGGGCTCCAGGAGATTTGGGAAGTGGTGCCTAGGATTTCAGGAGAAAGTGATGTCACTTCCGGGTAATCTCTAGGAATTTACCCTAATCTCTGTGGTAATGGCCATAGAGAACAGGGGAAATTCCTACAGCGTCACCATTGATGCCATGCCCTCCCTTTCCCCCTCCCACTTTTCAAATTAACAAGGATGGAAGATTGCCCACTGCCAGGAGGCACATGGCAAACCTAGGAAGGCTGTGGACTTTGCTGAATGGACTCACAGGTCTACTGTGCTTATTTGGGGCTAGGGTTGCCAGGTCCCCCCTTGCCACTGGGAGCTTCGTTGTGGTGGGGATGGGTGGGGGGGAACGTGGAAGTGACGGGGACGCTCTAGCACATTCCTCCAAAAACTCAGTGGAGACCATAGAGTTTTTGGAGGAATATGCTAGAGCGTCCCCGTCACTTCTGGGGTAAACCTGGAAGTGACGTTATTGCACTGTGCACCCCCTTCAGCTGGCCTGCTTCTGCCCGCCAGCCAGCTGAGGTATGGTGGGCAGCCCCATTAATTGCCGGGCAATTGCCTGCCATTACCGGGCATCTGGCAACCGTATTTGGGGCCAGGAGGTGGGAATCACATCCACTCTCTTATCACATTTTTTAAAAGGGTGATGCAGAATGTCAACGTGTACCTCTCTTCTCTGAACACTTTCTCTGTGTCTCCTCCCTTTCTAACCCCTCATTTCATCATCCCCTCCCTTCCGCCTCCATGACCCTCCTCCGGGGGTTTAATTTTAACCGCTCATTCTCCTTGCTTCCCGCATTATCTGCTTTATGTTGTCTCTCGTCGCATGCCCCGCTTCTTCTCCTCCCCTCCCTCCTGGTTCTCCTTGCTGCCGCCGGCTCCTCCATCTCCTTGCCGCTGTTGTGCCCTCCCTCTTGCCCGCCATCCCTCTGCCCTTCTCTGCCCCCCACTCCCGTTTCTCTCTTTCACTCCCAGATTTTAATGATGTGATTCCAGAGACCCAGAGGCTGGACAGCAGCTTGCAGAAGGCCCGAGCCCAGCTCTCCGGCAAGGGCAGGCGGCAGCGGCCCTCCCGGTCCCGCTTGAGAGACAGCGTCAGCTCCACAGAAGGAGAGGACATCTTGGAGAAGAAGGTCAGTGCTTGGAGCCCCCCCCCCCCCTTCCATGGATCACTCAAGTGATATGTCAGTTGCCAGCTGCGGGCAAGGAAATATTTGGAGATTTGGGGGTGGAGCCTGGGGAGGGTGGGTTTTGGAGGAGGGACTTCAGCAGGAAGAAAAGATTTTGAAGTTTAAGGATGTGTCACTGGCCACCAAGACTAGATGAATTCATGCCATCGTATTCCCTATTACTATGTATGGGTGTGAAAGCTGGACAGTGAAGAAAGCTGATAGGAAGAAAATAGATTCCTTTGAAATGTGGTGTTGGAGGAGAGGGTTACGGATTCCGTGGACTGCCAAAAAAACCAATCAGTGGGTTATAGATCAAATCAAGCTGAACTGACCCTAGAAGCTAAAATGACTAAACTGAGGCTATCGTATTTTGGTCACGTCATGAGACGACAAGAGTCACTGGAAAAGACAGTCATGCTAGGAAAAGTGGAGGGCAGCCGGAAAACAGGAAGACCCAACAAAAGATGGATTGACTCAATAAAGGAAGCCACAGCCTTCAATTTGCAAGATCTGAGCAAGGATGTCAAAGATGGGACATTTTGAAGGACTTTCATTCATAGGGTCTCCATGAGTCGGAAGCAACTTGACGGCACTTAACACACACACACACTTCAGCAGAGTACAATGCCATAGAGTTCATTGAGGTCTGGAGTTCTCCCGGAATTCCAACCGATCTACAAACTACAGAGGTTGGCTTCCCTAGAGGAAAGGACAGCTTTTGAGAGGCAACTCTATGGCGTGGTAGGCACAGAGGAGGATCCTCCTAGTAGGGTTGCCAAGTGCCCGGTGGTGGCAGGCAAAACCCCCACCAATCCACCCGGCTGCCCGCTGACAAGTTGAGGGTCAGCGGGCAAGCATGCACGCATGCACCCACGCCACACCACATCACTTCTGCTTTATACCCAGAACCACCGCATCACAACGGGCCTTTTACCACTCAGACTCCCAGTTTGAGTGGTAAAAGGCCCCTTGCGATGCGGCAATTCTGGGTGTAAACCAGAAGTGCCTCAATCGCATTGGCACGACCGCACACACATGCGATCTTTGCCTCAGCTCTGCCCCAAAAACCTCCCGCCAAAGGAGAGGGGGGATCTGGCAATCCTACCTCCTAGTGATATACCAGACAGCATCACATGGAGTCAGGGTCTCAATCCTAGTACCTGTGATGACTTTGCCAGCCCCTGACCCCAGTGTGTGTGTGTGTGTGTGTGTGTGTGTGTGTGTGTGTGTGTGTGTCTAGAGTGCTGCCAAATTGCAGTCGGCTTATGGCAACCCAGTATAGTTTTCAAGTCAAGAGATGAATAAAGGTGTTTTGCCATTGCCTTCCTCTGCACAGCAACCCTGGTATTCCTTGGTGGTCTCCCATCCAAGTACTAATCAGGGCCGACCTTGCTTAGCCTCTGAGATCTGATGAGGTGAGGCTAGTCTGGGCCATCCTGGTCAGGGCTTGACCTAAGGTTGCCAACCTCCAGGTAGTGGATGGAGATCTCCCGCTATTACAACTGATCTCCAGGCGCTAGAAATCAGTTTCCCTGGAGAAAATGGCTGCTATGGCAATTGGACTCTATGGCGTTGAAGTCCCTCCCCTCTCTAAATCCCACCCACCTCAGACTCCACGCCCCAAATATCCAGGTATTTCCCAACCCAGAACTGAGGACCCTAGACTGACCCCAGTACACCCTAATAACAATAAGCCATACTGTACCACGGATTCCATGGACTGCCAAAAAAACAAATCAGTGGGTTATAGATCAAATCAAGCCTGAACTGACCCTAGAAGCTAAAATGACTAAACTGAGGCTATCGTATTTTGGTCATGTCATGAGACGACAAGAATCACTGGAAAAGATAGTCATGCTAGGAAAGGTTGAGGGCAGCCGGAAAAGAGGAAGACCCAACAAGAGATGGATTAATTCAACAAAGGAAGCCACAGCCTTCAATGTGCAAGATCTGAGCAAGGCTGTCAAAGATGGGACATTTTGGAGGACTTTCATTCATAGGGTAGCCATGAGTCGGAAGCGACTTGATGGCACTTAACACACACACACCACATTTATAATGCTTGACCTCAAAAAAGATACCCCCCACTGTAGCACTTCACTTGCCCAAAAAGAGCATCCTTTCACTCGATACGTTTAAAGATGAAGAGCCCTCGGTTCAATTTTAAGTGTACGTTTAAAATGTTTCTATTTGTTTTAAATTTTAATCTGGCAAAAAAAAAACATTTCAAAAAAGAAAAAAGTGAAGCTCAGAATTTTTAAATAAAAAACGAAAAAATTCAAAAAGAAAAAAGTGAAGTTCAAAAAAAATTAAAAAATTAAAGGAAAAAAAAGCAAAAAAGCAAAGCTCAGAATTTTCAAATGAAATAATGAAAAAAATTCAAAAAGAAAAAAGTGAAGCTCAGAATTTTTTTAATTACAAAAGGAATAAATTAAAAATTTAAATTAAAAAGTAATTTAAAAATCAAGTTTTTATCTCTGTGCAAGGATCAGGGGGCACCTGGGTCAGAGCTCCCTATGTTCTGTTCCCCTCTGCAGGTGGGCGATGGCTACGGGAGCCCTCTCCAGCGCCTGAGGTCCCCCCTCCACGGCTCTCTCCAGGTCTCCTCTCCACTCTCCGGTACCTCGCCGTTCGCTCGCGGCACGGAGTTCTCCTTTGACACCGCGACCGTCCGGAGGACAACTGACCAGGAGGAACACCTCTCATCGCCCCTCATCCGTTACCGGCCCCTGACCAACACCTCCTCCCAGGAAGCCTTAGGGGGCACCCCCACCAGCTCCTCCCCCAAGTCCTGCCCCAGTTCCGATAGCTCGCCCATCTATGCACGCAGAGAGAGGCACAGTGAAGGTAACCAAGAGCTCGGGATGTTTGGGGCAAGGGAGGCCATGACCAAGCCACCAATCTTAGCATGGATTAGACCAGGGGATCTAGGGTTGCCAGGTCCCTCTTCGCCACCGGCACGAGGTTTTTGGGACGGAGCCTAAGGAGGCAGGGTTCAGAGAGGGGAGGGACTTCAATGCCATAGAGTCCAATTGCCAAAGCTGCCATTTTCTCCGAGTGGACTGATTTCTATCAGCTGGAGGTCAGTTGTAATAGCAGGAGATTTCCTGCCACCACCTGGAGGTTACTCCAAATCTAACACAGATCAACCATACAAAGTATAGCTAAACAACAGACTGCATTATACAATAACATTGACAAACGCATACAATAAGTCCTGTTTCTTAAGCATAAAGACACAAAGTCACAATATTTCAAGGTTTCCAAAATTCACTATCCTAAAGACAGACAAAAAGTCCAACAGATACCAATTCAAGGTTTTCTTCTTCTTTCAGGTGTGGATTCCAGGTAAGTATTACTCAGTCCCAAAGCAGGGGATCAAAAGTGAAGAGGAAGATGGCTGTTTCAGTTTTTCATCAGTTCCACTTCACCAACCTTATATCCCGTCTCTTATTTCATATTAAAGAATCCACATCCAAGAATCCTTCATAAGGTTCCTTCCCAGGATACCAACAATTTTATTTCTTAACAGTCTTCCTAACAGTCTTCCAACAGGTTCCTTCTCAGGATACCATGTATCCTGAGAAGGAACCTGTTGGATGTCTGTTAAGAAATAAAATTGTTGGTATCCTGCTGCCAAACAACCTGTCCTAGCAATCAAATCTCCAGTGCCCAGTCAGAAGCTTTGCTGGGCCCAAGCCCCGCACGCCCCACCTATTTCCTAAAAACACTGGTGAGCAGCAGGAAAGGTGTCTGCAGGCACCATCTGTAAACTCTCTGCAGATTGAACCATATGCGGAAGCAGCTGGGATTTTTCCATGCTTTTATTAGTTGTGTTAGGAGCTGATGCAGCTGTTCTCATGCCTGTGATGTGGTGTGGCCATGGCACAGTGGGAGATCAACTCCTCTGCACACAGAAGGTCCCAGATTCAATCTCCAGCATGGACACTTAAAAAAAAAAAGGATCAGGTAGGAGGCAGTGGGAAAGCCTCTACCCGAGACCCTGCAAAACTGCTGCCAGTAGGAGCAGACATTGCTGACCTTGATAAAGGCCCCTGTAGAGTTATTCATGGAGGACATGTGGGTTGCCCTATCGCCGTATCTGCTCTGCATGTGTGCATACATGTGCATGCACACAGGGAGCAGCTGTCAGCACATATTTGTGTGCAGACCTATTCCCCACATGGATTTTTAAAATGATAGTAGAACAGTGTGGCTGCCCCAGAAGGGTCCCATTCAAAAAATTTAATGGGTACTTCATAAACTGGATTTCAAACTCAGGCCCTAAATTTGACCTTGAGTCAATCACACACTCTCAGCCTAGCCTACCTCACACGGCTGTTGTGAGGATAAAATGGAGAAGAGAACGGTGTAAGCCCCCTCGGGCCTCCACTGGGGAGAAAGGCGGGGCCTAGGTTGTCAATAAATAAATAAATAAATATAGCTGCCTTCTACACTTTTGGTTTCCAAGGCTTGATTTTCATCCAGGATTTTTAGCATTAGCACTTGTTTCCAACTTCAGATCGTCTCTGTGGGACATGAGTGGAAATCGATGGTGCCCCTGAGTATGTGCAAAGTATTTTTCCTCTACAGAACCACGCCCCACTCCTGTGAGATGGGAAGGAAGCGCTGTTAGAAGCGGAGGCGGCTGTTCTCATGCCTGTGGTCATGTGGGTGGGCCATGGCACAGTGGTAGATTTTTGGTATGAATCTTATTTTTGTTTGTTTGTCCCCCCCCAACCCCCCAGATGACTGCCGGGATACGAGTCCTCCAGAGCCTGCCAGCCCCACTATTGGACTTGACAAGAAAACCAGGAGGAAATTTCTGGATTTAGGGTGAGTCCCTGAAGTTGGATATATTATAAAAAGAGTATAGCAGGGAGAAAACTGGATTAATTCTCCTCGTTTCCCCAGAGTTCAGTCCATGGCCATCTTGGGGCTCAACTGCAGGTTATGTTTTCCCCAGCTCTTTCCCAGACCTGTATGATCCACATAGGGTTGCCAGCTCCGGGCTGGGAAATACCTGGAGATTTGGGGGGCGGAGCCTGAGGAGGGTGGGGTTTGGAGAGGGGAGGGACTTCAATGCCATAGAGTCCAATTGCCAAAGCGGCCATTTTCTCCAGATGAACTGATCTCTATCGGCTGGAGAGAAATTATAATAGCAGGAGATCTTCAGCCACCACCTGGAGGTTGAACTGAGAGAAATATGCACAAGTACTACTACTACCACTACTACTACCACCTGGAGGTTGGCAACCCTAAGATCCACATGTGCTTCCAAGTTCGGCATTGGGAGCTCAATTCCCGGGTGTGCAGGGCCCAATTCAGATTGAGACCAGAACTTGAAAGGAGAAAGGTCTTTGGCCTCCCCACGAGGATGTTTTCTTCACCTGAAATGTCCCCAGGGGGCTGTTATTTGCCCCTTTGGGAGCTCCTTGTTTACTGATGGGGTACATGATGGATTCCACAATGAGGTGAGCAGTGTCTCCCCTTCCCCCCCCCCCGGGCCATTTCAGATTGGCAAATGACAGCGTCTGTAGTTTAGGTTTTGCTGGCACCCCAGGCTCAAGTGAGGACAGCAGAGTCAGCACACTTTGAATCAGTGCTATCTACGTTTATTTACAGGTGAAAAAAATACATACAAGCAAGTTCTGGCTTTCTCCGACAAAGTGCTTCGCCAGACACTCTATTACTAACAGAGCTAATACATACAATCTTTGTACAGCTATATACAATTCTGCCCAGTCTTTTAACAAATCAACTACAGTTGCTGAGCCATCATTTTGTACCTGTCCAGGCCAGTTCTGACTACATCTTTCTTACAGTCATGTGACTACAGCTGTCAGTAAACTGTCAAGTAGATTATTTCCATCTCCTTACTGTCTGCAGTCTTTCTGTACATACTACAGACATAGTACATGGTGAGCGGGGGAAGGCATGATTACTCTCTCCACATGTGCTTCAGTCCCAATACACAATTGGCCCTGTGCCCCTGGGAATTCACTTCCCGGCGGGGAACTTAAAAGGGACAGTCCCCATAGCAGATCTGGATCCACCCCAAGGAACTGTGTGTTGTGTTTCCTAACTTGTGCTTTCTCACCTTCAGAGTAACTCTCCGAAGAGCATCTTCTGGGAAAAGCAGGAAAGAGAAAGGGGGCAATCGGCTATCTATGGGCAACAGGTAAGCAATTTGAATGTCCTCAGAATTCTCCCAGTGGTAATTTACCTTTATGCCTTTATAACAGAGTGCTGTTTGTAAAACATTGTGTTTGAGGACAGACTCGATGAAGACGTAGGAAATGAGAAGATAGTGCCTTCCGTTGTCTTTCCCATTTTACTTTCCCATGATTATTATAACATTGTATCCCTTGTCTGTAGTTTGAATTGTTAATACAATTTGTATATTTGTGTAGGTCTCCCGTTTGTGGGAGGCTTGTTTTTTATGTAAGTCTCCTTGAGGATTTGATACATGTACCTTTGATGGATTCACAATGTTAAAGACACAAGAACATTTTTTATCATCCTTTGTTTGGCAGCTTATTTCTCTGTGCCCATTACACAATTGGCTGGGGCCCCTTTGTTCATATCAGTTATTGCTGAGTAACCCCTTTTTCTGTTTGAGAAGTGTGTTAGTGTATGAAACCAGGATTCAGTTTGCAGATAAACACTCATATGCTAGTGTGACTCAACAAATCCAGGTTTCGTTGGGTTTGCTGAGTAGTTGGGGAGAGCAATGCCATGGAATGAGCCAAGATTAAACTAGAATTAAGCCAGGATTTCTGCATTCTTTTCATAGGTAACAAAAGCCCTGTTCAGTTGTTGCAATTTTGGGGATCCAACCACATGTAAGGGGCAATCATGTTGTCCATGATCCTCTTGACATGTGTGGTTGCTGTTTTATGTGAACAAGACAACATGCATATTTTTCCAGTTTGAGTACATGCAATCAAAAATCCAGATTTTTTGATGGGCACATATTCACATGTACTGAAGTTGGAAAATACACGGGTTTGCCGGGCTAGTGTCTAATTGTGTGGGGCGCTCTAGCGGGACCCGGCCCATTAAGAGTGAGAACCCAGCCATACCCCAGCAGAGTGACCCAAAGATGACATACAACCAGCTTGGAGGAATGGCACAACTTTATTGTTTGCAGCAGCAAGGCATTGGCATGGCATGGGAGCGTTATCCTACCATCGGCCTGCCACCATTGCAGGCCGATGAAAATACCCAGCCATGCTGGGCCACTTTTGAGATGGCAGTTCCTGGGACACACGAGGGCGGCAGCCAGCTGTGTGGTCCCCCGCCACTTGGAAGGAGGCCATTTGACAGCACATGGCAAGGCATGCCCCCTGACAGCCCCCGCCGGGTTGTTCATGGCAGCCTTCCATCTTGGCCTGTCCCCTTCCGGCCTCCCCCAAAATCCCTTATTGGGATCCTCCCTGTTGGGGAAAAAGGCACGCAGGCCAGTTTCCCCCCCAAACTGGATCCGGCCCCCATGCCAAACCGCACAAAGTTGTGACGAAAGAGCAAGAACAAATTAAACAAACCTCAAATAGTATGATACAGCGATGGGTGGGAGGGACAATTGGAAGCCGACTGAGGGCTGCCCTGAGCGCGGCCTCTTTAAATGCCGGGAAGCCGGACCTGAGTGAAAACTCAGGTCCGGCTGCTCAGAAGCCAGCTCTTCCCCCCCCCCGTTGGGAGCCCGAGCCTGATTGGCTCGTTCAAACTGGCTCCCTCCAATGACGGGCGGGCAGGCACGCAGCTGCAAAAGCAGCGCATGGTACGACGCCACTTTCCCCCATCCAGCTGCCTGAGGAGTGGAGGAGCCCGCGCCGGCCAGAAGCCCCGGGCTCCCCCTGTTCAGCGGCCGCCCGCCCTCGGAGCGGGGGGGGGGGGCGGTTCGCTTGCACCCGCCACAGCCCAGCCCAGCAACCTTGGGCTCTGCGGGTAAGTCGGAGCCCCGTTTTCACACAAATCGGTGACTGTGTATATTGAGAGCATTGTACATAGTACAGTCTTCCCTTACATACAACCAGATCACCAAAATGGTAATGACTGAACAGGGCTAGAGCCAGGATTTCAGGTCCTTCAATCCACCTCTCTCTCTCTCTGCCACTGATTTCCCCTTTATGTCTTGCCCAAGACATTTATGAACAGCTCCTTCTCAAATGAAAACTAGATGACCACATGGGTGGGGGACATTAGTGGAGGGGTCTTTCAGCTAAATGAGCAGCCTACTAGCAGAAGTTCTTAATACACTCTCCTGGCTAACAAGAAATAGCTGTGTTGGTCCACCGAAAAATCCCAGAACTCATGACATACTTTTTTCAAAATTTATTAAGATCAACGCAAATATCACAAAACAGCAAGCAAGCTATTGAGTTCTCCAGAATCAGGCTGGATGTCCAGTGCAAAGAAAAATAATAATAATAATAAGGGGAGAGGGGGAAAGGAGAAAAGGAAGTTTTAAGGTCTGATGAATCACCCCCCGCCCCAGCCTACAGTTTGCAGTGTTTTAAGAATGGAACGCAGGGGATACAGTTACCAACTTAATAGGATTGTGCTGGCTGAAAACAGGCTGGTTGTGAAATGAAGAAGCAAAAAGTAAAATGATGGTTGCCATTTATTCACTTCTGTATTTCTATCCTGCTTGACTTACTAATGGGGACACCAAATGCTCCTGGTAATCTCGGGAGCATAGAGTAGTGGGGCCTGGGAAAGGGGAGCGTCATGCAATATGGTGGAGGCCATAGAGGTTGGGAAATTGCTAGAGTGTTGCAGAGGCAATGACTGGAAGGGACATCGACACCTCTATGACATCACCCTCCCTCTGTTTTCTTCTTCTGCGAGAACAGGCAGACGTTTAGCCGATTTGCCTTCGGATTCTCTGGTATGACATTGGTTGTGTCTCTGCATTGGTTTGCAGATCAGCTGGGATTCTCCGTTTTCACACTGGTTCTGTTGGACTTGTTGTTTCAGTTTGCATTGGGAGGCTTTTGACCAGTAGTTGCTTGCTCATGTGTTTTTGTCTATTGGCTTCTTTACCCTGGAGGAAAGCATGGGTTTTTTTCCCCCTCATAAGAAACAATGGAGACAAGCAGGATCATTAGGGGAACCTGGTTTGTGGCCTGTAG
Organism: Euleptes europaea; assembly: GCF_029931775.1. Classification (NCBI taxonomy): domain Eukaryota; kingdom Metazoa; phylum Chordata; class Lepidosauria; order Squamata; family Sphaerodactylidae; genus Euleptes; species Euleptes europaea. The sequence continues at coordinate 23,615,794 of NC_079329.1, forward strand.
AATTAGACCCCTTGATCCAATCTACTCGAAACTTGGAGGGTTCTTTAGTGGACAGGCAGGACTAGGTTTCCTGCAATTTTGGTCTCATTTGATTGAAAAACAGCCGCCCAGAAAAAGTCTCCATGGGGAATAATGGACCTGAAAAATTTCTGAATCCTCCCCCTCCCAAAAAAATTAAAACTTGGAATACCAAAATAGTATTGGGGGACCCAAAGGTCAGTATTTATGTCCATCCCAAAACCCAAATCTAAAAAAATACTTTTTTATCAGGTACATATCCCTATCAGAGCCAGCATGGTGTAGTGGTTAAGAGCAGTGGTTTGGAGCGGTAGAGTCTGATCTGGAGAACCAGGTTTGATTCCCCACTCCTCCACATGAGCGGCGGAGGCTAATCTGGTGAACTGGATTTGTTTCCTCACTCCTTCACATGAAGCCAGCTGGGTGACCTTGGGCAAGTCACTCTCTCTCAGCCCCACCTACCTCACGGGGTGTCTGTTGTGGGGAGGGGAAGGGAAGGCGATTGTAAGCCGGTTTGAGTCTCCCTTAAGTGGTAGAGAAAATCGGCATATAAAAACCAACTCTTCTGCTTCTACCAGAGATCTAACCTGATAACCAGTTTCATCCAGCACCATTTTATATAGCCAGATCTGCCTGGCGTTCCATGCAGAGGGTTGACACAAGGCCTTAAAGTTTTGATAAGAACTCTCTCTTTTTTCTCCCCTCTCTTTTGTCTTGTTTTGTTTGAACTTCCAGCATGGTGAAGTGTTGTGGAGAACATAAAACCTTGCATCCTGTTATCTGAGCTGATCTTAAATGACATTTCTTGTTTTTGAACCTCAATAATGTTGGTTGCCTGGGTTTGCCCTAAAATATACAGCTCTAGAAGTGTAGGCAGCTGAAATTGATTTCCCAGTTGTATTGTAATATATACCTTGTGGCTGTTTTGCATATGACATGTTATTTCTGAGCTCAAAAGGAAAGAATCAAATCTTGTGTGGTTGTTATATAAATATTGCAAACCATCCTGTTTTAATAAATTCCCCCCCTTTTTTTTTACCCTATGGAAACATAGATCAGGGAAGACAGGATTTCCCAACCCACCCCAGGATGTCAAGCTTTAATCTATTTAAATGGTAGATTAATGAATCAAAGCTTTTATTTCAGATTAAAATCTCCCCCACCTCAAGCTAAGTGATGAGATGGAAGCAGGCAAGCCTCTCCCTCAAGGCCCTGCACACAGACAGAGTGGCTGCTTTTTCCCACTTCCCGATATGATGAAAGGAAAGCTTAAAAGAGGACCCCACCCACCACATCACATTTGAATCTACAGACCACAGACAGATTTTTAAAAATGCAATCCTATGCAGAGTAACACCAGTCTAAGTCCATGTAAAACAATGAGCTTCGCCTGGAGAAACTCTGCATAGGATTGCACCAAAAATACAGCCCTGTTCAGATGGTCATAGGATTGCCAACTGGTTTGTAGGGGGAGAAGTCCTGCCCCTTTAATAGAGGGTTAGTGCATGCAAATGGGCAGCTGAAGCTTTTCAGGGTTTGGAGGTAAATAAAATTAACTGATATTTGCTTACACCTCCCATTTATCCAATCTGGGTGGGAAATTACCATCCCCCCAGCCCAAATTTCCCATTCTCAAGGAACTGAGGAAAGGGAGAAAAATGATATCTTCATTCCCTCCAGGAATTTCCCCTAGACTCTGTGGTAAAGACCATAGAGATTAAGTGAGGCCGCCAAGAGCGTCACCCAGCGGTGACATCACACTAACCCCAAACTCTGCTCTCTCCAGGCATTGCTCCTAAATTTCCTGGCACTTTCCTAGACAATATTGGGAAGCCTGTATTTGCTGTAGATCAAACTGATATTAAAGAGACAGCTACCCATTTAAAAGTGGGAACCCTAGATGTGATGTCCATATGAACTAGGAGCTTGCTAGCTGCATGTACGTCGTGTCCCATAATCAGTTCACTAATCTCATTGTCGCTGTTTTCTTTCCCTCTTTTTCAGAGAACTGGTGGAGGGCTCCAGCCGTCCCTCAGTGTCCCCTTTCATGCCTTTCTCGTGGTTCACAGATAGTGGGAAAGGCTCTGCTTCCTCGGGCAGTACGGCCTCGCCCTCTTCTTCTCCCAAGAACGAGGCCTTCAGCCACAAGAAATCTGCCTCACAGGTGGTTGGGGCAAGGACTAAGAAAAGGGATTTCTCTCATTGAAAGTCCCCCCCTCCCAGCTGCTGCAGTCTAAAAGACAGGCACAGTATAGTACGGGAGGAGGCATCTTTATTGGGGAAATGTAGGATTGCCAGCTCCGGGTTGGGAAATACCTGGAGATTTGGGGGGTGGAGCCTGAGGAGGGCGGGATTAGGAGAGGGGATTCAATGTCATAGAGTCCAATTGCCAAAGTGGCCATTTTCTCCAGGGGAAGTGATCTCTGTCACCTGGAGATCAGTTGCAATAGCAGGAGATCTCCAGCCACCACCTGGAGGTTAAGACAAAGACAAGTTAGCTTGCTGTACAAGGGGATTGTAAGAAAGTAATATTCAAGGTTTGTCAAACGTGCATACGCATGTAGCGCAAAACATAACGAAATGGTCTACATAAACTGAACAACAATTCCACAAGGGGGAAGGACACACATAGCCCAATGGCCCAATAGAGCCAATGGCCCAAAATTCAACAAGAATATTGTATATGCTCCATAATGATGGCAAGTAGTGAAGACTTGTAAGGCATCTGCAGTAAGACAAGTGTGGTTCCAGTCGTCTGTATGTAGATAATCGGTACTACAATGATCCGGTATTATCACCTGTTTCGATTATAGGAAATATTCCTCAGGAACACTGATGGATATGATATTAAATATTAATAATTGTTCAATATCCTATAGGTTATACCTGAATATTGGATTGGTTTCTGGCTTTTGGCGTTTTGCTGTTACTTTCTTACAACCACCTGGAGGTTGGCAGCCCTAAGGAAATGGGGTAGGGGGAAGGAGTTCAACAACTCTTCCCACTGTGCTAAAACATTATTCTATACTCACCTCAAGTCCTTTATTGTAGAAAGGTGGCTTGAAATATCCAGAATAGATTCCTCAAGCTCTAAAATCTGATCTCCTGACTGTACCTTGATTCTGACCATTTCTACTTCCCTTGTGGTTTCCTAAACCACATGAGTCGTTAACTGAAAGCAAATTACCCCTAAGGTTACTTTCAGCCCAATCCTTGGGGTTGCCAACTCCGAGCCAGGAAGCACCTGGAGATTTTGGGGGTGGAGCCTGTGGGGTTTGGGGAGGGACTTCAACGGGGCATAATACCGTAGAGTCCACTTAGATTACACTTATAAAAGAGCATGACATGTTATTACAGGGAGGGGCTGTGGCTCAGTGGTAGAGTATCTTCTTGGCATGCAGAAGGTCCCAGGTTCAAACCCCGGCATCTCCAGTTAAAGGAACCAGGCAAGTAGGTGGTGTAGGAGACCTCTGCCTGAGACCCTGGAAAGCCGCTGCCGGTCTGCCTAGATTATTGGGGTCTGCTGAATTTGATGGACCAAGGATTATTGGGGTCTGCGTAGATTCTTGGGGTCTGCTGAATTTGATGGACCAAGGATCTGATCAGGTATAAGGCAGCTTCATGTGTTCATGTGTACTAATTAAGGAATAGTTCCTTATAATAAGTGGACGGCAAAGCCAGCCAGGGTCAGAAACCCTGAAGGCAAATGATTCCCAGCCAGAGATGAGCCCCAGTACCTATTCAATAAATATATTTTAAAAAACCTTCCCAATGATTGCAACTTCTCAATGACTGCTTCCTCGACAGGAATCCACCCTAAGCGACGACTCCACTCCCCCTAGCAGCAGTCCCAAGACCGTGAGCACGGCGCCCCCCGAGACCAAATGTTCCTACCCCTACCACACGCTATCACAGTCATCGGACGAGGTGAGTCACTTAGCAAACAGAGACCTGGCTCAGCTGGGTAATCTGGCAGCGATCCTTGCCTGGATATGAAGGAATCGGCCCTTTACTCTTCCTGAGGAGGAGAAAGTTGTGTTGGGTGTTACAGTGAGTTATATACTGCCACCAAGGACTTTTAAAAAAAATCAGCCCAGCAACCTCCTGTCCTTATTTAAATTTTATTTATTTAAAATATTTGGATGCCACCTTTTCACAAAACAGGCCCCCAAGGAGGCACACATGAAAACATTTGTACATTAAAACAGCATTTTAAATACCATGCAACGTAATTCGATTAAAACAAATAAGCACACATAACACCAAAACCAGGGAGAAGGCCAGTAAGAGTTATCGGGGTACTACTAGGAGAGCGCCCTGACCTGGATGGCCCAGGCTAGCCTGATCTCATCAGATCTTAGAAGCTAAGCAGGGTCAGCCCTGATTAGTATTTGGATGGGAGACCACCAAGGAAGACCAGGGTTGCTGTGCAGAGGAAGGCACTGGCAAACCACCTCTGTTAGTCTCTTGCCATGACACTCACCCCCCAAAAAAAAGGGGTCGCCATAAGTCGGCTGTGACTCAAAGGCACTTTACACACACACTAGGAGAGCATTTACTTTAGCTTGATGTTCGGCTATGCCCGCTGCAGCATTAGAAGGGACATTCAAAAAGACTACCTTCTCACAAAGGCTCTGTCCCTGCAACAGCGGTGAACCAGAAACATTGATCATGCCCTTCTTAGGTGCTGTTAGTCTAAGGGAGGAAAGGGAGAAATTCTTGGCCCTCTTTTAAGAGACAGCACTGGTTATCCTGAATTTGTTAGAGTTAACATCCTTCTTAAGGATGATTTTTTCTCAGGTTACAAAGTTAGTGGCCAGGTTTTGTAGAACAGTATTTAATTATAGGAAATCTAAATAGAAACTGAAATCTGTAGAGCGGATTGATTGTTTAATTTTACATCACTGACCAGTTTTTAAAGAGAGTAATATTTTGTATAGTGTTTTAACCAAAAAGGATTGGGTTATACTATCGGTTTGGGTAAGGCAATGTACTTGCAAACATTTTATGTTTGGTCTAAGGACCGTAAAATTGAATAAAATTGAAATTGAGTTATTGGGGTATGCCACACAAGACAGAAAAAGTCTTTGCCTGCTGGCTTTTCTGACCCTTTTATTTTCTTAAAATCCAACTTGATTAAGGGTATTCACAAAAAGGAAACCAGTCGCTGATTTAAGAGTAGCAATTCTCTTGCAAAGGGATTTCAAAGGGAGATTAGAAAGAGAGACTGCTGAATTACAACTAATAATGAAGCTCAAGACAATTTACTCTCCTGGGTAGAATAGGGACCTGGGATCCCTGTCTCGTCACCAATGCTGATTTCTCCATGCTTACTACCCCTCTGCATATCTCACCTAATCCAATCATGCCTGCTAATGTCATTTACTTGCTTTTGACATTTACACGCTATTGCCACTGGGTGTCCTAATTCACTCTTCTCTACTTGAGGATAGATGGATCTACATTCTAGCTGGATCTGAAGAAGTGAGCTGTGACTCACTAAAGCTCATACCCTGCCCGAAATATTGTTAGCCTTTAAGGTGCTACTGGGCTCTTGCTCTTTCCTTGCTTCCGTATGGCTTTCAGCTAGTGCGAAGAACGGAATTACTCCACTGTGAGTTTTGGATCTTCCTCCCCCCACCCCCAATAGACCTACAGGTCTCTCTTCAATGTGCAAGGCACTCTTTGGGGGTGCCAAAACTCACTTGGCCAGTTACTTGCTTAGCCTAGTAATGATTCTCAAGGCCTCATTGAAGCCTGAGCTGTCGCCAGCAACATGAAAACGTCCCTCACACTGTGCATCCGGAAGTGACATCAGTGCACTGCCAGGGGACACTCTGGCATTTGGGCAAAACGCTGTGGTTTAATCATAGAGTTTTGCCCAAATGCCAGAGTGTCCCCAGCATCCCCTGGTATCACTTTAGAGCACATGGCGAGTGACATCGGAGTGTTGGGATGCTGATGATGATGTCCCCCCCCATTCACCATCCTTTCACCCCACTCAGGTCAGCTGAGTGGTGCCAGGGAAGCACCCACTGATGGTGGGGGATCCCGATCCCAGCAACTGCTCTGGTGCCTCATCTGTTATCTCCATACACATTTTGGTTTTTTAATAATTTTATTAAAAAAGGGTACAGAACGGGGGGGGGAAGGGAAGGGGGGAAATAAAATAAAAGATACATCATCCTCCGAGCTTCTCAGACACATTTCAGTAAAGCCACCAAGTTTTCTTCTCCCTCCAGCCACACTCCACGGTGTCACCTAGATTCTTCCAAACCAAAGACCCCAGGATCTGTGCCTTGCCTGACAACTGAGGCTGTTACCTCACTAGGTATTCCCAACGATGTATTAAGAGTTTGAAAATGTTATAAAAAATACTCTTCGCACTTTCTATGTATTCCCAGCGATGTATTAAGAGTTTGAAACTGTTATAAAAAATGCTGTTCACACTTTGTTTGGGCCCTTTAGCTGTGAAGACGTCTTCCAACCATTTTTTAGCCGTGGCATCCAAAAACCCTTTTGAAGCGATGTTTTTTATAAAATTTCCAAACTCTTGATACATTGCTGGGAATACCTAGTGCTGTAACAGCCTGAGTTCCCACCCCCATTTTAATCCTGAGCGTTTTGTGGCGCCGACACGTCAGTCGCAGCATTACCGTAGGAACCCGATTGCTTTTCGAATTGGCCCAGCGGTCGGAGGCCCGTTTGACTCTTGTCTCCCTGTCCGTAATCCACTCTTTAGTTCTTGGACGAACCTCTGAGCGCAGCTTCGACGTGGAGCAGTCAGCAGGTGGGCCAGTGGCTGGAGAGCTTGAGCCTGGAGCAGTACATGGCGGAGTTCGCCGCACAAGATGTGGACGGTCAGCAGTTGCTACACCTTGATGGAGCCAAGCTGAAGGTAACCGAGGACAGGGGTGGCGTTTCCACTAGGGATGCCAACCTCCAGGTACTGGAATTCATAGCACGAGAAAAATACAACCTAACAATAAGGCAACAGAATCACTAGTATAGTGCTTTTAGGAAAATGTATTGAGGAATAACCTCACAGGAACAACTGCAGTTGTAAAGCAATACAGACAAGAAGTCCATTGTAAGCAAAATACAAAACCGCAAAAAGTGTTATCAAAGTCAAGACGCAACATAGAGCGTTCACAAGGTAAAAGTCCGTATACGAAGATTAATACAATGAAGCAACAGAGAATAGACATGCGCAATGGGCTTCCGGTAAAAATCCCATTTCATGGAGAATTTTTTCAAGCATTCAGTCCTTCCATATGCCTGAGAATTCATTAATGGATTAGAGGAGTGTACCTTCATTGTATATACTGACAGCTGGAAAAGACATCCATGAAACGGGATTTTTACCGGAAGCCCATTGTGCACGTCTATTCTCCATTGCTTCATTGTATTAATCTTTGTATACGGACTTTTACCTTGTGAACACTCTATGTTGCGTCTTGACTTTGATAACGCTTTTTGCAGTATTGTATTTTGCTTACAACGGACTTCTTGTCTGTATTGCTTTACAACTGCGGTTGTTCCTGTGAGGTTATTCCTCAATACATTTTCCTAAAAGCACTATACTAGTGATTCTATTGTCTTATTGTTAGGTTATTCACAGTGGGTAGCCGTGTTAGTCTGTCTGCAGTAGTAGAAAAGAGCAAGAGTCCAGTAGCACCTTAAAGACTAACAAAAATATTTTCTGGCAGGGTATGAGCTTTCGTGAGCCACAGCTCACTTCTTCAGATACAGCTAGAACTGTATCTGAAGAAGTGAGCTGTGGCTCACGAAAGCTCATACCCTGCCAGAAAATATTTTTGTTAGTCTTTAAGGTGCTACTGGACTCTTGCTCTTTTCTATTATTGTTAGGTTGTATTTTTCTCGTGCTATTTTTTTTTAATTCCATACTCCTGCTTAGCACTTGTGGCCCCTTCTTTGACAACCTCCAGGTACTGGCTGAAACCTGACGCCACAGCCAACCGCAAAGATCTTATCCAAATAATATGACCTTAGCAAGAAGTTTTAAAAGGTTACCATTTATCAATCTGAACGAACAACAGGTGATTCAAATATATAGTGACTGACTTATAACAATGAAGCATGCAGTCGTCCACAGAAATATCACAATGTCTACAACTTGAGGTAAGTGTAACAAAAAATGTAATGATTGGTAGTCTACAAATCATTACATTTTTTGTTATATATTTGAATTACCTGTTGTTCATTCAAATTGATAAATGGTAACCTTTTAAAACTTCTTGTTAATGTCATATCATTTGGATAAGATCTTTGCAGTTGGCTGCTGTGTCAGGTTTCAGCAATCAGTTGTACACAGTGGTGCTTATTTCCTACAACCTCCAGGTACTGGCTGGAGATCTCCTGCTATTACAACTCAGCTCCAGCCGATAAAGATCAGTTCCCCCGGATAAAATGGCCGCTTTGGCCATTGGACTCTATGGCATTGAATTCCCTCCCCAAACCCTGCCCTCCTCAGGCTCCGCCCCAAAAACCTCCCGCCGGTGGCAAAGAGGGACCTGGCAACCCTAAGGCTTGCATCCCCATGAAGTGTGACAATCCTGATTCTACCGCCACGTTCCTCTCACCTCCCCAGGCTCTTGGAGTCGGCAATTCTCACGACCGGTCTCTTCTGAAGCGGAAGCTGAAAGAGCTGAACGCGGCAGTGGAGAAAGAGAGGAAAGCTCAGGAAAAAGTGGAGAAGCAGAAGGAGAAACAAAAGAAGAAGGAGCAGGAACAGAAGAAGAGTTAGGCCAGCGGGAAAGGGGATGACTGTTTCCCACTGCACGTGGCTTACACCCCTACTCCCTTCGCCCCCCGGAGCATCTCGGGGCGGGCTGGACCATCTGCAACCAGGAAAGGGGGAACGAGAAGCAGGCAGGGCCCTGCTGAAGGTTACAGGTTTGGGTGGGATACACAGGGAGGCTGAACTTGCTCCGGGACCAGGCACGCTGGAAAGATGGCGGCAGAACCGCTGATGAACCCCCGAGGAAGGAGAGGGGCGGCGCCTCTGCAATCGGCACCCCTTGCAGTGCCTGGGCGGTCCAACCACACTTTCAGCGGGCCAGCAAACCACCCTGCCTGCTGTGCCGGGGGGGGCAGGGTGGTAAGGGGGCGGCACCGGCCCCGCGACTACCTTCAGACAACACCTCCTGACTTTCCTGTTGATGCAGCCCCCCCGCACATGATGCTGTTCGTTCCGGAGGGCTAGGTTGTGTTCACGCTCTGTGCCAATTCGGTGTCCCCACGCACCGTCCTGTTCCTTCGAGCCACTGGGGTACCACGGCTGTCTCACAGACACAAACCGCAGACACGCACATGCACACAGACACGCATAACGCATCCCTTCCCCCCCCCCATCTCCCGAAATGCAGCAGGCTGAGAAGAGTGCATGGTGGTACCCGGTACCTCTCCATCTCCTCTCCGAACGGATTCTGCTTCAGGTCTGATCGGGTCTGTCCCCCTCGACATCTCCCTGTCTGGAAGTCTTCACTGGGGGAGGGTGAATTGGGGGTGTGTGTGAAAGCCCCAGAAGTCTGGTGATACAAGAGGAGACGCCACCATGGAAGAAAAGCTTTAAATGGTTTCCAAAGTGCATGTTTCGCATTGTGGCGGGTATGGTGGGCTCTGACAGAATTTAAGGAGGAGGGTTCGCAATGTACTTTCTATTTGCCTCATTCTGATGGATTAAAAGAATGCCAAAAAAAAAAAAACACCCTTTTTTTTGGTCAGGACTGTCTGTTATAAGACCGGGGGCTGAGGCAGCACAGTGTTAAAAAGGTAAAGGTCCCCTGTGCAAGCAGCGGGGTCATTCCTGACCCATGGGGTGACGTCACATCCCAACGTTTCCTAGGCAGACTTTGTTTATGGGGTGGTTTGCCAGTGCCTTCCCCAGTCATCTTCCCTTTATACCCAGCAAGCTGGATACTCATTTTACCGACCTCGGAAGGATGGACGGCTGAGTCAACCTTGAGCCGGCTACCTGAAACCGACTTCCGTCGGGATCGAACTCAGGTTGTGAGCAGAGCTTGGATTGCAGTACTGCAGCTTACCAGCACAGTGTTAGGCTACGGCATTTTGAGGGAAATAAAAAAGAGACATACCATGAAACATTTTACCTCACAAATTGGGAAAGGCATTAAATACAGAAACAAGATCTTTATTATACAAAATCTCTCTCTATATATATATACATGAAATCTCTCTATCCAATGTACAATCTAAGGTAATGTCGAACATCCACATCTTTATCATGCTTAACCAGGTTTGGAGAACCGGGTTTGACTCCCCAATCCTCCACATGAGCGGCGGAGGCTAATCTGGTGAACTGGATTGGTCTCCCCACTCCTCCACATGAAGCCAGGTGGGTAACCTTGGGCCAGTCACAGCTCTCTCAGAGCTCTCTCAGCCTCACCTACCTCAGGGTGTCTGTTGTGGGGAGGGGAAGGGACAGAGATTGTAAGTTGGTTTGAGTTTCCCTTAAGTGGTAGAGAAAGTCGGCAGATATAAACCAACTCTCCTTCTCTTTCTTCTTTCTTCTTCTAATATCTGATGGCGCAGAGTGGTAAGCTGCAGTACCGCAGTCCAAGCTCTGCTCACGACCTGAGTTCGATCCCGACTGAAGTTGGTTTCAGGAAGCTGGCTCAAGGTTGACTCAGCCTTCCGTCCTTCCGAGGTGGGTCAAATTGAGTACCCAGCTTGCTGGGGGTAAAAGGAAGATGACTGGGGAAGGCAAACCACCCCGTAAACAAAGTCTGCCTAGTAAACGTCGGGATGTGATGTCACCCCATGGGTCAGGAATGACCCGGTGCTTGCACAGGGGACTACCTTTACCTTTTTAATATCTAATGTAGGCCTGCCCTCAAGAAGCTTACTTGTCACCACCTCATGTTCAGGGTGAATGGGGGACAAGGAAGCCTGGGCCACTTGTGGAAATATTGGGTTGGATCCAACCAGCTTTTCTGCTGGTGAAAAAGGAAGGAGCGGGGTCCTGCTACCCCACCAAAAAAGGCTATGCTTGGGATCATGAGGCCTGCATGAGCAAAAACCATGTGGGGTTGGGGGGGAGGCTGCAGTAAAGAAGTGGGGGAGATTGAGCTGGCTGGATCCAACCCGTAATGCTTAGGAGGGGAGCTGTTTTAGCTATCTACAAGCAGCAGCATTGCAGATTGTAGATCTGAAGTCAACAGCAGAGGGCAGAGTTTGCACAGGGATGGAGTCCCACCCGCTGCTGTTCTGTCAACTTTGGAATGCTTGAAAATTGTCCTGAGCAATAGAGAACCCCTCAACGTCACCTTAACGTAAATTACAGTGGAAACTGAGAAGATGCTTAACTCACACCTGTGACGTGTAAGGGAAGATCGGCATCTCTGAAAACCTGTCCACCATTACTGGTATTGTCATGGAAGAATCCCTTCCAAAGAGCCTCAGGATGGCCAACGCAGTTTGAATGTATTAGACAGAGCAAGCAGGGGACTATGAGAAGAAGAGTTGGTTTTTATACCCTGCTTTTCTCTACCTTTAAGGAGCCTCAAAGCAGCTTATGATCTCCTTCCCTTCCCCTCTCCAGAACAGGCACCTTGTGAGGTAGGTGGGGCTGAGAGAGTGCGGAGAGAACTGTGACCGGCCCAAGGTCACCTAGCAGGCTTCATGTGGAGTGGGGAAACGAACCTGGTTCACCAGATTAGAGTCCGCCGCTCGTGTGGAGGAGTTGGGGGATCAAACCCGGTTCTCCAGATTAGAGGCCACCGCTCCTAACCTCTACACCACGCTGGCTCACTTTCAGCAGACCTGAACTCCTTGTGAGCCCTTTCTATTTGACATGAGTGCCATCCACTTGCTTAAAAATTAAAAAAATACTCCTCTTGGCCCCAACAAGGATTCAAAAACTCATTTACAAAGAATGGCTACCATGGCAAGCAAGGACTGCTTCATTAATCACTTTGAGTCATGTCCCGAGCGTTCGTTGAATCAGACCCAAGAATAATTTCAGCAAACATTTTTTGAGTCCCCTGGGATCTTGATTGGTCTTCTCTGCCGCCGTGGGCACTGGAAACGGAGCTGCAGCCCGCAGAATAAAAGCATGCAATCCTGCCTGGTTTATTTTTAGAGCTGGAAATGTCAGATCGCCCTGCAATTTACATGTAATATTTAATATGCAATTAAAAATGGCTGTCGCCTGTCTAAGAGGGATGCCCACGACGCGCTCGTTGCTGAAGGAGCTCAATCACGGCAAACGCTTGAAGGAGAAGGGAGCGGGCTGAAACCAGAAACGTGGGACATCCCAAATGAGAAAGACCCTGTCAACTTCTGGGATTCTGCCCATCTGGACTGGTGCATATTGAACCCACCGTGTCTGCTGTAGAAAATGAATTGGCAGGAGATTCCCATGCCATGGGATAGATGAGCTGTTGTTGTTTTTCCTGGTCCAGCCAATGAATGATTACAGTAGTGCAATGTCATACAGAATCATAGAATCGTAGAGTTGGAAGGGACCACTATGGTCATCTAGTCTAACCCCCTGCACAATGCAGGAAATTCACAACTACCTCCCCCCCACACCCCCAGTGACCCCTACTCCATGCCCAGAAGATGGCCAAGGTACCCTCCCTCTCATGAACTGCCTAAGGTCATAGAATCAGCATTGCTGACAGATGGCCATCTTACCTCTTCTTAAAAACCTCCAGGGAAGGAGCACTTACCACCTCCCGAGGAAGCCTGTTCCACTGAGGAATTGCTCTAACAGTTAGAAAATTCTTCCTAATGTCTAGACGGAATGTCAAACACAACCGCTCCCTTCTCCTCTACAAAAGCAAGGGCGAGCTAGTCCAATATTTTACAGGGAAAGGTCACCGCAAGGAGAAACACAACCACATGAACCTCTTCCACTCATCAGCCAGATAGCATTTCACTTCATTTCCATATATACAACCCAAGGGCTTTAGAGTCACCTTGAAACGCCCATTGGCTTGCCTGAGGGGAAGAAACAGAAGCCAAATGTGTGTGTATGGGGGGGGGGGAGGCTCTGATCGAAGCAAGGGCACCAAGCACAGATGATTCAGACATACTTTTAGCATTGTCGGGCCTAAGAGGGGAGAAAACACAGCCCTTTCTTCAGGGTACCCTGTCTTAGATGTCTGCCTCGCGGAGTACATTTCAGTCTCAGAAAGAGGATAGGAAGAGCCTTCCAAGAGCCTTCCCAGAGCCTTGAAAACACAGCATCAAAACTTGTGCGTGAGTTAAGGAAGTGTGTCAAGAATGGGCACTTCACTACAACCCTGATGCAGGATAAGAAACAGAAGCAAGGGGGGAAATGCCCACGGCATGAGAAAGCTCTTAACCCAAGATCACATCACAGGACCATAGAATAATAGAGTGGGAAGGGGTCTTATAGGCCATCTAGTCCAACCCCCTGCTTAATGCAGGATCAGCCTTGAGCATCCCTGACAAGTGCTTGTCCAGCCTCTGCTTAAAGACTGCAAGTGAGGGGGAGCTCACCACCTCCCTAGGGAGCTGTGCAAGCACCGGGTCATTCCTGACCCATGGGGTGACGTCACATCCCAATGTTTACTAGGCAGACTTTGTTCACGGGATGGTTTGCCAGTGCCATCCCCGGTTGTCTACACTTTACCCCCAGCAAGCTGGGTCCTCATTTTACCGACCTCGGAAGGATGGAAGTATCAAATAAACTGCTTCTAACCCTGTTCTATTCCTTGGCTCCACCATCAACCAAAAGGGAGACTGCAGCCAAGAAATCAGAAGGAGATTGAGACTAGGAAGGGCAGCCATGAAGGAGCTAGAAAAGTTTTTGAAGTGTAAGGATGTGTCACTGGCCACCAAGACTAGATTAATTCATGCCATTGTATTCCCTATTACTATGTATGGGTGTGAAAGCTGGACTGTGAAGAAAGCTGATAGGAAGAAAATAGATTCCTTTGAAATGTGGTGTTGGAGGAGAGTGTTACGGATACCATGGACTGCCAAAAAAACAAATCAGTGGGTTATAGATCAAATCAAGCCTGAACTGACCCTAGAAGCTAAAATGACTAAACTGAGGCTGTCGTATTTTGGTCACGCCATGAGACGACAAGAGTCACTGGAAAAGACAGTCATGCTAGGAAAAGTGGAGGGCAGCCGGAAAAGAGGAAGACCCAACAAGAGATGGATTGACTCAATAAAGGAAGCCACAGCCCTCAATTCGCAAGATCTGAGCAAGGCTGTCAAAGATAGGACATATTGGACGACTTTCATTCATAGGGTCGCCATGAGTAGGAAGCGACTTGACGGCACTTAACACACACACAATTCTGTTCACGCCATGTTGCCTTTCCATGTCTAATATTCTCTGCTTTACCAGAGCCTTAGCCTAAAATATTGTTCCCGCACCTCAGGTAAAATGATGTTATTTGAAATGCTTTGGGGGCAATCAGAAATCAAGCGCCAGAATAAAGAAGTATTCTTGAGCTTCACTGCCTGATTAAGCTGTTTCCAAGCTAAGACTGTCGCCTCCTTCCTTTTACGATGGAGGAGCGATTTATAATGTTGTTTTTGTCTTTTCAATTCCACCTGTGACATCTCATCTGGATTACACCTATATCTCGCATAACTAACATGGAGGGCTCTCTTTAGTTTTGTACATTCATTGTCATACCATGATTTAGAGTATTCCTGTTTGGTTTTATAATTCATGTTTGAACTATTTAAAATCCTAAGTATTCCCCCTATTATTTGGTCATAATAATGTAAAGAGATGTCTATAATCTCTGTAGCTAAAGTTTTCATAATCCTATCCACTCTATCATTCCATTTTATTAAAAAAAATTCCTTTTCCCCTCCTATGATGATATATGCATTGGGATGAGTCTTTATTAGATGCCCTATATATGATTCCAATTCTGTCCAAGCTATTTCAATCTGAGGTTTCGTTTTAACTGGAGGGAGATAATCATTGATAATTAAACAGGAAGTTTTTGATAATGTACCACCGCCATTGCTAAATGTCTATAGGGGAATAACGCAACTATTTTAACAGTTAATGTTGTAGAAATTAAAATTCCCAACCCCCCTTTTGCCCTCTTATGTGTGGAGGCTTGTACTTCAACACCAAAAGTTTTATAACCATTCACTAAGGGGTCTGGCACCAGGTTTCTTGTATCAATAATATATCAAATTTAGACAAAAAATACAATTGGTAATCATCCCTCAGTCTATTCCATGATAATCTGAATAAGAAAAAAAGGACAGGATGCCAAGCATATGATAAACTCACCAAAACTGTATTATTTACACTATATAAACACAGTTATTGCATATAATACACATATGGTAAAGAGTGAAAACTCAGCAAAATATAGGATAGTTCTCAAATGTACAGTCCATATATAGGCCATGAAAGAATCTTCCAAAGAAAAGTGTAACTTGGATGTTCAAAACAACGATGGTTAATTCTAATTCAAGACGACCTCTGTATACAATGGTAAATATCCACACACCACAAGTCCACTGCGCAGACGGTGATCTAGAAACAATTGCTGTTTCATGGAGCCTTCCTCAGTATGCTGAGTAAACTTTGCAATACAAATACAGAATCACTATCTAGCACAAAAAAAGGCACCAATGTGCCTTTTTAAAAAAAATCAAAATGTGTGCAGAGAAAGGATTATTTCCCAAAATAAACATCTTTTCAAACCAAATCCAGGATAATAACATTCCACGATCATAAAGATCATAAAGATAGGCCTTGAGAATAATTTTCATAACTCCTTATTGTTGGCTTTGATAGTCAATCAGCAGTTATCAACTCGGAGTGTCCCAATGATTCCTGAAAAATGCACCCGTTGCTAGAAGTGGGTCTGTTCTTGATGATGAGTCCATCAAATGTTTCCATTCCATCATTTGTTAAGTGGCTAGTAAGGCATCCTTCATTATTTATATGATGTTCCTTAGAAACGGAACAGGAACAAAAGCACCATCATCAGCAGAACCACGAGAATTTTTTCCCCTCTGTGATTTGAAAATAATGATTCCTTGTTAATCTTTAATAACGTATTTCTTAGGTCCTCCAGTTATAGATATTTGTTCCACATCTGTAAGTGTTGGGAAGAATATAAAAGATCCACCTCTAATGAATTTTCAAGCTGGAGACATTCATCATTGGGATGTGACACTATAGCGGGATCAGGCCAAAAGGTTAAGGCTTCCCCCATCGCTCCCGGCCCTGCACGGCTGGGAGCTTGTGTGTTGTATATTCGTGTGTAGGTGTGTGTGTGTGTGGGGGAGCTGGAAAGGGTTCCCCCCCAATCGCTCCCGGCCAGACGCGGCCGGGACCATGCGTTTGTGTAGGAGTGTGTATGTGTGTGGGAGCTGGGAAGGCTTCTCTCCCCCCCCCCCATCGCTCCCGTCCAGGCACGGCCAGGACCATGCATTTCTGTATGAGTGTGTATTTGTGGGGGGGGGGGAGCTGGAAGGCTTCCCCCCACATCTCTTCCAGACAGGCGTTGCCGGGACCATGTGTTTGTGTAGGAGTGTATATGTGCGGGGGGTGTGTGCTGGGAAGGCAGGGGGGAGCTGGGAAGGCTCCCCCCCATCGCTCCCAGCCATGCGCGGCCGGGAGCATGCGTTTGTGTATGAGTGTGTATGTGCAGGGGGGGGAGCTGGGAAGGCTCCCCCCTCATCGCTCCCGGCCAGGTGTGGCCAGGAGCATGCGTTTGTGTATGTGCAGGGAGCCGGGAGCGTTCATTTGTTTATGAGTGTGTATGTATCTGTGGGGGAGCTGGGAAGGCTTCCCCCCAAAAAAACCACATTTAGGAGCTTGTGCAGCTTTCTATAGGAGCAGCTGTTGAAGTTCCTCTCCAGAAAAGGTCTGGAAACAGGAAGCACAAGTCACATGACAGATGCTCCCTATTTCATGTCCAATCCAGATTAAAGCTCCTTCCACCCAGGCTCAATCCTCTTTAGCTGCTTTTCTTGCCAGGTCAGGTCTCCAGGATATCTGTAATGCAGCGACCTGGCCCACTCTGTTCATTTTCTCCTGGCTTTATTCCATCACTGTGGATTCCAGGAGGGAAGCCGCTGCTGGGAGAGTATTATTCAGCACTGTTCATTGCCAACCCCACACCAGCCTCCATGTTAAGTGAGCTTGTTACTCGCCAATTATGATATCTAAAATGAACAGTCAAGATAAAGGAATCTGTTGGAAATGTGGAAAAGAAAGAGGAACTTATATGCATGTCTGGTGGACTTGTAAAAATTTTTTAAAAAAATTGGAAAAAAATAGTAAAAGAAACAAATAATCTGATTAATAGTAAAGTGAAAAGAAAACCATTATTTTGTTTACTGGGAATACCCACAAACGATATTCATGATCGGGATAGGATTATCTGCCAATATAGTTTTGCTGCTGCAAGGATTATGATAGCTAGAGTATGGAAACAAACAAGTAAACCCTCAATTATAGAATGGAGAGAGAAAGTGTGGTTATATATGAGGATGGCCAGATTAACGGAAATTCTGCATGGAAATGATTTGGAAGAATTTAAGTTAACATGGTTTAAGGCCACCTCATATTGGGATAAGTTGGCAAAAATGGATTTTACTTTGTTATTTAGTGAGCTATAGAAAATTATTTTTTAAGCAATATTAGAATTTAGATAATTAATAAATAAAGCTACCGGACACTTCTATGGAAGTCATGGTGATGGGTCACTTTTGGTGGGTGGGGGGAAAGGGTATTTTCTTTTGATGAATGTATTAAAAAATGAAATGTATTCAATATGTTATGTGAATACCCTTTTATATCTATATTTTTTTTTCTTTTTTCTTTTTTTCCCTTTTTTGTATTGTAAAATTCAATTTAAAAAAAAGTGAGCTTGTTACTCTCCCATGCGGGACTATACTGGAGACGTGGTGATGAAAACAAATCATGCATTCCTGAGCCTGGGGGCCGATTCTCCTTAGGAGGCGGCATGACCTCGCCACCAGCGAAAGTGCGTCTTCTGCCGTGATTAAACACACTTATGCTGGTGGTAAGGGCAGTTCCGTTGGCGCCTGTGCACCGTGGAGCTGCATGCCGCTCCTCCACCGGCGCAGTCTCCCCGTGGCACAGATCACAGCAGAGACTTACGGCACCGGTGTGTGTGTGGGGGGTGTTCCCGGGGTGGGCCAGGGGGAGGAGCCGCCGTTAGGAGCCGCGGCTTCCTGTCCCCTTTCACCCCATAATGCTGGCACCGAGAACAGCATTGCTGTGCCTGCTCAAAAGCAGGCTCAGCCTTGTTGTTCTCTATGGGGCGAAAAGGCCCCATTTAACAAAAAGAAAGCTGCAAAAAGGCTTTTTTTGGTTTCTTGGCGTAGGTGGAACTGCTTAGGAGGCGGCTCAACTGTGCCTTCTCCCTGCCATTCCCCTACGCCGATTCTCAGGAACGCACTGTAAGTTACACTTACCTGTAGCTGTTCATAGAGGGTCTTCTGTGCTTTTCGGTCACATCTCCGCGTGCCTGCACAGAAGTCCCTCGATGAACAACAGTTACAGGTAAGTGCAACTTTGTTTTCTTCATGGTTCTTCCTGTATATAAAGAGGGTGGCCTCCAGATGGTTTGATTCTTTGGAAGGGAAGCTGTGGCTCACCTATGACACTCTCCTGGAACTAGCAGGTACGGTGACCCTTGTGTACACCGGATTATAACCTGGGAACACCTGCAGATAACATATGGGGGCATCCATTCGATAAAAGTGCAGGCGGTAGATTAGTTGAACCCATTGCCCGAAGATGTAGTCCACCTTTTTAGGATGGGCAAGAAGTTGGAGGTAGAAGATACGGCCGCTGACAAGCTTGACTTTAAACTGGTAGCGGCTCTCATCATGGACATAGATCTTGACAAACTTCAAGGGCAGGAGCCTGGTGGGTAGGAGAGAATATCAATCAATCCATCGTTTATTTACGGCCCTTGGCCAGATTTTTTTTTAAAAAAAACATGGACTAAAATAATCTTGCAAAGAAAGATACGTCTGCCATTTGGGCTAAGAGACTACTCTATGGCGACATATTTCCATTGCTGCCATACAAAATTTTGCAAACTGCAAGGGGATTGAAGGATTATCCCCTTGTAAGATCTTTTCAGTCTTTTCTCTCACCCTATCGGGTCCCTAGGAGAGAATATGTGCGTGTAAATCAAGAGACCATAAAAAGCAAACGCCTCTCCCTCTTACCCAGTCTCGGTTTGTGACTGGGCTTTACAGCACTTCCTGCTGCCCTGTGAGGTTAATCCAGGGCTGGTGATGACCGAAAAGGGCCTACAAGGCCTGTGCTCAGCATGTCTAAGAGATCATCTCCCCCCATACGTAGGGTTACCAGCTCTGGGTTGGGAAATACCTGGAGCTTTTGGGGGAGGAGCCTGAGAAGGGCGGGGTTCAGAGAGGGGAGGGACTTCAATGCCATAGAGTCCAATTGCCAAAACGGCCATTTTCTCCAGGGGAACTGATGCCTGTCTCCTGGAATCAGTTGTGATAGTGGGAGATCCCCAGCCACAACCTGGAGGTTGGCAACCCTATCCATATGTTTACCGTGACTCCTTCCAACTATTGGCCAACCAATATCCACAAGAATACAAGGTTCTCTCAGCAGATGCTCCTAATTTGTGACATACCCTCCCCCCTGGAAACACAAAGCCAGAGGTCTCTCTAGAAGACACTTTAGTCAGGACTGTCTGTCACTTAGAGAAAGAGATCTTAGCTATTTAATCGTATGAATTCCAATCCATTAAATAATGTTGTTTATAAATGTGCATAGGGAAAAAATCGTCCTGAAGAAGTTTTTAGACGATGCACATCATGGGGCTGCATCCAGGCATCATTAGCCAACTGGAGCATGGACCTGATTTGTTACTGGACTCAAACCTGCCTGCCTCTTACACATGTGGCTTCTGGTTTGGGGGATCTTCTTTGATCTAACTCTGGTTTGTAGTGTGCTTCCAACACAGGCACTTCAACTAATTCGGGTTTCTTTCTGTCTGGGTAACCAACATTCTACAGCAAGGGCTGTATTCTAAATCTTAAATTCAGAATCCGAGTTACTGGGAAAATTTCTCGTTTGCTGAAGTGCTTGCAGTCAAATAAAGGCCATTTTTGCATGGTAACTGTGCTGGTCTATGACCATAACAATAAAACCTTCCTTCCTGCATGGTAATTAGCAGCGCGTTCCAGGCTGAATTTCCCCACATATTTTTTTTTTAATTTTGCACGCTGAAACGTCATTTCAGAAGTGACTGTGAAGTCGGCGCGTACCTGCTTCACATTACTAAAAAGCCCATTTAATGCGACCTTTGGTGTTTGCCACGAAGAATCCCCCTCAAGGAACAATGCAAAACCACACAGGCACGTTAGCTATGCATATGCGAGTAGCTATGCAAACAGGAACAAAGGAGCAGGTGAGCGGGGGGAGTGGAACTTCTCCTTTTGCGTCGGGACCGCAAAAAGGCATTTTTAAAAAGAGCCTTGTGCGAGCATCAAAATTGACTCTGCAAAAATGGCCAAAGACCGCCCCCATCCCTCCCTTCTAGGAAGGCTGCAGGTCATTCCAGGAGATTTCCAGACCCCACCTAGAAGTGGGCAATCCTACCCTTATGAGAGAAAAGTGTTACTGTGCCTGGCTATGTTGGGGACTTACTGGGTAAGTCGCAGCTGCTCTCTAGGGACAAACTTGGCCGTTGGATTCTCACACATGCACTCCTCTGTTGGGTATGGCACCGGTACTGCGAGCAACATGAGATCAGGAAGCTCCAAGCTTGGACTGCTGGCAGCCATAGCCATGGTGACCCTGTTGGCCACCTCCCCTGATCTCGTGACCTGGAAAGAGAGAACCATTCTGAAGGGCTTCTTCACATTAATAATAACGCCCGCTGGGGAAAACTCTTACCATAATAATCACATTGGCTGTTACAAGGCTAGGGAAAAAAAACACTACAGGCACCTTCCTGCCCAAACATCTCCTACTGGGAATGTGCTTGAGCATTCAGCTACATGGCACTCTACCGAACATAGAACTGATGATCCTCTCCACCCCCCACCCCCGTTTCAGATCAATGTTGTGTGTGTTCATGGGGGGGAGGATAAACCCCACTCCGATAGGGTTGCCAGGTCATTCTTCGCTATCGGTGAGAGATTTTTTTTTGGGGGGGGGTAAAGCCTGAGGAGGGCGGAGTTTGGGGAGGGGAGGGACTTAAATGCCCTAGAGTTCAATGGCCAAAGCGGCCATTTTCTCCAGGGGAACTGATCTCTATCGGCTGGAGAGAATGGTGACTGGCCCAAGGTCATCCCAGCAAGCTTTATGTGAAGATAAAAGGTAAAGGTCCCCTGTGCAAGCACCGGGTCATTCCTGACCCATGGGGTGAAGTCACATCCCGACGTTTACTAGGCAGACTTTGTTTGCGGGGTGGTTTGCCAGTGCCTTCCCCAGTCATCTTCCCTTTACCCCCAGCAAGCTGGGTCCTCATTGTACCAGCCACGGTGTCAGTCTTCAGTACCTCGTTGCATCAGTAATATTAAACCTCGCTCCAGACGCTTGCAGAGAGTTTAAAGTTTTTATTAAGAAAGCAAACGGGTCAGCTGGTCTATACAAACTTAAGGTTAGAATGAAGCTTGGGGGAATACAGGTCATCTTTATAGGGAACATACAATACAATTGATTACATCATTGATAAGACATGAAAGGGTGAGGTACAGCAGAGTTGTTTAGAATTTCAAAGGACACAAGGTGACAACAAGGAAGTGTTCGCCTGTGATTGCTCACAGTAAGACTCCTGGTGAAATTGGCAAGCAAACGATCGGGCGATCACTCGGGCTCCCAGGCAATGTTCCGCGGCGCCAGAGACCTTACAGCGGATCTCTATTGAAACGCAAATGCCTGGTGAACAAAGGAATGGGACCGGGGGTGGGAAGGAGCCGGGGCTCGTTTATCGGGGCTAGACTGGGCGCCCTTGCTGATACACAGAAGGAGGGAAGGCTGAGTCATCCTTGAGCCAGCTACTTGAAACCAACCTCCGTCGGGATCGAACTCAGGTCGTGAGCAGGGCTTGGACTGCAGTACTGCAGCTTACCATTCATAAACTCAGTTCACCAGTTAGAGCCCGCCGCTCAACCACTACACCATGCGGACTCAAGTCCAGCATGCTGGACTTGTTGGGCCACTGCTCTGATCTAGCGGGGCTCTTCTGTTTTTATGATCCCCAAAACTGCTTTGCTACAATATGGCCCCTTTGCTCTGCCTAAGGCTTGCATCAGCCTTGCCTGGGAACAAGGACTCTTGAGTTCTTTTCCCAGCTCCCCCTGTGCCTCACCTGTACAAAATTGCTTTCAAACAGGGGGTAGTCTTTTAGTTCCGGATATTCCCCGTTGGCGAGGTATCTTTGCAGATCCCCAACTCTATATATGGTCATTTCAGAGTTTGCTAATGAATCCTGGAATCTGTTGGAAGCAGCAGAGGGAAACGTGATGCCATGTTGTATTGGTCATGAACTTCCGCACTGGCCTGAGCATCCAGAAAAAGGTTAACGTCTCCTTGTAGAAGGCCACGACCTGCTCTGAATCATCTTGATGTCCTGGGAGGTGCATCTGCTCAGGTGTGAAATGCACAAAAATGGAGAAAATACCAAGACAATCTAGAAAACTAGAACATGAGTACAGAACACAGTGGAATTAGGTTGCTCAGATATTTCCAATTTTTAGTAAACATAAGTACTCGTGAAGACTAGAAGTGTTTTTAAAGAGAAAAATTAAAAGTGCTTGCCCTTTCCCTCTCAGAATTGAGAAATAAGAACAGGGGAGGGGCCACAATTCAGTGGTAGAGCATCTGCTTTATAAGTAGATAGTCCCAGGTTCAATCCCCAGCATCTGTCTTTAAAAGGATCAGGTAGGAGGTGATGTGAAAGACCACCATCTGAGACCCTGCAAAGCCACACTTAAGAGTAGACAATATTGACTTCGCGAGGACAATGGTCTAACTCAGGAGAAGGCAGATTCATGTGACATTTAGGAGAGGGGCGCTGGCTCAGTGGCAGAGCACTTGCTTTGCATGCAGAAAGTTCCAAGTTCAATCCCTGGCATCTCCAGTGAAAAGGGTAAAGCAGCAGGTGGTTTGAAAGACTCCTATCAAGGTGTGTTTCTGCCAGTCAGAGCAGACAATACTGACTTGGACAGATCTCTAGATAATCAATAGATAATCAATCCATCAGTAATTCACATCATAATAAATCTGAAATTCCTCCCCCAGGGGTAATGAATTGTTCTCCTTTTTAAACTCATAGTTAGCCAGTAGAAGCTAGAATCGCCTAAACTGTCCTTTAGATTCCATTCAGTCTTCCTCCACATGTAGTTTTAAGAAGTAGAAAGAAGAAGGGAGGAAGAAGGAGGAGGAAGAGGAGGAGGAAGAAGAAGAGAAGGAAGAAGAGGAAGAGGAAGAGTTGGTTTTTATATGCCGACTTTCTCTCCCACTTAAGGGAGACTCAAACCAGCTTACAATCACCTTCCCCTCCCCTCCCCACCCCACAACAGACACTACTGTGAGGTAGGTGGGGCTGAGAGAGCTGTGACCTAGCCCAAGGTCACCCAGCTGGCTTAATATGGAGGAATGGGGAAACAAATCCAGCTCACCAGATTAGCCTCCGCCGCTCATGTGGAGGAGTGGGGAATCAAACCCAGTTCTCCAGATCAGAATCCACTGCTCCAAACCACTACTCTTAACCACTACACCATGCTGGCTCCCTATGTCCATTAAGCATAAAAAGTTCAACAAGTATTACTAAATTCCATGGACAAAGCACCTAGTTTCAACCAGGGAGAAAAACAGAAATGTTAATAAGCCACTTAAATAGGGTTGCCAACTTCCAGGGGGCTGAAAAAATGGACACTTTGGAAGGTGGACTCTATGGCATTATACCCCCCTGATGTCCCTCCTCCCCCCCAAACCTCACTCTCCACAGGCTTTGCCCCCAAAATCTTCAGGCAACCCTACCCACTCTCCAAACTGCCACTTTCTCCAGCAGAACCCACCGCAGTGGTCTGGAGACCAGTTGGAATTCGGGCAGATCTCCAGGCCCCACCTGGGAATTGGCGAGCCCAAGGTCATGAAGCTCACCCCCCCAAAAAAATCTTGTTGTCCTCTAAGGGGCTACTGGACTCGAATCTAGCTGTTCTGCTGCAGAACAACATGGCTACCCTCGGAAACGATAAAAAAAACGGAAAAATAATAATTACAAATAGCAGTCTGCAGTCGGAAGAACAGTATTCCGATCCAACAAGTAAAAAATTTTCTGAGCTCCCCAAAAGACGTTTGGCTTTGAGGCTGCTGCAGCAGAAATGCTCTGTGAAGGGAGCTGGGACCACCAAAACCTTGCCCCTTACCTCTGGGAGTCTCTTAGCAACCAAGCCCCACCCAACAATGAACCAGCCAATCAGGAGGGGGGAGGGAGTGACAGGGAAATAGAAAATTAAATTGTCACATAGGGGTGGGTAATAGTGGTTAAGATATTGGGCTAGGGTCTGGGAAACCCATGTTCAAATCCCTACTCTGCTATGGAAACTTGCTGGGTGACCTTGGGCCAGTCACACACTATCAGCCTTGGCCTTGGCAAGTATTTGGAATTCTCCAAGGATTATGACACGGAGGCAAGCAATGGCAAACCACCTCTAAACGTCTCCCCCTGCTTTTACAGGATAAGTACCAGTCAACATGGCTAAAGACAGTCCTTAATAAAATGGCCTGCCTGGGCCTTTCTCCATCTACCCTGTTAGCTATGACCGTAGACCAAGCATCAAGTTTCATGAAGCAAAGGGTGGAAGACATTGAACGCCAGACAGACCTTGGAAAATTACCATTTTCCCTAGTACCTGATAAATCTAGATACTTAGTCTCACCTGAGGCTTATTTTTATCATCTTGAGTCTATTAATTATTGGAAGGCCTTCACCCTTGCCAGATGCCAGGCCCTACCATCGACTGTTTTAGAAGCGAAATATAAGAAGATCCCTAGATCAGAGAGGTTATGTCCATGTGGAAGAGGGAACGTTGAAATAATTGAACATGCACTGATATGTTGCCCATTCTACCATGAAGTTAGATCAAAGCTTATTTCCCCCCTGCTTGGTAAATTCCTTGAAGAGTCAGTTGAGCTTTTTGGCAAAGAAGCTCCTATTAGGAGAAGACCCTCAGCTTACGCTTCAAACTGCCAAGCTCTGCGCTGTTGCTATTAAAATACGCAGAACTTTATTAGAAAATGATTGTTAGAATATTTTACAATTTCATCAATTTTAAGATGATAATTTTAACCAGGGGTTGCTTTTATTCATCTTACATTTACATGTATGGGCAGTCTGCGATTCTGCGGTGCAAAACTATCGAGTCTGGAAATTTTGATGTATTGGCATGTGATTGGTCAGTCGACCGTATTAATAAATTTGAAATTTGACAGACCTCTAAACATCTCTTGCCTTGAAAACCCTACAGGATCTCCATAAGTCAGCTGTGACTTGACGGCGCACATACACACTCTGCACAAGAGGTCATAAATGAGTTACTAAAAATGGGAACACTCAGAACATATCAAGAGAACATCCCACTCTCCCATTTTTTTCATGACCACAATAAAGGACTGCTCACAGGATGTCATTTGCCACCAAAGGAATGTTTTCTGTGCCTTATTTCTCTTGCATTTCAGACTTTTCTCTTCGTTTGGAAGCTCATTTGCATGGACATCATGCAAAGCGACCCAGAAACGAAGGCAGAACTCAGACTTTGAGGCGCCAGCCTGGAATCGCCTCCTTCCGCCAGTCCTCAGCAAAACTGAACTTTTGAACCTGATGGACAGCTCGGTTCACAATTTTAATGTCTGGAGGATGTGGGGGACCCCTTTATGGGGCCCATAAAACTGGATCCCATCCCAAAGTTCACCAAACTGTGGTGACCATCTAAGGAGAGTCCCTTGCAGCCATGCTGCAAATTTGGGGACTCTACCTCCCAAAATGCCCCCCAGGAGCTTTCAAAAAAATCCCCATTGACTATCACAACACAGCAATCAGGTATCATGAACGGTGTGTAGCTTTCCTTAATGGCTGATTTGGGAGGGTTTTATCCAATTTTATTTATTTGTACTGTTTTATCCAAATGTTCTTCCAATAAAGGCTTGTGTTGTATCATGTGACTCTCCTTCCCTGGAGGTTTTTAAGCAGAGGCTAGATGGCCATCTGTCAGCAATGTTGATTCTATTAACTTGTTCGAACAAATCATCAAACAGCCAGTCCTTGAGCATTTAGAATGGATGGATCTGATCACTAAGAGCCAGCATGGGTTTCTCAAGAATAAGTCATGTCAGACTAATCTTATCTCCTTTTTTGAGAAAGTTACTACCTTGCTGGATCAGGGGAATGCTGTAGACATAGTTTATCTAGATTTCAGTAAGGCTTTTGATAAGGTTCCACATAGTATTCTAGTTGACAAATTGGGAAAATGTGGGTTAGATCCTATTATTGTTAGATGGATCTGCAACTGGTTGACAGATCATACCCAAAGAGTGCTAGTTAATGGCTCCTCGTCCACTTGGAGAGAAGTGACTAGTGGAGTTCCTCAGGGATCTGTGCTGGGCCCTGTGTTGTTCAATATCTTTATAAATGATTTGGATGAAGGAATAGAGGGGATGCTTATTAAATTTGCAGATGATACTAAATTGGGAGGGGTAGCAAATACGGTAGAAGACAGAACCAAGATGCAGGATGATCTTGACAGGCTGGAGAAATGGGCTAGAACTAATAAAATGCACTTCAACAAAGACAAATGTAAAGTTCTGCATTTAGGTAGGAAAACTCCAATGCATCATTATAGGATGGGGGAGACTTGTTTGAGCAGTAGTGTGTGTGAAAAGGATCTTGGGGTCTTAGTAGACCAAACACTGAATATGAGTCAGCAGTGTGATGCTGTAACTAAAAAGGCAAATGCAGTCTTGGGCTGCATCAAAAGTATAGTGTCCAGATCACGCGAAGTGATGGTATCGCTTTACTCTGCTCTGGTTAGACCTCAACTAGAGTACTGTGTTCAGTTTTGGACACCACAATTTAAGAAAGATATAGACAAGCTGGAACGGGTCCAGAGAAGGGCAACAAAGATGGTGAGGGGTCTGGAGACCAAGTCCTATGAGGAAAGGTTGAAGGAGCTGGGTATGTTTAGCCTGAAGAGAAGACTGAGAGGGGATATGATAACCATGTTCAAGTACTTGAAGGGCTGTCATATAGAGGAGGGTGCCGAGTTATTTTCTGTTGCTCCAGAAGGTCGGACCAGAACCAACTGGTTGAAATTAAATCAAAAGAGTTTCTGTCTAGACATTAGGAAGCATTTTCTAACAGTTAGAGTGGTTCCTCAATGGAACAGGCTTCCTCAGGAGGTGGTAAGCTCTCCTTCCCTGGAAGTTTTTAAGAAGAGGGTAGATGGCCATCTGTCAGCAATGCTGATTCTGTGACCTTAGACAGATGATGAGGGAGGGCATCTTGGCCATCTTCTGGTCACTAGGGGTTTGGAGGGGGGAGGTAGTTGTGACTTTCCTGCATTGTGCAGGGGGTTGAACTTGATGGCCCTGGTGGTCCCTTCCAACTCTGATTCTATGATTTTAACTTAGGCAGTTCATGAGAGGGAGAGCATCTTGGCCATCTTCTGGGCACTGTGTGTGTGTGAGAGAGAGAGAGGTAGTTGTGAATTTCCTGCATTGTGCAGGGGGTTGGACTAGATGATAGGGCTGTCAATTCGGTTCGGCCCGAACTGAAAATCAGCCGAATTTCCCTTGATTCGGCGGTTTTTAGTTCGGGACGAACCGAACTCAAAACTGGCGGGCAACCGGGGGGCCGAATTCAGCGAGTTCGGGAGTTCACGAATAAATTCGGCCAATTCGGGGCCGTCAGTAAGCAGCATAACCTTCAGTAAGCAGCATTCTCCTCCCCCGGCCAATCGGTGGCCAAGCTGGGTCTTCTTCTGGCCAATCAGTCAGGATTGAGTACTGGAGGAATCAGCTGATGTGCGGCCGGCCGGGGAAAGAGAGAGAGAGAGGGAAATCCTCATGTGTGTGTGAGGGGGTGCTTGTGCACATTCACTCCTTTCCGTGGCTGCAGGGGGCGCATTTTTTGGGGTACTGACCCCAAACTTTCAGGGGATATTCAGACAGGTTTTTTTAAGAGACCACCCAAGTTTTGTAAACATTGGGTCAAGGGGTCCCGAGATATGGGCTCCCCCCTTTTTCTTTCCATGGCTGCAGAGGGCGCATTTTTGGGTGTGCCGACCCCAAACTTTCAGTGGAGCATCAGACTAGGCTTCTTAAGATACCCCCCAAGTTTTGTAAACATTGGGTCAGGGCCCCCCGAGATATGGGCTCCACCCCTTTTTCCTCTCCCCCCTTTTCCATTTTCGTGGCTGCAGGGGGCGCTTTTTTGGGGGTGCAGCCGCCAAACTTTTGTCATAGCTTCAGAGAATCCCTCTTAAGAGACCACCCAAGTTTTGTAAAGATGGGTTCAGTGGGGGCTGAAATATTGGCTCCCCCCCTTTTCTCTTTCCATGGCTGCAGGGGGCGCATTTTTGGGTGTGCCGACCCCAGACTTTCAGCGGAGCTTCAGTCAAGGCTTTTTAAGATACCACCCAAGTTTTGTAAACATTGGGTCAGGGCCCCCCGAGATATGGGCTTTCCCCTTTCCCCTATTGGGATGAATGGATCACCCTCGAGAGATGCATACGTATGGATCTTATATTGGATACAAATG
Source organism: Euleptes europaea (assembly GCF_029931775.1). Lineage (NCBI taxonomy): Eukaryota > Metazoa > Chordata > Lepidosauria > Squamata > Sphaerodactylidae > Euleptes > Euleptes europaea. Next base: position 23,644,605 of record NC_079329.1, read on the forward strand.
GAATCATATTGGATTACCCAGCCTCCCAGCCCCTCCTGCTGGAACAGAAGACAGCCACAGTAAGACCCCTTTGGGGGCTTTAATCTATATTTTTTCTTTTCTGTGTGTGTGTGGGGGGGAAAGCAGAGTCTGTGTGTGTGTGTGGGGAGGGAGCAGTTTCTGTGGGTGGGGGGGGGAAGCCAAAGGGGGCTTTTGCCGGTTCTGCCTGGGGTGTGCGTTCCCCCTTCAGTCTCTCTCTCCTTTGAGGGGGGGCTTCATTTTTATTCTTCAGGTTTTTCCTCATTCATAAGATCAGTTAGGTTATTTTGATGCTTGCTCAAAACTGGTTTTCAAATGGTGACTTAAAGAATGCATCTGCCTGGTCCCAAGTCCAATGCAAAAGGAGAAATTCCACCCCCTCCTGCTCATTATGCATAGCTAGCTGCCTCTGTCCCTTTCCATGGTATGCAAACTCCCAGGCATCAGGTGTTGCTATGCACTGTTGCAAAGGTGTTGCATTGCGTGCTTGTGTTGCTTTGTAGTTGTATTGTTTGGCAAAATTCTTCACACCTGCCCCGCCCTTTGCATGTTTGCAAAGGGGTTGCTCTGCCATTGTGTTGCTTTGCAAAGTTCTTAGCACCTGCCCCACCCTTGCTCTCATCAGCTGTTTGTCGGCCGGGAGCTTTGTGTGTGGGTGGCAAGCTCTGCAGAGAGATACACATTAAGGGTGGGGGGGACCCCTTTCAGGGCCCATATCTCAGCCCCCCCTGACCCAATCTTTACAAAACTTGGGGAGTCTTTCAATATACGTCCTTTGAAGCTCTGCTGAAAGTTTGGGACCTCTAAGCCCAAAAATGCCCTTCTCAGAGCTGCGGAAAGGCGCGGTTGTGTTTTTAATGGCTTTATTCGGCCGAATTTTTTTTCCGAACTTTGAATTCCCGCCGAATTGAACGGATCCGAAGTGGGGGAGTTCGGACTTCGGCACGTACCGAAGCCACAAGGGCCAAATTCGGCCGAATCCGAACTGTACCGAATTTTTTTTTTTTGACAGCCCTACTAGATGACCCTGGTGGTCCCTTCCAACTCTATGATTCTGTTATGTTGGGTGCATGAGGTTCATCAGGTTTCAAAATTTCCAGGGATTTAAAGGTAGGTTCTTTGGTCTGGGGTACGCTGAAGACTCACGAGCTTAGATGACCCAACCGTATTCCCTTTCTCTACAGTACAATTTCCCCAAGTGCTAGTGCACAACAAAACACAAAAACCTCCACAAATTCACAATGAAAGCCCAAAAACCTGCTGAAAGCAATTCACACTCACAACCAAGGCGGTATGGTTCATTTTATTTGTTTTTGTTTTTAAACAAGTTGATTTCATAAGGTTCCCCCCCCCCCAATTGATCAAAGGAGCTGAAGAATACTGTGGCAGCTTGTGCGTATGTCTTGGACACATCCGTGGTTTGACCCAGATAATAAAAATATATATATGATATATACACTGATGATCTCTAGACCATTCAGAAGCATGCCATGCAATGGGGACAAGGGAAGAGAGAGAGGCTTGGCTCTTAACTGCTTGGAGGGCAAAGAGGCTTTGGGGCAGAGGGAGCGCCTGCTTCGAAGAACCTGCTATGTGTGTGTTGGGCGTGAGGAGACTGAAAACAAGTCGCCCCCCCCCCCACAGTGGAAGCTACACCTGGACTTGCTCCCCTGTCCAAAAACACGCATTGCCCACCTGCCCTTCTAGTTCCACTTGACGAGGATTTTAAAAAAATTAGATCCTTGCATGAGTCACTGCAGAGAAAAGGTCCATGTAGGGAGGTGCAGCGGCAGGAGAAACGGGGAGCTAGCAGTCTCTGTGGGACACTGGAGAGAATATTCTAGGGAGAATGAGTGTGTGGGCTATGGAAATGGAACTACGGAGGTAGATCCCACTCCACTGACTTCAGTGCCTCCACTGGAAAGAGAGCCTAGACCTTAGATGCGTACAAGCCTACATGCATAGGGGGCTCTCTCTCCCCATGATCAGGAACCCTGTTTCTTCCTGACTCCCACTCTTGCAGAGAGGCGCTTAGGAAACATGCTTGCCCCCGACGTATCTCAATCAACACATGATGATGGGGGGGGGGAATCTTGCCACTGTACTCCTGCTCTACAACCCCACCTCCTGCCACACATTCATTCTCCCCTGAATGTCATCTGAAAAGATGTGGCAACAGCCCCTTTGGGCAATCCTTCCCACGTTTTGGAGGTGGCTCACTTAACTATCTGCCTCTTCCTGAATCCCTGCCCCTTTGACTGCCACAAAAGGAAACTCTAAACCCTTCATCTCACCTACACCTCAAGGAACCAGGCTCAATCTTGTCTAGTGGATTCTTCTCTCCACCCCACCCCCCTCGCCCAGCCCAACTGATATGCACTACTCACAGACGGAGTTCGCCACTGTAAGGGGACAATCTAAACAACCCCCTTCATTGGGGGAGACAAGCTCGCACACGGAGAGCACACAGACATCTTTATCAACACTAGCACAATCCTTGCTGGGGACTGACCATTAGGCAGGAGCCCCATTCCTGCCCATGGAAAACCAATGTGATAAGCAGGGAAACCACCAAAGGTCAGGAAAATGAAAATGGAGAACATTTGTTCAGCGCAGGAGTTACTAACTCTGCAAGCCTTGAAGTACCCAACAGCATATCTGAAATGCAGCCTTACAGACACTGGATTCCTCCCCCCACCTTCTCAAGATGACTGATTCTCAAGAATCTTTCCCCAACAGCTTGGAAAGTCATACGCTTGTTGGGGAAAGAATGCAACGCCAGAACTTCTGGGTGCCCTTTCTCCTCCAGATACCTAACAAGAACTCTGACACACGTAAGCTTGGCCTCGAGGACGTTGGATTCTATCGGTGTCACCCATCTCGCCCGGACGGGAGCCATCCCCTCCATCTCAGGAAACGTTATACATGGGCCAGCGCCTAGTCTGTTCCCTTTTATAGATCCCCAAGCCCCCTCTCAAAATGTTAATTGCCCAGCCGCTATAAGTGATGGTATCGCTTTACTCTGCTCTGGTTAGACCTCAACTAGAGTACTGTGTTCAGTTTTGGGCACCACAATTTAAGAAAGATGTAGACAAGCTGGAATGGGTCCAGAGAAGGGCAACAAAGATGGTGAGAGGGTCTGGAGACCAAGTCCTATGAGGAAAGGTTGAAGGAGCTGGGTATGTTTAGCCTGAAGGGAAGACTGAGAGGGGATATGATAACCATGTTCAAGTACTTGAAGGGCCGTCATATAGAGGAGGGTGCCGAGTTGTTTTCTGTTGCTCAAGAAGGTCGGACCAGAACCAACGGGTTGAAATTAAATCAAAAGTTTCCGTCTAGACATTAGGAAGAATTTTGTAACAGTTAGAGCGGTTCCTCAGTGGAACAGGCTTCCTCGGGAGGTGGTAAGCTCTCCTTCCCTGGAGGTTTTTAAGAAGAGGTTAGATGGCCATCTGTCAGCAATGCTGATTCTGTGACCTCAGGCAGATGATGAGAGGGAGGGCATCTTGGCCATCTTCTGGTCATTAGGGGTGTGGAGGGGGGAGGTAGTTGTGAATTTCCTGCATTGTGCAGGGGGTTGGACTTGATGGTCCCGGTGGTCCCTTCCAACTCTTATGATTCTATAATAAAGACGGCAGTGTGTCCAAACATCATATAGGATTTTTTTTTAAGGAAGAGAAACATGGAAGGCAAATTCCGATCCAGTAGATGGAAAGACAGGACAGTACGGGGAGGGATGGTTGGGTCAGCATCGAGGGCTCCATGCAGGGCTCCGGTGATACAGAGAAGGATCTATGCTAAGTGCTTCCTGAACTGAAGGAAGCAGTCAGGCTCCTGGCCGGCCAGCGTGTTGGCTGAGCTAGCCAATGGGAAGAGTGTCCGCTGAGGTCTCATACACAAAGGTGGGTTTGCGCTGGTGACGATCGCAGTCCGTTCCCTCCTTCCCCACGCATCAAAATCCGGCCTCTCCATCTTTGAGGCAAAGGGAGAGGCCCTCGCCACCGAGAAACAAAGGCGAGGCCTTAGGTCACCCGGTAGGTGGAAGTGTTTTTCGGTTCCGTGCTGGGCACGCACCAGTCGTCGGCCTCCTGGCTCGTTTGGTAGTGGCGCCACGCCGACTTGTTGTACACGGGCAGCCGCTCCACTGAGTCAGTCGACAAGGCCTGGAAAGGAAGGAGCAAAGTTGGGAATGAACTTGGCGATGGGTTACAGTAGGAACGGCTATGGTTTGTGCAGCGGCCCGTAGAATCCGCCAGACGCTGCTGAGAATCTCCTGTAACTGAGGACAGGAGATTCAAGGCACAGGGGTGGAAGGAGAATGGTGACGTAGTTTGAATAGTGACAGATGTTTTCCAAATACTGTCAGAAGCACAGGACGGGGAAGAATACCCAACGGCAAACCACTTAGCTATTTAATCAGGATATCATCACAATAATTTCAATTTTGAAATTAAATTGGGGAACATTAAACAAAAATTATTTTTTCCCCCTTCTGAACACGCAACTATCCTTTTGGCTTGAATTCCTTACAACATTCCCAGTGACCCATGCTTCACTACATAGGATTTTTTGTTTTTTTAACTGCCTTAAAATTTACCAACAAGACATATGGTCCAATCCAAAGCATGTTTACTCAATAGTAAAGTCCCTCCAAGACCAATGTTTTCTATTCTAAAGAAATACACACAGGAATGTAGTTTTGTTAGTATTAATGTTTACATTTAAAAACAACAATATGAACAATCATCAAAGTTTCTCGTTTGTTTGAAATTTTCTGTTTACATTCTCTTGAGTTATAGGAGACAGTGGCAGTAACAAAAAGTTAACCAACAATGCATTCAGACAGCTGCAACTGACTAGGTAAAGGTCCCCTGTGCAAGAACCGGGTCATTCCTGATCCATGGGGTGACGTCACATCCCAATGTTTACTAGGCAGACTTTTGTTTGCGGGGTGGTTTGCCAGTGCATTCCCCAGTCGTCTTCCCTTTACCCCCAGCAAGCTGGGTACTCATTTTACTGACCTCGGAAGGATGGAAGGCTGAGTCAACCTTGAGCCGGCTGCCTGAAACCAACTTCCATCAGGATAGAACTCAGGTCGTGAGCAGAGCTTGGACTGCAGTAGTGCAGCTTATCACTCTATGCCACGGGGCGCCTTTACTGACTAGCCAATCATAAAAGATTTTGAAACTGACTAGCCAATCATAAAAGATTTTGGGAAGCAGTGGTGTAAGGGATGGCAACCAATAGGAAGGCAGATTTCCCCAACCCTGGCTACTATAGGACAGCAGCCTGGCTGGAATCCCTGCCTTCATTTTTGTTAAAGACAAATGACCTCAGGAGCAGCAGCCTGACACTGAACTCAAGGTAGACTTTGCAACCTTGGCTCAAGTTAGCAACCTTTATAAAAATAGGATATTGGTCAGAACTGGACACCCGTGAGAGGCAAGCCTGTATGAAATAACAGTGTGGAACACGCGTCTCCGGACAAGGGGATAGGGTTGCCAGCTCCGGGTTGGGAACTACCTGGAGATTTGGGGGGTGGAGCCTGAGGAGGGTGGGGTTTGGAGAGGGGAGGGACTTCAGTGCCAGAGTTCAATTGCCAAAGCGGACATTTTTTTCCACGGGAAATTATCACTGTCACCTGGAGATCAGTTGTAATAGTGGGAGATCTCCAGCCACCACCAGGAGGTTGGCCACCCTACAAGTGGATGAAGGACCAACAGATACCTGGATCAGCAGACTGAGGGAGAGATTGCAGCTCAGCAGTGGATCATCTGCTTTCCACACGGACGGTCCCATGTTCAATCCCAGGTATTTCCAGTTCAAAGGATCAGGTGATGTGAAAGCCCACTCCCAGACCAATGACCTGACTCAGTAAAAAGCAGCTCTGTGTATTCATTCAAGTAGAAACTCCTATCCAGAGCTCAGGGGAGGAAAGTGGAAGCCGACTCACCTTCAAATAGATGACAGCATCTGTCCCAAAGCCTTCCATGGAGAAGAGCTGAAGATCACCTTGGAAATACTTGGCGTAGAGTCTGGAAATAGGGAGCCCGTAACCAAAGCCAGCCTGGTATTAGCAGGAGAGAAGGAGGAAGGAAAGAGACATGTGTTTCAACAACCCAGCTGGCATTCTTAGAGTTGAGAACGTAAGAGATGCCCTGCTGGACCAGACCAAGGCTCATCAAATCCAGCAGTCTGTTCACACAGTGACCAACCAGGTGCTTCTAGGAAGCCCACAAGCAAGACAACTGCAGCAGCGTTATCCTGCCTCTGTTCCACAGCACTTAATATAATAGGAATGCTCCTCTGATCCTGGAGAGAATAGGTATACATCATGACTAGTATTAATTTTAACTAGCAGCCATGAACATGTCCACTCCCCTCTTAAAGCCTTCCACGTTGGCAGCCATCACCACATCCTGGGGCAGGGAGTTCCTCAATTTAACTATGTGTTGTATGAAGAAATACTTCCTTTTATCTTTTTTGAATCTCTTACCCTCCAGCTTCAGCAGATGACCCCACATCCTAGTATTATGAGAGAGGGAGAAAAGCATCTCCCTGTCCACTCTCTCCATGCCATGCATAATTTTATAGTCTCCCCACCCCATGCATTCTTGCTGAGAGCCAGCCTGCAAAACTCACCCTGACACATTCTCCCCGTGATCCCTTCCACTGGCTCTCCCTCACACAGTTACCCTAAATAGGATTAGTCTCCAAGTGAGGGCGTATGTAACGATCCAAGATACACACAATGAATGGCCAAAGGACCAATATTTATACCCCAAAATAGTTCATGAGGCAGTATGAGGTAAGCTGGCAGAAAAGCCAGAGACAAAGAACTGATTGTTGGTTCTTGTAGGTTATCCGACCGTGGTCTTGGTATTTTCTTTCCTGACGTTTCGCCAGCAGCTGTGGCAGGCATCTTCAGAGGAGTAACACTGGACAGTGTCTCTCAGTGTCAAGTGTGTAGGAAGAGTAATATATAGTCAGAAAGGAGTTGGGTTTGAGCTGAATCATTGTCCTGTAAAAGGTATTAAAGGTAATGTGCTAATCATTGTCCTGTATGTATCAAGAGAATGTGCTAATGAGGGTGTGGTATGTTAATATGGAACTATTGTATCCTGAAGTGATCTGTTAACATGTGAAATCCAAAGCTAATCCGCATGGCTATTGTGGACTGTAGTCTTTGTTAGTCCGGAGGTTTTCAGACAGGAAGCCAAGCCTTATTCATTCTTAAACTCTCTTCTGTTAAAGTTGTGCTGATGTTTATGTATTTCAATGGCTTCTCTGTGCAATCTGACAAAATAGTTGGTAGAATTGTCCAGTCTTTCAGTGTCTTGGAAGACCCTGTGTCCTGTTTGGGTCAGTCCATGTTCAGCCACTGCTGATTTCTCAGGTTGGCCAAGTCTGCAGTATCTTTATGTTCTTTTTGTCCATTTTGTGTGGAGCCGTGCCCTGCTCTTATGCCAGTCTTTGGCTACCGTGCCTTCATAGGCACCCTTTAGCGGGAGGAGGGGTCCAACAACTTAAAGGTGCAACCATTGTGTCATTACTGTGCCATTGTGTCAATACTGACCCATGGGTCAGTAATGCAAGCATTGGATCATTACTTACCCAAGGGGTGACGTCACATCCCTACGTTTACTAGGCAGACTCTGTTTATGGGTTGTTGTTTTTTTGCCATTGCCTTCCCCATTCGTCTACACTTTACCCCCAGCAAGCAGCTTACACCACCCTTAGCTCTTTCTTCAGCCAGGAAGAAGATTGCTATGCTCTCCCACTTCCCACTCTGCTCCTCATTGCTTTTTCCAGGCCAGAGGAGGAAGAAATAGAAGCTGTAAGGTGACAACAAGTCTGCCTTCTACTCACATATGACCTGTAGAAGAAATGGCAGGGCATGTTTACACTCCAAAACTTAAGCCAGGACATCTCACTGTACACATCCCTGCCTGTCTCCCTAAGGGTGAAAAATAATTCCCAGGATTCCTTGCTTGGAAGCCATGACAGTTAAAAAGTCTTGAAATTTACTACAATGCTAGCCTGACTCTTCCCCCACTTCCCCATCTGTCACGTACCAGGGGCGTCCCACCGGTGCCCAGTTCTGGTTTGGGTGCTGTGGAATACATGTAGCTGAAGAGGCGTTCGATCTTGCGAAGAGGAACCCCGCCTCCTCGGTCGCTCATCTGAACCAGGGGAGAAGAAAAACACCGTTGGCCAGTTCAGACATAATGCAAAACACTGGTTCAATTCACCATGGTTAGTACAGTTGCAAGAAATGCAGACCGCTGCACCAACTAGACTTCGTTCGCATCCACCAAGCCGGGATATGAAACCAGGGCTTGGATCCCACTGAAAGTCCTTGCTGACATAAAGGTTTTCTGCCAGCAGAGCACAACTTCCCTGCCTCCCCCCCACCCTGCCCACTGCAGCCCTAAAATGCCCCCCCCCCACCAAATACTTCTCCTGGGGGTCGAGGCAGAGAATCAGGGGTCTGCAGCAGAAGGGGGTAGTATGGCAAAAAAAAATAGTTCCTACTTTGGAAAAGATTGGCGGGATTTAGGACCATATCCCAAGACAGCTTATTAACCATGGTTTTTCTCATCCATGTTTTCGCGTTATATACAAATACATTCTGTCTTCACCCTGGCTTACCTCCGCACTACCTATTACACTACCGACGCACACTTCCTGGCTACAGAGGAGCCAGGTGACCAAAAAAAGGATTCATCAAGGGTATGAGTGACTGGCTGCGAACCACATCCTGGCTAAAAACTAACCAGGGTTAAAATGAGTCATTGTCTTGCGTTACGTCACAACTGAGCCTACCTAAAGAGCTGGGATATGCCTGTCCTCCCAATGCAAGAGGTCCTCATTCCAACTCCACCCCTCCTTTCCCAATGGTCCACGGGGGGTTCTTAGCTCAGTAAAACTAACTGGACCCGATGCCACAAATGGGGAGGGTGGGGAGGGTGTGTAATGAAGTCAACAGAAGCATTAGATAATCCTGTCTTTCTCTCCAAACACTACCCATAATTAAATGGATAAGACCACAGCATCCAGTGTAACATTCAGAACAAACAACGCAGGCCGGTCGTAGGAAACAGCAAATGGAAACCTGAGGCATAACCAAACACCAAGCAGGTGGGAATGAACACATGAAGCTGCCTTATACTGAATCAGATCATTAAGGTCCATCAAAGTCAGTATTGTCTAGTCAGACCGGCAGCGGCTCTCCAGGGACTCTGGCTGAGGTCTTTCACATCACCTACTTGCCTAGTCCCTTTTAACTGGAGATGCCGGGGATTGAACCCGGGACCCTCTGCATGCCAAGCAGAGGCTCGACCACTGAGCCACGGCCCCTCCCCTTGCCATGTATAAAAGCCTATCAATTAACACCCAGGCCAAAGGCACGCTATGGCAACAAGGTCTTGACCTGGTGTCTGAAGGAGAGGGAGCCCGCCAGCCCTCCCTGGGCACTTCCATCTTGGCAGATCACACACTTTGCTGCTTTGCCAGCAAACTGGGCACGACATTGCAGATTCTGAACATTCCCAAAATATAACCAGAAAGCGAGAGTGAGAATATCCTGTGTTTGACTGGAAGGGCTGTGACTCAGCCCTTCAGTGTCTTCGCCAGCCCTTCTGGTCAAACGCAGAACTGTTTTGCCATTCTAGCCTCCCAGACCCCCATTCTAACCACTACACCACATTAGCTCGAACACCTACCTGCACCTGCTCCCTAGGGTACTTCCCTACTATCTCCTGCTGGGGCCTCTTACCCGGATAGAAAGATCCTCTTGCCCCAGGGACACCATCACCTTGATGGATGGCAACGTGAGGCTGGACTCGTGGCTTTCCACGGTGGCCCTCATGGCGTTCTGGGGAAGCAACAGCAGAGAATGAGAAGAGCATCAGAGCCCCGTCCGGTCCGCGTAACAGGGCATCCCGAAAACCACAATGGATGGCTGCTTTTGCCCCAGCCAAAAGACTGTTACTGAAAAGACATTTTGGAGGACACTGAGTCACAGGGTTGCCGTAAATTAGAAATGTCTTGGCGGCACTTAACACACACTAATGCCCCCCACTTCTCATTCTGAAAAGCAACCAATGCTGGCATGTCCTCATAAATACTTATGGCCTTTTACTAAGGCTTGGATATCACGGAAGAGGAAGCGCGCTCTACGGCAGAAGGCTTTTTAGAGCGCGGTGAACTTGTTCACAGGATCCAAGCTATTAAAACAACAACAGCATGGAAGGACGTGTGGGTTTTTCAGCATCACATCTGGTTTGGCCCCACTGATCTTCACTACAAGCATATGATCAATCTGTCAACATGGAGTGGTGGAGGAAGCAATGTAGGTTTGGCCTTAGGGTTTTTCCCTCTGTCTTATGGGAAAATCTGGGGGGGCATCTCACCTCCACAGCTCTCCTGTCCCTTCCTCCCTTTTCGCCACAAATTCTGAAAGACCCCACATAGGACTTTCTCCATTGGGAGGGATATGGGGAAGAATCAAAGGGATGGAAAGCTAGGGTTCAGGCATGGGGGGTGTAACTCCAAGCTTAATTTCATGGCAGAGGCTGGAAATGGCTGAAGAAGAAGAGTTGGTTTTTATACGCCGACTTTCTCTACCACGTAAGGGAGAATCAAACTGGCTTCCAATCACCTTCCCTTACCCTCCCCACAACAAACACCCTGTGAGGTAGGTGAGGCTGAGTGAGCTCTAAGAGAGCTGTGACTAGCCCAAGGTGTCCCAGCTGGCCTTATGTGTAGGAGTGGGGAAACCAACCGGGGAGATCACAGACAAAAGACACATGGGGCTGGAGGAACTAAGCGAGGAAACTGGGTACAATCAAGCAGAGAAGTTGGTGGGAAGCAACCCTTGGTATTTGTGTTTTGTTCAAAAGGTTATTTCATCAGCCATGACAACAACCCTCTCAGGTAGCTAAGTATTACCATGGCAGATGGGGGGGGGGGGAGAGCTGAAGCTATGGCAGCCTGGCTTGCCTAATGCATAATCTGAGCCAGGGACTTAGAATCATAGAGTTGAAAGGGAGCACCAGGGTCATCTAGTCCAACCCCCTGCACAATGCTGGAAATTCACAACTACCTTCCCCACCACACTCCCAGTGACCCCTACTCCATGCCCAGAAGATGGCCAAGATGCCCTCCCTCTCATCATCTGCTTAAGGTCACAGAACCAGCATTGCTGACAGATGGCCATCTAGCCTCTGCTTAAAAACCTCCAGGGAAGGAGAGCTTACTACCTCCCGAGGAAGCCTGTTCCACTGAGGAACTGCTCTGCTAGAAAATTATTCATAATGTCTAGATGGAAACTCTTTTGATTTAATTACAACCCGTTGGTTCTGGTCCGACCTTCTGGGGCAACAGAAAACAACTCAATGATTCTCAGCTTTTAGCCACCATACAATGCCAGCACCCATGTTTGGGAGTGGAGCTTTGGGTTGAGACAAGTCCCTTTGCTTCAGGGATGGAGAATTTCCTTCTCCTTGTTCAGCCCCAAACTAAGAGGCGCCGACTTCCAGACGGGGATGCACAGCCAGAAGCCGGGTGTGTGGGGGAAATAATTACCTTGAACAGCTCGAAGAGCATGTGGTACAAGTGAGAGGGGACATAGACCATGTGGATAGGCTGGTCGGGATGATTTGCTAGAAGTGGGAGAAACAGAGATGATTAAGAGCCATCCTGGTCACCGCTTTGTCATTCTGCTCCTTCTCTACAAGCCTGCCAAGTGCAAGGCATCTGTGCCTCCTTACCTTTGCACGACAGTACCGACAGCTGCTTTTAGGCACGGCATCGTCCACACGGATTGCAAGACCCATGTCCAGGACAAAGTGGAAAGTTCAAATGTGTGCTGGTTTCATCAGGAATCCTGCCTTAGATCAGACCATGCCCTCCGTGAGACACCCCCCCCCGCCCCATTCTTCGTGCCTACAGGCCGATGCTTCGGCCACTCAATAAGCGCAAGAAGGCCTCAGAAGCAGCAGAGCATCCTGTCCCTCTTGCCCATTTCCCAGCATCCAATGGGACTCCCTGCTTCACCTTCTGACTGGCAAACAGGGACTAGAGGGTCAGCTCCAATGCCAGTCTGAGACATTCGGCCAGCGACTCAGGACTGTGGGTTAGATCCTTCCAGGTTATCCGTTTGGTCTCATCCACTCTTAATGACAGCCTCCATCCCATTTGGTTTCTGTCTATGTAGAGGTCTCATAATCCCTGGCTCTTTCCAATAGTCAAAGAAGGTCCCCTGCCTCCTCCTTCCACCTGGTACGATCCAAGCCTTCTATTTCTCCTCTCCAAACACTATCCATAATGCCCTCCATGCAACATTTTTCACTACTGCAACCTCTAATGTTCTCCTCATTTCTCAGTTCCTTCAGAACCTTTGAAAGTGGTATAAATGAGGCAAAACAATGCAATTTTGCCACGTTTGTCCAAGGATGGAATGTAACTGTTTGCAGGTTTCACAGCATGTTTGGGTCTGGACACACTTATGTGTCTTATCTATTTAATTTATTTATTTAAATTCCACCCCGCCCTCAATCCCCAGCCAAAGCGAACTGAAACATTTTGACATTTTAGAACCATAGAGTTGGTAGGGGCCATAAAGGCTATCTAGCCCAACCCCCTGCTCAATGCAGGGCCAGCCCGGAGCATCCCTGACAAGTGTTCATCCAGCTGCTGCTTGAAGACTGCCAGAGAGGGGGAGCTCACCACCTCCCTAGGTGGCCAATTCCACTGTCGAACAACTCTTACTGTAAAAATTTTTCCTAATATCCAGCCGGTACCTCTCCACTGGCAATTTAAACCCATCATTGCGAGTCCTATCCTTTGCTGCCAACAGGAACAGCTCCCTGCCCTCCTCTAAGTGGCAGCCCTTCAAATATTTAAAGAGAGCAATCAGAGAGCAATTCTGAAGGGCTGTCACCTGCCCCAAACACTGACAAATGTGAGGGAAAGCCATCGGATCACCATGGACTTTGATTTCCCGTTCCTGCAAATTCACGATGCGCATTGACTTCTCCATGCTGCTATGCTGTTAAAGGCAGAGGAACCTTTGGTGGCTTGCTGCGATTGTTTTTTAAAGGCAAGGCAAGAAAAAGCTAGGCTGGGAAGAAGGAAGCCGGGATTCTAGCAAAGCTCTAGCTGCCAAGCCACAATGCCAACTCTACGACAGCCGCTTAATCAAATTGCTACTTACTGGGCCAAGAGTGAGGTCCTGTTCCTGTGTCTGAATTACGAGGGTGGGGGGAAAAAAAGAACAATGAGGCGAGCAGTCGCTCTAAAAGCTCAAGGGGTGGTGCTTTAACTAGACTTCTGAAAGCCCCCCCCCTCCCAACATATAATGAAAGAAAAACATCCGACCAACGCAAGAGGGACAGCAAAAGCCCAACGTAGACCACTCCGATGCAGTTTTCCCGGTTGATTGGAATGGGATCTATAGGACAGGCTGCTTTGGGGGCTTGCTTGCAGCGTGTGAGAAAGCAGCAAGGAAGAGCCAGCCCTCAGATTACACGCGGCCACTATGATTTGGACAAACAGATCCTGTTCCCATTGGCAGAAAAGAGACTACTGAAGATCTTGCTGAAAAGTAAAGCATCTCGGTTGCCAAATGCGACTCGGCCAGTTTTCATTCATTCGTATTCTCTTTCAAGTTCGCAAAATGGTCTAACCTTTGGGGCTCGCCGGCAGAAGCTGGCGCTTTAGCATTAAAGCTTTCTCAGCCATGCAGTCCGTTCCTATGCTTGTTTACTCAGAAGTTTAATCGCTGGGCTGGATCCAACCAAGTTTGCCAGTGGTGGAAAATGAAGAGGGAGAGTCCCTTTGCCCACTAAACAGGCTACCCTGAGGATCACGGGGTCTGCCAGGACAAAAGCCATGCGAGATGGGGCTGTAGTAAACAGGGGCGTATCCTCACACAGATTTCAGGATGATTTGAGAGTATGGCATAGTGATCAGAGTGTCAAAGAAACAGCTTGGAGACTGGAGTTAAAATCCTGGCTCTGCCCTGGAAGCTCACAGGGAGACCTTGGACGAGTCTTTCATGCTAAGCCTAATGTATCTCACAGTCTTCCTGTTTAAACAAAATGAGGGGGAAAGCAGAACCAAGCACACTGCTTGGAGCTCCTTGGGAGACGGGGGAAACAAAAATGGACTGGATGCCTCTATACTAGCCCCAGTACCTGTAATTTCCTTGCCTGACCAACTCCCTCCCTAGAGCATCCTTCTCTCTCTCTTCAGTCTACCGCCCTCCACTGGTCTCCAAAGGACTTACCATTCACTTCCTGGATCTCTAGCTCTGGAGATGCCAAGTAGTACTTGTCACAAAGGAGCTTGGCCATGTCATAAGCATCTAGAAAAAGCAAGGTGGGGCGGGGAGAGAGAGAAAAAAAACTTGGTTATGCACAAGAAGATGGTCTTCCCCCTCCTTGTTTGTACTGTCTGATCTTATTCAAGAGAGGTGGAACATGCAAGGCTGATAAGTGGTATTTTTTAACAAGTATTTCCCCCTACAGTTTGTCTTCACCTGGAGAATGTATTCAGCAGCTACAGATATCCAAACTACATCTCATACAAGGAAGAGCTCTATCTCCAACCCAAATGGAGATACCTTTACAGGGGATAGGTCCCTGTGCTTTAAAGGAAATTGAAACAAAAGAGCATGTCCTACTACGCTGTCCATTATACCAAGAGGTTCGTTCTAAGTTTATCTCCCCCTGGCTTAGTTGGCATTCCAGCCATTCAGGTCAGGAGCAAACAAAAATGTTGCTTATAGACGAAAATCCACAGGTTACAGTAGGAATGGCTAAGTTTTGGGCAGCGGCCTGTAGAATCCGCCAGACGCTGCTGAGAACGCTGGTGTGTCAATAATTTTAATGAGTAGTTTATATAGTTTTTATAGTGTGCAAAGAGTCCAAACAACTTTTTTACTATTTGTATTAACCTGTGGGTAGAGCGTAACACTAAGGGTTTTAATGGTAAATTGTGCTGTACTGGTCTATGACTGTTTTTAATAAAGATTCATTGATACCTTTACAGGGGCAGCATAAATCCCTGAAATACATCAGGGATAACCAAACAAGTAACAACTGTTGCTCCAAAAGGTTGGACCAGAACCAATGGGTTGAAATTAAATCAAAAGAGTTTCCGTCTAGACATTAGGAAGAATTTTTTAACAGTTAGAGCGGTTCCTCAGTGGAACAGGCTTCCTCGGGAGGTGGCAAGCTCTCCTTCTCTGGAGGTTTTTAAGCAGAGGCTAGATGGCCATCTGTCGGCAATGCTGACTCTATAACCTTAGGCAGATCATGAGAGGGAGGGCACCTTGGCCATCTTCTGGGCATGCAGTAGGGGTCACTGGGGGTGTGGGGGGGAGGTAGTTCAGAATCTCCTGCATTGAACAGGGGGTTGGACTAGATGACCCTGGTAATCCCTTCCAACTCTATGATTCTATGATTCCTCTACCAGCCTGGTCTCTCACATCTTCCCAATTTTTTTAATACACACCACCCTGTCTTTTATTTTTATAGGACTTCTTTGGTCCATCATGTGCAAACGGGCTCCCACCAAAGAGAGTGGCCGAGAATCATAAGAACACCAAAGGGAAAGGGATGGCTCCAGGGTAAACACACAAACAAGAGCCCACTGACCTCTGACCACCTCTGAGACGTTGCAGTGGGGATCGATGCTGCCGATGTGCTTGGGGTGGGCCGGGTTGGTGCTGCCGTCAAAAATCAAGGCTGTAGGGAAAAGGGGAAGATGGAAATGATGATGCAGGCATGCAGTTGGACAGGGTCAGCAGGGTGGATCCTCCAGTACATCAAAGGCGGAGGACATACATTGCCACACCCACTTATTTTCAAGGCAGTTATACACCAAGGTTTTGCAAACAGAAACCACTGGCGTAGCATTGCAGCCCGAGGGGGCGGGAAGAAATAAAGACTAAAGGCGAGCCGAAGCCAGCAACTCACTGTGTTGATTGATCAGCATGCGGATGGAGATTCGGCTAAGGTAGAAACGATCCAGGAAGTACTGGATGTTCTGGTTGGAGACTGGGTCGTCCCCATAAGCCTCCTTGTACTCGATCACACCTTGCGCCATAGTGGGAACCACGTCGTTGTGGCGGTTCCGGATGGTGACCAAGGCGTCCGTGAACCTAGGGGAACACAGGCCTTAAGAAGAAGAAAAAAAGCTCCCGCGCATGCAAGTGCTGCGAAATTGACATTCACGTGACCTTCCCGAACTGGCGCTCATACCCAGTCTGGGACTCGGTGGGTCAGTTCAGACAGAATGAGAAGCCATGGGTTATTTTAATTATAGTTGGTTTGTGAAACCAGGATTTGGCTCGCAGATGATGGCGCAAATCCTGGTTTGCTTCCACAAACGCCCTTCACATTTGGAAGGGCAGTGGGGCAGAAAGTCTGTTCAGACATCATGTGAAACTGTAGTTAAGAGGAACTGTGGTTAACAAACCAACTTCAGATCCTGGCTTGACAGATCTTAACTAGCCACATTCACTGCCTTCAGACAATCACACGAATCATATTTAGTTTCACTAAGCCATGGCTTCGCAAACGGCTGAACTGCACCATTGGAGACAAAAAAACAGCAATTGGTACAAGGGAAAAATATTTAATAATAAAATTGCCCCTACGCGTTTCGTAGGGGGATCTTTCTTAACTCAAACATCCCGAGCAAACAATGATTTTCATGATTGTTTCATTGCTTGCTCGGGGAGTTTGTGTTAAGATTCCCCGAGGAAGCATATGTGAAACGCGTAGGGGCAATTTCCCTAGGAGAGCCAGCATGGTGTAGTGGTGGACTCTAATCTAGAGAACCGGGTTCGATTCCCCACTCCTCCACATGAGCAGCGGACTCTAATCTGGTGAACCGGGTTGGTTCCCCGCTCCTACACATGAAGCCAGCTGGGTGACTTTAGGCTAGCCACAGCTCTCTTCCAGCTCTCTCAGCCCCACCTACCTCCCAGGGTGTCTGTTGTGGGGAGGGGAAGGGAAGGTGATTATAAGTTTGATTCTTCCTTCAGTGGTAGAAAAAGTCGGCATATAAAAACCAACTCTCTTCTTCTTCTAAATATTTTTCCCTTGCACCAATTGCATTTTTTGGTCTTTGTTTGGTTTGGTGCAGCCCTCTTTTCTTTTGTTTGAACTGTACCATTGCCAATAATAAGCACCGTACCCGTTGGGGGCTCTCAAGGGAATCCCCATTCACAGAATTTCTCTCTGAGCAGGGACCAGCGGAAGAGAGGAGTCCTTCTTCCACAACTATGAGCTTGGAGCCAGCCATGTTATGAAATACTGCCCTCGAGTGGATCTGCAGAACAAGATAGAATACGGTACCCTTTGGCCAGCGCACATAGTCAAGGATCAGACTCAAAACTGGAACATGCATGTCTTTTGAAGGACACTGATTCTGGTGGAAAGGACAGTTTGACTGGGGGACCCAGACATGGCAGAGAACCTCTCCTAGGGCTGGGATGAACTATTTTGATCCAAGGCTTAAAACAAAGTCTAACAAAATTGATCGGCATAATGTGCTGTCGCTTCCAACTTTGGGTGACCCTATGAATTAATGCCCTCCCAAACAGTCGTGCTTAGATCTTGCAAACTGAAGGCCGTGGCTTCCTTTATTGAGTCAATATATCTCGTGTTAAGTCTTCCTCTTTTCCTGCTGCCTTCCACTTTTCCTAGCATTATTGTCTTTTCCAGCGAGCCTTGTTGTCTTCTCATAATGGGACCAACGTACAATAACCTCAGTTTAGTCACTTTAGCTTCTAGGGAGAGTTCAGGATTGATTTGATCTAGAACTCGCTGATTTGTCTTTTTGGCAGTCCACGGTACCCACAAAACTCTCCTACAACACCACATTTCACATGAATCATCTTTTCCCCTGTCAACTTTCTTTGTTGTCCAACAAAATCAGAAACGACAATAAAACCTCGACAGCCAAGGAATATACAATAAAAGCAGTCCAAAACACATTTAAACAAACTTCAATAGCAGAGAGCAAAATTTAGCAGCCAAAACAGATAAAACTTTTAAGAGCATATAAGAGAGCCAGCGTGGTGTAGTGGTTAAGAGAGGTGGCTTGGAGCAGTGGACTTAGATCTGGAGAACCGGGTTTGATTCCCCACTCCTCCACATGAGCGGCGGAGGCTAATCTGGTGAACTGGATTAGTTTCCCCATTCCTACACACGAAGCCAGCTAGGTGACCTTGGGCTAGTCACAGCTCTCTTAGAGCTCTCTCAGCCCCACCCACCTCACAGGTTGTCTGTTGTGGGGAGGGGAAGGGAAGGTGATTGTAAGCCTGTTTGAGTCTCCCTGAAGTGGTAGAGAAAGTCAGCATATAAAAACCAATTCTTCTTCATCGTCTTCTTCTTCATCATCTCCATTATCTTCATCTTCTTCTTCTTCTTTGTAAAACAATAAGACTGTTGGGCCTTATAAAAGAGATAATATCACATTGTTGTTGCAGAGAAGCCAATTAATGAAATCAGTGCAGGAAAACAAAATCTGAGGGTGTGAAAGTCTAGAAGAGCCGATGAGCTGGGGATCCTTACAGGTTAGTTCTCAATGCCCCCCCCCAACCCAAACTCACTGTCCCAGTGTCCCTTGGTCCTCAGGGTCCTTATCCAGGAACACCATGATGTCCAGCAAGCTCTGCACATACCTGTGGGAAGAAGGCAAGGCAAGATCAACTGGCTGGCAACCCTAGGTTCTTACATGATTGAACACTCCACTATACATTAAAAAAAAACATGACAAAACCCTCCACATCAAGACAGCACTTGAGGGAGAACCATTATAACTAGATTTTCTCGGATAGGCTGGATTTCTAGGTGAAGGGTTTTTCCTCCCACGGAGAAGGTAAAGGTCCCCTGTGCAAGCACCGGGTCATTCCTGACCCATGGGGTGACATCACATCCCGACGTTTACTAGGCAGACTCTGTTTACGGGGTGGTTTGCCAGTGCCTTCCCCAGTCATCTTCCCTTTGCCCCCAGCAAGCTGGGTACTCATTTTACAGACCTCGGAAGGATGGAAGGCCGAGTCAACCTTGAGCCAGCTACCTGAAACTGACTTCCGTTGAGATCGAACTCAGGTCGTGAGCAGAGCTTGTACTGCAGCTTACCTCTCTGCGCCACAGGGCTCCTCCATGGAGAAGTACTCCACCAAATATTTACCTCCCCGCCCTATGCCAAAGTGGGGCAGCCACCTCCACGAGAATCAGACCTGACAATGCTTTCCGTGATTGGACGGTGGTGGAAAGTGCTGTCGAGTCGCAGCTGACGTACGACAAACCCTTTGGGTTTTCAAGGCGAGAGGCGAAGAGGGTGGCTTGCTATCACCGGCCTCTGCAGAGCACCTCTGGACAACCTTGGAGGTCAGCGAGGTATAGTGGTTAAGAGCAGCGGTTTGGAGCAGTGGACTCTGATCTGGAGAACCGGGTTTGATTCCCCACTCCTCCACATGAGCGGCGGAGGCTAATCTGGTGGACCGGGTTGGTTTCCCCACTCCTACACACGAAGCCAGCTGGGTGACCTTGGGCTAGTCACAGCTCTCTCAGATCTCTCTCAGCCCCACCTACCTCACAGGGTGTCTATTGTGGGGAGGGGAAGGGAAGGTGATTGTAAGCCGGTTTGATTCTCCCTTAAGTGGTAGAGAAAGTCGGCATATAAAAACCAACTTCTTTTTCTTCTGTTTAGCTTCTGAAATATGACAAGATCAGACTAGCCTGGGCCATCCAAGTCAGGGTAGTAATCAGACAGCGGGGGGTAAAGACACATGGAATAGAATTAATTCTGTGTTAACATGCTTTAAACTGATGTATATGGAAATATTTGTATTATTTTGTCACATATGACTTTGTGGTTATATATAGTTTTTGTAATCAAGACAGAATTGTAAAATTCTAATGAAATTAAGATAGAATTGTAGAATTCTAATGAAAAAATAGACAGTAAAATAGCCTGGGTTGCTTCATTTTTTATGATAAAGACACACCGGCATCGTGGCCATTGTGAATGGTACAGACGCCGCCCTTCACGAGAAGGCGCATGAAAGCTCCAGCACGTCACCGGTGTGCTGCTGGACAGGAAGAGCCAAACATCTGAAGCCCCGACTAGGGCGACAGGAAGTGCGGCCGCGGGCGAAGAGTTAACAGGCCGACCCCATCCTGCTGCAGAAGCTGCTTGTCAGAGAAACGGCCCAGTTCCAAAGCCTTCTTGGGGAAAGTGGGGGAGGGAAGAGGAAGAAATTGGGCTTTGTAACAATTAACTTGGCTCTTTGCACCGGTGAGCAGGGCGGTGCGGTGGTTCACAGCGTGAGTTTCCTATGCCACGTTGCTCAGCAACTGCAAAGGGACTGGGGAGGGGGGAATCCAGAGCCAAACAAACAAACCAGCTATCACATGCTTGTTCAAAATGGAGCAAAGGTCGGGCCCTTTACACATTTGGTGCACAGCGGCTCAGTAAGGGCTGCCTCTGGTTTCTCCTCCCTCCCCCCCTCTTAGAGACTGTTTCCCAGTGACCTTGGAACAGGCTGGAGGCCCTTTAAAGATTAACAAATTCTTCCAGCCGGTGTTAGTGTATTCACATATTAGGCAACTGTAACACGCATGAAAAGCTTACTTCTTAGGCTCGCCAGTTGTACCAATGCAATAGGCTACTGGTAAAACTAGCACAGCCAGTGTGGTGTAGTGGTTAAGAGCAGTGGACTCTAATCTGGGGAACTGGGTTTGATTCCCCACTCCTCCACATGAGTGGTATACTCTAATCTGGAGAACCGGGTTGGTTTCCCCACTCCTCCGCATGAGCAGCGGAGGCTAATCTGATGTACTGGATTTCCCCCCCCCCCATTCCTCCACATGAAGCCAGCTGGGTGACCTCGGGCTAGTCACAGTTTTCTCCGAACTCTCTCAGCCCCACCTCCCTCACAAGGTGTCTGTCGTGGGGAGAGGAAGGGAAGGAGATTGTAAGCCAGTTTGTTTCTCCTTAAAAAGGTAGAGAGAGTCGGTGCATAAAAACCTACTCTTCTTCCTGAGTCAGAGCTCACTTTGTCAGGGACATGAAGCACAGAACCTTCAAACTGTCGGTGACTGCTAACAGAGTCCAGGAAAGCGGAAGGGCAGGGAATTCACAACCCCCACCCCACCCCTCCAGGCTCAGACAAACAAATCATTCAGCATCTTTCACCTTTCCACCCCCCCCTTCCCACATGCTTGATCTCTTTTCAGGAGGGCCCAAGAGACCCTAGTGAGAGAAATGGAGCACCTTCTCGGCATGCAGAAGGTCTTAAATTCAATCCCCCAGCATCTCCAGTTAAAAGGATCAGGCAGTGGGGGAATTAAGTGAAAGACTTTGCCCCCAGACCCTGGACAGCAGTTGCAGGTCACAGGCGGCAACGCAGACCAATGGTCTGACTCAGCATAAGGCGTGCGTTCATTCGTTTCGGGGAGGGGCCGTGGCACAGAGGTCGAGCATCTACTCGGCATGCAGAAGGTCCCAGGTTCAATCCCAGGCATCATGAGTTAAGAAATGGCTGTCTTAGGTGGTAGTTGATTCCGTGAACTCAGGCAGATCATGGGAGGGAGGGCAGGAAGGGTCGTGCCAGCACTTGGCTCTCATGGGGGTTGGACTAGATGACCCTGGTGGTCCCTTCCAACTCTATGATTCTTACACGCCCAAGGAAATGCTGATCGCCACTTTGGGGTCAGGAAGCAATTTTCCTCCAGGCCAGTTTGGCCAGGGATTCTGGAGGGGTTTTTGTGCCATCTTTTGGGCATCGAGTAGGGGTCACTGGGTGTGTGTGTGTGTGGGGGGGGGTGGAAGTAGTTGTGAATTTCCTGCATTGTGCAGGGAGTGGGACTAGATGACCCTGGAGGTCCCTTCCAACTCTGCTTTTACAATTCTGTGACCTCCGCCTGAGACCTTGAAGAGCCACTGCCAGCCACAGCAAGCAATGCTCATCTTAACAGACCAGAAGCATGACTCAGCAGAAGGCACGTAACATGAGCATCTGACATGCAGTTAGCCCTTTGCAGCCTCTCTAAGGCTGTGGAAGGAGTGGGAGTGTTAAGAGGGCAGATGGTTCAGGGGATGGGGCAGGATTCCCTTGTCTAAGAAAGCAGGAGCCTGTTTAGGAGGGAACGGATTAAGGCTGACCTATGACATTCTGAAGCTTCACACCACACCAGGTGGAACTGCAAGTCCCATGATTTTTTCCTCCCATGTTCATCGTTATCCACTCCTCCGACGTCAGCCCCCTACACGATGTTCTGGGTCTCCATCTTTTTAAATGGCCTAATTTGTGATGATTCCTCATCCTGGCAGTCCTCAACTGCAGTCCGCAGTGATTCAAATCATACATGGGTTTTCCCCCTTATCGACGGTTTGTGAGAGCCAGGCCTAAAACGTTCTGTCTCAACAGCAGAGGAGGGAAGCTCCCTTCCACTCTAGAATGCTAAAGAACTGAACTTGACTGGATGTATTTCCAGAATCGGTCAGCAAAAGAGTGGCTCCGTCTCCCGCAATTCTCACGGCATGCTAACAGGACAGGGGGTGGGGTTGCCAGGTCCCTCTTTGCCATCAGTGGGAGGTTTTGGGGGGCGGAGCCTGAGGAGGGCGGGGTTTGGGGAGGGACTTCAATGCCATAGTGGCCATTTTCTCCAGGGGAGAAATTTCTCCAATTGCCAAAGTGGCCATTTTCTCCAGGGGAACTGACCTCTATCGTCTGGAGGTCAGTTGTAATAGCAGGAGCTCTCCAGCTAGTACATGGAAGTTGGCACCCGTAGGTGGGGGGAGGGTGGGAACTCACCAGCTCTGCACCAGCTGGACGGAGGGGGTGCTCAGCACGCGGTCCGGGAGGAGATTGATTTCCTTCATGATGTTGGCCAGCCGGACGGGGAGCTCCTGGCGCAGGAACGTGAAGGAGGTTTTCTCGCAAGCATTGCTGGATCCTAAGGGGAAAGAGCACTGTTAAACGATCTTGCACACTCCAAGGAAAGAACAGGAGTCCAGCTGTCTGTGAGCATTTCCTCACACACATTTGCCTATCTACTTCATCCAGTGGATGAAGGGTCTTGCCTACAAATGCTCAGGATGCATAAACAAGACTCCTTGCTGATTTTACTATGCGTCACGCCAACACACAATGCGAAGCAGCTGCAGGGGGACAAAACGTCAGTTTGCATGCTGGACGGCAAGTTGCTAGACCTCATGGCTGTCTAGAACAATGCTTCTTAAACTGTGGGTCGCGACCCCATATGGGGTCGCGTAACTGAATGTGGTGGTCGCAAAAAAATTGGCAACAGTAAAAAGTTTTTGCATCTATACCAAAGAATTGTTTTAAAATACATTTCTTCATGATTTATTATCAGTAAATGTTTTATTTGTATACCTATTTTATATACCTATATACCCAGGGTCACGTGAAAGTTTCTCAGGCAAAAAGGGGTCACGAGTGGAAAAAGTTTAAGAGGCTGAAATTAAATCAAGTTTCTGTCTAGACATTAGGAAGAATTTTTTAACAGAGCGGTTCCTCAGTGGAACAGGCTTTTTCAGAAGGTGGTAAGCTCTCCTTCCATGGAGGTTTTTAAGGAGAGGTTAGATAGCCATCTATCAGCAATGCTGATTCTGTGACCTTAGGCAGATGATGAGAGGGAGGGCATCTTGGCCATCTTCTGGTCACTAGGGGTGTATGTGGGGGGGAAGGTAGTTGTGAATTTCCTGCATTGTGCAGGGGGTTGGACTTGATGACCCTGGTGGTCCCTTCCAACTCTATGATTCTAAGCTCTGGTCCAGAGAATAACCTGAAAAGGGAGGGACAGGTTCGTTTTTGCTCACGATTTAGCAACCAAAACAAAAAGACTGAAAGGGGATTCCAGTGGTCAGAACTGAGAATTTCTGTATCCCAAAGACAGCCCCCCCCCCATCATGGCTGCCGCCATTCCACTGTCCCCATCCAGTTCCTACTGGGCAGGATTGAGAGCAGAAGACCGAAGGCCAGACTTCTGGGATGTCCCATTGTAATATACTAAATGCCACCTTCACACCATGAAAGAGAATACCAAATAGTTGTTACTTTGCAGCATGGGAGCAAACAGAGGTGGCTTAAACCCTCACACACAAATTAAGGCCTGGTTGCGGAACCTGTTTTTAACGCCAGGGCTCAGCTTTGGAATATGAGAAGTCTTATTTATTTGGGGTGTTTTGTTAATTTCGAAAGTTGTCCTGCTTATTTTACAAACCTCTTTACAAACAAAAACAAAAAGAAACCCTACTCAAGTGCATCTAAAAGGAGCCAGAGGGAAGGGAAAAAAAGTTACAACGCTAGTTTAACACACACATCCCAAATGCCAAGATTCTTCCCATGTGGCCCCACTACCTCTTTCTCCAGAAATATCTGCATGTTCCTGTGTGAATGCACCGTTCTTCCTATAAGTAAGGTAAAGGTCCCCTGTGCAAGCACCGGGTCATTCCTGACCCATGGGATGATGTCACATCCCGACATTTTCTAGGCAGACTTTGTTTTTACGGAGTGGTTTGCCAGTGCCTTCCCCAGTCATCTTCCCTTTACCCCCAGCAAGCTGGGTACTCAATTCAGCTGGGTACCGTTCTTCCTAACAAGGGCTATTAGCAGTACCTCCTTTTTTCAAAGACACATTTTCTCAGTAAACTTTTCACTGCAAGATTCCTTTTGGCCTGCAGCCACAGACCAATAACAGCTGCCCCTCTGTTAGAGAGCTGTACCGAAACCAGGGCAGTGATTTACCTACAACCGTTCACCACTAACTTTCCACCAAAGAAACCGAGCCAAGGTCGAGAGGCAGAGAGGTCACCTGAGTCGGGCCAGCGACCACTGGCAGGGATCAGAAACATGTGCTCACACTCTATTGTGGGTTTCTGTGCGTCAACCATACCCAGCAGGGATCCCAGAGTGCTTTATATAGCTCCGCTGTTCAAAAAGATCATAAGAGACAGTTGTCATGTTCTGAATAAAACACTGTAGGGGAGGGGGGTCAGAGAAGAGATGGTGGTTGGTAGTGGTTGGGGGGGGTCTTTCATCCCTCTTGAGATTCAGAATCTCACGGCTACCCCACCTGTCCTACACAATCGCCAAAGAAGAAGACGAAGAGTTGGTTGTTATATGCCGACTTTCTCTACCACTTAAGGCAGAATCAAACCGGCTTGCAAACTCCTTCCCTTCCCCTCCCCACAACAGACACCCTGTGAGGTAGGTGGGGCTGAGAGAGTGTGACCAGCCCAAGGTCACCCAGCTGGCTTCATATGTAGGAGTGAGGAAACAAATCCAGTTCACCAGATTAGAGTCCACCGTTCATGTGGAGTGAGGAATCAAACCCAGTTCTCCAGATCAGAGTTCACTGCTCCAAACCACTGCTCTTAACCACTACACCACACTGGCTTATCTTCCGCTCCATACACAACAGCATAAATAAGACATCACATTCTCTGAACAGTTTTCCTCCACTTCAGCAAATGAGGTTTTTTTTTAAACCTGCTTGTCCTTCTTTTGACTGCCTCCTTCCCATCACATCAAAATGCGGGGGTATTAAGCCCATGTCACTGGAGAGCAAATTCTGACTGTGTGGCTAACAGAAGTGGCTATCAAGAACAGCACCAGGTGCTCGGCTCCCAATCTTATAGAGGACAACTGCGCAGTGACACAGAAAGCTTGGGCTTATCTGCCAACACGGAGAGGACCACACAGCAGAAATAACCCAATTCAGCAAATGCAGCCCGTGTGCAAACAGGGTTCTGCAGACAGATCTACTGTACCAGCGTGGCGTAGTGGTTAAGAGCGACAGACACTAATCTGGAGAAGCGGGTTTGATTCCCCACTCCTCCACATGAAGCCTGCTGGGTGACCTTGGGCCAGTCACAGTTCTCTCCGGACTCTCTCAGCCCCACCTAACTCACAAGGTGTCTGTTATGGGGAGAGGAAGGGAAGGTGATTGTAAGCCACTGTGAAACTCCTTAAAGGTAAAGAAAAGTGGGGCATAAAAACCAACTCTTCTTCTTCAAGTGACTGGGAGGGGCACACCAACTCTCTGGGCCACAGATATTTATCATGAACTAAATAGCGTGTTAGAATAAGACATGGAAGAGGCAGGTTCAGATCCCCCCTCCATCACAAAGTCATCTGGATAGCCCTGGGGCCAGTCACACTCTCAGCCTAACTCACCTCACGGGGTTGTTGTGAGAACAGAACAAAGGAACGAGAACCATGGACACTGCCCTCTGCTCCCTGGAGGAACAGTGGACTAAACACATATTTGACAGTTCTGCTAACTAGGGATTCTCATGTCTTTCTTCCCTAAATAGGTGCACTGTGAATTTATTATTTACAGAGAGCTAAGCATACCCTTACATAGCTCTTAAGGGTCTCAGAACTGAAGCCCTGGGTGAGTAGGAATGGACCTGACTGGTAAGTTTTATTTAACCAAGCAATCGTTGGAAAACTGGACTAGATTGACAGCGGGTCTGGCACAGTTCCAACTGAAGATTGCATATCTATGTGGAATATGGCATATAGTTATCTACTAAAGAACATTTAATGACTTCTGGACTTTGAGTGTATCCACACATCCTTGGATATTTGGGTGATCCCAGCACATTTCCAACATAATTTTGACCAAACATAAAAAACCCATTGCTCACATCCAATGATGTGTAGATGCAGTTGTAGGTAAGCCAAAAGATCACATTATCTGGTAAAGGGAGGAGGATGGATGGGCTGGAAAGGAAGACATTTACTCAACGGCACAGAAATCAGAAAAGAGAACAGGGTAACAGCTTCGTGGATAACTGCTTTGTGGAGATCTGGAGAGGGAGGAACTCTTCCTGGGGATACTTCCCAGGTATTTCCCATGATGCACATAGATACGTCTATTGACTCTGTGTCCTAATCTTCTTCCAGGGACCTCAGGACAGGAAGCACAGGCCATGGCGGGAGGGGGGCGGCAGAACAGGTTGAGGGAGACCAACCGGTTCAGCCCCCAAGCAAATTCCACAGCTCAACAGGGGTTTGAAGCTGGGTGTCCCTGAGTTAACGGCAACACTACTGCCACTATACCACTCTGGCTCAGCTACAAAAAAAAGGGGAGATCGGTAGCATTTATTACAATATTTACACCCTCCTGTTCTCCCCTGCAGTGGAGGCCCAAAGCAGCATGCATCCTTCTCCCCTCCTCTATTTTATCCTCACAACCACCACCTGTTAAGCTACATTGGGCTGAGAGAGAGACTGGCTCAAGGTCATCCAGTGAGTTTCCATGGCAGAGTGGGGATTTGAACCCGTGTCTCTCAGATCCAACACCACTAAAGTCCACTTTGCAAGGAACTGACCACATCTGCATAAGGGTAAGCCAGGCACACAACCACCGTGCACTGCACCAGTTACCTTCCTTCCAAGAAACCTAAAAAGCACCATTAAGGGAAATCTTAAGTGAGGTGCACAGAGGTGTGCGTATGCACATGCGCATTTAGCTGCATGAATGGGGAAGAGGCTACGGCTGAGATTGTGGGACATTGAGCTGCACGAAAGGGAAAGAAGAGGCAATGGCTGAGATTGTGGGACACTGCTCCACAAATCAAAAAGGAACGGTTGCTCAGAGAGACAGGTTAAGATTCCTTTCCTTCACATATAAGTGTGGAAAAGAAGTGGGTAGATGCCAGAGAATAGCCAGCAGGTGAAGCCTGGACTTAGCGCGCCCATAGATCATGATGGGTAGCCATGTTAGTCTGTCTGTAGCAGTAGAAAAGAGCAAGAGGCCAGTAGCACCTTAAAGACTAACAAAATCTCTGGCAGGATATAAGCTTTCGAGAGTCACAGCTCACTTCTTCAGGTATTGGAAGTATCTGAAGGTATCAGGTATCTGAAGAAGTGACATGTGACTCAGAAAAGTTCATACCCTGTCAGAAATTTTGTTAGACTTCAGCACGCCCAGTTTGTAAACTTCCTTGGAGCATTGGTCTGGCCACTGTTGGAAACATGATGCCGGACTAGATAGATCCCTGGTCTCAAGCCAACAAGGTGACATTTGTGTTCTTATGTAGATAGGAAAAGGTGATGTGGGAAAAGGTGATGTGGTGGCTATCTCCGTGGATTACATACAACTCTATTCCCCAGGGTGTTGCAAACAAGAGGTCAGTTTGTCTGGAGGATGTCCAAGGACAGAAGGGCTTTTGCACAACTGAGGGAGCTAGAAAGGAGGGAGTAATAACCCAGGGTAGGAACACAATTTCTGCTTTACAGAGAGCTGTCCTGGGACCACAGTAGCAACACCTGTGCAAGCTTCACAGGCTACCATCTGCACATGGCTGGATAACTTTGCAATACAGCAACCATTTGCGACTGAGTAGTCTTGAACAAGCAGGAAAACCCTGTTGCAAACAGTTACTCCAGTGTGATGTAAGCCCACGCACGGACATAGCCACAGAGCAGAGATTTTAATCACTGTAGTAGACTAGTGAGAGCCAGCGTGGTGTAGTGGTAAAAATGTCGAAATAGGATTTGGGAAACCCAGGTTTGAATCCCCACTCTGACAAGGGAACTTGTTGGGTGACCTGGGGCCAGTCACACACTCAGCCTCAACCCTGGGAGTTTGGATGGGGCACCGAAGAATACCTCGGTCCTGACACGGAAGCAGGCAATGGCAAACCACCTCTGAATGTCTCTTGTCATGAAAACCCCACCAGGTGTTGCCATAAGTCATCTGTGACTTGATGGGAAAAAAGACAAGTGGGTTTTTTTTTGGGGGGGGAAATCTATTTTGTGGGATAGCCTGAACCAGCTTCATTAGATCTACACCAGACAACAAGGGAGATCAGACACCCCTTTGTTAGGTACAGATTGGATTAAGTTTGTTCAGGTTCACCTAACAGACACCCAAACATAATTGGAGGGCACGTCTACTCAGATGCAAGCCCCAAAGCGTGCAATGGGACTTACAATCATACAGCTCGATGGGGCCATTCAGACCATCTAGTCCAACCCCCTGCTCAATACAGGATCAGCCCTAGAGCATCCCTGACAAGTGCTTGTCCAGCCTCTGCTTAGAGCTTGCCTTTGAGGGGCAGCTCGCCACCCCCCTAGGTAGCCTATTCCACTGTCGAACAACTCTTACTGTAAAAATGTTTTTCCTAATATCCAGCTAGTATCTTTCCGCCCGCAATTTACCATAAACCCATTATTGCAAGTTTTTAGCAGAGGATAGGACTTACTACGGAGTAATTTTTTTGTAAAACTGTATGCTGGTCCTTAGCCAAAAAAAAAAAAAGACCCTAAATAAAAAGCCTATCAATGCATTTTACCCATCAAAATGACACAGCGCTGTGCTTCCTTTAAGGTCTTCCTTAAAAGGCATTGCAGGGCTATCCTCTTTTGGATCCTCCCAGGTCAGTGCATTCACAACCACAACCTTCACACTGGAACTGACTTCCCAACAGACACCTACAGGACTGATCTGTGCAGTGCCTGGACTTAGGCTGTTACCGCACTAGGTATTCCCAGCGATGTATCAAGAGTTTGGAAACGTTATAAAAAACATCGCTTTAAAAGGGTTTTCGGATGCCATGGCTAAAAAATGGTTGGAAGATGTCTTCACAGCTGAAGGGGCCAAACCAAGCGCGAACACTATTTTTTATAACACTTTCAAACTCTTAATACATCGGTGGGAATACATAGAAAGTGCGAACAGTATTTTTTATAACACTTTCAAACTCTTAATACATTGCTGGGAATACAAGTGCGGTAACCCCCAAAGGACAGCTGGACATATAAAGGGCCCCATTACCTTCAATAGCTTAGGGCCTCATCAAACCTACATCTCTTTTCTATACCAAAAGAGTTATTGATCATTACAGTGACGTGGGCTGTTACCGCACTAGGTATTCCCAGCGATGTATCAAGAGTTTGGAAACGTTATAAAAAAACATCGCTTTACAAGGGTTTTTGGAGGCCATGGCTAAAAAATGGTTGGAAGACGTCTTCACAGCTAAAGGGGCCAACAAAGCGCAAACAGTGCTTTTTATAACATTTTCAAACTCTTAATACATCGCTGGGAATATGAAGTGCGGTAACCCCCAACGTTATAAAAAACATCAGCTTTAAAAAGGGTTTTCGGAGGCCACGGCTAAAAAATGGTTGGAAGACGTCTTCACAGCTAGAGGGGCCAAACCAAGCGCGAACAGTGCTTTTTATAACAGTTTCAAACTCTTAATACATCGCTGGGAGTACCTAGTGCGGGAACAGCCTAAGATCTGCGACAGGCGGGTTCGAATCCCCGCTCTGCCAAGGAGGCCGGCGGGGTGACCTTGGGCCGGTCAGACTGCCGCAGCTCAGCCTACCTCGCAGGGTTGTTGTTGGGGGGGCGAGGGGAAAACCACTGTACTGTACTAAACAAACACACGTTGTTGTTGTTTTTTAGGTTTCCCCCCGCCCCCCCAACCGCGGCTCCTACGATCTTGGGGAGGATCAGAGGCGGGAGGGTCGTTGGCTCGGCTGAAGGCTCCCGAGGATCGCGCCCCCCTCCCCCTCCCCAACGGTCCCCAACGGTCTCCCACGCACCAAAGTCGAGGAACTGCTTCATGGAGAGCGGCGACGGCGAGAACTTGCTGAAGTGCTCGATGTACTTCGGCGCCCCGGCCAGCGCCGAGCGGCCCTTCAGGAGGCACCGCAGGAGACGCATCGCGGCCCCGCCAGGCCGGCCCAGGCCGCGCCGCTGCTGCCACCACCTCCACCCCCGCCTCAGGCCCTCCGCTCCCACCGGGAACCTCCGACGATCTAGGCCGCGACTAGCGGCGGCGCCGGCTTCCCTCGAAGGGAACGCCCCCTTAGCCGGCTCTGGGCCAATCTCCGGCGGGGCCCGCCCACTCCGGCGCCGACGAGCCAATCGCCGCTTTAAAAACAAGCCGCCGGCGGCCAATGGGAAGGGGCTGGCACCACGTGGCAAGGGGCGGGGCGGGGAGGAAGAAAACTCGGTGCCTATTCGTCCTTTGCCCTGACCTGGGTGGCCCCGGCTAGCCGGATCTCGTCCCATCTCAGAAGCTAAGCAGGGTGCAGCCCCGGTTAGTATTGGGATGGGAGACCACCCAGGAAGACCAGGGTTGCTGTGCAGAGGAAGGCAATGGCAAACCGCCTCTTAGGCCATTTATTCATGGAAGGTTTTGCATTGGATTTGTCACTCTATGTGTGTGTGTGTTAAGTGCCGTCAAGTCGCTTCCGACTCATGGCGACCCTATGAATGAAAGTCCTCCAAAATGTCCTGTCTTTGACAGCCTTGCTCAGATCTTGCAAACTGAAGGCTGTGGCTTCCTTTATTGAGTCCATCCATCTCTTGTTGGGTCTTCCTCTTTTCCTGCTGCCCTCCACTTTTCCTAGCATGACGGTCTTTTCCAGTGACTCTTGTCGTCTCATGACGTGACCAAAATACGACAGCCTCAGTTTAGTCATTTTAGCTTCTAGGGTCAGTTCAGGCCTGATTTGATCTAGAACCCACTGATTTGTTTTTTTGGCAGTCCACGGAATCCGCAGCACTCTCCTCCAACACCACATTTCAAAGGAATCTATTTTCTTCCTATCAGCTTTCTTCCTATCAGCTTTCTTCATTGTCACTCTATAGATGCACATTTTCCCAATCTGAATTCTCAAAACTCTGCATGGCGGCTTATTGTTGAGTTTTGAGAATATGGATAGGGAAAAAGTGCACCTAAAGAGTGGCAAATCCAAGGCAAAACCTTCCATGAATAAATGGCCTTAGTCTCATGCCATGAAAACCCCAAAAAGGGGTCGCCATGAGTCGGCTGCGACTTGAAGGCGCTTTACACACACACATTCGTCCTTTGGAGGCGCCCATTTAACTCCTCGCTGCCTGGGAGCTTCTGTTGTTAGAGTTGGCCGCTGTGATGTCGATGCTTGTTTGGGGTGCAGATGGTTTTTGGGTTGTTGTTTTTTAGTTATTTTTTATTTTATTTTAAGGTTTATTGTTGTGTGCGTGTAGTAAAAAAGGGCAAGAGTCCAGTAGCACCTTAAAGACTAACAAAAATATTTTCTGGTAGGGTATGAGCTTTTGTTGTTGTGTGTGTGCTAAGTGCCTTTAAGTCGCTTCCAACTCATGGCGACCCTATGAATCAACGTCCTCCAAAATGTCCTGTCTTTGACAGCCTTGCTCAGATCTTGCAAACTGAAGGCTGTGGCTTCCTTTATTGAGTCAACCCATCTCTTGTTGGGTCTTCCTCTTTTCCTGCTGCCCTCCACTTTTCCTAGCATGACTGTCTTTTTGTTGTCCTTGTGGCTAATAGATATCCCGGGAGGAACATGAAATAATGTAAGCAGCATGCCACACTACTGAGGCATTGCATAGAAATACATGCAGCTGGAAACTATAATCCAAGAAAGGACAAGAATAGAAAACAACCGAAGAAGTTATATATATGAAACGGCTTGAGTGCCTCTGGAGGAGAATCTCCCTCTTGTCATGAACGTTCTTTCTGGGCTTTTCATGAATGGACTTATTTTCATTTATTCCAGCCAAAGGCCGGCATAAAATGTAAAATATACATAAAATATACATCCTATAATCATGAATGGACTTTTGTTCTTGGACTGGTTTTGCATATTTCTGGACTGAGTTTGAGCAACTTTTAGGCATAATGTCACTAGGGATATTTGTATAAGATTTGTATAAGAATTGCGATGATGTGATATTAGGCTAGTATACAGCCAATAATGTATACATGTAATATTGTAGGTTATATGTAAGTGTGCACTAAGGGGTTGGCACAGGTGTGTCAGTTTGTGTGTATAAAGTTTTATCTATATTGAATATAAGATTTTGAATAATATATTGTGGCCATACTTTGTGAGTTATATATGGTTGATATAGCATAGATAGGTGTAGTTTCATGTTAATGCTTGTTTGGTGTGCAGGTAGTCTGGGTTTTTTTGTTTTTAAATTTTACGGTTTATTTTTGCCCTTGTGGTTAATAGAAGCGTCCAGCTTGCCGTATCTGAGAATGGCATTGGAGGTGTTTTAAAAGTAAAAATAGCTTTTAAAAGACTAATCAAATTTTATTATGATTGTGGTCCAGGTCACCAGGCGTGCAATTAGGGACTTTTCCAAACGGCACAGGATTGGCACGGTCCCTGGTGTCGCATGACAGAATTAGCCTTTGACATCAGCTACCTAATGATACAGGAAAGGATGTCCAGTGGTCCCTGATAGGGGGCCAGAAGTGATCAGCAAATAGAGGTAATCCGCAAGCCCTGCCCTTTTGAAAATGCTGACCAATTGACATTCCAAAGGAAAGGATGGGAGCCCATGCTGAGCAGACTGGCTGGCTCAGAACACCTCTGACATCCTATTGCAAAACTCTGTGAAGTTTGTGCGGCCAGTGGCACGAGATAAGACAACAGTGGGTCACCAAAAAGGTCTCTCTAAATAATACATCTTCTACTATCCTTCAGGGCCGATAGGCAGTGCAATCTTACGCAAAGTTACTCCCGTCTGTGCCCATTGATTTCAGTGGGCATAGACTGGAGCAATTCTGCATTGGATTGCACTGTAATTGGTGTCTTCTACATGAGTGCCGGGAAGGAAGGTGGCATCCAATATAGCCCAATCTCATCAGACGTTGGAAACTAAGCAGGGTCGGTACTTGCATGAGACACCACTGAGGAAGGCTTTACAAAGGAAGGCAACAGGAAACCACCTCTGCTTTTCATTTGCCTTGGAAGCCCCTTGCTGGGGTTGCCATGAATCAGTTGCAACTTGTTGGCCTATACACATATTTGAGTGTCTGTTAGAGTTGCCAAGCTCCAGGCGGCACCTGGAGATCTCCCACTATTACCATTGATCTCCAGGCGATCGAGATCAGTTTCCCTGAAAAATAAAGACTGCTTTGGACTCTATGGAATTATACCCTGCTGAAATCCCTCCACTCCCAATGGTGGTACTGTAAGAAAATTAGGAGATTTTGGAGATTAGTAATAAAAGAAACTAATAATTTGATTAGTACAAAACTAAAAAAAAGATCCTGCATTTTGTTTATTGGGAATTCCTAAAAAGAATAAGGACAAATATAATAAAGTTATATGCCAATATAGCTTTGCAGCAGCAAGAATTACAATAGCAAAAAAATGGAAACAAGTAAATAAACCTTCAATTAAGGACTGGAGAGAGAAACTGTGGATGTATATGCGGATGGCCAAACCTACAGATTCTTTACATGGTAAAGATATGGAAGAGTTAAAAAAAACTTGGCTAAAGGCCATCACATTTTGGGATGAACTGGCAAAAATGGATTTTACAAGTATAGTTAATGAATTATAGATAAAGTGTAATGTTGTTTATATAATAATAAGCATAAGGTAATTTTAAATACTGTCAGAATACTTCTCCGGAAGTCCATAGGTGGTGGGATACACATTTTAAGGTGGGTGGTGGGTATTTGGGCACAGTTTATTCTATAATATTATAATAGATGATGTAAAACTGTAATATAAGTGCTCGTTTTGTATTTTTGTATTTTTTGTGATTTATAATTTGTTATGTTTTTCTTATAAAATAAATAAATAAATAAAGAAAGAAAGAAAGAAAAGAAATCCCTCCACTCCCAAACTCTGCCCTCCACAGGCACAGCCCTAAAACCTCCAGGTATTTTTCCAAACCAGAGCTGGCAACCCTAGTGCCTGTGGCTCCCATTGATCTATAAGCTTGCAGACAGGAAGCATTTCTTGTGTTTTTACAAATTGGCGCTTCCTAAAGAGGGCTATGCCTGCCCTCCGCTAACAGCTGACCAGCAGGATTTCATCTT
This sequence comes from Euleptes europaea, assembly GCF_029931775.1. Classification (NCBI taxonomy): domain Eukaryota; kingdom Metazoa; phylum Chordata; class Lepidosauria; order Squamata; family Sphaerodactylidae; genus Euleptes; species Euleptes europaea. Next base: position 23,679,489 of record NC_079329.1, read on the forward strand.
TTAAAAAAAGGGCTGCAGTGCCGGCCACTGCAATAGGCTTGGTAATCATGTGTGATTCCCCATCTGGTTGGGGATATCTAGAGAAGTTTGCTTTCACACATGTAAGACTCCTAGCTGCATTGTGCAGCCAAGCAATTAAAATCCAAATCCTGAAATGTTGTCAGCCTCTCATCACTGCCTAAACTGCTCATGCCCTGGCCTTACCTGAGTTGTTGACTCTGGCCACTATCTCGCTATAGTTGCTGATTTAGCCCTCAAATACAAACAGATCAGAGGCTGAAATGAGTCCAGGGGTATCGACATGCTTTCAACAAACTTTTCAATCTTCCTTAAATGAATACAGCAAATGTCAGCGGTTTCGTGAGTTCAGGGAATTACATTTAATTACATGTTGACTGGAGTGGGTTGTAGAGACCATTATCATACCAGCCTGGTTCCATCTACTCTGGCTCCCCGTTGGCTTCCCAGCCAAATTCAAGATGTTGGTATTGACCTTTGAAGCCCTATATTTAAGGACTGTCCACTCCTATATGAATAGGGTTGCCAACCTCCAGGTGCTGTTGCCCCACGCTTGCCATCTCCCGGGTTGGATGCACGGCAACCCCAGAAGCCGCTCATCCGGCATTACGAAAGTGACTCGCCCAGGCACAGCTGTTCGCGCCTTTGTTTAAACCACTGGTTCCCAACCAGGGGTCCGTGGACCCCCAGGGGTCCGCGAGAACTAAATTAAGGTCCGCAAAACAAAGTTATAAACCCATAATAAATTAATATTTTCAATTAAAGGTTCTCTATTATAATATATATATTGAAATATTATCCTAAGTTTAATGTTTAACTAACAGTTATGATTAAAGTTTATTTTCAAATTCTCAGAATTTTTATTTTGAACCTTGGGGTCCCTGCACCGAACAAAAAAGTTCTAGTGGTCCCTGGTCAAAAAAAGGTTGGGAACCACTGGTTTAAACCCATCAGCGATCGTCTCCAGACCCTCCCGGAATTGCACAAGCCATGGGTTTTAGCTTACCTGTCTCAACTGCCCCCCTGACACACCTTGGTAGCCGACCATTAAGGTTTCAAACACCTTTTGTCCACCATGGGAACCACGAGGGATAATCCCATCATCCCCCACCCCAAAAAGAGTATAATTGGAGTGACTCTCAGTCATAATTTACCTTTCCTTTTCCCCTCTTGTACTTGCTGTCACTTGGTGTGGGTTTTGCGCAGCCCAGCCACGATACTCTCCCGCCTCGCTGGCTGAGCCTCGGGAATCCCTTACCCCCGCTTTTCTTGCATTCTAGCCGCATGGAACCCCGGACGTCCGCTACTGGATCAGGTGTAGTATCGCCACATTGGCGACTGTCTCTATCCTACTACCTTTACTTCATAGGCCCTGATTGTGTGTTGTGTATATGTTATTGAATTGCAGTGTGCACATATTTTAAAGTGAACTTCTTAAAAGAAACCCTTGCTTCCGCCTCTTGTTTGAATCTTGGAACGGACTCCCGTAAACACAGGTTAGATCTTGAGGTTATGCCCCTTGCCGGTTATTGACTGCTAATTTCCCCATATAAATATTCACAACCGAGCAATTTGGCTAACGGTGCGACCTGGAGATCTCCCAGAATTATAATTCATTTCCAGATGACAAAGATCAGTTCCCCTGAAGAAAATGGCTGCTTGGGGTGGGGGGGACTCTATGTCATTATATCCTGCTGAGGTCCATATCCTCCCCAAACTCCACTCTCCAGATCTCCAAGAATTTCCCAGCCCAGAGTTGGCAACCCTACATATGAACTTGCCCACCACTCTGGTCGTCTTCAGAGGCCCCGCTTTGGGTGCCCCCACAATCTGAGGCTAGTTGAGCGACAACCCGAGAAAGGGCCTTCTTGGTCGTGGCTCCAAATCTACAGAACTCTCTCCCCAGGGAGATTCATCTATATTGTTGTCTTCCATCAGCAGACAAAGACATTTTTGTTTTGTGTGGCATTTGCTCACCGACTATCATTGGTCCGTCTCCCTGTTTTAATTGATTTACATATTTTAGATGTGTGTGTGTTTTAACATTGTTTTGATTGTGCGCTGCCTTGGGGACCCTAAATTGGGTGGAAAGGCAGCCTACAAATATTGAAAATAAATAAATATTAAAGTCACAAGTTACAAATGGGAATCATTTTTATTCATAAAATAATCACTCAAGCTTATTTACAACCAAGGCACAATGACTCAAGACCTCCAGTACCATAAACAGTGATAAATTCCAGTGAGCAACAAAAATATATATATATATTTATTTATATACACATAGCTATAGATAGATACAGTCTTAATAATTTAATACATACAGCTGGGAGAATGCCAGAGGGCAGATCTGGAGTGGGTTTTTTTTTTTTTTTACCTGTGGGACTAACAGCATGGTTAATGTAACTCTACCTGGGAAGCAGCAACAACAAAAAAACAACCCTCTTTGAAGGTTTGTTCCCTTTTTAAGGGAGGTTTTTCTACCGCTCAAACAGACCTGATATTAACTCATCAAGGGGCCAGTTTCGTGCAGCGTTTGGCACCAAAGCATGACGCAGAAGAATCGTGGCTGGGCAGAGGATAGGTGACCACCCTTCAGAAATCCAGAGTTTACTAATAGGTGTTCACTTGCAAGCCTTGATAACCGACACCCATAAGAACATAAAAAGAGAAGAAGAAGAAATATTGTCGAAGGCTTTCACGGTCAGAGTTCATTGGTTCTTGTAGGTTATCCGGGCTGTGTGACCGCGGTCTTGGTATTTTCTTTCCTGACGTTTCGCCAGCAGCTGTGGCAGGCATCTTCAGAGGAGTAACACTGAAGGACAGTGTCTCTATTCAGTGTTACTCCTCTGAAGATGCCTGCCACAGCTGCTGGCGAAACGTCAGGAAAGAAAATACCAAGACCACGGTCACACAGCCCGGATAACCTACAAGAACCAAAGAAGAAGAAGAGTTGGTTTTTATATGCCGACTTTCTCTACCACTTAAGGGAGAATCAAACCGGCTCACAATCGCCTTCCCCTCCCCACAGCAGACACCCTGTGAGGTAGGTGGGGCTGAGAGAGCTCTAAAGAGCTGTGACTTGCCCAGGGTCACCCAGCTGGCTTCGTGTGGAGGAGTGGGGAAACAAATCCAGTTCACCAGATTAGCCTCTGCCACTCATGTGGAGGAGTGGGGAATCAAACCCGGTTCTCCAGATCAGACTCCACCACTCCAAACCACCGCTCTTAACCACGACACCACACTGGCTCCCTGGAGAGCTCTGCTGGATCAGACCAATGGTCCATCTAGTCCACCATCCCGTCTCACACAATGGCCAACCTGTTACTCCGGAGGGCCAACAACAGGGCATAGAGGCCGAGGCCTTCCCTTGACGTTGCCCCCCTGCACTGGTATTCAGAGGTTTTTTTGCCTCTGAAGGCGGAGGTTCTCTTTAGTCACCATGGCTAGTAGCCGCTGATAGACCTATCCTCCATGAATCTGTATAACCCCCTTTTAAAGGTGTCTCTATGCCTATGGACATCACTCCACCCTCTGGCAGCAAATTCCACATTTTAATCCCTTGTTGAGTAAAGAAGCATTTCCTTTTGCCCATCCTGAATCTACTGCCCACCAGCTTCCATTTTCTGAGACCCCAAAATCTAAAGCAGGCTTCGGTATAATCTCCTGAGTCAGACCCCAGGGCTATTTTGAATTAAATAGTGGTAGGCAGCCATTCTTCCCAATCCCATTCATGAGAGGGAAAGGTTTCTTGGGAAAGCCAGGCACCACCCAGCTGAACTATTCACCCAAGTAGTCCTCCCAAAGCCAGTCCTTTCTGATATGAGTCCTGGGTAGGGTTGCCAACCTCCAGGTACTAGCTGGAGATCTGCTGTTACAACTGATCTCCAGCTGATAGAGATCCGTTCACCTGGAGAAAATGGCCGCCTTGACAATTGGACTCTACGGCATTGAAGACCCTCCCCAAACCCTGCCCTCCTCAGGCCCCGCCCCAAAACCTCTTGCCGGTGGTGAAGAGGGATCTGGTAACCATAGTCCTGGGGAATTGGAGGCCAACTTTTCTCAGTTCAAAATGACTGCCAGGAAGACAATGGATCCTTGTTCAGTCTTGCTTTCCTGCTTGGCTTGAACTGAAATTCACTCCTCAGCCACTGAAAACAGAGCTATCAGACCTCAACAGCCTGCCTGAGAGTCACACACTACGACCTGAACCCACCCTGATATACTTCTCTTGTGCCCCACCCCCTTTATGTATAGAATCATAGAGTCGGAAGGGACCACCAGGGTCATCAAGTCCAACCCCCTGCACAATGCAGGAAATTCACAACTACCTCCCCCCTCCACACCCCTAGTGACCAGAAGGTGGCCAAGATGCCCTCCCTCTCATCATCTGCCTAAGGTCACAGAATCAGCATTGCTGACAGATGGCCATCTAACCTCTTCTTAAAAACCTCCAGGGAAGGAGAGCTTACCACCTCCCGAGGAAGTCTGTTCCGCTGAGGAACCGCTCTAACTGTTACAAAAATTCTTCCTAATGTCTAGACGGAAACTCTTTTGATTTAATTTCAACCCGTTGGTTCTGGTCCAACCTTCTGGAGCAACAGAAAACAACTCGGCACCCTCCTCTATATGACAGCCCTTCAAGTACTTGACGATGGTTATCATATCCCCTCTCAGTCTTCTCCTCTTCAGGCTAAACATACCCAGCTCCTTCAACCTTTCCTCATAGGACTCGGTCTCCAGACCCCTCACCATCTTTGTTGCCCTCCTCTGGACCCGTTCCCGCTTGTCTACATCTTTTTAAAATTGTGGTGCCCAAAACTGAACACAGTACTCTAGTTGAGGTCTAACCAGAGCGGAGTAAAGCGATACCATCACCAAGACTGCATTTGCCTTTTTAGCTACCGCATCACACTGCTGACTCATGTTCAGTGTTTGGTCTACTAAGACCCCAAGATCCTTTTCACACACACTGTGCCCTCACATATCCCAGTGAAGAGTACTGGCAGTTACCTAGCTATCTGGAGCATTTTTATCCCACCCTTTCTCCAAGGAGCTCAGGGCAGAATACATGGTTCTGCCTTCCCCGTTTTATCCTCACAACAACCCTGTGAGGTAGGCTAGGGCAAGAGACAACGACTAGGGCAAAGGTGACCCCGGCTACCGGAGGAGGAGTGAGTTTTTATATGCCGACTTTCTCTGCCGCTTAAGGGAGAATCAAACCGGCTTACAATCACCTTCCCTTCCCCTCCCCACAACAGACACCCTGTGAGGTAGGTGGGGCTGAGAGTGTGACTAGCCCAAGGTCACCTAGCTGGCTTTGTGTGTAGGAGTGTAGGAAACAAATCCAGTTCACCAGATTAGCCTCCACTGCTCATGTGGAGGAGTGGGGAATCAAACCCGGTTCTCCAGATCAGTCTCTATCGCTCCAAACCACCGCTCTTAACCACTACATCATGCTGGCTCTCTTAACCACTGCACTAAACTGGCTCTCTCGCTAAAGACAGATTCCATTGCTGATTTTTCGCTCACAGTAAGGCCAATGGGAAACAGTTTTTGTTGATTTGGCCCAAGCATTCCTCTCGCTGCCACCAATGTCAGCATTTCCCAAAGTGCAGCAGGTGATTTTTCATGTCATTTCAGAGAGGAGGAACCGAAAGGGGGTTCTAAAATAAAAAAAATTCTGCCCCATCCCACCTTTCAAGCCCATCTGCTTTGTTCCCCTTTGAAGCAGCCCCCTCCAAAAGCCTATGGAAGAGCAACGGGAAAAAAAGGTCAGTAGTTTTGCCAACACAGTAGAAGCTCCAGTGCCGATACATCCAGTGTTTACAGCAATACAAGTTTGGGGGTGCACATAGTGAGAGGAGCCGTATCCGTTCACCCTTCTGTCCAAACGATGCATAGTTTATAACGAGGACTTTGGAGAAAAGAATCTTTCTCCAAGAGCAAAAGAGAGGACGTTGAAAGTCGTAGTTGTCAATCAGCAAGGGAATAAAAGCCCCCCCCCCAAGCATGTTCATTAGCGAGGACAACATCTGTGCTATGCGCAAGCAACCTCGCACAAACAAACAACTGACCTCGCACGAGGATTATAAAAATACTGAGCGATCACACACAAGGTGGTCTTACACAAGCACATTGGGCATACAGTTGCCAACATCCAGGTGGGGCTTGGAGATCTCCCGGTATTATAATTTATCACCAGGCTACAGAGATCAGGTCCCCTGGAGAAAACGGCTGCTGTGGAAGTGAACTCTATGTTATTAGACCCTGCTGAGATCCCTCCTCTTCCCATACCCTGCCATCCCCAGGGTCCACCCCCCAAATCTCCTGGTATTTTCCAACCCAGAGGTGGCAACCCTAATTGGGAACATGGGCAAGAACCTGGCTCTATGCAATTCTGCGCATGTGAGCGGCGTGAAAAGCAACCGTGTTTGTGAGAAAGCGCCGTTGAGCATGAGCGTGCATGCTACAGTGGCTTGGCAGGACTTTGAAGCAGCGGACAGACACCCATTCCTAAAAGCGTGAACAGTGGGAGTCTTGCGGAAGGCCAGATAATCATTGGAAGGCAAACGACACCGCTCCGCTGCTAAAGCGAGGCAGGTTTAGCCCTGTAAGCTGCCCAGGTAGGAGACCAACTTGGACCCAACACATAAGCTTCTGTCACAGCAAGAGCAGGGAATAATCGTAAGAAATAAGAATGTGGGGAATTAAAAACGGGCACCAGAAAGCACTGTGGTGAGCACCTATATGGGCATGTATCCAGTGCCTAGGTAAGTTGGTTTCGAAGCTATCTTCTGGCAGGAATTCAATTCCCACGGTCCTGGTGGTGGTGGGGGAATGAAAATCCATCAGTACGCATTGGGAAAAAAAGGTTCCCGTCTTGGTGCCCCACAAGTCCCTCGCAGCTTTGGCGTCAAGTGAGGATCATTTCCTCCCTAGGACCCCCCGGCATCTGAGGAAGGATTTGAGGTACCCCCAACTTGGATCACATAACTTAGGTTTAAATAACAGTTCTTTTGTTGGTCCAGCGCTATTTACAGAAGGCAACCGATGCAGGCCCCGGGAGTGGAGAGGAAGGGCCGGAAAAGGGGAGGCAAGCAAGCGTCAGTAGTATCTCCCCGGCTCCTGCCAGCTTGTTACCCATTGCTTCTTGTGCTTTGCGGGCAGGAAGCCGCCGGCGGGCTGGTAGCGATCCTCCTGCCGGATCCGAATGGCGTGGTACTTGGGTAGGATTCGGTAGTAGCGGGTTCGCTTAAAAAAGTTGCACTGCACAGGAAGAGAGAGAGAGAAAGAGAGAGATTAAGAAAGAGTGGATGGAAAGCCACACGCAAACCGAGCTTGAGAAAGAGAGATTCCAAGACTGGCGGCAGGAGAAAAGCAAGCCCAATTATTGTTTCAAGGCAAGGGGGAAAGACAAAGAGTGAAGAAAACTAAAAGGGCCAGTTCAACTGACCATTTTCTGGTAGCGATTGAAGGACGAGCCCACCAGGTTTAAGCACAAGACGGGTTTGAAGACTAAAGTGGTCAGATATGCAAAATAAAAATCACACTCTCAAGGTTCAGGATTGTCCATATCCTTCAAATCAATACTACTGCAATATTCCTTGACAAACTCTTCAGCTAGCAACTGAGCTTTGCCCCGAAGCTTTGCCAAGGTTAATGATGGAAAGCCAAGGTTAATGATGGAAAGCATCCTTTTTGTGCTGCCTCCCGTGGTAAGGGTGAAGCAATAATGGCTCAAACAATTTGATATGGTGATTGGCCTTGTGGAAATGGCCTGGTGTCTCTCAGACACACTATACACTACAGATGTTTGTCACAAGGGGAAGAACCTCAGAACAGATGTTGAGCCATTCGGGGCAGGGAGTGGCTGAAATTCTGGACTTGCATTGGAGTGCTCACAAAACTAGGGTTGCCAACCTCCAGGTGGTGGCAGGAGATCATCCGCTATTACAACTGATCTCCAGCTGACAGAGAAAATGGCTGCTTTGGACATTAGACTATATGGCATTGAAGTCCCTCCCCTCCTCAGGCTCCTCCCCCAAAATATCCAGGTATTTCCCTACCCACAGCTGGCAACCCTACACAAGACTGATTATTAGGGTTGCCAGCTCAACTGGGAAATACCTGGAGACTTTGGGGATGGAGCCTGAGGAGGGCGGGGTTTGGAGACTTCAATGCCATAGAGTTCAATTGCCAAAGCGGCCATTTTCTCCAGAACTGATCCCTGTCTCCTGGAGATCAGTTGTAATAGCGGGAGATCTCCAGCCACCACTTGGAGGTTGGCCACCCTACTGATCACTGTACCAAAAAAGTCAAGTTGCACCGTCTTTGCCACATCACAATGGTCATGTGGATTGGCCAGAGGGTGTGAAAAGAAGGAAGGAGACGAAGGGAGAGAAAGACCCTTGGTTACAGCAGCAGGCACCACCTTAGAAGCCGCCCAAGAAATTCCTGGTTATTAAAGCCTTGAAAGAGAAAAGGACTTTCACAAGTTAGCAATACCATTAGAAGGTTGGCTGGCACCTGGTGGAGAACGTGAAGGGCACTGCAGGTGAAATACCCAACAGGATAACTGGTACCTGGCTGGGAATGCGGACACGTAATATTGGGCTTTTCCGCATCCTCATTTTCCTTCCTTCTAAGCGCCTGTTTCTTTGGGGGAGGGGGTTCAATTCCGCACGTGTTTTCCTCCCTCTGGTGGTCGATTTGGTATGAAGCAGCTTTAAACCCAGCGTATCTCCCTGCAGTTGTAAACCGCAGGGTTTTTTTAAACCGGATTTAATGCTGATGTTGAATCAACCACTAGAGGGAGCAAAACATGTGCAGAACTGACCTCCCCTGAAGATACCAGAACTTGCAAGAGAGGAACCCAAGAATGCGGAACGGTTCACAGTCTGGTCCTAAATGTTATTGACAGACCTGGTCTTCTAAACCTTGGAGGCCTCGGTAGAAGGTGGTTCCCCCCACCCAACCAACAAAGAGTCACATAGGCACTGATTGAGGAAGTATCGGGACACCCGATCATCTACATTCCACGTTTTCTGACTTAACACTGGACCACCGTTCTCCATCTCAGTGGGAAGCGTTAAAAAAAGTGGGAGGGTCAAAAGAGACAGCGAGAAAAAGATAGGCCCTGCCTACCCACCCCGCCCAGCATTCATTTACCAAGAGATGGGGCAAGGAGGTGGGCATTGTTCCCCCCCACCCCGAAACAGGAACTAGTAGCTGTCGGTCAGTCGCTTAGTTTCAGATGGCTGGATCTTCCTCTTGGCTTTCTGGCCCTTGGCCTCGTACATGGCACGTGTGTTTGCCCGCCGGAAGAAACCGCACTATGAGGAAGCAGGGGGGTAAAGGTCAGTTGCAATGGACAAATAGTGTGCAGTGGGTTTGGGTGTGTGTGTGTGTGGGGGAGGAACAGCCAGCTCATGTGTTTCAGCATCTTTTGCCCCAATAGATGCCTCAACTTTGGATAAGTTATTTCCCCTCCCCACCCACCGCCCACCCCCAATATGATAACTAGCAGGTCAATACCAGGCTGATACTGGAAGTTTGGAAACACCAGGCTGATGCCAATCTAAATAGTGGAATCTTTCAGGTTGAAAGTCCAGCCCGGCCGAATGCTTCCATGCCCACTCTGTGGGTAAAGCATCACGCATGATCAGCAGAAAGCGGCATACCAGTGCTGGCCTGTCCGGCGCTGCTGCCAAATTGTCACTGCATTGTCCAGACCTGAAGCACGTGCAGCTGAATGCGGTTCAGATCAATTTGCAAATTGCTTTTCTTAAAGAGGGAGCAACGTGTGTACGTATGACCCTCTTTGCCTGTATTAGGCTCCGGAAGAACACAGCAAGTTCCCTTCTTCAGGCAGCCAACGCAGACAGCCACAGCTGGAGAGCACTTCCCTCATTCTCTTACCCCCTTCTCAGGTCCAGCATGCTGCAATATCTAGGGTTGCCAGGTTCCTGTTCGCCACCGGTGGGAGATTTTAGGGGTGGAGCCTGAGGAGGGTGGGGTTTGGAGGGGAGGGACTTCAATGCCATAGAGTCCAATGGCCAAAGCGGCCATTTTCTCCAGGTGAACTGATCTCTATCGGCTGGAGATCAGTTGAAATAGCAGGAGATCTGCTACTACCTGGCAGTTGGCAACCCTACTTCAGTGCCATAGAGTCCCATTGCCAAAGTGGCCATTTTCTCCAGGGGAACTGACCTCTGTTGGCTGGAGATCAGTTGCAATAGCAGTAGATCTTCAGCTAATACACTGAGCTGGAAGGGAGGGGAGCAAAGACACTCGACACGCTCTGGAGGCAGCTGCTTTCCTTGCTCAGGGGAAAGTGGTTGTAACTCAAGCAAATGATATACTCCGCCTACTTAGTGCTGCTACTAAATAGTGCTATAATGTGGTTGGGGTGCAGCAGCAATTCAGTGAGTCTCGCCTGGCCAGGAGCATGAAGCGAGGCGAAGAGTAAGCTTGACATTGCCCTCCAATTAGGGCTGCCATCAAGCTTAGACTACTTGGTACATCATCGTGGCCTCTGTGCTGTCGCACATGGGCGCCTGCACAGAGGACCACTCAATGAACAACAGTTGCGGGTAAGTGCAACGTGGTTTTTCTTTCTGAAGTTGGTTTGTCAGCACTGCCTCGGCAACGGCCAGGAGATTTTGAGGGCAGGGCCTGGAGAGGGTGGAGTCTGGGGAGGATGTGACATCATTTCCAGCCGATGCTTTAGGAAGTTCCCCTAATCTCTATGGGAAAGACCACGGAGACATGGGGAAATTCCCAGAGCATCACGATGGAGTCCATTATCCTGCCGTTTTTTCTCCCGCTGCTCCATTTCTCAAGGGCGGGGGATCGAGGCTGAGGAGCAGAGTTTTACCTATCACACCTAGGCAAATGGCAAGCCTATTCGGAGGGCTTAGACAGAAGGTAGGTTAGGCTGAGAGTATGCAAGCTTCCATGGCAGAATGGGGATTTGAACTTGGGTCTCCCACATCCTGGTCCAGCACTCTAGAGCACTGTACCACACTGGCTGTCGTATTCTCACATCGTCCCAAGAAACTACACAGTCAAGCATGCATGTGTAAAAGCTTCATTTATGCGCACTATGCACCACGTTTCGGTTTGGCCTATGCAGCAGAGCATTCTTGGCAACAGAGGAAGCAGCTCCAGAAGTCTCCTTGGACCGTTTCCTACCAATCATGGGCACGGGACACAGAGTTTTCCAGCGTTCCCCTACATTCCAAGAGGCCCACCTCCCCCCAGCAAGGTAATTCTCAGGGCCACAAGATCTCAATGGAGGAATAGCCACATGGATTGGGGAGGAGCCGGAGTCAAGAAGAACAAGGGGATGAAATCTCTCCTCCTCCTCCCTCTGAAAGCCCATCCTTGCAGAGGCACGGGGCCGATTCCATACCCTCGCCCTTCCGCACTCCAACCCACCAACCCACATGGCTGCTCCTCTGCATGGATCCCGTGACCACAGGAATGATCTTTCCGGGGATCAGAAGGGGCTGCAGGAATGGAGGAGAAGGTGACCAAACGTCCATGCGCAAAGTGTTGGGAATGGGCCATCAACTGGCTGAGCATGTCTGGGAGATAGCTGCAGCAGCGCATGAAACAATTGTCTTCTCCCAGACATGGAATCACAGTCTTAGGTGTTCACCAGATGCTTCTGTTAATCAGGACGCAAAGCATCTGTTTCCTGACAGTCCAACCAGTTTCTCCGTGATGCAAAACAAAACCTTCTGAACATTTTGTACTGAACTCTTTGGCTGGTTTCCAGAATCGCCTCTTTAAGTGCCTGAGCTGAATGCCAGCACCAAAGTCTCGCCCTGACTTAAGAGCGGATGACGTCCCTGTGGATTGAAACGAAGAGGCAGGCTTCCTTCCTGCCAGGCCCATGTTAAATGTGCATGGCTGCAATTTCAAGGAAGGCAGCTGGTAAACTTCACAGCAGCTATGGATTCAGTGGATAGGGCCGTGTAGCACCTGTCCTTCAGACAACCTGGGGAGGGGCCATGGCGCAGTGGCACAGCTTCTGCTTTGCTCGCAGAAGCTCCCGGGTTCGATCCCCGGCTTCTCCAGTTTCAGAAAAGGATGAAGCAGTAGGTGGAGTGAGAGACCTCTGCCAGAGATCTGGAGAGCCGCTGCCAGTCAGAGCAGATTGCAGAAAAAAGGGTCTGACTCAGTACATGGCAGCTTCATGTCTTCAGAGCTTTGAGGCAGAAGGTCCCAGGTTGAGTCCCCTGGCGTTTCCCTATTCCATGCCCAGAAGATGCCCAAGATGCCCTCCCTCTCATCATCTGCTTAAGGTCATAGAATCAGCATTGCGGACAGATGGCCATCTAACCTATTCTTAAAAACCTCCAGGGAAGGAGAACTTACCACCTCCCGAGGAAGACTGTAGGTAGGAGGTGAAATGAAAGACCTCCACTTGAGACCCTTGAGAGCCGTTGCCAGTCAGAGCAGACAATACTGCCCTAGGGTCTGACTCAGTATACTGCAGCTTTATGTGCATTCAATTTCCAGAGTGTCCGTACAGAACACAGGACTATGAAGAAGCCTGTTCGCTTTCTCCTCCTCCCCTCCTGGCTCACCCCATTTCAAAACCTTCCCTTCTCACCTTCCACAGCACTACGACAATGATCCCCAAAAGCAGAAGGCCAGCCGCAACGGAAACCAACACCAGCCACAGTTCGAGCTCAGCTGGCTGCTCTTCACTCAGCTCAGAGTCAATGTTCACGGAGAACTAAAAGAAAAGGGGCAGAACAAGGAGGAACTGTTATCCCTTTGGGGAGGAAGTAGAAGAAGGAGAGTTGGTTTTTATATGCCCACTTTCTCTACCACTTAAGGAAAAATCAAACCGGCTTACAATCACCTTCCCTCCCCCTTCCCACAACAGACACCCTGTGAGGTAGGTGGGGCTGAGAGAGCTCTAAGAGAGCTGTGACTAGCTCTAAGTCAACCAGCTGGCTTCATGTGTAGGAGTGGGGAAACTAACCTGGTTCACCAGATAAGCGTCTGCTGCTCATGTGGCGGAGTGGAGAATCAAACCCAGTTCTCCAGATTAGAGTCCACTAAAGAGCAGGGGAAGCTGGTGCCAGCCAGGGACAGGCATGCATGCACCCTAGTAGAGGTAGGGATCCCAACCTCCAGACAAGGCCTGGAGATATCATGGAATTATAACTTATTTCCTGATGACAGAGATCAGTTCCCATGGCGAGAACGGCTGCTTTGGAGGGTTGACTCTACGGTGGTATACGCTGCTGAGGTCCCTTCCCTCATACCCTGTCTTCCTCAACCTCTGCTTTGAGGTCTTAGAGCTGGCCAATGCCAGAGAGAGGAATTTGTGGCCTCGCAGACCACAAAAGTGACCTTTTGGGAAGAGGCAGTGTCCTCCCGAACACATCCAAAGTGTAAAACTCAGGCCTTGCGACTTGTGGCAGCACACCAGACCTAGGCATGAGTTATTAAGAAAAACGTGGACCAAAAACAAATGGGATTAATCAGATAAACAAATTTGGGTTAGCCAGAAGAACTACTAGAGAGTTCACTCCTTCCTAAAATCATAGAATCATAGAGTTAGAAGGGACCACCAGGGTCATCTAGTCCAACCCCCTGCACAATGCAGGAATTTCACAACTACCTCTCCCATACACCCCCAGTGACCCCTACTCCATGCCCAGAAGATGGCCAAGGTGCCCTCCCTCTCATGAACTGCCTAAGGTTGTAGAATCAGCATTGCTGACAGATGGCCATCTAGTCCATCTAGCCTCTGCTTAAAAACCTCCAGGGAAGGAGCGCTTACCACCTCCCGAGGAAGCCTATTCCACTGAGGAACCGCTCTGTTAGAAAATTCTGCCTAATGTCTAGACGGAAATTCTTTTGATTTAATTTCAACCTGTTGGTTCTGGTCCGACCTTCTGGGGCAACAGAAAACAACAGCACCCTCCTCTATATGACAGCCCTTCAAGTACTATGAAGATGGTTATCATATCCCCTCTCAGTCTTCTCCTCTTCAGGCTAAACATACCCAGCTCCTTCAACCTTTCCTCATAGGACTTGGTCTCCTAGTTATGGGGTTTAATCTGTGAGGAGAGCCAGGCATGAGGCAATCCCGCATCGAGGTGGTAAGGGGGCAGGAGGTTGTCTCACCCAGCGAATCCAGTTTCACTCACCCACACAGTGTGGTTTTTCATGTTGATGGTGGAAGTGTTTGTCCTGAGAAACAGTGTGGCTTGCCCGTCCACCTTCACGCGGTCAAAGTTGTTGTAATCCTACAGGGGGTGGGACAAGAAAGGCCTGTTAGAAGCAGCAAGACCAGCCCTCTTTTTAATACATCCCACCTGCTGAACTTTGACCATATCAAGCTGCCTGACTGAACCAGACTGAGAGGCAGGTACAGGGGGCGACGATCGGCGTCCATGTGTAATGACATCATCGGCATCGCACCGGGGAGACCCTCTATCACTTTGTGGAAAGTGGTAGAGTGTCCCCCATATCCAATGCCGGTGCTTCCACATTGCACCAGAAATCATGTCATCACGCACGGACGCCGATCGCTCCCCACCCTTTCGGCTGGCCTGCTTCCACCCGCCAAACAGCTGAGTGTTGCGGGCCGTGGCAGGAATCCTCGGGAGATTGCCCGCCATTAGCGGGCACCTGAAAAGCCTATAATAAAAGGCACCATGTGGACTGTGACATGATCTAACAGTCTTGAAGAAGCTAAATGGACCTGGGTCTGCTCATGGCCATTCTAGGAACTGTGTGCTCACTGCCTTGGATTCCATGGGAGATGAAAGGCATGTTATCATAAAGCACAGGAACATATGAAGCTGCCTTATACTGAATCAGACCCTTGGTCCGTCAAAGTCAGTCTTGTCTACTCAGACCGGCAGCTGCTCTCCAGGGTCTCAGGCAGAGGTCTTTCACATCACCTGCTTGCCTAGTCCCTTCAGTGGTTCCCAACCATTTTTTGACCAGGGACCACTAGGACATTTTTGTTCGGTGCAGGGACCCCAAGGTTCAAAATAAAAATTCTGAGAATTTGAAAATAAACTTTAATCATAACTGTTAAACATTAAACTTAGAATAATATTTGAATATCTATTTTTATAATAGAGAACTTTTAATTGAAAATATTAATTTATTATGGGTTTATAACTTTGTTTCGCGGACCTTAATTTAGTTCTCGCAGACCCCTGGGGGTCCACGGACCCCCAGTTGGGAACCAGTGACTGGAGATGCCAGGGATTGAACCTGGGACCTTTTGCATGCCAAGCAGATGCTCTACCACTGAGCCACA
Source organism: Euleptes europaea (assembly GCF_029931775.1). Lineage (NCBI taxonomy): Eukaryota > Metazoa > Chordata > Lepidosauria > Squamata > Sphaerodactylidae > Euleptes > Euleptes europaea. The sequence continues at coordinate 23,694,814 of NC_079329.1, forward strand.
GTTCCTCCCCAAAGATCAGTTTCTTGCCAGGCCAAGTACCTAGGCAGCTAAATGCACATTCGGGCTCCAGTTTAGAGGCACAGACATGGCTGGTTTGCAAGCGGCGTGTTGCCACAAGCGTATAATCTTCCACGCCAAGTGGTGCAATACGTCACTTCTGGCAACAGCTACAGTTGCTCAAAAATCACAGGCAGGAATTTGAGTTGGAACGACATTCGCGATGCAGTCAAATGGAATGCCTTAAGCCTCCCCCACCCCGCCGGTTTATTCTGCTTGACTGATTAATTCATCACTAAGAAATAGTGTTTCCAACTGAGAACTGGTTCAGCCTTTCGCTGAGGTTATTCCTGTTCCGAATTTTGCATCGTATCGAGATCAGTTCACACAGTGTCTACCTCGAGCCGGCAATAGATGTTTATCAGCAGGGAAGATTTCCAGAATGCCGGAGCTTGTTATTGATGGTTTGAGCAATACTGATTCCAATCTAGCTGCGGTTCAGTGGAGTGGATGTGTGGAGGCTGCATTTCTTTTATCAGTAGGAATGTGTATCCTTTCAGAATATTATTAACACTAAATGGAATGTGGATGTGTATGAAATTCATTTCGGCCTTTTCCTATCTCCTTCATAGGCAGTCTAGTAAGGACAACAATAATCAATAGCATTTGGATAATGCTTTCAGCGGTACACCATGCTCCATGCCCATTATCCTGCCGCAATCCTTACGACAGCCTTGCAAGGTAGGTCACTATTGTTACTGTAGTATTGTAGATGGAGGGGCACAGTATGCGTTCAAGATTTAATTGCCCTTTTTCAATGGTTTTGCTGGGCCGTATGCTAAAGATCCCTTTTTCAGACCGGCTGTGTTCCTGCCCTCTTCAGTCAGTGGACTCCTTGGTACATATCCTTTTGCATTGCTCTTACGTATACCAACTTAGGCTAAAATGGATTATATCATGTTTTAACAAATGGTCCACATCTTGTCCAGCAACTTTGGAGCAAAAGGTTCAGTTCCTCTTAGAGGACTCTGACCCTCAGCGTACTTATTTTGTTGCTCGTTTTTGGAGGCTGCAGAGAAGAGACGAAGGGAGGTGTTTTTAGAGATGGGTCTTATTTAAGTTTTATGGTTTTATTGTTCAATACATCAGTCTAATAACAGGAAGGAAGGAAGGAAGGAAGGAAGGAAGGAAGGAAGGAAGGAAGGAAGGAAGGAAGGAAGGAAGGAAGGAAGGAAGGAAGGAAGGAAGGAAGGAAGGAAGGAAGGAGGGAGGGAGGGAGGGAGGGAGGGAGGAAGGAGGGGCACAGTTGGAGTGGCTGAAGACCAACCAGTGGGTTTGTGGCAGAGGGGAGATCTGAACAGGGGGGCAGTACCCCAACTCTACAGGAATCTAATACACACAAACACATACTCACACATACATACTTACATACATACATTGCTTTTCATGCAGTCAAATGCTCTACCACTGAGCTATAACCCCTATACATACATTGCTTTTCATATTCATTGTTTTGTGGTACATCCATTTTGTCCCTGACCTGGATGGGCCAGGCTAGCCCAGTCATGGAAGCTAAGCAGCGTCAGCCCTGGTTAGTACTTAGATGGGAGACCACCGAGGAAGTCCAGGATCGCCATACAGAGGCAGACAATGGCCAACTGCCTCTGATTGTCCCTTGCCTTGAAAACCCCACGGGGTCACCATAAGTCAGCTGTGACTTGACAGCACTTTCCACCACTCCATCTGCTTTGAAATAGACTTACTGCACACTTCTAGGCCTCCTAGGGTTGCCAACCTCCAGGTACTAGCAGGAGATCTCCTATTGCAACTGATCTCCAGCTGATAGAGGTCAGTTCCCCTGGAGAAAATGATCGCTTTGGCAATTGGGCTCTATGGCATTGAAGTCCCTCCCCTCCCCAAACACCGCCCTCTTCAGGCTCCGCCCCCAAAAGCTCCTGCCGGTGGCAAAGAGGGACCTGGAAACCCTAAGGCCTCCCCTTAGCCAGGGCCACAGTGGGGAGGAAACCGGCGCTCACCTCAATGAACGTGCTGTTCCAGACCCGCGCTCGAACAATCACGTGTGCTGAGGCTCCGATGTCTTGCAGGGGGCACTCAAACCAGATGCAGCGAGATGTCCCTTTGGAGCAGCTCTGAGAACAAACCAAGGCTAATTAGAAGAAGAAGAAGAAGAGTTGGTTTTTCTATGCCGACTTTCTCTACCACTTAAGGGAGACTCAAACCGGCTTACAATCACCTTCCCTTCCCCTCCTCACAACAGACACCCTGTGAGGGAGGTGGGGCTGAGAGAGTGTGACTTGCCCAAGGTCACCCAGCTGGCTTCGTGTGTAGGAGCGTAGAAACCAATCCAGTTCACCAGATTAGCCTCCGTCGCTCATGTGGAGGAGTGGGGAATCAAACCCGGTTCTCCAGATCAGAGTCCACCGCTCCAAGCCACCGCTCTTAACTACTACACCACGCTGGCTCCCAGGGGACAAAGATAATAACTTTGGAAGAATAACACATGATGAATCTTTAGGGTGTCCTCATATATACAAAATGATACATTTTTGTGCTATAGGACTCAAAGGGGTGTAGGGAGAGACAAACCTGCAAAATATAATGGTTCAGTGGCAATGATGATAGGGCTCCCAGCTCTTTCTCCACCTACTACACTACAACTACGCCACCGTGGTGTAGTGGTTAAGACCAGTGGTTTGGAGCGGTGGACTCTAATCTAGAGAACCGGGTGTGATTCCCCACTCCTCCACACGAGCGGTGGAGGCTAATCTGGTGAACTGGCCCTGACCCCCCTTGACTGCAGCCGCCAGCTTGGAGTGGCCCGATATTTATTTCAAACATTTCTACCCCACTTTTCTTCTGTTGAAAGGACACAAAAACTACCAATAAAAGGTCTTCTGAGCTGAAGAAAAATGATGCCAGCTGCTAAGCTCACCAGTGCCGTTTCCGATTTGGCTTTCTTCGAAGCTGCCAAGGTGATAGGAAGTTCAGTTTTCGGAGATGCCTCCAGCTCCCGTTTCCGACGTGCGCTGCCTCCATCAAGTAGCTGGAACGGTAGAAGGAAGCGGTCATCTTTCCCTGATCTTTTGTCACACCTGCTCTGACCGGACAAACACGGCAGAGCCCACGGCGGTTTTCATGCGGTGGTTAAAAGTCCTAAGCATCTATGTTTGCTTGCACACTATTCACATGAAAGATGGCAGCTGTAATTGGGGCAGTGATGGCTATTGAGGGTGGCACAAGCATGGGACTGTGATGGGCACAGATCCAGTATGGCAGGGCAGAAGGTACAGCCCCTTCAAAAGTGGGATTGAGTAATGATGACCTAGAAAAAGCACACAGAAACAAGTCTTTCTCTTTCCAGCTTTTTAAAATGGTCTGCTTCTGGTCGGAAGTCTGTTTTATACAGGACTCTAGGTAAAAGGTAAAGGTAGTCCCCTGTGCAAGCATGGGTCATGAATGACCCATGGGGTGATGTCACATCCCGACGTTTACTATGCAGACTTTGTTTATGGGGTGGTTTGCCATCGCCTTCCCCAGTCATCTACACTTTACCCCCATTTTACCAACCTCGGAAAGATGGAAGGCTGAGTCAACCCTGAGCCGGCTACCTGCAACCGACTTCTGTCGGGATCAAACTCAGGTCGTGAGCAGAGCTTTTGAGTTCAGTACCGCAGGTTACCCCTCTGTGCCACGGGGCTTGCAGAACTATAAAAAACCCACTCAATAAACAAACAAATAAAATGGTCAGAGGTACATAGGAGACTCACTGTGAGGTTGAGGTAGTTGATAACATGCCCAGGAGGTTCACAACGCCGGTTCTCGTTCCCTTTCACCAAGATCTCTGTCGGGTACAGCAGCCATTTGCCGTTGCTGGCTTCATAAGGCCATTCGAAGCCTAAAGTGATAGTTCCCAAGGAACCCAAAGATTCGCCCTTTGTGGTCACCTAGAAGACAAAGGCCCACATTATTATTATTATTATTAATTATAATTATTGACCTTATTAACAAAGCTCCTCCGACCACAGATCTTCAGCTGTACAATAAGATTAAAATTAATTAATTATAACACACACTAACAGCCCATTCCTGAGAGAAGTCGCAGCGGGGGACGGCGTGGCCGTGGCACCGCGGCGCTGCCTCCAATGCCACTGCAAGGTCAAAAAAGGGGTTTTTATTTATAAAAAACCCAAAATGAGGGGGGGGGAAGCCCCATAGAAAACAGCGATGTTGCACCAACAAAAAGGTGGCACAGCACCTCTGTAGCTTTAGGGGGCATTCCCGAGCTGAAAGGGGTTAGGAAGCAGCCTAAAGTCCGCTCCGCCCCCTGAACGCCCTGGGAACGCCTCCTGGGACACTGGCGCTGGGAGGACGCCAGCTAGGGTTGCCAACCACCAGGTACTAGCTGGAGATCTCCTGCTATTACAACTGATCTCCAGCTGATAAGCTCCCCTGGAGAAAATGGCTGCTTCGGCAATTGGACTCTATGGCATTGAAGTCCTTCCCCTTCTCAAACCCCGCCCTTCTTAGGCTCTGCCCCCAAAAACCTACCGCCAGTTGCAAAGAGGGACCTGGCAACCCTAATGCCAGCGTGAGGCCACGCCGGCATCCACACTGCCACTGCAGTCCAGGGAGGCCAGCAAAAGTGCCCTTACGCCAGCGTCCGTGCCAGTTTGCATGGCGTTAAGTGGCACGGACGCGGGCCTATGGGTCACACCACCTCCTGACCTAAGCCCATCCAGCCCCCAACCTCAGGAATGGGCTGAATGTTGTTATAAAACATTGTTGTTATACACTATAAAACATATGACAATAATAACTAACATTATTAATTAATTCTGAGCTGGAGGGCGCTTTAAAAATATTACAGCAGACAGAAACTTAATTACAGATCCTGTCGTTTCTTGACAAATATCTGCTAGCAGAAAAGAGACTATCTTTGGTTCAAAAGCAAGTTGATTCTTTGTTAAAATAGGGGTAATCCACAATTCCCTAAGTGAATCCTATTGTACACAGAATAATAACACATGGTCAATAGTCTCAATGTTACCAGTAGAAAAACTATACAGGCGGTCAGAGAATGGAATTGCAATTATTATAATCAACTTCATTTACAATACAACTTTCTCACTGAAGCTCAAGGACAGATTACAAAATATGTAGAACAATTCAAATAAATAGAAAAAGATCTCCACGAAACAAAACAATGCAGGTAAAAAGCTGAAGGCCGGTTCTTCTTTCTGCGGGTGGTCCATAGAAGGACAATAAAAACAAATCAGTGCATAAACCACCATAGACCAGCATGGGAGAAAGGAAAGACGATTATGAAAAACGTTTGGAGTGGAGGTGGAAAAAATTATTTACGCTCTACGAATACAGATCTCGGGCCAAGTGATGGAAATAAAGCAGCAGCAGGGGTCTCACAAATCTTTAACACATAATTAATCTGGTGAAACTCAATTGCTATGGGAGACTGGGATGTCTATTAGCATTACATAGCTTTAAAACTCCCTTGGTTAGTCAAAGAATGCAGCTGGTTTTCCAGGAAAGCAGCTTGCTAGATTTTCTCTTCTCCCTATTAAAAATAATAATCCTCTATGAGCATTCTGTACACCACGCGTACCGGTTTGGCGTGCACCATTTCCTAGGCTCACAGTGCACATTTTTTTAAATTAAAAAACTCAGGGGAAAAAGACACCCAAACGGATATCACATGTAGCTTTAAGGTTGGATGAGCACCTTTAATATCTATTCTGGGGGTGGGGGTGTTGTATGCTGTCTGTTACTGATTCAACATATTTATTTTTCCATCCTTCCTATTCAGCAGCATTGGGTCCCCTTTGTGGGGGGGGGGGGAGAAAGGGAAAGCAAAATAAAAAAAATAATTACATATAGCAGTACAATCTGAGCCAATTTAAACAAACAAGAGGAAAGCAAGATTTAATATTTTAAAAATTAATTACACATAGCAGTACAATCCAAGCCAATTTAAACAAAGCAAGCTTAACAAGAGTTATTGGCTGGGAGAGGGGGCAGGATACAAATCCATAAGTAAGTAAGTAAGTAAGTAAGTAAATATTTTATTTATTTTATTCCATTTCTATCTCGTCCTTTCCTGACTACAATCAGGCTCAGGGCAGCTAACAACCAGGAACTACAATTAAATAAAATGGGTAGTTATATAAAACAGAGTTTAAAACCTTATTAACTTAAAAAAAATTCAAATTGGCGCCCTTAACCATGAAAGGCAAGAACAGAGATAACCTGTCAAAGAGGGGGAGGAAAGCAAAGGAGGGAAAGGTAGGAACAACTGTAAACAGAAAATAACTAAGGGAATGGAAATAGGGGTAGGGAGGCCAGCTAGGATGGAAAAACCGTCGCTGCTTCAACCATAGGCCTGGTGGAACATCTCAGTCTTACATGCCCTGCGGAATTGAGCCAGGGTTTGTAGGGCCGGGGTCTCACTTGATAGAAGAAGAAGAGTTGTTTTTAATATGCCGACTTTCTCTACCACTTAAGGGAGAATCAAACCGGCTTAATCTCCTTCCCTTCCCCTCCCCACAACAGACACCCTGTGAGGTAGGTGGGGCTGAGAGACCTCTAAGACAGCTGTGACTAGTCCAAGGTCACCCAGCTGGCTTCATGTGTAGGAGTGGGGAAACAAATCCAGTTCAACAGATTAGCCTCCGCCACTCATGTGGAGGTGTGGGGAATCAAACCCGGTTCTCCAGATCAGAGTCCACCGCTCCAAACCACCGCTCTTAACCACTGCACTACAATGACAGAGAGTTCTACCAGGCTGGGGCCAGAGCTGAAGAGGCTCTGGCTCTGGTAGATGACAGCCAGATACTTCTTGGGCCAGGGACCACCAGTAGGTTGTCACTAGCTGAGCATAGCGCTTTTTTCCCCAGGGTATAATGGGAGAGGCGTTCTCATAGGTATGATGGTCCCGGATCTTTCACGGCTTTGAAGGTCAGTACCAAAACCTTGAACCTGACACAGTACTCAACCAGTGCAGCCGGCGGAGCACCGGTTGTACTGTATATTGGCTTTGATTTAAATATGAGATATCATCCTTAGTTTCCTGTGACTCTTATTGTGAATTTGGCCTACAGGCTAGAAGGAGACGGCATCTTGTAAATATTTTTCATAACATTTGGCACAGAGAAAAAGACATGGGCATGCCTTGCCATTGAAGAATCCCCCTCCTTTAGGTGTCCTTTGCCCCACAAATTCGTTGTGGGTGGAGAAACAGTTTTAATCTGTGGTCAGAGTTTTAGTTCATTGATCTACTGACCAAACTTGAACAGCCCCATGGGCTATAGATTTCTTTCAGTACACAGATCAGTCTGGAATACAGATTAATAAGCATTTAAACCCACAGAGATTAGGGGCCGGGGGACTCTGAGATCAGCAGTCCCTGATGGGAACAGCCTTCCATCCCAAAGTAGGCCCTTACCTGGAAGTAAAATTCAATGGGGCTGCCCACGTCAACCTCACTCTTCATGGCCGACTCGCCCATGACCGTCCCACTAAAATACGACTGGAGCCACCGATTGACTCTGCCACAGAAGAGACAAAACGGACATGTTTATAATGGTTCACCCAGTGCTGGTCCTGATGACCTTTTGATACATAACTAAAACCTGTGTTGTTTTTTAAACCCAGGTGGTGGATTGTCCCACCTCTTGCTCGGTCCCTCCCCTTCCATCCCAATTAACCTCGGGGAGATAATCCTAAATAATGCACCTTTGTCTACGCAAATGTATCCATTTCCCACAATTCGGTTGCACAGGCAGCTTCCATTCTCCGTCCTCTTACTGGTCCCCGTTATCTCCTGACGCAGCCAGCCCAATGTCTTGGGCGTGCTTGGAAACTGGCAGCGATCCGCAGTGTGATGCCAACGTGCCCACCAGATCTTTTTCCAGTACCCACCTCTGTGTTTGAGGCAAACAGGCAGGGGCTTTTCCTAGCAGCCCCTGCCTGGCAAATGCACCCCCCTGCCCACAGTCTGCTGGGCAGTGGGGCCAGCCTCACGCTACCCAGCTGACAATAGTGCCCACCCCCCTCTCTCGCAATTCTAAAGGAGCCCACCTCCTCAACACCATCGGGGAACCCCTCTACTTCCTTCAGCCTCCCATCTTCCCTAGCAATAAGATGCCTATTAACATTTCCACTAATTTTTAACAAACACACAAACAAACACAAAAGCAACCCTTCAATAGATACGTACATCATCAATGATGCATCGACTGTGTAGTCCACCATCAAGACTGCCGACACTGGCATCAGATCTGATTGGTTGCTTATCCTGCCAGAGACACAATATTCAGAAGGTCAGTTTTTGGCCTCCCAGAATGGATTCTTTAGTTATTTTGGTGGCCCAGAAACCACAGTAGGGTGGTTCCTGTGTCCTGTGTCTGGGCCATATGAAAGGAGTGCAACTAGCAGATCTCCTCCACACTAGGATTACTCATGAGTAGGGTTGCCAGGTCCCTCCCGGCCACCGGTGGGGGGTGAGGGGGTTGGATTGCCAGCTCCAGGTTGGGAAACCTCCGGAGATTTGGGGGGTGGAGCCTGGAGAGGACAGGGGCCTCAGTGGAGTACAATGCCATAGAGTCCACCCTCCAAAGCAGCCATTTTCTCCAGGGGAGCAGATGTCTGTAGTCTGGAGATGAGCTGTAATTCTGGGGGATTCCCAGGTCCCACCTGGAGGCTGGCATCCCTAGTCATGAGGCTACCTTATACTGAATTAGACCCTTGGTTCATCAAGGTCAATCTCGTCTACTCTGACTAGCAGCAGCTCTCCAGGGTCTCTGTCAAAGGTCTTTCACGTCACCTGCTGCCTGGTCATTTTAACTGGAGATGCCATGGATTGAACCTGGGACCTTCTGCAAGCAAAGCAAATGCTCTACCCCTAAGCCATGACCCGTCTTGCTTACATCCTCTCAGTGCAAGCAGAGGAGCAGGGAATACTGGCACACCACATGGTCCCATCTCTGGTCCTGATTGGAAATGGCATTTTTTGTTTATGCAGAAGAGGACGCGAGAGGTAACCCACCCAACCATGCTATTTGCTAGAGGGTCTCCATATGCTCGCTCAGATGCCAGGTGTTGAGCCCACATACTAGGAAATTATTAGGGGTGTGCATTGGATAAAGCCGACCTCCCCTCCACCCCCGAAAAATACTTTTTTGGTATTGGGGGGGATTATACTGGGGGGGGGGAAGCAGCAATAAAAGGGAGCCAAAAAGCAGATCCTGAATAATCCCAAATTTATTCATCATTATTCAGAGCAACCTTGGCCCCGTTGCCTGCCCACAAAGAGAGATTGAATCAACTGAGCGCATATTGTTGGACCGTGCCTTATACAACAAAATCCACAGTGAAACTGTTGGGCCATTGTTGGAAGCATTCCCAAGGAGATCTAATAAAATCAAAATTAAATATCTTCTTTCGGATAAAAACCATCAAACGGCACGAAGGGTTGCCAGGTTTTGTGCCCAGGCCTATAACCTTAAAAAACTGAGAATCGATCTTAAATTAAAGAGTGTTATAGATTGTAAGTCCTTGAGGCGACTTTATGTTTAGCTCTTGTTAAACACATTACGTTTATCTGCATTCGTGGTTGATGTGTTCGATGATTCTTTTTATAATGTTCCCATTTTTGTACTTTTGCTGTATTTGCTGGTCGTGGACTGTAATAAATACATTTGATTTGATTTGAACTTTGGCCCCATCGCCTTCTTTACATCCCCTTCCCCCTCCCCCTCTCTCCCACCCTTACCTGCTGGCTGGGTTCGCTGCTGGCTCTGAAGTCCTGGTGGCGCTCGAAGGCAGCCGTGACACAGGCAGAACTGAAGGCTGGCCTCCAGTTGACCCCAGCCTTAACTCTGCAGGCGTATTTTTCGGGTTTAGGTTTAATAAACCTGAAAAATTTTCAATTTTCCAAGAAAAGCCGAAATAAGTATTCGGCTTTTTTTGGATTTATTGAAAATTCCCGCTTCTATGAAACCCGAACCCGAAAAATATCGGAAAAAATGGCTAGAAGTTACAAGCTAGGCTCCCTGATAGTCTCCCTGATTTTCAGCCTCCTTTTTTTGGCCATTGAGTCACATCTGACTTATGGCAACCCCTGGTGGTGTTTTTGAGGCAAGAGAGGGTCAGAGGTGGTTTGCCATTGTTTGCCTCTGCGTCACAACCCTGGTATTCCTCCCAACCAAATACTTGCCAGGGTTGACCCTGCTTAGCTTCTGAGACTGGATGAGATCAGACTAGCCTGGGCCATCCAGGTCAGGGCTTTTCAGCCTCAGCCACCTCGCTAGCAGAACCAAACTCACGTGGTAGGCTCCACCTGAACGACGACCTCCTGGGTGTTCAGCGTAATTCCGATAACTTCAAACGTGATAATCAGCTCTGCCTGGAAGGAAGGTGACATTGCACAACCTTGTTACGCAGCATGCCTTGCTGCATGGGGCAGAAGCAAGCCAAATGTTCATCACAGCAGGGTGCCCTCTCTGCTCTGTGACCTTGATTGCAAGATGTCAGGGAGTAGGAAAGTGAGAACAGGACTCCTGTCGATGGCTCGTTGCAAAAGGGTTAGATGATATCTCTGGGCTTGTTCCTCTTTTGTAAGTTTGAAAGGACCGCCCCCCCACTCATCTATAAAATGTGTACACATACTGGTGCTAAGGAGGGTTTCGCTTTTCAAGTAGGACTGTGCATGATGTTTGGCCATGTTGATTTCTGATTGAAAGAGGCCTTAAATTTGCAAATGTTCACTTTTTTGAAGTGCATTACTTCAAGAGTGACAAACTAGTATCCGGGAGACCCAGGTTTGCATCCCCACTTGTGCCATGGAAGCTTGCTGGGTGACCTTGGGCCACTCACATGTTCTCAGTCTAACCTACCCCACAGGGTTGTTGTGAGGTTAAAATGGAGGAGAGGAGACTGATGTAAGCCACTTTGAGTCCCCATTAGGGAGAAAGGCAGGGTGTAAATGAATTGAATTGAATGAATAAATGAATGAATGAATGAATGAGAAGGACAAACACTGTGAGAGCCAGCGTGGTGTAGTGGTTAAGAGCGGCAGACTCTAATCTGGAGAACTGGGTTTGATTGCCCACTCCTCCACATGAAGCCAGCTAGGTGACCTTGGGCCAGTCACAGTTCTATCCAAACTCTCCCAGCCCCACCTACCTCACAAGGTGTTTGTTGTGAGGAGGGGAAGGGAAGGTGATTGTAAGCCGCTCTGAGACTCCTTAAAGGTAGAGGAAAGAAAGGTATAAAAACCAACTCTTCTTCTTTTTACTTTTACTACCTTGCAATAACCAAGGATAAGATGCTATTGTTCCACAACTGCCTGTGACCTGAAGTGTGTGTGTTTGTGAGAGTGTGTGGTTGCAAGTGTGAGAGGGCTGCTTCTCAGCGGCACCCCTGGGAGGCAAGGAGCAGTTGGTGAAGGTTCCAGTGATCAAATAGGTAGAGTTTCAATGACCTGCAGCTCACCAAAGGGATTAAGCGTTTGAACCCACGTTTTCTCTGAATCAAACTGCCTTCTGTGTCTCCTACAACAGACATCTGTCCCTCCGAGCGCACTCGAGCCTACAAAGCCACTCACCCGCTGGTTCTTCTTGAAGGGGTTGCCTAGCTCACACAGGACTGTTTCCTCAAACCTGCAGGCCCCACTCTGAAGAAAGTAAAGAGCCCTTTTCAGTCGGGTTGGCTTTCAGTTAAATTCATTTCAATTAAAGACCTTTATACATTTTTTTTAATATGATGAGAACCAGTATGGAATAGTAGAGAGATCATTGAACTCTGACTGGTACGGGGGAAAGGCTTATGTCCCCTTTCCCTGCATGTCACAGCCCCAATCCAGATTGCATCACATAAACCTGGAAATTACAGCCTGAGCAAGGAAGTCCTAGCCCATTTATGCTTAGTAGTTAGCAGCAAATTCCAGGCTGCAGTGCCCCACAGCTTTTTTTTGAGTTTTTCACACTGAACCGTCATCCAGGAAGTGACTGCGAAGCCGGCGCATACCTGCTTCGCATTTCTTAAGAGCCCCTTTAACTCGACCTTTTGTGTTTGCTCCGCTCCGCCCCGCCTCGAAGAATCCCCTCAAGGAAGCATGCAAAATTCACAGTCACGGGTTAGCTATGCAAACGGAGGTTGCTAATGGAAGGAACAAAGGAGCAGGCGAGTGGGGGTGTGTGGAATTTCTCCTTTTGCGTCGGGACCGTGAATCAGCATTTTAAAAAAACAACTTTGTGCGAGCATCAAAATTGACCCTGCATAAATGACCCTAGAGTACATCTGATTGACAGGACAAGTGGGGGACCCAACGACTTTGCAATGAATGAATTGACCCCTGTTGCTAACCAAGGCAAAAAAACAGTAAGGAACTATGGAAAAGAGCACTGAATAGCCAGAAAAAGTCAAGGGATTCACTGGGGAATCAGAAAGGAGCAGATATTTGGGGATTTTTGAGGTGCCGTGGCTCAGTGGAAGAGCACATACTTTGTTTGCAGAAGATTCTGAGTCGAACACATAAACACAAGAAACTGCATTCTACTGATTCAGACCATTAATTCATCACAGCCAGTACTGGCTCTCCAGCGTCTTAGGCAGAATTCCTTCACATCACTTTTTTACCCGAGCATAATGACTGGAGATGCCGAGGACTGAACCGGGGACTTTCCACATGAAAAGCGGATGCTCTCCCCCTGAGCCACAGCCCCTCTCCTAAACCAGTGAACACATTAGCTAGGCTCCCTGATAGTCTCTCCCCTTTTCAGTCAAGACTGACCTGGATGGATCAAGGGTCTGATTCAGGATAATGTGAGAATATAGCGAAGCAAACCATGGGTCTATCAAGGTCAGGACTGCCTGTGCCCATCTGCCCACAGTCACCACAGCAACTAGCTGAACCCCCCTGTGTGGTTGCCACAGCAACTGCTCACACCCACCCAATCATGGTTCAGGGTGGCAATTTCTTTCCACCTTGCACTGGGTGAGGGATGCCTCTTGCTTGATGCCAGGATGTCCCAGTGTAGGGGGGTCTTCCCAACAGGAGCAGGGGAAATTATTCTAAAGCCCCATCCTGGACTTTTGCCCAGGGCCCCAGCATCACTAAGACTGCCACTGTTCTTCTCCATGTTAAGATCCTTCACAAACCATGGAACATCATCCCACCACCCTGCCTATAAACTTCTCCTTGGCTTCTGGCAAGCTGCTGGCCCAGGAACTAGATAGTCCATGGTAGTGAAGAAGTTCTTATAGAAGAGGAGGTCTCTCTCACCGGCCGGACAGAGGAAGGTAGCAAAGAAGGTGGAACAGTGATGTTAAGCTGGGCCTCATGAGCATCCTCCCCGTTGGTGGCTGTCGATGGGAAATTGGTGACGGTGACGTTCAAGTGCAGTTTCTTGACTTCCCGGCTGTACTGCAACACCTGAGTCCCATGCCGTCTGTCATGGAGGAAGAAGAAGAAGAAGAGTTGGTTTTTATGCCTTTAAGGAGTCTCAAAGCTGCTTACAATCACCTTCCCTTCCCCACAACAGACACCTTGTGAGGTAGGTGGGGCTGAGAGAGTTAGGAGAGAACTGTGACTGGCCCAAGGTCACCCAGCTGACTTCACATGGAGGAGTGGGGAATCAAACCTGGTTCTCTAGATTAGAGTCGGTTGCTCTTAACCCCTACTGAAGAGCTGCAAAGGTCAAAGAAGCAATGTGTAATGGAGGAGAAGGGGTTGTGAGAAAGGTGCTTAACCCCTCCCACCAGCCTACCATTTTCCCCATGAATCTTGGTTCCTCCCAGCTGCTTTTCACTGTGATATCTTGTGAGGGAGGTGGGGCTGAGAGAGTTCGGAGAGAGCTGTGACTAGCCCAAGGTCACCCAGCTGGGTTCATGTGGAGGAGTGGGGAATCATAAGAACATAAGAAAAGCCCTGCTGGATCAGACCAAGGCCCATCAAGTCCAGCAGTCTGTTCACACAGTGGCCAAACAGATGCCTCTAGGAAGCCCCCGAACAAGACAACTGCAGCAGCACCATCCTGCCTGTGTTTCCACAGCACCCAAGATAATAGGCATGCTCCTCTAATCCTGGAGAGAATAGGTATGCATCATGACTAGTATCCATTTTAACTAGTAGCCATGAATAGCCCTCCCCTCCATGAACATGTCCACTCCCCTCTTAAAGCCTTCCAAGTTGGCAGCCATCACCACATTTTGGGGCAGGGAGTTTCACAATTTAACTATGAGTTGTAAACTCGGTTCTCCAGACTGGAGTCCACCGCTCTTAACCACTACACCACATTGACAGAATCGGGATACAGCTGCAGATAGAGAGGAGTTTCCCATCTACCCACTACCTCACACCACATTTGGACATTTGATCCTCTCAGCAGAACATCTGCAAGGTGATGGACTAAGGACGGGGGTCCTCCAGCACATCATGCTTTTCAGACCCAGGACCCACCTTGAATTCCAGCTTGTCACATGGGACCCAATTTTTAATTTTTGTTTAAAACACATTTCTCTTTCTCTGGCTGCGTGTTCAGATGTCGCACCAAGCAGACGTTCAGTTGGTGTTGTGCATAAGCCCAGTCCACAGCTTAATTCAGGCACAGCAGGTTTGCAAGGGGCAGGAAACCAAGGGTTGGATCCAGATTCAACAGGCAGTTTCCATTGCTTCCCACTACTGAGCCCCGCCTCTGTCATTCCTCAGGGTCTCCATCCCCCAGGAAAAGCATTTCATGCAACTCAGTGGGCTGCAGTGGGAGGGGGGAGGCAGGAAAGTTCTGTTTTGCTGATGGAAAATTAAGTCTGGAGACTAACAGTGTAACCCAGCATGGTGTAGTGGTTAGGAGTGGTGGACCAGGTCTGGAGAACCAGGTTTGATTCCTCATTCCTCCACATGCGTGGTGGACTCTAATCTGGAGAAACAGGTTCGATTCCCCACTCCTCCACATGAAGTCTGCTGGGTGACCTTGGGCCAGTCACAGTTCTCTCAGATCTCTCTCAGCCCACCCGGAGGCAGGCAATGGCAAACCATCTCTGAGCGTCTCTTGCCTTGAAAACCCTACAGGGCAGCCGTAAGTCACCTGTGACTTGACAGCACTTTCCACCACCAATCCTAAACAGAGTTACACCATTTTAAGCCCATGTCTTTAATGGACCTAGGAGGGTATAACTCTTCTTAGGATTCTACTTTAAACCACATTGTCTCCATTTGTACATTGTGGGTAACCAGAGCTCGATTTCAACCAGGATTTCTTCCTTCTACCCTACACAAGAAAGGAGGAGGCGGTAGCAAAGTGTGTACGACAACCTTTTTTCCCTGTTTCACCAGTGGAAAAGCTGGCTGGATCCCACCCATGAAGGCAAGAAGACTGATGTTCTAGTGAAGTCGAAGGTGGTTTGCAGTTGCATCGATGACACCCAAAGGTTCTCCACCAATCCACCTCCCCCCCAAAAAACACATACACACACAAACACATACACACCAATCCACCTCCCTCCCACCAAAACACATACACACCATTACTATCTTTTCACATATCCTGAGCAGGTTCCCCAAATAAACCTGGGTGAAAGTCTACGAAAGCTGTCTCCCTCACAAGAGACCCTTACCTGGGCAACACCTGGTTCTGCTCGTTTGCGAAGACGGCCTGAATCTGCAGGTTGCTATTGCAGACACTGTCGATCCCACATTCCTTCTGGAACTGAATCTGAAAGAGAGGGGTCGGTTTTATTGGAGGCCCTGAAACAGGCAGCACGTCTCTCTTGAACATACACGAAGCTGCCTTATCCTGAATCAGACTCTTGGTCCATCAAAGTCAGCATTGTCTACTCAGACAGGCAGCGGCTCTCCAGGGTCTCAGGCAGAGAGGTCTTTCACATCACCTACTTGCCTAGTCCCTTTAACTGAAGATGCCGGGATTGAGCCTGGGGCCCTTCTGCATGCCAAGCAGATGCTCTACAAACTGAGCCACAGCCCCTCTTTACTGTTTGCCACTTGCTGTGTGAACATGCACAGGACATGCCATGAAAACAACAACAACACAATATCATTGTAATAACAAAAGTGCCCCATGGCGCAGAGTGGTAAGCTGCAGTACTGCAGTCCAAGCTCTGCTCATGACCTGAGTTCGATCTCGACGGAAGTCGGTTTCAGGTAGCCGGCTCAAGGTTGACTCAGCCTTCCATCCTTCCGAGGTTGGTAAAATGAGGACCCAGCTTGCTGGGGGTAAAGGGAAGATGACTGGGGAAGGCACTGGCAAACCACCCCGTAAACATAGTCTGCCTAGTGAACGTCAGGATGTGACGTCACCCATGGGTCAGGAATGACCCGGTGCTTGCACAGGGGGACTACCTGTACCTTTTTTTAACAACAAAAAATGGCCAAGTCAAGAACTTCTATGAGCAATCCTACGCAGAGTTACTGCGCTCCAAGCCTACTGAAATCAGTGGGCTTAGAATGGCATAGCTCTGCCCAGGACCATGCTGTTACTCACTTTGTTGTTTTTGTCATCAAGTCACCGCTGACTTATGGTGACCCCAGTAGGATTTTCAAGGCAAGAGATGTTCAGAGGTGGTTTGCCATTGCCTGCCTCTGCATGGGCTGAGAGCGTTCTGAGAGAACTGGGACTGGCCCAAGGTCACCCAGCAGGCTTCATGTGGAGGCATGGGAAATCAAACCCGGTTCTCCAGATTAGGGTCCACCGCTCTTAACCACTATACCACACTGGCTCTCTGTTAGCCATTAGGAGAGCAGAAGAGCAACAGCCTGAATCACCCTGACTAGCCTGAGCTTGGCAGAGCTTGGAACCTCTACAGGGTCAGCCCTGGTTAGTACTTGGATGGGAGACCACCAAGGACGTCCTGGGTTGCTACACAGAGCAGGCAATGGCAAACCACCTCTGCTCATCTCTTGCGTTAAAAACCTTACGGGGGGGGGGGCACCGTAAATCAGCTGTGACTTGACAGCACTTAATCATTATTATTAATCTCGCACCGAATGCGTGTATAAATAAATGAATACATCGCTCTTCAGTGAAGCAACTCCATACATTTGGCTGCGTCACTTGGCTGTGGCACAGTAAAACATAAGGGCACGCTGCAGCCATCACGTGATGGCTGCACAGATCAATACCCCAAATAAAAAGGTCTGGCAATGTTTAAAAAAAATGGACGTTCTTTATGGAATATCACTTATTCTAAACATTAGAACCATGGCAAATGCTCTTCTCCATTAGATGGTGCCAGAGGGCAGCTTGGACAATGGAACCATCAAGTGATGACGGCAAACCTGGGACTTCTTACAGACTTTTTAAGGTCTATGTCTGTATGTCTCTGACAGTACAGATGCTTGCTGTCATCTGGTTGCCTGCCTGCAAGAACTCTAATTGTTGGCTGAGCTCTAAAACATCCTGGCGTACTCACACATACTTTAACTGATGAGAAGAAAGCTGCCAGCTATAGAATGTTGGCAAACAGCACAGAATCGACGAGCAAAGTGAAAGGGCAGGGCAACACATAGGGAGGGGGATTCCATACATAACCTCGTGTCTAGAACAAGCAAAGTTTCAGTTCTTCCAGACTACCACAACAGAAGGCCCAGAAATGCATGAGCACAGAGTGACTGCTTAAATGTGTGGTACAGTAGAAAGCATAATGCTGCATTGTGGCTCCGAATAAAATGGGACATGCGGTTCTTTGGGAGGACACAAAGCTGCCTTATCCCAAATCACAGCCTTGGTCCATTGAAGCCAGTATTGCCAATTCAGACTTGCAGCAGTTCTCCAGAGTCTTAGGTAGAGGTCTTCTGATCTTTTTAACCGGAGATGCCAGGGAATGAACCTGGGACTTTTTGCATGCCAAGCAGCTGCTCAACCACTGAGCCACAGCCCTTCCCCTGGTGTTGGTGCTGGTGTCCATGCCTCCTGACTTGGCTACTGCCAATGACAGATGCCTTTGAGGTTGGGCAGGGCTTCAGGACAGAGTGTGTGAATGTGCATGGATGGAGAAAACATTAAACCAACACTTGCCTCTTGGCTTTCAGTTTGGTTTGGGAAATTTGCGGATCTCTGGAAGATCTGCCAGTATCTACAAAAAAATCACAGCACAGCATGGTAGGTGGGGCAAGTTGTAAGGTGGAACAAGGGCATGGCCATGCATTAATGATCCTATGCAGTTACTGGAATGGAAGAAAGAGACAGAGACAGCTAATAGCACATGAACTCGTGCACACAGGAGACAGAATGTCTAATTTTCTGCACATAGCCAACCTCAGTATGCTCTTCCCGGTGCTGATCCTCATTCAAGACAGGAAACTTGTCAAGGGAGCGAAGACCTAGCTGGAAGGTCATGGGTTTTTCAGCTAGGGAGTAGTTCATGGAGAACGCAATAGGGTTCAGCTTGTCTCGGATGTCTTCCTGCAGGACAGGTGAGAGTTCATCACAGGTAGCTCAGATCTGAAGCTGGTCTTTCTTGATTGCTCTTGGAGCCAAGAACAACCGTCTCTCTTCTTGCCCAGGTACTGCACAGATTAGCCTTCCTCACACTCTAACCTGACGATCTTCCTCACTATTTCCTGCTGCTTATCTCAGAAGCATAAGGGACCATCTGATACCAATGGTCCTCCTTGCCTGGGGACTTCCTACCGAGTCCCAAAACAACCCCAAAGTCTTTGGGCAAACAGAGGCCTCCACAGTTCACTTTGAGAGCCTATTAAACTGGAGATGCCATCCACTGAAATGCAA
Organism: Euleptes europaea; assembly: GCF_029931775.1. Classification (NCBI taxonomy): domain Eukaryota; kingdom Metazoa; phylum Chordata; class Lepidosauria; order Squamata; family Sphaerodactylidae; genus Euleptes; species Euleptes europaea. The sequence continues at coordinate 23,713,590 of NC_079329.1, forward strand.
ATCCAGGGCTGGTTAAAGGCACTTTTGGTCATCCCAGACAAGGGTATCCATTAACTCTGGGACCCATGCTTCCTTCAACTGAGTCCATGCCCTGCCGCCGTGGCATTGCTGCCGGGGCTCCGTTTGGTCCCAGCTGGTGGCAGCACATAATCAAGAGGCAAAACCAGCTTCCACCCATGCTATTGACCTCTTTACTCATCATTCACTGGGAAAACTTACATGCCACCTCTCATGAGACCTGCTTGAGGCATCTTACAACTCAATCAATAAAGTATGGGTGGGAGCAAGAAAAATCCAGAGGAAAAATAATGGGAAGGATCCAACTAGTTTCTTCTGGTGGTAAAAAAAGAGAGGAGGGATTCCCCCTTTGACCACCCTGAAAGGTCACTCGGGATCATGGGACCCCCATGGACAAAACCCATGTGGCTGTCATTAGGATGAATGGGAAAGCTGTCTGGATCCTACCCTATAGCTTTTTTATTGATTGGTTTTGGGATACATAACCTGTTTGAAAATATGCTGCCTCATGACATGGGATCATAGGTCTTTCTTAAGCTCTGGGTGGTCCTCTCTGATTGGCAATGCCTCTTTGGGGCATCAGTTTTTTTCTCCCTAAAACTTGGTATTTGAGAGCTTTGAAAAGCAGGTATCTGGAGAGGTGGCATCAAAACGTTTTAAATAAATAAACAAAGATGCCTGGGATTGAACCTGGCCCTTCTATTCGTTCTAATTTTATCTACATACTTTATTTATACCCCAATGCGGACCCAAAGCAGCTTATACCATTCTCCTTCTCTTCATGTTATCCTCGCAACAATCCTGTGAGGTAGGTTAGGCTGATATGACTGGCCCAAGGGCACCCAGCAAGCTTCTTTGGCAAAGTGGGATTTGAGCCTGTGTCTCCCCCATCCTAGTGCAACCCTCTAACCACTACCCCACACTGGCTCTCTTCTGCATGCAAAGCAGGCGCCGGAGCCACGGTCCCTTGTCAAATGATGCTAAGCAGCAGGATCATGGGGAGAGGCAGTGTCCCTATGTAGACTAGAGGCCCTCTGGTTCCCTCCCAGTCATCAGTTTTGGCCCTTGTATTGCCCTCTCCTCACCCGTAGGAGGACCTTCAGATTTTGGCACTTCCTGTTCGGCATGTATAATCTCCCCCGGTAGACGGCAGAGTTTGTGCCGGCAAAGTACACTCGAGGCGGCCGGCGGTCGCGGTCAGCTTCCACGATGTAATTCAGCTCTGAAGCGAGGGGAGGGGAGGGGAAAGACATGAAGACAGGCCAGGGGCACCGTTGAGAAACGGAGAGACGCATGTGCCATTATCACTTCCATAAGAATGTAAGAATAGTCCTGCTAGATCATTCCATGGTCAATCTAATCCAGAATCATTGTTCCATCAGTGGCTAGTCTGATGCTTCAGGGAAACACACAACGAGGATCCCCCCTCCAGCAATGGCCCTCACCAGCTGACTGCTCCCCACCATCTGACAACCAAGGGCATTCTGCCGCTGAACCTGGAAATCCCACTCACCTATCGTGGCTAAGAGCCAATAATACCCCTATCCTCCAAAAATTTGTCCAACCCCCTTTTAAAACAATCTAACCCAGCTATCTGCCCTGACCAGATGGCCCGGACTAGCCTGATCTCATCAGATCCCAGAAGGTAAGCAGGGTCGGCCCTGGTTAATACTTGGATGGGAGACCACCAAGGAATACCAGGGTCACTATGCAGAGGAAGGCAATGCGCCAAGTTCATCTCTTGCCCCCAGACTCATACGTTTAGAAGCCCGGCCATGGTAAAGGCCAGTTCAGATTAATTCTGAAAAAATGCTGAAAACAAATTAATCCTCAAGAAGAATAAAAATGTTTTCTGAGGTCATGTCTGACAGGGACTCAGTTGAAAGATGATGCCCATTTATATACAGAGGAAAATTCCAGACAAATAGAGAAGGGTGCCCCTGAGTATATTCAGAGTGCCGTAAGAAAGTCCTGTACATCTAGAATGATGGAGAAGAGCTTCAAAGTAAGAACTCCTGGATGTTGGTAAGTGCTGTAAGCAAGTTCTGCACATCTAGAATTATGGGATAGTGCTTTACAGTCAGCACTGGCGGAGTCCTTGCACCTCTTTTAATAATAATAAAAAAGCACTAACAACCTGGGCAGGATTCCAACCTCGAACTCACCAATGCTCTCTCTGTACTTGGGATCCCCAGCACTTTGGGAGTAGGAGAAACACACGCGAATCTCGATGCTGTCAGTGAGGAAATGGAAAGGAGGAAAGAAAGGAGTGAGAAAGACAGGGAGATGCGCTCAGTAACAATTACAGTAAGCCAGACCATCATTATTATCCCCACATTACTGAAGGGGACATTGAGGCTGACAGCAAATGAATCTGTGGCTAAGGTAGGTTTGCCAACCTCCAGGTGGGTCTTGGAGATCTCCCGCTATTACAATTGATCTCCAGATGGCAGAGATCAGTAAAATAAATTTAAAAATTTAAAAATGCAAGGTTTCCCCCAATGGGGCAAACAGCATGCTACTTTGGGGTCAGGAAGGATTTCTCCTCCAGGCCAGATTGGCCAGGGATCCTGGAGAGTTTTCTGCCTTCCTCTGGGCATAGAGCAGGGGTCACTGGGAGAGTGGGGAGGGGGGAAGGTAGTTGTGAATTTCCTGCATTGTGCAGGGGGTTGGACTAGATGATCCTTGAGGTCCCTTCCAGCACTGTGTTTCTATGACTGACCCCCTTGGGCCATTTCAAGTCAGGAAAACAGAGCAGGGCTGGGGGGACTGAAACATCTTCTCCCATGCTGTGGTCTCAACTGGAATCAGACCGCAGTATGCTTTGGGACCAAATTCCCAGTGAGAAATGCGCAACTGAAATCTGATGGGAAGTCAGAGCGAGGAACCCTTACACAACCCACGGAAAAACACATTTAGTTATGACTGAGCGTAACTGGCTTTAATGCTGACCTGCACTTATGATTGGGGAGGGGCCGTGGCTCAGTGGTAGAGCATCTGCTTGGCATGCAGAAGGTCCCAGGTTCAATCCCCGGCATCTCCAGTTAAAGGGACTAGGCGAGGTGATGTGAAAGACCCTGCCTGAGACCCTGGAGAGCCGCTGCCAGTCAGAGTAGACAATACTGACTTTGATGGACCAAGGGTCTGATTCAGTATAAGGCAGCTTCATGTGTTCATGTGAGCTTTGTTTTGTTTTATTTGCATGTATTCTAAATCTCCTTCCCTCTTGTGTAAACCCCATCACATCTGTCCATGCTGGGAAGGGCAGCCCATTGTTCTCCCGGCTCTTTCCGACATCCTCTGAAAGACCTGCGAACTGGCAGAACATTTCCCCTTCATCTTCCTTTCTGTAGGCTAAATATACCCCAGTTCCTTCAAATTTTTGCTAACATACCCTAACACTCATTGGGGGTGGGGGTGAGCAAGGGAAAACCCACAGAGCTAAGAGAGAGCACGTTACCAAGAGTCTTCATTACATCTGGCTGGGTCCAAGGTACTCGGTGTAACCGTGAAATCCTTGCTGACGATGTTGATCACCGGACGGGCTCTGCCGAGAGACAATTGACAGAAGGGAAAACGGTGAGATGACCAGTCATAGCAGGAAGGGCTGGATCTAACCAGCTTTTCTGGTTGGTAAAGGTAAAGGTAGTCCCTTGTGCAAGTACTGGGTCATTACTGACCCATGGGGCGAAGTCACATCCCGACGTTTACTAGGCAGACTTTGTTTACGGGGTGGTTTGCCAGTGCCTTCCCCAGTCATCTTCCCTTTACCCCCAGAAAGCTGGATCCTCATTTTACCGACCTCGGAAGGATGGAAGGCTGAGTCAACCTTGAGCCGGCTACCTGGAACCAACTTCAGTTGGGATCGAACTCAAGTCGTGAGCAGAGCTTTTCACTGCTGCACTGCAGTTTACCACTCCGCAAGACAGGGCTCTTTCTGGTTGACCACCCCAAAACAGTTATGTCATGGATGAGGTGATCTTCATGGACAAAAACCATTGGGATATAGGCTGTCATAAGGAGGGGAAGTGAGTGAGATGGCGCAAAGCTGGCCGCATCCCATGTCAGAGCCAGAGAATATAAAATCTCTCTAACCTTGGAATTCTAAGGATACTTTTGGAAACTGAGCTGAGAAGCAAGGAATTCAGCCCTTGTAAACATAGCCCCCTTCCAAAATAGCTTTTGGGTCCTAATCCTGGTTCGAATTAAAACCCTCCCTCACCTAGAAACACAGCCCTCATGTGCTTGACGGTTACGATGATTGGACAGACAGCTGAGCACTCAGCTCATGCTCAGGGTTGCTCTGTCCGGGGGCACCAAAGGAAAAATCTCAGCTGGCACACAACATAGAGTTCAGGGCCAAAGAAAATCTACCTTGGAAAAGATGCCCAGGGATACCACGTCCCCCTACTTGAAAGTCACTAATGATTAGGGGTGTCCATTCGGCTGAAGCTGAACCCCCCCCCCCACAAATACCTTTTCGGTATTTTTCGGGGGGGGGGGTTACCAGTAAAAAAAAATGGTGGAAATTAAAGGGAGCCGAAAAAGTGGATCCTGAATAATGCCATTTCTTTCCGGCATTATTCAGGCCGCTTTGGCCTCCCTGCCATTTTCCCCTCCCTCCCCACTCTCTTCCTCCCTGCCCCCTTACTTACCTGAGTCTGATCCATGCTGCCTGCTGGCTCTGACCTCCTTGTGGAGGTCAGAGTTAGCAAGCAGCATGGATCTGAATGCCCCAGGGGAGCAGAACTGAATGCTAGGCACCTTCAGCTCTGTGCCACATATTTTTTTGGGTTCAGATTTAATAAGCCCGAAATTTATTTAACAGGGTTATAATTAGTTGGTAGGAGCCAGAGTGGTAAGCTGCACAGGGGACTACCTTTACCGTTTATAATTAGTTAGCTCACGCTAACTCAATAGATACCTCTCTAGACAGACAGACAGACGGCCTCAGCCAGTCTTCTCCCATCTCACCTGAGCAGCACAAGGTTTTCAGACAGGCTTCCCACCAGGAGATCAGGGTAGGAGTTCCCATCCACGTCCATTCCCCCGCTGAAGGAATAGCCAAAAGTCCTGATCCCGGGGCCAATATCTTCCCCGCTAATGACCTACATTGGTGGAACACAAACGGGGAGGTGTGAGGAAGGCCACAAAGGAAAAGATGGTGGCAGTGATAATGGCGAGATTCATAGAATCATGGTATCATAGAATCATAGAGTTGGAAGGGACCACCAGGTTCATCTAGTCCAACCCCCTGCACAATGCAGGGAATTCACAACTACCTCCCCCCACACACACACAGTGACCCCTACTCCATGCTCAGAAGATGGCAAGATGCCCTCCCTCTCATGACCTGTGCTAGGTCATAGAATCAGCATTACTGACAGTTGGCCATCTAACCTCTTCTTAAAAACCTCCACGGAAAGAGAGCTTACCACCTGCCAAGGAAGCCTGTTCCACTGAGGAACCGCTCTAACTGTTAGAAAATTCTTCTTAATGTCTAGACAGAAACTCTTTTGATTTAATTTCAACCCATTGGTTCTGGTCCGACCTTCTGGGGCAACAGAAAACAACTCAGCACCATCCTCTATATGACGGCCCTTCAAGTACTTGAAGATGGTTATTCCTTTTTACCTGCTGGGGCTTTTCAAAAAGCTTCTCGCTGCTGCTCTGGTAGATGTATACTTTCCCTGAGCCCTCAAATGGAGCGCCGATGGCGATATCTGTGGGTCAAAGGAAAAAGAAAAAGGGCAAACACACATATGGATTCATTGCTTATCTGAAGATGGAGTCAAATAAAATAATGGGTTTCATTTACAATACCAGAGTCTCTTCTTTTTAAAAGCAAATTTTCTCTACCTATCTCCATTGCCAACCAAATACCTTCTAAATCTCAGAATCCCCCCCTTTAAAAACAACACCTCTCTACTTATTGACCCAGTTTTAGAGAATTGTGAAAAGAGAAGGCGGGATGAGAAATGGGCTGCCCACTGAGGTCCACCACCTTGCAAGGAAAAGACAATGGCACAGTGTGAAGTTGCCAGTCAAAAAACCAATTTCCTTGACCTTTGGTAGTCCCAAAATAAAGCAGACCTCTTAGCATTTCCTCGGGGACATACCTGAGGAAAACATAATGTGTAGTTGGGCCTATTAATAACATTCCAGGCTCTACCAACATCATGCAGGGGCCATTGGTCCACAAAGACTATTATGGTACATCATAGAATCATAGAGTGGGAAGGGGCCATACAGGCCATCTAGTCCAACCCCCTGCTCCATGCAGGATCAGCCTAGAGCATCCCTGGCAAGTGTTTGCCCAGCCTCTGCTTGAAGACTGCCAGTGAGGGGGAGCTCACCACCTCCCTAGGTAGCTGATTCCACAGTTGAACAACTCTTACTGAAAATTTTATACAGAATATCCAGCTGGTACCTCTCCGCCTGCAATTTAAATCCATTATTGCGAGTCCTATCCTCTGCTGCCAACAGGAACAGATCCCTGCCCTCCTGTAAGTGACAGCCCTTCAAATGCTTAAAGAGAGCAGTCATGTCTCCCCTCAACTTCCTCTTCTCCAGATTCAACATTCCCAACTCCCTCAGCCTTTCCTCATAGGCAGGGTTGCCAGGTCCCTCTTCGCCATCAGTGGGAGGTTTTTGGGGCAGACCCTGAGGAGAGCGGGGTTAGGGGAGGGGAGGGACTTCAATGCCATAGAGTCCAATTGCCAAAGCGACCATTTTCTCCAGGTGAACTGATCTTTATCGGCTGGAGATCAGTTGTAATAGCAGGAGATCTCCAGCTAGTACCTGGAGGTTGAGCAATCAAAAATCAACACCTCTGCACCAACTTGTATCCCATTTGGGAACATGGAAACTGTAAATTTGTCTGGGCAACCTTGTTTCAATGGATATCCTGATGTTGGAATAGATAAGCTAAAAAATACACATGGTTGCAACTTTACCCCTAAAAGGGTGGTGCTTAAAAGTCTAAAGAAATTTTTTTGGAAGCTACAGACGCTTACATTGAAATGAGTACATTTTGACACCAATATATAAACGGGACTGAGGAAGAACTGAAACGATCGTATCCTTTTCTACCCTTCTTTACTTGAAGACATCGACCTCGGATTGATTGTTACTGTACCAGGACTGTGAAATACTTTGTTATATATATGCAATTGGTTTGTTAGCACGTTGTTATATACCCAGGACTGAGAAATACTTTGTTGTATATATACAATTGGCTTGGTAGCACATTGTTACATTCAATATACTATTGTCATTACACATTGTTATCAGCCTGTTTCAGTACCTGGAGGTTGGCAACCCTACTCATAGGGCTTGGTTTCACTGACTAGGCCACACGCACCAATCAACCTCAATACATGCAGGGCCCTATCAGACCCACCACTGTCAAAAACAAAACCTGAGCTCAGCCTGAGAGCAAAGCAGCCTACCTTGGAAATCATCTTTGTCAACATCTCCAATGTGGGCCACAGACAAGCCGAAGGAGGAATTGCTAGGGCCTGTCAGGGTGTGGTTGGGGATGTGGTGGAATGTCCCACCAAGGTTCATGTACACATAGACTGCCCCGCCTTTCTCCTCCTTCCGGTCGAAGTAGTAGGGTGCCCCAACAATCAAGTCTTGCCACCTACCAATAAGAAAAGGGTGAAAGACCAATGAGCAAAGCGTGAAAGGTGACCCAACCTCCCTACTGGGCAACTGAAGGATTTAATCAAGTTCTAGAACTGGAGGGTGGACATAATACAACACAACAAGTCTTCTGGTCTCATTAGGTTGAAACACATTTCTGAATTAGGGTGTGGGTAGTGTGCTTAGAAAGTTCAGCCACTTTCACTCAGCAAAACCATAGATGCCAGCATTCCCAGCAGCGAGGGAAGCTTCTGAACACGTCAAAAGCCTCCATTGTGTTACCAAAAACATTAAGCCTTCCGCAATCCCTTTACTGCTTATTTCCCTCTTCCCATTCCAAGCAAGAAAATTTTGGAAAAGGGGAGGGGGTGGAAGAGAATCAAGGGGTTGGATCCAACCAATTTCTTGGCTAGTGAAAAAAGGCGATGCTTGGGAATGTGGGACCTGCATGGACAAATGCCACATGGGCCACAGAGATAAATAAGGAGATAAGTAAAGAGATAAATTCATTGAAGACTGAGGGACCAAGCTGGCTGGATCCAACCCCAAATTAGGTAACGCTAGATGGGGTTTCCAAGTCCAGGTTGGGATATTCCTGGAGATGTGGGAGTGAAGCCTGGGTATGGCAGGGTTTGGGAAGAGGAAGGATCTCAGTGAGGTATAATGCCATAGAATCTACCCTTTAGAGCAGCCATTTTATCCATGGGAACTGGTCTCTGTAGTCTGGAGGTTGACAACCATAGGTAGGGTTGCCAGATCCCTCTTCATCACCGGCAGGAGGTTCCTGGGGCAGAGCCAGAGGAGGGCGGGGTTTGGGGAGGGACTTTAAAGCTAGAGAGTCCAATTGCCAAAGTGGCCATTTTCTCCAGGTGAACTGATCTCTATCGACTGGAGATCTATTGTAATAGCAGGAGATCTCAGCTAGTACCTGGAGGTTGGCAACCCTAACCATAGGCTAGGAAATAGCATAATGCAGGCCGGTGGGAGTTCTCCTTGGCTGTCCTTATTTGAGAATTCTCTAGGAATGTTTGGACATGTCCGTTCAGAATCAAGATTTTGGTGTTGGAAAGTGCCGTCAAGTCACAGTTGACTTATGGCAACCCCAACGCAAGAGACACTGGGAGGTGGTTTGCCATTTCTTGCCTCCACATGGGCAGAGGGAGGTCTGAGAGAACTGTGCCTGGCCCAAGGTCATCTAGCGGGCTTCATGTGGAGGAGTGGGGAATTGAACCCGGGAGTCCATTACTCTTAACCACTACACCACACTGGGACGGCCAATAAATCAGTCTCTGACTTCTTCAGTTAAAAGAATGAGTAGGTGATGTTGAAGAGACCTTTGCCTGAGACCCTGGAAAGCCACTGCTTATCAAAGGAGACATTCGTGACCTTGACGGACCAAGGGTCTGACACAGTATAAGGCAAATTCATGTTGTGTGTCCACGAGAGACTTGTATAATTAATGTACTTCTGGACAGAACTATGGAGTATTAGATTAGCTGCTGTTCTTTGCTTTGTCAGATAGTAAATGAGATTAGAATGAAATTTTAAAGTGCTCCTTGTGGAATCTGACCGAAACTGTGAGCATAAGGTTTTGTTTTTTTAAACCACACCATTAGAATTTGATAGGGTTACCAGGAATCAGATGAAATTGCTTTGGGGCCAGACCTAGCAACTGTTGTACTGGGTGGGGAGGAGAGACCTATAAATTGTTTCATATTTGGATAAAGTAGATCAGAAGTGGATTCCCACCCCCCCCACACACACACCAGATATCATACCAATGTGGTGTAGAATTTAAGGTATCAGACTAGATACGGAGAGAACAAGATTCAAAACCAGTACTCAGCCGTGAATCTCCCTGGGTAACCTTGTGCCATTCACTCCCTTCTCTCTGCCTAACCTACCTCACAAGGACGTCGCGAAGATCAAATAGAGGTGAAGGGAATGATGTAACCTGCCCTGAGCTCCTTGAATGAAAAGCTGAGCTGCTGGGGGAGGCAGACTGTAGTCCTGCTAGGTGGCCAGGGAAGAAGAGTTGGCCTTCATATCCTGATTTTCTCTACTTTTTTAAGGAGACTGAAACTGGCTTACAATTGCCTTGCCTTCCTTTCCCCACAACAGGCACCTTGTGAAGTAGGTGGGGCTGAGAGAACTACCTTGTGAGGTAGGTGGGGCTGAGAGAACTATGACTAGCCCAAGGCCACCCAGCAGGCTTCATGTGTAGGAGTGGGGAATTGAACCTGATTCTCCAGATCAGAGTTCACACACAGCACATGTGAAGGAGTGGGGAATCAAACCTGGTTCTCCAGTTTATAGTCCACCACTCTTAACCACTACACCACCCTGCCTCTGGTTGTCTCTCTCTGACATCACTGGGGCAAGCAGCCTTCCTTTACCTCATCCCAATGTGCGTAAGTTAACAAGAGATGCGGCATTTTTCTTCCCCCTCCCTTATGCCAGCACTATGTAGTGGTTAGAGTGTCAGACTAGGACCTAGGAAACCCAGGTTTGAATCTCCACTCTGCCATGGAAGCTCGTTGGATGACCTTGACACACTTTCTCAGCTTAACCTACCTCATAGGGTTGTTGTTGCAAGGGGCCTATCACAGAAAGAGAGGTGGCTAAAGGAAAGAGCATATAGGAGCCTGTGTCAGGCTGACCCTCCCTCTTTGGGAAAGCGAACATAGGAGACAGCGAGGGCAGGGTTGCCAGCTCTGGGTTGGGAAATACCTGGAGATTTTGGGACAGGGGAGGGACTTCAATGCCCTAGAGTCCAATTGCCAAAGCGGCCATTTTCTCCAGGGGAACTGATTTCTATCACCTGGAGATCAGCTGTAATAGCGGGAGACCTGGAGGTTGGCAACCCTAAGCGAGGGAGACACGACGGCAAAAAGGAGAAGACTAAGAAGACTTCCTGCTGGGGCTGCTGGGTTGAGCGCCATGTTTCCTGGACACTTCAGGAACAATCCAAGAAATGTTCAAATTGGGGTGCTAAATAGCACCTCAACCCGGTCCTAAACAGTGGACTTGGGAAGCAGGAATTCCCTGCAGCCACTTATGCGGTTTGACCTCCAGAACTCTCCGAGGGAGGCTCCTAAGCCCCTCGGAGGTTTTGATGCCGGTCCTGCGGGCAAGAGGGAAAGTCATCGCCGGAACATTTCATGGGTAATCAAGGTTCAGTCCTCCCCCTTCAATCACCATCTAAGAAAATTATCATCACCGTAACCTTATCATCCAACATCTGAGTAAGTTGCAAGAATTCTTCTGTCTTTACCTTGAAATTGAAGCTCTGGAAGATCGTAACAATCATCAATGCAATCTGCATCTCTCTGTCCAGAATATAAGTGACTTTGTTTGTTTAAAAAGACTATAGTTGAACGGCAGGAGCCTTATCTATTCAATCTCCACTTTGGCATAACAAATGGGACGGCTGATAGACACTCTAGCTACCAATTAGAAGCCGAGGTGTTAAAAGGGGTGGGAGCGAATGGGCTAAATTCCTCTGGAGATGACGTCTTTCCGATTCATCAAAGAAAACCATCGAGACTGAAAGGGAAAGATCATACAGGAAAATCGCAGGGCTCGAGTGTGTCTTTATTGTGCAACACGCAACATATTCCTACTACTGGAAAACAAGACAGCCGAAGGTCCGCGATTTAAATAATGCCCAGCTCACCCCCTTCTTTTACAATCGAGCAGAGTGTCAATAATACTTGATGGTCCTTTACAACAACACTAATTGTTTTACAGCGGAGAGAAGAATTTACAGCCATTTAATCCCGGGACCTGTATAATTGATGAATAGAACCACTACAAGGTCTTGGACCCTGCCAACATATTTAGAACAGCACTTCTTGATATTGGTGAATTATTAGAACTATTTTCAGAAATAAACATGGGAAAGGCCGACGAGAAAATACAGGAAATGTTAACAAAATACATGGATGCCTTTACTAAACAATATGAGCAACAATCTCAATGTCTGGCTCAGCTAACCAACATATTGACTAGTCTAACTCAAACTACCAACCAGACTAGTCAGAAATTGGACATTTTGGCAAGCGAAATTACAAATATGAAATCTCAAATATCTACAATGAAAACTGACATGGGAAAAATGGATACTTCAAATAAAAAGGTAATTGAAGAACAGAAAGATATTAAAAATAAACAGATACTTCAAGGTAATCAAATTCAAGCTATACATTTCCAACAAGAAAATGTTTTAGACCAACTGGCTACTATGGAGTTAAAATTAAGACAATCGAACGTACGTCTTCGCAATTTTCCAGAAGCAATGGGATGTACCAGAATAACTATCATAAAATCATTGGCTGACCTGATTCATATAAGTGAACAAGATCTGGATTATGCAATAAACAAAGTATATAGAATTCCTTTACCCACCAGTTTGGAGAAGACAAAGGCAAGAGATATTATGATTTCCTTTTATGATATAAGGATGAAAGATTATATTATGCAAACCCTCTATGATAATCCTTTGTCTGTGAATGGAAATCCTCTTATCATTCTTAAGGATATCCCACGACATTTGATGATGAAGAGAAATATGTACAAAGAATTTACTGGGACATTGAAGAAGAATGGAATAAGATTCTGCTGGATCTTCCCACAGGGACTCACTTTTACCTACAAAGAGGTCAGATTTACTATCACTTCACAGGAGGAAGTAAAAAACTTTTTGAAGAACTATGAAAAAGATCTAGCTGGCCTTAACCAGGAGCCACAACATCAACAAGAAGAGGAGAAAAAGGAGTTGGCCTTGACATCTGGACAAAAAAGACAGGACATCAAAAATAACAGAAGTGTTGGAAAAACAAAAATTCACAGCAAGAACAAAACTAAAAGGAAACATGCAGTTTATGGGTGATAGAGAGAAACAGAGGGCTAAACAGGGATTTAAATGATGACTAGGGAATTTTGTATTTACTGATCTAATCCTTTTATCTTAAGAACGGTTTTGAAAGAAAATCTGTTACTATATATGCAATCAATAATAAACACGTACTAATTGTAAATGAATTGAATAATTTAGAATTAACTTAGTAATCAAGCTTGATGTATTTTTCTGGATTAGAACTTCTTTGCAAAAGAATAGATAAATTTATAGCAAGATGGAGGAAGGTGAGGGGGAAGTCTCTTATTTGAATATCTTTTCATTAATAGCTGAATATGCTTTTCGATGACACTGTTAAAGTTTTTTATTGTATGATTTATGAAATGAATGTGTTGTTGAAAAGTACCAGACAGTAAAATATTTTAAAAATAATAAAAATTTTATGGGAAAAAAAAAAAGGAGAAGACTAAGACCCACGTTCAGGACAAGTGTGTGCGTGAGCCTGTAACCCCCCTCTCCTTTTACTCAATGAAATGGGACTCACCCATCATTGTTGAGGTCAGCTAGAGCGATGGAGCTGCCAAAATAGGAGCCCACTTGCTCCCCGGAGAGCATCAGTTTCTTCTCAAGCGTCCTGCTAGCATCAAAGACCATCAGGAAGACAGCCCCGGTGTGGTTATAGCGGGGGGCCCCCGTGATGAAGGTGATGTTGGCGTTCCGCAATACATTAGCACCTGCCTCGATGGTATAGCCTGTAAAAGATGAAATGACAGAGGGCAGCTGCGCGACCAGCTTTCGTTTCTGCATGGCTCCAATCAAATTCCCAGCTCTTACAGTGATCTTCACCTGGTTTCTGGGGCTGAAACTTGGAGTGGTCAGACCAGTGGCTCCCTCCTGGGGGGGGGGGCTGTGGGATTACCCAGGGGACACTAAGAGGCAAGGAGGCAGCAGGGGGGCATTAGAGGTGGGTCCCTTCAACTGTGTTGTTGGATAGGGTAGGGGGCTCTGGGGTTGAGTTTGTGGAACCAAGGGGGCGGTGGCTCGAAATGTTTGGGAACCACTGGGTCAGACTAATATTAGACCTGTTGCAATGGGGGACAGCGCTCATCAGACACACACACACACACACACACACACACACACACACAAAGTAACTTCCTCTCGGCTGTGAATTCTATCACTGAATACAAGCTTGTAGATAACACTGAGAGCCCAAACTCAAATTAGGAAGATTTGAGAAATCTCAAATCCTGGGGCTCTCACTGGCATATTTTAAGAATGTGGGCAACCGAGCCTTCGGCACGCCACTCATAGAATCACAGAGTTGGAAGGGGCCATAGAGGCCATCTACTCCAACCCCCTGCTCCATGCAGGATCAGCCTAAAGCATCCCTGACAAGTGTTTGTCCAGCTGCTGCTTGAAAACTGCCAAAGAGGGGGAGCTCAACACCTTCCTAGGCTGCCAGTTCCATTGCTGAACTACTCTTACTGCAAATTTTTTGTTCCTAATATCCAGTCAGTACCTTTCCTCCCATAATTTAAACCCATTATAGCGAGTCCTATCCTCTGCTGCCAACAGGAACAGCTCCCTGCCCTTTTCTAAGTGACAGCCTTTCAAATATTTAAAGAGAGCAACCCTATCCCCCCTCAATCTCCTCTTCTCCAGACTGAACCTTCCTGAACCTTTCATGTCCTCCAGTTATTTCTATTTCTGTTCCTTCTTTCTCATCTTTAAAAATTTCCCAGAGGCTTTCCTATCATCAAGAAGACCTTTCCATTTCTGTTTCTCCGGAGTACTTTAGAAGTTCCACCTTTTTCTCTTTTTGTTTTGTTATCTCCCCCCTTTTAAACACGCTTTCACTCTCTTTTATTGCGCTGTCTTTCTTTCAAGAGCCCTGAGCGCCATTTGCCGCCACAGTTTGGTAACAGCAACAAATAATTTCTCTGCCTCTGTTCTTCTGAAATGGGTAGGGTTCCCAAGTGGCCGGTAAGGGTGAGCAATTTTCCTCCAACTCACCGGGCCACCCGCTGTTTCTCAGCTGGCTGGCAGGCAGAAGTAGGCCAGTTGGGGAGGGATCTGTGCGCATCATGCATGCGCATGCCACACTGCCAGCATTTCCGGGTTACCCTGGAAGTGCCAGCAACACTCCAGCAATCTTCCCCAAAACTCTATGATTTCCATAGAGTTTTCGGAGGGGAATTGTTAGAATGTCGCGTGCACAGCACTTCCAGTGTACCCGGATGTGCCGTGCACACAACACTCTAGCAATTCCCTTCCGAAAACTCTACGGAAATAATAGAGTTTTGGGTAAACCTGGAAGTGAGGGAATTCCACCCCGCCTGCTCATGCCTGTGGATTACTGCCCCAGGTTGACATGGATATTGACAATCACTGGCCATTTACCTATGTAACTGTTGCTATACTTCTCGTTTGGATAGTGGATTTCGTCTTGGTCCCACGAGCTCTTTCGACGGATCACGTAGTCGGAGCCTGTGCCAGAAAGAAGCAAGGTGGAACATTTTCACCAAAGGCAACCCAAGTGCCACTGAGCCCATGAGTTTGATCACCCGGCCAGTCCCCCTTTCCTTTCTAGGTTTCTTTTTCTCAGCCACTTCCAATGGTGATTGTCCAAAGAGGATTGTTAGGATGCTGTTTCTTCCCTCCAGTAACCCAGATATATGAGGAGGTGGGGGTGCTCTAATAGGGATGGACCCTGGAATTACAGCTTATCTCCACACTACAGAGACCAATTCCCCTAGAGAAAATTGATGATTGGAGGGTGGACTCTATGGCCTTGTACCCCGCTGAGGTCCCTGTCCTCCCCAGGCTCCATCCCCAAATCTCCAGGAGTTTCCCAACCTGAAACTCACAACCCAACCCTCCATCCCCTGCCAGTGGCCAAGGGGGGACCTGGCAACCCTATGCTGTAAACTATTAAGAAGTAAGATGTCTTCCTCCATTGGGTGCTACAAATTTATTTTATTAGGAATATTTTATTTTACTAGGAATATGATGGAAGCCTTTTGCAAAATGGATTCACAACAATGCATGAGAGGTTTCCAGTGTTAATCGCTGAAAGGCAGCTCACAAAACCTTTGTACAGTTTGCAGAGGAGATATTGGGAGAGGCAGCCCAAGGCAAGGTAGGCAAAGCCATGAAGGTTGAGGGGTGAGAAAGGGA
Organism: Euleptes europaea; assembly: GCF_029931775.1. Taxonomy (NCBI): domain Eukaryota; kingdom Metazoa; phylum Chordata; class Lepidosauria; order Squamata; family Sphaerodactylidae; genus Euleptes; species Euleptes europaea. The sequence goes on from NC_079329.1 coordinate 23,729,293, forward strand.
ACAGGATGACAAGTGAGTCTAGGGTTGCCATCGTCCAGGTCTGGAAATAGGGTTGCCAGGTCCCTCTTCGCCAACGGCGGGAGGTTTTTGGGGTGAAGCCTGAGGAGGCCGTGGTTTCGGGAGGGGAGGGACTTCAGTGCCATAGAGTCCTATTGCCAAAGTGGCCATTTTCTCCAGGGGAACTGATCTCGATCGGCTGGAGATCGGTTGCAATAGCAGCAGATCCCCAGCTACCACCTGGAGGTTGGCAATCCTATCTGGAGATGTCCCAGAACTAAACTGATCTCCTGATTACAAAGTTCCCCAGGAGAAAATGGCTGTTTTGGAAGGTGGGCTGTATGGTATTACACTCCATGGAGGTCCCTCCCCAAACCCCACCCTCTCTAGGGTGTACCCCCAAATATCCAGGAATTTCCCAACCTGGACTTGGCAACCCTAAGTGGGGACCAAATGGAAGGCTAGCCAAAGGAAGCAGAGGCTTGGGGGGAAAGAAGGGGAGGAGTTAGGGAGTGGGCCAAAGAAAAGGCAGGTGGGGGTGGATATAGGATGCTGAGGATTTAAAAGGAAAAGGGGGAGTGGGGGGAAATGTCCCCCAGAGCCAAAGTACGACTGTTCGGGGAAACATGAGAACTGTGAGAAGTACGGATTATAACATTCTGATCTAAAACAAGCCTGATCTTTGGCTGAAGATTTTTAGCATAGAGAAGACTTGTAAACAACCTTCAAGTTACACAAACCTTCAGGATTCCATTTTGCTAACAACGCACTATGGCTTTAAACAAACTGAAGACATTTGTCTTGTTGATGAATTTTAAGGAAACACTGTTGAAGTTCTCAACTTTGGCAAAATTAATTGTTTCCCATGTGATGATTTTTCTAAGCAACCACATCCACAACGGGGAATTTAAAAAAAAACAAATTACAAGCACACGGACTGGAGGTTTTGCAAACAAATCCAAATGGGTAGAATTTGTTTGATGGTTTCCCCCACACCCCTTCTTTCTTTCACCTCTTAACTGAATCAGCACATGCCACGATTAGAATCCCTTTCCCAAACCGGATTATTAAGAGGCTCAAACAGGGCAAGAAAGACTAAAAAAAGAACGGGCGCATGCGCAGCGGTACCGACCTTGCCAGTTGTAGGCCCCGGGAGCTCCGAAGTAAACCACATTGCTGTCGGTGAAACCGCCACTGATACCCATCTGGCACATGCCGGTCTCCTCAAGGTCAGTGTTGGCGTTGCACATCTCATTGTGATAAGTCTGCCAGTCATCCTCCTCCTGAAGGGTCAAGTCGTTCCCACGGACAAAGCACTTCCCCACCATGCGACGCTGGTCCTCGTTGCCGGCCCACAACACCCTGGTGTAACGGTGAGCGCAAGCCTAGCAAAAACCAACCCAAAAAGATCTCGGTCAGTACTGTATTAGAAGGTGGGAGAGTTGGAAGCCCTTACTCATCTAATCTGGACTCTAATCTGGAGAACTGGGTTTGATTCCCCGCTCCTCCACATGAGCGGCGGATGCTAATCTGGTGAACCGGGTTGGTTTCCCCACACCTACACATGAAGCCAGCTGGGTGACCTTGGGCTAGTCACAGCTCTCTTAGAGCTCTCTCAGCCCCACCTACCTCACAGGGTGTCTGTTGTAGGAAGGGGAAGGGAAGGCGATTGTAAGCCAGTTTGATTCTTCCTTGAGTGGTAGAGAAAGTCAGCATAAAAAAACCAATTCTTCTTCATCATTCCATGTGGTGAGAGAAACATTTATTTATTTAATTCATTTGTACCCTGCCTTTCTCCCCAATGGGTCCCCAAAGTGGCTTACATTGCTCTCCTCACTTCCATTTTATCCTTACAACAACCCTGTCAGGTAGGTTAGGCTGCGAGTGGGACTGGCTCAAGGTCACCCAGTGAGCTTCCATGGCACAAGAGGGGATGTTCCGTGCATGGCTCAGCTCTCACCCTGGAAGCGGTTGAGTTAAAGAGTTTCTTGCCTCACCTCAAAAAAGGGCCAGAGGTTTCAACGTGTCCATCACATGTGCCACCTATGTGCTGTTGCATCACTTCTGGGGAAAACCGGGAAATGATGTTAGGTAGCTCTAGGAATAGGGTTGACAACCTCCAGGCGGTCAGCACAGGAGCGAATGAATATAACAAAGTGCAAATATTTATATAAATTGCTACAACATAAACATAGAGTCACAACTATATACTTATTGAACAAACAATCTAAATTATCTATCCTATGTACAATGTATATTACAACTGTGTAGCAGTTGTGTTACCCTACGTGGGAACTGGTTAAAATTTATCCTGCTTGAACTTTTAGCAAACATGCAATATTTAGGCTCGAGATATTACATGATGACTGATTTTTGAGGGACTGATGAAGAAATGTAAAGCCAAAGAATTCAAAACAGCCGTATCCCTTCTTCAATTTTTGGCATCATCTCATGGCAATGTCAGTAACACCATTTAAAGCTTGAAGAGGAACCAAAGACTTCCTTGTGAATATAGCCTAAGGACTATACCTATACTTTGAATTTTCAAGTCTGGTTTGTTCCAACTTGATTGTTGTAATATACGTACATAGTAGGATAGATAATTTAGGTTGTTTGTTCAATAAGTATATAGTTGTGACTCTATGTTATATGTTGTAGCAATTTATATAAATATTTGCACTTTGTTATATTCATTCGCTCCTGTGCTGATTTCCAAACCCTTCAGGTACATGCACAGTGGTGTCTTTTTTCCTTTCAACCTCCAGGTGGTGGCTGGAGATCTGCCGCTATTACAACTGATCTCCAGGCAACAGAGATCAGTTCCCCTGGAGAAAATGGCTGCTTTGGCAGTTGGTCTCTATGGCATTGACATCCCTCCCCTCTACAAACCCCACCCTCCTCAGGCCCCACCCCCAAAATCTCCATGTATTTCCCAACCCGGAGCTGGCAACCCTATCTAGGAATCTCCAGAAACTATGGTTTCACCAGAGAGTTTCTGGTGATTCCTAGCTACCCTACATAATTTCTGGGTTTCCCCTAGAAGTGATGTAGCAATACACAGGATGTCAATTGTTTCTAGCACTGCTTGGAACAGCAGTGGGCAATGGGAAGCTTCGTGCCATAGTAGGAGGCTTCTGATGGCTTTGCTGCAAACACTGTCATTTGTGAAGCGCCCCTAAGCCTTAATTTTAAGTACAAGCGGGGTTTGAACCTTGTCTCCATTGTGTTTTGGCCTACAAGCTGGCAGCTCCTACTTGTCAAACAGTTGCTTGGACTTAGTTGGCTGTTCCGTCGCCATAACAGCCATTTTTGCCTACAAGACAGCGCTTCTGTTCATAGAGGAAGGAAGAGCTGGTGGCAAAGAGGGACCTGGCAACCCTAGTAGCCCCCCATGTTGCCCCATGTGCTGTTTTTGGATGCCCACCAACCCAGAGGAACACATTTTCAAGGGGCACAGAAGGCTTCAACAGGCAAGAAAGAGAGGAGAAATTCCCTTCCTTGAGCACAATTTGGTTCACGCTGCATAGGATCTAAGCCACTATGCTGGACCCTATGTGTTTGGATACCCTAGAGATCTGTAATTCTGAGAACATGGCATGGGACAAATAAGAGAAGGTAAGTAGTCCTGAGGATCAGGAGCTTCAGAGGACTCCCTTAAATCCACTGGGCTTCATAGGGTTGCTGTGCTTGGCAACTAGCAGGGACATGGGGAGAGCACCAAGTCACATGGGCCACCATGTCACTTGCAGTGAAAACTCAGATGTGGCATAGGGTAGCTCTCAGAATCCCCAGAAACTCTGTGGTAAAACCACAGAATTTCCAGAAATTCCTAGAGCTACCTTTCGTCATTTCCAGCTTTCTACCAGGAGTGACGTGATGGAGCATGCACGATGGAGCATGCGTGTCAGAGCATGACGGAGCACCACTTGGAGTGGTGGCAGGCAACAGGACCTGGGGGCAGGGGATCCCCCAACCCAACCAGGAAACTGGCACACCTAGGACTCCGTCTTAGTGGATAAAAAAAGTAAGGGCGATCCTTGATCCTTCAAGGGAACAAATGAAGCAGCAGGAGCGTGAGTTGCTGGAGAAAGCGGCATCTGTTTGGGACGAAATCCTGCAGTTCACATTATCCTTTTTAGCTAATGACAATTGGCACAAGTGCACTTTGTTGTTCAAGGCGCCAGGCCGTCTCGCTTCCAATACCCAAAGCCATTTCTTGAATTTCATCTAATTCTACTAGAAAAGGTTTCCAGACCATTTAAAGATGCTGATGTGGCGAAGAACCAAAAATAGCAACCCTTTGAGTGGTTCACAAAAAAAGAAAAGAAAAGAAAACGGTCTTGTGAAGATGGCCCTTCGACAAGAGATTGTAAGGAGCCCATGTGGGGAAGAGAAGAGCATGCCTCAGGAACTGAACGCCTGCTCGGATATGGAATGGCATTGAAGTCCCTCCCCTCCCCAAACTCCACCCTTTTCAGGCTCTGCCCCAAAAACCTCCCGCCAGTGGCAAAGAGGGAACTGGCATCCCTATCCCATTGCCTGCTGTCATTTGGAGTGGAAGCAGGATAAATTTTGTTTAAAATGCAGCCTTGTATACTTACCAGAAGTTCTTGCTGAGGTGACAAAGGATAGCTCTAGGAACCTCTTGTGACTCTATGGTTTTACCAGAGAGTTTCTGGCGATTCCTAGAGCTACCCTCTGTCACTTCTGGTAAGAACCTCTGGTAAGGCTGCATTAAAAAAATATTATCCTGTGACACTGCACCTCCTACCTCTCGCTGGTTGCCAGGCACCCTACCTCACAGTGATGTTATAAGGACAAAATGGGGGAGGGCATGCCATATTCCATGGCAACCCTATAACAAGTAGCCCTTGATCTGAACAGTATCCATCAGAGGAGGGCCCATGGCCTCAAGGTCAAGTTAGGGATGCCAGCCTCCAGGTGGGACCTGGGGATCCCTTGGAATTACAGCTCATTTCTAGATTGCAGAGATTAGTTCCTCTGGAGAAAATAGATGCTTTGGAGGGTGGATTTGGTGGCATTGTACCCCATGGAGGTCCCTGTCCTCCCTACGAACCATCCCCAAATCTCCAAATGTTTCCCAACCTGGATCTGGCAGCCCAACTCTCCATCCCCCGCCGGTGGCCAGTGGGGACCTGGCAACCCTACCTCAAGTTTAGATACTTATTAATTTTGGGGTGTTTGATAAGTTTCACCGGAGCCCCGTGGCGCAGAGTGTTAAACTGCAGTACTGCAGTCAAAAGCTCTGCTCACGACCTGAGTTCGATCCCGACGGAAGTTGGTTTCAGGTAGCCGGCTCAAGGTTGACTCAGCCTTCCATCCTTCCGAGGTCGGTCAAATGAGTACTCAGCTTGCTGGGGGTAAAGGGAAGATGACTGGGGAAGGCACTGGCAAACTACCCACCCCGCAAACAAAGTCTGCCTTGGAAATGTCAGGATGTGATGTCACCCCATGGATCAGGAATGACCCGGTGCTTGCACAGGGGACCTTTACCTTTTTAAGTTTCACAACATTTTTTTTTTTTTGCAGATCACATTGTTGTTTTTATTGTTATTATGGTTAGGGGTTTCTAAAGCTGGAAGCGGCCCATGATCCAAGTATGTATTCCCAAGAACAATTTATAGGGGATTAAAAGGCAGTAGAACCCCCCGAAACCCCTTCCATATACAGTCTCCACCACCACTCACCATCACTCTTCCAGAACTTGATCTTTGGCTTGCTATCGTCACCCCTAGCCACATGTCTTGGACGATATTACTGTTGGGTTCACCTGGGGGGGGGGACACACAAGAGGACAGTGAAAGGAGAACTCTCATTAGGAGAAAATCCACATTCTGAGCTCCACCCTCTAGTCCTTTCAGGCATAGTTTCCCCCATCCTTAAAAAAGAGAGAGCACAGATTCAATATGTACTGTGGGTAGGGATGCCAGCTCTGGGTTGGGAAAGACCTGAAGATTTTAGGAGTGGAGTGTGAGGAGGGTGGGGTTTGGGGAGGGAAGGGAAGGGATGGGACTTCAGTGGGGTATAATGCCATAGAGTCCACCTAAAGTAGGGGGTCCCTCTTCGCCACTGGTGGGAGGTTTTTGGGGTGGAGCCTGAGGAGGGCAGGTTTTAGGGAGGGGAGGGACTTCAATGCCATACAGTCCAATTGCCAAAGCGGCCATTTTCTCCAGGGGAACTGATCCCTATTGGCTGGAGATCAGTTGTGATAGCAGGAGATCTCCAGCTAGTACCTGGAGGTTGTAGTAGTATGAAAGTATAGGTACAGGAATAAATAACACAAAAGGTAAGTACCGTATTCTATGTTATTAGTTACAAGTATAAAACACAAACCGTATAACAACAATCCTGTATAACATCACTATATTCCTAATTCAAAATCAAAAAAGATAATCCCTCATGTGCAATCCAATGATAGTCCAATATACTGTGTCCAATTGTAGTCAACCAATTCTCCCGACCCAGGGAATGTTCTTAACAACGCAGCTTCGCAGCCACAAGGTAGAAATGTCCTTGTCCAAGATGTTCAACATTCAAGTGTATAAACATCCATAGCACAACTGACCAATGCACAGAATGAAATTCACAAGGACATTTCTACCTTGTGGCTAAGAAGCTACGTTGTTAAGAATATTCCCTGGATGGGGAGAATTGGTTGACTACAATTGGACACAGTATATTGGACTATCATTGGATTGCACATGAGGGGTTATCTTTTTTTTTTTTAATTAGGAATACATTGATGTTATATAGGATTGTTATTATACGGTTTGTGCTTTATACTTGTGACTAATAACATAGAATATTGTACTTACCTTTTTTGTAATTTATTCCTATACCTATACTAAGTTCATACTATAACAATTGAGTATAGAGGTGTGATTTTGTTTTCCTAGTACCTAGAGGTTGGCAACCCTAACCTAAAGCATAGGTGGGCAAATCATGGCCAGGGCTCCACCTCCAGCCTGTGGGAGCTTTTCAACCATCCCTGAAGCTGTTTAGCAGTTTGTCTGGAGCATTGACCAATAGGACTGAAGCATCACCTGGTGGGTTGATACACCTGAAAAACCATTACCTCAAGAACCAAGTGCCATTAAATACCATTAAGAGCAGCACCGTCAGAGAAAGGATTTTGTCTCCGCCTGCTTTCAAGGGCTTCAAGTTGGATGCTGGCTCGGTGCATTTCCTGTAACAGTAAAGCTGCCAGCTCCGCATTAGGAAATACATGGAAATTTGGGGGTGGAGCCTGAGGAGGTGGGGTTTGAAAAGGGGAGGGGCTTCAATGGGGCATAATTACAGTTGCCGGCTCCGGGTTGGGAAATACCTGGAGATTTTGGGGGCAAAGCCAAAGTGGGCAGGGTTTGGGGAGGGGACGGACTTCAATGCCATAACGTCCAATTGGCAAAGCAGCTATTTTCTCCAGGTGAACTGCTCTCTATCGGCTGGAGATCTGTTGTAATAGCGGGAGATCTCCAGCCACCACCTGGAGGTTATCAAAACCAAACAACACTAGGTTATAAAGGCTTATGAGCTACATTAGCAATGGATGACAATCAATGTGACAAGAAAGCAAATTGCATATAATATACAGATAATGAGCACAAAATCGCAAAAACCCAACCCCCAACAGGATAAAAGGGAACCTGAGAGTTCAACAGGTAAGTCCGTGTTTATGTTGTAAAGGGATAGATAGTCTTCTGTCAAGGGACAAAAAAAGCCAAGAAAATCAGGTACATTTCTTGATCTACCTCTTGCCGGGGGTCTTTTGGAGACTATATGCTTTCTTGTCACGTTGATTGTCATCCATTGTTAATATAGCCCATAAGACTTTATAGCCTAGTGTTGTTGGCATAAGGCCATAGAGTCCATCTTCCAAAGTGGCCATTTTCTCCAGGGCAACTGATCTCTGTCACCTGGAGATCAGTTGTAATAGCAGTAGATCTCTAGGCCCCACCTGGGGTTGGCAACCCTGTATAACAGGAAGATCCAGCGTCCAAATCACAGCCGTCAAAAGCAGGCAGAGATCCAGTCGTGGCCTCTCAGGCTGAAAAATTTGCCCGCACAAAAATTGCAAACACAAAAGGATCAAATACACTAGGAAATTTTTCTCACATGACTAATGCTCCACGTTCTTGATCTAGTGCTTATACTGATGAGTTCTTGAGCTGCAAATAGTTCTGTAAATTATTTCTGTAGAAATGGACTGGAGATGTTCTGTAAGCAGGGTTCTGCAACCTATGGCTCTAGAGCCAAATGCAGCTCAGTACAGAACTAGAACTCTTGAAAAAAAATCAGATCTTTAAGTTAAGTTAAGTAAGGATACGCGGGATGCTAGAATAACCAGTATGTGAAGGCAAAGATTTTTATGAGTCTAAAAGACTGCTTAGAGATGATTTACAGAAAGGCAAATGAGAGAGGTGAACAGTTGCCAGAAATCCAGTCCATACACAGATTTATGTAAGCACACTGAAACATTTGTGCAAAGATGCTCCAGCGTATATTTATCACTTATTATGAGGCCTTGTGATTGCAGCTGCCTAATAAAGGTCTTGCAACATTTGGGCTGAGGAAACTTTATGGATTGGAAGAAGAAGTTGGTTTTTAGATGCCAATTTTCTCTACCTTTTTAAAGGAGAATCAAGCTGGCTTACAATCGCCTTCCCTTCCTCTCCCCAGAACAGACTCCCTGTGAAGTAGGTGGAGCTGAGAGAGTCCGAACAGAACCATGACTGGCCCAAGGTCAGGCTTCATGTGGAGGAGTGGGAAAACCAACCCGGTTCTCCAGATTAGAGTCTGCCGCTCCTGTGGAGGAGTGGGGAATCAAACCCAGTTCTCCAGATTAGAGTCCACCGCTCTCTAACCACCACGCCACACATTAACATGTCGATGGTCATAAAAGTTTAACGGTATCACTTCAGCGGTGTAAACGGGCTCTCTTTACACTGGCTCTCTGTCGAACTCTTGCTCTGAACGTTGATGTCTTCTGGTCTCAACAGCCCCGGCCTAGGCCTGGATCAAGTTTCGAACCCCCTCCCACTCGAGCGCTCCTCTTACACGTGGCCACATACTTGAAACCTTGATGTCCACCCGTTTGCAGTCGTCAGTGGCAGCGGTCAGTGGGCAAGCGTACATGGCTCCCGTCCGCGGGGCGTTCGGCAGCTCTTCCGACACATCACGGGGAGCCCCAGCGAGCAGCCTGAGCGGGAGGGGAAGGGAAACAGGTAGGATTAGCCAACGAGAGGCTCTTCTAGGCAACGTGATACCCTTCCGGGAAACCCTGGTTCAAACCCCCCAATCCGCCACGGAAGCTTGCTGCATGCCCTTGGGCCAGTCGCACACTCTCACCCTAATCCAGGGGTCCCCAATGTGGTGCCCGCCAAGTGTTTTTAGAAAGTGGGTGTGGTCAGGCGGGGTTACTGCCCGGCAGGACTTCTCATTAGTATTGGGGATCTGATTGGCTGGGCAGATTGGGGATCTGCCTGGCAGGACTTCTCATTAGTATTGAGGATCTGATTGGCTGGGCAGATTGGGGATCTGCCCGGCAGGACTTCTCATTAGTATTGGGGATCTGATTGGCTTGGCAGATTGAAATAACATGGTTTCAACACTGCCACCAAAGTGTTGGTTTTATTCTCTCCTCTTTTCTGGTGCATTTTTATACATTACTCTTCTTGTCCTCTGCATTTGGCCTTCCTCTGTGTGTGTACCTCCTGCAGTTGGCTCTGCCTCCCACATGGGGTTGCCATAGGGTTGCCAACCTCCAGGTGCTAGCTGGAGATCTCCTGCTAATTCAACGGATCTCCAGCCGATAGAGATCAGATCACCTGGAGAAAAATAGCCACTTTGGCCATTGGACTCTATGGCATTGAAGTCCCTCCCTAAACCCCACCCTCCTCAGGCTCCACCCCAAAAACCTCCCACCGGTGGTGACGAGGGTGCTGGCAACCCTACCGAACCCGCATGTTGAAGCCTAGTTCTCTATAAAACGTCTTCCATTTCAGTCAATTATCCCTGCCGTCCTGACACAGAAGCAGCTGGAGCCCACATTATTTAACATTCAGAAAGGGCAACTGTGTATTTATTCCCACACTGTGTGGTCTCATATGCCTCTTAAGTTAGAAGTGAAAGTGTGCCAGTGGTACATTTCATGGTGACAAGCGGCACAGTGGAGGAAAAATATTAAGAGCAAATGTCAGAGAGGACCGTAAGAGTGGGAGAAATGTCCAGCTGCAATGATGGAGGAAACAATGATGGAAAACATGTGGAAAGCAGAATTGTTACAGACGCCCACGGCTAGAAGTAAAGGCGACAGTGGAGCCGGTCTTCACAGAATCACACCCTTCTAACTCCATAGCCCTGACCTGGATGGCCCAGGCTAGCTTGATCTCATCAGACCTCAGAAGCTAAGCAGGGTCAGCCCTGGTTAGTACTTGGACGGGAAACACAACACATAGTTAAACTGTGGAACTCCCTGCCCCAGGATGTGGTGATGGCTGCCAGCTTGGAAGGCTTTAAGACGGGAGTGGACAGATTCATGGAGGAGAGGGGTATTCATGGGTATTAGTTAGAATGGATACTAGTCATGCTGCATACCTATTCTCTCTAGTATCAGAGGAGCATGCCTATTATCTTAGGTGCTGTGGAACACAGACAGGATGCTGCTGCGGTCGTCTTGTTTGTGGCTTCCTAGAGGCACCTGGTTGGCCACTGTGGGAACAGACTGCTGGACTTGATGGGCCTTGGTCTGATCCAGCAGGGCCTTTCTTATGTTCTTACGTTCTTATGTTCTTAAACTGCCAAAGAATTCCAGGGCTGCTACGGAGAGGCAGCCATTGGCAAACCACCTCTGTTAGTCTCTTCCCTTGAAAACCCTATGGGGTCACCATACGTCTTGATGGCATTTTACACACACACAAAACTCTGTTGACTTTGATAGACTTAGAAAGGTTATAGAATCATAGAGTTTGGACAAGGAGGGTTTTTTGCCATCTTCTGGGCATGGAGTAGGGTTCACTGGCGGGGGGGAGGTAGCTGTGAATTTCCTGCATTGTGTAGGGGGCTGGACTAGATGACCCTGGAGGTCCTTTCCAACTCTATGTTATGCAAAAAAAAAAAAAGCCTTACCACGGTTGGCGGTTTCTAGATTAAGGACAATATATCTAGGAAGTATGGTGATGATGTATGGTGAGGTTAAACAAGAAAACTCTCTCAGCTTATAAGGATTCAAGGGTACCACGGAAGGGGATTAAATTGTGTTGTGAGGTTGCCCTTTTGCATAAAACAACTGTGTTTGATATAAAAAGCACTTCTCAAAAGGATGGCCCCATTTCCTGAATGAGCCACAATTCTTCTTTAAGGATGGGATCTGAAATGAGCGCTTAAGTATGAATTCCATTAGTTATTACAGTCAAAGAAAAGTTCTAAAAGACATACAATCACGTTAAGTATGAGGCAGAGAAGTTCTGACCTGGGAGATATAATTTGTGAACTGGTCAAAAGGTTAATCAGAAGGGCGATCAGATGTGGGGTAACAGACCTGCTGCCTTGCAAGAGTACTTGTTTGCTTCCACTGTTATCTGCTTGTATATTTGCAAAGGCAGCGAAGAGACTTTGGCCATTCCCTTGCTTTTATAGAGGTAGGACCAGGTACAAAAACAGACAAAACCATGTCCCTAATCAGGAAGTTACACACCAGCGTAGCAATGCACACACATCATGGGAAGTTACCCCTTGCCCCTGGTATTCTCCCCCAGCCATCTGATTAAACTACTCCCTCTTCCTTTGCACATCCGTTGTCGGGAGCCAGGCTGACCGGATTCGGGACCCCTGCAGGAGGTCACAAAGGAAGAGAGCCACGGCATGTTTCATCCAATGACTCAGGTGCTTTCTACCTAGGCTGTGAAATAGTTTCCACTCAAATCACTCGGCGCGTGCAGGCCCAGAAGAATGGGCAGGGATTCATCATCAACTCTGAGTCATAGACTCGGCTTACAGATGCCACGGTCTCTTGGCAAACCTTCAGAGGTTGTGCCAGCCAAGACCGTGATTAATCAAGAGGGACTGTTTGATCGCTTCCGTTCCCCTCCCCATCTTTTCTTTCCCCACGCTGTACTACTTTTTCGTACTTGCAGCCTGTGTGCACATATTCAACATCTATTCTACAATGAAGGAAAGAGACTTTCTTTCAATCCCCGCACCGGTTCCTGATAGCAATGTTCATGTTTCTAGTTTTAATATCACACCACATTGTCCCAAACTCCAGTATAACCTAATACGGTTTATCATATTATAAACTCATATGATCAGTTGTCTTTATCCCGCTACAACTGATCTCCAGCCGATAGAGATCAGTTCACCTGGAGAAAATGGCCGCTTTGGCAATTGGACTCTATGACATTGAAGTCCCTCCCCTCCCCAAACCCCACCCTCCTCAGGCGCCACCCCAAAGACCTCCCACTGGTGGCAAAGAGGGACCTGGCAACCCTATTTATCATATTATAACCTCATATGATCAGTTGTCTTTATCCTACTTCATTACTTCGTTTATTTGGGGCCCCCAAAGAGGCTGAAACCTCTGACCTCTGCCATCTGTAGGTTTGCCATTTTCCCCCTCCTGGGGAGAGGTTCCCCCACTTCTCGTCGGTGCTCAGTAGACCAGCAAGTAAAATTAAGACCAAAAAAACTGCCATTGCACGGGCAGCATGATGCCACTTCCTGGGCGAACCCAGGACGTGATATCATGCCGCTCCAGGATTCAGCTGAAACTCTATAGTAAAACCCGGAAATGATGTCATGCCGCTGGTGCAATGGCATCCCCGCTATGTCCCTACCCTCCCAGTCCCCTGCCAGGTGCCAGCAAGCCTTCTCATCAGCCATTATGTGTGACACTAATTCTGTCCAAGTCAGTTATACAGAGTACTGTGGACCTCAATTCCTTCTCCTCCCCTTTCCAGTAATTTTTTCCTGTAAGAAGCCACAAAAGGATTTTCGCTTCACGCAGCTGAAGAAAGGCGTTCTGATTCACAAAAGCACATACTTAAACGTTATTCGTCTTTAAGGTGCCACTGGACCTCTGTTTTATTTTACCACACAAGCAATCACTGCGCTTGCTTGGGTAGCGAAAAGCAAACCAACGACACCTATCCAGACGGAGAGGTGTTCCCACAATCCACCCTCCAAAGCATCCATTTTCTCCAGAGGAACTAAACGAGATGAGCTGTAATTCCAGGGGATCCCCAGGTCCCACCCCTGGAGGCTGGCATCCCTATCCTGGCCACCGGCAGGGGTTGGGGGTAGGAATTGTATGGGTGTGTTAAGTGCCGTCAAGTTGCTTCCAACTCATGGCAACCCTATGAATCAATGTCCAAGTCCTGGTCTATCCAGGTGCAGATTCGCCAGCCATCCTATAAGATTTTTATTAGTCGAGGCTTCCAGACAATCGTTTTATAAGAGCAGAGCAACCACCCATTTTGCTATGGTCATTCACTGTGAGCTACCAAACTATGTGGAAAGCTGAGCTGAAACGAGAGACTTTGGGGATATTTATTACTGAGGGAAAATGTGTATTGTTTAGTGGGTTGCATCTTACCCACTGGGCCACCGTTGATGGTGGGAAAGGAGGGATGTCTTTTTCATAAGTAAAACAAACAGCAGCTTGTTCGTTGAAAGAGAGGAACTCTTTTGACTGCCAAAAAGACTGTGAGACCTACGTGGGCAAAAGACCATATGGGAATGGGCCATATTTAGCGTGCTATACAGTCCCATAAGAACCAAGCATAACCTCCACTCAGCTTCTCTTTATAAATCCTGTGCAACCTCACGTTGCCAGTTCTGGGTTGAGAAATACCTGGAGATTTTGTGGGTGGAGCCTGGGAAGGGCAGGGTTTGAGGAAAGGAGGGACCTCAGCATGGTATAATGCCATAGAGTCCACCCTCCAAAGCAGCCATTTTCTCCAGGGGAATGGATCCTAATCCTCTGGAGATCAATTGTAATAGCAGGAGATCTCCAGATGCCACCTGGAGGCTGGCAACCCTACTGGTAACTGCCTTCCTCGCTCTCCACCCATAGGAGGGGGCTGCATCCTATGACTCCAGAGCAAAATGTGGCACAGTACAGAAACGGAGAATGTGATGTAAACTGCTTAATGTCCCCACTGGGAAGAAAAACAGGGTATAAACAGCTGAACGGATAAAATTAATAAATGTAGCCAGGCTCACTTCCTTGGGACAGCCACACAAGTTGATACTGCATGCTTCTTTTTCCTTTTAGTATTTGTTTGCTTTGTTTACACCTCACCTTTTCCCCCAATGGAGATCCAAAGTGACTTACGTCATTCTCTTCTCTGTTTTACCAGGACAACAACCCTGTGAGGAGGGTTAGGCTGAGTGGGCATGACTTGCCCAAGCAGTTGTCCAGGAAGCTTCCACAGCAGATCAGGGACGTGATCTCGGGTCTCGCAGATCCTGCTCTGACATTCTAGCCACTATACAATGCTGTCTCCCTTTCTGCTGTGTGCCCGCTTTCTGCTTCTGAGCCGGCTATCGATTGCTGAAGTGTGGGAGATGGAGGGGCGCTGGCATAACCAGTGCTCCTTCAGAACAGGGGGTTGGTCTGGATAGCCTTTGGGACCTCTTCTGACTTGGTGCTTCGACGTGTCCTTGGCGTCCAAGCACGCCCGAGCTTTCTGCTCTCCGTCAATCAAGCAGCCCGCAAGGGTCAGGGAAGTCCAACTCGCATGACAAGGAAGTCATTGGCACGACACACAATAGCTTTGTGCCAGTGCCAGGAGTTGTACCCGCCCTGCTAGGAAGAGGAAGGAGGGGAGGTGACATTCCAAGGGCAGAACCAGGGAGTGGGATGCATTTTTCTCCGCCGTTTGTATCTCCCATTCGCCCGGAGAGAGTCGGCTGGGTCAGAACGTGGCTTTTGTGCAGGCCCTTGCGTGTGTGGCAAAATGGGAGGGAGAGCGAATGCCGTGGGGTGTGCGTGTAAAGGGACGGGGCAGTGTCTTGAGGGAGGACGGTGGTGACCTTGAAAGGTCAGCTTAGCCCAGAATTTAGCATCCATGTGCAAATCTTCTGAGCGGCTCTCACTGGCTTCAACTGAGTCAGTTTCCTTAGCTAAATAACACCTCTTCCTGCAGTTATGTGTACATGAAAGAGGGGGGCTGAACTCAGACCTCTTCTGTGCAAGAGACAGAAGGTTGTCAATTACAGAAAGGTGACCAAGTACCCTCAGAAAGGATATTGCAGAGCTGGAAAAAAGGCAGAAGAGGGCAACAAAGTGAAGATGAATAAGGTTTAGAGTTGCTTTCTTATGAGGAAAGGCTAAAGAGCCTGAGTATTTTAAGTATTGGGTGGGGGGACAATAACAACAATGGGGGCATGCTAGAGGTTATGCATGGGGTGGAGAAACTGGAAAGAGCTCGGTGTCTCTTCCTCTGCAATAATAAGACAGAGCTTCATATGTTCATGGGACCATTGGTCTGATCCAGCAAGGTTCCACTTATGACCTCCTCCTGCCCAGATGACTTTTGGAAGACACATCCTAATCTGTTCTGGCTCTAAATTTTGTAAATGTAAGACGCAGAAGAAGAGCAGACATGCTTTCCTTCAATGGGGTCTCCCTCCATGACACTGCATAGGTTTCTAGGACAATGCTTCTCTGGATCGAGACCAGAGTCTGACTTCTCAAGGATAGCCCATGTGGTGTAGTTAGGGTTAACAGGTGCCCACGGACAATTGTTGCCAATGCCCGCCAGCACTCATTTGGTCATTGGGTGGAAGCAGGCTGGCAAAATGGGGGGTGGGGATGGTGACCCGGAAGTGCCGGCATCACACCTGGGCGACACTCTAGCACTCGGCCCCAAAACTCACAGATTTCCCCTCCACCCAGTCACGCACATGATTTTAGCCCCTTCCACCTACACCCAAGATATTCTGGATGGCAGCCACATCAGCTAATTGGTAGTGCTGTCAACTCCATGTTGGGAAATTCCTGGAGATTTGGAGGCAGAGCCTGGAGAGGGTAGGATGAAGGGAAGGACCTCAGTATGGTATCATGCCATATTGTCCACCCTCCAAAGCAGCCATTTTCTCCAGGGCAACTGATCTTTGTAGTCTGGAGATCAGTTGTTAGTTTCAGAAGCTCTCCAAGCCTCACCAAGAGGTTGGCAGCCCTAAAAGTTGGAG
The DNA here is from genome assembly GCF_029931775.1 of Euleptes europaea. Taxonomy (NCBI): domain Eukaryota; kingdom Metazoa; phylum Chordata; class Lepidosauria; order Squamata; family Sphaerodactylidae; genus Euleptes; species Euleptes europaea. The sequence goes on from NC_079329.1 coordinate 23,745,502, forward strand.
GAGAACAAATTGCTTTTGTTTCAGATCAGGACACAACTTCTGTTTACACTCAGGATCTTCCTTAGAGCTGACTCAGATCTGATGCTGGTCACTTGCAAAACCACCGAAAAGGCCTTATGCAGCATTCCATGCGCTTCTGGTCTCATTTACAAGTTCTTAATTAAGTTTATGGGCCAGACTGTAGATGGGCAGCATCTTACAGCAGCTGAGCCGTCTGCAGCACTGGAGAAAAAGATTTATGTGCAATGCTAGCCACATGGAGCTCAGTCACAGTTCAATGGCTTTTGCAAAACTCCTGCATGCATCCAGCACTATGCCTAAAATTTTGCCCTATGTAGGGTAGGAAGGAAATTCCACACAGGTCAGACTGGCCAGCGACTGTAAAGTGACCAATTTCTTTACAGCTTTTCACACATCCTGCATGTGTGACTTGGCTAGCTTGTTTGAGCTATTTGTTCTGTAGGCCTTGTATTGCAGAACCTTTGATCTTCAGGGGTCACCTGCTGTTCTAGATTACACAGGCAGACTGTCACAAGGAGTTATCCTTAGGGCTGTCAACCTCCAGGTAGTAGCTGGATATCTCCTGCTATTACAACTGGTCTCCAGCAGATAGAGATCAGCTCCCCTGGAGAAAATGGCCGCTTTGGCAATTGGGTTCTATGGCACTGAAGTCCCTCCTTTCCTCAAACCCTGCCCTCCTCAGGCTCTGCCCTAAAAACCTCCCACTGGCAACTCTAGTTATCCTGCCCTATAAAAGGGCTGTCTTCTTGGCCCATTCCTATTCTCCGACAGCTATGAAATTCAAATTTCCACAAATAAGATCTCAATCTTGCAGAAAGCCCGGGGTATTTTTTTTTTAATTAGGATTTGTCCCTTTTTCAATGCTGCCTTCCTAACTTGGGCAAAGATTTGGGTTCAGCGTTAACAAGCAGACCTGGCGCATCCAACGAAAGCCGTAAACTCTCCCTCTGGGCATCTCCTCTCCTGGCGCCAAGAGTGGCACAGTTGTAAACGCGACAGTGCCAGCTAAGCCAAGCATAAAGACAGCAAGGGAGAGACATCAGCGAGAGGCCTCAGGGGTGCCAGCCTCCAGGCAAACGTCATCGTGAAAAACCCAGCTAGCTCAGAGACAAGCCCAGCCCCAGCAAGATGCTTGCAGCACAGAACAGCTGCTAGAGGAAAGTAGCAAGAAGGAGCTGAGTTTGCAGGGCAGGAGAGCAAGGAGGGAAAAGCAGCATTAACATACCTCTCAACCCCTCCACTGTAACGAAACAGAAAAGCTACCAGCCAACCCCAGCTCAATGACTTAATCTGCCCGCAGGAAAAAACAGCAGGGGAAAAAAACTCATCCTTCCAGATTTCCAGAAGGATCAGAGCTTCAGACTGCCTCGGTTGCTTGCCCCGGGATCGCAAGGAGGTCGAGAAGATCGCTAAGACAGGCGCTCGGCCCTTTTCCTTGCCTCGCAGAAGGGAGCCTGGAAAGAAGGGAGAATCTCTCACCAGCTTCTTACTCTTCAAGATTGTCACGGCGTGCCGTTTGATCTGTTTTTTTATTCCCTAAGCATTTTATTGGTTGCCTTTCTTTTCATTCCAATCTACCCAGCCAAATTTCAGACCGGGAGGAGAAAGGGTCCCTATTTTGGAGGCCAATTGAAGTGCTTATTTGCACATTTGAAATAGGGATGTGTTTGGCAGCCGCAGAAGTCTGAACAGAGGAGGCCTGGAGGCATGCGTTTTGTTTCCCACACAGCTTGGTAACTGGGAACCCGAAATTGCATGATCTCACAGAGAAAGTACACAGTGCGGGCAAGAAAATCATGGAGCGACTCCATATTTAACGTGGGATCCAAAGAGTGCTGCCCAGCATGAATATGATTGGCAAGAACAAAACACACACGCATGGGCACTGTCAATCGCAAGCTGTCAATCATGCAGAGTAAGGTTGCCAGCTCTGGGTTGGGAATTACCTGAAGATTTTGGGTGCAGGGCCTGAGGAGGGCGTGGTTTGGAGAGGGGACTTCAATGCCATAGAGTCCAATGGCCAAAGCGGCCATTTTCTCCAGGGGACCTGATCTCTATCACCTGGAGATCAGTTGCAATAGTGGGAGATCTCCAGCTGCCAGCTGGAGGTTGGCAACCCTAATGCAGAGGCAGGGATGGGAAGAGTATCCCTTTTATTAGGTGCGGTGGAACACAGGCAGGATGGTGGTGCTTCAGTGGTCTTGTTTGTGGGCTTCCTAGAGGCACCTGGTTGGCCACTGTGTGAACAGACTGCTGAATTTGATGGACCTTGGTCTGATCCAGCATGGCTTTTCTTATGTTCTTATACCTATCCGTGCAATCTTCTTGGTAGGGTTGCCAGCTCTGGGTTGGGGAACACTTGGAAATTTTGGGGGGTGAAGCCTGAGGAGGGCATGATTTGGGAAAGGAAGGGGCTTCAATGGGCTATAATGCCATAGCATCCACCTTCCAAAGCGGCCATTTTCTCCAGGTGAACCAATTTCTATTGCCTGGTGATCTGTTGTAATAGTGGGAGAGCTCCAGCCACCACCTCAAGGTTGGCAACCTTACCTCTTGGACAAGGGGTCCTCAATAGGGTTGACAATCTCTTGGGGTGGAGATCTCCTGGGATTACAACTGATCTTCAGACGACAAAGATATGCCATCATGAGTCAACAATGGCCTTCTTCTGCCACCATTAGGGTTGCCAACTCTGGGTTGGGAAATACCTGGAAAGTTTGGGGGCGGACCTTGGGGAGGGTGGGGTTTGGGGAGGGACCTCAGCAGGGTAACGTCATAGATTCCACCTTCCAAAGCAGCCATTTTCTCCAGGGGATCTGTTCTTGGCCAGCTGGAGAGCAATTGTGATAGCAGAAGTTATCCAGGTGCCACCTGGAGGTTGGCAATCCTAGCCATCATAGGTGTGACAGCTGGAAGGCCCACACCCATGAATCCCACAAGCTTTGGGGTGGCACACCCTGGGAGGGGGAAGCATAGTGGATGTTGCATCTTTATGGTAAAGACCACAGAGCCTGGTGTTTTCCTAGAGTGTCACGGGGGGGAGGGGAGCTGTGATGTTGTCTCTCCCCCATTTTTCTCCCACCGCTCACATGAATGAGTACTGGCAATTGAGGGCGAGGGCAGGAGTGTACTCACCACAGGCAGGCACCTGGTAAGCCTAAGTGTTCTTTGCTAAACCACAGGTACTCCCACTGCTGATTCTTTCAACCGGAATTCCATTTATTCATGCAAAAGGCAGGCAGCTGGCAAACAATACAAGAACTCAGCAGAAATGAAAGTAAAAGAAACTAATTGTGGATGCTAGAATATGCATCCATAATTGGATAGCTTCTTAACCCTTCCCAAACACTTTACTGCAACAGGATAAACAGATCTAGGCAAATAGGGTTGTCAGTTTCCTGGAAATGCAACTGATCTCCAGATGACAGGGATCAGGTCCCCTCGAGCAAAGGTCAGCTTCAGAGGGAAGACTCTATGGCATTAGCCCTCACCGAGGTCTCTCCCCTCCCCAAACTATGCCATCCCCAGGATTAGGGTTGCCAAGTGCCAGGTGGTGGCGGACAAACCTCCGCCAATCCACCTGGCTTCCCACCGACCAGCTGCCAGGTACTAGCTGGAGATCTCCTTCTATTACAACTGATCTCCAGCCGATAAAGGTCAGTTCACCTGGAGAAAATGGCTGCTTTGGCAAATTGGGGACTCTATGGCCTCCGCAAACCCCGCCCTCCTTAGGCTCCGCCCCAAAAATCTCCCTCCAGTGGCAAAGAGGAACCTGGCAACCCTACTTCCTGCAGTGGCCCATAACCCTGTGCCATGGCTGGAGATAGAGGGTAAGAGTTGAGGCGTAGGGATAGACTACACAGCTTTCTGGTCTCCTCCAGCCCTGTGATGCTGTCATTAGTGAATGATAAAAGCACAGGTCTAAACACACTTGATTTTGTGCCAGGAAAATTTGAATTGTAAGCTCAATATATATATATATATATTATATATATATATAAACCAAATTCAATAAAGCATTACAGCAAGTGAGTGACTTAACATCAAATACTCGATCTAACTAGCTGCAAAGGGTTTTTTCCCCTCCCTCCTTTTCCACAGTGATTATTCCCAGTAAAAGTAAGCTTTGCCAGAGCTGAGCTGTTCGGCCATGCGGGACTTTTTCTGCGAAGGGAAGAAGGGAAGTACATTTAGACTCCGTTAAGAACAGATTCAACTCACTCACTGAAATTAGACAGACTTAAGACGCTTAACTTTATTTATAGGTCGTTACTATCAGCAAAGGCAAAATCTCTGCCAGGGCCAGGTCCTTCAAGACCTTGTAAATTCTCCTCCGCAAGTTAGTTAAGATCAGTGAAGTGCACTTACAAGAAAGGCCACTGAAAAAAGCCAGCTCATGTCAGAAGCTTCAGATGGGAGCAAAATCTAATATTCTGCTTTGAAAGATGCCCATGTGAACTCTTGCAAGACACCCCCTCCCATCAAAATCACTTTTAAACAGCCAGATGTGCCTCTGTGTTTGAACAAAACCCGGACCTGAAGCTGAGATTATCTCAATCAGCCATTTGAAAGCTGGGCCACATTGAGACTGGTGGAGGAGCCAGGAGAGCAACTGGGAGGAGGGGACTGCCCAGTGTAATGCAAAAAGAATCAAATCAGCCCCCCCTCTTTGCATTGCGCAGAGTGGGAAGCTGCAGAACTGCCGTCCAAGCTCTGCTCACGACCTGAGTTCAGTCCTGACAGAAGTCAGTTTCAGGTAGCCGGCTCAAGGTCAACTCAACCTTCCATCCTTCTGAGGTTGGTAAAATGAGTACCCGGCTTGCTGGGGGTAAAGGGTAGATGACTGGGGAAGGAACTGGCAAACAAGTCCGCCTAGTTAATGACATGATGTGACGTCATCCCATGGGTCAGTAATGACCCAGCGCTTGCACAGAGGACTACCTTTTTACCTTTGCATTGCAAACATAGGTAATATCTACAGGGCCGGCCCAACCATAAGCAAACAGTGGTCATCTAGGGTGCCAGGCTTTAAAGGGCACCATTCTAAGTTATTTTTTCTCATCACTTCTTGGACTTTTGCCTTGGACACAAAAACCTGTGGGCTGGTCCTGAATACCTACATTCCCCAAATTCTTGCTGTTCTGCAAAACAGACAAGTCATCGTGCCACGTGGGGCAGTAAGAGATTTGGAAGAGATGCAGACTAGTACATGCTGTAACTTGCAGCCATGTGGGGAGGCAACGGTTCAGATGAAGGGGGCAACCTTTGCCCACAACCTCAATTTTGGAAGGTTAGCCGGCTTGTCTGAACGTCAATTGGGGCTTTGCCGTCCAGCACAGTTTCAGCTTCAAAAAGAAAGCCAGAACTTCTCTTTGATGCTCTCTTTCTGCTAGAACAAAACCGGAGGGAGAGTCAATTTATTGGGGTTTTTTTAATCATTCCCTCCAAAGCGTCACCACCGTGTAGGAGTCAAGGAAGCCTTTCAAGCACCTCTTTCCTTTGTGGTCCATCCAAGAAATGCAGCGAGAAGGACGCCTGATTTTCAGCTCAAAGGACCGTGTCAGTTTTGCCTGGGTCAACGCAGGCAGCTTCTCGACGGAGCCAGAACGAAGCTTTCCGAAGAAACACAACCATTGCGGCTGCTACTTAAAACAATAAATGTAAAAGTCCACACAGCCAACTCAGCCGCCGCAATGTCCCGTCCTCAGCCACTAATGCACAGCGTCTACACCCAAAAGCACCAGGGAGCCAGGTTCTGCATCAGTGTACGGTAATATCTAGGGCCACCTTGGAAAATTCATGTCCCCCCCTTCCAAAGTCCTAATTTGTACAACACCAGCAGCACGTGCAAAGCGCTGTACAGAACACCCACCATAAATCCACCCCCCACCCAGTCATAAACTACTGGCAGAGAAAGGCAGTTCAGCTTCCATCAGAACGGAGCCGAATAAACGTTTTAAGGAAAGGGGCACGGTCGCAACAAAGATTCCTAGAATAACCCGACAATTAGAGGATTTCACGGAAAACATTTTTCTTGGATGATCTAGCAGATGCTTTAGTAGTTTATAGGGCAGCGTTATTTACTGGAGCTTCTGAGAAATGAAGGCATTAGTTGCTTGACAGTTGCTACTGGAGGCCCATCGTGCTTGTGTTTTGTGGATGGTTCCAGAACTCTACTGAGGTTTTTGCAAAGGCGGACAGCGGATGGACAGACAGACATGGGTCTGTGGAATTGGGGAGGGGAGAAAGGCAGGTTGTGACTGAGCAAGGTCAGTTCCCAAAATATTTTGCAGAAGTTGGTCTCAAGGTTGGAGGAAAGACTGGTTGGGCATAAAGAGGGTTTGAAGGATGAGAAAAATAATAATTTTTTTCTTTCCTGGCAGCAGTGGCGGATCTACATGTTTGGCGCCCTGAAGCATGAATTGTTATGGGGGCCCCTTCGCAACCAGCAACAATAGGGCATCGTCCAACAAGGTCCAAAGGGCCTTGCTGCCCTTGCAAGGACCTTGAGTCCGAAGTGGCGGAGAACAGGGGGGTGGGATGGAGTCCTTGAAAATGGGCCATACAGTGACAAAGTAAAACTACAGAACTATTATGCCATGCGCCAACGAAGGATTTGAGGATCCAGCTGCCAAAATGTAGGCTGTGAATAGATTCTGGCGAGCTCAGTGAGCCCTTACAGCTGAGGGTTCGAGCTCTGCAAGCCCCCGAGAAAATTTTGAAATTGGACCAATTACAGGGACATTTTCAGGCCACATGAAATGGGTATTAGAGCATATTCTAAAGTCAATATTAAGTACTTCAACCCATTGGCTTATGAGACGATCACTAAAAAACGCCATCAATTTTGTTGAAAAATTCACTCATTAAAAAAAGTTGCTTCAGGGGGCCCCTCCGGGATTAGGGGCCCTGAAGCTTAAGTTTCATTAGTTTCACAGTAGATCTGCCTCCGCCTGGCAGAGGGAAAGACAAGGACAAAAAAGGAAGGGGGGGCCCTTAAGATTGACAGCTCTAGGTTTAGGGTTGCCAGGCCCCTCTTTGCCACTGGCGGGAGTGGAGCCTGAGGAGGGCAGGGTTTGGGGAGGGGATGGACTTCAATGCCATAGAGTCCAATGGCCAAAGCGGCCATTTTCTCCAGGTGAACTGATCTTTATTGGCTGGAGATCAGTTGTAATAGCAGGAGATATCCAGCTAGTACCTGGAGGTTGGCAATCCTATCTGGGTTGGGAAATATTGGAGATTTTGGGGGTGGAGCCTGGGGAGGGTGGGGTTTGGGGAAGGGAGGGACTTCAGTGCAGTATAACACCATAGAGTCCACCCTCCAAAGCAGCCATTTTCTCCAGGGGAACTGCTCTCTCTTGCCTGGAGATCAGTTCTAATAGCAAGAGATCGCCAGGTACTACCTGGAGGTTGGCAACCTTAAGTCCAAATGAATGTGTTTGCCTCAACCATGACAGGATTGTACCGGGGGGGGGGGTGGGGGGAGAGAGAAGAATTGTAGCCTGAATTTGGAATACACCTTTTTAGCACGTGGCTTTCTTGGCCCAATTTCTTCTCAAAGGTGAACAGCATTTGTGGAAGAGAGGCGATTAGAGACCTGTGCTTTCCAAACAAACCTGCCTGCCCTTCAGACTTTGTCCTTGGGCCATGGCTGTTTTCTTAAGGGTTGGAGGTTGCCTTCAAGATCTCTGCTATGAAGAAGAGAATCTTTCCTTCCAAAAGACCCCTTTGCCAGAAGAATATCCAGGGCTTGCAGTAGGAAAAGGAAGAAGGAAGAGGAGGCTGTAAGAAGTCTCACCACCGCATCTCAGCTATGCAGGTATTGGCTGTGGCAGGCTATTACATTTTTCTCCTGCCACTCTACAGCTGCCTCCTTCCCATTATACCCGCCAGAGTGTTTCACCCCCTTGGAAAGGAAAAAAGCCCTCCGCTTCATCCAGAGCCTTTCACATGAATCTCTGGAATGCCCTCCCAGATGCTTTTCAAGCCAGGCAGCTGTTGCCATCAGAAACCCTCTCCAGGGCACAAGATATCCTTGTTCAATGGGGAAGAGAGAGAGAAACCCTCCAGCTGTCTCTGGAAAGCAGAAGCCAAAGCTTTGCTGTGTTTCTTCTGGATTTGCCCTGGTGTTTGATAAGCAGAAAAAGGGCCAGAAACAAACCATGCAGCATTGGCTTTATTTGACAGGAGGAGGAGGAAGAGAAGTTGGTTTTTATATGCTAACGATCTCTATCTTTTTTATACGAAGAATCAAAGCAGCTTACAATCTCCTTCCCTTCCTCTCCCCACAACAGACACCGTGTGACTGAGTTAGGTGGGGAAGAGAGTTCAGAGAGAACTGTGACTAGCCCAAGGTCATCCAGCAGCCTTCGCGTGAAGGAGCGGGGAATCAAACCCGGTTCTCCAGATTAGAATCCTTAACCACTGCTCTTAACCACTATGACACGCTGGCTGTGACAAAAGAAGAAATGCTGAAAAATCGATCCCAGGCAACAGAGGTTACGGGACTCCAACATGTCTGCTCGGAGACCCTTACTACCAATACCAGATGTGTAGAATCTGGTCGTGATGTGTGGAATGGTTACTTCAGAGCCCTGAAAAGACACTATGTAACAGCTCAGGGTCACCCACATAACCTCATTAACTTATGGAACTCATGGCTACAAGATGGCTTAAAGCGATTCAGGGCCGCAAGGTCTCCCGCCAGCAACCCCTGCTTCCTTCAGGAGAAAAAATTATTTAAAAAATAATTGGAGCATAAGAACAAAAGAAAAGCCATGCTGGATCAGACCAAGGCCCATCAAGTCCAGCAGTCTGTTCACACAGTGGCCAACCAGGTGCCTCTAGGAAGCCACAAACAAGACGACTGCAGCAGCACCATCCTGCCTGTGTTTCACAGCACCTAATATAATAGGCATGCTCCTCTGATACTAGAGAGAATAGGTATGCATCACGACTAGTATCCATTTTTACTAGTAGCCATGAATACTCCTCTCTTCCAGCATGATGTCGCTTCCAGGGTTTCTGAAGAAATGAAGTCATGCCACAATATTAGAAAAAAAAATGCTAATGTGATGTCGCTTCTGGGAAAGCTTGGAAGTGACTTCAGGTAGCACTAGGAATTGCAGGAAACTATGGTTTTGCCTGGAACTGGCATCATGGTGCAGATGACAACGTGGCCTCCTCAAACTCCCCATCCCGGAAGCTGCCACAACCCTACAAGTAAGAGTATTGTGATGAAGGACTTAATACAATTACCCTTATGCAGAACTTCTTCAGAAGTGTGCACAGAAGAAATACCCCCAAATAAGCACCAAATGGTTAAAAAACAGAATTGGCATCCCCACCCCAAGTGAGGCTCTTCAACCTTTAACAACCCCCCTCATATGCACATATGCACACTTCTATATTTCCCTCTTTCATTTCAAGTCCAAACCTGGAAAAGCTCAACTAACTACATTTCTGCTTGGCAGGCAGCTGGGGAAAGCAGAGGCACTAGGGTTGCCAAGTCCCTCTTCACCATCGACAGGAGGTTTTTGGGGCGGAGCCTGAGGAGGGAGGGGTTTGGGGAGGGGAGGGACTTCGATGCCATAGGGTCCAATGGCCAAAGCGGCCATTTTCTCCAGGGGAACTGATCTCTGTTGGCCGGAGATCAGTTGTAATAGTGGGAAATCTCCAGCTACTACCTGGAGGTTGGCAACGCTAGTTCTGGTAGCAGGAGATCTCCTGCCACCACCTGGAGGTTAATGAAAACAATGGATCTATGCTTTAACCACAGTTATACCAAAAAATCAGCACGAGGGCTCTGCTTTTAAACATAAGATTATATTCACCAATTGCCAGTTGCAAGTTTCCCTTATTTAAGTAACACTATATACATTGTATTATATTGTTTAAATGTTAATTTTGATTTCAATGTATATAGTGTTACTTAAATAAGGGAAACTTGCAACTGGCAACACTATATACATTGAAATCAAAATAAACATTTAAACAAGATAATACAATGTATATAGTGTTACTTAAATAAGGGAAACTTGCAACTGGCAATTGGTGAATATAATCTTATTTTTAAAAGCAGAGCCCTCGCGCTGATTTTTTGGTATAACCACCTGGAGGTTGGCAACCCTAAGAGGCACACTGGCATTAAAGTGGTGGCAGTACCAAAAAAAGCTGGCTGCCACAGCACCCCTGACAAAAAGGGCAGTCCCTGCCATGCACTGAACATCAGAGGCACCAGCTTTGATTTATACCAAGGTTAAAGAAGAGAAGGGGAGGAAAGGCCGGCTCTTAAATAACATAATACTGGTCTCCATGGGAACTGAGGCCTAGGCTAAGAGAGGGAGTTAGTTGATCAAGAGGGGAAAAAATCCAACCGGTTGAAAAGGTCTTTTGTAAAGCCGAGCAGGCCAGTCCTGCAAAGAACAAGAATGTTCACAGGTCCGTGGGAACTCCACACCCTGACCCTCAAAAACCGGAGCCTTCCCTGGGCCTCTGGGGTTTAAGCTTGCAAGCTCCAACTAATCCAGGATGGAGAGAGAGTGCAAAATGCCCTTTGGGGGTCATACGGGATTCCAATCTGCAAAACTAAACAGCGCTGGAACTCAGACGCCTGCCTTTCCTTACCTCTCAAGGTCGTTCAAGGGCTCTTGCTAGGGATGCCAACCTCCAGGTGCGGCCCGGGGGTCCCCCTGGAACCACACCTCTCCAGACTACAGAGATCAGTTCCCCTGAAGGAAAGGGCTGCTTTGGAGGATGGACTCTATGGCATTGAACCCCACTAAGGTCCCTGTCCTCCCCACCGGCTCCATCCCCAAATCTCCAGGAATTTCCTAACCTGGAGCTAGCAACCCTACAGCCCCCCACCCCTGTGCAACCTTGCTCTTCCTTAGGTAATGGTCATACATAAGAAGGTACATGGGCTGAGGAGAGAAGGCAGCATGGTATAGATTCATCTCATCAGATCTCGGAAGCGACACAGGGTGGTGCCTTGGATGGGGGACCACCAAGGAAGATTCTGCAGAGGGAAGCAATGGCAAACCACCTCTCCTTCTCACTTGCCTTGAAAACACCTTACTAGGGTTGCCATAAATCAGTTGTGACTTGACCGCACTTACATATGTATGCAGGTTGGCATCTGTAGAGGACAGAGGAGACGAGATGCCGTTCATGGACTTCCCAGTGCATTTAAAGCTATCAGCTTTCCTTTATGACAGGTAATTTAAGATCAGTCAGAAATAGGGTTGTCAACCTCCAGGTACTAGCTGGAGATCTCCTGCTATTACAACTGCTCTCCAGCCAATAGAGATCAGTTCCCCTGGAGAAAATGGCCGCTTTGGCAATTGGGCTCTATTGCATTGAAGTCCCTCCCTTCCCCAAACTTCGCCCTCCTCAGGCTCTGCCCCAAAAACCTCCCACCGGTTGTGAAGAGGGACCTGGCAACCCTAGTAAGAAAGGCTCTGCTCCAAGAACCATCTCACGGGGAGGCCCAATAGGACTCCACGCAAGGCAAAGCCTTCTCCGTGGTTACCCCCAGGACATCCAAATACCCTAACGCACCCTTCAATGTAGAAAGGAATGAAACCTTCCCATTCACATTTGCCTTTTGAAGACTGAGATCTCCTGCCTTTTTATCTTTGCTACAATTTTAAACTTGATGTTAAAAGAATAAGACTCGTTTTATAGATTTGTCATCATTTTGTGGCACTTGGAAATTCTTAAGAGCTTCAAAATCTATTAAATGAATAGGAAGATAAATTTCACGCATTCCACAGAGGAAGGGAATGCAACCATCTTCGGGGCCCATGACCTCAGGAGAAAGCAATTTCTAAGATGGGAACCGCCATGGAGAACGAATGCTTCTTTCAAGGGTAACAGTTTATTTAGAGGGCATTTGAGTGACCCTAAAGATTAAGGATACAATATCCATATGGATTTTCTAAGAAAGATTAGAATCTAGTCTTCCTAGCTTGCAAATTTATGGATCTTTCCTCAAGTGGAGGGAAGGAGAGAGAAGATCTATGTACATTTTATTTTCCATAATACCATTGTCATGGATGGTCGCTCTTTTCTTAGGGGAGGGCCCTGCCTTTGAATTTAACCTCCGAGAATTTTGCCCAAGCGTGCAGTTCTTGGGAATAAAAGTTTTGGAGTGAGATGGGGTATTATGCATGTGGGTTAACTGGAGGGATATTCCAGATTTTTAGATGCCAGCACTGAATATTTAAGACCCTTTCCTCTACTGATTTGCCGCAGCCTACTTATGGCAACCCCGTAGGGTTTTCAAGGCAGGAGACATTCAGAGGTGGTTTGCCATTGCCTGCCTACACATGGGCTGAGAGAGTTCTGAGAGAACAGTGGCTGGCCCATTGTGGAGGAATGGGGAATTGAATCTGGTTCTCCAGATTATAGAGTCCGCATAGGGTTGCCAGGTCCCTCTTCGCCACTGGCATGAGGTTTTTTGGGCGGAGCCTGAGGAGGGGAGGGTTTGGGGAAGGGAGGGACTTCAATGCCATAGAGTCCAATTGCCAAAGTGGCCATTTTCTCCAGGTGAACTGATTTCTATCCGCTGGAGATCAGTTGTAATAGCAGGAGATTTCCAGCAAGTACTTGGAGGTTGGCCCACCACTCTTAACCAATCAATCAAAACCTTTAATGGCATATAATATTAGGCCAGTACAAAATACCAATTAAAATGTCAAACATCAGATATATACACAAATTAGGCACAACAATTTACTCCCAGTTCCCTTTTTTTGCTAATCATTAGAGCGTTATTAAGGAATTTGGCAACCTACTCAGTTATGCCTGGAGAAGTATCTTTCAGTATATATTGTTCTTTTCAGTTTGTAAAGATGGGGTCAATATATTTAAGCCCTATTATCTGTATAGAATGGGCAATGGAAAAGGATGTGCCAAATTGATTCGACACTTTTCAGTGCACCTGGGCAAAGTCTGTCATCATAATCCACTTTTTGGGATCTACCAAATAAAACCGCTGATGGCATAACATTGAATCTAGCCAGGGAAAAAGCTCTACGCAGTTGTGGATTGTCTAAAAGATGAAGATACGAGGCTGTGCTACCTGCCTTCAGTGAAAGCCTTAAGGGGGAACAGCTTTTGTCAGCTGCACTTCCAAGATCTTGAAATTGAATAAGATCTTGAAATTGAATTAACCACTACACCACACTAGCTCTCACTTTACATTTCCTTATTTCTGTGGTCTTCTAAAATTTGGGAAGCAACTCCCAGAGGCACAAAAGAGGATCCATGAGCTTTAGGGCTTCTAGAGGTTATGAATCGTTGCTCTACAACAAGTTCTCTCTGCACCCTTGAAGTGTGACCCCATTAGACCAGGTGTTTCCACACCACAAGGAGCACAGATACAAAGGTATGCACTTTAAGGCACTACTCAGACGGGCAGCAGCTCTCCAAGGTCTCAGGTGGAAGTTTTTCCCATCACCACCTGCCTGGTCTGTTCAACTAGAGATGCTGGGGATTGAGCCTGGGATCTTCTGTGTGCCAAGCAGAAGCTCTGCCACTGAGCCTGGGCCCTTCCCACTGGTTTTTGGGTCATGGCCATCATAGCTGCTGTGGTGACCGGCTGCCCTCTTTTTGTTTCTTTTCATCGTGCCTGCACTATAGTGGCTTTATCTATTTCCATTCCAATTTTTAATAAGCAGCAACAGGTCTCTACAGTAACCCCCCTTTTTTTAAAGAATAGCTCTCAAAAAGCTGGTTGCAAGGCACGAAAGGCAAGCTGGGAAATAGGTCCCACGAGGGACCAACGGTGGGAAAATAGTTAAATTGTGGAACTCCCTGCCCCAGGATGGGGTGATGGCTGCCAACTTGGAAGGCTTTAAGAGGGGAGTGGACACGTTCATGGAGGAGAGGGCTAGCCATGGTTACTAGTCAAAATGAATACTAGTCATGATGCATACCTATTCTCTCCAGGATCAGAGGAGCATGCCTATTATATTAGGTGCTGGGGAGCACAGGCAGGCATAATAATGCTGCTGCAGTTGCCTTGTTTGTGGGCTTCCTAGAGGCCCCTGGTTGGCCACTGTGTGAACGGACTGCCGGACTTGATGGGCCTTGGTCTGATCCAGCATGGCTTTTCTTATGTTCTTATGAAAATGGGTGCATAGCAGGGCAAGAAAACGCACACTGTTCCACCCAGACTGCATGATTATGCACTCAGGCTGCATTCTTTCCAAAACGATTGGAGTAAAGCCGGTTTGGGAATAAGCATATCGAAGACAGGGGAAAACCTGGGAAGCGGATGATGAGTGTGGAAGGTCCAAAACATGCTCCTGCCAGGAAGCCAAGGTGAGAAAAACCTCCGTGTAGAAACTGCCTTTGTCTGAGAGGCTGCATCCACACGTTACTGGACTTTGTGTGATTGTGGCATTCCTGTGGTTATTCGCAACTGCATGGACAAGTCAGGCCACAAAGGCAATTCCTGCTGCAGCACGAGAGGGCAACATCCCAGGCCGTGTGAATGCCGTTCTGCTCCAGTTCACTCAGCGCGGCAGCCGCATGGGAGGAGCCCTCGAGAAGGTTACCAAGCTCAGGGAGGCGCCTGCAAGATGAGGCATGTGCTTGGGAGAACAAGCCCAAAGGGATAAAAAGCACTGCCAGCCGCGTGCTGCAAAGCAATCCCAGCCAAACACCAGTTTACGTGCCCCAAAGGGACATTTTTGTCCTGCACTCCCAAATATGGCTATGCCCAGCCCCGACCGCGATGCCCCCTCCGAATAGGAGGCAGTGGGTGCCAAATCATGCTTCCTTTCCTAGTCATGGTCTTTAAAAAAACCTCCTTTTGTACAATGCAATAGCTCCAGCCATTTCATAAAGAGAATCATAGAAATAAGCCATCAAGCGGAGACACAAGATTACACATAGTACAGACATGTGTTCCCTGATGTGTAGGGTTGCAAGGTCTCTCTTTGCCACCAGCAGGAGGTTTTTGGGGTAGAGCCTGAGGAGGGCGGGGTTCAGGGTGGGGAGGGACTTCAATGCCATAGAGTCCTATTGCCAAAGCGGCCATTTTCTCCAGGTGAACTGATCTCTATCGGCTGGAGATCAGTTGTAATAGCAGGAGATCTCCAGCTATAGGTTGGCAACCCTACCGATGTGCTTCTTGCCGCTTTGGTGCAAGAGGTTCAGTTCAGGAAGGATCCATTGCACATGACCCAAAGGCCTTTGCATGGGAGGTCTGGTTTCTCCTCCCCTCCCCTACCAAGGCTCTAAGCATTGCTTCTGCAGAGTCAGCAAGGGGCAGGTATTTCCTTAATCCCTGTCATTGTGGACGAGACTCCGAAATGTGCAAGCGCTTCCTGATCCAGGAAACAGTACAAGCAGCAGAAAGGTGTATGCAGGCTACTGGCTGAGGCTTTCATTGACAGGGTTGCCAATCTCCAGGTGGTGGCTGGAGCTATTACAACTGATCTCCAGCCAACAGAGATCAGTTCCCCTGGAGAAAATGGCCGCTTCAGCAATTGGACTCTGTGGCATTGAAGTCCCTCCCCGCTCCAAACCCCACCCTCCTCAGGCTCCGTCCCCCAAATCTCCAGGTATTTCCCAACATGGAGCTAGAAACCCTACTCATTAAAGGATGCTTTTATGGGACATCAAGATTAAAACAAGCTACTCATTAAAGGATTCTTTTATGGGACATAAAACAAGCTGCTGCTGGAATTTGCTGTCATATGTGATGCGAGCATGGATGGGAACTGTGAGCATCGAGGCACCCCAATGTCTTTGTGGGGCTCCTCCTTCACTCCCTGGGACCGACTGTGGGGCAACTGTGTGTATCCCTTACACATAGGGTTGCCAACCTCCAGGTACTAGCTGGAGATCTCCCACTATTACAATTGATCTCCAGGAGACAGATCAGTTCACTTGGAGAAAATGGTCACTTTGGCAATTGAACTCAATGGCACTGAAGTCCCTCCCCTTCCCAAACCCTGCCCTCCTTAGGCCCCACCCCAAAAACCTCCCATTGAGGCAAAGAGGGACTGGCTGGCAAACCTACTTACACACCAGTGTGGTGTAGCGTTTTAGAGCAACGGACGAGGGCCAGAGAGACCCAGGATGAAATCCCTGCTCTCCTACACCCACCTGGGTTACTTCTCTCTCTCAGAGGAATCCACCTAACTGGGTTTTTAAAAATAATTTATTTATTAGAATATTTATACATCGCCTTTCCTCTTAGTTCAAGGTTTTTTGTAAAGATAAACTAGGGAAAGAGGTGCCATCCTAGAAGGAAAAACAGAGCGGAAAATATGCATAAATAACAGGGCAGGATTCCAGCATATTCTAATGAATGTCAAATATCCATTTGGAAAGGTTTGTCAATCAGAAGTGGGAAGAAGGGTAAGTTATATGTACCAGTTCATCATCCAAGGTCTTTGGTAAAGGCAGGGGGCTCCCAATTGCGTTTTTTCCCCCAATACCGTAACTAGGGTTGCCAACCTCCAGGCACTAGCTGGAGATCTCCCACTATTACAACTGCTCTCCAGCCAATAGAGATCAGTTCACCTGGAGAAAATGGCACCTTTGGCAATTGGGCTCTATGGCATTGAAGTCCCTCCCTTCCCCAAACTTCGCCCTCTTCAGGCTCCACCCCCCAAACCTCCCGCCAGTTGTAAAGAGGGACCTGGCAACCACAACCGTAACTCATTCATACAGATTCTGTATCTGATTTGACCACTGAAAGGGAGTCCCAAAAGACCATTGTATGAGCCAACCCGTCACCAGCCTTTCTTTCTATGACCATTTTGGAATCAACCAATCACACCCCAACACTAGCCTTTTAAGTACAACCCACAGTACCCATTACCAGTCCGGAACTCTTTTGGGCACATGGTCTAACAGATGCGCACACAAGAACCTGTCCCGCCGGCAGACGCCGCTGGCCCATGGCCAGCTATCACAACACGTGCGGCACATGTGCAAAAGGGCAGGCATCTAGGCACATGCTCAACGAGAGGTCAGGTGGCCCCATGCCAGGGGAACCATGCTGCTGCTCTGAAAGAGACCGACATCCCAACTGGGGATTTATTAAAGATGGGAACAGCTGATGGTGTAGCAAAAAAAAAAAAAAAGACTGCTAATGCGATTCCCATGAAAACCAAAGCCAGATAGGGAATGCAGGCTACACATCCGAGTAATTTACACACAGAGACAAAACTTTCACAGTCTCAATCTGACTCAGCCCTTACTACCTGACTCTCCACACACTATGGTAAAAGTAGCTTTTGAGAATGACTCACTCCCTTTGACCTTTGATAAGTTACTTCTAGTTATTCCTTAGCACTAAGTTGCATTAACTTCAATGAATGGAGCCTAGACAATGGCTTAAAGGCAGGTTGCTGTTATGCTTAGATGGGTTTGTGAACAAACAAGCGGCCCATGGATTAGAAGAAGAGTTGGTTTTTCTATGCTGACTTTCTCTACCACTTAAGGGAGACTCAAACCAGCTTACAATCACCTCCCCACAACAGACACCCTGTGAGGTAGGTGGGGCTGAGAGAGTGTGACTAGCCCATATTCACCCAGCAGGCTTTGTGTGGAGGAATGGGGAAACCGATCCATTTCCCCAGATTAGCCTCATGTGGAGGAGTGGGGAATCAAAACCAGTTCTCCAGATGAGAGTTCACCGCTCCAAACCACCGCTCTTAACCACTACACCACGCTGAAACTCACTCAGCCCCACCTACCTCACAAGGTATCTGTTGTGGGGAGGGGAAGGGAAGGTGATTGTAAGCCGGTTTGAGACTACTTAAAGGTAGAGAAAAGTGGGGTTTAAAAACCAACTCTTCTTCTTCCTGAGCATGCAGTACCTCATATGAGGAGCATGGCACACGTGGAAAAGGGGCTTCAACCTCCCTCCCTGTGTCATTTTCCCAACCTGAAACAGCCCCAAGGGAGGGTGCTATTTCGAGAGATCCATGAGTTTCCTGGGACCAGATGGGTTTTGCCAACAGGCCCGACAGCACATGGCAGGCTAGGAAAATGGCACAGGCAGGGGGAGGAGCTGAAACCCCTTTGGGCTTTTATTAATTAAATTTATACCCCACCCTCCCCGGCACTGCCAGGCTCAGGGCGGCTTCCAACAGAATAAATACACAGATATAAATATATCAGTATGAAAACATAACACTTGAAACTATAAGTGCGTACACAGGAATTGAGGAGAAACCGCAGCTCACATTTGTCAGCTATGCTCGACACGGGGCAAGGACCTCAGACCCAACCCTGTGTACTTCGTAATGTGTGAAACAACACATAAAATGCAACAAGGCGGGCCTGAGTGTATATGAAATCAGCACAATGGGACCTGAACAGTACTCATCCATACACATCTAGACATTAGGAAGAATTTTCTAACACAGCGGTTCCTCAGTGGAACAGGTTTACTTGGGAGGTGGTAAGCTCTCCTTCCCTGGGGGGAGGTTAGATGGCCATCTGTCAGCAATGTTGATTCTATAACCGAAAGCAGATCATGAGAGGGAGGGCATCTTGGCCATCTTCTAGGCATTGAGCAGGGGTCACTGGGTGTGTGTTTGTGGTGGGGGGAGGTAGTTGTGAATTTCCTGCATTGTGCGGGGGTTGGACTAGATGACCCTGGTGGTCCCTTCCAACTCTATGTTCTATTATCTCTTTTCTAGGGAAGAGGAAATCTTTCTCTCCCCCCCCCCTTTTAATATATAAAGCCCAGTTGAATCTAACAGGTAAGAAATGAATGAAAAGGGCTAGCGTGATGTAGCATGTAGTGTAGAGTGTTGGAGTAGAATCTGGGAGACCCAGGTTCAAATCCCCATTTGTGCCAGGGAAGCTTGCTGAGTGACCTTGGGGCAGTTACATTCTCTGAGCCTGACTTTCATAGGGTCGACATGAGTCGGAAGCGACTTGACGGCACGTAACATGCACACAACCTACCTCACAGGGCTGCTGTGAGGATACAATGGAGGAGAGGAAAATGATGTAAGTTGCTTTGGATCCCCACTGGGGAGAAAGGTGGAGCATAAACGAATAAAACCAATCAATTTAAAAAACAAAACAAAGCAAGTTTGGATCAAGCATGAAAAATTAGTCACTTCTCCACTCGCATGCAGAAACCTTAAAAAGACCCCCTTGTTAACCAGCAAGAAACTCAGAATTAAACTTTCCACCCCAAGGAAGGAATAAAGGAGCACAGCGTTTAATTAAAAGCAGGTTGAAGTCTGCCAGACTTCATTATCAAAAAAAGAAAGGGGGAAAAAATGGAAACATGCACTGCAGACCCGTGCTTCCCTGCCCTAGCAATGCATTAAAACAGGCCACACCAACAGCCATGAAATCTCAGGTTCTTACTCCAGAGCTCTGTGTTAATCAAAAGCCTGCTCATTCTTACAACACTGAGAAATTCCTCGGGCACTATTCGACATCTCCGAAGTAAACTTTCGGTTCAGAGACACATGCATGGAAGGTTTTGCCTTGGATTTGCCTACTCTTTAAATGCATATTTCCCCCATCCATATTCTCAAAACTCAACAATAAGCCCCCACGCAGAGTTTTGAGAACTCGGATGGGGGAAAACGCGCATCCCAACAAGCAGCAAACCCAAGGCAAGACCTCCCGTGCGTAAATGGCCAGCCTGTGACCCGAACCCTCCCGCCGAAACGAGAACACCAGACAACCCTGCGGCTCTCCGCATCAAACACGCGTCGCCACTTACAGGTATCCCTGCGGGTCGGTCCGCTGGTGCAGAGCGACCGACAGCCCGAAGAAGCTCTCCGGCGTCCGGCCTTTCTTGAGGACCACGAATTTGGTGTCCAGGTTGAAAGCGGCACCTCGGGGGGGCCAGAGGGAGACCCACAGCGCGCACCCCCAGAGCAGCGCCTCCCGCCTCCAAAGGCGGCTTTTCCGCGCGGGGTCTCTGCAAAGGTGAAATGGACTAGAAGCCATGGCGCGCCTGGTCAATTTCCCCCAGGTCTGCTCCTCGCCCCCTTTTTTTGCAGCCCGGCGTGCGCTTCTGACGCTCAGCGTGGGTTGGCTGACCGGTCCCTCGCTTGTAGGTCGGGTTGGGGGGGAAAGGTTGCAGTTGGTTTCGGTTCCTGGAGTTGTCCCCTTCGGCTTCCTCCTGTGTTTCCCCCCCTTTTCTTGCCGGCACCTCCTTAGATCCGAGGAATCCCCCCCCCCTTCAATTCTTCTTCCCACCAAGCTTGAAATGCAACGATTCTCCGCCTGGTGTTACAAGGGGGTGGGAGGAGCGGATCTGCGCGCGCCTGGTCACCACCTCCTCCTCCTCCTCCTCCTCCTCCTCCCCACCTTGCACAGAATCCGAGCGGCCGCTTCTGGCTACACTTTTCTTCCGGGGGAAAAAAAAAGAAAAGAGCCGCAGCCAGGCAGGATCGACAGGCTGTTGGCTTCTTAAAGGGACCCGGGCAGGTAAACCAACCCGGGAGGGTGGAGGGCAGGAGAGGGTTTCTCTAAAACCCCAAGGCTTGCCTGGAAGCCTGGGGCACAGGTTTGGAGCCGGGTGTGAGGAGGACCTTAACGAATGACAGAGGTCAATTCACGGTGGTCCATCCGTTTTTGTTAGTCTTTAGGGTGCTACTGGACTCTTGCTCTTTTCTACTAGGATGACAGAGGGAAAGATAAAACTCTGCGCGTGCTCGCCTTTGGCATGACGCCCCATCAGAAAAAGGAAGAAAAAGGTTTTAGCGTGCATGCCAGATCTATTAGCCTAGCATGCATGCCAGACCTGTTATTGTTCTGGAAAAGTGCAATGTTAGAACAATGCAACCAGGAGAGGCTGTGGCTCAGTGGTAGAGCATCTGCTCTGCATGCAGAAGGTCCCCGGTTCAATCCCCGGCATCTCCAGTTAAAGGGACTAGGCAAGGAGGTGATGTGAAAGACCTCAGCCTGAGACCCTGGAGAGCCGCTGCCAGTCTGAGTGGACAATACTGACTTTGATGGACCATGGGCCTGATTCAGTATAAGACAGCTTTGTGTGTTCATGTGCCCAGCTAGATTTGAGTCCAGTAGCAACTTAAAGGCCAACAAGATTTCCAGGGTATAAGCTATCCATGCCTATCCATGGCTATAGACAACCATGGCTAT
This sequence comes from Euleptes europaea, assembly GCF_029931775.1. Taxonomy (NCBI): domain Eukaryota; kingdom Metazoa; phylum Chordata; class Lepidosauria; order Squamata; family Sphaerodactylidae; genus Euleptes; species Euleptes europaea. Next base: position 23,766,634 of record NC_079329.1, read on the forward strand.
CCATGGCGACTAGTCAAAATGAGTTTTGCAACTAAGGCTGCACAGATCATTAGCTGTGTGATTTTCCCCACACAGCAACAGATTTTTTTTAAAGCTTCCGTGTGACACAGCCATGGATATTTTTATCTTCATAACAACAGCCCTGTGGGGTTGGTTATGCTGTCGTCAAAGGTCACCCAGTGGGCTTCCATGGCAGAGTGAGGATTTTAGTCCTAGGATTCAGATCCTAGTCCAAAGCTCTAACCACTACACCATGCTGAATAGTTGTAAAAATGTAAAGTTTGATAATTTTTCCCAATTTTGCTCCTGATATTTTGAATGTACTTAGAAATTTAAAAAATTGAATGCTGATAACTCTGGGTTGCTTTGGCAAGCATACAATATGAGATCACAGACACTTTTAAATATTGCATATTAATACATGTGAATTATTACTCAGATATTATTATTCAGATATTAAATACTATTCCATGCAAAACATCAAATACTACATATCGTGTGTCAGCTATAGAATGCTGTCAAACATCACCTCTCAAAGATAACCATAGGCTTGTCAAATATGGACATAACTCTTCAGTAACTCTTCAGCAAACATATGTGCATCCCGGAAACATCTGGAGAATGTTCAACAAAAGTCAGAGGGCTAAATTCTGGGAAGCAAATTTCTTGCCACTCAAAGGTCTGCGACAGAACAGAGACGTCAAATTGGGGTGGCAAAAACTTGACACGCAGCCAAAAAAAAAAAAAATGCAGACTCACACATTTTTCTGCTCTTAACCACAAAATGTTCCCAGGAAGTTTGTGCAATGTTGCAAGCCCTTCCAATGAAGAAAGGAATGCTTTAATAGTCGTTGATGTTCTCTCTGCCTGATAATTTCAGGATTCTAACTACAGCAGAGAGGAATGAGGGAGGAGCACGACATATAAAGGGTTAAGCTTTGCAGGCTAGTGGCGTTCCCATCAGCAGTTGAGGAATATTGAGGAAAGGGGATTTGAAGAGGAGCTTGATTGCTCATCCTATTCTGCAAGGCACCCCAATATGCCCTGGCTATTGAGCCCTGGCTTCTCAACATCCTGAGCATGGTTTCCTGCTGCTTGTGCTCAATTTCTAAAGGAGTGGATTCTGGGGCTCAGGTCACCTTGGGTAGCCCAAAATCAGCACCAGAAGCTGTCCATTGTTAAATGTATGGAACCGGTGGCGGGAGATATGCTTTGCAAATGCTCAACAACAACATTTCTTTATGACATGAGCTCTGCTCCCATATGAATCTCTCCAATCACTAACCTCATTTTCAGAGCCAGCGTGATGTAGTGGTTAAAAGCGGTGGTTTGGAGCAGTGGACTCTGATCTGGAGAAGCGGGTTCGATCCCCCACTCCTCCACATGAGCGGTGGATGCTAATCTGGTGAACCAGGTTGGTTTCCCCACTCCTACACATGAAGCCAGCTGGGTGACCTTGGGCTAGTCACAGCTCTCTTAGAGCTCTCTCAGCCCCACCTACCTCACGGGGTGTCTGCTGTGGGGAGAGGAAGGGAAGGGGAGGTGACTGTAAGGTGGTTTCATTCTCCCTTAAGTGGTAGAGAAAGTCGGCATATAAAAACCAACTCTTCTGCTTCCTCCTCCTGTAGATGTTCCCAACTCTATGAGAGACAGTATGGTGTAGTGGGAAGAGTGTTAGAGTAAGATCTGGGCCTTGGACCAGTCACACTCTCTTAGCCTAATCTACCTCACAGGGTTGTTGTGAAGATTAAATGGAGGAGAAGAGAACCAATATAAGGTGCTTGGGGAGGGGAAGGTAAGGTATAAATTAAGTAAATATATAAACTATGCCTACAGGAGAAAGGGTTATTCTGTGGTGGCCCACCAATTATGTATTTTCTGCTCCAGAGCTACTTTTCCTAACATCTTTATTGGGTTTTGAGTACCCAGTTAAAACGCTTTTGTTTTTCCCAGCTAAATTATCGCTTCACTTGTTGCCTGCAGTGGCATGACTTTTACTGGCGATCGCAATTTGATTTTCCTTTGATCTTTTCCAAAAACCACTTTGGGGGTTTTATAGAAAGGCAGAGTAGAAATTGCTTAAATGAATAATTTTTTAAAAATGCCTCAGGAGCTGGGAATTTATTAGCCCTTGTGCAAAAAGGAAGTTCATTGTCCACAAATCTTGCCAAACTCAGTTCAGGCCCAATTTGCACCCTCCAAAAGTTTCTTCATGAATAATAAAAATGCCAGGAAGCAAACAAAAAGTTCCATAGCAAAAGCTGCTTCAAAGATCACATTAAGGCTTCAGCGTTAATTGCTTTTAGTGTCAAGAAACACCAAAGTCAGTCCTGTCCAGGTAGCTGTTAATGGGCTCTTCTTCCAACGAACGTTCCCGGCATCATAAGCAGGGCGAATCGCGCCATGCCAAAAATACTCTGGACCACTCTTCTATTTAATCTCTTAGGGCTGCTTCAGAGAAGATTTTCTTGTACTTGGGCAGGAACGATACTCAAGTGCAAAATCCCTCTCTTGAAGATCATATCGAAAGTTCCTGGTCTCTTGAAGAATACACGCCGGGAGTACTTCTTTCCCAGTCAGGCCCCTGCAGGCTTACATTTTCAACAGGCAAGCAGTGAAACGTGCACACACAAGCAGGTCAAACATGATGCGTGGGGCATGTGCCCTGCAGTCTGATTCCTAGTTCATGCTGTTGTTGAACTTGGAGGGGAGGGGAGTCTAAAACGACTGCATTATTGCTTCAGAATTCATCAGCCAATACAAGATTTAGGGGGTTTATTTTTTTCCCTACGTTGGATTTCAAATGCTTTTGCATTCATATCTCATCGAGTTCTCCTTCTTATTACAGCCCTTGTCTCACATGGCTTTTGTACATGCAGGTTCTGTGACACCCAGCATAGTTTTTCTTTGGGGGGGGGGGTTCAAAGGGACCCTTCTTTTTTCACCAACCGAAAACTGATTGGATCCAACCCTACTATCTTTAAATTTCAAAACTCACCTTCTAAACCTCTGCTAAATTTCAACTGGGTTGAACTGTAATGACAGGAAAACAAACAACATAGACAGACTACAATATTAGGTAAACTAATGTTGGGTAATAACACCAATTATATATGCACATGGAACATCTCAAATTCTCAGGTAAGTGTTCCCAAATAAGAACTCACAGGTAAGTACACAAATGCAAAATGCAACAGTCCCAAAGAGCTGTGAATAATGTAATAACATAAATGATGTCAAATATTCTTTATGATAAACACATCTTGTGAAGACCCAGCAAAGAAGAAAGATGGTCTTCTAGAAGGAATCTTCCATTTCTTCATGTGACTTCATCAGTTTCTTATGCCTCATAACATATATGTGCTGAACAGCATCTTGTAGCTCACAGCTTACATACGTCATATGTTCTATTACAGGTCTTTGACAATGTTCGAGAGCTGGATACTTTCAACTGGGGCAAGAATTTAAACCGCAACTGTCACCATCTAAAGCCAAAACATCCACCCAGCCACGAATCCAGGCTCTGAATATGAAGCAACATTCGAGACAAGAGTCCTTGCTACTTCTTTCTTTTGGCCTTTCTGCCCTCTTTTCCTCCCCTGCGGGGACCCAAAGCAGCTAACTGTATTGTTTTCCCCTTCTCCAGTTGTACCCTCACAACAGCAACCCTGTGAGATCGGTTAGTTTGCAACAGTGACTGGCCCAAGGGGAGGTTCCATAGAAAGTGGGGATTCGAACCTGGGTCTCCCAGATCCTGCCCTAACCAGGAGGGCCCAGGCTAGCCTGATCCCGTCAGATCTCAGAAGCTAAGCAGGGTGGGCCCTGGTTAGTACGTGGATGGAAGACCACCAAGGAATACCAGGGGTGCTATGCAGAGTAGGGTTGCCAGCAGGAGCTTTAGGGAGTTGAGCCTGAGGAGGGCGGGGTTTGTGGAGGGGAGGGACTCCAATGCCATAGAGTCCAATGGCCAAAGTGGCCATTTTCTCCAGGGGAACTGATCTGGCGGTTGTCAACCCTAACGCAGAGGCAGGCAACGGCAAACCACTTCTGTTCATCTCTTGCCTTGAAAATCCTACAGGGTTGCCATAAGGCGGCTGTAACTTGATGACCCTTTACATACTCCCGGATCATAGTCCAACACTCTAACTGCTACACTACTCACGTCTCTTTGTCTTGGGGACATGCCAAGTGCCTTTCCCTCGCCACTGACAAAATGTGGTCGCACCCGGCACGCTTAGAGGAAAGAGTTTCTTGAGTGTGGCTTCCAAGCCAATTGCTGCCCTGGCAACACCGTTCTTCTTAGGAAGTCCTCGCTCAGCAAACTGCAGCCCACGGTTCAGAAAGGCCAGCCGCTCCTTTGAAGCTTGCTCCACGAACAAGCCGTTGTGTTTTCTCAGTGCTGGGCAGGTGTAACAACAGCCCTTCTGTTTCTGTAATGCCAATTGTCCGCCTCCCTTTCCGTCTCTGCGGCCTGCGCCTTGTTTGCATTAGGAAACCCCGGCGGTGGTGAGAGAGTGTACCTTGTTCCAGCGGCCTACGGAAAGTGGCATCTGCCAGGAGGGACTACTCCCTGATCCCAGGAACCATTCCGAAAGCGGTTCCCCCAACCCGACTGCTGAGATGATTCAGAAGCACCAGAGCAAACTAGGGTTGCCAGTCTCCAGGTGGTGGCTGGAGATCTCCTGGGTATCTTACTACTCCTATGGAGTATTTAACCAGTCTGGAAATTCCAAAGAGCCTTTACCTTGGCCAGAGGTCGAGCCCTCCCTTCAGCCATTCAAGAAGGCAGGTTCAAGAAGATCCCATATGAGGAGAGAAAATGCCCCTGTGGTTCCGGATCCATAGAAACTTTAGAACATGTCTTGTTTTATTGTCAACATTATACAACTATCTGAGAAAGGTTGATCTCACCAATAATTTACAAATTCTCTGGATATGCAGGATATACCTACATTCCGACTCTGTTACAAGATGTAAACTCCGATATAACATACTCAGTGGCTAGATTTTGTGCTGCTGCATTGGATGCACGGCGGAGGTGGGTCCGCGCCAATCCACAGTCCTGAAATGAGGGGTGACAGCCCTAATGATACGTGTTCCCCTTTTACTGAAGTGATTTTATTCATGTCAATAAGTGAATCAGCATGTTTTATTCTGATATACAGATATTCTATATTTATGTAAACTGGTGCTTTTATAGGTTACTTGTGCTGGTCATTGACCGTAATAAAGATTATCTATCTGGAGATCTCCTGGAATTACAACTGGCCTCCAGGTTGGTGAAACAAACAAGCAAACAAAAGCTCTCAGAGATGTGGGGGGAAAGTCATATTGTTTAAAAAAATCCTGACCTTCCTCCACCTCTCCCATTTTGTCCTCTCAACAACCTTGCAAGGTAGGTCAGGCTTAGAGAGAGACTAGCTAAAGGACATGCAGTGGGTATTGAACCAAGTTTGCCTGGATCTGAAACTCAAGCTTCTATATACGTCGGCTGCCAGAATTATCTACGCCAGGTACTCAAAATCCAACACAATACCAGCCACTACAGAATGGAGCAGTAAACTTTTGCATGAATGGCCAGACTAACTCACTTATTAAAAAGGAACTCAATGGATGAACTTTCGGCAAAATGGCAACCATTATATGACCATTACTCACGTGCCATGAATATTTGCTAGAAATAAGAAGTTTAGAGAATTATTCTACAAACTACTCAGCAAGTGTTTTTAACAATGGCTATATGTTTAAGATGTTATTTTGATTTGACAATAGTTTAGACTGTGTAATGCTCGCAAGCAGAAACAGATTTGATTTCTTTTCCCCCTTCATTTCCCCTCTTACTTTCTGTATCCCTTTATAAAAATAATAAAATATATATTTTTAAAAGCTTCTATATACCACACTGTCTCTCAAACCTGAAAACATTTATTTATTTATTTATTTATTTATTTATACTCCACTTTTCTCCCTACTGGGAACCCACAGTGGCTTACAGCACTTCTCTCCCTTCCTCCCTTTTGTCCTCACAACAACAGCCCTGCGAGGTAGGTTAGGCTGAGAGTGGGTGACTGGCCCAAAGTCACCCAGCAAGCTTCCACGGAAGAGTGGGGGTTCAACCTTGGGCCTCCCAAGCCCTATTCTTACACTCTAACCACTATGCCAGGCTTGGCTATGCTATGTTATTGTCCTGTGTCAGACAAGAACATGGGGCTGTGGGGGGGTGGGCTGTGGCTCAGTGGTAGAGCCTCTGCTTTGCATGCAGAAGGTCCCAGGTTCAATCCCCGGCATCTCCAGTTAAAGGGACTAGGCAAGGAGGTGATGTGAAAGACCCCTCCCTAAGACCCTGGAGAGCCGCTGCCCGTCTGAGTAGACAAGACTGACTTTGATGGACCGAGGGTCTGATTCAGTATAAAGCAGCTTCATGTGTTCAAGAACGAATGTCTGCAATCGCCATGCATACCAGAAGACACTGACGGTTGACCTGTAAACTGTGAGAGATCCCAGCTTAGCAGGAATAAAGTCAACAAAGCAACTGAAAACTGACACCCGCGGGAGTGCCAAAGTTCAGTTTGAGCAAGGGAAAAACGGCTTCTCTGAAGGACCCACTGGCTCTCTCTTGCCCTGCCTGTCTCATTACTTCCAGGGAGAGACCGTGTTTCTTTGCCTGCTGGACACACCATCTCCCATCCACAGGGAGGAAAGAATGTATATTAGGATATTCTGCCTTTGTAATGTACTAAATTAATGTTGTTTTAGCAGCCGTGGTGCATCTCCCAGGAGTCCTTCCGAAATAAAAGCACGAGGTACGATTCCCTGAAACAAGGAATAGTTTCTTGAAATACAGAGCAGGATCCTGGCCGACTTCTAGATCAAAGCGTTGGGGAATACCTGGAGATTTTTTGGGGGGTGGAGCCTGAGGAGGTATAATGCCATAGAGTCCGCCTTTTTTTTCCAGGTGAACTGATCTCTATCACCGGGGGATCAGTTGTAATTCCAGGAGAACTCCAGCCACAACTGGGAGGTTGGGAGCCCTACCCACGTGAGATGACCGTATCAGCTAGGGTTGCCAACCGCCAGGTGCTAGCTGGAGAGCTCCTGCTATTACAACTGATCTCCAGCCGATAAAGAATCGTTCCCCTGGAGAAAATGGCTGCTTTGGCCATTGGACTCTATGGCCTTTCCTTTTATTTCAGGCTCTTTTGTCCAAAGGTCTTCAGCACAAATACATAAATTAATATAAGCTAAAATACTATAGTATACACATTTAAAATAAGCAACAAGAATAACTTAGGATTCTTAAGGTGCTTAAACATTGAAATCAAGATCATTTGGCCGAAGTTCAATTACTCTACAGACACAGCAGGGACTGCAATAGTACACATATCACTCTACAGGTGCAACAAATACAGCAACTACAATGGTAAACAGGACGCTGAATTCTATGGCATTGAAGTCCCTCCCCTCCCCAAACCCCGCGCTCCTCAGGCTCTGCCCCAAAAACCTCCCACCGGTGGCAAAGAGGGATGTGGCAACCCTAATACCAGCTCTTCCAGGCCCCGATCGCTCATCCCTTGGCTACAGTTCAGTGTTGCACAACTGTATATGGGCCCTTTCATATTTCATTTTAACACATCTTGTTTGGGTCTTTCTGCTGTTTACATAGCAACTTTGTATGTTTTAACATTCTTGTCTTTTATTAGTGTCAGTTGTGAAACTATCAAGACGCTAAAGCTAACTCAGGCCACAGGATGTAATTTTAGCCCAGAAACAGACGAAAAAACACTTTCTCCCACCAGATAAATTCATATTTTATGTCTCTGAAATGTATATACTGGGAAACCAGCCTGCGAGCCAACAGTAATTCTTTCCTTGACGGTTTGCGGCCCGGCCCCCCCATGCCACCCCAGGGGAATTGTGTGTGGCCTAAATTACACAGCCTCCGTCAACAGTCTTGGATTTATTCTCCGTTGCGCAGCAAGGACGCTGTCAGTAGATCTCCTGCTACTACAAATGATGTCTAGCCGATAGAGATCAGATCACCTGGAGAAAATGGCAGCTTTGGCAATTGGACTCTATGGCATTGAAGTCCCTCCCCAAACCCCGCCCTCCTCAGACTCCCGCCAGTGGCGAAGAAGGACCTGGCAACCCTAGCTGACAGCATCCCTCCTGTTACAGCCTACGTTGTGTATTCAGCCTAAACCCACAATTCCCTCACGGGGCTGCCAGCTCTGGGTTGGGACCTACCTGGAGATTTGGAGATGGGGCCTGAGGAGGATGGGGTTCGGGGAGGGGAGAGACTTCAATAGGGTATAATACCATAGAGTCTACCTTACAAAGTGGCTATTTTCTCCAGGTGAACTGATCTCTGTCGCCTGAATATCACTTGTAATAGCAGGAGATCTCCAGCCACCACCTGGAGGTTGGCAACCCTATTCCCTCAGTACACAAACTGCTGGAACGGTGATGGGAGATTTTGCGGGTGGAGCCTGAGGAGGGAGTAGGGTTGCCAGGTCCCCGTTCGCCACCAGCGGGAGGTTTTTGGGGCAGAACCTGAGGAGGGCGGGGTTTGGGGAGGGGAGGGACTCCAATGCTATAGAGTCCGATTGCCAAAGTGGCCATTTTCTCCAGGTGAACTTATCTCTATCTGCTGGAGATCAATTGTAATAGCAGGAGATCTCCAACTAGTACCTGGAGGTTGGCAACCCTAGGAGGGAGGGTTTTGGAGAGGGGAGGGACTTGTACTCTATCGCACTGAACTGCCAAAGTGGCCATTTTCTCCAGGAGAACTGATCACTGTCACTTGGAGATCAGTTGCAATTGCGGGAGATCTCTAGCCACCACCTGGAAGCTGGCAACCCTACATGTATAATCAGAATGAAGCACCAGAGCAGTCGTGGGGTGGGGATGGGGGGACACCACGGGGAAACGGCCCTGCATAAATGACCTAACACTTTGCTTTGTCTTAACTCTCCTTTTTGCCTAAGAAACGGAGCCTCAAAAGTAGCGTTGCCAACCGCCAGGTAGTAGCAGGAGATCTCCTGCTAATTCAACTGATCTCCAGGCGATAGAGATCAGATCACCTGGAGAAAAATGGCTGCTTTGGCAATTGGACTCTATGGCATTGAAGTCCCTCCCCTCCCCAAACCCCGCTCTCTTCAGGCTCTGTCCCCCAAATCTCCCACCAGTTGAGAAGAGGGACCTGGCAACCCTACTCAAAAGCCCGCTCTGGGTTTCCTACCGCTCAGGATACGGGAAGCAAACTCCCACTGTACACTCCTCAGCAGAAGGATAACCTTCTTAGTCCACTGGAGTTCAGGGGCTTAGGAAGGGGTAATTCTGCTAAGGATTGCACTGCCAGTATGTTAGGAATTTTTGACAAAACAAATATTGGGCAGCCCAGCCCAGCCCAGCAGAAAGCGGAGAAATTCAAGCGCTTCCATCCAATCTTACAGAGAGGCCTCGAGGTCCCCCAAGCAGCTTCCTTATCTCTGATTAATTTTGCAAATATTTGCTTGCTTTAGTGGGTGTGTAAGGGTTAGATGGCTGGCTTGGACCTTTGCGGGCATTCAGAGCGCTTTCAGATGGACCGGGGTGGGGGTGAAAAGAGAGGAAATGAATCAGATACCAAGTTGACTTTGAAAAAAGCCTCAAACACATGAACACGTGAAGCTGCCATATACTGAACCAGACCCTTGGTCCATCAAAGTCAGTATTGTCTGCTCAGACCGGCGGCAGATCTCCAGGGTCTCAGGCAGAGGTCTTTCACATCACCTACTTGCCTGGTCCCTGTAACTGGAGATGCCGGTGATTGAACCTGGGACCTTCTTCATGCCAAGTAGAGGCTCTACTACTGAGCCACAGCCCCTCCCCAAGTCAGTACTGTCTACTCAGACTGGAAGTGGCTTTCTGGGGTCTCAGGCAGGGGTCTTTCACATCACCTCCTTGCCTGGTCTTTCACATCACCTCTTTAACTGGAGTTGCTGGGGATCGAACCTGGGACCTTCTGCATGTTAAGCAGATGCTCTACCACTGAGCCACAGTCCCTCCCCAAACCAACGTTCATGCAAACTAGCATGGAAGTCAATATGAAAGATGTCCTATTTGGGGAGGTGGCAGAGCAGAAGCTTTGCATTCAAAGAGATCCCGAGTTCAAGAGCTGACATCCCAACTGATCTCAGGTCAAAAATCCCTCTCCCAAGATCCTGCTGCTAGCCTGAGAAGATAATACTAGAATGGATGGATCGATAGTAGGGTTGCCAACCTCCAGGTGGTGGCTGGAGATCTCCTGCTATTACAACTAATCTCCAGGCGACAAAGATCAGTTCCCCTGGAGAAAATAGCTGCTTTGACAATTGAACTCTATGGCATTGAAATCCCCTCCACAAACCCCACCCTCCTCAGGCTCCGCCCTCAAAACCTCCCAAAGGTGGCAAAGAGGGACCTGGCAACCCTAATTGATGTCCTTCCCCTCCCCAAACTCTGCCCTCCTCAGGCTCCACCCCCAAAATCTCCAGGCATTTCCCACCCAGAGCCGGCAACCCTACCTACCACCCTGTCCCTACCAACAAACATGTGCCGTGCTTGGATAACTGGATGACAAGCTAAAAAGGAGTCTAGCCTGCTTTCCCCCTGCCACGCTCGCTTCTCATGAGCAGGGATTAGTTTCTTTAAACAGAGAAGCATTGCCCCAGGCTGCGGCCCAAAGCATTTCAGTCCAGACACTGGCTGACCTCCTCTAAACGAAGCCTGAGTCTGTATTACATAGATATGCATATGTAATGCATATAATTATAGGCTGGCTTCCTCTGCCTTGGCCCTAATCATAGGTGATCTCCCAAACGATCCCAGCGGGCAAGGTGGAACCACACCTGAGCAACCCAGAACACAGGGGAAGTCAAGACGCTGAACTTTGGAGCCGCAGCCCCTTGGATCCGTTCCAAGGTTCGTCGGGAGGGTTAGGGCCCGATAAAACGCCTCTCCGGGCAGGCGTTCGGGGAGGAGCCCGCACAAAGGGACTTCTTTTAACATCCGTCCTGATTCTCTCTCCCCCCCAAGCTTGGTCACCAGGCCCCACCTTGCATCTCATGGCAAGAAAAGAATAAATTTCCTTCCCCAGAAGGAAAGTCAACTGTGCCTCCAGCGTGGCCGGCCTGTCCCCAGAATGAGTCACTTCCCTTCCTTCGCTGATGTAGCTTAGTCTTCGCTCAGGACAGGACATGCCTGGAATTATCATCAGGAGAGGCTTTTCGCCCTCCTTCCCACACCCTCCCCCCCACAAAAAAACCTCCAGAGATAAGGGATGGGCATCTGTCAGAAAGGCTTTGGCTGGCCTGCGTCAGAGAAAGCAAGCTGAAGCATTTTGGAGACAAGGTTCACCCCTGAAGCTCATCCCCAGAACCTGTTTTCCACACAGCAGGCTAGGAATTGAGGAGATTGTCTGAGCATGTGCAGAGTGCTTCTGCTCACTCAGTGTAATCTAGGGTTGCCAACCTTCGGGTGGTGGTTGGAGATCTCCTGCTATTACAACTGATCTCCAGGCGACAGAGATCAGTTCCCTTGGAGAAAAAGGCCGTTTTGGCCATTGGACTCTATGGCGTTGAAGTTCCTCCCTTCTAGTACTACTACTACTATTATTATTATTACAAAGCCTTGCTCCTTTTGGTGGGGTAACCTTTCTGGTTCCACTGCAGATTCATAGATTCTTCAACTACGAGAAAGAAGCACAATTTCTTAAAGAACTATTGGGGCCATATACAAAGTTGCAGGAAAAATCCAGGGCATCCCCCTTCAGATAATTATGCACAGTGTAAACACTACTCACTCGTCAGGATTCGAACTGAAGACAGCAGCAGTTAGGCTCATCAAACAACACCCCTGATTCTTTCCTAGAGGAAGAAGGGCCGGGTTAACCCTTTCCTCTTTCTGTAGTTTTCCAGCTCCAAATAACCCTTCCCCATGCTCGAAGAGCAAGGATTAACCTGAACCCTTCCTCCAAGGAGCTCAGGGTGGCAGACATTTTTCTCCCTTCCTTACATTTCACAACACTCTTGTGAGGTAGGTCGGGCTCAGAATGACTGGCCCTAGGTCACCCGTAGGGTTTCCAGGTCCCTCTTCACCACCGGCAGGAGGTTTTTGGGGCAGAGCCTGAGGAGGGTGGGGTTTGGGGAGGAGAGGGACTTTAATGCCATAGAGTCCAATGGCCAAAGTGCCCATTTTCTCCAGGGGCAGTGGCGGACCTACATTTTTGGGGCCCTGAAGCTTGAACTGTTATGGGGGTCCCTTCGCAACCAGCAACAATAGGGCAACATCCAACAAGGTCCAAAAGGCCTTGCTGCCCTTGCGAGGACCTCGAGGCCCAAATGGCGGAGAACAGGGTGGTGGGGTGGAGTCCTTGAAAATGGGCCGTACACTTATTAAATAAAACCACAGAACTAGTAAGCTGTGCACCAACGAAGGATTTGAAGATCCAGCTGCCAAAATGTTGGCAGTGAATAGATTCTGGTGAGCTCAGTGAGCCTTTACAGCTGGGGGGTTCGAGCACTGCAACCCCCCAGAAATTTGACCAATTACAGGGACATTTTGAGACCATATGAAATGGGTATTAGAGCATATTCTAAAGTTAATATTAAGTACTTCAGCCCATTGGCTTATGATTCTATCACTAAAAAACTCCATCAATTTTGTTGAGAAATTCACTCATTAAAAAAAGTTGCTTCAGGGGGCCCCTCCGGGATTGGGGCCCCTGAAGCTTAAGCTTCATTCGTTTCACAGTAGATCCGCCTCTGTCCAGGGGAACTGATCTCTATCAGCTGGAGATCAGTTGTAATAGCAGGAGATCTCCAGCTAGTACCTGGAGGTTATAGCAAACCTCAAAACCTCCCGCCGGTGGCAAAGAGGGACCTGGCAACGCTAGAACACTTTGCAATAACACTATCATTCTAACAACCTAGGTTCTTCTTTTTGAGCTGAGTACCTGGAGGTTGGCAACCCTAAGTCCCTCCCCTCCCCAAACCCCGCCCTCGTCAGGCTCCGCCCCCAAACCTGGCAACCCTACGTTCCACAGGCCCAGCCGCCCCAGGGCATGCAGATATTCAACGAGCTCAACTATTTCCCAGAATAGAGATCTAAGCTATCCCTCCCCAGAACCAAAAAATTAAGCCTTAGTCATCCTGCTCTATCTCCGTCCAAGTTTCCACTTTCAGTCACAGCTGACTTCAAAACTTCCTGGCCGGTCCCTCTTCCTACCTGCTGCTCTGATGATAAGGGGTGTGCGTGTGCGTGAGTGTGCGTCGACCTCAAAGAACGAACAACACAATGAAAACAAAAGGAGAGGTCAGGAAATGCAGGCCGGGCTGGGTGGGTTCCTCTTGGCCAGAATCTCCTCCCTGTTGTTTCCCAAAGGCTGGGCATCGTAATCACAGCTGCCTCCGGCTCCTGGAAGACAGGCGAAGAACAACCGCGCGCCTGCACTGCCGATGCAAACCAGTCTGAAACCGGTTTAGCCATCTTGGCTTCCAGCATCCCCACTGCAAAGAAGACTCAGCCCCAGAATATGTAGGCATGCTAGGACTGCCAACTGACCAGGCCTTGAATCAAAGAGCCAGTGTGGTACAGCGGCCAGCGGGTAGAGTGTTGGGCTAGGATCTGGGAAAATCTTGCTGGGTGACCTTATGGCTTACCCTCTCTCATAATACTAGAACTAGGGTTGCCAGGTCCCTCTTTGCCACCGGCAGGAGGCTTTTGGGGTGGAGCCTGAGGAGGGCAGGGTTTGGGAGGGGAGGGACTTCAGTGCCATAGAGTCCAATGGCCAAGCAGCCATTTTCTCCAGGTGAACTGGTCTCTATCGGCTGGAGATCAGTTGTGAGAGCGGGAGATCTCCAGCTAGTACCTGGAGGTTGGCAACTAACTAGAACGGAAGCTGCTGAAGCTGGAGGATGAGAGACTCAAAACAGATAAAAGGAACTATTTCTTTACACAATGCATAATTAAATTGTGGAACTCCCTGCCCCAGGATGTGGTGATGGCTGCCCACTTGTAAGGCGTTAAGAGGGAAGTAGACACATTCATGGAGGAGAGGGCTATCCATGTCTACTAGTCAATAGAAATACTAGTCATGATGCATACCTCTCCAGGATCAGAGGAGAATGCCTATTATATCAGGCGCTTTGGAACACAGGCAGGATGGTGCTGCTGCAGTCCTGCTGTTACAACTGATCTCCAGCCGATAGAGATCAGTTCCCCTGGAGAAAATGGCCGCTTTGGCAATTGGACTCTATGGCATTGAAGTCCTTCCCCAAACCTCACTCTACTCAGGCTCTGCCCCCAAAACCTCCCGCTAGTAGCAAAGACAAACCTGGCAACCCTAGTTCTCCCAGATCCTAATCCGACACTCTTACCACTACACCCCACTAGCTTTCCTCAGGATTCAGGACTCAACCCAGCAGTCTACTTTAACTGCCTCAACTGCAAGGGAGGGAGTGTGGGTATGAATCCTGCCTCCAGAGCTTAGGATATTGTCAGCGGCTGTGTTCTGCCTTGATAACCTCTCGATGGGGGCATTCATCACTGTTTAGGGATGGAAGAGACATCCTTCCGTCTTCCCATCCCTTGGGCGTAGAAAACACAGAAGGCCCGCTGACTGTTTCTTATCCTCACCCATCTGTGTATTTACAGGATATTTACGGGACCAATATATCTTGATTTTGTTTATGCAGCTTTTTCTCAGATGAAAGGAGCGCGCCGAACAAACTGGCCGATGGGAAGAGATGAGCTCAGTTTTTCAAACGGCTGAACCCGAAGGAAATGAATTCCAGCAATGCTACCCCTTTTAGCCTGGGTCGACACAAGAGACAGAGACGCTCGTTCGGAGAACCGCAGGAGCCACAGAACGACGAATCTGTACCTCTGCTGTTGTGTCACAGTGCCTGTGTGTGTAAAGTGCTGTCAAGCCACAGCCAGGTTATGGCAACCCGTAGGGTTTTCACGGCAAGAGACAAACAAAGGTGGTTTGCTTTGTCTGTCTTCACATAGCAACCTTGGACTTGCTTAGGGGTCTCCCATCCAAGTACTAGTTAGGGCTGACCCGGCTTAGCTTCTGAGATCTGATGAGATTGGGCTGGGATCCTGGAAGGGGTTTTTCCCCCCATCTTCTGGGCGTGGAGTAGGGGTCACTGGAGGTGTGTGGGGGGAGGTGTGTATTTCCTGCATTGTGCAGAGAGCTGGACTAAATGGCCCTAGTGGTCCCTTCGACTTGACGGCACTTTACAAGGACACACATTTTCCGTTAAAAGGATCCGATTCTAGATGATTGGGAAGACCTCCACCCAAGAATCTGGAGAGCCACTCCCCGTCAGAGTGGACAATATTGACCTTGACAGAGCAACCTTCTTATTCGTGTTCCTTTGGGTGCAATGACTCATTTTAATGCCGCTTCATACATCTGCTTAGTTCCGGATTTGAATGTGCTTCCCTGATTATCTCCCAGCTGGGTTATTGCTTCTGCTCAGTAGCCTGGGTTTGGAAGAGGGTAGAAAGAGTCTCTTTGGATAGGGCACAGTGTCCAAGGAGGATGAAATGGTCCCATCTTTAATCTCCCAATGGTGTCTATTTATTCTCTAAAGCAGACGTTGTGAGCCCGCTCCTTGATCTGGATTTCTGCAGGCTTAGCTGTGGAAACTCCAGGATCAACAGCTTCCATGCCCAAGACTCTTTTACTTGGCAAGGCTATCAAGTAATTCTTCACCTCCCACTTGGTAAAGATCCATCCCAGATGCCATATTAAAACTCCTTTTTTTAAAAAAAAACTCATTCAGGGCAAGTTTTAAAAAGAAGAAGAGTTGGTTTTTATATGCCAACTTTCTCTACCACTTAAGGCAGAATTTAAACCGGCTTACAATCACCTTCCCTTCCCCTCCCCACAACAGACATCCTGTGAGGTAGGTGAGGCTGAGAGAGCTCTTAATAGAACTGTGACTTGCCCAAGGTCACCCAGCTGGCTTCATGTGGAGGAGTGGGGAAACCAACCTAAGTCACCAGATTAGCCTCCGCTGCTCATGTGTAGGAGTGGGGAATCAAACCCGGTTCTCCAGATCAGAGTCCACCACTCCAAACCACTGCTCTTAACCACTACACCACACTGGCTGATGAAGCGGGTCAAGTTTGCATTAGACCAACAAGAGCACAATGTGAATCAGTTGCTCTTTATCTGTACAGGCTGAATATCCCTTATCCAGACTGCATGGGACCAGAAGTAGTCCGTATTTCGGATCTTTCAGTAAATCGGAATATTTTGGAATTTTTGCATATATAGAATGAGACATCTTGGGGATGGGACCCAAATTCATTTATGGTTTACATACACTTTATAAACATAGCCTGAATGTTTTTAATAATAACGGTGTTTTTAATAATTAACTAACAACAGCAGGCTTTCAATCTCCACCTATGATGCAGTGTACATGGTATTTTTTAAATTTATTTTTAGGTGAGAGAAAACATGGAAAGCAGGCAGCACAGATCTGCCTGCACGCCGGCTCAAAGGGATCAGTTTTCGGAATGGGAATGAGTTTTCGGATCAGTCCAGATATGGGATATTCGGATAAGGGGTACTCTATCTGTAGTTGGTTGTGCTCACAAATTGTTACTTTGGGCAAACGGCTCCTCGGGCTGTTTGAGGGTGGGAAGACAGTAAGGGGGGAGGCTTCAGCCCCCCCTCTCCCCATGCACCATGGACTTGATCCAAGTAGAGCCCTGCCAGTCTGGGAGTTGCACTCCCAGTGGGGAATTCACAAAACAATGACTTAACGGGAAAGTAAGGGGTTCGAACCCAGGTCTCCCTACTTGCAGCTCCACAGGCCAGCCTGGCTATTATCAAATGCGTATGCCCTGTAGCAGGGCAGCACACAGCCTCTGCAGAGTTAAAAAAAAGGACCCAGAAAATGATGTGGTGGGGGAGGGATATCACTCAAGACTCACTCGACAGCATTCCAAGCTGCTATCAGAACCGCAGCAACAAAGACACTTGCGCCAGGCAATAAATATGCTTTGCGAGGTTCAAAACAGTGTGGTCGATTTGTGCGGAAAACGAGGCGCCCCTGCACAAACAGTACTGTCCCGAGGCTGTGCAAAACCAACACCGGCCAATTGTGTGCCGTCTCTTCCTTTCTGTCAATCAAACGGATCTTGAAATTGTTATGGACAACCACTGATCCCGTGTGTGGGTTTGGGGAGGGATGGTCTTTAGAACAGCTGGGCTCCGAGGCAGCTGAGCCTCTGTTCTATGCAGCACCGTGGTTCTGCAACAACATGCGGTCTCTTATCTCTTGCATGTTAACTAAGTGTCTAAGGCAGGGGTGGGGAGCCTTTTTTCTGCCAAGGGCCATTTGGATATTTATAGCATCATTCGTGGGCCATACAAAATTATCAACTTAAAAATTAGCCAACCAAGCCCCAAGCATGCAGCTGCCCCAGATGACACACACACACCCCTGCATGGGCAAGCAGGCAGGCATCCAACCGGTGGCGCACTCGCCCACCTGGTGGCACAGGATGGTCTGTTGCACCAGCCGGGCGTAGCCGTCCAGCCACGCGCCGGAGTTGCTCCTGTTTCGCATGGTCGGGGCCGGATGGTCCGTGTGGTCGGCTCCTGCTACCTCCGCCTGCAGGGATGAAATGAGGACACACTGGCTAAGGACTCCCCCCCCCCGCGCTCATTCTGGCCCTGCCTCCTTTAACCCCTCCATTGTTGCCACTTCTGCCCCCAGCCCTCTTGTAGTACAGAGGGAATACGTTTCTCCATGGCCCAGGTGGGAAAGGGTTAATACAGTTTCTTGGGCAGTCCTAGCAGCTCCATAGCTAATGACTCTTCTGCAAGGGGGAAAAAGGTTCCTTTTCTCAGCAAAACAGATCTGCCTTAAATAGAGGCTATTCCTGTCTATGGGAGGGGGTGGATCATCAGATCCTTCTGAGCTAGAGATCTGCCAGGACCCACGAAGGGCCAGACCAAATGATTTTGCGGGCCTTAAACGGCCCCCAGGCCTGACGTTCCCCACCCCTGGTCTAAGGTATCAGCAGGAAATGTCTGTATCTGAATCATTTCACTATCGAGGGTTTCTCTACATTATTCTCAGATAATAACCCTTACTTTACAAACTGTATTTTATCTGGATACAACTATTTTTAACGATTGTAACTGTAATTCCTATGCCATTAAAGGTTGATATATAAAACCCTTACTTATTTAGCTGGGTTGCCAGCTCCAGGTTGGGAAACTCCTGGAGATTTGGGGGTGGAGCCTCAGTGGGATACAATGTCGTAGAATCCACCCTCCAAAGCTGCCATTTTCTCCAGGGGAACTGATCTCTGTAGTCTGGAGGCCATTTGTAATTGAAAGGGATCCCCAGGTCCCACCTGGAGGATGGCAGTCCCATGACCTGCTGCGTGAATGCATATAAAACCAGCATTAAATTTCTGCACTGCAAATTGCCAAGACTCGAGCCTCTGTGGAAGATCTGCCCCTAATCCCCATATGTTGCAAACTGTCCACGGTCACTCAGGGGTGAGGAAAAGCATTCTCCACGGACTTCAAGAACCAGCTTGGGGTAGTGGTTAAGAGCGGGGGTTTGGAGCGGTGGACTTTAAGCTGGAGAACTGGGTTTGATTCCCTGCTCCTCCACATGAGCGGCAGATGCTAATCCGGGGAACCAGGTTGGTTTCCCCACTCCTACACATGAAGCCAGCTGGGTGACCTTGAGCCAGTCACAGCTCTCTTCGAGCTCTCTCAGCCTCACCTACCTCACAGGGTGTCTGTTGTGGGGAGGGGAAGGGAAGGTGATTGTAAGCTGGTTTGATTCTTCCTTAAGTGGTAGAGAAAGTCAGCATATCAAAACCAACTATTCTTCTTTCACTCCTCAACCTGTCACATTCCAGGTGCCAGGTTCAACAAGCTCTGAGGGTGAGCTCCTGTCTCCTAAGAAATCCATGCTTTATTTTATTTTTTGCAGGGGGGAAGCCTTGCGGACACCTTGATGATCGCCTCTGGAAACCCGCATTTGTGTCAGCGGTGATCAACTCTCTCCCCCCCACAAAACACCTCCCAGCCCTGGTCCCAGGAAGTGGTTAGCTCCATCCCTCCTCCCCCTTCCCCGTAGACGTAAGGAAGAGAAGGGAAGTGCAGGCAAGACCCATCCTGAATAAAGCATGCCTGGGGGGCAGGAATGTTATTGGGAAGGGAGTAGAAAGGCATGCTATAAAAATGTGGAGAATTTTAGCCGAGGTACAAGGAAGGCGGGTGGAAGGGCAAGTTCAAACATCTAGGAACAGGCGAAGTTGGGCAAGTTCCCCCGACCGGCACTGTTCATCTGTGAAGAACCAGCTTTTCCCAGCCTTCAGGCCTCTCATTCCTGATATAGCCAAACAGTGCTTCATTTGTAAAAATACAGGTATTGGGGCTCAACTAGGATTGCCAACCTCCAGGTGGCACCTGGAGATCTCTCGCCTCACTGAAGATAAAGCTAGTCCCCTGTGCAAGCGCCGGGTCATTACTAGGGTTGCCAACCTCCAGGTAGTGGCAGGAGATCTCCTGCTCTTACAACTGATCTCCAGCTGATAGAGATCAGTTCCCCTGGAGAAAATGGCCGCCTTGGCAATTGGACTCTATGGTGTTGAAGTCCGTCCCCTCCCCAAACCCCGCCCTCCTCAGGCTCCACCCAAAAAATCTCCAGGCATTTCCCATCCCGGAGTCATTACTGACCCATGGGGCGAAGTCACATCACGACGTTTACTAGACAGGCTATGTTTACGGGGTGTTTCGGCATTGCCTTCCCCAGTTGTCTACACTTTACCCCAGCAAGCTGGGTACTCGTTTTACTGACCTGGGAAGGATGGAAGGTTGAGTCGACCTTGAGCCGGCTACCTGAAACCAACTTCTGTCAGGATTGAACTCAGGTCGTGAGCAGAGCTTGGACTGCAGTGCTGCAGCTTACCCCTCTGCGCCGCGGGGCTCCTTGGGAGCCTCACTTAGTGGCTTTACTGGAAAGAAAGAAGCCCTCTTCGGTGCGGTTTTGGTTCTCCAACCCCAAGTAACAGAAGTCTGCTACTCACCACCCTCCTGATCTGTGTGGTCCGGTCACCATTTTGCATGCACAGGGCAACACGCCCATTTCCCAGCTTTGGTGCGCATGACTGGAAACCTAGATTTTTGAGAGTACGTCTTTGCACATGGTGGAACTAGAAAATATGCACAGTGCCCTGTTCGTATAGAATGACAATGGAATGCATTGAAAAGATCACACGTAGCTCGATTTCCCCTAACGTTCTTTTAGAAAGCACACAACACCTTCCCTGAGGCTCCCAGAGACTTCCCTTCTAGACACTGATCAGATCTATCCTTGTTTAGAAACAAGAGAGCTGTGCGATTTGCTCACAATGAGGGGCTCTCTTTGTAAGCTCACCCTCTGCCATCACTGTGGTTCTGCTTGAACACATGAAGCTGACTTATATCTAGCCTATCAAGGTCAGGATCGTCTGCTCTGACTGGCAGCGCAGCAGCTCTCCAGGGTCTCAGGCGGAGGTCTTTCTCGTCACCTACTACCTGATCCTTTTAACCGGAGAGTCTGAGGATTGAACCTGGGACCTTCTGCATGCAAAGCAAATGCTTTACCATTGAGCCATGCCCCCACCTCTAAATATTATTTGAAAACCGCGAGACCAAGTCAGACTGTTTCAGAGGGTAGAACAGCTAGATTCGAGTCCAGTAGCACCTTAGGGACCAGCAAGATTTCCAGCCCTGGACTTTTTAACCGAACTTGCAGAAGTTACACCACACCACCAGGGGAGGGGCCGTGGCTCAGTATTAGAGCATCTGCTTGGCATGCAGAAGGTCCCATCCAAATACTTGCCAGGGTTGAGGCTGAGAGTGTGTGACTGGACAAAGGTAACCCAGTAAGTTTCCATGCAGAGTGAGGATTCGAACCTGAGTTTCCCAGAACCTAGTACGATACCTTAACCACTACACCATGCTGGCCCTCTCCACCACCTATTACCTGGCCTTTTAACTGGAGATGTTGGGGATTGAACTTGAGGCCTGTTCTGAATCATAGAATCATAGAGTTGGAAGAGACCACCAGGGTCATCTAGTCCAACCCCCTGCACAATGCAGGAAATTCACAACTGCCTCCCCCACACCTCCAGTGACCCCTACTCAATGCCCAAAAGACAGCAACAAAAACCCTCCAGGATCCCTGGCCAATCTGGCCTGGAGAGAAATTGCTTCCTGACCCCAAAGTGTTGATCGGCATTACCCTGGTCATGTAAGAAAGGGCCACGAGCACCGAGCACTGATTTATCACTTCCTGCCCTCCATCTCCTGATCTGTCTAAGTTCAGAGAATCAGCATTGCTGACAGATGTCCATCTAGCCTCTGCTTAAAAACCTCCAGAGAAGGAAAGCCCGTCACCTTTTGAGGAAGGCCATTCCATTGAGGAACTACTCTACCAGGAAGTTCTTCCTGAATGCAAAGCAGATTCTCGACCAACTGAGCTGCTGCGCTTTAGGAGATGCTCAGACCCCAAGATCTTGTTTAGTTGTACGGGGCAGCATTTGCAAGACGAGGCCAAGCATTTGGTAGAAGGCAACTTGGGCTGCTTTGACCGAGCGAACAGCAGTTGCGTGGACCAGTCCTGACTAATCTGACAATGAAGTATTCATGGATTGTTAGTCTTTACCATCACCTCCGGCATTAGTGGCAAGCTCAAGGCAGGAGATGAGAAACGGATGATGCATGAGGGTTGAGGCTGCTAGTCTGCACTTGCCAAAGGTTCCCCACCCCAGAACACCCGTCAGCACTGGGAAAGCTCCGTTTGCAGCAAGGATCAAGGAGCTCAGTCATTCAGGACGAATGATGCTCGAGCAGCTGTTGTTCGGCTCATGCCCTGTTTGTCCATCACTGGCAGAGAGCCGAATGTTCAGCATGCATTGCAAGCCGGTTCATTGAACAGTGCTCGCAAGCAGTTTGAGCCAGGTCATCAAGTTACTGTCCACATATACTCCCATCTCCACTCACAAAGCCCTTGTCTGTGTACGGAGGAGGAGGAGGAGGAGAAGAAGAAGGAGTTGGTTTTTATATGCCGACTTTCCTCTACCACTTAAGGAAGAATCAAACCAGCTTACAATCACCTGCCCTTCCCCTCCCCACAACAGACACCCTTTGAGGTAAGTGGGGCTGAGAGAGTTCAGAGAGAACTGTGACTAGCCCAAGGTCATCCAGCAGGCTTCATGTGGAGGAGTGGGGAAACAAATCCAGTTCACCAGATTAGCCTCCACCACTCATGTGGAGGAGAGGGGAATCAAACCCGGTTCTCCAGATCAGAGTCCACCGCTTCAAACCACCACTCTTAACCACTACAGCAGGCTGGGCAAGAAAATTCAATTCTGCTCATACCCCATCCTTGTTGCTTCACCCATCTTCTTCCTTCAGTAAACTATTTCCCCCCGTAACCCCTAATTCAGTTGCCTGTTTTGACTCTCAGAAACACCACCCTCACCCCTGGATTACTGAGGTTCACTATCTCATAGGCTACCCTCGTTCATACCCCCTTCCACCCCTCCCCATCTTGTGAACATTCCCCACTAGGACATCCTCATGGAGTAAAGGTCAGGGCTTGCCAAGGCATATGAATACCGGAAATCCAAAGTGACTCGAGAACACACACATCACTTGGACAGAGCGAAACACTGTCCAGATTTCCCTCCCCAGCACAGCTGGAATCTCAGGAATGTGACAGCTGGAAGGAAAGCCTAGACTTGCCCCTACACCTGGCATGAGGCTCCACTCCTCCTACATGATACCACCTGGTGCAAGGAACAGCCTTGGTGGCGGAGCCAACTGCTGCCCACCCACACCTGCCCTACCAGGAACAAGGAGAGATGCTAGAGGGACCACAGGTGGAGTCAGAGCCACAGAGGGCTTTGTCCCCGAGTCTGCTTTAAATACCAGATCTCAATACTTTATCAAGCAAAGGAGAGAGCAGATTTTAGCATGTGCAGAGCGTCTTTCTCACACTTTTTTTTCGGCCCTGACCCAGGCCTGGTGGAACTCCCTCTCTAATGAGACCAGGGCCCTGCGGGATTTATCACAGTTCTGCAGAGCCTTTAAGACCGAGATGTTATGCCATGGGTATGGCTGAGGACAGCAACAGTTTTCCATCAGAGCTGGCCTCCCACCCCTCCCCTTCTTCTTCTCCGTCTGATCATTATAGGGGACCCTGACTGCTTCCCTGGGCTGGTTTTTGGCCCTGTGGGGCAGGTAGTTGAGCGCTGTTGTTTTACATGTCAAACCCAGATAGCTAGGGAAGGGAAAAAGAGGCCAGCTACAATGGAAACCAACATGTTCGTGGAGGAGAGGGGTATTCATGGCTACTAGTTAAAATGGATACTAGTCATGATGCATACCTATTCTCTCCAGGACCAGAGGAGCAGGCCTATTATATTAGGTGCCATGGAGTACAGGCAGGACGGTGGTGCTTCAGTGGTCTTGTTTGTGGGCTTCCTAGAGGCACCTGGTTGGCCACTGTGTGAACAGACTGCTGGCCTTGATGGACCTTGGTCTGATCCAGCACGGCTTTTCTTATGTTCTAGTAAATCCTGAATATTTCCAGGATTTTTCGGGACTGTTTTTTCGGTTTCCTGAAAAATCTCCATATATATTTGGGATGCTGAATATACAAAAAATAATAATACTTTATTGGTATTTTGGGGTCTATTTTTGGCTTGGGTGTATCCAAATGCACATCCCTAGTGCTGTCACCATCTGAAGTGGCCACATGAGATCTTCCTGGTAAATCCTGAATATTTCCAGGATTTTTGGGGACTATTTTTTTGGTTTCCTGAAAGATTCTTGTATATATTTGGGAGGCTGAATACATTTTACTGGTATTTTGGGGTCTATTTTTGGCTTGGATGTATCCAAATGCACACCCCTAGGGCTATCGCCATCTGAAGCTAGATGAGTGGCCACCCGAGAAAGGGCCTTCTTAGTCATGGCACCAAAACTGTGGAACAGTCCCTCCCCAGGGAGATGTGCCTGTCCCCCTCTATCACTGTCTTCCACCAGCAAGTGAAGACGTTTCTGTTTTGTTTGGCATTCCCTCTCAGACCAAGGCTCATCAAGTCCAGCAGTCTGTTCATACAGTGGCCAACATATATATTCATTTGCATTTTAAAGTTGTTTACTGTCTTGAGGGCCCCAAGTTGGATAGAAAAGTGGCATACAATTGTTGTAAATAAAGAAAACAAATTCACACACACACACATTCTGCAACTTGCCAGAACAGTGCACTTTCTTTCATTTTTATTTCCTAATCCCACTCTTCAATTCAACTGCTTCCGGAAAATCTTTCATATTGTTCATTTAATGCTCATAGACCAATCAGTCGTGAGAACAGGAAAAAGGTACCTTAGGAAATAATGTAATTATTAAACATACCGACTCAAGTATAAAAATGAAATTTACAGCTTCCATAAAATGTCATTAAGATGATAAGTATACATAATTGTACAATTTAAAATTTAAGAGTATTATTTAATGCCACAGATATAAATTTTGCAACTGCCAAAGTCACATCTGGGTCAGTGTCTACTAGTAGGTTGACAACAAGTTCCTGTTTTTCCATAAGTTTTCATTTTTGAAGGTATATAGAAATCAATTTTTCTCGGGCTGCATTATACTTTTTACACTTGATGAAAAAGTGCCAGATGGTATCTAGAAAAAGAAGAGTTGGTTTTTATATGCCGACTTTCTCCACCACTTAAGAGAGACTCAAACCGGCTTACAATCACCTTCCCTCCCCACAACAGACACCCTGTGGGGGAGGTGGGGCTGAGGGTGTGTGACTGGCCCAAAGTCACCCAGCTGGTTTCGTGTGGAGGAGTGGGGAAACAAACCCAGTTCACCAGATTAGCCTCCGCCGCTCATGTGGAGGAGCGGGGAATCAAACCCGGATTCTCCAGATCAGAGTCCACCGCTCCAAACCACCGCTCTTAACCACTACACCACGCTAGCTCCCCTGATTTGCAGTCGCAAAGCTGCTCAGAAAAGGGCCGGAAAATCTTTTTGAAATATTTATATAGAATACAAAACTAACAGAAGGCAGGCTTTGTCGGTTGAAAAGTCAAATACATACCTAGATCCTAGAATCAGAGCAAATTGCAACCCATAGCACTGGGCATGTCCTCCAGAAAGCTCTCAAATATAGCTCCCTGAAGGCACTCTTCAGAGGGTGCTTTCCACTGAATTTGGTAGTCAAGACGAGAGAGGTACTTCTACGCACGCAGAGTTAAAACCACTTAGAACTTAATGATGTAGATCCTATGAACTATGCCTGAACTGTCTCCTCTCACTTCCCTTTCCCCAAATGTATGACTTTGAAAACTTTGTAATCTAGTAGTAATCTTGCTGCCTCCTTTGTAGGGAATATATTTAATTTATTTTATTTTTTTAGAGAGAAAACGATCTTTTAAGCCTTCCAAGTTTTGGGGAAATCCAAAACCTTCTTGAAAATTTAATACACACCAAAGGTACTGGAAACTACCCAATACAGTTTCTCTCAAGTTGAGGTTAGGAGGTATGCCCTGAGTTTGTTTTTAGAAGTTCTTTCTGAGGCATGTGTTCATTGAAATGCATGTGTTCATTTTTAGAAGTACTTTCTGAGGCGTGTGTTCATTTTAATGACAAATTTGGAGAAATAACAGAAATATTTCAAAAATATAGGGTGAGCTCTCATGAATGAAAACCTCAGACAAAGTATTCATGAGGGCAATGTTATCTTCCTAGCCTGTTTTGGAGGTGATTAAAAAGCATGCCCAACTACAAGAACAACCAAGGTGATAATATGTGACATCAGTTCTTTAAAGTGAAACAATCTGAGAGGCAGATTCCAGAAGCTTCTATAAAATTCAGGGACATGCCTCTCAGGGTGAGCTTGGGAGCAGTAAAATTGTTTTGGTGGTTCTGAAGTATATCACCATCTGAGTACGACTACTTAATTAGATCTGTCTGTCTAGATTCATAGCCTCCCCCGTCTCAGGGACAAACAGAGGAGGGGCCGTGGCTCAGTGGTGGAGCATCTTCTCGGCATGCTGAAGGTCCCAGGTCGCAGGTCGCCTGGGAAGATCAGCAACTGGGCATCATTTGAATTGCATCTGGAAGGCAAGAGCAAACCAGTGCAGACGTTGAACCACTGACCTAATACACTACATATGACCCACCTGTCCCTGTTGGAAGCAGGAAACCATATTCGGAACTAGCTGAAGCTTCTCTACAGTCTCCAAGGCTTGCCCCATGAGTGCAATGCAGTAGTCTATCCACATATGAATGATGCCTGAATGAAGATTGCAAGGATACATCACAGAGAGGAGCACTTCATAAAACTCTCAGTATGACTCTGTCTTCACGTACATATTTCAGTCGATTTTCTTGGAGGGGTGTGTGTGTCTCCTTTCCATACCGAGAAAAGAAAGTCACCACAATGCTTGAGAGGTCACCGACTTCCTGGTCTTCAGGTCCAAGAAGAACCGATCAGTTTCATTGCCTTCTCTCCCCCAATTTCATTTCCTACTCTGAAGAGACGTGGAAGGAAGGTTTAGTACTTAAAAAAAATAAAACGTTGCTCATTGAGGAGCTGTGAGCAATGTCAGGACAGGACTCCTATCTGATGAGGCGTTACCTCCCATCACACGCAGGGCTGATAGATTCAACTCAAAAGGACCTTAAGGCGGCTACTGTGAACAGCGCAGAAAGTGGCTTTGGCTGGTGAAGGAAACATGATGCAGGGAGCCCAGGGCAGGAGGTGCTGCACACAGTGGGGAATGGAAGGTAAAGAGCAGGAGACAAAGGGGTGCGTGTGTGGGAGGCTCAGAGGACCACATACACAGCAGAGGAAATAAGCTGATGGTAGAAGATAGGTGGGGTGAAGGATCCAAGAAGAAATGGGGACTTGGAGGAAGATGTAGTGGCTCTCTCTGAAAGTAGGTTTGAAAAACCCATAGACTGTTCTCCAGTGCCTCCTAGTGGTCAGTGAGTGGAACGTCTTAAAGCAAAATTTTCTCACATCTGTATTCTCCTAAAATAGCGAAGACTTGAAACGACTACTGCTGAAAGTTAAAAGAGAAAGGGCCAAAGCAGGACTACAGCTGAACATCAAGAAGACAAAAGTAATGACTACAGGAGAATTACACAACTTTAAGGTTGACAGTGAGGAAATTGAAATTGTTGAAGTCTTTCTATTCCTTTAAGTATTCTTTAAGTATATTAGGAGTAGGAAACCAGCTAGGGAAGCGGTTGGACCATTGGATGACAATGGGAGTAAAGGAACTCTAAGGGAGGATAATGTGATTGCTGAAAAGCTAAATGAATTCTTCTCATCTGTTTTCACTGTTGAAGAGACAGGGCAGATTCCTTCTCCTAAACAGAGATTTTGGAGAGGGGAAAATGAGGAACTGGGGCAAATAGTGGTAACAAGGCAGGAAGTCCTAGAACGTCTAGACAAACTGCAAACTAACAAGTCACAGGGACCAGACGGTATTCATCCTAGAGTTCTTCAAGAACTCAAATGGGAAATTGCTGAACTTCTAACAAAGATATGTAATATGTCCCTTCGATCAGCCTCTGTACCAGAGGACTGGAGAATGGCCAATGTAACACCCATTTATAAAGAAGTTTCCAGGGGGGACCCAGGAAATTACAGGCCAGTTAGCTTAACGTCTGTTCTGGGTAAATTGGTGGAAAGCATTATTAAAGATAAAGTTGTCAAGCGTATAGAAGGGCAAGGTCTGCTGGGCAAAACCCAACATGGCTTCTGTAAGGGTAGGTCCTGCCTCACTAACCTATTAGAGTTTTTTGAAAGCATCAATAAGTATGTGGACAGGAATGAGCCTGTGGATATTGTGTATTTGGATTTCCAAAAAGCTTTTGACAAAGTCCCCCACCAAAGACTGCTAAGCAAATTTCATAGTCATAGGATAAGAGGACAAGTCCTCTTATGTGGATTGAGAGTAAGGGTAGGTCCTGTCTCATTAACCTATTAGAGTTTTTTGAAAGCATCAGTAAGTATGTGGACAGGAATGAGCCTATGGATATTGTGTATTTGGATTTCAAAAAAGCTTTTGACAAAGTCCCCCACCAAAAACTGCTAAGCAAACTTCATAGTCATAGGATAAGAGGACAAGTCCTCTTATGGATTGAGAGCTGGCTGAAAAATAGGAAGCAGAAAGTAGGAATCAATGGTCAGTTCTCACAATGGCGGGATGTGAGCAGTGGGGTGCCTCAGGGATCTGTGTTGGGACCGGTGCTTTTCAACCTGTTCATCAATGACCTGGAGTTGGGGTTAAATAGTGAAGTAGCCAAGTTTGCAGATGACACCAAATTATTTAGGGTGGTTAAAACAAAATTGGACTGTTAAGAGCTCCAGAAGGATCTCTACATACTGGAAGAATGGGCATTAAAATGGCAAATGAGATTCAATGTGAGTAAGTGTAAAGTGATGCATATTGGGGCAAAAAATCCCAACTTCACATATACACTGATGGGATCTGTGCTGGCAGCGACAGACCAAGAAAGGGATCTTGGGGTGGTAGTGGATAGCTCAATGAAGATGTCAACCCAGTGTGCGGCTGCTGTAAAAAAGGCAAATTCCATGCTGGCCATAATTAGATGAGGAATAGAGAATAAAACTGCTAATATCATACTGCCCTTGTACAAATCTATGGTGAGACCACACTTGGAATACTGTGTACAGTTCTGGTCACCACACCTAAAAAAGGATATTACAGAGCTTGAGAAGGTACAGAAAAGAGCAACCAAAATGATTAAGGGACTAGAGCAACTGTCCTATGGGAAGCAGTTAAGACGCTTAGGGCTGTTTAGCTTGGAAAGAAGGCAGCTAAGGGGAGACATGATAGAGGTCTATAAAATTATGCATGGTTTGGAGAGAGTGGACAGGGAGAAGTTTTTCTCCTCTCCCATAATACTAGAATACGGGGTCATCTGCTAAAGCTGGAGGGTGAGAGATTCAAAACAGATAAAAGGAAGTATTTTTTCACACAACGCATAGTTAAATTGTGGAACTCCCTGCCCCAGGATGTGGTGATGGCTGCCAGCTTGGAGGGCTTTAAGAGGGGAGTGGACATATTCATGGAGGAAAGGGGTATTCATGGTTATTAGTTAGAATGGATACTAGTCATGCTGCATACCTATTCTCTCTAGTATCAGAGGAGCATGCCTATCATTTTGGGTAATTCACAGTGGGTAGCCGTGTTAGTCTGTTTGCAGTAGTCAAAAAGGGCAAGAGTCCAGTAGCACCTTAAAGACTAACAAAAATATTTTCTGGTAGGGTATGAGCTTTCGTGAGCCATAGCTCACTTCTTCAGATACAGCTAGATACATTCAGATACATTCAGATACATTCTAGCTGTATCTGAAGAAGTGAGCTGTGGCTCACGAAAGCTCATACCCTACCAGAAAATATTTTTTTTAGTCTTTAAGGTGCTACTGGACTCTTGCCCTTTTTATCATTTTGGGTGCGGTGGAACACAGGCAGGATGGTGCTGCTGCAGTCGTTTTGTTTGTGGCGTCCTAGAGGCACCTGGTTGGCCACTGTGTGAACAGACTGCTGGACTTGATGGGCCTTGGTCTGATCCAGCAGGGCCTTTCTTATGTTCTTATGTTCCTTGGCTCCATCATCAACCAAAAGGGATACTGCAGCCAAGAAATCAGGAGGAGATTGAGACTGGGAAGGGCAGTCATGAAGGAGCTAGAAAAGATTCTGAAGTGTAAGAATGTGTCACTGGCCACCAAGATTAAGTTAATTCATGCCATCGTATTCCCTTTTACTATGTATGGGTGTGAAAGCTGGACAATGAAGAAAGCTGACAGGAAGAAAGTAGACTCCTTTGAAATATGTTGTTGGAGGAGAGTGTTGTTATGGATACCGTGGACTGCCAAAAAAACAAATCAGTGGGTTATAGATCAAATCAAACCTGAACTGACCCTAGAAGCTAAAATGACTCAACTGAGGCTATAGTATTTTGGACATATGAGAAGGCAAGAGTCTCTAGAAAAGACGGTCATGCTAGGAAAAGTTGAGGGCAGCAGGAAAACAGGAAGACCCAACAAGAGATGGACTGACTCAATAAAGGAAGCCACAGCCCTCAGTTTGCAAGACCTGAGCAAGGCTGTCAAAGATAGGACATTTTGGAGGACGTTGATTCACCATGAGTCGGAAGCGACTTGATGGCACTTAACACACACACACAATTGGACATGGGGGTAAAGTGTAGACGACTGGGGAAGGCAATGGCAAACCACCCTGTAAACACAGTCTGCCTAGTAAATGTTGGGATGTGACGTCATCCCATGGGTCAGTAATGACCCAGTGCTTGCACAGGGGATTACCTTTACCTTGGGCATTTCCCCCTGTGTTTTTCTTGTTTTTACAAAATTTTAGAAGATCCATTAAAAAAGCCATGCTGGAGCAATGGTCCATGTAGACCAGCAGGCTGCTTCATGCAGTGGCTGAACAGATGTTGCCCCCCGAAGGGGCTGCGGCTCAATCTCCTCCAGAAACTTGTTCTTTGAAACAGTTATTTGAAACAGAACCTCTCAGAACACTGACCTAATATGTTTCATGTGGCCCACCTGTCCCTGTTGGAAACAGGAAACTATATCTGGAACTAGCTGGAGCTCCGTACAGTCTCCAAGAGCCATCCCCATGAGTGCAATGCAGTAGTCTATTCATATAAGAACGATGCCTGAATGAAGATTGTGATGATATATCAAAAAGAGGAACACTTCCAAAAAAAGTTCCTCAGCACCTAATATAAGGGATGCTCTTCCCATCCCTGCCTCTGCATTAGGGTTGCCAACCTCCAGGTGGCAGCTGGAGATCTCCCACTATTACAACTGATCTCCAGGTGATAGAGATCAGTTCCCCTGGAGAAAATGGCTGCTTTGGCCATTGGACTCTATGGCATTGAAGTCCCCTCTCCAAACCAGGCCCTCCTCAGGTTCTGGATAATGCCACCATTTAGCAATTAATATTTTTGTCACCTACACACAAATTCTCAATTAATTCATGGGGTGTTGCTTTGTCACTAATCTGGGCCAAATCAGTGAAAAAGCAATGCCATGAATTAATTGGGAATTTTGTAACTAATCATTAATCCCACAACAAGCTGTTTTCTGTTGCCCCAGAAGGTCGGACCAGAACCAACGGATTGAAATTAAATCAAAAGAGTTTCTGTCTAGGCATTAGGAAGCATTTTCTAACAGTTCAAGCAGTTCCTCAGTGGAACAGGCTTCCTTGGGAGGTGGTGAGCTCTCCTTCCCTGCAGGTTTCTAAGCAGAGGCTAGGTGGCCATCTGTCCACAATGCTGATTCTATGACCTTAGGCAGATCATGAGAGGGAGGGCATCTTGGCCATCTTCTGGGCATGGAGTTAGGGGTCACTGGGGGGTGGGGGAGGCAATTGTGAATTTCCTGCATTGTGCAGGGGATTGGACTAGATGACCCTGGTGGACCCTTCCAACTCTATATTCTGTGATTCTATTATTCTAACAAGGGGAATGCTCTTCCAAAATTTATTTATAGCTGGTTGCGCCAGCCAGATATGACTTAAACTAGCTTTTGCAAAAAAAAACCAAAAAAAAACCCCATTACTTTCAAAGAGGCTTGCAGAGAAGAACTCCTTGGCTGCATTTGGTCATCAGTTTTTGATAATACTAATACTAATAAATGAACCATTTTTATCCATGTACACAGTTCAGATGCTTTCCCTCACGTTGAGCTTCCCCAGTAGTGATATTGAGGTTTGTTTGTTTCTTTGGAAAAACTGTCTGTTTCCAAAGTGCAATGCATAAACAAAGTTCCAACCACAAAACTAACCATAAAACAATACAAACTGCAGACCTAAATAATAAACCCAGTAATCTTACTAACGGCAGAAACTGAGCAAAATCTAAATTATATTGGTTTATACAGAAACTAATGAAGGGTAGCCTTCTCTTATCGGCACAAATGCAGTTATCTTTGCCCTTTCTGCAGTGTTCCAAATTTTCCACTCTCTAATAGATGAAACCTCAGAGGAAAGCCATTTACAAGGCACCAGCAAAGAGATATCTAATTAGATTACAACAGTCACAGTTAGTTTACAACCATTTCTAATTCGATTGCAACAACTCTAGAAGGAATAAGAACATAAAAACATAACAGAAGCCCTGCTGGATCAGACCAAGGCCCATCAAGTCCAGCAGTCGGTTCACACAGTGGCCAACCAGGTGCCTCTCTAGGAAGCCCACCAACAAGACGACTGCAGCAGCACCATCCTGCATGTGTTCCACAGCACCTAATATAATAGGCATGCTCCTCTGATCCTGGAGAGAACAGGTATGCATCATAACTAACATTCATTTTGAATAGATATGAACATAAGAGAAGCCCTGCTGGATCAGACCAAGGCCCATCAAGTCCAGCAGTCTGTTCACACAGTGGCCAACCAGGTGCTTCTAGGAAGCCCATAAACAAGATGACTGCAGCATTATCCTGCCTGTGTTCCAAAGCACCTAATATATTTGAGCAGACCAACCACACATTCATGACTTCCACCGGCGGCTGCACCCAAAGGCCTTTGGAGGCCGGTGACGGCCCACGCCTGCTCAAGGGCCCACAGCGCCGGCATCCGGGAGGCACACGCCAGCGTTAGTGGCCCCAGCACCGGCATGCAGGGCTGGATGCCGATCTCTGGTCGCTGCTATGGCAGCACTGGGCCCAGATGCTGCCGGAGCCTGCCGCCGGCGTCTGGATGCCGGCAAAGGCCGCAGCAGCGACCTGGGAGGCATTCCCAGGGCGTAACAGCATCTTGGGAGGCATTCTCTGGGCGTTATGGCGCCGGCCAAGGGGCGGGGCTGCCATTAGGCGGCCTCCTGAGTCGTTTTGGCTTGGGAACGCCCCCTTTCTTTCAGCCAAGATATGCCACCTTTTAGTTGGCGCATCTCCGGGTTGCACGGATTTTTGGCGCCGGGCGGCAATGCATTCCTCTCAGGAATGCACTGCAATTTTCCCCTTTCCCTCTGTGTATTTTCCCCCTTTAACTGGCTCTCAACTAGGGATGTGCACCAGGGGGGAAAATCAGTATTTTTAAAATCTGTATTTCAGGGAGGGCATAAGTATTCCGGATTAATCGGGTCTATAATACTGGTTTAGTATCCACATTAGGATTTTTTTCAGGATTCCAGGATTATCCGGGTCCATTATTCCCCACTGGGGATCTTTCCAGGGGGCTGAAGTGGCTGTTTTTTAAGCAAATGACAGCAAATTTGCAGTGGAGTTAGTGATGCCTGTCCACTAAACACCCCCCAAGTTTCAACTGAATTGGTCCAGTTGAATTTCTCCAGGACAAAGAACAGCCAAACACACAAGAGCAAGCAACCACTAGCTGGAAGCCTCCTAAAGCAAACAGAACTAAAAAGTCCAACAGAACCAATGTTAACCAGCAGAACCGCAGGCCAGAGTGGCAAACCCAACATACCCAGTGGCAAACCCGAGAACCCAAGCCAAACAAACTGAAGCAAAGGAAGGGAGTCCAGCCCAACAGGACCAATGTCAAATCACAGAAGTCAAGCAGAACCTAGGGCCAATGGGGCAGCATAAACCCAACAGAACCAATGTCAAACTAGAGAATCCCAGCAGAACCAACCTGGCAACTCCTCCTAACATGTGATTCTGTTTGCCTGTTGAGTGCTCCCTCCCCCTTTCACTCCTATTGCCTAGAAAATCTGCAAAAATCACACACACACCAAATTTGGTGCTTTAAAAGACTAGCCCTGGATATTCCTGAATATTTCTGGGAATATTCAGAATTGGAATACTGGTATTGCCAAGATTCTTGAATATCTATCCAGATCCCAAATATATCTGAAAAATAGCAATAAGTTATTTATTGGGTGTATCTTTGGACTGGATACATCTGAGTGCTGGAGAACTGAGTTCCTCATACCTCCACATGAAGCCTGCTAGGTGACTTTGGGCCAGTCACAGTTCTCTCAGAACTCTCTCAGCCCACGCGGAGGCAAGCAATGGCAAACCACCTCCGAACGTCTCTTTCCTTGAAAACCCTATGGAGTTGCTAAAAATCAGCTGTGACTTGATGGCCCTTTCCACCACCACATCCCTTCGCTCAACTAGTGTCAATATGGTTGCCAGCTCAGCTCCAAGTTGTAACAGAACCACTTGGGGGGGGGGGTGTCAGAGACTGGCAAAACGACATCACACAACACCATGACATCCGTTCCAGCTAGGAACATGGGTCTCCCCTTCAAACGGCTGTCTGAGTGGCTGCAGAGTCCAAAAGGTTGGTAAAAAGGATCACAGATCAACATGTAATACATCATTCTATTCTTAAAGGTGCTCCCATTCCAGTAAATTGTATTGGGTGTTAAAAAGCCATCCATGTGGGCATCATAGCCAGTAGATGGCGCTGTTTCACCAAGCAACAGATGAAGTGGGGAAGAAGATTGTAGCATCTTTTTCACCCCTGTAAAATGAACCTTGCCCTGACCTGGATGGCCCAGGCTAGCCTGATCTCGTCAGATCTCAGAAGCTAAGCAGGGTCAGCCCTGGTTAGTATTTGGATGGGAGACCACCAAGGAATACCAGGGTTGCTGTGCAGAGGAAGGCACTGGCAAACCACCTCTGTTAGTCCTTTGCCATGAAAACCCCAAAAGGGGTCGCCATAAGTCGGCTGCGACTTGACGACACTTTACACACACACACACACACACACACTGAATGTAGATGGTATTTTGGAAAGGACAAGATCCCCCAGGCAAAGGTTTGGTGGGCTAGAAGAGCTGGTTGGTATGAGGATAAGGAGAAAGGGGGGCGCTTTTATTCATTTATTTGGCACATTTTTATAGCACTTTTCTTTTCAAAGGCCCTCAGGATAGTGTACAGCAAGGTAAAATGTACGCCATTGCATTATAAAAATCACAGTGGGTTAGAGCATAGGACCAGGACCTGTGAGACCCAGGTTTAAGTTCCCACTTGCCAGGAAACTCACTGGGAGACCTTGGGCAAGTCATGCTCTCTCAGTCTAACCTACCTCACAGGGTTGTTGTGGGTGGTAAAACGGAAGAGAGGAGAGCCAGAAAGATGCCTCCAGGAAGCCCAAAAGTAGGCTTCCCCGTTGGTGATATATTAATGGCCCTTCTCATGAGGAAAGGTGAGATAGAATAGCCCGATCTTGTCAGACCTTGGAAGCTGAGCAAGTTCTTGGGAGTGAGGCCACCACCTCTGCTTCTCACTTGCCTTGAAAGTCCCTTGCTGGGGTCACTATGAGTCAGCTCCCATTTGACAGTGCTTTACACAGACACAATGGCCCTTCTCGGGATACTTCCTTAGCAAAACCAATCTTTGCTAAAGAGAGCCAGCATGGTGCAGTGTGGTTAAAAGTGGTGGACTCTAATCTGGGGAACCGGGTTTGATTCCCCACTCCTCCACATGAGCGGCAGAGGCTAATCTGGTGAACCGGGTTGGTTTCCCCACTCCTACACACAAAGCCAACTGGGTGACCTTGGGCTAGTCACAGTTCTCTCAGAGCTCTCTCAGCCCCACCTACCTCACAAGGTGTCTGTTGTGGGGAGAAGAAGGGAAGGAGATTGTAAGCCGTCTTGATTCTCCTTAAAAAAGTAGAGTAAATTGGCATATGAAGACCAACTCTTCTTCTTCTGTCTTGAATATCCCCAGCTTCACCCTCCTCCTTTTCGTATCAGATTCTGCACCGGTGAATCGAGTATAACAGAGGAACTGAGGAGGCAGCAAGAGGTGGCATGGCAAATTAGAAAGACGGAGGTGTAGATCCTTAACAGTGAGGACTAGAAGGTTGAGAATTGGCACAGAACTTGGCACAGAGAAAGGACAACACAGAGACCACAGTCACTGAGGAATGAGGTTGCAGTGTGCCAAAGAAAGGAGACCTGCACATATCACAGGTTTCAGAAATGGTGAAAACAAAGGGGAGATGAAAAATAAAGGAATGACTACCTTCTGCTCCTTTGCACAGCTCTTCGGTACATGGATGGGGCTGCATTACTCCAAGATGCCTGCTAGATGGCAGTGTTGCATTGCAGATTTGCATACCTGCAGATACAAACACAAGAAATAGCATACATTTATTTAAAATGTTAATCCCATTGTGCTTGCAGGGAGCTCAAGGTGATGTACATGGCTGTCCCTTCCTCATTTTATCCTCACAGCACCCCTGTGAGGTAAATTAGGCTGACAGTGACTGGCCCAAAGGAACCCAGCAAGTAGCATAAGGATTTGAACCCAGGTCTTCCAAATCCTTGTCTGGCCTGTTAACCACCAAGTCTATGAAACTTGTGAGTCACATGAGCAGTAACAATGTTTGGAGGAAGATCTCTTTCTCACCTTTTTACACAGACAAAGATTTGCTGACAGCTGCGCATACTGTAGGACTAAATAACCCAATAAACCTAACCTGCTATGTCTATGATTTCTGGTTCTTTAAGCTTGCATGGATTTGGTTATTTTTTGCGCTATGATCTGGGGATCTGAATCTAACCACTACATCTCACTGTTTTATACTTGCATTTCTCTTCCTATGAAATGCTGAGTGACATACGTGGTTCTCCTAGTTTTAATAGTGCAAGAAGTACCAGTATCAGAACATTCTTCAGAGTTCTTGTTTTCTACAAGGAGAGATGGTAGAGCACTAACTTGCCTGGAAACTGCCTTGGAAATTCAATATTTTCAAGAATTTAAAAGTCTTGTTTGCTTGCATGGGCTTTTCCGGAGAGACCATGTGCAAAGCTAAACCAAAGTTTTTTGTTAAGGAATTTCGCCAGTGAAAGATGTCAAGCGTTACTCACGAAATTCCATCGAAAACGTATCTCCTAAAAACAGACCATTTTGCCCAAATTTTAAAATCTGGATTTTAAAGATTCCAAGATGGAAACCTCAAACCTAGATGTTCAAGTGTGCTTTTGAAACAGTCACATTGGGAGCAATTTATTTATTGTAAGTATTCTTCAAGAACTATCGGTAGGTCAGCTTTCAAATAAATGCTATCTTGAAATGCCAGAACAAGACAGTTCCCCATACCTATATGTCTCGGGGGAGGGGGGTTCCCTCATAGCTATATGTCTTGGAGGGAGGGACAAAATATATTGGGTCCAAGCAGCTTTTATGCTGATGAAAAACACAGGAGGGGTTCATTTGATCACTTTGATTTGCTGGAGATTATGGGACCTGTATGAGCAAAAGCAACATGGGCTGTAGTAAGCAGGAGAATTGAGTGAGATGGTGTAAAAAGATGGCTGGATCCAAATCATTATATTGTTCTAGATTCAAGTATGCTGGGTTTTCCCAACATAACATTTGGGGCACAGAATTAATGTAGAACATATGAAGCCTTTATCCTGTATTACTTGTCCAGGGCTGAACCTGGGGTTTTATTGATAATTATAGAAACGTACAGAAATCCCTAGATATAACCAGAGCTGCCACAAGGATTCCAATGGGGTTTACTGGCAATAGGGTTCTATTCTATTCCTGCATTGGGCAGGCGGTTGGACTAGATGACCCTGGTGGAAGGGGGTTGGACTAGATGACCCTGGTGGTCCCTTCCAACTCTATGATTCTATGATTCTGTGGTTGCCAGGTACCTCTTTGCCAGTGGTGGGAGGTTTTTGGGGTGGAGCCTGATGAAGGCAGGGTGAGGGGAGGGACTTCAATGCATAGAGTCCAATTCCCAAAGCGGCCATTTTTCTCCAGGTGAACTGATCTCTATCGGCTGGAGATCAGTTGTAACAGCAGGAGATCTCCAGCCACGACCTGAAGGTTGGCAACCCTAACTGACAAGATGCACTTCGAAGTGATCCCAGAAACCCCAAATGTGATGTTGGAATTTGACCAGAGGATGAACATTGAACAGAGAAACAGGCCAGAAGTGAACTTAGAGCTTCTGACTAGAAGAGATGTTCTAATTGAGTCGCAATCAATTATGCTAGCATCTCCTCCAGTAATTTTACCGCTAGTCAATTACTTTCTTCTAGATCACTGTTCCCCCCCCCATTGACTGAAGATACAATTAGATGGAGAGAGAGAGTTGGAGACAGACACTGAGAGATCTCAACAAGAGGTGGCATGATGGAGTGGTTACAGCTGACCTCAAATTCAGACCTCTTTTCGGTCATGAAGACCACTAGGTGACGTTCAGCAGTTCTCTCTCCCAACTTAGCCTGGGGGAGGTGAGGCTGGGAGTGACTGGCCCCAGGTCACTCCGGGAGCTTCCGTGGTAGAATGGGGACTCGAACCTGGATCTCCCAGGTCTCATAGTCTGGTGCTCTAACCACTACACATGTTGCCTCTCCATAGTTTCCCCATAGCGATAACTTGTTGTGAGCAACATGACCCCCTCCTACAAACAGAAGCACGATCCTATGCAGATAAACAGACAGACTGACCAAGAAGGATAATTCAAATGCTGAAATTCATTTAGGGGAGGGGGGGAGCTTCCCATGGATTAGATTCCATTGTTTAGCTAAGGGTAGTGTTTTCCCTCTGGCACAAAGAAGCCTTACACTTACTCTTTTGTGAGAAATGGATCTATAGGATCTAGCCCAACAGATCCTTTCTGAGTGAATTTGGTTCCACAAATTCAAAATGTACAGTCTCCTCCTTCCATTATTTTCCCCAATTATAAATCCTGCCAGCTTTAGGGCTCTTAGAAACAGCAGGAAAGAAGCGCTCAATCTGGCCAAGCTGTCTTCTGGTCGGTCAACAAGGTATGCAATTTAGTTTTGCTAACCAGCCCCCCTGAAAATATATATATTATCAAATTTTCAAAAGAAAAAATGTTTGCTGTTTGGAAATACCCGGTTTAAAAACATCGTGCATCTCTCAGCCAGGTGCTCAGAGAAGAATGGTTTGTGCTCCCTTGACCCTCACAATGAAACAGACACACACCCACAAACACCTCGACACCCTAAACTTTCGCCACCTACACAAAGGCGTCCTTCGCCATCGCACAACTGCACCCGCCTCACATTCCTGCACAAACACAACATACACATCCCGGCAAGCAGAGACTCTCCTTCATTCCCAAAGCCCAATGCCCTCTTGTAAACAGTCACCTTCACAGATCATATAGCGCGTAACAACATGGCACATGTGCGCTTCCTTGTACAGAAAAGGGGTGTCACAACTCTCAAAGGCTTGGGGAGATGGGAGGAAGGTATCTGGGCAGCTGGGGAGTCGGGAGAGATTAATCCTGTAAAAGATCCTGATTTATTACAGCAAAGCTGACACCCGTTGAGTGCATGTCCTTCCACGCACACCTCTTCAGCACTACAAACAACACGTGACAATATACGCACATGAGCACTTCTCCACAAGCCAAAATTACAACATTAAGGAAAAAAAAATAGAAAGGAGTGAGGGGTAAAGCTCAACTTCGTAACTGCACATATTTCCACTTTTGGAGGTACAGAGTTTTATCTCCTCTGCAATGCTTATCCTTCCACCAATGCCTAGAGGCAGGTCCCAGTCATTTGAGTTTTTTCAAATGGAGAAAAACAGAGTTATTATTAATATTAGCCTAATACTGTCGATGTATGCTGATGATTTGCCCGTGGCAACCCAGTAAGCCCTTGGTGGTGCAACATTCGAACCCAGGTCCAAGACAGTGCTCTCTAACCACTGGTTCATACTATTTTTTTCCACTCATGTTCTTGTGCTGGCATTTAGGCATGAGACCCAAGATACATCCTTGATTCGTCTACATGGTCTGAAATTCTTGTGCAGAATTCTCCAAATTTGTACTTGCCTGCAGAAATTCAAATTTTACATTCTAATGGCCATATGCAACTGTTGGATTTAAGGCAAATAAAAGGTACAAAATGTGCGACAAAGAATCATAGAGTTGGAAGGGACCACCAGAGTCATCTAGTCCAACCCCCTGCACAGTGCAGGAAATTCACAACTACCTCCCCCCCACAGCCCCAGTGACCCCTACTCCAGGCCCAGAAGATGGCCAAGATGCTCTCCCACTCATGATCTGCCTAAGGTCATAGAATCAGCATTGCTGACAGATGGCCATCTAACCTCTTTTTTAAAACCTCAATATTCACTGCCACAAACTTAAAATCCTTAAGAACGGTTTTCCCTTTAAGTATTATTTTGAAAAAGTAAAAGAGGAACACTTTAAAATCCCAGACTTTTGCTGATCTTAAAATGACCCAACTAGAAACACAGTATTCTCACAGGTATTTATGTATGGATGCATGCACACCTCAAAGCCGCATATTTAATATGTGCCCCCCGTACCAGACATTTGAACACCAAAGAACCAGCGTTGCCTAGTGGTTAGAGTATCAGACTAGGATCTGGGAGACCCAGGTTCGAATCCCCACTCTGCCATGGAAGCTCCCTGGGTAACCTTGGGCCAGTCACACCCTCTCAGCCTCACCTACCACACAGGGTTGTTGTGAGGATAAAATGGAGGACAGGAGAACAATGTAAGCCACTTTGGGTCCCCGGTGAGGAGAAAGGCGAAGTATAAATGAAGTCAGTGAACAAACACCAAATGTTTGAAGTTTGGGATACGCTCATGCCTGGAACTGGATTCAAATTTCAACTCAGTTTTGAACTTTCCTTCCGTAAAATGGGAACAATACTTATCTATCTCAAAAGGTAGTTGGGAGAGAGCGAAAACTCAAAAGCCATCACTGACTTTCCTGTGGCAACCACTAGAATCGGTGTGAGTTGTGATTCACTTAGGCCTCCCTGCCTTCGGTGGGGCGGCGTTGGGACTAACACCTTGCAGGTCGAAGGAAAGCATCTGCCATACAAATTAACAGGTGCTGTACACAACCAGCGAAGTATCCTGGCACCTCAAACACAAGACAGGTAGCAAGACTGTACACTGAAAACAGCATCATCAGAATGAGAATGCCAATAAACTCCTAAGTGCCTTACGAAAGGACAAGGGACCGTCCGAGATTAAAAAACGGCAATTAAAAAAGCCGGGGTTTGAAACCTCCCGATGCCCTCTTGCCAACGGACGGCCTACCCAAGGGGACCAGGTTTACTCTAGGCAGGCCACGCACCACTCTCTATGGGCTCCAACACCCAAACGCACCTTAGCATAGGAGAGCAGAACATGCCCTTTGGACACACGTGCAACAATCTACGCGGCTCCCACGTTTAGGCAAGCCCACAGAGACCACTCCAAACCCCCAACTTATGCTGTTTCCTATAATCCAGTGACCCCCCTTTTAAATCAAGGACGGGGGAGGACTAGAAACGTCCTTTTTTTTTTTTTGCGTGGCATTTCCCCCTCCAAAGATTTCTCAAGAGGAGCTTTCTGAGTGTTTGTGCGTGTATGTACGAGAGCGCGAATGAGTGAAGGGGTACATTTATTTTCTCCTCTGCTCTTTAGGGTTTTGTGGCTGTTTTTTTTTTTTTTTAAAGTACAGAGAGATAGAAGGAGAGACAGAGAGAAGGAGGGGGGAGAAGTCTGTTTTGCCTGCAAGGCAATATCTCTGGAGCCAATCGGAATGTAGCATCCACCCTTCCCTACTCTCTAATTAAAGGGTTTAAGCAAGCTGGCTGGGTTAGATTTCTTACACATTTTCCCTGGAGGAGGACAGGAGCAACAGCTATTACTGGAGCAATGCCTGCGTAAGCCTACTCAGGAGGAGGAGGAGAAGGAGGAGGAGGAGAGTACTTGCCCAAAGTCAGAAGCCACCGTGCCTATTGCGTTTTAGTTTCATTGCCGGACTGGTGTCTCTTCCATTGGGGGGACCTTTCTCATCATGAGTGGATCCTTTGACAAGAAGATCACTAGCATCTTGACAGACATCTCCAGCTCTCTGAGTTGCCATGTGGCCACGAAAGACTCCCCCACGCTCCCTGAGTCGTCCATCACGGACCTTGGTTACTACAGCACCCCGCATAACCAGCACGAGTATTACCCCAGTCAACCTTATACCCAACCTATGAATCATTATGCGTACCATCCCCAGTTTAACCTGAACGGATTAGGGGGGACTGGGACCTACTCCCCAAAATCTGATTACCCCTACAGCACTTCTTACAGACAGTACGGATCTTTCCGGGACCAGCAGCTGACCAGCCAAGAAACAGGTAAGAACACTTTGTATGCTTTGCAAGTAGAGTCTTGAGGATGTGGGTCTGAGGGGGAATGAATTGAGAGAGGTGTTTTTTTACGGGCCTTGAGAAACTCCTGCATTGCTGAACCTCTTTCCCCCCTTCTTCTCTTGGAGATTGTGTATGGAGGGAGGGTGTCCTAATATAGTTGGATAACACCTGTGTGACCTTCCAGAAAACTGTCGAATCGAAAAGTTCCCTTTTGCTCAAATGCCCCAGAAATACCCACACCCACACACTCCGGAGGACCCGGGACCCCGGTTGGATCCTAACCATGAACCCCTTGAAAGGAATTACAAGAGAGTCCTCTGTTCTCCAAGCTCTGTGCACTGAGTTTGTATACTTGTGCGATTCTCAAATCACTTGTCACATCAATAATATTATCCTTCAGTAATGAGGAATTGTCAAATTGGGATTCAGTTTTGGGGACACCTCCCTCCAGCCATTATCCACCCACCCCCAAAATGGAAATCAAGAACAAAAACATGTAAATGTAGCTAAGGAAACCTCTCTTTCAGGGTTATCCCCCTGCCCCAGCTAAATTATAGTTTTTCTATAAACAACACAGGGAATTGGTTGGTGTATAGATTCTGGTCTGGATAGCGAAGTCCATCACGGAGAAAGCAGAGTTATACAACATTTAGTTGTCGGTTAAGGTGTAAGTTACAGGTTAAATTATAAGTCCATTGGTTGTGAGGGTTTCCGTTTTTGAGTAAGAGGAGAAAAGGAGTTGGGGGTATCCTTCCCCCCCCCCATCATTATCGTCATTACGTTTCTTTAGTAAACACCAAAGAAGATTACTTTGAGAAATAAATCGTTTACGGAGAACAGAGTTTTGTGAGATCACCAGGGCAGGGGGAAAAAAACCTCCAGTTTTTAAAAGATTGCGGATTGGTCTGTTTGTTTGGATCTCGGTTTGTTCTTCACAAATCACGTACCAGTCAACTGCTGTATGGATGCCTAGCATGTCTTCTTTTGTTTAAACAAAGACTGGATTTTTGTTTGTGCGAAACATCACGGTTAATTCTGTGACTTTTTTTTTAAGGCAAAAAGAGCAGGTTCCCTCCCCTTTCAAAAATTAAGCCTCAGTTTTGTTCAGCCTTTGCAAAGTTTCCAAATATATATTATCCATGAGTGGCTTTCTTCTCCCCCCACTCATGCAAACAGACTGCAGAATTTGCTATTTTCTTCTTGAAGTCTTGAGACGTTAAAAATCCAATACTGTGAGGCAGCGGAGCGCTCCGTTTTGGTTGTGTCCATGAAAAAAAAAGGAAAAGGAAAGGGGGCCCTTTAAAATATGGAAAGATGGAAAAACAAACTAAATCCAGGTCAGTTCAGTTGGAAGACAGTGTGGGTTGCTTTCTTTGAGTGTAAATGAGAAGATGAAAACGGCAATTGTGAGGGGAAAGGCTCCACTGAAACAAGCACAGCTCGATTCCAAGCAAATGGGTTGAGAAGGGTGTAAAGGTGAGAAAAGTTTCTATCTGCAAACAAAACTGTAGATTTTATAGGTTAGCAGCCCTGGTTGGACACTCAAGGTCTAGAATCCACGCCCTCACTCCCCACAAATATTTCAGGAAGGGAACATGGGGGTTGTGTGGTTCTGACTGTTCCCGCATTACCGGACAATACTTCCTGCCAAGAAAATAAAATAAATACATCAGAGATCTAAATGAGACAGATAAAGGGGCGGTTATAAAAAAAATACAAGCGAAGTCAAAATGGAACGGAGCAGTTGAATTGGTGAGCCACGAGGTCTGAGATGGATCA
Source organism: Euleptes europaea (assembly GCF_029931775.1). Classification (NCBI taxonomy): domain Eukaryota; kingdom Metazoa; phylum Chordata; class Lepidosauria; order Squamata; family Sphaerodactylidae; genus Euleptes; species Euleptes europaea. The sequence goes on from NC_079329.1 coordinate 23,810,642, forward strand.
AAACCAACTAGGCCAAAGTTACGTATCTTTGAGGTGAACCGAGACTCGTAAATATTAAAACTATTATTATTATTATTATTTAAAAAGAGAAAGCGTAACAGAGAGGGACAAAAAGAGCACATTGGAGTGTGTGGAAACAGGACAGCAACAGGTAAGCCAGAGAATCAAGCCAAGCAAAGAAAAAACCAAAAGACCAAAAAGTTCCAAGCAAAAAAAGAGAGAGAACAGAAAGTGACAAAAGATAAAAGGTAGATTCTTCAAGGATTTGATTATTTTCTTTATCAGAATCTGCTCCTATGTTTCTCCATTAAGCAGCATGTAATGAAATCCTTAAACCTTGGGCGAGGGGCGCTGCGTCTTTGCGTTTTATATTCTTAGACAATTCTTATGCTTTCTTCCGCATAAAATGTGATCGTAATGATCTCCAAAATACAAGTTCCAGAGAGATGAACGGATTGGTCAATCAAATGCATCCAAACACACACCGTGACCCACAAGCCGCTGGTAATCCCAGCTGCCCCCGGCCCAACCAATCTAGTCCTAAAAGATGGTGATTTTGTAGAAAACGTTGTCGGAGGGCAATGAGACGGAGGTAGCTGTCTGCGTAGAGTACTTTGCAAACTGCTGGCACTGTACAAAAGATCTGAAGGAGTCAAACAGAGAAAGCGGCCGGGTTGGTCGGGTAAAGTTGGTGTTCCTGGTTGTAGGGTACCATTAAGTTACTCCTTAGAGAGCAGGAGTTTTGGGGGTTGGGAGTTTTGGGGCCCACATATGTTTGCATTCAGCACAGCCAAACAAAAAGTGGTTGTAACAGGAGATCGGTAACCATTCTGGAGTTACGGGAAACTGCCTTTCTCAAAGGCCTGGCTCCTCTGTGAACAGGCTAAAATAAACGAGATCACGGGATGTTTCTTTGTACCAAGATTTCATTCATTCTCCTCTCCAAAGAGCTGAGAATTTGGATTCACCTGCTAAAATACATTTGCACCCTCCAAATCAAATGGAAGACGGCAGAAAAGCAAGAATTTCAGGGAACCTTCCCCCAATTCCTTTCTTTTAAAACATGATTTGCTAAGGTTTCTGAGTCTCACGTTATTTCTCCTGCTTTCTTTCCTTTCCCTCTCTCGCACCCGCCTCTCCAGTTTCAGTGAAGGAAGAACCAGAACCAGAAGTGCGAATGGTCAACGGGAAACCCAAGAAAATCCGAAAGCCACGCACGATTTATTCTAGCTACCAGCTGGCCGCTCTGCAAAGGAGATTCCAGAAGGCGCAGTACCTGGCACTACCAGAGAGGGCAGAGTTGGCTGCACAGCTCGGACTCACCCAAACTCAGGTAAAACTCCAGAAGCAAAACCCCAAACTCCTGTTTTGTCTTTCTGCCTCTGTTTAGGGAAACACGAGATGACGCAGGGCCGGCAAAATCTTGGGTTAGCTGCTTTTTAATGGGCCTCCATGGGAGAGGACAGTAGTTTGGCATGCAGGCAGGGGCCAAATCAAACAAAATCAATACCTTTGGGCGCTTGGTTGACTTGTTCTCAAGAAAAACCTCTCTCTTCGAGTTCATTCAACGTTCCGTCCCCAGAGTCCAGCTCAATTAATACGAAATTAAAATCCTGCTTAAAAATCTGAGTTGATATTTTGAACCAGTATCTGAAATCCAGACCCCTCTTTGTAATTTTTCTACACCCTCATCTCTAGCCAATTACTGGGATTTTTTTCTTCTCCCCTTCAGACTCCCTGGCCTCCCGATATCTTCAGCCCTTTGTCTGCCTGGCACCTCCTGTTCCTAACTTCCATTTGAAAAATTTTACCCCATCCCCACCAGTCTTTCACGTCTCTCATTTGGTAGTTGTGCCAGTTATCCACCCAGCTAGCCTGATCTCGTCAGCTCTCAGAAGCTAAGCAAGGTCAGTCCTAGCTAGGACTTGGATGGGAGACCACCAAGGAATACCAGGGTCGATATGCAGAGGAAGGCAATGGCAAAACACCTCTGTTAGTCTCTTGCCTTGAAAACCCTACTGGGTTGCTATAAGTCAGCAGCGACTTGATGGCACTTCACACATACACAGGACTGACCTCTCTCAACCTCCCCTGTTGGAATTTTCATGCACATTCCATGACCTCACACAGCAATGGTTTGGGATGGAAAGGCTGAAAATAGAACCACGGACAGTTTTTATGTTGCCATAAAAAGTCAGGTGGCAGTTCCTTTGACTGTAGTAATAGTCCTGATTCAATCGCAGTGTGCTCTGCGATATATATCACGGTGGTGAGAAACTTGGGGCAGAGAGGTGAGGGTTCAAATCTCTCCCCCCGCCTTCCTGCCTGCCACCAGCAGACTCAAGACTTGGCTGAGGCTCAGAGATCTAGATCGAGGTGCTGACTAGCTTGAGAGGGGAGGGGAACGGCATCAGAAAACATATGGGTGGGGCGATGCAACATGTATGATTCTGCAGCTTCTCCGTGTACCTCCTGAATGAAGTGAGGAGGAAGTTGGAAGGAATGGAGGGAGGAGAACCCTTCCTTTAGCTTGTAGATGAGCTGGTGAGTGGTTTGGAGGTTGCCTTGGGAAACAGGGAGTAGGCAATTTCTTAGGCGTGATAGGAAACCAACCTACACCTCCGGGAGTTTTGATTCTTCTTCTGGAGCCTTCTTTAATGTCATTTGTCAAGGTCTTTGGCTCTTCAAAGGTCCAGATGACATGGCCACAACTGTGAAGGAGGTTGGGCGAGATGGACCTGTGGTTCCTTTAAACACACGCAATCGGCCCGGGAAGAAACATATGCAAAGTAGTTTGTCAACAGATGCTGAACAAGTTTAGGGAAATGAAGTCAGGAGAAACAAAGGTGCCAGGGTTTAATCAGGACCATTCTGGTTGGCTGTTGATGGATAGGGCTTCATTGGAGCTAAGACCCACCAGAGCCCAGGTCTCAGGCCCTGGCACCTGTGACAAGGAAGAGACTGTCTCTGAGCATGTGCAAAGTATTCTAGCCTGACTTTCGGCAGACTCATTTTCTCAGGACTCTGGAATTTCAGAGGCTGGGTTTCAGAGGTTCCTCTTCAAGGGCAGGCTTGGACATGCATGTAGGGTTGCCGGATCTCTCTTTGCCACCGGCGGGAGGTTTTTGGGGGTGGAGCCTGCGGAGGGCAGGGGTTGGGGAGGGGAGGGACTTCAATGCCATAGAGTCCAATTGCCAAAGCGGCTATTTTCTCCAGGTGAACTATCCTCTATGGGTTGGAGATCAGCTGTAATAGCAGGAGATCTCCAGCTACTACCTGGAGGTTGGCAACCCTACCTGTGTGCCACTCTTTTCTTCTGAAGTAGCTACTGTCCGCAAATCCAAAACTAGCACAACACGATTCGGTTCCAGTTGTCCCCCAAAGGCAGCCCAAACCAATTCCTCTAATCCTCTCGCAACACAAAACACATTTTCTGGGAAGTCAGTCTCTCATCGAGCGTGCCAATGGAGCTTTCTGTTAAATCCGTGTTCTAGGCTGTGTGGCATAACCAAGGCTTTGCCTGTGGCACTGAAGAAGATTTCTTCTCAGAAATGCCTTATGACAGTGTGTACATTGCAAACTCAGAGACCGGTCGGGCCAGAAGGCTCACATAGGGCCACCTTGTCCGGCTTTTCCTGAGGACCAAGCAACACAATACGTGGGAGGACTGTGATCAGATCTCCTGAGGTTTCATCTTTGGATCGAGGCCACCGTGCTGAGGTTGATCCTTTCCGCATGCTATTTCTCTGACGGGAATTGTTCCCCATTTCAGAAGTTCATCATGGCCGAGAGAAGAAACATGTATCCCCCTCCCTCCAGCTCCAGGGAGATGATGGTTTAAGATAGGGGTGTCAAACATAAGACCCGCGGGCCAGATCCGGCCCCTTGAGAGCACTTATCTGGCCCACAAGCCAGCCACCCCTTTCAATCTTGATCTGGCCCGGCGAGGCCTGGCCTGGCCCAACCAAGTGACATGTGATAACCGGCCCTTGTAACAAATGAGTTCAACACCCCTGGTTTAAGTTGTGCAAATGGTAAAAGACTTAACCACCACCCTTCCCCAGTGGTGTGGCCCTGGTCCAAGCCAGAGGTGCCTCCCATCGGCTCTTTTTGAAAAAAAATGTTGAGAGAGACCCATCACAAATAGGGTTGCCAACCTCCAGTTGGTGGCTGAAGATCTCCCACGATTACAACTGATCTCCAGGCGATAGAGATCAGTTTCCCCTGGAGAAAATGGCCGCTTTGGCAATTGGACTCTATGGCATTGACGCCCCTCCCCTCTCCAAGGTGGCAACCCTAATCACAAATAAAATTTATCCCTCAGAGAGAGGGTCCAGCAGACCCCTCACAAAAACTCTGGGAAATTCCATCTCGTTCTTTCCTATGGAAGATTCAGCCCCGAAAACCATTTGATCCTATTTTCCCTACTAAAATTTGGGGAACCGAAGTACAAGGATGTAACAGCAATGATCCTACTTCCACTGTTTGCTCCAGATTGACTGGAAGGCTTCTATATCCAGGTGTGTGGAGGAATATAGCATATGGAGATAGAAGAGCTGAGACAGAGAGAGGCTGGAAAGCATTCCTTTCGTCTCCCGCGCCAAACCCTGCAATCTTTTTCTTATGCAGTAAGACAAAACAACAACATACTTTGGGACATCTGTAAAGTCCTTTTTCTTCATCATGGAACGACCACCGTCTCCCACCCTCCGCAAAAACATCCGGGGGCTAGGGTAAAGCCTTACCACACAAACTGGTATTGTAACATTTAAAAGACAATGCCAGCCTCAGCGATAGGGCTGCCAGGTCCCTCCTCGCCACCAGCGGGAGGTTTTTGGGGTGGAGCCCTGAAAAGGACGGGGTTTGAGGAGGAACTTCAATGCCATAGAGTCCAATTGCCAAAGCAGCCATTTTCTCCAGGGGAACTGATCTCTATCGGCTGGAGATCACTTATAATAGCAGGAGATCTCCAGCTAGTACCTGGCGGTTGGCAACCCTACTCAGTGATTATGCCTGATGGGGAAAGTACATTTTGATTCCCAACTCATAATTCAGAGCGAATCGCGCCATCCTTTTCCCAATTCATCAAATCCTGTCACAAGCCAATTTCTCCCCAGGCTTCCCAGGGAAGAAAACACCAACATTTGGTCAAAAATATCCATAAAAATCAGTTTAGCAAAACTTCTCCCCTCCGTTTGTATAAACACCTTTCCCCAAAGCCAATTGTGAAAGATAAATTTGGGCTCCAGTGGTAACAGAAGTATCTTTTCCATTTAAAAACTGGAATTTTCTTTATTTCCCCCCTTTTTTAATTGAAGAATTAAATCTTGGATAAAAAGTCACAAGTCCCTCAAACATTCTTTTTTTTTAAAATTAGAAACATAAATATATACAATATACAGATCTCAAAAAAACATTAAGCTGGTCCTATAATCATAAGCAATAAAAATATCTCTTAGCTATTCCTGCTATTTAATAAGTAAACAATGGTTTATAATAATAATGATTCTCTAAACCCCTCAAAATATGAATACCAATACCACATAGATATTGCTCAAAGTAGCTGAGAGGAAAAGTGAAGAGAAATTCCCTCTATAGCCCTTTCATTCCAGCACATTATGAACATAGTCCCTCAAACTTTCAAAGCAAATTTGGCATGTTAATAATTTTTTTAATGAAGGAAATGTTGTTTTGTATTAACTTGCCAAATTCAATACTATATAGCCTGTGGGGGGGGGAAAACTCAACCGGGAGAGTATAGATTTTGAATTCTGGCTAGGGATGCCCTTTATTTTAGATCTTCTTCCCCTGTCTCTGTTTTGGCCTGGATTCTGGTCCCACCTACATGGACCAAGATTCAAACCCGCGGCCTGCTTGTTTATTTCCTCGCCCAAGCCTTAAGGAGGTCAACAAGGGAGGGTAGAAGACGTTAGGAATGCGAAGCTGGCCGAACGCACTGACGGTCAGAGACAACAAGGCCTTTTTTACAAGGCAGCCTTTGTAATTGCCTTGATCTAAATAAAGCAGGGAGGCTTGCGTGCTTCCGGGTTCTGGAAAGCCAGGAGCGTTGTGGCGGGGTGGCCACCTCAGAGGGCTGGAAATTGCAGCCAGTAAAATGTCCTTGGGACGAATGGGTGGATAGGTTTTTGTTTATGTGGATGCTATGGCCAGGAAGGAATTTTCCCCTCGGGTCAGATTGGTTAGTGACCCAGGAGTGATGTTCTTACAGCGATGTAATGCTTGGCTCACTCACATGAGTCATCTGGAACTCTTTGCTCGGTAGGGTGATTTTGGCTCATGCCAGCACTGAGGCCCCTGTGATTATCAGAAAGGAATTTTCCCCCAGGTCAGACTGGGTAGCATGTGACCCAGGAGGGATTTTGGCCTTCTTCAGTATGGCAATGCTTGGGTCCCTTGCCTTAGTCATCTGGGCTCTTTATTTTGCAGGTCCTTTTCTGATTTTCCACTGTATCTTCACACAACAACTTGTAATTTAGGTGGAGAGTGGTTGACCCAAGGTCACCTAGCCAGTAAGATCCTTGGCTGAGTGGGGATTAGAACCTGGGTCACCCCATCAGCTGTCTCTTCCTTACCTAGCAAGAGCCACTGGAAAGCTGGAGCATTGTCAGAACCCTAGACGGGCCTCAGAGGTCCTGGCTTCAAATCTCCACTCCTCCATGAAGCTTGTTGGCTGTCCGGCTCCCCCAGCCTAGCCTACCTCTGTGAGAATAAGAGCAGGAGCCACAAACACCACCCTTAATGCCTTGGAGGAAAGGCAAGATTTTAAAAAAGTGATTGATAACTCCATATTGTCAAATGGAACCAAATGAGCCAAGACCTTGATAACGCTTAAGGCTTCTTGCGGTTTTCAGATATGTTTTTCTGTGGTTATCATACGGATTTATGGGTTAGGAATTTCTGGACTTTTTGCAAGGTGTATGTAATTGGCAGGGGTGAGACATCTTTCATGGAGGATAGGGTTTTCCATGGCTACTAGTCAAAATGAATACTAGTCATGATGCATACCTATTATCTACAGTATCTATTCTCTCCAGTATCAGAGGAGCATGCCTATTATATTAGGTGCTGTGGAACACAGGCAGGGTAATGCTGCTGCAGTCGTCTTGTTTGTGGGCTTCCTAGAGGCTTCTAGTTGGCCACTGTGTGAACAGACTGCTGGACTTGATCCAGCATGGCTTCCCTTATGTTCTTATGTTTTGTGTAGGCTGGGTGTGCTTGTGTGTTGGGTGGTGGGCCATTTTGGGAAGTATCTTGGAGACGAGAAAGATCTTTCCTTAAAGCATGCAACCGCACAACACAGAAAGAGTCTTGTGAACTCTTGGATATCTTGGGATGCGCTGATTGAAAAACAATGTTCTTCTTCTTTGGACATGAGGGGGAGCTATTCCTTTAATCTTGGTGGAACGAACTCTTTGGATCCGTTTGTCGCAATTTGCACAATTGCTTTTGTGCACGGCATTATTCCTCTGGGTCAGTTCCTTACCCTGGGATACATTTGGGGCCCAAGCCGCATTAACACTCTGGTACCATCCTTGGCATTTCAGCGGCACTTGCCGAGAGAACTAAGATCGCACTCTTTGGTTTCTGGCCGAGCCGAACCACGTCCGCCTCTGTCCCGTGCATGCTCATTCATCGACCCCGGGCTCAAAAACCATATCTAGGCCGTCAACCCTCTGTAGAACATCATCTCATCCTTTCCTTTGAGGAACAGCCTAATGTGAAGCACTCAGTGAGAACTCTGGCTGACTTCCCCCAGTTTGTTCAATCCTTTCGTGACTTCGCAATCTGTCATTTCAATATTTAAATAATTAACAGGCAACGAGTACTTAAGGCTACAGTTTGTTAGACTGGAGAATTAATTGGTTCGGAGTAGCCGGTTGCCAACTTCACGGTGTCAGTCACCAGTGGAGGGGGGGATCCACTCCCCAACCCCACAGCGTGGCTTTTTTTTCACAACTCACCCCACAGGGTTTAACCTACTCCTTCTCTCTCCCCCTTCCTTGTTTTGACCACAAGGAGTTTCTCCCATCTAAGCTCCTTCCTTCCCCGCCTGCCATCCACTTTCTTTCGTCCTTCCTGTGCTGCTCTGCCAAAGTGGGGCACGGATGATGTCATGCCCTAGAAGCGCTATTAAAAAAAAAAAAGGATTTCAAGCCTACTGGGGCCACACTCCGGGCCCAACCCTGCTTTTCGACACCACAGGCCCAACCCTGACGCTCTTGGCAGTCGCATCTGAAGACTCATAAAATGTCCGAGAGCTCTGGTCGCAAAGACTTTTTATCCCCTCTGTAGGGCTGCCAACCTCCAGGTACTAGCTGGAGATCTCCTGGTATTACAACTGATCTCCAGCTGACAGAGATCAGTTCACCTGGAGAAAATGGCCGCCTTGGCAATTGGACTCTATGCATTGAAGTAGGGTTGCCAACCTCCAGGTACTAGCTGAAGATCTCTGGCGATGACAACTGATCTCCAGCCGATAAAGGTCAGTTCACCTGGAGCTCACCTGGAGAAAATGGCTGCTTTGGCAATTGGACACTATGGCTTTGAAGTCCCTCCCCTCCCCAAATCCTACCCTCCTCAGGCTCTACCCCCAAAACCTCCCGCCTGTAGCAAAGAGGGACCTGACAACTCTACCCCTCTGAAACCTTTTTTTGGAAAGGAAGGAATGTCACGTCTCTTCAGTGGGGGGGGGGGCTCTGTGAAAGTGGGGGGGGGGCTCTGTGGGGCCTTTTGGAAAAGCAGTGTTTCCACCCTGTCGTCTGACAGGTTCCTGAGCTTTTGACAGCCTCCTGACAGACAGCAATGAAACCGGTCAGGCTTTCTCTTTTCCACTGATACTTCACAATGTCAAGTAGGAAGGGCTGAACGTGTTTCTTTTTGAAAATGGAAACAGCCTCTTGCTCCACCTTGCCCGTGTCTGCTGATGGGAATGTTTTTATAGACAAGCCCATTTTATTCACACCTTCCCAGCCAGCCTTCATCCATCACAGAGAAAAGGACTTTCTCTTTGCAAACATTATCCAAGCAGGCTCTGTTTTCCCCACCCCCTTTCCTTAGGCATCTGGGTCCACCGCAGAGAGAAGGTTTCTTCCTCTCTATGGTGATTTATTTCTTTTAATAGAGGTGTTCGCGCATCCTGAATTCCTGTTTTCTAACCCCAAAGTCCTGTTTTCTAACCCCAGATACAGGACACACACAGAGGGAAACAAATTCGCTATAAGATCAGCAACAAGGATATTCTTTCTCCACAAGTGTCAGGACTGAAAACAAAAGCCAAGGGTGAAGCCAGTAATGTGTGTGTGTGTGTGTTCTGTCAAGTCACAGCTGATTTATGGTGAGCCCGTAGGGTTTTCAAGGCAAGAGATGATGGGAGGTGATTTGCCATTGCCTCTGCGTCATGCCCCTGGTGTTCCTTGGAGGTTGCCCATCCACATACCAACCAGGTATTTGCTTAGCTTCTGCTTAACTTCTGAGATCTGAGCTTCTGCTTAGCTTCTGAGACCCTGCTTAGCTTCTGAGATCTGAGGAGATCAGGCCAGCCTGGGGCTATCCAGGTCAGGGCCCAGTAAATTTAGGCTCAGATTAAACCCAAATTCGGTGACCACCATGCATCTGTTGTAAGATATCTCTGGCGTGCCATCCCATAGAAATCTGGGCAGGTTCAGTGTTGTGAACCTGTGACATACACTCTGTGGAGCTTTTAGAAGTTGTCGTTTTACTAATAGTTGTTGTTCAAAGCCCCAGTCCTGGGTTCTGGGGGATGTACGTAGTGGGGTTCCCCATGCTCCTCGTTTGCCCCTCAAAAGCCATCCCTAAGCTTCTGGCAAGCTTACAACAAAGGTATCCAGTGCAGCAGAAGAAGCTCCTGCCAACAAAACTACGACCCTGGTGTTTAACATGTATTTTGCTTGGCGGCTGACTAAGGAGCTCTGCGGTCAAACTACTTCACTGAAAAACTGCTGTGGGAATGCTCCCCATGCTAAGGGGAGAAAGGGAAAATGCATTGTCAGAAAAAAAAAACACATTGGTTGTTAGGGTTGCCAGGTCTCTCTTCGCCACCAGCGGGAGGTTATTGGGGCGGAGCCTGAGGAGGGCGGGGTTTGGAGAGGGGAGGGACTTCAATGCCATAGAGTTCAATTGCCAAAGCGACCATTGTCTCCAGGTGAACTGATCTCTATCGGCTGGAGATCAGTTTTAACAGCAGGAGATCTCCAGCTAGTACCTGGAGGTAGGCAATCCTATTGGTCATCCATCCAACCTAGAGTTGCCAACCTCCAGATACTGGTTGGTTATCTCCTGCTATCGCAACTGATCTCCAGCCAATAGAGAATGGTTCCCCTGGAGAAAATGGCCTCTTCGGCAATTGGTCTCTATGGCATTGAAGTCCCTCCCCTCCCCAAACCCCACCCTCCTTAGGAGCCACCCCAAAAATCTCCTGCCGGTGGTGAAGAGGGACCTGGCAACCCTAATCTAACCCTTGAATCTATTTACAATGCCAGGAAAAGACCTTAAAAAAAATGCACACAGTACTGTTCCCATGGATATGAAACCCCATTTTCACTTCTCCTTTTTTCTTTCTCACTTCAGGTAAAAATCTGGTTCCAGAACCGAAGGTCCAAGTTCAAGAAGCTCTACAAAAACGGCGAGGTCCCCCTGGAACACAGCCCCAACAACAGTGACTCCATGGCCTGCAATTCTCCGCCGTCGCCCACCATTTGGGACAGTAACGCCCACAACAACCCAGCCACCCGGAGCCAGCTCCCCCAGCCGCTTTCCTACAACTCCCCGCCGAGCTACCTGGAGGACCATAACTCTTGGTACCACCATCAGAACCTGAGCGGGCCTCACATACAGCAGCAAGGACCTCCGCCCACTCCCGGTTCTATGCATCACCCGTCTCCGGGGCCACCTCCCAATCCCGGAGCGGTGTATTAACCTTCTTTGCCTCCTGGAGGAAACCAGTGGAGCAGGAAAAAAAGGAATGACGGAGAAAGAGCGAGGGAGACAGAGAGGGAGAAAACAGACAGACAGCAACAAGTCAAAACGCTTTGATGTGTTTTGTGGGGCTTGTACACATTCCATCTCATCTCAGGAACAAGCGAACTGTGACAAGGTTAAGATGTTGGGGAGGTGAACAAAAAAAAAATAGGAGGAAGGGGACAGGTAGGAGACAACTTGTGCTCCAAGCTGTACGGGAACCGATTTGGTTTTCGTCCAAACGACGCCACCAAACCTCACCTCCCTACGTGGTTTATCTGTGGGCAATTTCTTCTCCACCGCCAAAGCTAGCTTCATGCAGAAGACACCTGACCATCTCGGTGGGCGAACAGCCAAGACTCATACCACGCAATGCCAGGTTTTCAAAAAGGAAGTATACAACTGGTTCCCCCCCCCATTTCTCTTTGTTTGTTCAACATGTTTGTTAAGCTTCCCAAGCGAAATGGTTTTGAGAGAGGTGTCATCTCGAGGACGCTGAAAGAGCTGGCAGGGCTTCAAAAGCCGTCATCCGTAGTAGGATCAGGATTTGCCGTGTTACTCACCCGTGCAAATATGGAACAGGGAACGATTTAAGAGATCCAGCTGTCTCTCTTCCTGTTTGCCCCTCGCAAATAATATCCTGTTAGAAATTTAAAAGGCAGATTAAGAAAGGATGGCGAAACATTGTCACCAGGTTTTCTTTCGAAATTTTTTTAAAAAGAGAGTTTAGGACTAAAATCAGTCCTTCGAAATCTTATACAGAACTGGACAGTATGTATTTAGAAAAAGCTGTCTTAGAGAACCGGTGGTTACGTAGAACAAGGGAAATAGTCAGAGCCCCATAGAGAGGATACTGTACTCAGGCATAGATTCTGAACTCAAGCGATGTCATACTAGAAACCCTCCAGGTTATGTACAAGATTAGGAAAGCCAGTCTGGGAGATCTGAGAGACAGTTCTTCTGCTAGCATGAATCTGCTGGTGTTAAAAAGTCCCGATACAAAAAGAAAAGGAACGTTCTGTTCCGGTAGACAAGTCCAAGCTTAATCAGGGCAAAGATTTGGCTCGTGGGGAGAGATACATACGGGTACCCGTGCGTCTTTCTTGAGGGCCGAAAAGCAGCTCTGGGAGAGGAGTGATTTGCACAAGGAAAATGGTCAGGGGAGGAGGGTTAACCCCTTCTCCCCCAGTGGCCCTGACCTAAATTCCCTCCACACCTCCTTTAAAAAATGTTGATGGGTGATCCATTTACAGAACCCCAATCAGCAGGTCAAGCTTCGCCCTCAGGTACTGAAAACTGAGAGGTCAAAATATAGTCCTAGTATTGAGTGAGGTGGTCGGGAATAGAAAACCCGATCTATTCGGCATAACACTGCCAGTCTGAGGTAGCTCTTTGTGGAAGTAGAAATGACACTCGGTTTACGCTGGATTAAGAAGGCAAAAGTTCAGATCCTTGGTTGACACCTGCCGATGCTGGAGATTGGAAGGGGAGGGGAAGAAAAATATGGGGGGATTTGACCTCAATTATTAAGGTTACTCTAGGTTTACATCATATTAGCAGCCCAGATTTACTTTGGGGCCAAATATAGAAACAAAACTCCTTTTCTTTAATGGGATTTTTGGATTTTATATTCTAAACTATTAATGTAAAAAAAAGGGGGGGATCTTCATTTATGCCAGTTCCAAACAAGAGATGCTTCAAATCTGCATCAGCATTACAACCCAGATATTTGCTTCTTTGTGTATCTGATGTCAATTGATATCACTTAAGAATTTGACCTTCATTTAGGGTTTTTAAGGGGTTGGATAGGGGACAAATGTTTATTTAAAAATTTTTAGGAAGATATTTAAAATACTTTGGGGGATGACTTAAGTTATTTTATTTTTTTTGAAAAAGGAAAGTGTAAACTTGCTAATTGTCTTAAGTGTTGCTCTTCCCGTGCCCTTCTAAGCTATTGTCAAAGCAGAGAGCTTATTTTTTGAAAAAAGAACCAGAACAAATCCATCTTGGATATTTTTTTAAATAAACAGTGGTGCGCATGTGTGTTTTTTTAAAAATAAGAGCTGCAGTTTTAATAAGCATTCTCTTGTGTTGTACAGTGTCAAGGTTGCTATTTATGTTGCCTTGTATAATACATGAAGAGGGAGAAGGGGGAATGTAAATATGGCTAATTTGTATAAAGCTTATTTCAAAGTTTTGAAAAAGTTTCTTTTTCTTGTTTTTTTTTTTTAAAAAAAAAACTGGCTTGGGAAAAAAAAAGAAAGAAAGAGCAGCATCTCTTTGAGATGAAAACTGTGTTCCAGCTTCCTTTCTGCTTTGGTAGTGACCAGAAACTTTATGTATAATGTTAATAAAAAATATTTTAAATCTTGCAAGACAATGCTTTCATTTCCTTTCAAGATGCCGAAATCGGAGCCCTATAGATTATTGTAGATCTCTGTCTGCAAACCTCTGCATGGACATTTAGCAACTCTTGCGCATTTCCCTAGAATTCTATATTTTTCATTCTATGTGCTCAGAGCTGACAAACAGACATTTCTCCCTGTGTTCATATAATACAAATTGCAGACTTGTGCAGCCTCAGTTTGCCTTGGGGCTGTGCAGCGAAGGGAGAGGGGGTTTAACCCTTCAGCCTCCACTCTAGTTCACCACTGAAAATTAGCTCCCCTGCTTTGTTATTAGCATTTTAAAGGGATAAGTACAGCTTAATAAAGCATATTTCTTTTCTCCTTTAAAATGCTAACAACAAAGCAGGGATCCCTGTAGGGAATAGGGAAACAGGGTTGCTGCTGAAGAGTTAAAACTCCTCTCCCTTCTCTTCATGACTCCAAGGCAAAGTGCTAAACAAGCCTGCAATTTGTATTGTATAGGGAGAGACTTTCTGGCATGACCTTATGTTCCTCCATTTGAGCTCTCATTATATTAAACATCATTATAATACAAGGCATCGTATGACCAATTCTCAGAATGGCTTCAATACGTGGAGTCAGTTCTTCAGCATGCTCAGAGGTGGTCGTGTGACTACTTCAGCACACAGAAGGTGTGGAATTTTGTTTATCTACATTGCTGTTTAAAATGAGATTTGAGCAGTGATCCGCCATTTCTGCACATGCCTGTTTGGTCATGCCATTGTTCCAAGTACACCCAAATGGCAGTATAATCTAGGGTGGTTGCCAGTGCCAGATTTACGTATAAGCTAAACAAGCTAAAGCTTAAGGCCCCACTCTCTTGGGGGCCCCAAAAAAATTTAAAGGAAAAAAAACTGGATGTACATTTCCAAAATATAAGATAAAAAAAAGAAATAAAATAAAACCTACATCCAGAAAATGGCTTTAGATACCTATTAGGTCCATAAATTACCATATAGCATATATTAAACACAAAAAAACAGCGACAATTTGTTGTTGACAAAGGACAGCTGGACATATAAAGGGCCCCATTACCTTCACTAGCTTAGGGCCTCATCAAACCTAAATCCGGCCCTGGTGGTTGCCCTGAAATTATTGAGATTTTTAGTCCATCAGTAAACTTTGTGGCTGAGTTGGGATCCGAACCCAGATCTCCCAGATCCTAGTCTGGTACTTGAAATACTACACCATGATGGATCTCATCTAGGTAGTTCAAAGATAACTGCTCCATGAACGTCCTGGCCTCTCCCCTCCTGCCAGCAGGCAATGTTGCCCACCCTCCAATAGCGAGGGACTGATATTGCAATTTGCAGCCAGGGATCATGAGGGCAAACAACTCCACCCTCATAGCATAGGCAATTTGGGAAGGGTGTGTGCGACTTTGGAGAACAGGGAGGCCTGCATCCACCCACACCTCCCACTCAGCAAAGCAGGGTTCTCGGCAGCCAATGTAGTTTTGCAAAGGATAGGGAGGCAAGCAGAGACAAATGAGGGGGCATCAGAGCACTCACAAACAACAAAACGAGGCGATACTAACAAGAAAAACTGACAAGAATAAGCATAGCTGCCACAACAAAATTTGTCTTGCTGGACCAGACCAAAGACCTCTTTTCCTCCAGCGCTCTCTAACAGAAACCAGCCAGATACTCCTTTAAGTACAGGGGCATCACGTACCACGGGGACATGGGGAGGGGATGTGGCTCAGTGGTAGAGCCTCTGCTTGGCATGGAGAAGGTCCCAGGTTCAATCCCTGGCATCTCCAGTTAAAGGGACTAGGCAAGTAGGTGCTGTGAAAGACCTCTGCCTGAGACCCTGGAGAGATGCAGCCAGTCCGAGTAGACGATACTGACTTTGATGGACCAAGGGTCAGATTCAGTATAAGGCAGCTTCATGTGTTCGTGGGACAAAGTACAGACAGCCTTGTACTGTTGACGATCTCCAGAATCAAGTCATCAGAAATGTACTGCCTCTGACCATTATGGAGAGGTTGTGGTTCCATGGCAGAGCATATGTGCCTTGCATGCGGAAGGTCCCAGGTTCAATACTTAGCATCTCCAGTGAAGGGATTTCAGGAAGCAGGAGAGTATTTTTGCTGTCTGAGGCTCTGCCAGTCAAAGCATCCAATAGATGGACCAATCAGTTGATGTGGCATGTGACAATCAACCAACAAAACTACGTAACACAATTTAGAAGCCGACAGAGAACCCTGCGGTTTTTCTGCAAGACAATGGAATGGAACGTCTGTTCAAAGGGCTTTAGAGATTGACGGAAATCTATTCTATGGAGCAGAGGATCTTCTCCCAGAGGACAAAACTATTATCTAAAAGAAAGACGGGATAACAAGAGATGTCAGAAGATCTCTCTGCTCTACCTTATTGGGTACCACAGTGGTCTCTAGCAGGTACTAGATACGACAGCAGGTAAATCCAGAAGAACAGGAAAACTTACTGACAATAAAGGACGCTGCAAAAATAAATATTGGTATGAATTCCCAGAAAACCTTTCTATCAGAAACCCTTGAGCAGATGAGAAGCCAATGGGTATCACTTTAAATATGTCTGTGTTGCAGATCTAAACCAGCTTGCATGTCTGGGAGATGTGTCTAAGCCTAGCTAGCCTTTCTCCTGATATATTTGCTTTCTACATGCAGGAAGATGGTTTTACATGGGGAGATACTCAAGCTTGTGAGAAGTGAGATGAAGCAGAACATAAGAAAAGACATGCTGGATCAGACCATCAAGTCCAGCAGTCTGTTCAGACAGTGGCCAACCACGTGCTTCTAGGAAGCCAACAAACAAGACGACTGCAGCAGCATCCTGCTTGTGTTCCACAGCACCTAAGTAGCAAGCTTGTTGGTAACAGAATATTAAGTGGCTAGTTGGCAGAAACGGCCTTAACCTGGATGGCCCATGCTAGCCCAATCTTGTCAGACCTTGGAAGCTAAGGAGGGTCATCGGTCAGCCCTAGTTATTTGGATGGGAGACCACCAAGGAAGTCCAGGTTGCTATGCAGAAGCAGGCAATGGCAAATTACCTCTGAACTTCTCTTACCTTGAAAATCCTGCAGAGTCACCATAAGTTGGCTGCGACTTGATGGCACTTTCCACCACCAGGCAGAAGAGAGCCCCGTTGGGTTCTGCAGGACCAGAGGCAGCTCCAAGGTTAGCACAGTGTGGTGTAGTTAGAGACAGCATGGTGTAGTGATTAAGATGGTGGTTTTGAGCAGTGGACTCTGATCTGGAAAACTGGGTTTGATTCTCCACTCCTCTTCATGAGCGACGGAGGCTAATCCGGTGAACTAGATTTGTTTCCCCACTCCTACACACAAAGTCAGCTGGGTGCCCTTGGGCTAATCACAGCTCTCTTAGAGCTCTCTCAGCCCCACCTACCTCACAGTGTGTCTGTTGTGGGGAAGGGAAGGTGACTGTAAGTCGGTTTGATTCTTCCTTAAGTGGTAGAGAGAGTCGATATATAAAAACCAACTCCTCCTCTTCTTCACAGAGGTCACTCCAAGTGGAAGCAAAGTTCAACTTCAGTCTTGTTGTAGGACTATTGATTGTCCAAGCACAGCCCCTTAAAGGACAGCCAGAAAGTTCTTACTGGGACACAATATCCTATGAATACACATGCAGCTGCCTTATACTAAATCTGACCACTGGTCTATCAAAATCTACTCTGATGGGCAGTTGCTCTCCAGGATCTCAGGTCAAGGTCTTTCACCTGACCTGCCATCCGATCCTTTGAACAGGAGATACCAGGGTTTGAACCAGCAACCTTCTGCATGCAAAGCTGATGCTCTACTGCTGAGTCATGCCCCCTCTTGGCTCACATCTTTGTACTTCAGTGCCACTGCAGGGATTCTAGGAATACCCTCTGCCATCTCAAATGGGGCTTTACAGTGGAGCAAGGAGTTTTAATGCAGGAGGAGATTTCAGGCCCACCTCAACAGCTGGCCTCAGTCCATCAAGAAGCTCCTCAGGGAGCTCTGTAGGTAGGATTGCCAATCTCAAGGAGAACGTCTGCTATTCCAACTGATCTCCAGCCGATAGAAATCAGTTCCCCTGGAGAAAATGGCCGCTTTGGCAATTGGACTCTAGGGCATTGAAGTCCCTCCACTCCCCAAACCCCACCCGCCTCAGGCTCTGCCCCAAAAACCTCTCGCCGGTGGTGAAGAGGGACCTGGCAACCCTATCTGTAGGCTGAACTCCATCAAATTGCAGGGAGTGTGGGATGCATCAGTTGAGGCTCTTCTGAGTCACTGCCAGAGACTGAGGTCATGGCAGAAGTGTTCAGGAAGCACGGTGCTATGTTTTGCTACCCTGCATGTTTAAATCAGCTCCAGGAATTCAACTATGTAAGCGCTGGTGCCCGGCTCCTACCACTTGGAGAAGTGAGGAAGTTCCAGAGACAGCCTTTTTGACAAGGTTAGTTTTCTTGTGGGGGGAGAGGGTTGGAGACATTTTTTTTAAAGACAAACACATACCTGCTTATTTACAAATACACACGTTGAGCTAGGGTACAACAAGTAAGTACTTCAATAGATAGTGACAGTCTTGAAAGGAAGGAGAAAATAAAAGGGCTGAAGCGAGGGTTGACCACCTCCAGGGGGTGGCTGAAGATCTCCTGGGATTACCACTGATCTCCAGGCGACACTGATCAGTTCACCTGGAGAAAATGGCCACTTTGGAAGGAGGACTCTGTGGCATTATACCTAGGGTTGCCAGTTCCGGGTTGGGAAATACCTGGAGATTTGGGGGGTGGAGCCTGAGGAGGGCAGGGTTTGGAGAGGGGAGGGACTTCAATGCCATAGAGTCCAATGGTCAAAGCGGCCATTTTCTCCTGGTAAACTGATCCCTATCGGCTGGAGATCAGTTGTAATAGCAGGAGATCGCCAGCTACTACCTGGAGGTTGGCAACCCTAGTTGTCATAGCAGGAAACCTAGCCATTTTACCAGATTGAAGTCACTCCCCTCCTTAAACCCACCCTTCCCCAACCCCAAAATCTCCAGGTATTTCCCAACCCAGAGCTGTCAACTCTAGCTGCATCAGTCACCGAGAGAGAAAAAGTAAGGCCAAAGCCAATGCTGCAAGTACAGTAAAATGTATTTTGAAATTCAGTTAAAATTCCCTACATGTTTCGCCAACAGCCTTCTTCAGAGGAATCTGTTAGTCTTGCAGTGATCCTTCAGCACAGGATTTTTTACTCCTTTGGAAGAAACACTGCACAACTAACAGATTCCACTGGAGAAATCACGTAGGGAATTTGAACCCAGGTAATAAGCTATTGTTTTACTTTATTTGCACCATTGGTCTTTAAAGTAGAAACAGCACCCCAAAGGCGAAGAGCACGGCCTTGAAGCCCTCCCAGACTCCTCCTTGAGAGGCTAGCTGCAAAAGTCAAAGTTTACCATCTGCACTGAAACTGCTCAGCTGTTTCTTTCAACCCACCCCAAAGCCGGTTGAATCGGATCCAGTTAGGGTTGCCAACCTCCAGGTACTAGCTGGAGATCTGCTATTACCACTGATCTCCAGCCGATAGAGATAGGTTGCCCTGGAGAAAATGGCCACCTTGGACACTGGACTCTATGGCATTGAAGGCCCTCTCCTCCCCAAACCCCGCCCTCCTCAGGCTCCGCCCCAAAAACCTCCCACCAGTGACAAAGAGAGACTTGGCAACCCTAGGTCCGGTAGCTACTAGCCCTCCCTCCCTCCCTTCCTCTTCCCTGATGTTTTAACTGTTTTTTAAAAAACTCTTTTGTACTTGTTTTAAGCTCTGGCTTTAACTTGTTTTAAAGATGAATTTGTGCATTGGTTTAATGGCTTTTAAGATGAGATTGTCATCTCTACGCTTTAATTTGTTAGCTGCCTTGGTGGCCCTATGAAAGCAGAAAGGTGGAGTAAAAATCTTGAGAATAAATAAATGATAAATAGCCACTGGCCATCAAAGCAACCTGTGTTAATTTCATCAAGCACCAACAGGCTATTCATGCTCGCTAAGAAAGCGTCTTTAATGGCCATTGATGGCTAGAAGATTCTCTTATCTATTTGTTTTTATTTCTTATTAATTTTATAGCCCGCCCTCCCTGGCACCGCCAAGCTCAGAGTGGCTTCCAACAGATAAATACTGTAAGCACAGAGAACACATAAATATAACAGCATTTAAAAATACAATAAAAGCTTAAAACCCCAATTTAGCAAAGATGACATCCTCTCTCAATGTGAACACACATGAACACATGAAGCTGCCTTATACTGAACCAGACTCTTGGTCCATCAAAGTCAGTATTGTCTACTCAGACCGGCAGCAGCTCTCTGGGGTCTCAGGCAGAGGTCTTTCCCATCACCTACTTGCCTAGTCCCTTTAACTGGAGATGCTGGGGATTGAACCTGGGACCTTCTGCATGCCAAGCAGATGCTCTACCACTGAGCCAAAGCCCTTCCCCATGTGAACTGGTCTCCCAATGTCACGTGAACTGTTCTTGCCAAGGAGGTTTGCCAAGGTGTTGGTCAGGAGGTTCACCAATAGGGTTGCCATCCTCCAGGTGTCACCTGGAGATCTCCCACTAATACAACTGATCTCTGGACAATAGAGAACAGTTCCCCTGGAGAAAATGGCTGCTTTGGGAAGGTGGACTCTGATAGTCCCTCCCCAAACCCTGCCCTCCCCATGCTCCACCCTCAAAATCTCCAGGTATTTCCCAACCCGGAGCTGGCAACCCTGCTCACCGATGGGGATGGAGGAAGAACAGGAGAGAAAAGGAAATCAAGAAAACATTGCCACAGGCTTCAAAAAATTTGCTTGATTTGACAGGTGAGGTTGACCCCCCATAGACCCCCCCAACAGGCATTCCTGGACATCACCGGGACTTCACTGGGAATTTCTCCCATGGCATCCTTGGACTCGTTTAGATGCCCATGCTGTATACTAGAGGGAAATATGAAATGCATTCACTCCCGGGGACTTTTGCTCCGATTTCATGTATTCAGCTCATTTTGTACAAAAAGTCAGCTTCGGTTAGCATGACGGGCACACTGGGGAAAAGTGAACTTGTCAGGCTAATTACAGTAATCCACATTTGAACCAAACAATGCAAGTGTAAGCAGATTTCAGGTTAGTAATAGCTTACAGCACAAGAGCTGGAAAATGGAATCCTGCTCCCAAAGATCCTTCCCTGTTCTCCATGTCTTCTTAGATGCCGGCCATCTAATTTCACTGGGCATCCTCCATTGGCCTATTTAACTTACTGCCTCCTTTCGAGAATAGCTTGGCTCAGTCGCTCGAGCCCCCTAGCACCGCTTGGTGTGAGTGCGTGGCACACTTGGGATGGCTAGATCTTTACTTTTCTTTATTTAAAATATCTGTATGCCTGCCTTTCTCCTGAGCATCTCTGATAGGGTTGCCAGCTCCGGGTTGGGAATTTCCCGGAGATTTTGGGGGTGCAGCCTGAGGAGGGTGGGGTTTGGAGAGGGGAGGGACTTCAATGCCATAGTGTCCAATGGTCAAAGCAGCCATTTTCTCCAGGTAAACTGATCCCTATCGGCTGGAGATCAGTTGTAATAGCAGGAGATCTCCAGCCACCACCTGGAGGTTGGCAACTCTAATCTCAGGGCCCAACACAGGTGGAGCTTAAGTGGGATTGTGGTGCACCAGTACATTGAAGTTGAACACATGAACATACATGAAGCTGCCTTCTACTGAATCAGACCCTTGGTCCATCAAAGTCAGTATTGTCTACTCAGACCGGCAGCGGCTCTCCAGGGTCTTGGGCAGAGGTCTTTCACATCTCCTTCTTGCTTAGTCCCTTTAACTGGAGATGCCAGGGATTGAACCTGGGACCTTCTGCATATCAAGCAGATGCTCTATCACAGAGCCACAGCCCTGCTTTGGGTAATTATGTGACTCTCTGATCCCTTAGATTTTTACAAAAATTGGATTTTAACTAGCCATCATCCAATGGGATGGAGAAAGACAGAGATTAAAGGTATAAATAAGAGTGTATCCCCCTCCCCTGGAAAATATCCATACAGAAATGGGAAACAGCAGTGCAGTGCAGTGGATAGAGTCCTGGAGTTTGGGTGGCAATAAATTCCAGCTTCAGATGCCCCTTTAGTTATGAAATTTACATTATGGCACTTTTGCCAACTGTGTTTTTTTTTTCCCTTCCTGGCAGGGCATCACCGCCTTTACCAGTTACATGACTGGCACAGGTACAGCAGGTTAAGCATTCCCATTTAGTACATCGGCATGCCTGTTTCCCCCTGCTGAATTTCTATTATTACAGTTAATAAAGGCACAGGAGCCTTGCCAGAATAATCAATTGGCTGAGCTTCAGCAAGATCTTATCTCTCACCCAAGCCGGGTTGTTGGGGAGACTACAAGATGGTTCTGAGATCCGTGGCAGAAAGCCAGCATACAAATCCTAGAATACATGCCAAAAACAAAAAAGGCACTGATTTTGAGATAACACCCTAAATCAAGATAAAAGATGAGAGGCATTCAGTTGCCCTTATTTTCACAATATATTCTCTTCTAGGCCCCAGCAGGGGCTAGTTTCCAGAGGTGCTCAAATACACCTCAAAAACATACTTCCTGATCTCAGAGCTCTGCTCCACATTTTCCAGCATGGTGTAGTGGTTAAGAGCGGTGGTTTGGAGCGGTGGAGTCTGACCTGGAGAACCAGGTTTGATTCCCCACTCCTCCACATGAGCCGCGGAGGCTAATCTGGTGAACTGGATTCAGTTCCTCACTCCTACACATGAAGCCAGCTGGGTGACCTTGGGCAAGTTACAGTTCTATTAAGAGCTCTCTCAGCCCCACCTACTGTACCTCACAGGGTGTCTGTTGTGGGGAGGGGAAGGGAAGGTGATTGTAAGCTGGTTTGAGTCTCCCTTAAGTGGTAGAGAAAGTCGGCATATAAAAACCAACTCTTCTTCTTCTTCTTCCAAAGGTGCTGTAGTTCCTCTGTCATGAGAGAAATGTATTCTGTACAAGATCAGTAGGGTTGCCAGGTCCCTCTTCGCCACCAGCAGGAGGTTTTTGGGGGTGGAGCCTGAGGAGGGCAGGGTTTGGGTAGGGGTGGGACTTCGATGCCATAGAGTCCAATTGCCAAAGCGGCCATTTTCTCCAGGTGAACTGATCTATATTGGCTGGAGATCAGTTGTAATAGCAGGAGATCTCCAGCTAGTACCTGGAGGTTAGCTAAATAAGAACCAGCACACAGCTCTGTATGCAAAAAGTATCAAAACAGTGTATTACAATACAGTGAAGACAATAGTGAAGTGCAAACACAAAGCATATACACAAAAATATGTACAAAGGTATGACAAGATTATCAAACTCTCCAAAAATGAGTCACAACAGACTTCTCATAGGAGATACAAGATAAAATAATCTTAAATATTGTCACAATAGACTTGAACATATATATGGCACGTATATATTTAACAACAGGGGGGACCAAGTCCCTATTCCAAGGAAGAATGGAAATGATAGATGGGAAACGTCTTCCGGAATTCTGAACATTTTTCACAAATTATTGCTTCTTCAGCCTGTATTTTAGAATTTTTAAGCGCCATAAACCAGGCTGCATATTTTCTCCCAAAGGTTTTCTCAATGACTGGCAACCCCAATGATCAGAAGTAGCATGAGAAGGGTGGGTTTGGGGAGGGGAGGGACTCCGGCGGGGTACGGTGCCACAGATTCCGCCTCCCAAAGCTGCCATTTTCTCCAGGGGAACTGACCTCTGTTGCCTGGAGGCCAGTTGTAGTCCCAGCCAGGAGATCTCCAACCAGCACCTGGAGGCAGGCAGCCCCACGTGGTGCTCATAGGCACCAAGACGCCTGCCGATGTGCTTCCCAGAGCCCCCTTGGCCTCTTCCCCAGAGCAAAATGCCAGTCCTGGCTCCCCTCCACCTCGGTGGAACAGGCGGTTCTTCTGAAGAGCCTGGGAGGCATCACCTTTCTGTCTGCTGGGAGCACCCATTAAGAAACAGCTGTTTTCATCGCAGAAGGATGCTTGGCTCAGGACTTGTGAATGTTTTCTGGAATTTTCTCATGTTTTGTAACTGGCCCCAGGAGCCCCCGTGGCAGCCATTTTGCGGTGGCGCCCACAACTTGCTGCCAATGTTGCGTAAGTGCCCACAGGTTCAACAAAGTTGGAGAAGAACTGCTTCCCGCTGGCCCGTCCTGGCTGCATCTAATTTATTCTTCCATGACCAAACCAATGTTGTGTCTTGGCCAGTGTGATACAGTGGTTACAGTGCCGGATTAGGGTCTGGGAGACAGAGGTTCGAATCCCCACTCAGCCATGGAAGCTCTCTTGGTGACCTTGGGCCAGTCACACTGGCTCAGCCTAATCCACCTCACAGGGTTGATTTGAACGCTTAGGGCTGTTTAGCTTGGAAAGAAGGCGGCTAAGGGGAGACATGATAGAGGTCTATAAAATTATGCATGGTTTGGAGAGAGTGGACAGTTTTTCTCCCTCTCCCATAATACTAGAACACGGGGCCATCTGCTAAATCTGGAGAGCGAGAGATTCAAAACAGAGAAAAGGAAATATTTTTTCACACCAATTGTGGAATAGTTAAATTGTGGAACTCCCTGCCCCAGGATGTGGTGATGGCTGCCAGCTTGGAGGGCTTTAAGAGGGGAGTGGACATATTCATGGAGGAGAGGGGTATTCATGGCTATTAGTTAGAATGGTCATACTGCATACCTATTCTCTCTAGTATCAGAGGAGCATGCCTAATATATTGGGTGCTGTGGAACACCGGCAGGATGCTGCTGCTGCAGTCGTCTTGTTCGTGGCTTCCTAAAGGCACCTGGTTGGCCACTGTGTGAACAGACTGCTGGACTTGATGGGCCTTGGTCTGATCCAGCAGGGCCTTTCTTATGTTCTTATGTAATATCATAAAGGCTGAAGAAGCAATATATTTGTGAAAAACGTTATAATTCCGGAAGACGTTTTCCATTCTACATTCTTCCATGGTACTGGGGTATTTCCCCCCCCCCTTTTGTTCCATCCTTGTAGTCCACGAGGACTTTTTGACTCGTCAGTAGGGAAAAGTCTGCTTAGACACCTTTAAAATATCGTTGGATCTTCTGGCTCTTTGAAAAGTCTGTTGTGACACTTTTTTGTTGTTGTCCTTGTACATTTTTTTGTATGTTGTTGTTTCTTGCTTGTACCTCACTATTGTAGTCACTGTATTGTATAATATTTGAATATAACTGTTTTATTCTTTTTGCAAATTTGAGCTGCGTGCTGGTTCGTATTTATCTACCACCTGGAGGTTTGGCAACCGTCAGATAAGCCAATGGAATGCTGGCAGTAGTGAACATATTTGAGCCTACCGCATCACAGGAGGAGTAGTTTTTATTGTGAGATCACCAAAATGATCACGGCATCAAGACACAGACGACAAAAAGGCAGGGAAGATTTCCACTCCAGGCCGGATCCTGCCCCTCGCCGTCTTAAATGCAGGATGAGACCAGGCTGCGCCTCCCTGTCTGTGAAAGTCCTTGAGGTCTTGCCAGAAGGAAAGGGTGTTTTTAATATCAGCACACTTGACACAACATAAACAAGCCACCAAACATCTGGGGGTGGCGAAACGCATCGTGTTTGTCCTCCTGCTCCTCCCCACCGACGGGGAAGGCCGTGGGCTGACTCACCGCCAAGGCACTCCTTGCCCCATGGAAGGGCTGCTGTCATCGGTGGCTCCTTGCAGAAAGCAACTCAAGGGTTGTTTATTCACCTCGGGGCCGACCTGGGCGGACCTAGATTGGCGACGAGGGAGAGGGCTGGATGCTCTGCAGATCATTTCCACTTATTCAAAAGGCGCTGGGGTTTCAAGGCAGCCCTAACCCACATAATCTCCAGGTATTTCCCAGCTTGGGGCAGGCAACCCTAGGTATAATGCAATAGCTTCCACCTTCCAAAGTGGCCATTTTCTCCAGGTGAACTGGTCTCTGTTGCCTAGAGATGAGTTGTAATAGCGGGAGATCTCCAGCCACCACCCTGGTGGTTGGCAATGCTAGCTGGTGACCCTAAACTGTCCGCCACCCCTGGGAGGGTAGCGTGATGTAACATGCACAGCCTGAGGGTATAATGTCTGTTCAGAGCTCTCCACCAGGAGCCAATGTTGAACGCACATCAAAAATAAGGTTTCTCCTGGTAGGCTTTGAGTCCTGTGCTTATAAAGACAGTCACTTCATTCTGGTTTCAAGAAGGGAAAGGTTTGTTCTGAGAAAGAGTTAACCCAAGTTGCACTCCATGCAGCCACACACGCACACAATCAAGGTTCTGAACAGATCCTCCTTCTAGGGCTGTGTGCAGACAGGATCCTTGTGCCGGCGGGTGGGCAGACATTATGGAGACAGCCGTACATTTTACTGTAAGAAGACTGCCAACTTTAAAAAAATGAGGAGGGAGAACAAGAAAGGGGGAGGTGATTGACAGCATTTAAATGTTGGAAGTTTTTTTTTTTCTTTCAAAAAATAAAAGCACACACACAGTTCTTCTGTACATCTCAGGTTGTTGCTGAAAATATTCTTTTCAAGAGTCCAGAAACCAAACTGAAGAGAAAATTAGCTGAGCCTAGTTTCAAAACCACTGTCGGATTGAGACTCACACCGACAAGTATCCTAAGAACATATAGTTGCCAACCTCCAGGTACTTAGCAAAAATAAAGCACCAATACTAAATAGACAGGCTGTGTGAAATAATAGTATCAAGCTCGCAAATTATATGCAAAAGTGCAGTTATGTTATATACAAGTGCAAGGAGCCAACAATGATAAAGATACATACATGGACATATATACAAGGATAGAGTGTAGCTAGCAAGCTACCACAAAAGGATGGTCAGTTTCAACAATGATTGTCTTTACCTTTGAAAGACAATCATTGTTGAAACTGACCATCCTTTTGTGGTAGCTTGCTAGCTACACTCTATTCTTGTATATATGTCCATGTATGTATCTTTATCATTGTTGGCTCCTTGCACTTGTATATAATATAGCTGCACTTTTGCATATAATTTGCGAGCTTGATACTATTATTTCACACAACCTCCAGGTACTAGCAGAAATAGACCAGCAGTTTTGTAAAGCCTATAGTATATTAATGTGCATAAATAGCAACCACAGAATAAACAAAAATGATATTGACATTCATATCATGTTGTTGGGAACATACATTGTTATCCCAAAATAAGTCACCGAGTTACAGATATTTTGGGCCGTTAACATTGACGGTGAATTGAACAATAGAGCACAACGTAGAATAGCGCACATTGACGTCTTGCGTAAGTGGCTCTTAATGTCTGTAACTTTGAGGTTCCGTTCTTCCCCTGTATATATATTGGGGTGCGGTCCTTGCTTGACAGGGGTCCGGTTTCGGCCTATTTAGGCCTTCTTCAGGAACCAACGCAAGCTGTTCAGTGACCTGCTCTCGCGTTGGTTCTAAGAACACAGGGTTGCCAACCTCCAGGTACTAGCAGGAGATCTCCCGCTATTACAACAGATCTCCAGCCGATAGAGATCAGTTCCCCTGGAGAAAATGGCCGCTTTGGCCATTGGACTCTATGGCATTGAAGGCCCTCTCCTCCCCAAACCCTGCCTTCCTCAGGCTCTGCCCCAAAAACCTCCCACCGGTTGCAAAGAGGGACCTGGAAACCCTATAAGAACTTCAGGGCCCTGCTGGATCGAAGCAAAGATTCCTCAGATCCAGCATCCACCCTCCTTTCCCTGGTTGTTCCCCTGACCCCATCCTATTTACTTAGAACTTGAACCAGACTTGACCCCCCCCACACACACACACACATACTCACTTTCAGAAGCACAGTATGCTTGATTATCAGAAGGATGCTTCTAATATTCCCTAGTACTAGTATTTTGCATGGCTTCCAGGGGCCCAAGGGCAACTTGGGGCCCTGGAATTTTCTACCCCACCCCTTCTTGGCTACTCTGACTAGACAAACCAATAGTCCTGTGTAATTTTAATCCATCAATCAATTTCTTTTCAGCCGCCCCGCCCCCCTGCCCCCCAATCCTAATTCATTTTTCTTCTTCAGATCTGAAATGTCCCACCCTCATTCTTTACCCTGTTTGTTTCAGCTGTAAATAGCATTGCCAACCTCCAGGTGGTGGCTGGAGATCTCCTGGCAATTGGATTTTATGGCATTGAAGTCCCTCCCCTTCCCAAACCCCGCCTTCCTCAGGCTCCACCCCAAAAATCTCCCACCTGCGCCGAAGAGGGACCTGGCAACCCTGTCCATCACTTTAACTATTACCCCACAGTGGTATAGGTTTAGCTTTGACCAGGGGTGTCAAACACACGGCTCGCGGGCCAGATTCAGCCCCTTGAGAGGTCTTATCTGGCTCACAAGCCAGCCAAGGCAGCCACCCCCAAGTCCCAAGGTGTCAATGATCAAAGATTGTTAAATAAAAGAAAATACTGTTATTGTTTTCAGCATGTTTGTATTTTAAGTAAAAAATAATTTCATCAATTGGTTTTGTCTGCGTCTTCTATGAAGCTTGTATCTCGGGTACCTTACGCTGCTCAAGAGCAATGGATCAAGGAGCTTCTAAGGGATAAAGGAAAGGTATCTCTGGTACCTGACATTAAATTTTATGGTACACATAGCTTGCCTTGACCAAGTGACATTTATGTCATATTTGGCCCTCATAACAAATGAGTTTGATACCCTTGGCCTAGATGTTACCACACACACACACTATCCAAGTGGTGGCCACAACACTCTATCCAAGTGGTTACCACACACATAACACTATCCAAGTGTTGGCCACAATGTGATAACCTATCACACTGGGGAGGGGCTGTGGGTCAATGGTAGAGCATCTGCTTGGCACGCAGAAGGTCCCAGGTTCAATCCCCAGCATCTCCAGTTAAAGGGACAATCTAGGCAAGTAGGTGATGTGAAAGACCTCTGCCTGAGACCCTGGAGAGCCGCTGCCAGTCTGAGTAGAGAGGACTGACTTTGATGGACCAAGGGTCTGATTCAGTATATGGCAGCTTCATGTGTTCATGTGAAGTAATAATAGCAACGGACACACTATTGGGGGAAAGTATCACCAGTACAAACTACTGTAGGTTGAAAACTCAGGAAAAATGGCAAAGTAAGTGTAAACTTGAGGAAAGGAGGTGCGCATCATGCAAAACCAATAGGAACCAGAGGCCCTTCTGCCTTGGGAGTAAGCGATTCGGAGGTGGACCTGAGAGAAGGCCAACCACGCTGCCATTCCTGCTTCCTTCCCATTGTCCCCGATGTCCTGCTAGGACAGGAAGCTCTTATGACACGGGAAGAGAGACATTCCGCCCAGGGGTGACAGCCCAAACTCACCTCACCCTAAGCTCAGCCACGTGCCGGATTCAAAGTTGCCCAACTTGTTTTGCTGACGAGGCCGAACGGTGACTTGTTACCAAACCGGTGGGGCAGAGAGGGTGGCGGCTGCAGCCCAGGGAGACAGTGAGACAATCAGGGCGCGGTTCGCAAAATTTGGGACATTCCCTCCCAGTTGTCCCTACTTTGTGGGTGTGTGGCTTGTCAACATGGAAGAGCCTACCCCTGTCGTTCAACCGTAGCGACTGAAGAGGCTCGCTTGCTCTGGGCCGGTCATACTCTCTCCCCCAGTAGGGGTGTCAACCTCCAGGTGGAACCTGGGGATCCCCCGGAATTACAGCTCACTTCTAGACTACAGATAGGGTTGACAACCTCCAGGTAGTAGCTGGAGATCTCCTGCTATTAGAGATCAGTTCACTTGGAGAAAATGGCCGCTTTGGCAATTGGACTCTACGGCACTGAAGTCCCTCCCCTCCCCAAACCCCGCCTTCCTCAGGCTTCATCCCAAAATCTCCTGCCGGTGGCAAAGAGGGACTGGCAACCTTATGTGGCGCAGTGGTCAAAGTGTCAGGCTAGGACCTGGGAGGCCCAGGTTCAAATCCCCACTCTACCATGGAAGCTCGCTGGGTTACCCTGTGCTTGTCACTCTCTCTCAGCATTGTGTAGTGGTTAAGAGTGGTGGTTTGGAGCGGTGGACTCTGATCTGGAGAACCGGGCTTATTCCCCACTCCTCCACATGAGCGGCGGAGGGTAATCTGGTGAACTGGATTGGTTTCCTCACTCCTTCACATGAAGCCAGCTGGGTGACCTTGGACTAGTCACACTCTCTCAGCCCCACCTACCTCACAGGGTGTCTGTTGTGGGGAGGGGAAGGGAAGGTGATTGTAAGCCAGTTTGAGTCTCCCTTAAATGGTAGAGAAAGTCGGCATATAAAAACCAACTACTCCTCCTCCTCCTTCTGCTTCTTCTCCTCCTCCTCCTCCTCTTCCTCTCAGCCTAACCTACCTCACATGGTTGTTGTGGGGGTAAAACGGAGAAGTGGGGACCAAACCTTTCTCAGCCACTTTGGGTCCCCATTGGGGAGAAAAGAGGGGAATAAATATCTTAAATAAATAAATAAATAAATATCCCAGCCCATAATAGGGCTGCCAACCTCCAGGTAATACGAATAACTCACTCTACTGTAAGTAGTGTTGGTCAAACAAGACAGTAGTAGGCAAAAATAAACAAGCAATAGACAAGGATAGCAGTTAATGTAGACAGCAAGGCTATCACTGTAATACAATGATTGCAACAAAATTAAGCAAACAAAGCTAAGCAACGGAGGTTACAAAGCGAAAATAGCAAAAACAATGTGGCAGAAACTGATAATAAATATACAAAAGTTCATGTAAGGCATGGAGTTGCGTTCTAGTCAATTTCAAATTCTTCAGGCATCTCCCTTGCCTGAAGAATTTGAAATTGACTAGAACGCAACTCCATGCCTTACATAAACTTTTGTATATTTATTATCAGCTTCTGCCACATTGTTTTTGCTATTTTCGCTTTGTAACCTCGGTTGCTTAGCTTTGTTTGCTTAATTTTGTTGCAATCATTGTATTACAGTGATAGCCTTGCTGTCTATATTAACTGCTATCCTTGTCTATTGCTTGTTTATTTTTGCCTACTACTGTCTTGTTTGACCAACCTCCAGGTAATAGCTGGAGATCTCCTGCTGTTACAACTGATCTCAGGCCGATAGAGATCAGTTCAGCTGGAGAAAATGGCCGCTTGGGCAATTGGACTCTATGACATTGAAGTCCCTCCCCTCCCCAAACCCCGCCCTCCTCAGGCTGTGTCCCCAAAACCTCCCGCCGGTGGCGAAGAGGGACCTGGCAACCTTAGCCCATAAATACATGAATCATGAAAGGAGAGGAGGCTATTTTATTCCCACAATAACACCAATAATAGTAATAGCTTGCAGTAATCATCCCGCTGAAGTCTCAGGCCCCAGTAAAGTATATCTGTTTTCACCCACTCCTCACCCCCAAGTTGCTTGGGGTCTGGCCTTTGCTACCATCTGGTTTCTTTCAGGCGTCCACAAAAGCACCCTCCTAGACAGTTTTAATTGGCAGCCAACTGATTGCTCGTAGCTAGAGCCGAAATTAAAACGGCAACCCTTTGAAATTCAACAAGCCGCTCACATTTTCCAAGTCAGATCTGGACGTCAATATTTGATTTCCAGAATCAACAGTTTCACACCAAAGCACTTTCTTAAGACTTGGCTGTTTCATCAGATGAACAAGGCTGGTATCAAATGTACAAAACTCCTTAGCTGGTCCACAATCCAAAACTACCCAAAACTGCCTGTGCTGAATGCCAGCTTTCAGATCCCATCCAAAGTTAACCACTGCCTGTCGGACAATGTCAAATACTGGGACATAAAAATATTTTAAAACGTTAAAATAGCACAATGGCATTTCCTAGGGTTGATAACTGTAACCACATACCAAACGCCTATTGGGCCTTCATCAGTGGTTAATTAAAACAAATGTTAAGCCTGCACACATTTACAGAAATAAATAAATAAATAAATACATATGCAAACAGTTCAAACATATTGCATGCCTGCCAAATGCTGAAAGTTAGTGCAGTAAGTCAGACTATACTGCTGTTTCATGTCAGCTCTCAAATCGTATTGAGCAGCAACACATGAAGCTGCCTTACAGGGAATCAGGCCATTGGTCCATCGAGGTCAGTATTGTCTACTCAGACCATCAGCAGATCTCAGGCTGAGGTCTTTCACACCACCTCCTACCTAATCCTTTCAACTGGAGATGCCGAGGATTGAACCTGTGACCTTCTGCATGCCAAGCCGATGCTCTGCCCTGGAGCCACACCCCCTCCACTCCTCCACAGCAAAACTCCTTGAATGTCAAATACTGATGCTGAATATAAAGAATTGCTGAATATTCACAGAATTTCAGCCTACCTGTAGGAGAGACGAAAGAGGTTCAACATCAAAATTCACTGGGGTTGCCAACCTCCAGGTAGTAGCTGGAGATCTCCTGCTATTACAACTGATCTCTTGCTGATAGAGGTCAGTTCACCTGGAGAAAATGGCTGCTTTGGCAATTGGACTCTATGGCATTGAAGTACCTCCCCTCCCCAAACCCCGCCCTCCTCAGGCTCCTCCCCAAAAACCTCCCGCTGGTGGCAAAGAGGGACCTGGCAACCCTAAAATTCACAGAGGAGAAAGATAAGGAAAAATGCAGATGGAAGCAAATTCATTTCTGCTCTCAATGTGATACAAACCAAAGCTATATTGTGCCCCCACCCAGGGTGGGCAGGTAGAGAAAAACCAAATACCTTAAGCGCAGTCCCCAACGTGGTGCCCATGGCCGCCATGGCACCCACCAACACCTTTTCTGGCGCCCACCAACTGTTTTTAGGAAGTTGGTGGGGTAGAGTTGCCAACCTCCAGGTACTAGCTGGAGATCTCCTGCTATTACAACTAATCTCCAGCCGATAGTTATCAGTTCACCTGGAGAAAATGGCCACTTTGGCAATTGGACTCTATGGGATTGAAGTCTCTCCCCTCCTCAAATCCTTGTCCTCCTCAGGTTCCGCCCCAAAAAACCTCTCGCAGGTGCTAAAGAGGCCAGGTGGGGCTTTTGCCCAGCAAGGCTTCCGATTGATTATTGGAGATTTGATTGGCTGTGCAGATTTTTAAAAAATGTTGTTTTGGCAGCAGCTGCCACCACAGCACAAGGGTATACTCTGTATTACTGAAGCTAAGCTGTGGCAATCATTTTGTGGCTGGCTCCGCCTCCTGCAGCAGCCATTTTGCTGTGGCAGCCATTTTTCTGCACCCGCCATGCTGTGTCAGAATTCCAAATGTGCCCGCAGGCTCGAAAAAGTTGAGGACCACTGTCTTAAGCCATGATCTTAAAGCTTTGACTCACCCCACCCCATCCAGCCCGACATTTTTGGTTGGTCCCTATGAAAAGCATTACATGGCTTAGCTTTTGTTTTTGGACTTTTCTATTTTTTAAATTTTAAAAGACATGTTTAAAAAAAACAGGGAAAAAGGATATTCATTTTAATTATATTTTTAAAATTATATTTGAAAAAATAAATAGCGTTGACCTAATACCAGCACCGTACATTAGTTTTTAAAAGTCTAGCAAAAGCAACCAGTCCGTTTCTAGCGATCTTCAAAGTGCCATTTAGTAGGGTTGCCAGGTGCCTCTTTGCCACCAACGAGAGGTTTTTGGGACGGAGCCTGAGGAGGGCGGGGTTTGGGGAGGGGAGGGACTTCAATGCCATAGAGTCCAATTGCCAAAGCGGCCCTTTTCTCCAGGTGACCTGATCTCTATTGGCTGGAGATCAGTTGTAATTTCAGGAGATCTCCAGTTACTACCTGGAGGTTGGCAACCCTATCATTGAGACTGTAGGTGGTCCAAACCGTTTTCAGAACTCAACAGAAACACTTGGCACCGCCGCAACTATTAGACAGCCTCAAACTGCCAGGTAATTACGTGCAAGTTCACCTCCTAAGATGCTCATTAACATTTGCATCCAGTTCTATATTGAGTTGCTAAATCAGATAACTTCTTTTTTTTAATAATCCTGTCTGTGTCAGGGACAGGATACATCAAAAACACTCAGCTGAACACTGATCTCTATCTCAGGTAAATGCTCTCTCGAACTAAATGACAAATTGATACCATTCCGAGCTGCTGCAGCCAGCCTGTAATGATGTAAGCGTCTATCTATGTTTTCATCCGAGGAAACAAAGCCACGGTTGGTAGGGTTGCCAACCTCCAGGTGCTATTGGAACAAAACAAAAAAAGCAGCACTGATGGCTAATTCTATGTGTCTTATTAATCCACTTGTTTCCTTATACTGAACTGCAAATTCGTTTTACATGTAAATACAATAAACCTATTACAATATACAATAGAGTCTTGTTGTTAATGTTCTGAAGGCATAATCAAACTTTTTTTTTGTCACAATACAATAAGAATAGATACCTTGAGCATAACATACATGGAGTAACCCACTGTATTGCGCCTAAACATTAGTCCATATGTTTGTGCCAAAGGTTGCCACTATACTAAAGTGTCCAAGGGACCCCAGGTTGGGATAAAAATGGTCCTGAGTTCCACAAAAAGATCTGGACTCGCGAGCCCGCTATTACAACTGATCTCCAGCTGATAGAGATGAGTTCCCTCTGGAGAAAATGGACGCTTTGGCAATTGGACTCTATGGCATCGAAGTCCCTCCCCTCCCCAAACCCCACCCTCCTCAGGCTCCACCTCCAAAACCTCCCGCCAGTGGCGAAGAGGGACCTGGCAACCCTAAAGGTTGGATCCAGCCAACTCTTCCACTCACTGTTACCCATTTCTCCTTATTACTCCAGCCCCGACCCCACATGGATTTTTTTCCACGGACGTTCCAGGATCACCAGGATCGCCTTTTTGCATAGTCAAAAGAATACCCATCCTGCCTTTTCCACAAGCAGAAAAGCTGGATCCAACCCTCTGACATCTATGGATATATAAAAGTTCAGCCTAAACTATGTCCAAAACACAAGCCTTGCATGCCTTCGATTTCACTCAACCTCAAGCATAGGGTTGCCAAGTCCCTCTTGGCAACTGGCGGGAGGTTCTTGAGGTGGAGCCTGAGATGGGCTGGGTTTGGAGAGGAGAGGGACTTCAATTGGACTCTATGGCATTGATGTCCCTCCCTTCTCCAAACCCCGCCCACCTCAGGACGCAGCCTGAGGTGGGCGGGGTTTGGGGAGGGGAGGGACTTCAGTGTCATAGAGTCCAATTGCCAAAGCAGCCACTTTCTCCAAGTCCCTCCCCTCTCCAAACCCGCCCTCCACAGGCTCCGCCCCCAAAATATCCAGGTACTTCCCGACCCAGACTTTGCAACCCCACCTGGGCTCCAGACAGCCACTGTGGGCTCGTAGAGGAGGGCAGGGAGCTGTTCCTGTTGGCAGCAGAGGATAGGCAAGCAATAATGGATTTAAACTGCAGGTGGAGAGGTACTGGCTGGATATTAGGAAAATGTTTGACAGTGGAATCAGTTACCTAGGGAGGTGGTGAGCTCCCCCTCACTGGCAGTCTTTAAGCTGAGGCTGGACGAACACTTGCCAGGGATGCTCTAGGCTGCGCCTGCATTGAGCAGGGGGTTGGACTAGATGGCCTGTATGGACTCCCTTCCAACTCTATGATTCTAGATATAGACTTCCTTTGGGGGCACCCCTCACACCATGTGGACCCAACCCAAGCAATATACAAAAACAAATCACAAGACTGGCCCTGGGAATTTGGTCTGTTCATAGGGTTGCCAGCCTCCAGGTACTAGCTGGAGATCTCCTGCTATCACAACGGATCTCCAGCCGATAGAAATCAGTTCACCTGGAGGAAATGGCCGCTTTGGCCATAGGACTCTATGGCATTGAAGTCCCTCCCCTCCTCAAACCCTGCCCACTTTGGCGCCGCCCCTGAAATCTCCCACCAGTGGCAAAGAGGGACCTGGAAACCCTATCTGTTTACCCCTTCCCCTCCCAGCAGCCCCAGGTAGCCATCATGTGCTATCCGTGGGCTTCAGATTTGGGATACAAATTCCACTTCCTCACCCCTTCCTAGATGAAAACAGGGCCCTGCCTGGAACCCCTCTATTTTCCCAATGAGGATCACTGCCGGAACCGCATCCATACCCGGCCATTACTAGACACCGCTGAAGGTTGGACTCTGAATTCCGTTACTCTAAAAGAGGCTTTGATTTAAAATCCAAGACAGCTTTGGGTTAAAAATGCACTAGACAAACAATTGTCCTACAACGGTTCAAAACGTTTACCGTCTTCTGTGAAGCCCAAGGCAGTACGCAGGATTCCCAGACAATCTCGCTCCAAGGCATGGAGCAGACAGAGACCTTTGCTGGCGTCAGCAAGGGGTGTGTGTTCTGTGCCTTAGGGGCTTATGTCCCCCTACAAAGGCAGTTCAGTAAAAAAGGCATGCAGGGTTGCCAACTGTGGGTTGGGAAATTCCTGGAGATTTTGGGACGAAGCTTGGAGATGACGACAGGCCTGGCGATGACAGAGTTTGAGGAAGGGAGGTTGGCAACTTAACTGACAGCCTATACCAAAGGTTCCCAAACTGCTCCAAGGAGCACTTGGTGCTCTGCAAAACACCCCTAGTGCTCCAAGAAGAGATTGGAAAGAAAAATACTACATTCATTCGGTTTAGTATATAGGTGCAAGGTGAAAATTAGTGCTCCGTGACGAATTTCTGTCCTGAAAAGTGCCCCATGACTCAAAAGGTTTGGGGAACTCTGGCCTATACATTGCATGACGCCTTATCCCACCCTTTACAGATGTTAATTACTTCAGGTACACCTTTGTAACTTTCATTTTATCCTGCACTAGGTTTTAGTATTTTGCCTATTAAATGACAGTGAATATTGTCTCACATCCAAGTTGGATAAACTGTTTACTCTTTGCACTGGATCTTGCTTTGAACTGGCTTCTCTCTGTAACCTTCCTCACCACCAACACCTTTCTGTTGTGCATATAAGCCAGGCCTAATAGATTTGCACTCCCATGCATCTGATGAAGGGAGTTCTGATTCACAAAAGCTTTACTCTGATGGAGTACATTTTGTCAGTCTTTAAGGTGCCACCAGACTTCTCTTTTATTGTGGGCCCTTAGTACATGTATTTATGAATGTGAAGGCCAGTGTGATGTAGTGGTTAGAGTGTCAAACTAGGATCTGGGGGACCCAGGTTCGAATCCCACTCTGCCATGGAAGATCACCGGGTGACCTGGAGCCAGATACACACTCGGCCTAACCTACCTTACAAAGCTGTTGTGAGAATAAAATGGAGTAGGAGAGAGCGGTGTTGTAAACAGCTCTGGGTCCCCGCTGGAGAAAAAACCAGAGTGTAAATTAACTAAGTAAATAAATGAGCAGGAAAGACGCATCCACCACCCCACGCTCTGATTTAACTTGCAACCCAAAGAAGATAGATAGATAGATAGATAGATAGATAGATAGATAGATAGATAGATAGATAGATAGATAGATAGATAGATAGATAGATAGATAGCCAGCCTTGTTGCCAACTCTGGCTTGGAAAATACCTGGAGAATTTGGGGGTGCAGCCTGAGGAGGGCGGGGTTTGGGGAGGGGAGAGACTTCAATGGGGTATAACTAGGGTTGTCAACCACCAGGTCATAGCTGGAGATCTCCTGCCATTACAACTGATCTCCAGGTGACACAAATCATTTCACCTGGAGAAAATGGCCGCTTTGGCAATTGGACTCTATGGCACTGAAGTCCCTCCCCTCCCCAAACCCCGCCCTCCTCAGGCTCTGCCCCAAAAACCTCCCGCCGGTGGCAAAGAGGGACCTGGCAACCCTAGGTAAAATGCCATAGAGTCCACCTTCCAAAATGGCCATTTTCTCTGGGTGAACTGATCTCTATTGTCTGGACATCAGATACACATTAACAGAACAATTCAAAGCAGAGTCACACCCTTCGAAGTCTAAATCCTTCGAAGGGTGTAACTCTCTTTAGGAGTGAACTATTACAAGCAGTCTGTGGGATTACTCAGGAGTAAACATCAGGATTTAACACTGCAATCCTAGGCACACTTTCCTGGGAGTAAGCTTGATTGTAGACAGTGGCTCATAGTAAACAAGCATAGGGCTGTGCTGTTAGCTTCTCATCATTCACACATGAAAAGAGACATAATTTTACTTGGAACCACAGAGTCACGGAGGCTTACTCAGCCTTAAGATTAATTTTCTTTAAATTGCTATTTCAAAAATGTAGGACTTTCTTCAGTTATATAACCTTTGTAGCAATTTTTTAAAAGTTCTTATAACTCTACAATAAATATTCACCAATCATAGAAAGTATAATTTTATCTATTTAATTTACAACCTGTCTTTTTGTAAATGGCTTTTTACTCTCTTCTCCCAATTAATTCCCACTCCAGGGAGACACCACTTTGAGAACTTATCTACCTATAATGTGTTTCTGTCTTCTTGGTTGGTTTGTTTTTTAAGTAAAAATGTTACCTTAACATCCCTTGAGAATCCATGAGGAAGAATTTTTTGTTGTTGTTGTTAGCGCGATTAACCTCACATCTGTAAAAGGTAAAGGTAAAGGTCCCCTGTGCGAACACCGGGGTCATTCCTAACCCATGGGGTGACGTCACATCCTGACGTTTTCTAGGCAGACTATGTTTATGGGGTGGTTTGCCAGTGCCTTCCCCAGTCATTTTCCCTTTACCCCCAGCATGCTGGGTACTCATTTGACCGACCTCAGAAGGGTGGAAGGCTGAGTCAACTTTGAGCCGGCTACCCAAAACCAACTTCCGTTGGGATCGAACTCAGGTCGTGAGCAGAGCTTGGAAAGCTAGTTGGATCCAATACATACCATTTATTCATGGAAGGTTTTGCATTGGATTTGTCACTCTCTAGATGCATATTTTCCCCATCTGAATTCTCAAAACTCTGCATGGTGGCTTATTGTTGAGTTTTGAGAATATGGATGGGGGAAAAGTGCATCTAAAGAGTGGCAAATCCAATGCAAAACCTTCCATGAATAAATGGCCACAGTGTTCAGCAACTGACTTGCGGTGCTTGGGATCCCTATGAATAGCATTGCCAGGTCCCTCTCCGCCACCGGTGGGAGGTTTTTGGGGCAGAGCTAGGGTTGCCAACCTCCAGGTGCAGCTGGAGAACTCCTGCTATTACAACTAATCTCCAGCCGATACAGATCAGTTCACCTGGAGAAAATAGCTGCTTTGGCCATTGGACTCGATGGCATTGAAGTCCCTCCCCTCCCCAAACCCCGCCCTCCTCAGGCTCCGCCCCAAAAATCTCCCACCAGTGGCGAAGAGGGATCTGGCAGCCCTAGGCAGAGCCTGAGGAGGGCAGGGTTTGGGGAGGCACTTCAATACCATCGAGTCCAATTGCCAAAGTAGCCATTTTCTCCAGGTGAACTGATTTGTATCGGCTGGAGATCAGTTGTAATAGCAGGAGATCTCCAGCTAGTACCTGCAGGTTGGCAACCCTACCTATGAAGGATGCCCGTGTGTTCCTTCACAACTAACCAGAAAATCTGGATGAAGTACTCCATACCTCACCCCTACCTAAGCAGGCTCCTGGTACCCCTGGACCACCTGTCTCCACGCAGGAATTACAATTGCTGAATTAAAAAGGAATACATTTTTGCAGGGCTTTGAAGTAGAGATGCATCTTCATCTTCCCCCTCCCCTCTTTTTTCTGTCTTCTGCCACACGTCTGCCTGCTTTTATCGCAAATCTTGAAATAATTATCATTCAACTGGTTAGGTATTAGAGGTTTTTTTTAAAGCTAAATTTGAAAGAGGTGGTGTCCCTCCCCACCCATGTCCACAAGCTGCAAAAATAACTGCAGCCCCTTCTTTCGCTGGTAATATGCCCCCGTTTGGTAATTGTAGAGGCCATGGCAGAAGGGGAAGAAAAGAAATGGAGAGCTGGGCTGAGAATATAAAGGTTCTTCTTATTCCAGAAGGCCAATACAAAAAAAAAAAAAAAAAAAGTCCTAATGACTGGAGAAGTTCAATGGGGGTTAATTACACACCAGAGGTAATTTGGAGGTGTCTGCCCTGACCTATGAAAGGAACTCAACCAGAGGCCCTTCTCAAGGGCAGCCAGTTACCCAAGTCAATCCCCTTCCCTTTCACTAAACCTCTAATTCTTTTATTTTCTTTCTACCAATCGCCAAGACTTGATTT
The DNA here is from genome assembly GCF_029931775.1 of Euleptes europaea. Lineage (NCBI taxonomy): Eukaryota > Metazoa > Chordata > Lepidosauria > Squamata > Sphaerodactylidae > Euleptes > Euleptes europaea. The sequence goes on from NC_079329.1 coordinate 23,850,186, forward strand.
CTAATACATATTAAGCAGAGTTATACCTTTACACATCCATTTACTTAAAAGATATAACTCGGCTCAGGATAGGATTGCCAACCTCCAGGTGGTAACTGTATAGAGAAACAGCACGTGGCTCAATATATTCACAACTGAAATAAGAGCATGTTACATCACACACAAGAATATTTCAAAATCAATATATTCACAATATATATTGATTTTGAAATATTCTTGTGTGTGATGTAACATGCTCTTATTTCAGTTGTGAATATATTGAGCCACGAGCTGTTTCTCTATACAGTTGCCACTATTTCAGCATAGGTTCTTTTCCTTCTTAGTTAAACCTCCAGGTGGTGGCTGGAGATCTCCCACTATTACAACTGATCTCCAGGAGAAAATGGCCGCTTTGGCAATTGAAATCCCTCCCCTCTCCAAACCCCGCCGTCCTCAGACTCCACCCCCAAAATATCCAGATATTTCCCAACCCAGAGCTGGTAACCCTAGCTCAGGACTACACTGCAAAATAAGTCCAGTATGCCCTAGGGGTTGTGGCTTATTGGTAAGATACATGCTCTATATGTGCAGAGGAGAGCCAGCATGGTGTACTGGTTACAGTTTTGGACTATTATCTGAGAGGGACCCATGTTCGAATCCTCCACTCTGCCATGTAAACCCACTCAGTGATCTTAAGCTTCTCTCTCTGTCTCTTTTTCTGCCTCTCTGTCTGCCTAATGTATCTTACAGTTGTTGTGAGGATAAAATGGAGGAGGAGGAGGGTTTGATACTGTGAGTAGGGTTGCCAACCTCCAGGTACTGGAAAGGAAAAAGACACCACTGTGCATATACCTAGAAGGTTTGGAAATCAGCACAGGAGCTGTGAGTAGGGTTGCCAACCTCCAGGTACTGGAAAGGAAAAAGACACCACTGTGCATATACCTAGGTTTGGAAATCAGCACAGGAGCGAATGAATATTACAAAGTGCAAATACTTATATAAATTGCTACAACATATAACATAGAGTCACAACTATACTTATTGACACAAACAAGCTAAATAATCTATCCTACTATATACAATGTCTGTTACAACAATCAGGCTAGAACAAACCAGACTGAAGATTCAAAGTATAGGTATAATCCTTAGGTTATATTCAATCATCACAGGGAAGTCTTTGGTTCCTCTTCAAGATTTTAAATAGTGTTTCTGACGTTACCATAAGATGATGCCAAAAATTGAAGAGGGGATACGGCCATTTCTAATTCTTTGACTTTAAATTTCTTCATAAGTCCCTCAAAAATCAGTCATCATGTAGTATCTCCAGCTTACATATTGCATGTTTGCTAAAAGTTCAAGCAGGATAAATTTCAACCAGTTACCATGTTGCATAGCGCAAATGTGTAGCAGTATACTCTCCTAGTTTGCTAGCTAGTAAATATTTGCACTTCGTAATATTCATTCGCTCCTGTGCTGATTTCCAAACCTCCAGGTACTAGCTGGAGATCTCCTGCTATTACAACTGATCTCCAGCCAATATAAATCAGTTCCCCTGGAGAAAATGGCCGTTTTGGCAATTGGACTCTATGACATTGAAGTCCCTCCCCAAACCCGCCCTCCTCAGGCTCCACCCCAAAAATCTCCAGGTATTTCTCCACCCAGAGCTGGCAACCCTAACTGTGAGACTCTTTGGGTCGCCACTGAGCAGAAAAGCTTAAACAAAGGAACTCTGAGTCCTGTCAGCAGACAAGGACAGTCAGGAACCCTTCCAAATGATGTTTTAAATAAGTGGTATTATTTAAATATGAAAGGTCTCTGCTCCAGTTAGGGTTGCCAGGTCCCTCGTCGCCATCAGCGGGAGGTTTTGGGGGCAGAGCCTGAGGAGGGCAGGGTTTGGGGAAGGGAGGGACTTCAGTGCCGTAGAATCCAATCACCAAAGCAGCCATTTTCTCCAGGTGAGCTGATCTCTGTCCGCTGGAGATCAGTTGTAACAGCAGGAGGTCTCCAGCTACTACCTGGAGGTTGGCAACCGTAGCTCCAATTCCTGGCTACGTCGGTTTAAAAAAATAAATCTCAGCAAGTCTCAGCAAAGACCATTCTCTGCCTGAGACCTCGGAGCCCTGCTATGGGTCAGAGAAGGCAACTCAATGGACCAATGACTTGCTCTACAGCAGAATCAGGTGTTCATTCCTGCCACGCCAGAACAGTGGCTAGAGGCCTGGTGACTCATTTTTTCCACACTTCGGCCTCACAGGTATCACGCCACTCTTAATAATGCAGCGACGATACTTTGCCCATGTTCTGAGGCATTTTGTTATTGCATCAGCAGCTGTGGTGTAGACACACAGAGGTCTGTAAGCCTGTCCAGAAGAAGCCAAATTCCAGGTTGTGTGTGTGTGTAAAGTGCTGTCAAGTCACAGCTGACTTATGGTGATCCCTTAGGCTTTTCAAGGCAAGGACATTCAGAGACTGTACCCAAAAATGCCTGGCAGTTGGTTCTCTGGTTAATAAGGGAGGGGAAGAGCAGGCCACAAGGTCTGATGTAGGGATAAAATTAGGACACAATGCGTTAAATGCCCGGCAACTGTCAGATGCTGACCAGGATGGCAGAACCTAGGAATGTCCAATGTAAGATATCCGCTAAATAGTCACAGGGATCCGTCAGGGAATATTCACTATTAAAATTAACCGAGGAAAGTGTGAGTGAAGACCGAGTCCTGTCAGCAGACGAGGGTAGGAACCCTTCCAAATGGCACTTTTGAGATGCCTATCGACTCCAGGCATTTTTCACATATAACATCCATGTGCATCTTCTCACATGCTGCCTCGTTAAATGGAGACAGATATTGGAAGAGCACTACTTTTCATGCTCGCCACGTTTGTTCATCTCAGTTTTTCAGAATACCACCACCACGCTGTTTCCCCACTTATACTTAAGAAGAAGAGTTGGTTTTTATATGCCGACTTTCTCTACTACTTAAAGAAGAATCAAACCGGCTTACCATCTCCTTCCCTTCCTCTCCCCACAACAGACACCCTGTGAGGTAAGTGGGGCTGAGAGAGCTCTAAGAAAGCTGTGACTAGCCCAAGGTCACCCAGCTGGCTTCATGTGTAGGGGTGGAGAAACCAACCCAGTTCACCAGATTAGTGTTCGCTGCTCATGTGGAGGAGTGGGGAATGAAACCCAATTCTCCAGATTAGAGTCCACCACTCCAAACCACTGCCCTTAACCACTACACCACGCTGGCTTTACTTTTATGTATGTCCAACATGGGTAACTGAGAATAAGAGTTTGTATTTACTATACGAGGCTTAATTCCTTGACCTTATAATGTGTGACTGTAGATATCGGTGGCTTGGCTCAACTTCCTGAGTTATCTATTCAGTACACAGGATATATCTCCTGTTACCTGAATATGGCAGCTACAGTGTAGATAATGTTGTGATCTCTGGAGACCCGATTACGGTACTGCCAGGTGGCATGTCTGAACACACGCAGTTGGTAAGCACCTTAAATTCATAGAGTGTTTTTTTTTAGAACTTCCCCTAGCGTACCAGGATTCACTTCCAGAAACTAAAATTTATTATTTCAAAAGTTGTCATGAGAAATGACAACTGGCATGAGAAATGCCAAAATTGCTTTCATTGGCTGGAATGAAAAGCAAATTTATGGATTGAACACATGAAGCTGCCTTATACTGAATCAGGCCCTTGGTCCATCAAAGTCAGTATTGTCTGCTCAGACCGGCAGCGGCTCTCCAGGGTCTCAGATGGAGGTCTTTCACATCACCTACTCACCCAGTCCCTTTAACTGGAGATGCTGGGGATTGAACCTGGGACCTTCTGCGTGCCAAGCAGATGCTCTACCACTGAGCCACAGCCCCTCCCCAAAAAGATGTATTGGTAAAGGGCAAAAACGCATGGTCGCTTTAGTCTCCTTTATTCCCTGTTTCAGCCAGGATACAGCCAGGATCGAACACACGTTTGGAGAAACGCATGCGTTCGACCCTGGCTGAAACAGGGAATAAAGGAGGCTAAAGCGACCATGCATTTTTGCCCAAAGAACAATAGGAGATTTCACTCTAGGGTGGCACCCAATAGGCCACTTGAATGGACACAGCCAAACTGGAATAATTTATTTGTGTGTCAGAGACCTCGGCTTTCTCTTGAAGCAATCTGAGAAAAGTTTAGATAGCTTTTGTTGCATTACGTTATACTGCTTTCATTGCTTTGTTTTTAAATTTTTGTAATCCTCCTTGAGCTTCAGCCTGAAGGGCAGAATACAAATGAAGTACATGTGTTTTTTAAAAATTCCTACTGAACTGAATTTCGTCTTGGAGAAGAGTCAGGCCATATTTTGTGATGGTCTCTTATCAATGGGTGGTTAAATAAAATAAAGGACTTCACAACATTCTTTTGTACAAAAAAAAAGTATTTATAGTTTTACATTCTGTTTATAAAGAAAAAAAATACAATATACCAAAAGTTTTGTTTCAATAAATAACATTTTTGTCGTTATACTTGGCAAAAGTGTGGAGGAGAAAAGTTAAATTAATTAAGACATTGCTTCATTAAATAGTCTCAAGGTATTCTGGAGTGGGAATGGGGAGAATTTGAGCTCTGTTTGAACATTGCAAGAAACTGCAATTAAACTCACATGAACACATGAAGCTGCCTTATACTGAATCAGACCCTTGGTCTATCAAAGTCAGTATTGTCTACTCAGACCGGCAGCGGCTCTCCAGGGTCTCAGGTGGAGGTGTTTCACATCACCTACTTGCCTAGTCCCTTTAACTGGAGATGCCGGGGACTGAACCTGGGACATTCTGCATGCCAAGCAGATGCTCTACCCCTGAGCCACACCCCCTCCCCGATTGGGCACAGACAAAATTGTTATATTCTCATGCATCCCTTGCTTCTCCCACTTTTCTTTGGGAATGGACAACTTCCTCACTGGTGTGTGTGTGTAAAGTGCCGTCAAGTCGCAGCAGATTTATGGCAACCCATAGGGTTTTCAAGGGAAGAGAAGTTCAGAGGCGGTTTGCCATTGACTTTCTCTGCCTAGTGACCCAGGAATTCCTTGGTGGTCTCCCATCCAAATACTAACCAGGGCCAACCCCACTTAGCTTCTGAGATCTGATGAGATGCAGCTAGCCTGGGCTATCCAGGTCAGGGCTCTTTTAATGGATCAAGCTCAAATTCACCGTGATGCTCAAATTCAGGTGCTTCAGTGAACTGCAGTTTGTTAAATCCACAAACCAGGATTCTAAATGAGGGTGAAGCAGAGGCTGCAATTCTAAAGACTGAAAACTAAGGAAACTGAGAGTAAGCCCCATTGAGTAACATGGGACTTACTTCTGAGTAGGCCTGCTAGGCTTGCTCACTTAGAAGCCCAGCTTGTGGGGAATTAAAAATCTCCACTAAGGTGCCTGCATTCAGCTATCATAATGAAATGCAACTGGATCAAGTATTCAGTTAACTTCTGGGCATTAGCGGAAGAGGGAGGTGCACACATGAACACAAAAACAGACTGTGCATGCGCCCCATCAGAGTTTAATTGCAACTTGCATTCATCATGTAGGGGCTGAAAGAAGCATGAATCTTCTTTACAAAAAAAGAAATTGGGGCTGCGGAGGGGATATGGGGCTTACATTCCACAAACTTTCCATAAAACTGTAAACATAATCCTGGCTTGAATACAATTTAAAAAATATTTTAGTGACAGGTAAACTTGGAGGCAAATTTGGCTTTGCGGAAAGGATCTGAATATAAAAACTTTTTTTTTTCAGCGTTAGAAAGTTGGGTGTCTGTACAGAAATCAGCTATCTGCAACCGTCACTTATTTGTCTGGGGGAAGGAGGTAAAAGTCAGTTTTCATCTAGTGAGAAGAGACTGATTGGATCCAGCCATCTTTTCCATTATTTGACCTGCATAGTAGGGTTGCCAGGTCCCTCTTCACCACCGGCAGGAGGTTTTTGGGGCGGAGCCTGAGGAGGGTGGGGTTTGGAGAGGGGAGGGTACTTCCATGCCATAGAGTCCAGTTGCCATAGCGGCCATTTTCTCCAGGTGAACAGATCAGTTGGAATAGCAGGAAATCTCCGGCTAGTACCTGGAGGTTGGCAACCCTACTGCATGGGCAAAAGCCATGTGGGGTGGGGGCTGTAATAAAGAGGACAATGGGTAAGATTCAGTGATAAAAAGATGGCTGGATCTAACCCATTTGATTGTGGTCCCAGCTAACCTGCTTTCTGTCCCCCAAAATCCTGACGCCATGTATTTCTAACAGTTTGTCATTCCTTTTCTAATAACTGTCCGAAGAAGAGCTCTGTGAAGCTCAAAATCCTGCTGTGCTAATTAAGATTGCCACATTCCCCCATCCCCCAGCAGTTGTCTTGTGCCATTAACAGCAGAAATTCAACAAACAAAGTTTTCTTGTCACCTCCCTGTCGGGGAAAACTTCATCAATTTAATTTCCACCTCTTTATAAAGGCAGAGGAGTGCTTCCGGAGAGGGGGGGGGAAGGCGGCAATTCTAATTTTGCTGACACCGCCAGATGAAATTACTGGGCTTTGTCACATAGGAACCTATCTTTGGAACAAGAAGAAGAAGAGTTGGTTTCTATGTGCCAACTTTCTCTACCACTTAAGGAAGACTCAAACCGGCTTACAATCGCCTCCCCTTCCCCTCCCCACAACAGACACCCTGTGAGGTAGGTGGGGCTGAGAGAGCTCTAACAGAGCTCTAAGAGAGACTAGCTCAAGGTCAGCTGGCTTCATGTGTAGGAGTGGGGAAACCAACCCGGTTCACCAGATTAGCATCCACTACTCACGTGGAGGAGTGGGGAATCAAACCCGGTTCTCCAGATTAGCATCCACCCATGTGTAGGATTGGGGAATCAAACCCGGTTCTCTAGATTAGAGTCCTCCGCTCCAAACCAACGCTCTTAACCGCTACACCATGCTAGCACCAGTCTTGGAGATCCCTGATGAAGAGACGCTGCTTGAAATGAGAGCCAACCTTTGGTCATGTTTCAATGGGGGTGGGGGGAGGTCTCTCCTGGACCCCACCTCACATTTCCTGCCACAGTTGAGAATTCCATCTGTGAACAGTACAAGGAAAATAATCCTTTGCATCTTCAGCCAGACAACTGCCTTCGGGGAGAGATCTGCTGGTGAGTCCTTCAGGGAAACCTTCCCGTCCACACACGCTCCTGCTTCCATGCTCCAGGGTCTCTGATCCTTGCTTTGGAGGCAGACTGGTGCTGCAAGTGCTTTCGAAGTCACATGACCGGCGGCCTCCCCATGGCGTCTTGGTGTTGGGACTGGTGGTACCAAGGTCCGAAGCTGTTGATGTAGCTGCTGGGAGGGAGAGGGGTCCCTTTGCACGCCATGGGGATGTCCCAGAGTGGGGGGATGTTGGGAGAACATGGGGACAAAGAGGAGGAACTGTGGAGATGGTCTTCTTGGATGCTGGAGCCCTGCTTCATGATCTTTTTAAACTTGGAGCGCTTGTTCTGGAACCAGATCTTTACCTGCAAAAACCAAGAAGGGGGAGGCAGGTCAGAAGAGAGACCCCTGTTGCATAGAATTGAAGCACGGTTAGTTTGGGAGGAGAGGAAACCAAGATAATGCTCCTAACCTGGATTATATCGAATTTAGAAGTTCTAGATAAAGTACTGAATTTGCAAGCTGGCACTTAAATGTTATTGCACAAGCAGCAGTAAAAGGGAAATTATTTGGAAATACTCTACAGTCAAATTTTGGCCAGAGTTTAAATTTGTATAATATGTTTTTATAGAATGTGTGTAAGAGCCCCATGGTGCAGAGTGGTAAACTGCAGTACTGCAATCAAAAGATCTGCTCATTGTGTGTGTAAAATGCCGTCAAGTCGCAGCTGCCTTATGGCCACTCCTTTTGGGGTTTTCATGGCAAGAGACTAACAGAGGTGGTTTGCCAGTGCCTTCCTCTGCCCAGCAACCCTGGTATTCCTCGGTGGTCTCCCATCCAAATACTAACCAGGGCTGCCCTGCTTAGCTTCTGAGATCTGACGAGATCAGGCTATCCTGGGCCATCCAGGTCAGGGTCAATACCTGACTTCAATCGACGGAAGTCAGTTTCAGGTAGCTGGCTCAAGGTCGGTAAAACGAGTACCCAGCTTGCTGGGGGTAAAGTGTAAACGACTGGGGAAGGTCATGGCAAACCACCCCGTAAACAAAGTATGCCTACTAAACTTCATGAAGTGATGTCACCCCATGGGTCAGTAATTACCCAGTGCTTGCACAGGGGACTACTTTTACCTTTATAGTGTGTGTGCCGGGGGGAGGGATCAAGAGAAAGGGCTGGGTCCTGACTGCTGTTTCTACAGGCACAAGCTCTTCTATTCACACAGCAAGATCCTCCTGCCTTTCACCTCCAGAGGGAGCATGACATGACCCGGAAACCTTTTCCTGTGGGACAGGGGACCCCCAGAAGAGGACATGGGAGGGGCATTTTGGGTTGCCATGTGTTCCGGGGGCAGAAGAACTTGCAGCTGCAGAAGTTGGGATTGAAATAGGGTTGCTAGCTCTGGGTTGGGAAATACCTGGAGATTTGCGGGGGTGGAACTTCTGGAGGGTGGGGTTTGGGGAAAGGGAGGGAATTCAATGGGTTATAATGCCATAGAGTCCACCTTCCAAAGCGGCTATTTTCTCCAGGTGATCTCTGTCGCCTGGAGATCAGTTGTAGTGCCAGAAGATCTCCTGCCACAGCCTGGAGGTTGGCAACCCTAGATCTAAACCATAGCTGCTAACTTGGATATATATTTGTCAGCTACATGGAATTTAGGACTGCTAGACTGAAAAAGGTTCTCACCTGGATGGCCCAGGCTAGCCTGATCTCGTCAGATCCCAGAAGCTAAGCAGGGTCGGCTCTGGCTGGTACTTGGATGGGGGACCACCAAGGAATACTAGGGTCGCTATGCAGAAGCAAGCAATGGCAAACCACCTCTGTTCGTCTCTTGCCTTGAAAACCCCATTGGCATTGACATAAGGCAGTGGCAACTTGATGGCACTTTACAGAGAGAGATTGGAAAAGATACTGGATTTGCAAGTTGGGATTAAGGTGCAGAATGTGAATTCTGGATTTTGGCCAGGCACTGAATATGCAGGATGTTAATTTTGGCCCAAGTCTGTGTGTGAAGTTGCAGCCCTTGGCCAAAGCCAGTGTGAAGCAGTAAGAGGCTGGCACAGACTGCTCCAAGAGTGGAACTCAGCCATAGAGCCTGAGAAGGGTGGGGTTTGGGGAGGGTCTTCAATGCCATCAAGTCCAATGGCCAAGGCGGCTATTTTCTCCAGGGGAACTGATCTCTGTCAGCTGGAGATCAGTTGTAATAGCAGGAGATCTCCAGCTAGTACCTGGAGTTGGCAACCCTAGCCATGGACTTAGATGTAGGGAAACAGGAAGCTGCCACCAGGAAGGAGCTCCCACATAGCAGCAGCAGTGCGTGGGTTGGCCTAAATCTCCACCTAAAAAAAGTGTGGGAGGAAAAGAACTCCCACTTGCATTCAGGCCGTACGACACAAACACGTAGGGTTGCCAACCTCCAGGTAGTAGCTGGAGATCTCCTGCTATTACAACTGATCTCCAGCCATAGAGATCAGTTTCCCTGGAGAAAATGGCGGCTTTGGCAATTGGACTCTGTGGCACTGAAGTCCCTCCCCTCCCCCAAACCCCACCCTCTTCAGGCTCTGCCCCCAAAAAACCTCCCACCGGTTGCGAAGAGGGACCTGGCAGCCCTACGAACATGCCATGGGGTGCTGCGTGTCCTTGCAGATTGACTGTTGCCTTTTTCAATTGAAAATCAGTCTGCAAGGCTGTAATCAAGACAGAAGGGCTTACAAGAAACCACAATTACAAAAATAATAATTCACAACAATATGTACTTCTCAGTTCGCTTGACACTCTGTATACATTACAATTCACTTCACATCCAAGAATCACAATGATAATTTCTGATATTTCTAATAATGAAATAAAGTATAGCCCCTTATTGCATAGGGAGTATACAGAGTGTTAGAGTGATTCTTGTATGCGAAGTGAATTGTAATGTATAGAGTGTCAAGCGAATTGAGAAGTACATATTGCTGTGAATTATTATTTTTGTTATTGTGGTTTCTTGTAAGCCCTTCTGGGTTGAATTTGGGTGTGACTATTTATGTTACACAGAGGTACCATATTTTTGGCTCAGGCTGTAATCAAGAGCAGAAGGGTTGGGGGTGCTAAATCATCCCAGTTAGGGTTGCCAGGTCCCTCTCCACCACTGGCGGGAGTTTTTTTGGGGTGGAGCCTGAGGAGGGCAGGGTTTGGGGAGGGGAGGGACTTCAATGCCATACAGTCCAATGGCCAAAGCAGCCATTTTTTCCAGGTGAACTGACCTCTATCGGCTGGAGATCCGTTGTAATAGCAGGAGATCTCCAGCTACTTCCTGGAGGTTGGCAACCCTAATCCCAGTGGTGGCGGAAAGTGTCATCAAGTTGCAGCCGACCTATGGCTTTCAGGGCAAGAGACGTCCACGGGTGGTTTACCATTGGCTGCCTCCCCACAGCAACCCTGGCGTTCCGTCAGATAGGCTCTCTGCCGGCCCCGGCTAAGAAACAAGATGGTTCCCCCCATGGACAAAATGGAGTTTTTTGTGCACTCCATCCCTCCCCGTTTGCACCCGGGTCTCCTGCCCTAGATCTGCACCTCAATGGAGACCCGCCCGAGTAACCGCTGATCTGATACCGGGTCCCGCAAGACAATGCCGGGAGCCCGGGAAGATCAGCTAGTTAACGCACGTGTTTATTTCCTGTATGCATTGTCTTAAGTCTTTACCGGTAGTTAACTTCTGTATTGTCTCTTTGTTTCTAAAACCTAATCAACCCCATTGTATTTACCCTATATATGTACCGATATTTCCCCATGCCTGTATTCTAGCCTTAAGTTTCTATGATCTACTGAACTTGCTGACTTTCTGAAATAAAACTTTTAACTCGCTGCACCGTCTGGAGAGAAGTCTTTATTACCAGGAACGCAACGTGTTGCTGAGACCTGACATGTTCCTTATAGGTCTCCCAGCCCAATACTAACCAAGGCCGACTCTGCCTAGTTTCCAAGATCTGACAAGACAGAGCTAGGCTGAGCTATCCAGGTTGGGGAGATTCTCCCAATAGTCCATTCAAAACCACTCCCTCCCGCTGTTCTGTTTTCCCACCCATGTAGAAAAAGGTACAAAGTACCTAATCTGTAGGGTTGCCAACCTCCAGGTAATATCAAAAAATGACAACCACTATGACCAAAGGTAATTATACGTTTGCTCTCTATATATATATTACATAAGAAATATGTAAGAAACATATGTAAGAAACATAAGAAATCATCAGGTAAGATAGATCACAAAGAATCATCAATTAGAACACAAAAATACATCGCACAACCCCAAAGTTGTGCGAGGGATCTCCAGCGACTACAAAGGTAGTCGCTGGAGATCTCCCGCTATTACAACTGATCTCCCACCGATAGAGATCAGTTCACTTGGAGAAAATGGCCACTTTGGCAATTGGACTCTATGACACTGAAATCCCTCCCCTCCCCAAACCTCGCCCTCCTCAGGCTCCACCCCAAAAACCTCCTGCCAGTAGCAAAGAGGGACCTGGCAACCCTAGATCCTATTCTCCAAAAGTGCCATTTCCTGTAGAAGAATTAATCTTGTCGCCTGGAGATTAGCTGTAATTCTGGAAGAACTTCAGGCCCTATCAGGAGGTTGGTAACCTTAAGGCCAACAAGCTTTCCACAGCGACAAAATAGGGATTGTGATCTATTGGTTACCCCTTTTCCCCGCCCTCTCTCTAAGGACCTCAAGGTGGTTCTTCCCACCTTTATTTTACCTTTCCAAACAATCCTGTGAGGTAAACTATGCAGAAAGAGAATGGCTGGCCCAAAATGGCCCAAGGAGTTTAACAAGTAGCAATTCGCATCTGAGTCCGCCCAGGCCTAAATTAAAACCTGTCTCGCCCATCTGCACCATCAGTTCTGTGGCCTTTTGCAGACCTGCTGACACTGGGGCTGATGACTTTTTCCCCCAGAGAGCTGAGGGTGATTCAAACTCATGGGGAGAATTGTTCATGCCACTGTTGCTTCCCTTCAGTAAACAGGTTTTGCAGGTATCTGTATGGTTTCAAAAGCCTGTGAAACCTGTTTGACTGGAGTAGGATGTTGGGACAAAGGGACATTTGTGTGCACTATGGGAAGTGTAGCTTCTCTCCAACCACCCTGAAGACTTTAAAAAAAAGATTGTCTCTAGCTTGATCCATGAAGAAGAAGAGTTGGTTTTTATACCCTGATTTTCTCTACTGAAAGGAGTCTCAAAGCGGCTTACAATCACCTTCCCCACCCCCCAACAACAGGCACCTTGTGAGGTCGGTGAGGCTGAGAGAGTTCTGAGAGAGCTGTGACTAGCCCAAGGGCACCCAGCAGGCTGCATGTGGAGGAGCGGGGAATCGAACCCAGTTCTCCAGATTAGAGTCCGCCGCTCTTAACCACTACACCATCCTAGCTCTTGCTTGACCTCACAGAACTTGCTAGGAATGAAAAGTATTTAGGAAACGAGAAGCAGGTTTCAAAATAAATTGCCTTGGTGGTAAAAGCAATGGATCATCATTGGGTTGCCAACTCTGGCTTGGGAAATTCCTGGAGATCTGGGGGTTGGGCAGGGTTTGGGAGGGGAGAGGCATCGACAGGGTATAATGCCATAGAGTCCACCTCCAAAACAGCCCTTTTGTCCAGGGAAACTAATTTCTGTACTCTGAGATCAGTTATCCTTCTGCAAGAACTCAAGGCCCCACCTGGAGATTGGCAACCCTAAGTGGATGCCTTAAAGTAGTGGGGGGAGGGGTCACTTGGCCTACCCCACAAGTATATTTCCCCTGGAAGGTCCAAAATAAACATTCTTTATTATGATAGAGATGGAGGCCCACTGCAGAGGAGCAACAAAAAGCTATGCTCATGCTGCTACACCTGGAAATAAACAGCATTTCGAGCAGAAACTGAGCGCACCTGGAAATTGCAGTGATGTCAAACAGTGAGTTTAGGGTTGCCAACCTCCTGGTACTAGCTGGAGATCTCCTGCTATTACAACTGATCTCCAGCCAATAGAGATCAGTTCACCTAGAAAAAATGGCCGCTTTGGTAGTTGGACTCTATGGCATTGAAGTCCCTCCCCTTCCCAAACCCCGCCCTCCTCAGGCTCTGCCCCAAAAACCTCCTGCCGGTGGCGAAGAGGGACCTGGCAACCCTAAGTAAGTTATGGGATTATTCCTAGATATGCTTTTGTTTTCCACTTCCAAATTTAGCAACCTTCTCTGCATTGTATGTAACAGCTGCATACATGTCCCACACCGGGGACATATGTAGAAACATAGGAAGAGCTCTGCTGAATCAGATGAATAGTCCATCGAGTCCAGCATCCTGCGTCACACAGGTACCACCCAGATTCTCCCAGAAGCCTTACAACCAGGGCCAAAGCTTCCCCCCATTGTTGCTCCCCCAGCAACTCATTCAGAGATATACTACCTCTGAACATGGAGGTTCCCTGCTTAGAGGAAATTTTGAATGTAAGGGAACTTTGGAACTAGACCCCCTCCCCTGTAGCCTGAAGTAGTACACTCCATTATGCCACCTCTGCACTTTGCTGCTTTATTTCGCATCATGCATAAACCAGACCCAGGCTGGCAGCCGTCACTATATCTTGTAGCAGTGAGTTCCATATGTTAACTGGAGTCAATGTGCTATAATACGAATACACACACCAGAAGCCAAAAATTCCATTGATGTTTCTGTTAAGGGATTCCCTCAGGCAGCTCATCTTGCAATACTATGTATGGATGTTTGTGATGTTCCAACTCACGCAAAAGAGATCAAATAAGCCAAGTCTACGTCTTCTTATTACGCTCTCTGGAGAAAGAGCCCCATTTTATAATCCTTCACAGCATTTTCTACCTCAGTGCCCCCCCCCCCGAATCCCCAGCACACAGATTTCAGCAGGTTTTCACTTGACTTTCTTCTCCCTCCCCAAAATAAATCTTATTTATGCCTCTGGCTGTGGGCTCACCCCTGACATCTGTCTGTCTCTCCCGAGCTCTGTAAGCTGCTCAGCCACCTGTAAGGGAGGCTGCTAGGTGAGAAGGCACTCGCAACATGCCTCCCCTCCAAAACAAGAGGGGCTGTGGGTCAGTGGTAGAGCATCTGCTTGGCATGCAGAAGGTCCCAGGTTCAATCCCCGGCATCTCCAGTTAAAGGGACTAGGCAAGGAGGTGATGTGAAAGATTCCTGCCTGAGACCCTGGAGAGCCGCTGCTGGTCTGAGTTGACAATACTGACTTGGATGGACCGAGGGCCTGATTCAGTACAAGGCAGCTTCATGTGTTCAAAACTCACCCTGAACAAAACCCAGTGGACAGATCTCCAACGCAAGTCCTGTTGGAACAACTGGGAGCTGCTCTAGAGCATGACAGTAGCACAGGATCACACCCTGCGACTTGGAACATGGAGCGAGTTCGAATCCTACTTAATAAATATCACCATCTGAATATAAGCAGCTGCCACTTTTGTTCTTTCTGGTGGCAGGCAGAACAGGCAGGTAGGGTGACTCCCCTACATATAAAAACTTTGCATGTCACCTCACATTGCCTGCATATTTATTGCCACCCTAACTTATGCCCGCTACTCTTCTGACAACCTCTCTGATCTTTCTCTCTTTTCTTGTCTAAGGTAGACTGCAATGCTTTCTGCGTAGAGATCCTGTCACTGCTACATTTGGTACAGCACCTAGCACCATGAGTGATACATTCAAATGTGTTTATGTAATTTTAAGTTGTTTATCATTTTTTCTGATACAGCTATGAGAAAGCTCATATATACAAGGGTTAAAGACACTGAGCTATGAGCCCAGAAGGTGCCTGTACAAATGTATCCTCAGCCATTCACTCATTCACTTTTTTGGGTGTGCCGTCAAGTCACATCTGACTTACGGTGACCCCATAAGATTTTCAAGGCAAGAGACGTTCAGAGGTGGTTTGCCACTGCCTCCCTTCACGTCACAACCCTGGTGTTCCTTGGAGGTTGCCCATCCAAATACTAACCAGGGCCAACCCTGCTTAGCTTCTGAGATCTGATGAGATCAGGCTAGCCTGGGGCTACCCAGATCAGGGCAATTCACTCACTAGATGGCCTTAAACAAACCCCTGTCTCTCAGCTGATATAGGAATAATAGCTGTTTTGATCCTGCAGAGCACGCACGCAAAGATGCTCATGGACATGACTCTTTCTTTTCCTCCCCCTTCCCCCAGCTCCCCTTGAGACCTCCAAGAAACAGATAATGTCTTGCACAGACAAAAAGCTATGTGGCATGCCGGGCTGCAGTGAGGAGGAAGAACCAGGACCGCACTGCTTTTGCACCAATGGAATCTTCATTGACGGGAGAAGAAGGGGAGGATAATTTTGCCAAGTCCCCCCTTTTATTTATTAAAGCATTTATACCTGCCTTCCCCGCCCCCCACATAAAAAATGGTTCAAGATAGCTACTAATGCAGGCGAGAACCACTCCACACAAAAGTATAGGACATTGTATAGGTATCCTCAGGTTAAAAAAACACAGAATCCACGTTGAGCTACTTATGGAAATGATTGGTCTGAAGCGCAATATAAATGCAAAATACCCCCTCCAGGATTTTGAGATGAGGCCACAAGTAGCCGTCTGTGGTGGTAGAATGGACTACACCATTTCTCAATGTGGGGCATGCTGCTTTTGAATTCGTTATTTAGACATCTATATTCATACCCTGCTTTCCTTTCCCATGGGGACCCAAAGCGGCTTACTTTTCAACCTTGACTGCAAATAAAAAAAGAAAATGCAAAAGTAGGAATGGTTTAATTATCCAAGGGTACACAGGTGGTAGGAGTATGCAAGCCCCAGGGTCCGAGGAGGAGGAGGAGAGGAGAGGAGAAGGAGGAGGAGACAGAGAAGAAGAAGGAGGAGGAGGAGGAGGAAGAGATGGAGAAGTAGTAGTAGAAGAAGAAGGAGATGATGAAGAAGAAGAGTTGGCTTTTATATGCTGACTTTCTCTACCACTTAAGGAAGAATCAAACCGGCTTACAATCACCTTCTCTTCCCCTCCCCACAACAGACACCCTGTGAGGTAGGTGGGGCTGAGAGAGGGCTAAGAAAACTGTGACTAGCCCAAGGTCACCCAGATGATTTCATGTGCAGGAGTGGGGAAACAAATCCAGTTCACCAGATCAGCCTCCATCGCTCATGTGGAGGAGTGGGGAATCAAACCCGGTTCTCCAGATCAGAGTCCAGTGCTCCAAACCACCACTCTTAACCACTACAAAACGCTGGCTCCCAGCAAGAGGCTGTAATTCATCCTAAGCCACTTCACAGGACTGCTTTTGGAAGAAGTGGGAAGACCCTCCTGTTTGCCACCCTTGGAGGAAAAACGGGTTAACAAATGTCATGGAGAAATAGCAATATGTGTCATTTTCTCACTCCATCTCACCTGCGTCTGGGTTAAGCCCAACTGTGCCGCTAGTTCTGCCCGCTCGGGTAGTGCCAGGTATTGGGTCTGCTGGAAGCGTTGGTTGAGGGCCTGCAGCTGGAGGCTGGAGTAGATGGTACGCGGTTTGCGGATCTTCTTCCCTTTCCCGTTGATGCGGATTTCCCCGTTCTCAATTATGGTGGTTTTTTCCAGCTCTTCCAAAAGAAACAGATTTTGAAAGGGGAAAAAAAAAGGAAGATCATCTGTGAATGGACCCAATTTGAACACATGAACATATGAAGCTGCCTTTTACTGAATCAGACCCTTGGTCCATCAAAGTCAGAATTGTCTGGGTTCCACCAGGTTCCTTCACAGGAATTTAACTCCTTGCTACCAGTAAACTTGAGCTGGAGTCTCTTCCCTGATATACTAGCTTTCTGCTTGCAGGGAGGTTTTCTGATATGTAGGAGCAATTGAAAGCAGCCCTCCCTGCCACCAAGAAATGGTACCGTTCATTCTGCCACTCTAAATATTACCTAGTGCCTCACCTCAAAAGCCTGGGGGTGGGTATTTTAAATTTCAATCAAGTTCAGGGGAAATAGAGCCAATACTGATTTAAAACAAGAACCCTCTAAATGGTTATATGTATTGGAACATCTTAGCACCTACAGAAGGGGAAGGGCTGTGACTCAGTGGTAGAGCCTCTGCTTGGCATGAAGAAGGTCCCAGGTTCAATCCCAATCCCCGGCATCTCCAGTTAAAGGGACTAGGCATGTAGGTGATGTGAAAGACCTCTGCCTGAGACCCTGGAGAGCCACAAGCCTGTCATGGAGCCCTGAGCCCTTGTAACAAATGTGTGACATCTTGCTGGGACAGAGAAAGTATTCTGCGCATACTCAAAAACAGTCCTCTCGCCTGTCGGACTGTGGGAGGCATTTTTAAAAAGTTCTGCTCAGTCAATGATTAATTCCTAAATCGAGAGGCTATGAGGGAATCATGCCTTTTGATATAAACTCAGCTATGGTTGGCAGTAAGAGCCCCGTGGCGCAGAGTGGTCAGCTGCAGTACTGCAGTCCAAGCTCTGCTCACGACCTGAGTTCGATCCCGATGGAAGTCGGTTTCAGGTAGCCGGCTCAAGGTTGACTCAGCCTTCCGTCCTTTCGAGGTCAGTAAAATGAGTACCCAGCTTGCTGGGGGTAAAGGGAAGATGACTGGGGAAGGCACTGGCAAACCACCCTGTAAACGAAGTCTGCCTAGTAAACGTTGGGATGTGATGTCACCCCATAGGTCAGGAATGACCCACTGCTTGCACAGGGGACCTTTACCTTTTTTTATGGTGGGCAGTAGTGACAGAAAGTCTTCTGAGCATGCTCTTCTTGCCTTGAGCCAAGAGGAAAGGCAGGGCACAATTATTTTAATAAATAAATAACATAAATTAATAAATGGGCATGCTCAAGGTGATAGACAGAAAGGCATTCTGTGCACATTCAAGTCATACTCTTCGACAATGGTAAACTACTCTACATGTGCTCAGAGGCACTCTCTTCCTAATTCATGTGTTTTAGTGCCCTCGTTCAGAAATGGCTACAAGAATAAGCATAATTTCCAGAGTTTTTGTGTCTCTGTGTACCACCTTTCATAATGACTTTAGTGATGCATAAATTAGAGAATATCTGTGCAACCCTAAACAGTTACACCCTTCTAAGTATGTTGAAGTCATTGGATTTAGAAGGACATAACTCTGCTATGGAGACTGTTGCAGTCTCCATAGACAGAACATTGAAGTGATGCTTTAGCACAGCCTCATTTAATTGGGCTAAGAAGGAAAACGGGCCCTGGCATTTTAAAATCCCAGAAGCAACCCTGTGAATCCACCGTTCGACTGCAAAGACTAATCCTCAAGGCCCATTCAGACATTCCTACACATAACTCACAGCTGAATGTGTGAACGCCTTTCCCTTGCAGAGTGTCCCATTTGGGGCAACGGGAAGCCAAGTCATCGTTTTGACAGTGCCATTCTCAGGTCATGAACACATACATGGGAACACAGCCAAGATTTCAGCTGAGTTCATAGATGGATGCCCAAGTTTGGATGCCCAAGTTTGAATAAGAAAGAACATCTTGCAGTCATCTTGTTTGTGGGCTTCCTAGAAGCACCTGGTTGGCCACTGTGTGAACAGACTGCTGGACTTGATGGGCCTTGGTCTGATCCAGCAGGGCCTTTCTTATGTTCTTATAGGGGACACAGGCAGTTGTACAAACACCCATTGGTCATTTCAGCATCAAAATCATCAACTACGATGGCTCGTCCTTAAAGGTAGAGAAAAGCGGGGTATAAAAACCAACTCTTCTTCTGTGTTAGTTGTGAATACCAAGAACAGTCCTATGAAGTTGTATATCTTCCCTCTAAAAGCGAAGCATGAATGTATACTAGGGTTGCCAAGTCCCTCATCGCCACCAGTGGGAGGTTTTTGGGGCGGAGCCTGAGGAAGGCGGGGTTTGGGGAGGGAAGGGACTCCAATGCCATAGAGTCCAATCGCCAAAGCGGCCATTTTCTCCAGGTGAACTGATCTCTGTCACCTGGAGATCAGTTGTAATAGCAGGAGATCTCCAGCTAGTACCTGGAGGTTAGGAAGTGAAAGAACCTATGCTGCAAATAGTGAAAGCTAAGTAAGAAGGCAGCACGTGGCTCAATATTCAATTCAAAACAAAACCAAGGGTTAGTTTATTCAAATTAAATCATTCAAAAATCAACCAACAAACCAAAGTAAAAGGTAAAAGTGTTAACATCACACAATTCGCCTCGCAGGGCTTAAAACAGCAGCCTCGCAGGGTACCTGGAGGTTGGCAACCCTAATGTATATGCGTGCACACGCACCCATTTTCAATCAGGTCTAACAGAATAGTCACCCAGAACTTTATGCTTCTGATATTTCTCAATCCTTATTTTTTTTAAAAAAAATACTGGCTGGTTGAGAATGGAAGCAGAATGAGAGATATCGGGAGAAAACGCATGGTCGCTTTATAGCCCCCTTTATTCCCTGTTTCAGCCAGGATTCCACCAGGACTGAACACATGCGTTTTCGCCAAACTGCGTTGGATCCTGGCCGAATCCTGGCTGAAACAGGGAATAAAGGAGGCTAAAGCGACCGTGCGTTTTCACCATCACCCTCAGACAAAACCACAATGTGCAGATTTTCAGTGGTTCCTCTCTACCACCTTTTTTGTTTCAACTTTATCTTTCAGCACTGCAAACTCTATTCTTCTTTCACAACCGGGGGTCCTTTTCCTTTTTTAAGAAAAGGGGAACAGAAAATCGAGGCTCCATGCCAGCTCCAACCCTATAGATTCTATGAAAATTCCACAGTTAGAGCATTACGTTAAGAATTTCTCATTATATCCTGTTCCCCCCCACCCCCCATTTAAAAGAAAAACCTGTTCTTTCCCCAAGGAGAGAATAATTGAGGAGAAGAAAGCCAGGCCGCAAAATGCAAACAGTTGCAGAACAGAGTTGTCATCCAATCGGAGGCCTTGCTTTCCCTCCTCTTGGCTTGGAACTGTCAGGGGAAGGAAGGAAAGGTCTCTCTGCAGCGCTGGTTTTAATTCTCACTGGGGCAAATTTTTAATTAAGAGGTTCAATTGATGTGCAGAGCAGAGACAAGCTGTTCGGCTTAACAAAGAATACTCCCTAGACGCCTCAATAAACCGCATCCATGCGCCACCGACGAGGCCGCAAGAAGCCACGAGAGCAAAATGTTTTGGTAAGTTTTTTTTAATTGAGAAAGTTCATGATACTGCTGCTTTAAAAAAAGTTTTTAAAAAGATAAATAGACTTAAGAGGGGTTTAAAAAAAAGGCCTTGAAGGTTGTAGGTGCATCAGAAGAAAGACTGCAAGGAAGATCTCTTTCCCCACACCATGGCCCATCTGACCATATAGGCCAGGGGTGGGGAACGTCAGGCCCGGGGGCCGTATAAGGCCCACGAAATCATTTGGTCTGGCCCTTCGTGGGTCCTGGCAGATCTCTAGCTCAGAAGGATCTAAGATTGGCGATCCGCTCAAAAGCGAGTCGCTCTACGTGGCATACACTCGGAGCCATCTCCGGTGGTACCTCTTGGCTAAATGTTTGACCAAATATAGCAGGCTAATTTTTAAGTTGATAATTTTGTATGGCCCGCGAACGATGTTATAAATATCCAAATGGCCCTTGGTAGAAAAAAGGTTCCCCACCCCTGATATAGGCTGATAGGGTTGCCAGGTCCCTCTTTGCCATTGGAGGGAGGTTTTTGGGGTGGAGCCCTAGGAGGGTGGGGTTTGGGGAGGGACTTCAATGCCATACAGTCCAATTGCCAAAGCGGCCATTTTCTCCAGGGGAACTGATCTCTATCGGCTGGAGATCAGTTGTAATAGCAGATCTCCAGCTAGTACCTGGAGGATGGCAACCTTGTAGGAAAACTAGGAAGTCACCTGGGATGCCAAGGTTTAAGGGGCACCAAATCAGACAGAAGGGAATATACCGGTACTAAAAAGTTCAAAAACACATTTTAAACTCTATTTTATTTTTTGCATTGTTCACTTCACATGGCAAGTAAAGCAGGTGAATATACATCCTAGATTCCTATTTTTTTTTTTACATATTTTGAACGGGGTGACAAAGTCATAATTCACCCAGGGGGATGAAAACCCTTTGGCCAGCTCTGTTCCCCCCTCCCCATTATAAGACTTGCAGGGAAGTAGGTGCCCCAACATAGATACCCCAAAAGAAGAAGAAGAGTTGGTTTTTATATGGTGACTTTCTCTACCACTGAAGGAAGAATCAAACCGGCTTACAATCACCTTCCCTTCCCCTCCCCACAGCAGACACCCTGTGAGGGAGGAGGAGCTGAGAGAGCTCTAACTTGCCCAAGGTCACCCAGCTGGCTTCATGTGTAGGAGTGGGGAAACAAATCCAGTTCACCAGATTAGAGTCCACCACTCATGTGGAGGAGTGGGGAATCAAACCCGGTTCCCCAGATCAGAGTCCACTGCTCCAAACCACCGCTCTTAACCACTACACCACGCTGACATTGCATTGCATTGCAGAATAACTGACACCAGCATTAAAACTTGGGATACACAGGGAAATGCAAGACATTTTTCTTCCTGCTCCTCAGGCTACAGAGTAGAACCCCAGCATCTTCTGCAACACTGCGTCGGATCTTCGGACGCAGGATCTTATGCTCTAAAGATACTAGCAACTCTTCCTGCCCCTATCTGACTACTTGCATAATCAGGCAGACTTGCATGTATTTATCATTTGAAATGTACAAGACCGTACACAGGGCTGGATTTAGGTTTGATGAGGCCCTAAACTATTGAAGGTAATGGGGCCCTTTATATGTCCAGCTGTCCTTTGTCAACAACAAATTGTCACTGTTTTTTGTGTTGAATATATGCTATATGGTAATTTATGGACCTAATAGGTATCTAAAGCCATTTGTACAGAACAAAATATGTATTTTATCAAAGTAATTGTTGAACTGAAATACAATTAAGAAGTATATTAATAGTGCAATCATTATTAAGCTCTAACTTAAAATGATTTTTATTCATAACAAACTTAATGTACATCCAGTTTTTTTTCCTTTAAAATTTTTTTGGGGGCCCCAAGAGAGTGGGGCCCTAAGCTATAGCTTGTTTAGCTTATACATAAATCCGGCACTGACCATACATAGGTAACTTCATTTGGGATGCTTGTTTTTTACATCCAACAGATTAAAAGAAAATGTTTCCACACAGACACAGCATTTGCTGTTGCAAGACATGTAAAGCAAACATTAAGTTATCTTTAGTATTAACTCCTCCCCTAAGAATTACGTAGGTCTTAAAATACAATGTATCTCTCTCTCCACCTTCCTGTCATTTTTTTAAAAATTGCATTCTTGACACTTTAGCCATAAGAATTTTTCTCTCAACGATCCTTTAAGGAAACACAAAAGTGAAAACTGCAGGAGGATGTTTAACTTTTCATCACAACATTTGCAAATTCTTCATTCACACCTGCAATCCTGCGCAGACTTACAGAACAGTAAGTCCCACTGAGTTCAGTGCGACTAAGTGCAATCCTAAGAACTCTTTCCAGGGAGCAAGCTGTATTGACTATAGCACAAGTTCACCCAGCTGGCTCCATATGGAGTGGGGAATCAAACCCGGTTCTCCAGATTAGAGTCCACTGCTCTTAACTACTACACCACGCTGGGAGATCTCCAGCTATTACCTGGCGGTTGGCAACCCTAGGCAGAAGGGTCTCACTGAACATATGCCTGAGATCTGTGCATCATATGAAGAAATCATAAATATATAAATGCATGACCGTCCGTGGGCTGCGCATCGGGCCCACTACTAACCTTTCGTTCAAGGACACACCCCTTGCTGGTCTCCCTCGTCCTGCCCCCTTTTCTCTGCGAGCAATTGCCTCTTTTTCCACCATTCCCCGCAACCCCAGCGTTTTCTATCGGTCACGCATAACGGTGCTTTGTAACAACAGGAGGGCTTGTGTGGGGAGGACTGACCAATTCTCCCACCTTTTTTTCACTTGAAAGGTTGAGACGATGGTATACCGGAACACTGGTGTCCCAAGGGAAAAAAAGGGGATAATCGACCTTTGATTGGATAATCCCTCAGCCAATCCTTGGGCGATGACACAGGTGGTCTCTCCCCTATTATCCCACATTATATGGGATAATCCCACATTATATGGCTCAAACACACGGGGAGCCTCCAGCAGCTACTTGCTTCGGACTTATAGTGGGATGGACTAGCGTCATGCGTTTGACTATCCAGTCTCGAATTAAAATATTGTGAGATAAGGGAGGAGCAAACCAAGAACATTCTGCCCATGTGTTAACCCCCATAGTCTTCATCATTATTAGCATTTTATCATTGATCTTTAATAATATCTAAGACACCTGTCCTCTACTGGGTTATCTTTTCTCAGTATAGGATTGTGGAAACTTTCCAGTAAATAGTACACTTCCCCCAGTAGAAGAATAAATGAGGAGGCCTCATCTTAATCAGGGTTTTTCTACATCCTTACAAAAGGAGAGTATTTAAACCATTTGAGATGGGTTCTTTGCAAATCTGGATTATTGTTTGTGTTTATATTCTTTTTCTTCTATCGCCTTTCAAGACACTACACAACCCTTCTCCCCCATGGGGTGATCCTCACAAATGGCTGGTCGGTGCTCTAACCGCTAGACCACACTGCTTCTCGGTAACCTAGATGCCATTTTGGACAAGGTTGCCTTGCTTTTGTCAAAACAAGAAGTCTCACTAAACCTTAAAGGCTAACCACTGTGGCCTAAACTTTAAGGAGCCCATTTCATCAGATGCAGGAAGTGTTACATTCTCTCTGTGCATATACACTTTGTCTGCCTTTGTATTTAAGACACCAGAAACTTTGAGGTTGGCCAAGAACGCAACGCCTGCTTAATCTTTTGTCGCAACCCAGGCAGAAATTCAAAGGGCAAAGACTACTGCATCCCAGAAAATCTTTGGCTATCTATTTAGGGTTTTATTTATTTCAGTATTAGGGGCCCAGGCTGACCCCCCCCCTCCATTTTAACCTCACAACAACCCTGCGAGGTAGGAGAGGCTGAGGATGTGTGATCGGGCCCAGGTCACCTAGCAAGTTTCCATGGCACAGTGAGGAATCCATCCTGGGGCTCCCCCATTCTAATCTGACAATGACCCCTATACCACCTTGAATCTGACCACCAGGCAGCTCTTTAAGACACAGGAGCTTTACAGGGGAAAAGATGGCCCCAGTCACAAACAGCTCAGTACAATATTATAGTCTCAGTTTGACAAACGGAATGGGAGGACTCTACATTCTTCCACTTTGGGATCTCAAGCTGGATTTCTTCTAAAAGGGGGAGGGGAGCCCTATCCGCCCCGGTCCGCACTCTGGTTGGGAATGGGCGGGATAAAAATTTAATAAAATAAAATAAACACCCTGCCAATCGCTTAGCCCCCCTTTGCAATTCCACAACCCACCCATTTAAACCAAAGGGATCCGGATTTAAGCCTGCCGGATCGCCTCCCGCCTCCCCTTCGAAGCACTGACTTGAAAGTAACAGCTGCTGTTCCCCAAACGCACCAAAGGGAGGGTCCTCTTCCCCCCTTTTCACAAAAGCAGCAAGACCCAGGCTTACTTGGGGGAACAAGCCCCTTTGTACACAGTGGGCCTTACTTCTGAATGAACACGCAGAAGATCCGACTGTAAAACCTGGCTGTTACAACCGATTATGTTGCTCTAGCCTAGAAAACATTTGCTCCATTCATTTATTGGGTGCAAACGCATGGGAGGTTTTGCCTTTTCCCCATCTGAATTCTCAAAACTCTGCATGGGGGCTTATTTTTGCATTTTGAGAATTCAGATGGGGAAAATGTGCATTTAGAGAGCGGCAAATCCTAGGCAAAACCTCCCATGCCTTTTCGCCCATTGTATTGAATTCCACCTGGAGAACGCAGTCCGTTGGTTTCCCTGGCTGCAATCCCAAAGACTGCCCTGTGAGTAATGCCCGCGTGGGACTTACTTCTGAGTAGACCCAAGGCTCGCTGCCTCTGCGGTTTATTCCCCCCCCAAATGAAAATTCATATGCTCAAAAGTCCTATGTTCAAATCCCATTCTTATGAACATTCATAACAAACGTTTTCGCTAAACCAGACGAACATCATGCAGCGGTTTCAACCCAAACAAAGGCTGTTTTCGTTTTGGGTGTTAAAACTTATCCGGACCCCAGTCCAATAAAGAGGCAATCGGTCCACCGCTCCGTGCAAAAGCGATCTTGGCATTTAAACTGGTTTACAACTCCCGTCTCAAAGCGCACGTGTTTGGGGGGAGGGGAAAGCGATTTAAGATTAATATCGAAGAGGTTGCAATTAAACTTCACGAGGCAGTGTTAAAACCTGGTTCATTTGGGGTTGTTGTTTTTTTCCTTTTCTTCCACGGGCTATTCTACGATTTCCCCGAGCCGTCTGCACAGAATACATATTTATTATTATTATTATTATTATTATTATTATTATTATATTTCATTGGCTTCTCGATTTCCCGGAGCCGTCTGCACAGAATACTTATTATTATTATTATTATTATTATTATTATTATTATTATTATTCCTCATCAATTTCATTGGCTCCTCTCTGCTCCGTTCCTTTCTCCCACTGAACGCAACGGCGAGATTTAAAAGGCAATTTTCTGCGTATTTATTCGAGGAGCGAGACGGTGCGATCCTAAAGGCACTTCCCTGGGAGTCGTCCCGTTTAGGATTGCCCTGGTAGTGGTAACCCTCCGCAGGATCAGGCTGCGAGTCTGCTTAAAATGGGGGGGGGGGCAGGAACCAACTGGGAGTTCTCCTGCGCAAACCCCATGGAAGAATCTCCCCCCACCCCATCTCAATTATTTTGGCTTAAAGGGCCCGGAGGTGCGCGTTGCGCCTTAAATAATAGCGCCGTACGAGGCGTCAGCCAGTCAAAAAGATTAAAGTCTTTTTCTTTCTTTCTTTTTCTTTTTTGGTAAATGGAAAAGCCCTTAAGGAAGAATTTACATCGCTGAACAGAGGAATCCTAAGGAGAGTTACACCCTTCTAAATCCATTGAAGCTCTTGGGCTTAGAAGGGTGGGACTCTGTTTAGGATTGCACAAAGACCGCCTGCGCCACCGTCGGCGATCATCAAACAAAGTCGGTTTGATATTTTCAAAACAAAACAAAACCTCAATCCAGTCTAGAAAAAAATGGGGGGGCAGCCTTAGACAGAGAGTTCGGCATAACCCAGAAAACAATTTTTCCTTCTTATGCATGGGAGGTTTTGCCTTGGATTTGCCGCTTTCTAGATGCACATCTCCCCCATCCCAATTCTCAAAACTCAACAATAAGCCCCCATGCAGAGTTTGGAGAATGAGGATGGGGAAAATGTGCATCTAGAGAGCGGCAAATCCAAGGCAAAACCTCCCGTACCTAAATGGCCGAAGGAAAATCGTAACGAGAGGCGGGGGGGGGGGGGGAGAGGGACACCGCCTCTGAACAGCCCAGGTTCGAAACCAGGAGGGCGGTTTGGAGAAAAGGATCAAAAAGGTGCGCGAGTGGGGGAGGGGGGATCGATCTGCTTAGAATACCAAATTCTCCAAACTCCCCCGCTCCTCCATCACTCAATCTACCTTATGTCTATCTACCTAGTCACTCATTGCTACTACACATTTGCACTGGGTGTACCCACCGAGCAGTAGCGACACTTTGTCCCGGTTTAGCCGGATTGGGCTGCAAGAGGCGTCGCCTCCGGTGGATCTCGCCGTCCTTCTGGGCAGGCCGGCGAGCTCTGGGGAAGTTCGCCAAAACTAGTCCGCGACATTGCGCAGGAGCTCTTTCCGGTGGGTCATGCGGGAGGGCGAAGGGCAGTTAGACAAGCGACCTCCGTCTCTCTACTGGGGTCTGAAAGGAGTTTGACTCTCGAAAGCTTATACCCCGAAACTCATGTTGGGTTTCTAAATGCTGGGAGGTTTTGTCTGGCATTTGCCCCTCTCTAGAGGTACGTTTTCCCCATCCGAATTCTCACAATTCTGAGGCCATTTCTGCATGGGAGTTTTTGCTGTGGATTTGCCTCTCTCTAAATGCACATTTTCCCCATCCAAATTCTCAAAACTCAAAAATAAGCCCCCATTTTGAGCATTCAGAGGGGGGGGGTGTACATCTAGAGAGGGGCAAATCCAAGGCAAAACCTCCCAGGCATAAACGACCTGAGGATTTGGATGGGGAAAATGTGCATCTACAGAGGGACAAATCCAAGGCAAAAACCCCTATGCATAAATGGCCTAAGCTTCTACTGGACTCGGATCTGTTATGCTGCAGATCAACACGGCGAATGTGCCACCCAGGCACCCACTCCCGTTTCCCGTTAACAGTGACTAACAAACGTATCACCCCCCCCTTAATACATTTCCCAACTTCCCAATTGTTAAAACGATTGTTTAAAAAAAGCACGCATACATGAATTGGTTATTAGAAACCGGGGTACGATAGTTATTACAAACCAACGCTCCTAATGCCCTACGCTCGAATACTTCGAAAGGTTTTTTTTCCAATTTTTCCCCATCTGAATTCTCAAAACTCTGCATGGCGGCTTATTGTAGAGTTTTGAGAATATGGATGGGGAAAAAGTGCATCTAAAGAGTGGCAAATCCAATGTAAAACCTTCCATGAATAAATGGCCTAAGTGTAAATCAATAAACACACCAATAAAAACCCGCCGGAACCCAAGAAGCTTCCGAGCAAGAGTTTTCAAAGCGGACTGGTCGATTCGCTCGTTTGCAAAGGAAAGCGTCTCGCGATGCGGCTGCCCCTCAAGAAACGAAAATCAAAAAAGAAATCCCCCCAAATGTCGTCGCTTTTTAAAGTCTGCCTAAAACTTCCCGGGAATTGAAAACTTCTAACCCATCAGGACGGTCCGCGTGGGGCTAGACGCGATTGAAACCGAAGGGCTTTAAGGACGGCGTTTAGCGAGCCTTTGAATCAAGAGTGGAAATTGACCAGTGAAATTAACCAGACGCCAACCCTGTTTGCCGACTAAGCTGTTGCGAGTTGAAGAAATCACGGGTGGGGGGGGGGAGGCTGGAGAAATACAAATTAGCGAGGTGAGATTCACTCCACGTAAATAAAACACAGGCCCTTGGAGGGGGGGGGGCAAGCCACTGTGTTTTGTGCTGTACGGGGGTGGGGAGAGACAAACACAACTAAATCGCTAGTTCGAAATTTCAGATGAACGATTAATAAACGAGTTCTTTTGTTTTAATGGCTACTTGCCCAGGGAATTACTGATCTTTATCTTGTACGGCTTGGGGGGGGGGTAAACAAACGGGGGTCAGAAAAAGTGGAGGGGGGAGAAAGAAGGTCCCACCTTCTTTCCTAATTTGGTGAAATCATAGAATCAAAGAAACCACCCAAATGCGGAGGAGGGGGGGGGACGTAGTGAAGTTCAGGTCTCTTCTTTCTTTTACTGGGGTTCCGGTGTGGTGAGTTCGGAGCTCCCACCAAGGATTTCCACCGGCTTCCGCTCCAGGGGAGACTTCCAAACCAGTTTGCAAGCCCAAGGGGTGTCGGTAGTCAAGGTGTACCGCCTCCGCGGTGCCTTTTGTTTGCTTTATTATTTTAATACGAGCGGGTTGAATTGGAAATGTTTTGCATTCCAAAAAGCCTCATTACGATTGCCGGATTAGAGTTTTAACGCGCCTGCTTTCACTTGGAGCCCTTGGAAACGCACATGAAAGCCTTCGAGCCTCGCCTGCTACCTGACGATTCCGGAGACAACCGATCGTTTTGACCCGAGTTTCTCAGCTCTGTCGTTTGCATCCCCCTGAAAGAACTTTTTCTTCTGAACAAGGGCTTTTAAGAAGCCTGCACAAACCCCCGCCTCTTTCCATTCAAACTGGCTAGATCCATTTACACAGCCTCGCCTTCCCACCGGTTACTTAGAAGCCCCACTGTGTTCTGCGGGGCTTGCTCCCAGGAAAAAAAAAAACGTGTACAGGATTGCAGCCTTATGAGTGTTGGGTGTTCGCACTTTCCTCTCCCTTCCTGGAAAAGAAATCGAAGGGCAAAAGGCCTCTTTGGAAAACCCCATAACAATTTCTTCGGAGTAATCCCATCAACTTCAGTTTACACCAGCCAAGTTTGGTCAATAATTTTAAAAAGTAACTGTTTTATTTATTTTATAAGGTTTGGGTGGCTAATATATCTGCTGCAACAAGGGAACTGCTTATAGCTGAAAGCAAACCAGGTTTTTTTTCCCAGCTTAGCTGAAGGAGAGTTCTGTTGATTCAAAAACTGCCACTTCCCTTCACCAACACAATTAAAACTACCTTCTTTTCTTCCAACCATCTTAGCAACATGCATGCGGCCCAATCCTATGAACATTTACACAAAAGTAAATCCCATTTATTTCCAGGTGCTCACAACGTGCTCCAATTAGGTCTGCTTGCAATTCATTTCAGCCAGTATGTTAGATATACCTAAACCCACTGGTTTTTTTTCACCTAGGTGCATAAAATCAGACTATTCCACTGCAGTCCCATGCACATTGACATGAGGCAAAGCCCCGCTGAGATCAGCCACGCTTACATCTCAGTAAAGACAACACTGAATCAGTCTGTAAAATACTGACAGCGAGGAAGGAACATGGATTTCCCCTTGGGGCTACTAGCTTCCATCTATTCTGTCTTAACAAGAGTTTTGCGTAACTGGAAGGGTGACTGAACACCCCAGCAGATTCTGAAGAGAAAAGGAAGAAAGACTATTATGTTGTTGATTGGCATTGGTGAAGTCTTGCACATCTGATGAAGCAAGCTCTGACTGGCCAAAGGTTTGGCTGGAATAAACGTTGTAATTCTTGGAAGGCGCCCCCGAACTCTTGCTTTATTTGGCTGCTACCAACCGACATGTCTTGATCAACGCTGGGATGCCTTCCCAGTTGTAAGATCTGAGTGGCAGGATTCAGAGTTTTTGGCAAGGAGTCACTATTGTTGCACCTAATAATTATCCCCTGTTTGAGTTATAGCACCTTCTAGGGATCATGAGGCACTGGGGTGAACCACACTCTTGTAACAAATAGATTTTATTTTTTGCAGCCAGTGATAGAACAATTCCTCCCTCTGATGGATTCCTGATACAACTGTTGTCCTCAAATAGCATTGAGCCATCTTCTGCCACCCTCTGCAATCTTGACAGGTGCCAATTTAAAACAAACATGGGCTGGGGGTTCAGCAATAAAAAGCTTTAAGACTATCTGGAAGCTGTTCCCTTCCTCCCAATTCAAGAGAGACATATGATGGGGGCCGGCTTTGTTTTTCAATAGAGTCGCTCTTCACATGCTCAGATGCACCCTTAGAAGGCTTGAGCGCAGAAAAACTGTGCATGGCTAATCTCTGATGACCGCCATCTTAAATTCAGATTCCAACTATATTCTGCATACAGCCCAATCCTATCCAAACCTCGACAGACTGTGAACATCGCTATATTTTACAAAGCTGTTTGTCTGGGAAACCAAAGCATCATAAAACGGGGAAAACTTTTGGACATGCATGCATACTTCCAAGTTAACAGCCGGCTCATCAAGAAACCAGTTAAGCCAAACTAACTTGGATTTCCCCTGAAATTTTGGCAAACTGGTGTTACGGCATTCTGGAAGATGTTTCAGTTCAGGTTTTGGGGAGTCTCGCATAGGGGCATTCCAAATTTTCTCGTTGTGAAAGGGGTTGGTGGGCTAATCTTACACCTAGGTTGCTAAAGGATCTTTGAAAATTCGTTCAACAAATATTTCAGAAGGGGATGGCAGTTTTAATAAAGATCATGGAAGGTTGTTTGTAATGTTAGAAATCTGGAGCTGCACATTACAAGATTCTCTACTCCCCTTCCTAATCAAAGTTGGTATTTTTTTTATGTTCAAAAAAGTATCCATGACAGATTTAGAACCAAATAGCAAAACAAAAGGCAATCTTTCAAGTTGCAACGTTCAGATGTTTCCCATTTATGAACCACTGAGTAGATTTTAACTTTTTTTAAAAAGTTCAATTGCTTCTTTTAAATCCAATAATATTTTTTTTTCAGACTGAGCAGGCTCTTAAACAAACATACACAAATCATCCTTTGCCATTTACAGTGTAATCCTAAAGAGAGTTTCGCCATTCTAAATGCACTGAAGTTAATGGGCTTAGAAGGATATAACTCTGCTCAGGATTGCCCTGTTATTGTCTTGAGGGGAGGGATTCTCTTTCACTACGATTCCGAAGCCAATTTGGTTGGGAACTGCATTCAGCAGAGACCTCAAACTACTCATTTTGCATTGCAAATAGACGAAGGAAAAATATTAATATTTCTGCATGCATTTTTGAAAAAATAAACAAAGCAGTTTTCGATTAAAGGATTCCAGAGGCTTTGCCCCAATGTATGAGCAAACATCTGGATTTTGTCAAAAATATTTAAAATGCTACTCTTTTGAGGGGTGTGGGGCTTGAGCATTTGGCAACATGGAATCCAAAATCTGTAGAAGAGGTTTGCAATGGATTCATTTGCAATGGTAACCCCTGATTATAGGGTGCGGGGAGAGAACGAGAAGAAAAAACGACCCTTTGCATATGTCTAGAAGGAGGCGGGGGCAGGGGGAAACTCTCTCTCCAAACCAAAATCTAAAAATTGTTTCATCAACAAAAATGATTCTGACAGTACTGGAGCAGGGGGAAATTTTCTTCCAGTGTGAAGCCCTAGAATGGGCATCGAAATTGAATGGGAAAGGGCCTATCAGTGGAAGAGATTAAAAAGGTATAAAGAGCTGGCTAGGAGTAGGGGAGGCCCAGATTGAAATAGACACACCTGAACCTGCCTTCTACTTGGTCCATCAAAATCAGTATTGTCTACTCAGACCGGCAGTGGCTCTCCAGGGTCTCAGGCAGGGGTCTTTCACACCCCCTACTTGCCTAGTCCCTTTAACTGGAGATGCTGGGGATTGAACCTGGGACCTTCTGCATGCCAAGCAGATGCTCTACTACTGAGCCACAGCCCCTCCCCATTGAGTCATTGAGCCGGACAATCTCTAAAACAGGGTCCAAGAGTTGGGTCTGGCTTGGGGGCATCCCCTCTTCTTAGAGAAGTCACAGCTCCTTTCGGTTCCTCAGCAACAAGGAGCCAGAGCTCTGCACACGGCTATGAATATTAGCTGCATGACACGGGTTCAAATTCCACAGCTGACATCAACTCATGCAGCAGTCTGGGGCCAGCCCCTCTTTCTCAGCCACACATCTGCAACATGGAATTCAATCGCACAGGCCTACCTTCCAGGACTGTTGTTCAGATAACAAGATAAAGTGAATGAAGTTGTGTTTTTTTTTTTAAATCACAGTGTATTCATGCTATATATTCTTATGGGCAAAGGTCACACCTGAACTCGGCACCAAGAACCATTCGACGCGCTAGGTGGCAAAACCACACTCATCCTCTTGTGGCAAGTTGCTATTTAGCTACTACCACCAATTACAGAGTCATACAAGGGGGGGAGATAAGGCCTTGCCCCGGGGGACATGACAGAGGGGGGCAGGCTGACAAGACTGTGAGCAGATGCAAACTCAAGTTTCATTTTGGTGGGAAGACGAAGAGACTACGAGTCTTGCAGACAGCAATGGCCGCTCTCCCACTTTCACGGTGGTGCCCCATTTGTACAGACAAGGAGACGGAGGCAGATAGATGAGGATTTCCTCCCCCAACATTCAAACCCGAGTCTCAACCTACAGCAGTGCCTCTGAACTGGAAAGGGTGGGTGGGGGGGGGGTCAAGCAACCCAGTGTCTCCTATACACATAAGCAACAACATCCTGTCCTAACACTAAATATTATCCAAATCACATGGGTGCCAGAAAGGGAAAGAGTCTAAGGAATGGTCGGGTGACCACTGAGGGCATTGGGTACTCTGTGGGTGTAGGGGCTGGACTGTCAGACTACAGACGTGGGAGACCCAGGTTCAAATCCCTGCTCCGCTGTGGAAGCTGGCTTGGCGGCATTGGGCTTCACCTTGGTAGCATTCCCAGCCTCACCTACCTCACAGGGTTCTTGTAATGATAAAAGAGTGGCGGTCATGATGAAGGGCAGGATGTCAGTAAAATTAAGATTTATTATTTTGCTGTTTAGTTCTCTCCCCCCCCCCATCAGCCATGTGCGGCCTGACTCAGGTTGGTTGCCCCAGTGGCGAATGTTGTGGGGTGGGGTGGGGGGACAGTCCCACCAATAAGACTATTTTCTAGTTAAAGGGAGGTCAGAAAAGAGATGGAAGAGGTCACTTTGTTAGAAGGGGGGTTATCTGTATGTTACATTTTTTGCAGGGGATGGGGAATTATGCATTGCAAAAAGAATAGTTTGTTTGGTGCTGAAAACCGCAGGTTTTTAAAGTGGGCCCAGAAAGATCCCCATCTACACTTAATTGTGGGGGGGGGGATCTGACACTGGAGTCTACTCCAGATCTTCCCCACATACTGATTTTTGCAGCATGTTTCAGAGAACCAAGCCTTGTGGCCGGACTCTCTCCCTCAAGCATCTCCGCAGGTCTGGGCCGTGGGCGCTTGCCAATGCTGACTGCTGGATGCTGAACAGAAAGAGGGGGAGAGAGAGATCGGTCCTCTAGTTTAACAGGACGATGTTTTGCTGCAGTTGCAGGGTGACACTGAAAAGACAATAACCACCCTAACCCGTTTATTTGCAGCCAAAGCTCTGGTGGGTTCCCCTAGTGCGGGCTTCAGAGTTCGTCTTTAAGATGTCACAAGACTTTCTGAACGTCTAGGTTTTCCAGTGACAGAGGAAAGCAATTTGGTGCTTGTGCAAAAGGACTACACCTTTCTTTCGGCATCTCCACAATGAAAATGCCCAAACTGAAACAAAAACCCCCATTTGCATGTGTTTGAGCCAGACTGACACACGGAGCCAGGCAGGGACTCCCAAGTTTTCCTACAGACTGAACGCGCCTCCAGCTCGCCCAAGGAAATGCCAAGCCCGTTCTTAGATCTCTTTCTGCACCACCTTAAAAATTCATCCGGACTATCACCTTCGGGGCATGTATCAGCCACCTGGCTCCCAAACACGGCATGGGACTTTCCTTCCTTCCTTCCAGCCCTGGTTGACATGGTCGTGGGAACGAGGGGAGAGCCCCCTTAAGCCTCCTTGAGGCATCTAAAGCATGGGTTCTCAACAAGGGGGGAATCCCCCCCCCGAATTTTAGGGGGGACTGGGACCAATATTCATCAAAATGTGATGCCCTGTAGATCATGTACAATCTGTAAAAATGTAGCTTGCTTTTAATTTAATCTGTGACATTCCATAAAGTTTATGACTATTTTGGGAAGGGGGGAATTATATTCTAAGCAATGGCGAAAGGGGGGGAACGGAGCAAAAAAGGTTGAGAAGAACCACTGTTCTAAAGGGATTGGGGGGGGGGTGAATTGGACCACTATTCAGCAAAATGTGATGTCCTGTAGATTTTGCACAATCGGTAAAACCGGAGCTTGTTTTTAATTTAATCTGCAACATTTCATAAAGTTTGTGACTCTCTTGGGAAGGGGGGGATTATGTTCTGAGCAATGGAGCAAAAAAGGTTGAGAAGAACCGCTGTTCTAAAGGGATTCCCCTGGGGGGGGGATGAATTGGGACCCCTGTTCAGCAAAACGCGACGTCCTGTGGATTCTGCACAATCGGTAAAACCGGAGCTTGTTTTTAATTTAATCTGCAACATTTCACAAAGTTTGCGACTCTCTTGGGAAGGGGGGGGAATTATGTTCCGAGCAACGGAGCAAAAAAGGCCGAGGAGCACTGTCCGAAAGGGATGCTGGCTCCGTCCCCTCGGGGAGGGGGGGGTCCTTCGGCCGCCTCTGCCCCCCCCCGCCCATGCCCCCCCCCGCCTCGCCTTACCCGTCTCCTCCAGCCTCGCGCCGCGTCCCAGGGCGCCGGAGGGCTGCTGGTAAGGCGAGTAGGAGGCGCCGTGGTGGTGGTGGTGGTGGTAGAAGGCGTGGGGGCTGCCGCCGGCCGCCGGCCCCGCGGGGTAGGACGGGTACGCCAGGGCTCGGCCGTAGGGCGGGAAGGCGCCGCCGCCTTCGGGCTGGGGGTGCAGCGCCGGCAGGGGGTAGGAGTGGAGCTGCGGCTGGTGGAGCTGCGGCTGCTGCTGCTGCTGGGGGGGCGACGGGGGGGCCCCGAGCCCGAAGTCCAGGAAAGGCGCCTTGGACGGGTCGGGCGGCCCCAGCAGGCTCTCGGCCAGGGCGTTCATGGTCATCACCGGCGGCGGAGGGGAGCGCGGCTTGCGCCCGGGCGCAGCGGCATCCGGAGAGGAGGAGGCGGCCGCCGGGCAGCGCCTGCCCTTCCCTTCCCTTCCCTTCCCTCCCGGCCGCTGCAGCGCCCAGCCCTCCCCGCCTCCGTCCCCGCCTCCAGGCTGCCCGGCCCGCGACCTCCCTCCCTCCACCCACCCACGCCCGGCTGGACCCCCGCCCCAAGCCGGCCTCGTTTTCTGCCCCCGGCCGCGCCCCCCCCCCCAAGCCCAGGCTCCCGCAGGAGGACCCGACGGCCCCAGGGGGCGTGGCCGGCTCCACCTGCCGCCCCCTCCCCTCGCCTCCCGGGCCGCGCCCACCCGCTCCCCCATTGGCCCCGGCCTCCAGTGACGTCTCTGGGCCTCCCCCCTCCCCCCGGGGACATCCCTCATTAAGAGCGGCCGCCCCGGGCAAGGCTCGGAAAGTAAGGGACGTTCTGTCCCCCTCCCTCGGGGAAGGGGGAGGAGTTCGAGACCAAAGAGCGGCAGGTCCGGGCACGTCTATTTTTCTCACCTGGATATTATTAATTAAATTCCCCTTTTTTTCTTTTCTCCTTTCTCTCTCTTTGGTTCGGTTATAGAAAAATATTTAAGTGATTAATGATTAATGAATATTAGCAATGATATTAGGATTAGAAATTTATGCAAAAGAGATTACAAATTCTTTGTAGGGTGGATTAATTAATTAATTAAATTCCTTTCCCCCCCTTTCTCTTTGGTTCTGTTATAGAAAATATAATATTTAAGTGATTAATGATTAATGAATATTAGCAATGATATTAGGATTAGAAGTTTATGCAAAAGAGATTACAAGTTCGTTGTAGGGTGGATTAATTAATTAATTAAATTCCTTTCTCTCCTCCCCCCCTTTCTCTTTGGTTCTGTTATAGAAAATATAATATTTAAGTGATTAATGAATATTAGCAATGATATTAGGATTAGAAATGTATGCAAAAGAGATTACAAGTTCATTGTAGGATGGATTAATTAATTAAATTCCTTTTCTTTCTTTCTCTTTGGTTCTGTTATAGAAAATATGATATTTAAGTGATTAATGATTAATGAATATTAACAATGATATTAGGATCAGAAATGTATGCAAAAGAGATTACAAGTTCATTGTAGGATGGAGGGAGAAGCAGGGGAAGTCCAATTTTTTATTCTACATATGTTATTGTTAAACGTTTTGATTAATAATTTTGGAAAATAATAAAAAATTTATTTAAAAAAATATTTTTCTCACCTGGAGTAGTAGAAAAGGGCAAGAGTCCAGTTGCACCTTAAAGACTAACAAAAATATTTTCTGGTAGGGTATGAGCTTTCGTGAGCCACAGCTCACTTCTTCAGTATTTAAGGTGCTACTGGACTCTTGCCCTTTTCTACTACTGCAGACAGACTAACAGGGCTACCCACTGTGAATTATCTTTCTCACCTGGGTTGGGGAGAGGAAGGAAGTTCCCGGTTGAAAGGGTGGCGGGGCTTTGGGAAAGGGGGCGGGTCCTTGCTGCCTGGGGAGTCCCTAAAAATCCAGAGGAAAAGGATACAGTGGCTAATTAATTCCGAGGGGGGCGGGAAGGAGGGCCCCCCCTAGATGTGGCTTACCTGTCAACAGGTTGGAACAAGTCTCTCTCCCCCCCCTCCCCTCTGCCAGGTTCTCTGGAGGGATGAAAAAGGAGTCCGGATAGATGTTTGTCAACACAGATCAGAAGCCAGGGGTTCGAAAAGCCTTCCTCTAAGACTTAGAGGGGAAGGAAGTGATTGCATAAAAAGAAGTAAGGGCGGCAGAGCGAAAAGCCGTTTTACTTTGTGATTAAAAAAAACAAAACTTTCAACAAAGGGCCAGCGTGGTGTAGTGGTTAAGAGCTGCGGACTCTAATCTGCAAAACCGGGTTAGATTCCCTACACCTCCACATGAAGCCTGCTGGATGACCTTGGGCCAGTCACAGTTCGAACTCTCTCAGCCCCACCTACCTCGCAAGGTGTCACAGGAACATAAGAAGAGCCCCTGCTGAATCAGACCAGTGGTCCGGCATTCTGTGGCCAACCAAGTGCCCTTCAGGGCCGATGAAGGGGGCCCAGAGGCCCAGGCCTCCCTCTGATGATGCCTTCCAGACATACATAAATGTGTCTTATACTAAATCAGACCATTGGTCCATCGAGGTCAGTATTGTCTAGTATGTCTGGCAGAGGCTCTCCAGGGTCTCAGGTAGAACTCTTTCCCGTAATAACCCACTACCTGATCCACTACCACAAGTTAAACAGAGGGAGCACAGTCAGCCCATTTTAAGGGAATTACAGCAGCTGGCAATAAGTTTCCAGGCACAATTCAGAGAGCTGGTTCTTGCCTGAAAGAGCCTGAAACCAGAGTAAGGACCACCTACCACCACCTAACCCCACCCACCCTTTAAGACTGGCATCAACAGACCCACTGTGTGTGCAAGGCAAGGTGGCTGCCACTAGAGACAGTGCCTTTTCAGTGGTGGCTTCTCAGCTGCGGAATCGCCTCCCTGTTGCACTTTACCTGGCCCCAAACTTCTTAAAGTTCAGGTGCCAGGTGATGACTTTGGTGTTTTTATAACCGTGCACCTTCAATTTTACCTGTTGCTTCTACTGATTTATTGATGCTTTTTAATAAAATAAAGTCTGTTGCTTTTATTGTTATTGTTTCTGCATGCCCTGTTAGTGACGTTGCAAATCCCCTTGCACGTTTTTATGACGAGGTGGCTAATAAATAAAGCACTTTTTAGTTCAAGGGTTCAGCTCTGGAATATATGAAGGATTTTTTTAAAAAGTACTTTTAAGCATGTCTGGAATTATCACTAATAAGCAAAATAATGACTTCAAAAATTCAAAGAATTCTGGGGAGACGACACACACCTGATTGTTGCCTTTTTATAACACAGAAAACTTTTAATAACCAAACTGATGTACTCCCATTGGCTCCTTCATCTTCATAGTGAACATATTTTATACCTGTTTAACTCTTGTGGTTTTCTTCAAAGAATCCTGGGAATTGTGGTTTGGTGAGCAATGCATGTGAAGCATCCTCCATTAGAGATTCCCCCCAGAGCTACAATTCCCAGGTTTCCCTTGGGAAGGAGAACTGTTTTAATTCTATAGCATGTATGCCCTTATGAAAAAGAGGCTTTATTAAATTGTTCCTGCCATTTCTCTAAAAGCAGTCTGACAGGCTGAAATGTAGAGAGGAAGGCTTCCCCCAACATGGAGCTAACAATGATTGAAAACAGGGATTCACATTTGTTTCAGAAAGTTCGCATGTTGTTGTTACACACAATCTTTTTTTGGGGGGGGGGTTATTATTCAATTTTGTTCTCTTCCCTTGTATCTTACTTTCTGGGTGGCGGCATCTGGTGCCATGCTTGCAGCAATCGTCTACCGTGGTTGGCCACCCAGCTGACATGAGAAGGGGAAGAAAATCTCTCCCCTCTCTTCTTTGGCACAATGTTCAAGTTTCCATATTGGGAAGCACCATGGGAAATATAGTCCTTGAGGAGGAGGAGTTGGTTTTTATACGCCGACTTTCTCTACCACTTTAGGAAGACTCAAACCGGCTTGCAATCGCCTTCCCCTCCCCACAACAGACACCCTGTGAGGTAGGTGGGGCTGAGAGAACTCTAAAAGAGCTGTGACTAGCCCAAGGTCACACAGCTGGCTTCATGTGGAGGAGTGGGGGAAACCAACCCGGTTCTCCCAATTAGAGTCCGCCGCTCATGTGGAGGAGTGGGGAATCACACCCAGTTCTCCAGATTAGAGTCCGCCGCTCCTAACCACCATTCTTAACCACTACACCATGCTGGCCTAATGTTAAGCACTCACCGGGGACTACATTTCCCTGGGTGCCACCCACAAGGCATCAGGGGAAGTGGGGGGGGGGGAGAGAGAGATGCTGTTTGCACCTGTCCATTAACAGACTTGTAAGTCTCTAGCCCTGCCACATCGGTGCCACCACAACCAATTGTGCCAAACTATATATAAAAAAGAATGTCATTTTTCCATATATATATATTTTGCCCCATTTTTGCTATCCAAATGAGTGGGGCTTTCTCATTTCATCTGGAAACAAATGCATGCCCCTAACTGGAAAAGCTTTACCTGCCACATTTCTGCTCATCGAGTTTTTTTTTTTTTTATTAACAGCACAGAATCAGTTCCAAGTTGAAACCCCTGATATATGATCTGCATAGGCAAGGGGGGGGAGCATGTGTGCAAATTATGTATTCTCTGTTTTTCTTCCCCATCAGGGACCCACACGGGCTTACAACACTGATCTTCCCATCTCAATTTTATCCCTACAACAACCACCCTGTGAGGTAGGCTGAGAGAGAGGGTGATTAGTGCAAGGTCACTCAGCGAGTTTCCATGGCAGAGGGGGCGTTTGAACCTGGGTCTCACAGATTCTAGTCTGACGCTAACCACTACATCAAACGTATTGGAAAATCAGTGTATTTTGCCATGTCAGTATTTGTAGGTCTGAATTAACCCCCCCCCCCCCAATTCATTTCAGAAATAGCCACCATCCTTTCCGGGCCATAGGAAGCAGGCAGAATTGCAGATTCAATTCCCCAGCACTCTGCAGGCTGTGCTGTCAATCACCAACCCCAAATGAGGCTTTAATTGTCTCCCCTGGAAAAAAACAACAACTGATCTATATTGTTAGAAACTGCCTGTCTGGGACACAGAATGCTAAATGAATCCAGTGCTGTGGGTGACAGACAAAGTCAGGAGATCATGAGAAGACAGGCTCGGAAAGCACGCCTGTTATCACTCACACCGCTGACAGAAGGCCAAAATCAACAAAGGGATAGGAAGAGAGAAGAACCTGCTTTGGCTCTTTAAGCGAACGCTAGAAGATCACTTAAACACTGTTTATTTAGCCTTAATGCACTTCAACCCCTTCTTCATTGTGCTTAAGTCTTTGCATTAGCCAAGTTTCTAGTCCTAATGGAGCTGTGTGTGTGTTAAGGGCCGTCAAGTTGCTTCCGACTCATGGCGACCCTATGAATGAAAGTCCTCCAAAATGTC
This sequence comes from Euleptes europaea, assembly GCF_029931775.1. Lineage (NCBI taxonomy): Eukaryota > Metazoa > Chordata > Lepidosauria > Squamata > Sphaerodactylidae > Euleptes > Euleptes europaea. The sequence goes on from NC_079329.1 coordinate 23,890,616, forward strand.
CTAGCTTTGACAGCCTTGCTCAGGTCTTGCAAACTGAGTGTTGTGGCTTCCTTTATTGAGTCAATCCATCTCTTGCTGGGTCTTCCTCTTTTCCTGCTGCCCTCAACTTTTCCTATCATGATTGTCTTCTCCAGTGACTCTTGTCTTCTCATAATGTGACCAAAATACGATAGCCTCAGTTGGAGCTAGGAAGACATATTAACCCCCGCAGTTTTTTAAGTGAATTTGGGAAGATCGCCTAACACTGTTTATTTAGCCTTTACACTCTTCAACCCTTTCTTTGCATTAGCTAAGTTCCTAGTCCTTATGATGCTGTCCTTCTATTCCCCAAGTGCTTACATTGTATAATAAGAGGATTCAGGGTGGATTAGAAGCTGTTTCTCTGAAACTCAGATGCATATGAGCTGGTTGCAGTTCTCAGCTGGGAGGAGGAAAATGCACTCTGCCCATGCTAAAGGGCAATTTCCCTTTGATTATTAATACACTGTGTGCTCACTTCTAAACCAGATTCCTGGGTCAGACGAAGCCTCCATTCCACCTCTCATGCTTCCCTCTTCCTGCCCTGCTCTCCTCCACGGTGCATCATCTGTTCTCAAACCTCTTCCTCCCATTTCATTCCTTCTTGTAGGATACACTTTGTATGGACATCAAATTTCTGCCTTTGGCTTTCAATTTCTGCCCCTTTGCTAATTAAGAGGAGAAGAAGAGTTGGTTTTTATATGCCGACTTTCTCTACCACTTAAGGAAGAATCAAACCGGCTTACAATCTCCTTCCCTTCCCCTCCCCACAACAGACATCCTGTGAGGTAGGTGGGGCTGAGAGAGCTCTAAGAGAGCTGTGACTAGCCCAAGGTCACCCAGCTGGCTTCATGTGGAGGAGTGGGGAAACCAACCCGGTTCACCAGATCAGACTCCACCACTCCAAACCACCACTCTTAACCACTACACCACGCTGGTGCCAACAGGCTTGGAGAAAACTGTCAAGGGACAGAGCATTTTTTCTCTCCAGGCAGTTGGCCAACCCTATCTAACACTAGTGCATCCGCTTTGATAAGAGACATATGTAAGTAGTAGAGAAAGTCGGCATATAAAAATCAACTCTTCTGCATCTTCTTTTACGGTCTTTTTTTTTTGACAGACCTCTTCCTTACAAGAGACCCCTGTGTTCCAATTAGTACTAGAGAGGCAGATGTGAATTACTACTGGATTTTATATTTTTAACAGGTTCAGCAGTTGCTTCCTTCTCTGTCTCCATCACCCTGGGTGCACAACATCTCATCTTCCAGGCAGTGTAATCCTAAATACAGTAACACCCTTCTAAGACCATGCAAGATTGTAATACCGCCCACACAGCATAACCTCCCCTATCCCTGTTCACTTTCCAAGCTGTTCCTCAGGACACACAAGGCATGCCATCCTCTAGGTGGGACCTGGGGATCCTCCAGAATGACAGCTCATCTCTTGACTACAGCGATCAGTTCCTCTGGAGAAAATGGATGCTTTGGAGGATGGACTCTGTGGCATTGGATGCCAACTGATGTCCCTGTCCTCCCCAGGTTCCATCTCCAGGAGTTTCCCACCCTAGATCTGGCAACCCTACCCCCAATCCCCCACCAGGCCCAAAGGGCTCCTGGCAACCCTAGGACACAACTTCTATAGAAATCTCCTTTCCTGGTCATATTCTTATTCCCCTCTTCCCAGCAGTTCCTGGCCCTGTCCTACCCTTTTAAAAAAATTAAAACCATTTTGCCCCACCCCACAACCAGTGTGGTCTGGGGGCAGCTTCAATAAGAGGCCATAGAGTGTTACCAAACAATTTGCCTACCGTTAAAGAATCATGACATATTAAAGCCAGGGTTGCCAGCTTCCCTCTTCGCCACCGGTGGGAGGTTGGTTTGTATGATCTCTAGGGTTGCCAGGTCCCTCTTTGCCACCAGAGGGAGGTTTTTAGGGCGGAGCCTGAGGAGGGCAGGGCTTGAGGAGGGGAGGGACTTCAACACCATAGTCCAATTGCCAAAGCGGCCATTTTCTCCAGGGGAACTGATCTCAATCGGCTGGAGATCAGTTGTAATAGCAGGAGATCTCCAGCTAGTACCTGGAGGTTAAGAAAACAGTAAATATTGTGCGGAAGGAAGGAAGGAAGGAAGGAAGGAAGGAAGGAAGGAAGAAAGGAAGAAAGGAAGAAAGAAAGAAAGAAAGAAAGAAAGAAAGAAAGAAAGAAAGAAAGGAAGGAAGGAAGGAAGGAAGGAAGGAAGGAAGGAAGGAAGAAAAAGGAAAGAAAGAAAGAAAGAAAGAAAGAAAGAAAGAAAGAAAGAAAGAAAGAAAGAAAGAGCACAGTAGCCAAACAAATAGATGCCACAAGAATTTAACCAGATCTGAGAATAAACATGGGAACACACAGCAGATGTCAAGATGAAATTGACCAAGATGAAATTGACACTCGGTTACAAGTGACCGAAGAAGACACCTGAAAAGAATCCGGACTTTCCTTTTCGTGTTTCAAACAGTGTGTAGATTGACCATATCTTCCCATACTTAGATCATTCTATTTTTGAGCCCCGTTGGGTCAGAATTGCATAGAGTATTGGCTTCATTGCTTGCTGTACTCGTGGTGTACGTACCGCCATCTTGCCAATTATTCTATTCCGTGTTTATCTCACTGACGTCTGCGTGCGTTCCCATGTTTATTCTCATATCTGGTTAAAGTACCGGGAGGTTGGCAACCCCGATGATCTGTGTCTTGTGCCTTTTTGAGAATGTTGACAACCAGCCTGAGCTGTTGGGTAAATTGAAAGGTCAAAGGCATTGATCTATTTCTCATTGATTTGATCCACTCCAGGTCCTTTGGCTACAGCAGGCTGCCCAGTTCAATGTATACAGGCACCTGGGTCAGAGTGCACCAGCAATGGAGAAACAGCACATAGACATCCACTTGTAAGCGGGGTTATCCTGCCTGCCCTTGAGAAGCCACTCTTGAGTTCAGAGTGCTCAGTTATGCATATCAGGTCTGCTTTCCATGAAAAGGGAAGAACAGCCAAGGTTTGGCAGAGTTTGCCGTTGCCAGAGCAATTAAATCTTGTACGGGTGTTGAGTTTCTTTGGGGACTACAGGCACCGCTTTCAACAAGGGTAGGCAGGGCGGTGGCTCCAAGATCTGATGTGATAATTGCCCAGAAAAGCAGCCTGGAAATGGAAATCCAAACTCTGGCCTCCTTGTCTGGGAGAAGAACCAGGCAACACCTGTCTTCTAAGAACCTGTTGACGTGGAGGCTTGGGCGGCCAAACTTTTTCTCTTCTCTGCAGCCTGACTGAGGCGCATTTCATACTTTGGACACATGAAAAGCGTGAGTGGTGTCATGTGCGCCTTTTATTATCTGGCTTTCCAGTGCATGTTCAGCACATATGCAACTGATGAAAACAAAACTGAGATGTGATTGCATGTGGCATTCTCTGCGTGAGTGGCCGTGACTCAGTGGTAGAGCATCTGCTTGGCATGCAGAAGGTCCCAGGTTCAATCCCCGGCAACTCCAGTTAAAGGGACTAGGCAAATAGGTGATGCGAAAGACCTTTGCCTGAGACCCTGGAGAGCCACTGCCGGTCTGAGTAGACAACACTGACTTTGATGGACCGAGGGCCTGATTCAGTAGAAGGCAGCTTCATATGTTTATGAGTGTCACAGGAACATAAGAAGATCCCTTCTGGATCAGACCAGTGGTCTAGCATTCTGGTGGCTAACCAAGTGCCCTTCAGGGACAATGAAGAGGGCAAAGAGGCCAAGGCCTCCTTCTGATGTTGCCTTCCAGACACACATAAAGGGACCTTATACTACATCTGACCATTGGTCCATCAAGGTCAATATTGCCTAGTCTGACTGGCAGTGGCTCTCCAGGGTCTCAGGTAGAACTCTTTCCCATAATCACCCGATACCTGATCCTGTGTGGTGTAGTGGTTCAGAAGAAGAAGAAGCTGTTTTCCTTTTTCCTTCTCCCCTTCTGGCTTACCCAATTTCAAAGCCTTCCCTTCTCACCTTCCACAGCACTACGGCAATGATCCCCAAAAGCAGAAGGCCAGCTGCAACGGAAACCAATGCCAGCCACAGTTAGAGCTCAGCCTCAGAGTCAATGTTCATGGAGAACTAAAAGAAAAGGAGCACAACAAGGAGGAACTGTTATCCCTTTGGGGAGGAAGAAGAAGAAAAAGAGTTGGTTTTTATATGCCGACTTTCTCGACCACTGAAGGAAGAATCAAACCGGCTTACAATCACCTTCCCCTTCCCACAACAGACACCCTGTGAGGTAGGTGGGGCTGAGAGAGCTGTGACTAGCCCAAGGTCACCCAGCTGGCCTTCTGTGTAGGAGTGGGGAAACCAACCCGGTTCACCAGATGAAGGAGAAGGAGGAGGAGGTTTTTATATGCCGACTTTCTCTACCACTTAAGGCAGAATCAAACCTGCTTACAATCACCTTCCCCTCCCCTCCCCACAACAGACACCCTGTAAGGTAGGTGGGGCTGAGAGAGAATGACTTGCCCAAGGTCACCCAGCTGGCCTTATGTGTAGGAGTGGGGAAACAAATCCAGTTCACCAGATTAGCCTCCGCCGCTCCTGTGTAGGAGTGGGGAATCAAGCCCGGTTCTCCAGATCAGACTCCACTGCTCCAAACCACTGCTCTTAACCACTACACCACGCTGGCTCTCCATCCATCACTCTTGTGAAGGAGTGGGGAATCAAACCTGGTTTTCCAGATTGGAGTCCACCGCTCCAAACCACCGCTCTTAACCACTACACCACGCTGGCGGTGGACTCTAATCTGGAGATCAAGGTTCGATTTCCTGCTCCTCCTCTTTCCCCACTCCTACACGTGAAGCCCGCTAGGTGACCTTGGGCTAGTCACAGTTCTCTCAGAACTCTCTCAGCTCCACCTACCTCACAAGGTGTCTGTTGTGGGGAGAGGAAGAGAAGGAGATTGTAAGCCAGTATGATTCTCTTTAAAAGGGTAGAGAAAGTCAGCATATAAAAAGTCAGCATATAAAAACCCAGGCCAAAGATGCAGCTCAGCTTTGCAACTTCCTGACTTACTGTTCCTGCCGGCTGGAAGAATTATCCCTATTGAGTCATGTTCATCTCATCTGAGCCCGTCTGCAACACCCATTTCTGCTACAAAGTCTTCTCTGGCCCATATGAATAGGGTTGTCAAGTCCCTCTTCACCACTGGTGGGAGGTTTTGGGGACGGAGCCCGAGGAGGGTGGGGTTTGGGGAGGGGAGGGACTTCAATGCCATAGAGTCCAATTGCCAAAGTGGCCATTTTCTCCAGGAGAACTTATCTCTATTGGCTGGAGATCAGTTGTGATAGCAGGAGATCTCCAGCTAGTACCTGTTTTGCAAGTTTTGTTGATACTACCCTCCTGGACGAACCTAAGGAGGAAATAGTCCTGGAGGTTGGGAACTGAGGTTTTTTTCCTCCTTAGGTTTGTCCAGGAGGGTAGTAACAACAAAACTTGCAACTTAGATTTTGCAACTTGATTTACATTATAATAGGTTGTTTTTGCTAGAACACTATCATTCTAACAACCTAGGTTCTTTTTGAGGTGAGTACCTGGAGGTTGGCAACCCTACACATGAAGCCACAGTCTCCTCCGAACATAGTTTTTAAAAAAGACTGCAACACTCACGGTGCAGTGTAAGAAACAAAACTGTTTAGGTACATGTCTCCCCTGTGCTCTGTTTTCAGCCTGCTTTCTTAACCTCAGCCCTCTCATCTTGACATTAGCTAACAAAACCCTTTGTCCTTAGGGTGGTCAACCACCAGCTGGGAAATTCCTGGATATTTAGTGGTGAAGCATGAGGCGGACAGGGCTTGGGAAGGGGGTGGTATACCTCAGCAGGGTATAACATCATAGTATCCATCTTCCAAAGCTGCCAGTTTCTTCTCGGGAACTGATCTCGGTCATCTGGAGATTAGCTGTAATTCTGGGAGGTCTCCAGGCCCCACCTGGAGATTGGCAACCCAATTCACCCTGCTCTGGCGAGGATCGCGTCTCCTGAACAGCACACAGCACCTGATTGACTCAGAGTAAAGCATGGGGTAGTTGTTAAACAATGCACGAAAGGGCCGTGGTTGAAAGGGGAAAGTACCAGGGCCAAACCAGCTTGACCTGAATTCTGTAATTTCAATTATGTAGACACATTAAAACCAACTTTCTCTTCATTTCAACACACAGTACCAATTGCTAGCATTTCCTGGAGAGGCGCATGCGACCCAATCTGATGCCTCAATTTAGGCCTGGCTGGAAGTGTGTGTGTGTGTGTCATCTTATTTGTCTTAAAACATATACACCACTTTGCTAAGTTTAGTCAAAGCAGATAAGCATACATCACTTGGAGACCCTGCCTTCCCTTTCTCCTTTATGCCCTAGTTCTCAGTGAGAGATGAGATACTTTTGCCTTGGATGTACCCCTTTAGACTGCAGGGGGTTCATTAATGGAATGTTCCCAAACGATCCCTGCACATAGAAAGCTAATGCATCAGGGAGAGATAGGGTTGCCAGCTCCGGGTTGGGAAATACCTGGCGATTTTGGGGGAGAAGCCTGAAGAGGGTGGGGTTGGAGGAGGGGAGGGATTTCAATGCCAAAGAGTCCAATTGCCAAAGCTATGCTTAGGAGGCCAGGGCAGTCTTTTCCGACGCCGTTAGAATTTCCTGTAATTTATTATTTCTACGAGAAGGCAGATGAAGCCAATTTTATTGGTGAAAACGCTATAGAACAGGAAGGCGTTTCCGCGCATCTCTCGTGCAACTCACCACACCTATTGCCAGCAATTCCGAGCATGGAAGCTCTACAGCTATTTGAGACATTCTAAGACTTATTGAAACATCCCTCTCAGCTATTTTTGAAGCATCGTCTTCGTTGTAAAAAAAATTTCCCTGTTTGGGAAAAACATACTTGTATATAGTTGTTGGAGGAGAGTGTTACGGATTCCGTGGACTGCCAAAAAAACCAAATCAGTGGGTTATAGATCAAATCAAGCCTGAACTGACCCTAGAAGCTAAAATGACTAAACTGAGGCTGTCGTATTTTGGTCACGTCATGAGACGACAAGAGTCATGGAAAAGACAGTCATGCTAGGAAAAGTTGAGGGCAGCAGGAAAAGAGGAAGACCCACAAGAGATGGATTGACTCAATAAAGGAAGCCATAGCCTTCAGTTTGCAAGATCTGAGCAAGGCTGTCAAAGATAGGACATTTTGGAGGACTTACATTCATAGGGTCGCCATGAGTCGGAAGCGACTTGACGGCACTTAACACACACATACACATATAGTTGTTTGTGTATGTATGTTTAGGCTTATAGGAATTCATTTTTTCACGTTTGTAATATAATTCTTGCACTGCACTCCACTACCTTTATAAATGTATAAGAAATTTCTATAACTGAGTGTGTACTGTGTATTTATAGCCTCTTGAATTACAGTACTGGTGATTCTTTCATACTAGTACTTGCAGGTTGGCAACCGTAGGGAGAGAGCTAAGATAGAATCCTTTTTCCTGACATATTAAGTTTCTATACACAAAGGAGGTGGGGTTTTTTTGTTTGGAGGAGCTTTCAAGTCATGGGAGTCTCGATCTGAAGTCCCTGGCCTCCCCAGGCTCCATCCCCAAATCTCCAGGAGTTTCCCAAGCTGGATATGGCAACCCTACCCCCCATCTCCGCCGGGAGGGGGGGGCATGGCAACTTTAGACAAGTTTACCAGCTCAGGAAACTAGGCCAAATTTCATGCAGGCTGGCTGCGATGAGGAAAAAGCATTTTGTGTACGTTCTGAAATCTATCAGCATGGTGTAGTGGTTAAGAGCGGTGGTTTGGAGCAGTGGACTCTGTTCTGGAAAACCGAGTTTGATTCCCCACTCCTCCACATGAGCGACGGAGGCTAATCTGGTGAACTGGGTTGGTTTCCCTACTCCTACACATTAAGCTAGTTGGGTGACCTTGGGCTAGTCACAGTTCTCTCAGCCCCACCTACCTCACAGGGGTGTCTGTTGTGGGGAGGGGAGGGGAAGGTGATTGTAAGTTGGTTTGATTCTTCCTTAAGTGGTAGAGAAAGTCAGCATATAAAAACCAACTCTTTCTTTCTTTCTTTCTTTCTTTCTTTCTTTCTTTCTTTCTTTCTTTCTTTCTTTCTTTCTTTCTTTCTTTCTTTCTTTCTTTCTTTCTTGTTTCTATAATTTCATAGACTCCAAGGCTGAGGCCCTAAGTAGCTGAATTCTGGCTGTCATTTGTCTTTGCAACCCTTCCCCTCTCCTCCAACACACACGTCCCTGCGGTTCTGTTTGCATATGGGGAGGAGACCCTGACATCCTGGGAAGGATATTTTGCAGAAGCAGCCCAGGAGGATGCAACGCCTCCAGATGAGACCATCTTCCAACTGTGTTTCCATTCCACGTTATTTGGAAATAACAGTGTCATCCATGAACCACCACCAGCGCCCTCCCTTGATGTACATCGCAATGAAAACACAGCCCAGCAGAGGCAAGGAATTCTGGAGATGTTGTGCCCTGTCCTGGTCAACCCCAACCACCTCTCTGGATCCTGACCCCGGTTTTGCAAAATAATAATAATAATAATAATAATAATAATAATAATAATAATACTTATTATTATTATTATTATTATTATTATTATTATTACAAAACTCTTCCGAGAATGTGATGCTTCATTGTTTTTGCACCAGCCTTGGATAAGGAACCCAATAAAGATTTTCCCCCCCCCCAACATGCCCCAGGGGTTGCAGATTAACATCCTTGGCCGTGGTCTTTTTCCTTTCCCACATTCATGGGGGCTTCCCAAAAGAAACATTACAACTCGGCACAAACATGATATTTCACTCAGCGAGGCTGGCATTTGTCATGCTGTTTCCTCACCCCCTTTTGATCACGCTAGCCTGGGAGGCAGAGAACACACACTCTGGTTTTATGGGCTGGGGGACATGAGACTGAGGTCATCCGAGAAGAAATATTTGCGAAGAAGTTTTAGCCAAGCGTTCAGGACCTAACCGGAGCTTCAGAATTTGTGCGGTAAAACCTGGCTGCAGACTGCCAGATAGGGTTGTCAACCTCCAGGTGGTGGCTGGAGATCTCCTGCCATTACAACTGATCTCCCAGGCGACAGAGATCAGTTCCCCAGGAGAAAATGGCCGCTTTGGCAATTGGACTCTGTGGCGTTGAAGTCCCTCCCTCCCCTCCAACCCCGCCCTCTTCAGACTCCACCTCCAAAATCTCCAGGTATTTCCAACCTGGAGCTGGCAACCCTACTGCAGGTAAATCGTAATCAAGAGTGCTCCTGAGCATATGCATGTGGAATTGTCCCACGTAGGGTTGCTTGGTCCCCCCCAGCCACCAGAGGGGATGGGGGTAAGGTTGCCAGCTGAGCTCCAGGTTGGAAACTCCTGGACATTTGGGGGTGGAGCTTGGGGAGGCCAGGACCTCAGTGGGGTACAAGGCCATAGAGTCCACCCTCCAATCATCCATTTTCTCCAGGGGAACTGATCTCTTTAGTCTGGAGATGAGCTTTAATTCCGGGGGATCTCCAGGTCCCACCTGGAGGCTGGCATCCCTAATCCCACGTGAGCAGCCATAACCATGGCAAGCACATCTAGAATAAGGAAAGGACATCAGCATTCAAGGGACATTTTCTTTTTTTGTCAGGAACCACCCAGAAATAAAACTGCATCCCCATGGCAAGAGAACCTGTTTGTCATATTTGTATCCCAGGAGCTCAGGGCACCGCCCACCTTCTCCAGCTTATCCTTGCAACAACCCTGTAGAGTAGGTCAGGTTGAGAGAGAGGAAAGGAAGTGATTGGTTCAAGGTCACCCCAGAGAGCTTTGGGGTAGAGTGGGGGTTTGAGCCTGGATCTCCCTGGTCCTCGTTCACACTTCCCAAGGCGACATCACATTGACTCTCACACCAAACCGGCTCCAGGGCATTTTGATAGGGCTGGGCTTCACCTGCTCCTTGCCAAATGCACAACCTCCACTTCACCCTCCCCACCCCACATCAGCCTTGCCAATCCCATTTGAAAGGGGTGTCCCCAATCAGGCCCCTACTTACTAAATCTATTGTACTTTGCAGGGTCCCTGATTTTCCTTATCTGCTCACAAAGGCAGAAAAGGACAAACAGGGAGGAAACACACATCGAAGAAAGTGGGGGGGGGGAGAGGAGAAAATGATAGATGAAAGAGAGAAGAAAACATATCCAGAATCTTATTCTGGATGTGAATTGATAACTCTTTTGATTGGATCTTGTTCTAAACTGGCCTGTCTTTGTATTACTCCCTCTTCCTTTCTCTGTATCTATAGATCAACCTAATGGTTGTATGATTTCTTACACTTGATGAATTGAGCTTTGACTAAATTTGCCAGGTCCCCCCCCCCCCCTGGCCACTGGTTGGGGTGTGTGGGCGCCAGTGTTGCCAGATCCAGGTTGGAAACTCATGGGGATTTGGGGATGGAGCCTGGGAGGGCAGGGACCTCAGTGGGGTGTAATGCCAGCGAGTCCACCTCCAAAGCATCCATTTTCTCCTGGGGAACTGATCTCTGTAGTCTGGAGATTATCTGTAATTCAGGGGGATCCCCAGATCCCACCTGGAGACTGCATCCCTAGCTCTGACTCATGGAAGTTTACACTACAATAAATTCCATTAGTCTTTAAAGGGGCAGTAGATTCCTGGTTTAATAAGAGCCCCGTGGTGCAGAGTGGTAAAGCTGCAGTACTGCAGTCCAAGCTCTGCTCACGACCTGCGTTAGATCCCAACAAAAGTCGGTTTCAGGTAGCCAGCTCAAGGTTTACTCAGCCTTCCATCCTTCTGAGGTTGGTAAAATGAGTACCCAGCTTGATGGGGGTGAAGGGAAGATGACTGGGGAAGGCACCGGCAACCACCCCGTAAACAAAGTCTGCCTAGTAAACGTCAGGATGTGACATCACCCCATGGGTCAGGAATGACCCAGTGCTTGCACAGGGGACCTTTACCTTTACCTTTTTTAGACTCCTGGTTAATGTTACACCTGGAAGACAAAAGTACAGAAAAGAGGAATTGGCAGAAAGAACATAAGGATGGATGAAACAAAAAAATAGGAGTTAGAAACAGGAGACAGATGGTTTTTAAAAAATTATTCACCACCTTTCTTTTAAGAACTCCACACAATGCGCAAGAATTAAGCCAGATCCCTTCCCCCCCCCCTACGCTTCTCAAGCTTTAATCTCTTGCAGAAAAATCCCCCGTGCTCCGCGGGAACGATAGAAAGCAGGTTCCAGGTAATAAACCTGCACAGACCTTGCGACGATAATGAAGGTCCAGACAGCTGTAATTATGCATTAGCGGTGGAACCGAAAAAAAAAAAGAGAGAAGGAGAAAGAACAAAAAGAACAAAAAGCCACAATAACAACTGCAAAGGCCCGGAGCCAAGTACAGAAGCTCCGCTTTAATGGAAGCCCAAGGAGAAGTTAATAACAAGACAAGAGAATGCTTTACAGACAGCCCGGCGTCTGGCCTCCCACACACGGCTGCAGCCCCCATTCGCCAGCTAGCAGCAGCAGCAGCCCATAAATAATAAATACGGCAAGGAGGAAAACCTTTCTCTGTGTGTGTGTGTGTGTATGTTTGCAAACAGGGGACTCATGCGTGTGCCTGTTGATTTAACCTTCTGTCAAAGACAAAAGAAGCAGCTGTTGGCGACGTGGATCTGCCCAGATTGAGTTGACCCACATTCCCGCCATGGTTTTTTGTGAACGATTCGGCCTGCCAGGGCTAAGCAGGGAGAACTTGCCAGCTTCCCTTAACCCAGGCTGTCTGTTTACTTAGGACATTTTTTTCTCGCCTTCCTCCAAGGACTTAGGGAAGCCAGCCTCCAGGTGGGACCTGGGGAACCCCCGGAATTACAGCTCATCTCCAGACCACAGAGATCAGTTCCCTGGAGAAAACGGATGCTTTGGAGGGTAGACTCTATGGCATTGTACCCCGCTGGAGGTCCCTGTCCTCCCTAGGCTCCATCCCCAAATCTCCAGGAGTTTCCCAACTTGGATCTGGCAACCCTACCCACTTCCCCCACCGGTGGACTCTGATCTGGAGAACCAGGTTTGATTTCCACTCCTCCACATGAGCGGCTGACTCTAATCTGGTGAACTGGGTTAGTTTCCCCACTCCTACACATGAAGCCAGCTGGGTGACCTTGGGCTAGATACACTCTCTCAGCCCCACCTACCTCACAGGGTGCCTGCTGTGGGGGAGGGGGAGGGAAGGTGATTGTAAGCCGGTTTGAGTCTTCCTTAAGTGGTAGAGAAAGTTGGCATATAAAAACCAACTCTTCTTCTTCTTCCCACCCACCTCCATGTTGTCCTCACAACAACCCTATGAGGTAGGCTGGGCCGCAGCGAGAACGACAGGCCAAATGTCACCTTTGTGGCAAGCGGGAAGTCTAGCCTAGGACTTTCTTGTCTCAGTCCGACAGTCTACATACTCCATCACATGATGGTGTTTTTTAAGTGACTCTGGAGGAGCTGCAGCCACATGACCGTAAGTCTACTTCAGGTTGTCTCTCTGATACAGAACGAGGTCCCCGCGTCCAAAGGTCCCTTCCAGCCCTTTCCCCTTGCTCTTCTTCCCAAAGTCCCTTTCACAGTGCCTGGCAGTAATTGGGAAAAGCAATTTTCTGCCAGATGCAGGTTTCAGCACCTCCCCCCCCCCAGTTATTCTCCTCTTGGCCTGACATATTAAGCTGATTTGGGGGGGGGGGTAATTATGGCCTGCATCTGGAACCCTTTTGAGGAGGTGTGAATGTGTCAACAAGCAACGTGACAGATTTCATCAATTATTCCAGTAATTAACTCCAGCCTCGGTGCTCCTTGGGACACAACAGTGGCTCACAAGGGGGCTTTGAGCTATCCTTGAGCCTCGGTCCCCATTAATTGGGAAGGTCAGGAGAGAAAGAATCCAAGGGAACATGGCTGGTGTTGCGTTCGGAGGAACAGGCAGCCTCAGCCACGGCACCCTTCGCCATGGTTCACACTGGTGGTGCCAACTCTAGCTTGGCAAATTCCAGGAGATTTGGGGGGGGGGCAATGCCCTTGGGGGGGATGTGGTTAGGTTGCCGCCTCTGAGCTGGGAAATACCTGAAGATTGGGGGGGGGCTGGGGAAAGGAGGGTTGGGGGAGCAGAGGGACTTTAAGCCAGCATGGTGTAGTGGTTAGGAGCGGTGGTTTGGAGCTGCAAGGCTGATCTGGAGAACTGGGTGACCTTGGGCAGGTTACAACTCTTTTAGAGCTCTCTCAGCCTCACCTACCTCGCAGGGTGTCTGTTGTGGGGAGGGAAGGGAAGGTGATTGTAAACCAGTTTGAGTCTCCCTTAAGTGGTAGAGAAAGTCAGCATATAAAAACCAACTCCTCCTCCTCCTCCTCCTTCTTCTTCTTCTGTATAATGCTATAGAGTCCACTTTCCAAAGCAGCCAGTTTCTTGGCCATCTGGAGATCAACTGTAATAGCAGGAGAGCTCCAGGTGTTACCTGCAGGTTGTCAACCCTAGATGTGATGCTAAAGACTCCACCCTTTGGAAGCTGCCCTTTCCTCCAAGGGAAGGGATCTTTAGATTGTTTGTAATTCTGGGGGACTCCATACTCCACTTGGAGTACAGTTCCCAGCCCCCTGCTGACAACCCCTGGAGAATCTTGGTGGTGGGGGGAGGGGGTGACTGGAAAACTGGCATAATGAAATACCATAACATCACTTCCAGTTGCCTACCTAGAAGTGGCATCACAGCATCAGCAGTACTTTAGGATTTCCCCAGGTCTCTATGGTGAAAACATCACTTCTGAGAATGGGAAGTGACATCACAGAGTTGCTCAACGCAGCCCCATTTTTGCTCCTGTTATTCCATTGAGTGATGGCAGGAGTAAGTAGCACAGGAGTGGGGGTTACCTGGAAGCCCCAACCTAGAGATCACAACGCCAAATACAGGAGTTGGGGGGCGGGGAATCATCGTCAGACAGATCACAGGACCTTTGCTTGTGTTTTGCTCCAATGGAGGCTGCATCCACATGGCAGGGATTCTGTGTTCTGCATTCACTGCTTTTTCAAGCGCAGAGGCCTTTGCACTGGCAACAGAGAATCCACACAGGCGTTTTCTGCATAATTTCTTCCACCCTACACTATTGTTCTTGCATTCTCCTGTCCCCGTTGTGCCACCAAAGGGCTTTTAAAAATATCAGTAATTGCTGTGGTGGTTACTAATTGTTCAAAAAGCCCTCCATTGGCATGTCGGGGGTGGGGGATGGCAGATGTGAGGAGCTGATAGAAGGGAAATGGTGCCCATGTTCATGGGAAACAAAATGTGCATGGGCCACATAATGTGCTCGCTTGCTTGGGCTGTGTTCTTTCTGAAAAGATCATAGTAAAGCCAGTTTGGGAAAGTGCAAGCCAAGGACAGCGAAAACCTAGAAAGCGGACAGATGAGGTATGGATGCTCAAAAACAACAACACTCTAGTTTGGACAGAAAGGTGGAAAGAAACATCCATGTGGAAGCCACCAGAATGACTGGGCTCCCTCTCTGAGAGCCAGAGTGGTGTAATAGTTAAGAGTGGAGAACTGGGTTTGATTCCTCACTCCTCTACATGAGCAGCAGAGTCTAATCTGGAGAACCGGGTTTGGTTCCCCACTCCTCCACGTGAAGCCTGCTGGGTGACCTTGGGGAAGGAGATTGTAAACCAGTTTAATTCTCCTTTGATTCTTCTCCTCCTCCTCCTCCTCAGCCTCACCTACCTCACAAGTGCCTGTTATTGTGGGCGGTGGGATTTTTAAGCCTCTTCCTCTTCTTCTTCCGGCACTGGTCTATACTTAACCAGCCAGCACAAAGAATTTCAAGCAGAAAATGTAAGAATGCTCTCCCTCCAGTTTCAAACCATGCCAACGGCTTAGATAGCTGGAAGTTACTCCCGAACACCATGGGCCTCTCACCTATGTATCTGTGGGGCCGCTCCAGAGGACCTAACTCATTACACCTTATTCTATCCTCTTTATACCGAGCCCAGGCTTAAATTCCTCGGAGCGATTCTAAAGGACCTAAATCTTTCTCCAGATCTAGAGAAGCTGCTCTTTCTCCTATCAGACGCCAACCCTGATATTTCCTACAAAGTGTCACTCTTTGCTTTAGCAGCTAAGAAAATCCGAACGAAAGCTGTTTCTAATCAGGGAACGTAACATATATAAATACTAGTTTCTTGTGGGTCAGGCTGTTTTAAAGTTATTTTAATGTTATTTTATGATATTTTAATGTTATTTTAATGTTTTGTATGGTGGATTGTGATGCCTTCGGCCGCAGACAATAAACTTTATCACTCAAAGAAGTAGCAGCACCAACCAGCCTCCATGGAGATGACCCAATGCCTCACTTCTGGGTATGAAATGTCAGCCCAATTTTCTGATGATAGTTTACTAGGTAAACAAGGACATGCCTGTAATGGCAACAACCATCCTCCTGCCATGTTTGGGGGCAGTTCTGTGCAAGTCTGGAAGTGGCTTTGTTGCGCAGCCAACTCTCTCCAGTTGCACATGAGTAAAAAGACTATGTCATCTTAAAGTCAGAGAAGCTCATTTGGTAGGGGCACCTACACCAAAAAATTGAAACCCTTCCCCGGAGTAACCCTTTCACTGTCATTGGGTTGAGAAATGCATAACCAGCCCAAACATTCCTCCCAACCCCGAGTATGGTCACACCCCATTGGGTGTTTTTCTTATCTCAAAAGAATCAGCAAGATTCATTCACTAATTTTAATCCCAATGTACCTCCAAGGAGTTCAGGGCAGTGTGCGTGGAGATGCTGTTCTTCGTTTTATCTTCACAACAACCCTGGGAGGAAGGTTACCTTGAGAGGGAATGACTGGCCCAAGGTCACTCACCAAACTTCATTCCTGAGTGGGAGCCAGAACCTGGGCCTCTCCAATTTCAGTCTGGCACCCTAGCCACTACACCACATTGACTCTTCAAATGGCTGTTAGTATTTATGTGCATGTATTATTGGGAGAATGAACTGGGACAGTGATTTGGAATAACCTAAGTAGGCCTATGGGATTGTGAACTACTGCATGGAGAAGAGCTGCTAAGCCTGCTGTTTATATATGTGTTGCTCATAGGACTGGATTACATGCCCACCATATAATCAGTAAAGGTAAAGGTAGTCCCTTGTGCAAGCACCAGGCTATTACTGTCCCATGGGGTGAGGTCACATCACAATGTTTACTAGGCAGACATTGTTTACGGGCTCGTTTGCCATTGCCTTCCCCAGTTGCTTACACTTTACCCCCAGAGTGGTGGATTCTAATCCAGAGAACTGAGTTTGATTCCCCACTCCTCCACATGAACAGTGGACTTTAATCTGGTGAACTGGGTTGTTTCCCCATTTCTACACATGAAGCCTGCTGGGTGACCTTGGGCTAGTCACAGTTCTCTCCGAACTCTCTCAGCCCCACCTACCTCACAAGGTGTCTGTTGGGTGGAGAGGAAGGGAAGGAGACTTTAAGCCAGTTTGAGTCTCCTTAAAAAGTAGAGAAAACCAGGGTATAAAAACCAACTCTTCATCTTCTACTAGTCATTTGACCAACCTCAGAAGGATGGAAGGCTGAATCAACCTTGAGCCGGCTACCTGAAACCGCCTTCAGTTGGGATCGAACTCAGGTCGTGAGCAGAGCTTGGACTGCAGTACTGCACCTCACCACTCTGCGCCACGGGGCTCCAGTATCTCCCCAAAACACTACCCTAGCAGGTTTTTGCTGCCCGACTGTTCACACAAGTTCTCTCCATCACGTACAGAGTCAACTCCCAAGCTTAGATCAGACCCCAGGGAGTTTCACTTCATCTTTCAAGTTCACAGCAAACAAAGTTCAGCACCAATTTCCTGGGCAGGAACCTCAGCAGCAGCTTCGGGGATTCAAGGCCAAAAGTCAAAGCAACAAGCGTGGTGCTGATTCAGATCCTACCCCCAAATGGCACGCACTGTCCTGTTGGAGGCACACCCTAGAACATCTCTTCCTAGTAACCAAGCTATGTAGCTAGTATTGCATTTTATAAAATAATATAAAACTATGGTTATTTTTTATACATACAAGTAAGGGAAAGAACAATACTACTGTCATTCAATTTAGTATATAGGTGGTAGGTGAAAATTAGCACTCCGTGATGAATTTCTTTCCTGAAGAGTGCTCCACAACTCAAAATTTGGAAGCCGCTGGTCTAGATCAACATTGTGGATGTTCTTCTAGATTTTCTGGATGCCCTAAATGGGCCAATTTCACCAAATTGCTAAGAGCCATTAAAAAAAATAAACCTCAGCATATTCTGGAAATCGGCAGGGACTGCTCCCTGCCCTTTCCCCTTGGCTGGCCCCCAGGAGCTCAGCTGAGCTAGAACAGCGCCTCAGGAAATGCCTCGAGTGCCCAGGTTAAGCCTTGCTATCTGTGATGGAATTCTAGATTGCCTCTGTGCCTGTGAAGAGTGCTTTTCCTCTCCAGGTGAGCAACCGCAGTCACTTTCTTGCACATTTGGGAATGAAGAGACAGGGCTTCTGGGTCAAAGGGCATGTCTTCCTGGCGAAGCCACTTCTTTCAGAAAGTACCCCTTGCTTGGCACCCTTTGGGTATGTCAAAGCAGACAGTTTTTTTTTTTTTTTTTTGAGAAGAAAATGTCAGTCCTTTGAAAGAGTTGACAGGAAAAGGTGAGCCCACATCTGACAACGTTCCCCATCCCCACGAGTGATGGCTTTTCTTTGCTAATGACAGAAAATTACTTTGTTGCTCAAGTTCTGGGGGAGGGGGGAGTGATTGACAAGAGAAATAGCTGGGTGCTTTCAAAATAGACAGAGTAGAGTCACTGGGTAGGGGGCTGGGGCGAAGCGGAGACATCACCTTCATCCCTCTCTTTTGCAAGCAGAAAATGTACTTAAATTAGGGTTGCCAACCTCCAGGTATTAGCTGGAGATCTCCTGCTATCACAACTGATCTCCAGCCGAGAGAGATCAGTTCACCTGGAGACAGGGTTGCCAGGCTGAAGATCTCCTGCTATTACCCCGATCAGTGACGGGCTTTGTCCATGTGGAACTGGAGAAATGGAAACAGTGGCTCACGTGCTATTAAGATGTCCCTGGTAAGAAGAGGCGCGTACCAAGTACATTCTCCCTTCGCTGAAGGGCCTTAGAGAGCCCTCAAGAATCAGTAATATTGCAGACTCTTCTGGAGGGGGAAAAAGAACAGGTTACCTTAGCCACAGCTAGGTTTTGCGCAATAGCACTTAAAGTTTGCCTCTCAAAGGTTTCCTCATAGATAGGTCTAATTTTAATTTAGGGGGATAAGTAAAAACCTAATTTGATGGATTTACATTTTGTATTTTAAATTAATGTATAAACGTGAATTGTGGATAGTTTTATTCAGTATTTTTAGAATGGCAACGGTGTAATTAAAAAAAATTCAATTATTCCTGCTGTTACAACTGATCTCCAGCCAACAGAGATCAGTTGCCATGGAGAAAATGACCAATTTGGCAATCGGACTCTATGGCATTGAAGTCCCTCCCCTCTCCAAACCCCGCCAATCTCCTCTCGGTCCTCCAAATCTCTTGGTATTTCCCAAACTGGAGCCGGCAGCCCTAACTTAAATTGTTTCCCATTCTTGCCTAGTTAGCTGCACTCCATCAGAGAGCCAGCCAGTGCTCTTAAATGTGGGTGGTGTAAGTATATTTCACCTGTCTGGCTGCAGGTATTGAGGCTCGTCCCTGGGGCAGAATGCAGCATCCTGCGAATTCCAGCTTGCCTTCACCCGCATGCACTGAAAACCCTTTTTCTCAACCTGACCCTTGTCTGAGGCACATGGTAATCCGTATCGCATAGGCTGGTCAGAGGGTGGGTGGGGAGGGTGCTGACTGGTGGGTGGAGGATGCTGCCTTTTGTGTAGAGGGTTGGATAGGCAGGCTTCCAGCTGCAGTTCTCCTGTTCTGAGACTCAAGTTTCTAGCCCTTATGGCAGCTGAGAAGAGCTATGAGACATGCAAGCGTCAGCTGCCGAAGTCTTGGAATCCAGAAATAAGATTTCTGGCGGAGCGGAAAATGCTACTCCTCTAGGGTTGCCAGGTCCCTCTTCGCCACCAGCGGGAGATTTTGGGGGCAGAGCTTGAGGAGGGCGGGATTTGGGGAGGGGAGGGACTTCCGTGCCATAGAGTCCAATTGCCACTTGCACATGCCTCTAATCTTTTTAAAAAATTGGTTAGTGCGATGTTAAGGTGACATTCTCTAAGAAGAAACTGGATAATTATATGTATGAACTTGCATTGATGGTGTATTGGAGCTGCCCAATGATCTGTTATAAGCTCAGTGAGAGAATTTATCTACAAGAAATGCAAATAATTAAGTGCTCCCATGGGTCCAAAGTACCCACACACAAAGGAAGCCACCCACTGTGTCTCTGCATGATGAGGCAGCTTTGATCTTGCCTGCTTCCATTGTCCTCTGCAAGGGGGCTAGTAATTCAGCTACATCTCTGCAATAGAGAGATCCTTGCAGAGAATGACCCACCCTCAAGTGGCCATTTTCTCCAGGAGAACTGATCTCTATAGGCTGGAGATCAGTTGCAATAGCAGGAGATTTCCAGCTATTACCTGGAGGTTGGCAACCCTAGATTCCTCCCCATTCTTCGTTATGGCTATTCTGTTATTTTTGGGATGCCAGTTTCCAACCAGGCTTCCTTGCCGTTTTCATCTGAAGAAGTGAGCTGTGACTCCTGGGCCTTTTATACAAGGCTGTTTCCCTTGCAATCCCACCCCTCCCCCCACACACACTGCTTTGGGGCTTTGCTTATGCATGCCTTTTCTGACCGTTGGGGGACGCCTCGCTCTCCCCATGCGTTTCCGGACGTTTTGCCCGCATTATCTGGCAGACAAAATGTGCGGAAACGCTATGGAAGACCGAGGTGACCTCTGACGGTCGGAAAGGCATGCATGACCAAAGCAAATCCCTGAAGGGGTGTGTGTGTTTGTGTGGGGTGACCGCAAAGAAACTGCCATGCATAAAATGCCATACAAACTCATGTTGGCGTAAATTTTGTTAGTCTTTAAGGTGCCGTAGGAGCCCCGTGGCACAGAGTGGTAAGCTGCAGTACTGCAGTACAAGCTCTGCTCACGACTTGAGTTCGATCCCAATGGAAGTTGGTTTCAGGTAGCCGGTTCAAGGTTGACTCAGCCTCCCATCCTTCTGAGGTCGGTAAAATGAGTACCCAGCTCGCTGGGGTTAAAGTGTGGATGACTGGGGAAGGCACTGGCAAACCACCCCATAAACAAAGTCTTCCTAGTAAACATTGGGATGTGACGTCACCCCATGGGTCAGGAATGACCCTGTCTTTACACAAAGAACCTTTACCTTTTTAAGGTGCCATGGGACTTTTATTTTATTATGTCAGTCCCACAAGTTTCCCGTTGTTCTCCAGTGGGAGAGAGTTCTCGTGAAGTAATTAAAATGAATTTAAAAAAACCATTATTAAATACAAAAAGGAAACAAAAGCAGAAAAGGAGAAAGCTTTGAAAGAGTGAATTTAAGCATGAGAAGATTGTCAGTCCCTCAATAGTGAGGAACCACAATCTCTGCTCTCCAGACCAATCGGCAGCCATTAGCGTCACTAAGTCTTCTTAGACCAACACTGAACAGTGGGATTTAAAAAGACACACAGCAACGATTAATGACTGATTTATAGGGTTCGTGACTGATTTAGCGGACAATTTAAACAATTGCCTGATGATTGGAGCAGGGGCGCACTAAGGTGGGGGAGTCGAACTCAGTCGGGCTATGTGAAAAGCCAAATGCAGCGCACTGCGCCGTTAGGAAGAAATACTGCGAAGCAACCTGTCGAACAGCCATGAACAGGTCAATGAATATCCGAACAGTCCATTAAAAAAATCTTCCTGTTCGCCAGTGGTGAACGAGATGTGAGCTGAACGAGCGGGTGTTTGAATGTGCCTGGGCGCATGTGTGTGTGTGTGAGAGGTGGTGGTGGCTAAGACCAGGTTTTGATCAGCGGTAACCCATAAAAGTCCAGCTCTGCAATGAACTGCCCTCAATTATTTCCTGGGCCAAGGGAGATGGCCCAAAACGTGGTGTGCCAAACATATCCCACCTGGCTAGGGTTGCCAGGTCCCCCCTCTCCTCCGGCAGGAGGTTTCTGGGGTGGAGGTGAGGCAAACTGGGTGTAAACCGGAAGTGATGTGGCAGGCAGGCATGCGTTGCCCGCCGACCCTCAACTGGTCGACGGGCAGCCAGGTGGATTGGCGAGGTTTGCCTGCCACCACCTGGCACTTGGCAACCCTATACCTGGCCATTTCTCAGCACTCAGATCAGCAGCGCACAGACAATAGCAGGGTTGCCAGGTCCCCCCGGCCATTGGCAGAGGTGGTGGGGGGGTAGGGCTGCCAGATCCAGGTTGGGAAACTCGTGCAGATTTGGGGGGTGGACCCTGGGGAGGCCAGGGACCTCAGTGGGGTACAAGGCCATAGAGCCCACCTTCCAGAGCATCCATTTTCTCCAGGGGAACCAATCTCTGTAGGCTGGGGATGAGCTGTAATGCCAGGGGATCCCCAGGTACCACCTGGAGGCTGGCATCCCCAGACAATGGGGTTTCCCCTTATGAAGAGAAAGCGGAGTTCCTGAGTTGTCTGAAATTCTTGAGCAAAGATAAACCGAATTCTCTCGTCGACTAACTTTTCTTTTCTGCGGGACACCGTCACCTAAACTAGATCCTCCACCAGGGGCCTCACCCTGCTCTCTCTTGTAACGGCCAGGCTGCCTGCAGAACGTTTTCCAAACGTTGTAATTAAGCAGGGTCTGTGTTCTGTGTGGCATATTTACATATCTGGGGAACCCTAAGCTTTAAAAAAGAAAGAGGGGGGGGAGAGAATACGTGATGGTAGATGTATAATTAAAGAGCTATTAAGAGGCGCCTCGCAGTCTCTTAGCAAGCAAGGCAGATACGCTGCGGGCGGATTTCAGCTCTCCTGCTTTACCGCCCGCCCTTCTGCACAGCCACAAGGTGGTCCTTAAAGGGAAGGCCTCATCTGGGTCGGATGAGGGTACAGATCCAGCCCAGCCTCCACGGAAGGTGCAGAGCGTTCCTCAGGTAGGGCGGGGAGTGGACTCCACACCTCTGGGAGCTCCACACCTCCTAATCTTCACACCTTATGCTCAGGCTGTAGATATGCACAAGGGAGGACCAGATCATGAGGACATAAGAAGGGCCCTGCCGGATCAGGCTGGTGGTCCATCTAGTCCAGCATCCCGTCTCCCGCAGGGGCCAACCAGTATCTATCGCCCGCAGGGGCCAACCAGTTTTTCTTTTCTTTTTCCTCCCATAAAATTTTTATTATAAGAAAAGAGAAAAACAAAACAACATACTCACAATCCCATACATACAGTTTATCATGCCCTCCAAAGCGAACTGTATATTTCTTAGCAATAGCCTTAACAACATTTCTTAATATATATATATTTCTTAAGAACAGCCTTAACAACAGCCGGACAACAACTTGTTGTTATTAAAAAAACAAAATTGTAAAAATATTACATGCTTTTAAAGCCAACCAGTTTTTCTTGAGGTCCAACAGGTCATAGAAGAAGAAGAAGAGTTGGTTTTTATATGCCAACTTTCTTTACCACTTAAGGAAGAATCAAACCAGCTTATAATCAACTTCCCTTCCCCTCCCCACAACAAACACCCTGTCAGGTAGGTGGGGCTGAGAGAGCTGTGACAAGCCCAGGGTTACCCAACTACCTTCATGTGGAGGAGTGGGGAAACCAACCGGTTCTCCAGATTAGCCTCTGCCGCTCGTGTGGAGGAGTCAGGAATCAAACCCTGTTCTCCAGATCACAGTCCATGCTCCAAACCACCGCTCTTAACCACTACACCACACTGGCTCCCAAGGCCTTCCCCTGATATTACCTTCTGGTGCTGGTATTCATAGATTTATTGTCTCTGAATGTGGCAAATCCTGCCTCCCTCCCTCCTCTCCATCTGCTACAGGATGGACTGAATGTCTCTGACCCCTGACGAGAAGGATCACTGGACACACGAAAGCTGCTGTATACTGAGTCAGACCACTGGGCCATCTATCCCAGCGTTCTCTGCTCTGACCGGCAGTGGCTCTCCAGAGGCTCAGGTTAAGGTCTTTCACATCACCCACTACCTCATCCTATTACCTGGAGATGCTGGGGGTTGAACCTGGGACCTTCTGCACTCGAAGCAGATGCTCCACCACTGTGCCACACACCAATCCTTATAAGACCGAACACATGAAGCTGCCTTATAGTGACTTATTCTGGTCTATCGGATGTGAGGTCGATCTGGCTGCGACATCTGTCACCCCATTGATCGCCAGAGTTGATTTGGCTGATCTGGCTGGCTAGGTGGGTGTCCCCTCCCTCCCTCACCGCTCCATGTGCGTCCCTCCCGAAGCTGCACGCTCTGTGGAAGAGGACAACCATCCCAGATAGAAGGAGTGTACCGTTCTTCGGTCAAGGGTACTGGTCTATCAAGTTCAGTAAGGGCTACTCTTACCATCAGTGGCTTCAGACATTGTCTCAGGCAGAGGTTTATTTACATTGCCTGCTACCTGATCCTGAAGATGCCAGGAGCTGAACTGGGGACCTTCTGCATGCCAAGAAGAAGCTCAACCAATGAGCTATGGTGCTTCCCTAAACTAACTCATGATAGCCCCAATTCGTATAGCAAATGTAATGGGTGGGAGCCAACCAGCATATTTGCTCAGTTTTGCCAAACTCTCCTCCTTACCTTAGACCTCATTTCACATGGATTCTAATGCAGGATTGTGCTGTGCCTTGGCCCTCTATTTGGTGTATAGACATATAGGAAGTCCATTGCTTTCCATGGAGAACATTTAAGTGGACTGATCTGTCGAAACACACTCACAAACCCCAAAACATTCTAGCTGTATCTGATGAAGTGAGCTATGGCCCACGAAAGCTCACAACCTGCCAGAAAATTTTGTTAGTCTTTAAGGTGCTACTGGTCTCTTGCTCTTTTCTACTAATATTGACAGACTAACAGGAGCCTTGTGGCGCAAAGTGGTCAGCTGCAGTACCGCAGTCAAAAGCTCCGCTCACGACCTGAGTTCGATCCCGACAGAAGTCGGTTTCAGGTAGCTGGCTCAAAGTTGACTCAGCCTTCCAGCCTTCCAAGGTCGGTAAAATGAGTACCCAGCCTGCTGGGGGTAAAGTGCAGACGACTGGGGAAGGCAGTGGCAAACCACCCCGTAAATACAGTCTGCCTGTTACATCACCCCATGGGTCAGTAATGACCCAGTGCTTGCACAGGGGACTACCATTACCTTTTTTAACACAGCTACCCATCGTGATCAAATCCCAAAACAGTCTCTCAATTTTTTTTGGCCACAATTATTTTGAAGCTCACATTGCAAACACTTGATTAAATGTTTTGGGGGTTTTTTGCATTAATGAGCAAAGGGGGAGGGAGAACACATCCTGACCCATTATAAAAGCATATTGGGTTGGATCCAACCAGCTTGTTTGCTCCTGAAAAGTAAGGAGGCATCTTCTTTGACCACCCCAAAAAAGCTATGCTTGGACCTGCATGTAATAGTTTGCCAACTGCTTGGAGTAATCAGCCAAAAGGGAGAATGCAGCCAAGAAATCAGAAGGAGATTGAGACTGGGAAGGGCAGCCATGAAGGGGCTAGAAAAGATTCTGAAGTGTAAGGATGTGTCACTGGCAACCAAGATCAAGTTAATTCATGCCATCATATTCCCTGTTACTATGTATGGGTGTGAAAGCTGGACAATGAAGAAAGCTGATAGGAAGAAAGTAGATGGCTTTGAAATGTGGTATTGGAGGAGAGTGTTAACGGATACCGTGGACTGCCAAAAAACAACAACAAATCAGTGGGTTATAGATCAAATCAAGCCTGAACTGACCCTAGAAGCTAAAATGACTAAACTGAGGCTATAGTTCTTTGGTCACATTATGAGAAGACAAAAGTCACTGGAAAAGACAACCATGCTAGGAAAAGTTGAGGGCAGCAAGAATAGAGGAAGACCCAACAAGAGATGGATTGACTCTATAAAAGAAGCCACGACCCTCAATCTGCAAGACCTGAGCAAGGCTGTTAAAGAAAGGATGTTCAGAGGACATTGATTCATAGGGTCGCTGTGAGTCGGAAGTGACTTGACGGCACTTAACACACATAACTGCCTGGAGAGGAAAAAAACGTCCTGTCCCTTTAATAGAGGCTCAAGGAGATGTTATTTACCTCCATGCCATTAAAAGCTCCACCCCACCCCATCCCAAACCTTAAATTTCTATTAAAGGGAGAGGAGATTTTCTCTAGGGCTGTTGGCAACGCTAGCAATATTGAAGGCAATCTGGTGGGACTGAGTGGGAAAGGTAGCTGGATCCATCTCATTGGTTCGTGTGGTTATTATTATTATTTAATTACCTAAAGAACAAGCTATCATTACAATCTATGCTTTCTTTATTTACTGCATTTCTATACCGCTTTTGATCGTTACTCAAAGCAATCTGCAGAACAATGAGCCCAAGTAAACCTGACGTATCAAAGCATTAACAATTAAATACCATGAAAACCACATGGGGGTGGGGACACCTGAACAATACAGCCTTATACTGCTGCCTAAGTTCACAGATGCGACCAACTTTATTGGGATTTAAGCACAGTTACTTCTGTGCTGGATCACACCTTGTTTTAGTTTTGTTTTTTCCAGACAGAACCTAAATAACCCTTGCCTTTGTCCAGTGGTTTTCTCAATAGCCAGTCTCTGGAATTTGTTCTCTACCAGATTGTGTTTCACACATAGGTGTTTCCTTCTTTCGTAAAGAAAAAAAAAAGGGAGATCAAGAGTTGTGCTAAAAAGTGAGGGATTTTTTTTAAAGCCTGCTTGGCATGCAGAAGGTCCCAGGTTCAATCCCCGGCATCTCCAGTTAAAGGGACTAGGCAAGGAGGTGATGTGAAAGACCTCTGCCTGAGACCCTGGAGAGCTGCTGCCGGTCAGAGTAGACAATACTGACTTTGATAGACCAAGGGTCTGATTCAGTATAAGGCAGCTTCATGTGTTCATTGGTGTCTTTCTGACTCAATTCTTCATCCTACTAAGAAAAACAAGTAAACAGGCATATTGAGGGAATTTCTGTGTGGCAACAGCTAAGGTCTTAAATAAGCCACCATCTTCCAATCTTACACTTCAAATCTGCATAGGATTGCCAGGTCCCTCTTTGCCACCAGCAGGAGGTTTTTAGGGTGGAGCCTGAGGAGGGCAGGGTTTGGGGAGGGGAGGGACTTCCATGCCATAGAGTCCAATTGCCAAAGCAGCCATTTTCTCCAGGTGAACTGATCTCTATCGGCTGGAGACCAGTTGTTATAGCAGGGGATCTCCAGCTAGTACCTGGAGGTTGGCAACCCTAGATCTGCAGATGGGAATAACAATACTGGCCAACCTGTCAAGCTCATTGTGAAGATTAAAACTATACCGTATCCAGCTATAGACGCACAGCAATGGCCGCTCCATATCGCTTTCCCTTTCGCCTTAGTAAAAATATCACGATGTAATCAGGGTCAGGCTAAAGTAGTTTGAACACGTGTGGCTTCTTCTCAGGCTGCTGCTGTCTGGGTCAGAGAAAAAGGCCGCAGGGGGCTTGGCTTGGACCCGGCTGGCAATGGCATGGGTCTGGGCAGCAATGCCAGTTGCCTCTAGTATTGCTCATGGCTGGGAGCAGGCTGGGCCCCTGCAGTAGATTGGCACCGCCCTCATTGTGGCTCTGGCTCGCCCTGAGCTTGTGTCTCTCTGGCTTCACCCAAGCTTGTAGAAAGATACCCTCTAATTGTACATGGCCCCACTGTGCAGATTTTTGATCTGCACTCTGATACCATTGTTTAGAATCAGATATGATGATTACTGTGAGGCGTGTGGCTTGAAAGATGTTGCATTGGGGCATTACCCAATACTGTCATCCCAAGGAACCTTTTGCAGTCAGGCCAGCCCTGCAAGGCTTTCCCTGAACACTCCTATCTAATACAAGCTGAGCTTTATTATATTAATTCATGCAGTTGTAGTGACCCATTTCTGGTATTTAATATCATAGAATCATAGAGATGGAAGGGACCTCCAGGGTCATCTAGTCCAACCCCCTGCACAATGCAGGAAAATCACAACTACCTCCCCCACACACACACACCTCCCCAATTACCCCTACTCCATCCCCAGAAGATTGAAGGGAAAAAACCTTCCAAGATCCCTGCTCAATCTGACCTGGAGGAAAATTACTTCCTGATGCCAAAGTGGCGATCGGCATTACCCTGGGCATGTAAGAAAGGGCCATGAGAGCCAAGCACTGATGTGACCCTTCCTGCCCTCCTTCTCATGAACTGCCTACATTCACAGAATCAGCATCGCTGACAGATGGCCATCTAGCCTCTGCTTGAAAACCTCCAAAGAAAAAGAGCCCAACCCCTCCCGAGGAAGCCTGTTCCACGGAGGAACCACTCTGTCAGGAAATTCTTCCTAATGTTTAGCCGAAAACTCTTTTGATTTAATTTCAACCCATTGGTTCCGGTCTGACCTTCTGGGACAACAGAAATAAACTGACCGCACCATCCTCTACATGACAGCTTCTCTTCATCAGATCATTACTGGCTGTAGCCTAGTAGAGCATATGGCTAAGAACTGACCGTCTCTGCTGATGGATTCTTCTGGATATAGACACACCTCTCTTAGGACGCCACCTGTCCACTTATTCAACAACATCCTTGTTAACTCCGGTTCATTGGCCACACTGGAATTCTTTAATCCACCTGTGACCGTTGGTGGAACTTTTGCATGTAACCCGATCTTTACAGGTCCCATCTAAGGTGGGACGTTCTCTCTAGCACTGCAGATTCACATCTGTCCATTGCTTTCATGGGAAGGCGAGGAATACAGTTTCCTTTAACTCTTTCACAGGGCAAAAACACATGGTCGCTTTAGCCTCCTTTATTCCCTGTTTCAGCCAGGATCGAACGCACGTTCGGCGAAGCGCATGCATTTGATCCTGGCTGAATCCTGGCTGAAACAGGGAAGAAAGGAGGCTAAAGCGACCATGCATTTCGCCCAAAGACTGCCAAAGCAGGAGTCTGATCCTTTTCTGTCTGTGACCTCCCTATCACAGGCCCGTTCCTTCCCCGTCCCCAGCCTAGGGTATGACTTCATTTCAGGCTGCACTTCCCATACCTTGCCAAGGATGGTGGAGGATGGGTTGTGCTCAGGCTCAGGGAGGTGGCCTTGGGCTTGTCATACACTCTCAGCCTAACCTACCTCACAGGGTTGTTGTAAGGGTACAATGGAGGAGAGGAGAATGATGTAAGCCGCTTTGGGTCCTGCTGGAGTACAGTATTTAGACAAGGTAAACAAATACATGGAAGGGAAGGCAGCGTGGTATAGCCCGATCTAGTCAGATGTCAGGCACCGGCCTGGGAAAGGCGCCCAGTGGTCAGGCCAGGTGGCGTTTCAAGGTCTCACTGTTATTCAGCCCTAGCTCTGTTAAGTCTTTGATCGATCCTGGGAACGAATGTTATGTAGAAGAAGTCTGGAAGTCTGTTTGTGGGATTTATCTGGTGAGCCCAGAGCTGACATCAGATTTCAGAAGCTAAGCAGGGTCAGCTGTGGTTAGTATTTGGATGGGAGACCACCAAGGAATACCAGGGTTGCTGTGAAGAGGAAGGCAACAGCAAACTACCTCTGTTTGTCTCTTGCCTTGAAAACCCCATCAGGGGTCACCATAAGTCGGCTGCTACTTGACGGCATTTTATACACACACACACAAATAAATAAATACCCACAACAAAGGGTCGGACTGGATGACCTTAGGTGTACATGCATACGGTCCAGTTTGCCATCCGCAAGAAAAGCTTCCGTACTCAACCTTTGCTTCTTTCCCCTCCTCCATTTTATCTTCCCAACAACAACTCGGGTTGCCAGGTCCCTCTTTGCCGCCGGCGGGAGGTTTTTGGGCTGGAGCCTGAAGAGCGCGGGGTTTGGGGAGGGGAGGGACTTCCATGCCATAGAGTCCAGTTGCCAAAGTGGACCATTTTCTCCAGGTGAACTGATCTCTGTCGGCTGGAGGTAAGTTGTAATAGTAGGAGATCTCTAGTGAGTACCTAGAGGTTGGTCATCCTAACGACAACCCTGCAGGGCAGGTTAGGCTGAGAGAGAATGACTGGCCCAAGGTCACCCAGGAAGCTTCCATGGCAGAGTGGGCATTCAAACCCGGGTCTCCCAGATTCTAGTCTGGCGCTCTAACCACTACTAGAAGAAAAAAGAGGGGAATATAACCCAACCTAGAAAACAGAAGTTGGGTACCTAAGGTTGGGTGGGATGAAGAAAATATAAATACTGAAAATATATAATTTATTAGAAGCACTATGTCAAGATTATTTTTAAAATGTTAAAATAGCACAATGGCCTTTCCTAAAGTTGCTGTGACCACATGCCAAACGTGTTTCGGCCTATATGGCCTTCCTCAGTGATCTATTTGAAACCCAAGTAAAACATGCACACATTTACAGATATATATATATACACACACACTCACATATACAGGCAATATAAAACAGACCGGGCATGTAATAGGTTGTTTATATTACCAATTACACCAACATTTGGTAAGATTGTCTTATGTTTTTATGCTGGGCTGTATATGTCTCCCATCTAAGATGTGTGCAAGTGTCAACCTAGTCAAACAATGCAGAAAGTCCTAGGTTCAATCCGCAGCATCTGTCCGCTCACCTGCCTGAGCAAGCAGGGTTTGCTGCAAGATGCAGCCGCCACCACCACCTGAAGGGAGAGGGCGAGAGAGCGGCCAGCTGCTGCCGGAGGTGATGGCGGCTCGTCTGTCCCGGCAGGCGAGTGGAATGACTAAGAGCGTCTGCTGCCAGCTGCCTCCCTGCCCTCTTTATCTGGGACACTTCCATGCCTCGGGCAGGGGAAGGCCTCAGGATGGCTATTGGCCCAGGCCCCACAGAACAGGCCCAGATCTCGCTTGGGATGCCTGCTCTGCAGCAGGGGGCATGAGGAGTTCCCCACGGCTGTTCTGAGTTGCCCTCCAAAACAGCAGGCTCTGCCTGAACATTTTGGCGCTGTCCAGTCTGAAGCTCAGATAAGACACCTTTTTATAACTGAAGAGCCAAACTATGTCAAAATTCAGACCCAGAGACCAATATAAAGCCAGAGCCAGAGACCAAAATTCAGAGCCAATATAAGAAAGCCCATTGGGGGAACTGCAAAATGCATGCAACCTAACACTATTTGATCAATGATGTAAGAACATAAAAACCTAAGAAAGGCCCTGCTGGATCAGACCAAGGCCCATTAAGTCCAGCAGTCTGTTCACACAGCGGCCAACCGGGTGCCTCTTGGAAGCCCCCAAACAAAACGACTGCAGCAGCATCATCCTGCCTGTGTTCCACCGCACCCAAAATAATAGGCATGCTCCTCTGATACTAGAGAGAATAGGTATGTAACATTCCTAAAGCCCAAACATTAGGGTTGCCAACCTCCAGGCACTAGCTGGAGATCTCCTGCTGTTACAACAGATCTCCAGCTGATAGAGATCAGTTCCCCTGGAGAAAATGGCTGCTTTGACAATTGGACTCTATGGCATTGAAGTCCCTCCCTTCCCCAAACCCCGCCCTCCTCAGGCTCCACCCCAAAAACCTCCTACTGATGGCAAAGAGGGACCTGGCAACCCTACCAAACATTAGTGGCTGCAAGTATTTTATTAGGTGGGGCTCCTATAAGGTCTTCTTAAGAGTCCATGGCGCAGAGTGGTCAGCTGCAGTACGGCAGGCAAAAGCTCTGCTCACGACCTGAGTTCGATCCCGACGGAAGTAGGTTTCAAGTAGCCGGCTCAAGGTTGACTCAGCCTTCCATCCTTCCAAGGTCGGTCAAATGAGGACCCAGCTTGCTGGGGGTAAAGTGTAGACGACTGGGGAAGGCAATGGCAAACCACCTCATATACATAGTCTGCCTAATAAATGTCGGGATGTGATGTCACCCCATGGGTCAGGAATGACCCAGTGCTTGCACAGGGGACTACCTTTACCTTTTACCTATAAGGTCTTACAAGAAATAATAGACACAGGGCACCATGTATGATTGTGTGTGTGTGTGTGTATGTGTGTAAAGTGCCGTCAAGTAGCAGCCAATTTATGGCAACCCCTTATGGGGTTTTCAAGGCAAGAGACTAACAGAGGTGGTTTGACCAGTGCCTTCCTCTGCATAGCGACCCTGGTATTCCTTGGTGGTCTCCCATCCAAATACTAACCAGGGCTGACCCTGCTTAGCTTCTGAGATTTGTCGAGAGCGGGCTATACCATGCTGCCTTCCCTCCCGGTTATTTTGTTCCCTGGCATAAATCTGCACATGGTTTGCACTTGGATTACTAGCAGCAGGTCACCTCTGTCATTTCCCTTTCTGTACAGCCTTTCTGAGAAACCCTTTAGTCTCACAGTCTATGACTGCCATTCTCTTCCCTTCCTGGTTACTGTAGCATCTCCCCTACCCTTCCAATATAGGTTTTCATTTTCAAAGAGCCATATTTGGTTCCCTACTGAGCCCCATTTTGCTTTAGAACTTGAGGTTCCAGACCTCATTCCTTCTTTAATCCCTTCTTTAAAAGGGAACAAGACAAGTTCAGGGAGGTTATTAGCCACTGTGGAACCTCCATTTTCAGAGGCAGTAGCCCTCTGGATACCAATGCCAGGGCCAGCAACAAAGGGGGGCTTTGGCCATATTTTCATAAAATAAGAAAAAGGAAAAGAGCAGGTGTCTTTTCTCTTCTCTGTGTTTTCTTTTTTTGAGTATTTGAAACCTTAATAATCTTTTGTTTAAAATACAGAGGAAAATTCAAAGGAATGTTAAAACGAAGAGGCAGAATAAAAAATGCAAGAGAACAAAAGATGAAGGGAATGGAAAAAGAGATTATAATAAGTGAACAGGGTCATTCCAGTTCATGTCCTCAGATTTCAGATTTGCATGTAGCTGTCGGAAAACGCATCTCAAAAATTTGAATTTTAAACTGGAAGTTAAGGAACAGCTTTGATCTGACTGCTCAGCTAGGAAGAAACCAAAAGGGCTTTACAAATTCAAAATTTTTGCTTTTGACACAACAGTGCCAGACTTGGAATGGAGGAGTTCAGCACCCACACCAAAATGTTCTTTTGGTTTTGTGTTCTTTTGCAACAAATGGGACAGTCCCTACAGAAAAGAATAAATTGACACAAAACTGACATTGAAAAGGGTTGTGTGTGTGTGTGTAAAGTGCCATCAAGTCGCAGCCGACTTATGGCAACCCCTTTTTTGGGATTTTCATGGCAAGAGACTAATAGAGGTGGCTTGCCAGTGCCTTCCTCTGCACAGCAACCCTGGTATTCCTTGGTGGTCTCCCATCCAAATACTAGCCGGGGCTGACCCCACTTAGCTTCAGAGATCTGACGAGATCAGGCTTGCCTGGGCCATCCAGGTGAGGTCAGGGCAAAAAGGGTTGTAAATATGTGTAATTTCTATGCCATGACATCCTTCCAATGTGACCCTGGAAATGATCTCATCAAATTGGTGTGATGCTCTGGATTACCCCCAAAATTCTATGACTTTACCACAGAGTTGTGGGGGAGTCCTAGAGTGTCACACCGATACAATGATGTCACTTTAGGGGGTCGCACCCACAGTGACATTGAAGCATCAGAACACCACATATTTTCCCCTCCCCATTCTTCCCCTGGCAGTGGGCAACCCAGGCTGTGGGAGAGCGGTCAGCCCTATGCAGAAACCAGCGGGTGAACATTTTACTCTCTCAGGACATACTGCTGTTCAAAAGGAGGCGTCTGCCTGAAACAACTGAATTAGAATTCCTCAAGATTTTTGACACAATCTCCCTTTCAGGGCTGAGCAAGAACTTGAGATTCCTCAGTCCTTACTGGTGTTAACTAGTAGAAAAGAGCAAGAGTCCAGTAGCACCTTAAAGACTAACAAAATTTCTGGCAGGGTGTGAGCTTTCGGGAGCCACAGCTCACTTCTTCAGATACCCTGGTTACTGGTGTCAACTAGTTGAGTAGAACTCAGGAGAGGGTCAACTGGAGCGCTCATGAATGGTCTCTGTGGTTTCCCTGATCACATTTGAATTTCACACAATGACACCTCTACTCCCTCTGTCTCTTTGCCCTTTGACCCTGCTGTTTATAACATGGGTCTTCATTATCTCGTATGTAGGGTTGCCAACCTCCAGGTGGCAGCTGGTGATCTCCTGCTATTACAACCAATCTCCAGGCGATAGAGATCAGTTCACCTGGAGAAAACGGTCATTTTGGAAGGTGGACTTTATAGCATTATACCCAATTGAAGTCCCTTCCCTCCTCAAACCCTGCCCTCCCAAGGCTCCATCCCCCAAACCTCCAGGTATTTCCCAACCCGGAGCTGGCAACCCTACTCATATGTAAATGTCTGCCTAGTGAGAAATACTATGTGTATCTGACAATGTAGCTCTGCTTCCACACACACATTTTGCTCAGCCTCGGCTCTCAAATTGGAGTGGGGTTTTTTTGAGCACCCACATGGCAGCATCCTCCAATTGTCCACTTTCCGAGTTTTCTTCTTTGCTTTGATCTTTCCCAAATCTACCTTGCCACAAACCTTTCCAAAAGGACACAGTCCAATCCAAGTGCATTTGCATGCTGTCTGGATGGGAAAGGGTGCATTTTCAAAGATCACATCAGCCCAATTGTTCCCAATCTGCCAGCCCCTCAAAGCTGCCATTTTCTCCACCAGGGCTTTTGAGGGCTTTTTTTTAAAAAAATGGCAATTACTAGTTCACTACAGCATAATAATATTTTAACAATCAGTTGCCATGATCCTCTAGTTCCTCTGAATTCCCAACTTTCATTTTTTTAAAAGTATGTCTCTAGCCCTTTTCATCGTAGAGATTTAAGTGGAAAGGTACAGGCAGGTTTTGTACAGATTGCTGGAAAGGGATGGACAGGGGAAGCCATGAGAAGGCTGGAGCAGGGCAGGAATCCCCTACTCAACCGGTCAGATGGGCAATCCATTGCAGCAATGAAAGAGAATTGCATTATATGGCATGGCTGAAACAATAGGAATCCGCACAAATTAAAACTAGCATAAAATGTAGTTAGCCTTTGAAAAGCCACATGCCTCCTGTTTATTTTTCCTGGATAACACTGAATAAGATTTGGGGTCAAACAGCCATTTTTAAAAAAAATCTGTACGACCAAAGAGTCCCGCCAAAATCACCCTGTTTTTTCCCATGGCCATAGGCCTTGTCTGTGGTCACCCCATTTCACAAGGAGTCTCGCATCCAGCACTCACAAAGTGTTCTTCACAAAAGTCCCTTGTGGTGCCGGGGATGACTCACCCCGTCCCTGAGACAGACTAATCTCCCTCTAACCCTGGGGGGGATGCGACTTGTAAGCAAACTGATTAGGAAAGAAACCCAGATCCAGCCCCCAGTGTCCTCTCTGAAGTTGCTGGGTGGTTCTGAAAGAGAGGGACGTCATCGCCAGACAGCCAGGCCTGGAAGGGCGCATGCCGTGAGAAAAATCCCTCCCTTCTGGCTCCGAATATCTGTGGAGCCAGGGAACATGGGAGCGTCCCTCTGTGAGAACGTCTGAACTTCCCAAGCTGTCTCCAGAGGAGAGAGGGGCACATCGGTACACCACCTCCGCTGCCAAACCAGGGCCAAATTAAAAGACCGCACCTCCACCCCCCAAATACTGAATCACACTGAGGGGGGAATCCCATTGTTCCAGCTATCATGCTTCGTCATCTGCCAGCAAAGACCGGCTGGGAATAAATGTAAAGGCGCTGTCAATGCCTGCAGCGCAAAAACACAGATTTTTTTTTTTTGGTGTCACTGGTCAGACTGGTTTTGTAGATTTTTTCAAGAGCTGAAGTTAGCCCCCAGAATCCAACACACACACATACACGCACACACTGTTTTTATCTCGCTCTTTCGCCAAGGGGAGCTTACGCATGGCTCCATTCCGTCTCACAACAACCCTGTGCAATAAATAGGGTTGTCAACCTCCAGGTGGCCCCTGGAGATCTTCGCTACAGGCATACCTCGGAGATATTGAGGGTTTGGTTCCAGAGCACTGCACTAAAGCAAGACACACAAATCTTTTGGTTTCCCAGTGCATATAAAAGTTATGTTTATACTAAACTGTAGTCTATTAAGTGTGCAATAGCATTATGTCTAAAAAAAATGCAATGCCTTAATTAAAATATAGTTTATTGCTAAAAATGTGACACGGAAACATGAAGTAGGAACATGCTGTTGGGAAAATGGTGCCGTTAGACTTGCTCAACGCAGGGTTGCCACAAACCTCCAATTTGTAAAAAGCGCAATATCGGCAAAATGCAATAAAGCGAAGCGCAATAAAATGAGGTATGCCTGTGTTACAATTGATCTCCAAACAATCAAAACCAGTTCCCCTGGAGAAAATGGCTGCTTTGGAGGGTGGCCTGTATGGCATTATACCATGCTGAGGTCCCCCCCTCCCCAAACCCCACCCTCCAATCTTCACTCCCAAAATCTCCAAGTATTTCCCAACCCAGAGCTGGCAGCCCTAGCAACAAACCAGGCTTAGAGGGAGTGCCTGGTTCAAGGTCACCCAAAGCACTTCAAGGCAGGGTGACGATCTTAACCCAGGCTTCCCAGATTGTACTCTTGACACTCTAACCACTAGGCAATACTGCCTCAGTTGTTTCAGACAAGGCAACAGTATACTGTGGTGTTGCAGATGTGCAGGTGCCTATTGGATATTGCTTGTAAACAAATAATACGCTCCCTTTGCCTCCTCTATGTTTAGAGCAGAGATTACTTATTTATTTATATTTGATTTATATCCTGCCCTTTCCAATGGCATTAGGTGTAGTGGTTAAGGTGTTGGACTAGGATTTGGGAGATCCAGGTTCAAATCCCCACTCTGCCACGGAAGCTCCCGGGGTGACCTTGAGCCAGTCACACACATTCTCTCTCTCTCTCTCTCATTCTCAGCCTCGCCTACGACCAGAGTCGTTGTGAGGATAAAACGGAGGAGAGGAGAAGGAAGTACGCTGCTTTGGGTCAACAGCAAGTGGAAAGGTGGGGTATAAATGAAGTAAATCATCATCATCACTAGGCTAAAGATTACCCAACTGATTTCTTTGACAGGGTGGCAGTCCTATGGAGCTGTGCCTTTTCGAGCTGGCATGGGAGAGTAGATGCTGTCCAAAGAAAGATCGGATTTTTTGAAAATCAACAATAATATCTGTCGCAGGAGAAGCTTTACAGGATAAGTTTGCTCACGAGAATGAGGGTCCTGGAAGTCATTGCATCTTTTGTAATGTACAGGTTGAGCAGATGGGAAGCAAGTACACATTCAGGGCCGGATTTAGGTTTGATGAGGCCCTAAGCTATTGAAGGTAATGGGGCTAGGGCTGTCAAAAAAAAAAATTCGGTACAGTTCGGATTCGGCCGAATTTGGCCCTTGTGGGTTCGGTACGTGCCGAAGTCCGAACTCCCCCACTTCGGATCCATTCAATTCGGCGGGAATTCAAAGTTCAGAAAAAAAGTCGGCCGAATAAAGCCATTAAAAACACAATCACGCCTTTCCGTGGCTCTGGGGGGGGCATTTTTGGGGTTAGCGGTCCCAAACTTTCGGCAGAGCTTCAAAGGACGTTTATTGAAAGACTCCCCAAGTTTTGTAAAGATTGGGTCAGGGGGGGCTGAGATATGGGCCCTGAAAGGGGTCCCCCCACCCTTAATGTGCATCTCTCAGCAGAGCTTGCCGCCCACGCACAAAGCTCCCAGCCCCGACAACAGCTGAGAAATTTGCAAAACAACACAACCTTGTTAAACAACACCTTTGCAACACACAACTGAAACCTCCCCCCTCAAACCAGGGAGCGAGAGACTCGAGGGGGAACACACACCCCAGGCAGAACTGACGAAAGCCCCCTTTGGCTTCCCCCCCACCCACAGAAACTGCTCCCTCCCCACACACACACAGACTCTGCTTTCCCACACACACACACACATACACAGGAGAAAAATTATAGATTAAAGCCCCCAAAGGGGTCTTACTGTGGCTGTCTTCTGTTCCATCAAGAGGGGCTGAAGAGGACTTGTAATCCAAGATGATTCCAATTAGGCACGGGAGGTTTTCTCTGGAGAAGATGCACAGGATCGGCTGATCCATTCATCCCAAAAGGGGAAAGGGGAAAGGGGAAAGCCCATATCTCGGGACCCCCTGACCCAATGTTCACAAGACTTGGGGGGTATCTTAAAAACACTGGTCTGAAACTCCGCTCAAAGTTTGGGATCTGCACCCCCAAAAATGCGCCCCCTGCAGCCATGGAAAGAGAAAAGGGGGGAGGTGATATTTCTGCCCCCACTGAACCCATCTTTACAAAACTTGGGTAGTATCTTAAGAATAATTGACTGAAGCTCTGCTAAAAGTTTGGGGGCTATATCCCCAAAAAAGCGCCCCCTGCAGCCACATAAATGGAAAAGGGGGGGAGGGAAAAGGGGGAGAGCCCATATCTCGAGACCCCCTGACCCAATGTTTACAAAACTTGGGGGGTATCTTAAGAACACTGGTCTGAAACTCCGCTCAAAGTTTGGGATCTGTACCCCCAAAAATGCGCCCCCTGCAGCCATGGAAAGAAAAAGGGGGGAGCCCATATCTCGGGACCCCCTGACCCAATGTTTACAAAACTTGGGGGGTACCTTAAGAAGCTTCATCTGAAGCTCCAGTGAAAGTTTTGTGTCTGTACCCCAAAAAATACATCCCCTGCAGCCACAGAAAGGAGCGAATGTGCACAAGCACCCCCCCACACACACACGAGGATTTCGCTCGCTCTCTCTCCCTCCCTGGCCGGGCCGCACATCAGCTGATTCCTCCAGTACTCAATCCTGACTGATTGGCCAGAAGAAGACCCAGCTTGCCCACCGATTGGCCGGGGGAGGAGAATGCTGCTTACTGACGGTTATGCTGCTTACTGACGGCAGAATTTGCCGAATTTATTCGCGAACTCCCGAACTCGCTGAATTCGGGCCCCCCGGTTGCCAGTTTTGAGTTCGGTTCCTCCCGAACTAAAAACCACCGAATCAGGGGAAATTCGGCTGATTTTCAGTTCGGGCCGAACCGAATTGACAGCCCTAAATGGGGCCCTTTATATGTCCAGCTGTCCTTTGTCAACAACAAATTGTCGCTGTTTTTTGTGTTGAATATATGCTACATGGTAATTTATGGACCTAATAGGTATCTAAAGCCATTTGCACATAACAAAATATGTATTTTATCAAAGTAATTGTTGAACTGAAATACAATTACGAAGTATATTAATAGTGAAATAATTATTAAGCTCTAATTTAAAATGTTTTTTATCTTATATTTTGGAAATGTACATCCAGTTTTTTTCCCCTTTAATTTTTTGGGGGGGCCCCAAGAGAGTGGGGCCCTAAGCTATAGCTTGTTTAGCTTATACGTAAATCCGGCACTACTAGAAGTACAGCATCATCTGTGTGGTGGTGATGGAAAGTAGGGTTGCCAGGTCCCTCTTCGCCACCGGCAGGAGGTTTTGGGGGTGGAGCCTGAGGAGGGCAGGGTTTGGGGAGGGACTTCAATGCCATAGAGGGAAATGCCGGATCGCCACTTTAGGGTCAGGAAGCGGATTTTCCTCCCGGCCAGATTGGCCAGGGATTCTGGAGGGTGGTGTGTGTTTTTTTGGCCATCTTCTGGGCATGAAGTAGGGGTCACTGGGGGTAGGAGAGGGAGGTAGTTGTAAATTTCCTGCATTGTGCGCAGGGGGTTGGATTATATTTCCTTGGTGGTCCCTTCCGACTATGATTCTATTAGTCTTAATCATATGTAATTCTGAGCAGGATCTGGCTCTTAGGATGCTACAAAATACAGAAGAGGAGGAGTCTGGGTTCCTGGATTCCTGGGTTCCTTCCTTCCTCCCTTCTGGGTAAGACGAGCGTCCGATGTACACATGACTTCGACACCGTCTTTCAGTGAGCACTAATTTCTTCATTAGTGTTGCTTCTGCCTCATGCTTCTGGTGGGCTGCCTGCTGATTTTTGTCTGTTTAGAGTGCTAGTTGTGTGACTAAACATCCACATGACACCCCAAGCGTTTGTTTTCCAGCTGAAACACA
The DNA here is from genome assembly GCF_029931775.1 of Euleptes europaea. Lineage (NCBI taxonomy): Eukaryota > Metazoa > Chordata > Lepidosauria > Squamata > Sphaerodactylidae > Euleptes > Euleptes europaea. The sequence goes on from NC_079329.1 coordinate 23,929,914, forward strand.
CCTCTGGGCAGAGGAGGGGAGAAGATGCTCGGCGATGTCAGAGGTGCCCAGCCAATCGGCGCTGTGCACAGCCTCCTCGGCTCCCAACTGGCAAAACTTGTTCTGCCAGTGGCCAGTCCTCAAAAGACAATCGTATGCTCCCCACGACACTGCCAACGTGCTTTGTTTTCAGGGTTGCCAACCTCCAGGTAGTTTGTAATCAAAATAAGGCAGCGCGTAAAACGGCCAGTTAGAACTCAAAGCAATACCAGCAAAAATGAGCCTCAATAAGGCGACTCTGACATATAACAAAAGATGCTTATAGAGGGTATTCGAGAGCAAAAACCTCCAGCGAGGTAAATAAAGGGACACGTCCCCCACAAAGAGCAACTCGGACAAGAGTCCAATATACAACACGGCACAAAGCGCTCACAATAAACATATACATATATTACATCCAAAGCAGGAAAGTATGTCAAACAGTCTTTTAAGAGCAATGGGTTCCCGGTGGCATTCCCATTTCACAAGTTTCTTCAAGCTTAGAGTCAATCCGTGGACAGATAGACAACCATTTAGGTCTAAGGCATATATCCTTCAATGGCATTGAAGTCCCTCCCCTCCCCAAACCACGCCCTCTTCAGGCTCCGCCCCCAAAACCTCCAGTTGGTGGCGAAGAGGGACCTGGCAACCTTATTTGTTTGGTTGCTCTCTGTGCATTCTCAGAAGGTGAGATAGCAAGTGCTTGGGTCAAACCTCCCCTCAGCCATAAACTCAGTGTGTTTTTCTCCGTTTGCTATAAAGCTATTTCCAGGGCGACCACCATTCTGCTGTAGCATTTAACCATTTGTGCTAGGGTTGCCAGGTCCCTCAGCGCCACCAGCGGGAGGTTTTTGGGGCGGAGCCTGGGGAGGACAGGGTTTGGGGAGGGGAGGGACTTCAATGCCATAGAGTCCAATGGCCAAAGCGGCCATTTTCTCCAGGTGAACTGATCTCTATCGGCTGGAGATCAGTTGTAATAGTGGGAGATCTCCAGTTAGCACCTGGAGGTTGGCAACCCTGTCTTTCCCTTTCTCCAAGGGAGCCCTTAGTTCTCTCCCTCCTGACTGTGAAGTAGGTTAGGTTGAGAAAGAGAGCAGCCCAAAGTCACTCCATCTGTTTCACGGCTCAATGGGAACCCGAACCTAAAAACCTCCCCAGGTTGGCAACGCTATTAGCAACCCTATGAACCATTGCTGCTTCAACCATAACCCTGGTGGAATGCAATGCGAGGCTGTTTCTAGTATAGCTTGAAGAACATAAAAACCTGGAGAAGCAGTTTATCCAGATATTGTGGCAGGCCAGAAGCACGCACACACACATCACGAAGGCAGTGTTTTCTATATTACAGTCTCTAACAGTCCTATTCTAAGCAGAATTACACCTTTCTAAGTCCACTGAAAGGAGCCCCGTGGCGCAGAGTGGTAAGCTGCAGTACTGCAGTCCAAGCTCTGTTCACGACCTGAGTACAATCCCAACAGAAGTTGGTTTCAGGTAGCCGGCTCGAAGTCGACTCAGCCTTCCATCCTTCCAAGGTCGGTAAAATGAGTACCCAGCTTGCTGGGGGTAAAGTGTGGATGACTGGGGAAGGCACTGGCAAACCACCCCGTAAACATAAGAATATAAGAAAGGCCCTGCTGGATCAGACCAAGGCCCATCAAGTCCAGCAGTCTGTTCACATAGTGGCCAACCAGGTGCCTCTAGGAAGCCACAAACAAGACGAGTGCAGCAGCACCATCCTGCCTGTGTTCCACCACACCCAAAATAATAGGCATGCTCCTCTGATACTAGAGAGAATAGGTATGCAGCATGACTAGTATCCATTCTAACTAGTAGCCATGAATACCCCTCTCCTCCATGAATATGTCCACTCCCCTCTTAAAGCCCTCCAAGCTGGCAGCCATCACCACATCCTGGGGCAGGGAGTTCCACACTTTAACTATGCGTTGTGTGAAAAAATACACAAAGTCTGCCTAGTAAACGTTGGGATATGATGTCACCCCATGGGTCAGGAATGACCCGGTGCTTGCACAGGGGACCTTTACCTATACCTTTACCTATAAGTCCACTGAACTCAATGGGTTAAGAGGTTTTAACTCTGTTTAGGACTACCCTGCAGTGGTATTGTCCTCTGCAGAGTTTCTCCAGTCTTTGCTTTCTGAGATGAAAGGGGTAGTTTTGCATTGGCCTGCACTGTAAGCCTCGGAAAAGCTATTATTCACCCAAAAGCCTTAGAGGGCCAGATGAAAATAGCTGAAAGTCAGATGAACACAACTTTATCAGTAGAAAAGAGCAAGAGTCCAGTACCACCTTAAAAATTAGCAAAATTTCTGGCAGGGTATGAGCTTTTGTGAGTCTCACTGGTGGGGGATGGGGGGTAGGGTTGCCAGATCCAGGTTGAGAAACTCCTGGAAATTTGGGGATGGATCCTGGAGAGGACAGGGAGTTCAGTGGGGTACAATGACATAGAACAATGGTTTCCAAAGTGGTCAGTACCTCTGCCTGGGGGCAGTGGAATTACCAAGGAGGGCACTAAGAGGCAAGGGGGCAGCAGGAGGGTGCTAGAGGTGGGCTCCTTCAACTGTGTTGTTCCCTAATTTACAGTAGATCAAGCTATGGCACCATGCTGGCAAATTTGGTGGAAACTATCAGCATTTTTTCCAGACTTTACGAGCTGGTACCACTGGATCAAGTTCATCCGTTTTGTTGAATAAATTTCAACTAAACAGTTTTAATTTGATTTTGAACAGATATGCAATTAATTGTTACTGTCATGCAAACCCCTATTTTTGAATAATGCTTTTTTCAGGGTAGGGTAGGGGCGCTGGGGTTGAGTTTGTGGAACCCAGGGGGCGGTGGCCCGAAACGTTTTGGGAACCACTGCTGTACAGTCTACCCTCCAAAGCATCCATTTTCCCCAGCAGAACTGATCTCTGTAGTCTGGAGATTAGTTGTAATTCCAGGGGTTCCCCAGGTCCTGCCTGGAGGCTAGCATCCCTAGTGCAGACCCATGATGTAAGGTCCAGGCATTTATCCTTTCAAAACAAAGTGCTGCTTTGGTAGCAAAAGATTAGGAGGAGGCCGAAGCTAAGCTATACTTTACTGCTTTCTCAACAGCTGAAGGCAAGGGTGTCTGCTCAGAGGATGTTGCCCAGAGGTCCAGCCCTCTGCTTCCTGTTTTCCACTTGTGTTGTTGGTGAACACCCTTCTTAAGGAACCAAGAAGCTTTCCTTTACAACCTGGTGTTTGGTTGCAGCATTGGCTTAGTGCCAGAAGATTCCTGGCATGCCAACATCCTGTAAGCTGTTTGGATGTTGTTAGCAACCACCATTCATAGCCTGGTGAAGTTCTGGAGGTGGTCTTCTTCAGTTCTTGGTATAACCAAAGGGCCATTGCTAAATAGCCTTCCTCCAGATGGGCAAGATATATTTATTGGGTAGAGGTGGCCCAACTGAAACTATACCTCCTACACCTTGCTCCCAGGGTATGGTTAGGATCTAACTGGGGCAAAACCACACGAAACATTTGTCTCAGGTTTTCTTCCCCCTTGTACTTAATTTTAAAAAATATCTCTTAACGCCAAATAAAAATGTGTTGGACTTCATGATGTCTACAGCGTGGTGTAGTGGTTAAGAGCAGTGGTCTGGAGCAGTGGACTCTGATCTGGAGAACCAGGTTTGATTCCCCACTCCTCCACATGAGCGGCAGAGGCTAATCTGGTGAACTGGATTTGTTTCCCCACTCCTCCACACGAAGCCAGCTGGGTGACCTTGGGCAAGTTACAGCTCTGTTAGAGCTCTCTTAGCCCCACCTACCTCACAGGGTGCCTGTTGTGGGGAGGGGAAGGGAAGGTGATTGTAAGCCGGTTTGATTCTTCTTCTTCTTCTTCTTCTTTGCTTGAATATAACATTCTTTGGCATTAGTACTGTCAACTTCCCAGTCTTGAAGATTTTCTCCCACACAAGGTAAGTATCATTGAATGTGACATTAAACAAAAAAGCATGCACACGCACACAGGGAAAATGCTCAGGGATGTGGTAGTGGCACACAGTCACATACCACTTTGCAGTTTCAGAGCCCTGGGATCAGGGGTATTAATGTTGACTCCCCACAAAAGAATGTCTTCCCCCAGAGGTGCATCTCTTCAAGGCTTTTTATCGTCAGGCCTACTCCAGTGGGGCTTCCTGTTTTCTCAATTAGTTGCACAAAAGAAGATTGCAATGTACTGAATACACTTCCTAATGCATAATGAGAAATTGAAAGTATAGTTTTTATGCATGGGTTGTTTCCGTCGCCATCAAGTGTGTACTTCGGGGCTTTGTTTTCATTATGCATGTATTTTCCGACCTTTCGAAGTTGGTTCATTCTCCCCTCACGTTTCCCCTGTGTTTTGTACATGCTGTTTTACCCCTAGTGTAATGTCTGCCTCGATCCAAAATCGAAAGTTGGTCCTGTGCATACTTGTCAATTTGGGGTTTTCTCCCCACATCTTTTCTCGCTTCTCCCTCCCACTTGTCTTTCCCTTTCACTCAACCCCTCCCCTCCAAGCTGGAATACTATGACACTGCATATTTGGTCAGTTTCACAATGAGTGGTCAGTTTCAGACCTCAGCCTGATCAAATAGATTTTTTTGTTTGCGACTAGTGCTGAAACGTCAGGATGCCACGTCACCCCATGTGCGTGCACAGGGGACCTTTACCTTTACCTTTAGTGCTGAAATAATTCCACAAATGACCTATGTGGCTGCTTATTTGGTCAGTTTCACAGCGAATGTTGACAGTTTGGGACATGTAGTTCTGGAATATATAGGGTTGCCAGGTCCCTCTTTGCTACCAGCAAGAAGTTTTTGGAGCAGAGCCTGAGGAGGGCGGAGTTTGGGGAGGGGCTTCAACGCCATATAGTCCAATTGCCAAAGTGGCCATTTTCTTCAGGTGAACTGATCTCTATTGGCTGGAGATCAGTTGTAATAGCAGGAGATCTCCAGCTAGTACCTGGAAGTTAACAAAAAACAAAGCAGCAACCAGGCTCTATCTAAACACTGTATTACAAACAATGTACTCACAAATATGCCCAAAACAACAAGAGAATAAGTGAAGGTGAGGTAATTAAAACACACATACAATGCAACAATCAATCTAGAACATACTTTTACAAATAGTACTTCTATAGACCGCGTGAACACACTGATAACATCCGGCTTAAATGAACAAACCCGAAACAACATGCGGGTGCAAATTCAATGGAACAAATGAATGGTCCGCAATGCGGACCCAATCCAAGAGGACGGACGCGGATTCTAGATATTTCCAGCGTTTCGACGATCTTCTTCAGCAGTCTGTTGTAAGATGAAATGGTACAGAAACTGTCTCATACATCAAAATACTAAATGCAGACCTCTGAGGGTTCTAGCTGCGGGCTTTCAAATGGATGCAATGGTTTGGGGAGGGGCTTCAATGCCATAGAGTCCAATTGCCAGAGTGGCCATTTTCTCCAGGGGAACTGATCTCTATCGGCTGGAGATCAGTTGTAATATCAAGAGATCTCCAGCTAGTACCTGGAAGTTGGCAACCCTAGGAATCTGACACCATCCTTTTGGGTTCCTCAGACAAGTCAACACCAAGGCAGCAAGCTAAGGATGATTAACACAGGAGTTGCTTGGTAGAGTGTGAAAATAAAGGCCAAGCTAGGGCTCCTTAACCAGTTTCTGGAGGGACAATAGCTTTCAGGTGATGGTGGTGGAGAGTCCTGTAGGATGACTCTCACACAAGAAGATTTCCTCCACGTGTGCTTGCTCTCTTCTGCCTACCATCAAAGGCTCTTTTGTCACCACCCCGGCTTGCTGGATTCCTCACAAGCTGTGACTCTATGACTCACCTGTTGTCAGGTAGAGCTTGGAAGAGCCATTTGACAGTTTGGTCATGCTCTCAGACCAGCAGGGCAGAAGAACGTTTCTCTCCCTTCTGAGCTAGCAGTGCAGAGCAGGAAAAGCAAAAGCAGATGGACCCCTGGCTGTTTAAAACATCAGGCGCAAGTTGATGAGTTAGACAGAGTTCTGCATCAGGCCAACATCGATTTTCATATCATTCAAAAGCCTCTCACAAAAAGGACTGTGGGAGTTGTAGGTTTGCTCAAATCTCTAATGGAGAATTCTCTGCTCGAATCACTAATGGAGAATTCTCTGCAACCTCCCTAAAATGCAGTTCCCAGCGTTCCTGGGCAATTCATTAGTTTCTTTTTTTAAAAAAACATGGTTTCTGTTGGTCATATTGCATTGGCCCAAAATCTGTCATGCATATTTGTGTGTGTGTGTGTGCACCCACGCACTGGTACACCAGAAAGCTGCTCATACTTACTGACATGTCACTTTGCAGCACATTATGTGCAAGCTAGTGGTGCATGACGATACCTATGACATGGGATGCAATGCCAGGTGGTTAGATGTAGTGTCCTCCCCACAAAGGTTTTTATACATCATAAAACCAAAACAAAAACAAAAAAACCAGCAATGCTTAGAATTCACTACTGCAATTAATATAAGAAAGAAAGAAAGAAAGAAAGAAAGAAAGAAAGAAAGAAAGAAAGAAAGAAAGAAAGAAAGAAAGAAAGAAAGAAAGAAAGAAAGAAAGAAAGACTTAAATTTGCATACAAATTACAGTTACGCCCAATAATAAAAATAATTTTGGGTGTAACTTGGGGGGGGGGGGTCATTTTACATTTAAGGTTGCCTTCCTTTCAAGTATAGGTATTTTGCTCATATATTCAATTTCCAAATAAAACCCTTTGCCACCAAACATACAACAAAACTGCCCACAGGTATTAACAATTACCAAGAGAAAATATCAAACTCTTTCCGTTAACGTGTTGTGAGCCCAACTTGAGACTTACAAGGAGAAAGAAATTACACAAAACAGCACAATTCGCTGCAGACTGAGGTGTGCATTGGTCTTATTAATTTCAGCGGGCTTACTCGGCGCAGAATCATGAGGCAACTTTTTAAATGCTGAAAATATTGTTTGTGAGTTGAAAAAAATCCCAGTTGGCTCAGTTGGGTGCCCGGAGCCCATAATGAAAGAAATGAAAAGCACATGGCTGTAATTCCTGGAGGGGGGGATTCACTGGCCAAATCACTCTTAAAAGTTACTTTATAGACTTTTCTTTCCTCTTAATGAGGGAAGGAACTTCAAATTCCATTGATATTTTCCCTCTTGCGGTCTCCCTCATTTTCACTGTGCGTTTTGGGGGGAGGGATATTTTTGCTGGAGGGGCCAAAGGCGGGAAGTTCTCTTCCACTTGACTAATTTCTCTATATCCTGCATCCATTAATACTTTAGATATGAAAAACCTAAGATGCATCTTGTTCATTGGAAACTTCTGGTGGGGGAGTGGGCTGGGGTTCTATCTGGCTATCTGCAGAAGATTATCGTCAGCCTGTTTTATCTTTCTCTCGGGCCAAACATGTCTACAACTCCACATCAGTTGTGCCTCCGGGCTTTGAAACTAGACATAGAAAACTTTGAAGAAAATGGAAGCAGGAACTACCCAGCTGTGTGCCCTGTCCTACTGGTACTGTGTGGAGAGCTGAGCCATGTATTTTCCTCCATAGAGAAAGGAAGGGACCCCAGCTGATGTGTAGCACTTGGGATCTTTAAATTTTAAAGGACTGTTATTTCCCATGGGGTACACCTGGCCTCGTGAGTCCACCTTGAACCTTGAACCCCTGGGAACTGCAGTTTAGGGATGTTGCTGAGAATTCTCCAATAGAGATTCAAAACATTTCGAGCAAACCTATAACTTCCACAGTCTTTTTCGTGAGAGGCTTTTTAATGATAAGAAGAACCCCGTGGCGCAGAGTGGTAAGCTGCAGTACTGCAGTCAAAAGCTCTGCTCACGACCTGAGTTCGATCCCAACAGAAGTCAGTTTCAGGTAGCCGGCTCAAGGTTGACTCAGCCTCCCATCCTTCCGAGATCGGTGAAATGAGTACTCAGCTTGCTGGGGGTAAAGGGTAGATGACTGGGGAAGGCAATGGCAAACCACCCCGTAAACATCGCCTGCCTAGTAAACATCAGGATGTGACATCACCCCATGGGTCAGTAATGACCTGGTGCTTGCACAGGAGACTACCTTTACCTTTACCTTACACCTGGCCTTAGAACTCTGGCCCATGCCGCGCTGACCATCTGGGTCTGCTCTAAATAATGGATAAGCAATAGACTTGGCCACTGAACACTGAAGGCCAAGTCTGTGTGTGTGTGCGTGTGTGTGTAAAATGCTGTCAAGTCACAGTTGACTTACGACAACCCCATAGGGTTTTCAAGGCAAGAGATGAACAGAGGTTGTTTGCCATTGTCTACCTCTGCATAGCGACCCTCGTATTCCTTGGTAGTCTCCAATCCAAGGACTCAACAGGGAAAGCTTGGTCTACAGCAACTTATTTAGAGTGTCCTCAGCTAGTCAATGGTGCATGTAACCTTTGAACTTTAAAGGGCCATTAGATTGCATGGAGGTACACCTGGCTTAAATAAGCTGTCCTGAGCTCCTTGAAGGGATTAAAGATATATCATATATAATTTATTAATGGATATATTTATACCCTTGCCTCTCCCTTGTGGCTCAACGCGCCTTACAATTCCCAAGTTAAAAACATGCAACAAAGAAAAACAACAAGAAGAAGAAGAGTTGGTTTTTATACACTGACTTTCTCTACCTTTTAAGGAGAATCAAACTAGCTTACAATCTCCTTCCTTTCCTCTCCCCACAACAGACACTTTGTGAGGTAGGTGAGGCTGAGAGTGTTCTGAGAGAACTGTGACTAGCCCAAGGTCACCCAGTGGGCTTCACGTGTAGGAGTGGGGAAACCAACACGGTTCACCAGATTAGAGTCCACCGTTCTTAACCTCTACACCACGCTGGCTTTCATATAGTAAATACAGTAACATCTCAAATTAACCTCTCTTCCTGAGACAATGTATGGATACATGGTGGACATATGAAAACTGAAGGATACATGAGGAAGAATTAGGGATAAAACCTGAATTTTGATAACCAGATGGGAGCAACATGACATACACAGAGTTGTGTTAGAAGGTCGGGTTCACAATCTCTGGAGATTCAAGAGTCTCTGGAGCTAGAAGGGTCTACGGTATTCTATAGAGAAGGGGTGTTCACAAATAAGTGATATCGCTTCCTTAATAATTCTGTGTTCGTTGTTCAAAGGCATTTCATTCAAAACAAGCTCTGGAGAAAACCGTATCATGTTCTTTTTTTCTCTTTTTTCTTTAAAAAAAATAAAAGGATAAACATCAAAAAAGGATGGGGACGATGCTGACATGGCGAGACTATCCAATTTGCTCGGAAAGAAAATGATGGACGAACACAAACACAAATGGCAACCTTTCTACAACAGAAATGCTTCAAATCTGTAATATATGTAACCAGGGAAACAATTATAAAGTTAGATAAAAGACAAGATATTAGTGACACTTATTGAAAGTGTTAGAATCAATTCTCTGTATTAGTGTGAGATAGGCATTATAAATGAGATAACAACTATCAATTCTGATAAAAGTTAAGATTAAATGTTAAAGTTGAAGAGGGCGTGGCTTGGATACCGACCTGATGTTGAAATTTCCCAATTTAACTGCTTCCCTCTCTTTTTCTGTATCCCTAAAAAACTCAATAAAGAGCCCTGTGGCGCAGAGTGGTAAGCTGCACTACTGCAGTCCAAGCTCTGCTTACCACCTGTGTTTGATCCCAACGGAAGTTGGTTTCAGGTAGCCAGCTCAAGGTTGACTCAGCCTTCCATCCTTCTGAGGTCGGTAAAATGAGTACCCAGCGTGCTGGGGGTAAAGGGAAGACGACTGGGGAAGGCACTGGCAAACCACCCCGTAAACAAAGTCTGCCTTGTAAACGTCGGGATGTGAAGTCACCCTATGGGTCAGGAATGACCCCGTGCTTGCACACGGGACCATTACCTTTTAAAAAAAACTAAAAAATATATTATTTTAAAAAAGGATGGGGAGATGGGGGTACAGTGATACTTCACCAATCTTATCTACTGTTCAATTATTTCGACCAAAATATGCATGTCTGCCCTGGGTGTGGATATCCGTAATATCCAGATATACTCTAAAATATACTGTATGTATTGTCTATGTCTACATTTCTATTAAACTTGAACAACAATACGTTTTAATAACACATTTTTTATATCCTCCATATCAAACTCCTCATAACTTATATTGTTCTCCTCATAACCATATCATGGTCTGAAAGACTCAGGCCGTTCAAGATTTTCTTTCCTAATACAAAGAGCAACTAAGAAGGAAAAGAGAGGCAAAGTAAGAGACGCTGAATTAACCACAGAAAAGCACAGAAGAATGAATGGGGGGTGGGGAAGGAGGGGGTCTAGTCATCCCTCCATGCCAATCCGAGCGGGAACATCTTCCATTTTGGAATCTGTGAGTCATCGCTAAGCCCTTTGCCACCCACCATGTCCCCAAACACCGACTCCTCACCTGGAAGTTATGACATTTTGAATTATGAATTATCGAGACTTCACATCCCCCACATGGCCCAATTTAAACCCGTTCCTTCTTCGTCAATCATTTCTCCCAACTTCGTTTTTTCTGTCTTCATTCCCAATGGTTATCATTGATCGCTAACTCTTTTTGTTTCTTGGCTCCTCGATGCAAGAGATGAGGGGAAGGAGGAAATTGGGGGGGAGGGGGCTTGTTTTGCATACGTGCAAAGTCCTGAGTTTAGGATCTGGCATCTGACATCTGGCAAAGATTTCTCACTGCCTGACTTTTCCCAAGAGTCATATTTGGTTCCAAACTGAGTGCCGTTTGTGTCAGCAGCAGAGGTTGCTGACCGCTGCTCTGGTGGCTCTCCCAGCACCTCGGGGACTCACCTCAGACCCAAATGTCAGCTTTGTGGGTTTCGGAGACCCTAACAGGCATCAAGCCACGCTTGTCACCTTCTCCAATGCCACCAGCCCCAACATCACTGCTAGTGCCTCAGGGGGCTCACCTAACATTGCCAGCCTAATGCTGGCAACTGGTGTAAGACAGTGGTGGATGGAGGGACATGTAAATTGCCATTAGTCCGAAAGCGAGACATCACTTCTGGCACAACCCCAGAAGTGACATCAGTACGTCAGGCCAACATGAAGTTGTCAGTCACTTCCAGGTTTGCATCCCAAGTAACATTACACTGTCAAAGCACAGTCAAACCCCATCCTGGGCAATTTTCCCACACTACCCTACCATGGCTGCTGGGAACCCTAGGCTCCCCTCAGCTGTTTGGATGGAAGTAGGGCTGCCAACTTCCAGGTACTGGGGAGAAAAAAAGACACCACTGTACTGGTATCACAAGGATCAGGAAATTAGTACAGAAGCGAAAATGTTTAACAAAGCGCAAAAATGTTTATAAGCTACCAAGTCACATACAAACACATCAAGGTGAACATGTAACAAACATGACCTACAATATGTCAAACAAGGTGACAATTGTACAATAAAGTCAAACGTTTCAATAATGTCTCTTGATAGAGTACAATAGGTTCCTTGAAGAGAGATATCATGTAGCCTTATAATAGCCAGAATAAAGATGAGGATACAGTTCTTAATTAATAATTCTTCATCAGTCCTTCAATCACTGGTTTTCATATATTTCTACATATTCATCAGCAAGTTGTAGGTTACATCACACGTCCCAAGCAGAGTAAGAATGCATAGTGTAGACTACATGATACCTCTCTTCAAGGAACCTATTGTACTCTATCAAGAGACATTATTGAAACTTGTTTGACTTTATTGTACAATTGTCACCTTGTTTGTCATATTGTAGGTCATGTTTGTTACATGTTCACTTTGATGTGTTTGTATGTGACTTGGTAGCTTATAAACATTTTTGCACTTGTTAAATATTTTCGCTTCTGTACTAACCTCCAGGTACTTGCTGGAAAACTAGACACCCCTGTGCAAGTAACACGAAGTTTAGGAAATTAGCACAGACACACAAAATGTAACAAAGTGCAAAAGGTATATTAATATGCTACAATGAAAAGGATTCTAACCTACTAATTTTCAAATTTCAAATTTCAAATACCTTTATTGGCATAGTACAATCTGCAGTATATAAAAGGATAAAAGTTAGAGTAAAATAAAAATAAAATAAATCATTTCTTAATGTTGAACTTACTAATATAACAACTACATCTATCCTAAACTAAAGTGCAACGATTCATCACAATGGACATGAAAGTCTCAATAGAACAAAGTTCAAGTCTCCATGTTCTATTGAGACTTTCATGTCCATTGTAATGAATCATTGCACTTTAGTTTAGGAGAGATGTAGTTGTTATATTAGTACCGGTAAGTACTAGAATCCTTTTCATTGTATAATTATGTAGCATATTCATATACCTTTTGCACTTTGTTACATTTTGCGTGGCTGTGCTAATTTCCTAAACCTCCAGGTACTAGCTGGAGATCTCCTGCTACTACAACTGATCTCCAGCCATTAGAGATCAGTTCCCTTGGAGAAAAAGGCCACTTTGGCAATTGGACTGTATGGCATTGATGTCCCTCCCCTCCCCAAACCCATCCCTCCTGAGGATCCACCGCCAAAACCTCCTGCCGGTCGAGAAGAGGGCCCTGGCAACCCTAGGTGGAAAACTGGCTTTGCATGCTGAACAAAATAGTTTGGTGTGTTGCTATTCGGCACGCACGCTGCAGATTGCCTGCTCTGAGTGTGAAGCAAAAACTGAAGTAGAAACCCTGGTCTTCGCTCTTGAAGGGCTGGAGCACATTATGGAGCTGCCACAAAGAGATGGCTTTAAATCACTCCTCAAGGAGGCATGAGGCCCTCTCTGGATCACATGCTACTTTTATGCAGCAACTCACTGCGCCAGAGGGGAAATTCTGCTCCATGCTGCTCACTGAGGTAGAATCATTATGGTGGCATGGAGGGAAAAAACCCAATAAACTGTACACCTACACCTCCGTTACAATTTTTTAATTTTATTTTTCAACTTTTAGCCCGCCGTCAGTCCCCAGTTCATGCATGATGATTGTTGACATGATGATGTCCAAGATCCAACCACGATGACATCCAAGATCCTTCCCCAAACTCTAGATGACCTCCAAGGACAGTAGACACCCCAGCCAGCTCGTCCTTCCACTGCTCAGCTGGACGGCAGGGGGAAAATGCTGGGGAGAATGGGGGGGGGGAGTAATTGCCATTGCGCCAATGCCATGATGTCATTTCTGGCCCAGCCTGGATGGGACATCATTGCATGGGGTGACGCTCTAGCATTCACCCCAGAACTGTGCTTAAACCACAGAGTTCTGGGCAAATGCTAGAGCATCACCCTGGCAAGCTGACATCCCTTCCGTGTCAGGCCAAAAGTGAAAGCTTGGCATTGGTGCAACGCCAAAAGGGTCGGGGAATTGGCACGATGCCACCCCCACAACCTCCCACCAGTTGCCAGCCATGGGCTGGCAACCCGAAGGCCCTTCAATCTCTACCACATTTTCTGGGCTTTTCAAACAAAGGATTCTCCTTCTTTTAATACCAGATTCCAGTACTTGGGTTGACATCTGTTAAGAGGGGAGGCAGAATCTCAAGATGCCACCCAGGCAAGGGAAACGTTCCAGCATCAGCCCCACGTCCCCCTGTTTATCATCAATGGTTGCTAAGAAGCAAAATTGTCTTTCAGGGAGCAAATGTCCTTTGTGATATTCATGTTACCCTATGCAACCTCTCTCGTGCTCTCTCTGTTCTGAGTTCAACAGATGTTCCCCCCTTGCTCTTCTGGCTCTATTGACTCATTAGCCCATGCCCTTTCGGAATGCAGCTTTTACGAGGAACTTCGATTGCACTATATTTCCCCCCTTTTAACATACAAATCCAATGCCTCTGTGACTGACACAATGCCTTTTTTACTAAGCGATAGGGACCCCAAGGCTACATTGTCCGTGGCAAGATTTGTTCAGTCCTTATATCCCTCCAACACTAGATATATGCTGCTCAAGATCAATTGATCAAGGAACTTCTAAGGGATAAAAGGAAAAGGAAAGGAACAGATGTTCCCAGGCAGCAAAAAGTATACTTGAGTTAGGAATATGGGCTTCTCCTAATGAGTAAAAGCTGATTTCTTTTCTCTTTTTTTTTCCTTCTTAGGAGGACATTGCCCCTGACTGTTCAGAGACACCGTCCCCTCCCTTAGAAACATCCCAGAAGCAGAGGAGGCAGCTGGCTTCCAGCTGTTCACCTTGCTTTGGTACCACTTGTGCCTGCATACACAAATCCACCCAGGGCCTGTGTTTGAGACTGGGTTGTCACAGGGGAAGCCACTAGGAGGGACCTCACGGGAGTTTGGCCTGTCGAGGTGTGCTTTGATAGGTGGGGAGTGCTTGGCGCTGCTGCGTAGGCACAATGGAGCATGTTTTCTTTCTGGATAGAGAAAAACAGGGGATAAAAAAACAAATCCCAAGTGTACCTCGCACCTGTGACCTTGGACACTCCTCAGGGTACAACGTGTATGTTGGGGCAGACAATCAAAAGTATACGAAGGGGTGGGCAGGCATGCCTTTAGTTTGTTAGACCCCTCTCCGCCCCGTTCACCGTTGCAATGTACACCTACAGTAGCGATACCTCTGCTGAGCACCCGCAAATTCTTTTGAATTCAGTCTCACACAGGATTTCAAATCTTGTCTACAAATTGCACGTTAGAGGCCAGGCATTTAAATGCTTCTGGTTTAAAAACAAACAAACAAAAAAACCTACTCCAGCTTTGGATATTCTGCATTGAACAGAGGGATGTGTTAGACCAGGGTATCAAGCATAAGGCCCGGGGGCCGGATTCAGCCCTTTGAGAGCTCTTATCGAGCCCACGAGCCAGCCGGGGCAGCCATCCCCCCTGCTCCCAAGATGTCAATTATCAAAGACTGTTAAATAAAAGAAAATACTGAAAGACTGTTATTGTTTTAAGCATGCTTGTATTTTAAGTAAAAAATAAAGTAAAAAAATACTATCGTTAATTGGCTTTGCCTGTGTCTTCTATAAAGTTTGTATCTCCAGTTCCTGGCATTAAATTGTATGGTACACAAGGCTCGGCCCGACCAAGTGACATTTACATTATATTTAGGGTTGCCAACCCCCAGGTGCTAGCTGGAGATCTCCTGCTATTACAACTGGTCTCCAGCCAATAGAGATCAGTTCACCTGGAGAAAATAGCCACTATGTCAATTGGACTCTATGGCATTGAAGTCCCTCCCCTCCCCAAACCCCGCCCTCCTCAGGCTCTGCCCCAAAAATCTCCAGGTATTTCCCAGACTGGAGCTGGCAATCCTAGTGATAACTGACATGGATCAATACTCCATATAGTTTCTGCAAGCCAAACACTGGTTGTTGCAAGTCCTTTATTAGGAAGCAATACACACGGTCAACCAAGAAGTAATAAATGCACACAGGAGCACTCAAAGGAATTGTTTTAATGCACTGGGCATCAATATGTGCATGGTTTGCATCTGGATCACTGGCAACTCTTCACCTCTATTATTTCCTTTTCTGGTAAGCATCCCCCCCCCCCCAAAAAAGCCCTTTAGTCCCATAAAAACCTTTGGCTGGCATGTTTTAAAGGTAAAGGTTAGGGTTCCCAGGTCCCTCTTCACCACCGGCGGGAGATTTTTAGGGCGGAGCCTGAGGAGGGCGGGGTTTGGGGAGGAGAGGGACTTCAATGCCACAGAGTCCAATTGCCAAAGCGGCCATTTTTCTCCAGGTGATCTGATCTCTATTGGCTGGAGATCAGTTGCATTAGCAGATCTCCTGCTACTACCTGGCAGTTGGCAACCCTAGTAAAGGTAAAGGTCCCCTGTGCAAGCACCGGGTCATTCCTGACCCATGGGGTGACGTCACATCCCGACGTTTCCTAGGCAGACTTTGTTGACGGGGTGGTTTGCCAGTGCCTTCAACAGTCATCTTCCCTTTACCCCCAACAAGCTGGGTCCTCATTTTAGCGACCTCGGAAGGATGGAAGGCTGAGCCGGCTACCTGAAACCAACTTATGTCAGGATCGAACTCAGGTCTTGAGCAGAGCCTTTGACTGCAGTACTGCAGCTTAATACTCTGCTCCACGGGGCTCTCTTTCTTTTACGGAGTGGTTATTTTACCACTCTACCCCTCCAATTTCTGTGTGCATGTGAAGTGCCGCCAAGTTGCAATCCACTTATGGCAACCCAGTAGAGTTTTCAAGGCAAGATACTAACAGGGCTGGTTTGCCATTGCCTTCTTCTGCATAGCAGCCCTGGACTTCTTTGGTGGCATCACATCTAAGTACTAACCAGGGCCGACCCTGCTTAGCTTCTGAGATCTGAAGAGATCAGACTAGCCTGGGCCAACCAGGTCAGGGCATACCGGTTTGCCATTGCCTTCTTCTGCATAGCAGCCCTGGACTTCTTTGGTGGCATCACATCTAAGTACTAACCAGGGCCGACCCTGCTTAGCTTCTGAGATCTGAAGAGATCAGACTAGCCTGGGCCAACCAGGTCAGGGCATACCGGTTTGCCATTGCCTTCTTCTGCATAGCAGCCCTGGACTTCTTTGGTGGCATCACATCTAAGTACTAACCAGGGCCGACCCTGCTTAGCTTCTGAGATCTGAAGAGATCAGACTAGCCTGGGCCTACCAGGTCAGGGCATACCCCTCCAATTTACTTGAGCTTAAAAATATTTCAGTTGCTTTTTAAAAGAGTCACATTTGGTTCTGGAGCCATAGGTCGCAAAGTCTCCTCTGTGGGAACACCGATCCATCCGCTGACCCACATCAGTTCTCCATGTCTCTGGGAGAGATTCCCCCACCCCCGCCGCCTCTGCTAGCTGAGATTCTTTCTGAATGACAGAGATGGAAAATGATGCTCTCACTGGAATCTGCCACTCAATGGACTGATGCACACTAACACATGAACACGTGAAGCTGCCTTCTACTGAATCAGACCCTTGGTCCATCAAAGTCAGTATTGTCTACTGACTTTGCCAGCGGCTCTCCAGAGTCTCCGGCAGAGGTCTTTCACATCACCTCCTTGCCTAGCCCCTTTAACTGGAGATGCCGGGGATTGAACCTGGGACCTTCTGCATACCAAGCAGATGCTCTACCAGTGAGCTATGGTCTTTCCACTACTCCATAACCAAGCCCACCCTTGAAGAAGGCCTGCCACATGTCTCTCACTGTATCCCACAATCTTAAACACACCCCATCAGTGTTACGTTCTAATTCAGCACGAGAAAACTGCACCCCTCCAGGAGGCTTTTTGAAAGAAAGCTAAACGTGCCGGATATTTGCATTATCGTTCATCCCGGGCATGTATTTCTTCATTTAAATTGAGTCTAGCTGTAAACCTACCCTGAACTTGAGAAACAGATTAAACGTCTCTAATTGTTGTTAAGTAATTACCTGTAATATTACCCCATGCAACAATAACAACATAGACCAAGTTACAATAATGAAATGCTAGCAAAGCTGTGTAAGTCACAAACCATTTGGGCCCTGGTCCAGACGAAGGAAAGCTAGTCTCCCTGAAACAGGGTTGACAGCTCTGGGCTGGGAAATACCTGGAGATTTTGGGGGGTGGAGCCTGAGGAAGCCCTGATTTGGAGAGGGGAGGGACTTCAATGCCATAGAGTCCAATTACCAAAGCGGCCGTTTTCTCTAGGGGAACAGATCTCTATTGGCTGGCGATCAGTTGTAATAACAGGAGATCCCCAGCTACCACCTGGAGATTGGCAACTCTAGGGCCAAGCTCAACAAACTCTCATTGAT
This sequence comes from Euleptes europaea, assembly GCF_029931775.1. Classification (NCBI taxonomy): domain Eukaryota; kingdom Metazoa; phylum Chordata; class Lepidosauria; order Squamata; family Sphaerodactylidae; genus Euleptes; species Euleptes europaea. The sequence continues at coordinate 23,947,751 of NC_079329.1, forward strand.
TGCAATGAAGATTCAGCACAAGTAGCGTTGGCTACGTTTGGAACCTAATGTGAACAACTGAAAAATTTCACTACCCCCCAGATAAGGATGGCCCAATCACAAGGCAAACCTAGGCAATTGTTTAGGTCATGAGAGTTACAGTAGGGTGCCAAACTCCAGGTGGCACCTGGAGCTCTTCCGCTAGTACAACTGATCGCCAGATGACCAAGAGGAGTTCCCCTGGAGAAAATGGCAGCTTTGGAGATCGGACTCTGTGGCATTATACTCTGCTGAGGTCCCTCCCTTCTCCAAACCCCTCCCTAGGCTCCACCTGGGGGATCACTGAGCTGGATGGGCCAATTTTCTCTAAGTCAGCTTCACATGTGGAATGATTACAAAACCCTCTAGGCATGTGCTATATGCCTATGTAGGAACTCAGCCCTGAAAAGTTTCCAGTATTAGAGCTCAGGCTATGGAATACGAACCAGCATTACACAGGAGAGCAGCAAAGCATTGGTCTGGGGCCCATTGAGCAAGCTGATGTCCCTCATCCTCTCTTGCTGTAGACCAGTGGTTCCCAACGTGGGGCACACGCCCCACAGGGGGGCAATTTGATTTTTAAGGGGGGCAATTTGAGAATGAGTTATTAACAGTGAATTTTTTTGCATTTCTTATGGTTCTAGGGGGCTCATATACAGTATATAAATATATATAGTGACATACACATTTTTAAAATTAAAATCGGAATGTACACGGCGGTCAGCTGGTGACAATGGAGAGGGGGAAAGCCCGCTAAGAATTATGTGTCACGGGGGGTGGGCGGCATCAGGATTTTTGAGATGCTTAGGTGGGGCATGGCCAAAAAAAGGTTGGGGACCTCTGCCGTAGACCTTCAAGCAGAGATCAAACAGCCATTGCCAGGTATATCCTAGTGTATCCTCTCAGCCTAACCTACCTCGCAGGGTTGCTGCAAGGATAAAACAGAGGGAAAAAGAACAATCTTGGGGTCCCCATTGGGAGAGAAAGGTGGGATATAAATAAATGAAATAAATAGCTATGGGTTAGCTACATAGAGCAGGAGGGTTAAATTAGGTGGTTTAAATCCCCTTCCCTGCCCTTGAGGGCAGCAGGAAAAGAGGAAGACCCAACAAGAGATGGATTGACTCAATAAAGGAAGCCACAGCCTTCAATGTGTGGGATCTGAGCAAGGCTGTCAAAGATAGGACATTTTGGAGGACTTTCATTCATGGGGTCGCCATGAGTCGGAAGCGACTTGACAGCACTTAACACACACACAAATCCCCTTCCAGGCCTATAATTCCCACTTCAGCTCTCCATCTTCGTCACAGGAATACCAGCAGTCTGCCTTCTAGGGCTGCTGTGAGGAACCTAGCGCTCTCCACACTTAACTACATCTATTTGTATTAAGATTATTATAGGAAACATCACGGTAAGGTTAAATGAAGTAAGAGTTTTCAACGTATAAAGAATTTTACTAGCTCTTCAGAGTTTACTAAGGACAAAATAATAGTGTGGCTGGTAGCAAAATTCCCCTACTTGTTAAAACTTCAGCTGATGTCAGGAGACATCTTTCTGTGACTAAAGGAATTATTTTTCTCTCACTAGGCTGGAGAGAACAAGATCCTCTTGTCTATCGAGGTATTAGGGTTGCCAACTGCCAGGTAGTAGCAGGAGATCTCCTGCTAATTCAACTGATCTCCAGCCGATAGAGATCAGATCATCTGGAGAAAAATGGCCGCTTTGGCAATTGAACTCTATGGCATTGAAGTCCCTCCCCTCCCCAAACCCCGCCTTCTTCAGGCTCCCGCCGATTGCAAAGAGGGACCTGGTAACCCTACTAGGTATCTTTCCATAGGGTTGCCAGCTCTGGGTTGGGAAATACCTAGAGATTATTGGGGCGGAGCCTGAGAAGGGCGGGGTTTGGGGAGGGACTCCAATGCCATAGAGTCCAGCCACCAAAGCGGCCATTTTCTCCAGGTGAACTGATCTCTGTCGGCTGGAGATCAGTTGTAATAGCAGGAGATCTCCAGCTAGTACCCGGAGGTTGGCAACCCTGCCTTTCTACCCTAAGGGAGCCCTTAGTTCTCTCCCTCCTGACTGTGAAGTAGGTTAGGTTGAGAAAGAGAGCAGCCAAAAGTCACTCCATCTGTTTCACGGCTTAATGGGAACCCGAACCTAAAAACCTCCCCACGTTCCAACCACTGCACCACACCAACAAAAACCTTAACCTGATGCAAGGAAGGCGTTATAAAGGTTTCCCAGCCAATCAAAAGGCTGGCTTGATAGCCAATCAGGGGGATAAGAGCCAGGTAAGCTGAGAAGGTTCTCTGGTTTAATAGGCTCCCTGTTCTTTGCCATACAACCTGCATGAAATCAAGCATTCACCCCATGAGCCAGTAAACTGGAGAAAAGGTTGATTTGGCGTCGACGGGAGAGCGCCACCTACTGGCGGCCAAATGCACAGTTCTCCCCTCTCCCTCATTGCTAACCCACCTGGCTGGTTTAGAATAACACCACCGAAGCACCATTTGTTTACAGGCCAAAAGAGAGGTTTTTGTAGACAACTAAGAGTTAAACCTGCTAAGGGCGGGCGTCAGGGACTCAGGCCAAGTCCCCAAAGCGTATGCGTTGGTACCTGGGCGCCTGCCCCTGTCTCTGGGGTGGAGCAAACTCTAACCACAGGGCAGTCCTGTCTGCATTCCATCCGTGTGACTGACAGCTGCGTGACGGGTTCGGCTCATCCCAGCCTCGCTTTTTTGGACAGAGTTGAAAGAGCTGCCTCCTCCAGGGCTAATTCAGACTAGTGCCTTTTGAAATCCAGGGGAGGGAGGGAGTCAAGGCAACAGGTCCAGAGGGTAGGCGGGCGGGCAGGTGGGTAGGGTTCTGCTTGCTTGCTTGCTTGCACATTTCTAAGGTGCAGCGTTGCCTGCTAGGAGGCTCCTGGACATTTAAGGTTGTGGGGAAATTCAACAGGTGCGATCTTTAACAGGGTGCCATCAGGGAAGGATCAAGAGTGTTGTACCTATTGGATTTCTCGAGCCACAGCTCTTGAAGGCCTAGGACAAGGGTCCCCAGTAGGCTTGCCAGGTCCCTCTTTGCCACTGACATGGCATTGAAGTCCCTCCTCTCCCCAAACCCTGCCATCCTCAGGCTCCTCCCCCAAAACCTCTCGCCAGTAGCAAAGAGGGACCTGGCAACCCTACCACCCACACACACCATCCTGATGTCCTGGGGAGGGAAGGGACAGAGCAGAGGAGTGAATGAGGTGGGCATTTGGAAGGTTGGCTTCTTCAAGCAAAGGAAGGTTGAGAACAAAATCTGCCGGATTTAGAAGGATGCAATTCTGCTTAGTCCAGTACTGTATGTTTATCAGATCAATGCAGTTTAATAGCAGCACCTCTCTCTGAAGGGCTGCCAGTGGGCCAGGAAAGAACTGGGACTGTTGCTTTTAAGAGAAGGCTGAGATGCAGAAACTAGCAGCAAAGGCTTTTGATGGCTTGGAACTAAACAGGACCGCCTGCTAACTACTGTGGATCCAAGCTGACATTGCTGGGCTGGTTCAAAAACCAGTAATCTCATACACAAGCCATCTCCTCTGCTGCATCTAATTATCTTAGCTGGCCACTTTTCCACAGGCTACCTTAAGGGGCTGTTATGAGGCTAACATGTGAGAAGAATCTCTAGGCGAAAACGCATGGTCGCTTTACCCTCCTATATTCCCTGTTTCAGCCAAGATTCAGCCAGGATCGACGCATGCGTTTCACCGAACATGCGTTCGATCCTGGTTGAATCCTGGCTGAAACGGGGAATAAAGGAGGCTAAAGCGACCATGCATTTTCGCCCTCTGTCTCTAGTACATTTTTTTATCTGGACTTTCTTCTAAGGAGCTCAGATGTTTGCACACGGTTTTCTGTTCCTCGTTTTATCTTCACAACAAACTTGCGAATTAGGTTGGGTAGGCTGGTCATATTGGCCATTTATGCAGGGCTGTTTCCCTCGCGGTCACCCTCCAACTGCTCCAGTGCTACATTTTGATTCCTAATGTCTTTCTCGACTGACAGAGGTTGCCTCGCTCTCCCCGCGCTTTTCTGCGCATTTCCCTTGTGTTTTTCGGATGCTGTTTTAGTGAGAATCCAGAAAATGTCGGCAAAACGCGCAGAAACGTGGGGGGAGAGAGAGGCAACCTTTGATGGTCGGGAAAGGCATGCATAATCAAAGCAAAGCATGGAGCAGCCAGCAGCGGTGGCCATAGGGAAACAGCCCTGCATAAATGGCCAGGTTAAGCTACTAGATGAATTGTGGATTTGATCCTGGATCTCCTGGAGTGTAGCCTGACATTCTAACTATGGGCGAAAACGCATGGTCACTTTAGCCTCCTTTATTCCCTGTTTCAGCCAGGATTCAGCCAGGATCGAGCGCATGCGTTTTGCCGAATGTGCGTTCGATCCCGGCTGAATCCCAGCTGAAACAGGGAATAAAGGAGGCTAAAGCGACCGTGCGTTTTTTGTCCTATTACGCCCCACTGTCTCTTGAGAGGATAAGAAGGTTTATCTAGACCAGGGTTCCCAACCTTTTTGAGCCTCGGAGGCACCTTTGGAATTCTGGCACAGGGTGGTGGGTGCAGCCACAAACTGGCGGCCACAGGATGCAGAGCCAACCGCAAAATGGCCACCTTGGGATACGAAACACACACAGTGAAAGGAAGCCCAAGTGAAGGAGATAAAACTAGTAATTTTTTTAAATCACCAGGAAAGAGTAGGGTGACAGAGAATAAAACCACCATTGTGGTAGTAGCTCCTGCAGAAACAACATTTAAATGGGCACAGCCAAACAGACCTCCAGTGGTCAATCAGAAGCCCTGCTTGGCAAGAGCCCCACGTGGCCCAACCCATTTTCTAAAAACACTTCGTGGATACCGAGAAAGTATCAGCTGGTACCATAGCACCCACGGATGCCACAATGGGGATTCCTGGTCAATAGGGTTGCCAACCTCCAGGTAGTATAGAAATCAAGCTGCAAAACTTGATAGTGCCAAAGTTAGGAAGTCAAGCAAAAAAAAAAAAAAAACGGCACTTCTGGCAAAAAAGCAAGAACTACTAAAGGCTTAACCATGAATTTCAATATAATATAAACACGTAAATACAAGCACAAAACAAGAGAACAATGACCATGTCAAGACATAATAGGATTGGTAAGGTCCAAGAATACCAAGAATTTTGGTGAAGTCCAAGTATGCCAAGAATAAGATAGCTATCCGGTATTGAATCCTATTTCGCTTTAGCTTTTTCAATTCTGGCAATCCCGCGACGATCAGTCATAATTCACAGAACATATGTTCTATAAAATACATACATGCATATTTAAGCTCCAGGTAGTAGCTGGAGATCTCCTGCTATTAGAACTGATCTCCAGCCAATAGAGATCAGTTCACCTGGAGGAAATGGCCGCTTTGGCAATTGGACTCTATGGCATTGAAGTCTCTTCCCTCCCCAAACCCTGCCCTCCTCAGGCTCCGCCCCAAAAACCTCCCGCCGGTGGCAAAGAGGGACATGGCAACCTTACTGGTCAACCAGCATCCTGTCTCCCACAAGAGATAAGGGACTAATGTGAACCCCTTGGGATAGATAGAATCAGTGGGGTGAGACCCATCTTTTTGCATTACCTCAAATGTCAGCCTAGGATTTGAGTTTGGGCCAATCATTCTTAGCCTACCCTAGGTCACAAGAGTGTTGTGAGGATAAAGAGTGGGCGAGAAGAAGAAGAGTTGGTTTTTATACCCTGCTTTTCTCTACTGAAAGCAGTCTCAAAGTGGCTTACAATCACCTTCCCTTCCCACCCCCACAGCAGGCACCTTGTGAGGTAGGTGAGGCTAAGGGAGTTTTGAGAGAACTGTGACTTGCCCAAGGTCACCCAGCAGGCTTCATGTGGAGGAGTGGAGAATCGAACCTGGTTCACCAGATACGAATCCGCTGCTCATGTGCAGGAGTGGGGAATCAAACCCGGTTCTCCAGATTAGAGTCCACCACTCTTAACCACTACACCACACTGGCAGCTGGTACCATGGAGGTACTGAGTTCCTTCGTGGGAAGGGCAGAATAGAAAAGTGACATCTAGGCAGATTACCTAAGTGAGAAGGAAAGAAAACCAGCAGGCCTGCCAGATTTTGTTTGGGCCAAACGCTGACAGCAGCAAAGTAGAAAGAACACCCGAGGGGGAAAGAGGCGCCCTCCCATCGACTTGGCAGCCTGAACCTTCGGTGCCATGAGGTACCGTGACGCTTTTGATTTTAAGCGGAGCTGAGACGAGCGATCAAAAGAAACGAATTAGAAGTGTTAAAATGGGAGGAAGAAAACCTCATTTTGGCTTTCAAACGGCAGTGTTCTTGGGGAGGGGCCCAGGCTCCGTGGGAGAGCATCTGCTCTGCGGGCAGAAGGCCCCGGGTCCCATCTCTGTCTTCTCTGGATAAAAGGATCCAGAGAACACATGATGGGACAGACCTCCACCTGAGACACTGGAGACCCCATTGCCAGTCAGAGGAGACTCCTGCTCTCCATAGCGCAGGGTTCTGACTCAGTAAGGCAAATGCTTGTGTGCATTTCAGATTGGAGTTTTTGGCATGGTTTTTCAGGTCCTGGGTTATTCTATGCAAGTCGTGCAAAATGTGACCAATGCACCTTCGCTTGAACTCTGGCACAATCCTTTCTTTCATCCTCCATCTAATGCTGTCTCTGGGTTGTGGGGGAGGGAATTAACTGCTGCACATGTTCATGTATGCAATCTGAGGAACTGAAATTGACACGGTCGTCCCCTCCCAAAAAAATGTAGGACCATGTGCATCGAAACATAGGGTTGCCAACCTCCTGGTACTAGCTGGAGATTATTATTACAACTGATCTCCAGCCAATAGAGATCAGTTTGCCTGGAGAAAATGACTGCTTTGGCCATTGGACTCTATGGCATTGAAGTCCCTCCCCTCCCAAAACCCACCCTCCTCAGGCTCTGCCCCAAAAACCTCCTGCCGGTGGCAAAGAGGAAACTGGCAACCCTAAACACACAGCCTCCCAAAAAATTACAGAAGATGTAGGGCAAAGCTGGTGGGGTGTACAGCTGCCAACCTAGGGTTGTCAACCTCCAGTTACTAGCTGGACATCTCCTGCTATTACAACTGATCTCCAGCCGATAGAAATCAGTTCCCCTGGAGAAAACGGCTGCTTTGGCAATTGGAGTCTATGGCATTGAAGTCCCTCCCCTCCCCAAACCCCTGCCCTCCTCAGGCTCCGCCCCAAAAACCTCCCGCTGGTGGCAAAGAGGGACATGGCAACCCTATGCCAACCTCAGGGTGGGGGTGGAAATCTTCCAAATTACAACTGCTCTCCAGACTGGAGAGATCAGTTCTCCTGGAGAAAATGGCTGCTTTGGAGGGTAGACTGTATGGCATTATACCCCACTGAGGTCTCTCCCCAAACCCTGTCCTCCCCGCACCCCACCCTAGGATTGCCTTCCTCCAGGTGGTGGCAGGAGATCTCCTGCTATTACATCTGATCTCCAGGCAACAGAGATCAGTTCCCCTGGAGAAAATGGCCCCTTTGGCAATTGGACTCTATGGCATTGAAGTCCCTCCCCTCCCCAAACCTGCCCTCCTCAGGCTCCACCCCCAAAACCTCCAGGTATTTCCCAACCTAGAGTTAACAGCCCCAGTGCCAGTGAAGGAGAAGCTTGGTTGGTGTTGGCCTCTTTTTTTTGTTTGTTTTTTAATGTAAAGGACTAGGTGAATATTCTCGCGCTCAGGAAGACAGCAAGGGTATGTTTGGCTTCTTAAAGACTTTAAAGAAATGTTTAAAATTATGTTGGCATTGGCTGGGGGCAAGATCTGTGTCCCTTGCCACATGTGACCTCCTGTGGTTCATTGCAGCTGTCTGCATCTGGTACATTCAGAAACTGGTTGGTCGAATGGTTGGTCTACTGGTGGACTCTGATCTGGAGAACCGGGTTTGATTCCCCGCTCCTCCACATGAGCGGCAGAGGCTAATCTGGTGACTGGCTTTGTTTCCCCACTCCTACACACGAAGCCAGCTGGGTGACCTTGGGCTAGTCACAGCTGTCTTAGAGCTCTCTCAGCCCCAACTACCTCACAGGGTGTCTGCTGTGGGGAGGGGAAGGGCAGGTGATTGTAAGCCTGTTTGATTCTTCCTTAAGTGGTAGAGGACGTCGGTATATAAAAACCCACTCTTCTTCTTCTTTGACACTGCAAGAATTTTTGTGGATGTACAACTTTTATGCTTGCTAAACATCATAATGCAGCCTTCGGTTTGGATGTCCCTGCTGGCCATTTTTCTACAAAAGTTTTTTTTAAAATAATAATAAAGAAAGTGCATTTGTTTGTTTTTTTAATATTCTCCGCCACTAATTTCATACAGACTCACGAGCAACTCTAAAGTTCATCCCAGGATGGGAGCGAGAGACAGTTGGCGGCACAACAAAGGAAGACATTCAATTGTCGGCCGACCTCTTTGCGTCTGGCTCCAATTCCCTCTTGCTAGAAATTGTCCTGAGCTGGCTATAATTAACCTTGACTTCATTATTTCCTTAAATAGCCTCAATTGCCCTTCAGGTGGATCAAATAGCAGGTTACCAAAGAATCCAGAAGGACCCTAAATTCCTGGGCATTGACTTGACCTGGTGTCCAGACAAGGTCCCCAACCTGCAAATGCAGCTGTCCTCACCAAAGTTTATTTATTTACTTCATTTATATCCTACTTATCGCCCCCAGTGAGGACTCAAGGTGGCTTACAACACGGTTCTTCCCTCCTACATCTTATCCTTGCACCACCCCTGTGAGGTAGGTCAGGCTCTGCCCCCCAAAATCTCCCTCGGGTGGCAAAGAGGGACCAGGCAATCCTACCCTGGGTCCATTACAATCTCCCATTACAGTGGTTCTCAACCTTTTTTGCTCCATTCCCCCCTTTCACCATTGTTCAGAATATAATTTCCCCCTTCCCAAGATAGTCTAAAACAAAAAAACAAACTACAATTTTACAGATTGTACATAATCTACAGGACATCACACTTTGCTGAATAGTGGTCCCAATCCCCCCCCCCGGAACCCTAAAATCCCCCCCCTTGTTGAGAACCCCTGTCTTAGCCTAACCTATCTCACAAGGTTGTTGTGAGGATAAGGTGGAAAGAGGGGAGAACAGTGTGGAATGTTGCTTTGGGTCCTGATCAGGGGGGAAAGCGGGACATACAAATAAAATGAATAGGCATCCCATCGATCGGATCCAGCCAGTTTCCCACTGGTAAAAAAGGGAGGAGGGGGTCCCACTGACCACCCCAAAAGGCTCTGCTGGGAATCATGGGACCTGTATTGATAAAAACCCAAATGGGACAAGGGTAGGGCTGCCATAGAGATCGAGCAAAAATGCTGTCTGGATCCAACCTCTTGCGCTTGGAGCAGCCTATGGCCCTGTCTCCAAAGGCATTTCGGTCCCCCAGAGGGTTTCTAATCCATACAATTTATAATAATGTAATATTATATACGTCTAGGAACCAGAGATCACTCCTGGGTATGGTGGTGATGGTATCTCCAGAGGTAGATTATCATTCTCAGGTCCCAGAAATGTGTCTGTGGCTGATTCTAGGAAGACGTGGTAATCATAAGGAGAACATATTGGCACTAAAGGAGAAGAGTCAGATTGGCAAAGCGGGAGCAGCCAATGAGCCCAGAAAGGGGGATGTGAACCTTCTTGCAATAGGAAAGGGAACACTTTAATAGAATATAGAATAGAATAGAAATATTATTCATACCCGCCCTCCTAGAGAGCCAGCGTGGTGTAATGGTTAAGAGCGGTGGTTTGGAGTGGTGGACTCTGATCTGGGTTTGATCCCCCACTCTTCCACATGAGTGGTGGAGGCCAATCTGGTAAACTGTGTTTGTTTCCCCACTCCTACACATAAAGCCAGCTGGGTGACCTTGGGCTAGTCACACTTTCTCAGCCCCACCTACCTCACAGGGCGTCTGTTGTGGGGAGGGGAAGGGAAGATGACTGTAAGCCAATTTGATTCTTCCTTAAGCCCCATATAAAAACCAACTCTTCTTCTTCTTCTCCCCCAGCAGAACTGGACCCGTACCCCAAATTGAAAGGGGGGGTTGGCACAAACTGAGTTGAGAAGGATTTCTTGTTTTCCTTTTTGTATTTGACTATTGGAAATGCCAGCTGCTTAAAAACATAAATAGGATGGGCTCCATGACTGACCTATGGCATTCTTATAAAGTTGATGTAAAACTAATTCAAATGCAAGAACATCGGTGGAATTTTTTTTTCCTGTCACAGTGGGGTTCCTTCTTAAGCAACTGGCATGATTCGTGTTGCCTTTTTGGGATGTTTGTGGTTGTTCCTAGGGGTGTGTGTGTGTGTGTGTGTTTGTGTGTGTGTGCAGAACTCCGACCGTCAGCAGAAATGCCCATGTTGTAGAGGCAGTTCTGACCTAAGCAGTTGAGGCAATAACCCTGTGCCTGTGCTGCACCACTTTAGGCTGCACATGGGGGTATACATGATTTATGATCCTGGATTCAGAAAAGAATTCCCTGCAGATAGAAAATTATACGTTAGTCAGAAAGCTAGACTAGAACCTTTTCTCTCGCGCGTCTAATTGTCTATGCACACAGAATTTCGCTTCTGGGGGAGCATTCTGTCGTGTCTGCCCATGGGTAGACCCCGGGTATGCAATCTCTGGCACGCACACCAAAGTGGTGTGCCAGACAAGTTTTTGCTATGCACATGGGGGCCAAGGCAAGGCCCTGAGGTGCCAGAGGTGCCGTTGGGGCTTAAAATGCTCCAGTGTGTCTGGCCAAGTACAAACCCTCCTCCTGCCACACATGCGTGCGCACACAAACACGCACACACCACTTTGCTTTTACACTGGCATCTTCACAAGAGAGTTTTGGCACTCAGGTGCCAACCTCCAGGCACATTTGCATAACCTCCGGGTACTATCTTGAGATCTCCTGCTATTACAACTGATCTCCAGCCAATAGAGATCAGTTTGCCTGCCAGCCTACAGTTGGGACCTGGGGATCCCCTGAAATAACAGCGGATCTCCAGATTACAGAAATTAGTTTCCCTGGAGAAAATGGATGCTTTGGAGAGTGGATTTTATGTACCCCACTGAGGTCCTTGTCCTCCCTAGACTCCACCCCTGAATTTCCAAGAGTTCCCAATAGGGATGTGCATTCAACAAAGCCTGACCAAAAAAAATCTGGAAAATACCTTGTCAGTATTTTTCAGCTATTTTTTGACTGAAAAAAAATGATGCCTTTTAACAGTAGCTGGTAAATCCCAATTCTGAAAAGCCACAAAAAAAAAAAAAAAAAAAAAAAAAACAGCATCACTGGCTACAACCTTTTTTAAAAAAAAGAAAAAATGCTTCAGCTCATTCTCACTGAGCACTTTAAAATCCCTCCGCCCTCCTTGTCCATTATAGTCTATACGGAATCCTTCCAGGGCTAAAGGGCCCCCTGTTTTTTAAGGTAAAGGAACCAAATTTGCACCACAGCTGCTGTTGACTCTCCTTAGAAAACCCCCCAAGTTTGGTAAAGATTGGATCAGGGGGTCCAATTTTAAGGGCTCCCAAATGGAAGAAAAATGGGGGGGGAGATAAAATTGGACCCCATGACCCAATCTTTACCAAACATGGGGGTTCTTCTAAGGCAGGGGTGTGGAACCTTTTTCCTGCCATGGGCCATTTGCTCATTTATAACATCATTTGGGGGCCATAACCAGGTGTAGATCTCCCGGCGGGGAGGGGGGGAGAGGCTAGGGTTGCCAGGTCTCCAGCCACCACCTGGACTTTGGCAACCACAGGGGAGGCCACGCAGAGAAGGCCTAGAGGGCACCCCCGCTCCCCCTCCCTTTCCCCTCCCATGCGGGAGGGCAGCCAGCGGTGGGCCCCGAGCAAACGAGGCCCAGGGGGGCGCAGCCCACAGCCGATCCTCAGGGAAGGAAGGGAGAAAGGACGGAAAACAGAGAAATGGAGGGGGAGAAAAGTACGAAAGGAGACAAAGAAAGAGACGAGGGAGAGGGGGGAGAAAGAGTGACAGAAAAAGAGAGAGAAGCCTCCCCCCCCCCCACACACACACACACACACACCTGCACACTTTGTATCCCTTTATGGGAACTGGTCAACTCTTTTTGATATACCAGGATGGATAAAAAAATTTAATACAACTATACCCCTCTGGGGAATTATTAATTATCCTGAGATTGGAATCCTTTATTGGAAATATATGTATATGAGAACTACAGAATTGAAATTTATTATTAGAAGTGGGACTGTTGAAGAACTGAAGAATCGAAATGGCCGTATCCCCTTCTACTTCTTCTGGTACCGGCACCCGACCCCGTTGATTGAATGTTGCATATAAACATAGTTTGAAGGACTCATACATTATACAGGATTGTTTGTATATATTTGAAACAAGATACATTATCTTTCTGTATATAGTTGAAATATTGTAGCACTCAATATATTTGCACTTTGTCCTATTACCTTTGTTCTGTGTTAATTTCCAAACCTTTTGGTATGAGTACGGAGGTGTTTGTTTATCTCCAATGACCAAGGCAAAGGCAGGTATCAAAGGCCTGGCAATCCCACTCTTGTGGCAAAATGGCTCCTTAAACTTTGCAGATGCTGGGAGGACCCCATTTTCTTATATTCTTCATCACTATAGAGCAGGAATCTCCAATTCTGTCAAGCTAGTGGGTACTTCTGAGGACAGGAAGTTGTGGGCCCATAAAATGGTTGCCACACGAGGTAGGATCAATCACAGATTGTCGGGATTTTGCAAGCCAAGAGTCATCCTGTAACGGAACCAGCTGTTTCTGAATGGGTGTTCCCAAATGGGATGTCTCCCATGCCCAACTGAAGCACCTCCTGCCCCAGCGAGCTGGAGGAAAGCCAGCACTGGCTATTTGTTTTGAGGAAGAAGCAAATGGGTGCCAGGAAATCCATTGGTGGGCACAACACTGGGGATCGCTCTTCTAGACAGCCAGCATGGTGTAATGGTTAAGAGCAGTGGTTTGGAGCAGTGGACTCAGATCTGGAAAACCAGGTTTGATTCCCAGCTCCTCCACATGAGCAGTGGGGGCTAATCTGGTGAACTAGATTTGTTTCCCCACTCTTACACACGAAGCCAGCTGGGTGACCTTGGGAAAGTTACAGCTCTGTTAGAGCTCTCTCAGTCCCACCTACCTCACAGGGTGTCTGTTGTGGAAAGGGGAAGGGAAGGTGATTGTAAGCCAGTTTGAGTCTCCCTTAAGTAGTAGAGAAAGTCGGCATATAAAAACCAACTCCTACTCCTACTCTTACTCCTACTCCTACTCCTTCTTCTTCTTCAGGCTGGGGGAAAGGGAGGACCAATCACTTCAAATAACATCAACTACAGAAACTGAAAAGAGGTGAAAATAGGTGTTAACATTTGGCTGTCATATAGAGGATAGTGCCGAGTTGTTTTCTGTTGTCCTAGAAGGTCAGACCAGAACCAACGGGTTGAAATTAAATCAAAAGAGTTTCCTTCTAGATATTAGGAAGAATTTTCTAACAGAGTGGTTTCTCAGTGGAACAGGCTTTCTTGGGAGGTGGTAAGCGCTCCTTCTCTGGAGGTTTTTAAGAAGAGGCTAGATGGCCATCTGTCAGCAATGCTGATTCTATGACCTTAGGCAGATCATTAGAGGGAGGGCACCTTGGCTATCTTCTGGGCATGGAGTAGGGGTCGCTAGAGGGTGGTGTGGGAGCTAGTTGTGAATTGCCTGCATTGTGCAGGGGGTTGGACTAAATGACCATGGTGGTCCCTTACAACTCTATGATTCTATTATTCTATGATTCCAAACCCCCACTGCCTTCACTCTTCTAAGAGCCAATCCACCTAAAGAAGTCTTCAGCAGTGGTGAAAGTATATCCAGGCCTGAACTCTGGCAGATCTCCAAGCGAGAAGGTTTCTACAAGCCCCTTTGTGCAACATTTCAACAAGGATGTGATTATTATCATTCAGTCTGTTGCAATGCAAGAGAAAAGGTGGACCCTTAAACAGGGCCGTTGACATGGGAATCGAGATCTGTAGCCAAAATACCCTGGAATTTCTCGACTGTGAACTCAAGAATTAAGTTTGTTGATTTGGGATGACAATGTCCTATTTCCATCTCTCAGCATCTTCGTTCTGGGCCGGCTTCCAAAACTGAAGCGCCCCTAATGGTCCCCATCTCCATCCTGTGGTAGCCCAACGTTAAGAAGCCAAGTGGCCCCTGTCGGTTCCCCTCCAGCCCAGTTTGGCGAGACTCGCTAGGAACATTCATCAGGTGATGACAGGCTTGACGTGTATCTCGTGCTTTCCCCCTTTGACCGCTGTGATGGCGATGATGAAGTCACAGCGAGCCCCAGCCTTGTCCAATGGCTGGCCAAGGATCTGTCACCATCCCTGCCAGAACAAACAACAAAGACAAATGGCCCCCATCAAGAAGTAAATGGCACTTAATAGCACGCAGGAGGGAACTGGTCAGCCAGATTGGCTGGGCACCATATGTGAATTCTTCACTAATCGCCACAAATTGCCCCAATTTGTTAACGAGCTATGCAGTGGGCATGTGCACCCCAAAAGCTTACGGTTCTTTCAACTCCAGCGGCATGGAAATAATTTTGCACTTGCGCCTGCCCGGACGTTTTCCCCAACTTGACAGTGATGAAAAATCAAAAGGAATCAGAAATAGGAGACGGTGGAGACGGTCCTCTTTGACATCATGCACTTGCGGAAAGAGATGATGGACAGGATCAAAAGAGTCTCAATGCAGAAAAAGAAGAAAAGACATTCCATTGGAGACAAACCTGGCGCTAAGCAAAATAATGAAATCAAAATTGGAGAGAATTTAGTAGCTCATTGTATACCTTGGTCACATGCCCACAACCAGGCTCAGAGACAATAACCTGTCCACTACCCAATATTTTCTAGGGAAAAGAATTACATTTTTAAAAATCCATTAAATCAGAGCAGTGTCCATGGTTCTTCCTTTCGTTTGAGCCTTACAACAATCTTATAAGGTAGGTTAAACTAAAAGAAAATGACAAGTCCAGGGTCACCCAGTAAGTTTCATGGCCAAGTGGGGATTTGAACTCAAGTACACCCAGTCTCCTGCTCTAACCATTCACCAGCGGTTGTTGGCAGCTCTTGAGCCATATTTCCAATTACAAGCAATTCTTAAACTGTAGTCAGGGGACTATAGGGATAGGCTGCTAGGTGGTACACGAGAACATGACACAAATATATCTAAACAAGGTTTGTATGTATCATCAATTGTATGTGAATTCTATATAATGTACATGTTCAATTACAATAATTTTAATACATAACTATTTTTATATAATAGGAGTAATAAGATGTGTCACTGGCCACCAAGATTAGGTTAATTCATGTCATCGTATTCCCTGTTGCTATGTATGGGTGTGAAAGCTGGACAATGAAGAAAGCTGACAGGAAGAAAGTAGACCCCTTTGAAATGTGGTGTTGGAGGAGAGTGTTACGGATACCATGGACTGCCAAAAAAACAAATCAGTGGGTTATAGATCAAATCAAGCCTGAACTGACCCTAGAAGCTAAAATGACTAAACTGAAACT
Organism: Euleptes europaea; assembly: GCF_029931775.1. Lineage (NCBI taxonomy): Eukaryota > Metazoa > Chordata > Lepidosauria > Squamata > Sphaerodactylidae > Euleptes > Euleptes europaea. Next base: position 23,963,412 of record NC_079329.1, read on the forward strand.
ATCGTATTTTGGTCACATTATGAGAAGGCAAGAATCACTAGAAAAGACAGTCATGCTAGGAAAAGTTGAGGGCAGCAGGAAAAGAGGAAGACCCAACAAGAGATGGATTGACTCAATAAAGGAATCCACGGTCCTCAATTTGCAAGATCTGAGCAAGGCTGTCAAAGATAGGACATTTTGGAGGACATTGATTCATAGGGTCGCCATGAGTCGGAAGCGACTTGATGGCACTTAACACACACACACACAATAAGAACATCAGAAGAGCCCTGCTGGATCAGCCACTGATAGACGTATCCTCCATGAATCTATCTAATCCCCTTTGAAACTGTCTATGTCTGTGGCCAACACTACATCATCTGGCAGCGAATTCCACATTTTAATTAAGGTAAAGGTCCCTTGTGCAAGCACCAGGTAATTCCTGACCCGTGGGGTGATATCGCATCCCAACATTTACTAGGCAGACTTTGTTTAAGGCAGGGGTGGTTTGCCAGTGCCTTCCCCAGCCATCTTCCCTTTACCCCCAGCAAGCTAGGTAGTCATTCTCCCGACCTTGGAAGGATGGAAGACTGAGTCAATCATGAGCCGGCTACCTGAAACCAACTTCCGTTGGGATCGAACTGAGGTCGTGAGTAGAGCTTGGACTGCAGTACTGCAGCTGACCACTCCGCGCCACGGAGCTCTTACATTTTAATTACTCACTGTGTAAAGAAATGGGCTATGGCCTTAAAGTTTATACCTGCTCTTTCCATGAGTTCGATCGCAACGGAAGTTGGTTTCAGTTGTGACTTATTCAGCTAAAAATTACGTTTAGAATATACTGGACACCACAGAGGCTCTTTAGCAAAGGATTGAGTAAAGTATCCAACTGTTAGATCACGATGGGTAGCTGTGTTAGTCTGTCAATAGCAGCAGAAAAGAGCAACAGTCCAGTAGCACCTTAAAGACTAACAAAATTTCTGGCAGGGTATATACACTGCCAGAAATTTTGTTAGACTTTAAGGTGCTACTAGACTCCATCTAACTGTTGGTGTTGTAACTCACAGTACGTGCCCCTTAAACGCATGTCCAGTCATTTGGTTTTTCTGGGAAGAGGTTATATTATTCATATCAATTTTGTATTAGAAAGTTAATTGATTTTTGAGGATGCTTACGTACTTTTAAACTATCTGCCAGCTCATAGAGGCTAACTGAGGGTCAAAAAAATGGACCCTCTGTGCCCTTACTTACAGCTAAAAGACTTGTATTACTACATTGGAAAGATAAATACCTGCCTCCGATAAATCAATGGATTCAGGACCCTAGAATTCTATCAATATTTGAATGCATGGCATATAGAGTACAATTCCCAGATAGAGACAGAGTTAGCTATACTACTTTATTATTAGATGATTCTGTTAAAGATATTACCTATCAGGTTGAGAGATTCTGTGCCAGGGCATGCGCTATAAGGCAGAAGAAGCTGTTAAAATGACTTTTCATGTTAAACATACTATTTTACCAAGAGTTGATGTAACTAAATTTACATTTTATTGAGCAAATTTCAGACATTGTTTTTAATTACTTATTATATTTCTTTTTGTGCAAGCTGGTCTTTGACCATAATAAACAAATGATGATGAGTACAATTGCGTATGGATTTATTTTCTGATATCTGGGAACCATTTATAGAAACTTATGTGTATATCTGCCACTGTTGGCTCTGTTTGAGAAATCACGTTACATGTGGGGCTGCTGGTGTGTATCACAACAAAAACAGTGTGTGTGGGGGGGGGGAATAATGAAACTTCTACCCCACACTTAGGGTTGCCAACCTCCAGGTGGTGACTGGAGATCTCCCACTATTACAACTGATCTCCAGGTGACAGAGATCAGTTCCCCTGGATAAAATGGCCGCTTTGGCAATTGGACTCCCCCTCTCCAAACCCCGCCCTCCCCCAAACCCCGCTCCTCCCCCAAAATCTCCAGGTATTTCCCAACCCGGAGCTGGCAACCCTACCCGCCCTGCAGTTGTGAGACGGCACACTTGAATCTGGGAGGCAGAAAACTCGCATTGAATATTTGAGGCCAAGTCCTGTTGTCATCCACCAACAACCACAAGGATTTTGTAATGCGTCGAGTGGCTCTTCAGAGAAACAAGCCTGCCTGTGCCCTTGAACAGAGGCTATAGGTAATAGCTGTATGGCTTGTGGAGAGTTCCTGCTTTAGCTCCACCACCAAGTTCATAGGGCACAGTTCCCTGCCCCTGCCAGACTCCACCCCTGAGCTGTGGGGCACTGCCCCTAGCCTCCAGGCTGCACCCCATAGGTTTCCAGATCTGAACCTCAAGGAAGTCGCTTATCTTTTGCTGACTAGGGTTTCCTGGGCTCAAAGGGATATGGCTTGACGACTTGACGCAACCGCTTTCACCTTCTCATGACTAGCAGAATAAAGTATGCAAACGAGAAACAGAACAGATTACATAAAATGGGTAATATATGTAAGTGTGATTAATTTGCGTCACCTCTGCAGGCGGGAGGATTTTGTCTTGGGGTGCGGAGTTTCGGGTGCTTTAGCACCAAAGGGCTCCCTCAAGATGGCTCCGTTAGATGGATCCAGGGAGATAATGGGACAGCCTAGGAGGTGTAGTCATTATAGAGTTGCCAACCTCCAGGTGGGCCCTGGAGATTCCTTAGAATTACGACTCCTCTCCAGACTACAGAGATCAGTTCCCCTGGAGAAAATGGTTGCTTTGTGGGGTTGTCTCCATGGCATTATACCCCACTGAGGTCCCTGTACTCCCCAAATTCTGCTCTTCCCAAGTTCTACCCCCAAGCCAGTGTTGGCAACCCTAACCAGTTAAAGTATCATGCTAAGATTAGGGTGCTCTGGCTTCAAATCTGCATTCAGTCAGGAAGCTTGCTGAGCGACCTTGGGTAAATCACTTTCTCTCAGGCTTACCCACCTTACAGGGTTGTTGTAAAGACACAACGAGGGAAGGGAGAACAATACATGCCACCCTGAGCCCCTTCCTTAGAGGAAGGATAGGGTAAAAATGTAATAACTAGGCAATTGTCTGTAGTATTATTTTTTCCCAAAGAGCAGCTCCTTCATTGCAAACTGCATTACAATTTTTGAAATGTTACTTGTTTCCCAGATAGTGTGCTGCTCTTGGGCAAAGAAATTAAGTCAAATGATGAGGTCAGCGGTGAATTAGTCTGAGGGAGGGCTTCTTAGCTCTGGAACCCATTTTCAGCACAAGCTGCGAAACACATACAGTAAAATCACAGGAAAACCTGAACTAGGGTTGCCAGGTCCCTCTTCACCACCGGCGGGAGGTTTTTGGGGCAAAGCCTGAGGAGGGCAGGGTTTGGGGAGACGGACTTCAATGCCATAGAGTCCAATTGCCAAAGTGGCCATTTTCTCCAAGTGAACTGATCTCTGACGGCTGGAGATATCTCCAGCTACTACTTGGAGGTTGGAAACCCTAACCTGAAACACATGCAAAGTGGTTAAGAGTGGTGGACTCTAATTTGAAGAACCGGGTTCGATTCCCCACTCCTCCACATGAAACCTGCTGTGGGATCTTGGGCCAATCACAGTTCTTTCCGAACCCTCTCAGCCCACATGGAGGCAGGCAATAGCAGACCACCTCTGAACATCTCTTGTCTTGAAAACCCTACGGGGTTGTCATAAATCAGCTGTGACTTGACGGCAACACACTTATGTTTTATTTTGTTTTGAACGAATACAGAGAGGAAATCATTTCAGGCGGCAAGGAAGCGCTCAATGGACAGATTGCTCCTCCATCTAAAAACATTCCCTGGGCATAACAAAACAGGATGAAGACTCAACTATAGGGTTGCCAGGTCCCTCTTCACCACCGGTGGGAGGTTTTTGGGGTGGAGCCTGAGGAAGGTGGGGTTTGGGGAGGGGAGGGACTTCAATGCCATAGAGTCCAATTGTCAAAGCGGCCATTTCCTCCAGGTTAACTAATTTCTATCAGCTGGAGATCAGTTCTAATAGCAGGAGATCTCCAGCTAGTACCTGGAGGTTGGCAACCCTACTCAACTAACAGGGTCAAGATTCAACTAGAACCCTGTTCCTTGACATACTATTTTTCTATGTGTGAGGGTTTTTTTTTGGGGGGGGGAATAGAATCAAATGGGGCATTCAATCATGGCAGCCTCCTTCCCCATACAGTCTGAAATGAAGGAGTCCAGAAACAGGTGAAAACAAGACTAGAGAAGTCACCGCCAGCCCGTACACAGCCAGAATCAGAGATACAAGCTAGAGAAATTAACATTCCCCATTCCTTCCTCCACAAACCCAGCAGCCTTGTGGAAAAGTGGGCTGGAGGTGAATAGGCATAAAAACTAATTAATTGACACACCAGGTAAAGTCTACACCTAACATCCTCACCAGGGGAGTTGAGTCTAACAATGCATTCCTAAGGAGAGTTACTCCAGTCTAAGCCCATTGAAATGAATGCACTGTAAGCGGTGCTCGACTTGTATGGGCGATACCTTCCTGTTTTCCTCTAGCAGACAATTTGCTTTATGGTTTCCATGCAGGGAACAGATTGTGGGTTTCACCTGGGGGGGGTGAATGTGGGGTGAAAGGGAGGGAGAGCGAACCATCCCCCTTCCCTCATCTTCGTGCTCAGAATTAAGCTTCTTAACGGCCTGAACTCCAGCCCACCTGTGACCATCTTGGCAGTCACACCCACTGTTGAAAAGGGTCTTTGTATTAGCCTCACCCTACCTGGGCTTCACCTTTGGTCTGTGATCACAGGCCTGTCGCTTTTAATTATCTCTCTTCCCCCCCATTCCTCCTGGACTGTTCATCCAGGGGTCACCTGGGTCACTGCTCATTGGGAAGAAGAAGGGACGTCACCAGGAAGGTCGTGTTTCAGGACGCTCCTTTGATGCCCAACAAGCAGAAATTATTTGTCGGTTCTCGGGCTATATTTGCTGCCCTTCTGAGCAGATATCACCAAGGGGATTCTCTCAGGGAGGATTACCTTCGAGGCACGGCTGGACAGCTTGTGCAAACTGACCTGCCGGTTCTCCTGCTATGAAATCTGCTATGAAATCTGCCCTCCTGATCCTGGTCAGTTTTGTATTGTGGATCAGGGAGCTTGGACACCGTTTGGCATTTTTTGGTTGATTGTAGAAAGCATGATCTCGCCAGAGACAGATGGATCAGGGTATACATTCAGAGGTGGGGACTTGCCCTAAAGCAAGAGATAGTTGCAAAGCTATTGGCTGATACTGATCCAAATGTAACCCTCGCCGTGGCAAAATGTTAATCGAGTAAGTAATATTAGTTTATTGTAAAAGACCATAGGCCATTACAATCTAAAAACAATATAACAGCAGTTTTAAAATATACAGGCCAATATCATTAAAAAAGAAAAAGTACATTAAAATGCACCCATTCAATTCTATCCAGCTTTCTAAAGTTTATATTTGCCTCTCTTTGATTTTCTTGGACGCCAGGCCATAAAGTGCCATCTTCTGGGAAATATAGGGATCCATATCTGATAACAAATTAATTAATTTATCAGCATCAGACAATGATTGTAATGCAGATAGAATATTTGCCAAAAACCTATTTCAGGGTTCAGTGTATAAAGGGCAGGCCAAGAGACAATCTGTAGTTTTTAATGATACTTCCTTTTAACTGTACTTCTCAGATTTTGTATTTCTTTATTTTTGGTTATTATTGAATTTGTTGAATTTGTTTTGCTTATGACCTGTTGGTCCGCAAGCATAAAGAACAGAAATAAAGGGGGACGAATAAAAGGTCAGTTTTGTATAGTATCAAAAACAATTATGGGTAACTGAAGTACCGTCTATTTGTCCAAGAGCAGAGCTTAGAGAACGCAAAGCTCTTTCAAGACTAGCTCCTTGGTCAGCTTGTGACAACGAACCTTTCCAAAACAGAGCTGTGCTATGCCCTCCTCTCCTTTGTAAATTCATTCAGAACTACTCTGATAAACTTCAGTTGGTAGAAGTATCCAATCAAAGGTTCTGCGAGAAGTCTTTGTAAGCCATAAGTAAGACATGAGTAGATCAAAGCTGAAAAGCTGTGCAGAGTGATATAAAATTTAACCTAATGTGCTGCAGGGCAATAGGTAGCAATTTTATTTTTGTTTTTTGATTTAGAAAACATTTTGGAATATGATCTGAACAAGCAGGGATTTGTGAGAAATGAAGGGGAAGAGGGGTACAAACGACCCTGGCGGACTGTGATTGGGTTGATCCAGGAAACAGCATGAAGAGGAGGGCTACTAAGAGGGACCATGGCTAAGACTTCCTCTGAGATCCTCCAGCCAGACCTAACCCATATGAAAACAAATCACATGGCTTGCCTACTCTCCCACAAGCTTCTGATAGACACAAGGAAACAATGAGTATTATGCTTCTCTAGAAAAACGGAGGCTTTTACCCGCTGGTTAGGGTTGCCAACTCTCTGAAGACACAAGTCTGACAAGGGGTTCACTTGGGGAGGATCTTGGCCCATGGCCCACACAGCCAGGGGCAGGACCACTGAGGTCAAAGGGTGGGGCTCAGTGAGATCAAGGGATGGAGCTCATGTTCTTAGAGACAGAGCTGAGGATCATAGGGTCAAGATAAAGGGTCAAGGGGCAGAGCTAACAGAAAAGACTGTCTCATCTAAGGTGCACAGCGCTCTATATTTCTCGCTAAGGAGCTATCAGGAGGGGAAGGGCAGCAGAAAAGGCAGCCCAAGACAGCTGCAGTGTTTAGAAAAGCTGTGTCTGGGGTACAGGAAACGCTGGGCTGAAAATGAAAGTTAAAATTGGCTGTAAACCTAGTTCTGCAAAGGTCCTAAATGTTCAACACAGCAAATCTCTGCCTTAGAAGCCACTAAAACAGATACAAATTGACATATTTCCTATTCCACCTGTTATATGAAAAAAACCCATCTCTGGACAGAAGAGGGAAAAACCAATCATGCCAGTGGGAAACTAGCCAGTTGGCACCCATACCTCTGATCTCTCCTCACTTGGTATAGCTGGCAAACCATGTGAACCAAGATGTGCATTGTAGGGAAGAGCAAACCTTTCATCTCACTGACGGCCCTGGGTTTAGGCCTAAAGAAGGTTTATCTGTGCATCTCCCAGTTATAAACCTGCCTCCTGTATCTTTAAATTTGCCATTTCTGCTTTGGAAAAAAAAAATTGGAACACTGGTGAGTGCATAGCTCCAGGGCAACGGTGAGGCCTTTGATTTGGCAGACTGGAGCCGAGGCAGGTACCTCTGTGGGTGTATTTCATCAAAAGTGCACCAGAAATCCTGCCCTGCCGTGGCCTCCAGAAATTCTGGCTGCCTCCCAGCGTTACAGGAAAGGCATCGCTTGAATGACTGGCATTTTCATGACTGCACCCTCCCTTGACTCGGAGCATCTGCTCAACTTGGGGAAAGTGTTGAATGCCCCCCCCCCCGCTTCCTCCTCTGTCGGAGGGATGGAGATTGCTTGCAGGAGCTGCGATGCTACTTCGGATCTCTGCGCAGGGGAACCACATTGATCTAGTCGGCTGATGTGCACTTCTAGCTCACCACAAAGTCTCAAGATTTTTTTTTAAAAAAAAGGTTAACGCTAAAGGAGCAAATGAAGGGTTTAAATTTGATACCATATGCAAATGACTAAACATCCCAAGGTTTATGGGATAGCAAGTATGTATAATCCAATTGTCCCTATTTACTAGGGATGATCCCTAATTTTGCGTCTCTGTCCCTGGGAAACAGCTATCCTGTTTTGAGAAGACTTCGGGGGTGCCTTTAAAAAAACAAGAGTATGCTAGGGTTGCCACATCCCTCTTTGCCACCGAAGAGGGTTTGAGGAGGGGAGGGCTGGCAACCCTAGTGTATGCTGATGCGCAGTAGTTTCCTCTCCATACATGTGCTGACTCAAGGCTCACAGCTGAGCCGTGGCTGAGGTTTTTTTTTTCTCTTTTTTTCCCCAAAAAAGGCTTTTTAAAGAAAGGGGGAGACGTATGCCAGAGCTGAGGATTACTATTTTGAAGGTGTCACTGAGCTCAGACTAGGGTTGCCAGCTCCAGGTTGGGAAAAACCTGGGGATTTTTGGGGAGGAGCCTGAGGAGGGCAGGGTTGGGGGAGGGACTTAAATGCCATATAGTCCAATTGCCAAAGCGAACATTTTCTCCCGGGGAACTGACCTCTATCTGCTGGAGATCAGTTGTAATAGCGGGAGATCTCCAGCTACTACCTGGAGGTTTAGTAATAAAAAAATCCACCTGTGGTGCTGGTATAATTATTGGAAGATATTACAGCACACTTTCTCAATGTTATTCTAATAAAAAAATATTTCAAACCATCAATAGTGTCTATTCTTTTTTAGTGTTTTCATTATGCAACAGTGTTACTTGCACACTTTAGATATCTAAAGTGTGCAAGAAACACTGTTGCATTTTGAAAACACTAAAAAATAATAGACACTATTGATGGTTTGAAATATTTTTTATTAGAATAACATTAAGCAAGTGTGTTGTAGTACCTGGAGGTTGGCAACCCTAGCTCAGACACACACACCAGCTGCAAGCAGATAAACGAAGCAATTTACTGATACAGTGCAGATGTAGGAGTTGGTGGGTGTGGGTGTGGGGGGGTACTTTCCCTTTCAGACACCAGGAAAAAAATGGCCCCCAAAAAGATATGGGAAACCATGGGTTTGGGGAGGGGGGGTTAAAATAAAGTGGAGCTTTTCCAAGACAAAACAAGCTGCCCATGATTTGGTGCATGAGTCAAGTGACTGAAATGGGGAAAGTCCTCCTTATGAAAGCTGCCCTGGTTGCATTTTTCAAGTATTCTTATTACACAGTTTTGAGTTGCATTGTCTGCCTTCACCCTCAGTGAGAAAGGAAGGCTGTAAGTGAAGTAAAAAATTAATTAGGTGATGTGAAAGACCTCTGCCTGAGACCCTGGAGAGCCGCTGCCAGTCTGAGTAGACAGTACTGACTCTGACTTTGATGGTCCAAGGGTCTGATTCAGTATAAGGCAGCTTCATGTGTTCAAATATCCTTTCACTGAATGGTGAAACAATTTTTTTTCGCAGCAATTCAAAAATCTGAAAATTGAAACTTTCATACTGTCAAATCTTCCTTTTCGAATTCCAGTGTGAGAGAGGGTTCTATGTTAATTTCCTGCATTGTGCAGGGGGTTGGACTGGATGACCCTGGTGGTCCCTTCCAACTCTGTGATTCTATGATTCTATGAGGCTTTCAAGGTGGAATAATTTATTAACTGTTAAACCAAATGTATAAAACGAAGAAAATACAGACTGCCTCTGTCCCGCAAAAATCTTTGTAATTTGCATAAATAACCTGGAACTGTGCCTAGGCTTTCCCACACAACTTGCTTACAACACTGCATTCCATGGGAACAGCATGTACGGGGGGGGGCATCACAGCAGCAAGCCCCACCCCAACCTGCCCTTCACTTCATCATATACAAAGGTCCTAAATGTGTATAGTAGGGTTGCCAGGTCCCTCTTTGCCACCGGCGGGAGGATTTGGGGGTGGAGCCTGAGGAGGGCGGGGTTTGGGGAGGGACCTCAATGCCATAGAGTCCAATGGCCAAAGCGGCCATTTTCTCCAGGTGAACTGATCTCTATCGGCTGGAGATCTCTATCACCTGGAGATCAGTTGTAAGAGCAGGAGATCTCCAGCTAGTATCAGGAGGTTATGAAAAATAGACACCTCTGTGTACAGTGGTAAGTGAAACACAAGTCTGACACAGAAGGGCTATATCAGTAATAGCTGAACAAAAACTGCCGAACTGATGAAGAAAACTGAAACGGCCGTCTTCTTGCTTCCTTGGCTGATTCCCTTCCTTCAAGGAGTATTTGAACATTGACTCTTGCGTCTGCAATGAGGAAAAGATAAATGCAAAGATGGAACTTATTTGAAAACTTTTACTTTGGCCTCTCATTACACATTGCATTGTATAGTTTGTTTGCGTATGTAGTGTTTGGATATGGTTGTATAAAGCAGTTTTTGTTCAGCTATTACTGATATAGCCCTCCTGTGTCAGCACCAGGAGGTTGGCAACCCTAGTTGTAATAGCAGGAGATCTCCAATTAATCCGGGTGCCCCCTCCCAAGTTGGGCTTCGCCTTTCGCTTCACCTTATTTTTTGCCTTCTTTTGGGAGGGCACTCTGTGAGCTCCGGTTGGAGCGTTGGTCCCGTTGCTCTCAACATTTGGAACTTTGTGTTTTCTTCTCTCCATTTTTCCTGTGGAATACGTGAGTTATTGGGGTGTCCCCTACACCCACGGGCATTATCCACGGAAAGCTAAAAGAGACTCTTCTATATGGACATTTACGTTTCCAATTGATGTTTCGTAGTTTGTTAAGAGTGTAATGTGTATTTTTGCGGGGAATTCTGATTATTGGTCATACTAGTATTCATTGTAGATTAGAGGTAGTGTGGTGTATTATCATAATTAGTGCATGAAAAAATGTTGTTGTTAAGGCCCCGTGGCGCAGAGTGGTAAGCCGCAGTACTGCAGTCCAAGCTCTGCTCACAACCTGAGTTTGATCCCGACGGAAGTCGGTTCCAGGTAGCTGGCTCAAGGTTGACTCAGCCTTCCATCCTTCCGAAGTCGGTAAAATGAGCACCCAGCTTGCTGGGGATCAAGGGAAGATGATTTGGGAAGGCACTGGCAAACCACCCCATAAACAAAGTCTGCCTAGTAAACGTCGGGATGTGACGTCACCCCATGGGTCAGGAATGACCCGGTGCTTTACCTTTTAAGGCATCTTTATTAATTGGTGAGTTTGTTAGACTTATTAGTTTGAACCTTTGTGCTGTTCTTTTCCTATAATACCTGGAGGTTGGCAACCCTAGTGGGTGAGCATGCCTCATGACAAGGGAATTGGACCAGAGGGCCTCAGAATCTCCTCCCAGTCTATGGCTTTATGAGCCATCCGCCCATCAGGGAGAAAAGATGGGGAGGCCAACCACCTGCATTGGGACTTGCAGTCATAAGCGCCATAAACCAGACAGGCCTCTCGCTCAACCCGTTCTGCAACCAGCCAAGCATTTCCTGTGCGCCTTGTTTTTCTGGGAAACTTCAGTCCGCGCTGCCAAGTGGTGGCAGTCAGATGACCTGCTCTTAGTTCCTTACCAGAAACTCATTTGGATAAAGATGTGGCAAACAGCCTGCCATCCAGCCACAAGGGAAAAGTGTTCTCCAAACAGGCTGGGGAACTAGGATGTCGGTCAGCAGGACCTACGCTGCCTCCAGCAGTTTCCAGCTGCAGTCAGGCTTCCTTCCTAATCTGCCCATGCAAAGAATGCATATTATGTGGTGGCACTGAATGCATTTAGTAGGGTTGCCAACCTCCAGGTGGTGGCTGGATATATCCCCCTATTACAAGTGATCTCCAGGTGACAGAGATCAGTTCAAGCTCCGCCTCCAAAATCTCCAGGTAGTTTCCATCCCAGAGCCGGCAACCCTAGCATTTAGAGACCAGTTTTTAAATGGACCAATGTTCAAATTTCACATTTGTCTTTTGAGTTGCCTGTGAGCAGATGTGTTTTATATTGCTACTAGTATCTATACTTGTATTTTTTGCTGGGTTTGGGGTTGCTAGCAACTAGGGGGAGATAGGCTTCTATTATGGTGTGACATCATTTCCAGGTAGGGTTGCCAGCTCCAGGATGGGAAATACCTGGAGATTTTTGAGGCGGAGCTTGAGGAGGGCGGGGTTTGGGGAGAGGAGGGACTTCAATGCCATAGAGTCCAATTGCCAGAGTAGCCATTTTCTCCAGGGGAACTGATCTCTATCGGCTGGAGATCAGTTGTAATAGCAGGACATCTCCAGGTAGTACTTGGAGGTTGGCAACCCTACTTCCAGGGAAAACCTGGAAATGATGTTATGCCTAGGGCTGCCAACCTCCAGGTGGTTGGAACCTATTGGGTCACTATTTGTATGCTGATGGATCTTGTCAATGTCAGTTGCAGTTTGCAACTGACATTGACAAGATTTGTTTGCCATAATTTGTGCATGTGTGTGTGTGTGTGTTAAGTGCCGTCAAGTCGCTTCCAACTCATGGCGACCCTATGAATCAATGTCCTCCAAAATGTCCTATCTTTGACAGCCTTGCTCAGGTCTTGCAAACTTGAGGACTGTGGCTTCCTTTATTGAGTCAACCCATCTCTTGTTGCGTCTTCCTCGTTTCCTGCTGCCCTCAACTTTTCCTATCATGATTGTCTTCTCCAGTGAATCTTGTCTTCTCATAATGTGACCAAAATACGATAGCCTCAGTTGGAGCTAGGAAGACGTAATAACCCCTCAGCTTTTTAAGTGAATTTGGGAAGATCACGTAACACTGTTTATTTAGCCTTTACATCCTTCAACCCTTTCTCCTTCGTGCTTAAGTCTTTGCATTAGCTATGTTCCTAGTCCTTATGATGCTGTCCTTCTATTCCCCAAGTGCTTACGTTGTATAATAAGAGGATTCAGGGTGGATTAGAAGCTGTTTCTCTGAAACTCAGATGCATATGAGCTGGTTGCGGTTCTCAGCTGGGAGGAGGAAAATGCACTCTGCCCATGCTAAAGGGCAATTTCCCTTTGATTATTAATACACTGGGTGCTCACTTCTAAACCAGATTCCTGGGTCAGACAAAGCCTCCATTCCACCTCTCATGCTTCCCTGTTCCTGCCCTGCTCTGCCCCACGGTGCATCATCTGTTCTCAAACCTCTTCCTCCCATTTCATTCCTTCTTGTAGGGTACACCTTTGGCTTTCAATTTCTGCCCCTTTGCTAATTAGGAGGAGAAGAAGAGTTGGTTTTTATATGCCGACTTTCTGTACCACTTAAGGAAGAATCAAACCAGCTTACAATCTCCTTCCCTTCCCCTCCCCACAACAGACATCCTGTGAGGTAGGTGGGGCTGAGAGAGCTCTAAGAGAGCTGTGATTAGCCCAAGGTCACCCAGCTGGCTTCACGTGGAGGAGTGAGGAAACCAACCCGGTTCACCAGATTAGAGTCCGCCGCTCATGTGGAGGAGTGGAGAATCAAACCCGGTTCACCAGAAACTGTCTTTTCTAGTGACTCTTGCCATCTCATGACGTGACCAAAATACGATAGCCTCAGTTTAGTCATTGTAGCTTCTAGGGTCAGTTCAGGCTTGATTTGATCTATAACCCACTGATTTGCTTTTTTGGCAGTCCATGGTATCCGTAACACTCTCCTCCAACACCACATTTCAAAGGAGTCTATTTGTGTATGCTTGTGTGTTATTTGTTGTAACCTTGCATAATAGCAAGCGTGATTTTCTAAGAGCACTTATATTATATGTTTATGATAAAATCAATATACACAATCGTGGTTTAGTTATATATTTATTGTTATAAGCAATGATTGAGCAGTTTCCATTTAGTCATTAGTGCTACTTTTTTAGCATTAGTGCTACAGGTGGTGGCTGGAGATCTCCTGGGATTACACCAGATCTCCAGGCGACAGAAGTCAGTTGACCTGGAGAAAATGGCTGCTTTGGAAGGTGGACTCTATGGCATTATACTCCACTGAAGTTTCTCTCCTCCCCAAACCCCACCCTCCTCAGGTTCCACCCCAAAATCACCATGTGTTTCCCAACCCAGAGGGTTTCTCAGCCTGAGCTGCCATACAAGAATGTTGTTAGTATAAAATAGAGGAGGGTAGAACAACATTGTAGGAGCCCCGTGGCACAGAGTGGTAAGCTGCAGCACTGCAGTCCAAGCTCTGCTCACGACCTGAGTTCGATCTCGATGGAAGTGGGTTTCAGGTCACTGGCTCAAGGTTGACTCAGCCTTCCATCCTTCTGAGGTTGGTCAAATGAGGACCCAGCTTGCTGGGGGTAAAGGGAAGATGACTGAGGAAGGCACTGGCAAACCACCCCGTAAACAAAGTCTGCCTAGGAAACATCGGGATGTGACGTCACCCCATGGGTCAGGAATGACCCGGTGCTTGCACAGGGGACCTTTACCTTTACTTTTAGAACAACATTGTAAGCTTCTTTGAGTCCGCCACAGGGGACAAAAGCAGGGTATAAATCTCTCAATAAATAACAGTCTCCAGATTGGCACCAAAGCTGAGCTTCTGTGCCAAAGCTGTCATCCTGGAGGCTGGAATGGGGCCAATCTTCACATGCAGATGAGTCATATGGAGCTCTTTGCTGTACGGCTTTATTGTCTTTCATATTTTGTAATTCACTTTGAGTCTCGGTGGGAAAGGTTGGATATAAATAAAGATAACAAACAACAACCGCAATAAGAATCAAAAGGGTTGGTGGGACCATACCATTTTGTACGAAGTGAGGAGGGAGGCATGTTGCAATGGTGGTAAATACCAAATAATTCCTGCACATAGAATCATAGAATCATAGAGTTGGAAGGGACCACCAGGGTCATCAAGTCCAACCCCCTGCACAATGCAGGAAATTAACAACTACCTCCCCCTACATCCCCAGTGACCCCAACCCTCCCCCCGCCATGCAGGATCCCACAATCAAAGCACTCCTGACAGATGGCCATCTAGCCTTTGCTTAAAGACCTCCAAAGACGGGGACTCCACCACCCTCCGAGGCAGCACATTCCACTGCCGAACAGCCCTCACCGTCAGAAAGTTCTTCCTAATGTTTAGGTGGAATCACTTTTCTATTAGTTTAAATCCATTACTCCGTGTCCTAGTCTCTGGAGCAACATAGAAGCTAGTATAGCAGGAGAAGAGCAAACGCCCTACCAGACGTGCTTGTTTTCCATTACTGGTTTGTAAAACAGAAGACAAGGCATGGCAGATAGGGTTGCCAGCTCTGGGTTTGGAAATACCAGGAGATTTGGGGGGCAGAGCCTGAGGGCAGGGTTTGGAGAGGGGAGGGACTTCAATGCCCTAGAGTCCATTTGCCAAAGCAGCCATTTTCTCCAGGTGTATGGATCTCTATCAGTTGGAGATCAGCTGTAATAGCAGGAGATCTCCAGCCAACACCGGAATGGTATCCTGAGAAGGAACCTGTTGGAAGCCTGTTAAGAAATAAAATTGTTGGTATCCTGGGAAGGAACCTTATGAAGGATTCTTGGATATGGACTCTTTAATATGAAATAAGAGATGGGATATAAGGTTGGTGAAGTGGAACTGATGAAGAACTGAAACGGCCGTCTTCGTCTTCATTTTTGATCCCCTGCTTTGGGACTGAGTAATACTTACCTGGAATCCACAACTGAAAGAAGAAAAAAACCTTGAATTGGTATCTGTTGGACTTTTTGTCTGTCTTTAGGATAGTGAATTTTGAAAACCTTGGAATATTGTGACTTTGTGTCTTTATGCTTAAGAAATAGGACTTTTTGTACATGTTTGTCAATGTTATTGTATAATACAGTCTGTTGTTTAGCTATACTTTGTACGGATGATCTGTGTTAGATTTGGAGTAACCACCTGGATGTCAGCCACCGTAGGCAGACCATTCAAATATAACATCTCCTATCTGCATGTTAAATGATATAGTTTAGGGAACTCTGTACTATGTGGCTTATCCAAAGGCACAGATCAGTTTCAGACTAGAACCCTGTTATGCCAATAAAGGTTTTTGAATTTGACTAGAACCCTTTTGAAGCAAGGACTGTACCACATTTGGGTTCTTTGCTGTGCCAAGCACAGCAGCGCCTCCTAAATAAACGGTGCAATGCAATAATCACATGCCCTGAAAGAAGATTGTGGCAGATATTAAGCACTAGGAAATTTCTGTTCCTCTTTGCAATCAATTCATTTGCAAATATATAATTGGTTAATTAGCTCATGCTTAGGGAGAGAGAGAGGAGGTGTGAAGCAATTTCCCCGCAACCTCCGGGTTTAATGGTTATTAGTGTTTAAACTCTCACAGCAGCTCTTTGCATAGCACTTTGCAAAGATTATGAAGATCTTATCCTGGAGGCTTTTAGAATCTAAAATAGGATTATAAACAGAGGTTGCAGAGCAAAATGGGATAAAAAAGAGGGGAGAGAAAAGACGTGCCACCATCAATAGATAAACTCGGACTCATATGACGTAGGGTTGCCAGCCTCCAGGCGGACCTGGTGATCTCCTGGAATTACTACTGATCTCCGGATGACAGAGATAGGTTCCCCTGGAGAAAATGGCTGCTTTGGAGGGTGGGCTGTATAGCATCACAGCTCTGCTGTGATCCCTCCCATCCCCAAACTCTGCTCTGCCCCGGCTCCACTTCTAAACCTCCAGGAATTTCCCAACCCTGGGTTGTAGGGTTGCCGGGTCCCTCTTCGCCACCGGAGGGAGGTTTTTGGGAAGGAGCTTGAGGAGGGCAGGGTTTGGGTAGGGGCAGGACTTTGATGCCATAGAGTCCAATGACCAAAGCAGCCATTTTCTCCAGGTGAACTGATCTTTATTGTAATAACAGGAGATCTCCAGCTAGTGCCTGGAGGTTGGCAACCCTACTGTGTTGGCAATCCTAGGAAACACTTATATTTTAAAGCAGAGACTCAAGAAAGATGCAGGCAGGAGAAAAGTTTGAAAAGATGTGTGTTACTTCCTTATGTAGGCAGCTGAGGCCTTTTATGCAGGGATGTTTCCCCGCGGTCACCCCCGCCGACGGCTTCGGGGCTTCCTTTCGATTATGCATGCCTTCTCCACCCATCAGAGGTCGCCTCTCCCTGCGCGTTTTGCCCGCATTTTGCAGATTCTGGCTAAAACAGCATCTGGAAAACATGAGCAAAACGTGCTGGGAGAGTGAGGTGACCTCTGATGGGTGGAGAAGGCATGCATAATCGAAAGGAAGCCCCAAAGCAGTCGGTGGGGGTGACCGCTGGGAAACGTCCCTGCATAAAAGGCCTGAGTTTCTGGTAGGGTTGCCAGATCCCTCTTTGCCATTGGCGGGAGGTTTTTGGGGTGGAGCCTGAGGAGGGTGGGGTTTGTGGAGGGGAGGGACTTCATCGTCATAGAGTCCAATTGCCAAAGCAGCCATTTTCTCCAGGTGAACAGATCTCTATCTGCTGGAGATCACTTGTAATAGCAGGAGATCTCCAGCTACTACCTGGAGGTTGGCAACCCTAGCTGGAGATCAGTCATAATAGCAGGAGATCTCCAGCTAGTACCAGAGGGGGAAACAGGGCAACGCCCAGAAGCTGCTCTCGTGGGCCACTGCCTTATGCTGAGCCAGACCATTGGTCTACCAAGGCCAGCATTGACTACTCTGACTGGCAACGGCTCTCCAGAGTTTCAGGTGTAGGTTTTTGTGTTTGTACCCATGTACTGCACAGGGCCTTTCCCGAAACCATCCCTTGGGTTTTTGCATGGCTGTACGCAATTCAAGCATCACACCCTGCTAATTCTCTGCAACCCCGCAGTTCTCCAATCACAGCTTGTTTTCATTCCTCCCCCAAGCAGTTGCCTGGGTAGGTTGACTATGTAAGCTGGCCAGGGCCTTGATGTTTAGAAATATGGGGGCAGTTCTACTACAAAATGTTCCTCTTGTCTCCAGGCTCTAGATTGCTCAGGCAACCCAAGCGGATGCTTAGGACAGCAACAATGAAACATTAGGTACAGAGCACAAACGTTCACACCCATCTAGGGTTGCCAGGTCTGCCTCGGCAAATGACAGAAGATTTTGAGAGAGGAGCCTAGGAAGGGTCGAGTTTGGGGATGATGTGATGTCACTTCCCAGTGATGCTCTAGGAGTTTCCCCTAATCTTTATGGTAAAGACCACAGAGATGTGGGGAAATTCCTAGAGCACCTCCATGGAGGACATTTTCCAACTATTTTTCTCTCCCGCTCTTCCATTTTTTGAGGGTGGGGGGTTGAGGCTTAGGGCAGGAGGTTTGCCATCTGTGGGTGGGCAAATGGCAATCCTACCATCCACAGACCTGGTGATAACAGAATGGGCTCACTAGACATGAGGCAGGCTTTGACCAAGTCCCCCGGGATGCCAGCCTCTCAAACTGCGGGCTCTGAATGAATGCATGTTTACCTATAAGATGGGTGGCTCCAATATGTGACCCACCTGCTTCTTCCAGAGGTTTGGGCTTTTGCAGCAGAGTTGTCTTCCCACCTGCCTCCCCTTAAGAGACTTTCCCCTCGCTCAGCCTGTCTGATTGGTCCTCAGAGCCCCTCCTATTGAGACCTAGTTTCCTTGGGATGTCCCCGCACAGAAATGCTGCCATACCAGTGCTGGCTGAAAAGGGGCAAGGGCATCATCCTTATTGCTCCATTGCTGAGTGATGAGATTGCAAAGCGTAAAACCCAGGAAGCGCTGAAAGGGAACGAGATGGCAAGAAGTTCATTCTTGGTGGTGTGGGCGGTAGGAGACCAGGCTCTCCCACACGCTTGGCACACAACTTTGGGGTGAGTCAGAGAAAGCTTGCTGTCTCAGCATTCAGTGTTCGAAAAGACTTTGCAATGCTTCGGTTGGACAGGGGAAGTGGCCGGTTAAGTCACATGAACGCATGAAGTTGTCTGATACTAAATCAGACACTTGGTCCATCAAAGTCAGTATGGTCTACTCTGACCGGCAGCGGCTCTCCATGGTCTCAGGCTAGAGGTCTTTCCCATCACCTACTTGCCTAGTCCCTTTAACTGGAGATGCTGGGGATAGAACCTGGGACCTTCTGCATGCCAAGCAGATGCTCTGCCACTGTGCCACAGCCCCTCCCCTAGTAAAGGGTTGGTTGTCATCAGTGAGGAGCTTCTCCTGTGGCATTACCCAGAGTGCAATCCCATCCTCATGCTTTTCAATCTGTCTGTAAAGCCCTTAGGACAAATCTTTCATAGCTTTGAGGCCGGATGTCATCAATATGCACCCAGCTCTATATATCCAAATTCCTTGATGATATGGTAGAGGTCCTAAACCATTGCCTGGCTGCTGTGGTCAGTTGGCTAAAGGTAAACAAATTGAACATATGAACACATGAAGCTGGCTTATACTGAATCAGACCCTTGGTCCATCAAAGTCAGTATTGTCTACTCAGACAGGCAGCGGCTCTCCAGGGTCTCAGGCAGAGGTCTTTCACATCCCCTACTTGCCTAGTCCCTTTAACTGGAGATGCCGGGGATTGAACCTGGGACCTTCTGCATGCCAAGCAGATGCTCTACAACTGAGCCACGGCCCCTCCCTGAAAAGACAGAGGTAATGCCAGTTGGGAAGGCCGGGATCTTGAAAGACATTGTGCTCCTCACTCTTCATGGAGTTCAACCGGCCACGGCATTTTGAAGCAGCAGATGTTTCCATGTAAAGGCAGCCCCACACAGAGCGCCTTACAGTAGTCTAACCCAGAGGTGATCCGAGCACAAATCACTGTGTCCAGATCATGTCTGCTGAAGTCTGGCCCTTCTTCATGCAAAAGGGATAATAGAAAGGGGAATGCCATTATAATGTCATGGAACGTTTCAGCCAGTTTTCCATTGACATCACAAGTAAAGTAAGTGACTTAAAAGCTGTATACACCACCTGCTCCCCCCCCCCAACCTCAAGGACAGTTCCCATAGGCAGATCACCCTGCTCAGAAGGAGCCGCAACACAGTCGCTGTGTACAGAAATATTAATGCAAACCAGTCTGTGGGAGCGACAGCCAGCCTCATTTCTGCAATCACAGTAACTCTTGTTTCATAGAATCAAAGAGTTGGAAGGGACCACCAGGGTCATCTAGTCCAACCCCCTGCACAATGCAGGGAATTCCAAACTACCACACACACACACACACACCCCAGTGACCCATACTCCAGCCCAGAAGATGGCCAACGTGCCCTCCCTCTCGTGATGTGCCTAAGGACATAGAATCAGCATTGCTGACAGATGGCCATCTAGCCTCTGCTTAAAAACCTCCAGGGAAGGAGAGATTACCACTTCCCGAGGAAGCCTGTTCCACTGAGGAACCACTCTAATGGTTAGAAAATTCTTCCTAACGTATAGACAGAAACTCTTTTGATTTAATTTCAACCCGTTGGTTCTGGTCCGACCTTCTGGAGCAACAGAAAACAACCCAGCAACATCCTCCATATGACAGCCCTTCAAGTACTTGAAGATGGTTATCATATCCCCACTCAATCTTCTCCTCTTCAGGCTAAACATACCCAGCTCCTTCAACCTTTCCTCATAGGACTTGGTCTCCAGACCCCTTACCATTTTTGTTGCCCTCCAGTTGCAATGATCACAAGAATCACTGTGCTGCTATAGCTTAGCTCAGTTGAAGTTTCTCCTGGGGAATTGTGGTATGTGTGCGGCTGTGGAGGGGTGTGTGGCTGCTTCTGTGTAGGAGAATCTGGCTGTAAAACAACCCTTAGTTGCTGATGGGGGGGCAATAGGACTTCTCTGGCCCTCTAGAAAGTGCTTCCGTGATCAGGGAGATAGCAAAGCATGACCGTTGCGCCTATTTTTACTGTCAAATTCCAAATTTGTAACATGAACATAGGAACCTGTCTCATACTGAGTCAGACCACTGGCCCGTAAAGTTCAGTATTGTCTACTCAGAGCTAGTACAATAGATTGCATACACCACCAGCGTGGTGCAGTGGTTAAGAGCGGTGGTTTGGAGCGATGGATTCTGATCTGGAGAACCGAGTTGGTTTCCCCACTCCTCTTAACGTCGGTTCCGGGTAAATTAGTGGAAAGCATTATTAAAGATAGAATTGTCAAGCATATAGAAGGGCAAGGTCTGCTGGGCAAAACCCAACATGGGTTCTGTAAGGGTAGGTCCTGTCTCGCTAACCTATTAGAGTTTTTTGATAGCGTCAATAAGCATGTGGACAGGAATGAGCCTGTGGATACCAAAAAGCTTTTGACAAAGTCCCCCACCAAAGACTGCTAAGCAAACGTCATAGTCATGGGATAAGAGGACAAGTCCTCTTATGGATTGAGAGCTGGCTGAAAAATAGGAAGCAGAGAGTAGGAATCAATGGTCAGTTCTCACAATGGCGGGATGTGAGCAGTGGGGTGCCTCAGGGGTCTGTGTTGGGACCGGTACTTTTCAACCTGTTTATCAATGACCTGGAGTTGGGGTTAAACAGTGAAGTAGCCAAGTTTGCAGATGACACCAAATTATTTAGGGTGGTTAAAACAAAATTGGACTGTGAAGAGCTCCAGAAGGATCTCTGCATACTGGAAGAATGGGCATTAAAATGGCAAATGAGATTCAATGTGAGCAAGTGTAAAGTGATGCATATTGGGGCAAAAAATCCCAACTTCACATATACACTGATGGGATCTGTGCTGGCAGCGACAGACCAAAAAAGGGATCTTGGGGTGGTAGTGGATAGCTCAATGAAGATGTCAACCCAGTGTGTGGCTGCTGTAAAAAAGGCAAATTCCATGCTGGCCATAATTAGACGAGGAATAGAGAATAAAACTGCTGATATCATACTGCCCTTGTACAAATCTATGGTGAGACCACACTTGGAATACTGTGTACAGTTCTGGTCACTGCACCTAAAAAAGGATATTACAGAGCTTGAGAAGGTGCAGAAAAGAGCAACCAAAATGATTAAGGGACTGTCCTAGGGGGAGCAGTTAGGACGCTTAGGGCTGTTTAGCTTGGAAAGAAGGCGGCTAAGGGGAGACATGATAGAGGTCTATAAAATTATGCATGGTTTGGAGAGAGTGGACAGGGAGAAGCTTTTCTCCCTCTCCCATAATACTAGAACGCGGGGTCATCTGCTGAAGCTGGAGGGTGAGAGATTCAAAACAGATAAAAGGAAATATTTTTTCACACAACGCATAGTTAAATTGTGGAACTCCCTGCCCCAGGATGTGGTGATGGCTGCCAGCTTGGAGGGCTTTAAGAGGGGAGTGGACATATTCATGGAGGGGAGGGGTATTCATGGTTATTAGTTAGAATTGTTACTGGTCATGCCGCATACCTATTCTCTCTAGTATCAAAGGAGCATGCCTATTATATTAGGTGTTGTGGAACATAGGCAGGATAATGCTGCTGCTGTCGTCTTGTTTGTGGGCTTCCTAGAGGCACCTGGTTGGCCACTGTGTGAGCAGACTGCTGGACTTGATTGGCCTTGGTCTGATCCAGCAGGGCCTTTCTTATGTTCTTATGTTCTTAAGTGTCACTGTCAGCAAATCAGATATATTATAGATCTTGCTCCATAATGCCGCTATTGTCAGTAGAGGAAAATGATAGTAGAATCAGATGGTCCACTCATTCTGACAGGAAACTGAAAGAAGTTCTAGCCTTCGAAGATGTAACATTTTATTGTGTGGCTTTTTTGAGTACAGAACCTTCAGTAGATCCTTGAACCATTTATAAAAAAAAATTATTCAGAGTATTGTATACTCAGACTGGCAGTGGCTCTCCAAGATCTCAAGTAAAAGTCTTTCACATGATCTACTGAGTGACCCCTTTTACTGGAGATCCCAGAGATTGAACCTGGGACTTTCTACATGCCAGGCAGATGTTCTGTTGCTGAGCCATGGCCCCACCTGTGGCTCACAGTTATCATATGAAGTGTGTGGCAGTGGAAAGTGTCATCAAGTCATGGCTGACTTATGGCAACCTTGTAGGGCTTTCACGGCAAGAGACGTTCAGAGGTGGTTTGCCATTGTCTGCCTCCACGTGGGCTGAGAGAGTTCTGAGAGAACTGTGACTGGCCCAAAGTCACCTAGCAGGCTTCATGTGGAGGAGAGGGGAATCAAACCCTGTTCAGAATCTGCCACTCTTAACCGTTACACCATGCTGGCTCTCTAGTTATATGAAGTAGGTCACAATTATCCCCATGTTATAGATAATGAACTGAGGCTGTTGCCAATCGTATTAGCAGCAGTGAAGCTTGTCTATGGGACCCAGATGTCACTTGCTTCTCCCTTGCCATTTCTGGGGTTAGAGGTCAAGGAGTCATTTCCATAAAGGTTTTGATCTTCCTAGTCTTCTTCCCCCTTCCCTTTTATTCTAGCCCTGTTCACATTACAGCAAATGTATGTATATCCCTCATGTCCACATGAACATCTTTCTATAAGAAAGAGCAAATGTCCATTTCCTTTACAAATGAAATTGGAGACTAGTACCTGGATAAATTGGAGCTTTCAGTTATTCAGCTGTACATTCATTAAATGTAATATGAGAGTTACTCATCACATGTATACAGAAAAATCAAGTATTCATAGGGTTGCCAACCTCCAGGTAATAGCTGGAGATCTCCTGCTATTACAACTGATCTCCAGCCGATAGAGATCCATTCACCTGGAGACAATGGCCGCTTAGCCAATTGGACTCTATGTCACTGAAGTCCCTTCCCTCCCCAAACCCCGCCCTCCTCAGGCTCCACCCCAAAAACCTCCCGCCGGTGGCGAAGAAGGACCTGGCAACCCTAAGTATACACCATACATGGATTGTACATGTGTTCCCTGTTATTTGTAGACAGGGCTCCTATTTGCTATAAAAAGAAGAATTCCAGGTTCATCCCGATTAATCAGTGGGATTTGATTGGTATTCACCAACATTCGCAAGAATGCGTGTGACCAAATAGCATGTGAAGAAAGAAGACAAAACACCTGCAGCAATCCATCGCAATTGGCACCGTTTTGGGAGTGGGGTAGGGGAAGCGGTCCAGCGTGATGTAGTGGTTAAGAGCAGCTGACTCTAATCTGAAGAATGGGGTTGGATTCCCCACTCCTCCACATGAAGCCTGCTGGGTGACCTTGGGCCCGTCACGGTTCTCTCAGAACTCTCTCAGCCCCACCTATCTTATAAGGTGTCTGTTGTGGGGAGAGGAAGGCGATTGTAAGCCACTTTGAGACTGCTTAAAGACAGAGAAAAGGCTGGATATAAAAACCAACTCTTCTTCTTCTTCCCTAAAGCTTGCAAAATCTTTGTGACGAGGAAGGGAAGGCGATTGTAAGCCATTTTGAGACTCCTTAAAGTTAGAGAAAAAGTGGGGTATGAAAACCAACTCTTCTTCTTCTTCTTCCCTAAAGCTTGCAAAATCTTTGGGACAAAACATTTTGGTTGGCTGATGAAATAATGATCTGAACAACAGCTCCACCTATTGAGACTCACAGCAAAAGCACATGCTTCTCCCACCTGCCCTGATAAAAATCAGAAAGACAGAATGCAAAATACTTGTCTGTTATTGTTGTTTTATTAACCCAGACCAGACTATCTAAAACTCTGGTCTCCCCGAAGCACCAAAATAAATCCAGACTTCCAAAGGCATCTTTCATAAGCATGGCAGCCAAGTTTAGAAAACTGCACCCATCCCCTATCATTGCTACTCTGCAGTTGCTGCCTACACTCTTTCAAAAATGCCACCGGGATATCTCCCTGTTGCATACAGCCCGGCGCCTTCCCGTTTGCGTCTGCTTTTCTGCCAGGGATTTGAAATCTTGCCCAGGGACAAGATATTGCTGTATGCATCCTGACTACAAACACTTTAATCCAGGACACAATTGTCTTTCCCCTTCACTGAAAGAAAATTAAGAAACATAGTATGTGAAAGCCTGTTGTTAAATGGGCTGCTAGGCATGTGGGTGGTTCATGAATGTATTTCCCTGTCCATACTAGCTGCAAACAAAGTGCTATCCCCTTAGCAAGGTACAATCAAATTGCCATCTTGGCCAATAACTAGGGTTGCCAACCTCCAGGTAGTAGCTGGAGATCTCCTGCTATTACAACTGATCTCCAGCCGATAGAGATCTGTTCACCCGGAGAAAAGGGCCGCTTTGGCAATTGGACTCTATGGCATTGAAGTCCCTCCCCTCCCCAAACCCCGCCCTCCTCAGGCTCCGCCCCAAAAACCTCCTGCCGGTGGCGAAGAGGGACCTGGCAACTCCACCAATAACTGATTGGCCAGTCCTATGTTACTCATCTTATTTTGTTTTAATTTATTTTACTTCATTTATATCCCACTTTTCTGACAAAGGCCTCTATGATCTGGAGATCAGTTGTAGTTCCTGGAGAACTCTAGACCACACCTGGAGACCGGCAACCCTACTTAGAGTGGTTCTGTCTAGCCTTTCCCTTGACATGCTATTCATTCATGTACACCCCCACTCACCACATATTTAATTTACTCACCGGAAAAATTTCTCTGCCTCTTTTCTTCAGCTCAAAGCAGTGAGATCAAAAGAGAGACAAAAACTAAATCATCATAAACGGCAGGAACAGAGTCGAAAAGGACTATCGCTGATATCAACACTGCAATCCTAAGCAGAGTTACACCCCTCTAAAGCCGTTTGCTCTGACCTGGATGGCCCAGGTTAGCCTGATCTCGTCAGATCTCAGAAGCTAAGCAGGGTCAGCCCTGGTTAGTATTTGGATGGGAGACCACCAAGGAAGGCCAGGGTTGCTGTGCAGAGGAAGGCACTGGCAAACCAGCTCTGTTAGTCTCTTGCCATGAAAACCCCCCGAAAAAGGGGTCGCCATAAGTTGGCTGCGACTTGACGGCACTTTACACACACACACGGCCGTTTAGCTTAGGAGGGTGTAACTCCACTTAGGATGGCACTGCTAGCCTGTGCCTCAAAAAACCATGGAATTCTTCAGCATCCCTCTCGCAGAGTGAAGTGAAGCAATCTAGGAAACATTTAAACTGGCCCTTCATGTGCATCCTCTTGGGATCCCTAACTTATGTACATCTTGGCACTCTTACATGGAGGTGCCCTCATGATCGTCTTTTACTACTGGCAACTGAACTTAAGCCATGGGGTTGCCAGGTCCCTCTTCACCACTGGCGGGAGGTTTTTGGGGTAGAGCCTGAGGAGGGCAGGGTTTGGGGAGAGGAGGGGCTTCCATGCCATAGAATCCAATTGCCAAAGCAGCCACCTTCTCCAGGGGAACTGATCTCTATCAGCTGAAGACCAGTTGTAATAGCAGGAGATCTCCTGCTACTACCTGGAGGTTGGCAACCCTATTAAGCCAGTATGTGTTGTGAGAGGATCACAAAATCATGCGCTTCTATGTTAAACTGGGCATTAGTTTACTTACAAAAATAGTTGCAGGGTAACGACTGGCGCAATCAAACAAACCTTTATCATACGAGCTTCTCTTCTGCGCCTAGCTCCTCCTGTGTGCTGTAAATGCCAAACAGCAACAGCTGCTGCTTGAAAGCAGGGTGGACCTAGCTGAATCACGCTGCCGCAAATCTGCTGCAAAGGTGTCATGAATCATAGTGTTGGAAGGCACACCGTATATTGCCTGTTTATATATTCATTCTGAGTAGGGTTGCCAGCTGCCAGGTAGTAGCTGGAGATCTCCTGCTATTACAACTGATCTCCAGCCGATAGAGAGCAGTTCCCCTGGAGAAAAATGGCCGCTTTGGCAATTGAACTCTATGGCATTGAAGTCCCTCCCCTCCCCAAACCCCGCCCCCAAAATCTCCCGCCGGTTGCGAAGAGGGACCTGGCAACCCTAATTCTGAGCAAGCTTACATGCTTTCACTCCTTTCCCCCCCTTTTTTGCCACCAAGTCACAGCTGGCTTACAGCAACCTCTGGGGTTTTCCAGGCAAGAGAGGTTCAAGGGCGGCTTGCCATTGCCTGCCTCTGCTTTACGACCCTGGGCTTTGGTGGTCTCCCATCCAAATACTAACCTGGGATGACCCTGCTTAGCTTCTGAGATCTGACAAGACCGGGCTAGCCTGGGCTATTTCACTCTATGGGGGTGGGGGGAATTCTTCAAGTTGCTGTAACAGACCTAAGGAGATATTTTTAAGCAGAGCGACTTCAACGTTTTGAATCCAGCCAGTCTCGGCCAGTTCTCCTCCTTACTACAGTGGTTTTTGTCCATACAGGTCCCAAGATCCTAGGGTTGGCACCTCAGGGTTGGGCAATACCTGGAGATTCTGGGGGTGGAAACAGAGGAGAGCAGGTTTTGGGGAAGGGAGGGACTTCAATAGGATATAATGCCATAGAGTCCACCTTCCAAAGCAGTTATTTTTGCCAAGAGAGCCAGCGTGGTGAAGTGGTTAAGAGCAGTGGTTTGGAGCAGTGGAGTCTGATCTGGAGAACCGGGTTTGAGTCCCCACTCCTCCACATGAGCGGTGGAGGCTAATCTGGTGAACTGGATTCATTTCCCCGCTCCTGCACACGAAGCCAGCTGGGTCACCTTGGGCTAGTCATGCTCTCTCAGCCGCACCTAACTCACAGGGTGTCTATTGTGGGGAAGGGAAGGGAAGGTGTTTGTAAGCCGGTTTGATTCTGCCTTAAGTAGTAGAGAAAATCGGCATATAAAAACCAACTCTTCTTCAAGTGAACTGATCTCTGTCACCTGGAGATTAGTTGTAATCCCAGGAGATCTCCATTCACCACCAGGAGGTTGGCAACCCTACCTGGGACCCAGCATAGCCTTTGAGGTGAGGTGTTTTAAAATGGTCTCCCTTTTTTCATCAGTAGAAAAGTGGGCTGGCGCTGGATCCAACCGCCCTATCTGGCACATCGGCTCTCACCCTCCCAAACAACGTTTCTACAAAGTTGTAGGCAAATATTTCAGCCAGCTTCTACAAAAACCCTAATTTCCCAGGTCTCTGTTCCCGGAGCCTCGCATTTCAAATTCCATCCCTCAGGGTTGCATAAAATTGTGGAGGGTGATAACATGATGGGCAGATTGAGCGCATTGAGACGCGCTGTGTTATAATCACCATGCTAATCATGCTGAACGATTACGGAGTGCTCGGCAATTTCAAAGTTTTGCATGAACATTAACTAAGTAATTAAGCTTCTACAATATACCAGGACAGTGTGCCAAAACTCATAAAATATCCTCTTCGTCCTATGCCAAGGAATCCCAAATCCCGTGCCAAAAGAGCTCCTATTCTGCACTCAAAATAAATCACGGGAATAAATAATATTTCAGTTAAGTCAGCACAAAGTTAGCATTGCTTGGTGCTTTTTTTGGAAACCAGTATTTTTTCCTTTCAGAACTCTGGATATTTTTAGCTAGGAATAACTTGGTGGCAAGAAGGAAGGGCCCCTTCTATATGTAGAGTAACATGGGTACCACCTAGAGAGATGAAAGTCAACAGAAGCCAGGAGGCTCCACACATTGGGTTGGATCCGACCAGCTTTTACATCAAATCTCACCCAACGCCTCTCCTTATTACAGTCCCCATCACTCATGGTCTTTGTCCATGCAGGTCCCAGCATAGTCTTCTTGGGGGTGAAATGTGTAGGGGGGAAATGGAAATTAATCCAATCCCTTATGTGGGGGCAATATCCCAGCACTCACTTGGTGCAGGCTATCCCACCTGTTTTAAGTAGCAGAGTCCAAAACAGCCAAAACTATATATGTGGAGGAATATGAACAGCACACATATTAAAATGGAAGAAAACTGTTTTTAATAAATGCTTATAAAGTCCTTTAACACAATCAACATTTTCTTTTAGAGGATTCTAAAACATTTACCTCATATTAACTGAAACATTGTGGCATCTTAAGAGTGAGTGTTTGGCAGAGAGCGACACACAGGGTGACACTGAGAGACATACTGACAGTTGGCAGTGTCAGTTGGTTACAAGTAACTGTCACCAGAAGGGAGGGGCTGATTCTAGAGGAGCACAGAACCCACTGTCACTCAAATTAGTCTCCAGCAAGAAGGAAGGCCCATCTATATGTAGAGTAACATGGGTACCACGTTGAGAGATGAAGTCAACAGAAGCCAGGAGGCTGCACACATTTGGTTGGATCCCACTAGCTTTTTTATCAAATCTCACCCAACGCCTCTCCTTATTACAGTCCCCGTCACTCATGGTTTTTGTCCATGCGGGTCCCATGATCTTCAGCATAGTCTCTTTGGGGGTTAAATGGACCTCCTTCTTCCCATTTTCACATGCAGAAAAGCTGGATGGATCCAACCCATAGTGTCTTCTGCAGACACCATCTACTTATTTTCATGGAAGTTCACAATTGAAAGAAACAGCTGGTTTTAAAATAGAGCTAGGTTATTTTGAAAAACTGTTATCAGAAACTCATAAGAGCCCCGTGGCGCAGAGTGGTAAGCTGCAGTACTGCAGTCAAAAGATCTGCTCATTACCTGAGTTTGATCCCGACGGAAGTCGGTTTCAGGTAACCGGCTCAGAGTTGACTCAGCCTTCCATCCTTCCAAGGTCGGTCAAATGAGTACCCAGCTTGCTGGGGGTAAAGTGTCGACGACTGGGGAAGGCACTGGTAAACCACCCTGTAAACTTAGTCTGCCTAGTAAACGTCGGGATGTGATGTCACCCCATGGGTCAGTAAGTAATCTTCTCTGTATCGTTCCAATTTTAATATATGCGCTGCCGAAGTGAGCACTCCTCTGATCATGGTTATTTGCAGATTTGTTCTGAAAATTCTCTTGTGTAAATACAGGTATATATCATTTGAGTGGTCAGCCCATTGTGGAAGCATTTTGTTCAGATGGTACCCTCAAATGATTTTGTTCAGGTGGTACCCTCAAATGATTGTCTTCAGGCTTCCAAACACTTCCTGCCAGAGTTTGGGCAACCTGGCCTTGTGAGTTGCTAAGTTGGTATCCCAATGCAAATTCGACAGCTGGGTAGCTTTAATGTCACAACACCCCGGATGGGTCACGCCTTTCCGCCCCATGATGGAGGGCAAGTTGTGTTTCCTCGCACCACACCGAGCTTTGCCTGCTTAGCAACAGCACCTCCCCACCTACCACAAAACGG
The DNA here is from genome assembly GCF_029931775.1 of Euleptes europaea. Taxonomy (NCBI): domain Eukaryota; kingdom Metazoa; phylum Chordata; class Lepidosauria; order Squamata; family Sphaerodactylidae; genus Euleptes; species Euleptes europaea. The sequence continues at coordinate 23,993,027 of NC_079329.1, forward strand.
CATGGCGGTATGAAGCAACCACGTAAACAATTGGACACACACACACACCCCATGTGGGTGGTCAAGGAAGCACCTTTGATGTTACAGAACAACCAACCAAGAAGCACAAGTAACCAAGCAACCATTAAGGAAGGCTCACAAAGGCTTACCACAAGCAAGGTCATCTGTTATTCAAAGTGGAGACACTGGTCACAACAAGGCATTATGGTTAGGGTTGCCAACCTCCAGGTACTAGCTGGAGATCTCCTGCTATTACAACTGATCTCCAGCCAATAGAGATCAGTTCACCTGAGGAGAAAAGCCTACTTTGGCAATTGGGACTCTATGGCATTGAAGTCCCTCCCCAAACCTCGCCTTCCTAAGGCTCTGCCCCCAAAATCTTCACGTTTTCCCCTGTCCGGAGCTGGCAACCCTAATTATGGTGGTGTGTATATATGTGGTAATAAATCTGATCATGGTCTGCCTATCTACTGTATCTAATACATTTTAATCCACCAAGGAGCCTCAAAAAGACATACATGGCTCTCCTCTCCTATTTTGCCAGAACAACTCTGTGAGGTAGGCTAGGCTGAGAGAGAACGACTAGGCCAGAGTCCCTCAGACATCAGAAGCGACACTTCTGGACTGGCCCATTTTGGTGAATCCTAGAGCATCACCCCCAACAGCACAATATCACTTCTGGGTAGGGTTCCCATTTGCCTGGTTATGGCAGGCAATTGCCCGCCAATTAACCGGGCTGCCCGCCAACCCACAGCTGGTCGGCGGGCAGAAGCAGGCCTGCTGAAGGAGGGGGGAAGCGATCCACGTGTGCGGCATGATAGTGTCACTTCTGGGTTTACCCCAGAAGCATTGGCATCGCAATCGGGGCGCTCTAGCCCCCCCCCCAAACTCTATGGTTTCCATAGAGTTTTTGGAGAGCAGTGCTAGAGCATCCCATGCGATGCTGACACTTCTGGGGTAAACCCGAAAGTGACGTAATCGCTCCCTGTGCCCGCATTGCTTACCCCCCCCCTTTACCAGCCCCATCTCCATGAAGCTCCCGCTGGTGTCTGGGTGATCCTGGCCACCCTACTTCGTTCCAGGTCTTTTTTTTTGCCAGAAGGGATGTCATGTGCTGGTGCGATATGGCCAGACACTCACACCCCTTGCTGAACTTTGAAGTGCCAGCGGGGAACAGAGATAATTTCTGGGAGGCCTCAAGTCATAGTGAGAGAGTTGCCACCCCTCATCCAGGTTCTTTCTTCAGGTTGGCATCCCCATAAGGGTGGACCAGGACCACCCTTGACTATTGCTTCAGGAAAGCTAGAGCCAATTCTGCTGGTTCCAACCAGCTAGGACTTGGTCCTGGTCCTGGGAGTCCTTTGCAACATCCTCCATACTTATGTAGGAGGACTGTTTTCCTAAGGTTGCCAGCTCCAGATTGGAGATTTTGGGGGTGGATTTCAATGGGGTATAATCCTGTAGAGTCCATCTTCCAAAGTGGCCAGTTTCTCCAGGTGAATTGATCTCTGTCGCCTGGAGATCAGTTGTAATAATGGGAGCTCTTCAGCCAGCACCTGGAGGTTAGCAACACTATGTATTCCTCAATTTGTTCTTGACAGGACAAAATTTTAAAGTATAAATCACAATCTAGATGTGTTTTCTCAACAACCCTTGGAGAAAACGCAGCTAGATAGACATGCAGTTCCTCAAGCCTCTGCCATTTTGGAAGTCTGTCAGGGAATCAAACCGGGGAAATGACTCGGTTCCTTCAGGAATCTTCATGACTATGAGGTGACAGGATTATAATACACACTAAAACTCATTAGTTGGATGGCTTTAGGCCCTCATCCTCCTCGGGCAGAGTCTGTAACAACACAATTTTTGAAAGCATCTTGGGCCTTCAGCTGTACTTTGGCAGCCATTTGGAAACCATCTTGGAAAACGTGATGACAAAACAAACAAACAAATAGGCTCCGGGGTAAGAAAGGTAACCGCCAGTCAGAAAGGAATCCCAGGTTGTTACTTGCATAAATACTTATATATGATCTGTATAATTCATCTTTTTACGGTTCAAGTTTAGGTTATATGCCTTGGGGATGCTGGTTCTGCCTGTGGCCCCTTGGAACGCTACACCTTAGATCAGGGGTGTCGAACTCAATTGTGACGAGGGCTGGATATGGCATACATGTCACTCGGTCGGGCCGGTCCATGCCTTGCCAGCCCATATCAGGAATGGGGGAGGGCGGCTGCATGGCTGGCTCACGGGCCGGATAAGAACTCTAAGGGGGCCGTATCTGGCCCCTGGGCCTTATGTTTGACACCCCTGCCTTAGATACCCCCTCAAGCAAAAATCCCAACTCCCTAATAGGAGCACCCCCAAATATTGAAGGTATTTGTAAAATGAACACTACAGTCCTGAAAGGGTTACACCCTTCTAAGCTAGGGTTGCCAGGTCCCTCTTCGCCATCGGCGGGAGGTTTTGGGGGCAGAGCCTGAGGAGGGTGGGGTTTGGGGAGGGACTTCAATGCCATAGAGACATAAGAACATAAGAAAGGCCCTGCTGGATCAGACCAAGGCCCATCAAGTCCAGCAGTCTGTTCACACAGTGGCCAACCAGGTGTCTCTAGGAAGCCCCCAGACAAGACCACTGCAGCAGCACCATCCTGCCTGTGTTCCACAGCACCTGATATAATAGGCATGCTCCTCTGATACTAGAGAGAATAGGTATGCAGCATGACTAGTATCCATTCTAACTAATAACCATGAATACCCCTCTCCTCCATGAATGTGTCCACTCCCCTCTTAAAGCCCTCTAAGCTGGCAGCCATCACCACATCCTGGGGCAGGGAGTTCCACAATTTAGCTATGCGTTGTGTGAAAAAATACTTCCTTTTATCTGTTTTGAATCTCTCACCCTCCAGCTTTAGCAGATGACCCCGTGTTCTAGTATTATGGGAGAGGGAGAAAAACGTCCAATTGCCACAGCGGCCATTTTCTCCAGGTGAACTGATCTCTATCGGCTGGAGATCCTTTGTAATAGCAGGAGATCTCCAGCTACTACCTGGCGATTGGCAACCCTATTCTAAGCCCACTGTCTACAATGAGTTTAGAAGGATGTAATTCTGCCTAGCACTGCACTGTAAATGCACAAATCATGAGATGTGGTGAAGAGGGACCTGGCAACCCTAGCCTCAATCCATCCTCTGCCAAGACTGCCATCCACATTTGGAGGCAGTCTTTTGAATGCAGATTTCCTTTACTAGTGCAAACGTCTGCTACAACGGGTAGAGGCAGCGGACCTCGTACTGCAATGAAGTAACGCACAGACCCTCTCATACTTTGTGTCACAGAGATCTCCATGAACCAACTTACAGTGACTAGAAGGATGTAATTTAGAAGGATGTAATTCTGCTTAGCACTGCACTGTAAATGCACAAATCATGAGATATTTTGTCGGTAGGGTTGCCAACCTCCAGGTACTAGCTGGAGATCTCCCGCTATTACAACTGATCGCCAGTGCCCCTGGAGAAAATGGTTGCTATGGCATTGAAGTCCCTCCCCTCCCCAAGCCCCACCCTCCTCAGGCTCCACTCCCAAAATCTCCAGGTATTTCCCAACCCGGAACTGGCAACCCTATTTATTGTTTTGAAAGAAGGGATTTATTTTTTTTAACCAATGGAATAAAAAATATATGGCTAAGAGCATCCAAGTGATATAGAGGCTAGCATATTGGACTAGGACCTGGGAGACTAAGATTCAAAACCTCTTTTTCTCATGAAGCTCACTGGATACCTTGGGCCAGTCATTCTTTCTCAGCCTAACATACCTCACAGGATTGTTGTGATAATAAAACGGAGGTGAGAGTCCTGTGTGCCCAGTGTGGTGTCGTGGTTAGAGTGTCAGATTAAGATCTGGGATACCCAGGTTCGAATTCTCACTCATGGAAGCTCACTAGGTGACTTTGGGCCAGTCACACATGCTTAGACTAACCTACCTCACAGGGTTGTTGTGAGAATAAAATGAAGAAAAGATTAATGTTGTAAGCCATTTTGAGTCCCCATTGGGAAGAAAAATGAGGTATAAATGTAGTAAATTTGAAAATAAGATAAACTGGAAGGATAGAATAAAACTGCAATACACAGATCTCAACCTTCAAAGCCCTTTTATAATATACCATCTCCCCCCACTTCATTACATCCATATCAATCTGATAACAGCCCTTCATATCCCCACTTTGCGGAACTGAGGCCGAAACATGGTGATTTGGGGGAGGCCTAGCTTGTGCCACCTGATCTGGGTGGCCAAGGCTAGCTGATCTCATCAGACTTCAGAAGCTAAGCAGGGTCGATCCTGGTTAGCATTTGGATGGGAGACCACCAACAAACACTTGGGTTGCTACGCAGAGGCAGGCAATGGCAAACCCCCTCAATGCCTCTTGTCTTGAAAACCCTATAGGGTCACCATAAATTGGCAGTGGCTTGATGGCAAAAAAAGTGGGGGGATCCTGTTCCACGTTAGGGTCACAAACCCAGATCTTATATGGCCAAAGCTGGACTTATCCTCAGAAGTTGTTGCGATTGTGGCCATGATCCATCCCATGGGCTTTTTACTTCCAAGGAAATGTGATTAGGATCAAGGAACAATACTTATGAAAGATAAACTGGGGGGGGGCTGTGGCTCAATTTGTAGAGCATCTGCTTGGCATGCAGAAGGTCCCAGGTTCAATCCTCGGCATCTCCAGTTAAAGGGACTAGGCAGGTAGGTGATGGGAAACATCTCTGCCTGAGACCCTGGAGAGCCGCTGCTTGTCTGAGTAGACAATACTGACTTTGATGGATTGAGGGTCTGGTTCAGTATAAGGCAACTTCATGTGTTCATGTGACACATCACTCAACGGTCCTTCCTATCTCCTTTGGTTTCTTTCTCCTTCTACATTAGGAAGGACCAGGAAAGGGCAGAGCCTGAGGCTTCCAGTTGCTTCTTGGGAGGAGGCCCGCAGGATGCAACCGGCCGCGCCGCATTCCAAGCTGCTTGGTACTCTGAGAAGCGGGAAGGCCTCCGGGCGCCGCTCCTACACTCTGGAGGCACCGGAGTGGCCCATCTTGGGCCAGAAGAACAGGTTGGAGAGCGTAACAGTTCTTTTTCTTTTTTTCTTTTTTTTAGGAGGTCTAGTTGTAGAAAGGAGAAGATGCGGAAAGCTAAAGATGCGAAAGGAGAAGATGCGGAAAGCTAAAGCAGAGGACCGGGCAATGGGCAACATTCTGCACAGCCCATAAACCCTTATGAGGAGAATTGCAGCTTCCTTTAAAAAAAAAATGTTTCTAATCGACATCGTTTTATTTATTTAGATAGTTATACCCTTCTTTCTCCCCAATGGGGACTTTTGTTGTTGTTGTTGTTGTTTGGCCATCAAGGCACAGACGACTTACGGCTTTTCAAGACAAGAGACCCGAAGGGGTTTCAAGGCAAGAGACGTCCAGAGGTGGTTTGCCATTGCCTGCCTCCACATCACGTCCCTAATATTATTGGAGGTCTCCCATCCCAATACTTGCCAGGGTTGAGGCTGAGTGTGTGTGACTGGCCAAGGTCACCCAGCAAATTTCCATGGCAGAGTGGAGATTCGAACCTGGGTTTCCCAGATCCTAGTCCGACACTTTAACCACTAGACCACGGAGGGGACATATATCATCTTACAACAGAATTAGGGTTGCCAGGTCCCTCTTCAAAACCGGCAGGAGGTTTTTGGGGTGGAGCCTGAAGAGGGCGGGGTTTGGGGAGGAGAAGGACTTCAATGCCATAGAGTCCAATTGCCAAAGCGGCCATTTTCTCCAGGGGAACTGATGTCTAACGGCTGGAGATCAGCTGTAATAGCACCCAATAGAGATCAGTTCACCTGGAGAAAATGGCCGCTTTGGCAATTGGACTCTATGGCATTGAATTCCCTCCCCTCCCTAAAGCCTGCCCTCCTCAGGCTCCACCCCAAAAAACCCTCCCACCAGTGGCAAAGAGGGACCTGGCTACGCTATCTCATGCTTTATGTCAGAGAGATCTCCATGAACCAACCTACGCTAAAATTATGTATTTCACATTCTGTCTCTCAGCACTGAGCAGCTCACACAATACTCTTTCACAACTTCCCGGGTTCTCCAGATTCATGCAACATTTTTCAGATTAAAACATATCGTCTTGTTTTATGGGAATTCTTGGATTCCATGAATTACACAGAGTCCCGTCTCTCAGCTGGTTGGCCATCTGTTACATTCATGCAAATGAGATGCAATTTAGGAAAAAGAAATTGCATGAGACAACAAAATGCAAATCAGCCCCAGCCCATCCTTCTCATTACAAGGTTGAACGAGTTGAACACATTTTTTTCTGTTGTCTTACATGACAAATCAGGTTCATTCAGTGCACATCCGTAGGGTTGCCAACCTCCAGGTGGCAGCTGGAGATCTCCTGCTATGACAACTGAACAGCTGATAGAGATCGGTTCACCTGGAGAAAATGGCCGCTTTGGCAATTGGACTCTATGGCACTGAAGTCCCTCCCCAAACCCCACCCTCCTCAAGCTCCGCCCCTAAAACCTCCCGTTGGTGGCGAAAAGGGACCTGGCAGCCCTACACATCCAGTTCAGAAGCTGCTTGTTCCTTGTTTTCAAAGTTTGTACCACTTACAAGGGGCAAGAGGTCTAGGACTGAAAGACAACCAAGGAAGAAAGGTTTTTATTATTATTATTATTGTTATCTTATTTTATTATTATCTTATTTTACTATTATCTTCTTTAGTGCATCATGCAAACCCCTATTTTGAATAATACTTTTTATAGGATATGGTAGGGGGTGCTAGGGTTGCGTTTGTGGAACCAAGGGGGCGGTGACCCGAAAAGTTTGGGAACCACTGGTTTAGGCCAACATCCTGTTTCACTCAGTGGCCAACCAGGTACCCTTGGACGGTAAGCAAGGCATGAAGGCTGAAGCCTCTCTTTGTTGTTGTCCTCCAGCACTGGCATTCAAAGGGTTACTTCATCTGAACATGGAGGCTCCATTTAGTCATCATGGCTAACAGCCATCGATAGTCCTATTCTCCATGAATGTATCTAACCTTCTTTAATGACAGACTGTAATGAATTTGCCTAGTTCCATACAATGCCAGATCACAATGAAGAAGTCCCGTTCCATCCCCGGTTTCACGGTTTTCAACATTCTCACAGACTTGAATAGGCTGATTTCTCTTTCTCCTCCCCCTTTCCTTTTAGCTTAAACTCTGCTTTTCTTGACATTCCATTCCTTCTGAAATATCCCTTCCACAAATCTTTTTTCTTTTTCTTTCAACATTGTCTGGCGGACCAAGGGAGTTCCCTGAGCATGAGGAGATCCCTGCCTTGTATGTGGGTGGTCCCATTGTGTGGTTTTTATGATCCTCACTGGATAGCAGTGTGCGTGTATGTGTAAAGTACCGCCAAGTCGCAGCTAACTTATGGTGACCCTGCCGGGTTTTCAAGGCAAAAGCCGTTTGGAGGCAGTTTGCTAATGGGCTGAAAGAGTTCTGAGAGAACTGTGACTGGCCCAGGGACACCCAGCAGGCTTCATGTGGAGGAGTGGGCAATCGAACCTGGTTCTCCAGATTAGAGTCCACCGCTCTGAACCATTACACCACACTGGCTCTTAGCAGTGCACCTATTTAGATTTGAAGGATACAGAACAAAAGGGAAAAGAGATGTGATGTTTCTCAAAGGGCATGCTCTATGTAAATATACCAATGAGAAGGTGCAGCGATTTGCATTTGGGAAGCCCTGTTTGTGTACAGGATCCTTACAGACATTTCAAGGGACTTCTCAGAGAACTCTTTCATGTGGCACTGGCTTTCCTGGAACAAAACCCAGAAGGAAAGCCCTAATCGGGGACATGTCCCAGGAAATGATGCAGACAGCATCAGTTGCTTGTGGTATGCTCTGGGCCTGGGGCAGATCCTGCACAAAAGTAAAGCAAAACAAAAAAGCAGGAGGATCACCGCTCTCTGGCATGCCTGCCTCACCAATTCTACTTACAGGCCATTTCATGGGACACTTGTGTTATCCTTCATCCACACCAATGTACATGGGCCCCCCATTCGTGGCACAGGGCCAATGAGGGTTGTGGGAAAATCAGGGGGAAATTTTCCCCTCTAAGGGTAAGGTACTACTGAGCCCCGTGGTGCAGAGTGGTAAGCTGCAGTGCTGCCTTCCAAGCTCTGCTCAGCACTGAGTTCGATCCCGACGGAAGTCGGTTTCAGGTAGCCGGCTCAAGGTTGACTCAGCCTTCCATACTTCCAAGGTCTGCAAAATGCATACCCAGCTTGCTGGGGGTAAAGGGAAGATGACTGGGGAAGGCACTGGCAAACCCCCCCACCCCCGTCAACAAAGTCTGCCTAGTAAACGTCAAGATGTGACATCACCCCATGGGTCAGTAATGACCCGGTGCTGGCACAGGGAACCTTTACCTTTTTTAAGGGTAAGGTTGCCAGCTCCAGCTTGGAAAATACTTGGAGATTTTGGAGTTGGACCCTGAGGAAGTCAGGGTTTGGGGAGGGGAGGAACCTCAATGAGATTTAATGCCATAGAGTCCACCTTCCAAAGTGGCCATTTTCTCATGCTTGGATTGATCATTCCTCTGCATGGCATGATGGCACTGTCCATTGGGGAGAGCAGCCAGAGTAAGGACAAGGAGATAAAATCGCTCCTCCTTCTTCTTCCACAACCCCTGGAGAGCCAGCGTGGTGTAGTGGTTAAGAGCGGTGGTTTGGAACGGTGGACTTTAAACTGGGTTTGATTCCCCACTCATACACATGAGCGGCGGAGGCTAATCTGGTGAACCAGGTTGGTTTCCCCACTCATACACATGAAGCCTGCTGGGTGACCTTGGGCTAGTCACAGCTCTCTTAGAGCTCTCTCAGCCCCACCTACCTCACAAGGTGCCTGTTGTGGGGAGGGGAAGAGAAGGTGATTATAAGCCAGTTTGATTCTCCCTTAAGTGGTAGAGAAAGTTGGCATATAAAAACCAACTCTTCTTCTCCTTCTTCGATTTCACCCCTTTGACCCTCCTTGCTCCAGACTACTCCCCCTCATGGCTGTTCCTTTGCACGGATCCTGCAAGCCCAGGACCAATCATTTTGGGCATCAGAAAGATCAGCAGAAAAGTCGAGGAACGTGAAAAAACTCTGTGAGCCTTCTGCACCTGGATTGTAGAATACTGACCATTTAATTGAGGGTATGATGAGCATCTAGTAGCCTGGGTAGCCCAGCTTAGCCTGAGCTTATCAGAGCTTGGAAGCTAAGCAGGGCTGGCCCTGCTTAACACTTGGATGGGAGACCACCAAGGAAAACAGGGGTTACTATGTGGAGGAAGACAATAGCAAACCACCTCTGCTTCTCTTCCCTGGAATGCCCCAATGGATGGGGTTGCCCTGAACTGGTTGTGACTTGACAGCACATTCTTCTTCTTCATGAGGTGCTTGAGCCAGAAAGCTGGCATGCTCCCCCAATTGCAAGTTTATTTGTGGAGAGGTGTGCCAACTTCCTATTTGAAATAACAAATGGAAACAGTGCCCCTCAAGTTAGTTTACTCACAGGTAGGGCCAGCAGCTTGTCCCCCATCACTCTACCACTGTTCTGAACACATGACGCTGCCTTATACTGAACCAAACCCTTGGTCCATCCAAGTCAGTATTGTCCACTCAGACCGGCAGCGGCTCCCCAGGGTCTCAGGCAGAGGTCTTTCACATCATTTACTTGCCTAGTCCCTTTAACTGGAGATGCCGGGGATTGAACCTGGAACCTTCTGCATGTCAAGCGGATGCTCTACCATTGAGCCACGGCCCCTCACCTGATGTGAGTATAAATTTACTGACAGGTAAGTGTACCAATTTACTGTCTCAAGCCTTATGTTCTTTGGGGTGTCTAGGCTGACTTTGTAAGGAACACTTGGAGAAGTTAGCTTCTCTTTAATGAGGACCTTCCTGGGGCAAAATCCATAAGTGAAACTCTCATGCAGAACGCCTCCCATGACCAGATACAGATACCAACTTTTGTTGCCTCCTTGTGGAGACATCCATGGGCTAAGAGGTACGCCAAGGACACCACTCTGCTTGCTTATTGCCCAACGAGAGATGCACAAATACTTTGTTTACGCCCAAGCCCAGGGGATCTGGTGTGCCTCCTTTCATTCCAATGGGATGAAGAGTCATTCGTGGAAGTTGGTTTGTCAATGAATCACACTAAGAAGAAGAAGAAATAATTGGGAAGAGGACACCCTCCCTGATAAGGTATGAAGAATCACCCTAACATTGGTCTTAGACACTGGTCATGTCCGTCATTTACTTGCCAACAACAAAACAGTGGAGCATGTGCTCTTCAGCAAGATTCTTCATTGCAATGTTGCCGGCTAGGTTTGCCTCCACCAACTATCCCATGAAATCTACTGGATTACAATGTTCAAGGTTGGGCTTCTAGCCTCTTCCAAGCTGGAATATCCAGCCTTAAAACCTTTAAGCAGCGGGTGCTCCAAGGATGTTCAGCAACCACCACTCCTAATTATGTCACTGGGAGTTATGGATGATCAGCAAATATACAAGCCCCCTCTCAAAAATTCTGAATGGGGAATCCCATGCATTCCATCACCCAACCAGCGAGGTGTAGTGGTTAAGAGCAGTGCTCTGGAGCAGTGGACTGTGATCTGGAGAACCAGGTTCGATTCCCCACTCCTCCACATGAGTGGCGGAGGCTAATCTGGTGAACTGGATTTGTTTCCCCGCTCCTACACATGAAGTCAGCTGGGTGACCTTGGGCTAGTCATGCTCTCTCAGCCCCATCTACCCCACAGGGTGTGTGTTGTGGGGAGGGGAATGGAAGGTGATTGTAAGCCGGTTTGATTCTTCCTTAAGTGTTAGAGAAAGTCGGCATATATAAACCATCTCTTCTTTTTCTTTCCAGGGGAGTAGAGCAGAAAGAAAATGGTGCATGAATTGAAGATGTGGATTCAAGCCAGCGTGGCGATTAGAGTGCCAGGCCAGGATCTGGGAGACCCAGATGTGAATCCCAACTCTGCCGTGGATGCTCGCTGAGTGACCTTGGGCCAATCCCACCCTCTCAGCCTAACCCGCCTCACTGGGCTGTTGTGAGGATAAAAATGGAGGAGAGGAGAATGAGGTTAGCTGCTTTGGGTCCCCCACCGAGTAGAGAGGTGGGGTATAAATGAATAAGATGTGCCGTCTTCTGCATAGGCAAAATGGAACGGATCGGAGGGAAGCTGTTGTCCACAAATACAGCTCATCTGTATCTATATGTTATAGTTTTATTCCACCCCACCCTGCTCTCAGGAGCTCAAGGCAACATGCTTGGGTGAGGTCCCCTCTCCTCCTTTGTATCCTCACAATCACACGATTTCAATGGGTTATTAGTTCCAGCAGATGTTTCAATACGTGGCTGTGGCTCCATGGTAAACAAACATGCTGTCCATGCAGGATTTACTCCACAGCATCTCCACTTAAACCATCTTTACCTGAAATCCTGGAGAGCTACTGCCAATCAGTGTAGACTACAGTGTAGAGCTAGATGGACCTATGGTCAGACTCGGTATAAGGCAGCTCCATAGTTTCGACTCGGCCTTGCTGACATTGACGTGAACAGATCTAAGCCCTATGCGTAGGGTTGCCAAGTCCCTCTTTGCCACCGGTGGGAGGTTTCTGGGGCAGAGCCTGAGGAGGGCGGGGTTTGGGGAGGGGAGGTGCCATAGAGTCCAATTGCCAATGCGGCCATTTTCTCCAGATGAACTGATCTCTATCATCTGGAGGTCAGTTGTAATAGCAAGAGATCTCCAGCTAGTACCTGGAGGCTGGCAAGCCTACCTATGTGGAGGCCTTCTCAGCTCCCAGAAGCCTCTTAGTTCAGTTCAGATACCTTTATTGGCATATCCAACGTTCATCCAAGTACAGTAAGGACATAACATTAAAAGGAAGAGCGAATTGCCATTACACCAACAAAAAAATTAGCCACCATTTCTATGATTTTAGGGTCCTGGTTTTTAAGAAGGGTGAGAACCTTTGAACAGTTAGAAAATCCCTCCAACTGAATCAGACTAGTATTTAAGAGTTTTAATCGTAATCTGTGATACAGAGGACACTGAAGAAGAACATGTTGAATGTTGAATGCTCTTCCATAGAGCAAGGACACAGTCTATCGGGAAGGGGGACACCAGTATAACGGCCAGTTAATAAGGCTGATGGTAATACAATAAGTCTGGCTAGAGAAAAAGCCCTGCACATTTCTGGAGTATACAGTTGATATAAATACGTGGCAGTTTACCCAGATTTAGGGAATATTCCATGGTGGAGAGTTGAGCATGTCTTAGTAGCAGACTCATATAATAAATGGAGTTCATGTTGAAGTAAATTGGCTCTTATAATTGAAAAGGCCGCAGATTCAGTAAGTAGAAAAAGGGGATCTATAGTGATGCCGATGGACCCAGAAGACTCTCAACATTCTTGATGGAACTCCTCTCACTGCAAAAAGCTGGAGATAGATGTGTGACCAGCAAGTGCCCAAAGGATGAAAGGATGAAAGGATTTCCCATGTAATTATCCTAACTTTGAATGGCCACTTGCATGCATCTGAAGAAGTGAGCTCTGACCCACAAAAGTTTATGGTGGAACAAACTGTTGTTAATCTTTAAGGTTCTGCTGGACTCCTGTTTGATTTTGCTGCTGCCAAATAACCCAACTGCCCCTCTGGAATCATCATCCCTCTTGTTCTGATTTAATGCTAAAGAACGGGCAAGCAAAGAAATGTTAGTCTCCACGCCTCTCTTTCTGGTACCTGAAATAACCCCATTCATATTTGCTACCAACAAGCGAGATCTTTCTCAGAATTTGGCAGTGCCGCCTCAGCCGCACACAGAAAAGGCCTCAGGTCTTGTTTTCACTTTTCTTCCATGTCAGAAAGGGAAAAGATGAGCCAAACGCTTAATGAAAACAATGCAATTACACTTAATTGGGTTAATAAGGGTTTGGGCACAATGCTGATTTTAATAAGTCACAGAGGGAGACTTCTCCCTTGGTCCTTCCATAACCTTCCTTGAGCTCCCTCTCTCTTTTAATTTGTCTCAGCTTCTTCTAACAGCCTCTGGGGAGCATTTCTGTATCAAACTCATATTTTTTGGCAGCATCATTACAGTTGCCAGATCCTTTCCCAGCATGCTCCTGTGACTTTAAAAGCTACCCAGCCTCGATTCCCCTCTGCTTAGGCTGGCCAACTGAGCTAAGAGATACAACACGGCTGCTCTTGTGCCTTTAAGTGAAGCTTGATTGGTAGAAATCACAACCGGGTTTGTCATCTCCTAGAAAGATGACCCTAAATGTCCTGCTCATAGAGTTGACTTGCCAGTCTCCAGGTGGTGCTATAAAAACAACCCACCAATACTGTATAGTTAAGTTAGCAAGAAAAAAAACAGGAACAGAGTCGCCATTTGCTTTCAAATAAAATGCAAATTCTATAATATACAAAATACAAATTCTACAGTACAAAGAGTGACGACAATTTCACACTCAAAAACTCCACCAATTGCATACAAGATGTCATTCAATACCCCCAACAGAAACGTCTATCATAAACAACAAACAACAACTGTATTAACGGTTCATAGAACTCAGAATGTTACTATTGGGTCCTGTGCGGAATAGACCGATAGAGTCCTTAATCAGTGGATATAGTCTCCGTCTCACGGTTACCACTTCTTGGGCATGGACGGTCTCCAGGTGGTGGCCGGAGGTCTCCCGCTATTACAACTGATCTCCAGGCGACAGAGATCAGTTCACCTGGAGAAAATGGCCTCTTTGGGAGGTGAACTCTATGGCATTGAAGTCCCATCTCCAAACCCCGCCCTTCTCGGGCTCTACCCCCAAAATCTCCAGGTATTTCCCAACCCAGAGCTGGCAACCCTACCTGTGCAAAGCAAAAAAGCAAAAACATCTGTCTTCAATGGGCAACAACCATGGCTTTCCCCTTCATTTTGATCCTCGCAACGACGACTCCATAGGGTATGGTGAAAGAGTGACTGGCCCAAGAGGACCTACGGAGCTTCCATGGCGGAGTGAGGATTTGAACCTGGGTCTCTCAGTCTGTTACTCTTAACCACTGCACTACACAGTGTTGATGGACTGGCCCAGAACAGGCCTGGATCTCTGCTGTCAGATACAGCATTCTTTTCTTCCCCCGTCAAGTTGCAGCTGACTTATGGCGACCCTGAAGGGTTTTCAAAGCAAGAGACAATCAGAGGTGGTTTGCCATTGCCTGCCTCTGCATAGCAAACCTGGCATTCCTCAATGATCTCCCATCCAAATACTAGCCAGGGTTGACCCCGCTTAGCTTCCGAAATCTGACGAGACTAGGGTTGCCTGGGCTATCCAGGTCAGGGCCAGATACAGCACGTCCCTTCTCAATCCAAGGAGGGAGATCTGGGCAAGACCCCCTGCCTTCAGGCAAGCAAGTCAAAAATGAAAAATGGTGTTGTAAAAAGCAACTTTTATGAACAAAAACAACAACACCAGGCTAAACAATGGAACAATATGTAATGAAATAGACAAGAAACATACAAGAAATACTACAATGTATAACAATCTATATAGTGTCTAAGCACATGTGAAGATAAACATTACAGTTCAGCCTCACGTGGAGGTGAATAAGACTGGGCAATGGGCAGGTAAATGGATTTATTTTTATTGGCTAGGCTTGTCTGTATTGACCTGTTGGTATTGTTTTAGTTGTGAGCTGCCTTGAGCAGGGATTCCTCCTTGTAGATATCTGTCATATGTGTGAATGTGAAAGAAAAGCATTCAGTCACAGAAGCCGCTCCACCTGCGGTCTGAAGTGGTACAGTCCAGGGGCAGGTTTGCCACCTCATGTTTGTAAGAACCAAGCTCACACAACCAGGCATGCTTACATTGAAGATGACTCTCTTTCTGGACTTCGGAATGCTCAACCCCTTCTGGGTCTCTGGAGACCTGAAAGTTTCCCTGCTGCCTGTTGATAATCTTGATCATTGGTGGAATTCCTTTTTTAGTCTAATATATTGGCCATAAGGTAGATTTTCTCTTAAATGCCTAGGGTGAAACGAATTAAAATGCAACAATGCATTACGATCTGTTGGTTTAGTATGCACTCGACATGCCAATTGATCAGAGGAATTACGGTAAACAAGTGTATCTAAGAAGTGTATCTATATAAGCAGTTGCTGTCTCTTGGATAATACCAATCTTTGGATTTTCAACTAAAATTATAAATTTCTACTACTCAGAAGAACACAAGTTACATACTTTGCATAGAGTCTGCAATATACTTGTTTTGTATACTGTATATGTATATATTTGTTAGATGGCACTATGAGTATATGCTTGCTGTTATGCACTTTGTATTTTGTATTTTGTCATCTATGTCATAGTCACCAATAAGATTTTCTATGGTTCTTGTAGGTTATCCGGGCTGTGTAACCATGGTCTTGGAATTTTCTTTCCTGACGTTTCGCCAGCAACTGTGGCAGGCATCTTCAGAGTAGTAACACTGAAGGACAGTGTCTATAGATTTTCTATATTTGTACTGATTTTCCTGTGCTGATTACCTGGAGGTTGGCAACCCTATCAGTTCCCCTGGAGAAAATGGCTGCTTTGGAGGGCGTACTCTATGGCATTTCACCCCACTGAGGTCCCTCCCCTCCTCAAACCCTGTCCTCCCCAGGCTCCGCCTCCCAAACCACCAGGTGTTTCCCAACCCAGAGTTGGCAACCCGACCTGACAGGCGTGAGCCAGCCCTTCTGGTGACTAGCTAGGAAATACCTTATTGATTTCCTCCTCAGCCCCACCTTTCCTGTGGGGGTGTAGAAACTTTGCAAGAGCCCTCCCCTCAAGGCAAGGAGGGGGGAATTAGGTTTGCCAATGGGAAAGAGGCCTGTGGCAAGAACTGGCAGAAGAATGGCAAAAGGGAACTGGGGGGTGATTTCGGTTGATTGTGCCTCCTTTGATTGATGAGCAGAGATAAAAATTGACTTCCTCTAGGGACTAGCCAACCTGTGCAGTAAATCCTTTTTGGAGACCACATTCCAATCCCGTCCCCCTTCTTAAATGGCACCTGCGTTTTCAGGTACAAGGAATGTCCATATCTCTGAAACCTGTAAGGTTGACCCTGATTTAAACTGAACTGTTGCTCTGCTTCACTGCTACTAAGATATATTCTCCGGGAACTATGGCGGGACCTGATGATCAGAGTAATGACCAGGCAACCCAATTTACAGGAGGGATACCCACGCATAACTCATTTATTCCAAGAGACCCAATCAAGTACATTACGCAAGACACAAAAAATAAATTGAGATTTGTTTGTTTACCAGAGTTTTATCCTTTCCTTATTCCAAGGAGCCTACGGTGATTCTCTACCCTCCCTCATTATATGCTCACAACAATCCTGTGAGGTAGATCAGGCTGAGAGACATTGACTGGTCCTACCCAGGGGATCACATGGCAGAGTGGGAATTGGAACCAGGATCTCCAGTTTAACATAAGAACATAAGAAAAGCCCTGCTAGAACAGACCAAGGCCCATCAAGTCCAGCAGTTTGTTCACACAGTGGCCAACCAGGTGCCTCTAGGATGCCCCCAAACAAGACGACTGCAGCAGCATTGTCCTGCCTGTGTTCCACAGCACCTAAGATAATAGGCATGCTCCTCTGATCCTGGAGAGAACAGGTTTGCATCATGACTAGTATCCATTTTAACTAGTAGCCATGGATAGCCCTCTCCTCCATGAACATGTCTATTCCCTCTTAATGCCTTCCAAGTTGGCAGCCATCACCACATTTTGGGGCAGGGAGTTCCACAATTTAACTATGCGTTGTGTGAAAAAATACTTCCTTTTATCTGTTTTGAATCTCTCACCCTCCAGCTTCAGCAGATGACCCTGCATTCTAGTATTACCGGAGAGGGAGAAAAGCTTCTCCCTGTCCACTCTCTCTAAACCAGGGTTGGGGAACGTCAGGGCCGGGGGCCGTTTAAGGTGTGGCCCTTTAAGGTGTGGCCCTTCATGGCAGATCTCTAGCTCAGAAGGATCTGGCGATCCGCCCCCTCCCATGGACAAGAATAGCATCTATTCAAGGCGGATGTGGGTTTGTTTGCCGAGAAAAGGAACCTTATTTCCCCCTTGCAGAAGAGTCGTTAGCTATGGAACTGCTAGGACCGCCCAAGAAACTGTGTTAACCCTGGGCTGTGGAGAAACATACTCACTCTGTACTACAAGAGGGCTGGGGGCAGAAGTGGCGACAATGGAGGGGTTTTAGGGGGCAGAGCCAGAATGTGCGGGGGGGGGGGGTTAGCCACTGTGTCCTCATTTCACCCCTGCAGGTGGAGCTAGCAGGAGCCAGCTGTAGAATCTGGCCCCGACCATGCGGAGCAGGAGCAACTTCGGTGTGTGGCTGGACGACTACGCCCAGCTGGTGCAACAGACCATCCTGTGCCACCAGGTGGGCGAGTGTGCTACCGGTTGGATGCCTGCCTGCTTGCCCATGTCGGGGGGGGGATCATCTGGGGCAGCTGCCTGCTTGGGGCTTGGTCAGCTAATTTTTAAGTTGATAATTTTGTATGGCCCACGAATGATGTTATGAATATCCAAATGGCCCTTGGCGTAAAAAAGGTTCACCACCCCTGCTCTAAACCATGCATAATTTTATAGACCTCTATCATGTCTCCCCTCAGCCACCTTCTTTCCAAGCTAAACAGCCCTAAGCGTTTTAACTCTTAACCACTACACCACACTACACCTCACTCTTAACCACTTCACCACACTAGCCCTGTTCATGTTACACTGAATGCATTTCATATTGCATGTACATGCGTATACGTTAGGGCTGTCAAAAAAAAAAAATTCGGTACAGTTCGGATTCGGCCGAATTTGGCCCTTGTGGGTTCGGTACGTGCCGAAGTCCGAACTCCCCCACTTCGGATCCGTTCAATTCGGCGGGAATTCAAAGTTCGGAAAAAAAATTCGGTCGAATAAAGCCATTAAAAACACGATCGCGCCTTTCCGCGGCTCTGGGGGGGCATTTTTGGGCTTAGAGGTCCCAAACTTTCAGCAGAGCTTCAAAGGACGTATATTGAAAGACTCCCCAAGTTTTGTAAAGATTGGGTCAGGGGGGGCTGAGATATGGGCCCTGAAAGGGGTCCCCCCCACCCTGAATGTGCATCTCTCAGCAGAGCTTGCGCCCAGGCACAAAGCTCCCAGCCCCGACAAACAGCTGATGAGAGCAAGGGCGGGGCAGGTGCTAAGAACTTTGCAAAGCAACACAACTGAAAAGCAACACCTTTACAAACATGCAAAGGGCGGGGCAGGTGTGAAGAATTTTGCAAAACAATACAACTGCAAAGCAACACAAGCACGCAATGCAACACCTTTGCAACAGTGCAAAGCAACACCTGACACCTGGGAGTTTGCATACCATGGAAAGGGACAGAGGCAGCTAGCTATGCATAATGAGCAGGAGGGGGTGGAATTTCTCCTTTTGCATTGGACTTGGGACCAGGCAGATGCATTCTTTAAGTCACTATTTGAAAACCAGTTTTGAGCAAGCATCAAAATAACCTAACTGATCTTATGAATGAGGAAAAACCTGAAGAATAAAAATGAAGCCCCCCCCCCTCAAACCAGGGAGAGAGAAACTGGAGGGGGAACACACACCTCAGGCAGAACCGGCAAAAGCCCCCTTTGGCTTCCCCCCCCCACCCACAGAAACTGCTCCCTCCCCCCACACACACACAGACTCTGCTTTCCCCCACACACACACACAGAAAAGAAAAATTATAGATTAAAGCCCCCAAAGGGGTCTTACTGTGGCTGTCTTATGTTCCAGCAGGAGGGGCTGGGAGACTGGGTAATCCAATATGATTCCATTTGTATCCAATATAAGATCCATATGTATGCATCTCTCGAGGGTGATCCATTCATCCCAATAGGGAAAAGGGGAAAGCCCATATCTCGGGGGGCCCTGACCCAATGTTTACAAAACTTGGGTGGTCTCTTAAAAAGCCTTGTCTGAAGCTCCGCTGAAAGTTTGGGGTCGGCACACCCAAAAATGCGCCCCCTTCAGCCACGGAAAGAGAAAAGGGGGGAGCCGATATTTCAGCCCCCACTGAACCCATCTTTACAAAACTTGGGTGGTCTCTTAAGAGGGATTGTCTGAAGCTATGATAAAAGTTTGGGGGCTGCACTCCCAAAAAAGCGCCCCCTGCAGCCACGAAAATGGAAAAGGGGGGAGAGGAAAAAGGGGTGGAGCCCATATCGCGGGACCCCCTGACCCAATGTTTACAAAACTTGGGGGGTATCTTAAGAAGCCTTGTCTGATGCTCCGCTGAAAGTTTGGGGTCGGCACACCCAAAAATGCGCCCTCTGCAGCCATGGAAAGAAAAAGGGGGTGGAGCCCATATCTCGGGAACCCCTGACCCAATGTTTACAAAACTTGGGGGGTATCTTAAGAAGCCTTGTCTGATGCTCCACTGAAAGTTTGGGGTCAGCACACCCAAAAATGCGCCCTCTGCAGCCACGGAAAGGAGCGAATGTGAACAAGCACCCCCTCACACACACATGAGGATTTCCCTCTCTCTATCTCTTTCCCCGGCCGGCCGCACATCAGCTGATTCCTCCAGTACTCAATCCTGACTGATTGGCCAGAAGAAGACCCAGCTTGGCCACCGATTGGCCGGGGGAGGAGAATGCTGCTTACTGAAGGTTATGCTGCTTACTGACGGCCCCGAATTGGCCGAATTTATTCACGAACTCCCGAACTCGCTGAATTCGCCCCCCCCCCCGGTTGCCCGCCAGTTTTGAGTTCGGTTCCTCCCGAACTAAAAACCGCCGAATCAAGGGAAATTCGGCTGATTTTCAGTTCGGGCCGAACCGAATTGACAGCCCTAGTATACGTGCTGTAAGATAGAGCCACCATACTTTCACTTTACAAATGAAGCAAGGGCCCAGTACCTGGGTGAACGTGAGGTTTAAATCCCACGTTCAGCTGTACATGCGTTGAATGTAATATGAGATGGTGGTTAGCAAAATCCTCGGCGCTCCCTTTGTGTTCCCGTTTTGTTTCATTGGTAATTTGCTTGCAAGAGAGAAGATGGCTCTTTGCTAAAGCATCCTTAAACAGCTGGCTGTGATCCCTCCCCGAGACCGCTGTAGTACAATTTCCTTTGGCTTCCCAGCTCAAAAACAGCTGCATGATGGGATGGCGGTGGGGGAGGTGGAGGGAGGACATTCAACAGCAGCTTTCCCCAGCACCAAAAATCCAGAATGGGAATACACTGCACCTTTGCTGAACTTTTAGAAAATCACGAGAGACGTGAATAGGTACAAATTACGCAAACACACACACATCCACTTATAAGCAGCAGGCCAGAAAGAAACAAAATGGAGCACTTCTTCCCATAATGCTTAGTCAATGTGTGGAACTCATTGCCAAAGTGAATGTGACGGTTGCTAGCATAAAAGGGCTGTTTAATTTTTTTTTTAATTTTTTTTTTAAACAGCCCAATGATAAATAGCTCTAGTAATGTAAACCAGGAGTCTGGTAGTACCTTCAATTTATTCCGGCACAAGCATTCACGAGTCAGAGCTTTCTCCATCAGATGCATGACCTATTATTCCACAAAGCAGAAATGTTTGTGCTCAAAGATGCAGAGAACGGCCAGTTTTATTTTGCTGCCAAAGACTGGCGCAGAGACCTGTCTGTAAAGATCATCATGGGAAGCTCTACCAATGGTTATTAGTCATGGCGGCTTCCATGGAGATCCTCCATGTCCAGACGCACAAGATACTTCTAACAAGAAGACAATGGACATTAATGGGGGACAGATGAACAAGTGCCCTGATTGTCACACATACACACATACACCAAGACCACTGTCGGAGTTGTTCCCTTTGGCTTCCAAGCCGTGTCATTGGCTGGAATTGCTAGATTTGGCTTGGGAAATACCTGGAGATTTGGAGGGAGGAGCCTGAGGAGGGCAAGGTTTGGGAAGGGGAAGGACTTCAGCAGGTTAATAATGTCATAGATAGGGTTGCCAACCTCCAGGTAGTAACTGGAGATCTTCTGCTATTACAACTGATCTCCAGCCGATAGAGATCTGTTCACCTGGAGAAAATGGCCGCTTTGGCAATTGGACCCTATGGCATTGAAGTCCCTCCCCTCCCCAAACCCCGCCCTCCTTAGGCTCCACCCCAAAAACCTCCCACCGGTGGTGAAGAGGGACCTGGCAATCCTAGCCACAGAGTCCACCTTCCAAATAATAATGCCATCGAGTCCACCTTTCTCCACCTTCTCCACCTTTTTCCACCTTCCAAATAATAATGTCATAGAGTCCACCTTTCTCCAAGTGAACGGATCTTTATCTTCTGGAGATCAGTTGTAATCCCAGGAGATCTCCAGCCACCACCCGGAGACTAGCAGTGCTATTCATTGGCTGCTTGCCATGTTGGTTCACTCACCTGGCCAGCAGTTCAAATTCAGACAATGAAGGACTACAAGTCCGACTGGATGTGGCCCCTGGACCCAACTAAATGAGACCCTGGGAGATCCATCATCAGATGATGCAGTCTCCTGCATTTTTAAAGTGAAAAGCACTGGCTGGTAGGGGGAGAGAATCAGTGGAGAAGCTGCACAAGGGAGGAGATGTTGAATTCCTTGTTCATTTTCCTGATCTTTCCTTCAGCCCAGCAAAGCTTATGCATCAATACATTTAAGATGCCACAAGAGACTCTTTTTTTTTTTTACACTGATGTAAATCACCCCCTCCTGTTCGCCTTGCAGGGGGGAACATGCAGGGCTAAAAGACCAAAATATAAAATTGCAGTGAGGGACAGTCACTTTAGGAAAATATATTTTTTAAAACTTTAGTCTGTGGAGCTGGGTAAATGCAACACAAAGGAACAGAGACACCTACTGGAGGCTGCTGGTTCTGTATAACAAACATTCCTTTTTTTATGGCGTGACAAATGTTTGGGGAAGCTAGACCTGTTGGGTTTCTACCTGGTGTGCAGCTGTCACAGGCAAAAGAGCTTCCATCAAGAGACAAATTCTCAATCCTAGTGAGCCAATGTGATGTATCTGTTTACATGTTGGATTAGGTCATCCATGTTCAAATACCAGTTTTGCCATGGAAGCTTGCTAGATGATCCTGGGCTTGTCATTCTTTCTCTCTCTCTTGGCCTAACCTACCTCACAGGACTGTTGTTGCAATAATAACATTTGGAGAAGGGGAGAAGCCATAAGCTCATTGGTGGAAGGGCCGATTTCAAAGGTAATGGGCTGAGCTAACAGAAATGATCTGGCTGCTTCTCAGCAAAGGTGGCAGATTAACATGCAAAATATTAAAATTGCCCCCCTCCTATCCTTATCCACACCGTACCCTGGAGCTCCTAGGAATGATGATCCCTACTTGCCTACTTAGCTAACTGTGTGCTTTTGTAGCCCCCATGCAATATCTGCTAGTGCTGCCAACTCTGGACTGGGAAATTTCTGGAGATTTTTTTTTTTTGGGGGGGGGGAATGTGAATAGGGCATGGTTTGTGGAGGAAAAGGACCTCAGCAGGTACTATGCCATGGAGTCCATGCTCCAAGGCAGCCATTTTCTCAAAGGAAACTGATCTCTGTAATCTGGGAGATCTCCAGCCCCCGCCTGGAGGGTGACAACCCTAAACATCTTCTAGCCTTAGAATCATAGAGTTGGATGGGACCACCAGGGTCATCTAGTCCAACCCCCTGCACAATGCAGAAAATTCACAACTACCTTCCCCCACACCCCCAGTGACCCCTACTCCATGCCCAGACAATGGCCAAGATGCCCTCCCTCTCATCATTGGCTTAAGGTCATAGAATCAGCATTACTGACAAATGGCCATCTAACCTTAAAAACCTCCAGGGAAGGAGAGCTTATCGCCCCCTGAGGAAGCCTGTTCCACTGAGGAACCGCTCTAACTGTTAGAAAATTCTTCCTAATGTCTAGACAGAAACTCTTTTGATTTAATTTCAACCCATTGGTTCCAGTCCGACCTTCTGGGGCAACAGAAAACAACTCGGCACCATCCTCTATATGAAAGACCTTCCTTCATCCTGCGCTCCCTGATATTTCCATATCGACAGTGATGTGGGTTCATGCTAGCAAAATTCATATCCCATCTGCTTTGGAAGCAGTAACTCCAGTTTTAGATGCAATATGAACAATCCGTGTAAACTCTGCTTTGGCCATGGGCTCTAGGCACTTCAGCAGGCAATGTTTTGTACTGAGAACCCAGATCAGAATTAGCCTATTCAAATGTAAGAGGTGTGTCTAGTAAGACATTTGCTGCCTTTAACTGTTTAGAGCACTTTGCATGCATTATCTCATCGAAAACTGTCCAACCATCTTGTAAGGTAGTTCAGTATGATAGTCCTGTCTCACAGACAGGGAGGATGAGCATGGCTCCCTTAAGACAGCTTAAAGTTCCATAAAAGAACAGAGATTTGAATAGGGGTTTCCTGATTTGTAGTTCAGGCACGTGACATTGGTCTTTTATGCATGGCTGTTTCCCTCACCGTCACCCCTCCAAACCACTTCGGGTCTTTGTTTTGATTATACATGCTCTTTCCGGCCGTCAGAAGTCGCCTTGCTCTCCCCCTGTGTTTCCCCGGGTTTTGCCCGCATTTTCAAATTCGAGATAAAACTGGTCCCTGCAAACGCAGGCAAAATGCACGGAAATGCAGGGGAAAAGCGAGGCGACCTCGGACAGTCGGAAACTGCATGCACAATCAAAACAGAGATCTGAAGTTGTCGGAGGGGCGACGGTGAGGGAAACAGCCAAGCATAAAAGGCCAGTGAGTGTCCCACGAGCAGAGCTCCCAGAAATTTTGAAACTTTAATTTTCAGGTATGCAGGGGCCCAATTCTGATGAGGATCATACTGCGGGGAAGGATTTCCCAACCTGAAACAACCCTGGGAAGCCTGTCGGGGAAAACAGGTAGGCGCTGATGCTGTAGCTACTGCACAACACTATTTCTAGCTAGAGCAACTGGCTCAAGTCCTCAGGGAGGCTTTATAAACGGCTTGCCCGACCAACGTCAGCGTACGTGTCATGGCTTCTGCCTGAGGAATCCTGGGAATTTTAGCTCAGCAAGAGAAAGAAATTCCTGACACTGAACTCCTTTCTGCCCTGACCTGGATGGCCCAGGCTAGCCTGGTCTCGTCCGATCTCAGAAGCTAAGCAGGGTCAGCCCTGGTTAGTATTGGGATAGGAGACCACCAAGGAAGACCAGGGTGGCTGTGCAGAGGAAGGCACTGGCAAACCACCTCTGTTAGTCTCTTGCCAGGAAAACCCCAAAAAGGGGTCGCCATAAGTTGGCTGTGACTTGATGGTACTTTACACACACACACACACACACACACACACACACACACACACACACACAAACTCCTTTCTGGGAGCCAGGCACGACTTGTCGGACAAGCCAGCTCGAAACACAGCTTCAGAGAGCGTCTTCCGCTCTCTGAAGTTGCACTGGGAAGAAAACAACCGTGCCGTATCAACCGCCACCGAGTCGGCTCCGTGCCCGCACTGTGCACGGGGATGGGCGTTGGCATGGTGATCTGGGACTCTAAAGGGCCTGTGGCTAAAGGGAACTTTTCCAAGCCTCCCTTCCAAGCCTTGTCAGAGAGAATTATGGGTACGCAGCGAGGGAACGCCGATAAAGAAACTGCTTGCGGGGTTACTGGAAAGGAAGTAGAGAGAAGGCGTAGGAGGTGGGGGAGATGTATTGTTTCAGTATCATCTGTTGACTGCTGCAGCCAATGACTGTTTGTGGCCTAGTTACAGTGACTAAGGAACGGGGGGATGGTCCATGTGGGATATATGGCCAGAGGCAGAAAGTCCTGACTCATGCGCATCATGTGGAGAACTGTTGATACCCAGGTCCATTCTGTCCCTTCACAATCCCACCCGCAAAATTGGCTTGGCTGGAGATGGTTGCGAGGACGGGCCTGTCGCAAGAACACATCACTCCTCACGGGTGTCTGCTGGGATGTGTGGAGGTTAGGGTTGCCAACGTCCAGGTGGCGGCTGGAGATCTCCCGCTATTACGACTGATCTCCAGCCGGTAGAGATCAGTTCACCCGGAGAAAAGGGCCGCTTTGGCCATTGGAGTCTATGGCATTTAAGCCCCTCCCCTCTCCAAGCCCTGCCCTCCTCAAGCTCCACCCCCAAAATCTCCAAGTAATTCCCAATCTGGAGCTGGCAACCCTAGTGAGGGTCCACAGTAGGGTTGCCAGCTCTGGATTGGGAAATACCTGGATTGGGGATAGGGGAGGGGAGGGACTTCAATGGTGTTTAATGCCATAGAGTCCTCCTTCCAAAGTGGCCATTTTCTCCAGGTGAACTGATCTCTGTCACTTGGAGATCAGTTGAATAGTGGGAGATCACCAGCCATAGGGTTGCCAGGTCCCCTCTTACTTTCAGCGAGAGTTTCTTTCCAGCGGGGCTGGGGATGGAGCGATTTGGCACGGAAACTATAAGAGTTTTCAGAGGTTATTGCTAGAGCATCCTGCATGATGCCTGGAAGTGGCATTATTGTGCTGGGAGTACGTGCATGTGCACGCAGGGCGATCACTCTCCCCTTCCTGCTTCTGCTTGCGGACCATCAGCTGGTCCACAGGCAGTCTGGCTGATTGGTAGGGTTGCCAGGTCTCTCTTTGTAACTGGCGGGATGTTTTGGGGGCAGAGCCTGAGGAGGGAGGGGTTTGGGGAGGGGAGGGACTTCAATGCCATAGAGTCCAGTCGCCAAATTAGCAATTTTCTCCAGGTGAACTGATATCTATCGGCTGGAGATCAGTTGTAATAGCAGGAGATCTCCAGCTAGTACCTGGTGGTTGGCAACCCTATTGATTGGCAGGCAATTGCCTGCCACAACCAGCTGTCTTCTGCCACTGTTATGGTTCTCTGGTTTGGGGTCAAAGAATGTTCTACCGTGTCCAAGGTATGGGGAAATATATGCAACTGGGGGAAAAACTAGGTTAGAAAATAAAGAATATGCAAAACAGATCACTTACCCTGATATTATTATGCAGATATAGCACCATTGGGCAAATACTGTTTATATGTAACTCTTGGATCTGTCCCTGCCGTCCAGAGATCTGCAGGGACTTGCATTTGACAGCATATGTGGGAAAAGATCACGAAGACAGCAGGAACCTATCGCCCCAATCCAGCAAAGGACAACCTGCATGTAGAAACAGGTCCTCAGATGCAAATCCCATCTTCTGCATGTTTGTCAGGCTGTTGACATTGGTGGGGGGAAACGGGACGGAGAGAACCTTCTGGTTCTAGCATCTGGTTCTGATCATGGTTCCAGATATTCGTAACCTGCCCACCTTGTGCTGCGCTCATGAGCTCCTCTACTCCAACCAGCCCCTCTCCCGGACAGTACTGTTTGTTGCAGCATCAAAGCAAGATTCCCACAACCGCCGTCTGGATCGTCACGTGCAAGGAGCAGAGCACACTGAGCCTATATGCATGCGCTATGTAAACATATACATCTGTTTCTGGAGGAGGACAGCTTGGAGCAATTTACTTCCGTTTGTGGGTGGGATGCATGTGCCAATCAGCTGCCCCACCATGCATAGGGTATTTTCAGATGATGAATCTGTTAATCAGCCCACAGAGCTGATGGGGAAGGTTCACATAAACCAGCTGCAGCAAAGTCTTGTACGGAACTATTTCTTTGCAAGTTTGCATCCGAACTTTTTAGATATTGCACTATTCTGGTGCTATAGCAAGCATCTGCCTCCTGGATTAACTTGTCCGCGTGGGAACATCCCATTGCAAATTATTGTTAGTGCAACAGTATCCAAACACGTGTGGATGCAGCCCAAGTATAAATGGAAGAATGTTCGATGTTTCCACCCCTTCTTACTAGGGTTGCCAGGTCCCTCTTTGCCACCAGCAGGAGGTTTTTGGGGCGGGGCCTGAGGAGGGTGGGGTTTGGGGAGGGGATACCATAGAGTCCAATTGGCAAAGCAGCCATTTTCTCCAGGGGAACTGATCTCTAATGGCTGGCGAATCAGCTGTAATAGCAGGAGATCTCCAGCTAGTATCTGGGGGTTGGCAACCCTACTGCTTACCCCCCCCCCGCACCGAAGAATATCCATTGTGGCTTTACTTAATCCAGAGCTTAACTCTGTAATCTGTTTCAATAACGGTTCTGGAAAAAATGAAATAAAGAGAACTATGATTCTGAGATACTGCGAATCTCTACATGTTCCCTTACATTAAGGTAATGGTAAAGATCCCCTGTGCAAGCACCGGGTCATTATTGACCCATGGGGTGATGTCACATCCCGACGTTTACTAGGCAGACTGTTTATGGGGTGGTTTGCCAGTGCCTTCCCCAATCGTCTTCCCTTTACCCCCAGCAAGCTGGGTCCTCATTTTACCAACCTCAGAAGGATGGAAGGCTGAGTCAACCTTGAGCCGGCTACCTGAAACCGACTTCCGTCAGGATCGAACTCAGGTTGTGAGCAGAGCTTGGACTGCAGTACTGCAGCTTATCCCTCTGTGACATTAGGCCTTCAAAAAAGAGAGGTGATTCTTATTGGGCTGGTAGTTTTGACCATGGGCCTTCTTAGGGGAGACTAAAGGTTTCATTATGGGATCTCGAATTTTTTTTCCAAAGAAATAAAGATAAGAGCACCTGAGGAACCACAGCCCAGCCTGAGAGGGTCAGAGGATCTGACTCTCAGGCAAACGTGGGTCTCCCCATCTGTCTTCTTTCTTCCTTAAAAGAAGAAAGTAAGCATTTCTGGGGAAAAGGTCCCAAAGGAGATTCTGCCTCCCTTAGCAACAGACCCCATCGTCCTGAGAAAGGCCTGCTTGAGAAAACAGGGTCTAGGGAGAGATTCTTCAGGGCTCTCGCAAGCCACCACGTGACGCGGGAAACTCATCTTCTCCATCATCCTGGCCTGGATGCCTACCAGGTGATTTAAAGCTCCTGGTATTCTGAGCCATCCGGTCCCACCTTTTCTGGAGCCATCCCTGCCTTTGGGAGGAGGCTGCTGCCAGGTATTTGCGGCTTCTTTCTTTCTTCTCTTCCTGCCAGGATCATGCCTCCTTTCTTTCATCACGGGTGTCAGGCCCACCCCCTCGCCCCCCTTTGATTGGGGGGGGGGGCTGGCTTAAGGAACGGCTTATGATGTCCACCCAGCCCGGCTCTTCCTCCTCCACCCCTTTTGTGCTGCTGGCTCCAAGCTCCACAGACGGAGCGGGCGAGATCAAAGGCCCTGCAGATTCTCTCTGTCTCTTCCCCCCTTTTTTTAAATTCAGACTCATGCTGGAACGCACCCTGCCTCTCACAGGCCGGAGCCGTTGCCATTCAGAGCTCCTCTCGAGTAACCAGAGACTCCTTCGACTGCTGCAGGCAGCTTCAGGATTGATAGGTGACACAGAGACACTGAGATTGGGCAGGCCCCGTCTGAACACGCCCGGCTATGCACAGAAAGCTTCTCGTCAAAGATTTCAAGCTGTCTGCGGTTAGGCTTGGGATGTGCCTGGTAAAACTTGGATGGGGAAGAAAGGAAGGAGAAGAGCCTGGGAGGAGGGAGCTTTTCAACAAGAGCCGCTCTTTATCTTTCACCTGCCTCGCTGCTAGCGCTCGCAGCCTATGTTCAGAGCCAACGACGCTGCCAGGCCCTGAGTGCCCAACCAGAGGTTGTGCAAAGTGCATGCCAGCGGGTCAGAGCCCTTCAGGTCACCTAGACCTGAATTGGTCACTGATGCCACTGGGGCGTGGGGTGCCCAGAAGGTAGGGTTGCCAGCCTCCAGGTACTAGCTGGAGATCTGCTATTCCAACTGGTCTCCAGCCGATAGAGATCAGTTCACCTGGAGAAAAGGGCCACTTTGGCAATTGGACTCTATGGCATTGAAGTCCCTCCCCGCCCCAAACCCCACCCTCCTCAGGCTCCGCCCCCAAAATCTCCAGGTATTTCCCAACCCGGAGCTGGCAACCCTACCAGAAGGGAACCCAGTGTTGGTCTAAGAATCTGCAGCCATGTGCTCTTCACCTCCCCAAGTGCCAGGGCCATGTAGGGCTGCCAGCTCCCAGTTGGGAAATATCTGGAGATTTTTGAGGCAGAGCCAGAGAAGGGTGAGGTTTGGGGAGGGGAGGGACTTCAATGCCATAGAGTCCAATTGCCAAAGCAGCCATTTTCTCCAGGTGAACTGATCTCTGTCTGCTGGAGATCCGTTGGAATAGCAGGAGATCTCCTGCTACTACCTGGCAGTTGGCAACCCTATTTGTGACTTGCCTTTTATCCTTAATTCCCCTGCACATGATTCCCATTCTGGATAAGGACTGTGGTGAACTTATAGAAGGAGCTACAGCAGGGAATAATGCCACAGAGAGCACCCTCCAAAGCAGTCCTTTTCTCCAGGGGAATTGATCTCTGTCATCTGCAGATCAGTTGTAATACCGAGTGATCTCCAGCCCCCACCTGGAGCAATCCTAGTTCCCCTGGAGGAACTATGGAGGAAAATGGCTGCTTTGGAGGGTGCAGTCTGTGGCATTATACCCTCCTGAGATCCCTCCCTTTCTGAAACCCTACTTTCCCGAGGCTCTCCCCCACCAAAACCCCAGGTATTTCCTAACATGGGGTTGGCAACCCTATCTCCTTCCCCGCCCAACAGCCAACCTATCTTTATCTGCCCCTCTGTCTTATGCATTCCCTCTCCCCACCCCCAGTAGCCTCTACCTAGGAAAACTGTGGCCCAGTAGTTGTGTGTTGCCAGCCACTGGGCCAGGCCCACTTGCGTGTAGAAAACCCTCAAGGCCTTGTGGGGTGGAACCTCCGTTTCCCCTGTATCTAGGGTTGCCAACCTCCAGGTAATAGCAGAAGATCTCCTGCTATTACCACTGATCTCCAGCCGATAGAGATCAATTCACCTGGAGAAAATCGCCACTTTGGCAATTGGACTCTATGGGATTGAAGCCTCTCCCCAAACCCTGCCCTCCTCAGGCTCCACCCCCAAAATCTCCCGCTGATGGCAAAGAGGGACCTGGCAACCCTACCTGTATCCCTCTCCCCACACAATTTCCTCTTTTCCTTCTCCTGTCGACCCCCATACCTTCTTTCAACATTAAAACAATATTTTAAAAAACCTATAAAGTAAATAATTCAATAAAAACATATAAAGGCACAAACACATATAGCAATGCTCAGGGCTGTTTAACTTGGAAAGAAGGCTGTTAAGGGGAGACATGATAAGAGGTTTATAAAACTATGCATGGTATGGAGAGAGTGGACAGGGAGAAGCTTTTCTCCCTCTCTCATCATGCTAGAACGCGGGGTCATCTGCTGAAACTGGAGGGTAAGAGATTCAAAACTGAAAAAAGGAAGTATTTCTTCACATGACACATGGTTAAATTGTGGAACTCCCTGCCCCAGGATGTGGTGATGGCTGCCAACTTGGAAGGCTTTAAGAGAAGAATGGACATGTTAATGGAGGATAGGACTATTCATGGCTACTAGTAAAAATGGCTACTAGTCATGATGCATACCTATTCTCTCCAGGATAAGAGGAGCATGCCTATTATATTGGGTGCTTTGGAACACAGGCAGGATAATGCAGCTGCAGTCATCCTGTTTGTAGGCTTCCTAGAGGCACCTGGTTGGCCGCTTTGTGAACAGACTGCTGGAATTGATGAACCTTGGTCTGATCCAGCATGGCCTTTCTTATGTTCTTAACTCAGCCAGGGAGGAAGGGCAATAACAGCTATCGGGGGTAGTCCAAGCAAAATAAAAAGGTCTTCACCTGCTGATGGAAGACAATGATAGAGGGAGAAAAGCAGTGTGTATTGGGTGTGTGTGTGTGGAATTATATAGTATAGCTTGATCTCATCAGTTCTCAGAACCTAAGTTTGCTCCAAGGCTGTCAAAGATAGGACATTTTGGAGGACTTTAATTCATAGGGTCACCGTGACTCGGAAGCGACTTGATGGCACTTAACACACACACACACACAAGTTGGGTCACTTGGAGGGGAGACCACCAAGGAAGACTCTGCAGAGGAAGGCAATGGCAAACCACCTCTGCTTAATCCCTTGACTGGAAAACCCCACCAGGCATCACTATTAAGTGAGTTGCAACTTGACAGCACTTTACACACATATGGGGAGGAGGCTGTTCTGTTTGCCCCCTTTCTTTACCCATCAAAGAATTTCATTCCCCTTCTTCCAATTTTCATTTTCAGCTTAGACATTTTTCCAACTGCTCTACAAGTCGGGTCGTATACACAGTCTCGTGTGGGTGCTCTTTATATTGGCTCCACAACGATACAAATCCGCCTTCGTATAGGTGAGCACAGGTCCAGTTTCAGGGCGTGGAATTTTGAGGCGCCACTCACAAATCATTTTGTGACAAAAAAACATTCCGAAAATGACCTGCACTTCTTTGTCCTGTGGGTTTATAAGGATCACCCCCATAATGCCGACAATGTTCAGAAGATTCTCTTACAAAATGAAATGTGCTTCATTTTTTTTGTTCAATACCCTTACCCCTAACGGTTTAAATACAGAATTTGATTTATCTTGTTTTATTTGAGTATATATATATATATATATATTTTATATCAGGCTGATGAAGCTACTTTTGTAGCGAAAACGCTGGAATATATTCGGAGCCACGTTACCATCTGCATCTCCGTCGCCTGAAGATACATTTATACGACTAGAACATGACTCCATGTCTTACATGAACTTTTTTACACTTCTCTAGCTGGTCGCTTTTCTTCCTCATGTTGTTACGTTTCAGCTTTGTAACCTCGGTTGCTTAGCCTCGTTGCAATATATTTTCTTTGTTATGTATTACAATTACAGCTTTGGCTGTTTTGTCGGTTGCTATCCATTGTCCGTTGTTTGATTTATTTCGCTGCCTACTACTGTCTATTTGCATCACTACCTGGAAGTTGGCAACCCTAGACATGGTTCATGTGCTTGTTCGGTCACGAACCCAGTTCCAGCTGGGTAGCCCTGTTGGACTGCAGTAGAAGAGCAAGAATCGAGTCCAGTAGCATCCTTAAAGACCAGCAAGATTTCCAGGATGGCTGGAGAATTCTTTGTGAATCCTGCCATATGAACCTTATTTCGGGTCTATTGAAAGCTGTATTCAGGGTATGTATGAAACCACGCTAAGAATAATTATATTCATGCTTTATTCATTCTGTAAGATCGTGCAACAGACAATGTTTTATTGTTATTGTTATTATTAGAAACTTGGGCTGATGAAGCCGGTTGGCAAAAACGTTTCCAGATAGAACGTTCCTCTTGCCTTGCTGCGTAGTTCCTCGTGGCCACCCCGGGACCTCCCGGTCTCCCAACTTCGCCTTGCCATGAAAAGGCGAAGAATTCCAGCAGCCTTCGGGTGGTCATTGTGATTCAGGCACTTTCGTTGGATCTTTACTGACATTATCGCGCTTGATAGGGCGTCCTTCACAAAAGCTATACTTACCAACTTTGCTTTGGGATCTTGATATTGCGGTCTCCTTTCGTCTGCAGGCACCATTCAGCCATATAAGATGTACTGTTTAGGTAAGATGTATCAATTGTAGAGAATATCATTACATTGTTTTTCATTGTTTCAGAAGTGTATGAACTATCACTAAATTGTGGTTATAGATTGAGCTTGTGTGCTGTTTTTTTTCCTGACTCCCTGGAAGTTGGCAACCCTAGACATGGTTCATGTGCTTGTTCAGTCACGAACCCAGTTCCAGCTGGGTAGCCCTGTTGGACTGCAGTAGAAGAGCAAGAATCGAGTCCAGTAGCATCCTTAAAGACCAGCAAGATTTCCAGGATGTAAGCTTTTGAGAGTCAAAGCTCTGCAACAAAAGAAGCTTTCACTCTCAAAAGAATATACCCTGGAAATCTTGTTGGTCTTTAAGGAGCTACTGGACTCCAATCTTGTTATGAGCCCAAGTCCCTATCCAGAACATGAGAGTGTATCATATTGTGGTGGTCTTTTGGTGATGGAATGAGAAGACAACCCTTTAATTTCTGGGCCACTAAAGCATATTATATAGGAGCCCCGTGGCGCAGAGTGGTCAGCTGCAGTACTGCAGTCAAAAGCTCTGCTCACGACCTGAGTTCGATCCTGACGGAAGTTGGTTTCAGATAGCCGGCTCAAGGTTGACTCAGCCTTCCATCCTTCCGAGGTCGGTCAAATGAGGACCCAGCTTCCTGGGGGTAAAGGGAAGATGACTGGGGAAGGCACTGGCAAACCACCCCATAAACAAAGTCTGCCTAGTAAACGTCGGGATGTGACATCACCTCATGAGTCAGGAACGACCCGGTGCTTGCACAGGGAATCTTTACCTTTTAAAGCATATTATAAGTCCAGCAGTTGCATGAGAACCAGCATGGTGTAGGGGTTAAGAGCAGTGGACTCTGATCTGGAGAACCGGGTTTAACTCCCCACTCCTCCACATGATATCTGATGTCCTTGTGCCAGTCACAGTTCTCTCCAAACTCCCTCTGCCTACGTGGAGGCAGGCAATGGCAAGCCATCTCTGAATGACTCTTGCCTTGAAAACCCTAAGGGGTCGCCATAAGAAGAAGAGTTGGTTTTTATATGCTGACTTTCTCTACCACTTAAGGAAGAATCAAACTGGCTTCCAATCACCTTCCCTTCCCCTCCCCACAACAGACACCCTGTGAGGTAGGTGAGGCAGAGAGCATGACTTGCCCAAGGTCACCCAGCTGGCTTCGTGTATAGGAGTGGGGAAATAAATCCAGTTCACCAGATTAGCCTCTGCCGTTCATGTGGAGGAGTAGGGAATCAAATCCAGTTCTCCAGATCAGGCTCCACTGCTCCAAACCACCGCTCTTAACCACTATACCACGCTGGCTCTCTTCAGCTGTGACTTGACCGCACTTTACACAAACACACAACAATCCCAACAGCAAGGACTCAAAGAATCAAGGACATCACTTGTTAAACCAGATGCCTACGGTTGACTCACATATAGGCACAGTTTTCCATAGCTTAAGTGTGTATTGGCAGAGTGTGTAAGAGCAGAATCGGCTGACCTGCTAGGCAAATGATTCTCTCAACAGTAGCATCACTCTGGGGTGGAGGCTTGGATGGTTCATTTTCCACATGGGTGTCCTCCCAGAGTTTATGGAGATGTCATGTTCCCCTCCGGACACCCACCACTTCCCCCCAACCTATCAGGATTCAAGGTTGAGGGTGAAAAATTGTAAGTAAAGTTGTGATAGAGCTTATTTACATTTCTTGCACATGTTGACCCTTTTCAGACCTCACAGCCTGTGTGAACTGCAAAGCTAGTATCTGTGTGTTGATTCTTCTGATACACAGTCATTGTGTCACCTTTAATGGGCAACATAGGTTTTCGGCTTTGGTAGATGTTAAACCGCAACCTTGAAAAAACAGTTTTTGTATAGCTTATAGAGACTCTGTATGTGCATACAAAATCTATCCATTGCCTCTTTCAGACAACATGGTAACAGCATATTAGGAGGATCACAGATAGCCCAGATTCCTGATACACATGGCTGACGGGCTCCTGATGCATGCGATCGTAACTTCTCAAAAGGGTTGTTAAGAACATCACACAATAACATAAGAAGAGCCCTGCTGGATCAGGCCAGTGGACCATCTAGTCCAGCATCCCGACTCACACAGTGGCCGACCAGTTCCTCTGGAGGTCCAAGAGCAGGGCATAGAATCCAAGATCTTCTCCCGATGTTGCCTCCTGGCACTGGAATTCAGACGTTTACTGCCTTTGAATGTGGAGGTTCTTTTTAATCACCATGGCTAGTAGCCACTGATAGACCTTTCCTCCACGAATCTGTCTGATCCGCTATTAAAGCAGTCTATGTCTGTGGCCATCACTCCTTCCTTTGGCAGAAAATTCCACATTTTAATCACTGGCTGTGTAAAGAAGCATTTCCTTTTGTTTGTTTTGAAGCTACTGCCCATCCACTGTTGCACGCTAAACTTTCCTTCCATTGAGACTCCTGCAGCACTTACTGTTTTGAATTAATTTATATCTTGTGGGCCTGGGCCATGGCTCAATTGAAGTCTTGGGTGGGGCCCATCTAGCTCTTATGGATAAAGATGACAAACTGTCATCCCAAAAGAGACAGATCAAGGAGACATGGAGAGTCAGTTCTCTGACAGGTGGATGGATAAAACAGCTGCTTTTTTATTTTTTTTGCCAGTACAGAAAAGCATCAACGTTTTCATAATCCTTTCCCAAGTTCTGATGTCTCTCACACACCACCAGACGCCAGGAGGCTTCTCTTTTGGCCAGTTGATGAAGTCAGGGATATGCACCTTGCAAGAGGATCGGATCCTGACAGGTTGGCTCTTGTAGACATCAAAAAGGTCTGAGGTGCACGGAACATTAGAAGAAGAAGAAGAAGAAGAAGAAGAAGAAGAAGAAGAAGAAGAAGAAGAAGAAGAAGAAGAAGAAGAGCTAGTTTTTATACCCTGCTTTTCTCTACCTTTAAGGAGTCTCAAAGTGGCTTACAATCACATTCCCTTCCCCTCCCCACAACAAACAAAAGCACCCCCACCTCCCCTTTGGCTGGCCAAAGTGGGGCGGGAAGGAAACCGCAAGCTCCTTCTCTCCCCACACAGTGCTCCCTTGCTAGGGTTACCAGGTCCCTCTTCACCACCGGTGGGAGGTTTTTGAGGTGGAGCCTGAGGAGGGTGGAATTTGGGGAGGCCCTTTCAATGCCATAGAGTCCAATTGCCAAAGCGGCCATTGTCTCCAGGTGAACTGATCTCTGTCGGCTGGAGTTCAGTTGTAATAGCAGGAGATCTCCAGCTATTACCTGGAAGTTGGCAACCCTATCCCTCGCAGGGCCAAGCAAATGAGCACTTTTAAGGCGAGTCCCTCCACCCATGTTTGTCTTGGGACTCCAGTTGCACACCCATGACCCAGCACGTGTCAGACGTATCATGTAGTTAGTCCCTTAAGGACTGAAACGGGAGCTCCGAATGAATGAATCCCCCACTCCCCATTCCTTTCCCTCCCCGCCTGTGCAAAAAGTACCCATAAATCCTCACTATTCTCTCTTCTCTTTCCCTACAGGGCTTGCTGTTACCTGTGAAAGCGATTCAGCTATTTTTTAAAAAATGCAGTTGGCAACAGCCGAGTCAACCCATCCCCAAAATATCTTGGTAAAAAAAAATTTTTTTTGATGTTTCCCCAGAAAACCAGCTGATGTCCTTGACATCATCCACCGTGGGTGGCAAGGAACTAAAATAACCTCTTTCTGCTGCAGAAATGTGCTTGTGATGTGCCGGCAGCTAGCACTGATACGCTCGCACAGACAATCCAGGCCCTTCTTGCTGGATCTCTTGGCTCTGACCTGTCAAACAAGAAGGCAGGCGAGAGAGCAACCCACAAAAAATAAAATCCCAAAAGGCCAAGCCTCGGAAGCAGTTTCTGCCGCAGGTTGCTGCATGGCCCTTCCGGAGTGCCTGGAGCTTCCAGCTTCCTTCTAAAGGTGTGTCGCAGGCAGGGCCGAGGATTCTCCAGGTTACAAAATCAAGGAATAAGCACATCTGCATTCGGTGCCAAGAAAAGCAGAATTCTGCAATCTAAATAAACAACAATCTCTCTCCATTCCCGCCCCCCCTTAGTTCAGGTCTCACATCATGGTTTAAGCCATGGTTTAAATAAAGAAAGGAAGGTAGTATGACTGTCCGAACGAAGTGTGTGTGTGTAAAGTGCGTTCAAGTCACAGCCGACTTATGGCGACCCCTTTTATGGTTTTCAAGGCAACGGAGGTGGTTTGCCAGTGCCTTCCTCTGCCCAGCCAGTGCCTTCCTCTGCCTTCCTCTGCCCAGCAACCCTGGTATTCCTTGGTGGTCTCCCATCCAAATACTAACCAGGGTTGACCCTGCTTAGCTTCTGAGATCTGATGAGATCAGGCTAGCCTGGGCCATCCAGGTCAGGGCTCCGAATGAAGACCCCTCCACTAATGACGGAGTACTCTGAAGTGACCTGATGGCACTTAAAACACACAGTAAACAAAACAAAACAAAAGCGGAGGGGGGAGTGTACGTGTGTGTGTGTGTGTGTGTGTGTGTGTGTGTGTGTGTGTGTGTGTGTGTGTGTTAAGTGCCGTCAAGTCGATTCCGACTTCTGGTGACCCTATGAACCAATGTCCTCCAAAATGTCCTATCTTTGACAGCCTTGCTCAGATCTTGCAAATTGAGGGCCGTGGTTTCCTTTACTGAGTCAATCCATCTCTTGTTGGGTCTTCCTCTTTTCCTGCTGCCCTCAACTTTTCCTAGCATGACTGTCTTTTCCAGTGACTCTTGTCGTCTCATTATGTGACCAAAATACGACAGCCTCAGTTTAGTCATTTTAGCTTCTAGGGTCAGTTCAGGCTTGATTTGATCTCTAACCCACTGATTTGTTTTTTTGGCAGTCCACAATATCCGTAACACCATCCTCCAACACCACATTTCAAAGGAGTCTACTTTCTTCCAATCAGCTTTCTTCATTGTC
Organism: Euleptes europaea; assembly: GCF_029931775.1. Lineage (NCBI taxonomy): Eukaryota > Metazoa > Chordata > Lepidosauria > Squamata > Sphaerodactylidae > Euleptes > Euleptes europaea. The sequence continues at coordinate 24,030,626 of NC_079329.1, forward strand.
CAGCTTTCATATCCATACATAGAAATAGGGAATATGATGGCATGAATTAACTTTATCTTGGTGGCCAGTGACACACCCTTACACTTCAGAATCTTTTCTAGCTCCTTCATGGCTGCCCAGTCTCAATCTCCATCTGATCAACCTGAAAAACCAAACAGTGGGTACCCAAGGTTGGGTGGAGAAAGGTAAAATATGTAGAAATATATTTATTTTAAGGCGCTTAAATCAGGGTTTAAAACATTTAAAATGATAAAACAAAGCACAATAGCAACTATTAAGTTTGATAAACTTTAACCACACCCCATACACGTTTTGGCCAACTGAGCTTCGTCAGTGGTCAGACACAATCCCATATAATGCGCACACAAACAATATACAAATGTATCACTACATATAAACAGAATTATAAAAGCCCCTGTATGTGTGTAAGGGTGTATATCAATTTTCAAATTTGAAAGCCCACTAGGTGGAATACTTGCAAGTTGTTCTGGGCTATATTAGTCCCCCATAGAGAATGTGCATGCTAGTATCAACCTGACCAAATGGATCTGAAGCCACAGGTTGAAGTTGGTTTATTAACCGCAGTTAGACTTAACCGTGTCGTTTGTGCACAATGTATGAACGCAGACACTCTGGCTCCATCGGACGGTTCCCCAACTCTGTCCGGGCAGACTCCTAGGCCACAGAAGCGCCTAGCCAGAGCAAAGGCGATGAAACCAGCATTTGTCAAGGCAAACCGGGATCCGAGTGACTGTCTGAGAATCCCAATTTCACCAAAAGAAAGCCTGGTTTCGTGTGAAGTCTGAATTCCTTCCGTATTATTTGTTCAGCTTTGCTCAGCCCCAAAGAGGACCAAAAAGAGGCCCCGCAGCCCCGGACCATTGTTTAATCAGCATTCAGTCTGGTTTTCGCCAGCTTCATTCAGCATGCCCCGGGCCTCTCGGGTGTACCTCTCCACTGTAACTATTCGAAATGGTGAGGTTTTTGAAAGCAAACGCTACGTTCCTCATGAAGTTGACCTTCAGGGTTTGGGGGGGAGGGACTGCAACGCCATAGAGTCCAATTGCCAAACTGGCCATTTTCTCCAGGTGAACTGATCTCTATTGGCTGGAGATTAGTTGTAATAGCAAGAGATCTCCAGCTAGTACCTGGTGGATGGCAACCCTACATTGAAGTCCCTCCCCTCCCCAAACCCTGCCCTCCTCAGGCTGTGCCCCAAATACCTCCTGCCGGTGGCGAAGAGGGACCTGGCAACCCTAGCTGTTGGGACAATAAAGGAGACCACACATTAGGGATGCCGACATCCAAGAGGGGCCTGGGGACATCCTGTAATTACAACTGATCTCCACACTACAGAGATCAGTTTCCCTGGAGAAAATGGCTGATTTGGAGGGGGGACGCTATGTAGGGATGCCAGTTCCAGGTTGGGAAATACCAGCCCTAATTCTACGACATTATACCCCCACCTTTCCCTTGGTTCCGCTCCCGAATCCCTAAGAATTTTCCAACCTGGAGTTGACAACCCTGCCACACATATGCTGTCCCAAACTCCATGGGGAACAAGAAGGACATAAATGAAATAGGTAGGCCATTTTCCAAGAGGGAGAGAGAAAGGGGGGAAGAGGAAGCTGCCATGTTTCTTAAAACAAAACAAAACAGGAAGATCCAACCTCCAGTCACTCTCAGCAACATTTGTGCTTCATAGACTCTGCTTCTTAGGGCTGTTGTGAGGAAAGAATGGGGAAAGGCGATCTATGTGTGCTACTCTGAGCTTAGGGTTGCCAACCTCCAGGTAGTAGCAGGAGGTCTCCCGCTATTACAAGTGATCTCCAGCCCGTAGAGATAAGTTCACCTTGAGAAAATGGCCACTTTGGCAATTAGACTCTATGGCATTGAAGTCCCTCCCCTCTCCAAACTCCACCCTCCTCAGGCTCCGCCCCAAAAATATCCTGCCGGTGGCGAACAGGGACCTGGCAATCCCTACGTAAGCGCCATAGAGACAAGGTGAGGTAAAAACATATTAGCTAGACAAACTGCATCCCCAAGGAGGCTGTCTTTTCTCCAGGACAGGGTGTTCTAGAAGTGGTCGTTTCACTATGTAAAAATGTACTTAATCAATCAAATATTGCTAAATAATAGTAGAGTAACTCAAGCATTTAAGTCTGCATCACATTTTTCGTCCATGAAAGACGAGGCTATGTGGGTGACAAAAAGCTTCGCAAAAATTTCCTTCTGCTTCACGTGCTATTTGCAGCCGGTTCACAGCGGCTTCGATTTGTGATCTGGCGCTTCGGAGGCATTTAATACAAAAACAAGGGCTGTTCCTGATCTCAGCATGCTGATGCCATATGGTCACAACCGATCAGATTGAGCTACTTGATAATGTCACGAAGCCAGATCACAGAAACGCCAGGAAGCATCGCCCTCATTCCAAACAGGCTTCCTGAAGAAGTCATAGAGCCATCAGATTTGGCTCTGTGATGACATCACCGAGCCAAACTGGAGTAAGGGCAATGTTCCCTGCTCTCACTCGGAATGGGTGAAAGTTTTTTCCCCGTTTCACAGTCAGCTGCCAAAATGGGAGGCAAAAGCGTGTTTCGGGGCCAAAATGTTCACAAAACACGGTCCCTTCATTTCGGCTCAGGCCTCAAATCATGGGTTAACTGTAATTGACATTTGTTACCATGGGACAATGAAGCCAAATGGAAAACAATAGCAATCCATTATTACTTGTGACAACATTATGCAAGTGTAAATATTTGAGGGACTGATCAGGTCCTAGTATTCTGAGGACTGCCCAAACCGGGACTACATTTTTAAAAAAATGAAAATAAAATGAGTGTTTAATGTAATTATTACAGGTAAAGGGCAGGCTAAGGAAAGCCTGCTTCTAAATGAAGCATGTGTATGTTGTGTGAGTGAAGCCTGATTCCTACAGAGTTAAGGATCACAAAGGCTACATTCCTTTCTTTGTTATCAGATGACCCCCGTGATGCAACTAAAAAGTGAGGTCACCTCCCACACAAGGCCATCTTTGGCTTCATGGAATATTTGGCCACAGTCAAAGGTTGTGAAATTTTAGATTGTCAATCAACAACATTCGATCAACTAACTGACCAGCATCCAAACCCAGTGGTGATTCTGGCGTGGTATAGTGGTTAAGAGTGGTGGTTAGGAGCGGTGGACGCTAATCTGGAGAACCGGGTTTGATGCCTCACTCCTCCACATGAGTGGCGGATGCTAATTTTAGTGAACCGAGTTGGTTTCCCCACTCCTCCACGTGAAGCCAGCTGGGTGACCTTGGGCTAGTCACAGCTCTTTTAGAGCTCTCTCAGCCCACCTACCTCACAGTGTGTCTGTTGTGTGGTGGGGAAGAGAAGGCAATTGTAAGCCGGTTTGATTCTTCCTAGGTGGTAGGGAAAGTTGGCATATGAAAACCAACTCTTCCTCTTCCTCTTCTTCTTCTTTTCCACCAGCTAAACTTAGGAGCCTTGTTGCTTCAGGGAACCATGTGGTATAGTGATTGGAGTGTCTGGTTAGGACCTGGGAGACCCAGGTACAAATCCCCATCATTGGCAGGGGGAGGATGCTGCCTTCTTGCTCTGCTTGCGGGCTTCCCTGAGGCACTTGATTGTGAACCACTGTTTGACCACACAGTTTATCACCTCTTTGCCTCACATCTGCGATAATTCCTGTTTATTGTATGTATTATCCTGCTCTTACTGCAGTTATCCCTCTACTTTTAAAAATCAATTTTCTGCATTGTTTGACATATCATATCTGCAACTTTTTAGCATTGTTTCTAATTTTTATAATCCTAGTCCTATTGCATTGCTTATTATATGTCTCGTGCTATTTGACTGCAGCGTTTTACACCATGTGATCGGCCTTGAGTCTCAGTGAGAAGGACAGGCCCTGAACCAAGTAAACAAATAAATAAACTAACATTGGTAAGGTAGTACAGACGATAGAGCCACCTGCCCCGTACATTTTTATTACACCCATCCACTAAAGAACCTCGGGGCTGCAAACATTGTTCTCCCCTCCTCAGTTTCACACCAACGGCAACCCTGTGAGGCAGGTTAGGCTGGCTGAGAGTGACTGGCCTAAGATCCCTTGTCTCACGACAAGCCACAGGATCCTTTGCAATCTCACCAAGGATGCATCACGACAAGTGTTTAAATCACACCCCATCACCTTCAAACTAATCCCGACATCCTCCGCCTCCTTCCAAGGAATCCTGCCGTGCACCTCCCAGATTACAAGCTGTTTCCCTGATACTCCTGAAGATATTGCCCCACGCTCTCTGCAGACTCAGAGACCCCCAGGGTTGTTCTTTGAGTTGACTGTGGGGTAGGGTTGCCAGCATCCAGGTACTTAGCAAAAAATAGATACTTCTGTGTACAGTATAGTTACATCCCAATAAACACAGAAACAATATTCTTTCATCAAATAAATACTCAGTTTCTCAACTAACACATATATACATATATTTCTAATATACACCAACCAGTGAAACATTATATTAACCACCAAATCTGGTTCCAACAGTCTCCACACAGGTAAATATAATTCCAGTCAAAATAGCATGTTATATAATTAATCTCATTGGGGAACCCATGAAGTCTGGGAATGTAAACTAGCCTTGTGAAGGCAGGAGGATTTGTTGCTACCCATGGGGAGTTTGTATATTTGGAGTGTTTAAGACAAGAAACCATTACCAACTGGAGAAATTAGGGTGTCAGAAGAGGAACTGAAGAAGAACCAGAAACAGCCGTCTTCCTCATCTGCCTGACATCTGTGGAAAGAGACACATGGATTATTAATCCTATTATAGGATATGATTAGAACATATAGTCAACATTGAGATTAATTATATAACATGCTATTTTGACTGGAATTATACTTACCTGTTGGAACCAGTAGACTGTTGCAACTAGATTTGGTGGTTAATATAATTTTTCACTGGTTGGTGTAAATTAATAATATATGTATGTATATGTTAGTTGAGAAATTGAGTATTTATTTGACGAAAGAATATTGTTTCTGTGTTTATTTGGATATCACATCCAGGTACTGCCTGGAGATCTCCTGCTACAACAACTGATCTCCAGCCGATAGAGATCAGTTCCCCTGGAGAAAACGGCCGCTTTGACAATTGGACTCTGTGGCACTGAAGTCCCTCCCCTCCCCAAACCCTGCCCTCCTCAGGCTCTGCCCCAAAAAACCTCCTGCCGGTGGCAAAGAGGAACCTGGCAACCCTACCAATAACTGATTGGCCATGTAATATTGGCCAATAACTGATGCTACCCATCTTATTTTGTTTTAATTTCAGGTATTTCCCAACCCGGAACTGGCAACCCTACAGTGGGCAGTGGGCTAGCCTAGTAGACAGTTTAGCAGCACGCGTTGGCAGGAACAGCTGCACAAACCGGCTCCAGGAAGTCCTGCAAGAATGTCTGAAAATCCCCTGTCTTAAAGAGGAAAGCCCAGGATCCAGTACATGCACCCGTCTCTTGCATCACAAGGCCATGACCATTTTGCTTATATGCAAATCAGGAGACAGTCGTTTGCCAGCTGTGATAATAGATGAGCCTCGCGTGGAAGTTTATAATAGGAGGCAGTGGTAGCGAGACGGAGGTGGCCTCTAGTGGCTGAGAGAATTCACAGCAAGAGGCTTCCCTCGAAGGAAAGATGAGGGGAGGAGGTTTAGCAGTAGAAGCAATGCCAGGAGGCAACATCGGGAGAAGATCTTGGATTCTGACTGTAGAAGGACATTGGTTGGTAGGGTTGCCAGGTCCTTCTTCACCACCGGTGGGAGGTTTTGGGGCGGAGCCTGAGGAGGGCAGGGTTTGGGGAGGGGACTTCAATGCTATAGAGTCCAATTGCCACACCGGCCATTTTCTCCAGGGGAACTGATCTCTATCGGCTGGAGATCCGTTGTAATAGCAGGAGATCTCCAGCTGCTACCTGGCAGTTTAATACAAAAATCACCTTTACTATACGGTAATAGTTTAGAAAAGAAACAGTACTCAACTCTATATGCAAAAATATCAAACGTGTATTACAATACAGTGAATATGACAGTGAAGGGCAAGCGAAAACTTATAAACAGCCTACACAAAAATAAACATAAGCTAAAAACATGAAGTTCATCAATTGAGTCCAAATGACTTCTAGAGGATATGAAATCTCATTTATAGTCCATTGTAACTTGCATGTATCTTGATGCTAAACTTTCAAAGATCAAGTGATGTCGTGATTCCTTATTGAAGGTAGGTACAGGTGGAAAACGCCTTCCAGAATTTTTAGAAACGTTTTTTGCACATAATGCTTCTTCAGCCTCTATGAATGAAGTTTTAAGGCGCCGAACTAAGGGCTGCAGCTTTCCTTAGCAAAGTTCTTTTGGTCTCGAAGATCCTCGAGATATTTTCAAATGCTTTCTAACCCTATTTATAATGTTTATCCATTCCTCGAATGCTGTAGTAATGTCCCAGAAGAACATGAACCGCTGTTGGTTAGATCATCCCAGGTTTTACAAAAGACTAAAAAAAGAGAGCAGGAAGGCAGGCTAGGTAATGGGTTGATCAGATGTTAAATGATGTGGCCTAGGATCTTTTGGCCCCGACCTGAATGGTCCAGGCTAGCCCGATCTCATCAGATCTCAGTAGCTAAGCAGGGCCAGCCCTGGTAAATATTTGGCTGGGAGACCTCCAAGGAATACCACAGTCGTGATGCAGAGGCAGGCAATGGCAAACCCCCTCTGGTCATATCTTGCCTTGAAAACCCTCTGGGTCGCCAGAAGTCAGACACAGGATCTAGCAGGGCAATCCTTAGAACACTTTACGACTTTAAATGGTTTTATATATATATTAAGTTGTTGTAATATTGTCTTGATTGTAAAGGCCTATGGCCATGCACAATAAACACGACTAGGGTTGCCAGCCTCCAGGTGGTGGCAGGAGATCTGCTATTACAACTGATCTCCAGCCAATAGAGATCAGTTCACCTGGAGAAAATGGCCACTTTGGCCATTGAACTCTATGGCATTAAAGTCTCTCCCCAAACCCCACCATCCTCAGGCTCCGCCTCAAAAACCTCCCATCGATGGCAAAGAGGGACCTGGCAACCCTAAACATGACTGACTTTCCTGGGAGTAAGACCCATTAAGTAGACATCGGTAGGATTCCTAGTAGACCTGGTTAGGATGTCACTGTAAGAAACTGTTGCATTTCTGAGGACAGTCTAGCTCAGAGGAAGAGCTGTGGCTCAATAGCAGAGCATCTCCTGGACTGCTGGGCATGCAGAAGGCCCCAGGTTCAATCCCAACATCTCCAGTTAAAAGGGATCAGTTCGGAGGTAACATGAAAGACCTCTGCCTGAGATCTGGAGATTCACAGCCCATCCGAGTAGACAATGCTGACCTTGATAGACCAACAGTGCGAGAGTAACTGCTGGGAGTAGGCCCCTTTAAGTAGGCTTGAGTAGGATTCTGAGTAGTTGGCAAGTGAAGACAGAGTGATGACAATTGATGTCTCCTGGAGAGCAAATCATACCTTTCTTGAACAAACAAGCCAGCCTCTAGAGAGGCTAAGCGATTTCTCTAGTCCCCAGAATTCATACCAGGGGTGGGGGGAGACATATATTAGGGAGGGGCCATGGCTCAGTGGTAGAGCATCTACTTGGCAAGCAGAAGGTCCCAGGTTCAATCCCCAGCATCTCCAGTTAAAGGGACTAGGCAGGTAGGTGATGTGAAAGACCTCTTCCTGAGAACCTGGAGCCGCTGCCGGTCTGAGTAGACAATTACTGACTTTGATGGACCAAGGGTCTGATTCAGTTTAAGGCAGCTTCATATGTTCATATGACTTCATGTGTTCACTCTTGATTTCTTTAGAATTTTGCAACGTCTCTCTTCCCAGGAGGGTGTGAGTCTGAATATGCACTGCCCTGGAGAATATGCAGAGGACCTTTCTCTAAATAAACTCCAATTTGGGATTTGAGATACTGGATTACATAAGGAGGGGGCATGGCTTCAGGGCAGGCCAGAGCACCGAGAAGCTACAGAAACGTAAGCCTAGTTCTCATGGAGGTAGTGAAACTGTGCCTGAGCTTTCCCACTTCAGATTCCACATGGGGGCTCACACTGTGGAAAACTCCTTCCTACCAAGGAAAAATTCCCTATATATAAGAAACTCAATGTCAGGGCGTCAGGTTGTAAACTAGTATCCTGCACACCATGCTGGTTTACAATATGAAAACCATATGAACTCTATATGGGCGCCTCTCCCCAAAGTGCATTCTGAACGGGTACAATCCAAACACAGATTTAACCCCCCAGCAGGTCCTAAGGAGGAATACCAGCCACAGCCCTGCCAAAGCATCACATTATGAAAGTCTCTCAGAATCCAACAATGCCATCCTACGCTAGGGTTGCCAGCTCCGGGCTGGGAAATACCTGGAGGTTTTGGGGGAGGAGCCTGAGGAGGATGGTGTTTGGGGAGGGGAAGGATTCCAACGTCATAAAGTCCAATTGCTAAAGCGGCCATTTTCTCCAGGTGAACTGATCCCTATTGGCTGGAGATCAGTTGTAATAGCAGGAGATCTCCAGCTACCACCTGGAGGTTAGCAACCCTATCCTACGCAGAGTGACACCTTTCTAAGTCTGTTGAAGTCAAAGGGTCGTAACTCTTTTTAGGACTGCATGGCCAGCATCCAAAGCTGCTACATCCCTGCTGGGAGTGTTCTTGAATCTGGTTCTACTTGTTGATCAGCAAACTGTAGCTGTGGCCAGGAGCGTTCTCCTCCAGTTATTTCTCCAATGCTGGCTCTGCTCATCCTTGTAGGATCTGTCAGCCATGCATCAGCTACCTCATAGACTGACTACTCCAATGTTCTCGACCTGGGGCTGCCCTTGAAGACAGTGGAAGCTGCAAATAGTGCAACAGTTGATCTTTTGGGGAAAGCTGGCTGCTGGGTTACATAGCAACTTGCTCAGCTAAGAGTCGGGGTGCTGGTAGTTACTTATAAATCACTTGGGTGCTTACCAGCCCCCTCTTCTTTCACGCCCTGGGCTCCATTTTAGCAAAAGTTAATGTGAAGGCTTAGGACAGAGGTGGGGAACGTCAGGCCGGGAGCCATTTAAGGCCCACGAAATCATTTGGTCTGGCCCTTCGTGGGTCCTGGCAGATCTCTAGCTCAGAAGGATCTAAGACTGGCAATCCGCCCCCTCCCATAGACAAGAATAGCCTCTATTCAAGGCAGATGTGAGTTTGTTTTGCAGAGAAAAGGAACCTTTTTTCCCCCCTTGCAGAAGAGTCGTTAGCTATGGAGCTGCTAGGACCGCCCAAGAAACTGTGATAACCCTTTCCCACCTGGGCCATGGAGAAACAAGAGGGCTGGGGGCGGAAGTGGCAAAAATAGAGGGGTTAAAGGGGACAGGGCTAGAATGTGTGTGTGTGGGGGGGGAGTTCTTAGCCAGTGTGACCTCATTTCACCCCTGCAGGCGGAGGTAGCAGGAGCCGGCTGTGGAATCTGGCCTCGACCATGCGGAGCAGGAGCATCTCTGGCGTGCGACAGGACGGCTAGTGAATCAGGCTTCACTAGACCATCCTGTGCCACCAAGTGGGTGAGTGGTGGTATTAAAAGTTCTTAGTGGTTTAATTAATCAAAACTAATTCACACACCCTGTCCGTCCTGCAACCGTTATTACCTTGGGAATAAAAAACACTTGTTCCCTGTCTTTACCTGTTTTTCTCCTCTCTCCACTGGTAATAATGGCTGGGACAAGAGTTTGATTAGGAACATTATTTTTTGGGATTTCTCCTAACCCTAATCCCAATCATGAAATCTTGCATCAGATGACAATTTTTCAAAAATAAAAAATAAAAAGCTCAGAAAATCCAATTATGGATGTCCCAGCTTCAAATCTCTGTCTTGGCACTGAAGGAAAAGGTATTGGTTCAGGAATGAGGTTTTCTGCTCAAGTAGAGGTCTATTTGTGATCCAAAAACAAATTTTGCACACATCCAATTGAAATCTTTTCCCTTCCCACTCTGACATGTGGTTTGGCTCACTTACACAAGCCTTTGTGAGCTATTAGTCGTGCAGCAGGCACCTTCCAGATAGTCCTTACAGCCTTTCTAGTAGGTTTGATGTCACATTGTGGCGCAAACAGGGAGGCCCTTAGCCCGGATTGCCTGGATTGCCCTCTGCAGGGCTGACAGCTGCCCGATCCTGCCTCATACTGAGGTGTTAGAATCATAGAATCATAGAGTTGGAAGGGACCACCAGGGTCATCTAGTCCAACCCCCTGCACAATGCAGGAAATTCACAACTACCATCCCTACACACAAACACCCAGTGACCCCTACTCCATGCCCAGAAGATGGCCAAGATGCTCTCCCTCTCATGAAGAGAAGAAGACTGAGAGGGGAGATGATAACCATCTTCAAGTACTTGAAGGGCTGCCATAGAGAGGAGGGTGCCGAGTTGTTTTCTGTTGCCCCAGAAGGTCGGACCAGAACCAACGGGTTGAAATTAAATCAAAAGAGTTTCCATCTAGACATTAGGAAGAATTTTCTAACAGTTAGAGCAGTTCCTCACTGGAACAGGCTTCCTCGGGAGGTGGTAAGTTTTCCTTCCCTGGAGGTTTTTAAACAGAGGCTAGATGGCCATCTGTCAGCAATGCTGATTCTATGTCCTTAGGCAGTTCATGAGAGGGAGGGCATCTTGGCCATCTTCTGGGCATGGAGTAGGGGTCGCTGGGGGTGTGGGGGGGAGGTAGTTGTGAAATTCCTGCATTGTGCAGGGGGTTAGACTAGATGACCGTGGTGGTCTCCTCTATGATTCTATGATCTGCCTAAGGTCGTAGAATCAGCATTGCTGACAGATGGCCATCTAGCAGGTCGTGCAGATGGCCATCTAGCGAGTTGCATTAGATATCCTTCCTCTCTCTGTAAGCCTGAGATACACGCTGCCAGGAGCCGACTCATCTTTGACAGCGAAACCAGGGTCACGGGAAGGCAGTGAGTAAGCGCTGGGGATGGATTTAGACAGGATGATTCCACACGGAACCGTTTCGTGTCCACAAAGTGAACCTGGTTTGGGGTTTTCTGTCTCAGCCCAAAGATATTCATTACGCTCTGCTCTGTTGTCCCAGAAACAGCAGGTCAGCAGTCTAGGGAGCCTCGTGTAAGCCCTTCCTCCCCGCCGGAGAGTTCCACCAACCAGGTAATGCGGTGCCCTCCGAGACACCACACTTAGTCGACCCAATGCGGCGCTTCCATCCCCGCCAAGTCTGCCCGGCTCAGCAGCCAACAAGCTCAGCCCAGAAGCGCCAACCGCATAGACAGTCGGTCATGCACAGCAAGGGGATTATGAATGCTTGAAGAAGCCTTGGGTTGAAAGCCAAGCATCTCTCTGATGTCTCTGAGAAAGAGCTTTCGCCTGAAATGCTTCGATGGCTTTCGAAAGCTCAGCCTCCCTGCGGTGACGTCACCCCGGCCCGGCGTTATTCAGACGTTTTCTCACTCTTCGGCCTGTGCTGCCGGATTTGTATCTGGCAGGTCTCCAAGTAGATGGTTCAGTCCACATATCATCCTGTCTGGGTTTCATAGCATTAAATGCAGTTTGCTGTCAAGTCGCAGTCAACTTATAGCAACTCCTGTTCCACAGGTTCAATAGAGGATCTCCCACATATTTTGTTTAGTTGCCCATTTTACAACTCCATTCATTTTAAATTAACCCAGCATATCCCAAATGTATTAGATACAGTCGAGGGCCGAGTTAGATTTCTAATGGCAGACGTTAACTCTAAGATCACGTTTTTTTTTATCGTGTTAGCGTCTAAGTTAAGGAAGAAATTTGTTGAAAATTAGGCTCCGAAGTTGCTATAGAAATAATATTTTAGGTGAACTATAACATTTAAATTAGCAACAATATGTATATACAATATGTAAAATGTCTGTAACATTTTAAAACTTTTATTCATGTAATTATGGGTGTTGTGGGTTATATATTTTGTATGGTTTTAATCTGAACATTGTTAAGGTCGGTGACTAAAAAATTAATAAAATTGACTTGACTCCTGGAGAGGTTTCGGCAAGTGATTAAGCAGAGGTGTTTTGCCATTGCCTTCCTCTGCAGAGTTTTCCTTGGAGGTCTCCCTTCTATGCTCCGACCCAGCTTAGCTTCCGAGATCTGACGAGATTGGGCTATACTATGCCATTCCACATCCATTTAAACACAGTACCCCACAAAAAAACCCCACTATTATTTCCTATAATATCTTCCCCGTAATATCTTCCCCAAAATATACTTCCGCACGAATGATGTGTCCCGAAATGTTCATGTGCATCATCAATAATCGGCTTTAAAACAAACAGGTTGACTTTTTTTAAATCCCCAAATGACATGTGTTGCCCTAAAGCAAGGTAGGGGAGGTTACCATACTTTGTATTCCCAGCGATGTATTAAGAGTTTGAAAATGTTATAAAAAACACCGCTTTAAAAGGGTTTTTGGATACCACGGCTTATAAATGGTTGGAAGACGTCTTCGCAGCTAAAGGGCCAAACAAAGTGCGAACAGTATTTTTTATAACGTTTTCAAACACTTAATACATCACTGGGAATACAAGTGCGGTAACATTCATAGTTGCAAAGTTATTGGCTGATACTCATCCAAATGTAACCCTCGCCGTGGCAAAAAAATTCTCTATGGTTTTTTAATGATACCTCCTTTTAACTGTACTGTTTACATATTATATTTGTGTATGCTTGGTTATTTATGTATTACGGAATGTACTGAATTTGTTTTGCTCATATCCGGTTGGTCCACGAGCATAAAGAAAGGAATAAAGGAATTATTTGTGTAAGGTGATACAGTCCATATCACCTCCCATGATCTGGGCATCGTTTTGAGCTCAACTCCCAGCTTTTTCCATGCAAAATTAATCTGACAAGCTTTTGGTGTGATTGATCTAGAACAGAAGGGATGAGTTCTCTCTCTTCCTGTCCCTTATTCTGCCACTCCTGCTCCAAGGCCAGATAACTTACTGGGCGGGGAGAGGTTGATTTGTATCATTGCACCTGTGCCACCATCTGCCCATCTATCTTCTTATGCACTGGCTGCAGAAGCAGAGGCAGAGTGGGACGTTTACATTGCCCAAGAGTGCTACAAGCCAGCAAGGCAAGGCAGTGCAGGTACACGGAGCTCCAGCCTAGCGGCACCAGCAATTGCAGTGGATGTCAGCACCAGTACCAGTGCATAGTGTTGCCAACCTCCAGGTACTCAAGCAAAGTATCACCAATACTGTAAGGTAAGTTAGGCAAAGAAACAATACTTGGCTCTAAATAAATACAAAACACCAATCAAACCTATTATATGTGCAAGTGTTAAACACAAAGTTTACTTAACGTAACAACAACCAACACAAAAAGTGGATAGTGCAAGACATAGGCACAATATATACATTCAACAAAACAGGTAAGACAAAACACAAGGTCCTGATGGAATACAAAGTCACTGTAAGTATTTTACTGCATTTTTTTATTTCTTTCTTATTTCTTCTTGTTACATGTATTTTAATGCATTCAACAATATCATGTGGAAACAGCAATATCAGTCCAGAAGGACTACACGACATGGAAACGTTGTCCGTATTAACAAACATGCTTTCACCACTATAGAGTGGCTTCTTTAGCCAATAGTTCAAGCTTGTTTTTTCAAAACTGAGGTTCGTTGCTTGCTGGACCCTCACTTTCCTTATATATATATATATATATATATATATATATATATATATATATTCAAACAAAATAAAACAAACAACAACAAAAAAGTATAACAATTTAGAAAACTACATAATAAGAATGATATATATATATAAAAAAATTAAAAAAAACAAAATACAATCATTACATTCTTATTATATTTATCTTACCCATTTTATTCCCCCCACCCTCCACCAGTGTGCCCTTAATCCCTCCCACCACCGTGTTGAACTTCCAGGAAGTGTCTAAACAGTTTATTAATACATTATTTTAGAATTAATCTGAATTATCAAAAATTGAATCTACAACTCGTTCACTATATTAATAAAATTCATTTTTGTCAGCTTATCCCAGTATGTGAAGGCTTTTGACCACATAGTTTTAATTCTTCCACATCTTTCCCATGTAGGGAATCTGTTAATTTAGCCATCCGCATATAAAACCATAATTTTTCTCTCCAGTCCTTAATTAGAGGTCTATTTACTAGCTTCCAGGATTTTGCAATAATAATCCTTGCTGCTGCAAAACTATATTGATATATGACTCTATCATTCCTATTCAAATTATCTCTAGGGATTCCTAATAAACAAAAAGCTGGATCTATATTTATTTTAGTATTAATCAAGTTATTAGTCTCCCTTACTACCTTTCTCCAAAACTTTTTAATTTTTTTACAAACCCACCAGGCATGGATAAAAGTTCCTTTTTCCATTCCACATTTCCAGCACAAATCAGAATTTCCCCCTTTAAATTTACTAACCATCTCTGGTGTAATATACCATCTATAAAACATCTTATATAAATTCTCTCTTATTTCATTGGTGAATTTAAATTCTATTTTCCATAATTTCCCCAAACCTCAAGATTAATATTATACCCCAAATCTCTCATCCATTTTATCATAACTGGTTTTATCCTCTCTTGCTCTAAATTTATTTCAATAATAAATTTATACATCTTTGCTATATGACCATTGTTCCCCATATTTAATATTAATTCCAATTTAGATTTATTTCTATTAAATCCTATTAATTTATCTTTATTAAATATATCCTTTAATTTGTAATACATAAACCAATCTCCAATCTTGAGTTCTTCTCTTGTTTTAAGAGTCCAAGTGTCACCACATTACTCAATAATATCCCTATAATTACCTATATACAGATTAAGCTGTGTTCCCCTTTTCACTTTCCTGTTGGGAATCTCTGCACCAGCAGTCTCCAGAAGAAGAAGAGCTGGTTTTTATATGCCGACTTTCTCTGTCACTTAAGTAGGGCTGCCAACCTCCAGGTACTATAAAAAAGAGAAGGCTCAGTACTGTAAGGATAATTGGAGCAACCCAAAACAGCACTATAACACTATAAAGCAAATAAGTGAAATTTATAAAGTGCAAAGTGAATAAATATATACAGCATATACAAAGGGAGTACAAACAGATACAAAATTTACACTAACAATCCAATAAATATGACTTATCAAGAGGATGCCAAAGATCCTAATTCAACAGGTAAGTTCAAGTATTCAACCAATTAAGGTATCATTTGATATTAGAATTTTTTTGAGTCTTTCAAATTCTTTTTAGGTTGCAGTTATTGGAACAAAGCCACAGGAAAAAGATGTCAGACGTGTCGTCTAGATCGGGACCACGTTTCGCATATGGCTTCCTCGGTGACCTGTATCAATAATTCTGTCCTTTTGGAGACCTGGATACAAATCTTTGCGGTCCCTATGAGACAACACCTACTAAGGCACTTATACATATATTTATTATTGATACAGGTCACCGAGGAAGCCATATACGAAACGTGGTCCCGATCTAGACGACACGTCTGACATCTTTTTCCTGTGGCTTTGTTCCAATAACTGCAACCTAAAAAGAATTTGAAAGACTCAAAAAAATTCTAATATCAAATGATACCTTAATTGGTTGAATACTTGAACTTACCTGTTGAATTAGGATCTTTGGCATCCTCTTGATAAGTCATATTTATTGGATTGTTAGTGTAAATTTTGTATCTGTTTGTACTCCCTTTGTATATGCTGTATATATTTATTCACTTTGCACTTTATAAATTTCACTTATTTGCTTTATAGTGTTATAGTGCTGTTTTGGGTTGCTCCAACCTCCAGGTACTAGCTGGAGATAGCCCACTATTACAACTGATCTCCAGCCAATAGAGATCAGTTCCCCTGGAGAAAATGGCCGCTTTGGCAATTGGACTGTATGGCATTGAAGTCCCTCCCCTCCCCCAAACCCCGCCCTCCTTAGGCTCTGCCCCAAAAACCTCCTGCTGGTGGTAAAAGGGGACCTGGTACCCTACACTTAAGGGAGAGTCAAACCAGCTTACAATCACCTTCCCTTCCCCTCCCCACAACAGACACCCTGTGAGATAGGTGGGGCTGAGAGAGTGTGACTAGCCCAAGGTCCCCCAGCTGGCTTCATGTGTAGGAGTGGGGAAACAAATCCAGTTCACCAGATTAGCTTCCGCTGCTCATGTGGAGGAGTGGGGAATCAAACCCGGTTCTCCAGATCAGACCCCACTGCTGGAGATCTCCTGCTATTACAACTGATCTCCAGCCAACAGAGATCTGTTCACCTGGGGAAAATAACCACTTTGGCAATTGGACTGTATGGGATTGAAGTCCCTCCCCTCCCCCAAACCCCGCCCTCCTTAGGCTCTGCCCCAAAAACCTCCTGCTGGTGGTAAAAGGGGACCTGGTACCCTACACTTAAGGGAGAGTCAAACCAGCTTACAATCACCTTCCCTTCCCCTCCCCACAACAGACACCCTGTGAGATAGGTGGGGCTGAGAGAGTGTGACTAGCCCAAGGTCCCCCAGCTGGCTTCATGTGTAGGAGTGGGGAAACAAATCCAGTTCACCAGATTAGCTTCCGCTGCTCATGTGGAGGAGTGGGGAATCAAACCCGGTTCTCCAGATCAGACCCCACTGCTGGAGATCTCCTGCTATTACAACTGATCTCCAGCCAACAGAGATCTGTTCACCTGGGGAAAATAACCACTTTGGCAATTGGACTGTATGGGATTGAAGTCCCTCCCCTCCCCAAACCCTGCCCTCCTCAGGCTCCACCCCAAAAACCTCCCGCCAGTGGTGAAGAGGGACCAGACAACCCTACCAATGCAGGAGGAGGCAACAAATTTGCTAACATCCAGCGTTGGCGCCTCTGGCCAGATCTGAGCGCATGGGCCTCCTGCTCTGCTGGCAGAGCACCAGGGACTTGGGTCTGTTTGCTCCTGACTACCAGCAGCCATCCAGGAGAACGGCTGACTCAGGGATCGGGACCAGCACACTCACGCTACTCCTCTGCACACACTGATTTAATGTGCCAACAGGTCATGTAGAGAGAGCTACGTACATTGCATTAAACTTAACAGAACAGCCCCGACCTACAGCTGTGTGCTTTCAGCTTCTACACTGTGTTTTAAAAACTCCTAAAGGGAGACGTGCACGTATACAGGAAAGGTGATTTTGGGGAGCGGCCAGAGGCTCAAAATGAAATGAAATAAAAATGCCACAAGGTACGGACACAGCCTTAGAAATTTTCCGTACGCTGTTTTCTAGCATGGGAAAGCCACATTTAGCACACCTCGGTGATATCCAAAGTGATTTCAGAGGCAATCGCTATATTACAGGTGATCGTATATTGTTGTTTGACACACACAAAAATGGCACGTGCACAAAAGCAGTAAAAGGCCGTTCCACCCACAGATAGATTCGAGTCCTGTAGCACCCTAGAGACCAACAAGATATTTTGGCTATAAGCTGTGTGCTACAACGCTCCCCTTGGTCCCGAAAGTGCTACTCGACTCGAATCTAGTGGTTCTACTGCGGACCAGCACGGTTATCCTCTGAAACTAGCTTCCACCCACAGAGAAGCTGTAAAAAACGTTGTGCCACATGGGGGATCTCCATGGGAATAAGCTATGAGCCCATTACCACATCACTAGTCCAATCTGGCTTTCCCTCACACGGCATCCTTGTGTAAAGCCAGTACGGCACATCAGTTTGGGCAAACCTGCTTCTGCATATGGACTGCATATGCTGGATCGGGGCCTAACCTTTTTTCCCCCCCGCAGCATCGAAAAATGTGAACATCCCACAAAGTGTTGAACTTAAAAGGCCACACACAGAGGGGTTCCTGTCTGAATTAAAAGCTGTGATTTCCCATGCTGCATGCTGAACTTACCACAGTTAAACTGCATGGGGGATTTAAATGACTGATATGGCCTTGCTAAGAGCACAGCTGTGATAACCCTTACCGTGGTGGCTTCTACATTGGGTTGCCAGGTCCCTCTTCGCCACCAGTGGGAGGTTTTTGGGGCGGAGCCTGAGGAGGGCGAGGGGAGGGACTTCAATGCCATAGAGTCCAATTGCCAAAGCGGCCATTTTCTCTAGGTGAAGTGATCTCTATCAGCTGGAGATTAGCTGTAATAGCAGGAGATCTCCAGCTAGTACCTGGAGGTTGACAACCCTAGCAGAACCCCCCCCCCCGCCTTCACGGCAGCATTGAACCTGGGGCAGGTAACCCCCATGTGGAAGTGGCCCATGTGTAGCTGTGAGAGGGAGTTATGCAGGGGGACGAGGCGAAACCCCCCCACACACACACACACACTGAAATATCTTCTTGTGAAAGTGGTTGTGAGATCCCAAAATTGGCCTGACCGCGGTGCACATTCAGTCAGCATTGTTGAACAACTCTCTCCCTACAAGTCCTGTCAAACCACAGGAATCTACCGAATTGGGACCCCCTCTTTAAAAAATAAAAAAAAGAGGTTTGGATCCCACACTTGGTGCAACTCCTCGCCAATGGCGCGGCCCCACCGCCTCCTTCCTCGCAGTCCTCGAAAGCCCGAGTCTGCCCAGGTTTACATATTCCCAAACCGCTGTGGCCTCTTCACATGAAGCCAGGGTGCTTATTATCTGCTGGGGGATATCACAGTGGCAGGACTAAATTGTAGCTTTCGAGGTGATGGCAGCCTGTCATTTACTCCCCTTGGGTAGAACAGAGCTCGGCTCAGACGTGACTTCATGAACCTTCCCTCCCGTCAGCTACTCCTGACAATATCTGACCAAGCAGACATTTTGGGTTTGCCCTGAAATGCCAAGACGCTTCTGCACTTTCAACCTTAAAGTCAAAGTGTGTGTGTGTGTTTGGGGGGTAATAAAGGCCTCGCTCGTGGGGTGGAATGGGAATCTATAGGGAAATTATTGATGTAGGAACAAAATGGCGCCTTGATTGGAGAAAGAGAAAGACAGCCGTGAGGTCTAGTCTCGTGTTCCTCAGAATGGAGTCAGGACCACTCAGGACATCCTAAAGGTAAAGGTCCCCTGTGCAAGCACCGAGTCATTCCTGACCCATGGGGTGACCTCACATCCCCACGTTTCCAAGGCAGACTTTGTTTGCGGGGTGGTTTGCCAGTGCCTTCCCCAGTCATCTTCCCTTTACCCCCAGCAAGCTGGGTCCTCATTTGACCGACCTCGGAAGGATGGAAGGCTGAGTCAACCTTGAGCCAGCTACCTGAAACCGACTTCCGTTGGGATCGAACTCAGGTGAGCAGAGCTTTTGACTGCAGTACTGCAGCTTAACACTCTGCACCATGGGGCTCCTCAGGACATTCTGCAGGAGCACAAATGTCTTTCATGTCCTCTCCGTACCCTTCTTTGGGCTTGGTTCTCATTACACAGTATGGGGACTCCAGGTGTCCCACTATGGAGAGAGCCAGCGTGGTGTAGTGGTGTAGTGGTTAAGAGCGGTGGTTTGGAGGGGTGGACTCTGGATGACTGGGTTTGATTCCCCATTCCTCCATGTGAGCGGCGGAGGCTAATCTGGTGAACTGGGTTTGATTTCCCCACTCCTACACACAAAGCCTGCTGGGTGAACTTGGGCCAGTCACAGCTCTCTTAGAGCTCTCTCAGCCCCACCTACCTCACAGGGTGTCTGTTGTGGGGAGGGGAAGGGAAGGTGATTATAAGCCGGTTTGAGTCTCCCTTAAGTGGTAGAGAAAGTCGGCGTATAAAAACCAACTCTTCTTCTACAGTGGTGGGATAAACATGTAGAATCTTTATGCATTCAACATTTAATTGCCCTTTTTCAATGGTTTTGCTGGGCTGTATGCTAAAGATCCCTTTTTCAGACCAGCTGGGTCCCTGCCCGCTTCAGTTAGTGGACTCCTTGGTACATATCCTTTTGCATTGTCCTTACATATACCAACATAGGCTAAAATGGATTATACCATGTTTTAACAAATGGTCCACATCTTCTCGAGCAACTTTGGAGCAAAAGGTTCAGTTACTCTTAAGAGGACTCTGACCCTCAGCGTACTTATTTTGTTGCTCGTTTTTTGGAGGCTGCAGAGAAGAGACGAAGGGAGGTGTTTTTAGAGATGGATCTTGTTTAAGTTTTATGGTTTTATTGTTCAAGCCTCAGTCTAAGAACAGGGGAACTTCCGGGTGGGGCCTGGAGAACGCCCAGAATTGTAATTAATCTCCAGATGATGGAGCTCAATTCCCCTGCAGAAAATGGCTGCTTTGGAGGGTGGACAATGGCATTATACCCGGCTGAGATCAATCCCCTCCCCAAACCTCACCCTCCTCAGGCTCCACCCCCCCAAACCTCCAGGTATTTCCAACCCAGATCTAGCCACCATAGGGCCCCCCACCTAGGGTTGCCAGGTCCCTCTTCGCCACCAGCAGGAGATTTGGGGGACGGAGCCTGAGGAGGGCAGGGTTTGGGGAGGGGAGGGACTTCAGTGCCATAGTGTTCAATTGCCAAAGCGTCCATTTTTCTCCAGGTGATCTGATCTCTATCGGCTGGAGATCAGTTGAATTAGCGGGAGATCTCCTGCTACTACCTGGCAGTTGGCAACCCTACCCCCACCATTTGCAAGGCCCTCTAAAACCATGAGGACAGATAAGCCTCTTTCATTTCCCCTCTCCTCCTTTCCTTGAAACACCCAGAGCAGTTCTGTTATTGCAACAATCAAATCTTAACAAAAAGAAAAAGAAAAGAATCGAAGTGTTAAAATGATTCCCGGAGTACACCAGCCACTCCAAAGAGGAAGGGGGGGAGCGCTTCCTTGCAAAACCTGGTGATCACATAAAGCTTCACACTCTGATGCAACACGCTGCTAATTATAGAAACGAGCACCGCAATAAATTAAATCATATACTGTTATTAAATTGATACAAATTTATGAAATACTTAATCACAAATACCCTTTAAAAGCCTAACATCTCTAACCATCAGACTAGACCAGATGCTGGAAGATCTATGAAGGAGTCTTCATAACAGTCCTTATAACTGCACATAACATAACTGAATAGCAGCCAGAGGGGGCCCTGATTCAGATCAGGGCTAGGTAGGGTTGCCAGGTCCCTCTTGGCCACCGGCGGGAGGTTTTAGGGGCGGAGCCTAAGGAGGACAGGGTTTGGGGAGGGGAGGGACTTCAATGCCATAGAGTCCAATGGCCAAAGCGGCCATCTTCACCAGGGGAACTGATCTCTATCGGCTGGAGATCAGTTGTAATAGCAGGAGATCTCCAGCTAGTACCTGGAGGTTGGGAGAAAAAAATAGACACCACTGTACAAGCATCGGGAGATTTGGAAATCAGTACAGGAGCGAGAACAAGTTGGAAATGAAATATGTAGAAATATTTGAAGTCTGTTCATTTTAAGTCTTTTTAAGATACTACTTATTGATTCATGTAGAATTTATGACTTGTATATTATGATTGTGATTGTATATTTTACATTATTTATAATATAGGAAGGACTGAAGAAGAATTACTAAATAGCTAAGAATTTGAAATGGCCGTATCCTCTCAAACTGGTGGCTTCTATCTTACTACATGATATTTATCTTCAAAAGAATAATTTGTACTCATACCTGAGACAACTTTGAAAAATTACTCCTGTTGTACATATGAACATTTATATATGGCTTTTATAGGACTTTTCGTGTACATTTTGTCTTGTGTTGTCTCTATATTTATGTAGCAGCTTATAAACATTTTTGCACTTTGTTTAAATTGTTCTCGCTCCTGTACTGAGTACCTGGAGGTTGGCAACCCTAGGGCTAGGGGGAGTAAACTCTCCCCCCCCCCAATGCTGTTTTTCTGACCTCAGTGCCTTTGGAAGTAATGGAAAGTAATGTGCAAAGGTTGCCCATTTTGGTCACAGCCCCCCCCCCCACCAGAAGAGAGGCTCCCAACATGCCTCAGTGAACGGACTGTGCAATATCATTTAATGCTAGCTTTCTCCACTGAGAGAAACAATACAGATGACATTCAGGTAAGCTGCATGCTTCCCCTGGCACTGTAAATAGTCGTTCCAGGGGGACTATTTGATGTTGGGGAATTGGGGGTGGGGGAAGAGAAGAAATAAGCACTCTCTCTTCCTGCAATATGGCTCTGACATGAATCATAGAGCCTCCGTAGCTGCTATTTAGCAATGAGAAATGCGCTGGATTATCTGTTCACTGATCTTCCAGAATCCTGTCTAGTTGGAGGCTAAGATCAAAGTCAATAACAGGGTACTGTAGCTCGGTAGCAAACCAGCAAGGGAAGTCTAAAGCGTGCATTCAAATAAGGACACAAGAGTTGCGGAAATAACTCCCACAATCCACAATAAACTTACCTCCTAATTCTGATTGGGACAGGGTAAGATTGTTCTTCTTTTTCCAGTGACCACTGCTGCTTTTCAAGACCCCAGGCCCCAAGGCCCGCTCTGGAAACTTGAATACACAACAAACCATGCATCAGCCCGGGAAAACAAAAATAAGTCAATCGATCAATCAATCAATCCTTTATTGGCATAAAAAGGCACAATACAAAAGGATAGGAAAGGAATGGAGCCATTAAAAGGTCCCTTTAAAAATTGTTAATAGACAGTTACATTGAATAACATTGTTTGTTGATACTACCATCTAATTAACTGTTTGGGGGGCTTTTAAAAGAAACTTTAAAAACTGTGCCACCGTCTCCAAAAGTTGAGGCGAACAGTTGTTCAATAAATAGGGGACATTAAAAGAATCTGGGACATTCGATCTATCAATCAACAAGGGGCTTAATAGTTCATTGCAATATTCTGTATGGAAACGACAATAAAATAAGACATGAGCAATTGTTTCAATACAATTTTTGTCACGGGGCAAAGCCTGGCGGACAGAGAGATTTTCCAAAATCTGCCTTCAAGTAGCGCAGATGGCAAAACATTAAATACAAAAATAAGTCAATCAGGGGGCAGATTAACAAGGCTTGTCTTTTCAGAACCTTTACAGGTACTCCAGACACTATCCTCTTGTGTAGCCATGGCTGATCCGACAAGGCAGACACACTGGTAATCTGCAGTGGGCTCAAGGGATGGAAATTAGGTTCTTGTGACAGAACTCCCAGAACACATCTGATCAAAAGGCCTAGGGATGGCCACATGGGGGATATGAGGATTCAGAGTTGCCAACTCCAGATTGGGAAATTCCTGGAGATTTGGAAGTAGTAATAGTCAGAGCGGTTCCTCAGTGGAACAGGCTTCCTCGGGAGGTGGTGAGCTCTCCTTCCCTGGAGGTTTTTAAGAAGAGGTTAGATGGCCATCTGTCAGCAATGCTGATTCTATGACCTTAAACAGATCATGAGAGGGAGGGCATGTTGGCCATCTTCTGGGCATGGAGTAGGGGTCACTGGGGGTGTGGGGGGTAGTTGTGAATTTCCTGCATTGTGCAGGGGGTTGGACTAGATGACCCTGGTGGTCCCTTCCAACTCTATGATTCTATTATTCTAGTGCTTGGTGAAGGTTGAGGTTGAGGAGCTCAGTGGAGATGTGATGCCATAGAGTCTGCCCTTCAGAGCTGCCATGTTCTCCAGGGGAACTGACCTCTATAGCTCCACACAGGACTTGGAGGTCAGTAACCTTATTTGTAATGTATAAATGGACTCAACAACACCCATGATCACAGAAAGTCTCTCTCTCTCTCTCTCTCTCTCTCTCTCTCTCTCTCTCTCTCTCTCTCTCTCTCTCTCTCTCTCTCTCACACACACACACACACACACACACACACACACACACATGTGCTGAGGAGAAATTGTATCAGAGCTATGGCACCAAGAACACAACAACGAGTAACTGTAGATAGCATTCCAGTGTAACGCCCTGCATCGGCTGGGGAGTATTGTCTTCCATAGCAAGCCAAGATTCACACGTAGATATAGGGGGATGACTAACAATAAGGAAATGGGAATGCAGATGAGTGTGCAATTCTTGGTGGCAGCCACTAAACAACAGCCCCTAGAGATAAGACAGCCAGCGTGGTGTAGTGGTTAGAGTGTTGGACTAGGGTCCGGGAGACCTGGGTTCAAATCCCCAGTCTGCCATGGAAGCTTGCTGGGTGACCTTGGGACAATCACTCACTCTCAGCCTAACGTACCTCACAGTGATGTTGTAAGGGGAAAATGGAGGAGAGGAGAATGATGTATGCTGTTTTGGGTCCCCGTGGGGGTGAAGAGTAGGATGTAAACATCTAAATGAAATGAAATAAAAAAATTTACCCAGCATTTTGGATCCCCATCAAATGGCTTTAAAAATTACCATTGCAACCATTTGCAAATCAGCCAGTTTAATAACCACAGAGCAAGAGAAAACAAGCAGATGGTTAAAAGGCCAGCAAATGAAATCCACAACCAAGTCAGCCCCTCTTCCCTGAAGCCTTCTGAACGGGCAAGGTCTTGACCAATCTAGCCTTTGAAGGCCAAAAGATAGCTTCCCTGGAAAGAGACCTTGGGGGCCACCACCAAAAAAGTCCTATTGATGCTTAATAGCCAGATAACTTGTAGCAAGGTCTCATGTAATGACCTGAGAACATATGTGTGCGTGTGTGGGTCATGGGCATGTATATGTTCCCAAAGCTATATCCAGGCCATGTAGGACTTCACATGCTAAAATCAACATCCAGAATATCAGAAGAAGAAGAAGAGTTAGTTTTTATATGCCGACTTTTTATACCCCTTAAGGCGGAAACAAACCGGCATACAATCACCTTCCCTTCCCCTCCCCAAAACAGACACCCTGTGAGGTAGGTGAGGCTGAGAAAGTGTGACTAGCCCAAGGTCACCCAGCTGGCTCCATGTGGAGGAGCGGGGAAACAAACCCAGTTCACCAGATTAGCTTCCACCGCTCATGTGAAGGAGTGGGGAATCAAACCAGGGCTCTCCAGATCAGGGTCCACTGCTCCAAACCACCGCTCTTAACCACTACACAATGCTGGCTGTGAAAGTTCATGATGCACTCCAAAGGGGAGGCCCAGTTTTAAGCAAGTGCCCGTTTCATGCTTTGTCTGTGTTCCCAAACGCTGAGAGTGGAAGTTTTGGCGTCACGCACGGGACCTGCAGCGAAACCAGCTCGACAGGCCTAGGCTGGGCCCATACTTGAGCGTGGGGGAGTGCAAAGGAACACCCAAAGTGCTCCAGGAAGTGGAGAGGATGATTCAGAGGGTGGGGTCTTCCCCTCGTCCTCTGGCTTTAGAATGAGGCCGAACACGAGCTGCTCTCTAGAGGGTGCTGTCCGCACTGGAAGGGGGACATTGGAATCGGCACCCTCACAGCACCATGGTCAGCAACCAGACTGCCGAAAGGGCCCAGGTGTGTCCCAACGTATTGAAGCGGTGAGCCCCATCAGTCCAGACAGCCAAATCAATCCCCACCCACACAGCAATTTTGATAACATGAATCTCCTCTCTGCTCCCAATTTGTACAAGCTTGTTCAGGGAAGGAGTGTTCCTTTCTCCTCTTCTGGCCATGGAAGAAAAAACTGGAGAAAGGCCACCTTGCCTGACAATACATTCTAGATCACCCACACACCGGGGAGGAAAATCACCCATATATCCCATTTTACCCTCACACTGCCTTGTAAGAGGCCATAGTTAAATGGGAGCAAGGAGAAAATTAGGAGTGAAATGGAATAGCACAATCAGAAGAAGAATCAGAAGAAGAATCAGAAGAAGAAGAATCAGAAGAAGAAGAAGAAGAAGAAGAAGAAGAAGAAGAAGAAGAAGAAGAAGAAGAAGAAGAGAGTTGTTTGTTATATGCCGACTTTCTCTACCACTTAAGGAAGAATCAAACCGGCCTACAATTGCCTTGCCTTCCCTACAACCCTGTGAGGTAGTTGGGGCTGAGAGAGCTCTAAGATAGCTGTAACTAGCCCAAGATCCCCCATCTGGCTTCATGTGTAGGAGTGGGGAAACCAATCTGGTTCACCAGATTAGCCTCTGCTGCTCATGTAGAGGAGTTGGGAATCAAATCCCAGTTCTCCAGATTCACCACTTCAAACCACCACCCTTAACCACTGCACCCCAATAGGCGAGATACATGAGATGGGAGGTGTCAAGGTCTTGAGAACCCCTCCCTTAACTAAACTCCCCCCCTCCCCATTACTCCTCCTCTTCCTTCACACACAATCTAGTCATTCCCAGGCCTCACAGTGATGCTGGGACATGATGGTGGTTGTCAGTCAACATGGCACATCACGAGATCTAAACCCTCTTGTCACATACCTAGCGCTACTTGCGTTCCCACAGCCCTACAGCACTGATTTTCACTGATTTCGAGCAAGCCAAGCAGTCACAAGATCAAAAGTCATGATATTGTTATCTCATTTCAGAGAATAAATGTTGAAGAAAAATCAACAGAGAATAAATGTTGAAGAAAACTCAACAGCCAGTGTGGTATAGTGGGTAGAATATCATAGTCTCTTGGAGAATTGGGTTCAAATTTCCACTGTGCCACTAGACACTGACTCACGCCCTCACCTGCTTCACAAGGTTGTCACACATGAACACATGAAGCTGCCTTCTACTGAATCAGACCCTTGGTCCATCAAGGTCAGTATTGTCTACTCAGTCCGGCAGCGGCTCTCCAGGGTCTCAGGCAGAGGTGTTTCACATCACCTACTTGCCTAGTCCCTTGAACTGGAGATGCCGGGGATTGAACCTGGGACCTTCTGCATGCCAAGCAGATGCTCCACCACTGAGCCATGGCCCCTCCCCAATGTCATGAGGATAAAATGGGGATGAGAGAGCTGGGAAGACTGCCCTGGGAAGGTGGAATAAAAACGCACTTATGTACATAAGTACCGTCAAGTCACAGCCGACTGATGGCGATCCCAGCAAGGGGCTATCAAGGCAAGCGATTAAGCAGAGGTGGTTTGCCGTTGCCTTCCTCTGCAGAGTCTTCCTTCCAAGTACCGACCCTGCTCAGCTTCCCGAGATCTGACGATACCATGCCACCTTCTGTCCCTGACAGAGGAATAGGTGGACATAAACATTAGCTTCCTAGGCGGCTGATTGGGCAGGAAGGCCAGGTATAAATTTTGTAAATAAATAAATAATGAATAAAGCTTTGCGAAAGTTAAATATCAGACTAGGAACGGGCAGAGATATATTGAGGCCCCAAGCAGAAAATGCAGGTGGCATCCCCCTCCATTCATACACGCGCAAACTCATACATTAATGTGGGGCATAGCCCACTGGTAAAATTCTCCTGCACAGGTACCACAGAAATGCATGGCTTCCACAGGAAAACTTCCCAGGGGATAGTTTGCATGATGGCTCATTCAAATGTACGTAGAATTGCTCTTCCTGAAGATATTGGCCTCAGTTTACCCTATGATGAAGGCCCTTTTCGTCACTCAGAACCATTATAATAGAAGGAGGAGGAGGAGGAGGAGGAGGAGGAGGAGAAGAAGAGTTGGTTTTTATATGCCGACTTTCTCTACCACTTAAGGCGGAATCAAACTGGCTTACAATCACCTTTCCCTCCCCTCCCCACAACAGGCACACTGTAAGGTAGGTGGGGCTGAGAGAGTGTGACTAGCCCAAGGCCACCCAGCTGGCTTCATGTGTAGGAGTGGGGAAACAAATCCAGTTCACCACATTAGCATCCGTCGCTCATGTGTAGGAGTGGGGAATTAAACCTGGTTCTCCAGATCAGAGTCCACCGCTCCAAACCACCGATCTTAACCACTGCACCATATTGTGCTAAGAGAGTATGGGCTAAAACCCCACAAATTTTTTAAAAAAAATTATTCAGCACTCCTCCATTCTTTATTTTCCTTCTTCCCTTGTTTCTTTCTTTCTTTGCTCTCCATCCTTTCTGTTCCCCTTGTTCTTTCTCCCCCCCCCTTTCATTCCCCTGACTCTCTTTTCCACACATAGGCGCGCACACACACATACAGCTGGATCCCGGCCATGTGGCTCCGTCTGAAGCCTAGCAGGAGCCGAGAACAGGGCGAGACCCATCTTGAAGCCGAGCCTCCTCACAGACCTGCAGGCACCTTTTGGAAACCACAAAACGGTAACCAAATAAACAAGCAACCCGGGTGCCTCCGGCCCACCCCACCCCCACGGAACCCCACCCCCCCACCCCACAAACACCGCCGGCAGGCCCTGGGCAACCTGCCACAAAGCTGCCAAGCTGCTGATGGAGCATTCTGGTGCCAGGCCTCGGAGGGGATGGGAGATGGGTCCCAGGAGGAAGAGGCAGGCAGGCAGGCAGGCTGGCTGGCTGACGGGGCGGGCTGTTTGGTCCTGCCTTCCCAGGAGCCGGGCTGTTAGGCCTAGAGGCATGTGTGCTTCAAAGCTGGAAACCTCAGAGAGGCAAGAGCCTCGCCCACCCATCCCTCCCAGCTTCCCCCCTCCCAGGAAGCCATTTGGGCTCCCGTGGTTTGAGCAGCTTTGTGACGACAGGCGGGAGTTCAACAGGTACAGTGTTTTCCTGTTGTGGCCTCGCTGTGAAGAAGAAGAAGTAGAAGAAGAAGAAGAAGAAGAAGAAGAAGAAGAAGAGTTGATGTTTCATATGCCGACTTTCTCTACCACTTAAGGAAGAATCAAACCGGCTTACAGTCACCTTCCCTTCCCCTCCCCACAACAAACCCCTGTGAGGTAGGCAGGGCTGAGAGAGCTGTGACTAGCCCAAGGTCACCCAGCTGCCCTTATGTGGAGGAGTGGGGAAACCAACCCAGTTCACCAGATTAGCCTCCGCCGCTCATGCGGAGGTGTGGGGAATCAAACCTGGTTCTCCAGATTAGAGTCCACCGCTCCAAACCACCGCTTTTAACCACTACACCAAGCTGGCTCTCACTGTTCTGAGTTCCTGCCAGACACACTGCTCCTCAGAGGTCTCTAGGAGGAAGACAGTGGCGCACCTTAGCCTCCAGTTTGTTCCCACTTAATGGCCCCATCCCTCAGCTGGGTACTTAAGATTGGAAAAGTTAAAATCTCTCTGAATGTCTCTTGCCTTGAAAACCCTACAGTGTCGCCAATAAAAAAACAGCAACTGTGCTAAGAGTTAAGCGACAAGGAAAAAGCACTCTGCACATGTTCATGTTCATTCTCCTATGAACGATTACTGTGTGGGCTGATTCCTAATTTGAAAACTGGTTTTTACTTAAAGTCCTGATGGGCTTTGTCTGGGGCACTGAAGAGACAGTAGCAGGAGTTGTAGTTTGTACAATCATGGGAATACAGCAGAAGAGAAGACCTTCAACTCCAGGCCTATCCCTCTTCCTCCACCTCTATGGAGGACAGGTGTCCCCTTTCAAGAGAGCCATTTATGCAATCTTATTTCCCCTCAGGGCCCAAAGACAGCCATATCATTAATATGTGCAAAAACCTTTTCCTCTGAGGAAACCCTAGCAAAGTGTAACTTTTCACTGTCATCTACTCTCTCAGAGAGTGCTAACTTATTTATTTACTTCATACCCTGCCTTTCTCCCTAATGAGGATCCTGAGCAGCTTACATCGGTCTCCTCTTCTCCAATTTGTCCTCACTACAACCTTGTAGGGTAGGACAGGCGCAGAGTGTTTGACTGGCTCAAGGTCATCCAGCAAGCTTCCACGGCAGAATGCAGAATCAAACTTGGGTTTCCCAGATCCTAGTCCGACACTCTAACCCCGACGCCACACTGGCTTAGCTACATGGTAGGTGTGAGATAGGTGATTGCGGCATTTGACTCCCCCACCCCCACCGCACCATTTTCCCAGCAGAAATCACCCCCCTCCCAAACTGCTATCAGTCATGGTAGAAAAAAGACAAGCACCTCCACTGGGACTCTCTTTATACTTTATTATTGGAGCTAACAATGGTTCAAGGGGCCAATTTCTTCCAAGAAGACAGAGCAAGAGGAAATGGTTTACTCCTTTCCTTTGGTGCTGAAGCCCCAGTTGAAACTGGGTGGTCCGTGCACAGTCGCTTCTAAAGTTAAACAAAATACAGACACTCAGATCTTTCTCATAATGTTGTGGTTCTCAAAGGTCTTTTATGCATGGGTTGGATCTCCATGCTTGGACCTGGGTTCATCGCACATTAAAGTAACCCGGGTTGGGGGAAACTGTATGCATCGGCTTGAATGATCAGGGACGAAACGGCGTGCTAATCAAGCCATGAATACAGAAAAGCAGTCCCCCAAGCTCAAAACAAGTCCCACCCCTTTAAATGCTGCTCTGTAATTGGCTTACTTCTCAGTGCTCCACGTGAGAGACAATTTCCTTCCCCCCAGACCCAACTGCCACATAAAAAAACATTTTAAGAACAAAAAGCAAAAAATTGAGCTACCTGAAAGAAGTGGTGGGGGGAGAAATCCAAGCCTCATTTTAAAAAAGCCTTTATTTTGCTCAGAAAGAGCTCCTGGGTATCAGGAAGCACTTGAATCCCTGTCCCTTTACACACTGCTTTGTGATTGGCTGTGAGAGAAGCCAATCTTCTGTTTTCCTCTGCATGCTGCTTTGAGGAGGGGGTTGGAAAATGGTGGGGCATGATGGCCCTGGGAAGCTCAACCCGAGAACAGAGCATGCACGCTCTGTGACTCCGGAATGAGCCAGGATGAACAGTTTAATTCAGGCCAGAAGAGGAATGGGAGAAGCAAGGTTCGTTTTGCATTGAAACAGCATTGAGTTTCCAAGGAATGAGGTATCATGCATACTGAAAAATTTGATCCTGGCTGAAACGGGGAATAAAGGAAGTTAAAGCGACCATGCACAAATGACCAAACTGTTTGTGTGTGTTTGGTGAGGTCCTGACTCTCTCGCAGGTGGATTGTGAGGTTCAGACTCTTTGGATTCTCCACTCTGTGTGTGTGTGCCCTCCAGTCACAGGTGACTTATGGTAACCCCGCAGGGTTTTCAAAGCAAGAGACGTTCGGAGGTGGTTTGCCATTGTCTGCCTCTGGGTGGGCTCAGAGAGTTCTGAGAGAACTGTGACTAGCCCAAGGTCACCCAGCAGGCTTTATGTGGAGGAGCGGGGAATCAAACCCGGTTCTCCAGATTAGAGTCCACTGTTCTTAACCACTACACCACGCTGGCTCTCTCCATTTTGACCAGTGGGAAAAGGAAGGTGAAGCCACCATGTTCCCTCCTCCTCCTCCCTCTGTCATTCTGCACCCCTATTACTTCCCAAGGGGTTAACAAATGCAGGATACTATACACTAAGCTTACAACTACTTGGCTCCAGATCTCAGTAGGGTTGCCAAATCTGGATCAGGAAATTGCTGGAGATTTGGGGGCGAAGCCTGGGGAGGGGGGAAGTTTGAGGAGGAGAGGAACCTCAGCAGGATAGAATGTCACAGCCCTACAAAGCAGCCCTTTTCTCCAGGGAAACTGATCTTTGGCATCTGGAGATTAACTGTGATTCTGGGAGATCTCCAGCCCTCACCTGGAGGTTGGCTAGTCTGCAGCTCTTACAGTAAAGAAATAACAGCACCACAACGCCACCAAGTATATAGAAGATCTTCTATATAGTTGGTGGCCTCGTGGTGCTGTTATTTCTTTACTGTAAGTTTTGCAGAATTGGTCATGTATTTTGTATAGTCTGCAGATGAGGCATTGCGGTGGTGGGACCCAAAGGGGTAGAGTAACTTTAGCAGTGGACCCTCCTTCCAAAAGTTTGAGAATCACTCATGTGGCATGTAATAAAGCCAGCTCCTGATTCGCCTCAATCTTTCCACACATGACATGTACCCTCACCGGACCAAGGTTTATCGGCCCCGATTTTAGGAATTCCTGGTTTAAGGCATTGAGAAAGGGGAGGGGGAAGAGAGAGAAGAAAGTCAGCAGAAGATGAAGGAGATGACAGTGGGTGTATCCAGGCATGCTCCGAGGAGACAGGCCAGTATATGTTTTGCAAGAGTCAGCAAACTGAAAATTATTGATCTTTGTCAAGTATTTCTAAATTGATTTCCTCGGAGGGGAAAGTGCGTACAGCTATGCAGCAAGGAACAGGAATTCATCATGCAAAAAGGCCTCTTTACAGGCTCAATATCATACAAGTATTTGGGACAGAGTCTGATGATTAGGAGTCACACGGTAACCTGTGCAAAGCTTACTGTGTGGCACCTCTGGCTCTCTGTAGTTTCCCATCCTGCAGTTAAGCTCGGAGCTACAAGCCCTCCTCTTCCATGGATTTCCAAGTAGTTACAAAGTGAGGGGGAAATATAGCACTAGACTTAATAGCAGGAATGGAGGCTGCAGACATAGGCCGTTTATGCACTGGCTGTTTCCATCGCAATCACCCC
Source organism: Euleptes europaea (assembly GCF_029931775.1). NCBI lineage: Eukaryota > Metazoa > Chordata > Lepidosauria > Squamata > Sphaerodactylidae > Euleptes > Euleptes europaea. Next base: position 24,062,965 of record NC_079329.1, read on the forward strand.
CATCTACTTCGGGGCTAAAACAGCATCCAGAAAACGCAGGGAAAATGTGAGGGAAGAGCGAAGTGACTTCTAAAGGTCAGAGAAAAGGTGCATAATGAAATCGCCTTGCTCTCCCCTCCCATTTCCCCCATGTTTTCTGGATGCTGTTTTAGCCTGAGTTTAAAGTCTGCCTCCATCCCTAATTGAAAACTGGTCCTGTGCATACTTGTCAATTTGGGGTTTTCTCCCCACACCCATTCTCGCTTCTCCCTTCTAAGTGTTTGTCCCCCTCATCCAATCCCTCCCCTCTAAGCTGGACTACTGTGAGGCTGCTGATTCTGTCAGTTTCACAGCGAGTGTTGGTCAATTTCAGACCTCAGTGGGATCCAACAGGTTTTTTGTTTGCTTGTTTGTTTGTGACTCTGAAATAATCACACAGCATCTCTGTGGCTGCTTATTTGGTCAATTTCACAAGGAGTGCTGGTCAGTTTCAGACCCAGGTGCAGGATGATTTGAGAATTTGACTGTAAATACTGTGCATAGAGAGACCAGCATATCCAACGGAAACAACCCGTGCATAAAAGGCCACCTGGCTTTTCCGCATGCTCGACCTTACTCCTGATTTTCTTGGCAGCCGATCCGCAAGCACTAGAATCGATTTGGGCACAGTTCTTTCACGCATCTGCCCTCCCTCTGCATTTTCATAGGTGTGGAGTCAGTTTATTTTCTGACATGCCTTAAATAATCAGGATTTTCAAAGGAGGGTGCTATCATCACCGGTGGCATCATCGATGGCATCCTAGCACCCCCTTTTTATTTTTTGTGCATGCTTATATTGATGTATTAATATAATGGCTGCATATTTTAAAAGAAAAACAGCAGTAAGATATCGATACAGCTTTGTAATGATAGGTTTAGCAGGTTCTCTGAATTCCCAGCTTTCTTTTTTTTAAAAAAAGTCTCTAATCCTTTCCCTTGTGAAGATAAAAGAGGAAAGGCATATCCCCAAATGTTCAACTGCTCATTTCCAATTTTTGAAGTTCCAGAATAATAGTTCAAATGAAAAAAAGCACTGAGAACATTGGTTCATTTAGTTAGTTATTCTAGTTTCTTTCCTGAGGTTCAGAGCTCATTAAAACAATGTGCAGTGCAATGGTTAATTATACTAGGACCTGGCAGATCTGAGTTCAAATCCCCACTCTGCCATGAAGTTTTCTGGGTGACTTTAGGCCAGTCACTCACCTAACCTACTTTACAGGGTTGTTGTGTGGGGGTAAAATGGAGGAGGGGAGAATGGTACTGAACTGAGCACCTTAGAGGAAGGGCAGGATAAAGGTTAACTAAATAAATCATGACCTAGTGAATCCAACACAAGCAGTGTGTATGTCTATGTCTGTATGTGCGTGCCATCAAGTCACAGCTGACTTATGGCGACCCCTTGGAGTTTTCCAGGCAAGAGACGTTAGGTGGTGGTTTGCCATCGCCTGCCTCTGCGTGGGCTGAGAGAGTTCTGAGAGAACTGTGACTGGCCCAAGGTCACCCAGCAGGCCTCATGTGGAGGAGTGGGGAATCGAACCCGGTTCTCCAGATTAGAGTCCACTGCTCTTAACCACTACTGGATCCCATATATATCCCATAAAATGTAAAATCCCATCTTCTGAAATAAACTCCAACGCCATTCCAAATCGGTTCTTATTCAACAAATATTTAAAATGCATGATTCACCACCAGGGGATGTAGTAATGGCCATAGATGGCTGGGGGGTGGGGAGGTAAACAGATTCATGGAGGAGACCTCTTGGCTCCTAGCTGTGAAGACTAAAAGGAACCTCCACATCCAAAGGCAGTCAACCTCTGAAGATCAGTGCTAAGAGCCAATATTAGGGGGAAGCCCTTTTTGTTGGTCCTTCAGGCCAACGGATTGGCCACTGTGTATCAATCAATAACTTTAATACGGTCCAAGACCAGCAAATTAAAAAATATACCGGTATATAATAAAAGGGTAACAATAAATACACCAATAAATACAGGTCAAAAATGGTCACTCGCTCATAGGAGAGCTGTTAAGACCATAATTTTAAAATGAGGTACATAATTGTGGTCAATATGAATATAGAATTGCTCATCCCTTAAGTTCAACCCAGGCTCGCCTAGTCTTCATAGCTCGCCATCCAAATCTGGCCACTTTAAAGGTTAGCTCCATATCCTTATCTGAGAGCATGTTAAAAAGACGGATTGCTCTACATCTCCCTGAGTAGCCAGCTATTATAGAGGAAATGGCTTCTCGGGCTGGCCACTGTGTTAAACAGTATGCTAATGTGATGCTGTGTGAAACAGGATCCTGTGTGAAACAGGATGCTGGTCTGATCCAGCAAGACTATTCTTGTGTCCTTATAGTCTTATTCATACAAAAAGGCTTTACAGCATTTCTAAAAAATGGTCTCAGATCAAAGGCCCATCTAGTCCAACATCTTGATGCGCACAATGACCAGTCAGTCGCTGCAGAAGGCCCCCAAGCAGAGTATGAGGACAACAGTTGGGCCCTGCTGTTGCCCTCCCCACAGCAATTTGCATTCAGAGGTCCACTGCCTCTGAACATGGAGGTTCCATTTAGCCATCTAGGGTAACAAGCAGTCGATAGACAGAACTTGTTCCTGAACTAATCCTTTGAAAAGATGAGATCGAGCCAGCGTGGTGTAGTGGTTAAGAGCGGTGGCTGGAGCGGTGGAGTCTGATCTGGAGAGCCAGGTTTGATTCCCCACTCCTCCGCATGAGCGGCAGAGGCTAATCTGATGAACTAAATTTGTTTCCCCATTCCTACACATGAAGCCAGCTGGGTGACCTTGGGCTAGTCACTGCTCTGTTAGAGGTCTCTCAGCCCCACCTATCTCACACGGTGTCTGTTGTGGGGAGGGGAAGGGAAAGTGATTGTAAGCCAGGTTGAGTGTCCCTTAAGTGGCAGAGAAAGTCGGCATATAAACACCAACTCTTCTTCTATTTTAGGGTATCCTTTGAATATGCCTCTCAGGGCAACTGGGGGGAAAGAGAGCTTTGGGTTGAAAAGCAGGAGGTACATCTAAAACATAAACACCTTGCTGTAGATCTCAGCACACTAATGATCTTGGCTGATCTCTAAAAGGTGAGTCTGGAACAAAACTGGGAGGAGGTCTCAGATGTAAGCGGAGCCCAAGAACAAGAAATGTTTTCTTCGATGGTACAGAGAGGCATGTTTAAAAGAGACCCACCTCATTCATTCTTCTGCTTTACCTCCCTTCTCCACACCTCCCTTCCTATTGTCCACCCCTGGGGCAGACGGAACTCTATGGTATGTGTGTGGCTGCTGGCGACGGTGCTGGGTGGTAAGGAAACATCAAAGGGACCGAGGAGTACCAGCGACTTGAAAAGGGTGTAATTAAAAAGCCGGGGCTGTACTCGTTGGTGCAGATGTTTGAAGTAGCTCAGAGCAGAGGCATCAAAGAGCTTGGGGGAAGGGGAGCGCAGATGGAAACTTCAGGAGCATCCCCAGTGGAACAAATCGACTGGGGAGCCGCACCTGTCCACAGAGGGCATTCCACTTGGGCCCAGAGGAACACAGACCTGAGGGCCCCCAGAAGGACATCCAGTTTGACCTGTCCCAGCTGCGAAGCGTGCCTATTTACATGATCACTCCCAAGGCAGCCCAGTCCAGACCATAGATGCGGCTGCGAGAGGAGGCGCGCGGCAGAGGGTAGTGCTTACAGAGCAAACGTGTGATCATGCTGTTCCAAATCCCTGAGCCTTTCGAGAAAAGGCTGACTGGTAAAAGCAGGTGAACTGGGTCAGTCATGGTGCCTTCCCTCCGGAATCTGCCTACCTAGTGCGTTTTTATCCAACCTTTTCCTCCAAAGAGTTCAAGGCAACATTCTCATACAGGCCATCTAGTCCAACCCCTTGCTCAATGCAGGATCAGGATCAGGAGGAGGAAGAGGAAGAAGAAGAAGAAGAGTTGGTTTTTTCATATTCTGCCTTTCTCTACCACTTAAGGCAGAATCAAACTGGCTTACAATCACCTTCCCTTCCCCTCCCCACAACAGACACCCTGTGAGGTAGGCGGGGTTGAGAGAGCTGTGACTGGCCCAAGGTCACCTAGCTGGCTTCATGTGGAGGAGTGGGGAATCAAATCCGGTTCTCCAACCCCTTGCTCAATGCAGGATCAGCCAAAAGCTTCCCTGACAAGTGTTCGTCTAGCCGCTGCTCAAAGACTTCCAGAGAGGAGAAGCTCACCACCTTCCTAGGCATGAAACCACAATTAGGATTCACCATAGGTAATGATCCAAGTTCAGGCCATGGTTGGATGGACTCTAACTAACCACAGTTAGAGTGGCTTGCATTCAGACGATCAAACTCCAATGAAACCATTATGTCTAAACTGGGCTGGAGAAAACGGCTGCTTTGGAAGCTGGGCTCTGTGGAATTATACCCCCTGAGGTCCCTCCACTCCCCAAATCCTGTCCTCCCCAAGCTCCACCCCCAAAATCCCAACCCAGAACTGGCAACCTGAAGCTAGCATGTTATGGTTCAGTGGAGAACCACCGGACAATTTCTGTTAGACCACCTAGTACCGACTGGTTACAAACATACTTGTAACTAATGCCCATCTAAGTAGGACTTTGGTGTGGTTCTGTGCAGCACTTTGTGTTCTCAGATAAGAGTGCATAAGCCATCCTCCCACCATCTGCCATGTGCCAGACATCCCCTTCCATGCACGCGGCAAGCTGAGCATGACCGATTGAGGATTCCGTCCTCTCACATCTTCAAAACAATACAGTGCAAACCATATCAGGTACATTGGTTCTTGTAGGTTATCCGGGCTGTGTATCATATCAGGTACGTTCTGAAAAAAGATTAGGTAAGAGGAGGAGGGTGCCCTGACCTGGATGGCCCAGGCTAGCCTGATCTCATCAGATCTCAGAAGCTAAGCAGGGTCAACCTTGGTTAGTATTTGGATGGGAGACGACCAAGGAATACCAGGGTGTGCAGAGGAAGGCATGGGCAAACCACCTCTGTTAGTCTCTTGCCATGAAAACCCCATAAGGGGTCGCCATAAGTCGGCTGCGACTTGAAGGCACTTTACACACACACAAGAGGAGGAGGGGGGAGGAGGGCAACAAAGATGGTGAGGGGTCTGGCGACCAAGTCCTATGAGGAAAAGTTGAAGGAGCTGGGTATGTTTAGCCTGAAGAGGAGAAGGCTGAGAGGCGATATGATGACCAGATGATGACCAGAACCAATGGGTTGAAATTAAATCAAAAGAGTTTCCGTCTAGACATTGGGAAGAATTTTCTAACAGTTAGAGCGGTTCCTCAGTGGAACAGGCTTCCTTGGGAGGTGGTAAGCGCTCCTTCCCTGGAGGTTTTTAAGCAGAGGTTAGATGGCCAATGCCATCTGTCAGCAATGCTGATTCTTTGACCTTAGGCAGATGATGAGAGGGAGGGCATCTTGGCCATCTTCTGGTCACTGGGTGCATGTGGGGGGGAGGTAGTTGTGAATTTCCTGCATTGTGAGGGGTTGGACTAGATGACCCTGGTGGTCCCTTCCAACTCTATGATTCTAAGACATTCATATTGTCTGTTCATGGGCTACAAGGTCAGACTTCAGAAGGCAGCTGATTTTACAGTCAGGCTCTTGACATCAGTGTGGTTGGAAATTTAGTTTCACCTCTTCCTGTCATGTGATCGTGATGGTACATGTGTGTAGCTCAGTGAATCCAGGGTTACCTAAGGATGGTAAAAGGTGGGTTCTAAGGCTGGAAAGGTTGAAGACCACTGGTATATTCAATCCCATGGGCCCTCAGTGCTACTTCTTAAACCTCTGCTATATGAACATTCATTATGGCAAGCAGATCATTGGTCCTTCCATTTCAGTTTTGTCTATTCTAACTTGGATCAGCTTTCCAGGGTCTCAGGAGAAGAAATGCCTTTCCTAACACCTGCTGTCCAAGATCCTTTAACTGGAAATACCAGGGACTGAAACTGGGACATCCTTCATGCAAAGCAGGTGCTCTACCTCTGAGCCACAAACCCTCCCCACCCCGATGCAACATGAGCGGTTCAACATAATTTCAAGCATACCTCCACCGCCTATGTCAGACAAATGTTACATTCAGCTATCGTGTTTAAGCCTGACAAACGAAGGCAGTTTGGAGAGCTTGGAAGGATGCATATCAGTCATCTCAGATGCATATCCATCTCTTCTTGCTTTGTGGTTGCCTTCCCAAATGGTGAGTCAGGCTGGTTACCAAATAAAGTAGGGGGTACACATTTCACCCACAAAAAGTGACTCAGTGAAACTCAAAGTATCACTCACCCCAGCGGGAAGTATCTTCCGGGGCAGGCTGCCCAAATGAAGAACAGCAGCCTTCAAAACGACTTGTTCCATCTCATCAGCAGAGGAGATGTTTATGTAGTATGGAAGGCTGGACTCATACGGCCAAGGCATACTGAATGAGTAGGTTGGATGAATAAATAAAAAGAGAGGATGAAGACACCCAGAGAGAGAGAGACAGGATTAAAACAAGGGATGAATGGATACAGAGAACAGAGTAAGGGACAGGATTGATGAGTGGACAGATTTTAACAAGGGACAAGCAAGAGATAAACTTGAGACTTCACATTTTCACAGAGTAATTGATATCTTTTATTGCCCATGTATCTGAAATGTGCAAATCTCTTTGTGCCAGAGAGGACACTGTGTGTTGTTCATGCACACACAACAAGGATTGTCATTTGCCCTGGCCCCTGCTGGCACTCAATAGACAATCTTCTGACACCACAATGTCACTTCAAGCTATTTAACCAGAAGTAGCTTCACTGCATTGTGTGGCTCTCTAGGAGTCACTCTATTGTAAAAATACAGATTGGGGGGAATCCCACAGAGCCCCGTGATGCAGAGATGTTTCTTCCGGTTTTGTAGCCAGAAGTGATGTCACATCATCAGAAGATCGCCATTCAGGAAAGAATTTTCTAACAGAGCGGTTCCTCAGTGGAACAGGCTTCCTCGGGAGGTGGTAAGCTCTCCTTCCCTGGAGGTTTTTAAGAAGAGGTTAGATGGCCATCTGTCAGCAATGCTGATTCTGTGACCTTAGGCAGATGATGAGAGGGAGGGCATCTTGGCCATCTTCTGGTCACTAGGGGTGTGGGGGGGGGAGGTAGTTGTGAATTTCCTGCATTGTGCAGGGGGTTGGAGTTGATGGCCCTGGTGGTCCCTTCCAACTCTATGATTCTATGTTACCTTTCCTGGATCTTCCCTTGTCTCCACTCCCTGAGGTTTAAGGTTTGTTATTGGATCACTTATGGCCCTTTGCCTGCGACTATGATGGTCCTCCCTCACCACTGGGAAACTTTTATATTATTGTAGGTGGAAATCAGGCGCCCATCTTTTAAGTTGACTGTATATGTTTTAATATCATGTTTTTAAGCCTATATTTAAAGGTAGTCCCCTGTGGAAACACCGGGTTAATACAAAGCCATGGGTTGACGTCATATCACGACGTTTTCTAGGCAGATTATGTTTACGGGGTGGTTTGCCATTGCCTTCCCCAGTCGTCTATACTTAACCCCCAGCAAGCTGGGCACTCATTTTACTGACCTCGGAAGGATGGAAGGCTGAGCTGCCCTGAGCCCAACCTGGTTGGGAAAGGGCAGGATATGAATAAATAACATAAATAAAATAAAATCTACCCTATCAATGGTAGCTGTACCAGCCTGGCCTGTTATCAGCATAGGAGTTATTGTTGATCAATACCATTTTTTCCCACCCACTTATAAGGTTGTAAGTCTATGGACAGGACTGATTTTTACTATACTTGAACACATGAAGCTGCCTTCTACTGAATCAGACCCTTGGTCCACTGAAGTCAGTATTGCCTACTCAGACCAGCAGCAGCTCTCCAGGGTCTCAGGCAGAGGTCTTTCACATCACCTCCTTGCCTAGTCCCTTTAACTGGAGATGCCGGGGATTGAACCTGGGACCTTCTGCATGCCAAGCAGATGCTCTACAAACTGAGCCACAGCCCCTCCCCTGAGTGTTTTGTTTTTCAGGCATAGTTAAAATAACAATAATGATAATAAGTACAACTGTTTATAGCAAGTAGAGACAGTTATAAATGGGAGTGATGTCACATTTCCCCCCATTTCCAAGAGAGCTGGGACTTCCCTTAATATTCCTACCTCAGTTGAAAATTAGTGAGAACATAAAGACACCCACATTATTAGTACGGTTGCCAACCTCCAGGTAGTAGCTGGAGATCTCCTGCTATTACAACTGATCTTCACCTGGAGAAAATGGCCACTTTGGCAACTGAAGTCCCTCCTCAGGCTCCACCCCAAAAACCTCCCACCAGTGGCAAAGAGGGACCTGGCAACCCTAATCATTAGCTATATATTTGCCCCAGTGGGACAAATAGTGGCTCACTCAGGCCCTGGGAAAATGGCACAGGGGGATGGCTTGACCCTCTTCTTCCTTTGTGCCATGGTCATAGTTGGAATCAGTCCCCCACACATCTGATTTTTAGAGGGAGAAATATGGGAGCTCTGTTTGCAGAGTTCCCGGTGTCTTGTATCATTGAACCCTAACTCTAGAACTGGACTACAAAGTCTCCAAGAACTTTTTAACCTGTAAGATGTGTATTATTCATGGCCTACTAAGTGAGCCACCCCCAGCCAAACTGGAAAAACAAAACGTTTGCTCCAAGTTGCTTGTCCTCAAAAGGATGCCCGTGCCGTTACTCCTACTGTTTTTCTAGTCAACTGTTTTACCAGGAAAATGGCAAAAACAAGATCAGGAAATGACTAATGAAAGAATCAATTGCAATACTGTTGGTGGCTGGGGAGGAACAGTCCCATTGTAATGAATGGGACTTACACCTAAGTAAACATGGTTGGGGAGGGACATCTTGGGAACATCTCTGCCAACTAACAATATCTATGTTGCGATTCTGTTTTTCTTTCTATTACAGGTATTTAAGCCTGTGTGGATGTGAGCCATCAAGTCACAGCTGACTTATGGTGACCCTGTAGGGTTTTCAAGGCAAGAGATATTCAGAGGTGGTTTGCCATTGCCTGCCTCCGCGTGGGCTGAGAGAGTTCTGAGAGAACTGTGACTGGCCCAAAGTCACCCAGCAGGCTTCATGTGGAGGAGGGGGGAAATCAAACCCAGTTCCCCAGATTAGAGTTCACCGCTCTTGACCACTACACCATGCTGTTTCCTATTTAAGCCTGGGAGTGGTCAAAAGCACAAATTGAAGGGCTCTTGTCCCTTGGATCTGAACCTTTGGCTTGCAGCCTACAGCCCTGAGTGAGTTGGCCTAGTGGATCCAGGACCAGCCCAGCAGTTAGAGTTGTATTATATATTTATGTTGTTGGTTGATTGCCTAAATAGTAGTTTGTGTTTGTTTGAGTACCTGGTGTGGAGAAAAGCAGAATCAACGTGTGTGTTGTGTGTTTAGTGCCGTCAAGTCGTTTCCAACTTATGGCAACCCTATGAATCAATGTCCTCCGAAACGTCCTATCATTAACAGCCTTGCTCAGGTCTTGCAGACTGAGAACCGAGGCTTCCTTTATAGAGTCAATCCATCTCATGTTGTGTTTTCCTCTTTTCCTGCTGCCTTCAACTTTTCCCAGCATTATTATCTTTCCCACATACTCAAAGATAAACAAATAAGCAAGCTCTTACTGAGGGGGATGGGACATTGCAGGATTTTAACAGGAATTTAGAACTTTATTAAGTGTAGGTTGGAACCATCTTAAGTTCCAGCTAATTGCAACAGACCAATTTATCCCCTGTGCAAAAGGACCATCATGTGAAAGCATCCCAGAACTCTCTTCTATGGAAAATCACACATGGCTGGAGCAACAAAAAGACCACAGCAGATCAAAAACTGCCCCCGTCCACACACTCAATCACATCTTTCCATTCCCGGTTTTGTTTGAACCTTGCTAAAAGAACTGACTTACACTTCCCATAAACCCCATCACTTTGTCTGGGCAAGACTTAGGGAAACAAGGGGCAGCTTTTGCAGATTTCCTTTGTTTTCCAGACAGAATTACAGAGGTGCAAACTGTTCTAGAAGAGTTTCCAAGAATGACAAAATAATAAATTGGGGGACGAGGGGAAATATACTCTAGCCAGGGGAAGTGTTGGAGAGATAGAGATGTGCATAGGATCCTGTGATCCTGTAAAGTGCTGTCAAATTACAGTAGGGTTTTCAGGGCAAGAGATTAACAAAGGTGGTTTGCCATTGCCTTCCTCTGCACAGGGACCCTGGCATTCCTTGGTGGTTTCCCATCAAAATACTAACCAGGGCCAACCCTGCTTAGCTTCTGAGATCTGATGAGATCATGCTAGCCTGGGCCATCCAGGTCAGGGCACATATGATCGTACCAGAAACAAAAAGAGGGACATACCCAGTCGGGGGCTGTCAGGTTGGGACAAGCCCAGTCGGGGGCTTTCAGAGTGGTGGCCTCCCGCCAAGTGGCAGGGGAGCCCTCAGCAGGCTCCTGCTCAAGTGAGTCCCACATACTGCCATCTCAGGCTACTCCCAGCAGGTGGGCTGGGAGTAGGATGCATCGGTCGGCAGACAGGTCGGACCGATGCATTGGATCCAGTCCTTAGGCAACGCCAATGCCTGATGCTGTAACCCAGTGGTTCCCAAAGTAGGCAGTACCACCCCCTGGGGGGCAGTGGGATTACCTAGGGGGGCACTAAGAGGCAAGGGGGCAGCAGGGTGGTGCTAGAGGTGGGCCCCTTCAACTGTGTTGTTCACTAATTGACAATAGATCAAGCTATGGCACCATGCTGGCAAATTTGGTGGAAACTATCAGAATTTTTTTTCCAGACTTTGAAGAGCTGGTACTGCTGGATCAAGTTCATCTGTTTTGTTGAATAAATTTCAACTAAAACGTTTTATTTTGATTTTGAATAGATGTGCAATTAATTGTTACTGTTTTGAAATGTTATTATCATCTTCTTTCATGCATCATGCCAACCGCTATTTTGAATAATGCTTTTTATAGGATAGAGTAAGGGGGCGCTGGGGTTGAGTTTGTGGAACCAAGGGAGTGGTGGCCTGAAAGGTTTGGGAACCACTGCAGTAACCAATAAGAGTTGTGGCTATTTCCATTCCAGCTACTATCTCTGCGTGTTTAACTGTACGCTAAGGTCTTCATAGCAAAAGGGTCCAGGGGTGGTAACTGCATCCCAAGGGTGGCCAGGGTCGGGGGCTGCAGTAAGTAGCCGGCTCCAAGACACTCCCCAATTTGGCGCTAGGCCAGCCAACAAAAAGGAAACAAGGGGAAGGAAGCGCCGGGATATTGTGTGAGGAGGACAGCAAATTGCATCACATAACTGTTGCCCTGCATTGTTCCGTAAAGATAAACTTGACAGATGATTGATTTTAATCAGACTGCGAACGATAAATGCAGATTCTGCTGTGGTTGTGGCTGGCAGCATTGAGGAGATGCGCTGTTATTATATGCTGCCTATTATCAGACACTATTAATCAAATCGTGAGAAAGGAAGCACCCCACATTGGTGGGCAGTACCCGCATACCATTCCCAGGATTACGTGCGCGGATGACGAGGCGCAAACCACTCAGGCCGAGCGATCCATCCAATCGAGTGATGTGGCCAAAATTCGTAATTACCTGTGTCAGTAAATGAATTTGTGTAGCTCGTAACAGTCCTATGAGGTAACTGAGTGCCATTTCCCTGGGATGTTCTTCTCCAGCTCAGGGCGCTAAATGAGATTCTTAACATGCACAGTCCAGGAGTCAACAGCTCCAGCATTGCCTAGTGCTTAGAGCAGGGGTGGGGAATGTCAGGCCCGGGGGCCATATAAGGCCCGCGAAATCATTTGGTCTGGCCCTTCGTGGGTCCTGGCAGATCTCTAGCTCAGAAGGAACTAAGACTGGTGATCCGCCGCCCCCCCCCCCCCAAGGACTGGAATAGCCTCTATTCAAGATGGATGTGAGTTTGTTTTCCCGAGAAAAGGAACCTTTTTCCCCCCTTGAAGAAGAGTCGTGAGCTATGGAACTGCTAGGACCGCCCAAGAATATAGCAGGCTAATTTTTAAGTTGATAATCTTGTATGGCCCGCGAATGATGTTATAAATATCCAAATGGCCCTTGGCAGAAAAAAGGTTCTCCACCCCTGGCTTAGAGCGTCACACTAGGATCTGGGAGACCCGGGTTTAAATCTTCACTCTGTGGGTGAGCTAGTCACTGCCCATTTATGCATGGTCAATTTTGATGCTCACTCACAGCTCTTTTTTAAAATGTGACTTTAAAAATGCCTATTCACAGTCCCGACGCAAAAGGAGAAATTCCACCCCACACACACACTTGCCTGCTCCTGCGTTCCTGTTTGCATAGCCATGAGCATGTGCATAGCTAACGTGCCGCTATTGTTTTGCATGGTTCCCTCAGGGGATTCTTCTCGGCTTGCGGCGGAACAAACACAAAAGGTTGTGTTATAGGGGCTCTTAAGTAATGCAAAGCAGGTCTGCGCCGGCTTCGCAGTCACTTCCAGAATGGCGGTTCAGCGTGAAAAATAAAAAAAAATATGCGGGGTAATTCAGCCTAGAACGTACTGCTAATTACCATGCACAAATGGCATAACAGCCAACAGGGAAAGCTACCAAGAAATGTTTTCAACTATATGAAAGAGCTCAATCTGATTGATGTTTGGAGAACCAAAAATCTTAAAGTAAAACAAAAAAAAATGGCCACTCTCTTACAGGCTTGCCTGCCTCATAGGGTTGTTGTGAGGATAAAACAGAAGAGAGGGGAACAATGTTGCAAGTTACTTTGTATCCGCATTGAGGAGAAAAGGACGATATATATATAAATCAATAAATAACGTTAGAATGAGTTTTAATGTTAACGCTGCCTATTTTCCATGAACATCTCATGGTTTGCTATCACCCTGCAAGCAAATCTCATGGGCCAGCAACCTTGGCAAGGATTCTCTCCATTTCAGTCAGCTCCTTTCCATGGCTGCTTCTTGAAGATTGCTTTGTTTGTCGTCATCTCCTGCCATTGAAATCTAAAACCTTCTCCTATTCCCATCTGTGTCTGGAAGGGAGGTTATTTGTTTATTTTATTGGACTTCTAGCCCACTCTCCCCAGCAAACCCCAGGTTCAGAGTGGCTCACAGAATAATAAATATACAATAAAAAATCCTAACATATAAAATCAATTGGTTAAAAAGCCCGTAAAGATAATAAAATGTCACATCGATATTTCAGTGGGGCTAAGCTTGCAATATAAGACCATAGTAGGGGCTATGATTGCTCATTAGGGTTGCCAGGTCCCTCTTTGCCACCGGCGGGAGGTTTTTTGGGTAGAGCCTGAGGAGGGCGGGGTTTGGGGAGGGGCTTCAATGCCATAGAGTCCAATTGCCCAAGCGGCCATTTTCTCCAGGTGAACTGATCTCTATTCCTGGAGATCAGTTGTAATAGCAGGAGATCTCCAGCTAATACCTGGAGGTTGGCAACCCTATTGCTCATATAAGATACAGTACCTACAGGTGAAGTGGAAGCTTTCCAGGCTGGTTGGAGTAGGATTGGATGGGGAAGACAGCATTAATAAAGAAAGGTAAAGGTGGTCCCCTGTGCAAGTACCGGGTGATTACTAAGGTTGCCAGGTCCCTCTTCACCACCAGGAGGAGGTTTTTGGGGCAGAGCCTGAAGAGGGCGGGGTTTGGGGAGGGGAGGGACTTCAGTGCCACAGAGTCCAATTGCTAAAGCTGTCATTTCTCCAGGTAAACTGATCTCTATTGGCTGGAGATCAGTTGTAATAGCAGGAGATCTCCAGCTCATACCTGGAGGTTGGCAACCCTAGTCATTACTGACGCATACAATGACTGTATAATTTTATGCCTAAAATTGAATAAGAATACTGTTGCATAGAAAACTATTGCTTCAACTTTCTGCTATTTCTAGGTTTGCTAACCTCCAGGTACTAGCTGGAGATCTCCTGCTATTACAACTGATCTCCAGCCGATAGAGATCAGTTCACCTGGAGAAAATGGCCACTTTGGCGACTGGACTCTATGGCATTGAAGTTAGGGTTGCCAACCTCCAGGTACTAAGTTAATACCCCCGGCTGGGAATTGACACTTTTAGAGAACTTCTTTCACACCGGCATGTGAACTAGCTACTAAGCAGACCATGTCATATCCTGAGGAAGATTCATAAATTGAAACAGGAAGATTTCCGGATCCCTGTATTGCATTCTTGATACAGGTCAAGGGAACTTTTATGCAGAAATTTATGTCCGAGAACGTATACTATACAGCACCCCACCTTGGTGGCTTCTTTTGGAAGACCAACTTCATACTATGTTCTGGTCTAGAATATGACTTCTTTGCTTGGACTTTTGAATCATATTGTATATTCTTTTGTACCATTGTACCTTGTTTTGTATAGTCAGTGTATCACACTTTGACTATTTGGATTTCTTCAACAACATCTATTCTTTTGCATATATTTGGTATTTTGCCTTTCTGTTGTTATTTGCTAACTACCTTACGTGACAGCAGGCTAACCTATTGTTAAAACCTCCAGGTACTAGCTGGAGATCTCCTGCTATTACAACTGATCTCCATCCGTTAGAGATCAGTTCCCCTGGAGAAAATGACAGCTTTGGCAACTGGGCTCTATGGCATTGAAGTTAGGGTTGCCAACCTCCAGGTACTAAGTTAATACCCCCGGCTGGGAATTGTTCAGATATATACGCGATGATAAAGGACTGGACTTTGACAGTGCTTTGGGGTGTTTCATAGTATAGTGATTTAGTAGTAAGTCGTAATATCTGTAATATTGTCATGGGTGTTTATTGTTTTGTAAGGATGGTTAACACATGTTGAACATTGTATCTGGAGCATTGGTGCTGTTTCTTTAAATATGATCTTAGTTTTTTGCAGGACAGGTTTTCTTGGTATTTTGTTGCTTAACCTCCAGGTACTAGCTGGAGATCTCCCGCTATTACAACAGATCTCCAGCCAACAGAGATCAATTCACCTGGAGAAAATGGCAATTGGCAATTGGACTCTATGGCATTGAAGTCCCTCCCCTCCAAACCCTGCCCTCCTCAATCCGCCCCAAAAACCTCCTGCCGGTGGCGAAGAGGGACCTGGCAAGTGGCAACCCTAATGATGTGTGGAGAAGGCAGAGGCTTGGATCCTACGAACAAGTTGTGTGTACACTAGTCCCCGCTGTGGAGCAGATTTCCTGTTGCCCTAGCCCTTCTATTTTTGCCAGGTTCATTAGAAACCACTGATCTTGCACAAACGGAAGTAAAAAAGAAGCCTGCTGCATGGCGCACACTTGTGCGCACAGAACTTGTCCATAGGATCTGAGCCAGAAAAATGTCACACCGGTAAAGAGGCGCTTTCGTTTTTTAACCTCTGCTCCTTCTCTACAAACTTCCTTGTTGCTTGGTGGCAAAGGAGTTGAAACATGCCCATGCCTGAGAACCCTGGAAAAGAGAGCAGGAGAAGGGGGAGACTGTGGTGAGCCTGGCTCCATTGCCTGCCGCCCACCCGCTGGCTCTGTGCATACATTGCTTTGGCCTTTCTTTGGGGTTAGCTAAATCCCCCTCTCCTCAGACCGCAAGATACTACCCAACCATGAGAGATAACAGAGGGTTATGTGCTTAGAAGAGGCTGAGGTGGATGGGGGGGGGTAACACTCTGTGGTACTGCCCCCGACATGCACATCATCCATCCCCTTACAAAGACAGGCTGGAACCTGCAATTTGTGGGGACGGAGTCTCGGAGACTAGGGGAGATGCTTCCACACTCCTTCCTCTGGCGTCTGTCGCTAGAGCCCGAGGGCTACTTTGCTGGGAGGTCTTCGGAAACAACACAGATGATGTCTAAACAGGACTGTCTCTGAAGGGGAAGAACAAACATACTTTCTCTAGCCTGAAACAAATCACACAGATGGGTTTTGAGACATGGGTCTGGGTTCAGATCCCTGCTGTGAACTCCTTGGGTGGCCCCAAACATGCTGGACAATTGTTCCCCTCCGTTCCCCCTCATTTTAGACTGCAGTAACGCTGTGAGGATGAATGAGATAAAGAGTGGAAGGACGATGACCGGCCAGAAGTCATTAGAGAAATCTTGAAGTACATGGCCTGGATAGATTCCTTAGCCCACGGCTTTCTTTCTGCGGCCATGTGAGCTAGGTCACTAGTGGATCCAAGATCCACTCAGGAATTGGGGTTGCTCTGTTTTTTTTTTTTTTGTTTGTCTAAATAATATTCTTTGGCTTCTTTGTACAATGTTCTCCCCTTCTCCACTTGAATCTTAAACCAAAAATGCCAGTAAGTGGCCAATGCAAGGTGTGGCGCCGGCATAGCTAGTTAATACCGCATGGTCTCTCAGCAGAGAAGAGAAATGCCCCCCAGATCCAACTCCAAGGAGCTGAGGGCATAGCAACTGGACTGCAGCCCATAGCAACAACGCCCCTACCTACCAATCATGAGCAGCATGCTTACGGTTGCCCACCTCTAGGTACTAGCTAGAGAGCTCCTATTATTACAATTGATCTCCAGCCGATAGAGATCAGTTCACCTGGAGAAAATGGACGCTTTGGCAACTGGACTCTATGCATTGAAGCCCCTCCCCAAACCCCGCCCTCCTCAGGCTCCGCCCAAAAAATCTCCAGGTGTTCCCCAACCCGGAGCTGGCAACTCTAAGCATGCTGGTGGCACCCACATGAAATCAGTGACCCAACCCCGCAAAAAACAGAACAAGAAAATGAATAAAGGCAGCACACCACTCTCTGATGCTTGGAGGACCAAAGCACATCAAGTAGGAGCCCTGGAACAGCCACACCCCTGGGAGTTTTGCAACTGTGAGTTTGAAACCCTTCCTACAAACACATGCCATTTCGACAGACGCGTGTGCAGGGAAGGAACTGTGGCCACCCTAACCACACCACACAGGCACGGTCACAGCTAGGGTTGCCAGGTCCCCCCTCTCCTCTAATGGGAGGTTTTGGGGCGAAGCTGGGGCGAGGATTGTGCGTGTGTGGCCACGCTCTTGAGTCGGCCGATGGATTGGCGGCCCGCCACTCCAAGCAACCTGGCAACCCTACTCTGAGCTCACTTGACAGAGGAAAGCCTCACCAAAAGCTGAGGGCCCCTCCCATGGGGTTGCCAACCTCCAGGAACTAGCTGGAGATCTCCAGCTATTACAACTGATCTCCAGCCGATAGAGATCAGTTCCTCTTAAGAAAATGGCCGCTTTGGCAATTTATGGCATTGAAGTCCCTCCCCTCCCCAAACCCTCCCCTCCTCAGGCTCCACCTCAAAAACCTCCCGCCGATGGCGAAGAGGGACCTGGCAACCCTACCGTCCCAAGAGGTCAGGGCTATGATTGCCAGATGCCCACTAGGAGCAGCTGCAGATAGGGTTGCCAGCTCCGGCTTGGAAAATACCTGGAGATTTTTTGCCAAAGTCCCCCACTGAAGACTGCTAAGCAAACGTCATAGTCATGGGATAAGAGGACAAGTCCTCTTATGGATTGAGAGCTGGCAGAAAAATAGGAATCAGAGAGTAGGAATCAATGGTCAGTTCTCACAGTGGAGGGATGTGAGCAGTGGGGTCCCTCAGGGATCTCTGTGTTGGGACCAGTGCTTTTCAACCTGTTCATCAATGACCTGGAGTTGGGGGTGAATGGTGGGGTGGCCAAATTTTTGCTATAGAGGTTGGAGGAAATCCTAGAGCACCACACAACACCATTTCATCAGGACTACCAATGGTTGTCATCATTGTGCTGGCAACCCTAATGAAGTCCTGGGGATGGAGGTTATAATGCCCAGAACAGCTGCCACTTGCAAGGTTCTATATTGATGCTAATTGCAAAAGAAGAAGAAGAAGAAGAAGAAGAAGAAGAAGAAGAAGAAGAAGAAGAAGAAGAAGAAGAAGAAGAAGAAGAAGAAGAAGAAGAAGAAGAAGAAGAAGAATTGGGTTTTATATGCTGACTTTCTCTACCACCTAAGGGAGACTGAAACCGGCTTACAATCCCCTTCCCTTCCCCGCCCCACAACAGACACCCTGTGAGGTAGGTGGGGCTGAGAGAGCCCTAAGAGAGCTGTGACTAGCCCAAGGTCACCCAGCTGGCTTCGTGTGTAGGAGTGGGGAAACCAATCCAGTTCACCAGATTAGCCTCTGCCGCTCATGTGGAGGAGTGGAGAATGAAACCCGGTTCTGCAGATCAGAGTCCACCGCTCCAAACCACCACTCTTAACCACTACACCATGCTGGCTCTCGAATTAACTGTTATATGTGAAATAATGATTTTTTTTTTAATGGTAATGAATTATAATTTTTTTCACTGTCACTCAAGATTTCCATAAATGCGAATGATTTACCTGAATTGCTTTCCTGGAACCCCGGGGGTCAGCCTACAGCTTTTCAGAAACAAAATTCAAAAGGAAATTAAATAAAGTAACAGCAGTTGTTCACAAAAACAAACATCTGTTTGGAGATGCCTGGAGTTATAACCGGAGAAGCTTTCCTATGTCGCTAGGTTCACACCTGACTGATACAGAGTCCAGGGGCATGCTGCCCTCTCTGTCCTGCCCTTGCTAACAAACAACATTACCAGGAGATTTAAAAACCTTGATTTTGTTGTATTAAATTCATCGTTGAAGCTCTCCGTTTTGCAGTGGAACCCTAAGCAGAGTTATACCCTTCTACTGAAGTCAAGCCTGTCAAAAGCGATGGGGTTAGAAGGGTGTAACTTCACTTAGGATGCACTGGCAGGGTGAGGTAAGGTTGCCAGGTCCCTCTTTGCCACCGGCAGGAGGTTTTTTGAGCCGAGCCTGAGGAGGGAGGGGTTTGGGGAGGGATGCCGTAGAGTCTAATTGTCAAAGTGGCCATTTTCTCCAGGTGAACTGATCTCTATCGGCTGGTAATCAGTTGTAATAGCAGGAGATCTCCAGCTAGAACCTGGAGGTTGGCAACCCTAGGATGAGGCAAGAAAATGCAGGGGAAACCTGCCATATGGAAGCCCCATTACCATCTTGTCAAGGAATTTGCTCAAGAGGTTCCCCCACAAAATTTGCTTCCGCTTCAATGTCTGGTGTTGAAAATAGAGGGAGAGGAAAGGGGACAGAGGTTTGTACGTTTCCTCCTGTCAGTAGGATCAGTGGCCGGGGAAGAGAATGGCCTTCTGGAGCGCCGATCCCTCATGACCAACCTCGGGCGGCTTTGAACTCCCTTCGCCCTCCTCCTCCTCCTCCTCCTCCTCTGTAATTTATCTTTATTTTTAGGCATCCCTTCCTTTTTTCTATTTAAAGCCCAGCAACCTCCTTGGCATCCAGCGAGGCAGAAGCGCTGAGCCGAACCTCTGGTGGGCAGAGAAGGCAGTACCAACGACTCTTCTAAACCGGGAGTGGGAGGCCTCTGCGGGCACTGGCAGGCAGCCCTGGGCCACAGCTCGGCCTCGAAGGGCTGCTGGGGAGCGGCCACCGAAGGGAGCTGTGGAGGGGGCGGCAGGAAGTGGCGCAGGACTCTTTTCATCTACTGAGTGGGCACCGGCAGGAGGCCTATTTTCTGTTGTCGGCACGATCTCCAGATCTGTAGCCATGCCACCTTGCTCTCTCGCTCTCTCTGGCCCTGCTCCTGTGCATTTAACAACATGAACCCTTGAAACTATTTCTGGCATAAAGATGTGTGGTGGGTATAGGGTTGCCAGCCTCCAGGTACTAGCTGGAGATCTCCTGCTATTGCAACTCATCTCCAGCTAATAGAGATCAGTTCACCTGGAGAAAATGGCTGCTTTGGCAATTGGACTCTAGCTTTGACGTCCCTCCTCTCTCCAAACCCCGCCCTCCTCAGGCTACACCCCCAAGTCTTCAGGTATGTCCCAACCCGGACCTAGTATTCCTAGGTGGGTAGGATTGCCAACCTCCAGGTGGTGTAGGGTTGCCAGATCCAGGCTGGGAAACTCCTGGAGATTTGGAGACGGAGCCTGGGTAGATCAGATAGTTTATTTGCGGCCCTTGGCCAGATAAAACAAGATACATGGGTAGGACAGGGACCTCAGTGGGGAATAATGCCATATGGTCACGAAGAGCTGTGCTGGTCTATGACTGTTTTTAATAAAGATAGATAGAGAGGGTGGGGGGAGGTAGATAGGTAGGTAGATAGACAGAGAGGGGGGGAGATAGACAGACAGACAGACGGGCAGGCAGGCAGGCAGGCAGGCAGGCAGAGAGGGGGGGAGGTAGAGAGAGAGGGGGAGGGAGAGAGGGGAGGGAGGGAGAGAGGGGGAGGTAGGTAGATAGATAGATAGATAGATAGATAGATAGATAGATAGATAGATAGATAGATAGATAGATAGATAGATAGATAGATGCCATACAGTCCACCCTCCAAAGCATCCATTGTCTCCAGGAGAACTGATCTCTGTAGTCTGGAGATGAGCTGTAATTCTAGGGGATCCACAGGTCCCACCTGGAGTCTGGCATCCCTAATTATACCCCGTCAAAATCCCTCCCCTCCCCAAACCCCACCCTCCCCCGGCTCTATCCCCAAAATCTCCAGGTATTTCCCAACCCAGAGCTGGCAATCCTAGGTTAAGTTCAAGGGACAAGCTGCTTATCACCTACAAAGTCCGTTGCTGGGGTGTGACGTGGAGGCAGGCAATGGCAAACCACCTCACAACTCTCTTGCAGAGAAAACCCTATGGGTTTGCCATAAGTCAGCTGTGACCTGAAGGCAAAAAAACAAGCAAACCATCATGAACAATTGGTTCCCCATTCCTAGGGTTGCCAGATTTTGGGGTGGAGCCTGAGGGGGCGGGGTTTGGAGAGGGGAAGGTCTTCAATGCCATAGAGTCTAATTGCCAAAGTGGCCATTTTCTCCAGGTGAACTGATTTTTATCGCCTGGAGATCAGTTGTACTAGCGGGAGGTCTCCAGCCACCACCTGGAGGTTGGCAACCCTATTCACCATGGAAGCCCTCCTTCACCTCTTGTTCCCGGAGATCTGGAGGTGTACATCTGTCCGATTGATGTAGTTTGCATTTTCACTACCAGGTTTGCTGCGTTCTGCATCCACAGGGGAGGCGGCGGCAGAAAAGACTACCCTTGCCCTAGCAGATGGTTTTAGTTAGGTCCCGAGACACATAAAAGCCAGCAAGGGTTTATATTTAGCCGAGCAGATTTCAGAGGAAAAGCCTTTTATTCTCCAGGCTGGTCATCCATCATGGCCTTTGAGGGTGGAGCCACATCCCCAAATAGCTCCCACGGACACACAGCAACAGCAAAACCACACTTCCTCCCCAGAAAAGGTTCCGGCAAGACAGGCGCCTGTTGTGGCGCGACCCTCTGACAGCAGGGTTTAAACTGAGCCAGGGCTCACCCCCAGAAGCAGTATGAAATGCCAGCAAATCAGCCTTGGGACTTGTGCAAGGAACAAATGTGCCTTTGAGCATGCACAGAGTGATGCTTAGGGTTGCCAGGTCCCTCTTCACCACCGGCGGGAGGTTTTGGGGACGGAGCCTGAGGAGGGTGGGGTTTGGGGAGGGAAGGGACTTCAGTGCCATACAGTCCAATTACCAAAGCAGCCATTTTCTCCAGGGGAACTGATGTCTATCGACTAGAGATCAGTGGTAATAGCAGGAGATCTCCAGCTAGTGCCTGGCAGTTGGCAACCCTACCCATTAGGCTTCTAAAGGACAGGACACTTTTCTCCAGGCGGTTGGCAGTCTCACCTTGTAGTGAAACAGATGCAGGCCTCTGTGCACATTCAGCCCTCTTGCTGAATGGGTAGGGTTGCCAACCCCCAGGTGGTGGCTGGAGATCTCCAGCTGTTACAACTGATCTCCAGGGGACAGAGATCAGTTCCCCTGGAGAAAATGGCCACTTTGGCAATTGGAGTCTATGGCATTGAAGTCTCTCCCCTCTCCAAACCCTGCCCTCCTCAGGCTCCACCCCAAAATCTCCAGGTATTTCCCAACCTGGAGCTGGTATAGGGTTGCCAACCGCCAGGTATTCGCTGGAGATCTCCTGCTATTACAACTGATCTCCAGCTGATAGAGATCAGTTCATCTGGAGGAAATGGCCGCTTTGGCAATTGGACTCTACGCCATTGAATTCCCTCCCCTTATACGGCCCCCAGGCATGACGTTCCCTGCCCCTGACATAGACTATTTGAGCAACAACTCAAAAGAAGCTGTACCCAGAAACCTATCCGGGCAATCCTTTTGGTGGGAAGATTGATATTACACTGCTGCTTGGACACTTTGCCTGGTCATTCATGTTGCCTGTTGACTCAACTCTCTTCTTAGGGTTGCTAGCCTCCAATTAGGGCCTGGAGATCTCTCGCTATTACAACTGATTTCCAGACAATGGAGAAAATGGCTGCTTTGGAGGGTGGACTCTATGACATTGAACCCTGCTGAGGCCCCTCCCCAAACTCCACCCTTCCCTAGGCTCCACCCCCAAAATCTCCAAGTGTTTCCCAACCCAGTGCTGGCAACCCTATCTCTCCCCCCACCCATGCCCCCCTTGTCAAACTGAAACACCAAGAGTGAAGTGCCAGAAATACCAAGGAAGAATATCCATCCCTGATTATTTAGAAATGTTGTTAAATCTTCGCTTTTGGATTTGATATAATAAATATATGAAAGAACAGATTGTATTCAGTATGGGGTCTGATTAGTTTCCATCCAACTGCATGTCCTGAGATTTCAGTTTATTAAAAATGCTCTGGCTGGTCCCCCATTCAATTGAGGTGATTTGTGTTTTATATCTAAATTAGTTTTACCCTTGGGGGCTGAATTCTGACCTCCCACTATGTTAACAAGAGGCAGGATAAAATCTCACTTTGGATGAGTCTCAATCAGAGGTTATCTCTCATTTTTTATCCATTTTTTTCCAGATCTCCCTCTGAAAAGCTCAAAGCAACCTCATCCAAGCCTTTCGCAGAAGCCTGCTCAGCTGCTGGGGCTCCTTCCAGTTACCTGGCCCAGTTTCTGAAGAGGAAACAATGCATTAGGAATCTCAATGTTTCAATTGTTTCAAGATTTTATAGTATACCGAGTATGCTGCATGAGCAGTGTGCTGTATTTTCCTATTCCTTCTGTTCTTTCATGCCTTTGCCCTACTTGAATTATGCATGGTGATTAAACATTAACCCTAAAGCTATCTGGACCTGATCCGGCATATGTAGGGGGACCAGGTCTACTCGAGGGTTGCCTGCTCTGGGTTGGGAAACTCCTGGAGATTTGGGGGTAGAGCCAGCAGAGGGCGGGGTTTGGGGAGGGGAGGAACCTCAGCAGGGTATAATGCCATACAGGCCACCCTCTGAAGCTGCCATTTTATCCAGGGGGACTGATTTCTGTCCTCTGGAGATCAGCTGTGATTTTAGGAGATCACCAGGCCCTATCTGCTATAGCTAGGGTTGCCAGCTCCGGGTTGGGAAATACCTAGAGATTTTGTGGGCGGGGCTTGAGGAGGGCAGGGTTTGGGGAGGGACTTCAGTGCCATAGAGTCCGATTGCCAAAGTGGCCATTTTCTCCAGGGGAACTGATCTCTATTGGCTGAGAGCAGTTGTAATAGCAGGGGATCTCCAGCTACTACCTGGAGGTTGGCTATAGCAGGAGTCCTCCTGCTCCCCCCCCCCCGCCAAGCTGGCAA
The DNA here is from genome assembly GCF_029931775.1 of Euleptes europaea. Lineage (NCBI taxonomy): Eukaryota > Metazoa > Chordata > Lepidosauria > Squamata > Sphaerodactylidae > Euleptes > Euleptes europaea. The sequence goes on from NC_079329.1 coordinate 24,086,637, forward strand.
CCCTATTGGCAACTCTGTGTTGGGTAATTCTTGGCGATTTGGGGGTGATTCTTGGGGGTGGACCTCAGCAAAGTATAATGCCATACAGTCCACCCTCCAAAGCTGCCATTTTCTCCAGGGGAACTGATCTCTGCCATCTTGAGATGACCCCTGTGATTCGGGAAATCTCCAGACCTCATCTGGAGGATGGAATTCCTGGAATTCCACCCAATCTGTAGACTATAAAGATCAGTTCCCCTTCCCCTGAAGAAAAAAGGGGGCTTTGGTGTACAGGCTCTATGGCATCACATTCCTGCTGAGCTCCCTTCCCTCCTGAATCTCTGCCCTCCTCAGGCACCATCCCCCAAAATCTCCAGGAATTTGCCAAGTTGGAGTTGGCACACGTAGAAACAGAACCTTCCACAGACATTTGCAGGAAGAAGGAGCCTTCTGGTCACAGAGGGCAAACCTGAGCCACCAGGACTGGAGGGAATGAACCCCTCAATCATGCTTTTCTGGGGAGAGGCATCTCAGTACTCAAAAATCAGTTAAGAAAATAAGATAATCTCAGCCCCAAATGATTTGGGGGTGCAACAACCCTGTCCCCTGTTCTTCCAAGGCACCTTCATTTTTCTTGAACCCTCTTTTTTCTTTCCCCCCCTTTCCCCCCTTTCACTTTCTGACTCTTTCTTCTTCCCTTTATTTTCCCTTCTTGTCTGTCTTTTTCCTCCATTCATCCTCATGTTCTTTTCCACTTTTTCTTGTTTTCTTTAGAAAGTTTGGGGGTGGGCTTTGCCTACTACAGGGTGTTAAGAGAAATTCTCTTCGTTCCTCTTTACCCAATATCTTCCTGAAATCCAACCATCTGTTTCTTTTCTTCTTTTTAGGAATTTCTCATCAATTCCATTTTGTTCATAGAGAAATTCAAAAAGAGGAGGGGGCAGGAAGCGAGGTTCCACAACATTTCAGATTTTCACTCTGCAAATGTTCAGAGGCAGACAATGTCTTCCCAAACCTTCCTATCTTCCTGCTAGAGCACCACCCTGTGGTGTGTAACATAACTGCTAGAGCTGAAGTTATAATAGGTGTATTGATTTCTTGTCAAAGAAAAATGAAAGAGAAATCTCTCTTCTCAAAAGAGAAAAAAGAAACAAGAGGAATCAATGGCTATATCTTAAAAAGTGAATGTCAGGGCGGAGAAAGACTTCCTTCCCTATAACAACCCTAGCCCACTGCTTCTGCAGTACAAAAAAAGCTTAAGAGGGAAAAAAACATTTAATTTCAGTTTCTACCCTGCCCCGTTCCATCCAGTGGCTCAGGTGGGGTTGCCAGCTATTGCTTGGGACATTCCTGGATGTTTGGGGATGGAGCCTGGGGTGGGCAGGGCTTGGGAAGGGACCTCAACACAGTATAATGTCATAGAGTTCATGCTTCAAACAGCCATTTTCTCCAGGGGAACTGATCTCTGTCATCTGGAGATAAATTGTAATTCTGGGAGATCTCCAGGCACCACCTGGAGATTAGCAAACCTAAGCATGGCATGGCAGGAGGAGGGGTTCCAGCCTTTCCTCCTGTGTTATTCCATGAGCCAAAATGACTGTTGGGGATTATTTAAATACATTTTGATTCCTGACCTCTTAAAAGGTTTGTTTCCAGCATATCTTGCAACAGACATTCAGGGTCTGTGTAGCATGTGTATACAAGTTCTGTATGTTCATACATTGGTTTGCTTGAGATCAGTGATTCAGGTCAGGACCCCAAAGTAGGTTTTTCTAACAGGTGAGTTTCAGGGCCAGCTGAGAGAAGGAACAGGATAAGCTGGAAGAAAAGGCTCTGCAAGGCTCAACGGCAAATGTGGATTTGCTTCGACTGCATAAGAGCTTCAAAAAGTTTGAGCCCCTTGTAAAATTATGCCTTCAATGTGACTGTCTGAATATAACAGTCCTCTCTTTAAAAAAAAATAACTGAAGAGATAAAACTGCTCTCAGATCCCAGCATTTATTTCTCTTCGTCTAGCAGAAATGATTGCTAGGAATTACTGGAATTTGAGTTTCTATTCCAGTAACTGAATGGTTAACATTTAGGATGTGGGACTGGATAGGACAAGCCCAACTCAATGGTGGATGTCTAGCGCCACCTCCTGGACATGGGAGATGTCATTATAAATGTTATTAAATCCTAACCAAACTTCCAAATTAAGCAGAAATTAATTTCTTAGTATTTGTGCAAGATTGGATGCCCCTTTCCCCCTTCTCTTGGAACTGTATAGAAGGGCACAAATTGAGGGACAACCTAATGTAGGAGCAGAGAGAGGGATCTGGGGTAGGGTTGCCAACTTCCAGGTACTAGCTGGAGATCTATTGCTATTCCAACTTATCTCCAGCCAATAGATATCAGTTCACCTTGAGAAAATGGCCGCTTTGGCAATTGGACTCTCTGGCATTGAAGTCCCTCCCCAAGCCCTGCCCTCCTCAGGTTCCACCCCAAAAACCTCCTGCTGGTGGTGAAGAGGGACCTGGCAACCCTAATCTGGGGAAAGACTGGGCTTTGTGAAGCACACATAAGTCCCCCATACCAGTTCTGAATAGTAGAGATGCCAGGAGTCTAGCTTATTTACCAAGTCCCAGGATCTGACCAGGAAAGAGATGGGATAAACAGAACACTCAAAGATCTATGACGACAATATGTTCTCCCCATGCTGTGTGGTGTTTGTGACAAGTCTCTTCCTTTAATCTTGGCCAGGGTTTTACATTGCCCTAGTCTAATCCAAGCTTTAGTGTGGGCAAGAACAGAAAAAAGGGGAGCTGTTATACAAAGAAAGAATCTGACTTATTAAGCTGAACTTCTGTGTACAACTATGTGGCCTCCTTACTCTGATGCCTAGCTCTTAGCACACAACGGGGAAGGGCTGTAGCTCAGTGGTAGATCATCTGCTTGGCATGCAGAAGGTCCCAGGTTCAATCCCCGGCATCTCCAGTTAAAGAGACTAGGCAAGTAGGTGAAGTTTAAGACCTCTGCCTGAGATCCTGGAGAGCCGCTGCTGGTCTGAGTAGACAATATTGACTTTGATGGACGAGGGGTCTGATTCAGTAGAAGGCAGCTTCATGTGTTCAATACTCTGGATATGGGGAAACTAGGATTGCCAACCTCCAGGTACTACACAAGAATATATAGGCTCAGTGCTGTAAGGATAATTGGGTTCCTCCAACCTCCAGGTACTAGCTGGAGATCTCCTGCTAGTACAACTGATCTCCAGCTGATAGAGATTAGTTCACCTAGAGAACATGGCCGCTTTGGCAATTGGACTCTATGGCATTGAGGTCCCTCCCCTCCCCAAAGTCCCTCCCCAAGGTCACCCAGCAAGTTTCCATGGCAGAGTGGGGATTCGAACCTGGGTTTCCCAGATCATACTCTGACTACACCAAACTGGCTCTCTTACAGGTAACATGGCACTAGGGTTGCCAACCTCCATGTACTAGCTGGAGATCTCCTGCTATTACAACTGATCTCCAGCTGATAGAGATCAGTTGCCCTGGAGAAAATGGCTGCTTTGGCCATTGGACTCTATGGCATTGAAGTTCCTCCCCTCCCCAAACCCCACCCTCCTCAGGATCTGCCCCCAAAACCTCCCGCCGGTGGTGAAGACGGACATGGCAACCCTCCCTGCAGACCTGTCCTGATCTGAACTGGCCTCCTCAGCTACCGCTTATTGAGTGTCCCTTCATTTTCAGTATTCTCCATCATGGCTCTCCGGGGTTTCATCTGCTTTAGCCTCTCTCCCATAGGATTGTCTTTGTGTGTGTTCCTCATAAGGAGAGAGCTGTGGTTGGATCCCGCAGTTGTTCAGCCTGCTCTGAGGACTGTAGACAATAAGAAGAACCTTTCCCACAAGGTGAGCTTCATAGTAACAGAGAGGATTGCAAAATCAAAAAGCACTGAGTCACTGTGAGCAATTGCACTTGATCAAATGGTAGCTTTTCTGCTTGGCTGCCAATCCTGAAATCTGATCAAACCTGACATGAATAAACCAGGCTTGGGCTGTGCAAGATCATTCAGAGAGAAGGACCTCAGAGACACAAACACTGAAGTAATTATACCACCCCATTCTTTAACCAGGGGGATAGATTTGGTACTTCTCCTTCTGTCCATTAACCAGCTTGATTTTCAGCCGTCCTCAAGCGTGAAGATGTATCCCTCCTGGGCAGAACTGCAGCCTAGAAGAAAATCACCACTGATGTGTGAGATAAACTTTTATCCAGCTGGAGGAGGGGAAATCGATTCAACTATATCAGAGTTCAAAAGCACAGGCAGTTTGGCATGGGGCTATTTATGGCTTTTTCTTCCAACCCCTCTAGAGTTGCTAGTCCCAGGCAAAATTCCTGACCTGGATAGCCCAGGCTAGCCAGATCTTGTCAGATCTTGGAAGCTAAGCAGGGTCAGCCCTGGTTAGTATTTGGATGGGAGACCACCTAGGAAGTGCAGGGTCTGGACACAGAGGTAGGCAATTGTCTCTTGCCTTCAAAACCCCATGGGGTTGCCATAAGTCCACTCTTACTTGACAACAACAACCCAAAAAGGCCAAGTCACCCCTCACATTTGGAAGGAAGGGTTGTTTCATTCCCTGCCTCCCCTCATAATACACAAAGTCCTAGAACAATTCACAGGGCTGGAGGTTTCTTTATATTATGGTACCTTGACTTAATGGGCAAAAACGCACGGTCGCTTTATCCTCCTTTAATCCCTGTTTCAGCCAGGATCGAACGCATGTGTTTCGCCTAATGTGCGTTCGATCCTGGCATGCGTTTTCGCCCAATGACACTGAATAAATATGGAGTCCTCAAGGAGGGCTGGTTTGACCATAGTGGCAAACAAAGTGATATCGTAGGTGCCAACCTCAGCTACCCAAATGTCTAAGAGAAACTATGGCTAGATAATATCCTACCACTCGGCTCAGCCATGGTTGAACCCTCTTTCAGGCCCAAGATAAATTCCTTAGATGAAGAAGAAAAAGAGCTGGTTTTTATTCCCCCCTTTCCCTACCTTTAAGGGGTCCCAAAGCGGCTTACAATCACAACCCCATCCCCTCCCCACAACAGGCACCTAGTCGAGAGAGAATCCTGAGAGAACTGTGACTGGCCCAAGGTCACCCAGCAGGCTTCATGTGGAGGAGTGGAGAATCGAATCCGGTTGAAGACATGCACACATGAAGCTGCCTTATACTGAATCAGACCCTCGGTCCATCAAAGTCAGTCTTGTCTACTCAGACCGGCAGCAGCTCTCCAGGGTCTCAGGCAGAGGTCTTTCACATCACCTACTTGCCTAGTCCCTTGAACTGGAGATGCCGGGGATTGAACCTGGGACCTTCTGCATGCCAAGCAGATGCTCTACCACTGAGCCACAGCCCCTCCTCTGGTTCCTACCACTGAGCCACAGCCCCTCCTCTGGTTCTCCAGATTAGAGTCCACGGCTTTTAACCACTACAGTACACTGGCTCTCCAGTGGGAGGTGGAAGAGGCTGTTTGAGGGGAAGTCTCCTTCAGCCGGAGGAAGGTGTCAAACTTTGCTAAGTGGTGTGTCTGCCCTTACAGAAGAAGCCGAGAGCCTAGCTACCCAGTACGCTGGGAGTTCTGTGCGCACAGTTCCTAGCTTAAAAAGAACAACTCAGGCACCTAGTGACCAGATTGCAGTTAAGGCTGTAATGTCAGGGGACGTAGCTTTTAAGGGCCATTTTCCAGATTATAAATAGGGCAGAGACTACTCCCCCAGGGCCCTTTTCGATGGAGACAGTGTCACGGGTGAGAAGGCAGAGGCATAAAACGTCCCTCCCACTGCCATCCCAGTCCTAACTGTGCCCTCGTGAGTGTTTGAAAAACTTCCGGGAGCCTCACAGAACTCCTCACGTGTTTTGTGCTTTAGACCAGTGGTTCTCAACCTGGGGCGATATGCCCCCCCGGGGGGGGGGCAGGATATTCCAAGGGGGCCACAGGTGAAAATTGCGTAAATGGGGGCCCACGGCACGAGACTAGGGGGCCACAGAGGGGCGCGAGAAGTGAAGAAAACAGAAACACGTGAAAACCTAACCCATGACTTTCTTCATTGCACTTTTGTGCATCGTTTGCAACCGTGGATGTTTGCATCGCTGTGATCTTGTGCAACGGTGGTAGAGGCTTTGTTCTCCCTTGTATGTGAACATTGTTGTTTATTAGCGTGCTGTAGTCCCTTTTTGTGGGGTATTTTTTGTAAATTTCAGTTTCCCAATAAGAACTGCATGTGAGCATTTTGTGTGGCTGTTTATGCTTCTTTGTTCCTTGGCTATTTACAAGCAAAACATTTAAATAGCTACCTTACTACCGGTAGGACGGGGGGGGGGGGCCACAGGAAGGAAATAAGATCGGAAGGGGACCACGGTTGGAAAAAGGTTGAGAACCACTGCTTTAGACCTTTCTGGCGATATCTCCTGAATTCCAAGATATGTGATGGAGCCTCTTCAGGACTGTACTGTGTGTGCAGTGATAATATCCTGCACAACACTGAGAACCAGCGTGTTGTAGTGGTTGTAGCATTGGACTAAGACATGGGAGACCCGGGTTCAAATCCCTACTCTGCCACGGAAGCTTCCTGGGTGACCTTGGGCCAGTCACACACACTCAGCCTAATCTTCCTCACAGGATGGTTGTAGGGTTGCCAGGTGCACGGTGGTGGTGGGCAAACCCCCGACAATTCACCCCTCTGCCCGTCGACCAGCTGAGGGTCGGTGGGCAAACGTGTACTCGCGCACGCACACCGCGCGCCCGTCACTTCCGGTTTACAGCTGGAAGTGCCACCTTGCGAGGGGCCTTATACCACTCAAACTCTTAGTTTGAGTTGTAAAGGGCCGCTTGTGATGCGACACTTCCGGGTGTAAATGCATTGCAAGGGGCCTTTTACCACTCAAGTGGTAAAGCGGTCCCGAGTTCTGCCCCAAAAGCCTTCCGCCGGAGGAGAGGGGAGACCTTGCAGCCCTAGATGGTTGCGAGGATAAAAGTGAAGAGATGAGAATGATGTAAACCATTCTGGGTGCCCATTGGGGAGAAAAGTGGGTTATAAATGATTTTTTAAGGATAGGGCATTTTTTAAGGATAGGGTATTTTGGAAAACATTGATTCATAGGATCGCCTCGAGTCGGAAGCGACTTGACGGCACTTAACACGCACACAAATGATTTTTTAAAAATTCTTTACTTCATTTATAGGCCACTTTTCTCACTGAGACTCAAGATGGATAAAAAAACAAACAAAAAAAAGCTTGATATGGGTGTGAATGACATCAAACAGTCTGTGTGTCAGTTTGCTGGCTTGTCCAAGTCTACTGCATTTTCAGCAGTCATAAAAATTTATCCACGACAAGCAGGATTTTTTTTTTTTTTTTGGAGACAAATTAGAAGAGACATGTCACTTATTAGATGCTTTACTGGTAGATAGGGTTGCCAGGTCCCTCTTTGCCACTGGTGGAAGGTTTTTGGGGTGGAGCCTGAGGAGGGTGGGGTTTGGGGAGGAGAGGGGCTTCAATGCCATAGAGTCCAATTGCCAAAGCGGCCATTTTCTCCTGGTGAACTGATCTCTATCGGCCGGAGATCAGTTGTAATAGCAGGAGATCTCCAGCTAGTACCTGGAGGTTGGCAATCTTGTGATTGCAAGAACTAGTCTTAAAGGAGTATACGATATATAAGAAAACACTACAATTGCTACAATATCTTATACAAAAAGGGTATTATAAAGGTGACTACATTATAATACATTACATATAGTGATCAATATTTACAAAAAACAAGTATAATCAGAAGCTGAATTCAGTCCATGGGGAGATAAGGTATTAAATAGAAAAATGAAGCGTGATTCCTGCTGGGAAAGGATTCTGTCAATATTTTGTTTTGAATATGGCCTGGATCTATATTGCCAGATTACAAACAATTCTTGCAATCACACCTGTAGCCAATTAGTACACATAAAAATCAGGCTGAATGTTACCGTTGTAAGATCGCTATTAGCCATCTCTCGCTTCTCAGCGTTTGGTATGTAATACTCACTTCTTCTTTATATTAGCATTAACAAGTTTAGTGATAAGTATTTGGAGTCCCATTACAATTGTATTTTGTTATTATAGAGATAGTCATCTCTCGCTATGCCATACTTCCCCGATGGATAAAGCCACGGCGAAATGGGTTGTACCAGTCTCCCATCTCGGGATGAAGTAAAATTATGCCATAATTGCGGCTCATTCAGACGAATTCCACATTATTGAACGCGCTGACACACGCTCCTCCGTGTCCTGCGCTACGGAACTCTTGTCCGGGTTTTCCACCTACCTTCTACGGAGCGCCGCCTTGCCTTCGCTTCGACTGGAGCCGCGTCGCCATGTGCCGCAGCACCACGCCTTCTGTAAACCTTACAGATTTTTTTGGGACCACATGGTTTTTCTGTATATTGTTGTATATTGTATGGGATTTTGTACCTATACCATTATATAAGTTGTGTGCCATCAGTGCTTGTTGTTGTTTGTTAATTTACTACTTAAGCACGAGGTTTGTTTTGAATCCCGTTACCTGGAGGCTGGCAACCCTACTGGTAGACAAGTACAGACCAAATGTTTCAAGCTGCCCAGACTGGGGGCTGAGAAACATTTGCATTCAAGAATGATTGTGGGTTCTCCCCCTTACGGGGGATTGTGATAATTTACCACAGGGGTTTAGTGCTGTCTCAGCATTTGGCAGTGCGAGAGGTATCGAGCATCGCCACTCAGACCCACGTCTCCACTGGCTAAGACTGAGCTGATCCCCTGAGACACTGCCACAGGGGCTTGGCTCAGACTTGGTCACACTGGTGGGGAAAGAGGTAATGTGTATCTTCCTCTGAGCAACAAAATAGCTTGAAGCACTCCTGCCAGAGTTCATCCAGTTTGTTCCAGTTTTGGAATTTTAAAACATCTTGTCTCCAATATAAGGAAAGAAAAGCCTTATCTGGGTAACCAGCCAGAAGGAAGGACGCCTCATCACGGCGCTGTAAAACAGGGCTTTAGGCAACCAGGCATCGGGCACATTTGAGGAGGAGAAGAAGAAGAAGATTTTCTCTGCCACTTAAGGCAGAATCAAACCAGCTTACAATCAGCTTCCCTTCCCCTCCCCACAACAGACACCCTGTAAGGTAGGTGGGACTGAGAGAGTGTGACTAGCCCAAGGTCACCCAGCTGGGTTCGTGTGTAGGAATGGGGAAACCAACCCAGTTCACCAGATTAGCCCGCGCCGCTCATGTGGAGGAGTGGGGAATCAAACCCGGTTCTCCAGATCAGACTCCGCCACTCCAAACCACCGCTCTTAACCACTACACCACGCTGGCTCTCAAGACTGCACTGCAATAGAACTGTGCAATACTGCAAGGAAACACTAGGGGGTGCCTGCGACTTTTATTTAACAAACCTGGAAGAAAACCTTCCTAGGTGTATTGAAGTCAGTATTTTAAGAAATAGGCGCATACCTGATTTTAAGAGACAAACTTGATGTGGCAGTGTCCACAGGTGGGATCCTTGGACATCGCCACCATTTCAAAGTGATTTTAAAAAAATGCTGCGATAGGGCCCACAGATTAGCTGGTTGTGCTGTTGTTGTTCCCCCAGGCTTGCCAACCTCCTGGTGAGGCCTGGAGCTCTCCTGGAATTACAGTTGATCTCCAGACTACAGGGATCAGTCCCTCTTGAAAAAGTGGTGCTTTGGAGGGTGGACTCTATGGCATTATAACCCGCTGGGGTCTGTCCCCTCCCCAAGCCCCATCCTCCCAAGACTTCACCCCCAAATATCCCAGAAGTTCCCAACCCGGAGTTGGACCCACAGATACCAGCTAGGGTTGCCAACCTCCAGGCAGTAGCTGAAGATCTCCTGCTATTACAACTGATCTCCAGCCAATAGAGATCAGTTCCCCTGCAGAAAATGGCCGCTTTGGCAATTGGACTCTATGGCATTGAAGTTCCTCCCCTCCCCAAACCCCGCCCTCCTCAGGCTCCGCCCCAAAAACCTCCTGTCGGTGGCTTAGAGGAACCTGGCAACCCTAATACCATCGCATCTAGTTTAGCCCAGTTTATCTGTAGCTGTACAAAAAAGATCAATTTCTCATTGGTTCTGAGCATATGGTTTCATCAAAACTGGGTGCTCATAATACTAGAACGTGGGGTCATCTGCTGAAGCTGGAGGGTAAGAGATTCAGAACCGACTAAAGGAAGTATTTCTTCACACAATGCATAGTTCAGTTGTGGAACTCCCTGCCCCAGGATGCGGTGATGTCTGCCAACTTTGAAGGCTGTAAGAGAGGAGTAGACACGTTCATAGAGGAGAGGGCTATCCATGGTTACTTGGCAAAATGGATACCAGCCATGATGCATGCCTATTCTCTCCAGGATCAGAGGAGCAGGCCTATTATATTGGGTGCTGGGGAACACAGGCAGAATGCTGCTGCTGCAGTCGTCTTGCTTGTGGGCTTCCTAGAGGCACCTAGTTGGCCACTGTGTGAACAGACTGCTGTTCATTCCATACTAGTACAAGGTTAATCATATTAAAAAATCCAAGAAGTTGCGATGTTTTTGATCAGTGGGTGTTTATTGTGGTGGGATTTTTCTTTTACTAGAATTTTATACTGTTTTAAGCATTTCTACCTTTTCATTGTTATTACTAGGTAATTTTGCGCTTCGTTGGTTCATGAATTATTTTGAAGAACAGCTTGGACAAATTTGTGATACTTTAGCTCATTCCAAAGATTTGATGTTTGACTGGCAGACGTTGCGGCTTCATTTCGACAAAGAGATGTGCAGTGGCTCCCCCCCCCCAGCATACAAACCAGTGTATGTGAGCATATGCATTTATTTATCTTTTGCTGTCTGCTGAGAATATGACAATTGAGGCAAGAGAGAGTGGGGTAGCGGTTAGAGTGTCAGACCAGAGGATCGGTAAGGTCTGGGTTCTAATCCCCACTCTGCCATGAAGCTCAGTGGGTGACTTTGGGTCAGTCACGCTCTCTCTCAGCCTCACTTACCTCACAGGGTTGTTGTGAGGATAAAATGGAAGGGGGAGAACAGTGTTAAGAACATAAGAAAAAGCCATGCTGGTTCAGACCAAGGTCCATCAAGTCCGGCAGTCTGTTCACACAGTGGCCAACCAGGCGCCTCTAGGATGCCCACAAACAAGACGACAGCAGCACCATTATCCTGCCTGTGTTCCACAGCACCTAATATAACAGGCATGCTCCTCTGATCCTGGAGAGAATAGGTATGCATCATGACTAGCATCCATTTTGACTAGTAGCCATGGATAGCCCTCTCCTCCATGAACATGTCTACTTCCCTCTTAAAGATGCCTTGGGCTCCTTGGAGGCAGGACAGGAGACAAATGCACTGAAGGAATAATTTAGCTCATGTACAGTTCAGCACACACTACTACTTCATGAAAAGTTATGCCGCGACAAACCTACGAGTCTTTAAAGGTGCCGCCAAAATCTTGGTTATTCTCATTGCAGCCTCTCGCCTATGTATTTGTTGAGCCGCTCCAGAGGGCCTAATTCATTACACCTTATTCTGTTCTCTTTACACAGAGCCCAGGTGTAAATTTCTTGAAGCGTTTCTAAAGGGCCTAAATCTTTCTTCCGACCCAGAGAAGCTGCTCTTTCTCCTATCAGACACCAATCCTGATGTTTTCTACAAAGTGTCACTCTTTGTTTTAGCAGCCAAGAAAATCCGAGCGAAAGCTGTTTTTAATCGGGGTATTGAGAGCGAGCATGGTGTAGTGGTTAAGAGCAGTGATTTGGAGCGGTGGAGTCTGATCTGGAGAACCAGGTTTGATTCCCCACACCTCCACATGAGCGGCGGAGGCTAACCTGGTGAACTGGGTTGGTTTCCCCACTCCTACACACAAAGCCAGCTGGGTAACCTTAGGCTAGTCACACTCTCTCAGCCCCACCTACCTCCCAGGGTGTCTGTTGTAAGGAAGTGAAGGTGATTGTAAGCTGGTTTAATTCTTCCTTAAGTGATAAAGTCAGCATATAAAAACCAACTCCTCCTCCCCCTCCCCCTCTTCCTCTTCTTCTTCTTCTCATATTTAATTACTAGCTTCTTGGGGGGTCAGAATGTTTTAAAGTTATTTTAATGTTATTTTATGTTATTTTAATGTCTTGTATGATAGATTGTGATGGCCTTTGCCCACAAACAATAAACTTTATCATATCATATCATTGCAATGGGTTAATAATGCTACCCCTGGGGGGAGAGAGAATTTAAATGAACAAGGATGGGGATGGGCTGGAGGGGTCAGCCCCTTTGGAGATGATAAATAGGAGAGGCAGTGAAAGGAAAACCCAGATTTGGGGACAGGCAAAAATATCCAGGGCACAAAGACAACGGGGTGGAGCAACGCAATGGACCCCGCAGAAGGGATAAATTGAAGCGCTTTGGCTTCTTGAGCTGTGAAGCTGTTAGGAAGGGAGAGGGAAAGAGGAAGGGGGGGAAACAGCAGCCCTTTCCACTGATCCTGCATCTCTGTTAAGACGCCTTTGAGGGTGTAAACTACGGTGCCAAAAAAGGAATCTTCTCTAAGAACGATGGACCGTCTCAAACTTCTGTTCTTGACAATGTTCCTTTGTTTCCAGGTTTTGCGTTTCGAAGCAGCCGCAGCGGCAATTGCACCGGCTTTGGAAGAGGAGCTTTGGACGGACCCGGACCCGAAGGTAACTTGGGTTTGCTTTGGGTTTTCGAAACATGATGCTCAAAAAATGCTTCTGAGTGTTGTAGAATGTTAAAATTGTGGTGGTTATAGAGGCTGATAGAGGGATGCAGGGAAAATAAAGAAATCTTTTGACATTAATTCTTACTGCTAAGCATGTTGGTTCCACCTCTGTGGAATCCAGGAAATTAGATCCTTTTCATGCAACACAACTTTCTTTACACAGATATCTCATCAAGCTGTACGCGAATCAAAAAGAGTAGTGGGAATCTACAAATGGCGGCAAAACAGACAATTGCGCTTTTTGCCACATGTTGTGATGAGCATATGGCCCTAAAAGATACAAAAAAGGTCATTCGATAGCTTTTCTTAAACATCTGGCTGTGGCCAGAGAAGGCGTGCTCGCAAGTCACACAGAACGCTGCGGGTGGTGGAGATAATGCTGTGCCGCTCAAAACCCTACATCGTTTGCTTTGGATGCAGAGAATAAGGAAAGGTGATGCCGTATTGCTGTGCCTGCAGATAAATAGTGCCTAGCACAGAAACAGGGGGTGCGTGAAGGGCTCCTATAGAATAAGGTACAGGAACTCAGCCCAAGTGTTATCATCACCGGAACAAGCTGTTTTGACAACAGGTCGGTCAAATCTTCTGGCAGAGATGGTGCAGGTAGAGTACTGGACTAGGACATGGGAGACCCAGATTCAAATCCCAACAGGCATGAAGCTAGGGATGCCAGCCTCCAGGCATGACCTGGGGATCCCCTGGAATTACAGTTCATCTCCAGATAGGGTTGCCAGGTCCCTCTTCACAACCAGTGGGAGGTTTTGGGGGCAGAGCCTGAGGAGGGTGGGGTTCGGGGAGGGGAAGGACTTTAATGCCATAGAGTCCAATTGCCAAAGCAGCTACTTTCTCCAGGTGAACTGATCTCTATCGGCTGGAGATTAGTTGCAATAGCAGGAGATCTCCAGCTAGTACCTGGAGGTCGGCAACCCTATCTCCAGACTACAGAGCTCAGTTCCCCTGGAGAAAATGGATGCTTTGGAAGGTGGACTTTATAGCATTGTACCCCACTGAAGTCCCTGTCCTCCCCAGGCTCCATCCCCAAATCTCCAGGAGTTTCCCACTCTGGAGCAGTCAACCCTACCCCGCATCCCCAACCGGTGGCCGGGGGGGTGGAGGGTCTGGCAACCCTACCTCACAAGGTTATTGTGAGGACAAAATGTGTGGGGGGGGAACACGTTCACTGTCCTGTACTCCATATGGGAAAGACGGGTTAAAAATGTGATTGACAGTTGCCGAAGCAGCAGAAGATAGAGCACCAGTTCCTGTTGTCTAAGGTTAAACAGCACCAAATGCACACAGGTTGGGTGCTAGAAGGGTTGCCAACCTCCAGGTACTAGCTGGAGATCTCCTACTATTACAACTGCTCTCCAGCCGATAGCGATCAGTTCGCCTGGAGAAAATGGCCACTTTGGCCATTGGACTGTATGGCATTGCAGTCCCTCCCCGAACCCCACCCTCCTCAGGCCCCACCCAAAAACCTTGGCGAAGAGGGATCTGGCAACCCTAGATGCCAGGATGAGTGGGATAACCCTTGAAGTCTTGCCTGCATTGCTAGATGCAGTCTTTGTGTGGTGTGTGTTGCACAAACTGACACGCCACCAACAGCAGGTCTATCTGCATACATTTGTTTCCACCTGAAGATTGCGTTTGCTGGATCGGGTCGATTATGTCTTGTTCCATGAATGCTAGGAACTTGCTCTTGGTTAAAATGAAAATTCAGCTTCTGCAACTTCTATGACCCCTCTCTAAGACCACTCGAGGTAACTCGAGTCTAATCCAGCCCTCATTCCTTGCAGTACTTTCCTTTGGGGTTTTCTGGCCTGCCTTGGTGCCTTTTAAGCCCCCTCCCCATTTAATTTTTTTCTGGGTTTTCTAGCATGAAGCTCCACCCAGGAGAGTCTTCCAGCACTTTGCCGACTTGGTAAAAAGAGGAAAAAGCCACCAGTTCTATGGCTTGATGGGGAAACGCAGCAGAGGTGAGCAAATTGTAATTGCAGGCCCAGCGATGGAACAGGATGATTGTGTGTTTATTTGGCGCAGACAGGGAATATGTGTTAGATTTACTAATCGGAAGTCAGCTTATTAAACAAATCCTAGTCAATGAATCAATTAAATCTGCATATATTTGCATAGAAAAGAAAACGTGGCTGACCAAAAAAATCCCTTTATTTGTTAGGAGAGGATTCATGTGTGTGTGTTAAGTGACGTCAAGTCGCTTCCGACTCATGGCGACTCTATGAATCAATGTCCTCCAAAATGTCCTATCTTTGACAGCCTTGCTCAGGTCTTGCAAACTGAGGGCTGTGGCTCCCTTTATTGAGTCCATCCATCTCATCATCATCATCATCACCTTTATTAGGCATTTACATCAGTATACCATAAACAGAATTACAAAATCGGTTAAAACAGATTACATTAAAAGGACAATACTTAGAAGTACGTACAAACTGCTCGCGAATCCTTTGTACAGACAGGAGAAAACTAGCTACTTGTTGGGTAACGGTAGGGTTTCTATCAGATAAAAGGTACATCACCGACTGCTGATCTGAAAGACTCTGTTCACTAGGCAGTAGGGGTTTAATACAAGTATTCCTCGGCCTCATGTAAAGCTGGCAGTACAACAGCACGTGAGTTAAGTGTTCAGGATCCCCAGTCTTACATGGACAATACCTATCAATAAAAGGGATTCCTTTGTATCTTCCTTGTAGGATAGCTGAGGGAAGAATGATAAGTCTAGCGAGCATGAAAGCTCTGCGAATGTCAGACTGATAATGCACAATTTTTGGGAGAGTGGGAGATGTGGAGAATTTATTGCGAAAAATATTTCTTGATGGGCTATTTTAAAGGATACTCTTTGATTTAATCCCTTACATTTATTTGGTATAGTGGTAATATTAGGATGTTTACAGGTATATTAATTAGATAAAATAGGATACTTATAAAAAAACTGAGCAGAGGGGGTTTATACTGTTAGCAAAAGTATATACAATTTAATTTTGGACAGAAGAGAGTGAAGGGGAAGTCAATTTTTTCTTTGTTATCTTTTAGATTAGGAAATTTTATAGTTTTTATTTTATATTGTTAAAGTATTAATGAAAATTGATTTAGGATGTATAAAATGAGAAAACAATAAAAAATTTATTTAAAAAAAAAAAAAAAAGCTCTGCGAATGTCCGGTGACTCCAAATAAGACAAGTAGAAGCTGCAGCTCCATAATCTGGAGTAATACTATGAAACATGGGGGAACATCATCCATCTCTTGTTGGGTCTTCCTCTTTTCCTGCTGCCCTCAAGTTTTCCTAGCATGACTGTCTTTTCTAGTGACTCTTGTCTTCTCATAATGTGATCAAAATACGATAACCTCAGTTTAGTCATTTTAGCTTCTAGGGTCAGTCCAGGCTTGATTTGATCTAGAACCCACTGATTTTTTATTTTTTGGCAGTCCACGGTATCCGCAACACTCTCCTCCAACACCACATTTCAAAGGAAACAGAGGATTTATATGCACGTTCTTTCAAGGAACATCTTAGACGAGGTTTCTCCCGTTACGTGAGAGATACAGAGAATGCCCCTTGACAGATGGTGTCCCCCCAAAAAACTTTTTAAACGTTCTTGAGTTAAAATTATTTCTTCCAAAAAAATCTGCAGCCTAGGTAACTGGAGGGCGCCTTTCTTTAGTTGATAGAAAGATTGGTGAATCAAACTGGTGAATCACCTGAATGTGGCAGCCTCAGATTCCGTTCTTTTATTGGAAAAGAAAAAAAATACTACCCCCACAAAAGTGCGGCTACCTGTTTCCCAGACAAAGGTTACGTGTCTTTAAGAGCTCTGTGATGGGCAGAAATTCAACAGCTTTTCCCTCTTGCTATGCTGGAAAACACTACCTGAGGAGCACCCTCACTGTGCAGATTCTCTGCATTCATGGGTAATTGCCGTTGTGTTGAATTTTGACAGCTCTTGAGGGCGCTGAGGCCAAAATCACGCAGACAGCATCAAGCACAGGAAGACTGAAATGCCCTCGTAAACCAGCCTTTCGGCGTGGGCGCCCATCAATTCAGAAAGCTGTTGCGCGCATTTCTAAAACTGCCCACAGCAGGAGAGGGGAGGACAAGAGCTGCAAGAGGGATATGTGAATTTGGTCCAAGTTTCCATCAGGGAATAAGGAGGTGGGCTCAGAAGCAGAGCCTCTGCTTAACATGCGGAGGGTCCTAGGTTCAATCCCCAGCATCTCCAGTTAAAAGGAAGAGGGAGTAGCTGATGGGAAAGACCCCAACTGGAGACCCTGGACAGTACATAATAAAGACCATGATAGATCCTAGACTGACACTCTAACCACTACACTAGCTCTCCATGACACAGAACCTTTGGTGGCAAATTTTTAAAGGGATGGGCATTTTTTATCTGCCCTGGTGAAATGAGAGTGTTTCTCCTAGCATGGAGCCAGCATGGTGTGGTGGTCAAGAGAGATTGACTTTAATCTGGAGAACCGGGTTTGATTCCCTACTCCTCCACATGAGTGGTGGATGCTAATCTGGTGAATTGGGTTGGTTTCCCCACTCCTACACATGAAGCCAGCTGGTTGACCTTGGGCTAGTCACAGCTGTCTTGGAGCTCTCTCAGCCCCACCTACCTCACATGGTGTCCGTTGTAGGGAGGGGAAGGGAAGGTGATTGTAAGCCGGTTTGATTCTCCCTTAAGTGGCAGAGAAAGCTGGCATATAAAACCCAACTACTACTCCTCTTCCTCTTCTACTTCCTCCTCCTCCTAATCTGCATTATTTGGCTGAGCTGAGCTGCCGCTAAACATATGCTACTTTCAGTTGTGAAGATGTGAAATACCCCCAAGGGTGGGCAAAGTAAATAAATGACACTTTTTTTTTGAATGAATGAATGATTTAAAGGGGAGATGATGAGTTTCCCTAGTGAAGGCAACAAACGGGATATATCTGCTGAAAGTTAACACTCTGCAACGCACATGAACCCCCTTCATTCTCAACTGAGATCCAGGGTCAACACCTGATTTATCTAGCACATTTTTACTCTGCTCTTCCTCCAAGGAGCTCAGGGTGTCATTCACACTTCTCCCTCCTTCCATTTTATCCTCACAACACCCAGCATGGTGTAGTGGTTAAGAGCAGTGGACTCTAATCTGGCGAACAGGGTTAGTTTCCCCACTCCTCCCCATGAAGCCAGCTGGGTGACCTTGGGCTAGTCACAGCTCTCTTAGAGCTCTCTCAGCCTCACCTACCGCACAGGGTGTCTGTTGTGGGGAGGGGAAGGGAAGGAGATTTTAAGCCAGTTTTGATTCTCCTTAAAAGTTAGAGAAAACCGGCATATAAAAACCAACTCTTCTTCTTCCCTTTCCTCCTGGTTTCCATCTGAGATCTAATGACGATCCTAGTGTGGTGTGGTGGTTTGGAGTGGTGGACTCTACTCTGGAGAACTGGGTTGGTTTCCCCACTCCTCCACATGAAGCCAGCTGGGTGACCTTGGGCTAGTCACAGCTCTCTTCGAACTCCCTCAGCCCCGCTTGCCGCACAAGCTGTCTGTTGTGGGGAGAGGAAGGGAAGGTGATTGTAAGCCGGTTTGATTCTCCCTTGAGTGGTGGAGAAGACCATCATATAAAAACCAACTCTTCTTCTTCTTCTTCTTCCTATGAGGTAGGTCAAGCTGAGGGAGAACGACTAGGAATGTTAAGAATATGCATTAAATAGTCATGGTTTGTATCCTGTGATGCATTAGCAGAAGGAAAGTTGGACTTAGCCTTGCAATTGTGACCTCCGGTTTGTTCTACAGAGCCAACATGGGATCCGGAAAGCCGCCAACTCCTTCCAGTGTGGACATCTTAAAAAGATCATTTCCTTCCTGCCCCTTTCACCTGTACTCCAGCAGACCTCACCTCCACCACCTGCTTCTCCTTCCAGCCCGTTGTTCAAGAACGACCAAGTATCTGAGTGTTCTAAAAGTCTCTCCCCAGCCCCAGTTGAGTCTGAGTCTCCTATAAACCTATTTGCCAAGCCTTGGGATGTCGTCACTTCTTTTCCTTCCCTTAGGAAACAAAACCCAAGCCTGAGACAGAAGCCAATGCAAGAGGGTAAAGCAATGAGTTTAGAGCAGAGATTTCAAGGAAGGTGGCAGGGATCATGAATCATTCTCTTCTTAATTCTTAAGGTAAAGGTAAAGGTCCCCTGTGCAAGCACCGGGTCATTCCTGACCCATGGGGTGACGTCACATCCAGACGTTTGCTAGGCACACTTTGTTTATGGGGTGGTTTGCCAGTGCCTTCCCCAGTCACTTTCCCTTTACCCCCAGCAAGCTGGGTACTCATTTGACCGACCTCGGAAGGATGGAAGGCTGAGTCAACCTTGAGCCGGCTACCTGGAACCGACTTCCGCCGGGATCAAACTCAGGTCGTGAGCAGAGCTTTTGACTGCAGTACTGCAGCTTTCCACTCTGCAGCATGGGGCTCCTTCTTAATCCTTACAGGTTGCCATATTCAAAACATGGGCTAAGGGTCTAGGGAAATCGGTTCTCCTAATGAAAAATTAGGAAGTCCTTTTATATACGTGTAACTTGGCAGGAGAGAGCCAGCGTGGTGTAGTGGTTAAGGTGTCAGACTAGGATCTGGGAAACCCAGGTTCAAATCCCCACTTGCGCCATGGAAACTTGCTGGGTGACCTTGGGCCAGTCCCACTCTCAGCCCTGACCCTGGCAAGTATTGGGATGGGAGACTTCCAAGGAATACCAGGGGCATGACGCGGAGGCAGGCAATGGCAAACCGCCTCTGAAGTCTCTTGCCTAGAAAAATTTAGGGTCACT
Source organism: Euleptes europaea (assembly GCF_029931775.1). Classification (NCBI taxonomy): domain Eukaryota; kingdom Metazoa; phylum Chordata; class Lepidosauria; order Squamata; family Sphaerodactylidae; genus Euleptes; species Euleptes europaea. The sequence goes on from NC_079329.1 coordinate 24,106,230, forward strand.
ATGTGTGAATTGATAGCGACACAAAAAAACTTGGTAGGGGGTGCATGGATAGTCCTTATGAACGCACTACACGGACATCATATGTGACGGCGGGAGTTCACTCTAAAAAAATAGAGAATATAAATACATCCTCAAGCAGGCATTCCTGTCATTGGGGGCAGGTGTAAGAGAAAGAAGGGACTGGGGAAACTGCATTGCCTCAGGGCCATGGAGTCATCCAGAGCAGAGGTTCCCAAACTTTTTGAGTCATGGAGCACTTTTCAGGAGAGAAATTAGTCACGGAGCACTAATTTTCACCTAGCCCCTATATACTAAACCGAATGACAGTAGTAGTTTTCTTTCCAGTCTCTTCATGGAGCACTAGGAGATGTTTCGCGGAGCACAGAGCCCTCCGCGGAGCACAGTTTGGGAACCTCTGATCCAGAGTATTGGATTTAACTCTAAAAATTTCAGGAAGACTTCTCAGAATTCCTTCAGCCTCTTAACTGAGGGATGGCTGACTGACCAGGGACCTTCTGACCACCAAACACATACTACTTTTTTTTGGGGGGGGGGGGAAACATTGATCAGCCACAGGGCAGCTGAGGCAACTGTTGGGTGGGGGGCACCAACAAGTTGTCCTGGCCCTTCTGCCAGCCTCCTGAACCAGGGGAGGGGCTTACATGGCCATTAATACCAGCCACTTGCTGCTCTGGTGATTCTGGAGTCCCGTCCTCCAGTTTCCCCCTTGGGGCCTGGAATCACTAAGACAGGTCCTGGCATTAGAACGCGGTGTCATCTGCTGAGGCTGGAGGGCAAGATAAAAGGAAGTATTTCTTTACACAACGCACAGTTCCATTGTGGAACTCCCTGCCCCAGGATGTGGTGATGGCTGCCAGCTTGGAGGGCTTTAAGAGGGGAGTGGAGCTGTTCATGGAGGAGAGGGCTATTCATGGCTACTAGTCATGATGCATACCTATTCTCTCCAGGATCAGAGGAGCATGCCTAATATATTAGGTGCTGTGGAACACAGGCAAGATGGTGCTGCTGCACTCGTCTTGTTTGAGGGCTTCCTAGAGGCACCTGGTTGGCCACTGTGTGAACAGACTGCTGGTGTCTACAGACGGCAGTGTCTACTTCAGCCCTGGCCTGGATAGCCCAGGCTGACCAGATCTCATCAGATCTTGAAAGCTAAGCAGGGTCGGCCCTGGTCAATATTTTGGAGACCTCCAAGGAATACCAGGGTTGTAACGTGGATGCAGGCAATGGCACACCACCCCCATGAACGTCTCTTGCCTTGAAAACCCCAAGTCAGCTGACTTGACGCCCCCCCCCCCAAAAAAAAAGAGTCTGTGGGGAGCTGGGTTCCTTTGGTACAGAAAATCCAAGGGGAGGAGGAGATTGTTAACTACTATGAAGATCTGTTCAATGGTCAATCCATTGCAGGCCAGCGTGGTGTAGTGGTTAAGAGCAGTGGTTTGGAGCGGTGGACTCTGATCTGGAGAACTGGGTTTGATTCCCCACTCCTCCACGTGAGTAGTGGGGGCTAATCTGGTGAACTGGATTTGTTTCCCCATTCCTACACACGAAGCCAGCTGGGTGACCTTGGGCTAGTCACAGTTCTCTCAGAACTCTCTCAACCCCACCTACCTCACAGGGTGTCTGTTGTGGGGAGGGGAACGTGATTGTAAGTCAGTTTGATTCTTCCTTAAGTGGTAGAGGAAGTTCGCATGTAAAAACCAACTCTTCTTCTTTCACATTACAATGAGGACTAGAAAGTCAGAGCAGAGAACATGCTTTATTGAGAAATAGATACACTGGTAGCATATTCTAACATATCCAGGGAACGGAGAGATCTGCTTCTGTACAAAGACGGCCAGCCTCCCAACCCCACCAGAGAAAGAGAGCGCGCCTGCCACCCCACCGTCGGTTATAACCTGGAAGCTGACGGAGGTGAATGACAGTTGCCAGTGACGAGCACAGAACTAGAAAACTTTGGCAGGTTTGGAATGCCAGTGGAGAGACAACAAAAACACACAGGTCAGCCACACGACTGCTTGCAGAAAGAAAGAAAAAGATCCGTACAGGAGTCAGATCAGCTTCGAACTACATACAGTTCATCTCATTCCCAGTATGAAAAAGGTGACCTATTTTTTTTTTAATGTCCACTTTGAAACAGAGGTTGCATTTGATGCCCTAAGCTTCTCCTTTGCCGAAGACCACATCGGACCTGGTGGGTGAAGAAATGGTGGGCAGGGCTGCTTTTACATTCCCCCAGGGTATTCCCTCTGAAGAGAGAGTAAAGAGGGCGGATTTCACCAAATGTCAGCATTAAACTAAGGTACATCCCCCACCTGTGTTCACGGAGGATGCTGACGGGTGAATGTTATGTCCGTCTTAAGGCAATCCAAAACAAACCCCGAGTGAAACACCCACTTACCAGTAGCTGCCCAGAAGTTCGCACAGGCCACTGACGGCTCGTGTGAACAGAACTTCTAGTGATTTTCCAAGTCTGGTGAAGTGGGCAGGAACATGGCATTGGCAGATGGCAGGGGACGGCCTCACCCGTTTTAGAGGCGAAAATGCTTTGAGGGATGGAGTTGGGGGCCCTGCCCTAAAAACAGGCAGGGGCGAGATTACTGCCAAAATGATGCCCCAAACCCACCCGTGTACACACGATGCCAGCTGCATCCACGAGCCTGTTTTCTGAAGCGACTCCCTGCAAGATTTTTCAAGGATGGCATCGTCTCGTGGCGAATGCCCGCGCACAACTGATGGCAACATCCTGGAACGGGGTGGAAACACATGATTTTCTGAGACCCTCTGCATTGAAGGGGCATTTGAACAAGGGCTCCGTGCAGCTTCTGCAGAGAAAGCCATTTCAGAAATGCCGGGGATAAATTGTGACCGTCTGAGCTCCGGGGGCTCTCGGCAGCTCTGGGGGGTTCTCGGCATCCATGCACGTGGTGTGGCAAATACGCTGTGCACTTCACTGTTTAACACTCTCCAAAGTAACCAATGATCAGATGGGCCGAGGCTGGGATGGAGAACAAGCGGGAGGCCCTTGATGGCCCTCTGAGTTAAAAATGCAGCAGCGTGGTCTGCAACCGGGCCAGCGCAGTTGCCACACAAATGACCACCGGGTGGTGAGTCTAACCTGTAGCAAGCAGCTCCAGCGGCCCCTCAGGTCTGGCACCACCAGATTTGGTGGCCTCGCCGCAAGCAAGAAGCAGTGCCAGATGTGGACGGCAGGCCGCTGTGGTGCTGGGTAGCCTCTGGGCCGTGGCCTCTTCAGCAGACCCCGCAGTGCGGCTAAGACACATTTTCCTTGGGCTGTAGCTTTCTTTGGAGCAGGAGGAAATCCAAAAAGTGCGAGGAAGGTCAATGCAGAAGGCACTGTGCCAAGGCCTGGATGCCGATCTGGAGACTCTCCCCCATGCAACGAAACAAAAAAGACCCTCAACCAAACTCTTCCAAAGCCTGTGGACAGACTGGATTCAAAAGCTATCTAAGGAGGACCTTGATAAACACGAACGCTTGTCAAGAGAGTGGCATCCCTCGCTCCTGATGAAGCTTGGCAAGAACAAGCAGGTGCAACGGCGCATCATGTGCCAGGACATGCCACATGCACACACACTCACTCTCTTGTGGGGAGTCAGCTGTGCTGGATGCACAATCTGACAGCTATGCAACGTTGAGGGAAGGGCCTGGTGTGGATGCAGCCTCTGAACATTCTGGACAGAAGGGAACTGAAAGCAACAGGGACAGCGGCCCTGAAATCAGAGCCCTTCGGGGCATTATGTGTCGAGGGGGAGAGAAAGAAGAACATGGCACGGAAGATTCCTTGCATGGGCCCCTGCGGCAAGGGCCAGGCCATGCTCAGACTTGCCAAGGGATGCAGCGTGTTGTAGATCTGTCGGGAGCCCGTCATGCTCTTTCCGCTTGCACCTATTGGTGGTGGGGAGAGCAATGCATTGACGCTCAGAAAGTGGCCGTGGAAGCAAGTAGGCTGGAACCAGTAAGATGCCGAGACACAAAACACACCCCTGTGGGCAAAGATGACCTCCGCGGCGCAAGGAGCAGCGGTTGGACAAGAACAACGCTAGCGAACACAGCTGCTCCTTTGGACCACCTTGGCGCCGGGCACAAAACCCTTTGATCTTGGCAACCTCGCCAAGGCCGGCACGCGAGAAAATTCCTCCGAAACAGGATCTGCTGTGTGTACGAACAGAACAGGGCGACCCGGGAGCACGTGGAAGAGGGGGTCCGGTATCCACGACACATCCACTGACCCCCCACGGGGCAGGTCTCGATGCTGGGAAGGGGAACGGTGGCAGCGGCGGGTGGGGGGGTGGGCGTCCACACTTCTCGGAGGGGAGGGGTCCATTAAGTCCCTTTGGGAGGGGTCCATTTCAAACAGCTGGGATCCATGCTTTTATTGCTGTTGGACCTTTTGGCCTCTTTGGCGATCCACTCGTCGATGAGATCCTAAAACAGGGGGGTGAAGAAGGTGCGAGTTAGAAGTCTGAGGAAAGTTACTGATGTGCACGAGAGCTGCACATACCAGTTTTCCAAGGTCAACCCCAGAAGTCAGGGAAACAAAATTAGTACCTGTGGTTGGTTTTTTTTTTTTTTTTTTGGCCACCAGCAAACAAGTTTAGCGGTTAGCATTCCTTTTCAAGAGGACTGTTCTACTGCCTCATCTCTGGAAAGGACACCAAAGGCTCTTTTCCCAGCAGAAAAATGGTTACCTTTGTTTTGAAGAATCTACTAGAACACAGGTTCTCAACTCTGACGATCCAAAACACACCAGTTTGACTTCTGTGGAGACGTACTCCCACCTCTCTCCCCTTCCTCCCTAGCCTGACACTTCCCCTTTAAAGCCTGCAACAAGTTTTGAAGTACCCTCCAATCCAGGGGTCCCTCTGGGCGCCCAGGTTCTGGCTGCCCTGGAGAGGCCCCAGTATCCAGGCCATCTTCTTCCACGTGGGGCGGGGGGGGGGGGGAATGGCTCAGCACTTGGAAGCTGACCTGCCACTGCCCCTTCCCAGTGGGCCCTCGCCACACCTCTCATGAAAATCTGAGGGCAATGGCAGGTTCATAATATCCTTACAAAAGTAGAACAAACCATGGAGTTCCAGTACCATTAGTTCCCTTCTCTACAGATAAATATTTGTTGAACACTTTGAATAAGAGCCCCGTGGCGCAGAGTGGTCAGCTGCAGGACTGCAGTCAAAAGCTCTGCTCACGACTTAAGTTCGATCCCGACGGAAGTCAGTTTCAGGTAGCCGGCTCAAGATTGATTCCGCCTTCCATCCTTCCGAGGTAGGTAAAAACGAGTACCCGGCTTGCTGGGGGTAAAGTGTTGACGACTGGGGAAGGCACTGGCAAGCTACCTTGCAAACATAGTCTGCCTAAGTAAATGTCGGGATGTGAGGTCACCCCATGGGTCAGTATTGCCTTGCCAACCAGCCCCTTTGATGTTTTTAATTGGGTATGTAGTTTTAAGGATGTTAGCTGCTCTGAGCCCAGCCTCAGCTGGGATAGAGAACAGGATGCAAGTCTAGATAAATAAATAGCCTCACCACTATATTGCTTATAGTACTGTATAGACACTGGTTAGTATCGGAGGGCATTGCTAATTAGGCGCTATCGCAGGAGTCTTGTTGTGATGCTTTGGCTTTATTTAATTTATATTATTATTATTGTTTTATAAATTACAGATGTATTTTATGTTGTGATCTGCCCTGAGCCTTGCTTTGGCAAGGGCAGGAAAGAATTTATCATTATTACTATTACTGTTGTTGTTGTTATTATGCCGTTTGGGGGATGTAGTAAGGAAGGGAGCTGGGCAAGATTGAGTGAAAAAAACAACAACACTAGCAGGATCCATCCAAACAATGTATGCAAAATACTCTGAATATCTGAAAGCACTATATAAAGTGCCAGGTAGCATCATTATATCAACAGATTCGTAATCTAAGGTAAAACAGCGCCCAATCAAACTCCCATCTTTTCACTCAAAAGGAAAATCTCGAACAGAACAGCAAGGAAACAAAACACAGGAGGCAGACTGAAGGTTAAATTTAATGCAGAGGCTAGTAAAGTACCTGTGTGAACCAACACGTTCTTACCTGTCTCTTTAAGACCAGGTGTTTGCCTTTCCAGTACTTCAGCATCTGAAGCGCTTGCAGAGTGCTAACAATGTCGACGGGGTTAACAGCCGTCTCCTGGCTGATCTCTGAAATGCAGAGACAAGAGACCCCGTTATGTTGCGGGGGGGGGGGAATAAAAGGGGACAACTAGCAGACAGTTCTCCCCATTTCCTGCCAACTCTGGCTTTCAAGATACAGCTGAGTCAAGAGTGCAGACACAGGGCAGAACTTCTTCCACAATTCTGCTCCCTGAGAATTATTTATGGCTGCGCACAGACTGAAAACACATAGCGAAGCCTAAGAAAAAATAGCAGAAGCCAGAGGAAAAGCTAAGTAAAATTTCCAGTAGCCAGGAGCCAACAATTCAGTGTTCTGCATAGTCCTTTAACCTTCTAGACCAGGGGTTCTCAAAGTGGGCAGTACCACCCCCTAGGGGGCAGTTGGATTACCTAGGGGGGCACTAAGAGGCAAGGGGGCAGCAAGGTGACAACCCTGTTCTTTTCAGAGCACAGAAATGTTAGGGACTGCAAGCAGGAGCTCATTCTTGTCATGACTAGAGAAAGGGGGGTCCTGGTCCTGCCAGGCAGGGGGCGCTAGAGGTGGGCTCCTTCAACTGTGTAGTTGGATAGGGTAGGGGGCGCTGGGGTTGAGTCTGTGGAACCGAGGGGGTGACGGCCTGAAAAGTTTGGGAACCACTGTTCTAGATGATCAGTGGAAGAATAAAGTATGCATCATTTACATGGAACAACAAATTTCAGGGATGGGTTACTGATTTTTTTGCACACGTTTGGGTACATGTGTATGCACACAAAGGCTTGCAGGTCATAAATGCAAACAGCAAACACCTGCCTGAAAAAGAAACATCAATGGCTGTGAAAACAGACTTGGGACTAGGACTCTGGAGAACCTCCATGAAAAGCCTCAATTCCCCATCTTGCTAAAAAAAAAGTTTGGTCAAGTGAACTATGCAGTTGGCTCTTACAGCTTTATAGGAGATTTGGAGTACTGGTAATAAAAAATAAAAAACTCAACAGCAGAAAGGCAGTTTACCGCTACTCCAAGCCTTACCTTTGATGGAGATTTCTTTGCCTTGGAAGTTATGCAAATACCGAAGAAGGACCTCCTTCCAATAGCTACGGTAGCTGATAAGGCCCAGGTCTGAAAGCGGCCGTTCGGGGGAGCCAACCTTCTCTTCCACTTTGGAAAGTAAATAGCCTGCAGGAGAAGAGAAGAGATCCTTTGGAACCTGGCTTAGCCACCTCCAGACTGCCATTCCACCCGCCTGAAGAGCAAGCCAGAACGTGGGGCTCTCAGTAGCATTAGAATATTTTAAGGCAGTGTTCCCGAAGCAGTCCACTTAAAATATTCGGTACACACAGAATTTACTGTGGAATCTTGTGAACTGAATTCACCAGGATGATGACCCTGTTCTTTGCAGAGTTGCAGAAATGTTAGGGACTACAGGCAGGAGCTCATTCTTGTCATGGCTAGAGAAAGGGCGTCTTGGCCCCGCCGGGCAGCAAAAGATTTGAACGCATGAACACACATGAAGCTGCCTTATGCTGAATCAGACCCTTGGCCCATCGAAGTCAGTATTGTCTGCTCAGACCGGCAGCGGCTCTCCAGGATCTCAGACAGAGAGGTCTTTCACTCACCTACCTGCCTAGTGCCATTAACTGGAGATGCTGGGGATTGAACCTGGAACCTTCTGCATGCCAAGCAGATGCTCTACCACTGAGCCACGGCCCCTTCTGCATTATATACACCAACCAACAATTCCCAAAATGTTCACTACCATGGAAAAGGAGGCTGCCCACATTTGTTCCGATCGAGTAGCCCGAGAGCAAAGGAAGAGTCGCAACATATTCCAAAACATTACATTATTCAATTTAATAATACATTTACAGACTGCCTTTCTTCTGATCAACTGAAACCCAGGTGATTTACAGAATAAAAAACATGCCATAATAAACTTGTCCAACTGTCCTAATCTGAGGACCAGGAGTCAAAGATCAGCAACACGTTAATCAGTTCAGGTAGCCCCAGTAGATTCAATTCCAATAAACAAAACTCTCCTTCAAAAAACAGACTTGGAGTGTTTGCAGAAAATGGGGAGCAAGGGTATCCTCCCTACTCACCTCCACTAGGAGCCCCCTCCACAATTCAAGGCCAACTACCAAAACAAAACAAAAACAAAACCCTGGAATGGGCTGTTACAGATTTCCCCTATTCTGCAAGAGGAAAAGGTGAAAAGGAACTGGCCCAATGACTCTAGCAGATGAGTAGGCCCAGATAGTACAGGTTTGTAGGTAGCAGGCCACATAAGAAGTTAAAGGTTGCATTATTAGCATTGTCGTATAATACAGTTGAGAGCCAGCATAGTGTAGTGGTTAAAGTGTTGGACTAGGATCTGGGAAAGCCAGGTTCTAATCCCCTTGGGCCATTGAAGCTTGCTGGGTGACCTTGGGCCATGGAAGCTTGCTGGGTGACCTTGGGCCAGTCACAGCCACTCACCCCTGACCGAGGCTAGTATTTGGAAGGGAGACCTCCAAGGAAATTGGTGTGTGTGTGACGCAGAGCCAGGCAATGGCAAACCACCTCTTGCCTTGAAAACCCTACGGGGTCGCCATTAGTCAGCTGTGACTTGACGGCAAAATACACACACACAGAGATGGGTAAGTAATTCACCTTTATTAACTGATCATCCATTGCACTTCCAATCCATGTTCTGTTCCATAACTGAGTCGATAATTCAGGGTTTATTATATCATTCCAGCAACTCTGCGTGTGTGTGTGTGTTGGGGGGGGGGATCTTGCCTATGAGAAGCGAGGTGTTCAAAACAAAGCGACGTAGGCGCCTGACTTACTGAAGTCGATGAGCATTTTGCCATAACCCTGTCTCATGTACTGAGGCATCGTCAGGATGCAGGAAACGTTGTAGTTGAGGAATGAATTCTTCTCCTAGAAACAAAGATCGCATCTGTCAGGGGGTTCATACTTGAGAAGCGTCGTAAGAGAAGCAGGAAGTATGGTTTCAAGCGCATGGTTTTTCAAGGTGACCAGGACAGGATAGCGAGAATCCAAAATACCAGTCAAACGGCGTCCAAGCAGCTCAAGGGACTATGAATATGCATTTCTTGGACATCGCCTCACATATATACTTCATACAGCACTTCCAAGCCAATTTTGGAACTGCAGTATCTTCAAAAGTAGTTGGTGATAGGGCACGGAGCCAAACACAGTGGTTATGGTATGGACGAAGACCAGGTTCAAATCCTCCACTCAGCCACCAAGTTCCCGTAGAATCATAGACTCATAGAGCTGGAAAGGACCACCAGGGTCATCTAGTCCAACTCCCTGCATATTGCAGGAAATTCACAACTACCTCCCCCCCCCCAACACCCCCAGTGATCCCTACTCCATGCCCAGAAGATGGCCAAGGTGCCCTCCCTCTCATGATCTGCCTAAGGTCATAGAATCAGCATTGCTGACAGACGGCCATCTAGCCTCTGCTTAAAAACCTCTAGGGAAGGAGAGCTCACCACCTCCCGAGGAAGCCTGTTCCACTGAGGAAACGCTCTGTTAGAAAATTCTTCCTAATGTCTAGACAGAAACTCTTTTGATTTAATTTCAACCCATTGGTTCTGGTCCAACCTTCTGGAGCAACAGAAAACAACTCGGCACCCTCCTCTATATGACAGCCCTTCATGTACTTGAAGATGGTTATCCTATCACCTCTCGGTCTTCTCCTCTTCAGGCTAAACATACCCAGCTCCTTCAACCTTTCCTCATAGGACTTGGTCTCCAGACCCCTCACCACCTTTGTCACCCCCCCTCTTTGTTGCAATTTTATGCAGAGTTACTCCAGTCTGTCGAGTTCAATGGGCTAAGACTGGAGTCACTTTGCAAAGGATTGCACTGCCGGTCAAAATGCACCACTCTGATTTGTCACACAAGATGCCAAACGTGGCCCCTTTTACTGTAGAGTGGGAAGCGCCCCCCCCCCCATTTTTGTGGGGAAAAAACAGACCTTGGAAAAATAGCCTATGAGGTGGCAGCCGGTGTTGTCTGCTTCTGTCATGACGTAGAAGAGAAAGGGCTCAACATCGTAGTACAGAGTCTTGTGGTCCAAGAAGAGCTTTGCCAGAAGGCACAGGTTCTGGCAATAGATCTGGAAGGAGTCAGAGAGGTGAGATCATTCAAAGGGAGAAACCACAAGGCTGGGAGACAGCAGATCATCAGAGAGCCCTGGAATCAACTGCAAGACAGAATTTCCAGAGATCGTTCCACAATACCTACAGGCCAACATGTGTAGGAGAGCTGGATCCAGCACATGAGAGGAAAAGACTGCAGTAGCCACTGGCACTACATCAAGCTTATTACATCTTTACTCTTGTGCAACCAATTTCTGAGCATGATAATATATGTCAGGAAGAAAACGCCAGGTGGTGCGTAAGATCTTGTGCAAGCGGACTTGCGCTTCATCAGCTTTAGTTTCCACTCGCACACTGCTGGACCCAAGCCAAAGAGAGACGCTGGCACGATCCTTCACAGATGCTCCAGAGGTTCAAGGTGGAGAACCGTGTCACAGGTTTAAGGCCAGCACTTCCAGAACCCCACAACAGACCCTTTACTTTGGGACTCAAAGTGACCTCCCACCCCCCAAAAAATAAAGTGTACCCGGCTAAGTGTGTAAAACTACCATCTCTTCAAACTGTACTAGCTAAACAACATATAGCTAGATACATAAGAACATAAGAACTTAAGAAAGGCCCGGCTGGATCAGACCAAGGCCCATCAAGTCCAGCAGTCTGTTCACACAGTGGCCAACCAGGTGCCTCTAGGAAGCCCACAAACAAGACAATCGCAGCAGCACCATCCTGCCTGTGTTCCACAGCACCCAATATAATAGGCATGCTCCTCTGTTACTAGAGAGAATAGGTATTCAGCATCACTAGTATCCATTCTAATAGCCATGAATACCCCTTCCCTCCATGAATATGTCCACTCACCTCTTAAAGCCCTCCAAGCTTGAACATGAATATAATCTGTCAGAGACCACAGCATACTATATATGGCTTATATGTACAAGGTTCCTGGTTCAACCCCTAGTGTTCTAACTTCCAATAGTAAGGAAGGCCTATAGCAAAAGGGTGAACAAAGAATTCCTTGGGTAGGGGGAAAGGACTCTGCTAGGAGTCTCATCTACACTTCTTCAGTTCCTGTTTGTGGTCCTTCTGAGCATGCATGTTAAGAGGCACAGAGTCATTTGAGACATTATGTGGAATATGTGGGGGGGGGAGGTAGAAGCTGATAGAATTCTGGACTGTACCAATGGAGACTGCCAATGCGCGGGGGGAGGGATGATTCTATTTCCGAGTACTCCTCCATGTGCATTACCTTGTTCTTCTTCCCGTCTACTTCAAACACCGAAATGGAGCCCTTGCGGTAAATTTCGTCCCCAGGAGGATGCTTCCAGACACATTTGGCCTGTGGGGAGCAACAGATAAGCACCGTGATGGTTACTGAATTGAATGGGTGGCTTGAAAAGCACAAAGAGGTGGCATAAAAGATTGCAAGGCATATGGGTGGGACAAGTTATTTGTTTTTGATTTTGTCTGCTGGCAATGGTGTTTTTCGTTTGTATGCTTGCTGAGAAAAGGTGACAAGCCCAACTCCTACATGCTAGCCACCAATATATATATCAGCATGACCAAGTGCACCTTGTGTGGGCTTTTTTAACTTCCCAGAATGGGTCAGGCACATATCATTACTATCTCTCTCTCTCTCTCCCTCCCTCTCCCTCCCTTTAACGGCATATAAATTACAGTTACAATCATTAACTATGGTTTTCTCCAGTTAAAATAATACAGTTTATATGTAAATAAAATCAATCAATCATGACAACAATCAAATAGGTTTAGGCTTGGTTCCTCGAACCCTCACAGCAGCTAAAATCAACTTTGCTACCTCCTCTGTAATACGAGGGTGCTGATCACCCTGGAGGAAAGCCACTTTGTCCTTTGCGGGGAGATATCCGCAACAGCGGATCAATGCAGGTATCCTGTAAACTTGCTTTGTGTTTACATGAGCCTTTTGATAGGGAACTTCCAATTGCCTCTCTTACTGAGTGGTGAAAACAGCCAAATAATTTTGGAGGCCTGGTATCTGCCTCCAGGAAAACATTTTCTGCTCCTGATTTCAAGACTAGCTGCTTCTCTGCTCACCTTACACAAATGTACACATGAAGCTGCCTTATACTGAATGAGACCATTGGTTGATCAAGGTCAGTGGTCTACTCAAAGGGCCAATAGCTCTCCAGGGTCTCAGGAAGAAGCCTTCCATGTCACAGATGAAGATGAAGAAGATGATGAAGATGATGATGAAGAAGATGATGAAAAAGAAGAATTGGCTTTTATAGGCTGACTTCTCTACCACTTCAGGAAGAATCAAACCATCTCACAATCACCTTCCCTTCCCCTCCCCACAACAGACACCCTGTGAGGTAGGTGAGGCTTAAAGAGCTGTGACTAGCCCAAGGTCCCCCAGCTGGCTTCATGTGGAGGAGAGGGGAATCAAACCCGGTTCTCCCGATCAGTGTCCACTGCTCCAAACCACTACACCACGCTGGCTTGACTGATCCTTTTCATTGGAGATGTTGGTGATGGAACTCGGGACCTCCTGCATGCCAAGTGAGTGCTCTACCACTGAGCCACAGCCCTTCCACAGTCAATCTGCTCACAGCTGGGCTTCACCTATAGCTCAACCGCAGGTCCCACTTTGAAAGGTTTTTTTTAACCACATTATGCATTTAGCAGTCATGGTGCAGATGCAACTTGCTTTAGCGAAAGCTGAGAACCAGCTGCAAGTCCGGACCCAGGGAGAGACCAAAGGAATAGAGCAGAGGTCCCCAACGTAGTGTCTGTGGGTGCCTAGGCGCCCGCCAGCACCTTTTCTGGCGCCTGCCAAGTGTTTTGAAGAAGTGGGTGGGGCCAGGTAGGACTTTTGCCCAGCGAGGCTTCCGATTGGCTGTGCAGGCTTTTCTTCAACGCTGCTTTGGTACCAGCTGCCACAGCACAAGGATCTGCACTGTGTGACTGAAGTGAAGCTGTGGCAATTGTTTCAGGGCTGGCTCCGCCTCCTGCGGCGACCATTTTGTTGCTCCGCCCACCATGCAGCGTCAGTATTCCAAACGTGCCCGTGGGCTCAAGAAGGTTGGGGAGCCCTGGCCGAGGGATTACCTAGTGGAGTGGGGGAGTGAGCTGTCTGTTAACTGTGGTCAGTGCCCCAGTGGACGGGGGTGCGTTCGTGGCAAACTGCGATCGTTTCAGGAGTCTGACGCCGGTCGAGTCCGCCTTAGGAGATCTTCGAGTGGCAAGCCCAGAGATGGATGCGCAAATTAAAGATGGTGTCGCTGGGGACAGCCAACCAGCAGCAGACTTCCTGGAAGGGGGAGGAGAACGGGCCTTGGTTCAAATGCACTGCTCATCTGCTGGTCACTTCCAGAGACACCAGGGGATCTGCTCTGGAAAGCAGCTCGGGAAGTGGAACACAGTCCTGCTGCAGGGTCTCCGTGCCAACTGAGCAGTCATTCCAGACGGTCCATGATGCCAATTTAGCAGTTGAAACCATCGCGTTAAAGGTCATGGTTCTCTTCCTGAAGCTGATGAGTAGCGGCAATTAATTGTCCTCTCTGGAGCGAGGGAAATGGTCATGCTACTCCTAGTCATGCTAGTCATGATGCGTACCTATTCTCTCCATCATCAGAGGAGCATGCCTATTATATCAGGCGCTGTGGAACACAGGCAGGACAATGCTGCTGCGGTCGTCTTGTTTGTGGGCTTCCTAGAGGCACCTGGTTGGCCACTGTGTGAACAGACTGCTGAACTTGATGGGCCTTGGTCTGATCCAGCAGGGCCTTCCTTATGTTCTTAGTAGAGCTGTGGGAAAGGGGGTTCCAGTGGATTTTCCCAATGCTTAAGCTGATACTTGAGATTGAGGCCAGTTCAATCAATCAGTACTTATTTCAATACAGAATCAGCTCCATATATAAGTAAAAGGCAATGACGGGTGAGAGGGGGAGGAGAAGAGTTGGTTTTTATATGTTGACTTTCTCTGCCTTTTAAGGAGAATCAAACCGGCTTACAATCTCCTTCCCTTCCTCTTCCCACAACAGTGACTGGCCCAAGGTCACCCAGCAGGCTTCATGTGCAGGGGTGGGGAATCGAACCCGGTTCTCCAGATTAGAGTCCATTGCTCTTAACCACGATGGCACGCTTGCTCTCTCTTTCTCCTTCATCCTTGGATGTTTTATCTGTTGCACCCCACACATCAGGGGGGGGGGAAAACACCAAAGGGAGAAGGAAAGGTACGGGGGGGGGGGGGAAGGGAGGCTATCCTCCCTGCGAGATTTGCCAACAAACCTGGAGAAAAATGTCCTGTCCTGCCCCTTTAATAGAGGCTTAATGTGGAAAAAATGCACAATCAAAGTTTTTCATAGCAGGGAGGTGAGAAAACACCACCCGGTAAACAATGTCCCATTAAAGGGCAGGACATCCCCCCAAAGCAGCTGGCAACCCTACAACCCTACTCCCTGCCGGTCAACTGACGCTTGGCCTGGTGCCTGCTTGCAACCCCACATGAAGCAGCTGCTGGCCTACCCCGTAGCGCAGTAAGCGAAGAGGGGAGGCGTCAATCCCAAAAGGAACAAACAATGGGAGGGGCTGTGGCTCAGTGGCCGAGCATCTGCTTGGCATGCAGAAGGTCCCAGGTTCAGTCCCCGGCATCTCTAGTTAAAGGGACCAGGCAAGTAGGTGATGTGAAAGACCACTACCTGAGACCATGGAGAGCTGCTGCCAGTCTGAGTAGACAGTACTGACTTTGATGGACCAAGGGTCTGGTTCAGTATAAGGCAGATTCATGTGTTCAAACAAGAACAAAGTCAGCATGAACAAGGATGGAAAGAAACAAAATCAAAAATTACATACCCACTTACAGCACCACCCTAAGCCTGGTCACATCTTTCTAAGTCCATCGAAGTCAAAGGGTATAAGTCTGCTTAGGACTGAACTGTAAGGGCCAACAAGTTGCTAGTTCTCACCTACAGCCCAGGCATCTGCTTCATGGGGGAAAATGCCAGCCCGCCTTGCAACGCAGTTGTAAGGATCACTGAAACAACTAAGCTGTGCTAAGAAACGCGCTAGAGAATTGGAAGCTTTGCTATTAAGCATGGAAGGAAGGTCCACCTACAGCAGGAATGCATACGGAAACAAGGCCATTGCATTCTGCTCCAGTTGTGCAGGTGTTTTAGGGGGAAGGCTGCTGGCACCGGTTCAGTTCCTCTGCGGTTTAAAGATAAGCTATTTTCGTGTGGCTGGCTCTGCTGAACGCAAATTCAAGTTTAGAATTTACAAAGCACGGCAGAACAGGTGTAGTGTTTTGACTGTTCCCCAGAATAATTGTCAACTGGCATTATCAACTGGTTGCCGATAACTCAGTCTTTGGGTTCTTTGGGAGGGCCAGCGTGGTGTAGTGGTTCTCTAATCTGGAGAACCGGGTTTGATTCCCCACTCCTCCACATGAGCGCCAGATGCTAATCTGGTGAATCAGGTTGGTCTCCCCATTCCTCCACATGAAGCCAGCTGGGTGACCTTGGGCTAATCACAGTTCTATTAAGAGCTCTCTCAGCCCCAACTACCTCACAGGGTGTCTATTGTGGGGAAGGAAAGGTGATTGTAAGTCGGTTTGATTCTTCCTTAAGTGGTAGAGAAAGTTGGAATATAAAAAACCCAGATCTTCTTTCTTCTAGTCACAGTGCATTAGAAGGGGACTGATGTTCCAAAACACTGACCTGGAGTAACCCAGATGTACCTTCGTAGTAGAGTAGGAAGGTCACCTAAGCTACTGGTTCCATCCCCCCCAATTCCCTTGGCTGCCATTTTGTGATCAGGGTTGGCTAGTGGACACCGGGGAGCAGAAGAGAAACAGATTGTGGGGGCCCAAAATCAGCCCTCTTGAACAGAAATATACATCTCACACATTCCCAGAATTGCACACCAAGTCAAACCAGATAACAAATTTTAATCAATGAAGAACTGAGCTAAAGTATCACAGCACCGGCCCAAACTTAGTGCCTCCAGGGGTTTGGCTCTAGACCAGGTGCCCCCCAACATGGTGAGTACGGGTGCCATGGCACCCATTGACACCTTTTTTGGCGCCTGCAAAGTGTTTTTAGAAAGTGGGCATGGCCAGGTGAGGCTGCAGCCCAGCAGGGCTTCTGATTAGTATGAGGGATCTGATTGGCTGTGAAATAGCATTGTTTCAGCATGAGCAGCCACCATAGTGGTTGTTTTATTCTTCTCTCTCTTCTTTTCTGGTGCATTTTTAAAAATTACCCTTCTCCTCCCCTGCATTTGGGTTTCCTGTGTGCATCGCTACCTCCTGCAGTGGCCATTCTGTGGTCAGCTCCGCCTCCCACAGCAGCCGTCTTGTAGTTGCGCCCACCACCCTGTGTCAGAACTCTCAAGGTGCCCACGGGCTCAGAAATGTTGAGGGCCCTTGGTATAACCTCTAACCACGGGAACTGCAGTTCAACAAGCAGGGTTAGAGAGCTCCACCAGAAAGTGCATCCGTACCATGCCAAGTTGCCTGTGGGAAGCCCTGACAACGGAAATGGTTTAGAAAAGGTTTGCAGAAGGGAGGTTTTATTTTTAAAGCACAGGCAAGGCTGGCGTGTTTTTATGGCTCACCCAACGCCAACATTTTCCTCTGAATCCACCATATGAAAATTGTTACTTTCCCCATCATGATCCTTCCAAATGGGACCGGGGAACCAGGAAACCCTCCGTTCCAAAAACAACACTGGTCTTTCCTTCTTAGCTGAAAAGCCACTTTTTCCATTCTGTCGGATGACGGCCAGAGGCCAGATTGGGTGCTGGCTACTGCCAGGAATGGAAATCAGTGGAGTTAACAACCTGCTGCTTCCAGCAGGCAGCTTTTCCTTCCCTTCTCTGAAGCCAAGGGGAGGAAGTAGGTGGGCCCCGTTTATGCCAAGGGTCGGCTGTTTCCATTTCCCTGCCAAAGTATTTGGGAATTAAAGGGGGGGGGGGCTGGAGTAACCCACAGAATATGCGTCACTCTTAAGTCCCCCAGTGAAAAATCAGTGGAGACTAAGCCCTTAACTGGATTCTTAACGGCCAGCCAATTCCAGTGGCTCGGCAGGGGTCCTTGAATTCTGCTGGATTGTGTAAGGGTCTGTAGCTCAGTGGTAGAGCATCTGCTTGGCATCCAGAAGGTCCCAGGTTCAATCCCCGGCATCTCCAGTTAAAGGGACTAGGCAAGTAGGTGATGTGAAAGACCTTTGCCTGAGACCCTGGAGAGCCGCTGCCAGTCTGAGTAGACAGTACTGACTTTGATGGACCGTAATCTGATTCAGGATAAGGCAGCTTCATGTGTACTTCAGGGGTCCCAGTATGGCATCTATGGGTGCCCCAGTGCCTGCCAATACCTTCTAAAAGCATTTGGCCCACCGAGGCTTTTGCCCACCAGGGCTTCTGATCGGCTGGGCGAGGCTTTTGCCCAGCAGGGCTTCTGATTGGCTGGGCGGAGTAAAAGGAGCCTTGTTAAGCAGAGCTTCTGCTTGAAATGTTGATGAAGAAGAGGAAGAGTTGTTTTTTATGCCCTGCTTTTTCTCTACCACAAGGATTCTCAAATTGGCTTACAATCGCCTTCCCTTCCCCTCCCTGCGATAGACCCGTGAGGTTGGTGGGGCTGAGAGAGTTCTGAAAGAACTGTGACTGGCCCAAGGTCACTCAGCAGCCTTATGTATAAAAGTGGGGAATTAAACCCGCTTCTCCGGATTAGAGTCTGCTGCTTGTGTGAAGGAGTGGGGAAACCAACCCGGTTCACCAGATCAGAATCTGCCACTCATGTGGAAGAGTTGGGGAACCAAACCCGGTTCTCCAGATTAGAGTCCTCTGCTCTTAACCACTACGCCACGCTGAGTTACCATAAGAGTTATACATAACCTCACTCCTTGATATTTTGTGGTTGGCTTGGCCTCCTAATTGATGTGTGACGGCACCCGCCAGCCTGTGTCAGAATTCCAAAGCTATACTTCATACCCATGCTATACTTCAAGGTTTCCCTCCAGCAGTTGATGGAAACAGATAAGCCGGAGGAAAATAAAATTTCAACAGCCTTCATGCCTGACCATATCAAGGGGAGAGGCAAATCTGTCTCCCTTGATGTGAGCAGGACCAGCGGCCCTTTGGCTCGGCCCAACCCACAGCCTTGAACTATCTCCCTCAGTTCTGTTATCTACACTCCTTATGAAAGAGTCCGTTCCTTGACGGAATATCATGGCCTTGGGCAAGTTCTGCAAGATAGTTAAAACTTCCCTTGGCATTAAAGGACCCTGACAGAAGAAAGACCAAACCCCAAGAAAATTAGATTCCCCCTCCCAACTTAAAAACATGAAATCACAACATGCCTCCTTCCCTTGCCCAAGATGAACCTGGAGCAGACTCCCACGCCCATTCATGTTCTGTGGATACCAACAGATACGTACAAAAACCACACCGCCTCCCTGACCCAACGAAGGACTCTTACCTAAAGGTACAGACCCGTGGATAATATAGGGGAGGCTGGCTGTTTGCATGTTTGAGCTTGCATTCAACAAGGGGATATTTTGCAGGGTCTTATCACCTCATTGCTTAGCTCCTACATGAGGTATATCCGAATTTGTTGTGTAACGTTCAGTTGCGATGTTCAGACACAGTACATGACAGCCATTTTGGGACCGTCCCACTTCAAGGCTGCAGCTGGGAGATTTCTTCCCTGTATAATACACGTATCAAATCAAGCCTGAACTGACCCTAGAAGCTAAAATGACTAAACTGAGGCTTTGGTCACATTATGAGAAGACAAGAGTCACTGGAAAAGACAGTCATGCTAGGAAAAGTTGAGGGCAGCAAGAAAAGAGGAAGACCCAACAAGAGATGGATTGACTCAATAAAGGAAGCCACGGCCCTCAATTTGCAAGATATGAGCAAGGCTGTCAAAGATAGGACATTTTGGAGAACTTTGATTCATAGGGTCGCCATGAGTTGGAAACAACTTGATGGCACAACACACACATAATACATTTTCCGCATATGAAAATCTAGCTCTTGAAGGAGAAGAGTTTTAGCTTTACCATGCTAGGGGGAAGGCTGTTAGCGAAAGGGAAGCTGGTCTTGAACCCAGGAAACAATTCATGCAGCCTGGAGCTAACCGGCATGCCTGGTTTTGGACTCTGCAGTTGACCCCGGAAGAAAACATAAGCGTGAAGCTATTCGGAGGGGGACGCCCTTGCAATTATTAAGCTTAACGCACGGCTTTGCATTACAGGAAGTGGCTGCATGAACTTACCATGTGCCTGCGCAGTATCGTCTGGCTCTTCATATATTTGAGGCAGAACTCGCACATGTAGAGACGCCCCAGCCGCGCGTATTCCTCCGGGTAGGGAGAATGGTACCAGGTGTCCAGCTCGTAGCGGCCGAAGGCAATGGTCTTGATCATGTTGCTGCCTTCGGTGATCTGGCCCTGCAGCCGCAGTTTTTCCTGTGGATGCAAAAAGGCAACACAGGTGTGCTTCTTAGGCATGTCTCCTTTTCCATTAAAAATATCCGGCACTAAAAATAAACAATGAGAAATAACTGGAATCTGTGTTCTAGAAATGAAAATTAAGGGCGGGGATCTGTAGATTTGCTTATTACTCATAGTTATTCCTCCCATCACAAGAAGAGGCAAGGAGCTACAGAACACACTGACTACTGGGCCCATCTGCACACGCATTTCAGCCTAATCTGAAAAAAAAATTAAACCATAAGGGCTAGAAGCTTGCTTTTCACCCAAGTAAAAACAAAAGTTGAACTGTCAAGGAGCTGAATCGTGAATATGCCACCTCAGTATGGGTAAATTATATGCATGGATGTTCCCTACAGGCCCTACAGTTGCAAAGCTATCCTGCTTTTCCTCAAATTGTGCTACAGGGGGTGGGAAGAGTAAGGAACAGTTACAGCAGTATTATTTATTTATTTCTTAAGAAAAGAAGAACAGAAGAAAGGCCATGCTGGATCAGATCAAGGTCCGTCAAGTCCAGCAGTCTGTTCACATAGTGGCCAACCAGGTGCCTCTGGGAAGCCCACAAACAAGATGACTGCAGCAGCACCATCCTGCCTGTGTTCCACAGCACCTCAAATAATAGGCATTATCCTCTGATCCTGGAGAGAACAGGCATGCATCATGACTAGTAACTGTTTTTACTAGTAGCCATGAATAGCCCCTCTCCCTCCACGAACATGTCCACTCCCCTCTTAAAGCTTTCCAAGTTGGCAGCCTTCACCACATCCTGGGGCAGAGAGTTCCACAATTTAATTTATTTAAATAAACAAATAAATAAATAATATAATGAATACAATTACAATGTTATTGCCAAGATGTTATTTGTCTTTTTTTTTTGGTTAAGGGTAAAATGTGTGTGGGGGGGAGAGAATTGGTGGTAAATTAGGATGCTGAGCTTAGTCCTTGGACAAAGATTATATTTAAAGACATGTGGACACACCCGGACACGTTAGGGGCTTTCTCCTTATGCAGGTGTGATCATGAGCAGCAAGAGGGAGAAGAAATGCCAATGCATTTCCTCCCAATGTCTTGAGCTACGTAGGTGGATGGCACACTTTTTTTTAATGTACCCCATCACAAACTGGGCCGGGGGGGGGGAGTCAGCCACCCTCCACACAAAATCTCCTTTGCCAAAATCTTGTGGGATCGGCCCTTTGGTCTGGCAGACAGAAAGCTAAGAGTCAAGAAAACGGATTTTGGAGATCGCTGTCTGCTCTTAAGAGCCCTCCGAGGCGAAGAGCGTTCGATTCCCTCCTACAGCGGCATGCACAGGCCCCTTTGAAGATAATTTAAACCTCTCTGCTTGCTTGATCTGTATTCTCCAGCAGAAGTGCCTCTGATCTCTCCTTGAAGCGGTAGCCCGAGGGCGCGCCACAGAAAGGAGAAATCCGATGCGCTCCCATCAGACAGGGGAAAAGATTCGTCCTCTTGCCCCAGGACTTCTTGCACTCCCTAAGCCAGGAGATGAACAGAGTCAGCTGGCACCCCAGGCAAACACTTTTGGTGCCTGACACCTCCTTATGTTGCTCAGATTGAAATGCGGCGAGGCCGAGGCTTATTCCGCGTGAAAGCGTCGCCACGGAGAAGCTGACACATCTTCTTGCAAATGCTCGGCTTCTTTTCAGCGCGAGCCCTGAGGGCGCGCGGAGGCGAAGAACAGCCTGCCTCACCTCTAAACCGCAGCCAAGCAGCATTGGAGTTGGACGCGGCAGGACTGGTGGGGGAGCTCTTCTTTGCACAATCTGGCTTCTGAAGATTCGTTGGGTCAAGCTGCACAGTGATTCTTTCCAGCGCTTTTTGTATTTTTAAAAAAACCCAAGCTGCCAGGGGCAGCTGCACCAGAGAGGAAGAAGGGCACTCAGAGGAAACCTGCTTATTTCCTTTCTACTCCTTGCAGTCTTCCCCCCTCCCCAGTTCCCCTGTAGGGGAAAAAGATTGCTGGGGGGGGGGGGTAATCTTTTCCTACCCAATCTATTTGTCTTTCCTGTCCTTTCCTTCCCCCTTGGTCCTTTCCATTTTCCCTTTCCCTCCGGTTGAGCAGAAAGACCAGGAACCCTCTGCCCTACTCCTTATCATGCATAGGGCCTGTGTACCATCCATACAGAACCCTCTACCTTTTCTATGGCTCTGCCTCCTCCCCATCCTCCCCTCCAAGCTCTCTCTGAAGAAGAGGAGGTTGAGGGGAGACACGACCGCTCTCTTTAAGTATTTGAAGGGCTGTCACTTAGAGGAGGGCAGGGAGCTGTTCCTGTTGGCAGCAGAGGATAGGACTTGCAATAATGGATTTAAATTGCAGGCGGAGAGGTACCGGCTGCATATTAGGGAAAAAAATTTTTTTACAGTCAGAGTCGTTCGACAGTGGAATCAGCTACCTAGGGAGGTGGCGAGCTCCCCCTCACTGGCAGTCTTTAAGCAGAGGCTGGACAAGCACTTGTCAGGGATGCTCTAGGCTGATCCTGCATTAAGCAGGGGGTTGGACTAGATGGCCTGTATGGCCCCTTCCAATTCTATGATTCTATGGTTGGGGAAATGCTCATAGCTATTTGGATGGGAGACCACCAAGGAATACCAGGGTTGCTGTGCAGAGGAAGGCACTGGCAAACCACCTCTGTTAGTCTCTTGCGATGAAAACCCCAAAAGGGGTCGCCGTAAGTCGGCTGCAACTTGAGGCACTTTACACACACAAATGATTGCAACAATAATTGCCTGTTTCTCCACTGCTCTCTCTTAACCTTCCACTTTATGCACAAACCTGGACAACAGAGACCTTTGTGGGAGGGAAACCACCCATTTGTACGCAACGGCTGTGACCCACTTTCAGCCACATGGTGAGAATATAACATGGAGGCTGTCCCTTCTTTCTTGCTCCCTTCTACTCGCTGAAACGTTTGTGGAAATCCTGCTGTGGCGATGCATGCTCAAAGCAGCGCTATTTGTTTTGCTTTGAGCCTAGGATGCGAACTTGGGTGTGCATGTCTTCAAGGAAACACCCCCAAGCCCCACTTACCAGGTCCTCGGAGGCTCTGGCTTGCGCCCGGCGGAAAAGCTCGAGGTCGTATTCGCTGGTCAAGTTCTCTAAAAGGGGTTCTCGGGTGTTGCCGTAGGTTTGCCTATGTTCCTGAGGCAACGATAAAAAGAATAACTTTTTAAAAAGTATTGTTTCCCCTGGTCTTTAGGCAAGCTGGTCTTCTCTAGCCCTCTACTCTCTGGCCTCACTAGCTGGTGGAAAGAATGCAGTGCAGTGAAAGGAGGCTGCTTCGACAAAGAGGAGCGTCTCAGCCCAGGACTAGGGACAGAAAGAAGAAGAGTTGGTTTTTATATGCCGATTTTCTCCACCTTATAGGGAGAATCAAGCCGGCTTACAATCTCCTTCCCTTCCTCTCCCAACAGACACCTTGTGAGGTACGTGAGGCTGAGAGAGTTCGAAGAGAACTGTGACTTGCCCAAGGTCACCCAGAAGGCTGCATGTGGAGGAGTGGGGAAACTAACCTGGTTCACCAGATTAGCCTCTTCCGCTCTTAACCGTTCTGCTGCTCAGAATCAGGAAATCAGGACTCAGGAGTCCATGGCAGGGAAACACCCTCACACAGATGGCAGAGCTGAGAAAGTCTGTGCGGGACATGAAGAAGTGAGGCTGGAACTAGCAAACCGCTTCAAAATAGCTGGGTATACTTCTAACCGCAACACACCCGGTTTTATTTTACATATGTTAGTTCTAAAGCACTGCTATCCATCCCAAAGCCTCGGAACAGGATGCCATTAGAAATGTAAAATGCTTAGCATTTTATATAGGGTTCAAAGAACATAAGATCTTTGTAGGGGATAACCTGGACCTTGAATTAAACTCAGTAACTGACTGGTAACCAACCAAGGGGAGGGGCTGTGGCTCAGTGGTAGAGCGTCTGCTTGGCATGAAGAAGGTCCCATGTTCAATCCCCGCCATCTCCAGTTAAAGGGACCAGGCAAGGAGGTGATGTGAAAGACCTCAACCTGAGACCCTGGAGAGCCGCTGCCAGTCTGCATAGACAATACTGACTGATGGACCAAGGGTCTGATTCAGTATGAGGCAGCTTCATGTGTTCAATGGAGTGTCTGCAGAACAGGTGTGAAATGTATGCTCCTCCTGGGGACCAACAGTAACCATGCTGCAGTGTTCTGGAGTTTTCAAAGTATCTCTAAGGGCAGACCCAGGTAGAGTGCATTACAGCAGTCTAGCCTCAAGGTAACCACAGCATGGAACCATGTGGCCCGGTCAGTCAAGCCAAGGTGTGAGGGGGCATCTTCTCAGCGAAAGGAAGCTGGTCCAATGGCATTTTTTGCACCAGCATTAACTTGTTTCTCCAGTAACAGTGCACAATCCAGTATAACCCCAAGTTCTTAAGGGAGTCAACTGGTATCAATCGCACCCCACAGAAGCTTGCCTGAGGAGCTCAGAAAGAAGAAGGAGAAGAGTTGGTCTTTATATGTTGACTTTCTCTACCAGTTAAGGGAGACAATCACCTTCCCTTCCCCTCCCCACACCCTGTGAGGTACCGTAGGTTTTCATACTTTCCTCATTCTGCAGCATGTGAAAAACTAATGTTCAAGAGTGTTTTAAAAAATAGATGAGCACCGCAGTAGAATGAACAGACCAGGAGGGCACCTTTATAATAGAACAGTCCAGTGCAATGTTTATTGTAGGTGTCACCTGCTTTTACTGTATCTCCTTTACATTGTAATCCACTTTCTTGCATTGTTTATCGTATATCTACTGTAGATAGTTTGCTGTCAGCATGGTTCCCCAATTCTGTAATTCTATTCCAATTGCATAGTTCATTGGCTATCTTACTTTATCTGACTACACTACTTATATCCCCACCTTGAGTCTCAGTTAGAAAGGCAGAATATAAAGTAAATGAAATAAATAAATATAGGCAATCTCACTGCAATAGGTACACCAAGCCTGGAAGAGAGGTCAGTATTATTGTCCCCATACTGCAGATGAGGACCTGAGGTGACCGTTGAACTGAGAAATTTAATTGTGCCTCTTCTGTAGAGGATGTGAAATACCACGTGGGGCCATGGGACCAGGGGATGCCCCATCTCCTCACCCCCAACACTCTGGGGAAAATAAAAGCCAGAAGCTTCTGTACCATATACTTTTCTTTCTGCTCCTTCGTCAGCCCTGCGTTCCTCTTCTTCCTCATCTCTGCCACTTTCTCTTTGTATCTCAGCTGTCTTTCGGTCGGCGCCTGCGCAGGGAACAAAAGGTCAAAATGTGCATGCGAAAAAAGGAGAGAAAAAAAGAGCTAGGCCAGTTCAGACAGGCCAGGAATCCTCCCTTCAGACCCAAAGCGCAGAAACTACCGATTGAGGGCTGCTTCCTATGCAACAGCCTTCTGGCACTGAACATCATGTATGATGTAGTACAAAGTGTGTTCCTCACTCACGGTTCATGGATCTGGCAGGTTAGGGGCCTGAACATTGTGCTGGTGGCGCGAAAAGGCCACAGGTCAGCACCACTTCATGAACAGTGCCATGCACACCTCTCACGCAGACCTCAAGGAGCCCTAATCTGGATCACTAAATTCCACTTGCGAGTTGAGGATGACCGTGGTAAAGGATGGCTTCACACGGTCAGAGAAACTCTGCTGGTCAGCAAAAGAAGAAGAAGAGTTGGTTTTTATATGCCGACTTTCTCTACCACTTAAGAGAGACTCAAACTGGCTTACAAGCACCTTCCCTTCCCCTCCCCACAACAGACACCCTGTGAGGTAGGTGGGGCAGAGAGAGTGTTTCTAGCCCAAGGTCACCCAGCTGGCTTCATGTAGAGAAGTGGGGAATCAAACCCGGTTCTCCAGATCAGTCTTCACCGCTCCAAACCACCGCTCTTAACCACTACAATACACTGGCTCCGCACTACACCACACTGCACCACACCACACTGGCAGAGGCAGAGAAACATGGTCCTGACTGACTTCTTAAATCCAGAGTGAGTATGCAAGGAAACAGTTCCGGGAGACGGATGCTCGTCTAACCCAAATACCTGCAGTGAAGCCCAGAGGCCTGCTGGCATCCACTCTCCTTCCTTTTAAGTGCCAGGCTAAACCGTTCCTTTTTATCCAGGTATTTAACTCAGGGATTTGGTCTAAGCATTTTATGGGCAGCTTCTGGCCCAAGGATCATTGTATCTACATCATTTTACGATGCTCAGTGTATTTTTATGGGCTGGCTTGTTCTAATGGTGTTGGCCTGTTTTTTCATGGCTGGGTTTTAATACCTTCCCCCACCCACACACACACAATTGATTGTGTTTTAATGGCTGCAAGGTGCCTCCAATGGGTCTCTGGGTATACATTTTCTAAACCAGTCAATCAACCAGCCTGTTGCAAGCCCTTTAATCACGCGGGCCAGCATAAGCCAAGCAGTCTTCCTTACCAGCATGCAGCACCGAAGTAGGACGGCATTCACGCTAGCCAATTTGTAACATCAACCCCCCCCCACAGTTTAGTATTACAACATCACACCATGTGTTTAGTGTGGGTGTGAGGCTCTGCTGGAAGAAAGGGCTCTCTCTCACACACACACAGCTTGATGGCATGCAGCTGAACGCATGAACCACCTCCAGTAAAGAAGACTGCCTGGAAGCTGACCTGTGACTCCGTCTCATACATCCAAATCATACCTGCTGCTGCCAGTGAACAAGGAGCAGACACATCTTGCCAACTCAGCCTAAGTATCCTACTATCACGTGAAGAAGGTAGCACAAGGAAAGTCTAGGTTTAATTATGGGGCTGCTTTCTCAGATATCAGGGAGCCCCGTGGTGCAGAGTGGTAAGCTACAATACTGCAGTCAATAGCTCTGCTCATGACCTGAGTTTGATCCCGACGGAAGTCGGTTTCAGGTAGCTGGCTCAAGGTTGACTCAGCCTTCCATCCTTCCGAGGTTGGTAAAATGAACACCCAGCTTGCTGGGGGTAAAGGGAAGATGACTGGGGAAATCACTGGCAAACCACCCCGTAAGCAAAATCTACCTAGTAAACGTCGGGATGTGTCGTAACCCCATGGGTCAGTAATGACCCGGTGCTTGCACAGGGGACTGTCTTTACCTTTTCCCCAGGTTTCATGGTTTAGAAACAGACACCCATTAATTTTTTCGTGAGTGAAATGGAAGGAGGGCTGATGCACCTTCCAAGAACTGAAACCACTCAGAAATCTGGGCACCTTGAAAGCTGGCATTGTATTTCAGACAGACTTACATCTGTCTTACCATACAGACTTACCATACAAAATGGTAAGTCTGTATGCTAACTTACCATACAGACTTACTTACGGTAAGACTTACTTACATATGGTAACTTACCATACAGACTGTACTTACCAAACAGACTTACCATACAAAATGGCTTTCAGTTGTTTCAGAGTGGGCTAAGACGCACCTGTCAGAAATTGATCGGCTTGTAGGGGTTTTGGCGCAACTGCACAAACACATTTTTACCTGGTGTCTGGTGGCGTGCCTGTTATTGTCATCTTGTCGGTGGGACAGCATCCTTTCCTCTACTTGCTTGTCGCGGCTCTGCGCTCTCACCTGGAAACCCAGATAGATCGCCATAAATGGCCACATGAGATTTTTATTCAGTTAACGGGGGCACTAGCCCTTCAAAAGCAGAATTATGGGGGTGCCTTGAGAGCAGGTGTCCTTGGAGTCTGAAAACAGAAACGGGGACCCAAAGTGGTTTACAACGCTCTCCCCATCTCCGTTTTATCCTCGCCATGCGAGGTAGGCGAGGCTGAAAGTGACTGGCCCGAGGCTGCCCGGTAAGCTTCCACAGCAGAGTGCAAATGTGAATCCGGGTCTCCCAAATCCTAAACTGGCACTCTAACCACTGCACCACACTGGTTCTCAATATGTATTTCAGTATGAGAGATTATGCAGAGTCCCTCCCATCACCTTAGGGTTGCCAGGTCCCCCCTCACCACCGGCAGGAGATCTGTTGTGATGGGGCGCGGAGGAGTGATCCCGGAAGTGATGGGGACGCTCTAGCACATTCCCACAAAACCTCTATGGTTTCCATAGTATTTTGGGAGCAACGTACTAGAGCATCCCTGTCACTTCCAAGTTTACCCCAGAAGTGACATTAATCACACACACCCTTCAGCTGGCCTGCTTCCACCCGCCAGCTAGCTTAATTGGCAGGCAGTTGCCTGCCATTACCTTGTCTCTGGCAACCCTACATCCCCTGCCTTGACTGTCTTCCTTCTCCCCATCTTCCCAATCTACCCCTGGATTCGAGACTTTTTTTTTTTTTTTGCAACAGCCTCAACATTGAGAGGCTAAGAGACGAAGTTACCTTGCACTCATCGGCTGAAAGGTTATGATATAGCGGACATCCAGATATGGAGAAGTGTCTCTCATGTTTTCCTGTCAGGTGTCCTATGGAAGAGTCAGAAGAACAGGGAGGATAATAAGAAAAAGCACATAGGGGGAGGGGGGATTTGGGTAAAAGGCAACTCCAAATAACCAATGTTCAGATAACACAGAAGGTTCTACAGCACCTAGAGAATTGCAGCCGGGGGTGGGACACTTCATGTTGAAGTTGTAGCTTTCGTGGAAGCGACGGCGTTTGGGGCGATGAGACAGGTCACTCCCGGAATCCTTCATGGACATGTCCTTGGCGATGCTCTCGTCATGAGACATGTTAGGGCTGGAGATATCGATGTCAGACTCGGAGGACGGGGCGTTCCCAGTCGGTGTGCGGGGTGGGGATTCATCATGGTCAGCAGCATTTTTAGTGTCTGCAGAGAGTCAAATTGTTAGCAAAAGATGGCACAGAGTTCTAAGAAAGGGCAGAAAAGGGGTTGCCATGATGGAAATAGTCTAAAAAAACCATATACAATAATGGGGACATATCTTTGCTCTCCCCTGACCAAAAACTTGAGGGCGATCTCGAGTCAGAGTGCTGCCTAAGGTAAAAGCTTGTAATGTGCTGAATGTACATCACGGATGTGCTTAGAGGGATACAATTTCAGGATGGAACTCACCTATCAGCACCCAAAAGGTCCCCATCCAGGAACCGACCTAAGCAGACCCAACCCTTTTCAGCAAGGTCTGCTCTATCATAGGCCCTCCAACCATACAGCGTAGCTTGGAGTGCTCTAAAGCGGAGGCAACGCCTGACTTAATCTTAAGTAGCGCCCACAATCTGGTGTAAGATATGGAGCCACTCAGGAGAACTATGACCACAACGTTACTAAATTCAATATCTATATTGAAACATGCAAACATGAAGCACACAAACATAAAGGAGAGTGTAAGTGACCTGGAAGTAGTCACATTTCATTTCAAACGAGGAAACGTTCATGTTATGAGACTTAGCTTTCAGGACAATAAGGAAGCTCATGTTATAACTGAGAATCCCTGCTTCAAAAGAAAGAGGCTGCAATTTCAGCACGCGTTTGTCAGGTTCAGTCCCTAATCTCAGGGGCCCCGACATACAACCCTAAGCCAAAGCTTAGGAAGAGAAGGCCTTCAAACGATGAATTAGTGACACACCACAGAGAGGAGACAGGCCGTGGGTGCGAGAAACTCATGTTTGAAGTCAACTGGGCCAGTGTTCACAGGATACACATGAAGCTGCCTTAAACTGAATCAGACCCTTGGTCCATCCAAGTCAGTATTGTTCACTCAGACCGGCAGCGGCTCTCCAGGGTCTCAGGCAGAGGTCTTTCACATCATCTCCTTGCCTAGTTCCTTTAACTGGAGACGCCGGGGATTGAACCTGGGACCTTCTGCATGCCAAGCAGAGGCTCTACTACTGAGCCAAGCAAGGCCCTTCCCCAACCTGCCAGAAAACAGCATTTAGAACCCAAACGATGGGGATATATAAGCAAGCTCAAAATACTGTAGCTCTGAGGAACAAGCACAGCGCCCAATTCTTGAGATCATACCGTTAACACTTAACAACACAACATGTAACAAGTTTAACTCCAACTCTGCATACATAACAACTGCTCCATCTTGGCTCAGCCAGCTACTGTCTTTTCAAGGTTCTGTAAGACTCCAAAATGAGTCTTACAGAGTCTTACTGGGGGAGGTGGTTGTGGGTTTCCTGCATTGTGCAGGGGGTTGGACTAGATGACCCTGGTGGTCCCTTCTAACTCTATGATTCTGATACCAGATGTGTCTTAAATCCGCTCAGTACCTTTCCAAAATAAGTGGGTTTTTTTTAATGAAATATTTTTGCATCTCCTACTCCTTTAGGGAACATGGCTTCTATCAGTAAGGCCTATCTACAGTGTACTTTGTGGTTTCTGCGTTTCCTTGGCCTTGAAAGGCAGCAAACACGGACCAGAAAACACAGTTCTCGCACACATCTATTTTACTCCAAACACTTAACGGCTACATCTGCCATTCGGAGACTGATTTCTAAAGCACTTTATAAAGAATTATAATTAAGAATGCCATCCGAACAGAGCCAGTGCGTCTTCAGATCACACCGCTTTTCAGCGTCCCTGCTCATCCTCACCCAGTATATTTACAGACCTCTGTCAGAAAAATCAACCACTTGCTCCGTTTCAGATCCAGACGAGCGGGTCTGCCGGAGTGGGTATTTTTTGGGTGTCACGGGGGCAGGCTGCTGCTGACTGCGGGTTACCCTTCTGGTAGAATAAACCGGTTCCTCTGCTCCAAAGGATGGGGGATTACGAACCGGACTGGAATCTAGAGGAGAGGCAGCAGAGAGAGAACAAGGGGCTGCGTTACAGGAAACCATACATGAACACATGAAGAAGAAGGAGAGTTGGTTTTTATATGCCGACATTCTTGACCACTTAAGCAAGAATCAAACCAGTTTACAATCTCCTTCTCTTCCTCTCCTCACAACAGACACCTTGTGAGGTAGGTGGGCTGAGAGACTGTGACTTGCCCAACGTCACCCAGTTGGCTTCATGTGTAGGAGTTGGGAAACCAACCTGATCCACCAGATTAGCGTCCGCCGCTCATGTAGAATGGGGAATCAAACCCGGTTCTCCAGATTAGAGTCCACCGCTCCAAACTACCGCTCTTAACTACTACACCACTACACATGAAGCTGCCTTATACTGAATCAGACCCTTGGTCCAACCAAGTCAGTATTGTCTACTCAGACCGGCAGCCGCTCTCCAGGGTCTCAGGCAGAGGTCTTTCACATCACCTCCTTGCCTAGTCCCTTTAACTGGAGATGCCGGGGATTGAACCTGGGACCGTCTGCATGCCAAGCAGACGCTCTACCACTGAGCCACAGCACGAATATTATCCCATTCCATAAAATCAAGCACGAAAGGATAAAACTCTCATCTCAGACTCCAATCTCGGGAGTCTTAGGGAAGCCTACTGCTAACACCACTGACTTGCAGTACTTCTCTGCACCCCAACCCATATTGTGAACTCTCATGGACACTGCCAATCTGAACAATGGCTGCCCTTCCTATATCTTTGTGCATTCCACAGTGCCCTGGTAACCTGGTTTGAGTCCACAGGACGCTGGTGCTGCAGAACGGCACCTCTTGGAAAGAGAGACCCTTGGGGAAAGAGAGTCCCAGCTACCACAATATGCGCAACTGATGTTCAAACTCAGTGCACTGATGGACTGACCAGATGCACAGCTTCAAGGGTACATGTTCCCACAAAGATGGATGTAGCTAAACCCAGCACACCTCCAATTAGAATGGAGGTTTCACCAGATTATTATTGTAGCTTACACCCCTTGCAAAAGGGGACCGGAGGAAAACCCTCCAGGGCAGCCATAAATCTCATTTCCCAAAAATCAGTTACAAAATATGCCCCCCCCCCCCCAGAATGCTTTATACACCTACCTTGAGAGCTCTGGCTGAGCCTGGCAGAGGAGCGGGTCACCCGTGCTGACTGGCGCGACATTCCATCACTTTCTGAACTGTCCGTATGCTCCGGATCCGTAGAGAAATCGGAGTCTTCGGTTCCGTCAGAACTGCTGCCTGCATTTCTCTGAAAGACCAGAGTTCAGACGCACATCAAGTATGTTATTTGTTTATCTGAGGCTCCTCACAGGAGTTCTGCAGAAGCTGCGGGTTCAAGGAAAACCCATCTCATAAATGGCTTATGTGCATTTAACATGAAGCCAAAACAGATAGCGTAACACGCCTGTTCTTAGCTTGAGTCACAGAAGCACTACCTATATACCATCATCATCAGACTACCAAGATAACACAGACTAAGCCTGAAGAGATCAGTGTTCAAATGAGTCAGGAAACTCACTGGGTGACCTTAGGCCAGTCACCCTCGCAGGGTTGTTGTGAGAGCAAAATGGGGGAGGCACTACAGGCATCAAGCTGAGCTCTCTAGAGGAAAAATGGGATGAAAGTAGATAGACAGATAAATCATCTCTTACAGGTAAGGTTGCAGGGTTTTAAAAAAACCCACTGGTCTTGCTCCTGCGTCTTTTACAGCAGCATGACATAACAGAAGATGAAGAAGGGGCGCTTTTCCTGGCCTGGAGATCGGTTGCTGGAAAAACGTCACTGGCTCAGTTTCGCCAAGCATACCCACTATTCAGTGCACAGGAGCAGCCCCCTCCCCAACTATTCCTGCCCACCAAACTACAGCTAACCATAAGCTGGCAGTCATGGGAGCCTACAAGGTTCACTGTCTCATGGGAACTAAAGCATGCTGCTCACGATCAACCCCCCGCCCCACATCAAACAAGGCTGAAATTTCAAACTCTGGAGAACAGAAAATTTTGCCCAATGGCAAGGGTGTTTTTTTACACCTGGAGGCATACCATCTAGCTTTCCTGAAGTCTAGAACAACATTTCGCCTTGCAATATCTGCTACTACGAAGATGACAACCTGTCCTCTGCTAACTCAGTGGGGTGCACCATCACAGAAAGCTGCTGTCTGCTACTATCAATATGCAATTGGTGGCCTCTGACAGAATGGCTCTCTCTTCAGATCATTGGGAATTTGGGAGGAG
This sequence comes from Euleptes europaea, assembly GCF_029931775.1. Lineage (NCBI taxonomy): Eukaryota > Metazoa > Chordata > Lepidosauria > Squamata > Sphaerodactylidae > Euleptes > Euleptes europaea. Next base: position 24,138,994 of record NC_079329.1, read on the forward strand.
TTAAAACATGGACCGACTGTAAACCCCCCCCCCCCCCCCCGTCCCAGGTCAACCTACACAGTCAGGACCTCAGCCTGTTTCTGGCACAGCTCCTGTGACTTTAACAAGTATTTATCAGGCAGAAACTCAACAGATGCAGTGTTTTCAGGCATGGCACGGAGATGCAGTGACAGAAACATCCACTGAATTTCTGCCTGCCATGAACCGTTGAAGGTTCCGAATTTTCTAGACAAAGTCCATGCCATAGACAGAGACCACCCTGCCTCATGCGCATATGGCATTACACATTCAACGGCCATAGCCGGAGCAAATAACAGGTGCTTCGCACACCAGATGGCTCTAGGAAGATTCAGACAGGTGAGCCAAGACACAAGGAAAGGCAAACACCTCCATTTGGCTTCCTTTCAGGGTCAGACAAGGCACTCCCTTCATATGGAAGATTTTTTTTCTTGCTAACTCCTTGAACTATAATATTACGGGGGGGGGGGGGGAAATCCTACTGAGCTTTGGATTGTTTTTAATCACGATTCCTCCCACTTCTTTTCTTTATTCTCCCCAGGTTCTACAACCCGCTTACATAATACTGATAAATGGGGCCCAACAGGTGCTGGGGGGTAGAGCGGGAAAGAGGAGAAGCCAAGGGAATCTACGCAGTGACAGGGGAACAAAGCTTCCATTGATAGAGACAGAACGATATATACAGATGAATCCATGATAGAGAGAACACTATATACAGATAAATCCATGTCCTTCAATGCTAGAAGTACCTCTAATCAGACATGAACAAACCAGAGTTTATTTGTGACTAGCATAAACCTGGTTTATTCCCTGACTCTTGTACTCCTTTCCTCCTCTGTCTGAACACAGAATGTGATTGATGACCTCCTGGTTTGGGAAGTCCTGGCGTTTAACTTCAGTTTGCAAGCTCTTCAATGCCAACTTGGAAGGCTTTAAGAGGGGAGTAGACATGTTCACAGAGGAGAGGGGTATTCATAGCTACTAGTAAAAATGGGTACTAGTCATGATGTATACCTATTCTCTTCAGGATCAGAGGAGCATGCTGAATATATTAGGTGCTTTGGAACACGGGCAGAATAATGCTGCTGCAGTTGGTCTTCTTTGTGGGCTTCCTAGGGGCACCTGGTTGGCCACTGTGTGAACAGACTGCTGGACTGGATGGATCTTGGTCTGATCCAGCATGGCCTTTCTTATGTTCTAATGGATTAGAAAGTATTTCTTTCACAGTAATTAAGATTCTAAATCAGGAATTAGACCTAAAACTTTTGAAACCAGAAAGCCTGTATTTGTGCTCTCAGATCAAGGTGGGAGGAAGGAATGTAATGAGCCCAACAATAAACCAGGTTCATGCTCAAACCAGAACACATGAAGCCGCCTTATACTGAATCAGACCACTGGACCATCAAGGACAGTACTGTCTACTCAGACCAGCAGCAGCTCTGAGCCTCAGGCAGAGGGTCTTTCACTTCACCTGTTTATTTATTTATTGCCATCAAGTCACAGCTGACTTATGGCAACCCCCTAAATATATCAATGCAAGAGACATTCAGAGGTGGTTTGCTGTTACCTGCTTCCGTGTCAAGCCCCTGATATTCCTGGAGATCTTCCAGTCCAAATAATAGCCAGGGCCGACCCTGCTTAGCTTCTGAGATCTGACAAGATCAGGCTGGCCTGGGGCTACCCAGGTCAGGGCACTTCACCTATTACCAGTCTTTTTAACTGGAAATGCTAGGGATTGAATCTGGGATCGTCTGCATGCCAACCAGATGCTCTAAAACTGAGCCACGGCCCCTCCCCTTATTCGTGATTGTCTGAGTGTTTCCTCAGCCTCTGAGACAACTTGGTTTTCCATGAACCTTGAACAGCAATACACAGAAATGCACACAAGCCAGTGAGGTGTAGTGGTTTGGAGTGGTGGTGTCTGAGCTGGAGACCTGGGTATGATTCCCCCACTCCTCTACATGAGCGGCAGACACTTATCTGGTGAAATGGATTTGTTTCCCCACTCCTACACATGAAGCAGTTGGGTGTCCTTGGGTAAGTCACAGCTCTATTAGAGCTCTCTCAGCCCCACCTACCTCACAGGTGTCTGTTGTGGGGAAGGGAAGGAGATTGTAAACCGGTTTGATTCTTCCTTAAGCGGTAGAGAAAGTCAGCATATAAAAACCAACTCTTCTTCTTCTACATGTATATATGTGCGATGTAGTATGTTTAGATACCCAAGGAAGGGTAAAGTGTCAGACTAGGACAACCCAATGGGGAAGGTAGAACCTGAGCTCCACAAGGGAATACAAACACGACAGAATTAAGTTTATCAGCTAACTGAGAACAAACTTTATTATGCACAAAACTTTGTCTCAACCAATTTTGAAGATGCTACACTCTTTGTGTAACAACACTCTAACATGGCTAGACCTTTGGTATTTCCACAGTGCCCATAATCCCTTGGCAGGGAACCGCCCCAGAAACCAACGTAAACAGGACAGCACCAAAGAACGCCTTTTCTCAAACTGCTTTCTCGCACATTTTACTACATGCAGCTTTTGTCGAACATTTTCTCAAAAGTAAACCTTAGATCCATTCCAGTAAGCATGCACAGAAATGCAGGCATGATTGCTCAACAATTAAAATCCTGGGATTTAAAAAGAAAAAAAAGAGGGAAATATAGTTGAAGCAAACCATCAGGAAACTACTCGGGGGAGGGAAGCTGCAGATTTGTGCACAGTTAGGCACTGAAGATTTCACCCTGCCCCCCCCTTTTTTTGCCCATCCCCAATGATCTAGTCCATTTTGCCTGCTATGTTTTGAACCTTTTCCCAACATCCACCCTTTCCACCAATCATAACCGCGAGGAGGTAGGGCTTTAGAACACCTCGCTGGCCAATGGGAAACGGGGAGAAAAGGAGACGGGCGGGATTTCGAGGATGACAATACTAGCCATAGTTCTCAGCCAATCAGCACCTACCTCAACACCCGCTCCGAAGGCACACAGCCAAGTATGAAGACGTTGGGAACAGGAGCAACGAGGGAGGCGGGGGGAGCAGAAACCGCGCCAGTAGGAAGTGATAGGGAGGGCAGCCAATGAAAACCCAGCCATAGAGCCAATGAGATGCGAAAGGAGGCGGGCCGCGACGCTAACCGAAGGGGTGGAGGGAAACAAATAACCGTTGAGGGAGGGGGGAGCGCGTGACTGACAGCGAAGCCGACCAACGAGGAGGCGGCGGGAGGCAGCGGTAGCCATTCGCGTTGCGAGATGAAACGAGGGCTTGGAGGCCTACGTTTTTAACTGGTTTTCGAGCCCGGCGGTCTAATGTGGGTAAAGGAGACGAGAGGGGAAGGGGGTTGTTTCGGCCCGCGCTCTCTCACCTTCCTGCGCGACATCCTCGGTGGAGGAGGCGGCGGCGGAGGCAGCGAGGGTTGCTGCGCCCCGGCCACCGCGTTGGCTCCAGCTGTATCCGTGGTGACTGGCGTGACTCCGGTTCTCCAGCGCCAGGCCGCGCCGCTTTGTTTTCCGTTGTATTCCAGCTGCGACCTCTCCGCCGACTCCCTCCACTCTTCCGCCGGGACACACGACGGGGATACACACCCCCGTCCTGCCTGTCACGTGACGCAGACGAACCTCACTTCACGACAGTGACCCTCCGCCATCTTGGAGTCGGGACTGGCGCCTTGGAGAGGGCTACGCTTGTGAAGCGCGGCGGCCATCTTGGTAGTGGGCAGTTTTCTCGTTGACAATAGTGGGGATGGCGGCCATCTTTGGGATGGGCATTTTTTTTAATAACAGTGGGAGAGCGTCAAGGCTCAGTTTAAAAGCCGCATTTATCGTTGGACGAGGTCGGCCATTTTTAGTTCGGGTCGCAGAGCATTTCCCAGTAGAGGAGCCATCTTTGTATTGGGCGACAGAGGCTTGATTGGTGTGTTAGCTATGTTTGTATGATGTGGTTGGAATATTGAGTGGCCACGAGGCGCTGTGTGGCTCTTAGCCAGAGCTAGTTAATTGTAACCCTGTTCAAGAGATCTTAGACCGTTCGGTCAGAAGATATTTATTTGCTCGACTGCATCTTCATCAATTAACATTGTGGGAATACTTCTAAAAGGAGACCATTCTTTGTAGATTAAGTTGCAGGTGGACATCGTCTTATAAGAACCATTTTAGTATCATTTGCAATGTTTATAAATTGCAGGATTTTTAAAATTCTCCGGGGCACATTTTTCAGTCGGCCGGCAGGTTTTTAACCTGTCGATTTCAGTAGGTTTCAGTCAGCCAAAATCTGCATAGGATTGCCCTGTGAGTCATCGATCCTAAGCGGATCGTTTTGGGAACAAGTCCCATTTTGTTTAGTGTGGTTTCATCCCAGGAAAGTGGTGTTAAGGCTAGCCTCAATACTGCACACCAGCTAATAATGCATCTTTGTGTGTGTGTGTCCCCATTATTGTGACATGAACAACCGTAGGATCTTCAACCCAGTTTTATGCATGTTTGTTTGGAATTAGCACCAAGTTCCACAGGATTTACTCCAAAATAATTATAGATGCGCTGTTCAGAAACAACATACATGTTTGTGCTGAAGTGAGTCCCTGCTGTGTTCAGTGGGGCCTGTTCTCAAGAACGCATGCATACATTCCTCTTTTCTGATTAAATAGTTTTGGAATCATGCCGCAGGGCAACAGGCCTATGGTTTCTAGTACCTTATTTAATTCATAGGTATGGACAGGGTAGATAACCATTTTTAAAATGGGTTTATGGACTTGGGTTTATTTTGGTTTCAGCTATAAACGCACACTTTTAAAAAGAGCCTAGTTGTCTATGAAATCTGAACTTAATGCAAACATGTAACCAACATAACTGAAGTTATGACCCCATTGTGATGTGACAAGACCCCACAGATGTTACCCACTGATCCATCTGGGTTACCTTTTACTCCTGATCTGCCCAGTAACTACTATCAGCTCTTGTTTACTCTTTGTAGCATGGCGCAGGCCAGCTATGGCAGAGGCAGGCTAAAGCAGAACCAAATGCTGGAATGAAACTGTGTTGATTCCAGTTGGCTGCAGACTAAAAAAAAATGTCATGACTGCAAGTTATCTGAGGTCAGAAGCATTGTTTTTTATATATATAAAAAGCAATGAATTGTGTATTACTTTGTAAAGTAATCAGTATTTAAGAAACTCATGGTCTACCCTCTGAGGTTATATTAAAAACTAAGTTTTAATTCAATATGTTTATGTGGGTATAGCAACCAACTACTATGCAGGAAGTATCTGCTAATGGAAAGTTTTTATTTTAAACCCATCTTTCTTTGTTCTTGGTGATTTACATTACCTTTTTTAATCAGTCTACCCAGGGTATGTGTGTATGAATCCTGAACATGGAATCATAGAATCATAGAGTTGGAAGGGACCACCAGGGTCAAGTCCAACCCCTTACACAATGCAGGAAATTCACAACTACCTCCCCACACACACCCAGTGACCGGAAGATGGCCAAGATGCCTTCCCTCTCATCGCCTGCCTAAGGTCACAGAATCAGCATTACAATTGGAGAGGCTTCAAAGCTTAAGTAGGCCCGGACTGTCTCAGTTCATATGCTAACTCCAGGTGAGATGTTACCTTGTGAGATTTGATTATGTCCAGCCCACAAGCAGAGTGACCCTGGGAATCCTATGTAGCTGACAATGTGGATTTGACTCCCTGTGCACACTGCATTTTAGGCCACCCACGCCATTCTTGAACCCTAGCAGTGTGTCTGGCCCCAAATGAATAATCTGAAAAGAACCAAATTCAGTCTCACTCCCATTGAGATGGCAAGCTAAAATCAATCTGAAGTTGTTTACTAGACCAGTCTGTATGTTATAAACTTTTTTTTTTTTTAAAGAATGCAACAGGCGTGCCTAGCAGTCTGGGAGGTTTCTTGAAATGTTGCCTTCTGGCAACGTAGTGATACCTAACAGCTCCAGCCCTGGAGATGGCACCCATAACAGAGACTCACTGAACTGTTTGAAACATTGCTGCCTGCACCTTAATAGCCTGCTGCTCTGGGCTAGCTCTCCCCAGCTTTGTACAAGCCAGACTTTCCAGGGACAAGAGGCCGGATCACCTCTGCAGAACCAGCAGAACAATTGCCATGATCCCTGATTGCCTCTTGATCCAAAAGCCTAAGCCAAAGAGAAGCCATTATTGCAAGGCGAGAGCATCACGTAGCCCTTCTCTGTATATTCCCCCCCCCCTCCTGTGTATCCTGGAAAACATCCTCAGCTATCTACATTAAAGGATTCCCCCTGCCGCCTCCCTGGAATGTGAAGATTTACAACCTCCGGAGAAGGACCATCTCAGGATGTATAAATCAAGGGGTGCCAGCTTAGAAAACAAATTGTCACTTGGCCCAATAGTCACAGCCATAGAAAAAGTCTTTTTAATCTCTTTTTGTTGTTGAAAGGAGCCATCTGGAGAATCTCACTCCCCCCCCCACCCCCAGAAAAGGGTATATTTTGCCCTACCCAACAAGGCTCAGAGCAGATCTTCCCCCTTCACTCTGCCATGTCTCCCTCGTGTGTTAAGTTCCATACACCCCCCCCCTCCCTGCTGTATTCTGTCTACCTCTATGCCACGGATTTTGGAACATCTCCACTTCTAGAGATTGGTAAAGTATCCTAATTAATAACTCCCTCAATATCTCTTACTTACCTCCTTTATCTTTATTCCTATTTTCTTGTACGTGTGTTATATGTAACATTGAATGAATGAATATATATATATATAAACCTTTTAATTTGGAATTCCTGAGTCTGTCTTTATTTGGGGAGTCACTGAGAAAAACCCTCGTAGACATAGGGCGATCCCAGCTTAATAAATACATAGTTATCAATTGCTCAAGCTAATTCCCCATCCAAAGAGCAATTTTGGTAACAGTTTATTGGTGGAGAAAATGCGGGCAGCCCCTGCACTTGTGAATGCCTTGTGAAGTCGACGCACAAGCATTTCCATGGCAGACGTAAGGGGAAGTCTCGGTGACTCTCTGAATCTTGACTGAATGCATCACCTGAACAAAATTGTCATATTAAAAGAACAGAGTGTGTGTGTAAACTGTGTGTTTGGCTCTAGAGAGCACTATCTTGTGGGTTGGCTTCCCTCCCCATCTGGGAAACTCTCTGTAGGGGAGCCCTTTTGAGATTCTTTGTGTAACTAGTCCCTCTCTTCTTGAGATTTCTCTATGGTGCGCTTACTTTCCAGCCACCACCAGAGCTAAGTAACTGAATTTTTTTTTTTGTGAAACTGAATTTTTTTTGTGAAACTGAATCTTTATTGTGAACCTGAATCTTTATTGTGAACCTGAATCTTTATTGTGAACCTGAATCTTTATTGTGAACCTGAATCTTTTTTGTGAACCTGAATTTTTTTTGAGTAACTGCATATTTGAATATTGAGTACCTGAAAACTTGCGATCTGGACGCAGATCATAGCCGGGGTGAGCTTAAGCCCCCCCCCAAACAGGAGCGACGGCACTGGCTGTCTGCTACTGAGTGAAACTGAAAGATTGGCCGGGAGCGAGGTGCCCCCCCAATCCAAGAGCAACTGCAAAGTCTGAACCCCAGGAGCGACGGCACTGGCTGTCTGCTACTGAGTAATTGATAGGATGGGCTCGAGAGCGAGGTGCGTCGAGGCCCCAATCCAAGAGCAACTGAGATTGGAAAGTCTGGAGTGGAATGCACAGAATTTCCAATAGAGAACCCTGGAGGGGAGTATCCCCTTGAAACAATATGGGTTGTGTAGTCTGGCTGCAGCAGACTGCACTAGCCTGCCTTAAGCAATGGACCCTGGGTTAAAACCACCCCCAGAGCAATAAAAGAGTGCTTGCAAAAATATCTAATTAGAAATTGTAGCAATTATAGCTCAACTTGAATCCCGGAACTTTTCTTCCACGCTGGGCTGCACCCCCACAGCCAGTGATTAATAATCCAAGGAGCCCGGATCGACTCAAACCCCTCCCTTGATGTGGACTATGGAACGTTTTCCCCCGCCACCCTGAAATACCCACAGGTGGCGTTTCAATCCCAAGAGTGCAGGTCCGGCTCAAACCCATTCCCTGGGTCTCCACTGGGAAACCTTTTTATTTTGCCTTACCAAAATCAACCCGAGCGACCCCACCTTCCACCTCTCTCCGCGCTGGGCTGCACCCCAACAGCCAGCGATTAAAAATCCAGAGAGCCCTGATCGACTCCAACCCCTCCCTTGCTGTGAAACATTTTTGTCCCCGCTGCCTTGAAATACCCGCAAGTGGCGCTTTTATCCCAAGAGTGCAGATCAGGCTCAAACCCATTCCCCTGGTTCTCTACTGAGAAACGGATTTCTTTTGCCTCACCAGGATCAGCCAGAGCGATCCACCCTTTCCCCCAGAGCTATAGTTTTCATCATGGCAGGAAAATTGAACAGTGACCCCAGCCTAAGCAAACTAAAGAGATGGCTGCCAAAATTAAGTCATGGTGATCCTTCAAGGCACAATATCGGCAAACACGACCCTGTTGGATCCCAGGCAACTAATACTGGACTAATGAAGGATAGGAGTGATTTGTCCCACGCTCTCCTTGAAACACAGAAGGAATTAAATCAAGGGAAAGGAACAATGAAAGCTGCCCAGAGCAGGATCACCTCACTTCAGCAAGAACTAGACCATTCTAGGGCCACAATCCAGTATTTACAAGAGCAAATCATGGCCCAAGACAAGAGCAGAAACTCTGCTGCCCCTTCCCAAATGAGGGAACAGCAGAAGATCCCATGGGATTGTAGCAAGGCAAAACTGCCTCTGCTCATTCCCTCGAGTGACAAAAGGGAACTATTGGCTTCCTCCCCCCGCGGAGGAAAGCTAGCTATAAACGCAGCGACCTGCCTACCCCCGCCTTGGGAGCGGCAAGACACGAAGGAAAATTGTAGTAACTTCATAATCAAAATCCAACATTGTGATTCGGTTCAATACGAAGGAAAGATGCCGTTTCAAGCCTCTGTCTGAAAATTACCATGCAATGTGCATCTCTTCTTGCCATGCAATCTGCCCCACCTCTTTCCCCCTTTTGAGTGAATGTGTGTGTGCGCGCGCATCCCCACCCCCCTCTCTCTTTTCTAAACTTCATTCTGTACTATTCCTAGTCAACTGAACGAACATGCAAAAAGCCTCCTCAGTGCAGGAAGGGAAATGGTTAAAGAAGTGTGTGCCTAGTTTTAACTATGTAATGAAAGAACTAAAATCTCTGCAACTCAATGTTAAGATGTATAGCCTCTTCGGCAACGAAAGAGTTAACAAGTCAAGCTGTATTGCCATGGGGGAGCGGATCTTGAGGGAAGATCCCTGTGCAGCTCTCTCACTGTTCTTTAAATTATAGCAGAGCCTCCCTGGCTCAGGGAAGTGTGTCTGAACCATAAAGAGTACCAAACAACTTGTTTTCCTTTGCAGGAAACAATGACATGTCTCTGTGTATCTCTCATCACCCTGTGATGGTTTTAAGTAAAGATTTTTACCGGGGCTTGTTTCTTGAGAAAGGTATGGCCAGCCTTTCCCAAGAATATCATCAACCCCCGTCCACCTCTCCAAAATAAAGGCGGTTTTCGCACAATTTGGCAAAGAGGAAAATGAAGTGAAAGTACATGTGTATATGTGCCCCCCCTCTTGTCTGCTTCATATTGAAACTTGTATGTGTGTCTGTGTGTGTGTCTACCCCACGGTACCAGGGGAAGGCACTGGAATGAGATATTTTCTGAGTGTATTGAATGAAGTGAATATGGAGTGTCTATGTCATTGCGCAATGAAAGTTTTTTTATTATTGTCTTTATGTGAATATATGTGTGGACCACTGTATAAAATGTGATGTGTTCTCCAGCCAGTTAGGAATATGTGACCCAGTGAAGAGTCAGTGTGAGTGCATCAGAGCAAAGGTTTCCTTGTTTGTTTGTTTTTACCCTATGGAATGAATGAGGGAAGGGAGAGCTTAGTATGCTTTGTTCCCCCCCCCTTTCAGCTCCACACTCGATATTTTCTGGGTCTTGTGGTCATTTATTGTGGTGGAAAAAGGAATGGTAAAAGTATGTAGAAAGACAGGATTTTTATAGAAAGTGATGGTTAATGGCATGGCATCTAGTGTGAGGCTGCTATTCATAACAGATGCCTGTTAAGGTGTGTTTTCGTAAATGGAAGGTTTTGAAGGTATGGAAATAAAAGGATTTGACAGAGGTGTCTATGTGTTTCAGAGGGGCTGCACTGAACTGATGCAGCAGTGGAAGGAAACTTTCCCCACAAAATAATGGTCACAGCCCAAGATTGTAATATTATATGTAAACAATGGTCTTGCCCATCCCAAGATTGTATTGTTATTTGTATGTATAAAACGGTTAAAAGCAGTCCTGTCCCATTTAAATCAATGTTCAGGACTTGCATTGTACTTTTCCAAGCAGCACTTTGCACATGCCCAAGTGCTGCCACAAAGCCCCATTTATACTCCTTTCATCTGATTGCATCAGAAGAAAGGAAGTGGGGAGAGAAGGGCACCCGGTCCAGTCCGGTCCATTTTTGTTTTTTTATCTGAAAACTTTTAAAGGAAAGGGAGATATGATCCAATTTTTATTTACTTTTGGACTTTGAATTTGAGGGATTTTTTTTGATGTTCCTGAACAATACCTGATCATTTGCAATGGATCCATTTTAATCATTGTCCTTCTAAGAATCCAGCCTAAGTTTGTGATTTAGTTTATATGATTTTGGCCTTCTTCCATTTTTTTTGAATTTTATTTTTGAGGAGTTTTAAATGCTTCAACCTAGCTCTTTCATTCCCCTTGCGGAGTACCAATGAATATGGCTATCAGAGATATGAAAGGGGGGAGCCCCCCCCCACCTGAAGGGTCTCTTCCCCCCCCCTTCTTCTTGAAATGAAGATTGCCTGGTATTCATTAACAATCTTGCCTCCTGTTTTCCCTCCCTCCTGAAAGCCATGCCAACCAGCCAGGAAACCGGGAAGAGAGGCAACCCACTACCAACTTTTTGTTTTGTGTGCAGTGTTTTAACTTTCTCTCCACCTTAATGAGTTTTTTTCTGTTTTGCGTCAAGGAGCAGCTGTCCTTGGAGTGATCCTCCAACCACTAATGTGTATAAGTTCTATCCCTAAATATACAGGTCTCTGCTATCAGTCACTGGTGGAACTCCCTGCTGCGTGCTCCCCCCCATAGTCACCTCCCAGGCAGGAGACTCTTGATCTGAAGCAATGCTACTTCAGCCCACCTGCGGGGAGAAAGGAGGAGAGTCAACAAGGAGCTTGTTGTAGGGGCATACTTAGGAAATGAATCCCTGTCTCGAAACAAACATGCTATTGGGTATATATGAGTCATTCAGTTCCAGGTTACTATGATGTATGTATTAATGCAAGGATGTGATTGGTTCAGATGGGACCCTGCGCTGACATTTGAAACCCAGGGCTCCCCCTTGTGCCAACCTCCCGTGTAAGGAACACCCCCCCCAACCAAAACATTGGGTATCCAGACAACTGCCAACTACCGCTTCCACTAGCAATGTTCTTGCACTGTCCTTTCTCACAAGGACTCATTAACAAATTGACTTAACCCTTTCCAGTACTTATAGCCCTATGATTTCTTGTTATTTTGTAGGCACAGATACTTAGGTTTCCCTGCAGTCATCCTGATAGCTTTAGTATACTAATCCAGATTGAATTGGTATCCTACATCCATTACTTGTCTGTACCTGCTTCACCTTCCAAGGTTTTATATTAGTTCAATGCCTAGACTTAATGGTTTAGTAATGTTTACATACTTGCAAAGTTTTATGTATGTTAGTATTAGGATTTTTCTGAAACAGTTGACTGCCCAAGATGGAAAGATTAAGATGACGACCTATCTCAGCCACTGCATTGATGGAATAGATTTTAGATATTTATATGTGTAGTCTCTTTTATTGGGTATAAACATGAATGTTATGATTTGATCCCATTGGATATATATATGTATGCAAGCTGCCATTCTTCCTTTACCTATGCTTTCACACATCTATGAGTTTTTGGTAGATGGATGCAAAAATGGCCCAGCAAAATGACAGTCACCTACCAGGCTACACAGCTCTCCTAAAAGCAATATAGAGACCTGTGTGACCCCTAGGCTTGCTCTTAAGTTTTTATTATTTTCTATTTTTGACTTTCCAAGGTGGGGACAACATTTGGCATCCCCTAGACAAAAATTAAAGGGAGGGACTGAGGGACCCCCCTTCCCCTCTAAAAAGGTCCTGCCCTTGGACAGTCAATCTCTTTTTGCACCTGAAAATGTGTTTTTGCTTCTTCATGTGTCAATTCCCTGACACCTGCTTTTGCCCTGAAAGCCAGTAAGGCACCCATCATGCTCCAGCATTTGAAGATCTGCATGTGCCAGGCCCTCTGGGGCACGGGATTTTGCACCAATTTCTCTTTTGTATAAGGATATAAGTGTGTATGAGAAAGCTCACTTTTGTGTTAGCCTTGCAGCCCGCTCTATTTCCAGCTCACTGTGAACCAATTAACCCCTTCCACAGTCTTCCGGGTATACATCCAAGCAAGAAGCATGAACAGCCGTAAAAGAGCTGTAATTTATGGAATTGTTTCAGCAATGTTATTATTATTATTTTTTGTAACCAAAAAGTGAAAGTGATACCGAGCCTCTAAGCACCTGAAGCCCTGCAAGCGTCTCTGTCACCAGCCTGCAGCGACCTAATTAAGCTAATTAACCCTCTCCTTGATATAGATATGAGCTCACGAAGTGCTCTAAGGGGGGTGCTTTCCTATTTCCTACATTGTAACTTAATTGCGATGCCAGCGGAAACTTTCCTTTCCTACTAACTGTAACCTTGTAAAGAAGACTGACAGTTTTTTTCTCTGCAAACTGCAACATCCAGAGTTTTTTTCCCTGTACAGTTTTCTATGTATTGTAAATAGCAGATAGCCTATTTAGTTACTCTCTTTCCTTCTTGTTATCTTTAAACTAGCTAGAAAATCAACAAGTGTAAATAATTGTACATATATATCTATACCTCCTAGCACATCTCTATTCAATGTATCTACTTCTCACGAGTAGTAACAGCAAAACCAATATAGCACCCAGGTGTTTCCAATTCCCATGGCTGTCACCTTTTTTAATCTGGCCCGTTTTTAGCTTAGATTGCAAAATGGCTCCTACACTTCCCTTTGATTTATACGTCTCCTGGGTCTCCAATCAACACTACAAGCAAGTTCCAGCGACTCCAAGTTCCTGTGTTCCAGTCCGTTCCTGTTTCTAACCCGCTGCCTCCTGTTTCCAGCATTCCTGCTTCAGAGCTCCTGTTATCCTGCCTCCAGCAGTTCCTAAGATCCAGTTTTTGTGGTGGCCCCGTCACGAAGTTCTGGAGCCACCAAAGGGGGGAATTGATACCTAACAGCTCCAGCCCTGGAGATGGCACCCATAACAGAGACTCACTGAACTGTTTGAAACATTGCTGCCTGCACCTTAATAGCCTGCTGCTCTGGGCTAGCTCTCCCCAGCTTTGTACAAGCCAGACTTTCCAGGGACAAGAGGCCGGATCACCTCTGCAGAACCAGCAGAACAATTGCCATGATCCCTGATTGCCTCTTGATCCAAAAGCCTAAGCCAAAGAGAAGCCATTATTGCAAGGCGAGAGCATCACGTAGCCCTTCTCTGTATATTCCCCCCCCCCTCCTGTGTATCCTGGAAAACATCCTCAGCTATCTACATTAAAGGATTCCCCCTGCCGCCTCCCTGGAATGTGAAGATTTACAACCTCCGGAGAAGGACCATCTCAGGATGTATAAATCAAGGGGTGCCAGCTTAGAAAACAAATTGTCACTTGGCCCAATAGTCACAGCCATAGAAAAAGTCTTTTTAATCTCTTTTTGTTGTTGAAAGGAGCCATCTGGAGAATCTCACTCCCCCCCCCACCCCCAGAAAAGGGTATATTTTGCCCTACCCAACAAGGCTCAGAGCAGATCTTCCCCCTTCACTCTGCCATGTCTCCCTCGTGTGTTAAGTTCCATACACCCCCCCCCCTCCCTGCTGTATTCTGTCTACCTCTATGCCACGGATTTTGGAACATCTCCACTTCTAGAGATTGGTAAAGTATCCTAATTAATAACTCCCTCAATATCTCTTACTTACCTCCTTTATCTTTATTCCTATTTTCTTGTACGTGTGTTATATGTAACATTGAATGAATGAATATATATATATATAAACCTTTTAATTTGGAATTCCTGAGTCTGTCTTTATTTGGGGAGTCACTGAGAAAAACCCTCGTAGACATAGGGCGATCCCAGCTTAATAAATACATAGTTATCAATTGCTCAAGCTAATTCCCCATCCAAAGAGCAATTTTGGTAACAGTAGCTCTGGGTTTCAGATCCAGGCCATCAGTAGCTTATCCCTGTGTTGGAGCTTCAAGGGTAGAACCTTCTGGGAAGGCTACGCTTCCTTGGCATTTAACTCCCAAGCAGGCAATACACTTGGTGCTTAATTTACAAAAATTGTTTGCTGCAGTACTGGTTCAAAACTCCAACACAAACCATTGTCATAATAAAAATATTATAGAATCATAGAGTTGGAAGGTGCCACCAGGACCAGGGTCATCTAGTCCAACCCCCTGCACAATGCAGGAAATTCACAATTACCTCCCCCATACACCCCCAGTGACTTCTCCATGCCCAGAAGATGGCCAAGATGCCCTCCCTCTCATGATCTGCCTAAAAACCTCTAGGGAAGGAGAGCTTACCACCTCCCAAGGAAGCCTGTTCTACTGAGGAACTGCTCTGACTGTTAGAAAATTCTTCCTAATGTCTAGATGGAAACTCTTTTGATTTAATTTCAACCCGTTGGTTCTTGTCCAACCTTCTGGGGCAACAAAAAACAACTTGGCACCCTCCTCTAAATATTATGTTGGCTGGGGGTTGTTTTTGGATTGTTATGAATTTAAACAAATATTCTTTCTTAGATCTTATATGGAAGGCAAATATAAAATTCCACCAAAACCCGTTAGAAACATAAACTAGGCCCTAGGGCCTCTTTATACTGTGGTGGCTGAAGCTCATCTCACCCAAAGTAAGTCATTTTGCAGTCCTCAAAGTGTAGCCCAGTTGGGTAAGATTCTGTTGATTAAATACATTTTTATCTTGTCCTTCCTTTAAGGAGTTCAGAGTGGCCTTGCGCTAGAGCAAAGGAGCCAACGTTAACCCTTGCATTGGTTCAGCCAGAAGACCCATCCGCCTCCACTGGTGCAAGGATTTCAGCTGCCCTGTGAGCTTGCACTTTGCAAGTGGGTGGAGCCAGAGTGTGGGGTAGGAAGGCCACACAAGGAGAGACGTTAGCATCCTAGCTAGGAGCTGGACCCTTCCTTGCAGCTATACTTCGGATACTCGTGTGATGACTCAGAGCTCAAAGGAAAGGTACTGCCCCCCCCCCCAACAAGGCTGAAGAGTGCAAAGGCCACCAAATTCATATCTCATACATACTGATTGAACTTTTTTTTTCATGCTGTAATTCACCTTGAGTCCCAGTGAGGAAGCTGGACATGGAGGGGCCATGGCTTAGTGGTAGAGCATCTGCTTGGCATGCAGAAGGTCCCAGGTTCAATCCCCGGCATCTCCAGTTAAAGGGACTAGGCAAGTAGGTGATGTGAAAGATCCTCTGCCTGAGACCATGGAGAGCTGCTGCCAGTCTGAGTAGACAATACTGACTTCAATGGACAAAGGGTCTGATTCAGTTTAAGGCAGCTTCATATGTTCATGTGTGACTCTGAACGAAAATAATAATAATCCATACAGCCCCTTTAGGAGCCCCTGATATACAAGGGCTCCCAGTGGAAAACAGACCTCACTGGGGAAGCAGAATCAGAAGACTAGCAAAAGTTAACTGACATGAAGAAGGCTGTTGGTATCTTAGTTGGTTGGGGACAGGTTTCACAAAGGCAACAGTAAGGGCAGTTCGACAATGGAACCAATTAGCCGGGACGTCCCCTCCCTTTTTCTGGAGCTTTTCAAGCAGAATCTGGACAGCCATCTGTGAGGGATTAGGATTTCCTGCACTGTTCAGGGGGTTGGGCTCAGCGGCCTCTTA
The DNA here is from genome assembly GCF_029931775.1 of Euleptes europaea. NCBI lineage: Eukaryota > Metazoa > Chordata > Lepidosauria > Squamata > Sphaerodactylidae > Euleptes > Euleptes europaea. Next base: position 24,155,128 of record NC_079329.1, read on the forward strand.
GGTTTCATACAGTGCCGTTCTAAGAGCAACATCCGTAGAAGCACACTGACTTCAAGTAGGATTCTAGCAGTGCAGTCCTAGGCAGAGTTAAATCGTCTAAGTCCATGGGACAGATGATTTAACTCTGCCTAGGACTGCACTGTTAGAATCCTACTTGGCTGTCGGCTACAGCATCGGAGTGGGCTGCTCATAATGTGCATGAAACAGCTTGCCTATTTGTCTGCATTGTTCTACTGTGCAGTGGGGGGGGAACCCAACGTTAAAACCCACCAAGAGCCTTGTACCTTTAAAGGATAACATATTTTATTTGTTAAGGTGGCCTCGCAGCTGTATTTGCTACAGTACGCTACCATGGCAGCTCCTCTGACCCAGCATGGTTTAGTGGTTAAGAGTGGTGGACTAAATCTGGAGAACCGGGTTTGATTCCCCTTTCCTCCAGATGAAGCTGGGTGACCTCAGGCCAGTCACAGTTCTCTCTGAACTCTCTCAGCCCACCTACCTCACAAGGTGCCTGTTGTGGGGAGCAGAAAGGAAGGTGATTGTAAGCGGCTTTGAGACTCCTTAAAGGTAGAGAAAAGCGGGGTATCAAAATCAGCTTCTCTGGAACTGGTCATCCAGTAAGCGTGCAGATGATACTCAGCCTTCAATTCTTTACATGCTTGTTTGGATACAAGTTCCACGGAAATGAACGGCTTTCGTTTCCAAATAAAGGCAATTGGGGCTGAGGTCTCAGGCTTATTGGCTCTTACAGAAAAACTGCAAAGTCCATCCAGACAGGGACTGCCAATCCCCTCGCAAGTCTTCCACCTAGCTGCTGCCTGTCTCTTTACAAGCTCGTGGGGACTTAGATATGAGCTGGCCTGTCTCTAAGGAAGAGCTGCGTTGAGGTTATCACCTTTCCAGACAGGCTGGAGCACAGCCAAGACAGGGGCACCTGCTCCTTTGCCTTCTCCTCTTATCTGCTAGAGGCATAGCTTAGTAGTAGAAAGTCTACTGCAGCTGCACTAAGAGATACGCTCACCACGCCCATTCCTTTGTAGAATAAGCGCTCCGTAAAGGGTGGAAAGCAGGGCTGAGAAGTAGCCCACGTCTCGGCACTCCGTCTTGCCTCTGGCCCTTTAACTGTCTTAGGATGGCTGTCAAAACTTGCTTTATGATACGCTTAAGTGCGCCTATAGATTATTTTTATGAAAAAATGCCCGTTAAAAGCCAAACTTTTTCAAACAGAAGGGGTCGCTCCTCGTCGTGTTTGAGGATGCAAGTACAAGCTCAGACTTGCACGTAATTGCAGAAGGGGATCGCTGTCTGAATCGTTGGCAGCAAAAATAACCAAAGCATAGCACGATTTTCTTCCAGGATAAGCACTTCATCTGATGCAATGTAGTGGGTCCTTGCTAGGCAAGTGAATTGGTGGGGGGTGGGGGGGAGACTTTGCAGTCAATTTGCTGATATTAGAAGTGCTGAGCCTCTTCTCCTCACAACCCAGTCCTACGTTTCGAGGTGGCCACTAGTGCTCTCTGGTTTGCACTTGTCTTTCACCAGCTGGTGCCTTTTTTTTTGCTTTGTTTGGAGCTCACTCACTAACTGTCCCTGTACTCTGCCATGACAACTGTTCACGTCAGCAGGGGCTTCTGCAAGTGCCAGCCTGCAAATGGGCAACGTTAACAACTGCCTATATACACATCCTTTCTCCTTTGCAGCTCCCGCCTTGTGGAACGGCCTGCCCGAGGAGGTCAGGAAAGCTACCACTCTCCTGGCATTCCACAAACTATTCAAAACTGAGCGACTCAGGAGGGCTTTTCTGCACATGTAATAGGATTGCGCTGTACAAAATGGTTTTACAAGCTTGATTGGATAAAAGATTAGGGACTGTGCTCTATACCGCTGCATAAAGCTTATTGTAAGCAAGATCCTATTGTATAATTTCTGAACCGCTTAATGTGTAATGTGGATACTTATGCTACACTTCAGTTCTTTCTGGTGGTTCCAGACTTCTAAAATCCTAGTGCATTGGCTATTGAATGTCTCATTTTGTTGTACTGACTCACAATGTGTAATCCAACTTGAGTTCCTGGGAGAAAGGCGGCCTATGAACATGAATAAAAATACATGTTGTGCAAGCTAGTCAGTGTCCTGTCCTCCAGCTTCTCTGGTCGCCTTCCTGTCTTTTGCTTGTGTTGATGCCAGGCTGGCATTCTGCTCTGTTCTCTCTGCACTTGAAGGGAGTTCACTTTAACACCGTCTTGCACAGGTACGCGATAGCATTACACTCCGGCGTTTGGCATAGGAAACTAAGGTGACCCCTCATGTCCACTCCTGCACCATATGCTGTCTCTTCCCTTTTAGGCGCCATCTAAAACCTTGCATGGCTGTGGTGTTCCTATGGGGGTGTAGCTGCCCAAGGCTGCAGTCTGATGCACACTTATTTAACGGGCCATCTTTCAAGGCCCTGCTTTGGGTGCCCCTACCATCTAAGGGTAGACAACTGGAAACCCGAGAAAGGGCCTTCTCGGTTGTGGTGCCCAAAGTTTGGCCCTCCCTCCCCAGGAAGATATTCGCCTATAATCTTTCTCCAGCTGTTTGTGTATTTGTTTTCATTTATTTTAAATATTTTATATGTTTGTATTTTGATCTCTATTTTAGTGTTTGCTGCCTTTGGGACCCTGAGTTGGATGGAAAGGCAGCATATAAATGTTTTAAACAAATAGCATTGATGTCAGCAGACTTAACTCCTTGTTTATTTCATTTATACCCCACCCTCCTCCCCTGTGGGGACCCAAAGCTATTCTCTCCTCCATTTTATCCTGACAACAGTCCTGTGAGGTAGGTTGGGCTGATCGTTTGTGACTGGTCCCCAGGCTCCTAGTGAGCTTCACATTGCAGAATGGGGTTTCGAACCCAGGTCTCCCCGATTCCAGTCCAACACTAACCACTGTGCCACTGTGGCTGTTACTTGTGAGAAAATGCACTTTGCATGGTAAAGGCACGTTCTGCACATCTTCAGAAATTCCCACAAGTGCCCAGTAATTGAAACCAGTGGTTTAAGGAGCCATCCAATAGCCATACAGCAAGCCATCAACATTCCCTCCGGCTTGCATGTCTCATTTCATTCAAAGCTATGGTGTTTTGGCATATCCAGCTACATTTGCAAGCAGGATTCTGCTCCATTGGGTGAAGCACATCTTAAATTTAATTCCTTTAGGCCCTGAGTCAGTCACTGTGCAAATCTGGCCCACGGGTGCAAGGCCCACACGAATGCTCCTAGCCAGATTTATTTCTGCTTTCCCTATCCAGCACTGCCCCAGGATGTGGTGATGGCTGCTAACTTGGAAGGTGAGTGGACGTGACCACGGAGGAGAGGGCTATTCATGGCTACTAGTCAAAATGGATACCATTCATGATGCATACCTATTCTCTCCAGGATCGGAGCAGCATGCCTATTATATTAGGTCCTGTTAGGGTTGCCAGATCCCTCTTCGTCGCTGGTGGGAGGTTTTTGGGGCGGGGCCTGAAAAAGGTTGAGTTTGGGGATGGGAGGGACTTCAAGGCCATAGAGCCCAATTGCCAAAGCAGCCATTTTCTCCTGGTGAACTGATCTCTGTTGGCTGGAGGTCAGTTGTAATAGCAGATCTCCAACTGGAACACAGGCCGGACAATGCTGCTTATCTTTTTAGTAGAAAAGGGCAAGAGTCCAGGAGCACCTTAAAGACTAACAAGAATCTTTCCTGGTAGGGTATGAGCTTTCGTGAGCCACAGCTCATTTCTTCAGATACCAACTGGTATCTGATTGGTACCTGGTATCCAATTGGTATCTGAAGAAGTGAGCTGTGGCTCACGAAAGCTCATACCCTACCAGAAAAGATTCTTGTTAGTTGGTTCTTGTAGGTTATCCAGGCTGTGTAACCGTGGTCTTGGTATTCTTGTTAGTCTTTAAGGTGCTACTGGACTCTTGCCCTTTTCTACTACTGCAGACAGACTAACACGGCTACCCACTGTGACTTATCTTTTTATGTAGAGCACTGGTTCCCAACTGGGGGTCCACGGACCCCCCAGGGGTCCGCGAGAACTAAATTAAGTTCTGCGAAACAAAGTTATAAACCCATAATAAATTAATATTTTCAATTAAAAGTTCTCTATTATAAAAATATATATTCAAATATTATTCTAAGTTTAATGTTTAACTAACAGTTATGATTAAAGTTTATTTTCAACATCTCGGAATTTTTATTTTGAACCTTGGGCTCCCTGCACCAAACAAAAAAGTCCTAGTGGTCCCTGGTCAAAAAAAGGTTGGGAAGAGTCTAAAAATGAGATCTTAAAAAAAGAAAAAGAAAGCCCAAGCCTTCCCATTGGCCACTCCTCCTTCCCCTCCCGCATCCTTTGAACGAGCGAACGTGACCCCGCGCCGGGGCCGCCTCTGCGGGCGTGCCTTCGCGGAGCCACGCCCCCCTCCGCCCGCCGCCGTCCAATGAGCCGCTCCGGCTCTGCCCCTCGGGCCCCGCCCCCCGGAGGCTGTGGGAAAGGCATCGAGCGCCGCAGGAGCCCCGCGAGCCAGTCGCCACCGGGCGGCCGTCGTGGAAGGGGGGCTGCCGGCGCTGCCGCTTCCCTGGAGGGGGGCGCGTCGGCTCAGCCGAGGGATGGCGGCAGGGGTCTCCTCGTCGTCCTGCGGCCGAGGCGGGCTGCAGCCGCTCAAAGCCACCGTCCCGTTCCAGCTGCAGCAGCGGCGAGGCGGAGACGGGGGCCGGGCAGGTAAAGGGGGGGGGGGGAAGCCGAGAGGCCCAAAAGCGGGGCAGGTATTTGGGGGGGGGAGAGGGGTCGCAGGGGGGGGGGAAAGGGAGAACCGCATTCGTTGCATTTTAGTTCTGCTGGGTTGATCTGTCCCGTCGCCCCCAGTCGAAGCGGCGTCGTGTTTGTGCAGCTAATTGACGTCCCCGGCGGGGACCCAAAGCGGCTTCGCTCTCCCCGGCCTCCCATTTTATCCTCACGACAACCCCGTGAGGTAGGCTAGGCTGAGCGGGTGCGGCATCTTCTGGGCATGTAGTAGGGGTCACTGGGGTGTGTGTGTGTGTGCGGGGAGATAGTTGTGCAATTCCTGCATTGCGCAGGGGGTTGGACTAGATGACCCTGCGGGTTCCCTTCCCACCCTATGATTCTGTGACTGGCCCAAGGTCATCTTCTGGGCATGAAGTAGGGGTCACTGGGGTGTGTGTGCGGGGAGGTAGTTGTGCAATTCCTGCATTGCGCAGGGGGTTGGACTAGATGACCCTGCGGGTTCCCTTCCCACTCTGATTCTATGACTGCCCAAGGTCACCTAGTGAGTTGCAGGGTGGGCGTCGGAAGCGGGCTCCCCCCGGATCCCAGTCTGACAACCACTACGCCTCACTGCCTTCTCTGCAATAAATCACAGTGGGTAGCGGTGTTAGTCTGTCTGCAGTAGTAGAAACGAGCAAGAGTCCAGTAGCACCTTAAAGACTAACAAGAATATTTTCTGGCATTGTATGAGCTTTCGTGAGCCACAGCTCACTTCTTCAGATCCTGAAGAAGTGAGCTGTGGCTCACGAAAGCTCATACCTTGCCAGAAAATATTTTTGTTAGTCTTTAAGGTGCTACTAGACTCTTGCTCTTTTCTTCTCTGCAATAAGAGAGATGTCGCACAGTCTAGTCCAACCAGAGACGATGAAGTGAGTTGTGGCTCATGAAAACTTCTGCTGTAATGGAGTTTGGTAGGCCGGAAGGTGCTTGCTGCAGGGCTCTTGGGATGTTTTTTTTTTTTTTTTTAATCTTATTCGGTTTCACTCAAATTGAGATATGGTGAGGAAATGGGTGGGAGGGGGATGGAGGAGTGGTTGTGCTGGGCGGAGCCATGCGAGGAGGGGGTGGTGCTTGAAGATGGAGTGGGTAGGGGCAGGTGAAGGGGAAGCAATGGGAGGAGTGCCCAGTGTTGGGCTATAGGTAAAGGGGGGGTGCACGTGCCTGGTGGTGCAAGGAGCTGGGGGGTGATCTGGGAGGTGGAAGAGGGTAGGAAAAGAGATTTGGGGAAAACATCAAGGGCCGATCGGAGAGGTAGAGTTTCCGTCTAGACATTAGGAAGAATTTTCTTTCTTCTTTAATCTCTCTGTTAGTATGTTGGCCAGGATCTTATAGTCCCCATTTAATAATGAAATTGGCCTATACAATTTAGTAAGAACATTAGGAAGAATTTTCTAACAGTTAGAGCGGTTCCTCAGTGGAACAGGCTTCCTTGGTGAGCTCTTCCCTGGAGGTTTTTAAGAAGAGGCTAGATGGCCATCTGCCAGCAATGCTGATTCTATAACCTTAGGCAGATCATGAGAGGGAGGGCATCTTGGCCATCTTCTGAGCATATGTGATATGTGAAGGATTTGTGAAGGAGCTGGGTATGTTTATCCTAAAGAGGAGAAGACTGAGAGGGGATATGATAGGATAACCAACTTCAAGTACTTGAAGGGCTGTCATATATTGGATGGTGCCGAGTTTTTTTCTGTTGCCCCAGAAGGTCAGACCAGAAACAACGTGTTGAAATTAAATCAAAAGAATTTCCATCTAGACATTAGGAATAATTTTCTAACAGCATGGTTCCTCAGTGGAACAGGCTTCCCTGGGAGGTGGTAAGCGCTCCTTCCCTGAAGGTTTTTAAGCAGAGGCTGGATGGCCATCTGTCAGCAATGCTATGACCTTCGGCAAATCATGAGAGGGAGGGCATCTTGGCCATCTTCTGGCCATGGAGCAGGGGTCACTGGGGGTGCAGGGGGAGGTAGTTGTGAATTTCCTGCATTGTGCAGGGGTTTGGACTAGATGGCCCTGGTGGCCCCTTCCAACTCTATGATTCTGTAGGTAGTCCAGATTGCAGGCGTCACTAGGGATGGCGAACCTTCAAGCGGGCTGTGAAGAGGGGTCACTCTCCAAAGTGGGGGAAGGTGCAACAGAAATCTGCTGAATGCCCCTATAATGGAGCAAAACAACTCTGGCCTTCGTACTTGCGGATAAATTGGCTGTGTCCACCCAAGAAAGGGAATCTTGGGGGTCAGGGTGGAAAGATTTGCAACTGTCAGCGGGGGGGTGGGGGGATGACAAAGCCAAGAGAGTGAAAAACAGTGCAGTGTTAAAACTGTGACAGCCATTAAGGCGGTTCTCTAAACTCTCTGGATGAATGCTTGTGGCGGCACAGGGAACCCACAATTCCCTGGAGAATCCATGGGTCTCTTGCCTGGGGAGCAGATAAGGTTTGAGGAAGGGTGACTAAAATAAGGAGGGTGTGAGGAAAGGCCTGTTAGAAAAGGGTCTGTTGGATGGGTGCAGCTGGTCGTTTTTTTTGGGGGGGGGAGGTCAGCAATATGAGCAACAGGTGGATGCAGGAGAAGGCATGTGGCTGTGGCTCAGTGGTAGAGCATCTGTTTGGCTTTCAGAAGGTCCCAGGTTCAATCCCCGGCATCTCCAGTCAAAGGGACTGGCCAAACAGGTGATGGGAAAGACCCCTGCCTGAGACCCTGGAGAGCCGCTGCCGGTCTGAGTAGACAATACTTTTTCATGGGCCGAGGGCCTGATTCAGTAGAAGGCAGCTTTGTGTGTTCATGTGTGGTGTAGAAGTCTTACGTGGGAAAAAGAGGGAGGCTCAGCTATTGGGAAAGTGGTTGGGAAGAGAAGGGAACAGATGAACTTGGGAGGGGGGAGAGTCGTGTGGCAGCAACCAAAGTTTAGGAATTGGATGACTCACTGGACTGTGGAAAGAGGGGCTGCCAAGGGAACATAGATAAAAAAATTACTTAGTGAGTTGATGCCCCAAAGCATATATGGCCCAATTCCCCCTGGGGAAGGGCTGTGGCTCAGTGGTAGAACATCTGTGTGGCTTGCCGAAGGTCCCAGGTTCAACCCCTGGCATCTCTGAGACCCTGGAGAGCCTCTGCCAGTCTGGGTGGACAATACTGACCTGGATGGACCAAAGGTCTGATTCAGTATCAGGCAGCTTAATGTGTTTCCCATGTCATCTCAACAACTTCTGGAAGGTAGATTAGGTTGAGAGATTAGACTGTCCAGCCCAAGATCACCCCACGGCACAGTGAAAGTTTGAACCTACATCTTCCCAGTTGTAGTCCAGCATTCTAACCGCGACACTGCTGTGGTTCTCGGATGCCTTCTTGATCTCCCTCACACCATTTGGACTTGACCCAAGTATAGTATGTAAGGACATTGCATGACCTGTCCTACTTCTTGGGGCACCAGGGTGACCAAACCCCCTGGAATTTAGCGCCCCTACGTGCTGCCCGTGTACCCTCACATGCTTCAGCAGCCCTGTAGGTCAGGAAGCAGGGAAGAACAGGAACCGAGTGGCAGGTCAAACAGGGCATGTGAAGAAACCAGGCTGGTAGCTCCGTTGGGGAGATGGAGGATGGCTCCGTTGGGGAGCAGTGGCCAGGTTGTGAAACGAGGAACACACACCTGTGTAAGAGGGTCTACATGCTATTTTTATACATGGAAAAGAGCAGTGTGCAGGTGTTTGGGAGGGGAGAGAGTTTGATGTGAGACTATGTTAGGGTCTGGAAGGGAAGGCAGCATGGTATGGCCTGATCTTGTCAGATCTTGGAAGCTAAGCAGGGACAGCCCTGATTAGTATATGGTTGGGAGACCACCAAGGAATACCAGGGTTGCTATGCAGAGGCAGGCAATGGCAAACTACCTCTGAATATCTCTGGCCTTGAAAGGGATCGCCATAAGTCAGCTGTGGCTTGACAGAACATCACACACACACACACATGTTAGGGTCCATTAAGACTTGCTGTATAGTCTGACTGGGCCATGGTCAGAAAATCAGACTCTGTGTTCTCGTGGGGTTTTCTTCTGGGACCTGACCTTATCTAGGTCATGTTGATTTAATGCAAGCTATTCCTCCGCCAATGTTCCTGTACACACAGCGATGTTGGCCTGCTCAGGTTATTCTGAAGGCATAACAAAAAAAAAAAAAGGAAGCTAAAACTGGCCGTGCTGTTGCAAGCTTATTGAGGGCTGGCCAAGGGAGGTTAGAAACGGGGAAGGATTTCTTGTGGCTGCAGCAGCCCTGGGCTTGCACTTCCCTTCCTCTAAATCAGTGGTTCCCAAACTTTTCGGGCCACCAAAAAGTCGGTGTGTGGAGCTCAGCCTTGTTAATATTTAATAGCCTTGCTAATACTTGTGCTTTCCTCCAGTGGGACTTGTGACAGCTGTGGTGCGCCTTCTCTTAAAGGAGAGGGGGCTGATGTCTGTTATAGATTGGGTTTTTAGTTCTGGATCATACAACCTTGCTTCCTTTTGCGAGCACCTCAGGGAAGCAGATTTGGGTTTTCTCCTCTGATTTTGGTTAAAATAGTTTTTTTTGACTGCACAGCCAATCAGATCTCCGGCGGTGAATCCGAAACCCTGCTGGGCAAAATCCCCACCTACTTCCTAAGCTTGGTGGGTTTAAAGGAGAGATGTCTGTGGGCACCCTGTGAGGGGAGTACATTGGGCTTCTGTCCAATTTATCCTATGCTAGGTTTGTAAGTTTCATATTGCTGTATTTTAAGTTGGCTGCATTGTCTTGATTTTTGTGTATTCTAGTCAAGGGATCTCTCGCTCATTTTACCTGCAAATGAGCTATGGCAGAGGTTCCCAAACTTTTAGAGTCACGGAGCACTCTTCAGGAGAGAAATTCCTCATGGAGCATTAATTTTCACTAGCACCTATATGCTAAACCGAATGTCAGTAGTATTGACAATGGAAGGTAGTTTAAGCATTTGGGCATGTTAAACATCAAGTTTTATTTGTTTCAAAATTCACAGTTTTGAGATCTTGTCACATTTTTTTCCCCCAATCTTGTCACGGAGCACTAGGAGATGTTTTGCAGAGCACCAAGTGCTCCGTGGAGCACAGTTTGGGAACCGCTGGGCTATAGGATTGCAATGAGTTCCAGTAGAATCTGAGGCTTTGCATTGATTCTCAAGGCAAGACTTCTGATCTAGCGATGCACCTTTTGAAAAGCGTACTATACCTGCCAATAATATTAATTACGACAACTTTGTGAAGGTGGATCTGCTCTCTACGAAGGCTGCCTTAAAACAGCATGTGAGTTTGGGAGAACTGTTGGCCCTACGTTTATTGGGGGGGGGTGCCCAGTGGGCTTAGGCTTGAGCTGTAAAACAGCTCCAGGTTCTCTTAGTTTACCACCTGCCTCATGGCCAGTTGACACATGTATAATTCTTGGCTGCCAGTGTCGGATCGTGAAATCAACAGAGTGCCGTCTTATGGCTGCGCTTCAAAGAAACCACTCCAGCGCCTGGCTAGGCAAGGCCGTTCCATAAAATTCCCAATATATACCTGCCTTTTTATTGTGTCTGTGTTAGTGTGCCTTGTTGCCAACGTTTGACTTTAAATAGACTTAGGTTGGATTTCAGTATAATTTTTTTTCCCAAAGGGATTGCATCCTGACGTTTCACTTTGGGGGGCTCGATAGCCTTTTGGTGAGCCCTCGGATTGTGAATGGAGGGGTTAGATCCAAATGTACATTAGATCCGGATGTAGAAAAGGGAAGTTATTTGTGGTGCAGAGTAAGTTCCTCCTGCGTAACTCCTGGGTACTTTATTTTAGACAGTTGACATTCATTTAGATCAGTGGTTCCCAAAGTGGGCAGTACCACCCCTTGGGGGGCGGTGGGATTACCTAGGGGGGCACTAAGAGGCAAGGGGGCAGCAGGGGGGCACTAGAGGTGGGCCGCTTCAACTGTGTTGTTCACTAATTGACAATAGATCAAGCTATGGCACCATGCTGGCAAATTTGGTGGAAACTATCTGCATTTTTTTCCAGACTTTGAAGAGCTGGTACCGCTGGATCAAGTTCATCAGTTTTGTTGAATGCATTTCAACTAAAAAGTTGGATTTGATTTTGCATACATGTGCAATTAATTGTTACTGTTTTGAAATGTTATTGTTATTATCTTCTTTAGTGTGTCATGCAAACCCCTCTTTTGAAAAATGCTTTTTATAGGGTAGGGTAGGGGGTGCTGGGGTTGAGTTTGTGGAACCCAAGGGGGCGGTGGCCCGAAAAGTTTGGGAACCACTGATTTAGATCCATGATCACTGTCTCTGGTCTGCTATAACCAAGAAAGTAATACCCAGTGAAGTCAGGTTGTGGGAGGTGGATTCTAGGATTCTGTTCTAGAATCATTCCTCACAGTTCACTGCCCTCTTCTTAGAGAGAAAGCGTTGCTTGTCTGTCTTAAAAGCAAATGTACAAGTTTGGACTTCCCTTATGCTCCATTAGAACAGAAGATGAGGCAAGCTTAGAGTGTTTTTATAGCAACAGTGAGGCCTGTTGGGGCCAAGTGAGACACGACATTGGCAAATCCACGTGTTTAAACTGCAGTTGCAGATCTGGGTGGGTCTGATTTAAGGAGCAAAGAGGGTGGAAGCATGAAGGGAAGAAGAAGAGTTGGTTTTTATACCCTGCTTTTCTCTGCTTTTAAGGAGTCTCAGAGCGGCTTACACATGAAGCTACCTTATACTGAATCGCTTGGTCCATCAAAGTCAGCATAGTCTACTCAGACTGGCAGCGGCTCTCCAGGGTCTCAGGCAGGGGTCTTTCCCATCACCTACTTGCCTAGTCCCTTTAAGTGGTGATGCCGGGGATTGAACCTGGGACCTTCTGCATGCCAAGCAGATGCTCTACCACTGAGCCATAGCCCCTCCCCAATCACCTTCCCTTCCTCTCCCCACAACCGATACCTTGTGAGGTAGGTGGGGCTGAGAAAGTTCGGCGAGAACTGTGACAAGCCCAAGGTCAGCCAGCAAGCTTCATGTGGAGGAGCTGGGAAACAAACCTGGTTCACCAGATTAGAGTCCACCGCTCTTAACCACTACACCACACTGGCTTATGTCTTTGCAGTCCTTTTCTCTAAGCCCTTTTCTCTTAGCCAAACTCTTTCCAGTATTGATACTCCAGCTAGGAGAAAAATGTCCGGAGACAGCGGCCATAGGGAAGTCGGCTGTGGATGGGTATTTGCACCGCTCTAACATGCTCATGAGAGCCAGCATGGTGTAGTGTCTAAGAGCAGCGGACTCTGACCTGGAGAACTGGGTTCGATTCCCCACTCCTCCACATGAATCCTGCTGGGTGACCTTGGGCTAGTCACAGTTCTCTTGGAGCTCTGTCAGCCCACGCGGAGGTAGGCAGTGGCAAACCACCTCTGAACGACTCTTGCCTTGAAAGTCCTATGGGATCGCCATAAGTCAGCTGTGACTTGATAGCACTTTCCACCAACAACAACATGTGCCTGGTTTGCTCCTTAAGTCATCCTTCTCTCCCCACCCCCCCAAGTGCAAGTTTGGTGTGCTTTTTAGCTGATCTGGATTTAAAACACCCAGATCTTCTGATGTCTCAGCGTCGTGGTCTCTCAGTTGCAAGTAACTTAAAGTTCCAGTTTCCTGTTCCCTGTTTTGCATGTGCAACTAAGAAGTGTATGTATGGAGGAGTAACTAGATAACCATTTAGGCTGGACAAGAGTTTACTACTAGTGTAAGACCCTCAAGCGTGCCTGTCAAAAATAGAGGAGAGTAGGAGTTACCTTTTTTCTCAGTGAGACCAGAGTTTCAGAGCTGTCCTCCTTCACTGTCCACTTCTCAGCTTAATGTTGATACTTTATTGTCCTTGCAGAAGGAGGTTTTGGAGAAGAAGACCTCTTGGTGCCCCAGTTAGCAAGGGCAACTTCCTTTCATGTCTTGGCAGATGACTCCATTTGCAGACAAGTAGCATTTATAATGCAACGGAAAGTACGCAAAGTGCCCTAGAGGCATGAGCGTTTATTTAAATTTCAAGCAGAGTGGGTGGAAGTCAGAAAGTCAGAAGAGATGGGATGACGCTGATGGCAGAGTGGTATTAGCAGAAAACAGAGTAGGTTGGCTTCATACGCGTGTAACTTCGCTCTGTGTGTTTTATGTGGTCCCCTCCCCAAAAAAAGGAGAGCCAGCATGGTGTAGTGGTTAAAAGCGGTGGTTTGGAGTGGTGATTTGGAGAACCAGGTTTGATTCCCCACTTCTCCACATGAGCGGTGGAGGCTAATCTGGTGAACTGGATTTGTTTCCCCACTCCTACACACGAAGCCAGCTGGGTGACCTTGGGCAAGTCACAGCTCTATTAGAGCTCTCTCAGCCCCACCTACCTCACAGGGTGTCTGTTGTGGGGAGGGAAAGGGAAGGTGATTGTAAGCCGGTTTGAGTCTCCCTTAAGTGGTAGAGAAAGTCGGCATACAAAAACCAACTCTTCTTTTTCTACGTCTGAATGTCCAGCTTCCGTTTTCTGGCTGTCATGCTTCAGGCACTGAGACATTTTCTTGGGTAGAGACTAGCAGGCGCTATTTGAAGCAGAATTGATGGCGAAATCTTTCAGTGAGCTCCTGCAGCACGTACGGGAGGGCTGAGCCCTGTGCTTGTTTTCCAGTATTTGGTGAAGGAATTGGGCGTGCAGGGAAATGGGAGGGCGAGCAATGCACAGCTGCTGCTGCCGCCAAGCTCCTCTGCTCCTGCCAAGCCTTCCTGCCTTGGCTCCAGAGAGCCGGTGGCAGGTAGCTCTGGAGGAAGCTTTACTCTTCTCTGGGTAGACCTCACCTAGAGTAATGTGTTCAGTTTTGGGCACCCCAGTTCAAGAAGGATGTAGACAAGCTGGAACATGTCCAGAGGAGGGCAACGAAGATGGGGAGGCGTCTGGAGGTTAAGTCTTATGAGGGAAGGTTGAAGGAGCTCGGTATGTTTAGCCTGGAGAGGAGAAGACTGAGAGGGGACATGATAACTATCTTCAAGTACTAGAAGGGCTGTCAGGGAGAGGATGGTGCACAGTTGTTTTCTGTTGCCCCAGAAGTTCGAGCCAGAACTAACAGGCTGAAATTAAATCAAAAGAGTTTTCGGCTAAACATTAGGAAGAACTTCCTAACAGTTAGATTGGTTCCTCAGTGAAACAGGCTTCCTCGGGAGGGGGTAAGCTCTCCTTCCCTGGAGGTTTTTAAGCAGAGGCTAGATGGCCATCTGTCAGCAATGCTGATTCTATGAACTTGGGCAGTTCATGGGAGGGGGGGGGCATCTTAACCATCTTCTGGGCATGGAGTGGGGGTCGCTGGGGGTGTGGTGGGGAGGTAGTTGTGAGTTTCCTGCATTGTGCAGGGGGTTGGACTAGATGACCCTGGTGGTCCCTTCCAACTCTCTGATTCTATGACACGGTAGTGGGCGCTACTACAAAATGGTTGCCTGTGGAGGCGGAGCCAACCACAACATTCCCGGGGAGTGGGGTTATGCATAATTCTAATAATAAATTTTTATCCTTTCAGGCAGAAGCTCTGCTTAGCAGGATGCCCTTTTAAATGAACATATTGTACACCTGCTTACATAGCGTTTACCTTCAGTCGGAGTGAACGTCCTTGTGCTGTGGAGACGGTTGCTGCCGAAGCAATGGCTTGTTCGAATTTGCACTCACAATCAGACCTCCAGTGGCCATTCAGAATCCTTGCTGGACAAAAGCCCCACCCAATTTCTAAAAAACACTTGGTGGGTGTCAGGAATGGTGTCTGTGAATGCCCTGGCACCCATGGGCACCGCTCTGGGGACCCTGAACTAGAGGTCTGGTCTTTGCCATTGCATCCTTTTGTGTGTTTGATCCAGTGGCTGCCCCTCCCGGGGGAGAGGCATACAGAAGGGAGAAATCCTTGACCACTGGGCATGGCATTGGAAAGACCCCACCTGTAAGACAGAGGTGATCTTGTGGAATTGCTCCTGGAAACAGTATGTGTGTGTGTGTGTGTGGGGGGTGATTCCTGGGTCCCTCTGGTTCAAGGCAGGCAGCAGAAGTGAAGACTGCTAGGGCACAACAGGCGGAGGAATGTAGATGAAGAAGAGTTGGTTTTTATATGCCGACTTTCTCTACCACTTAAGGGAGACTCAACCCGGCTTACAATCACCTTCCCCTCCCCACAACAGACACCCTGGGAGGTAAGTGGGGCTGAGAGAGCTGTGACTAGCCCAAGGTCACCCAGCTGGCTTCGTGTGTAGGAGCAGGGAAACAAATCCAGTTTACCAAATTAGCCTCTGCCGCTCATGTGGAGGAGTGGGGAATCAAACCCGGTTCTCCAGATCAGAGTCCACCACACCAAACCACTGCTCTTAACCACTACACCACGCTGGTGGTGCTAGTGTGCTTGCAGAATAGTCTCCTTCCACAATGCCTTGTGTGTACAAGGGGTCCAGGCAAAGCTGCTTCATGTCTATAGCTCTGGCTTAGCAAAAGGTAGCAAGGATCCTTGGAGTTAACAACCATCATATGCAAACACTTGGGAGGGATGTTAACAGTTGTTTTTTCTTAGGGAGAAGGATCTTCAGGAAAAAGATTTGGAATAGAATTGTGGCAAAGTACCCTTCTCTCCGCTCTACTCCAAATTGATCTAACTGCTTCCTCCCGGGCTTCCAAATACTTATTTGCTTCTTCAAATGCACACCCGAAGCAAGGGCAAGAATGCTTGGAAAACCAGCAGCTGGTCTTCTTTAACACCTGCCTGCGTGTGATCTGTCCTTCTGCCCTCGGCCTCTTTTCCAGGAAGAGGAAAGTTATTTTGTTCTTGCCTTTCTAGCTTGCAAGATGGGGAGGCGTTTATGCTGAGACCCCCTGGCCTGGATAGCCCAGGATAGCCCGATCTCGTCGGATCTCAGAAGCTAAGCAGGGTCGGCCCTGGTTAGTACTTGGATGGGAGACCACCCGGAAAGTCCGGGGTTGCTACGCAGAGGCAGGCAACGGCAAACCGTGTCTGAATGCCTCTTGCCTTGAAAACCCTCTGGGGCTGCCGTAAGTTGGCTGTATCTTGATGGGGAGAAACACACACACACACCCCCCCCCGAGATGGGTAGGTTGTATGGAGTGGCTGCTTTGTGTTGAGACTCCCAGTGACGTTAAAGATCCGATTGTGCTATATACCTGACCCATTTCCTTTGGCGCGCTGCAGAATAATGTTTGCAGAATAGCTGCAAACGGAAAGCGTCCGGCAATCTAGAAAAGAAAAATTCTCTGCCTCATCAATATGTGATTTTTTTTTCAGCCTGGAATTGAGTAGAACTGTAGGCTATAATCCGTTAGTTTATTACTCTTAGTTCTGTAAACTACAGAAATCTCCCCGCAGTCAGCCTTCCCTACGCTCCAAAGCACGCATTTTCTGTATGCTTTTAGTACCCTCCGGTGTCCTGGCTTGAAAACCAAGCAGCCTCGTCTGGCTTCTTCCCCTCTGCAGCTGGTTTAAATCTGCCTTTTAAAAACGTCGAGTTGAAAGGCCAAGTAGGAGTTCTGCTCAAGCACCGGAGAGGGTAGCCGCTGCTTAATGAAAACAGCTTTACTGCTCTGTCGAATCCATCTTATAGACCGATTCTGAATGCGCCGCTGTACTTGCAAGCAGTGGCTGCTAGCTGCAACGGACCCATGGCCTTCAGTGGGAGGGACATGCGCCTTGCAAGAGGTGTGGATAGGAGCTTATGCGCGGTGCAGTGGTTAAGCGCGGTGGTTTAGAGCAGTGGACTCTGATCTGGAGGACCAGGTTTGATTCCCCACTCCTCCACATGAGCGTTAGACGCTAATCTGGTGAACCGGGTTGGTTTCCCCACTCCTCCACATGAAGGCAGCTGGGTGACCTTGGGCTGGTCACACTCTCTCAGCCCCACCTACCTCGCAGGGTGTCTGTTGTGAGGAGGGGAAGGGAAGGTGATTGTCACCCGGTTTGATTCTTCTTTAAGTGGTAGAGAAAGTCGGCTTATAAAAACCAACTCTTCTTTTATGCTTCCTTTCTGGAATTTCACTAAGGGGCTGGTGTGTATCAGGTTCCTCTCCTCTGCAGTCCAGGATATGTGGGGCTGAACTGTGGTTTCTCAATAAAGATTCTTTGTACATGCTCAGGATTTGCTCACTGCTGTGCATATTTCACAGGTGAGCCCTGGTATTGAAAAACTCATTTGCCTATGATGTTTTATCCTTCTTTTCCTCCAAGGAGCTCAGGGTGGCATATGTCATCCATCTGTTTTTGCTCATATGATGATCCTGTCAGCTAGGACAACCGGCCCAGTGTCATCCAGTGAGCTTTGTGGCTAAGCAGTGGCTTGAATGCAAGATCTTCCCAGTCCCATAGACCGGTGGACTCTGATCTGGAAAACCAGGTTTGATTCCCCACTCCTCCACATGAGCGGCAGATGCTAATCTGGTGAGCCGGGTTGGTTTCCCCACTCCTACACATGAAGCCAGCTGGGTGACCTTGAGCTAGTTGCAGCTTTGTTAGAGCTCTCTCAGCCCCACCTACCTCACAGGGTGTCTGTTATGGGGAGGGGAAGGGAAGGTGATTGTGAGCTGGTTTGATTCTTCCTTAAGTGGTAGAGAAAGTCAGCATATAAAAACCAACTCTTCTTCCTCCACCACCACTACCACCACCACACTGGCTTCTTATAAAAAAATAGCTCTGCTGATTCCATTCCCAAATGAAGCCCTGGCTTGTGGCCTTAAGAACATAAGAAAAGCCCTGCTGGATCAGACCAAGGCCCGTCAAGTCCAGCAGTCTGTTCACACAGTGGCCAGCCACGTGCCTCTAGGAAGCCCCCAAACAAGACGACTGCAGTGACATTATCCTGCCTGTGTTCCACAGGACCTAATACCATAGGCAAGCTTCTCTTGTTCTAGGAGAGATCTGGCTGCTTTAAAGAAGCAGGTAATGGTGAATAACCATCCTCTTATGTAGTGGCTCATGACCCTTTTTGTCCTATTTGAACTGTGACGTCTTGCTGTCCAAAGAAAAAGCTCTTCTCACCCCCCTCAACACCCTTATGCTGTAGTCTGCAATTATGTGTTTGTAGAAACAAAACGAGAGTAGTGGTTAAGAGCGGTAGAGGCTAATCTGGAGAACCGGGTTCGATTCCCCACTTCTTCACCTGAAGCCTCCTGGGTGACCTTGGGCCAGTCACAGTCCTCTCAGAACTCTCTAAGCCAGGGGTGTCCAACATAAGGCCCGCGGGGCCTTCAGAGCTCTTATCCGGCTCACGAGGCAGCCACTCCCACCCCACTCTCGATCTGGGAAGCAAGGCATGGCCCGGACTGACCAAGTGACATTTAGGTCATATCCGGCCTTTGTAACAGTTGAGTTCGATGCCCCTGCTCTAAGCCAATGCAGAGGCAAGCAATGTCGAACTCATTTGTTAAGAGGGCTGGATATAGGTACTGGAGATACAAACTTTATAGAAGACACAGGCAAAGCCAATTAATTATATTATTATTGTTTACTTTATTTTTTATTTAAAATACCAGTCAATCAATCAATCGACCTTTATTGGCATATACTCTGAAACATGACGTAAGCAGTACACAAAATTCACTGTCCATACCTTTTCGATTTAAATATGGTTTGAACTTATATTGACAACTTCCATCAAAAATTCCGCCACCTTTAAAGTTATTTCAGGAATAGTCTCATTCAACAAAAACTGGCAAACAGAGAATTCTTGGCTAGATTTCATTTTATCAATCAAGGGTAGAATTGTTTTTTTACGAGGACCGTCGTGCAGGTGACAGTTTATGATTATATGCTGTAGCTTATGTTGACTCAAGCCACATACACATAATCTTTTCTCAAAAGGAATATTTCTAAACCTGCCATTTAGTACTGCTGAAGGGAGGGCATTCAGCCTGGCAAGCATAAATGCCCTCCTTTGATAGGGTTCTTCAAGTATATTTAACTTGTAAACCTAAAATAAGAGGGGAGCATGTTGGCTATTTAAAATACGAACATGCTTAAAACAATAACAGTCTTACAGCATTTTTTTGTATTTAGCAGTCTTTGATCATTGACAGCTCGGGACTGGGGTGGGGCTTCCTCGGCTGGCTTGGGGGCTGGATAAGAGCCCTCAAGGGGCCCGATCCAGCCCTTGGGTCATGTTTGACACCCATGCCTTACGGGATCATCATAAGTCCACTGTGATTTGACAGCGCGCACACACACACAAGAACAAAACCGAGTCTCTTTGTATAGTCACTAGCACAATGCCACTCAAGGCTCCAGGCTTCTGGCTCCGGCCAGCCAGCGAATCATAGATTCTGCTGGTCCCTGTCTGCTAAGAAGCTGATAGAAAGTCGGTTATGGAAACTGGCAAAGTGGGGAAGCGAAAAATGGACGCGAAACGGATTGGCAGCCTTCCTCTTCCCGCCAGGGCAAAGGAGAATTTCTTCCACTCCCTGGTTTATAGCATACTGTGGTGATATTTCACTTTTCAGGAACGGGCTATTAAGCCGCGGTGACTCACTCGTCTCTAGCTGGGGGTTTTCGCCAGAGGGCTCTCCGTCAAATACTTTCCTTGCTGCCTAGGTGCTGCAGACCAGTCCAAGAGTGGAGCGAACAGGCTGTGCCAGTGTAGAAACCTTTGCTTTGTGTTTGCAAAAAAAAAAAAAAAATCTGGACAAGTTGGGTAGTTTTTTGGGGAGGGGGGGAAGATGGTTGGGATGCTAATTGACAGACGGAACGGGCTGGGGCGTATTCTTGGCAGGGGGAAAATGTTTGGATGCCGAAGAGCAAAATTCCACTCGGCATCCGTGTGGGTGGACATAGCTGTGCGAAGCTGATGGAATAGAGCCTGGTATTGTGAACAACTGCTGCTCTTCCGCTGCCAGTAGCAACGAGGCTCTCAGACAAAAGTAAAACGAGAGCGAGAGAGATTCTCTGTATGCCAGACGATTTAGCGTGTTGAGGATCTGTAGGATATATTCATGGATGGGCTCAGACTTGAGTTGCTTTTGGGGCCCCGCTTTCCTGGTGATCCCTGGCACGGATTGGAGCATACGTCCTTCAGGGCCCCGAAATGGCCAGAGTTTAATCCCCTGCCTGCCTCTAGTGGGCAGTCTCCTTGTGGTGTACTTATTGCAGATATCAAAGATTCGGGGTACGTAGGTGGTAATTCTAGAATATATCCTCTCTGTACAAGCAGGAAATTGCAGAGAGCCAGCGTGATGTAGTGGCTAAGAGTGGTGGTTTAGAGCGGTGGGCTCTGATCAGGAGAACTGGGTTTCAGTCCCCACTCCTCCACATGAGCGGCGGATGCTAACGTGGTGAACTGGATTTGTTTCCTCACTCCTACACATGGAGCCTGCTGGGCAACCTTGGGCTAGTCACAGCTCTCTTAGAGCTCTCTCAGCCCCACCTACCTCAAGGGTGTCTGTTGTGGGGAGGAGAAGGGCAGGTGATTGTAAGCCGGTTTGATTCTTCCTTTAGTGGTAGAGGAAGTCGGCATATAAAAACCAACTTTTCTTCTTTATTTCCTAACTACCTGTAGATCAGTGTTATACCCTCTGCAAGTTGTAGAGAGCCGTGTGCACGGTTGTCATAAACCAAAAGAGCTGCATTTTCTTCCACCCATGGAAGGAGGTTTGCAGCTTACCTGTTCCTCTGGCAGCAGTGGTTAAGGTGGGAACCACACGCCTATGACCAGCCCCTCCAGGAAAGGGCTTAGGCCACAATCCCGAAACACTGGGCAGGTGCCAAACTGGGGTACAGTATCTAAGAAGAGCCACAGGTGACATGTCCAAGCCACAGGTGGCTCCTGAGCCACTGAATGAGTAATGCAGCTTTAGATATTCCCGGTTTGCCCATTTCCTAGAATCGTGGAATCATAGAGTTGGAAGGGACCTCCAGGGTCATCTAGTCCAACCCCCTGGACAATGCAGGAGATTCACTACTACCTCCCCCAAACACCACCAGTGACCCCTGCTCCATGCCCAGAAGATGGCAACAAAAAACCTTCAGGTTCCCTGGCCAAACTGGCCTGGATAAAAATTGCTTCCTGACCCCAAAGTGGCAATTGGCATTTTCCTGGGCATGTAAGAAAGGGCCACGAGAGCCATGCACTGATGCAACCCTTCCTGCCCTCCCTCCCATGATCTGCCTAAGTTCACAGAATCAGCCTTGCTGTCAAATGGCCATCTAGCTTCTGCTTAACAACCTCCAAAGAAGGAGAGCCCACCACCTCCCGAGGAAGCTGCTCTTAATGTTTAGCCGAAAACTCTTTTGACTTAATTTCAGCCCGTTGGTTCTGGTCCGACCTTCTGGGGCAACAGTAAACAACTCTACACCATCCTCTCTGTGAAAGGCCGTCAAGTACTTGAAGATGGTTATCATACTTGTGTGATTATGAACTTCAGGCCAAGTTTGCCTTCTATGTTGGGATCAGCAGACTCTTTGTCTGGTTGCATAGTGTGGGTGTCTCTGTTTTTAGCATGCTGTGGGCCTAACAGAAGCCGGTAAGGCAGCTCTCCCTCGAACTGGAGCGCCAGTGTGGAGTAGTGGTTAGTGTGTCAGACGGGGAGCTGCGAGAGCCAGGTTCAAATCCCCACTCAACTATGGTAGCTCGCTGGGTGACCTTGGGCCGGTCACACACACTCGGTCTAATCTATCTTGCGAGTATAAAACAGGAGAGTTGAGGAGAGAGGAACATTGAAGAGGAGAGCAACACTCCTCCACATGAAGCCATCTGGGTGACTTTGGGCTAGTCACGTCTGTCTTAGAGTTCTCTCAGCCCCACCTACCTCACAGGGTATCTGTTGTGGAGAGGGGAAGGTGATTGTAAGCCGGTTTGATTCTCCCTTACGTGGTAGAGAAAGTTGGCATACAAAAATCAACTCTTCTTGAATGATATAAGCTGCTTCGAGTTCCACCCTGGGAGAAAGGTGGAGTATAAATCAAAGCAATTAAAAAAAACAACTGAGATTATTTAGAAAATGTATGTGCTTCCTGTCCAGAGAACCCAGTCGAGGCAGCTTACAAAGGAAAATGCAAAAAATAGCGTAGAACAGCAAGCAGCTTAAAAGGAGTCACAAAACAACAGTTCTCAGGGTGTTAAAAACATATTTAAAAATTACCCTTAATGAGGAGCCTGGGTAAAATGAAATGATTTTGCCCGCCACGTAAAAGAGAGGGGCCAGGTGAGCCTCAAGGGGAAAGGCATTCCACAGGTGCCACCACTGAAAAAGCCCTGTCTCTGGTTGCTGCCTGCCTCGCCTCTGAAGGAGGGGGCACAGGGAATGGGGCTTGGGCGGAAGATCGTAGTTGGCAGATTGAACAGTTTGGGAGGAGCGAGTCCTTTACAGATCCCTGTGTGTGTGTGTGTGTTAAGTGCCGTCAAGTTGCTTCCGACTCATGGCGACCCTTTGAATCAATGTACTCCAAAACGTCCTGTCTTTGACAGCCTTGCTCAGGTCTTTCAAATTGAGGGCTGTGGCTTCCTTTATTGAGTCCATCCATCTCTTGTTGGGTCTTCCTCTTTTCCTGCTGCCCTCAACTTTTCCTAGCATGACTGTCTTTTCCAGTGACTCTGGTCTTCTCATAATGTGACCAAAATACTATAGCCTCAGTTGAGTCATTTTAGCTTCTAGGGTCAGTGCAGGCTTGATTTGATCTATAACCCACTGATTTGTTTTTTTGGCCGTCCACGGTATCCGTAACACTCTCCTCCAACGCCACATTTCAAAGGAATCTATTTTCTTCCTATCAGCTTTCTTCACTGTCCAGCTTTCACACCCATACAAAGTAATAGGGAATACGATGGCATGAAGTAACCTAATCTTACGGTTTATAATCTTGGATTTATAAAAGAGGCTTCCAAGTAAGAGGAAACATGCAATCCTAAACTGCACTAACAGCACAGTCTGTCCCCTCCTGTAGCGAACTAAGCAACTTCCCTTGAGTTACTAAAAATTGCGGTCGACTCCGTACAATAGCCTTGATCTTTTACATCTGGTTTTATTGAAACTAGATGTTCTCGTTACTCCATGACGCGTGGTTGCTGTTGTATTTGCGCTTGCACGCAGGGGCGGTTGAACAACAAAACTTAAAATTATTCAAAACACAACCAACCCACCATTGCAGAAGACAGTATATGAAAGCCGCCGGGGCAGCATGGCTGGATCAAGTGTGCAAAGCACATTTGAGCATGAAAGTTTTCACTAGCTTCCCAAGTATCATCAGCAAAAGAGCGTTCTGGGCTTTGTGTTTTGGGGTTGTATCATAGCCTCTCGTTGGTTATATTTGTATGCAGCTCGCATAGGGTTGGGTCCAACTCTGCTCTTCTGATGGGAGTGGCACATCTGTTGGCAGAAGGCTGGGGCGGTTTTTGCAGATTCTTCCTTCGCAGTGTGAACTCCCACTCCCCCCTCCCCATGCCGTTTATGATCCCCAGAAGCAGAATTGCAGAGGACTCCGCGTGCTGCGATGGAAAGAGGGAGGACTCCTATTCCATGACCTGAATCCCATTTATAGTACTTTGGATCCTATCCCTGTTACGTCCATATATGTCCGTTCACCTTGCTTTTCTCGACCGTAAGGAGCCTCAAAGCAGTTTACAATCACCGACCCTTCCCCTCCCTCCCCCACCAACAACAGGCACCTTGTGAGGTAGGTGGGGCTGAGAGAGTTCGGAGAAAACTGTGACTGGCCCAAAGTCACCCAGCAGGCTTCACATGGAGGAGTGGGGAATAGAACCCAGTTCTCCAGATTAGCCTCCACCGCTTGGGTGGAGGAGTGGGGAATCAAAGCCGGTTCTCCCGGTTAGGGTCCGCCGCTCTTAACCACCACACCACGCTGGTATAGGTTTATACGTAATGCTCTGCTTGAGCTGTTGTGCGGCATACTAGCCAAAGGGGTGTTACGGTTTGGAGTGTTGGACTAGGACCCAGGAGGTTGGGGTTCAAATTCCACACTCGGTCATGGAGTTCCCTGAGTGACCTTTAGCCGGTTGCACACACTCAACTGAACCCTACCCCACATTCGTAAAACATATAAATATAAACACGTTGGTGTCTGCAAGCAAAATTGTAGATATACCTGATCCTAAAGAGAAAGATCTGCAAGCTGCTGCTTAGTATCTTTTTCTTAATTCTTGCCATCTGAGGGTTAAGAAAAAATAGAAGTTGAAATGAACACAAACGATGTAGTAATGCAAATAACAAGTGTGCAATTTGGACTCTCCCAGAAAGTCATAATATAGCTAGCAGCATATTTATAAGAAGAAGAGTTGGTTTTTATATGCTGACTTTCTCTACACTTAAGGGAGACTCAAACCGGTTAACGATCACCTTCCCTTCCCCTCCCCACAACAGACACCCTGTGAGGTAGGTGGGGCTGAGAGAGGCTGTGACTAGCCCAAGGTCACCCAGCTGGCTTCGTGTGCAGGAGCGGGGAAACAAATCCAGTTCACCAGATTAACGTCCGCCGCTCATGTGGAGGAGTGGGGAATCAACCCCGGTTCTCCAGATCAGAGTCCACCGCTCCAAACCACTGCGCTTAACCACTACACCACGCTGGCTCTCTTTTTAGATATCTCGTTGAATTTTATGCACTTGAAAATACTGGATTATTTGATGGAGTATTATCATGCGTATTATATTGGGGAATCCCACCCTCTTGAGCCTGTGGGCACCTGTGGATTTTTGAGCGGGGTGGTGAACGCTACCCTAAAATAGCTGCAAGAGGCTGCCAGGTCCCTCTTTGCCATCAGGGGGAGGTTTTGGGGTGGAGCCTGAGGAGGGTGAGGTTTGGGGAGGGACTTTGATGCCATAGAGTCCAATTGCCAACGCGGCCATTTTCTCCCGGGGAACTTGATCTCTTATCGGCTGGAGATCAGTTGTGATAGCAGGAGATCCCCAGATAGCACCCGGCGGTTGGCAACCCTAAGGAAGAGGCGCCCCAAAGTGGCTGCCACAGGAGGCAGAGCTAACACCTCCTGGGAAGAAGGAAATCCTGAAGGGGAATGAAACCACACGCTGATCCAGGAGAGCCCAGGTGCTTACTAGTCCTCCTGACTCCAGTGGAAGACCCTTTCATTTGAATGAGGACAGACAGCCCCACCCACTTTCTGAAAAGCACGGGGGGCCGTGCCACGGTCGCCCACGGACACCTATTTGGAGAACCCTGCATTATGGTAAATTAATTTCCGACAAACCTTGTCACTTTTAAACAATATGGTGTACATCTCTACAATATGCATAGGAATTCACAGTATTAAATACTGCATATTGTCTTGCATAACCTTCCTGCTGTAAATCCTGAGTTTTCAAAACCTGGTTCTAAAAAGCATTTCACTGATTCCAAAAAGATCAAATGCTTCACTGGAATTTTTCCATAGCAATTTTTTTTTAAAGAATCTGTTTGGAAGTAGAGCATCTCCCTCCAATCCAGGCCTTTAACATCTCTCTCAGGAGACACTTTTACATGCCGAATAATGCACTTTCAATCTGCTTTCCATGCACTTTGAAGCTGGATTTTACTGTGTGAAATGGCAAAATCCACTTGCAAACAATCATTAAACTAGATTGAAAGTGCATTATTTTGCACGTGTGAAAGTGCTCTGAGTCTTAGTTTGATATGAATTTGTTGCAAATCTTCTCATTTTTTGATCCCATGAAGCTGCCTTATACTGAACCAAACCCTTGGTCCATCAAAGTCAGTATTGTCTACTCAGACCGGCAGCGGCTCTCCAGGGTCTCAGGCTAGAGGTCTTTCCCATCACTTACTTGCCTAGTCCCTTTAACTGGAAGATGCCAGGGATTGAACCGGGGACCTTCTGCAAGCCAAGCGGATGCTCTACCACTGAGCCACGGCCCCTCCCCTTCAAGCAGCTCAAAGGAAGGGAATTTAACAAGTGGGGGGGAGCAGTCTGGGCTGAAGAGGTGAGGCAGCCAGCCAGAGTGGCAGGCAGAGATAGGAGGCTGCTCTTATCTCGGGGAGGTGCGTCGGAGTTTTACATGACCTAGCTAGCAGATGGGATCCCTCTGGCTGAGGATCAGAACTTGGACTGGTCCCAGGATCTGCAGGTGGGGCTCAGCCAGGGCTGGTCCCAGGCTCATGGGCGAGGATGATAGCGGAGCTGCACTGTAAACAGGATGCTCCACCCTGCTTCTCCCACAAGCCATCTTTGTCTCGCAGCGAGCATTGTTTTCGCCGCCTCGGGTATATTTTTAGGCCACGGCGCTTTGACGCGGGGAGGGCGGCTTCAGCCATGCGGCGGCCCCGCGTTCGTTTTAGCTCCGCCACTGCTGGTGGGCGGCCACGGGATTCTCGGATGCCTTGAATGCGAACTGCTCCAGTCAGGCAGGAGTGAAATATGGGGTTGGGGTTGGCCCTGAGATATAGGGCAGTGGTGGTCATCTTTGAGGCGGTGCAGGCTGCCATTGCCAGTAAGTAACTGTAACTCCTCTGGTAGGAAAGGCTATGCCAGCTTGGTGTAGTGGTTAAGAGCAGTGGTTTGGAGCGGTGGACTCTGATCTGCAGAACCGGGTTCGATTCCCCACTCCTCCACATAAGCAGCGGAGGCTAATCTGGTGAACTGCGTTGGTTTCCCCACTCCTACACATAAAGCCAGCTGGGTGACCTTGGGCTAGTCACACTCTCTCAGCCTCACCTACCTCACAGGGTGTCAGTTGTGGGGAGGGAAAGGGAAGGTGGTTGTAAGCCGGTTTGATTCTTCCTTAAGTGGTAGAGAAAGTCAGCATATAAAAACCAACTCTTCTTCTGCGCTTCTTAGGTTGGAGAAGGGAGGCTTCTGAGCGAGTTCAGGTCCGGGTGCTTTTTTGGGAATTGCGCAAGTATCGTGTGCCTCAAATAGACACAGATGTGCCGTCAACAGCCAGCCGAGGGAGGCCTTAAATAGCTGCTGAACTCCTGTGAGTCAAGCGCCCTGGATCAGAGCAGCCAGATATCTCCTTGGCAGTATACCAGGAGATCCCTGCTTTGGTTACGATGATTGCATATTAATTTACGTGTAAATGAAAAGCAAACAATCCTCAGCCCTGGGCATCGGCTGGCATTTTCCTTGACATGGATGTGCTAGCTGGAAGCCTAATGAGCTGGAGCCAAGAAAATATTGGCTTCAGAGCTTGCTGCCTTCAGCTGTGAACTTGCTGGGTGGTTTGGAGGAAGCCTCTCTTTCAGTCTTCCCCACCCCAGTTGCATGGCCTGTCTTACAGGGGTGTTGTGTTGCTGAGAAAACAAGGGTAAAGCACTAAGACCACCAAGTGTTGTAATCCGATTTGGGTTGGATGGAGTTGTATCTCCCTGAAGACCCCAAGGTGCACTAGCTGGGGATCCTCTGGGCTCGGTTTTGATCATGGTTAAGATGGTGGCAAGAACATATACCTTTAATTTCAAAGACTGCTTGCGACCAGGATATCTGAAGGATTGCCTTCTCCAACACTACCCAATCTATAGAACGGCCTGTCTTGCCTTATTGCCTCCTGCATTAAAAAGTTGAGTGAGTGGTTTCATGGGGCAGGGCCTTCTTGGTGGTGGTATCAGGACTGTGGCATTTCCTCCCCTATGAAGCTTGTTTCTTCTAGCCTTCTGAAGTTCTGTTTAAGGAGTCTTCTGCTATGACTCCAGCTTGTTATGGCATATTGATGAACGGAGGTCCAGGTGGTGTAGTGGTTAAGAGCGGTGGACTCTAATCTGGAGAACCGGGTTTGATTCCCCACTCCTCCACATGAGCGGTGGACACTAATCTGGTGAACCAGGTTGGTTTCCTCACGCCTACACATGAAGAGCCCCATGGCGCAGAGTGGTAAGCTGCAGTACTGCAGTCCAAGCTTTGCTCACGACCTTGAGTTCGATCCCAACGGAAGTTGGTTTCAGGTAGCCAGCTCAAAGTTGACTCAGCCTTCCATCCTTCCAAGGTCAGTAAAATGAGGACCCAGCTTGCTGGGGGTAAAGGGAAGATGACTGGGGAAGGCACTGGCAAACCACCCTGTAAACAAAGTCTGCCTAGTAAACGTCGGGATGTGACATCACCCCATAGGTCAGGAATGACCCTGTGCTTGCACAGGGGACCTTTACCTTTTTTTTTTTTTTACACATGGAGCCAGTTTAGGGTTGCCAACCCTAAGCTGGAGATCTCCAGCCGATAGAGATCAATTCACCTGGAGAAAATGGCCGCTTTAACAATGGACTCTATGGCATTGAAGTCCCTCCCCTTCCCAAACCTCGCAGTGGAAGGCACCACGGCACTCCCCGAGGGTCACTGCCGTAAACGGAATGCACACCCTTTGGGGAAAAACCCTTTTCATACAAATGGATGATTGACAAAGCAGAGCAGTCCTGCATCCTTTGCAGCAAATGATGGGTAGTTACACATCCATTGGGTGAGAAAAGGACCATCAGCAGAGGTCCTCAGGTGTGAGTGAAACCTGCAGGTTCTGTTTGCCTTTTGCTCTCCTGCGGCTAAAGATAGTCAGTGGGTATATGTTGAATTGACAGATGAGGGCCTCTAGCTATGTAGGTGAAGTATGTAGGTGGGGAGGGGCCGTGGCTCAGAGGTAGAGCATCTGGTTGGCATGCAGAAGGTCCCAGGTTCAATCTCTGGCATCTCCAGTTGAAAGGACCAGGCGGTAGGTGATGTGAAAGATCTCCACCTGAGACTCTGGAGAGCCGCTGCCAGTCTGAGTAGACCTTGATGGACCGATGGTCTGATTCAGTAGAAGGCAGCTTCATGTGTTCAAGTATATACAGAAGGTTCTAGGATTGGTTCTTGGCAATTTAGAAAGGATCCAAGAGATCAAGATTGGGAAAGCCATCTGGACATTGGCTGTCCCAGATGCTGGGCAGAAAAAGGTTCTAGGGTCAGTTCTTGGCAATGTAGAAAGGATCTAAGACAGGGATGTTGAACTCATTTGTGAGGAGGGCCGGATTGAACATCAATGTCTCTTGGTCGGGCCGAAGATGGGTGGCCTCGTGGGGAGAGGAGTCCCCATTGGGAAGCTTCCCCCGTCACGGAGGCCAGGTCTACCCATTGGTTTCTATAGAAACCAATGGGTAGACCTGGTCTCCATGGGGGGGCTTAGTCGGGAGGCCAGGTCTACTGCCATGCAAACCAATGGGTAGACCTGGCCTCCGGATGGAGATGGGTTTCCCCCCCCACGGAGGCCAGGTCTATCCATTGGTTTGGATAGCAGTAGACCTGGCCTCCCGACTAAGCCCCCCCATGGAGACCAGGTCTACCCATTGGTTTCTCTGCGCATAGAAACCAATGAGTAGACCTGGCCTGCATGGGGGGGGGAGAGGGGGGCAGTGGCAGGGAAAGCGAGCCTGGCCCTCGCCGGGGCCAAGATCGCACGGGAGAGTGGGGGGCAGCGGGGGGATGGGCTTAGCTCACGGGCCGGTGAGCAGCCCTCCGGGGGCCGGATCCGGCCTCCGGGCCGCCACTTTGACACCCCTGATCTAAGAGATCAAGATTGGGGAAGCCGCATGGGCATTGGCTGTCCCAGATGTTGGCCAGAAAAAACAGCACCAAGACCAGTGGGTATGTCTCGGAGTATGTTGGCTTCATATTACCTTGTACCTCCGAGCTACCAAGATCATCACTATTAATCTACGTGCAATGCTTGTCAGGGTTATTGGAGGAGCAAATAATAAGAAATTCACCAAACAAGTTTCATTTTGAACTCTGGACTCCACATGCTGATTTCTAAGGGATGGTAAATAGAGTGTTTTTTCTGCATTTCTCAGGAATTCGGCAGCCCAAAGCATCATGCGTGCAGGAAAACTACAATTAAATGTTCTGGGTGAACCGATCGCTAGTACCGTAGGTGAATCAACATAACCGAGCCCATTACCAGATCTACTTGCACACGGGATGCAGGAATCCCTGAAAATGTGGAAGCTTCCTAACTCCATCAGTTCCTGTGTCGCTTCTGCTAATTTTAGCATACTGCACTCTATTTGCATACACACGCCTTTATTGGAATAGAGAAAGAAAAATGTACATTAGGATAGATCCGAGTACAAATAGATAAAATTGGATAAAACAATCCCGAATCAGCCATTAAGGAATGCTACATACCATTCATGATATTTGATTGCTAACTGTAAAAACCTTGCAAGTGAATCAGTTATTTTTGGACTTTGTGTGGTCATGAGGTAGGATGTCCTAATTTCATCAGAAAGCCATTCCCTATTTACAAACAGCCGGTCAATGAATTGGGATCAGCTGCAAGCATAAAAAGAGCAATTAAAAAAGACATGGGCACGTGATTCTATTTCTCCATTCCTGCAAGGGCAAACTCTATTCGTAAATGGGATTTTATGAAGTCTTCCATGTAACAAGGCAGCGGGCAGGTGCCCTCCATTTGTGCAGGAGTGCTTCAAAACGAGGCCTCAGTTATTGCAGTGGGTGGGTACATTTCCTTCTAGGGCAACAAGAATGAGCACACCTTTTATGAGAATTGTTATCCTGAAGACATTTTTGGAGGGATGTGGCTCTCCTCCCGGTTGGCTGTAGATGCATATCAGCGTGTATGCCAACTCAGCTAAATTCCTGATAATGACGCAACCTTCCTGTGCCAAATTCTGTTGATTTGGCATGGACGGACTGACCTAGGTACTTTGGTGTCATCCTTGTTCCACGCAGGTCACCTGGTCAAAGTGCAATGAGGCCAGGATCCTTTCCACTCATTAGCAGCTGCATTACTGAGATATACAGAACCCCCCTTAAAGTACATAATTTTAAAAAGTGTCTCAGCATGCAGAAAACATGTTCATAATGGGTTTCCTTTGCACATATCGCCTTAACTTTAAATCAGTTCACCCTTATGTAACCATTAAAGAGCATGATTACCTTTTAATTTGAGCTGTGAATGATTGCTGTTCAACCGTTCATAACTTAATTATAGCCCGTTTGCCCAACAAAGGTGGCTGCCTGTTTTGATTTCTCCCCTCCTTCCCCAACACTTGTGGTCCAGCCAACATCTGGATTCCAATTCTTGGGGGGGGGCAAGATGCCCAGGAAAAACCATACCCCAATACTGTACTACAAACTACCCATGGCAAGCCATTTGTTCTTCTACTGGGTACATTTGTTGTGCAGTTGTCTCTTCGGTCCTCAGCGTGGCTTTGTGAGGGAGATGAAGTTTAGAGACGTTGATGAGAACAACTGCTTGACATGCAGAAGGTCCCAGGTTCAATCCCCGGCATCTCCAGTTAAAGGAACTAGGCAAGTAGGTGATGCGAAAGACCTCTATCTGAGACCATGGAGAGCCGCTGCCGGTCGGAATAGACAATACTGATTTCGATGGACCAAGAGTCTGATTCAGTATAAGGCAGCTTCATGTGTTCATGTGTGTTCCCTCATGCCCTTTGTGTAGGCTTAATTTGATACGCTGCTCAGCCCTGGCACATAAGCTTTAAGCGCTGTGAAGCATGGACAGTGTGCCTTTTCTTTACCACACTGAGTTAATCTGGTTCTGGAGCAAAGTTTTCAGCCCGTACTTCGTGCTTAACCCGCCCGCGCAGGGGTTAAAGATGAATTTCTCAAGGCCCCCAACTAACCCAGTGGCTTTGGGGTTTGGTTTCTTGAACGGCTTCTTGCATTCAGGTACAGGAGTCGGCATACTTTGAACTGGGGCGTTCCATCGGTTGGGACGGTTTTCCCCCAAGCCGCTGCCTCAAAACACAAAGCGGTCAGCCGACCCCCTCCCTGTGTTTTAAGAGAGGAACAATGATACAAGAAGGGCACTTAGCAAGATGAAATCCCAGAGATTGAAAGATGGTGAGAGAAACTGGCTGAATCTGCAGTGATGGTCAAGCTGACGCATTTGTTGAACAAAAGGCCTTAGGAGTTGCAAAAAAATAATAATTGGAAGTGCTATTTCGAGTATGCAAAATTGTAATTATGGGGAACTTACTGCTATGCAGATACGATATAAGTATCTTACAAGGGTTGAATAATAGGTATTGACGGAGTGGAGATGTTAAACATAGTAAATCCACTATTCAATAGCTTTCTATATAGAATGTTATTGAATTAGTATTAAGAGGTAAAATAGCAAGTATAAAACTAGAACATAAAAATAGTTATATAGGGTTAGCAGGATCTTGGTGATTTCTTAGCATAGTTTTTTGCAATATGGGTTTCATCAGTCATTAAGTGGGCTGCGTTATTTGCTATGAGGTGTAGGCACTTTTTAGAAGAGGGGAAACTGCTGTATGTTTGTTGTGTGTATGTGGAGCTTGTGTTTTTATTTAATAAATAAAACAATAAAATTATTTTTTTTAAGGGCACTTAGGGGCAGGAAAAGCACATTAATTTGCTGTCAAGTTCCCCTCCCTGCGTCCATTAGGTTGTCCCTTGAAGGGGAGGCTGGTGGGAGGATATGAATTGCGGCAAGAAGGTCCCGGCAGCGCAGCCCCGGTCCCAGAAGGGCCCATGTTTCTCACTTCTCTTTCTCCTCCTTCCCGCCCAGCCAGCGTCCCGTGTGCTGCTGGTCCTGCTGAGAAGGCCTTCCGGAACAAACCTCCCAGGGTAAAGCGCACTTCTTCCTTGGACACCGTCCTCGGCTCATACCTCCTCGGTCAGTGGCCTCGGGATGCTGAAGGAGCAGCTGTCTCGCACATGAGCGACAAATCTACACAGGTACTAGAGCTACCCTTTTTTAAAAAGGGGTCTGGAGGGCTTATGGGACACGGGGCGGGGTCTTCCAGGGTAGGTAGGTAGGTAGGTAGGTAGGTAGGTAGGTAGGTAGATAGATAGATAGATAGATAGATAGATAGATAGATAATTACAGCCTTATCCAGCAAAGATACAAACCATATCAATAAAACCCATTACATGTTAAAATAATCTCTTTGTAAGAATACAGATCAAATGTTATCATTTAAAGTTAACATTTGTGACCTTTTCTGAATGGATTTTAATTAGGAGCCCCGTGGCGCAGATTGGTGAGCTACAGTACTGCAGACCAAGCTCTGCTCACGATCTGAGTTCGATCCCGATGGAAGTGGGTTTCAGGTAGACGGCTCCAGGCTGACTCAGCCTTCCATCCTTCTGAGGTCGGTAAAATGAGGACCCAGCTCGCTGGGGTTAAAGTGTGGATGACTGGGGAAGGCAATGGCAAACCACCCCATAAACAGAGTCTGCCTAGTAAACGTCGGGATGTGACGTCACCGCATGGGTCAGGAATGCCCTCATAATAGATACACCTGAATAAGACATGATTTATATTTTCAATTTCTCCTGACCTGCAAGGGCATCCCTGGTTTTCCAGAGTAGTAGTGACGGTTGCTGGAGAAAGGAAGTTACATGTTTTGCAGGGTATCTCTTTTGCTTATTTGGACATGCCCCAGAGAACGTTAAACCATGTGTCTTGATTGGATTGGTCAAAAGTTTAAAGTAAGTTCTAAAAGTGTCCTTCTTCCATGCTTCTACTTGCCTAACTTAATGCGAGCTGCCTAGAATTGTCAAAATCCCCTACAATCCTATCCCCATAAAGATCTTCCATTGTGTTGAATTCAGAACAAGGATCTTGCAATGACCACTGAAGGATAACTGACCTTTCCTGGCTTTCTCTTGCTCCAGCGTGGTGTAGTGGTTAAGAGCAGTGGCTTGGAGTGGTTGACTCTGATCTGGAGAATCGGGTTTGATTCCCCTCTCCTCCACATGAGCAGCGGAGGCTAATCCGGTGAACTGGATTTGTTTTCCACTCCTAGACATGAAGCCAGCTGGGTGACCTTAGGCTAGTCACACTCTCTCAGCCCCACCTACCTCACAGGGTGTCTGTTGTGGGGAGGGGAAGGGAAGGTGATTGTAAATCGGTTTTCTTCTTCTCCTGGCAGTCTTTTCCAGCCCCAGGAATGTCACGTCCTTCCTTAATTTTCTGTCAGCAGGGCTCTTATTGTGTGAGATGTGGGAGGGAGTCATTTTGTCCTGTCTCCCCCACCCCACTGCAGTCTCCTGATCCACCTGCTTTTACTACATGTGGGCCCCACAATTCCAGTGATCAACTTTCCCAGGGGTGGAAAGGATGAGCTGGGAAGATCAGCAATGATCAGTGCCTTCTGCTGATGGATCTTGGGATCCAACCCTTTCTTCCCAGTGATAACTATTCTCAAGTGTGGGTAAGACAGCCTGCCTATGATCTCCCAGCAGCTGTGTGGTAGAGCCCTCACAACTTGGCATCCGGGACAGAATTTGGTGTCCTAAGGAGCTCTGCCTTCATTTTGAAGAAAGAACCGCTACAGCCCATATAGTTGCAGAAATGAGTTTGGTATCAGGCAGACGGTGCCTAGTGAGGTCTTGGAAGAAGAAGAGTTGGTTTTTATATGCTGACTTTCTACCTTTTAAGGAGAATCAAACCGGCTTACAGTCTCCTTCCCTTCCTCTTCCCACAACAGACACCTTGTGAGGTAGGTGGGGCTGGGAGAGCTCGGGGAGAACTGGGACGTGCCCAAGGTCACCCAGCAGGCTTTATGTGGAGGAATGGGGAATCAAACCTGGCTCTCCAGATTAGAGTCCACTGCTCTTAATCACTACCCCACGCTGGTGTAGTGTACACCATGAGGGGTGTGCATATGGAAGTCCTGCTCTCCCTAAAGAAAAATGGACAACTGCTTCAAGACATGTATGTCTTCTACCCTGATCTCCTTTAGTCCGCTGTGAGTTAGGCTTTGGCTGTTGAGGCTAGTGGGTGAAAGGACGTCTCATCCTTTCCAATCCTGCAGCCTGTGGTTGAATCCAACCCCCTCTTCCTCATGATCATTGCAGGCAAGTATGTTGTTGACCTTCTGATTGGTTATGTCCTTGGGGCTCTGTCCTTGGGGCTCAGGGCAGATAACAATAAATGTTGAAATATCCCATTACTATGCAGATCATATGAAGGTGCCTTATACTGAATCAGACCCTTGGTCCATCAGAGTCAGTATTGTCTACTCAGACCAGCTGCAGCTCTCCAGCATCGTAGGTGGAGGTCTTTCACATCACCTACTTGCCTAGTCTTTATGCCAATAAAGGTTGTATGTATGTTTGTATGCCTAGTCCCTTTAACTGGAGATGCCAGGGATTAAACCTGGGACCTTCTGCATGCCAAGCAGATGCTCTACCACTGAGCCACAGCCCCTCCCCATTCGTGAAGAATCATCTGTGTTGATTCTTTGTCATGCCATCAGTGTGTGTGTTGGGGGTGGGGGCAGGTGATTTACAATACAGCATAAGTGGAAGATGGATTCTGGCCCTGTCTTCATTGACTCCAAAGTACAGATGACTTCAGTATAAAGAATAAATAGTAAACAGACATGGACTCAGTTCAGACATAATGCAAAACCGTGGTTTATTTTAGCTGCGTGGCTAG
Organism: Euleptes europaea; assembly: GCF_029931775.1. Classification (NCBI taxonomy): domain Eukaryota; kingdom Metazoa; phylum Chordata; class Lepidosauria; order Squamata; family Sphaerodactylidae; genus Euleptes; species Euleptes europaea. Next base: position 24,190,297 of record NC_079329.1, read on the forward strand.
ATTGTCCAACCAGGATTGTGCTTGCAGAAGATCACTCAAATCGTGGCATGCCTCAGGAAATGCTGGTTTCAGTGCCTTTGCTCTGTTTGGGTGTCTCTAGTGGGATGGTGTGCGAGGGAGGTACTGGGGAACAAGCCAAGACATCTGCATTCATACGCCACACTAAACTCTAGTTCAGACCTTTTTTTTGCCTTCCTTCCCCATCCAAGTCCTGACCAGGGCCAACCCTGCTTAGCTTCCAAGATCTGATAAGATTGGGCTGGCCTGGGGCTATCCAGGTTAATAAACTAACTTCATTTCTTGTTTTCAGATTCTGGTTTAGCAAACCCTAACTAAGCAGCGTGGTGTAGTGGTTAAGGCGTCAGACTAGGATCTGGGAAACCCAGGTTCGAATCCCCATTCTGCCATGGAAACTTGCTGGGTGACCTTCGGCCAGCCACACACTCTCAGCCTCAACCTTGGTTGGTATTTGGACGGGGGACTTCAAAGGAATACCGGGGCGTGACACGGAGGCAGGCAATGGCAAACCACCTCTGAACGTCTCTTGCCTTGAAAACCCTATGGGGTCGCCATAAGTCAACTGTGACTTGACAGCAAAAAACAAAACCTAAGCGTAGTTAATGGAGTTTACACAGTGGATCTCGTGTGCTGCACATGGGGACCTGGCTGGATCTCTCAAGCTGGTGAAACCCCAAGCCCTTTTCCCACAGGGATTCCCCGTTGAGAAGCAACCTGTGCCACTTAACTGTTGGGGCAAGAGTTCTCTGGATTCGAGCCAATCAAATCACACACTGAAAGAAACCTTTTAGGGCTTGTAGCTGTTTGCAATTGTCTTGTAAAGCCAAATGTGGGAGGGGGGGTTGGGGGGGGAGAAGCTTAGATTTTTGCACTTCTGAGAAATCATATTGGGTGTCAAACTCCTGTGTCAATGTCAATCTGTAAGCTCAGTACAAGCTCTTTCATCTCTTTGCGCCTCCCCCCACCCCCAAGAGTGCCCCCATGGTATCAAGCGCTGGTCTCTTTGTCTGCAGCTTTCTAGGGAAAGCCTTTCCTGTTGTGCTTCATGGTTTGAAACAGGGCTTGAATTTCCTTGGCTCCCCGGCCGAGGCAGCTGGCCTTTAGCGCTCTCCTTCTGGAACGGGGCTCAGAGCTCAGAGGCCTTTTCAGCTCCACTCGCCACCCCGGGCCAAAAACCCTTATATAACGTGCACGGGCTGCGTGCCACGCACTGCTTTTCAAAAGGAGGGCTCTGCTTTGGAGGAGTCTGCTCAGCACGAGGCGTCTGTGTGCTCCCAGATGGAGTGGGAAGCCTCCAGCCCTCGAGGAACTCTTAGCAACCCGTAAATATTTCTGTGGCACAAGGAATGGTTCTTCTGAGCCACAGAGAACCCTACCAGCTGATTCAGTCAGGGCACAGATTCAGCAGTCTGTTTTCTTCTTACACAAATCTTTTTTTTTTAACAACAGACATAACAAAATTAGGGATGTTCCAACAACTGACGTCCTGGCAGAGATTGACTTGGGGAGGGGCCGTGGCTCAGTGGTAGAGCATCTGCTCGGCATGCAGAAGGTCCCAGGTTCAATCCCCGGCATCTCCAGTTAAAGGGACTAGCAAGTAGGTGATGGGAAAGACCTCTGCCTGAGACCCCGGAGAGCCACTTGCTGGTCTTGAGTAGACAGTAGGGGCTGGGCCGTGGCTCAGAGGTAGAGCATCTGCTTGATATGCAAAAGGTCCCAGGTTCAATCTCCGGCATCTCCAGTTAAAGGGACCAGGCGAGTAGGTGATGTGAAAGAGCTCTGCCTGAGACCCTGGAGAGCAGCTGCCGGTCTGAGTAGACAATATTGACTTCAATGGACCCAGGGTCTGATTCAGTATAAGGGCAGCTTCATGTGTTCATAAGACTTCATTGGCTTCTTGCAGGATTTGGCTTTTTTAATCTAAACGTTTCCTTGAGCGGCTTTCGAGCTACAGGGATGCTCTGAGCTGTTTAAATGTACAGCAACTAAAAGCGCTACCGGTCTTGAACCAAATGGGGGGCTTAGTGGATACAGTGTCAGGCTAGGCTCCTGGGAGACCTGGGTTTGAATCCCCTCTTCTACCATGGAAGCTCACTTGGTGACCTTGGGCCCATCACAAACTCTCAGCCTGGCCTACTTCACAGGGTGGTGGCTGTGAGAAAGCGGAAGAGGACAGCGTTCTAAGCCACTTTAAGTCCCAATTGGGGAGAAAAGCGAAATATAAATAAATAAATGTGCCATCCTTAAAATGTGGGGGGGGGGGGAACAATCTTTATGGTGATTTAATGTTTGCCTTATTTATTTATTTTTAAATCCCTACACATAGAAAGCTATCATATCAGGGTAAAGAGGTTGGACATGCTACCTTTCTCTGTGCAGGGAACCCCTTTTTTCCACCTTGCAGGGAGGAGCATCCAATCACGCAAGCCCCAGTCGCAGTTTGAAGAGGGGTAGCTCAGAGATGCTCCCTCTATTCCTCGCTGGGGTGATGGAACCCCATAACTCAGCCACATCTTGGAAGGTGCTCAGGCTGGGCTATGTTAGCCTGGGTTCAAGGCCTGCTTCGTGTGCCTTTTGCACAGGTGCGTACCATCCAGTGGGTTCCCCTGCATGATCCAAACACACTATCTCCCAGGCCATATTGGTTCTGGGTTCAGTGGGGTACACCACTGTCCTGCTTCTCCAGGAGGAGGAGGGAAGGGAAGAAGGAGGAGGGTTGGTTTTTATACCCCACTTTTTCTCTACCTTTAAGGAGTCCCAAAGCAGCTTACAATTGCCTCCCCCTCCCCATGGGCCCCTTGTGAGGTACAGTGAGGGGGAAAAGTATTTGATCCCCTGCTAAATTTGCCCGTTTGCCCTCTGACGAAGAAATGACCAGTCCATAATTTTAATGATACGTTTATTGTAGCTGTGAGAGACAGAATAACAACAGGAAAACCCCCAGAAACCCAGAAGACAAAAGTCAGAGATTGATGTGCATTATAATGAGTGAAATAAGTATTTGATCCCCTATCAACCAGCCAGGTTAGGGTTAGGGTTCTGCTGTCGACAGAAGCAATCCATCAGATTCCAAACTAGCCACCATGACCAAGACCAAAGAGCTGTCCAAGGATGTCAGGGACAAGATTGTAGACGTACACAAGGCTGGACTGGGCTACAAGACTATTGCCAAGCAGCTTGGTGAGAAGGTGACAACCCTAACCCTAACTGTCAACCTCCCTCGGTCTGGGGCTCCATGGAAGATCTCATCTCGTGGAGTTGCAATGATCATGAGAACGGTGATGAAGCAGCCCAGAACTACACGGGGGGATCTTGTCAATGATCTCAGGGCAGCTGGGACCATAGTCACCATGAAAACAGTTGGTAACACACTGCGCCATGAAGGACTGAGATCTTGCAGAGCCCGCAAGGTCCCCTTGCTCAAGACAGCACATGTACAGGCCCGTCTGCAGTTTTCCAATGCACATCTGAATGACCCAGAGGAGAACTGGGTGAAAGTGTTGTGGTCAAATGAGACCAAAATCGAGCTCTTTGGCATCAACTCAACTTGCCGTGTTTGGAGGAGGAGGAATGCTGCCTACGACCCCAAGGACACCATCCCCACCGTCCAACATGGAGGGGGACATATTATGCTTTGGGAGTGTTTTTCTGCTAAGGGGACAGGACACCTTCACCGCATCGAAGGGACGATGGACAGGACCATGTATCGTCAAATCTTGGGTGAGCACCTCCTTCCCTCAGCCAGGGCATTGAAAATGGGTCGAGGATGGGTATTCCAGCATGACAATGACCCAAAACACACGGCCAAGGCAACAAAGGAGTGGCTCAAGAAAACACATTAAGGTCCTGGAGTGGCCTAGCCAGTCTCCAGACCTTAATCCCATCGAAAATCTGTGGAGGGAGCTGAAGGTTCGAGTAGCTACACATCAGCCTCGAAATCTTACTGACTTGAAGAGGATCTGCAAAGAGGAGTGGGACAAAGTACCTCCTGAGATGTGTGCAAACCTGGTGGCCACGTACAAGAAACATCTGACCTCTGTAATTGCCAACAAGGGTTTTGCCACCAAGGACTGTCATCTTTTGCAAAGGAATCAAATACTTATTTCACTCATTATAATGCACATCAATCTCTGATTTTTGTCTTCTGGGTTTCTGGGGTTTTTCCTGTTGTTGTTATTCTCTCTCTCACAGCTACAATAAACCTACCATTAAACTTATGGACTGGTCATTTTTTCGTCAGAGGGCAAACGGGCAAATTCAGCAGGGGATCAAATACTTTTTTCCCTCACTGTAGGTGGGGCTGAGAGAGTCCAGAGAGAACTGTGACTAGCCCCGGGTCACCCAGCAGGCTTCATGTGGAGGAGTGGGGAATCGAACCCGGTTCTCCAGATTAGAGTCCGCCGCTCTTAACCAGTAGGCCACGCTGGCGGCGCAGGTGGGGAACCAGCTGCCGTGAACACGTTTCAAACCTAGAAGACCTCTCTGCCTTGCGGAAGCACCTTCTCTTCTGCCTCCTCCTCCTCCTCTTGCGCAACAAGAGAGATGAGTATCAGCAGACACTGCTGCGTTTGTGGGCCCTGCAGCCGCAGCCTTTTTCCGGCAGGCAGAAATGATTTCACAGCCTCGGGGTACGAGACTTGAGGCGCGCTTGCCCTGCGGAAGATTTGACCTTTTGCGGTTTCCAGCTTGTCGCTTCTCAAAGCGCTTCCCTCCCCCTTCTTGACAGCTCAGAGGAAGCTGTTTGACCACTGTTAGCATAACATGTTTGGAAACTTCCTTCCACATCAGAAGGCTTGGCTTCGAAGGCAGGGTTCTCGGCATTGGGGGGGGGCAGTCCCTATGGCAGAACAAGCTGTTGTGAGTGGAATTCCCCCTCCCCTCCACCTGGGGTGGCCAATCTCCAGGTACTAGAGAGCCAGCATGGTGTAGTGGTTAAGAGCGGTGGTTTGGAGCGGTGGACTCTGATCTGGAGAACCGGGTTTGATTCCCCACTCCTCCACGTGAGCGGCGGAGGCTAATCTGGTGATCTGGATTTGTTTCCCCAGTCCTCCACACGAAGCCAGCTGGGTGACCTTGGGCTAGTCGCGCTCTCAGCCCCACCTACCTCACAGGGTGTCTGTTGTGGGGAGGGGAAGGGAAGGTGATTGTAAGCCGGCTTGATTCTCCCTTAAGTGGCAGAGAAAGTCAGCATATAAAAACCAACTCTTCTTCTTCTAGCTGGAGATCTCCTTCTATTACAACTGATCTCCAACCGATAGAGATCAGTTCACCTGGAGAAAATGGCCGCATTGGCAATTGGATTCTATGGCATTAAGTCCCTCCCCAAATCAGCTGCCAGTTTTTCTTTTTCTTCCCTTAAAGTCACAGCTGACATGGTGAGGTTTTCAAGGCAAGAGACGTTCAGAGGTGGTTTGCCGTTGCCCGCCTCCGCGTCACGCCCCTGGTATTCCTTGGAGGTCTGCCATCCTAATGCTTTCCAGGGTCGAGGCTGAGAGTGTGTGACTGGCTCAAGGTCATCCAGCAAGTTTCCATGGCACATTGGGGATTCGAACCTGGGTTTCCCAGATCCCAGTCTGACACCTAGTCTGGGTTTCCCAGATCCTAGCCTATACCACGCTGGCTCTCAGTTTTGCTTTACAATGCGAATTTAATGCAAAACAGCAAATAGGGAAACTACCACAACGAGGAGAAAGGCCTCTACCCCTCTTCTTCTGCTTTTCTGGACTGGTTTTCTGTGTGGAAGGGGCTTTTAGCTTAGCGGAGCCTTCCAAAACAGACTTCGGCTGAAGGGGTCTTCTAGGGAGTGCTCCATTCAGCTGCCTGGGTAAATTTGAGCCTAAAGGAGCTCATAATTATGCACCATGTAGTGGCAAGGAACAGAGTGGGACTTGAGTGTGGTGTGGCAGACTCGCTCTGCCCACTTGTGTTTACTTTTAAGTGTGGAGCCCCCCCCCCCCAATTCAGCTCACTTCATCGAAGATAACCTGATCCAAGTGAATGGGAAGAGGTGCGGATTAGATCACTTCCTATACTGAGCCGGCTTGGTGTAGCAGTTCGAGTGTCGGGGCAGGATCTGAGAGACCCAGGATCAACTCCTCCGCTCTGTTGTAGAAGCTTTCTGGGCGACCCTCTCAGCCTAACCTCCTCTACAGGGTTGTTGTGAGGATAAAATGGAGGAGAGGAGAATAGGGAGGGGCCGTGGCTCAGTGGTAAAGCATCTGCTCAGCATGCAGAAGGTCCCAGGTTCAATCCCTGGCATCTCCAGTTAAAGGGACTAGGCAAGCAGGTGATGTGAAAGACCTCCAGCTGAGACCCTGGAGAGCCGCTGCCAGAGTAGACAATACTGACTTTGATGGACCAAGGGTCTGATTCAGTATAAGGCAGCTTCATGTGACAGACATTTGGAGGGGCTGTGGCTCAGTGGTAGAGCATCTGCTCAGCATGCAGAAGGTCCCAGATCCAATCTCCAGCATCTCCAGTTAAAGGGACTAGGTGATGTGAAAGACCTCTGCCTGAGACCCTGGAGAGCCGCTGCCGGTCTGAGTAGCCATTACTGACTTTGATGGGCCAAGGGTCTGATTCAGTACAAGGCAGCTTCATGTGTTCATGTGATGTAAACCACTTTTGGGTCCCCATGGGGAGAAAGGCTGGGTGTAAATGAAGCAAAAACGAATAAACCATTTTGTGTGGTTGAAGAAGAAGAGTTGGTTTTTATATGCTGATTGTCTCTACCTTTCAAGGAGAATCAAACCAGCTTACAATCACCTTCCTCTCCCCACAGCAGACACCTTGCGAGGTAGGTAAGGCTGAGAGATCTCTAAGAGAACTGTGACTAGCCCAAGGTCACCCAGCTGACTTCATGGGTAGGACTGGGTTGGCAGCAGCTGGTGTGTAAAACCCTGGTCTCTGTAAGCGTGACGGAAGTGCCTGGAAGGCTGAAGGGCGGGCGTTGGCTGTTCTGTTAGGTTTCCACCGTTGTGTTCAGTGCAAACGGAAACAGTGGGACAAACAGCACAGGCATGCTACAGTGGGATCGTACGGGTTTTCAGACAGGCCAGCTCAGCAGATTTTTAAAAAAACTGCTCAGAGCAGGGTAGGAAGATCCCACCCCCAAGCCAGCGTGATACGGTGGCTGCACGGCGCCTCGTGGGCAGAGCTGTTGCTGCAGCTTGTTGGAGCCACTGTGGCTGGGCTATGTGAGAAATGTGGTTGCCTCTGTCTTGGAAACACCTCGCTAGGCTGCGACGAGGCACCTCCCCGCCCACGGTTAAGCTGTGAGCACCCATCTCCTCTGCAAGGGGCCTTTGGGTGTTCTGCGGTTCAGAAAGCTCAGAGCTTCCCTTCTGCAGGACGGCTCTTGTTACTTGCAAGGATTTATCAGTGGAGAACATTGACCCATGGATTTGGGGTCTTTTGCAGTTGTTCGAAGCTGTGGCGACCTGTGTTAGAATCATAGAGTTGGAAGGGACCACCAGGGTCATCTAGTCCAACCCCCCTGACAATGCAGGAAATTCAAACTACCTCCCCCACACACACCCAGTGCCCAGAAGATGGCCAAGATGCCCTCCCTCTCATGAACTGTCTAAGAATCAGCATTGCTGATAGATGGCCATCTAGCCTCTGCTTAAAAACCTCCAGGGAAGGAGAGCTTACCACCTCCCGAGGAAGCTTGTTCTACTGAGGAACCAATCTAACTGTTAGAAAATTCTTCCTAATCTCTAGATGGAAACTATTCTGATTTAATTGTCGCCACAGGGTGATTCAACTGAGTTGGGCATAGAACAGAGGTTATGGGGAGGGGGGAGTAGCTGTGAATTTCCTGTATTATCTGGGAGGGGCTGTGGCTCAGTGGTAGAGCATCTGCTTGGCACACAGAAGGTCTCGGGTTCAATCCCCGGCATCTCCAGTTAAAGGGATTAGGCGAGCTGGTGATGTGAAAGATCTCAGCCTGAGACCCTGGAGAGCCGCTGCCGGTCTGCGTAGACAATACTGACTTCGATGGACCAAGGGTCTGGTTCAGTATAAGGCAGCTTCATGTGTATGCAGATCAGAGGTTCCCAAACTAGACTAGATCAGAGGCTCCCAAACTGTGCTCCGTGGAGCAGTTGGTGCTCCACGAAGTATCTCCCAGTGCTCCATGAAGAGACTGGAAAGGAAAACACCACTGTCATTCGGTTTAGTATATAGGTGCTAGGTGAATGTTTGTGCTCCGTGACGAATTTCTCTCGTGAAAAATGCTCCATGATTCAAAAAGTTTGGGAAACTCTGGACTAGATGACTCTTGGGGTCCCTCCCAGCTCTGTCTTTCTATGCTTTTGACAACAGCTGCCAGATCTCTCCCCCTGCCCTTTATTTGCAGCCTCTCTAGGGAGGCTGGTTTGCTCTTTAGAAAAGTCCCTTGCGCTGCCTTCGCAGCTGGTGCAATGGAAACTTGGGGTGAAAAGTGGAACAGGCTACAGACTACCTTCGGTAACTGCAAACAAGGGACCCAGGTAGAATTGGAAGATACGGGTGAAAATCTCGTTTTTGTCTTCACTGGCCAGGCAGTGCTGATAGTTGGACCGTGTTTATGTACAACTTTGTGGGTTAAGTACAAAATTGAGCAGAAGTTTGGCCTTTTGGGGGGAGGTGTCTAGCTGCTTATACCACTAACTGTCCTGTAAAATAGCACTTTGTCATACTGTACTCGCAGTGTGTGAGAGGTTTGCGTGTACGTCTGGCAAGCTAACTGAAGAAGAGTTGGTTTTTATACCCCGCTTTTCTCTGCCTTTAAGGTGTCTCAAAGAGGCTTACAATCACCTTCCCTTCCCCCCCTCCCCACAACAGGCCCCTTGTGCGGTAGGTGGGACTGAGAGAGTTCTTAGAGAACTGTGACTAACCCAGGGTCACCCAGCAGGTTTCATGTGGAGGAGTGGGGAATCGAACCCGGTTCTCCAGATTAGAGTCTTAACCGCTCAATCACTACACCACGCTGGCTCTCTATGCCTAGGAGGAGTTCCACTGGGAATCCTTGCTACTCACACCCACTTTAGGAACACTTCTGGAGCCTTTCTTGCCCCTGGGCAGTCCCATACTGAACACATGAAGCTGCCTTATACTGAACCAGACCCTTGGTCCATCAAAGTCAGTATTGTCTCAGGCAGAGGTCTTTCACATCACCTACTTGCCTCGTTCCTTTAACTGGAGATGCCGGGGATTGAACCTGGGACCTTTTGCATGCCAAGCAGAGGCTCTACCACTGAGCCACATCTGTCCGAGCACAAGTCAGCTGCGTCTGCACAGGGAGCCACTGGACGGATGCTAAGAGGTCTGGGCAGCCAGCCCTGTTGAATTGCAGCCGTGTCTCTTGCTTTGTGAAACAGCCCTGTGAGGCAGGCACGGCGTAATCTTTTACAGATGGGTCTCTACGAATTTATGAGAATCCCCAGAGATCACCCAAGGATTCTTTGGCTAAGCCCCGGTTATCTTGTAGCTCCTGCCGGACTAATGGTGCCATATGGAGTAGAGTTACACCCTTCTGAGTCCATTGACTTCAGCAGACTTAGAAGGGTGTAACTCAGCTTAGGGAAGGTGCTGTCTTTGTTTGCACTGAGAAGCAGTGCCATCTTTTCTCTCCTCGGCTCCCTCACTCCCCTGCATCCTGAATTTCCTTTGAACGCTCCTAAAAGCAAAGTGTACGAAGGCGGGAACAGACTCTGCTTTTTACAAACGGTGAAAGAAAATTCGTTCTATTTGGGCTCTGGTTTGCTGGCTGGTGAAAAGGTATTTGGGCGGGGTTCTAGTATTTGGCTCACGACGATCCGTTTGAATCTCCTTTGTATGTAAGTGGCACTTGTCGAGCCTTTGGGATGGGGGAAGCTCCGAAATGCAAAATAAAGATTAGTTGTGCAAACCCGTATATTTTGCCTGTTGGGTTCTCCGGGAACCCTGCTCTCTCGAAAGGACAAGGGCCATACTTGGATGTAGGCAAAGACAAGATTAGCTCAGGTGCAGATGAACACTGGCAACTTGCATGCCAGTAAGTCTTCCTTTCCTGTGATTCAGTGATTCCCCCAGAAGAACACAAGCAGAGGCAGTTAATCCACGGGAATTTTAGGGGGTAGTCCCCCACCCAGGAAGATCAGCAAGCAAAACTAGGCAAGAAAAAAGGACTTAGTTCAGGGGTCTCCATCACGGTTCCTGTGGGTGCCATGGTCCCTGCTGACACCTGCCAAGTGTTTTTAGGAAGCAGGTGGGAGCAGGTAGGGCTTTTGCCCAGCAAGGCTTGTGATTGATTATTGGAGATTTGATTGGCTGTGCAGATTTTTTTTTTAATGTTGTTTTGGCAGAAGCTGCCACCACAGCACAAGGATCCACACTGTGTTAATGAAGTTAAGCTGCAGCAATCTTTTGGTGCCTGGCTCTGCCTCCTGCGGCAGCAGTCTTGTGGCAGCCATCGTGTTGCTGAGCCCACCATGCTGCGTCAGAATTCCAGATGTCCCCTCAGGCTCAAAAAGGCTGGGGACTCCTGATCTCCATCACCACCACACCTAGCTTTTCCTTTCAGGGCCGCTTAATGTAGTAGCTTGGTCTCAGAGATGCACAAGTGGAAACATAATCAGGCTCAGTGCAGTTCCACTTGGGCAGGATCATGCGCAACACCCGGGGCTTCCAGAGTGGTGAAGTGGTTAAGAGCGGTGGCAGACTCTAATCTGGAGAACCGGGTTCGATTCCCCACTCCTCCACATGAGTGGCGGATTCTGATCTGGAGAACCGGGTTCGATTCCCCACTCCTCCACATGAGTGGCGGATTCTGATCTGGAGAACTGAGGTGGTTTCCCCACTCCTCCATATGAAGCCAACTGGGTGACCTTGGGCTAGTCACAGTTCTCTCCGAAATCTCTCAGCCCCACCTGCCTCAGAAGGTGTCTGTTGTGGGGAGAGGAAAGGAAGGAGATTGTAAGCCAGTTTGATTCTCCTTAAAAGTAGAGAAAAGCAGGGTATATAAAGTAGAAAAGAGCAGTCACATATAAAGTCCGCTGCTTAAAGTTAGGTCATGGCAACTAGATTTTTTTAAAAATATATATTTTAATATTTAGTGAATTTTAGTTTCTTAAATATTAGTCAAGAAGTTTAACCAGGTATTGTCTTTATAAAATCTATGTAATCTTTTATCTCATGTATAGATGATAACAAATGTTTTACTGGCATATGCCGTACTAATAAATCTGATTCTGATCTGGAGAACCAGGTTGGTTTCCCCACTCCTCCACATGAAGCCTGCTGGGTGACCTTGGGCTAGTCACAGTTCTCAGAGCTCTCGCAGCCCCACCTGCCTCACAAGGTGCCTATTGTGGCGAGAGGAAAGGAAGGAGATTGTAAGCCGGTTTGATTCTCCTTAAAAGTAGAGAAAAGCAGGGTATAAAAACCAACTCTTCTACTTCTTCTTCCCTCCCTATGTATTACAGGGCTCAGAAAATGGTTGCACAAGATCTTGCACAAGTGGGGTTGCCATAAGTCTGCATTTCACACGAATGGCTACCATGGGCATTTTCTTGTGCAAGTAGAAACTGCGCTGGGTCCAACCTGCTGTATTTTGCCCACACAGGAACCACTTTTGTGTAGGCAAGCATGTATAACATCAAGAGCCAGCGTGGTGTAGTGTTAAGAACGGTGGTTTGGAGCGGTGGAGTCTGATCTGGAGAACCGGGTTTGATTCCCCACTCCTACACACGAAGGGAAGGCAGCGTGGAGGGAAGGCAGCATGGTACAGCCCGATCTTGTCAGATCTCGGAAGCTAAGCAGGGTCAGCCCTGGTTAGTATTTGGATGGGAGACCACCAAGGAACACCAGGGTTGCTATGCAGAGGAAAGCACTGACAAACCACCTCTGTTAGTCTCTTGCCATGAAAACCCCATAAGGGGTCGCCATAAGTCGGCTGCGACTTGACGGCACTTTACACACATGAAGCCAGCTGGGTGACCTTGGGCAAGTCATTCTCTCTCAGCCTCACCTACCTCACAGGGTGTCTGTTGTGGGGAGGGGAGGGGAAAGGAAGGAGACTGTACGCCGGTTTGATTCTCCCTTAAGTGGCAAAGAAAGTCGGCATATAAAAACCAACTCTTCTTCTTCATATGTATGCTGTCACGTATGAAAAACGCACGCCAAGACACTACCACACGTACACTCAGTGAAGATTTAACGATTGCCCAGTCTCCCTGTGGAAAATGACAGTCTGTACGTGCCGGACTTGTATTCCCCCCCCCCCCCGCGTGTCAGTGACGGGGGGGAAGTTCTGTGAAAAGCAGCCCTTGGGATACTTTCTCCTTGGGGGAATGCCTTCAGAACTGATTTTCGTGGAGGAAATTGCCCCACTGGGAACTGCCCTTCTGTTTGTAAGGTCATGGGAATCTCGGCCTGGCCAAGTTCTGACGAAATCCCCTCTCCTTTTTCAGACTCCCGTATCCTGGCATGAAGCAGAGGTGGGGAAAGCCGCTCTTCATAAGCGCTCTGCCTCCTGGGGAAGCATGGATCATCGCAGAGAGGTAAGAGAGAACTCCTGGGCAACTAAATGGAAGCAGCCCCCCCACAGATACACACACAACACAGTGCACAAAACATCACAAAGCTGCCGGGGGCTCATGTGGCAGCGCTGACCGCATTCTGTGCAGAATAAACCTAAACTCAGCACTCACTGGGGGTAACACAAGTTGGCCAGTGCATTCACTAATAAGGAAAGCTTCACTAATAAGAAAAGTTTCCCATCTGGGCGCTTTCCAGATGCGATATGAGGCCCCGTGCAGAGGTGGCTGAGTGCTGTCTTCCACTGAAAAGACAGCATGTCTGTCTCTCTGTCTCTCTCTCCCTCTCTCTGTGTCTCGAAGCTGCCTTATACTGAATCAGACCCTTGGTCCATCAAAGTCAGTAGTGTCTACTCAGACTGGCAGCGGCTCTCGGGGGTCTCAGGCTGAGGTCATTCACATCACCTACTCGCCTAGTCCCTTTAACTGGAGATGCCAAGGATTGAATCTGGGACCTTCTGCACGCCAAGCAGATGCTCTGCCAGTGAGCCACGGCCCCTCCCCATTGCCTGCCTCCGCATCATGACCCTGCCGTTCCTTGGAGGACTTCCATCCAAATACTAGGCAGGGTCAGGGCTGAGAGTGTGTGACTGGCCCAAGGTCACCCAGCAAGCTTCCATGGCACTAAGTGGGATTTGAACCTGGGTTTCCCAGCTCCTAGTCGGACACCTTAACCACTACACCATGCCAGCTCTCATAGCCCTCTCTTCAAGTTCAATTTATTATTACAGTCATTAGACCAAAAATATAATTTTAGAAAATTACATTGCCTTACCCATTGTGTGTGTGTGTGTTAAGTGCCGTCAAGTCGCTTCCTACTCATGGTGACCCTATGAATGAAAGTCCTCCAAAATGTCCTATCTTTGACAGCCTTGCTCAGATCTTGCAAATTGTGGGCTGTGGCTTCCTTTATTGAGTCAGCCCATCTCTTGTTGGGTCTTCCTCTTTTCCTGCTGCCCTCCACTTTTCCTAGCATGACTGTCTTTTCCAGTGACTCTTGTCGTCTCATGATGTGACCAAAATACGACAGCCTCAGTTTAGTCATTTTAGCTTCTAGGGTCAGTTCAGGCTTGATTTGATCTGGAACCCACTGATTTGTTTTTTGTTTTTTTGGCCGTCCACGGTATTCGTAACACTCTCCTCCAACACCACATTTCAAAGGAATCTATTTTCTTCCTATCAGCTTTCTTCACTGTCCAGCTTTCACTCCCATACATAGTAATAGGAAATACGATGGCATGAATTAATCTAGTCTTGGTGGCCAGTGACATATCCTTGCAATAGTATAAAAATGATACATTTTGGTTAAAACACAATACAAACTGTTAATATCATTAAAATGATTAATACATATATTTAATTAATAAAATTAATAAAGAGCATAGATTTATACAACCGTTAACAGCAGAAAATTCTGTTTAAATTTCTGGAAATTACGTACTATTTTACAGAACTTGGCCACCAGCTTTATTACCTGTGAAAATTCATCCTTAAGGAGGATATTGACTCTATAGGCTTCAGGATAACCAGTACACTTTTTCAAAAGAGAGCCTAGAAACTTCACCCGGTCCTCATTATAATAACTGCACCTAAGAAGGACACGTTCCAGTGTTTCCGGTTCTCCACCACTACAGAGCCTTTGTGAATGTGGAATCTTTTAAAATTTCCCTTCCTACTGCAGAGGGCAAAGCCGAACAGTGAGCTAAAGTAGATGCTCTCCTAATAGTATTTACTTCTAATGACGAGATATATGCCACGGGGCAAGAGATATACTTGGTATTGGCAGCCGCCCTAAAAAAGGGCGCTCTGGCTAAGTCGAATCACCTTTCAGTGTCTTTTGTTCTTTGTTTTAATACTTGTCATCGACCTCTCTAGCTGTCCACAAGTGAAGGAGTTGTGGATGTTTTTGGAAAGGGGCTCCTCAGCTAGCCTGGCGTCGGATCCCAGTGGTCTGGACCACAGTGGGAGTGCCAGTGAAACACACACACTGCAGTCTCACAGCCAAGCCGAAGCAAAACACTTGTGTGGAAACTACTTAAGTCTACTGAATGTCCCGGGAGATTGAAATGCTCCCCACCACCAGTTTCTGAGTGCTTCCATTTTAAAAGTGTCTAACATTTATTTTCTTTCAAGAAGACTGGCCAGTTTGGACAATGTAAACAGGGAAGGGGATACATGCAGGTGAACTGAGTGGATTTTGTTTCTATTTGTGCTGTGCTGTGTTACATAACACACCTCTGTCCTGGGTCGCAGGGCCCTACCCCTTCTGCTTTTTGTACTTTGGGTGGATGGTGTGTGTGTGTGTGTTTCTGCCAACCGAGTGTAACACTTTGTGCATTTGATCGAGAGGACACATCACAATAAAAGCTCACACCACAATAAATCTTAAAAGTGCCACAAGGTTCTTGGTTTCAGCTACCAGGCAACATAACTTGATTCTCAAATTTAGTAGTAATTTGCCTTACACTTTTCATTTAAAAGCATCACCACATAAAATATTTCACTCCTTATGTAATCGCAGTGTCTATTCTAGCAAAGAACAGATGGAGATAGTTTTCCTCCCACTCTAATTGGGGAGGGAAAACCGTTTCCACGATGAGTCTTGTCTGTACATTTGTGCATTTCTGCCATCTCCAGATCTTTAATTCACCTTTATAATTTGTGTGTGGGAAGGAGATTTTGAGGGGAGGGTGCCCATTTGGGCAGCTCTGAGCTCTTTAAACGCAAGCCAACGTCTTGTTTCCCTAGATCGCTAAACTGAAGCAGCAGCTTCAGCGAACGAAGCTCAGTGGCAGAAATGGCAAAGAGAAGGAACGGAGCTCCCCTGTCCAGGGAGATCATACTGTGCTCCCAACGGTCAAGGTACGTCTCGCCTTGAGCCTTCAGACAACCAAAGAGGGTTCAAAAGTGGCAGAGCCAGCATGGTGTAGCGGTTAAGAGCGGCAGACTCTAATGTGGAGAACCGGGTTCGATTCCCCATTCCTCCACATGAAGCCTGTTGGGTGACCTTGGGCCAATCACAGTTCTCTCAGAACTCTCTCAGCCTCTCCTACCTCATAAGGTGCCTGTTGGGGGAGGGGAGATTGTAAGCAACATTGAGATTCCTTAAAGGTAGAGAAAAAGCGGGGTATAAAAACTAACTCTTCTTCTGCTGCTGCTAATAGAGCATAGAGGCCAAGGCCTTCCCCTCATGTTTCCTCCCATCAATGGGATTCAAAGGTTTGCTGCCTCGTGGTGTAGTGATTAAGAGTGGTGGACTCTAATCTGGAGACCCGGGTTTGATTCCCCACTCCACCACATGAAGCCTGCTGGATGACTCTGGGCTCGTCACAGTTCTCTCAGAACTCTCTCAGCCTCTCACCTACCTCACAAGGTGCCTGTTTGGGGGAGGGAGAAGAGATTGTAAGCCTCTTTGAGACTCTTTAAAGCAGGGGCGGGGAACCTTTTTTCTGTCAAGGGCCATTTGCATATTTATAACATTCGGGGGCCATACCGGGCGTAGATCTCCTGGTGGGGGGGGGGAAGCTAGGGTTGCCAAGTCCTCTTCACCACTGGCGGGAGGTTTTGGGGGTGGAGCCTGAGGAGGGCAGGGTTTGGGGAGGAAGACTGCATAGCCATAGAGCCCAATGGCCAAAGTGGCCATTTTCTCCAGGTGATCTCTATTGGCTGGAGATCAGTTGTAATAGCAGGAGATCTCCAGCCACCACCTGGAGGTTGGCAACCCTAAGGGGAGGTGTGCAGAGAAGGCTTGGAGGGTTCCTCTGCTCCCCCAGGTCTTCCCCTCCTCCCAGGTGGGAGGGCAGCCAGCGGCGAGCCCAGGCGACCGAGGTGCCAGGGGAGCGCAGCTTGCAGCCTGCGGTCGATCTGCAGGGAAGGAAAGAAGGAAGGAAGGGAAGAAAGAAGGAAGGAAGCAGTGAAAGAAGGAAGGAAGGAAGCAAGCAGGGAAATAAGGAAGGAAAGAAAGAAAGAAAAAAAGGGAAGGAGAGGAAAAAAGTAGAGAAAGACAGGGGGAGAAAGAAAGAGACAGAAAAAGAGGAGAGAAAGAATAGAGTGACAGAAAAAGGAAGAAAAGAGAGAAAAGCCTACACACACACAGCCGGCTCCATGCGACCAGGCTTCAGCCTTCCCACCTCCCACCCACCCACCCAGTCCACAAAAGTCCTCCACCTGATCGGCTCCCACGCGCATGCTCCGCCTCCGGGAGCGGCTGGCTTTTTCCTCTTCTTCCCCCCCTCCCTCAGCGGCGAGAGCCGGCTTGGGGGAAGCGTCTTTCTCCCTCCCCCTCCTCTCGCTGATTAACAGCTGACAGTCGGCGAGCGGGGTTTAAAGGGGCCGCAGCGTTCCTGCATGCTGTGACTTCAGGGAGGGCTGGGCTGCGCTGTGTTTCTCTGGCAGGTCCCTGGAGCTCCCGGGGGCCACCAAAAATGGCCTCGGGGGCCGTAAATGGCCCGGGGCCGGACGTTCCCCATCCCTGCTTTAAAGGTAGAGAAAAAAGCAGGGTATAAAAACCAACGCTGCTTCTTCCTTCAAAGAACCAAAGTGGGTTCAGTGGTGGCAGACCTTGAATCCCCCCCCGTCAACCAACTAGCTAAACCAATTTTCAAGTCAAATTCTCTCTCCCAAGAAGGGTCCTTAATATCTTTAGGAGATACCCGGCTGTTGTAAGGAGGGGTCTTAGCTCAGTGATCGAGCACATAGTTGGCCACTGTGCAAACAGACTGCTGGACTTGATGGGGCTTGGTCTGATCCAGTGTGGCTTTTCTTATGTTCTTAGGTTCAACCCTGGCGCCTCCAGTTGAAATATGACCACGCTGGGCTCAATAGAAAAATTGTTCGGAGTCACATGGTGGCCCCATTCAGTGTATGGTGATCCCATCCACCTGAAGTACTTGCCATTTGTATAAAAGGGGTCACCGGCTTCTTCACCGCATCGTTGGATTTTGTCGTTTTTAGGTCTCCCCACCCGCACCTTTCCCACCCTCAGCTGCTGTATCGTTCAGCCACTGGAACAACAGCCTTGACGGTCTCAACCGGGAGTTGGAAGAGGCGTTTGTGAAGGAGCAAGGAGATGAAGAACTTCTCAGAGTGAGTTATCACTGTCTTTGAAAAGCTCCTTTTAGGAGGGGCCATGGAGCAGGGCTGGGGCATCCACTTTGCATGCAGAGGGTTCCAGGTTCAATCCCTGGCTTCTCCAATGAAAAGGATCGGGTAGTAGCTGATGTGGAAGACCTCCAACGGAGACCCTGGAGAGCAGCAGCTGATCTGAATAGACATAGTTAAATTGTGGAACTCCCTGCCGCAGGATATGGCGATAGCTGCCAACTCGGAAGGCTTTGAGAGTGGACATGTTCGTGGAAGAGAGGGCTATCCATGGATACTAGTCAAAATGGATACTAGTCATGATGCATACCTATTCTCTCCAGGAGCAGAGAAGCATGCCTATTATATTAGGTGCTGGGGAACAGAGGCAGGATGGTGCTGCTGCAGTTGTCTTGTTTGTGGGCTTCCTAGAGGCACATGGTTGGCCACTGTGTGAACAGACTGCTGGACTTGATTGGATCCAGCAGGGCTTCTGTTATGTTTTTATGACAATGCTGCCTCAATAGATGGAGGGTCTGGTTTGATATAAGGCAGCTTCATGAGCGTGTACATTCCAGACACTTCATTCAGCCGCTGCCTCTGATTCCTCCCCACCCCCAGTCACACTTGCTGCTCTTCCTCCCTGCACCAATGCATAACAGCTGCATGCCTATCCGATTGCAGGCCCAACTTTGCCCCCTTGGCAAGTCGTCTTTTGCCCTGCCAGAGTACCATTGCCCTCTCTGCCTTACAGAACTAAACAAAGCTGCTGCTTGGGGGTCAGACTTTTTTAAGGTTATTTTCATGTTATTTCAATGTTTTGAATGATAGATTATGATGGCCCTTGGCCGCAACAATAAACGTTTATCAACTTTATTGACAAACCTGCTGAGAAACCGAACGGTTGCAGAGGGCTTGCAAGGAGATGTTTGCTAACCCCCTCGTCCGTCTTCCTCAGCCCGCCATTATTGCCTCTGCTTTGCCGTGTGCTCTCCTGTCTGCCACTGTGTTTAAAATTGTCTTTCCTCTCCCAGATTCTGGATGTCCCCGATGGCCACAGGGCCCCGGCCCCTCTCCAGAGGGGCCCTGGCGATTCTCTGCTGCCACGGCTGGAGCATAGCAGTAGCAGCTGCAGCAGCCTTTCTCTCTCCCCGTCCCCTTCCACTGCTCCGGGACCGTCCCCACACACTCCTGCTCGCACAGCTGCAGAAGACCTTTCCTCTGGTGCCTTAGAAACACCCCTGCTAGAAACCAAAGGAAAAGGTAAGGTGGGGTTGCCCATGGTCTTCTCTGAGCTCGGACCTTCAGGGGTTCTTGTGCCTGTTGAGATTCCCCCCCCCCCCGTCTCATAGCCCCAAATTGCTCATGAGTTCTCATGCCACCAAGAATCGGTCTGGAAGCCAGCGGGCATCATATGGGGAGGGGTTGTGGCTCCGTGGTAGTGCATTTGCTTGGCGTGCAAAAGGTCCCAGGTTCAATTCCTGGCATCTCCACTTAAAGGAACGAGGCAAGTAGGTGATGGGAAAGGCCTCTGCCTGAGACCCTGGAGAGCCGCTGCCGGTCTGAGCAGACAATACTGACTTTGATGGACCCAGGGTCTGATTCAGTATAAGGCAGCTTCATGTGTTCAACATCATAGCCTGTACTGGGCTGATACCATCAGTATTTTCCAGGGTGGGTAAGAGGAGAGTAGGTAGAAGGCAGCAGGAAGCCAACAAAATGCTTCAGAGTGGGCAAGTCTTCTTGATCTGTTCACAAATGTTTTTAAGTTTTGGCAATTCAATAAACATTTATAACCCACCCACCCCAAATCCAAAATCCCTCCCATGGCTCATCTAACTTTCTCACCCTAGCCAGACAATGCATTGACATTTTCTTAAAGGAGGTGTGGGTGGGTGTCAGGTGTGCCTGGTTAGACCAGAATAACAATCTAAGCTTACAGCATAGTTGCTTTGGCATCTAAAACAAGAACTCTCAAACTTTCCTCCTGGTTTTATGCAGGATTTTAACTCTGTTCTGCACATCCCCCCCTTTATTCCAAACTCATTGATATTGTAAAGGAAATCTGAAATGCTGACACCTCAGAATGGGGTGTGTGTTTAAACTCCAGCTTCAAAACCCATTTTTAAAATTCCCCTTCCTTATATGGGCTACTAGTTTCATAAACTTTCTGGCAGCAAAGGAAGCCCTGTCACATGCTGAGCTGCAGAGGGAAGCCCAGTGGGGGGGGGGGGGGGGAGCTGCAAAGGCTCTCTGAGTCTGGGACCAAGACTGAACTTCGCATGTGCACGAGCAAAGGGATAATGTACACTGTTCCAATACAATGCAGTGGCTCCTTGCTTAGGGAGAAAGCAAGGTCAAGGGGCCACGAAATGCAGGAGGTGCTGGGTGAAATGTAATATAAAGGGCAGGAAGGTTTGCATCAGTGTTTGGCTCTCATGACCCTTTCTTGCTTGCCCAGGATAGTGCCGATCGCCACTTTGGGACCAGGAAGCAATTTTCCTCCAGGCCAGATTGGTCAGGGATCCAGGAGGGTGTTGTTGTTGTTGTTTTGAACAATCTTCAGGGTGTGGAGTGGGAGGGGTCACTGGGGGTGTGGGGGGAGGTAGTTGTGAATTTCCTGCATTGTACAGGGGGGTGGACTAGATGACCCTAGTGGTCCTTTCCAACTCTGTGATTCTATAAAATTCAAACATAAGGAATAGTCACTGTGCTTCGTTAGTTGTGCTAAGCTAGTCGACACTTTTAATGGGTGGGGTGTTGCAGGTTTTGCTAGCCCCAATAGTGACTAATAATAATAATATTGACCCAATTGGGTCAGACCTTCAGATGAATTCTAATTCGGCCGTTCCACATGAGATTCCCCCCCTTTAAGTTCTTTTACTAGAGAACGGAGGACTAGATACAGGGCCAGGGTTGCCAAAGCTGGAGGTGGGGCAGCTGCCTGGACCCACCCCGCCCGCTCACTCGCTAGCAAGTGCTCCACCACTCACAATCCCAGCTGCACATGCTGCCCTACGCCGGGGCAGGTTGTGTAGGTGGCGCACAGGGGTAGTATTCCTGGCATCCACAGCAGTGGTACTTCCTGCCCAGTACCACTGGGAAACGGCATGCATGCAGTGTAGGCAGCTAGGATTGTGGGTGGTGGGAGGGCAGTGGGTGGGGTCTTGCAGGTGGATGGGAGGTAGGAGTATAGAATCATAGACTTGGAAGGGACCACCAGGGTCATCTAGTCGAACCCCCTGCACAATGCAGGAAATTCACAACTTCCTCCCCCCCCCACAACCCCAGTGACCCCTGCTCTAGCAGTGTGGTGGTTAAGAGTGGTGGTTGGAAGCGGTGGACTCTGATCTGGAGAACCGGGTTTAATTCCCCACTCCTCCACATGAGCAGCGGAGGCTAATCTGGTAAACTGATTTGTTTCCCCACTCCTTCACATGAGCCAGCTGGGTGACCTTGGGCCTGTCACACCCTCTCAGCCCCACCTATCTCATAGGGTGTCTGTTGAGGGGAGGAGAAGGTAAGGTGATTGTCAGCCAGTTTGATTCTTCCTTAAAAAAAGGTGAAGGTAGTCCCCTGGTCAAGCACCGGGTCATTCCTGACCCATGGGGTGTTGTCACAGCCCCACATTTCCTAGGCAGACTTTGTTTACGGGGTGGTTTGCCAGTGCCTTCCCCAATCATCTTCCCTTTACCCCCAGCAAGCTGGGTACTCATTTGACTGACCTTGGAAGGATGGAAGGCTGAGTCAACCTTAAGTGGTAGAGAAAGTCAGCATATAAAAACCAACTCTTCTTCATCGAGTTGGAAGGGACCACCAGGGTCATCTAGTCCAACCTCCTGCACAGTGCAAGAAATTCACAACTACCTCCCTCCCCACACCCCCAGTGACCCCTACTCCATGCCCAGAAGATGACCCCCACCCCCAAAAAAAAAAAATCCTCCAGGATCCCTGGCCAATCTGGCCTGAAGGAAAATTGCTTCCTGACCCCAAAGTGGCGGTTGGCATTTTCCTGGACATGTAAAAAAGGGCCATGAGAGCCAAGCACTGACGCAACCCTTCCTGCCCTCCCTCTCATGATCTGCCTAAGTTCACAGAATCAGTATTGCTGAGTAGGGGGCCTGGTAGTGGGCTGAGTATTTTTTGCAAAGGGCTCCCCCAAAACCTTGCACTGAAACATATCCTCTTATGGGAGTCTGTCTTGCTGCCTGTCTTGCTTCTACATTTCTTAAAAGTGGGTGTATTAGACCTAGTTTGCTTTCTGGACTCCACAGCCATCAAATTCTCTTTCCCTCCCATTAGAAAACGGCAACAGTTCTCCGGTCCTTGCTTTTGCCTTATCTCCTCGCCCCAACCACACCTACGTGTTCAAGAGGGAACCTCCAGAGGGCTGCGAAAAAATCCATGCTTACGAGGAAGTGGCGTGAGTAGAAGGAAGGCCGCGTTTTGTAACACCGGGTGGTCCAGAACTGACCTAGATGTTGAAATAGAGAAGTCTGTAAAAACGATTGAGAATTGGGACAGAAGGGATAAGGAGTGCCCCCTCTCTCCCCCCCCTTCTCTTAGAAGGCACAGTGTTGGTACAAGAATACACAACGGTGCCATCATCTGTCCTGTGTACCCTCATGGCAAGATAGAGCAGTAAGAGAGATGAAGAATGGAGGATCGCTTTGGGGTAGCAGTTGAAGCAAATGGTTGCTCGTATTTCCACTCGTATACCATTTCTTTCCAAAACCTTCAGCAGAGTTCGCTATTACTTTTTTTTTTAAATTAGGGTTAGCCCTATTGCTAAAAATGGTTGTTATTTTTATTTTATTTTAATTTTTGTAAAGCTCCCACAATCATGAAGGCTATGGATCTACTTAATTGATTGTTCTGAAAGCCCGAGACCTTAAGTAAAATAGGCCAGGACCCTGGGGTGAAGGCACTTCATGACGTTTAGTAGGCAGACTTTGTTTATGGGGTGGTTTGCCATTGCCTTTCCCAGTCATCTACACTTTACCCCCAGCAAGCTGGGTTTCCATTTTACTGACCTCGGAAGGATGGAAGGCTGAATCAACCTTGAGCCGGCTGCCTGAAACTGACTTCCATTGGGATCGAACTCAGGTCATGAGCAGAGCTTTGGACTGCAGTACTGCAGTTTACCTCTCTGCGCCATGGGACTCCATGTTTCTAGGCACCCATTAATGCCAGCCACTGTACTTCAGCCTAATCTTTCACATGCAGGCATCTGAGGCTGGAATAAGAATGTTATACTGAACAGTACTATTCCAGTCTTGTCAGTCTTTGATGCTTACAACCCAAAGCCATGTACTTTGCCCTCTGTCACTCCTTCCCGTACTACTGAAGCAGCAAACCCAGAATCCCAATGTGCCGGTCTCTTGCAAAAGTATCAGAGCCAGCGTGGTGTAGTGGTTAAGAGTGGTGGCTTTGTGCGGCGGACTCTAATCTGGAGAACCGGGTTTGATTCCCTGCTCTTCCACATGAGTGGCGGACACTAATCTGGTGAACCGGGTTGGTTCCCCCACTGCTCCACATGAAGCCAGCTGGGTGACCTTGGGCTAGCCACAGCTCTCTTAGAACTCTCTCAGCCCCACCTACCTCACAGGGTGTTTGTTGTGGGGAGGGGAAGGGAAGGAGATTGTAAGCCAGTTTGATTCTTCCTTAAGTGGTAGAAAAAGTCAGCGTTGAAAAACCACTTCTTCCTTCTTCTTCCTCCTCCTCTTGTTCCTCTTCTTCTTCTAAGGAAGAGTCAGAATTCACTGGCGCTCATCCTCGTTTTCTTCCATTTTGTTTCCTTCCAGGCCACTTAGCCCCGACCAGACTTTCCTGTCTTCCTGTCCTGATAAGAACAAAGTCCACTTCAACCCAACCGGCTCCGCCTTTTGCCGTTTCAGCCTGGTGAAGCCTCTGATTCCCGACGTGGACTTCCTTTTCACAGACTTCTCTTCCTCTCCCGGACACGTGCCTCCGGACACATGCTCCCGCCAGCCCACACCCAAGGTCCCGCTCCTCACCTTGCGGAAAGACTCGAGGGCCGACGACTTCAGCGAGACCCCTCAGTCACCTCTGTTGGAATCCTGGAAGCGGAACCAGGCCGAAGACACTATCCTCTTCCACAGCTCCCTGGTTGTCTAAAGCTCAGTGGGCAGAGCAGAGGCAAAAAAAAAAAAATTGTTAGTCCCTCAGTGCACTTTGGCCCATGGAGAAAGAGTGCCTTGGAACTGGGAAACTGGGCACCCCCGGGTGCACGAGCCTGCTCCCCCCAGCAGCCTAAAAGCACAGATTGCCAGTGGATGCTCTCTAGCCACTAGATTTCTCCCCTTCAACCCCTGGATACTTTAAAGCACTTCCTTTCCTTCTGCTGTTTCGATGTCCGAAGAGCACAACCCATTACCCACCAGGTTCTTTTTCTTCTCCGTTCCCTTGTTGGGTGAGGCAGGTGCTCTCTCACATGGTCATGAATGCTCCTGAGGAGGTTGCGCTGGCTTCACGCAGATAACGGAAGACAAAGAGAGTCCACACGCAGCCAGAGGGGCTGCTGTGTACTGCTGCAGCAGATAACCATGGAGCAAGGGTTTAGCAGGGAAATCTGGGAAACGCAAGCCCTGAAAGTCTGCTTAATGCTCTCCTGCTGCTGCTGTACCCAGGTAGAGGTTGAATAAGAAGGCGTTCAGTTTGTGTGCCTTTCTGGGGGACCCTGTTTTCAGATGGTTTGCCATTTCAAGGAGGGAGAATGGGAACTGTTCCCTCTACAGGGATTCCAAGTGGGTCTCTGAAGAGTCTGCTTGCTCAGAAACTTGGAAAACAGTGTCTCAAGTTCCCTGGTACAATGCAGCTGTTAGTGTTATGGCGTATATCTCTCTTCCTTTTTATCACAACTGACCAGTCCAGACTGACACTACTACTATTCCAGCCAGTGAGGTTGGAGAATCTGCACAGCTTTATCCCTACTCTTCACGCACAGAAGATGAACACTCCAAAGATCCCAGGTTCTCTTATACAGACATCCACCTCCACCCACACCACGGAAAGCCTTAAACCTGGTGATGCCTTGATTCTAAAGTGCATTGAAAACGATCTGTTGTCTTGTTGCTAAACCTCAGGATTGCATTGGAAAAGTTTCTTCAGACCTGAGGTAGAAATTATATTTTCTTTGGAAGACAGTATTTTTGCAGCTACTTTTGAAGTTTTGTATATTATTGTACGTATCACAGAAGCTTATGGAAGAATGTTAGCCTGAGAGGTTCATTGACTTGACTTGTTCAGAGGTTTTTTGCAGATTTTGGTGGTTTTAAACCAATCCAAAAATAAAATTTCAGGCATTTAAAGGCTTTAGTAGCTTTAATGGGGGGTAGAGCAGAAAGACATAAATTGGTGGGACGGGAATCAGTGCTGGGCATGTCACTTTTTGCATTTCTCCAGGCTATTGTACTGGTTAAAACCCTCAGCACAACAAGCACCTCTCAAAATTGAACGGGTTGTTTTGAGCCAGCGTGGTGTAGTTGTTAAGAGCGGTGATTTGGAGTGGTGGACTCTGATCTGGAGAACCGGGTTTGATTCCCCACTCCTCCACATGAGTGGCAGAGTCTGATCTGGTGAACTGGATTGGATTTCCCCACTTCTCCACGTGAAGCCAGCTGGGTGACCTTGGGCTAGTCACAGCTCTCTCTGAACTCTCTCAGCCCCACCTACCTCACTGGGTGTGTGTTGAGGGGAGGGGAAGGTGATTGTAAGCCAGTTTGATTCTTCCTTAAGTGGTAGAGAAAGTTGGCATATAAAAACCTACTCATTATTATTATTCCCCTCCTCCTCCTTCTCCTGACTCAGTGGTGGGTCAGTATGTGGCTGTCGTCCCTTCACTTCATCTAGTCAAGGGTTGTAGGACAAAGAAGTCTGACTCAGCTATGGCTAATACACAGAGGAAACGGAGCACACCATCTTTAAAAAAGAACGCTGCACCATAACTTATTGTCAGAAATCTTAATAAGAGCAAACACTCAGGCACAAAGGATAGTACATGTGGTGATTTCAGTGATGAAGAAGGTGCAAGTGATAATACAGAGTTCAGTGCACATATACATGGACTAGATAGAATTAAACCAAGGCAGGTGCAGTTACAAAAAGGTAGGCTTAACTAAAGTCACAAGGTGGCTGCATGCACAAAGAGTCCCAGAAGCATCACTGCTCTCAAGGGGATTTCATTTTCTACATCTTTGCAATCAGAAAAGCTACAAGTGAAAAATTCCCACTTCAGTTCTTGTGGGAGACGACCTTTGATTAGCGGCTATTATTGCACACTAATCTTATCTCTGGGCGGGGGTTGGATTGGAAACAAAACAGTGTGAGGGGGAGCACAAAATGGGAATTCATGATGTCTTCATTCCACCCTTCCTCCACTTTATCCTCACAACAACCCTTTGAGATATGTTATTTAGAAAATGTTGTGCCACCTCTTACACTGTGGGCTGCCTGTAAGCAGGTCTCACTATAAAATTATCCAGTGTAAAAACAAACCAGTAGAAACAGCATTAAGCACCATGAACTGCTTTTTAAAAAATTATATCCGCTTCTTCTCCCTGGTTGGGGACATTCAACATTCCCTCCTGCTCCACTTAATCCTCACAACAACCTTATGAAGGGTAGGTTAGCCTGAGCTTTTGTGATGGGGCCAAGGTCACCTGGCAGGCTTCCATGGTTCAGCAAGGGATTTGAGCCAAGTAGTCCCAAGTTCCAGTCTGACACTGTAACCACCATGCAACACCAGCTCTATATCTAAAACAATCCTCAGGCTAGAAGTGGTCCTTCAAAAGATGGAACTCTTTCATTAGATACCTTAGTAACATTTCATTTTTATTTTATCAATCTTATAATCCGCCCTACCCCAGCAAGCTGGGCTCAGAGTGGTTCATGCAATCTACAAGCATACAATAAAACAATAAAATCCCATAATGCATCAAAACAGCCCTAAGCAGATGAAAATAAATTCTAATTCAATCGGGTATAATGCCAGAGTCCACCTTCCAAAGTGACCATTTTCTCCAGGTAAACTGACCTCTTGTCACCTGGAAATCAGTTGTAATCCCAGATCTCCAGCCAACCACCTGGAGATCAGGAACTGTACTGATGACATTTTTTTTCCTATAAGAGCTTTTGTCAGTTACACATCACTCCTTCACATAGATACTGAGGAATCTTATGGGGAAGACACCTCCACGAAACATGGCGTCGCTGCCAAACCCATTTTACAGAGATGTAAACTGCAGACCTCAAACAGAAATTGCTTATTGCAGCCCTAATGTGCTTCCCTTAGGGTAGTGTCCAGACGGCTCCTCCCGCACTGTCATTTGCTGGGGGCAGGGATGGTGCTCTCTGCTAGGGTGGTCAGCCTCCAGGTGGCACCAGGAAATCGGGTATTACAACTACACTACAGAGATCAGTTCCCCTGGAGAAAATGACTACTTTGGAAGGTGGGCTTTAAGAACATAAGGAAGGCCATGCTGGATCAGACCCAGGCCCATCAAGTCCAGCAGTCTGTCCACACAGTGGCCAACCAGGTGCTTCTAGGAAGCCCACAAACAAGATGACTGCAGCAGCACCATCCTGCCTGTGTTCCAAAGCACCTAATATATTCAGCAAACTCCTCTGATCCTAGAGAGAATAGTTACGCATCATGGCTAGTATCCATTTTGACTAATAACCATGAATACCCCTCTCCTCCATGAACATGTCCACTCCCCTCTTAAAGCCTTCCAAGTTGGCAGCCAGCACCACATCCTGGGGCAGGGAGTTCCACAACTTAAACTAGGCTTCATGGCACTGTACCCTGCTGGGGTCCCTCCCCAGGTTCCACCCCTCAGAATCTCCAGGCATTTCCTAACCCTGAGCTGGCAGCCCTACTTCCTGCTAGGGTTGCCAACCTCCAGTTACCAGCTGGAGATCTGCTATTTCAACTGATCTCCAGGTGATAGAGATCATAGAATAGAAAAATGGTCTTTTCATAGAATCATAGAGTTGGAAGGGACCACCAGGGCTTCAAGTCCAACCCCCCGCACAATGCAGAAAATTCACAACCAACTCCCCCCTCCACACACCCAGTAACCAGAAGATGGCCAAGATGCCCTCCCTCTCATCTGCCTAAGGTCACAGAATCAGCATTGCTGACAGATGGCCATCTAACCTCTTGTTAAAAACCTCCAGGGAAGGAGAGCTTACCACCTCCCGAGGAAGCCTGTTCCACTGAGGAACCGCTCTGTTAGAAAATTCTTCCTAATGTCTAGACGGAAACTCTTTTGATTTAAATTCAACCTGTTGGTTCTGGTCCGACCTTTTTGAGCAACAGAAAACAACTCGGCACCCTCCTGTATATATGACAGCCCTTCAAGTACTTGAAGATGGTCATCATATCCCCTCTCAGTCTTCTCCTCTTCAGGCTAAACATACCCAGCTCCTTCAGCCTTTCCTCATAGGACTTGGTCTCCAGATCCCTCACCATCTTTGTTGCCCTTCTCTGGACCAGTTCCAGCTTGTCTACATCTTTCTTAAATTGTGGTGCCCAAAACTGAACACAATACTCTAGTTGAGGTCTAACCAGAGCAGAGTAAAGCGATACCATCACTTCGCGTGATCTGGACACTATACTTCTGTTGATGCAGCCCAAGACTGTGTTTGCCTTTTTAGTTACAGCATCACACTGCTGACTCATGTTCAGTGTTTGGTCTAAGATCCTTTTCACACATACTACTGCTCAAACAAGTCTCCCCCATCCTATAATGATGCATTGGAGTTTTCCTACCTAAATGCAGAACTTTACATTTGTCTTTGTTGAAGTGCATTTTATTAGTTCTAGCCCATTTCTCCAGCCTGTCAAGATCATCCTGCATCTTGGTTCTGTCTTCTACCGTATTTGCTACCCCTCCCAATTTAGTATCACCTGCAAATTTAATAAGCATCCCCTCTATTCCTTCATCCAAATCATTTATAAAGATATTGAACAACACAGGGCCCAGCACAGATCCCTGAGGAACTCCACTAGTCACTTCTCTCCAAGTGGACGAGGAGCCATTAACTAGCACTCTTTGGGTACGATCTGTCAACCAGTTGCAGATCCATCTAACAATAAGATCTAACCCACATTTTCCCAATTTGTCAACTAGAATACTATGTGGAACCTTATCAAAAGCGTTACTGAAATCTAGATAAACTATGTCTACAGCATTCCCCTGATCCAGCAAGGTAGTAACTTTCTCAAAAAAGGAGATAAGATTAGTCTGACATGACTTATTCTTGAGAAACCCATGCTGGCTCTTAGTGATCAGAGCCATCATTTCTAAATGCTCAAGGACTGGCTGTTTGATGATTTGTTCGAACAAGTTCATAGAATCAACATTGCTGACAGATGGCCATCTAGCCTCTGCTTAAAAACCTCCAGGGAAGGAGAGTCACACGATACAACACAAGCCTTTATTGGCATATAAAAAGGAAGAGCATACATTTGGATAAAACTATTCCGACGTCCAAATCATTTATAAAGATGATTTATAAAGAAGTTCCCCCTGGAGAAATTGTCCGCCAATTGGACTCTATGGCGTTGAAGTCCCTCCTTCCTCCGGCTCCGCCCCAAAAACCTCCCGCCGGTGGCGAAGAGGGACCTGGCAACCCCACTTCCTGCTCTAAGGCTCTCAGCCTCCGGCCAGTCCTCCCACGTGGCCTCGCTTCCGTCCCCAACTGGCGACACCCTTAACCCCGCCCTTTTGTTTGCTGCACCAGCAATGAGAGCCTGCCACGAGGAGCCACTCCGGCCAGCAGGTCCCGCCTCCTCCTCGGCCGCCGCCCAGTCGCCGCGCTCCACATCTGCCGGCGTAGAACCTCGTCGCCTTTAACTCTTTGAGGCCCCCGGCGTCAAAGGTGCCTTGGCAATGCCCGAGGGGGGCGTTTCTTCCGAGTCGCCAAACAGAGCGGGGACAGCGAGGGGAAAAACCCCCACACGCACACAGACCTCCGCATCTCGCCTGGCGAGGCTTCTTTCCCTTCTCGCTCGGCCCGTTTGCGGAGCAGAAGCAATCAGGCAGGGTGCCAGCCACCCTGAGCGCGGGAGGGAGGGGGGTCCTTCAAGGCTGTAGTCGCAGCCGCTTCTATGAGGCCCCCCTTCGCCTCGCCGGCTGCACCACCGCGGGATGTCTGCGTGGAGCTGCCGCCGCTGAGGCTGCCGGGGCCCGAGGGGGCTCCAGGGCCGGTCATGGGGGCCGGCACAGGGGTGAGCGGCGGAGGAGGAGGAGGCGGCGCCCTCTTGCCCGAGCGGCTGCGGCTCCCCGTTTGCTGCTTGGGCGTCTTCGTGTGTTACTTCTGGTACGGCGTCCTGCAGGAGACAATGTAAGCCGCCCGAGGAGGAAACGCTTTCCCGCGCTCGGTTCCACCCGCGGTGGTCGGGGCTGCTCGCTGCATCTTTTGCAAGACGGTGTTGGTCTACAGTGGAGCAGTTCGTTTTTTTGTTTTGTTTTTTTATTTTTCAAACTAATTCACATTCAATTATATCATTCCAGTCGTAGTATACGATATGAACAATTTCTATCTTATCACTAAAAAAAAGTATATATTTAACTTCCCCTCTCCCCTCCTCTATCTATTTAACATCTTTATTTCTCTCTTTGTAATTAAAGTCTAATTCATTATAATAACCCACATTTATCCTTATCTTAAAATCTAATCTTTAACTTTGGTATCTTAATTATTCCCCCCTTTTAATATACAAATCCAATGCCTCGGTGACTGATATAATGCCTTTTTTACTGAGCGATAGGGACCCCAAGGCTACATTGTCAGTGGCAAGATTTGTTTCAGTCCTTATATCCCTCCAACACTAGATATATGCTGCTCAAGATCAATCAAGGAGCTTCTAAGGGATAAAAGGAAAGGTATCTTAATTACTTCAAACAATTTGAAATAGATCACACAGTGGAGCAGTTCGGATCCAGTCCAGTAACATCTTAGAGACTTTTGGGGTATCAGCTATCTGACGGAGGGTACTTTGACTCTTGAATGCTTGTGTGTGGTTTTGCTGTCAAGTCACAGCGGAGTTATGGCGACCCTGTGGGGTCTTCAAGGCAAGAGGCGTTCAGAGGTGGTTTGCCGTTGCCTGCCTGCTTGTCACGCCCCTGGTATTCCTTGGAGGCCTCCCGTCCAAATGCTAGATGCTTATACCCCGACAGTCTTGCTGGTCTCTAAAGTGCCTCTGGACTTTCCTCAATTCCTCACCACCGTGGACTTGCAATGGAGGTTGGATTCACCTGTGGAGTTTCCTCCTGTTACACAATCGCTGCACAGATAAAAAGACCGAGAGCTGTTCTAGTTGTCCCTTTGCAAGAGACTTTGATGGCCCTTTGGCGTGTCGTCACACGCCCCCTTCCTTCCCTAAAACATTTTCCTTTAGGTACTAGTGTCTCATTCAGCAAAGTTCTTGAATTATACGTGGAAAAGAAATCTCCCTTCCCCCCCTCTCTCTCTGTCTTTTTATCTGTGCAGCAATTGTGTAACAACAGGTGGAAACTCCACAGGTGAATCCAGCCTCCATTGCAAGTCCATGGCAGTGAGGAATTTACCTGTGTTGAATGTGCCTGCTTATCATGCAATGGTTACAGGTGCAGGAGAGGGAAAGGGTTAACAATTTAGTTTCTTACCTGTGTGTGTGCCTCTATTTATTTATTTAAAATCTATTTGCCAGATTTTATAGTTTTGGCTTGTTTGTGTTGCACTTTTTTGTTTGTTGTAGTTTGCCATCTATCAACCTGTGTGTATATGCTGAATCACTTGAGGTAGCTTCTGTGGATCTTATAAGGTATGGTGGAAAACCAACTGAAATTAGACCATGATTTCAGTTAGTGTTCTACCTTAACCTGCAAGGCTCACAGTTAATGAAAGCATTTGCTTGGTCTGCTTTCTGCTATGTGGTCAAAAGGGCACAGTTCGACGCTTGAGTTCTCCTTTTAGACATCCTGATTTTTTTAAGGCAGTTGCTTTCCTATTTCACAAAAAATGTTCTTGCACAACTTTGCCACCCATTTTAAAAGTTGAATATCCAGAGGCAAGATGAGTACTACCTCATTGTTCAGATCATTTTTTTTTATTGTAATGAAAAGGAAAGGTAATATAATGGTGCAGTGAAGTGGGGTAGTCTGTGTGTGTGTGTAAAGGGCTGTCAAGTTACAACTGACTTATGGCGACCCAGTAGGGTTTTCAAGGCAAGAGACTAAAAGAGGTGGTTTGCCATTGCCTTCCCCTTCATAGCGACCTTGGTATTCCTTGGAGGTCTCCCATCCAAATATTAATTAGGGCTGAGCCTGGCTTAGCTTCCGAGATCTGATAAGATCAGGCTAGCCTGTCTTAGATCCAGGTCAAGATGGGGTAGTCAATACAATGTACTTACAATGCTGACTATCGCTCTTGCTACGATTTGTGAGGTTCCCTCCACTAAACGAAATGTAACTCACAGGAACATTTAAGTGTGTAAGAAGTTTTACACCTGGTAAACGAAAAGGTGGATTCCAAAAGTTGCCAGTCAGAAAGACCTGATTTTTGTTTTTTCTTTCTCCTTTTTTTTGGGGGGGGGGGCTTTTTTGGATGAGTTATTTACTTTTGATGGGACTCCTCCCCCTCTCCTTGCACTCCCTGCTGCCTTGGGAGGAGGCTTTGCATGCTTGGCAGCCCCTTCTTAATAAAAAGCCCAGTGGCGCCTAAAAGACGAACCACATTTATTTCAATATGAGCTTTTGTGAGTCACTGCTAACTCCTTTAGACAGATCCCACACTGAGTTGCACCCTTCTAAACCTATTGACTAGGTCCACAGGGGTCGGCAAACTCATTAGTCAAAAGAGCCAAATATCAACAGTACAAAAATTCAGATTTCTTTTGAGAGCCAAATTTCTTAAACTATATAGGTAGGTACACTGTTTATTAACTTAATAAACTTTAATTAAAGTTTTAAGTCTTAATTAAACTATAGGTACACTGAATAAAACTTGATATCATACTTAATAGTGATCTTATTTATTGATAAAAATTAAATTGTAAGTCCCTGCCATTTCCCCCTCCCCGTCCGGAGTCCTCGTCTGGAGGCCTGGTCTATTGCCATAAAAGCCTATTGGTAGACCTGGCCTCCGGCTGAGTCCCATTGGGAGGCCAGGTCTACCCATTGGCTTTCTTGGCAGTAGACCTGGCCTCCGGAGGCCCATAGAAGCCAATTGGTAGACCTGGCCTCTGAAGGGGGACTTTACCCCCTCCTCGGAGTGCAGGTCTACTCCCAAGAAAGCCAGTGGGTAGACATGGCCTCCCAATGGGACTCAGCCGGAGGCCAGGTCTACCAAAGGAAGCCCGCCCTGCCCAACAGCTGATAAGCGGGGGGGGGGGGGCAGGAACCGCCAAGCCGCCTGCCCAGCAATCGCGCAGCTAGAGGGGAGGGGAGGCTTTAGCCTCCCAACCATTGAGGGCAAGGGAAAGGGGGACCTGGCCATTCTCCACGGCGGGGGGGGGGGGAGAGAGACAGCCCGCTCGCCTGCTCTCTCGCTCTCTCTCTCAGGCGCGCCGGCTCTGCAGTCCGGCTGCCGGCGAGAGCAGGCGCAAGAGCAGGGGCTCCGAACCAAGTTTGGAGAGCTGCACTCAACGGGCCAAAGAGCCGCATGCGGCTTGGGAGCCGCAGTTTTCAGACCCCTGGACTAGGAAGGTGTAACTCTGTGTAGGATGGCACAGTTGTGTTCTCAGTTTAATTGCCTTGTTTGTGACCCTTTCCATGGGTGGTTCTTCTAAATTTTCCTCTTCTGTGTGAGTGTGGGGGCTTATGTACCTACCAGGCATTTCATTACCTGTTCTTTTTTTCTTTTTGTACCCCTGCACCTCAAGTTTTTGCTTTGGGGGGGTTTCTCTCCCTCCTCCATCTGCCCTCTTTCCCCCTTCAACTGGTATATTTTGGTGATGGCTTTGGTGGTGGTGGCTGCCAACTTGGAAGGCTTTAAGTGGGGAGTGGACATGTACATGGAAGAAAGGGGTTTTCATGGCTACTAGTTAAAATGGATACTAGTCATGATGCATACCTATTCTCTCCAGGATCAAAGGAGCATGCCTATTATCTTAGGTGCTGTGGAACACAGGCAGGATGGTGCTGCTGCAGTCGTCTTGTTTGTGGCTTCCTAGAGGCACCTGGTTGGCCATTGTGTGGACAAACTGCTGGACTTGATGGGCCTTGGTCTGATGCAGCAGGGCTTTTCTTATGTTCTTACGTTTTTTGGTCCGTAGAGAAAATGGAACAGAGTTGATAAGATCTGTTGTTTGTCTCCTGGGAAGAGCAAGAAATGCTTCCACTATGTGTGCCCTGGTAGTTCTGAATAATTGGCTCCTCTTTGGTGCCCAAAAATGCTTGCCAATGCCTATGATCTCAAGAAAAAAACAAGATCCCAGTAGCTCTTGGCTGCTTCTGGAACACTTATTAAGGAGTGAAATGTACCTTGCTGAGCCGTTTTCTGCCTACCCATGAAACTAGCTCATACTTGTGCTTTGTTAAAGATCTGCATACAAGGTACACATTGATGGGCGTCTCGTTTTTTTATTTCATACACTGCCAGTCCGTGCTTGTGTTTTTAAGGCGGCTCCACCTTTTACCTCTGACTCTCCTGTCTCAATTTCTCTTTCCTGCAGTACAAGAGGCAAATATGGGGAAGGCGCGAAGCAGGAGAAGTTCCGCTACGCCCTTTCTCTGGTCTTCATTCAGTGCGTAATCAACGCCATTTTTGCCAAGCTACGTAAGTATTCCCAAAGGAACCATAAGTCAGCCTGCTGTGAGTTCTTAGCTTTTCCTTTAAAAAAACAAACTTTTTTTGAACTACTAAGGTGTTGAAGCATCCGCCCCAGGGCATGTGATAGGAAGGAGCAGCTAGGGAGGACATGGGTTGGGGTCCATGGATCTGTGCTGGCAGAGGCTCTTGTGTTGACAGGAGGCTGCTTGTGCTGAAGGAAAGGGCTGCTGTTGGCTGAACTGGACTGCAGGATCCCTGCCCTAGGATGTGGTGATGGCTGCCACCTTGGAAGGCTTTAAGAGGGGTGTGGACATGTTCATGGAGGAGAGGGGTATTCATGGCTACTAGTAAAAATGGTTACTGGTCATGATACATACCTGTTCTCTCCAGGATCAGAGGAGCATGCCTATTCTATTAGGTGCTGTGGAACACAGGCAGGACAATGCTGCTGCAGTTGTCTTGTTTGTGGGCTTCCTAGAGGCACCTGGTTGGCCACTGTGTGAACAGACTGCTGGACTTGATGGGCCTGGGTCTGATCCAGCGTGGCTTTTCTTATGTTCTTATGATCCACACGCCGGAGTTGCTCCTGCTCCGCATAGTTGGGGCCGGATTCTACAGACAGCTCCTGCTACCTCCACCTGCAGGGGTGAAATGAGGACACACTGGCTAAGAACTCCCCCCACCCGCGTGCATTCTGGCCCTGCCTCCTTTAACCCCTCCATTATCACCACTTCCACCCCCAGCCCTCTTGTAGTACAGAGGGAATATGTTTCTCCAGGGCCCAGGTGGGAAAGGGTTAATACAGTTTCTTGGGCAGTCCTAGCAGCTCCATAGCTAACAACTCTTCTGCAAGGGGGAAAAAAGGTTCCTTTTCTCAGCAAAACAAACTCACATCCGCCTTGAATAGAGGCTATTCCTTTCCGCGGGAGGGGGCGGATCGCCAGTCCTAGATCCTTTTGAGCTAGAGATCTGCCACGACCCACGAAGGGCCAGACCAAATGATTTTGCGGGCCGTAAACGGCCCCCGGGCCTGATGTCCCCACCCCTGCTCTAAATGGTTAAGTTACATTGTTTGTGTGTGTGTGTGTTTTAAAAAAGAGGTAGTCATTTAGTGTCTTCTTTGGCCCAGAGAGTAGGTGCCGTCCAAGGCTGTAGATCTACCCTCGTACGTTCACCCCTTGCACTCTAACGTGATGGCAGGCAGCACAAAAAGTACACCCATGTCATCTGCCTGCCACAGGTGGCTTCACCTCCAGTTGAAGTTCAGATGGGCCCTGGAGGTGAAGTGCATTGCCCCTCTCCCTTCAGAGCAGTCCTGGTCATGCAGTCGGTCTTAAACCCCAGTTTGTCATTAACTGAAACCCCAGCCAATGTACCTGTTGCGTGTTTTTCCCCCACTCTACAATCAGTGATCCAGTTTTTCGATACCGTCAAGGTGGATCGGACGCGGCACTGGCTGTATGGCGCCTGTTCCCTCTCCTACCTGGGAGCCATGGTCTCCAGCAACTCGGCCCTGCAGTTTGTCAACTATCCAACGCAGGTGAAGTGGGACAGGTTGCTGGGGAAGGGGGAGGCTGTAGGTACAGTGATGGCGAACCTTTTAGAGGCAGAGTGCCCAAACTGCAACCCAAAACCCACTTATTTATCGCAAAGTGCCAACACAGCAATTTAACCTGAATACTGAGGTTTTAGTTTAGAAAAAACAACTCATACATTAACATCTTTTGTCTTAAAAGAAAAACACAGTAACAGAGCTTTCAATGATACAAACAACTTTTACAGACGAACTTTTTAAATTACATGCTGGGTAAGTGGGTGTTCCTCTTTTAGTAGGGAATTTCACTGAAAGGTGGGAGGCCCCGCAAAGTCTGCGCTGTGGCTTGAGCGCTGTTCTCCCCTCCAGCTATGCCACGCTGTGAGCTATGCTCCCCTCCAACCTAGCTCCTCTCCAACCCCACCACGGGAATCACCTTCGCCGCACCCTCAATCCGCATGTGAGCCGCCCTGCTGTATGTGCAGGGGAGGGAGGAAGCGCTCCCATTGGGCTGCTGGACAGAGGGGCGGGTGATGTGAGAAATGTTCTAAGGCGCGCGTGGAGAGGGGGAGGGGAGCAGCCTGGCCCCGCGTCCCTCTGGCTTTCTAGTAACGAACTCAGGCGAACTCTGTGCTGGGGCGACGGCCGCCGTGCCCACAGAGAGGGCTCTGAGTGGCCCCTCTGGCACGTGTGCCATAGATTCGCCACCACTGCTGTAGGAGATGGAAGGGGCCTCTTTCTGTTTTAGAGCAGCGGTTCCCAAACTTCTTGAGTCGCAGAGCAGTTTTCAGGAGAGAAATTCGTCACGGAGCACTAATTTTTACAAAACCGAGATTTTCATTCATACCTTCAATTCTACCTGGGTCACCTGTTTGCAATTACCGAAAGTAGACTGTAGCCTGTTCTACTTTTTACCCCAAGTTTCCATTGCTCCAGCGAAGGTAGGGCAAGGGACTTCTCTAAAGAGAAAACCAACCTCCCTAGAGAGGCTGAAATAAAGGGCAGGGGGAGAGATCTGGCAGCTGTTGTTAAAATCATAGAACGGTGGAGCTGGAAGACACCCTAAGTCATCTAGTCCAGAGTTTCCCAAACATTTTGAGTCATGGAGCACTTTTCATGAGAGAAATTCGTCACGGAGCATGAATTTTCACCTAGCACCTATATACTAAACGGAATGACAGTAGTAGTTTTCTTTCCAATCTCTTCATAGAGTATTGGGAGATGTTTCGCGAAGCACCAAGTTCTCCATGGAGCACAGTTTGGGAACCACTGGTTTAGAGAATTCTGCAGCCTCTTGTACTGAAAGCAGTATAGGGCATGTAGCTGCTGAAGGATTTACCCTGTTTAGTTTGTGGGGGTGGAAAGCGCCCTCAAGTTGTAGATGATTTATGGGCCCCCCTGTAGGGTTTTCGAGACAAGAGACCAACAGAGGTGATTTGCCATTGCCCGCCTCTGCGTCGCAACCCTGGACTTCCTCAGTGGTCTCCCATCCAAGTACTTACCCGGGCCGACCCTGCTTAGCTTCCAAGCTCTGACAAGATAGGGCTGCCCAAGTATAATTCATAGATGAGGGCAAAGACACCAAATGTTCTCAAAGCTGATGTGCAGCCCTCCGAAGGTTATATCAGTGGCGGGGCAGATGTTTTTGCTTGCCTTATAAGCAAGTGGCCTAGAAATAGTTGACACTCAAGAGTATCTGAAACAAGCCTGCTTTGGGATTTTGGGGGGCCCTTGGGTAAGAAAGGAGCAGATCAATGGAGTGGTTTCACACCCCACTTGACACTGGGTGAGTTTTCTTCCCCCTCCCTCTATGTAAGGAAATGAAGAGAGCCAGCATGGTGTGGTGGTTTGGAGCGGCAGACTCAGATCTGGAGAACCGAGGTTTGATTCCCCACTCCTCCACATGAGCGGCGGAGGCTAATCTGGGGAACTGGATTTGTTTCCCCACTCCTCCCCACGAGGCCAGCTGGGTGACCTTGGGCAAGTCACAGTTCTCTTAGAGATCTCTCAGCCTCACCTACCTCACAGAGTGTCTGTTGTGGGGAAGGGATGGTGATTGTAAGCCAGTTTGATTCTTCCTTAAGTGGTAGAGAAAGTCGGATTATAAAAACCCACTCTTCTTCTCTTCTTTTGTGCTGGGTTTCCAGGGAAGTTGCAGTTGGTGCATGCCCTGTGCCTTCCCTGTAGGTCAGCACAAATAGGGAGGGTTTTCCCTCCTGATCCTCCAAGCCCCCTGCAACATGTAGCCAGAGGTGAGGGCCCATTGAAGCCGGAGCTCATCTGGGGTGCTGCTGTTTGCTTGTTTGAGTTAAGAGTTTTTGTCGGGGTCCCATTCCTTACATTTTTAGGCAAGCTGCCTTGCATGTCAGTGTAACAGAAAGGTGGCGTGGACGTCTTGGCAAGCAAAATAACCGATATTTTCTTCTTGCGTAGGTCCTTGGGAAGTCCTGTAAACCAATCCCAGGTGAGCCACCTCTTCGCCTGTCACTTGTCGTTGTGTGTGAACCATGCCAGGTATCCCCTTTGAACACGCTTTACATATTGACAGTTGCCTTGTGCTTCCCAGATAACTGGAAAGAGCGGGTTGGAGTGTCAGAGGGGCAAGGGATGGCATTGGTGTTTATTTATCTTTCGTACTTCTAGCCCGCCCTCCCCCGGCCAGGCTGGGCTCAGGGCGGGTTACAACATTAAAATCTTACAATATAACAATAAAATATATAAAACCATAAAACAGCCCCAATTAATATAAAAGATGGTCGCCGTATATAAGTGCTTACTGTAGCAGATAATGCCAACCATAGCATATAATTGGTTCGGCTATCCACCCTCAAATAGGTCATAAACTGGGGGTGGGGGAGGGGAGGGAGGCCAGCACTGCTCTTACTTAATCTCACCTGCAGCCGTCCTCAACCATAGGCCTGGCGGCATAGGTCTGTCTTACAGGCCCGGCGGAACTCCTTTGGGTCCTGCAGGGCCCTGATGTTATTCGGCAGAGCATTCCACCAGGCCGGGGCCAGGGCCGAGAAGGCCCTGGCCCTGGTCGAGGACAGCCGCACACTCCTCAGGCCGGGGACCACCAACAGATTATTGTCAGCAGAGCATAATGCTCTTCAGGAGATCATGTGGCTCATACGGTGAAGCGGACAGGGCCTCACTGAAGGTGCTCATGCTTGTGGAGCTGTTCCCACATTCTCCTTCCTACAGCTGCCCTCTTCCAATCCCCAGAAAGCCGTTGCTTTAGAGATCCTGGAATCCACCTGGAGAAAGCACTACGGCTGGGCTGCAGTGAGGAGGGGAATTGGGCAAAAGCATCCTTGCCTCGCTCTGCCCCACTTCCTTCACCCAGTCTGTGCGTTAGTGCAACAGCAAGATGGAGATGATTTCTGGACTCCCTCTTCTCTGCAGTCCCTTACGCTCAATGGTATCTTGACAGACCAAGTCCTTCAATTCTTAGTAATACCTCCTCAGTGGGCTGCAATGTGGAGGCAGGAGAGGAATGTTGAGGAAGATCAGCTGCCAAGAATGCCTTCTGTCCATACAGCTGCTTGACCCAGCTCACTGGAAGATCCCAGTTAGTCATCTTTGGTCCTGGCATGGTTGGTTCACCAAGCTCCTATTTTGAGCTGTCTGGAATGTTGAGAACTAGGAACTTAAAAACAGAGGGAGCAACTGCTGCGTTTCCATTTGCCTGTCGCATTTATTTTAGTTATATTATTTTTATTCCATTTCTGTGCATTAAGCAGAATGGGGCAGAACCTACGATCTGTGGGTTCAAGGACTCTGGCTCTTTCCCACATGCTCCTCAACCCCCCTAACTTGGAAGGCTTTAAGAGAGGAGTGGACATGTTCATGGAGGAAAGGGGTATTCATTGCTACTAGTTAAAATGGATACTAATGATGCATACCTATTCTCTCCAGGATCAGAGGAGCATGCCTATTATCTTAGGTGCTGTGGAACACAGGCAGGATGGTGCTGCTGCAGTCGTCTTGTTTGGGGGCTTCCTAGAAGCACCTGGTTGGCCACTGTGAACAGACTGCTGGACTTGATGGGCCTACCAGCAGGGCTTTTCTTAAGTTTCTTATGACCCCTGGAAAGTTGATTTCTGGGGTTGTATAGACTTAATAACCATGTGAGTTAGGTGGCTGCAATGCAGAGGGCAAAGGGTAACAAAATCCCCCCCATCAATGTGATGGGGTTAGTTCTAATAGTTAAGCAATCAAGGAAAGTCTTTGTTATCCCGCTTCTGTAAGGAACCCAAAGTTGCAGTTTTAGCTTCACAACAGTCCTGCAGAGTAGGCTATGTCGAGATCCGTCAAGAAGCCTGATTCCATCCAGTGATCTGTCTCATTGCTGGGTGTATGTATGTGTTATCTGCTGCCCCTATCAAAAGGCATCAGGCCAGTCACATCACTAAAAAAGACCAATGCCTTAAAAAGCATGCCAACGGGGAAATCACATCAAAACTCCCCTTACCAGTCTTTTACTAGTAGCCAGCTCAACCCTGAGGGTGGTCTGAAGGCCCTGGATTTAATTCCCTGATGGACACCAAGCACATCTTGGCCTGTAAGCCCCACCATGTGCTGACCTGAGCTGTTTGGAGGAAGCATCTGATGAAACCATAACAAATAAATACAGTACCCCGCATGATGCTGGCTCAGTGCATGTTCCTTCTGTAGAGGGTCGCCTTCCGTAGAGATCCTCTTGAGTCTGCATTCAGACACGAGAGGAAAGAGATGGTAGTGTGACACCCCCTATTGAGGAATAAGGGCTTTTACAGTGGTTCCTGTTCTTGAGACTGGCATGCAAACACACTGTTGTGAGGAATGTGATCCTTGGTGTGGCGGAGAAATGGATGTTGCAGACAATTTCAGTGGTCTTTGGCTGTGCGTGTGTGTAAAGTGCCGACAAGTCGCAACTGACTTATGACGACCGTGTAGGGTTTTCAAGACAAGTGACTAACAGGTGGTTTGCCATTGCCTTCTTCTGCATAGAGACCCTGGCATTCCTTGGCGGTCTCCCATCCAAGTACTAACCAGGACCCACCCTGCTTGGTTTCTGAGCTCTGAGTTCAGGCTAGCCTGGGCCATTAACATTAATAGTTAACATTGATCAATAGTTAACGTTTCCTAACCGGGCCCTCTGGGGGTGGTGTTTTTATTTATTTCTCACAGCTCCTTTTCTCTCCTTAGTCATGCTTCTAGGGGTGACAGTTCTGAGGAAGAGGTACCCTGTGTCCAAATACCTGTGTGTCTTACTGATAGTCTCGGGCGTGGCCCTTTTCATGTACAAGCCGAAGAAGGGAGGTGACGTTGTGGACGAGCATCTCTTTGGGTACGGTGAACTCCTGCTGGTAAGCGCTGACCTCTTCGAAGCCTGTGTTGGCAACTGGGGTGCCGGGGTGGGGCTGCTGCTTGTTGTGAAAGGTTTGCAAGAGGAAGGCAGGGATAGCGGCTGCCGGAAGCACAAGGCTTGCCTAACTGGGTGCCATTTTGTTTCTTAGCGCTCGTCTCAGGGCAAGGCGCAGTGGGTCACTTTCTCAATTTGGTAACATGGAGGTGGTTGCAACTGTTGGCAGTTTACAGGCGGGAGGGAAGTAGGCATATGCAGGGAAGTCTGCATGATTTTCAGGACTCTGCGAGATGGAGGTTCCTCTATTTCTCTGCGTCAAGGACCGCACTCTGCAAGAGTGTGCATCTTAAGCATGTCATGTTTTGTAAGCCTGGTGTCATATTTCCAGCAGCTGGGTACGAAGCGCTATGTAAAAGTTAAAAAATATTGAAAAACATTAAAATAGTACAATGGCATTTCCTAGGGTTGATATCTATAACCACATACCAGACGCGTTTCGGCCTATTGGGCCTTCAGCAATGGTCAATTAAAACCCATGTTAAGCCTGCACACATTTACAGAAATTAAATACATATACAAACAGTTAAAATCAAACCAGGCATGTGTATAGGTTGTAAAATCTATTACCAGTTACTCAAACATCTGGTCAGATTGGTTCTAGTTGTAATACTGGTTTGTATGTGTCTCATATACGATGTGTGCAGTTACCAACCTAGTAGAGCAATGAGGCTGGGTTTTAGTCCCATTTTTTCTTCCACCATCATATATCCAGCCCCATGGACTGTATTCCTCATGCCTTGCACCCTATCTTTTTATGTATCTATGTTCTAACCTTGTCAGCAATGCTCAAATACAACACATTTTATGTTATTATGTATTTACGCCGTGTATCGGTTTTATGCCAGTAAAGGAGATTGTTATGATGATGACAGTGTCCTGCACCCTGTCTCCCTCAGACGAAAAGGGGAAGGGTTTTCTTGGTCATCCCCCTCCTCTCCCCTGCTCTGTTCCCCCAGAGCCAGCAGCCGGAGCTGGTCTGTCCTCCTTGCCCTCCACCCTTTTATTGGCCTCGCCAGGCTCTATGCAGGCCCAGTTAGGCCCTTTATTAGGTCTTGCAAGAGATGGTTGAGTGGGAAGCCTTTAAAGGGTCACCCATTATCTGTGGTGGAGGCTACTCAGGCAGACAGCAAGCCAGTCTCCTGGGGGTGGGGAGGAGGGGAGGGTTGGAGATTTTTATGGGGGTGGAGGGGTAGGTGGTAGGGTTGCCAACCTCCAGGTACTAGCTGGGGATCTCCTGCTATTACAACTGATCTCCAACCGATAGAGATCAGTTCAGCTGGAGAAAATGGCCGCTTTGGCAATTGGGCAGTATGATTTCTGTATGGCATTGAAATCCCTCCCCAAACCCCGCCCTCCTCAGGCTCCATCCAAAAAAACCTCCCACTTGTGGCAAAGGGGGACCTAGCAACCCTAGTAGGTGGACATAAAGTACAGAAGCAGAGAAGGCAAGGAGG
The DNA here is from genome assembly GCF_029931775.1 of Euleptes europaea. NCBI lineage: Eukaryota > Metazoa > Chordata > Lepidosauria > Squamata > Sphaerodactylidae > Euleptes > Euleptes europaea. Next base: position 24,233,134 of record NC_079329.1, read on the forward strand.
TGTGTCTTGGGAGCTAGATGTTGGGGAAGCTCTGCCAGTTTTTCAGTGTTTTATCGATCAGCTTCCCAGATGGTTCCATTTTCTTTCCTTGAGGGACAGATATTTGTCCCTACCTAAACGAAAGCTGCAATACCACCAGTGTCTTCACTGTAAAGCCTTTGACACTTGCTACACAGTTGTAACTGTGAAGAACTGGGGCACCCAACCTTTCTGGATCCTATGGGCACCTTTGGAATTCTGACACAGGGTGGTGGGCACAATCACAAAATGGCTGCCACAGGAGGTGGAGCCAATTACAAAATGGCTGCCACAGGAGGCAGAAATAACTACAAAATGCCAGGGAGCAGGATATACATAACTCTAATACTGGTTGAGTATCCCTCATCTGGACAGCTTGGGACAAGAAGTGGTCCATATTTTGGATCTGTCCAGATTTTGGATCTGAAATTTGACTGTGGCAAGGAGGGAAGCTAAACTGAAATCTGGGTGCGCTCTCTGCGGCGGGAATGCTAAACTGAAGGCTGGGCATGCTGTGAGTGCATCCAGCCTTCAGTTTAGCGTCCCTCCCCACCGCAGTCAAACTCCATGTGGAGTTCAAGTGCAGCAGGGCAGCTAAAGTGAGATCCCCGCCGCCAGGCTTCTCTGGACTTTGGAAGAAGAGTTGGTTTTTATATGCCGACTTTCTCTACCACTTAAGGGAGACTCAAACCGGCTTACAATCACCTTTCCTTCCCCTCCCCACAACAGACACCCTGTGAGGTAGGAGAGGCTGAGAGCTCTAACAGAGCTGTGACTAGCCCAAGGTCACCCAGCTGGCTTCATGTGTAGGAGTGGGGAAACCAACCCGGTTCACCAGATCAGCCTCCGCCTCTCATGTAGAGGAGTGGGGAATCAAACCCGGTTCTCCAGATCAGAGTCCACCGCTCCAAACCACTGCTCTTAACCACTACACCACGCTGGAGTGGCCCAGTGGCAGGGATCTGCCTGCATGTTGGCTCCAAAGGTCTGGGTTTTGAGTCAGTTCAAATTTTGGATGTCCAGATAGGGGACATTCAGCCTGTACTAACAATTTGACATTTCAGGCAGAAGCGCTGTTTAACAGGATGCCTTTTAATGTGCACATCCAATCAGAAGCCCTGCTGGGCAAATGCTCCACCTGGCCCCTCCCACCTTCTAGAAGCACTTGGCATGCACCGGGAAAGTTGTCGGCGGGCGCCATGGTGCCCACAGGCCCCATTTTGGGGACCCCTAGTGAAGAACATGCGTTTGTTTGTGTTAAACCCGCATGTGTGAAAGAGTGTCCATGTGTGATTCCCCCCCTCTCCTCAGTTGCTGTCTTTGACGTTGGACGGGCTTACCGGAGTGTCCCAAGATCACATGAGGGCACACTTCCAGACCGGCTCCAACCACATGATGCTGAACGTTAATCTGTGGTCCACACTATTCCTAGGAGCTGGTAAGGACTTTTCTTGTGGCATGAGGCAGGGGAAATGCACTGCAGCCTGGTCTGGGTTCGACGATTCTGGTCCCGGCCAGCACGGGAGCAGTGGAAGGTTGCACGCATGGTGCTGCGCACCCGTAGCCTAGCTTATGAGCTTTGTGTGCGTGCTGACCCATGAAATGCAGTCCACTCAAGGAAACACATTTCTGCACCAAGCCCAGCCATGCCTGAGGGGCGGGGAGAACATCTATTTTTGTACTGTCATGTCTTATATTGTGGTTTTTGTTGGGAATTAGTATACGAATTTTATCTCTGCCAGGATTACAAAAAAAGTTAAATGTTTGAGTTTCATTTACATTGATTCAGGGGGATGGTGTTAGCCACTTGGCAAATGTCGATTGGTCAGATCAAGAACTGTTGGTCATATGATGTTCTGGCGCGATCCTAAAAGCTTCAGTTGAACTGCCATTTTGGTTAAGAAGAGACTTCTTCTTCCTAGAGAAGATAATGTTAACTATATTCTTTACCGTGTTTTAAGCCTTAGAGCCTGTTAGCCATACGCTGGCAAGAGTTTAGGAAACGAATTGTAGATATGAGTTATTAATTTATATTCCAAGTTTATCCTCTTTTTGATACAGTAAACTTCTATATTTACCGAAAGAAAATAATGTGTCTTGAACTTTGTGTGTGTGTATAATTTATGATCCACAAGATCACGATGTATCACAGTCTATCTCAAAACAGTTTTAAACTGCGAGATGCCTCAGGCAGGACTTGGAAGAATCCCTATAATACAAGGTCATAAAACGCTTCTGCCTGTGTTACTCCATTAATGGATTTATTTATTCAGAATATTTCTATGTTGCCTCTTCAGAGTCCTGCTTGAGGCACTTTGCAGTTAAAAACCACAGTATAAAACACCCCATGGCATAGACTGGTAAGCTGCTGTGCTGAAGTCCAAGCTCTGCTCACGACCTGAGTTCGATCCCGACGGAGGTGGGTTTCAGGTAGCCGGCTCAAGGTTGACTCAGCCTTCCATCCTTCCGAGGTCGGCAAAATGAGTACCCAGGTTGCTGGGAATAAAGGGAAGATGACTGGGGAAGGCACTGGCAAACCACCCTGTATACAGAGTCTGCCTAGTAAACGTTAAGATGTGATGTTACCCCATGGGTCAGGAATGGCCCGATGCTTGCACAGGGGACTTCCTTTACCTTGTATAAAACACCAGTCGTTACAAAAAAGAGGATCATCTTCCCCCCGCCCCTTGTGCTCAGTGCAGAAACGTGCTTCCCCCGCATGAATCGCATTTCGTGGGTCAGGGCAGATTTTTTTCCTTGATGGGCAATAAGCTTGGCCACTAGGGCGTTGTGAAACCCAGCCAGATGCTGCTTGCGTTCGGCCCCAGTTCAGCTCTGCCCCACCATTTCTAACAAGTGGAAACCCCCGAGCAAGCATCTCTTACCCCTTCCGGACTGTAGCCGCTTTTCAATTCTTCAAACAGCCACGGAGCGGTGCTGCCGTCGCCCTCTCAAAATGCCGCTCCTGTACACAATCCAGTTTTGCTCAGAGGCTGGCAGAAGCCTGGCATTACCCCAGCGTTTGCAGTCTGTTCCGCCGTTTGGGGTCTCCCTTGCACTGGCAAATGGGGCGGGGGGGGCCCCTCCCACTTTTTCATTCCGCTCGATTTGCAGGAGTTAAACCCTCGTAATTTATTTTTGTGTGCCATTGTTAAAACCTCTCTGTTGAGGCCGCCCTAGGAGAAAGGGTTGGATAATTAATGCAAAGGAGCGGTCCCTCGCAGCCAAAGTAATTTGGACGATGATTGTTTCTCTCTGTAGTATTTAAAAAAAAAAAACACAAAGATTTGAAAAGCACTGAGCCGAATTCCACTTGAAGTTCCAAAAGAGGCTTTTGTGTCGAGAGGCTCCTTGCCTGCAAACTTCCACGACAGAACCCCCCAGAACAGGAGTGTGTCAGACTCCTGTTCCCCATAAAGTGTGGCTTGAATCACAGGGGTAGGCAACCCCCCCCCCGGAAAAAAAAAACCCTCAGCCCTGTAGAAGAAGAAGAGTTGGTTTTTATATGCCGACTTTCTCTACCACTCAAGGAAGAATCAAACTGGCTTACAATCATCTTCCCTTCCCCTTCCTACAACCGACACCCTGTGAGGTAGGTGGGGCTGAGAGAGCTCTAAGAGAGCTGTGACTAGCCCAAGGTCACCCAGCCGGCTTCACCTGTAGGAGTGGGGAAACAAATCCAGTTCACCAGATTAGCCTCCGCCACTCATATGGAGGAGCGGGGAATCCAGCCCAGTTCTCCAGATCAGAGTTCAAGGTGGGGTATGTGGTTTTCTTCCACCTTCTCATATTATCCTTGCAACAACCCTGTGAGTAGGTTAGAGAACGACTGGGCCAAAGTCACGCAGCAAGCTTCCTGGCAGAGTGGGGATTTGTACCCGGGTCTGACTCTTGGCTATTAGCACTACGCCACACTGCCTCTTTATTCCATTTGTGCCTGTTTGGAAGCGGCTTATGGCTCGGGTGTGCTACCGAAACGCCACGTGTGCTAGAAGGAATGTGTCCGGCACAGAACACGCCTACCTAATGTGTGAGCATGCCTTCGCCCAGGCAGGCCAAATTGGCACATGCTGAGAGCAGAAAGGATGCTACGTCTCCTTCCGGGCTCCCCTGGCAAGCAGCCTCTAGATTAGGCTGGATTAGGACCAGTTTGCCCTGTGGAACAGGATGTGGCTGAAGGCAAGGAATATGAGCTGAGAGAGGAGACGGAATAGAAAGATTTGGGAGGGTTTGTGGGCTGCTGGAGAATGAGGCTGGGGCGGTTGTAGAGTTAGTGAGACGGAGAGAAGAGCCTGGGGTGCATTTTGCAAGCAGGATTGTGGGTCTGTGGATGAAAGGGAGGCTGTCCTAGAGCTCCCCGTCCCTGGGAAGTGGGAGAGAGCCCTTACGCCATTCATATTCACATGACTAAAGAAGAAGAGTTGGTTTTTATATGCCGACTTCCTCTGCCCCTTAAGGAAGAATCAAACCATCTTACAATCACCTTCCCTTCCCCCTGCCCACAACAGCCACCCTGTGGGGTAGGTGGGGCTGAGAGAGTGTGACTAGCCCAAGGTCACCCAGCTGGCTTCATGCGTAGGAGTGGGGAAACCAACCCGGTTCACCAGATTAGCCTCCGCCGCTCATGTGGAGGAGTGGGGAATCAAACCCAGTTCTCCAGAACAGTGTCCATCGCTCCAAACCCCTGCTCTTAACCACTATACTGTGCTGGCTTTTAGGAGTGCACACGAGCAAACAGCCTGCCCGCCTGCTTTCTCACACATGTTATTGGAGAGCAGAATTGGAGCTGTACGCTGCTGATTGTGGTGGGAAGTGGCCTCAAGTTGCAGCCGACTTAGGGAGATCCCTTATGGGTTTTTCAATACGAGAGACCAACAGGGGTAGTTTGCCATTGCCTGCCTTTGCGTAGCAACCCTGAATTTCCTAGGTGGTTTCCCATCTAACTAGGGCTGACCCTGCATTGCTGAGATCAGGCTAGATCATGGGCCATTAAATTAATTTCTTACGGATGCTGCGTAAGGCTGCCAGCTCTTCAACGACTTGCCCACCCACAAAACCTGCTTAACAACGAAGAAAACAACCACATTAACTGGAGCTTGTTGTATTGTCTGAATGTAGCCCAGCTCTGAACAGGCACTGATGCTAATTTAGCTGTAACTTGCAGGCGTCCCTCCCTCTTTCCACCTCCCTTCATGCAAGGGTACCAGCGTGATGCAGTGGTTGAGAGTGCTGGACTAGGATCTGGGAGGCTTGGGTTCGACTTCTGCCACGGAAGCTCCCTGGGTGTCCTCGGCCAGTCACAGGATAGTCGTAGTAAGGATAAAGTGGAGCGGCGGCGAATTGCGCAAGCCACTTTAGGTCCCTGTTGGAGAGGAAAGCAGGATATAAATAGCTAAGTTGCATGCTCCAAGGGTGGCCGTTTTAGAGAACTGTGAAGTATGTTCACTTCCCACAAGCTGAGACTCTAAATTGATTAAACTAGATTTTAGAATCACATCTGCCATGTAGTAATAGAAGAAGATGAGTTGGTTTTTATATGCTGACTTTCTCTACCACTTAAGGAAGAATCAAACCGGCTTACAATCACCTTCCCCTCCCCACAACAGACACCCTGTGAGGTAGATGGGGCTGAGAGAGTGTGACTAGCCCAAGGTCACCCAGCTGGATTCGTGTGTAGGAGTGGGGAAACAAATCCAGTTCACCAGATTAGCCTCCGCTGCTCATGTGGAGGGAGGAGTGGGGAATCGAACCTGGTTCTCCAGATCAGAATCCACCGCTCCACCACGCTTAACCACCACACCACACTGGATCTAATGTCACATGAAGCTGCCTTATACTGATTCAGGTCCATCAAGGTCAGTGTTGCCTGCTCTGACTGGCAGCGGCTCTCCAGGGTCTCGGATAGAAGTCTTTCACATCACCTGCTCCCTGATCCTTTTTAAATTGGGGATGCTGTGAACTGAACCCGGGATCTTCTGTTTGCAAAGCCATTGTTCTGCCACTGAGCCTTGGTCCCATCCCAGAACTTCAGTTCTGCCAAACACCTCCACTTGAATCTCCCTCGTCAAGCTCAGCCTGCCCGAGCGAGGCGGGAGGAGAGGCAGAACTGTGAGAATGCGGCAACAAATCACGTTACTGCACAGAGCTGGATTGGTTCAAATTGCACTTGCCTCAACATCTGAGTGCAGCTGTTCTTTAAGGAAATAGACGTGCCTGCATCCAAATGGCACCTGTTGGGTAAATACCAGCAACTCTGAATGAAGGGAGAGTTTTAAGCTTAAAAGTTTTATCCTTGCCTTTTATTTCAAGCTGATCTGACCAAAGATCTTGAGCGCAACATACATAAGATAAAAACAAAGTTCACAACATTGTAGAATGTTAAAATATTGTAGACAATATAACTTTAAAATCTTGGGATTCATAAATCATTTTAAAATCACAAATAAAAAACAGTAAATAAATAGCTTAAAAGGGATCGCGGTATAAACAGTACGTTGCTAATATCTCTGTTCAGCACATACTTTAACTTTATCGTGTCTTTAAAGACAGTACTATTGTCAAATATTTGGCGACACCTCTAGTTATTTCTGGTCCGAGTCTCACATCAGTATTGAAACCACCCAGGGGTCAGCAGGAAGATGATGTTTTGATAGAATAGGAGCAGTCCATAGGGCCCTGGATGCAGGCCATTGATCACAAAATAATAGAAGGTGATCTATCGTCTCGATTGCTCCTGATGCACAAGCTCCTGATGCACAAGCACATAGCCTATCTTGAGAATAAAGTTTTATCCAAGGAGTGAGTGTCTTGGTTGTCGGGGAACTATCAAGAAAAATACAAGACTGAGAGGTGAATTTGGAATTACAAAACAGTTCTGAAAAGGGTTTGCCCAAACCATCAGCAACATTCAAAAGTGCACCAGAATGTTTTTGCAAAACTGGATTTTGGTAACCTCTGTTCACAATAACCCCATCGAACAATCACTTGATTGATTGCTTATTTTTCTGGGTATAGTGTCACAGGTGCTTGATGGAGCTCGCTAAATGACAATAATAATGCATCAGTGTGTGTGGACCCTGCTTTGCATGTTCTGTCCACGCATGCGAGCCCAGTACACAGGAGTAAGAGGTGGAGCAGAAGGCAGCTTCTTACCTATAAGGGGTTCACCCCAGCCAGCAAGGAAAAGAGAGAACCAAACTGAGGATGCTGAGCCTGGTGCCTTGTTGGCCTGATCCAGCATGGCCGTTCCCCTTTGTCCCATGTGTGTAAAGGGCTGTCAAGTCACAGCTGACTTATGGAGATCTCAGCAAGGGCCTTTCAAGACAAGTGATTAAGCCGAGGTGGTGTGCTGTTGCCTTCCTCTGCAGAGTCCTCCTTGGTGGTCTCCCCTCCATGTACTGAGCCTACTAGATCGGGCTATACCATGTCACCTTCCCTCCCTCCCTCGCCACATAGATGACTTCATTCCTGTGTCTTGTTTTGAACCATTGGAGGAAGGGGAAGGTTGAGAAGCATATGACTGTTAGTGTTGCTAATGCTTCTCCTTCAGTTCTGTTGGGGGAGGTTTTTTGCACATATGTGGCCAATGCAGGTTTGAGAGCCTGGCACCTGGTTTACTAAAACAGCGAAGAAGTTTATTGTGCTCTTGGTTTCTTTTCTTTTTTCCCTCCCCTTGCAGGCATCTTATTCACAGGAGAGCTTTGGGAGTTCTTGAGCTTCACGGAACGTTATCCCAGTATCATATACAACATCCTTCTCTTTGGCCTCACCAGCGCTCTGGGCCAGGTGAGCAGCCTATTAACTTGCTGAGGGTTGCTTCAGCCACATAGCCTGTGTTGGAGGAAAGTAGGTTTCCATGCAGTGAAGGAAGGACAGGAAGATTTTGTCTTGGGAAAGGAGTCTCTGCCCAACTATCTTGGACCAAGAGGAGGTGGACTTACTTTGCGCTCCAGAGCCATCTGCCTTGCGCCTTTTAAACATCTCAGGGGAAGAAATAGTAGTAAATGATATTTGGTTGCACCTGAGTAACATCCAGGTTTAGCGACGCTGAAGTGAACCGCCTGGGAGAAGGCACCCTAAAGGGCGGAAGCTCTCAAGAACTTATGAAGCAATCTTTTGCAAAGTTCAACCACTGGTCCATCTAGCTTGGTACTTGCTCCTCTCTGATTGGCTCTTCAGGGTCACAGGTCTCCATACCTGCTATCTGAGGCCCTTTACTCGGAGATGCCAGGGACTGAACCTGGAGTCTTCTGCGTACAAAGCAGGTAGCTCTAACCCATCTCCTCCTTGAATGAACACACGAAGCTGCCTTGATGGGACTGTTGGTCCATCAAGCTTAGTACCTTGATTAGAACCAGGCAACACAAAGGTCTCAGCACCTCTGAGCCTTTTAACTTATAGATCATGGGTGTTAAATAATAATAATTTATTGCAGTCATAGACCAGTAAATATCATATTGCATTGCTATGCTACAAATCCAAAATCTAAAACCTTACATTTTAAAATATTGGTAACCGGACAAATAAAATGCAGATAAAATACTATCAGCAGTGTAACACTTGGAGCAGAGTTACTATGCTTATTAAGTTTCCTTATCCTTTCCATCAGTCCTTTTCTTGCTCCAAGCTTTAATCACACCTGCACAAAAATTGGCCACTTGTTTTGAGATCATGGGGTTTTCGTCAATTAATAATTTATCCAGCCATACCTGCTCTGGACTTTCTGCGAATTGAACTATTATAGGATGGACAAATCTAACCCTCAGACCACTATAATGTGGGCATCGAAAAAAGACATGCTTCATTGTCTCCACCTCTCCCATGGGACATGGGCAGTGTCTCTCTAGATATGGGTGTTTTTTTGTGTGTGTGTGTTTTGTATTTGCCATCCAGTAATGCCGAGGGCAAAGCCTCCCATCTTGCCAGAGTGAAGGCTCTCCTAATTCAGTGGGCTTCAAGTTGTGAGAGGCATGGGTGATAAACATAAGTCCCGGGGGCTGGATCCGGCCCCTTGAGGGCTCTTATCCAGCCCACAAGCCAGCCAAGGTGGCCACCACCCCCCCATCCCCCAGTCCCAATCTGGGCTGGCCAGCCAGCTGTGGACTCGCCAGCCGAGACAGCTGCCTCCCCCAGTCCCAAGGTGTCAATTATCAGACTGTTAAATAAAAGAAAATACTGTAAGAGTATTATTGTTTTAAACATATTTGTATTTTAAGTAAAAAATAAAGTGAAAGTAATATCAGTAATTGGTTTTGCCTGCGTCTTCTATAAAGTTTGTATCTCCGGTACCTGGCATTAAATTTTATGGTACACGTGGCCTGGCCTGACCAAGTGACATTTATGTCATATCCGGCCCGCCTAACAAATGAGCTTGATACCCCAGTTTAGATGTTCAGGACTGGATTTGGAGCTTCTGCACGCAAGGCAGGTACCCAACTAGAAATCTACATTTTCCAGAATTGTGGAAACCCTGGATTTCCCCACCCCCACCAAAACAAGGGAAATTGGGCTGGGGTGGGGGTAAATATATGCAATCCTCGCTTAAATTTCATCAGTATTCCAAATAGGACAGCTTTACATGCTAACAGAAGTGACAAATGATTGATTTTATGATCTTAAAGCAGCAAGATTAAGGTAGGCTTGGTAAGCAAGTATCCGTGCCAGAGTTTTGTTCAAATAAAACTGGAAATACTCGAGAAAGAGGTGCAAACAGCTACCTGAACACATAGCTTTTTGCCATCTGGAATATAGGAAAAAATAGAAGTTGAAAATAAAAACAATACATTTTGTGGCAAAGAAAAGGCATTACTTGGACTTGAACAGGCTTAATAGAGTCACTGTCTTGAAGACTGTTTGCAGATTTGGATTTGAGTTGAGTGTATCAGCAGTGAAAACATTGACCTCTTCAGTCATGTTTAATCATGTATGGCCTTCTCACTGTGGAAAAAATAAGTCCCATTTAAACAATATATCCATAGGAACACATGAAGCTGCCTTATCAGACCCTTGGTCCATCAAAGTCAGTATTGTCTGCTCAGACCGGCAGCAGCTCTCCAGGATCTCAGGCAGAGGTCTTTCACAACACCTACTCGCCTAGTCCTTTTAACTGGAGATGGTAGGGATTGAACCTGGGACCTTCTGCATGCCAAGCAGATGCTCTACCACTGAGCCATGGCCCCTCCCCAACTATCCTTGCAACTATGTTGTATATAGTCTATGCAAGAATAACGATTCTGTAATGCTGTTGGTTTTAGATAAAACATTTCACACTACATGTCTTGAGTTAGTAAAACATTGCCTTAAAGAGCATTTCATTTATTCCAAACCAGAGAATATTTCCTAGGAGGGTGGTGGTTGTTTTTTGGTCTCCTAACATTTCCTTTGTTTCAGATTGGAAAAACTGAGGGGGAAACAACACAGGCCTTCGCACCTCTAGCGCCGTTATCTCCAGCCCTTCCCAGAAGCTTGGTGGGGGTTTGTTTCCTCATTGCCGGTCCTTAGCTGCCTCCTTAACTTATTTCTCCCTCTTTGTTCCAGAGTTTCATCTTCATGACAGTGGTCTCCTTTGGACCCCTGACCTGCTCGATCGTCACCACCACCCGCAAGTTCTTCACCATCTTGGCTTCGGTCATCTTATTTGCCAATCCTATCACCAACTTGCAGTGGGTAGGCACCATCCTGGTGTTCCTGGGTAAGTTTCAGAATCCTGGCTTGTCTTCCCCTGTTCATATTGTCTTTGGGGATTTGCATCCCACTTCCCAGAAAACCTCGCTCGAGACAGAAGTCTAATAGTCGTGTTGGGGCTTCCCATTGTAGGGCAGTCTGGTTAGGACCTCCCTGCACCCTTCAGTGGGAAGGAGATTGTTATCATAGAATCATAGAGTTGGGAGGGACCACCAGGGTCATCTAGTCCAACCCCGTGCACAATGCAGGCAATTCACAACTACCTCCCCACCCCACCCCCAGTGACCCATACTCCATGCCCATGTTCTCTCTAACAATCCCTGCCCACAAAACAGGGACCAGTTTGCCATATCGCCGTGTTCAGAAAGTAAGGAGGCCCAGCAGGCCAAATGTAAGATACTAACTAGTTGCCCCTGGTTTGGGGCTGTAACTGTTTCATAGACAGTCAACCAATCAATACCTTTATTGGCGTATTGGTTACAAAAGTAATCGTATAAAAGGATATCCAATGAATAAAGTAAACCACAGTAAATAAAATTCATTCATCAGGTAAGTTATGCTTAGTTCCTCGAATGCTCATGGCAGCTAGAAGAAACTTTACTACCTTCTCCATGGTACAAGAGTACCGGTCAGCCAAAAGGAAAGCCACTTTGTCTTTTGCAGAGAGAGATGAAATATCTTTTATCAGCGGTTCAATATGAACTTCCTGTAAACACTCATAATAGACAAAATAGAGCAGCGCATGGGTCAATGTCTCTGATAGGCTCTGCAAACATGGAGCAAGTCCGATTACAGACTGGGGTGTTCTTAAATCTCCCCCAAAGGGTTTCCGACGGAAAGATGTTTAGGCGCACTAACTAGAATCATAGAGTTGGAAGGGACCACCAGGGTCATCTAGTCCAACCCCCTGCACAATGCAGGAAATTCACAACTACCTCCCCCCACACACACACCCAGTGCCCAGAAGATGGCCAAGATGCCCTCCCTCTCATGAACTGTCCCAGTTCATAAAATCAGCATTGCTGACAGATGACCATCTAGCCTCTGCTTAAAAACCTCCAGGGAAGGAGAGCTTACCACCTCCCGAAGAAGCCTGTTCCACTGCGGAACCGCTCTGTTAGAAAATTCTTCCTAATGTCTAGATGGAAACTCTTTTGATTTAATTTCATCCCGTTGGTTCTGGTCCCACCTTCTGGGGCAACAGAAAACAACTCGGCACCATCCTCTATATGACAGCCCTTCAAGTACTTGAAGATGGTTATCATATCCCCTCAGTCTTCTCCTCTTCAGGCTAAACACACCCAGCTCCTTCAACCTTTCCTCATAGGACTTGGTCTCCAGACCCCTCACCATCTTTGTTGCCCTCCTCTGGACACATTCCAGCTTGTCTACATTTTTCTATCGCTTTTTACTATTGCTACCTCTGCTAGTAAAGGGGTTAGCCCCAGACCCCTGCCCCAGTCGCAGAAGCAGTAAAACCTAGCCACCCACTGACAAGATAGAGGTTTCTGCTTCCTTGGATGACTCTCTGGGTCTGCGGAGAAATCCAACTTTGTAAATTAGTCTGATGAGGACTGAGCATGCTTCAGGAGGCCCAGGATGTTCAGAGCAGCTGTAAAACCACTTCAGAGTGAGGGAGGAAACTGAGAAATGAACATGCTCGGGTTCCAGGGAGCTTGTGCAATTCTGTAGGGGGAGATTTGGGGACATGGAAGGAGAGAATTTATTTATCTTTTCCCTGCAGTTCCTTGTGGAGACCCAGCTTGCCATCACCCTAATAGCAGGCTTGATGGCCCCCATTGCCTTTCAGTAGGGCCATGAAACGGAGCTGCCCGCAGTCAGGGGTTGGGCATGCTCAAAGGTACTCCCGTATACGCAGGGAAAACACTACTTTGTAAATTAAAAGGAAGGCAGGGGGTGAGGGAACTAAAGCATCCAGATGAGGACTGCTGTTCAGAGCAATGGAGGAGTGAGAACACAAGAGGGTGGGAAGGGGAAACTGGTTTGATTGGGTGTCCTGGGAAGGGGGGGGCACACCAGGAGAATGTTTAGAAGCTTTTAAAGTTTCTGCCTGCTAAAAGGTGACTGACCGCCCATTCCTGAAATACGCCGGCGGCCTGACCCAAAGGCCTTAGGCCGACGAATGCCTCCGCCGGCGCAAGGGCCTACCGCCGGCGCCCGGAAATCGCACACTGGTGTTAGTTTGCTTAGTAATTGTCAGGATGTGATGTCACCCCATGGGGACTACCTTTACCATTAATAGGGGCATAATAGAGGTCTATAAAATTATGCATGAGTTGGAGAGGGTGGCTAGAGAGAGTTCCCCCCCCCCACTCCCGTAATCCTAGAACTCGGGGTACCCAGTGAAGGTCATCGGCCATAGATTCAGGAAGTACTTCTGTACTAATTGAGTGATTCAGTTGTGGGATTCACTGTCAGAGAACATAGTGATGGTCACAAGCAAAGATGGCTTTCAAGGGAGGTTAGGCAGATTCATGGAGGAGAGGTCCATCAATGGCTACTAGCTAGGTTACTAAAGGGAACCTTCACATCCAGAGGCAATAAACCTCTGAAACCCAGCACTTGGGGATGACGTGGAGGGAAAGGCCTGGGCCTCCGTGCCCTGTTCGTTGGCCTTCCAGGCCGCTGTATGAAACAGGATGCTTGAACACGTGAAACTGCCTTATGCTGAATCAGACCATCAAGGTCCATCAAAGTCAATATTGTCTACTCAGACCGGCAGCGGCTCTCCAGGGTCTCCAGCAGAGGTCTTTCACATCACCTACTTGCCTAGTCCCTTTAACTGGAGAGGCCGGGGATTGAACCTGGGACCTTCTGCATGCCAAGCAGAGGCTCTACCACTGAGCCACATGCTGGCCTACATGGACCGCTGGTCTGATCCAGCTGGGCTCCTAAGGTCTTCGTTCTTCATTCAACCTTTCTGTTCAACCTTCAAACAACGTTTTCCCTTGGTTTCTTTGCAGGACTTGGACTGGATGCCAAATTTGGGAAAGCTTCCAAGAAAACCTCACATTAAGAAGTTGGCTGGGTAGCTCTCTCTTCAGAACCTCAAGCATAACAAACTGTTAACTTATTGTCTTATTTCTCAGTGACCGTTGTTGGAACGGACTCAGGATGAGTGCTTGGGGAAAGGGGATGGGGTTTTATTAGGTGTGAATGTGCGCTTTTTGTTTCTTGCTTTTTTAAATTCCAAACTGTTGTGTGTGTTTTTTTTAATGTTTTGGGGTTGTTGTTTTTGTTTTAATTACAATCAAGGAGGTGATTTTTTTTTTTTTTTTTTTTTTGGCCACTTGCTGTGCCTACTCTGCACTCCCTGGAATCAGAGTCGGGGTTCGTGGATGGCAACAAGGAGAAGAAATTTGGGACAGAATGGGAGGAATGCTTTGAAACAAATTAAAAAGAGGGGAACAAGAGCTGGTCCTCCGTTTCGGTGCTCCCTGGTGTGTTTTTCCTGTTTTTCTTTGGGGGGGGCGGGCTGTGGCCCTGTACAGATGATTCCCCCACCCCCGCGTGCACGTTGACTGAATGCGCAGGGTGGGAGAGCCGGCGCAAGTGTGCTGGCCCTATGCCTGCCTCTGCGCGATCGTCTGCACTGTGTGAAGGAAGCGTCTGCTCATCTTCTTCCCCATGAAGAGCAGTGTTTGCTGATCACAGGAATGGTTATACACAATTCGCAGCCACTGTGGTCAAAATACCTTATGCAATCCTATCGTTCAATGTAACTACAATAAACATAACATCAAAAAGCTCCAAGTTGAGTGTTATGTATGGTAGTGTATTCACATCCTATCCACAAAACTAAACATCAATATATAACAATTCCACAGTCAAATTAGAGACTCCACCTCGTACCACTAATCCTGAGAGGTGGACTCTCTAATTTGACTGTGAAATGGTTATATAATGATGTTTAGTTTTGTGGATAGGATGTGAATACACTACCATACACAACGCACAACTTGGAGCTTTTTGATGTTATGTTTATTGTAGCTACATTGAACAGTAGGATTGCATAAGGTATTTTGGGCATAGTGGCTGCGAATTGTGTATAACTTTACCTGTGCAGCACAAGTTTTGATTTTATTTGTGATCACGGGAACGGAGCATAATGCACTGACACTTCCCATTCATGTAGGCACTGTGCTCACTAGCCAGCGAGAGGGTGGGGCCAACACACTTGCGCCTCCCTCCCCATGGGGTCATCTGTACAGGGTTTGTGCACAGTGAGCCATCTTGAGAGCCAGCGTGGTATAGTGGTTAAAAGCGGTGGACTCTAATCTGGAGAAGGGGGTTTGATTCCCCACTCCCCCACATGAAGCCAGCCTGGTGACCTTTGGTTACTCACAGTTCTCTCCAAACTCTCTCAGCCCCACCTACCTCACAAGGTGTCTGGTGTGGGGAGAGGAAGGGAAGGCGATTGTAAGCTAGTTTGATTCTCCTTAAAAGGTAGAGGAAAACCAACTCTTCTTCTTGCAGCAAGAAATGTTGTACTGTCTTGTGAATTGGGTGTTAGAAGGAAAAGAAGAAGAGTTGGTTTTTATACCCCGCTTTTTCCATACCTTTAAGGAGTCTTTTTTTCCCTTGGGCTTTCATATGAACATATGAAGCTGCCTTATACTGAATCAGACCCTTGGTCCATCAAAGTCAGTACTGTCTACTCAGACCAGCAGCAGCTCTCCAGGGTCTTAGGCAGAGGTCTTTCACATCACCTACTTGCCTAGTCCCTTTAACTGGAGTTGCCGGGGATTGAACCTGGGGCCTTCTGCGTGCCAAGCAGATGCTCTACCCCTGAGCTGCACTCCCTCTCCAAGGCAGTCTTTTTACCCTTTTCCGAGGAGATCGTTTTGCCCTGGCGGAGCTTGACAGTCGGGCTTCATTTGGGATGCTGAAACTAATAGCCGGCCGAATTAGAATCGTAGAATCATACAGTTGGAATGGACCATCAAGGTCACCCCCCCACCATCTTCGTTGCCCTCCTCTGGACACATTCCAGCTTGTCTACATCCTTCTTAAATTGCGGTGCCGAGCTCTGCTAAGCTTGGGCTAGCCTGACCACCCAGGTCAGGGCAACAGCATATAAACAGTGAGAAATGAATCATTTTCTATTTGCTTAAGTACATATTACAGACATCATTCCATACATGCATATTTTTGTACAGCCTGATGGAAAGCATGAGATAGATAGCCCCAGGCTAGCTTCGTCTTGTCAGATCTCAGAAGCTAAGCAGGGTCAGCCCCAGTTAGTATTTGGATGAGTGACCACCAAGGAAACCCAGAGTTGTGATGCGGAGGCAGGCAATGGCAAACCACCTCTGAACACCTCTTGCCTTGAAAACTTTACAGCAGAGGTGTCGCAGCCATTTGTTACGAGGGCCGGATATGAACATAGATGTCAGTTGGTCGGCCTGGACCGTGCCTTGCCAGTCCAGATCAGGAGTGGGTGGGTGGGTGGGGGGAGAGGTTTGCCTGGGCTTGCCAGTCTAGATCCGGGATGCTGGTAGCTGCCTCCACTGGCGAGCCCACAGCAGGCTCCCCAATCCAGATCAAGAGTGGAAGGGTGGCTGCCATGTGGCCCAGATAAGAGCTCTCAAGGGGCCAGATCTGGGCCCCGGGCCTTATGTTTGACACCCTGCCTTACAGGGTCGCCATAGGTCAGCTGTGACTTGATGGCCCACACGTACAAAAATGAGAACATAGTTCCCCCCTCCATGTCATTTAATTACCTGTCCTGAGCATGCCACTCAGTAGAATCATCTCAGCTACCATAGAGATGACAAAGAGCCTCCATAATGTTAAAAAATGGAACCCCACCACTGCAAGTACCACACAGCCAGTCTAAAGGTTCAGCTCAAATGATGAACATGGTATATTTGCTGCAGGATTCACAGCATCCCTAGTTTAACATGGCAAGGGAGTCGAGTTCCCCGGGGCAGCCGCTTCAGTGCAGAGATTGCTCCCTCCCTGCTTTCAAAAGCATCGGTTTCAAAAGTGGCGCAGTGGCGCGCTTTCCTTAAAAGGGCCTTTATTGTGCATGTGTTAAGTGCCGTCAAGTTGTTTCCGACTCATGGCGACCCTATGAGTCAATGTCTTCCAAAATGTTCTATCTTTTACAGCCTTGCTCATGACTTGCAAATTGAGGGTCAATCCATCTCTTGTTGGGTCTTCCTTTTTTCCTGCTGCCTTCAACTTTTCCTAGAATGATTGTCTTTTCCAGTGACTCATGTCTTCTCATAATGTGACCAAAGTACGGTAGCCTCAGTTTAGTCATTGTAGCGTCTAGGGTCAGATCAGCGTTGATTTGATCTATAACCCACTGATTTGTTTTTTTGGGCAGTCCACGGTATTCGTAACACTCTACTCCAACACCACATTTCAAAGGAATCTACTTTCTTCCTCTCAGTTTTCTTGGTTGTCCTTTATTGTAGTTTTATGCAAAAAACATCCCAATCCCACCCCCTATAGCCCAATTTATATGGGCAGTTCCTCTGTGTAGGCAGGGAAAGATCGTGTCCAGAGACAAACAAACAGTGGCTTGAATAGCAAAACTGCTTTAAGGAAGCGGTGAAATTGTTAATGACAAGACACATACAGGATTTGGGTTTCGCCGTTTCAGAATTTGGTGGCTTTTCTTGGCACAATCTTTTCATGTTTTGCTTTCTTTACGGGCACTAAGGATTATGCTGTTCTTATAAGGAGCACCAGATTTTCCTAACAGGCTGTGGGCTAAGCAAAAAAATAGGGGGAGGGCATATACTTAAGTCTTCCTCCACGATTGCCTTGTGATTATACCCAGAAAATTACTACTCTTTTGACAATTCCTTTGCCCTGCCCTGAAGCTCCTGCTTATTTTTGTGCAATGAGAGGCAAGTATGGGATTTGGTATATGGAGAAGAATTTCCCGAGTGTCTCACGGGTAATTTATGAAACAGATGAGTATTTAGCCCCAGTCGGTGTGCGGGTCGCTTCGATGAAAACACAGGCAAGGAGACACAAGAGGAAACATTCCTTCAGCTCCTGTACTTGACCTGAGGCACGTTACTTGTCCCCGGGGCCTCCAGCTCCAATCCTGCCTTGTTCTCTCCTCCCCACCAGAAAGGCATAAAAAAACTACTGAACAACAAACGGTTTTTAGCAAGGTGATAAAACCAAGGATGTTCTCCTGCAGGCTGAAAATACCAGTTCATATGGTTAAATCTTCCTCCTTACAAGAAAAAAAAATCCTGGGAGAAAGGAAACAGCACCAGGGAGAAGGATTCTAAGCCCGGTTTGATGTCAACAGGGAAGGGGTTGGATTTTTTGTGTGGAGGAATATTCAATCATGCAAGCTCTTTCCTGCAGTCTGAAATGATACCGCCTCACCGTTAACGTACTACAGGTTGTGTATCCCTTATCCGGACTGCTTGGGACCAGAAGTGGTCCTTATTTTGGATCTTTCTGTATTTGGGAATATTGTGGAATATCTACATATCTATATCTATCTATCTATCTATACACACACACACACACACAGCCTAAATGTAATTTGAAACAATATTTTTAATAATTTTGTGTACATTAAACCATCATTGGCACTGCTGAGGGCCTGTGAGTGATGCCTGCATGCTCGCTGAAAAGGTCCGGTTTTTAGACCAGTCTGGATATCGGATGTCTGGATAAGGGATACTCAACCTGTAGTGAGAACTAGACTGATATAAAAACCTCAGCATAACCAAATTCGACATACAAAAACAGCCAAGCATTCAAAAGAGCTTGTGGTTTTATTGGTCCCAGAAAGATAAGGTCTCCGTAGCTCCCACATAGGAAACTGAAAGGCTGAGAGTTTTCCAAAACCACAACAGAAGTATAGTGTTCTGCTGCATCGACAGAAGTATAGTGTCCAGATCACGCAAAGTGATGATCTCTCTTTGCTCTGGTTGGACCTCACCTAGAGTATTGTGTTCAGTTTTGGGCACCGCAATTTAAGAAAGATGTAGACAAGCTGGAACGTGTCCAGAGGAGGGCAACAAAGATGGTGAGGGGTCTGGAGACCAAGTCCTATGAGGAAAGGTTGAAGGAGCTGGGTAGCCTGAAGAGAAGAACACTGAGAGGGGATATGATAACCATCTTCAAGTACTTGGAAGGGCTGTCATATAGAGGATGGTGCCGAGTTTTTTTCTGTTGCCCCAGAAGGTCGGACCAGAACCAACAGGCTGAAATTAAATCAAAAGAATTTCCATCTAGACATTAGGAATAATTTTCTAACAGCGTGGTTCCTCAGTGGAACAGGCTTCCTCGAGAGGTGGTAAGCGCTCCTTCCCTGAAGGTTTTTAAGCAGAGGCTAGATGGCCATCTGTCAGCAATGCTATGACCTTAGGCAAATTACGAGAGGGAGGGCATCTTGGCCATCTTCTGGGCATGGAGCTGGGGGTGCAGGGGGAGGTAGTTGTGAATTTCCTGCATGGTGCAGGGGGTTGGACTAGATGATCCTAGTGGTCCCTTCCAACTATGAGATCTTGGAGGCTAAGCCCTGGTAGTACTTGGAAGTCCAGGGTTGCTAGGCAAGCAATGGCAAAGCACCTCTGATTCTTGCCTTGAAAACCGTATGAGGTCGCCATAAATCAGCAGTGACTTGACGGCACTTTCCACCATATGATGTGGCAACCAAACAGCTTGATGGGGGAAAGTGGGGCTCCCCTTTCCTGGTGTGAGAATATAGATGTATAAAACTGCCATTTCTCTGTATTGTCAGAATACAAGGGAAGTAGCCTGATGAACAGGCCTGAACTGTTCGCAGGCAACCAAACCGACTGATGAGAAAGGAACTCTGCTTGCAGCCAGCAAATGGGCCGTGAGCGAAGCGGACGGGTGTTCGAGCATCCCTGCCTTAAACCACTAAAGGGATCCTGCGCTGTGTATAATCACCCGTAACAGGTTGCCTCCTGGTTTATGGCGTGCATCTGCATCTTACACTTGGCCGTCCAACTCTCTTGCGGCAGAGGAAATGAAGGCAGACGGAGTTCGCTTTCAGCCGGCTTTGCTCCACCGTGCCGTGGAAGAAAAACCAGCTCAGCTCCCTCCTGCTCGCCACCAAACTTCGGGCCAAGGCTGACATTACAGCGCCTTCGAAAGGAGTCCCTTTTTAATTAACTAGCAGCCCCTGAGAACTGCGGGGGGGCTGTTTCTCTGCACCCCCTCAGGCCCCCTTCCCTGGCACCGGCACAGGGAGGGGCTGTTAACATAAGGATGCCTTCGAAGTCAAAGTGCCAGAGCTCTCTGCGGAGCAAACTTTACACATGAAAGCCCGTCTCCACCAGCTGTTGCTGCCTGCCTCCATCTGCTCTGTGCCTTTGGCCTCTCGCCCCTCCAGATGGGACCTTGATCTCCCTTCCTTGGTGGCTGTTCCAAGCTGACTTTCCCCTGCGCTCCCCACCCTCTCCGATCCCTCTCCAGTTTTTCGACTGACTTTTATGTTAAGCTGTCCCTGATCTTTACCCCAAGAACACTATTCTCCCCTTCCCCCCCTTAGGCTTTCCTTTTTCTAAAGGACAAGGAGATTTTTTTGAGGAAGGAATTAAACTGGGCGGCATTGCTATAATCCCCCCCAAAAAACCCTGGTCTTATTTTCCTAAAGGTCAGCCAATGGGAAAATAGGCTTCTCTTCAATGAAAGTTCTCCTTCCTCCAGGGAATGCCGGCGGCAAAAATTTGGAACTGTTTCCTCCTGGAGCCAGGCAGGAAGAGCAAAGGAGCTGATTGGTTTGAAAGCAGGATTGGGGAAGAAAGAGAATCTCGATGGAGGCTGTTTCAACTGGTGCCTTCCCCATTTTGGATCCAGCCAGTGCTTAATTAAAAAGAGGGGAGTGGATATTTTCCCAGGGAGAGCAGTCCTGGAGTGGTGGTCCATCTGTAGCCCAACTTGAAATCTCTTTTGCACCCAGCATCATTAAGTCTGTGTGACCCTGCCAGGACTTTGTATTAAGGGGCAGCTATGGTAGCTGCGACTTGAAGGCACTTTACACACACATGGTAGCTTAAGGTGCCACTGGGTTTTGTTTTGCTAGAATAAAAAGGTAAAGGTCTCCTGTGCAAGCACCGAGTCATTCCTGACCCATGGGGTGACGTCACATCCCGACGTTTACTAGGCAGACTTTTTTGTTTGCGGGGTGGTTTGTCAGTGCCTTCCCCAGTCATCTTCCCTTCACCCCCAGCAAGCTGGGTACTCATTTTACCAACCTCGGAAGGATGGAAGGCTGAGTCAACCTTGAGCCGGCAACCTGAAGCCAACCTCAGTCGGGACCGAACTCAGGTCGTAAGCAGAGCTTGGACTGCAGTACTGCAGCTTGCCACTCTGCACCACGGGGCTCCCGTGTTTATTTGCTAGAATAAACAGTATTTTATTACAACTGAAGCACTTTAAGGACATTTTCTACTAAATAAGAGGATCCAGCCTATATAACACACACTGTTAATGTGACTTCGTTAACTTTGTATATTTATTGTATGTATATTGTCTGTATTATTGTTCTATATGTGATACACAAGATTTCTAGGCACGTGTCTGTACACAAAATTTCTATGCACATGTCTTTGGTATGATTGTTGAATATATGTTATAATCTTTATTGGCTTTGCTTTTTTTGCTGCTGAGTTTTCCAAATCTCCAGGTACTAGCTGGAGATCTGCTATTACAACTGATCTCCAGCTGATAGAGATCAGTTCACCTGAACAAAATGGCCACTTTGGCAGTTGGACTCTATGGCATTGAAGTCCCTCCCCAAACCCCGCCCTTCTCAGGCTCTGCCCCCAAAACCTCCCACCGGTGCCAAAGAGGGACCTGGCAACCCTAACACTGGGGGCTGCAGGAGGGTCTGGTGGCTATTGAGGGATCAGCCCTTGGTCTTCAGCCCTGACTGCAATTCAGCCAGTCTCCTAGTGGTCCAAGTTGACGGTTATTAGACCTCTCCGTGAGGAAGATGGCGTGTTGACCTCTTCAGATGCTCTTTTGTGTACAAACACCCACCGCTACGGGCTCAGCTGAGGTCTGCGTAACAAAAATGGAAGGTTTACCTGGACAGGAGCTGGACAGGAGACGCCATGCCTGCTGTCAAGATGGCGTGAGCTGGTTTCGTTTCTGGGAAAAACACACACGCTTCAGCTTGAACCCTCGGAGGACCCTTGTCAGTTCTCGGCCGTTCCAGAGTCAGGAGTGGACTGTGCTCATGGATACCGAACCAAACGGCAGATTGTGATGCTTCTGGGTCAGCAGGCCCTTTCTAGGGGAAGGAACTGTCCGATAGATCTGCTATGAAAGGTGAAGCTTTATCAGTTAGCCAACTACGATGGGGTCTCTACGGAGGGAAGCGCTTGGCAGCGTGTTCTCTTCTGCCTTTCATCCTACCCTGTCTTGGCTGGTCCCTGATGCAGCTTCAAATTCTTAATAAATAATTTTTTTTGGAAAGAGCATGTGTGTGTGGCAGTGCTACGCTGGGCAAGGGGAGGTTGGCATGATTTCACACTGAATACTGGGAAATTTTTGAGTTTTCCTATCCAGTCTGGGAAGCAGGAAATGTTTCTTCCTTGCCAGCACCATGGCACGGGGAAATCCAAGGCTGGTTCTCAATTAGGGTGCTAGCCTCCAGGTACCTAGAGACCTCCAGCCACCTTGAGAACCTGCATGGTGTAGTGGTTAACAGCGGTGGTTTGGAGGGGTGGAGTCTGATCTGGAGAACCGGGTTTGATTCCCCACTCCTCCACATGAGCGGTGGACGCTAATCTGGTGAACCGGGTTGGTTTCCCCACTCCTACACACGAAGCCAGCTGAGTGACCTTGGGCTAGTCACAGTTCTCTCAGAACTCTCTCAACCCCACCTACCTCACAAGGTGCCTGTTGAGGGGAGGGGAAGGTGATTGTAAGCCGGTTCGATTCTTCCTTAAGTGGTAGAGAAAGTCAGCATATAAAAACCAACTCTTCTTCATCATCTCGTAATTACAACTAATCTCCAGATGAC
This sequence comes from Euleptes europaea, assembly GCF_029931775.1. Taxonomy (NCBI): domain Eukaryota; kingdom Metazoa; phylum Chordata; class Lepidosauria; order Squamata; family Sphaerodactylidae; genus Euleptes; species Euleptes europaea. Next base: position 24,255,842 of record NC_079329.1, read on the forward strand.
CAAGATCAGGTCCCCTGGATAAAATGGCTGCTTTGGAGGGGACTCTATAGCATTATACCCTGCCACGGTCCCTCCCCAAGCCCAGCCCTCCTCAGGCTGCACCCCCAACATCGGCAGGTATTTCCCAACCCAGAGCTGGCAACCCTATACCTCAAGACAATAGGTGGTAGTTCCCTTGAAATCAGTGTGTGTGTGTGGGGGGGGGGGGTGTTGTGCCATGAAAGATGGACTGAGATGTTGGTGGTGAGGTTTGTACAGAGTTCAGCTGCTGTGCCGTTGCTGCTGTTATGCCATTGCTTCAACACACAGCCAGTGTACAACTGATTGTGCATTTATCATGACCTCCCAAAGGTGTCAGAAGTGAACGTGGGCAGGAATGTGGCACGTGTGGCTCAAGAGGCTAGCTGAGCATGTCATGAAATAATTGCTGCGCCCCTGCCATCTGTTTGTACTACAAGGGCAAAAATTACTTTTCTCCCTGCAGAGCAGGTTGGTGGCAGGATTTTAATAATCTTTTTGTTCTGCAACCCTCCCCTTTCCCATTTATCTTGGCCAAGCCTTCCATCAATCCTAGGTTTTCTTACCAAGCCAAACCAAGTTGGAAATAATATTTTGCCACCTCTTTAGAATTCTTCTGTTGTAAAAATTCAAAAAAAGAACAACAATACTGGAAGAGTAGACATGTTAATAGTGTTTATACATCCTAAACAATATATAATCTTAATGCAAACCACATACCCAAATCAGTTAATCCTTCTCACTGAAGGATCAAATATATTTTGATACAGAGCCTAACCTTTTTGGTGATTTGAATACCCAAATACCAAGAAAAATGCATATCCCACCTTCATTTATGTAAGAGATTTTCATTACTTAACTGGGATCTGTTTATATTAAATCCAATGACTAGGGTTGCCAACCTCCAGGTAGTAGCTGGAGATCTCCTGCTATTACAACTGATCACCCAATAAGAGATCAGTTCACCTGGAGAAAATGGCCGCTTTGGCAATTGGACTCTATGTCAGTGAAGTCCCTACCCACCCCAAACCCTGCCCTCCTCAGGCTCCACCCCCAAAATCTCCCACCGGTGGCGAAGAGGGACCTGGCATCCCTACCAATGACCTCAGCTTCGTGCTCCCACCCCCAAGTCTGGGGGCTAAATCCTCCTTGTCCTGGTTGTTTGGGAGATGGAGTTCCTCACTCATGACAACACTGCTCCCTTCCCTCAATTTGTCAGGGAGGGTCTGGTGCTTCCTGGAACCCTTGCAGCCCCACCTAGCAAGTAGGGTTGCCAGGTCCCTCTTTGCCACTGGCGGGAGGTTTCGGGGGCAGAGCCTGAGAAGGGAGGGGTTTGGGGAGGGAAGGGACTTCAATGCCATAGAGTTCAATTGACAAAGTGGCCATTTTCTCCAGGTGAACTGATCTCTGTCACCTGGAGGATGGCAACCCTAAGCAGCCAGGAGCCCACGTGACAAAGCACTTTTCTGGGGTCTCCTGTGCTTTATTTTCTAGAATTAAAACAATGTTATGTGCAACTTCCTAATAAGGAGGCACACCTTATCAAGCAGCACCTGTGAGTTTGGGGAGTGGGGTTTGGGGAGAGGAGGGACTTCAGTGGGGTATAATGCCATAGAGCTCACCTTCCAAAGTGGCCATTTTCTCCAGGTGAACTGATCTCTATCGGCTGGAGATCAGTTATAACAGCAGGAGAACTCCAGCTAGTACCTGGAGGTTGGCAACCCTACTAGCAAGGAAGGATGACTATTACCCTGCAGGTAATGTGGGTGAAATTCATTCACTGTTGCAGATCCTTCCCAAGAACGTTCTGTATGTGAACCCTTTTAATAGTGGCTGGTCCTTTAACCAAATTTCATATTTCTCAGGCATTGGCAAATCAATAGCTGCACAATATTTTTGCCACCCCTGTTTCGTTTCTCAGTCTTTCCATAAAGGCATCCTTTCTTCTTGCATTTATTTGTGGAGGGTTTTTTTTTTTAATGGTTGCTCACCACTTGTCATACTAGATAGATCACCCTCCTTTCCTTCTACTATGCCCTTCGGCCAATTATCCCTCCGTGCTTACCTGAAGCTAGAAGGAAAACACACCAATAAAAGATTTTTCCCCCCTCCAACGGCTTCGTCAGTTCCCCATTTCTCCTTTGTAAAAGCAGATTGCCAAGATAACGATGAAGATTAATTTCTCTCCTGGAGAGGGGAGCAGATCAGAATAACTGAGAGAGGCTCTGACCATTTAAAAAAAAAACCCAAAAAACTCCCCAAACTGTACGGACACCAACTGAATTAGCGGCGTCTCCGAGAAGGGGGAAATAATTTCACACACCATTACGGCTGTTGGGAAGCGGCAGGACCAACTTTTAATGAATCCAGGATCAAAAGCATCTTCAAGGCAACCAGTCGCGGAAAACAAGAGGGAGTCTCACCAGGGAAGAGAGGACGGCGATGCTTCTAATGAGAAACAAAGAACGGACTCAAAGGCACCAGGGAGTTGATTCCCCACAACTGCATATTTTAAAGTATAATTTCTGCCTCTTTAAGAAATTAACTATGAGGCCCTTCCCCCTGCCCCAAGAAATGTTATATACAGGGCATCACACAAATGGAATACAATTAAAATCTCTAGATCTCGTGGAAAGGTATTAAAAATAAAAAAAAAACTAAAGGTCAACTGAACAAGGCCAGACCCCTTGCAACGATTACAATCTCAGCATCCATGCTCCTGGGGGTAGCATTGTGTAGACCTTCCACAGCTGGAAACGCACATTCTGATAGTTTAGTAAGAGGTTTCCTGAGTGAGTTCTCCACCCTCTCATCAATACCTGTGGCTTAGTGTAATTTGTCAGAGAGGGGACAGGGTTGAATCCCGCTTGGAGGGTTGCCTCGGAGAAACACTGCTCCTTATATTAGAAGCCTGCCCCCGGGGTCGTCTTTTATTCCCACGACACCTTCGTGACATTAACAGGAGTCTTGTTACATCTTAAAGATGAACAAATGGTTATTCTAGTGTTAAGTTTGGTTGGGCTAGAGTAGGGGAGTCGAACTCATTTGTTACGAGGGCCGGATATGACATAAATGTCACTTGGTCGGGCCGGGCCATGTGTACCATAAAATTTAATGCCAGGTACCAGCGATACAAACTTTATAGAAGGCACAGGCAAAGCAGGGTTGCGAGGTCCCTCTTCGCCACCAGCGGGAGGTTTTTGGGGCGGAGCCTGAGGAGGGCGGGGTTTGGGGAGGGACTTCAATGCCAATGGCCAAAGCGGACATTTTCTCCAGATGAACTGATCTCTATCGGGTGGAGATCACTTGTAATAGCAGGAAATCTCCAGCTTGTACCTGGAGGTTGGCAACCCTAAGGCAAAGCCAATTAATGGTTTTTTTAAACTTTATTTTTTACTTAAAATACAGATAATAACACTCTTACAGTATTTTATTTTATTTAACAGTCCTTGATAAGTGATACTGTAGTGCCTGAGTAATCATACCTGCATCACAGGTATGATATACATGCAAGATACACGCATAAGCCACTGACTCGCAAAAGCCATTAGCTGGCAGAAGCCGCTTCCCAGTGGCCCCACCTTTCCTTTAGCACCAAGCACGTAGGCACACACACATTCCAAAGTCTGGAAACTTTCCCCTCACATAAGGAAATGCTCCAACAGCCTCCCTCCCACCTATTCCTCCTTTTTGATACTTTCGCTTCACCCTGCAAGGGAACACTCTGAACTGCTCAATAAGATAGGCTCCATTCATTAATGTAGCAAGGCTCGCGCATGCACTGAAGAAACTAATGACGTTGCATTGACAAGCTAAAATCAGATGTCAAGAAAATGTATCATTGTTGTATTGGAATGTCAAATATCTATAAAACCTCTTGCATTTGCCCTGCTTCGGTGTGACAGGATCGCAGAGCTGGTTGTCTGTATCCTGGCTCACCCAGTTATGACTTCTTGGCCAGTAAAGCAAGCTGTAATGAAACCAACCTCCTGCCCTCATTGCTCATTGGACTCTACGAGAATGGGGGGAGCACTACAATACTTCGGGAGTGGGGGTGGGGAGGCTGCCCCAGCTGGCAAGCCTGCAACGGGCTTACCAGCCCAGATCGGAATGGGGTGTGTGTGCCTTGGCTGACTTGCGGGCTGGATAAAAGCTCTCAAGGGGCCAAATCCGGCTCCAGGGCCTTATGTTTGACACCCCTGGACTAGAGCCTATTTCATCAAATGCACGAGGCAAATCCCCACGTATCAGGCTTATATAATTCTTTATGTAATGATGAAGAAAAAACGTGTGTGTGTGTGTGTGTGTGTGTGTGTGTGTGTGTGTGTATATAATGATGAAGAAAAAAAGTTTATAATTCATTATATAATAATGAAGAAAAAAAGTTTAAAACAGCAGGGTCAAAGGGCCATGAAATGCAGGGACTAAAATTCAGATGGGATGTAGAAAAGTACAGAGGCCATTTGCAAAAGCGATGAACTATGAAACTCCATAGTTTTGCTAAGGCAATTAAGTAGGATTGCCAACCTCCAGGTACTAGCTGGAGATCTCTTGCTATTACAACTGATCTCCAGCCGATAGAGATCAGTTCACCTGGAGAAAATGTCCACTTTGGCAATCGGACTCTATGGCATTGAAGTCCCTCCCCAAACCCTGCCCTCCGCAGGCTCCACCCCAAAAACCTCCTGCAGGTGGCGAAGAGGGACCTGGCAACCCTAATGTGATCATGCCTACTACCCGATTCAAAATGTCACATGTTCATCAAGGCTGGGAACTCCTGCTGTAGGGAGAGTGTTATTAGCATCTCACCTTGATGGCTGTTTTGATTCTGACTTAACCACACATACATACGTAAGTGTGGTCAAGTTGCAACCGATGCGTGGTGATCCCAGCAAGGGGCTTTCAAGGCAAGTGAGAAGCAGATGTGGTTTGCCATTACCTTGCTCTTTAGAGTCTTTTTGGTGGTCTCCCATCCAAGTACTGACCCTGCTTCGCTTCCAAGATCCGACCAGAACAGGCTATACCATGCCACTTTCCCTCCAACCCCACATGGAGACAGGGGAAAACATGGGTTACACTGGGATGAGCTCTCTAGAGGTCAGTTTGACAACATGTAAAACAATAAAAGATAAGCCAGTGCCTCTGGGCTCAGGAGAAGACCTTTTTTTAATTAAGAAATTAAGCAGTAAGTGAATAACAAATAAACAAATGGAATTTAGAAATAAAAGAGAATTCTGGATGTAGCTAAGCATTGCTTTTGGACACATTCCTTTTTAGATTACCTTCGGAAAACCAGTTGTGAAGATTTCCCACTGGCATAAGGGGAGGTGAATCAAATTGAGTTTCCATTGTCTGTTTCTGACGGTTGCATAGATAAAAGTCCTATTAAGTCGTTCCAGTGTACCAGTGGTGGGGTTTTGTTTGGAATACTTTTTTGTTTGTTTTGCTAAAACAAAGGTAAGCAAATAGAGGGAAATAATTAAATAACTGTGGGTTTTTTTCCCCGGTACTGTCTTGATCGTCAGGAGCTTATATGAGTTTTTAATTAGTGTTGCATTTTCAATAAGTCTATCTGTACGTGTTACCGATTCTTCTCTGGATAACGGAGAGATAATTACAAGAATCCTGGTTCTCCCCCCACCCCCTTCCATTCTCTCACTAAAGAAACGGCTGATATATTTAATCATGATGTAGAAATGCTGGCAGCTTTCTTGCAGCCCGGCCTCCCTCTAATTACATTTCTAGGTTTTTAGTAAATTGAAAGGGAAAAACAGAGGAACAAAAAATAATTAAAAACTGAAGAGGAAGTGAATATTTTTTAAAAGCCGGTGCTGTTAAAAATCCATACACGCATCTGCTTTCAATGACATTGGTTTAGAAATAAAAGGCTGTGGAAATGACATCTCCAAAGACATGTTGATGCTCACAAGGCTTGCTGCAGATTTTCGGATAGGGGGGGACCCAACCTGTCTGTCATTCTTTAAGTGCTCAGTAAGGATTTAAACCTCGTGCTAGGGCAACGGAGGTTTTCTGGGGGTTGCGCAGGGACACCAGTTCGAAAATGTCTACAGTAGTTATGTATTGTGAGGATCACTTCCGAAGACTGTGAACACATGAAGCTGCCTTCTACTGAACCAGCCCCTTGGTCCATCAAAGTCAGTACTGTCTACTCAAACCGGCAGCGGTTCTCCAGGGTCTCAGGCAGAGGTCTTTCACATCACCTACTTGCCTAGTCCCTTTAACTGGAGATGCCAGGGATTGAACCTGGGACCTTCTGCATGTCAAGCAGATGTTCTGCCACTGAGCCACAGCCCCTCTGTGGCCTCCACTGTTATTACCTAGGGACATGCCTTCGGACCCAGAAGCATTTTAGGAAAAATGTGTCATGGTTAACATTTATCCCCTAAGCCTCTGAGGACCATTGAGGCTGATCTGAGCTAACTTGCCTTGTCATGGGCAGAGAAAGTGTTTGACTTTCTCAGTTTAACATATCTTCACCCAATGTTGTTCACTGCTGATTACTTTCTGTTAGATCAGGTGTCCCCAACCTTTTTGAGCCTACAGGTGTCTTTAGAAATCTGACAAAAGACAGTGGGCACAACCACAAAATGGCCATTGTGGGAGGCAGAGTGCCACACATACACAGAAAGCCCAAGTGCACGGGACATGTGGAGTAATTTTTAAAATACACTGGGAAAGAGACGTGCAAGAGAATAAAACCAACACGGTGGTGGAAGCATCTGCTGAAACAAAGTTATTTTAATCTGCCCAGCCAATCAGATCTTCCTTGGCCAATCAGAACTACTGCAGGATAGGAATCATATTGGCCCCACCCCACTGACTTTCAAAGATACCTGGTGGGTGCCAGGTAGGGTTGCCAACCTTCAGAAACGTTTCTTCTCTTGGAAAGGTTGGACCTTTATTCAAGGCACTGTGAATTTCTTTGAGACATGCAAGGCTGATGAAGCCTCGTTGGTGAAACGCAATTAATACCTGGGATTTGCATCCTTTTATGCAGTCCTGATCAATTTCTACCTGTGAGTCCCACTAGATGTTAGATGTTACCCTTTTAAGGGATCTTTGCTAGCTACGGCGTTACGAGTGAAACGGAAGAGATTCGCCATATTCTCAAGACTGACTGAGCTTGCATACCTGCTGTGGGACTATTTTGTGAAATTCGTTCATTGTATATATTTGTATATATTGTTGTTCAGGACCACACTTTGTTCTTATACACTTATTGCATGTTATTAGATAGTTAGCTGTTTTGTTGCTCTATTCTTGTCATATATAAAATTGTGTTTGCTTAAGTATTGTGTGTGCTGTAGCTTGTTTTGAGTAAGCTTCAGGTACTAGCAGGAGATCTCCTGCTATTACAACTGATCTTCAGCCGACAGAGATCAATTCACCTGGAGAAAATGGCCACGTTGGCAATTGGACTCTATGGCATTGAAGTCCCTCCCCTCCCTTGTGTTAGAGCATGATTAGTCACCAGGGATATCTACCAGTTAATGTACAACATTCACAGTTCTGGGTTGGATCCATCCAACTTCTCTGCTAGTGAAAAATGAAGGAGAAGTCCCATCTGACCACCTAAAAAGGCTTTGCTGTGGATAACAAAATCTGCACATATGGGAGCCTTGTGGGATGGGGGCTGCAATAAGAAACAGAACTGAGCAAAAAAAGTGGATCCAACCTATTATCTTTCATAAGAATAACTACTAAAATAATTTCTTGAGCTAACAGCAGTGCCAAAGTTTGAACACAATGGATTGGAAACAAGAAAGATCTCAGCTCGCAATATAGGAAACATACTGTACACTGGGCAGCCTTGTCCTGAAATTCTTAGTCGACTCATAGTTAAAATCAAGATATATTATGAGCACATTTTATTTTATGCCTGTGTGGTAGGTGCCCAAAGCTGACAGCCTGTGTTGGCACCTGCTTAGAAGCTGATTAATTTAAACACTTTATTCCGTTTCTATGAAAGGGTCATTGATTGCTGAAACTGACTGGAACTTTTAAAGTTGAGATTGTAATTTACAAAGCAAATAACCCGGCTGTAGACTCTAGCAATCAATTTAGCAGGTTGGGAATTGCCAAGTTGAGGTGGGGTGGAGGGTCATGTAGGCACAGGAGTAGGGCACACTTAATGAAAATATGACCTTTAAGAAAAAAGCACATTGTGACTCTGGGATTATTGTATAGTTAATTAGGCAATGAGCTGCCTTCCTTATCTGGCTCCCGTATTACAATTCCCAAGGGGCAGTGTGAGAACATACATGTGTTAAAAAAAGGAAAATATGAGCCAATTTAGAATGCTTGGGGAGGGGAAGAAGTAATCTTTTTAATCAACTTTTCTTGGTGCCAAAATAGATGAAATGAAGAGCACAGAACTCTACCTGTCTGTGAAAGGTAAATTGTGCACGTGTGCAGCCCCAATCTGGATCAGGGCCACATGAAGAGAGGAAACGGGAGAGCAACCCTAATCAGGTCGACACAGAATCCTGTAAAAGTCTATTCAACAGGCTTGTATAATGTAGTTTTATTGCGTTGTTTATATTATATGGGTGGGGTTTCCCCCACCCCCATTGTTCTTATAACTCTGCATTCCGCCTTGAGTACCAATGAGCAAGGCAGGAAATAAATGCAGTAAATAAATAGGGTTGCCAACCTCCAGGTAATCTAAGCAAAAATCAAGCACAGATACCTTTAGACAAGTCTCAGAATGTCCTACACGCTGGTCTAGCATTAGGATGCTTCTCTGAGGAATACAGCCAGAAACAGCTTTCTGCAAGTAGGATTGTTGCATGGGGAACAAATGACCACATCCATCAATGTGGCAACACATGCTGCACGCTTTTCCCTTATAGGGATCCCCATGCGACCCAATTTGTGCCCAAGGCACTATTTATCTGTGTGTCCTGCAGCGTAAGCAGGGCCTTCTGCTACTCTTGCAGTTCTCTGGTTTAGCAAGACACTAAGATTTTTCAAAGGTGTGGTTCAATGGTCGAGAAAGACAAATCAGTCTATTTAAAATACCTGTACCCTGCACTCTCCATTAAAAGGGCCCATGTTGCCTTATAGCATCATTGTTAAAATACATTCCAACCAGAATCGAATATCAGATAAAGTGAAAAATTGGGGTGAGTGGGGAGGGGGGAACCAGCCAGGCAGCAGCAGTCTATGTTTTAAAATAGCAGAAAAGTCTTAAAAACAACTGCACATTCCAGCCTCCCATTCCCATGTTTTCTGCAGAGTTTATGCAGGATGTAAGGGAGCACCCCGCATTCTCTCTGTACATGCGGAGAGCTTGGATATTATTATAAATATAACTGGCTATACTCTGGAATTATAAACAAAAATTGTATTAAATCTTGTAGGCGATTAACCATGCAATCCTAAAGGGGGGTGTATGCCCATAGGAGCCGTTGTGATCCCTACGCTGGCGTCCATGCCACTTGCGCTGTGCAAACTGGCATGGATGCCAGCGTAGGGCGACTTACACTGACCCCCCCTGGACCGCTGTGGCAGCGTGGCTCTCAGACGTTTCCCTGGCATATCTCCTCATGTCAGCGTCCTGGGAGGCATTCCTGGGGTGTTCCTGGGGGCAGAGCTGCCTTTAGGCAGCTTCCTAACCTAGGGTTGCCAACCTCCAGGTACTACAAAGTAAATCATCACCTATACAGTGGTTCATCAAAAAAACAGTATAAGGCTCAAACAACTATATCAAACTTAAGCATTTATATTGAAACAAAATATTCTTTACTTATTCCTTACAAAAAGAATATTTTGTTTCAGTATAAATGCTTAAGTTTGATATTGTTGTTTAAGCCTTATACTGTTTTTTTGCTGAACCTCCAGGTACTACCTGGAGATCTTGCTCCCCCCAAATCTCCCGCCGGTGGCGAAGAGGGAACTGGCAACCCTAACCTAAGGGCACACAATTATTATTACTACATAGGAAAAAGGGACTTGACAATGTGTTTATTCAAGAGCAAGCCCTACAGTAAGGCTTATTCCCAAGTGTTCATAAGATTACAGCTTTAGGAAACGGTATGCTTACACAGATTCATTTTCACTGAACTAAAAATAGCCTACCATCAGATAATTTTCTTTATTGATTTTTGTGGGTAGTAGGGGAAGGGATCGCCTTGTTTAAATCTATATTATTCCGATGTGTGTGTATATATAGCTTACATTTCTGTAGAAAATATTTTCAAACTCAACAAAAAGGGCCTGACCCAACCAGTGTTAAGCACTGCAGTGCCATCCTAAATAGAGTTACACCCATTGAAGTCAGTGGGTTTGGAAAGGTGTATTTGTCTCACTGACAAGAATGAAATAAAAAGTACTTTGTGGGGGCTAGGTCATGTCTAAATAAAAAAAAATCTAGGAACAACTGGAGTATGCTAAGACTGATGTAAAACTTCTCATGTTTGTGTGTGGGGAGTTGTCATTTATCGTTATGCTTCTAACTTTGGGTTGGGGAATTCCTGTAGATTTGGGGGTGGAGCCTGGGGAAGGTACGGTTTGAGGAGGGGCGGGACTTCAGCAGGGTATAAATTGTAATGCCCTAGAGTCCAACCTCCAAAGCAGCCATTTTCTCTCTGTACTCTCACCTGGAGGTTGGCAACTCTATTTATTCTTTGTAAGGGTTTTCATAAGTTGAGTCTTTGGGCTTCACTTCTAATTAATAAATCAATGTATACTGTTTTTGTGGCTGTTGGAGAAAGAATAAAATGACAGTTGTGAAATGCATGATTAATAATGACTGTATGTATGTAAAAAAATCTAAAATGTTTATAAATGTAGTTATAATAGACCTGGGGATGCATAACATTTGTAGTTATTCCCCCTCATCAAAAGCTGTCATCAAGTCACAGCAATATCCTTTGTCACGGTCTCTGACATAATTATGGTATTTTGTGTACATGTGCAGAATTAATTCCATGTAGAGCTTGAACACAACATACAAACTGAACCACAAACTGCAGAGGTTTGTGTAATGAAGAGCCTGGCAACAGCTTGCAAAATGCAAATGTCCTTAGAACAGGCTGACTGAATTCTTTCAAGGTCTGAATTCTTTCAAGAGCTAACTAATTTACCCTGGTCTTGTCCTTGAAGGGAGAAGAACAGAGTCATTCTTCACTATCTGCCAGAAAGGTGTATCTGAAATTACCCTTCCTGATTCAGCTGCCAGCTGTCAGCTGCTCATATCTCAAGAGCAGAAAAGTCCTGCTATCCTCAAACCTTGAGAAGGCCTACTCAAAGACCTCAAGGCTATAAGTGCAGTAAGCTTCTTGCTTTCTATAACCTTGCTGAAGGCTATGTTTCCTACTGACCGGATGGTTACATGTTACAATGTGAGCAATAATTGTGTTTTATGGTTTATATAGTTATATATTGTATTGTAAATTTCTAAATAGTCTCATTTAATGCGTAATGTACTGAAGATGAGAATGGTATGGAAATTGAGTATATGGAGTGATCATGGAGCTCAGAAATAATTGTTTATACTTTAAGCAAAATAGACTGAAAGGAAAGGAAGCCCATATTTGGTCATGGGGAGAAGCTAATAACCTGAACAGCTGCAACTGTACATTATTGCCCTGCTCATGTTATTTGAAAGTGGGGAGGAAGATATCCCTCCTGATGGTAAAATCAACACTCTTAATGAGTCTGAAACAGTATAAATACAGCCACAGTAAGCCCAGAGAATCAGAACCTTCCAAAGGCTCTCAAGAAAAGGCTGACTGGTATGTATGGCTTGAATACATTACTCTAGACTTTATGAATTAGATACTTTGAACTGAATCAGAATAATTTGACTGTTATATTTTAGAAGTTGGATTTTGAAACTGAATAGTATGTAAGACTTGCTTGCTTTTACTTCATACATTGTAAATACATACATTGTACTTTGATAAGAGTTTTTATAGAAGTGTTAAAGACTTGATAATCTGCATTTACACATATTTTACTAGAAGTATATCAATAAAAAGACTTGCTTTTTAAAAGTAGGTAAAGTTGTTGAGTCCTGCTTACTCGATGACTGGCTGAATAAGATAACTTCACTTCTCAGTAAGTGATACATTCTAAGAGCCTGTCATCTGAACAGCACGACCCGCTTCACCTTATTTACACAGCCTTTTCTTCACACCAAGTTCCCTCTTTGTCGACCATAATTAAAATAAAAATAAAAATGTTGCTTGCTTGTTTTGTGTATGTGCCTGGCTGTTCGATGCAGGTAAGCACTCACTGATTGGAGGGACAAATTCAGTAAGGCCAAAAGGCTCAGCTCCTGTGACTGTCAGTGCAATCCTCAACAAGTCTACTCAGACTCCTACGCAAGAAAGTGTTCTTAGAATTGCACTGTAAAGGAGGACAGAGTACCTTCATGTTTAGTAATTGTATAAAGAGAGAATAGTGGCAGATATAAGTTTTCTTTCCCTGTACGACAGGCTCCACAAGCAGACATTCTTTTTTCTTTCTTTCCTTTTTTTTTCTTCCAAAAGTTAAAAGCACCGTAGTAGCCTTTGTCCTGACTTATTATTTGGACATGTTCAAGGTAAGATTGCCAGCCTCCAGGTGGTGGCTGGAGATCTCCTGGGATTTCAACTGATCTCCAGGCGACAGAGATCAGTTCACCTGGAGAAAACAGCTGCTTTGGAAGGTGGACTCTATGTAGGGTGGCCAACCTCCAGGTAGTAGCTGGAGTTAAAAGCACCCCAGTAGCCTTTGGCCTGACTTATTATTGGATATGTTCAAGGTCAGATTGCCAGCCTCCAGGTGGTGGCTGGCGATCTCCAGGGATTTCAACGGATCTCCAGCCAATAGAGATCAGTTCACCTGGAGAAAATGGCTGCTTTGGCCATTGGACACTATGGCGTCGAAGTCCCTCCCCTCCCCAAACCCCGCCCTCCTCAGGCTCTGCCCCCAAAACCTCCTGCTGGTGGTGAAGAGGGACCTGGCAACCGTAACTCTATGGCATTATACCCTGCAGAAGTCCCTCCCCTCACCCGCCCTCTCTAGGCTTCACCTGCAAAATCTCCAGGTACTTCCCAACCCAGAGCTGGCAACTCTAGTTCAAGGTTAAGCGGTGACCTTTAACTAAGTGCTGCTGTTCATATTTGCGAAATCGAGAATGTGATTTCTGTCTTTGCCCCTGCAGTTTAACTCGTTTTGTAGCCCACACCATAGGGTTGCCAGGTACCTCTTTGCTATTGGTGAGAGGTTTTGGGGGCGGAGCCTGAAGAGGGTGGGGTTTGGGGAGGGGAGGGACTTCGATGCCATAGAGTCCAATTGCCAAAGGTGAGCTGATCTCTATCGGCTGGAGATCAGTTGTAATAGCAGGAGATCGGCAACCCTTCCACACCATCTAGACTAATCCAACTGAGCCTGCAGCACATCCTGTTTTCCGTTTCAAGACTGCAGTTGCAGACTTTGCCACTGTTGTGACCCAATTATCTATAATAAGTCCAATTAAGACAATAAGGAGGAGGTTGGATAAACTACAGCTCTTTATTTTGGCCAAAGTAATAGAAGCTGGGTGCACAGCCTCCAAACCAACAGAGTCGGGAGAATGCCACACCCCAGCAAGGGGCAAGCAGTACTCTTTATAGCCTAAAGGCGTTAACATTCCATTACAAAGATACATTCATTACGATACAAATTCAGTAGCTTCTTATGCGCAAGCGCGTCTAGCCGGCGTTTTGCTATATCGGAGAACAATGCAATCTCTATAACAGGGGTGTCAGTCTGGGCTGGCGAGGCATCACTCGGCCCGAGCAAGTGACATTTATGCCATATCCGGCCCTTGTAACAATTCAGTTTGACATCCCTGCTCTATAAAGTTCAGTGAGTTCTTTGTATGTGTGGACGAGAACGGAGGGAGGGAGTTCCCGTCCTTGAGCAGGATCTGTTTAATCGGGTGATATGTGTGCGTCTTGTGTGTTTCTGCTTTCAGGCACTGTGGTGAATAAGGGTCGGTGGGTGGGTGCTTATTCATACACGTGTATGTATGAATGCTGGGGTTTTTCCATGGGTACACCACCACCATGCCTTGAAACAACTTATTTTATCTTGGTTTTTTGGAGGGGGGGAGGGGAGGACTGAAGAGTTCCAGAGAACCCGAAAGTTTCCACACTTTTTTTGCAATGCAGTTTTCTGGTGTTTTGGGTGGCCTTCATAAGAAGTTATTACACGCTTTCTGTTTTGGGGATTAATCTGTGGCTCAGCCGTCTTTTGCAATGTTCATGAAGCGTCGTTTGTAAAGGCTTATTGTCTTGTCTTTTTTTATATTTCAGAATGAAATGGTCTGTATTATTGTATTAATTTCCAATGACAATAACACAGTAGGAGGTTGAGAGTTTAAAGCAGTTGTTTAATAGGCCCCAATATACATACTGGGTGAGAACTGCCCCAAATGCGCAGGACAATTCACATACAGAACAAAGGATTACAACAACGTTTATAACTTTGGGTCAGGGGTGTTACTATAACGTAGATTCACCGCACATTGGTTGTCTATTTCACTTTAATTAGCATAGCGTATAGATATTGGTCAAAAGCTGTCTCTAAGCAAGCATTAGGTCTTGTGATCTAGAGACCACATTCCTAAGGATGAAGGTAAGACACTGTTTTTCTCTACTGGTGAAAGGCCGTACCAGGCAAGCAATGCAGCTCATAATGGCGTCTGCCAGACTCATGCTAACCCTAATGATTACACATTAGGGTATCTGTTCCAAGGATCAATACTTCGCCCCTTATACCTGGGGCTGCTTGTCAATTACATACATGTGCTCTCACATGGTATTGTGCTAGATGCAAACTCTTATATTTTGGGCTTAGCATCTTTATAAGTGCGAGTATGCAGACTGAGCATAGAAGCATACATTTCCAATACATTTCCCATAGCATATAATGATTCTAGGCATTACAAGAATAATTTTAAAATGAGTCTTCGACATTCCCCAATCCATTCATTTGTTTATATAATACGCAGTCAATGCATGGAAACATGGATCTGGACACTCCTACGGAAGCCGAAACGGCTCATTTGAGGTCAAGGCACGCGACACTCTCCCCGAGCGCCCCGCCCATTTCCCTCCTCGCCTCCATTCGAAGTCCGCGGCGCCGCGTTTTTTTTTCCCGCCGTTCCCGCCCGCCGCCGCGGACTTTGTACGACGCATGCGCAGCGCTTCCACCACCCTTGAGCGAAGGGTGCGTCGTTACGACGTCACGGGAGAGTCCCGGATGTGTCAGGTCAGGGCGCTATGAGGAGACCACAAGGGGATGGCCGCGGCCACTGCGTATCACTATCAGGTGAGGCGGAAGGGCTGATGGATGGTGCTCGCCATATCGCGGGGGGAAAGGGAGGCGCATATAAGGCCAGCGGGCGAAAAGCGGCATAATAATGAGCCAGAAGGCCTGACGCAGGGGGAAGGGGCGGGGCAGAGGAAAAAAGCCTCGGACGAGATGTGCGCATGCGCGGAGTGGTCCCCCCCGGTTGCAGCTAAAGCGCATGTGCCGTCATTCTAGAGACTGCGCAGGCGCCCTGTGTTGGAAGGCGTGTGTAAGGGAGGGACAGGTGAAGTCCGGGGCACGCATGCGATGCAAAAAAGTTTTCTTGCATGCTCACCGTTTGCGCCTGCGCAGAAGCTTCAGCAACAGTCACATCCTGCAGCTTCCTGGCTTCTTTCTCAACCTCCCACCCCTTTCCTGTTGCGCCTGCGCATAACGTTGCTGCAGGGGCCTTGCGGAATAATGATCCTCTGCAGCTGCGCAAGGGGGAAAGGGATGGGAAGAGGGAGACATGCTGCCAAATAGTGAGCTGTGAGTGCTGTGGCCGCTGGGCACAAGGGGACAGGAAGAGGAGGAGGGGACCAGGCATGGTGGTGGAGTGGGGAGGGGCAATTTTTTTAAAAAAATTATCCCCACCCAGTGCACCTGCTTGGGTACCCGGCTTACTCCCCCCTGTCCCGTTAGAGAATAAAGTGGCAGAAGTTACTTGCTGAGGCCAACAGGTAAGATTTACTCCCCCCTCAAACCGACTTCCTTCCTGGAAGGTGATGAAAGTGGGTGGGAGAAATAGGCCTGTATTCACTACAGTAACAACAAAATTGTGGGGTGGTTGCCTGTAAACCTTAAAAGCATAACTGAGGCTAACAGACTAGTGCATAGAGGCTTGAGTTTGGGTCTGAGAGACATGGTGTCAATGGGGAGATGGCTGGGCACCCCTTGGGCTTAGAAACAAAGGCTTTGGCGTCTGTTTCTGTCATCTGTATGCTGGCATTCACCTGTGTTTGTAATGATACACAACATAAGGTCAGGGGGCTGGTAATGGAATGGTTGTGCCTTGTAATGGAGGTTGGGAGGGTAGAATGCTTTTGGGTTTCTTCCAACCACTGTGGTACTAAAACTTTATCCCTAGCAAAGTTTATTCCGGTTGTGGAATATATATTCCTTTTAATTTATATTGGAACGTTTAAAGCATTTGAGATGGTTCTGGTTAGGAATTTAGTTGGTCTAGAATAGAAACCCAGTTTCTCTCTCCTTGCTGTTTCATCAAGTGTTTCTGTAAAGATTGTGGAATGTAGAAATCATTCCCTGTGAAGAGAGAATTGAGTGGGATGCCCCAAGTCTGATTTTGAGAGAGAAGGAGAATTGAAGGTGTCAGGCACTCTGCTGTTTGCTCTGCCACATACTTAGCAATGGTCCACACTGAAGTATAGGTGGAACGACTTGATTCAATTTATGATGGGGCTGTTGTATAGGAAGGAGAATTTTTCTCAGGTGCAGCTTCACTGGTCATGAAGCACTACAGTAATGGGAAAAGACATATCTGCTGATTCTCTGCTTTGCCGTACAATTATTGAAGGCATAGGAGCCTCTTCTGAATAGAATCTGATAATATCTTCAAATATAGGAGGAGATCACTCTTGTCACTGATGCATTTGTGAATACATATTTCTAGGTAATGGCTTGGTAGCATATGTGCAGATTAACCATATCACTGAACCATAGGGCGGAAGCACTGGTAAGAATCCAGTCCACCGGTGGGAGGGGAATGGAGTTGGCTCTGACAATTAAGAGGCTTTATCTGGCTTCTTAACTCAGCTCATTCCTGGAGGCTCAGATGTACAACAATTTAAAACCAGTAAATTGTTATTTAGAGTGTAACACAACAGAATACTGCTAAAAGAACATCCCTTACTTACCCATGACCAATCGTCTAAACAGAACTGTGTGTCACTTCCTAAGTATATCGAGGCTTGAACTGTGGTGTGTATTGTGAGTGGGGAAGAAGTCTTTTAGGGGAGTGAAACCTTCCTGAATACTCTTGTTGTTAGTTCTGTGGCACAGAGTGATCATAATAACTATAGGGAAAGAGGTCAGAGGTTCAGGGAGCTCTGCTAGGCCAATTGTTAATCAGTATTTTCAGTAAATACATGTACTGGAAGTTGATGGGCAGGTGAGAAAATTAGGAAGGAAGCATAGAAAGGAAGCATTGCAAGGATTGGAACAGTAATGGTGGGCTAGCGACATGTCATATCACCCTCTCAGTTGTTTCACTGGGCTGGGAGGAAACTACTAGGTGACTCTCCACTACATCCGGTGGGTACTAGGGGGCCATGGCTCAGTGGTAGAGCATCTTCTTGGCATGCAGATGGTCCCAGATTCAATCCCCGGCATCTCCAGTTAAAGGGACTAGGCAGGTAGGTGATGTGAAAGACCCCTGCCTGAGATCCTGGACAGCCGCTCCAGTCTGAGTAGACAATGCTGACTTTGATAGGCCAAGGGTCTGATTCAGTATAAGGCAGCTTTATGTGTTGGTGTATGTGTTCAAAACATGTAGGGTGAAGGTGGTAGTGACAGGCCAAGGGTCTGATTCAGTATAAGGCAGCTTTATGTGTTGGTGTATGTGTTCAAAACATGTAGGGTGAAGGTGGTAGTGACAGACTAAAAGCGAGCTTGTAAATGTCTTCTCACTTGGTTACCTGTGGCAAGTGACTAGTGGGGAAGTTTTTGCCACTTTTTTTCCTTGCTAAAACAACCGGTCATCTATCAAGCAGCCAGTCTTGAGGTTGTGGAATTTTCTTCCATTGAAATCTGAGGTGAATGCCAAGTGGGATGCTGCAACCCGCGACTTCCAGCAGCTACTCCAGGTCTGCCAGAAGATTGTGGGCCACTTTTCGTGCATTGTGAAAGGAACCTTCAGACTGCATGCAAAGCAGGTGCAGTGAGAAAAGGGGGTGACTTTCAGGGAAGCTTTAACTTGGGGTTGTGGATTGTATTGTTATCAGCTGTTTGGATGATCCTAAGTGTAATAGAGCATGATGTAATGAAAGCCACTTGGTTTGGTGAGGACCTCTCATCATCCAGAAACTCTGAAAGAGAAGAATGGGAACAGAGCAAGTTTTGAGCTGCCTGGAGTAGATACAGTTTCCCCTTTAACATGTGATAGCAAGAGTTGAAACAGACATATGATGTAGTACTTCTGTCTCTTGTGGGGCTATGCCATTTAAGATTGCGGATAGGGATCAAATGTGTGAATTCTTTCCTATCTAAAATGCTTACTGCACCGTCAAACAGTATGCTGTGAGGAAATATCCTCCCTGCTCTCTTTGTTTGGGATGTGCATGGAGAACATTTGATCTTCACGTGCAGTCTAACGCAGTACAGATTGAGTATTCCTTATGCAGACATCCAATATCCAGACTGATCTGAAAACCGGACATCCAATATCCAGACTGATCTGAAAACCAGACCTTTTGAGCTGACATGCAGGCCTTACTCACTGCGCCACTGATGGTTCAGTGTACACAAAATTATTAAAAAATATTGTTTCAAATTACATTCAGACTATGTGTATAAAGTATATATAAAACATAAATGAATTTCGTGTTTAGACTTGGGTCCCATCCCCAAGATATCTCATTACGTATATGCAAAAAATCCAAAATATTCCAAAATACGGAAAGATCCAAAATGTGGACGTCTTCTGGTTCCAAGCAGTTCGGATAAGGGATTCTCAACCTTAGTCCAACAGCAGATGCATCAAGTGAGGCTTCTGCCTATCTATTTTAACTCTGATGATTGTATAAGGAGCAAAGCATTCTCCTTTACAGAAAGTAGGATGTGGAAAGGCTTCTTTCTAGTCTGATCAGAACATTCTAAAGAGATTTGGAGAGGCACCTGCATTTGCAAGAAGTTGTGCCTCCCAAGAAAGGTCTGCCTCACAGTCTGAGAACTACTGTTTCAGTTGCCTTGGTTTAAAGATCCTTTACTTTGTTCCACAGAGTCCACTAGAATCTAAACTGATCACACTTTGAGTTACCCTCCTCATTCATCTCGAATGTTTATGAATGTTGTGTGCACCACAGTGCTTTGTGCAATTGCTAGAGGCAGTTTGTAGGCAGTTGAGTCTTCAAATGCACAGTAACATGTATGACATGGAAGAGACTTTGATTTTGCTCTCAAACCATTAATGTGGCAGAAATGATGTGAGAAATGTGGTTAAACATTTTGATGAGCTCCCAGTGTACTTACAAGTACAAGCCTTGCAGATAACACATTTCCTTTTTACTTTGGTGCTTTTATCTAAATCTCCAGTGGATGTTGGGCCTGTTATTTAAAACATTCATCCTTTCTGTTATATCAATAGATCTAATTCTCACCATGGCCCCATCTGTGGAATCTTAAAGCTAGAGATTGGAGTCATGAACAGGCAAGACTGAAAAAAGCCCAAGGTTTGCAGAAAACTCTAAAAAAAAGTACACTGGGGGGTTAACCCCTCCCCCCAAATAATAGAAGCTGCACCTGTGCTTTTAAGAAGGGAGAGGTCAGTGGCAGGGGGAGGTTTAAGCTCAAAGCCAGTGTGGTGTAGTGGTTAGAGCGTTGATCTAGGATTTGGGAAATCCAGGTTCAAATCCCCATTCTTCCATGGATGCTTTCTGGGTAGCTGTTGGCCAGTCGCACCCTCTTAGCTTAACCTACTTCACAAGGTTGTTGATGAGGATAAAAGGTAAGAGAGGAGAATAAAAGGAGAATGATGTGCACTGCTTTGGGTCCCTAGGTAGGGTATAAGTAAATAAATATTTCAGGCTGATTCTCGGTGCCCCTTTAAATTTGGAAAACATTACCCTAGACTACTGCAGCATCTCTAAGGCAGTCTTGTCTCACTGGAAAAGCAGAATGCATGCTCTTTCAATCATCTGGGGGGAGGGGAATCTTCATCAGGTGTTTGTGTGTGTGTGGGGGTCTGTTGTGACTGTCTTTAGCCCCTCCCCAGCATAACAGTGATTCCGTGGCAGAGGCCAGCATGCCTAGGGATTATATGTATTCCCACCCCTAAATATGCCACATTGAAGCGATCTAATAACTAGTATTGCTCATAATGAATTTGTAAAATAATAATAAAATGTGGGGCTTGTAATTGTTTTTTTGAGAGTAAATTAGGACCCCTGTGAAGTACAAACAGTAAATAGATTTGGTATAAATTAATGACCTTTTAGAGCTAGCAGCTTCTAACGTTTTGAAAAACAGCTTTGGTAAGTTGGTTTAATCATTGTATAATGGACAGAGGTGTGGGGTGGAAAACTTTCAAAATCAAAAATTGTCTTGTACTGTAGTTTTCTATGGAAATTTTTTCCATTTCTAAAGATTTGTTTCATAAACAATGAATGTATGCCAATACAATATTAGGCAAGTCTGGCTGTTGATAGCTGTAATTAATGATTTTCAGGTTATTATCCCTGGAAATTGTGTAAGAGTTGTGTAAGTATGTTTCGCTGGCTTGTAAATGGGCAGTGGTTTTTTTTTATGGCACATACATATCATAATCCAAATTAAAAAATAAAGTTATGAGTTCACCTAACTAGGTGTGTTGGTCTAATCAAAGCCAAAGCTAAAATTCTTATTCCCGTGTCTCCTCTCACCATGGTGGAATATTTATATTTATTTCAAATATTTGCGTGCCTGCTTTTCTTCTGACTGAGACAGGACTCAAGGCAGTCTCACCAGTCTGATATGGAACAAATAAGTAATATCATGAAGAGTGATGGTGAAACGGAGAAGCTCCTGTGACCTCTGTGGACGAGAGTTAAATTCCGTTCAAATAGTTGAGTTGACAAAAGCATCCTTTGCATATCGCACACAGTTCTTAATGTTCAAGTATTAGTTGCTGTGTGTGTGTGTAAAATACCACCAAGTCTCAACCGACTTATAGCGACCCCCTGGCGCGGTTTTCAAGGGAAGTGATTAAGCAGAGGTGGTTTGGCATTGACTTTCTCTGTTGCTATTGGAGCATAGTCTTAATACAAGATACTCTTAGAATTTGTTTACTAGGTATGTCAAAATAAACATGCTAAATCGATCCACACATTCGTCGCCAAATAGTTTTTGGGGAAATGTTTTTATTCTGATTTACCTGGAAACTCTGTATTGCTGCTGATGGAACCAGAGGCACAAGAGCAGTGGTGTATGTCTCCCCTCCTAGAGATGGCCCCATCCAGGACTAAGTAAATATCTTTAGATGGCTGTTAGTTACATTTGTCATGGTCTACAAATAAGGCAACATACAAGGCTTCTAAATGGTAGGCACGTTTCAGAACTGTTTGTTATGCTTTCCTTTTGCCTTCCTGTTCTAGTTCGAATAAACATAGAGCATGCCCTTAGATATCCCACCCTTGAACTCATATGTACCTGTGTGTGTGTTACAGTTGCATCTTGCTGTTGGAGTGGTCCTTAGTGCAGACAGAGGGTGGAACTAATCACACGTGCGTATATGCATTAGCAGAATGGGCTGATCAGAAAGCGTGGTGGTTATCATAGCGTGACACTGATGCACCTGAAGTAAAACCCATCCACATTTTTGAGTATAACCTCTATCATCTCCATATGGGGCTATAGCATTCTTTACCTGTCGTCTGTTGCCTGGGACAGATAACGTTATTCCTTCATGGCAAGTCAAACACACAAGCCACCCTTTGACGTGGGTACGTGTGTGTGTGGAGACTGGTATACATCTGATAGGCCACAGTTGGGTTGGTATTTTAAGGTGCACCATTTCTGCTACTCTCAGCTCTCAAATTCACATCTTCAGGCTTTGTTGGTGGCATATGCTTCTGCTCCCTGATTTTAACCAGCAGCAGTTTACCACTTCACCATTTAGCTGATAACCCAATAGCTTCCCATTTCCAATTTGACCCAGGAATGCTATAGGCCAGTGGGACTTACTCTCCTTCTTGCGGAGAGCTGCATGCGCAGTTGCCATCAACCAAAAGAGCCATATTTACTTCCATCCCTGGCATGAGGCCTACGCCTCAGGGAGGCTTGCAGCTTACCCATTCCTCTGGCGACTCTTTAAAGGAGGTAGGAACCACCTGCCAACCACAAGCCCCTCTAGGCAAGAGCCTTACCAGCTTTCCAGAAACATGGGAACAAGTGCTGCATTGGGCAACAGTGCTCAGAAGAGCCATTGGTAGCATGTCAAAGAGCCACTGACTACCAGTGCCCTAGGCATAGCCTGTGAGAAGAAGCTGTGTTACATTTTGTTTTCTTCTCAAACTAGGGGAGGGAAATGTATAGCAGGAGCTTGAAATGGCTGGCTATGTAATTTTGTACTGCAGGGGGAAATGCTTTTGTTGGCCTAGGCCTCTTACAGTCACAGAGTTATGTAGGATCGCTTTATAGTTCTCCCAGATTTGAATTTCCATGTGCAGGTTGCTAGATGGAAAGAGACTCAGAGGGTGGGGGAGATGTACGGGAGAAATAATCTGGATACCAAGTTTGCGATCTCATTAGCTGCTTAATTGTTCACTCATAATACTACCAGTAAATTGTATGCTTGAGGATATGATATGAAATTGAGCAGTGTGTGGCCCTGTGTGGAATTTTTTATGCGTCCTTGAGGCAGTTGTTGGAATTTTGACACTCTGAGCTTTCAGTTAAGGTATTTTTAGCTGTTAGAGCGGCTGGATGTAACTTTTGAAAATATAAAGGTAACAAGTGTTAAAGGGTATGAAAGGTGAAGGCAAATTCAGAAAAGCCTGAAGTATGCTTTTTAACTCTGGGTTTTTCTATCCCAAGAATTTCCACTTTCCACTCCTCAGTACAGTCTGTACCTTGAGTATGAACCGTTCTAATGGAAGAACCCTGTAGGGTTCTTAAACATCATGTAATTTTACCCTTCTGAATGTAAGAACATAAGAAAGAGGCCTACTGGATCAGACCAGTGGTTCATCTAGCCCATCATTCTGTTTCGCACGGCTGCCAAACCAGTTGTGCTGGAAGGCCACATAACTCACAAGTTTTTCCGTGTTGGTCTTGCACTAGAGCCTCACTGGATATTCCTTCCTTGCTCTTTATTCCTTCCTTGCTCTTTGAGAGCCAGCATGGTGTAGTGGTTAAGAGCTTTGGTTTGGAGCGGTGGACTCTGATCCGGAGAACCCGGTTTGATTCCCCACTCCTCCTCATGAGCGGCGGACGCTGATCTGGTGAACTGGATTAGTTTCCCCACTCCTCCACACATGAAGCCAGCTGGGTGACCTTGGGCTAGTCACACTCTCTCAGCCCCACCTACCTCTCAGGATGTCTGTTGTGGGGAGAGGAGGGAAGGTGATTGTAAGCCGGTTTGATTCTTGCTTAAGGAACTACTTCATCATCTCCCACCGAGCACCTGTAGCCGTGAGAATGCAAACGTTTCTGCTGCATTCTCTTCTCTCTTTTCGCATCAAGACTGAAGTAAACGAGGTTCACTCAGATTCTACATTTTCCTTGCAACAAGCCTTGCTGTGTAACTCCTGCTTTCGGAAGGCCTAAACTTTGAATGTTTGTGTAGCTTTGTTCCAGCAATTACTTGCAAAACTGTGCAAAACACTGTTTGGGGTGGGGACTGTAGAAGAACATTGGCTGATGTTCACTTGACTTTTGCCTTTGGCAGTTTTGTCAAGAGTTGTGTTCATTTTGTCAAGAGTTGTGTTCATAATAATGATAATAATAATAATTGGCATTCATTTAGCATCTTTACAGTGTTCCAGGCATTTCACATACATCTGTAATCCTTAACCGCACCCTAAGGCTTGCCTGTCTTATCATGTCCATACGATGCATAGTCACGGACATGAAGGATATACTGAGGGCGTGTAATATAACGGAGGAAAAGCTAAGCAGGGTTGAGCTTTATAAGTGCCTGGATGGGACAGTGCCTGATAGCCCAATATAAGTTGCTTGAAATGGTATAGAAGTCAGGCATTAATGAATTGAATAGAAGCTATTGGCCCTTTAGGCTAGGCCTTGACAAACTTTCTCCAGGTTTGGGAGTCATTCCAAAAATTTAGGAGTTACTTATTTTTCAGCCTTCAGTGTTTTTATATTTTAATGACCATACTTTCTAATTATTGCTACCACTAAACCTAAAACTGAACTCTTCACAGTTGTTTGGGATTTTTTTAAAAAGCTATAAGAAGAGTTTTGTAGCATATAATAAATATGCAGTAATCCTGGTTGTCACCGCAACAAAAAGTTAACGTCTGTCCCTCACCTAAATAAGCTTTGTACTTTTACTGAGAATCACCAAGAGGCCCTTAAAATAAATGTTGAAAATACTAGGCATCATGATGAAACTTCTAGGCTCCTTGGCGCCCTGGCATCTGGGATTTGTCGAGCCCTGCTCTAGACTGTGATGGCAAATAACTCTTCCCTGCTCAGAAAAGCTCATATTTTTGGGATTCTAAGAGGCCCATGCGAAGCATCCAGCTGTGCCAATGGGAATGGGTTGAAGGTCCGTTTCTGACTTTTATTCGCTAAATTCAGTGTTGCTGGTTCTCAGAAGCTTCTGGTGAACTCTCAGTGGCAGTTGCTCACCAAGTGGAGAATATTTCTCTTGTTGATCCTAATTTTGCATGATACATTTGTCCAGTAGCGTGGCAAGTCTGGACAGAAATCCAGTGGAACGGTCAACGCGGAAGCCTTCTTACAGAGCAAGGCAAAATATCCTTGTGTTCCTTTTGAAAACACTGGCTAGCTGTGATGCCTGTCCTAACTCATACTGGTTTCATCCTGGCTAGAAAGCTGGCTGTAAAGAGTGCATGATGAATTCCTACTCTCCTCTTGTTCTGTATTTAGATGCTTCAAATGTTAAAGAGTTTGCTCAAGTTTAGTTTCAAAAGTTTTATAACTGGCATTGGGAGAATCCAGCACGCAATACTTGATTGTTTGGATGTATGGCTCGCCCTGTTCCAAGGACTTGAGCTAGTTGCTGCAACGTTGCACAATATAAAATGAATTTTTGTGTTCTGAAAACTCGCTTTCTAAACTAGAGCCAGGTCTCCCAAGCTCTTGGCAGTGGCTCTACTGTAAATAACTGTCTCACGTCTTAAGTTGGCCCTCCCCGGTTCCACTCCTTCCTGCTAGAATATAAAAAGTGATAAAAGCCCATTTCGTTATCTCTTAATTGTGGTGATAATCCAGAGTGAGAACTGTGATAATGTTTCTTCCCTGGGATGCCAAAGTGGATAGTCCCTTGGTAAGTACCAGTTAGCAGTCAGCCGGAACAAATGCTATTTAATTTAGATTAACTTATTCAACTGTGAGGGCTTAAGCTCAGGTAATGGCACTTAAAGTAAAGCCCAGACATAAAATAAAGTCCCCTCTCATCTAGCCAGCTGTAGACTCCTAGTTGGCCTTCCTTCCTGCTGTATTTTCCTTTCCTCCAGTCAATTTAGAATGTTTCTCTTAAATTCAGCTTTCTCTTTTTGCCGTGATTTATGTATCCATTTAAAACGTAAACCTGTAAACATGACAATCCATATCACAAATAAAAATACTAGCCAATGCTATTTATTTATTGTTTCATTTATTGTTTCATGGCCTTTTCTCCCCATGGTGATCCAAAGCAGCCGCCGTTGTTCTCTTCTCCATTTTATCCTTAAAGCAGCTCTGTGAGGCTGAGAATGTGTGACTGGCCCAAGGTCACCCAACGAGTTCTCCTTGGCCGAGTGGCGATTCACACCTGAGGAGCATTCCTGTGATAGTAGGTGCTGTGGATCACAGGCAGGATGCCGCTGCAGTTGTCTTGTTTGTAGGCTTCCTAGAGGCACCGGTTGGCCACTGCGTGAACAGACCGCTGTAGTTGACAGGTTTTGGTCTGATCCTGCATGGCTTCTCTTATGTTCTTATGAGTCTTCCAGATCATAGTCTAGCCCCTTCACTGGCTCTCCATGCAATGAAAACAGCTGCATCACAAAAAGGACTCCACAAATGAACACATGAAGCTGCCTTATACCGAATCAGACCCTTGGTCCATCAGAGTCAGTATTGTCTACTCAGACTGGCAGCGGCTCTCCAGGGTGTCAGGCAGGGATCTTTCCCATTGCCTACCTGCCCGGTCCTTTTAACTGTAGTTGCCGGGGATTGAATGTGGGACTTTCTGCATGCCGAGCAGAGGCTCTACCACTGAGCCACGGCCTTCTTAAAAACTCTTGCCCCAAGTTGCCCAATAACAAACCGTCTGAGCCTACTGTATTCTGTGCCCTCTTGCACAGCCCCAAATGCCTTCCTGTGCAAACAAAAAAAAAGGACATCAAGATGAGCCCCTTCCTCTATTAGAATGCTGTTCCTCAGTGGAAGTGCAGCTACTGAAAATGACTGCAAAGGAGCAGCAGTGGATTACACACAACTTTGTGTGTGTGTGGAGGGGTGGCATAGAAAAAAGGCATTGCTGAGCAGAGCTGCAACACCGGTACCTAAAGGGAGAGGAAGTCCTTCAGATATGGGGGTCGAAGGCCATGAAAGATAAAGATAAGCCCCACTTTAAATTGGACCCAGAAACAAATTGGTAATTAATGCCAGGATTGCCAAATGGGATTCATACGCTCCTGGCAGCCAGCCTTATAACAAGCCCTTTCTGTTGTGTCTTTGTACCAACTGAAATTGATCTTGCCCCTCTTCCAAGGAGCTTGGGGTGGCATATTCTTGCTTCTTCCTGCCTCCTCCATTGTATCCATGCAGCCACCCTGTGAGGTAGCTCAGGCCAGCAAGCTTCATGGCCGAGTGGGGATTTGACCCCCGGTTTATTCAATCCTAGTGCGGCACTCTAACCACTATCCCATACAGGCTGTAAGTGTGCCGCGCACCCTCTTGGTTCTTCTTCCCGTGGTTCTTCACGTGCTTGAAAATCATCTGCCATTTCTTTCAGTCTGCTTCTGCCTTCCCCTTCATCCGCTTCTTTACCAAAATCTTTTTTTAACAACTTGAGCCTTGCCTTAATTTTCTTCCTCCGCTGCCCCCCTGAATCTTCTCCCCCAGCCTTTTCTACACTCTTATCTGTCTGTGATTTCTCCCATCTGCCTCTCCCTTGTCTGACATAATAGATTGTAAGCTCTTTTGTCAAGGACTGTGTTCCCTATACTAAGGAGCCGCCTGTCTCTGAATAAATCTGTAGTAGTAGTAATAGGTTATAACATCTCTGCATTCTCCGCAGATAGACAAGTGGCAATTTTGCACTATTCGTTTTGCAACATGCGAAGAGCATGCAAATGATCTCTTTCCACCACCTTTTTCTTCCACCCCTTCCCTTACGTAAGCCTCGACAGCGGGACCTGTCTTTATTTATGTGCAGCACCTGCCACCACAATTGTATATCGAATTTTAAGCTGCTCTGGGAGGCAAGTTGTGCTTGAAGAATAGGCTAAAAATATAGTGAGAATGAATTGACTACATTCAGCCAAGCAGGTTAGCCCTGCGTTGAAATGTATATGAGGGCACAGGTTAAAACCTACCCTACCGGTGCGGTCATCTTCAGGGCTGTTTCCAGCATGGTGAGAGCTGGTGTGATGTAGTGGTTAAGAGCAGTGGACTCTAATCTGGAGAACTGGGCTTGATTCCCCACTCCTCCACATGAGCGGTAGACTCTAAGCTGGTGAACCGGGTTGGTTTCTCCACTCTTCCACATGAAGCCAGCTGGGTGACCTTGGGCTACTCACAGTTCTCTGAACTCTCTCAGCCCCACCAACCTCACAAGGTGTCTGTTGTGGGGAGAGGAAGGGAAGGAGATTGTGAACCGGTTTGATTCTCCTCAAAAGGTAGAGAAAGTCAGCTTATAAAAACCAACTCTTCTTCTTCTTCCCACTCCATCTGGCGCTTGATGGGTGGCAACTTGAGAACAGGCCATCTGAGGCTAGATGAGTGGCAGCCTTTCTTGGTCATGGCACCCAATTTATGAAATTCCCTCCTCAGGGAAATTCATCTGCCCCCTCTGAGCATCCTCCTCCTCCAGCGGGCGAAGACTTCTGTTTTGTTCGTTCCTTCACTGGCCCTCCTCCCTGTTCGCATATTTGTTCAGTTGTTTTGCGTTCAATTGTTTTTATGTGTTAACAGTGTGTACTTTTAAAAACCTGTTGCGATGCTTTTTATTGTTTGCCCCCTTGGGGATCGTAAGGTGGGTGGGAACTGGCGTAAAAGTTTTAAACAAAGCAGAAGGCTTCGTGCTGTAGTCTGAGCACTGGAGAGGCAATGGGGAAGTACTGGTGTGAAGCAGAGCAGCAGGTTGCCCTGGATTAAGGCACACTGGAAAACCCACTGGAGCCTGGTAGGAGTTATAAACTGATGTGGAGGGACTTGGTGGAATTCCCTGCTGAAGGTTTTAAATACCCATCAGACTACACGCTTGCCAGTCACAGCCTGACAGTGTCTGTACCTTCAAACTTGGGAACATTTAAAGGGCTCGCAAGGAATATCAACTTTCTATGGCTACATTGCCAACCTCTGCCCTTATTCATGGCAGAACAAAGGTTTGGATCCAGAATAAACGGACAGTTGTCTCCTTCTCACTGCATACCACCCTCATGTCATTCCTTAGGGTCCCCTGTCTCCCAGAAGCTGCATTTCGCAGAGATCAGAGAGCCAGCGTGGCGTAGTGGTTCAGAGCAGTGGACTCTAATCTGGAGAACTGGATTGGTTTCCCCATTCCTCCACATGAAGCCAGCTGGGTGACCTTGGGCTAGTCACAGCTCTTAGAGCTCTCTCAGCCTCATCTACCTCATGGGGTGTCTGTTGTGGGAAGGGGAAGGTGATTGTAAGCCGGTTTGATTCTTAAGTGGTAGAGAAAATAGGCATATAAAAACCAACTCTTCTTCTGCAGAGGGGGAGGCAGGAAAGGTCCATCCTGCTATCAGAAAATCTAGGCTGGATTCAGCCCATAGTCTGGATGCTGCAGTTTGCAAAGCAGCCAGTGAGAGAAAGAGCACTTAACCTCTTCCTTCATTCACTGCTTTTGGAACTCTTCTCCACCCCCAGCTGTCCAGAACCCTTTTTTTCTCCAGCCAGTGTTCCAGGAGTGGGTGTTAGCTGAAAACAAATTTCTGAATGTGGAAGTTCTCTTTCTTCATTTGCTTAGCTAACTTGCATCCCTAAAGAAACAGCGCGTGCATAATCTTCTTTTTGATGTAAAGATTGGCAATACTCAGAAGAGGGAGCAAGGGGGTAGCCAAAGCCCTGTTTTCTGCTCTTGGAAATGCCCTCCAGCCAAGGCTGGTTACTCCAGATGCTCCACACCCTCTCTTCTTCCAGGCTTGGCAAGAAAGGTGCAATGTAGCCCCTTGTGGGATGAAGGTTTCTGACTTGCTGCAACTGTCTATACACCCCTCCAAGAACCCTGTTTCACATAAACACATGAATCTGCCTTGTTCTGAATCAGACCCTTGGTCCATCAAAGTCAGTATTGTCTACTCAGACCGGCAGCAGCTCTTCAGGGTCTCAGGCAGAGGTGTTTCACATCACCTACTCGCCTAGTCCCTTTCATTGGAGATGCCGGGGATTGAACCTAGGACCTTCTGCTTGCCAAGCAGATGTTCTGCCACTGAGCCGCAGCCTCCTGGGCGAACTCGCAATTTGCTGTGAGAGGATGGAATTGGTGAAAATTACTCCCTCCTTTTCCAGTGGTAGAAGTCAGAAGAAAACATAGTTAAGAGCCAAGCCTATATTGCTAGAAAAATGTGTTTGTTAGTAAATACGATGAAAAAGTATAAAAAAGTAACTTCTAGCCCCTTGTCCAAAACTAGTGTTTCCAGAGGAACTGCCTGCTTTTGAACGGGCGTCACTGAATCTTAACTGACTTGAGGAAGCTGTTTTATAAGCTCCCATGGATCCCAGGCCTGTCACCTTAGCAACTTAACTCCAGGTGCTGAGCATGTTACTGTTGAAAATCTAGAAGCCAAAGTATGCCCCCCTTTTCTGTTAGCCTCGACCCAACAGCTTTTGGGGCACGCGCATGAACCTGCAGTGCTCCACATATCAAGGACTGCTGTTTTATTCAGTGAGGGGGCAGCCCCTGCTGAGGCCGAGTTCTTTGTATGCTGAGTTTCTGCCAAGCTCTGTTTTGGGGCCTGTGTTTAATTATGCACTCCATAACCACTTTGGTGCCAGAGCAATGCATTGCTTGTGACAGCTGAGCGTTCATTTCTTGTGCACCATTTATTGTCTTTTTCTGTTGAGCTGGAGCTTGTCCTATTACGCACCTTTAAATTGTCTCCTCCCCTCCCTGGGCTGCTGATTTTTTTTTTTTTTGCTTTATAATGCTAAAATCTTTTCTTTTTATATATGTTCTGGAAGTAATTGTGGGGTGCTTCTCTAAAGGATTCATATCTAATGGTGAATATTAAACGCGGCACTATTGAGGTAATGGACATTATGCTTCTGAAGATCTGTCAGCTTGTCAAAAGGCTGTGGGAAGCGTGCTTTTTCCTGGGGTGTTCTGTCTCTCCAGAGAGATCCTCCTCCTGCTGTGAAAAAAGTATGTTTGTTTAAAAATATGCCCGCCTTTCTTCCAAGCATCTCAAGTACCACTGCAGGGTCCTTCTTTCCTAATGATCAGTGTTTAAAAAAAAGTCTCAAATTCGTAATGCTATTTAGGCAGGATGTAGGCTTGCTGCTACTGCCTTCAACCTGTTGGTTTGGTTTATTCTTCCCCTCCTTCATGACTCACTTTACTTGGACTATCCCCTCTCTTGAAGAAAGGCAAGCTGTGCCAGTATAATCTAACCACCAGTATTCCAGACCTGCCAAAGCATGAGAGCCATGTAATGGTTAAGAGTGGCGGACTCTAATCTGGAGAACCGGGTTCGATTCCCCGCTCCCCCGCTTGAAGCCTGCTGGGTGACCTTGCGGCCCCCCCTTCTCTCAGAACTCTCTCAGCCCCGCCTACCTCACAAGGTGTCTGTTCTAGGGAGGGGAAGAGAAGGGAATATGACTAAGCCGCTTTGAGACTCCTGATAATAGAGGAAAGCGGGGTATAAAAATGAACCCTCCAGCCGCTGCTGGATTCTGTGGTAGTTACTTTCATAGAGAAATGAAAGGGTATATCTAGGTATTGTTTTACCCACATGCATGTGCACACGCACACTTCTATTTTTTTGTGTGTGTGGAGTTACTTGTGTCTCATTCTAAGGTGGCAGCAGCTCTCTCCTAAAGGACACGACTCCAGTAATGTTAAAGGAAAGCATTAGCGGCAAATTTCCTTTCTGGCCTGGTAAATAATCTGTCTTGCAAATGGCCCGGTGGTCTTTTCAGCGTGTTGTTTTCCTTTGGCTTCTTTCATAGTTTGATGCTCAGACTCCTTGCCCCCTTTTTATCTGTGCGCATCATTCCCCTAATTACGTACCGAGCCTCTTGCTTCTGCTTTACTGGTTCCATTGTCTGTTTCCCATTAGCGCCTTTGCACTGTCCCATTATCCATAGAATGTACCATCTCTCATTTCTTGTGTATTCTTTTTCCCTCCAAGTCTACTAACACCTATTTATTTTATCAAGGGTTTCATGTGATAGGTAATTTCTTTGTCTTTAGAGTAGACAGATCGCACATCCTTTCCTTCCTTGCTGGTGTTTGGTGGGCCCAGCTATCGGAGGTCTGCTTATTTGTTTTGTTCCCATCTCAGAAGCTTGGTCTCTCAGACTAGATTTAAACTGGAAATTGTACGTAATGCATTAAAATTACATTCCAGACGGTAATGGTTTCTTCTGACTGCTTCGCCACCAGTTGAGTTATAAGATTTGCCATATCTTGGGGGGAGGACATTATGTATTTTGAGTCAAGCTGCAGGGGTGATAATTGAGAATAAGTGTGAAAATTATGAGGGGTGAGTTGCCTTGTGGTGACCGTTACATGTCAGAAATGAGTGGAAAGCAAATGTACTGAAGTTTGAATTACAGCAAGCAACCAAGGTGAAGGAAGTTGCACAGCCAACTGCTAATTATGCCTTACTGTACCCTTTAGTAATATTAGGGGTGCGTCTAGTCATGTCAAGCTGACATAATGTCTCTTAACATCGCAGTGGGATGAAAGAAGGTAATCTAAGGTCTGCAGACCTCTGACCTTGACTTAGTATCACACTGTGTATTTACCGTCAGCACCTGTGGCTGCTTTGGCATCTGGAGAGAAGACCCTCAAAACAGATCCACATATCTAGACATCTTGAAAACATTTGTTTTGAGAATTTGCTCTGCCCCTTCCTAATTTGAGCATAGCAGAGCCAGAAGGGAGATATCTGATTGCTCAGTCCATCCATTGGGAGTGAGATGCACTCCTTTTCCTGCCCTTCTTTTCTACTTTACCCAGCTGGGCTGGGATTCCCCATTTGTAGACTTTTTAAGGGCATCAGAGCTGAAGACATCTCCTATTTCATCTCAAAACTCACAGAAAAATTCCAGTATTAAATCAGTGATTGGTACAATGAACCCATATGTGCCTTCTGTGCCAAGACTAAGCCCTGGGATATGTGTAGTAACAATAGGCGAATGCTTCTGTGTATATACTGAATTGATTCCGTTACCACTGGGTAATTACGGCTAGCCCCTCAGATCTTCTGGGACTTGAGAGAAGGGTTTCCAGGTCAGTGTGCCTTCCAAGCAGGCTTCAGCTACAGAAACTTCTCATTTTAGAAATGAAACACTCCTGCCCTCCTCCATCTTTATTCATTTTCTAACAGTTCTCTCTGACTTTTTAGTTGACATACAGACATGTGTAGCCTCCACTAAAAGATATTCTATCCAGTATTTTTGCATAAATCCAGGGGACAGCATAGCAGATTGCACATTGGCCTTTTGGTTAATGGAGAAAAAGTGCTCCTTTTGCCAGCTTCTCATTGGATCTGTCGGATGGAAATGTATTTGTGTGCTATGGATATAGAATTTGCAGCCATGAAATATGGAATACTGAACTAGTTTGTATTTGTGTTGTATGTTAAGACAGGGCGGTCTCTCAGACATTTTCAGATGCAATTTCTTTCCTGCAAGGATCTAAGGCAGTGATGGCGAACCTTTTAGAGACCGAGTGCCCAAACTGCAACCCAAAACCCACTTATTTATCGCAAAGTGCCAACACGGCAATTTAACCTGAATACTGAAGTTTTAGTTTAGAAAAAACAACTCATACATTAATTAATTAATGATATTAATTTGTCCAATCCCCTCTTAAAGGCATCTAGGCTAGATGCCATCACCACATCCTGTGGCAAGGAGTTCCACAGGTTAGTTACATGCTGGGTAAGTGGGTGTTCTTCTTTTAGTAGGATTTCACTGAAAGGTGGGAGGCGCCGCAAAGCCCCCGCTGTGGCCCCAGCTCTCTGCTCCCCTCCAGCTATGCCACGCTGTGAGCTATGCTCCCCTCCAACCTAGCTCCTCTCCAGCCCCACCACGGGAATCACCTTCACTACAGACTCCACAGGCTGCCGTCCATGCCGCACCCTCATGCCACATATGAGCCACCCTGCCGCATGTGATGGGAGGGAAGAAGTGCTCCCATTGGGCTGCTGTGCAGAGGGGCGGGTGATGTGAGAAATGCCCTCAGGCGCATGTGGAGAGGGAGGGGAGCAGCCTGGCCCCACATACCTCTGGCTTTCTAGTAACGAACTCAGGCAAACTCTATGCTGGGGCGATGGCGCACGTGCCCACAGAGAGGGCTCTGAGTGCCCCCTCTGGCACGCGTGCCATAGGTTCACCACCACTGATCTAAGGTAATATCTGTGGGCCTTACAGGTTGGTTCTTGTATGGGAAAATGTAGCATGGAACACAATCCACAAACCACAGGGAGGGGCCATAGCTCAGTGGCAGAGCATCTGCTTGGCACGCAGAAGGTCCCAGGTTCAATCCCTGGCATCTCCAGTTAAAAGGGACTAGGCAAGTAGGTGATGTGAAAGACCTCTGCCTGAGACCCTGGAGAGCCGCTGCCAGTCTGAGTAAACAATACTGACTTTGATGGACCAAGGGTCTGATTCAGTATAAGGCAGCTTCATGTGTTCAACCATGGATGAAAATGTTTAGGTGTAATTAACAGGCTTAATTCTCTTTATGAAGTCTGGATGTAATTAAAGTCAGTGAAGGTAAACACAAAGCCAAAAGGATGCCGGTGGGATTAAATACTGGTAGCTGTTCCAAAAAGGCAAGAGGGCTTTGTTTCAAAATTCTTGCCAGTGAACTGTGGCTCACGAAAGCTCATACTCTGCCAGAAATTTTGTTAGTCTTTTTAGATTTTTAATGGCTGTGTCACCTTTAAAATTCTTATCTGGAAGCTGCCTCGAGTGCTCTTGGGAGTAAAAGGCAGGGTAGAAATCTCAAATACGTTGAAACAGTAGCTATTTCTCTTAAATGACATGAGAAGCAGGAAATGACCCAGAGCGTCTCCAGATGTAAATTAATTGTCAGTCTCTCCAGATGTAAATTAATTGTCAGTCTTAAGGTTTATTTTTCCTGTTTAGGCATGCTGGTGTTTGGAGAGATGCCTCATAATGGAAGTTGAATTTAAGGCTAGGAAGTAGAGCCATCTCAAGAGTTTGATTCCTGTAAGAAGTGTTTGTCTAGAACCTGTGCTACGTTTTTTCTGCTTCACTGAGTAACATGTCACCTGTTATAAAAATGAATATATTAAAGTGGGTCATGAAGGAAGGCTTAAATATGTGATATGTGAAGGAGCTGGGTATGTTTAGCCTGAAGAGGAGAAGACTGAGAGGGGATATGATAACCAACTTCAAGTACTTGAAGGGCTGCCATAGAGAGGAGGGTGCCGAGTTGTTTTCTGTTGCCCCAGAAGGTCAGACCAGAACCAACGGGTTAAAATTAAATCACAAGAGTTTCCTTCAAGACATTAGGAAGAATTTTCTAACAGAGCGGTTCCTCAGTGGAACAGGCTTCCTCGGGAGGTGGTAAGTGCTCCTTCCCTTGGAGGTTTTTAAGCAGAGGCTAAGATGGCCATCTGTCAGCAATACTGATTCTATGACCTTAGGTAATTCATGAGAGTGAGGTCATCTTGGCCATCGTTTGGTCATGGAGTAGGAGTTGCTGGGTGTGTGTGGGGGAGGTAGTTGTGAATTTCCTGCATTGTGCAGGGGGTTGGACTAGATGACCCTGGTGGTCCCTTCCAACTCTGATTCTGTGATTCTATATCGTGACAATCAGCCTCTGCACTGAAGGACTGGAAGGTGGTCAGTTTAACACAAGTTGAGAAATAGTAGGAGAATGGCATGTGGCATGGATGTGGTCTGTTCGAGAATCATAAAACATCCTTTGGGTATGCCGGCATCTGGGCTTCAATAAACTAGTTGTACACTTCTTGGGATCTCTGCAGAGCTGGCCTGCCCAAATGGAAGAATTGTCTCAACAGCCATTAAGACGTAGATGTGTCTACAATAGGGTTGCCAACCTCCAGGTAATAGCTGGATATCTCCTGCTATTACAGCTGATCTCCAGCCGAAAGAGATCAGTTCACCTGGAGAAAATGGCTACTTGGGCAATTGGACTCTATTGCATTGAAGTCCCTCCCCTCCTCAGGTTCCGCCCCAAAAACCTCCCACAGGTGGCAAAGAGGGACCTGGCAACCCTAGTCTACAAACTTCTGAGTCTGAGGCAAACTTACTGCTTGCTTCCTCCACACCATTGTTTGGGCAGCTGACCCCTTACTTTCCCTTCCTTCCTTTATTCGAATTAGCCATGAGATCCAGTGTGGTGCAGTAGTTCAGAGTATCAGATCCAGGTTCAAATTTACAGTCTGTCATCTTTGTTGCACCATATTTAACAGCTATCACCTTCTCTAAATACCGATGGGCTTTCTCTCTCTCTCTGTGTGTGTGTGTAAAGTGCCTTCAAGTCGCAGCCGACTTATGGCGACCCCTTTTGGGGTGCAATAAACTGAGGGCTTTCTCTAGACCTCAGTTTAATGCATTTCCATCAGCCCTGCTTAGTGGAAGATTCCAACGCTGGCCTATGGAGGCATGGCTATGCCTCTGCAGTGCAAATGCAACTGAGTCAGTTGTTCATATTTTACTGAACTGTGAATTTTTATAGGGATCCCAGTAATCACCTAATTGGAAAACTGAAGCTTTTGCCAAAATTAAAAAGCTCATTTAAGAGCTTGATTATAACAGCACTACTTTTCGTGCTCACCGCGTTTATTCATCTCAGTTTTTCGGGATACCACCACCCTGCGGTTTGCCTGCTTATACTTATTATTTGACAACTCCTCTTTCTAGAGCCTTCTGTTTAGCTAGACTGAATGCTAACCCCTCTACGGTTATGCAAGGCAGCCATACCCAGACAGGACCTGTCCTTGCTCTTCTGGCTCTATTGATTCATTAGCTCATGCCATTTTGGAATGCCGCTTTTATGAGGAACTTAGATCACGTTATATCCCTCCCCTTTTAACATATAAATCTAATGCCTCTGTGTCTGACATAATGCCTTTTTTATTAAGTGACAGGGATCCCAAGGCTACATTGTCAGTGGCAAGATTTTTTTTAGTCCTCATATCCCTCAAACATTAGATTTAAAATCATGCTGCTCAAGATCAATGGATCAAGGAGCTTCTAAGGGATAAAGGAAAGAAAGAAATCACCGAATCTCACCTCTGCTGTCCAGGTTCCCTGGATACACTAGCCACTCCAGTCATGGTAGTGTTTTAATGGTGAATTTTCAACTTGGAGACAAGAATCCCACCGTCTCACAGTGGCAAAGTTTTGCTATATTGCCACCAGAATACAGAGATCATTGTTGCAGTGTGAAACAGCTCGTTAATTATACTATTGTATGATTGTGTACTATTGTGATTGCTTTTTTATTTTCATGCTGGTCAATGATTATATTTAATCTTATCTAGATCTCGGCAGTCTGCCATGTTGTCATCTTCAGCTGCTTTCTACCCTTCAGCTTAGCCAACCTCACACAATCGTTGAGGGTAAATTTGGGGAGAGGGATAATTGTGAATGCTGGGTGAGGTAAAATCAAATTTTTGAAAAAAGAAACCCTTTTACAGAGTGAAGTGGTCACAGAGGCACTGAATCATAACTGGAAGCGACGCAGTAGACTTTCGAGAAGACTTCCACTAAGCCCTTAACATATATTTCCAAGAAAAATTAATATGCTATCAGAGGACAGGTCCTTTTATGCATCGATAAACTGACCTCATGAAGCTGAGGATGGGAATAAACTGCGACAGTCTTAGCAAGGGACAGGAACAAGCAATGAGAGTGCTTAATGATCTGTCTTGGGCCAGTGCTGTTGGCTCGTGCAACTGCGAGCAGATGAACACACTAAGGGGGCCCAGGGAAAAGATGCTGGGAAAAGTTTGCTCTACTTACTGTGCTAAGGAAGTAAAATTAGCAACACAGTGCTAGAAATTAATAGGAAAAGGACTGAAAATAAAGTGGCACATACCAGCATGGTGTAGTGGTTAAGAACGGTGGTTTAGAGCGGTGGACTCTGATCTGGAGAACCAGGTTTGATTCCCCACTCCTCCACATGAAGCCAGCTGGGTGACCTTGGGCAAGTCACTCTCTCTTAGCTCCACCTATCTCACCGGGTGTCTGTTGTGGGGAGGGGAAGGGAAGGTGATTGTAAGCCGGTTTGAGTCTCTCTTAAGTGGTAGAGAAAGTCGGCATATAAAAACCAACTCTTCTTCTTCTACCTCAGTAGCGTATAATTCAGTTGGCCCAACAAGACTAGGGTGCAGCTGCTGTCACTCATAAAATAATGAAAATTGATTTGGAAAGTTAAGGTAGAGAAGAAGGCAAATATAACGGCCTGGTATTGGAGGCCCTCTAAGTCACAAGAGGCAGGAGCCCCATGGCGCAGAGTGGTAAGTTGCAGTACTGCAGTCCAAGCTCTGAGTTTGATCCCGACGGAAGTTGGTTTCAGGTAGCCAGCTCAAGGTTGGCTCAGCCTTCCATCCTTCGAGGTCGGTAAAACGAGTACCCAGCTTGCTGGGGGTAAAGAGATGACTGGAGAAGGCACTGGCAAACCACCCCGTAAACAAAGTCTGCCTAGGAAATGTCGGGATGTGACGCCACCCCATGGGTCAGGAATGACCCTGTGCTTGCACAGGAAACCTTTACCTTTTACTTAAGTCGCAAGCAGGGTGTTTTGCCAGAGGCTGTTTTTGCCTGAGGCAAGGTTATTTTTTTAATGCAGGGGTCCCCAACCTTTTTTGAGTCTGTGGGCACCTTTGGAATTCAGACATAGCGTGGTGGGCACAGTCACAAAGTGGGTGCCGCAAGCTTAACTTCAGTCACACTGCGAAGATTCTTGTGCTGCGGTGGCAGCTGCTGCCAAAGCAGTGTTTTTAAAAATCTGCACAGCCAGTCAGATCTCCAGATCTGATTCTGGTGGTCCCTTCCAATTCTATGATTCTACAAAAAGTCATTCAGATGCCTTGCTGTGCCGAAGTTCCACCTGGCCTCGCCCACTCTCTAAAAACACTTGGTGGGCACCAGAAAAGGTTTTGGTGGATGCCACGGTGACCATGGGCATTAAGTTTGGGACCCCCGTTTTAATAGATTTGGGTGGTCAGAGAAGCTCAATGAGGCAAGATACCCTGGCAACACAAATATACTTTAATTACAGAAACAAGCCACAATACACATAGGCCATTTATGCAGGGTTATTTACTTCGCAGTCCCTGCTGGACTTCTTTGATGCTTCTTTTGCATGATTCATGGTTTTACCGACCTTCAGATGTGACTTCGCCCTGGCCTCGTTCTTTCTCTGCAGTTCCAGGATCCTGTTCTAGGACGAATTTAAATCCTGCTTCGAGGCAAGAGTAACGCTAATTCCCCCTGTTTCCATGCATAGCTCTTAACCGGGTTTCTCTCCCCATGCCCATTTTGGCTTCTCCCATGTGACTGTCCCTCCCATACAACCCCTTTCCGCAAAGCACAAAAGAGGGAGTTAAACCTTCATGAAATGCGCAGGAAGACACCAAAGAGAGGCTGCAAAGATAATAAGGCAGCTTCCTGCAGGGAGCTGTTGAAGCAAGGTGGCGAGGAATGCCCAGCAAAAGCACACACAGTCCCTTTAAGAGCTGACCTGCCGCCCCCAAGTTAAGTGCAACAAGGCTGTGTTTCGGGGCGGGCGGGGGACACGACTCAGAAGCTCCGTGATTCACTGGGGATGCCTAATTAATCACAAGGTACTCCTGTAATTGGGGGGGGGGGAGAGAATCCCTGATGCATATGATGTTTGAGAATTCGGAGCAGAAAACTGTGCAGCAAACATAAATGACCATAAAGACAGTTTTATGTCCCTTTGGTCTCTAGGGGCTTCCTGCAGCGATAACTATTCCTAGCAGTTCCAGGGAAGCCCCCTTGCTGCGGCTTCCTCTTTCATACTTTTTCAGTCTGGATAGTGCAGCCTGCCAGTATGAGTATCACCAGGCAATCAAGTCTGAGTCATGCCATCTTGGTTCTAGTGCTTGCACCTGGCTTTCCCTTATTAGGAAGGCCGAAGTCTAGGAGGAAGTAATCTTGCAGCCGCTTTGGTGATGGGACCTAGCTGCCTATATGCTCGAAGCCAGAATAAGGTCACCCGACAACGCCATTCCCTAATCCTCCTTGGGGAGGGGGGAGGGTGTCTTCCGTGTTGGCGCTACAAGTGGCTAAGGATTATGGAACATTTTAAAGGTTAGAATAAAGGGTAACAAAGGGTAGATGGGACAGAGTCAAAACTATTGTGATTAGCCTGGAAAGGGAGTGACCGTTCTGTCTTGGAAGAATAGAACTTGAGGGGTCTTCCAGTGAAACCAGCATTAGGTTTAGGAGAAACAGTCACATCTGTTCAAGGAATACAGGACAAACTTATGAAATCTGGTACTAAAAGTTGAGGTGATAGCCCCTAGAAGTTTTTGGTTAAAGTTTGCTGACTCCTGAAATCCAAAATACGTTTGGAGAGCCAGCATGGTGTAGTGGTTAAGTGCAGTGGACTCTAATCTGGAGAAAGTGGGTTTGATTCCCCACTCCTCCACATGCAGCCTGCTGGGTGACCTTGGGCTATTCACAGTTCTCTCTGAACTCTTATCAGCCTCACCTACCTCACAAGGTGCCTGTTTGTGTGTGTGTGTGGAAAGTGATTGTAAGCCGTTTTGAGACTCCTTATGGTAGAGAAAAGCGGGGTATAAAAACCAACTCTTGTACTTTTGGTTCTGTGTTTCTAACAGGCCATTTGACACGGTACAGATGTTTGCAGCTGTGGCTGTTAGAATGACTCAGTTAAGTCTTTTCTTCTCTGAGGAATTGGAATAACATTGCGTAGGAGTCGTTAGTGCAGTAGCCTTGTGGCTGCGGAGTTTCTGGAAAAGGTGCGGCACCTCTTTATTGACATTCAGGAAACACCATAAGGCCCATCTGTTCAGGTAGGCCTTGAAGATATGAGCCACAGTAGCACATCAGCAGGGTCTGCTTTAATGGAATTACATTTCTGATTTTAGTTACGCTTGTAAGCAGTCTTGAATGGGTAAAGGTGAAGAATAAATCTTCCTAAATGAATTGGAATTTGCACTTGAAAGAACAAGCCATTGCTTGTGAGTAATGAGACTGTTTTTGCCCCCATGCAATCCAGATTGGCGTCCAATCCTCGAGGATGATGCAGAGGGGCTACGTATTGTCAAAGACATCGTTTAAGCAAAAGGGAAAGTGGCTATAGGTAGCTGCATTGGTCTAAAGCAGGGGTGTCAAGCGTAAGGCCCGTGGACTGGATCCGTCCCCTTCGAAGCTCTTATCCGGCCCCTTAGGCAGCCATTCCCCCCCCCCCCCAGTCCTGATCTGGGCTGGCGAGGCATGGTCCGGCCTAACCAAGTGACATTTATGTCATATCCAGCCCTCATAACAATTGAGTTCGACAACCTTGGTCAAAAGCAAAACCCAAAAGCCATGTAATACCTTATATTTGGAGGCCAGTGAAAAAAGCGCAAAACTGTGCAAGCTTTCAAGATCTGTAGACCTCTTCATCAGGCTGGTTGTTAAAAGGGGGAGGCAATGTCTCAAGTCATGTTTTTAAGGCCTTGCCAGCATCCTACTCAGCATTTTACACAGGGTGATGAGAAAACAAGGCCTTAAAAGCGTGGCCTGAAATCTCTCCCCCCCCACTTTTGTTTTTGACATCGAGTCTAATGAAGAGTTCTGTAGAACTCATAAGCTTGCACATGGTTTCATGCCATTTTGGTTGGTCCTAATATTACAACTTTTTTCTTTTGATATTTGAGCCGCATGGTGTTGTTTTTGAGCGTCCTCTTTCACTTGACAGAAGGGGCCGTGGCCCAGTGGTAGAGCATTTGCTTGGCACGCAGAAGGTCCCAGGTTCAATCCCCGGCATCTCCAGTTAAAGGGACCAGGCAAGTAGGTGATGTGACAGAGCTGTGCCTGAGACCCTGGAGAGCTGCTGCCGGTCTGAGTAGGCAATACTGACTTTGATGGACCCAGGGTGTGATTCAGTATAAGGCAGCTTCCTGTGTTCAAGTAGGGACAGAGTAGTGAATGAACCACCCGCCCAGTCCTGGAATCTCTCTTTAGCCCTTTTCCTGCTGCTGCTCTTGTGTGCGAATAGCAAACCAGTCAGGATCCCAAAGCTCCATTGCCTTAGCATCTCTCCAGAAAATGTCTTTGAGACCTCCAGGGGCAGCCATCCTGTCTGAAGAACAGCAGGGGGAGGGAGAGCTTTTGTCTTTCCTGTTGCTCCTCTCCCCCCCCCCCCCCGCACAAGCTGGTGGGAGAAAGAAGCGGCAGCCCTTGCTTTAGGATTCACATGCTCGAGCTTTCTTTGTTAGCTGTGCTGACATCTGCTCTCTGGGAACAACCAGAGAGCGGCGGATGGGACTTGGGGAGGAACGCAGAGGTTCAAGGCGGGCATTTGACGGGCAGTTTAGCATGAAGTGTTGACGTCCAAATAAAAACAGAGGACCAGGCATCGAGGGTCACACGGAGAGCCGCAGGAGCTGGCAAGGAGCAGGCCAGGCAGCCTCACCAGTCCCCTGCGCAAAGCCGCCTTACCGTATATTCTGTCACCGTCCCGCTCTCTCTGTCAGATATAAACCAACAGCCTTTGTTCCCCGGAGACCGCTGGAATTGGCTCACAAAGCTAAAGCCGAGTAATCTACACTTTGGTCGCGCAGACTGTTCACAACTGCCAGACTCGTTCTCTGAGCGATTAGAAGTGCCCTCTGCGAAAGCCTGAATAAGGAAGCTCAGTGGGCGCAGTCGCCCTTCTGATTGGGTCTTAGCCTTAAAGATCCAGCCTCACGGGTGTCTGCCTTAATGTGAAGAGCTCTCACAGTAAGACCCATCCCACGAGCACAGGGGAACAAATTAGTCAAATATTCTGGGTGTAGAACAGCCTGGAATTTGGCTCTTTCTTACTTTCCTTTCATGTTCTGTGCTTATACTTCATAGCAGTGTTCTCTGAGCTACAATCCTGCCGACTTAACGGTAACCCCTGTATGGTTTTCTAGGCAGGAGATGAACAGAGATGGTTTGCCATTGCCTGCCTCTGCGTAGCAACCCTGGATTTCCTTAGCAGTCTCCCATCCAAGCTTCTGATGTGTTTGAAAAGATTGTAGCTTTTATAGTGGTGGCCAAAGGTTTAGATGTGGGCCAGGGAGATCCTTAGGTGACCTCGAGTCAGTCACTCTTTCTAG
Organism: Euleptes europaea; assembly: GCF_029931775.1. Classification (NCBI taxonomy): domain Eukaryota; kingdom Metazoa; phylum Chordata; class Lepidosauria; order Squamata; family Sphaerodactylidae; genus Euleptes; species Euleptes europaea. The sequence continues at coordinate 24,298,807 of NC_079329.1, forward strand.
CCTAGCCCTACCTCACAGGATTATTGTGAGGCAGGGGAGAACCATTTACGCTGTCCCAAGCTCCTTTTAGGAAAGCAAGATAACAAGGAAATACATTTGTTTGTTTTCCTCTGTTGTTGGCTCGCATTTGGTTAGTAGTTTATTTGATTTTTAAATCTTCCTGGGGGCAAAACTGCTTTTGTTTTTCTAATGGCTGTATTGCCTTTGATATCCTCTCTGACTGTGCTGTTTAACCATACTGGCATCCTTCTGGTATTGTTTATGCTTCTTTCCCCTATGGTATATGTGTCATTTTGAGCCTTGATTAGTGTGGCTTCAAATACCCTCCAAGCTTTTGGCAGTTATTTAGGCTTTTTAATTATACTTTTCAGCTGCCTTTTATCTTTATGTCCTCTTGTCAATTCTATGACTTTGTTCCATAACACAATCACTTATTGTCTTTGTTATGATACAAAACTACTTTTATCCAGCTAGTGGGAGTAGTTGAAGTCAGTTATTATTTTTTTTGTCTGCCTGTGTTTGTTTTTTTATCTCCAGATCATAATCAGACTCTTGTCAGTGGGTAATACTAGGTATCTCATACAGTATTTTCTGGTCTTCTTTCCATAATTCTGTGTGTGTGTGTTAAGTGCTGTCAAGTCGCTTCTGACACATGGCAACCCTATGACTCGGTGTCCTCCAAAACATCCTATCAAAACGCAAGAACCAGGAGTTCACCAATTTGGCTAGCCTGGTCATTTGTGTCCGTACCTCCTTTTTCTCTTCTGACTCTGCAGGAGGGATAGTAGTCCAGATTCATGGGTTCTAGCACCGCATTTTGCAGTCCCTATTTCACTCAATCTTTATTAAAAACAGTCATAGACCAGCACAGCTCTTCACAATTTCCCACCAGAAACTCTAACCACACATGAAGCTGCCTTATACTGAATCAGACCCTTGGTCCATCAAAGTCAGTATTGTCTACTCAGACCAGCAGCGGCTCTCCAGGGTCTCAGGTAGAGGTCTATTCCCATCACTTACGGTACTTGCCTAGTCCCTTTAACTGGAGATGCCGGGGATTGAACCTGGGAGCTTTTGCCTGCCAAACAGATGCTCTACTACCAAGCCACAGCCCCTCCCACGGGTTTACACAAATTATGAATTAGTTATTTGCACATAGTTATCTGGTCAGATTCAGATTTATTAATACAGCATAGACCAGTAAAAACACATGTGTCCTTTATACAAAAGGTAAAAAATTTCAGCAGTTCAACCAAAAAACATTCCTAATTAAAATTTCCAAATAATTTATAATAGACTAAAATTGAGCACATAGTTATTGTAACTACTTGTTGTAAACTAAGTATGCTACACATTAAAATTGTTGGCATACTGGTGTTCTCATCAGCGTCTGACGGATTCTACAGGTCGCCACACCGAACTTTGCCGTTCCTGCTGTAACCTGTGGGTTTTCATCTGTGAGCAGCATTTTAGTATACCCCAGACCTGAATGGCCGGGATGCCTGCTAAGCCAGGGGGAGATAAACTTTGCAGTCCCTGTAGTTGCTTTGGGCTCTGGAGGCGATCGGGACTAGTGATGTCCCACTGCTTCAGAGTGCCTCTGAAGCCCAGCACAAGGTCAGAGACTACCCCTCCCACCTATTTCATGCTTTCTGTTGATCTCGAAAGTGCTCGTAAGAAGAAGAAGAGTTCGTTTTTATATGCCGACTTTCTCTGCCACTTAAGGAAGACTCAAACCGGCTTACAATCACCTTCGCCTTCCCACAACAGACACCCTGTTAGGTAGGTGAGGCTGAGAGAGCTCTAAGAGAACTGTATCTAGCCCATGTTAACCCAGCTGGCTTTGTGTGTAGGAGTGGGGAAACAAGTCCAGTTCACCAGATCAGCCTCCACCGCTCACGTGGAGGAGTGGGGAATCAAACCCGGTTCTCCAGATCAGACTACACCGCTCCAAACCACCACTCTTAACCAATACACCACACTGGCTCTCAGGTTAAAAGAAGCTTGGGTAATCCTATTTGTGGACCTTGGATCGAAAACTTCGCAATGTAAAATCCTTTCATCCACCTCCCTGTCCCCACTGTGAGCATAAGAAGAGCTCTGCTGGTCCACCCAGTGCAGCATCCGGTCTGACGCAGTGGCCAACCAGTTACCTTGGAGGGCCAAGGATATGGCGTAGAGTCCAGGACCTTCCCCCAATGTTGCCTCCTAGCCCTGGTATTCAGAGGTTTTCTTCCTCTGTCAGTTCCCTTTAGCCATCCTGGCCAGTAGCCAGCGATGGATCTCTCCTCCACGAATTGGCACTAATTGTCTTTTAAAGTAAGATGTGCTTGTGGCTCTCCCTACAAGTGAAGAAGAAGGAGGTTAGTTTTTATAAGCCAACTTTCTCTACCACTTAAGGAAGAATCAGACCAGCTTACAATCACCTTCCCTTCCCCTCCCCACAACAGACACCCTGTGAGGTAGCTCTAAGAGAGCTGCGACTAGCCCAGATCACCCAGCTGGCTTAATGTAGAGGAGTGGGGAAACCAACCCGGTTCACCAGATTAGCCTCCGCCGCACATGTGGAGGGGTGGGGGAATCAAACCTGGCTCTCCAGATTAGAGTCTTCCGCTCCAAGCCACCACTCTTAACCGCTACACCACTCCTGGTCCCTCGCCACACTGCCTTCTTTGCACCTTAGAATAGACTCGACCACTTCAGGCTGCAGTTGGAGGCTCACATTTCTGAATGCTGTTGAAAGTATCCCACAAGTGGCAAAACAGCACAGCAGGCAAAGCGGGTGTGTGTGTGTGTCTGATGTGGTGTTGTTGTTTTTAATTTGCATGGTGTTCTTTATGCAAAGGGACATTCAAATCTGGAACCCACCCTGCGGTGGGAAGCGTTTCCATCCTTTCTGCCACCTCAGGGCTCTCTGCCCTCTTCATCGCCACCCCATTTTCACGCCTGTTCCGTGCAGACCTCCTGTGAGCAGCCAGCCATCCTGCAGAGGGAGCTGGAACAAGGCTGCAGTTGGAGTAACGCTCGTTTTCTGCCGCTGTTGCCGTGTTAGATCTCGGTAGTACCGTTTTATTCTTTTATTGCTGCGAGCTACCTTGTTCCGTTTCCCCCCCCCCCAAAACCGTGGGGTACAAATATCTTACTGTGCAATCGTAAGCAAAGCTACAACCTTCTAAGTCCATTGAAGTCCGCTTGCTTTGAAGAGTGTAACTTGGCTTATGACTGCGCTGTCAGTCACCTTTAAAAAAATGAAATCAAGACATATTTTCCTTGTGCCAGTGTCAAAATTTATAGTAGTCCAGGTGATCAGGTATGTAGGGTATTTTTAGCCCTGTGCTAATGAGTGTGCATATTTAGGGTTTTACCATTTTAGGATATTAGCATTTTAGCATTTTTAGGAGTTAGTATTTTAGGGTAGGGGAAAAGGTATTAAGCATGGACAAAATTGAACCAGTACCCCAAATTTCTGGATGCCAGCTTCACCTATTTAGGACTCTGGCTAACAAGGCGCATGGGAGTTCTTTGAACGCTGTTGTCTTTTAGCCCGAAGCAGGTGACCGTGTAGTTAAAGAAAGGAAGTGAACCAGCAGTGAAGAATTCAGCAGAGAGCAACTGCGGCATGGTTAGGATGTAAGTCAGGGATGTGATCTGTGTTCAGAGCTGGGGGCCATGTTGGAAATATTAGCAGGAGGCCAGTTATCAATTTTTTTTCCAGAGGAAGCAAAACAACACGCAAAGCAAGCATGAAAACCGGGAATAATGTCCGCTAGAACTGTCAACCCGCAAAGCAGGGCAGTGGTTTCCTTGGGTTGGGGAAAATCCCAGTTGCCTGGATCTCTAGGACCCGGATGCTGGCTGGTGCCTCTGTGCATGTGTAAAGTGCCATCAAGTCACAGCCGACCAGCAAGGGGTATTCAAGGCAAGCGATTAAGCCAAGGTGGTTTGCCATTGCCTTCCTCTGCAAAGTCTTCCTTGGCAGTCTCCCATCCAAGTACTGACTCCTTTTAGCTTCCGGGATCTGATGAGGTTGGTCTATATGATACCATTCCACATCCTGGCCAGTGCCTAAAACTTGGGAAAGTTTTTTTCCCAACTTTGCTTACTCACGTGCTGGTAACATCAGTGGTGCCTGCTGAAGAGACACAGTGGCCCCATTGAGAGAGCCAGTGTGGTGCAGTGGTTAAGAGCAGTGGTTTGGAGCGGTGGAGTCTGATCTGGAGTTGATTCCCCACTCCTCCACATAAGTGGTGGAGGCTAATCTGGTGAACTGGATTTGTTTCTCCACTCCTACACACGAAGCCAGCTGGGTGACCTTGGGCAAGTCATGCTCTCTCAGCCTCACCTACCTCACAGGGTGTCTGTTGTGGGAAGGGGAAGGGAAGGTGATTGTAAGCTGGTTTGATTCTGCCTTAAGTGGTAGAGAAAGTCGGCATGTAAAAACCAACTCTTCTTCTTTGCAACTGCTTGTGTCTCTTTATGGCAGCCTGTCTTGACCTTTGAATTTTAAAATCTTGCCTCTTTGTTTCAATTTTTTTCTTAACAACAAACAAATCATACCGGTCTGTCCAGGAGCTATAGGTTCGGTTTCTTCTCACTTTTGACATTTGGATTTTTGTACGTGTGCTCAAAGTTGCATCTTTTCTGTTCTACATCAAGGAAAAACCTTTCTAATAGTTTGATGATTATACTCGCTTACTGAGCTTCTGTGAGCCAGGTTTTCAGACAATGTAGATTGGGGGGGGGGCAGTAGTAGGAGAAATAGAAGGGTATGCAAGTTAGCTATCGGTTAACAGTAAGGGCCTTGGATAAAGAAATGAGAGCTGCAAGGTGGGTGGAGAGGCAGAGAACGGATAGAAAGGAGCTGCCCCTAGCTCTAGCATTTGGGTTCAGCATGTGCCCTCTTCTCCTATATCTGAGGTTTTCCCAGACTTCTTTGCAGCTTTCAGAACTAGAAATATATTTTAAGAATAAAGATATATTTTAAGAATAAAGGAGAACAGTTTTGACTTGCAGAATTATTTTGCATCACTGCTGTGATGGATGCTGCTCAGTTTCCCCATTGTTTTCCCCCTTCCTTGTCTTGAAAAGCATCCAAAGTTATTCCCACCTGTGCTTTTAGAGGGGCTCCTGGTGATTCCCTTCAGAATACAATTTTGTTCCATGTTCCCCATGCTTTTTTTTTTTTTTAAAAAAAACACATTGCCTTTAAATTGGTTTTAGATGTGGTTTTTATTTGTGCATTTCTGTGCAGAGCCCTCTGCTTCAAATGGCAGGGTATGTGAGTTGCACAGTAAAAATTCTATTCTTTGAAGGACAAAATTGTGACTGTGCTAAAAACACACAGCATACTTGTTGTAAAAAGGCAAACCTGCTGTTTTACCCTGTAAACCAACCATATAAACAGAGTGTGTGTACATGCCAGGTACTTGGGACATACTTCATGGAAATCTGCCTTTCAGCCTCCCCTCTAAACAGGCCTTCCGTCTTTAGGGGCAAGATGAAACCCACACAAAATCGCCAGGAGTGCTAGTGGAAGAGGTCCTGAGGCTCAGTTCCGTCTTGAGCATCCGGCCATCTCCTCCACCATAGCCTGGGGATTCGTGTTGACATGTTCTTTTCGAGTTCCCCCTACTGATACCACCAAAGCTTTCCCTTAAGGTCATGCAAAGCTGACCATGCTACACCTCCATAACGTTACCCAGAGGAATTCCGGAGACTTGTGTTATTTGTGTGAGCCTCTTGGTGGCTGGTCTTAATTCCAGCCAAGGCTTAAACCCAGAGCCTGTTTTCAGTGCTATACTTAGACCTTAGGTTTTTGTGGCTGTGTTCAGGAAGGGCCTTCTGTTAGAAGAAGGCAATCTAAAGGCCCTGCTGGGAATTGCCCCGGGCCTTCCGGCTCTCGTTCTATTGCACATGCACAAAACATAGAAAGAATCTGGAGAGCCAGCGTGGTATAGTTAAGAGCGGTGGTTTGGAGCGGTTGACTCTGATCTGGAGAACCAGGTTTGATTCCCCACTCCTCCACATGAGCGGCAGAGGCTAATCTGGTGAACCAGGTTGGTTTCCCCACTCCTACACATGAAGCCTGCTGGGTGTCCTTGGGCTAGTCACAGTTCTCTCAGAGCTCTCTCAGCCCCACCTACCTCACAGGGTGTCTGTTGTGGGAGGGGAAGGGAAGGTGGTTGTAAGCCGGTTTGATTCTGCCTTAAGTGGTAGAGAAAGTCAGCATATGAAAACCAACTCTTCTCCTCCTCCTCCTTGCCCCACTTGGGACGTCTCAGAATAAGCCGTGCTTTTAGGTTGTTAATATATTTATAATGAATAAATGAAAATGAAGTGCCGCCTTGGTTCTCAAGTGATGGGTTTGTATCTGGAATCTGGTTTAGGAACCAGAACTTGATTTCAGGATCTCCCACGTCACATAGTCGTAACCATAGTCCTATCTCTAGTGCTGGTAAATTTGGTTCTGGTGCCGAGAAGTGTTTCCCAGCCCTGATTGAGAATTCTCTTTTTCCGGTACTTTAGAAGTCTGGCAGGACAGGAAGGTACCTCTGAACCCGTGCAGAGTTCCCTTCTTCCGCCAGTGAGTCTCATCAAGCTTCCATGGATCTTAAAAGGTAAAGGTAGTCCCCTGTGCAAGCACCGGGTCATTCCTGACCCATGGGGTGCCGTCACATCCCAGCGTTTACTAGACAGACTTTGTTTACGGGGTGCTTTGCCAGTGCCTTCCCCAGTCATCTTCCCTGTATCCCCAGCAAGCTGGGTACTCATTTTACTGATTGAAGGCCGAGTCAACCTTGAGCCGGCTACCTGAAAACTGACTTTCGTTGGGATCGAACTCAGGTCATGAGCAGAGCTTTTGGCTGCAGTACTGCAGCTTACCCCTCTGCGCCACGGGGCTCCTTGGATCTAGTGGTGTCAAAAGGGTATGTAAAAGGCTGAGAAGTTGATGCCCGTGGAGAGTCCCTTGCCGCAGGAGGAGTCGAGTTAATGGCTCATTCCAAGCGGTAATTTGATGCCCTGGCATGGCGATGTGTGCAATCTTCTTTTCGTAGAGGAGCAGCGTGGCAGGTAATCTCTCTGTGCCAGGCTAATCTCGATATCTGCTGTGTTTCTGAAAGCTTTGTTGCCTTTTGAAAAATCTATTTAATTTTCTCCCGGCGATTCAGAACTGTGTTGATAATGCTCTTATCAGCTTGCCTTAAGCCAGACTTGTATGGCGTGTGTAGATTTGTCTGCTTGTGGGGTGTGTTTTTAACATCTTCCACACTAGTCACTTCTAATCCACACACACATACCCTTGCACATCACTGAGAGAAAAATCTTTCCAGTTTCCTTTTAGGGGGTTAAGGTGCAAGTTGGAGATTAGGGGCGAAAGTAACTGATAAGGCTTGGATGTGTTAGGCAAATATTTTTCCTTTATCTTCATAACATGATGTAAATTTACCTCGAGTCTCCCCATCAGCCTGTCTCCTCAGGTACTCCAGGCTTGGGTCCACATCTGCTGGCAGGAGGGTGGGATTGGGGTAAGGGTGTTGGGCTGACGAAAAGCAGCTGCTTCTCAGTGAAGGAAATAAGGGCTGATGAGGGTGTACGTAAAGGTGAAGAGCTGGTGATGGAGAGCTGGATTCTAGTCTTAACCCCTCAAACGTTAGATTTACGCTGCTCAAGATCAATGGATCAAGGAGCTTCTAAGGGATAAAGGAAAGGATTCTAGTCTTAAGTCTGGCCGCAAGTCCCTTTTCTTCCTTTGAACTCAAAAGCGTAGCCCTCCTCGTAGGCATAGCTTCTTTTTTGTCCAATGGGAATAATGAGCTACCCTTCATATTTATTTTATTAATTGTATCTCCTGCCCTCCCCAGCAAGAAGCCGGGCTCAAACAAGTGCAAATCGTACAATAAAAACTTGATTAAAAACCTGCTCCATAAATCAACAAATAAAAAACTATATCATATATCAAATGGTGTACTTTGCTATATATCCGCCCCAGTAGGGCCTGCCCTATTCTTACCCCCATAAGAATATAATTTTGAACAAAAGGGGAGGGGGAGGGCATTGTAGGGAGGCCAGCACATGATGGAGAAGGAACAGTAGCTGGCCTCAACCATAGGACATGGTGGAATAGCTCTGTAAGGTCCCGCAGTGCCCTGGTTTCATTAGAGAAACTCTTCCGGGGCAGAGAAGGCCCAGGCCCTGGTTGAGGCCATACAGACACTCTTCATAGGGTTGTTGTGAAAGTGAGCGTAATAAGCTTGGCCAAGCTCTGTGCAAAAGTCTGGTCACGTGTGTTGGGTCTTGCAGCTGTGTCACACTTGGCAATTTTGGGGGGGCTGTCAAGTCACCACTGATTTATGACCACCCCGTAGGGTTTTCAAGGCAAGAGGCGTTGGGAGCTGGTTTGCCATTGCCTGCCTCCGCCTCACCCTGGTATTCCTTGGAGGTCTCCCATCCAAATACTAGCCCAGGGACAGGGCTGAGAGTGAATCACCGGCCCCAAGGACACCCAGCAAGCTTCCATGGCGCGGGTGGGGATTTGAACCTGGGTTTCCCAGGTCCTGGTGTGACACCTTAACCGCTACACCATGCTGGCTGTCGCTTGGTAATACCAAGCTGTAAATTGGCCACTTGGAAGGGAAGGCTGCTTCTTGTCTTCGTCACAGACTGCCTGAGGCATCTCAGCATTGACGAGCACATGGTTGTCTGGCAATTGAGAATGTAGCTCTGATTCTTCTGTCCCAGGGATTCTTCTGTGCCTCATAAGGACTAGAAACTTAAACATAAGTGAATGTTCTTAGGCCATCAGCTGCCTTGTTCTCTGTGGACTGTGTTCAGTCTAGGCCTAAGCTGTTACTGATACTTGGTAGTGTTAACTGATCTTGACTTTAATGATTAATAGGACAGTTTTGGTAGTTAATTTTATTTTATTTACCTCATTTATACCCTGCTTTTCTTCCCAATGAAGAAGAAGAGTTGGTTTTTATATGCCGACTTTCTCTGCCACTTAAGGGAGAATCAAACCGGCTTCCAATCACCTTCCCTTCCCCTCCCCACAACAGACACCCTGTGAGGGAGGTGGGGCTGAGAAAGCTCTAAGAGAACTGTGACTAGCCCAAGGTCACCCAGCTGGCTTCGTGTGTAGGAGTGGGGAAACAAATCCAGTTCACCAGATTAACCTCCGCCGCTCATGTGGAGGAGTGGGGAATCAAACCTGGTTCTCCGGATCAGACTCCACCGCTCTTAACCACTACACCATGCTGGCTGTCTCAGTGGGGACCCAAAACTGCCTACATCGGTCTCCTGTCCCTAAAACAGCCCTGTAAGGTTGGTTATTCTGGGAGTGTGCAAATGGCGGACCTGTGTGACTGGTTGTGGGATCTGTTTATATTATCCATACTATGACAGAACAGTGACTGGTGGACCAGTTGTCAAGAAAGCTTATATGTGGTGGATTGCTGGGGGTGGGGGGGGGAATGACATTTGTCCAACCCATTCTCAGGTTGATACTCTCTCTTCATTCTCTGTGCCAAGGAGGTGGCATGAGCAGGCCGGAAGACTTCCCGTGGGGTATATATATATATCAGGCCTAATATCGTTAAACATTATAAAAGGCTATATAAATTCTCTTCCTACTGCCTTTTCAAAAACGAGCTTATTCCTTAGAGTAAAGGTTTTGTGGAGGGTTGCATTCATTCTTTTGTCATCCTTTAAGGTTGTGAAAAATAATAAAGAGGAACAAATATCTCATAACTCGATGGCTGCACATCTGTGTTTTTTAAAAGAGGTGGTGTCAATTTTTCCACTTGCCTCGGATAAAGGATGTGTTTATATCTCAGGAGCCCTGCGAGCTAGCAAGCCTCTGAAAATCGTATCAGGAAAGGTAATGAGAACTTGAAACTCGTGTCGGTTTTGATGAGATTGGTTTGACTTTTTTTTTTCCAGTTTGCTTTCCAAAATTGACATTTTTTTATTTCTCTCCCCACCTCCCGTCTGCAGTGCTGTGAGAACATCTGTTTTTTTTCCCTTCGCTTATCTCTCACACCTCTACTGTTAGTAGCAGGGTTTTTGTATTTTAGTTTTTGCCAGGCTGGCGGAACGCACATGTTTTCCAACAGCTGCTGGCAGTCAAGTGTGTTAGGGAGTCACCGGGGATAGGAAGCGAGGGTGTCGTTCGCCAGGTCCCACAGGACCGTGCCTGTTAGCTGTGTATATCTTTGCACGGCAGGCGATGGTGCCTCGCTCTGCAAGTGTGGTCCGATAAGGCTGGCTGCGGGGCATGGGAGGGGGGTGTCTAACAAGTTGCGGCATGCTGAACTGGGGTTTGGCAAATCCCAGGAGCCAGGCCGCCGTGGCACCTAGACCAGGGGTGTCAAACTTAAGGCCCAAGGGAGGGATCCTGCCCCTCAAGAGTTCTTATCTGGCCCACGAGCCAGACCCCCCCCCCCACTCTCGGTCTGGGCTGGCAAGGCCGGGCCCAGACCGACCAAGTGACATTTATGTCATATCCGGCCCTCGTAACAATTGAGTTCAACACCCTTGACCTAGATGCTTCATTGTAGCACCTAATATTTTCAGCAGTGATCTTCTTGTGCTGTCTCTCAGTGCTGCTCCGGAGTACAAAGCTTATCATTTCACATCCAAATCTGTTTTGTGGTATGACATTAAAAAATGCATGTGGGGAAGGGCCGTAGCTCAGTGGTAGAGCGTCTGCTTGGCATGCAGAAGGTCCCAGGTTCAATCCCCGGCCTCTCCAGTTAAAGGGACTAGGCAAGTAGGTGATGTGAAAGACCTCTGCCTGAGACTCTGGAGAGCCGCTGCCAGTCTGAGTAGACAATACTGACTTCGATGGACCAACGGTGTAAGGCAGCTTCATTTGTTCACGTGTGTTCATGTGCATGAAGTCCTTGTCATTGCTGGTTTATATGTTAACTTTATACCTTTTGATAGTGGGAGATACATACCAGCTGCTTTCTGTGCTGGCTGCAATATTCAATTATATGGAGCTTTTAAAAGCAGTTAATGAAATTATGAGAAATTGGAGAGGCTAGGTTAGGGTTAGAGGATAGCTTTTTTGTTGTAGTGATGACAACTTTGGTTACCCTTGTATTTATTTCTGTAGTACAACACTTTGCTCATAGCTTTACTAAAATCACAGGAAACTTTGAAGAAGCTAGGATTAGTTTCCATGGCACCAATAATTAGAAAAATGTGGTCATTCAAAATACAAAACCCTGAAGGTGGAAAAACGCGTCTGACTTCTAAATTTTTGGGCTGTCTCTTCAAGGCAGGGAAAATTTGTCGTGGCCTGTACTAAGAAAGGAACCTGCAGTCTTTTAAAACTTGGGCTGATTTTCTCTGTGTGTGCGTGCACACACGTGTTGCTAGGTGAAGCCTTGAAGAGCAGGTATAAGGTCTGTTATTTTTGCTGTGTCTGTGCGCGCATGTGTTGTCAAGTCACAGCTGACCTGTGGCAACCCCATAGGGTGTTCAAGGTAAGAGGCGTTCAGAGGTGGTTTGCCATCGCCTGCCTCCACATGGGTTGAGAGAGTTCTGAGAGAATCGTGACTGGCCCAAGGTCACCCAGCAGGCTTCATGTGGAGGAGTGGGGAATCGAACCTGGTTCTGCGGGTTACAGCCCACTGCTCTTAATCATCACACCACGCTGGCTCACTGCTATTTTACCCACTTCAAATTAGCTGTGGCATTTGCCACCCATCTGCTTTGCTGGAGCAAAGTGCCAACTATCTCCAAGCCAGAATCCATGTGGCCATCTTCTTCTGCACCATGTGCAACTCAGTCTCCACGACAGCTGCCGAAGGGTGCATATGGATGGGGTGCAGCTTCATTTATTGATTATGTAAAACTTTTCAGTGCTGTCTTTCTGTCCAGTTCAGGCGGCGAACATTAAAACATTTCAGACAACAAAAGGCATATGGAATGCAAATATATATGCAGTGTTTAAAACAAATAAAATATATAAACACGTTAACTCATAAAACACACACAAACAGGGAGGAGGCCAGTTAGCGAGGGAAGATGACAGACTAATCTCCCTGGGGATGGAATTCCAACGTTTTAGTGCCCCAACCAAGAAGGCCCTTTCTCAGGTTGTCACCCACCTAGCCTCAGACAGTAGGGCAAAGTAGGGCCAGTTAGGATGACCAGAGTCCGTGGACGGGTAGGTTCGTATGGGAATGAACGGTCCTTAAATTATACTGGCTGGTGTAGTGGTTATGAGCGGTGGACTCTAATCTGGAGAACTGGGTTCGATTCCCCACTCCTGCACATGAAGCCAACTGGGTGACCTTGGGCTTGTCACAGTTCTCTTCGAGCTCTCTCAGCCTCACCTACCTCACAAGGTGTCTGTTGTGGAGAGAGGAAGGGAAGGAGATTGTAAGCCGGTTTGATTCTCCTTAAAAGGTAGAGAAAATCGGCATATAAAAAACTCCTTCTTCTTTAAAGGCACCTTGAATTGGGTCTGGAAGCAAATGGGGAGACAGAGTGGATGGGACAAGACTGGAGTGGTATGGTCCCTGTGGCCCAATCCAGTCCTCTTTCCAACCACAGCATTCTGTACCAACTGTAGTGTCACAATGGTCCTCAGGGGCTGCCCCACATAGAGTGCATTGCAGTAATCTAATCTGGATGTTACCTTTAGAGATCTAGGAAGATGAGTGCGCTGTGTTTCCGCCATGGGAGGAGCAGGACAGGGTGGACAACCACCATGTCAATTATGCAAGGCCACGTTTCTCAGAGTTTCACATCAGTTGAATTGGCCTGCCTTTCCCTTGGTCTGTTGTCTCACCTGCTAGTGAAAATTCAGTTGTAACATCTTTGGGGCAGGGCCTCCGGGGCGTTGGGTATTTGTGCTTTTGCAGAATGGCTTAAGCAAAAGAGAGTCTTTGCCAAAGAGAGTTCAGCCACTGCTGAACAATAACGGTGTTCCACAGTCTTCCTGAAATGCCAAGTAGGTTGAAGTGTTGGCTCAGTCAATAATAGGATAGGCTGGCTGGCCGATGGAGGGGAGGAAAGACTTTGTCAAACTATCACTTTTTCATTAGATATTTTTAAAGCATTTGCGTTCATTAAAATGGCAAAAAATGTTGCATCAGATATGAACAGGTTTATGCTAATTACAAAAACAAATTTGTTAACTGGTATGAAACAGTGCCATTTATTGTAAGATTGTAATTAATTTTAACAAAATTAGATAAGGTGCCTATAAATCTGAATGATTCACTGAACAGTTCTTTTTGGCTTTGATCCTAGAATAGGAGCCACAGTCTATAGCTACGATTTAAAATAATGAAAGCAAAACAAAAAAATAGCAGCAAGTACTAAAAAAACAACAACCACAAACCCTTCCTAACTACTTCAGTTTTTAAAAGCAGTTGAGCGAAGTAGTGGGCTCTTCTTCCCGTTGGCTGCAAATATTTCTGGTGGTCAGGAGGAGAAGCTTTGCTTTGCCCGGGTGGCTGCCAGCCTGGGGGGCCAGCCAGCCCCGCTGCACCCCCTGCTTACACGAGGCCAGAAACACCCACTTTTTAAGAAGGGCAGGCTACCACCTACATCCTGGCATGCTTGACTCCATGGAACGTTTGACCACGGTCTGTCAGTTGACCGGTATACCAAACAGAGAGCATAGGATTGCATCCAAGGCTGTTAGGGTTTTTGTTGTGTGTTTTTTTGCAATACAACCCGATGCTTCACTTGTTACTGCTATGTCCCAATAGGGGAGTGGTACCCTAAGCACATATACTAAAATTCCACTGTGCAGCTGAATGGTATAAATTATATAATTTAAAAAAGGTGATTTATAATTCCACATATAGACTTATACCATTCACAATAAAAGGTAAAGGTAAAGGTCCCCTGTGCAAGCACCAGGTCATTCCTGACCCATGGGGTGATGTCACATCCCGACGTTTCCTAGGCAGACTTTGTTTACGGGGTGGTTTGCCATTGCCTTCCCCAGTCGTCTACACTTTATCCCCAGCAAGCTGGGTACTCATTTTACCAATCTCAGGATGGAAGGCTGAGTCAGCCTTGAGCCGGCTACCTGAAACCAACTTCCACTGGGATAGAACTCAGGTCATGAGCAGAGCTTGGACTGCAGTACTGCAGCTTACCACTCTGTGCCACGGGGCTCCTTAACATTCACAATACTTATGTCCAAACAATGCAAACTATGCATTACATTGCGAAACCTGGTAACGAATAGTTTGCATTGTTTGAACATAAGTATTGTGAAAGTTATAAGTCTATATGTGGAATTATAAATCACCTTTTTATATTATATAATGTATCCCATTCAGTTGCATAGTGGTATTTTTTTTCTGTATATACGTTACTTGTTACTGCTGGCAGTCTGGAAAGCTTTTCTGGTTCCTAGATTGGACCCGAGCCTCCACAAAACATCAGTTTGCATTTGGGGAAAAAAAAGGATTATAGTGTAACCTGCAGCACTCTATTCCCCCCCCCCAGCCAATTCCTCTACGATTATCCCATTACCCCCCCAATGATTCACTTTTGTAGTCCCCCCCCCCCAAAATGTGCCAGTCCAGGTGCATGTTTCCCATCTGGCTCTTGCTGATTTTCCTTCTTGTTTACATAGTCAGGCACTCTGGAGGAGTTGCAGCTGCCCTTGCGTGGCATGATTGGAAAGCCCGTTTGTTGGGAAAGCTGCAGCACTGATTTGGCCTCCCGCCCTGCCTCGCCGTGTGTGGTCTTTTGCAAATCGTTCTCTCTCCTCTTCAATTCCCCATCTGTAACGTTGAGTCGTGGCGTGGAGATCGAAGGTGGTGGAGATGGGCGCTACTCTAGACGGCAGGGGGAAAAAAATCCCTGCTCCCTCCCGCCTCCCTCAATTAAATATGCGGGAGAAGTCAGCAGGAGGAGGGACGTCGGGTAATGGATAGGGCTGCAGAAAATGTAGGTGTCAAACAACTTGATGCAGACTCCTAGGAATTGAAAATGCTTTCCCAGTGCTGGTGACGGACAGCCTGGTCTTGCCGGGACTTCATTAGGAGTAACACGGTTAACCTAGCACAAAAACATGCCAAATGAAGTATATATTGTAGACGGGGGCGGGGAATGGAGAGGGGCAGATGATGAAGCTGTGAGAAGCAAAACACGGCAAAGCTGAAACTGTAGAATTTTGCTGTGTGGGCACATATGCTGTTCTGGTTTTGTTTTTGTTTTTTTGTTTTTTTTTAATTCTCCTTTTTATCTGGTCCATCAGGGTGAAGACTGTGCATACCGATTTCTTTAACTAACCTGTGAAATCCTGTTTGACCTCCAAACTGGCGATGTCAAGGGTACCGAGTCCACCTCCCCCGGCAGAAATGTCAAGTGGACCTGTTGCGGAGAGCTGGTGTTACACTCAAGTAAGTCTGTGACTTAAGATCCTTTTGGCTTTGCCCTGTCAAAGGGAAAAGACTGTTGAGTAAATGGCCTTTGTACGATCAGTTCATTTGTCCCCTGTCTGAATGGCGCTGGTCCTAAGCAAGCCCTTTGGAGCAGCGTGCAGCAGTCATTTTGCTGCTGAATCCGCCAAGGTCGAATCCTGCTGGTTTTACCTATTACATTGTGAAAGTACGAGATCCCCAACCTTAGGTGGTGGTCCTGCTGTGAATCCCAGGAACCAGCCTATGAAATTATGTTCAGGGCCCCCTACCGGTCCATATCCTGAACTTTTGCAGCGTGTATGCCGTTCTTGCAAGCTCTCTGGAAATTTGTGAGGTGGGAGCTGCATCCCAGTGTATAAAATGCAACACTTTACAACTTGAGTGTTTTTTTTGTAACCCACCCCATCTTTGGGACGTGTAGCACTTCTGGTCTCCTCCCATTAGCTTTGTTTTCTTTTACTCATCCTGTTAGTCATAATTATTCCCATGATTGTGCAAGATCTGCAAGATAACAGTAGACTCCCAGATATCCCCCCCCCAGGTAATTATAGCAGGTTCATAGCCATGGTCATCTCTCCACTGATCTTGTTTCCGAACCCATGTGTCATGGGCCAAAATCTTTTCTTGATCTCTGTGTGAGATCAAGTAGGTGATGTGAAAGACCTCTGCCTGAGACCCTGGAGAGCCATTGCCGGTCTGAGTAGACAATACTGACTTCAATGGACCAAGGTTCTGATTCAGTATCAGGTAGCCTCATGTGTTCATCAATGGGGCGTTTGTGGCAGATTCAAGCTGCCCCACACCAAATTCTCATGAAACACTTTTCACGTTTCTAGAGGATGGCGAATGAAGTACCCTCAATGCCATAATTTTTCCTCAGCCCCTGATACAAATGGAAGGTCGCTTCTCAGATGTTCTTTTGCGTTCTTCCGTTCAAGCATCACATTCTTTGCAACTGTGCATCTGAGCTGTTGGTTAGTCTTGTCAATGTTTTCTTCTAAGATTAAAGTGGTCAAATTCTCCTACATGTGGACCATCAACAACTTCAGTTTTTGCCGGGAGGAAATGGGCGAGGTCATCAAAAGTTCAACCTTTTCATCGGGAGCGAATGATAAATTGAAATGGTAGGTAAGGACTGTCGCAAACACTCAGCTGCAATGTGCAAGTTGGGAATAGCAAGACAAAGCATGTGGTGTTAAATTTGGGATCAGAATCCGAGTTTGGCTGTGGATTAAATGGGAGGCCCCGGACTGGTAACTGCAGCTCAGCTCTAACGCTGCTCTCTGTAAAATGGAGCAATAGTGACCTGACTGGCTGATTCATCATGAGGATGATCAATGAAAAGAGCTGCTGAGCTTTATGGGGAGAGGAAGATCTCAGTTGACCAGCGTGCTTTAGGGCCGTATCTCAGAGCTGTCCCATAAGGTGGCTAAGAAGTTTCATAGGATATATTGGAAGGGGGAGCAAAACACCCTCTCGTCTAAGTGGCCTGCAGCAATCCAGGGCCTTTGACACAGCAATCCAGGCCACAGACACACTGCGAGAACAGATGGCTCAAACAAGTGAAGGCAGCCACATTTGCAGAGGAATGAGGGGAAAGCGAGGGTCCCTGATCAGTCTGCACTGTTAAAAAAAATTCTGTCCTAAATCCCAAAATGTGCGGTCAGTTATAAGTACGCATAAAGCCTGCCCATCAAAGGACCCCAAGGAAAAGCAGATCCATTCTGTATCTGTTCTGGGGCATTAGGGACAATTCAAACTAATGTGCGGAGGTGGGAATTGCGGAGTAGAGAGGCCAAACAAATTTCAAACTCCACAGTCCTTTCTGTTTTGGCACCTGTATGGTGTACCCATGTCTACGGGGTTGCCATTGTCTATGGTACTCTGCCCTGTAAGCCTTTGTGCCCCCACCCCCAGTACAACAGATCTATATATGGAGACTTGGCTTGTGCCAGCTGTTTGGACTCACTGCCTTGGTATGCATGATTGTAAGGTGGGGTAGAGAAGATGAAGCGTGTTTTTCTGCTCTTGCAGGTGTTTGCGTGTGAACCCAAAGGGCTTGGACGAAGAAAGTAAAGATTACCTTTCGCTCTACCTGCTGTTGGTCAGCTGTCCAAAGAGTGAAGTCCGAGCCAAATTCAAGTTCTCCATCTTGAATGCGAAAGGGGAGGAAACGAAAGCAATGGGTATGCGGAGGTGGTGTTTGCGGTACTTTGTGTTTTTTATCGTCTCATTAAAAAAAAAAAAAAACACCTATCCTGTATGTTTTCAGAGAGCCAGAGAGCCTATCGGTTTGTGCAAGGCAAAGACTGGGGATTCAAGAAGTTTATTAGAAGAGATTTTCTCTTGGATGAGGCCAACGGACTCCTTCCAGATGACAAGCTCACTCTCTTCTGTGAGGTAAGGAGAGAAGTGTTGCGAATCGTTCTCTCATCTAAAAAAGGGGGGCCTGGAAAGCAGACACATTTTCGTAAACATCCTCACATTCTTTCCTC
This sequence comes from Euleptes europaea, assembly GCF_029931775.1. NCBI lineage: Eukaryota > Metazoa > Chordata > Lepidosauria > Squamata > Sphaerodactylidae > Euleptes > Euleptes europaea. The sequence goes on from NC_079329.1 coordinate 24,316,706, forward strand.
CAAAGATTCCCACCTTCTCAGCCCCTTCTGTAGATCCAATCCTTACAATGTTGCATTCTTTATCCTGCCTTTTCTCCAAAGAGAAAAGGGATCCAGTATACATGGTTTTCCCCTCCTCCAATTTATCAGCACAACAACCATGTTGGGAAGATTGGGGGGAGGGGCGGTGGCTCAGTGGTAGAGCATCTGCTTGGCATGCAGAAGGTCCCAGGTTCAATCCCCAGCATCTCCAGTTAAAGAGACTAGGCAAGTAGGTGATGTGAAAGACCTCTGCCGGAGAGCCGCTACCGGTCTGAGTAGACAATACTGACTTCGATGGACCAAGGGTCTGATTCAGTATAAGGCAGCTTCATGTGTTCACGTGTAGGTTCGGCAGAGTGGCTGGGCTAAGTTTTCCTGGTGAGCGTTGTATGGGTGGAGATTTGAACCCAAATTTTAGTTTGGCACACTAACCAGTCTACCACACTGATTTCCTTTTGTTGTTAAAATACCTCTTTCCTGCTATTGGATTGGATCCAGACTAAATTTTCCATCACCATAGGAGAACTTTTCTGTCTCTTCCCTCCCACTGTGCTCCCCAACATGCTGTTGTAGGGAGGCTGCAGCAGCATTGTCCTGCCTGTGTTCCACAGCACCTAATATAATAGGCATGCTCCTGTGATCCTGGAGAGAATAGGTATGCATCATGACTAGTATTCATTGGGACTAGTAGCCATGGATGACCGTATCCTCCGTGAACACGTCCGCTCCCCTCTTAAAGCCTTTCCAGTTGGCAGCCATCACCCCATCCTGGGGCAGGGATTTCCACAATTTAACTATATGTCGTCTGGGGTTGGCTCACTTGCACGAGCTGTCTGGAGTTTATTGCTCTAAGTAGTTTTTCCCCCAGTGCACTTTTCTTGTGGCATTCTGTGAGCTATAGTGCATGAGCTGGCCAACAGAAAGGGCCGTGGGGAATCTGCTGGTTAGGCCAGCCTAGCTTTGCGAAGCTGGTTAGGCAAGGCGGTCTTTCTGTTTCCCCGCAACCCTAAGTGATTCTTCGGTATTCCTCTTGAAATAGAAGGGGTCTTCATAGGCATTTGTTGGGTGGGGAAGACTATGACTCTGGGAAGGCTCAGGAAGCCCAGAGTTGTGCAGAGAGATGAAAAACTTGTACCAGCTTTTGCCAACACAGAGGTTTTCCTGCCATTTGGGTAGGTCTGCTATAAGCTCAGCTAACTTTTTTTCTCATCCTTCATTGGCCACAGGTGCCTGCAGCGGTGTTTCAGTTTAGCAGGAGTAGATGATTACTGGGTGTTTTTTTCCCTCTGTAGATGTTCTCTAAGGACTATGTAACATTTGGTGAACCAAAAGGCTATTGCAGGGGTTACTGTTTCCTTTCAAACTTGAATACCATGGAGGAACAGTGTTTTATGCTGCTCTCTTTCAAAATGTCCCTTCTGTAGCACACACCCCCCCCCATCAACTTGCACAGGCTTGGTAGTCAGGTTTGGAAGGCTTTAAGAGGGGAGTGGACATGTTCATAGAGGAGAGGGCTATCCATGGCTACTAGTCAAAATGAATACTAGTCATGATGCATACCTATTCTCTCCAGGATCACAGGAGCATGCCTATTCTATTAGCAGCTTTGTAACACAGGCAGGACAATGCTGCTGCAGTCGTCTTGTTTGTGGGCCTCCTAGAGGCACTTGGTTGGCCACTGTGTGAACAGACTGCTGGACTTGATGGGCCTTGGTGTGGTCCAGCATGGCTTTTCTTATGTTCTTGTGTTCTTATGGTACTGATCATGTGATCAGTCCACCCTTCTGTGGGACTGCCTACGAAGCTGTATTGGGATCCCGGAGGCATCTGTTTCTGGGGTGGCTGTAGCTGCTGTCCGGGCTCTTGTATGCTGAGGTTGCACTGCAGTGTCAGACACAGATTCCTGAGAAACTTGGTTTTGATTTAATGCAAAGGCAGGGTGTTGTTTTTAGCTCTTAACCACGGCAGAGATACTGTCTGCGATCCCGCTCTCGTTGTTTAAACACATGCTTAATCTTTCTGTTGAAATCATTGAGACAAGAGGTACTTAATGTTAGCTGAGTCATGCTCCAAGCTTTTAGATAAACAGATAGGAGCAGTGGCTGGCGCAGTTCCCAAAAGTCATCGGCTTGCTGAGTAGGCAGTGCAGACTTGCAGAGAAAATCCTCAGAGAGGACACCGAACCCTGGTTTGTAACTGATTGTGTATAGGGATAGTAGTGTAGAAGAAGAAGAGTGGTTTTTATATGCCAACTTTCTCTACCCCTTAAGGAAGAATCAAACTGGCTTACAATCACCTTCCCTTCTCCTCCCCACAACATACACCTTGTGAGATAGGTGGGGCTGAGAAAGCTCTTAAGAGCTGTGACTAGCCCCAGGGTCACCTAGCTGGCTTCGTGTGGTGGAGTGGGGAAACAAATCCAGTTCACCAGATTAGCCTCCGCTGCTCATGTGGAGGAGTGGGAAATCAAACCCGGTTCTCCAGAGAGTCCACCGCTCTTATCCACTACACCACGTTGGCTGTAGCAGGCCTCTGCAATTCGTTGCCTTAGGATTTGTTGCCTTCTGACAAAGATCTCTCTCTCTCTCTCTGAAGGATTAAATGACAGGAAGCTAGTGCCTTCTAGCCAGGAAGGGTAGAATCGTCATGTTTTTAATGGCGCCTGTACATCATAACTATCAAGATGATAAGAGCTTGCAACACATGGCAGAGTTTTCCTTCCTGCCCTGCCTGCGAGTTTCTGATAGAATCAGAGTGATGGACTAGTGGTGCATTCGCATGTGCTGAGCATTTGTCACCTGTGTTTCTTCTCCTGCTTCCTTCCTCTTGACCAGCTCCCTCCTCCTCCTCATTTGAGGGCCAGAGTTGGCACCCCTGGTGGTGGAAAGTGCCATCGAGTTGCTGCTGATTTAAGGTGACTTAGTAGGATTTTCAAGGCAAGAGCCGAACAGTGTTGGTTTGCCATTGCCTGCCTCTGTGTATTCCTTGGAGGTCTCCCGTCCGATTACTAACTATGGTCGACCTGCTTTGCTTCTGAGATCTAATCAGATTGGGCTAGCCTGGGCCATTCAAATTAGTGCTCCTCGGTTTGCGTTGGGCAGTTTCAGGTTAATGTCAAGGTCGTTTCTGATTCTGAAGAGGCTTCGTTTAGGTTCCACTTTGACCACTGTTTAATGCTTTTTCTCACGGAGCAGCCCCCGGAGTGAAAAGGACATGGGATTGTCATGCACCTTTCTATTCAAATGCTGTAGTGAAATGCCTCTGAAGATCCTTCTGGATAAAAAGCTCCCTTCGCTTCTAAGGTTGAAAATCTACTTCCTGGTCTTAAATGAGGCTTGTTCTAAGTATTTGGATTCCCGCAGCGGCTAAACCGGTTCTTTCGTTTGGTTCTGCTGGTGCTTAGGCTGCTATCCACAACTAGGCTCAGAAAAGGAGGTGTTCAGTGGTACAGGGGTGAATACAGAGGGCCATTGTACTGTTGTAATATACCAAAGTGTGTAGGGGGGTATGTAATGCCCTGCCTGAAAAAAGCGAACTTTGCCAAACATTCGCACCTGAGCAAAACTCCGGGCAATCCAGGGATTGGCTTCCCTGGTCTATACACCACGGCAGCCACCACTTAATAAATGGCCACTGACTGCCCCACTGTGAAGTTTTTGCCTTCTGCCGGGATGTGTGGCTTGAAAAATGTTCTTGTGCCATCACAGGCTATGAGGCACTCAATAAGTACCCTTCCTGTGGTGCCCCTGCCATTTGCCTGTGGCACACATTGGATCTCTGGGTTGTGTTGGCTGATCTGTAGGGGGTGGCTGGCCCCTTTGATGGAGGCGAACCACGCAGACTTGTGCAGAATCGGGTGGAATCTAGAGATCCACGTTGGGAGAACCTGTTTCCCTTCCGTTCCCCTGCTCTGTTGTGTTTTAGGTCTGATTTAAAATGACACACACCTGTGTTACATTGCACGGGCCCACTGTCACGTGGAAGGTGGGCCACTGCACCTGTAATCCTGGTATGTGTGTAAAATTAGCATGCTGGTACAATGTCTTCCCACATTACATGTCTTTTTGGTAGCAGCTGTGGGTCCGTTTTGAATGAGTAGAGATTTGCAATATCTCCTTCGTAAGCTTTTCTTGCCTGGCACCGTCAAGGCTTAAATCAGACCTTATTACTTGCGGGGTGGGGGTCCTGCTCTCCTCCCGGAGAAGGGTTGTGGTTTTTGTGGGGGCGGAGTTGGTGGTGGTGACTTCTGTTTTGTCTTTACTGCTGCCTCTCTTCCAGGCTTCCCTCCCCCTTGTGGAACAGGCTCCCTCTCTTCTGTCATTCCACAGAACGTGTAAAACCGAAATGTTTAGGAGGGCATTTTTATAATGGGATCAGAATTGCAATATAATGGGACAATCTAGGGTGGTCCTTTCTTAATGGAATGAGATTATTATTATCTTGCTTTTACTGTGTTGACTTTCACTTTTATAATCCGCTGCCGGCATTCTTTTTTGGCATGACACGCCTTCAGGCATTTATCTACGTGCTGTTCCCTAATTTCTGTAATTCTAGTCCTATTTGCATTGCTTTGGGGCGTCTTGGGCTGTCAGAGCGAATGGTTTTCTATGCTTTGTTCTGCGCCTCGTGCCCCTGGTGAGAAAGGTGGGCTACAAAGGAGCTAATAAACGAAACTGGGACGCTGACCCCTCTCTGCTTCCTTGCAGGTGAGTGTAGTACAGGACTCTGTCAATATCTCCGGCCAGAACTCCATGAACATGGTGAAGGTACCTGAATGCCGCTTGGCCGATGAGTTGGGAGGCCTCTGGGAAAACTCTCGCTTCACAGACTGCTGCCTGTGCGTGGCGGGCCAGGAGTTCCAGGCGCACAAAGCCATATTAGCAGGTCGGTATCGACACGGGCAGGAGGATTAGCCGGATGGCGGATGGACAGATCGTTGGCAGGCCCCAGCCACCTTTAACGCATCTTTTGCAGGTTGTCTCCTGCCAGCATGGTGTAGCGGTGAAGAGCAGTGGTTTAGAGCGGTGGAGTCTGATCTGGAGAGCCTGGTTTGATTCCCCACTCCTCCACATGAGCGGCGGACGCTAATCTGGTGAACTGGATTTGTTTCCCCACTCCTCCGCACTAAGCCAGCTGGGTGACCTTGGGCAAGTCATGCTCTCTCAGCCCCACCCACCTCCCAGGGTGTCTGTTGTGAGGAGGGGAAGTAAGGCAATTGTAAGCCGGTTTGATTCTTCCTTAAGTGGTAGAGAAAGTTGGCATATAAAAACCAACTCTTCTTCTTCCTCCTTCAGAATGGGACTCCGGGTGCATTTTTGCAAAAGGCTGCCGGGGTGTGCGTGTGGAAGAGGCACGGCAGAGTTGTGCCTCAGGAAACATTGCACAGATAGTGAAGGGTATACAAAAAAAAAATTCAAATAATTTAAAAGCCTTCGACAATAATTTAATTTAAAATCTGCTTCCTCAGCGGATTTCTAAGACACTGATATGCACACTGTGTGCTGCGGGGTTGTGTAGAAGTGTCGGCTACCAGATTCAGCTTTCTGTGAAATGTAGCTTTTTCTTTTTTTAATGGCAAGTTTCCAGCTCTAATGGCTGTGGATATACTTGAAGAAATGCAGTCAACACTGGATGAAAGAAGCCGGGGAAGAGGCCAGCTAAGATTTCTGGTTGTGGTTTTTTTGGGGGGGAGGGGGCAGTGTTCGCAGATGTCACAGTTTCCTAGGATTAGCAAAGCCAGAGTAAATTGTGCGAGAGTGTAAAATTTGCTCACTGTTTGCTCACATAATGTATATTTTTAGCAGGAGTCAGCCTTTCTTGGCGTAGTCTTTTTTTACTTTTTGTGTAGCTTGAAGGCCACGCACCCCTGCATGGTGATCTTGATTACAGGGTTATCTGTCTTGGGTTCCTAGTAGATAACCCTTCAGATCTGTAGTGGAAGGGAATGGAGCTGAGGGTCACTAGTTGAGAGCTCGCACAGTGGTAACAGAATACGGAAGCCATGACACTTATTAAAAAAACTTGTTTTTGACTGGGTTGCTATGTGTGTATGTCCTTACACACATTGTCTGTTGGCTTTCTGTCCTGAACATTCCTACAGTTGAGTATCCCTTATCCGGATTTCTGATATCCGGACTGAACCAGACCTTTTGAGCCGGCATGCAGGCATTACCCACAGGCCCTCAGTGGTGCCATTGATGGTTCAATGTACACAAACTTATTAAAAATATTGTTTAAAATTAAATATGTATAAAGTATATATAAAACTAAATGAATTTTGTGTTTAGACTTGGGTCCCATCCCCAAGATATCTCATTATGTATATGCAAAAATTCCAGAAGACGGAAAGATCCGAAATACGGACCGCTTCTTGTCCCAAGCAGCATAATTTAGCTGACCCAGATCAAAGAAGAGCCTTTTTCTTAGCTCGTATGAATGCCATTCCATTGAAGGTCTTACTAGGTAGATTCAGTCACATTCCGTATCAGGAGAGACTCTGCCCCTGTGGTTCAGGATCTCCAGACTCGCTTATGCATGTTATGTTGGAATGTCGTCTGGGTGAGGGCCTTTGTAATTACTGTCTATTAGATCTGCTTGATACTGATTTAGTCAATAATAAAAGCCGAATGTTAACTGCTCTACTGTCCGATGTCAAGCCTGAAACAACTGCCTCAGTTGAAAACTTTTGGTAATGTTACTGAGACGGGGATCTCTGAAGTCTGCCTAATATTTCAAGTTGCTGCTGTGATGTGGTTTATCTAGAGACTGGTCAATGATCATGATTATCATTGTTTATTATATCACAGTCTGGCTGGATGGTTAGATTATTTTAATCCTTTATTTTAACCTTTTGTTTAATTCCAAAATATGGTACATTTTATATATTTTATACTTAATTGTATTGTATACTCTGTAGGGGCCCTGGTTTGTTCACCAGGGATTTGTGTGATCTGTTTTCGATCGTGAGAATCTGTATGAGTTGTCTTTTGTACTATGCCTATTAAAGGTTATTGAATTGAATGGTCCCAAGCAGTCTGGATAAGGGATACTCAACCTGTATTGCTTAGTTTTGGCTTGCCCCTTTTTACAGTGGAGGACATGTTATATTTGCAGGTACAGTTTGTACGCCTCAGATCCTTCTCTGGTGAGGATGGGGGATTACCATTTCATTTTTTAATTGCGTTTGTATGTTTTGTTTTTCCTCCCCAACCCCTCCTTCCCAATCCCTCCATCCCGGCCACAGCACGTTCGCCAGTTTTCAGTGCTATGTTTGAACACGAGATGGAGGAAAGTAAAAAGGTAAGCGGGCATTTTTTTAAAAAGTGGCTTTCTGCTCATGAGTAGTAGCCGGGTATCAATCCACCGAACTGCGAGGTGCTTAAGGAAGTTGAAATGGTTTTCGTTTGAGCCAGCAGATGACTCTGAAAGTCTTGAACGTTTCTGACCTCCACCCACAAAGATCTTCCTTGGGCAGGAGCAGAAATAGAATACATTTTTGTCGTGTATCCAGGCTGATAAAGCGGCTTTCTCTGGGAACGCAAAAAGGAAGACTGCAGCTCAAACAGTTAGGTCTTGACCGGAGGAATGGCTGGGGAGATGACACAGTCCTTGAGAACATAATACTGCTGCAATGGGGCATTGTAGCTTTCCTTTTTTGCGTTTCATGAAACCAGAGCTAAGAACATAAGAGGAACCCTGTTGGGTCAGACCAAATGCTCACCTAGCCCAGAGTCCTGTTCACACAGAGACCAAACAATTGCCCTGGAAAACGAGAATAGAGGGCGTAGAGTCCAAGGTGTTCCCTTGTTGCCGCCTAGTACCTGGATTGAGAGGATTATGGCTTCTGAGTATGAAGGTTCCATTTAGTCATCTTGGCTAGTAGCCACCGATGGACCTTTCCTCCACGATTCTGTTTAGTCTTCCTTTAAAGCCATCTGTGCTTGTAGCCATCGCCATGACAGTGAATTTCACAGTTTAATTACTCGTTGAATAAAGAAGCGTCGAGCGCAGGATATCTTTCTTGCGATTCAAAACTTTGTTTAGCTGTAATTCTTCCTTAGTTGGTGTCTTTGGTCCAACGGATGCAGGCTCAGTGTGCAAGTGAGAGAGAAATCTAGGCCGCAATCCTAAGAACACTTCCTTGGGAGTAAGGCCCCACTGAATAAAATGGGACTTGCTTCTGAGTAGACCTGCTCAGGTTTGATCCCATAGAGGTATATTCTAACCTGCCCCAGGGCAATGACTAGGCAGGAACCTGCACGTGAGAATAGCTGGCGATTAATTGGGAATGCACTCTAGAGGGAGTTAAAAGAGACTGCTGCTGTGCCGGCATTTCGCAGTTGTGCTATTTAAGAGGATGATCGTGTAATGGTAAGTGCCAGTTTCTTCGGTCATTCTCTGAGATGGCATAAAAGCAAGTTTAAAGAGAGAAGATTCAATGCCTCCCTTGTAGCTGGGAAGGGCCAGCAAAGCTGAAACTGTTCTGTGCCTTCTGCACATTCTTTACTATTTGACCCCCCCCCCCCAAAAAAAAGAATTCTCTAGGGCCAGAGAGGGGCAGTTGGGTCTAGGGTTGCCAGCTCCAGTTTGGGAAATACCTGGAGATTTTGGGAGTGGAGTCTGAAGAGGGTGGGGTTTGGAGAGGGGAGGGACTTCAATGCATTAGAGTCCAATTGCCAAAGTAGCCATTTTCTCCTGGGAAACTGGTTTCTATTGCCTGGAGATCGGTTGTAACAGCGGGCGATCTCCAGCTGCCATCTGGAGGTTGGCAACCCTAGTTGGTATGTTTGACCATCAGATGGATAATCATATCTTCCCCCACCCCTTTCTGGTGTAGAATCGAGTCGAAATCAATGATGTGGAGCCGGAAGTTTTTAAAGAAATGATGTGCTTCATTTATACGGGGAAGGCACCCAACCTTGACAAAATGGCGGACGATTTACTTGCAGCTGCTGACAAGGTAAGTGGGCTGCTTGGCGGATCAGCCGGTGGGTTTTTAATTTCCTTCTATTTTAAAAGGACTTGAGACTGAACCAGCCTAGAAACTTTCAGAGGACAGATGGTGATCTACATTTTTGCATATCATGCAAGATAGCTACGCTTTGGTTTGCACCTTCACAGATACTTTTCAACCATTGGTGGCATTTGTCAGGTTCATTCCTTGTTCTCAAGAGGCTTTTCGAACAACTTCCTCCCAAACCAAGCTGCTAGAGGACTTCACTTTCGCAGCCAAGGAGCTTGGAAAGGAAGCGTCCACCCCATCCCAGGGAAAAACAGTTTGCAAGAATTGCAAGGTCTGCAAGAATTGCATACTGCTTCCTCAGCTGGAGGCTCTGAGAATTCTGAGGAGACCCCATTTCTGAAAGAGGTGGCTGTTTGGTTCTTGGAAGCAGCACATGACACACACACACCCATCCTTCGAACCAACACTGCCTTACAAGCATAATGTTACCCTTCTCTTCTGAGGTAAGAGGCTCCCTTACTGAAAAGCCTAGGGGGTGACCTCAGCCCCTCCCCTGGATGATCTTCCTCTCAGGTGACTGCAGGATGGGCCAAGGATAAGCATGGGTGGGGTGTCAGTTCTTTGCAGGTCTATCACTTTGGTGTAGTGGTTAAGAGAGGTGGACTCTAATCTGGAGAACCAGGTTTGATTCCCCACTCCTCTACATGAAGCCAGCTGGGTGACCTTGAGCCAGTCATGGTTCTCTCAGCACTCTCTCAGCCCCACTTACGTCACAAGGTGCCTGTTGCGGGGAGAGGAAAAAGGCAATTAAGCCGGTTTGAGGCTCCTTAAAGGCAGAGAAAATCAGGGTATAAAAAACAATTATTCTTTGTCTTCTTCCTTTGTGTTTGGTTTCTGAGCACATCTCTGGATTCAGAGCTTTTCTTTTGGGTTGCTTGGAGCCAGAAGCTTGGGCAAATAAAGCAGGGCTGAACAGGGTAGACAAAAAGACAATTGACTCCTAGGAGCTAGAAAAAATAATATTTCCAGCCCTGACCAAAGGTAACAGCCGGATTACCAGTTTTAAAAAGTCTTCCACAAGGATGTAAAGTGACAGTGAATTCCTGGTGGACCACCGCACCAAAAGATTTTCTGTATTAGCTAGAAAGAATTTGTCATCATGCAAGCGGTAATGCATCTCCCCCTCTGCACCTTCCTCTAACGCAGTATCTCTTTCTGTCTGCCAGCCGTTCGCTCGATGCCAAGTGGGTCTGTCCCTTTGTACAGCAAAAGCCAGTGAGAACCTCTTTGCCGGTTTATAGTGGGAGGCGAAGCATGAATTCCTCTCCGATGCCCAGCTGTTGGTGGGACAGCAAGGCTGAAGGAGGCTTTCAATGTTTGGGCTTTGTGGCTTTTAATATAGCTCTTTCCTCCCTAAACATCCCCGGGTGTCTTTTTAAAAACAGAAAGCGAAACCTTTTATGGTGGCACATCAAACCTCTTAATATTTGCCCAGGAGGCCTTAGAACAGCTTGTTCTGTCTTCCTGCAGTCTCTTGGGGGAAATACGCGATTATACTATAAACAAAACACAGCACAAGCCCTGAACCCTGGAGATCTGCCACCGGGCTGTTGGGCAAAGGATGCGGTTAGAGGGCTGGCCTTTTTTTCTTCTACAGTGCTGTTGAGGAGGATGGGGGAAGAGGGTGCTGTCCCTGAGAGACCAGAAGATCTTTTTGGTCCTGCTGCATCTATGGGTCTTCTGTGCTGTCTTTGCCCAACCCTCCCAAGGGTCTGTGAGAAGAATAAACGAGTGGGGGTAGGCAGCTGCAAAACATAGTCACGTCATCACCCCACGCGATTCCTCGTGAAGCTGCCTTATGCTGAATCAGACCCTTGGTCCATCGAGGTCAGCATTGCCTTCTCTGACTGGCAGCAGTGCTCCAGGGCAGTGGTTCCCAAACCTTTCAGGCCACCGCCTCCTTGGTTCCACTCAACTCCTTGGTTCAACTCAACCCCAGCGCCCCCTACCTTATCTTATAAAAAGCATTATTCAAAACAGGGGTTTGTAGAATCATAGAATTATAGAGTTGGAAGGGGCCACCAGGGTCATCTAGTTTGTATGACTTGTTAAAGAAAATAATTACAATAAAATTTCAAAACAGTGACAATTAATTGGACGTCTATTCAAAATCAAATTAAAACTTTTTAGTTGAAATTTATTCAACAAAACCGATTAACTTGATCCAGTGGTACCAGCTCTTCAAAGTCTGGGGGGGGGGAATTCTGATAGTTTCCACCAATTTTCCAGCATGGTGCCATAGCTTGATCTATTGTAAATTAGTGAAAAACACAGATGAAGGGGACCACCTCTAGTGCCCCCCTGCTGCCCCCTTGCCTCCATAGTGCCCCCCTAGGTAATCCCTCCGCCCCCCAGGGGGTGGTACTGCCCACTTTGGGAACCACTGCTCTAGGGTCTCAGGCAGAGGTCTCTTCCATCACGTACTACCTGGTCCCTTTCACTGGAGATGCTGGAGATTGAATCTGGGACCCTCTATGTGCCAAGTGGATGCTCTGCCACACAGCCACAGCCTTTCCTTTCCCCAGAGTTCTCCTCTTCCTTCCCGTGCTCCCTCTTGCACATTTCACCTGTCATTTGCCTTCCTAATCATTCTTCCTTTTTTACCCCACTGGACCCCGGTCATTCTCTTTTTGCCGGTCCTCTTGCCTTTAACTTTGGTTTGTTTTTCTACAGACCTGGAATTTCCCCTGGGTTTGCAGAAATCCTCACCAAAACCCTGTGGGGACCTTCCCTGCCCTTGTGGACGTTTTGACCTGCACTGAGAGTGGACATATATTTGTCTATTAGATGTGTGGTTTATGAGGATTAGCAACTTGCTTGTTAGGTTAATTTTTGCATAGTTCTGCTCCTGTTATTCAGGCTTGGCACTGTTTTTTTAATGCTTTTAGTTGAAAAATAAAAGAGTGACAGAGGAAGAACATGGAGACGTTTTCAGATCTTTTCCCCCTCCAAGCCAGAAGGACTGGGAGGCTTTTTGTAATTGTTTATCAGAATATTCAACACTTGTGTGTGGAATTCTAACGTAGGGCCAGAATATACATCCTGCTCCCCGTCCCCAAGATTGCTTTTATGTAGGGCTCTTGAATTTTGTCCTTCAACCATTTGTACTGTGCAACTGGAAATGAATTTTTACTGTGCATCTATTACCTTGCTGTTGTCTTCTGATTACAGTGGGGTTTTTTATTTAACAGCTTGGACAATAAACTAGGGATTCTATCTTCACAGCAGCCTATTAGATAAAGGGTGGGCGAGAGGGTACAGTTGTAAAAAGGCGTGAGATCCAAAATGACGATATGTCAACCACTTGGCTGCAAGAGAGCCAACCTCGGTACCCCGGCCTGTTCGTCGTCCTTCCCCCTCCCATTCACTCTCATCAGCCTCGCGTCTCTTTGTGTGTTTTTGCAGTATGCGCTGGAGCGTTTGAAGGTGATGTGCGAGGATGCTCTGTGTAGCAACCTGTCTGTGGAAAATGCGGCTGAGATCCTTATCCTGGCTGATCTACACAGTGCTGACCAGCTAAAAACTCAGGCAGTCGACTTCATCAACTAGTAAGTAAAGTTTTCCCCTTTGACCCCCGGGAGGGGAAAAAAAATCTGGAAAGGCGCAAATCAGGAGCCAAGTCTCTCCCTCCCCCCATTGCATCTCACTTCTACTAGGTTGTGGCCAGGGTCTTATTTCACTAGCAGAAGTTGGCTGCCAAGAAGCTGCCGCCCTCCCTTTTCTGTGCATCCTCATTGGGGAGAAAAGCAGGATAGAAAGAAGTAAATGGAAATGTAGCCGTTCCCCTTTTGAGCAGTGGTTGTGTCTATCCAAAATCCTTCTCTACTCACGCTTGGGCATCAGCGTGGTGTAGTGGTTAAGAGTGGTGGACTCTAATCTGGAGAACCGGGTTTGATTCCCTACTCCTCCACCTGAAGCTAGCTGGGTGACCTGGGGGTAGTCACAGTTCCCTCTGAACTCTCTGAGCCCCACCTACCTCACGCAGTGTCTGTTGCGGGGAGAGGAAGGGAAGGAGATTGTAAGCTGGTTTGATTCTCCTTAAAAGGTAGAGAAAATCGGCATGTAAAAACCATCTCTTCTTCTTCACTTCTGTTGCTGTTCCCCTCTTTTGCCTTCACACCGAAGACATGTGGCTATCTCTTATTAAATTGAATTGCAGGGAGTACGGAGCAGTTTGCGTAATGTATTTATTTTATTGACATACTGTTTATAGTCCGCCTTTCTCACTGAGGCTCAATGCGGGTTGCATTGTGGAAGTCGATGCAGGGGTGTAGCAGGCAGTCTGCTGATGTCTTCCTTCGGGGTGCTGAACTTCTTCCTGTCATCCAGGTTGCTAATCTTGGGTTTCTTGTTGTTATTCTTCAGCCACGCTTCAGATGTCATGGAGACGTCGGGCTGGAAGTCCATGGTCGTGTCTCACCCTCACCTGGTGGCGGAGGCGTATCGTTCGCTGGCCTCTGCGCAGTGTCCCTTTCTGGGACCACCACGCAAGCGGCTGAAGCAGTCCTAAGGCTCGGACCTCCCATCGCACAACCCCGCGCGTGTGTGTTTGTGGTTTATTTTTTTAAAAAACAAACGGAAATAGCGACAGAAACCGTTGCTTCTCCAACCTTGGCAACCAGGTAGATGACGCAACCTGTGGAGCTTTTTACTCTGTTGTGGGGAGGGGGGGCGGGCGGGGGATAAACAGACTGCTTTGGGACATGCAGACTTTTAAACGAAAAGAAGGGGGGAAAAACAGCACCGAGTAAACTTGGGGGCAAATGCGGGAGGGGTGGACTTTGGGTAAAAGGGGGCTGTTCAACCTACTATATCCCTGTTGCTGCATTGTCTGTGTGTTTCCCTTTGACTTGGCCGAGTAAAGAACTCGAGGGGGTTGGCCAGGGGCTGCCCCGAGACAACAGGTCCAAATGATGATGTAGAATTTTACGGGGGGGAAAAAATAGACACAAATCAAGACAACAAGACGCCTCTGCATTTGACAGCGACGGAACTGCTCGGAGCAAAGAGGGACCCTCTTTGTTTTGGAAACGATTATGCGAGAGAAGGGTGGCGGTCAGATGCCTTGTGGAATGAAGACCACAAACGGGGAGCGCCCTGGGAATTTTCGGTCGAGAGACTTCCGAGGAAGAGAGACTTTCCCACTGTGCCGGAATTCCTGTGTTTGCCACGCGGCCGCAAAGTGACTGGTCTCTCCCAGTAGCACTTGTATCCACGAATTGTGGGAGGGGGGGAGATAAAATTTATCTCTCTCAAAAAAAGGCTACTTTTTAGTGGTGAAGAGGGGGACTGCGGGAGGCCTTTCTGCCTGGAAGACGCAGAGGGGATGGAGGCAGCCATGAGTGGCATTCAGGAACTGTCGCGATTTATTCTTGACTTGGAATCAGCGATCCGAGAACAATTGTTACCTGTTTAGATATCGTGGGGATTTTGTTCTTCTGGTATCTTCCCCCCCCCCTCCCTCTGCTTTAGTTTTGTTTCCTCTTTACTTCCTGTGACTCCTTCACTCCCTCTGAATTTTTTAAAAAAAAGAGAAAAGAAATTTTATTGTTCATGAACACTGTGTCAAAAGTTTTTTCTTCTTTGTCCTGAGTTGGTAAAATGATTCTTATTGAGTGTTTGTATTCAGTTTGCTGATGTGTAGAAGATGGGCCCTGTTCTGTCTAAACCAGTTTTCTTTTACAGGAAGGAAGTTCCAAAGTAGCTGGTAAAAGTTCTCTTCCCCTCTCCTTTTCTTTCTTTTTCTCTTTTTTTAGAAATATAATTACTCTTTTGTACTGTGCGTTCTGTCTTGTTGTCTTCATGGACTTCATTCTTCTTCTTTTAAAGATCTCTTTCCCCCCTTTTAGGATTGGGTTCTGTATTTGTACTTTCATTGCTGCTGATGTGATGCTTTTGAAGGCCAGAAATCATAGCAGCTGTTACTGCGATACTTCATTTCAATATTTCATTAGGAGCCAGTTGTAAGAGTTAGCCTCCCTGGAGTTGTCGAGGAGGGAGCGGATATCTACTTAATTATAAATTATAGCCCACCCGTTCTGCTATATATAACATGCAAAGCGGCATACAAGAAACACTGCGATATATTGTGCAGTACATATAAATATGCAGCATTGATCAAAGATCTGTGAACAGCAGCACAGATAACTGCCAGCCAGCGGTCATAAAAACAAGCTAACAGAATCTGGAGCTGTAAAAACACACAGTTTCAAAAGTCCCCTGGAACAGGAAAGTTTCAACAAAGTGCTTAGGAAGGGCAGGAGGGAAGGGGACAAACCTCTCATAAGGCAAAGATTTCCACTGCTTGAAAACCGAGGGAACAAATTCAAGCTAGCATTATCTCCCCCCCCTCGCCCCAGCATGGTGTAATGGTTAAGAGCGGTGGACTTTTATCCCGAGATCCAGGTTTGATTCCCCACTCCTCCACATGAAGCCAGTGGGATGACCTTGTGCCAGTCACCATTCTCTTAGAGCTCCCTCAGCCCCACCTACCTCACATGGTGTCTGTTGTGGGGAGGGAAAGGGAAGGTGATTATAAGTCGGTTTGATTCTTCCTTACATGGTAGAGAAAGTTGGCATATAAAAACCAACTCCTCCTCCTCCTTCTGCTTCAGTGCTGCTCCAAGAAGGCCAGTCTTGTAAACTGGGGGATCCTCATCAACTGATCTCCAGCCCCAAGCAGGTTCCTGTGCATGGGCTTGATTCCTCCCCTCTTCTGTATAAATTGCACAGCCCACAAGGCAGGGGGCCAGAACACACCTCATTTGTCTCTGTTTTCCTGCAAAAAAAAAAAAGAGCCCTGCGTGGTATGTCTACCCTAGAGCAACTTCGCTTTCGCTTCGAACATCAGGGTACGTTCCCCGGGAAGAAGGGCCTAGCATGGAAAGGGGGAGCAGATACCGGTATCGAAGCATGAATTGTGCAAGTAGCTCCCTTGTCTTTGTTTTCCGTGAGTTGAGTGAAAGATCCATAGGCTTGGCTAAAGGGATGCGAAATCCCTGAAGAGGGGCGTCATTCTAATAGTGCTTTTGTTCAGCATTCCAGGGGATCAAAGGGCCTCTTTCTCCCCCCGCTCCCCAGATTTTCCAGGTTGACCCTTTCTTTCTCACCTACCTCACAGGGTGTCTGTTGTGGGGAGGGGAAGGAAAGGTGATTGTAAGCCAGTTTGATTCTTAAGTGGTAGAGAAAGTCGACATAAAAACCAACTATTCTTCCTCCACTTCTTCCTCTTCCTCGTCCTCTTCTTCCTCTTCCTCCTCCTCCTCCACATGTTGCCAGTCTGGAAATAGCTTTAGAGCTCCTCGCTGCCTTTGTAAAATTGTTGGGGGAATGGTGGAGGACAGAAGTCTTCTTAATTACGTGAGATTCAGATAGACAAACCATGTCTACGCAGGACTTTTAAACACCAAAGTCATGCAATACTCTTCTTTCTTTCTTTCTTTCTTTTTTAGGGCCAGCCCCAAACACCTCCAAGTGTTGTCTGTGTTGCATTAGACTGCCCTATAGGGAGCCTCAGAAATCAATGGTCCATTTAACCGCGACTGGCACCAGCCGTCCCGAATGTCAGAGCAAGGTCTTTCTCAAAGGTCTTTTTAGCGGGACGTCCTGAAAATTGAACAAGCACACGAGCATGTACTGTGGTATTGATTAATGGAGGGTTCCCTTGTAAATGGAACTGTCACCCACAGGAGAGTGGGGCCGGGGGGTGGGGGGAGAGATAATGCTAGCTTGAATTTGTTCCCTCGGTGTTCAGATCTACACAATGTGCTTGCTGTCAAATCCAATAATAAGCTCTTCCAGCAGCCGGGCTTGTTTTCTGTTGAAGGACTACTTTGCATCTTTGCGAGAGCCGACTTAGGAAGAATGACCCACGCGTTGAATGTGCAGAGTGTTCTTGGCATGCAGAAGGTCCCAGGCTCAATCCCCGGCATCTCCAGTTAAAGGGACTAGGCAAGGAGGTGATGTGAAAGACCCCTGCCTGAGACCCTGGAGAGCTGCTGCCGGTCTGAGTAGACAGTACTGACTTTGATGGACCAAGGGTCTGATTCAGTAGA
The DNA here is from genome assembly GCF_029931775.1 of Euleptes europaea. Taxonomy (NCBI): domain Eukaryota; kingdom Metazoa; phylum Chordata; class Lepidosauria; order Squamata; family Sphaerodactylidae; genus Euleptes; species Euleptes europaea. The sequence continues at coordinate 24,333,803 of NC_079329.1, forward strand.
AGGCAGCTTCATGTGTTCATATGCTGACTATCTGTACTACTTAAGGAAGAATCAAACCAGCTTACAATCACCTTCCCTCCCCACAACAGACACCTTGTGAGGTAGGTGGGGCTGAGAGAGTGTGACTAGCCCAAGGTCACCCAGCTGGCTTCATGTGCAGGAATGGGGAAACCAACCTGGTTCACCAGATTAGCGTCCACCATTCATGTGGAGGGAGAAATGGGGTATCAAACCCTGTTCTCCAGGTCAGAGTCCACCGCTCCAAACCACCGCTCTTAACCACTACATCACACTGGCTGAAGTTGACTTGTACTGTGTCATTGGTCCGTTGAGGTCGGTTTTGTCTAGTTTGACTGGCAGCAGTTCTCCAGGTTGTCAGATAGTGATCTTTCACATCTACTACTTCCTTGTTCTTTTAACTGGCGGTGCCGGGGATTGAACCTGGGATCTTCTGCATTCCAAGCAGATGCTGTCCCAGGGAGCCACAGCTTCTCCTGTTGCTGATAGCAAGATCTGTCTGTTTTTATCCCGCCCTGCCCCCAAACAGCTCAGGGTGGTATTCACGGTTCACCAACTTCCAATTTCATCCCCAAAACAACCCTGTGAGGGGGGTCAGCCTGTGTGACTCACCCAAGGTTATCCAACAAGCTTCATGAGATTTGAACCCAGGTCTTGCATCTTTACAACAACACCTTTAGAAGTCAGGGTTGCTGTCAGAAAATAGGAAGGTGTCTGTGAGAAGAAAGAGAGGGTTTATGACGTGCAACAGCCTGATGTAGGTGAGAAAGCAAAATATTAAAAAATTCTAGCTTGGGTGTAGGGAACCAAGAGATAAATGAGCAAGTGAAGGAGAGATTTGTGTCTTAACAGCACCCTGATGGATTATCTCCTCCCATATCCACATACCTGAGCAAACCGTGATCGATGAACAAGACTCGCCTGCGGGAGCCGCCTTGTCTGATGTAAGAGTGGCAGAGATTCAGGGGAAGGGCCTTTTCATCTGATGCCCATCGATTGTAGAACTTATCCCCCCCCACACACGATGTCCTCTGTTCAGTCCTTCTGGAAAAAACCTGGAAACTGATGATGATTCCATGTCTCCTTTTACTGCGTGCTCAGGGTACCCTTATGTTAACTATTTTTAAACGTTTTTAAGTTTTTTTAAAAAGACATCACCTGCTGTAGGACTACAAGTCAGCATGTATATTAAGTAGACAAATTGAAGGCTGGCAAGGATGAGCAGCGGAGAAAAGGTAAGTGCGGAGAAGGAGGAACTGGTATTGGACGCAGGGGTGGACCATTGCATTAAACGTGAGTTGATCTCAAAGTGGGGAAATGCTGAGCCTCAGAGTAACAGTTGAGGATGTGGGCTTTGACCTAAGAAACCTGTGGTTTAAAATCCTCCACTATGAACTCCCCGGATGGCCTTTAGAGAACAGTCGGTTTGTCTTGCTACATTTTTCTTATCCGACCCTTCCTTCAAGCAGCTCAGGGCAATTGCGCTTGATTCTCTCTTCCTCTTATCCTTGCAACAGCCCTATGAGGTAGGCTGAGCAAGAGTGATTGGGCCAGTGAGATCCATGGCGACATGGGAAGCTGACTAAAATATTTCATTTGTTTATAATAAACTAATATGCTGGGTCTCGCTGGCTTCTCTTCCCCACTCTGTTTCCAAGTTGTATGTCCTCTGCTTGAATTTTATAGGCCAGATAACATGGTAGGCCTATTCACAGCAGTTAGCTTAAAAATGGAACCTCCGAAGTTGAAGTTCGTATCTCTTCCTTTTTAACTAAGTAAAGGTAAAAGGTAAAGGTCCCCTGTGCAAGCACCGGGTCATTCCTGATCCATGGGGTGACGTCACATCCCGATGTTTACTAGGCAGACTTTGTTTACGGGGTGGTTTGCCAGTGCCTTCCCCAGTCATCTTCCCTTTACCCCCAGCAACCTGGGTACTCGTTTTACCCACCTTGGAAGGGTGGAAGGCTGAGTCAACCTTGAGCTGGCTACCTGAAACCAACTTCCGTCAAGATCGAACTCAGGTCGTGAGCAGAGCTTGGACTGCAGTACGGCAGCTGACCACTCTACGCCACGGGGCTCCTATTTTAACTAAGTACTGGGCATAAACACCACACTTCGACTTCGAGCTTCTGGAAGGATTTGACCGATTGTTCTCTGAGGCAGAGGAGACCTTTAACTCCAATCTGCCCCAGCAGTTCTTAATGTTGACCATCACTCTGCCAAAAAAGCATGAGCATCTTGTCTTATTTTGGAATAGCCCCTCTGTTCTTTTTACAGCGCTGCCGTCACGGGAGACGCGGATAAGCCACCCTCCAGGTTTAAATGGCGCGCTGAGTTGGAAGTGTGGGGGGGGGGGGAGAGTTGTTTTTGTTTCGCACAAAGGTTTCCTTGTGTCACTTGCGTCGCATCTGCGTCTCTAGGCATGGGCGAGGAGGCTGGCCCAATTATCCCGAGGAGGAAGCCGCGTTGTTTACCGCAAGGGTTGCAGCGGCGTGTCAAAGATTTCGTCCCCGTTGGGTTTGTGGGAGCAGCTCTGTAACTGCTCAGGGACTCTCTCGCCTCGGCCTCTTGCTCCCGGGATGCAGACCGGATTGCAAAGAAGCTAAACGGAGCTTGACATCACCAGCTCTGCTTTTTCTTCTTCAGGGAGGTGCCTGACTGGAAAGCTAGGCTGGTTTTGGCAACCTCCTTCCCTGGAGAAACGAAGGCGTGCGGGCAGGAGAGATCTGTGATCTCTCTCCCTTCCCTTTGAGGATGGAGTAGACCCAGAATTGGGCGTCCCCAGTGGCTTTGTGAAATTCCCCCCCAGGCGAACCGGCGGGTTGATATTTTAGGTTTAGAGCATTATTTCCTTCAAAGGACTGACAAGGGGAGACAAGAGCACAGAAATTAATATAGCAAACAGGCCTTGAGCGGATGGCCTATGTGCAGAGCTCTATGCACACAAAGGCTTCCCGTTCTGACGCAGGGAGTGATCCATGCTCTGCCTACAATGGAGAGTGAATAATTCTCTGCTTGCTGAAGAGGAGGATGGAGAAGCCTCAAACTTGTATTGAACTTTCCCTACTCTGCAAGGCCAAAAAGCCAGCTGGGGTGTGAAGAAGAGTTGGTTTTGATATGCCGACTTTCTCTACCACTTAAGGATCCAACCGGCTTGCAATCGCCTTCCCGTCCCCTCCCCACAACAGACACCCTGTGAGGTAGGGTGGGCTGAGAGCTGTGACTAGCCCGAGGTCACCCAGCTGGCTTCGTGTGGAGGAGAGGGGAAACCAACCCGGTTCACCAGATTGGCGTCCGCCGCCCATGTGGAGGAGCGGGGAATCAAACCCGGTTTTCCAGATCAGAGCCCGCTGCTCTTAACCACTACACCATGTGGGTTGACGTGGTTTCTCAGTGGCTCCTGTCAGGAGGAAAGCTGCAAAAAAAAAAAGTCATGTGTTTCAAAACTGTTTATCTCTTGACATACAGAGCTGGCTGAAATTTTGAATATGGGCAAAACTTCACTGATTCGTGCCATTCTGTTAGGTATGATGGTGCTAGTGAAGTTATTTGATAGGTTCTGCTGCTTCTCAGCACACAGACGGCTGCTCAGTTCTTGCCTCGGTTTTAACTTCACAAGAATCCTGTGACGCTTGAAGGGGTAAGTGAGGCCATCCGGTCAGCCTTTGCCGCTCAGCAGAGCGCCGAAGCTGGGTCTCCTCGTCCAAACATCTAAACATCTGCACTGCCTTGATCTCACCATCAAACACTGTGTTCCTTTCAGAAGGCTGCCTTCTTTCTTTTGTTATCCGAAGCTGCAGTCTTCAAAAGCGGTCCGGGGTGGAAGGTCCAAGCATTATTTTTGGACGCGCGAACAGCCAGTGAGGGTCCCAGGAGCTTTGTGTGATGTGCTGGTCGCAGCTGCCCCTCCCTGATGTTCACCAAAGACGTAGCGCTTTATCAGATCTAATGTGGTGTAACCCAAAGAACCAGGTTCAAATCCCCATCCTGCCCTAAAGCTTTAGTGCTGGTCACTTTTCTTTTGGCTTAACCCTACCTCACAAAGTTGATGAGAATGTTAACATGAAGACAGAGAACCCGTGTATTGCCTTCCCGAGCTCCTTGGAAGAATGGCCAAATCCTTAGGCTGAGATACAAGCTACGTAAGCACCCTGGACCTTGTGCTGTCTGCGTGGTGCAGTGGTTAAGAGCAGTGGTTTGGAGCAGTGGACTCTGATCTGGAGAACCGGGTTTGATTCCCCACTCCTCCACATGGGCTGCAGAGACTTATCTGGTGAACTGGATTTGTTTCCCTGTTCCTCCACATGAAGCAGCTGGGTGACCTTGGGCTAGTCACGCTCTCTCAGCCCCACCTACCTCAGGGTGTCTGCTGTGGGAAGGGGAAGGAAAGTAATTGTAAGCCGGCTTGATTCTTCCTTAAGTGGAATGGGAAAGTCGGCATATAAAAACCAACTCTTCTTGTTCATCTCTGGTATTCATATGTTCCAACTCCTTCGAAAGTTCAAAGGTATCTGCCTTTGGACACTCTTTGCTGGCTTTTTCTGTATTTTCAAAATGCAAATAAGTATTATCTGATGTCAGGGAGAGTGATTGACACCCAGTTCCATTTAAAGTACTGATGGACGGAAGTTGTTTACCTTTATTATTGTTCTCCTGGGTGTTCACCATACATCATTTTACCTGTGAAGTAAGGGAGTATTGTTACCTGTGTTTGGGGGGAGAGGTGAGCCCAAGAAAGCATGCCTCCTTACGCAAGATCGTGGCAGAAATGAGATTTTTGACGTGGTCTTGACCACTCTCCTACACCAGAGCCGTCAGCTGTTTCTGATTTCACCTTACCCCATCTGCATAGAGCATTAACGTTTTTGCCCCTTCATGATAAGATGCGTTGAGTTGTTAGCCTGCCCTCTCCTTGGCCCAAGGTGGGTAAAGGTTTACAAATGTGGTTTCAACCGTTAAAAGGTTTTCTGAATCGGCCATTTGCAGTTAGGGAATGACAACGTTCTGCTCATATAAATCAGCAAGGCCAGTAATTTTTCACTTAAGTATTTCTGTCCCTCTGTTCTTGATGGGGTCTCAAAAGCAGGTGCAGATACACAAAAATATAGTTTAGACCAGTGGTTCCCAAAGTGGGCAGTACCACCCCCTGGGGGGGCGGTGGGCTTACCTAGGGGGGCACTAAGAGGCAAGAGGGCAGCAGGGGGGTGCTAGAGGTGGGCCCCTTCAACTGTGTTGTTCACTAATAGACAATAGCTCAAGCTATGGCACCATGCTGGCAAATCTGGTGGAAACTTGCAAGATTTTTTTCCAGACTTTGAAGAGATGCTACCATTGGATCAAGTTCCTCAGTTCTGTTGAATAAATTTCAACTAAAATTTTTTAATTTGATTTCGAATAGATGTGCAATTAATTGTTACTGTTTTGAAATGTTATTGTTATTATCTTCTTTAGTGAAAACCCCCATTTTGAATAATGCTTTTTATAGGATAAGGTAGGGGGCTCTGGGGTTGAGGTTGTGGAACCAAGGGGGCGGTGGCCCGAAAAGTTTGGGAACCACTGGTTTCAGACAAAGGAAAGAAAAATGCACCGCCTGCTTGGTTAGGTTTCAAGCCACTTGCTAAGGGTCAAGAACCCTTTGGCTTTTGCCGAAAGGCACCTTTGGCCACATCCAGGCATAAATACCCATAACAGTAAGAGAAGACTCCCTGTCCAGACCTTTTCCCAGCCTCTTGAGCAGGAGTCCCCAACCTTTTCCAGCCTGCGGGCACATTTGGAATTCAGACAGCATGGTGGGTGCAGCAACAAAATGGCTGTCACAAAATGGCTGCCTCAGGAGGCGGAGCCAGCCACAAAATGATTGCCGCAGCTTAACTTCAGTAACATAGTGTAGATCCTTATGCTTTTACAAAAATCTGCCCAGCCAATCAGAAACCTTACTGGGCAAAACCCCTACCTGACCCTGGCCACCTCCTAAAAAAAACTTGACGGGCATCAGAAAAGGTGTCAGCGGGCGCCATGGCACTTGAAGAAGAGGTGGCGGTGGTCCAAAGTTGGAGAATGTCAAAGTGTGAAGCTACTTTTGATGAGTAGTAGAGATCATATTAGGGACACATGAAGCTGCTTTATACTGAACTAGACCCTTGGTCCATCAAAGTCAGCATTGCCTACTCAGACCGGCAGCAGCTCTCCAGGGTCTCAGGGAGAGGTCTTTCACATCACCTCCTTGCCTAGTCCCTTTAACTGGAGATGCTGCGGATTGAACCTGGGACCTTCTGCATGCCAAGCAGATGCTCTGCCACTGAGCCATGGCCCCTCCCCAAAGGGACACGAAGAAGGAAGCAGTTTCTAATATAAGTTATGGGCCCTAAACTACGTTAGGCTAAAACTGAATACCCCAAGTTGCATCTGGGAGCTTATAGGAAGCGAGAGCAGACCTTTGCCCTTGACACAACCAGGGACATCTTTCTCGAGGAGCAGATGCACATCTGCACCATCGCCTTTCCCACCCACATCCTGCTCGTTCAACCCCCTTTGAACAGGCCGGCTGCATCTTTAGACATGGGCACCCCTCACCACCCAGAACCGCCGCTTCCACCCAGCCGGTTGGTTGTCCACAATGGGAGAACGGTGACTAATTTTAGCTACTCTGTGTAGAAAAGTGTTAATTCGAAAGGCCTTGGAGAGGGGCAACCTGTTGGTGGTGTTGCTCTTCCTCTTTGCAAGCTAACATCAATTTTTTTTTCCCATGTGGGTTTTTCCTCTCGTTCTCCCCCCATCTTTTATAAACTGTAATTGATACAGCTGAAGCCATCTGGCGATGGTAGGATCAGAGCCGCAGCAGACAGTGTTCATAAAACCTCCCACTAACGTCCCTCCCTCCCTCCTTCCTTCGCAATCCAAACTGCGGCTCTCGTCTGCGACCTGCGCAGTGCTAATGCAGAGAGGCCCGAGCCAGCTGAACAGTTGGGAGAGCTGGATTCGGCAAGGAGGGAAGGGAATATTTATCTACATTTCAAAGAATTAAAAAAAAAAATCCTCTGCAGTCCAAATGGAAGCATTGAGTGCGTTGGGCTTGGCTCAGAGTGCTGGTTTTGACTGTGATTTTAAGGGGTCCCTAAATCTTCCACCCTGGGAGCCCCGTGGCGCAGGGGGATAAGCTGCAGTCCAAGCTCTGCTCACGACCTGAGTTCGATCCCGATGGAAGTTGGTTTCAGGTAGCCGGCTCAAGGTTGACTCCGCCTTCCATCCTTCCGAGGTCGGTAAAACGAGTACCCAGCATTCTGGGGGTAAAGGGAAGATGACTGGGGAAGGCACTGGCAAACCACCCCGTAAACAAAATCTCCCTAGTAAATGTCGGGATGTGATGTCACCCCATGGGTCAGGAATGACCCGGTGCTTGCACAGGGGACCTTTACCTTTTTAAATCTTCCACCAATCCTGTCATTGGAGTGTCCTTGTGTGTGTGATAACTTGTTTTCTCCTCCCTGAAACGTGAATGGTTTCAAAGCTGAGAATTTGAACTTCAGGGCTTACCATTTAAAACGTGTGTGTGTGCTGTCAAGTCACTGCTGACTTACAGAGACCTCGTTGGGTTTACAGGAGACGTTTGGAGGTGGTTTGCCATTGCCTGCCTCCGGGCGGGCTGAGAAAGTTCTGAGAGAACCGTGACTGGCCCACGGTCACCCAGCAGGCTTCATGTGGAGGAGTGGGGATCAAAGCCGGTTCTCCAGATTAGAGTCCACCGCTCTTAACCACTACGCCACGCTGGCTCCTCAGCATTTCAAATAAAGAGCAGCCAATTCGGGGCTTGCATTTGCAAGTGCTGATATTCTGCTTTAAAAAAACATGCTGGTGGGGAGGACCAAAACTGTCAAGAGCTGACGTGGGCCCCCAGACAAAGATTCCCTCTGCCTCTGCTATCCAAACCTGAGCCAAGCATCTTACAGAAACCAAACAAATGACTTGCTTAGTTTCAGTGACTCTCAAGTTGAGTAGGGTCTTTGGAATGTCGCCCCCGCCTGGCAGCCTTGGGGAAGGCCAGCTCCTAGTTGACAATTAAGAAACGTTGGTATGACATTGAGTTTTGCACCAGCTCCTTGATTCCCAGCCCCCATAAGCATTGGAATTAAGATTTTATTTAAATACAAATTGAGATTTTTATTTTATTTAAAGGTTTTATTGATTTATATATAGGATACAAAAGGAAAAAGGGGAAGTGGGTAAACAGGAACGGATCCATCTGCAGATAAAACCAAAGAAAAACAACGTTAGTGTCACGACAAATCTTCCAAATTGATCAGGCAGATTACATCACATGTTAACATTTGACACTGTGATTTTGCTAAAACTTTGGTATGTTTAAGAAATGTATTATCCTAAATATCTACAGCTGAGTATTTAGTTTTCTTATTCTCTTATATCCATCTTATAGGTATACAACATTTATTACTTGATATTATTTAACTTAACCTTCTGCCTCCATGTATTCATAGAACAGCTTCCATTTATTGTTAAATTGTTCAACAGTCTCCTTGAACTGAGATTTTTTGTGGTGTTTCCTCTGATGGACAGCAGCAGTTAGTCTCCTGGAGCCAATTTTTTTTAAGGGTCTCGCACATCTAAAATCCTGCCGGATAAATTGTGGGGCGAGTTTTTTTTTTTTTTTTTTTTGAGGCCGTGGGGCTACTATTTGTTTTTGGACTCTGCCTTTGCTCTAGCATCGGATAAGGACCATATGCTGGGGTTGTCTCTCACAACCGGCTAACATGCAAAATTGTGTGCGCTATAACCATGATTTTGCACCCTGAGCTCAGCATTTGAGCTGCCCTTGCGGCAACAGGAAAAACTTGAGAACTGAGAAGAGAGCGTTCAGTGTAGTCGGAATTGGCACAGGTTTCCATTGAGTAAAGGCGTATAGCTCTCTTGTCAGGTTTTACCTTTCTTTCATGGGTCCTGCCCTCTGTCTCCCTACAACGTTCCTATACCCATCTATACTGACAGAAAAAGTCTTGTAATACCTCTCATTAGGAGAGTTTCTAGGAAGCCAGAGCAGACATTTGCCCTTCATCCAGTGAAGGACATCGGTGTTCAGGAACTGATATGTATCTGCACATTCGCCCTCCCCACCGATGACATCCTCATCTGAGCGGCGAGCACCTCCGTAGCTCAGTCGTTTCTTCATCATTAAAACGTTTGTATTCCATTTTTCTTTGTGGTTCCTAACTTCGTAGTAACACAGAACAGAGTGCAAAGTTCTGAAATAACTCGGCTAGATTCCACAGAGTGGACGTTCTTAGGCCTCCATTTTCCGCCCCTTTTGCAAGGTTGTGTCTCCTCTGCCCCCGATGCGATCCCGTCTCTCGCCTCCACTGCGCCTCGCTCCCTGTTCTCTGCCGGGGCTCAGCTTTTGCCTTTCCCCTTGGTCTCCTTCTCCCACTCCCATCTGTTCCTTCTGCCGTTCTGCCCGCTGTGGCCGCCTCCTCTCTTCAGAATGTGTCTTTGCTTCTTAAGGCCCACTCTGCTCTGGCACAGCAAATCCTGGCTGCCCATTACAAGGTATTTAGCATACAATTTACCTGTTATGGAGAGCAGACTTTATGGGTCTGCAGTTATTGGGGAGTAAACTATTACCCTTCTTATATATTGGAATAAGGTCCGCATTGGTCCATCCATCTGGGGTTTGCCCAGTTTTATCAACAGCTGTGAACAGTTCGGCCAAAAGAGGGGCCCACCAGTCTGGGAAGGTTTTAACAATTTCAAGGATGATTGCATCTGGTCCTGCTGCCTTTCTTGGTATTAACTGGGGAGCCAGCATGGCGTAGTGGTTAAGAGCGGTGGTTTGGAGCGGTGGAGTCTGATCTGGAGAACCAAGTTCGATTCCCTACTCCTCCACATGAGCGACAGAGGCTAATCTGGTGAACTGGATTTGTTTCCCCACTCCTACACACAAAGCCAGCTGGGTGACCTTGGGCCAGTCGTGCTCTCTCAGCCCCACCTACCTCACAGAGTGTCTGTTGTGGGGAGGGGAAGGTGATTGTAAGCCAGTTTGATTCTGCCTTAAGTGGTAGAGAAAGTCAGCATATAAAAACCAACTCATTCTTCTTCTACCTCCTCTGCTATAACCGGGGGCCACTCCACCACATCTTCTAATCTGATTTCTGATCATTCTGTAGTGTTCACTCTATCTTCATGGAAAACTTTAAGAAAATATTCATGCCATGTCTGTGCTGTGATGGCCACATTAGGGGGTGTTTTCCCCCTAGTGCCCTCTGTCACTAAAGCCCAGAATTTCCTAGAGTCTCGGGAGTTCGTAGCCTGAATGATCCTCTCCCACTGCATCTCCAAGAAAGCTTTTTGTTTGCTTTTATATAGTTGAGTCGCCTGGGTTTTTATGTTAAAATATTCCTCCGGGATGGTCAGAGACCATTATGTGTCCCTTCCACCTGATTCTTTGCTGTTCTGTCTCTTCCCCACTCACACGTTCATCGTTCCCTTTTCCCTCTGTAGTGTAGGCTGCAAACGGGTAAGGCTGAATTTTGAAAGCTGCCCTGGTTGAAGGGCTGTGGCTTGGTGGTAGAGTTCATTGCCCATAGAAGGCTCAGTCCCTGGCATCTGCACTGAAGGGGTCTTGGGTAACAACTGTGGGGAAAGACCTGACACCCTAGACAGGTGCTGCCAATCAGAGTAGACCGTACTGAGCTATACAGACTATGGGCATACCTCTGAGATATTGCGGGTTCGGTTCCAGGCCACCGCAAAAAATTGAATATCGCAATAAAGCGAGTCACACTTAAGAACATAAGAAAGGCCTTGCTGGATCAGACCATGGCCCATCAAATCCAGCAGTCTGTTCACACAGTGGCCAACCAGGTGCCTCTAGGAAGCCCGCAAACAAGACGACTGCGCCAGCATTATCCTGCCTGTGTTCCACAGCACCTAGTATAATAGGCATGCTCCTCTGAGACTGGAGAGAAGGAAGGTGGGATGGAGGGAAGGAAGAAAGATAAGAACAGCCCTGCTGGATCCGACCAAGCCCCATCAAGTCCAGCAGTCTGTACACACAGTGGGCAACCAGGTGCCTCTAGGAAGCCCACTAACAAGCTGACTGCAGCAGCAGCATCCTGCCTTTGTTCCACAGCACCTAATACAATAGGCATGCTCCTCTGATACTGGAGAGAATAGGTATGCATCATGACTAGTCTTCATAAGAACATAAGAAAAGCCTTGCTGGATCAGACTAAGGCCCATCAAGCCCAGCAGAGAGAATCGATATGCAGCATGACTAGTATCCATTCTAACTAATAGCCATGAATACCCCTCTCCTCCATGAATATGTCCACTCCCCTCTTAAAACCTTCCAAGCTGGCAGCCATCACCACAGCCTGGGGCAGGGAGTTCCACAATTTAACTGTGCATTGTGTGAAACTATGCGTTCTCCCCATTAGGGATTTAAAGCAGCTTACAACATCATTCGTTCCTCCTCGATTTTATCTTCCCAGCAACAACCCTGTGAGGTAGATGAGGCTGACCCAGGGTCACCCAGTAAGTTTCCATAGGATTCAAACCTGGATCTCCCTGATCCTAGTCTAACACTAAGCCACTGAGGGACCTTGGCTCAGTTTGTAGAGCATCTGCTTGACATGCAGAAGGCCTCAGGTTCAGTCACCAGCATCTCCAGTTAAAGGGACTAGGCAAGTAGGCAATGTAAAAGACCTCTGTCTGAGACCCTGGAGAGCTGCTGCCGGCCTGAGTAGACAATACTGACTTTGATGGACAAAGGGTCTGATTCAGCAAAAGGCAGCTTAATGTGTTCACCCCACCATGTGTGTGTGTTCCATCAAGTCACAGCTGACTTAGAGCCACCCTGTAGGGTTTTCAAGGCAAGATACGATGTTCAGAGGGGGGTTGCCATTGCCTGCCTCCACGCCATGACCCTGGTAGTCCTTGGAGGTACCCAGCCAAATTCTAACCAAGGCCAACCCTGCTTCCCTTCGGAGGTCTGACGAGATCTAGCTATCTAAGTCAGGCTATCCACCCCGCCACACTGACAATGAAAAGGAGGGGCTGTGGCTCAGTGGTAGAGCATCTGATTGGCATGCAGAAGGTCCCAGGTTCAATCCCCCAGCATCTCCAGTGAAAGGGACTAGGCAAGCAGGTGATGTGAAAGACCGCAACCTGAGACCCTGGAGAGCCGCTGCCGGTCTGAGTAGACAATACTGACTTTGATGGACCAAGAGTCTGATTCAGTATAAGGCAGCTTCATGTGTTAATGAAGAAAATGGAAACCTACAATGTACAAAATCAAAAAGAAAACTTAATGTCTGTTACCGGCTTCTCCTTTGTTGCAAAACCTTGTCGGGTACAGCATGTGGCTTGGTGTTATATTAATGCTTCCCACTGCAGATTTTTATCTGCTCAATTTGTGTAACTTCAGAAGGTTTTATCGGTATAGAGGTGGGATTTTTTTCCATTTGCTTGGAGGTATGTGTCAGAGCACACACAACCCCTGTCAACATACCTGAATCCCCTTCTTGAAGGTTTTTGGTCTTCTCCGTTCTGGCGAAATGAAGAACTGCCGTGAATCCGTTGTCTCCTTCAGGCAAACAATAAATGTCGGCAGCAAACTTCAAACCCCAGAAGCTTTGTGGAGCGCTTCCAGTGATCAGTGGCAACGGCAGAACCTAAACCCTTATTGGCAAAAGAGATTTTTCACCCCTGCCTCCCTTGAGCTTTAAATTATTATTGGTGGATTCTGCCGAGGCATTTCTCTGATTTTATTGCGGGAGACTATATTTTACTCTTTCTTTTTGGTTCTTACTCCCTTTCTGTGAAAGACAACAGCTTGTCCATTTGCACACAAAACCAACCAACCAAGCAGGGGGAGCTGCTGCTCTTTGCAAACTCTTCGGCTTTTTTGTTCTGGCGTTTCTAAAAAAGAATGCTTCTTATATGTCTACGTTGAGTCTGCATATGGGGAAAATCTGTTATCTCCTTTTGTTTCTCTTTGTTTTCAGAAGAGTGTTTGGTGTCTTTGACAATGACTCCCTTGCTAAACTAATTACCTCGGCTTTTTAAAAAATACATTAAAAATCAGATTAGGCCCTGCATGTTTTTCTTGTGTGATTGCAACATCAGACCTATGCAACTAGTTGGCTGCTAATGGCCCTTTCTTTAAAAAAAAAAAGTTTAAAAACCAGTAAGACGCAAAAACAGCACTCCTAATGAGGCAGCTTTATACAGGTATACTTATGGTACGTGCATACAATACACAGGTCATGGGCATAGATTCAAAGAGAGCCAAGCGTCGAGTGGTTAAGAGCAGTGGACTCAAATCTGGAGAACCGGGCTTGATTCCCCACTCCTCCACATGAAGCCGGCTGAGTGACCTTGGGCTAGTCACAGTTCTCTCTGAACTCTCTCAGCCCCACCTATCTCACAAGGTGTCTGTTGTGGGGAGAAGAAGGGCAGGAGATTGCAAGCTGGTTTGATTCTCCTTAAAAAGTAGAAACAGTTGGCATATAAAAACAGACTTTTCTTCCTCTTCTTCCTCCTCCTCCTCTTCACCTTCCTCAGCCAACTCCTTATTCTTAAACTGGATTCCTGAGGGCCTGGAGCAAACATCGAATCATAGAGTTGGAAGGGGCCATACAGGCCATCTAGTCCAACCCCCTGCTCAATGCAGGATCAGCCTAGAGCATCCCCGACAAGTGACCGTCCAACCGCTGCTTGACGGTTGCCAGAGAGTGGGAGCTACCCATATCTAAGAATTAAGCCAGGCTTAATTCAGACTTCAGATTAACTTTCCCAACATCATGTAAACCTCTGGGAAACAAACCTATAAAAGCAGATTATAGGGACTTGGCAAAACTCTGCCTTATGCCATTTTTTCTTTCATTCTGTCCCTTTCCCTGAAAGCTAGTTGGTCTGCCCACAAGTTGAATCTGCCTCAAACCCCATAGGCAGCTGCCTGCTGAGTTGCCTGTGGCTTTCTGAGGCTATCAGATCAGCAAGCTTTGGCTACCTGGCCTTAGTCAGGAAACAGTTATCCGAAACCCCGATGACAGATTTAGCTTGTGTTGTTGGGTTGTTGCAAAGCAGAAGCTAAATGTGTTTTGTTAATTCCTAAGAGGCTAAGTTGGTCTCGAGATTGAGGTGCATCAACAGAGCCATAACATCCAAGTCGCAAGATGTCATAGTTCCACTGTACACTGCTCAGGCAGCACCTGGAGTATTGTGTGCAGTTCTGGAGGCCTCACTTCAAAAAGGATATATGGGCAGAATCAAGCGGGTGCAGAGGAAAGTGAGGAGGATGATCAGGGGCCTGGAGACCAAGCCCTACGAGGGAAAGGCTGAGGGAGTTGGGAATGGCCATTTATGCATGGGATGTTTTGCCTTGGATTTGCCTCTCTCTAAATGCACAATTTCCCCATCCGAATTCTCAAAATTCTGCATGGGGGCTTATTGTCAAGTTTTGAGAATTTGGATGGGGGAAATGTGCGTCTAGAGAGCGGCAAATCCAAGGCAAAACCTCCCATGCATAAGTGGCCAATATTTTGTCTGGAGGAGATTGAGGGGGGGCATGATTGCTCTCTTTAAGTATATGAAGGGCAGTCACTTAGAGGAGGGCAGGGAGCTGTTCCTGTTGGCAGCAGAGGATAGGACACACGATAATGGGTTTAAACTGCAGGTGGAAAGGTACCAGCTGGATAGTAGGATTTTTTTTTTACAGCAATAGTGGTTCGACAGTGGAATCAGCTACCTAGGGAGGTGGTGAGCTCCCCCCCTTACTGGCAGTCTTTAACCAGAGGCTGGACAAACATTTGCCAGGGATGCTCTAGGCCAGGGGTGAGGAACCTTTTTTCTGCCAAGAGCCATTTGGATATTTATAACAGCATTCGTGGGCCATACAAAATTATCATATATATTTAGTCAAACATTTAGCCAAGAGGCAAACAAGAGACAGCTCCGAGTGTCTCCCACATAGGCGACTCACGTTTGAGCTCTCCTGTCCCCAGCTGGGCCCAAGAGATTCAGGCAGGGCAGCGTTCAGTTCAGTTCAGTTCAGTTCAGATACCTTTATTGGCATATCCAACATCCGAGTACAGTAAAAACGTAACATAACATTAAAAGAGCAAATTGCCATCACACCAACAAAAAAATTAGCCACAATTTCTATGATTTTAGGGTCCTGGTTATTAAGAAGGGTGAGAACCTTTGAACAGTTAGAAAGTCCCTCCATCTGACTCAAACTAGGATTTAAGAGTTTTAATCGTAATCTTTTATACAAGGGGCACCGAAGGAGAACATGTTGTATGGTTTCTGTCTCTTCCATAGAGCAAGGGCACAGTCTATCGGGAAGGGGGACACCAGTATAACGGCAGGGCAGCATCCTTCTGAGCTAAAGATCTGCCAGGACCCATGAAGGGCCAGACCAAATGATTTTGCGGGCCTTATACAGCCCCCGGGCCTGATGTTCCCCACCCCTGCTCTAGGCTGATCCTTCATTGAGCAGGGGGTTGGACTAGATGGCCTGTGTGGCCCCTTCCAACTCTATAGTTCTATACAAGGATGCTTTGTATTTCAAAAGCAGCTGGACAGGTTTTCTGGGGTGGAAGAATGCAAGGCCCAGTCATGCCTGTGGGGTGTGGGATCGATAAGACTCTTCCCGCCTCCATTCTGGAATGCCTAATGTATGCGCTCGGTGTGTGTGTGTGTTTAAAAAGACTTTTGCAAAAGGCAGCCCAGCTGATGACAGCATGACATGGTATTTTAAAAAGACTAATATTGGTGTGCTGCTTGTGTGTGTGTGTGCACGTGCGCATACCTTGGATGGAAGAAGCGGGAATGCCCGGCTGTTACAGTTTTCCTGCCTTCTCTAACCTTTAGATAATGCCCATATTCTAAAAATGCAAAGTGTTGGGTTCCAAAATTCCCCTGAGCTTTCCTTTTTTAATTGCAGAGGTACTGTAGGTAGGGCTGGCTTTGATTACTCTGTGATCAAGGGAATGCAGTTTCTTTGTGCTGGCGCCGCTGTTCTCTTTCCCACTGCAGAAACTCAGCTTTTTTTTTTTTGGAGCAACTGCTAAGTTTCTAGCTCTCATGGTGGCTGAGAAGCGCATGAGTGGCACCTGCTGAAGCCTCAAAAGGTAGAGATTCCAGGACAATGGGCAGGGGCTTTAGCATCCTTAAAGTCCTCTAGGCCTCTCCATGGCTAGTAACATAAAGTTTATTCAGTTTGCACAATTCAGCTTTTCTTGCTTTGGAATTTGGATTTGGGAGGGGGGCAGATGCAACAGTAAGGACACATCTCTCTCTTGGTGGTGTACAAACAGCACAGGTGTGTTCATTACCCTAATACTGTTGCACTCTGTGCAAACTAAACCCTGAATCTAAACCCTGCCTTTAAACAGTCACATCCTTTGTCTGTGTAACTTGGCATTGTTTCCTACCTATCACATTTCCTACCTATCATGCTTCCTTCAAGAAGTTCCTGTTCTCTCCTCCAGGATTCTGTTACTGCGTGGTGTAGTGGTTAAGAGTGGTGGTTTGGAGCAGTGGACTCTTATCTGAAAAGCCGGGTTTGATTCCCCACTCCTCCACATGAGCGGCGGAAGCTAATCTGGTGAATTGGATTTGTTTCACCACTCCTACACATGAAGCCATGGGCTAGTCACACTCTCTCAGCCCCACCTACCTCACAGGGTGTCTGTTGTGGCGAGGGGAAGGGATGATGATTCTAAGCTGGTTTGATTCTTCCTTAAGTGGTAAAGTCTGCATATAAAAACCAACTACTTTTCTTCCTCCTCCTCTTCTTCCTCCTCCTCCTCCTCCTCCTCTTCTTTTTCCTCCTCTTCCTCCTCCTCTTCTTCTTCCTCTTCTTCTTCCTGTTCCTCCTCCTCCTAAATTAAGATTAAGCTGAGAGTGAGTGACTGGCCCAAAGTCATCTAGTGAGCTTCAGGGCAGAATGGGGGTT
Organism: Euleptes europaea; assembly: GCF_029931775.1. NCBI lineage: Eukaryota > Metazoa > Chordata > Lepidosauria > Squamata > Sphaerodactylidae > Euleptes > Euleptes europaea. The sequence goes on from NC_079329.1 coordinate 24,350,793, forward strand.
TGAACCTGAGCTGCTCTGGTCCTAATTGGACACTAATTGTTACACAGCTCTGGCTCTTCTCCCTTCTGCCCGTGAGTTTTGGACCATGTTGCCAGGTAAGCCTTGGTAATGTTCTGGGTTAAGAGAGGGGAGGCAATTGAAGGGGCCCTGGCCTGGTTGGTGCAGCAGGCATTCTCCTAGATCTAGGGCAGCTGATTCATCGCTGGTCTATCAAGGGATTGACTGCTCTGAGTGGTGGCATCTCTCCAGGGTTTCGGGTAGCACCCCTTTACATCACCTTCTTCCCGATCCTTTGAACGGAAGATGCTGGGGATTGAACTTGGGACATTCTGAAGCAAAGCAGATGTTCTACCACTGAACCACACCCCCACCCTGACAGGTGATGTAAAGGGGGAAGAAGGTGATGTAAAGGGGTGCTACCCGAAACCCTGGAGAGATGCCACCACTCAGAGCTGTCAATCCCTTGATGGACCAGAGCTCTGCTTTGGCATCAGGCCACTTCATTTGTCTCTAGGGGTCCAAACGTTTTTCTGATCATTTGTCATCTTTTTATTGGTCTCTGAGTGGTGGACTCTAATCCAGAGAACCGGGTTTGATTCCCCGCTCCTCCACATGAGCGGTGGAGGCTAATCTGGTGAAGTGGATTTGTTTCCCCACTCCTACACACGAAGCCAGCTGGGTGACCTTGGGCAAGTTACAGCTCTGTTAGAGCTCTCTCAGCCCCACCTACCTCACAGGGTGTCTATTGTAGGGAGGGGAAGGGAAGGTGATTGTAAGCTGGTTTGGGTTGCCCTTAAGTGGTAGAGAAAGTTGGCATATATAAACCAGCTCTCCTTCTCCTCCTCCTCCAACACCTCCTCCTCCTCCTTCTTCCTTCTTCTTCCTCTTCCTCCTTCTTTCTTCCTTCTTCTTTTTTCCCCCTGGGTCATCAAAGCACCAAGCTCCCAGGGATCAGGGCAAATGTTCTTCCTTCTGGCTGTAAGGAAAAAGAACCTCCCCTAGAAAAATCAAGAGCTCGCAGCTCTTGGTTCGTAAGGATTCTACCCTCCATGCCAGAGGGTTCTGGGGCACAGGCATCCTTAGAAGTAAACCTTTGTAGCCCGAAAGCCGTGCCGCCCAGCCCATTGTAGGGTCTTGGTGGATGTGTTTTCCTTTTGCATTTATGGTGACAGATAATATGTGTGAGAAAAATTAATACATCGCGTAGCCGATACGGAAACAATGGCCTTTCCCCTGATAATATGCTACCGTTACTTTAGCGGCGGTTGGAAGATTTATGACTGTTTCTAAACTCATTTCTCCCCACTATTTTATCTAAATAATTCAATAACCCCTAGGATGGGATTGCGAGGGGCTTTAGTACTGGTAGCTTGCGCTATAGAAAACAAGAAGTGTCAGATATATGCTTTGGGTTCCGGGTCTAGCTTGTCCCTGGTACGTGGGCTCAAGGAGGGATAGTCTCCCAGGCAAAACCAACTGGTCAGGAAATGTGTCTGCATGTGCGAGAATCTTTCTCTCCCCCTGCCCTTTCCTTCCCACACGACATGAGGCTTGGCTCATTTGCCTAAGTCAGCTGGAGCTCATAGCTGACTTCCAAACAGAAACTTGGTGAAATGTTCTGCACTGTTACAATTGCCCCTCTCTAACAAACCAAGGCTCAGAGAACACCCAGAATGTTTTCGTCTTCTGCAATGTTGCGGGGCTTGGATCGCTTGCTTGAGCCATCTGGTTCTATTTGCAGACACCCTCCTGCAAGTGTACACAGGCTGCTTAAAAAATAATAATAATGAAGCAGTCCCCAGCTCCCCAGGTCTTGCCTGGTGTTCTGCCAGAGGTATTGGCTGACGGATGGTCCCTCTCTGTGACAGAGGAATTGGGTTTCTTCCCTTCTGGTTCTGCGATCTTCTGTTCAGGAAGAGCTGAGGCCAGCTTGCTGAGCTGTTGCCTGCGCATTTGGTAGCAGGAGAGGAATTAGGAAACAGCGAGCGCTGTATTTGTTGAACGGCTGCAGAAGACATTGCTTTTGGAACACCCGCTCTTCATTTATATGCAACTCGATATTTCATACGGTCGCGGTCCCCTGGCGGCAGCGCAAAGCCCTGGCCATCTGTTGGGCTGCTGAGCGACTTCTGGAGAACAACGTGGTGGTCTTTGCTGCTGACAGATATATCTGCATCCCCCAAGAGACCACCACAGCTGCCACGAAGTGTCTGCTTTTGTCAATGCTTTCGGGGGCTTGTTCGCACAAACGGGGGTTGCAGAGATCCTTAATAAGCTTTACCCTGTTGTGCTCACTGTGGTGTTTTTTTTTGGGGGGGGGGTTGTATGTTAGGAAAGGGGTGTTTGTAGGATTGAGGAGACAAAGAAGAAGAAGAAGAGTGTTTTTTTATATGCCGACTTTCTCTACCAGTTAAGGGAGACTCAAACCGGCTTACAATCACCTTCACTTCCCCTCCCTGTAACAGACACTCTGTGAGGTAGGTGGGGCTGAGAGAGCTCTAAGAGAGCTGTGACTAGCCCAAGGTCACCCAGCTGGCTTTGTGTGTGGGAGTGGGGAAACAAATCCAGTTCAGCAGATTAGCCTCCGCCGCTCGTGTGGAGGAGTGGGGAATCAAACCCGGTTCTCCGGATTAGAGTCCACCGCTCCAAACCACCGCTCTTAACCACTACACCACTCTGAAAGAGAACAGAACTATGGAAAACTCAGAAGCAAACCGAATTGGCCATCCACAGCCACCACATGTTTGTACCAGTGTGGTGTAGTGGTTAAGAGCGGTGGTTTGGAGTGGTGGACTCTGATCTGGAGAACCGGGTTTGATTCCCCACTCCTCCACATGAGTGGCGGAGGCTAATCTAGTGAATTGGATTTTGTTTCCCCACTCCTCCACATGAAGCCAGCTGGGTGGCCTTGGGCAAGTCACTCTCTCTCAGCTCCACCTATCTCACCGGGTGTCTGTTGTGGGGAGGGGAGGGGAAGGTGATTGTTTGGTTCTTCCTTAAGTGATAGAGAAAGTCGGCATATAAAAACCAACTATTCTCCTCCTCCTCCTCCTCCCCTCTTGCAGGAGAAGCCCTGTTCTTATAGGTTGCTAAGCACGAACTGCCTTCTTAAATTAAGTGAAGGAGAAAATGATTATCACCAAAGTTCCTTAGTGCAGTGTGGTTGTATTGTGCTCCTCTTTCCACTTAGTCTTCTTGGGTGGGACTATGTGTGGTTGACATCTGGAAAACTAAGGAAGTTGGGCTAGAAGTACAGCTTGCTCTCTTTGCATGGCCTCTGTCGATATTGAAACATTGGGCGAGAGCGCATGGCCGCTTTAGCCTCCTTTATTTCCTGTTTGAGCCAGGATTCAGCCAGGATTGAACGCATGTTCGGCAAAACGCATGCGTTCAATCCTGGCTGAATCCTGGCTGAACCAGGAAATAAAGGAGGCTAAAGCGACCATGCGTTTTCGCCCAGGGACTCCTGCAGTACTCCAGATTGTACAGATAACCGGGGTGAAAGCAGTGATCTGGAAGCCGGCCTCTGATTCCCAAGTCCTTTGCCTATTGGTGTCCCTGACCTCGAGCAGTCCCTGACTCAGAGGAAGCTGCATTGGGAAGTCCACACAATCCAAGGGAAATAACGGTAGCTCCATCAGAGGCGAAGCAGACTATGGACCCTCAGATGGAGGGGAAACTCACACCGGGTGATTCATAATGCGAATTGGCTAAGTGAGCAGTTCAAACCATGCAACAACTATACATGTCAATTGGCCAGGATCCTGTATTTAAAGGGATTTAAACCCAGGCTTGAATCCCCACTCTATAATATAATGGTACAAAACTGGAATACCCTTATGCTACAATGTAACCTAAATAAGAATAGACAGCATAAGTCAAGAAGGTTCAATATCTGTCTGTCTGTCTGTCTATCTCTAAATCATAAAATATACGACAATTACATGTATTCTCAGACACAGTAGTGAACAACCATACATAAACAGAGTAACGAACAACCATACAACATATTCCTTGGGTCTTTAGACTAACACATAGTATTTTCTGTATCTCTTGCAGGAGATGTGAGAAGCGAATGCATCACAGGAAAAGGTGAGTAGAAATACAGTTGAACATATGTCTTGAAGTTACCTGCAAAGATAATGAAAGAAACACAAGCTTCAAGACATATGGTTAACTGTATTTCTACTCACCTTTTCCTGTGATGCATTTGTTTCTCACATCTCCTGCAAGAGATACAGAAAATACTATGTGTTAGTCTAAAGACCCATGGAATATGTTGTATGGTTGTTCATTACTGTGTCTGAGAATACATGTAATTGTCATATATTTTTATGATTTAGGTACTGCTAGATAGATAGATGCCCTGACCTGGATGGCCCAGGCTTGCCTGATCTCGTGAGATCTCAGAAGCTAAGTAGGGTCAGCCCTGGTTAGTATTTGGATGGGAGATCACCAAGGAATACCAGGGTTGCTGTGCAGAGGAAGGCACTGGCAAACCATCTCTGTTAGTCTCTTGGCATGAAAACCCCAATAAGGGGTCGCCATAAGTCGGCTGCGACTTGAGGGCACTTCACACACACACACTTAGATAGATAGATAGATAGATAGATAGATGATAGATAGATAGATGTTGCACCTTCTTGACTTATACTGTCTGTTCTTATTTCGAATCTCCACTCTGCCATGAAAACTTGCTGGGTGACCTTGGGCCAGTCACACACTCTCAGCCTCGACCCTGGCAAGTATTTGGATGGGAATTCTATAAAGGCAATGGCAAACTACCTCTGAATGTCTCTTGCCTTGAGAATCCTACGGGATTGCCATAAGTCAGCTGTGACTTGAAGGCCACACACACACACACACATACTGCAAGTTGCTGGATAGTGTAATGCTCCAGGCATGGCATAGCGTGACATTCTCTCTGTGGAACTCAATGGCTAGCCAGGAAAAGCTCTCCAGCAACCTTGGAGCTGTCCATGGTCCTGATTGTCCTATTTCTGTTCAAAACTCTTTTGTTTGCTCCACAGTTAAAACCACCTGCTTCTCCTAAACGTCGGTGTCCCATCCCACTGCACAGGACTTTGCATACTTTTTAAGGGTCCCACTGGCAACCAATGTAGATGTTTGTTGGGCGCATTTGGCTCATGTGGAAATGAAGGGTTGGTAGAAGAAGAAGAGTTGGTTTTTATATGCCGACTTTCTCTACCACTTAAGGGAGACTCAAACCGGCTTACAATCACCTTCCCTTCCCCACAACAGACACCCTGTGAGGTAGGTGGGGCTGAGAGAGCTGTGAATAGCCCAAGGTCACCCATCTGGCTTTGTGTGTAGGAGTGGGGAAACAAATCCAGTTCAGCAGATTAGCCTCTGCCGCTCATGTGGAGGAGTGGGGAATCAAACCCGGTTCTCCAGATCAGACTCCACCCCTCCAAACCACCACTCTTAACCACTACACCACGCTGGCATCCTTTAGGTTGATGTGTTTCTTGTCTGCTTGTCCTTCTTGGCAAATCATAGAATCATAGAGTTGGAAGGTACCACCAGGTTCATCTATTCCAACCCCCTGCACAATGCAGGAAATTCACAACTACCTCCCCACCCCCACCCCAGTGCCCCCATACTCCATGCCCAGAAGATGGCCAAATATGTGGTTATATTTTCTGAAATAACCGGAATGTGTAGGAAACAGGCCACTTAGAAGGGACAACTGGCAACACTCTCCCTCCTGTTGATTCTAGCTGTGCCCCATCAGCCGAATAGCATCTTGACTCTAGCAAGGCCCAGTCAGATGCCCTTGGGAGGACTGCCAGTAGGACCCCATGGCAAAAGCTCTCACTTGCCAACTGCTCCCCAATATCTGACAATCGCAGGCATTCTGCTCTTGAACCCAGAAATCCTATTGCGCTATCATGGCTAATAGCTGGTGGCTACAATGGACTAGCATGGCTGTTCCTCTGGAATTATTATGGCAGGGGCTGCAGTTAGCTGTACCGAGTGAGAATCGATCAACCTCATGATAAATATTTCAAAAATGATTTCCTTTCCACGGCATTTGGGTGCTGACTTCATGAAAGCTCATGCTGGAATAAATGTTGTTAGTCTTTAAGGTATAGTAAGGTATAATAAGGTATAGTAACTACAAAGGGGGGAGGACCTTAACCCTAAAAAAACTAGAATAAGGTACCCAAAAGGTAAGGAATAAACACAAAATCCTGTGCTAATATTGATACAAGTGATTTTGTGAAATTCATTACAAACACAACATTAATATAAATATAAACCACTTGTATGTAGCCCTGTTCTAGCCTCTATGTATCTGTGCTGAACATGCCAAATAAACATAAAAACACAACATTACAACAGTATGACAATGTGCCCAAACAATATCACAGCTCAGACCATACGCGTTTCGGCTGTGAAGCCGCCTTCAGTTGTCTTAATAACACAATTCTATGCCATTTTGAAAGTGCATGAATGTATAAGCAAATTGCAATCCTTAGACTGAGTAAGCTGACATTTGTAAGTTGTAAAGTCTAAAATTTGTTTATGCATATTTCATCCAGAGTTGCCTTTGTAATCTTAGGCTCCTATAGAAGTATTCCTTTCACAGTACTCAGTCATCAAGTTATATTGAAAAAATGGGTGGCCCATCAGCCACTGGACTTCTGTTTTATTTTATTTAGACTGGACTTCTGTTTTATTTAGAAGACTCATCCAGCATAAATTTATCATTTCTCCCTCTCTTTTAAATCCACCTAAGCCAGCGGTCATCTCCACATCTCATTGCAGATTAAGTGTGTCCCCAAGTGAATTTGCCTGACTAAGGTCCCCTCCGGTCAGGCTCGCTTCTGATTTTGGAGTCTGGTTGGGATGGGGACAATTTAAAATGGCAGGCCATTGGCGATGGATGAAGTGTGTCGGCTAATGCCCTGCCAATGTCCCTAATGCCCCCCTTTGTAACATCATGAGGCGGACACTTTATTGGGATATCTGTTCCTTGTGACACCTAATTCTTGCCCTTGAGGCAGATTTGTGTAAGTCTACCTAGAGAACTGTTGAGGGATTTCTCTTCTGTGATGCCACTCAAAAGCAGTCTGCAGTTCTGACAGGATTGAGATGTGGTTTCCTTGGCTATTCAGGATATTAAAATATTTATAACTCATTCTTCTTCCCAATGTGCAGAGACCCTCCTTCTCCCACACCCCACTAAAGCACTGCTGAAAGAGCCCATGGTTAAAGTGTTGGGTGGGGGCAGTCCTGGTTCAAATCTCTACTCAGGCAAGAAGTTCACCGGCAATGCCATCTTAAACCAAGAAGAAGAATTGGTTTTTATATGCCGACTTTCTCTACCACTTAAGGAAGAATCAAGCCGGCTTACAATCACCTTCCCTTCCCCTCCCCACAACAGGTAGGTGGGGCTGAGAGAGTGTGACTAGCCCAAGGTCACCCAGCTGGTTTCATGTGTAGGAGTGGGGAAACAAACCCGATTCTCTAGATCAGAGTCCACCACTCCAAACCACCGCTCTTAACCACTACACCACGCTGGCTCCCAAGTTATCCATTTTCAAGCCCATAGAACTCTATGGGCTTAGAAGGGTATAACTTGCCTTAGGATGGCACTGAGGGTGGCCTTAGGCCAAACCTACCTCACAGAGTGGTTGTTAGGAGAAAATGAGGAAGGGGAGAATCTTGTATGCGGCTCTGAGCTGCTTAGAGGATGGGATATAATGTAATGGAATTTCAGGTACCGGGGTTGTAGCTGGGCTGGATAGTGGTTTAGGTTGGCTAGGAAAACCAGATGACTACCTCAAATAAAATGTTGGGGTTGTAAATTTTGAAGCCAGAGTTCCTTTTCATTGGATTTCTGTCAGATTTTAATTTTATTTTTTCCTCCATAATCATGATGACTAGAAATGGGGGAGAGGTATTTCTTTCCTCATTTATTGAAAAATCAATTTTTGCGGTTCTGGGGTCCCTACTTTTTTTTTGTACTTGTGGTTGAGAATAATTATCAAATGTCTGTAGCAAGCCCATCCATTACCAGCATCGCCAGCCTGGTGTGGGGGATGGAGTGCTGGCCTAAGATCTGAAAGACCTGGGTTCAAATCTCTGCTACTCTGCTGTGTGACCTTGTGCCAGTCATTCTGTCTGCCTAACCTACCTCATAAGGTTGTTGTGAGAGTAAAACAGGAGGGGAGAACGAGGTACACCACCCAAAGCTCCTTGGAAGAAGAGTGGGATAAAAATTTAATAGATATATGTGCCGATGAGGTTTCTTATTTCTTGTGCCTTTCCCAGGGTTGAGCCCCGTGGCGCAGTGTGTTAAGCTGCAGTACTGCAGTCCAAGCTCTGCTCACGACCTGAGTTCGATTCCCACGGAAGTTGGTTCTAGTTAGCCGGCTCAAGGTTGACTCAGCCTTCCATCCTTCCGAGGTCGGTAAAATGAGTACCCAGGTTGCTGGGAGTAAAGGGAAGATGACTGGGGAGGGCACTGGCAAACCACCCCATAAAACAAAGTCTGCCTAGAAAATGTCAGGATGTGACGTCACCTTATGGGTCAGGAATGACCTGGTGCTTGCACAGGGGACCTTTACCTTTTTCCCAGGGTTGAGATTTTTGATTGTAAGCTCCTTCTGACAGAACCTTTTCCTCCCCCTTTGGAGACTGTGTAATACAAGGTGAACATAGATGGGGCTTTGTTAACGTTAAGAAATAATAAGAATATCTGCCGCTAGTATATCGAGCCCGCAGTAGACTATTCTTAAAATCATCTCCTGTTTTGCAGCTTATTGCTGACAAAGCGACGTTATTGTAGATAACTGATTTTAAGGAACGGGGGGAGAGAAAGAAACTGGACACAGGTGGAGGTCTTATTATCATAGGTAATTAAAGTATACTAATTAAATTAAGACTCCATCTGTCTGAGTTGAGCAAGCCAGCCGAGTCCTTTAATTAAGATACCGTGTTTACCATAATGGAGGCTGGGAGCAGAAGGCTTGACTACAGCGGGGATAAGCAAACAGCATCCAGCCAATGAGAGCGTGCCAAGGAATGGATCCCTGAAGTTGCAGAAACGATTTAACGAAGAAGGGAGGGGAAGAAAAAAAAAAAAACCTGAGGCAGGAGGCTTAAAATAAACCTTTGCTTACAGAGGCCCATGGGGAAACGCATTAGGGCTGCATTCTGGAGTTTGAACGTACAAAGCTGCTTTGTACTGAGTCAGACCGCCGGCCTGTTTAACCCGATATTTAACTGCTCGCGAAGAGCCCCATCTCATCTATACGCTTTTATCTAATCCTTCCTCCAAAGAGCTCAGGGAAGCAGAGGTGGTTCTTCTAAGGTTGCCAACCTCCAGGTAGTGCTGTATAAATATCGGCACTATCAATACAGCACTATTGTCTGTTGTTGTTTGCCTAGTTTGCATTAAACCTCCAGGTAGTAGCTGGAGATCTCCTGCTATTACAACTGATCTCCAGCTGATAGAGATCAGTTCCCCTGGAGAAAATGGCCGCTTTGGCAATTGGACTCTATGGCATTGAAGTCCCCTCTCCCCTCAAACCCTGCCCTCCTCAGGCTCCGTCCCAAAAACCACCCGCCGGTGGCAAAGAGGGACCTGGCAACCCTAGGTTCTCCACCCTCCTGTTTTCTCCTCACAACAACCCTGGGAGGTAGGCCGGGCTAGGCTGAGAGAGAATGACCAGCCCCGGGTCAACCTGAGAGCTTTCTTGAGGATTTGCACCTGTGTCCTAGTCATCACTCTAACCATGACACAGTACTGGCTCTACCTTTAACTGGAGGTGCCAGGAGGAGGATTGGATTCCCCCTTTTTGCTCCACTGTGGGGTGGGGATAAAAGCTTTCAGCAGGCTAGAATGGGACAGGGGTGTCAAATTCAATTGTTACAAGGGCCGGATATGACATAAATGTCACTTGGCTGGGCTATGCCTAGGGTTGCCAGGTCCCTCTTCGCCACCGGCAGGAGGTTTTGGGGGTGGAGCCTGAAGAGGGGAGGGTTTGGGGAGGGGAGGGACTTCGATGCCATAGAGTCCAATGCCCAAAGCGGCCATTTTCTCCAGGTGAACTGATCTGTATCGGCTGGAGATCAGATGTAATAGCAGGAGATCTCCAGCTAGTACCTGGAGGATGGAGAAGAAAAAGGCACCACTGTACCAATATCTAAAGATAAGGAACTTAGTACAGGAGCGAAACATACAACAAAGTGCAAAAGTACAAACTTTATATGCTACAGCAATTATCCAAAAGTGACAAGGTGTCTATATAAATGATACACCAACAATAAAGACAAACGAAGTGGCTATGTACAAGAAAAAAGAATTGTTCATGAAGTAAAGTAGTTTTCTCATAACAAGTCTTTCTATGGTAGATGGGTAGCCTCCAAACGTGAGGGATCCATAAAGAAGAAGAAACTTCACAATAAGGAGACGATCGTTTCGAGTTCCACAAAGTAACTCTTCACCAGTCCTTCAAAAATCTCTTGTACAATCATATGTTGAAATGCATTCCCTTTCCGGGTAAAGTTTCAAACCGCCAAGTTTGTATAGCTTCCCCAGAGGGATAAGAGCCGGCAGAATCCCACTAAGGGTAAGAATTGAAGTGTAGCCACTTCATTTGTCTTTATTGTTGGTGTATCATTTATATAGACACCTTGTCACTTTTGGATAATTGTTGTAGCATATAAAGTTTGTACTTTTGCACTTTGTTGTATGTTTCGCTCCTGTACTAAGTACCTGGAGGATGGCAACCCTACACTCAGAATTAGAATCACCTCCAAGTTCAATTCAATTCCTCCCACTTTCTGAGGCTGCATTGGTGGGCGAGGGAGGATGGAGATAGGTGGCTGGTGAGAGAACACCTCAAGTTGCCGGGCAGCCAGCCGGCTGGAGCAGTGATATTGGAGGTTGGCAACCCTAGCTATGCTTTGCCAGCCCAGATTGAGAGTGGGGTAGTGGTGGCTGGCTTGCGGGCCAGATAAGAGCTCTCAAGGGGCTGGATCCGGCCCACGGGCCTTATGTTTGACACCCCTGGCCTAGACAGATGTTTTCTAGTTCAGTGATCTAACTGGATGCAGTGTGGGAGATTAGCGAGCGGGACACCAAAGTCTGATATGTTTCTGAGAGAGAGTGAATGACCAGAAGAGCAGCAGATGTCTTTAGGGGAAGGGAGTTTCGTAGCTAGGAATGACTGCCTCGCCCCAATTCTCCTGTAGCTAGAAAGAACCTCTCCCCCTTATCCCATAATACTAAATCTTGGGGGTGGGAGTTGTTTATAGAGTTGAAGACAGATTTGTAAAGCTTTGTATCCAGCTTTCTTTTTTTACTTAATACATTTTTTATTTTTATTTTTAAAAAAGGAAACTTGAGGGGGAAACACCACGATGGGCAATAGATTCCAGACGGACAAAAGGAAGCAATTCCTTTATTCGATAAAGAATTAAATTGTGGAGCTCACTGCTGGTGGATGTAGTAACGTAAATGACTTTAAAAGGCAGATTTTTGGAAGAGAGGTCCATCCATGGCTACCAGCCATGGTGACTAAAGGGAACCTCCTCATTCAGAGGCAGTAAACCTCTGAATACCAGAGCTAGGAGGGAGTGTCAAGGGAGGCCTTTGGCTTCTATGACCTGTTTGTTGGCTCTCCAGGGCAACTGGTTAAGAAGAAGAGTTGGTTTTTATATGCCAACTTTCTCTACCAGTTAAGGGAGACTCAAACCGGCTGACAATCACCTTCCCTTCCCCTCCCCACAACAGGCACCCTGTGAGGTAGGTGGAGCTGAGAGAGCTCTAAGAGAGCTGTGACTTGCCCAAGGTCACCCAGCTGGCTTCGTGTGGAGGAGTGGGGAAACAAATCCAGTTCACCAGCTTAGCCTCCTCCGCTCACGTGGAGGAGAGGGGAATCAAACCTGGTTCTCCAGATCAGAGTCCACCACTCCAAACCACCGCTCTTAACCACTACACCACGCTGGTACCACTTGGTGAAATGATGCTGGACTAAACGGATCACTGTTCTGATCCAGCACAGCGCCTCAATGTCCCTGTCTTGGCGTGTGATGTGATAACCTCAAGGGGGTGCTGTGCCCCCCTTTAAAAAGCAGAAAGGGGATGGGTGGGCTTATGGGCTCCATGTCACTGTGGGGTTTTGAGATCCAAGCCTGAAGGGAATGGAAGCCAGAGTAGGCGCTGGGTTGTCGATCTCCAGGTGGAGCTTGAAGTTTTAGAACTACTGAAGATCTAGATCTGTTCCCCTGGAGGAAATGGAAGCTTCAGAGGACGGCTTCCCTGGCGTCATATCCTCACTGAGCTCCTTCCCTAGGGTTGCCAACCTCCAGGTACTAGCTGGAGATCTCCCGCTATTGCAACTGATCTCCGGCCAATAGAGATCAGTTCCCCTGGAGAAAATGACCGCTTCGGCCATTGGACTCTGTGGAATTGAAGTCCCTCCCCTCCCCAAACCCCGCCCTCCTCAGGCTCCGTCCCCAAAACCTCCCGCCGGTGGCGAAGAGGGACCTGGCAACCCTATTCCCCAGGCACTGCCCCCAATTCTCCAGGGATGGAGTCGACAACCCCATGAGCTCTGGGACAGCGAACACCTGGCAACTCCGTGAGCTGCTGTGGGTGCAGTCACATCTGCCAAAACCTATTGCCTGTGATTTGGAGACGGGGGTGTGGGCTGCACCGTTTGGTTCTTTTTTGCTCTTAAAATTGCAGGGCAGATGGAGGTGGGGAAGGAAGGAAGGAAGGCACTGCGGGGCCTGCTTCTCTCTGTGTGTGTCCCCCCCTCCCTCTTTGGTCCCAGGAGAGGGGAGAGGCTGGTAGGAGAGCAGATGGGCAATCGGAGAGAAATGTATCATGTGGGGAAACAGGCCTCTCTCCGCCCAGTAGGAGGGTTCCAGCTTCATCTTCAGGACACCATGTTCGCAGCACAGCACCCCTGTGGGAATAAAGGCCCCATCCCCTTTTGGGCTTTTGGCCCAGAGCTACAGCGCAGCCGAGTTGACTGACAGTGTTTAACTACCGAGTTTCCCCGCTCTTTCCTGCCTTCTGCTAGATTTAGGCTTCTTTAGCCATCTCCCTATTGACCCTTCAGCATCGTGTATGGCGGACGTTCTTGCCCGTGCCTGCATTTGTTTCCTTGTGCTCAGCATTTCATGATGCGGTGCCTAATTTGTCGAATAGCAGATGCTGCCGCTCAAGGCAGCCTGAGCAACCTACCGTCTGACCTGGGTTTTCTCCCAAAACTAAAGGCAGCTGTAATAATTCACTGCTGATGGAAACTAACAAAAAGGTCATATTGAAATAAATGTTGTTATTCTTTAAGGTGCCGCTGGACTTTTCGTTTTATTTTGGATGGGCTGTAGCACTCCTGACTGCAAAGGCAGGATGCTGTTCTTAAATATTCTTCCATGTTAAAAAAAAATCTGTTAAAAAAATGCCCTATCTTATCAAGAAGAAGAAGAAGAGTTGGTTTTTATATGCCAGCTTTCTCTACCACTTAAGGAAGAATCAAACCGGCTGACAATCACCTTCCCTTCCCCTCCCCGCAACAGACACCTTGTGAGGTAGGTGGGGCTGAGAGAGTTCTGAAAGAGCTGTGACTAGCCCAAGGTCACCAGGCAGGCTTCATGTGTAGGAGTGGGGAAACCAGCCCGGTTCACCAGATTAGTGTCCGCCGCTCATGAGGAGGAGTGGGGAATCAAACCCGGTTCTCTAGATCAGAGTCCACCGCTCCAAACCACCACTCTTAACCACTACACCACGCCATATCAGTCTGGAGAGCCAGCATGTTGTAGTGGTTAAGAGCAGTGGTTTGGAGAGGTGGACTCTGATCTGGAGAACCGGGTTTGATTCCCCCCTCCTCCACATGAGCTGCGGAGGCTAATCTGGTGAACTGGATTTGTTTCCCCACTCCTACACACGAAGCTAGTTGGGTGACCTTGGGCTAGTCACATTCTCTCAGCCCTACCTACCTCACAGGGTGTCTGTTGTAGGGAGGGGAAGGGAAGGCGATTGTAAGCCGGTTTGAGTCTCCCATAAGTGGTAGAGAAAGTGGGCATATAAAAACCATCTGTTCTTCTTCTTCCCCTGGTATATTTATTACCTTCTTAATTATATTTATTATGTTACCTTTCTACCTTGTCCTTTCTTGAAGGCTCTCAGGGTTTACATACATGCATGGGTTTACCCTCCTCCATTTTATCCTGACAACCACCCTGGGAGGTAAGTTAGGCTGACAGAGTATAACTAAAACAAAGCAGAAGTCCAGTGGCACCTGAAGGACTTAACCACATTCATTCCAGTACGAGATTTTATGAGACAGCTCTTGCTTCTCCAGAAGAGTCATGGAAGCTCATTCTGCAAGAAATGTAACCCAGGTTCCACAGGACTTCTGTTTTGCTTTGCTACAATAGACTAACACAGTAACCCACTGGAGTTACTGGGGAGAGCATGACTAGCCGAAGCTCTTTCAATGAGCTTCACCCCTGCAGATGTGACATTGCTTCTTCCAAGTCAAACTCTGTAACCGCTGCGTAACACTGCCTTAACACCTCATCCTGCGGCCTGCATTAACTAGACTGGTGTCAACTTGCCTTAGGATGGGCTGTAATATTCCAGACCGTAGGTGGAGAAAGTCAAGTTTGTAATCCTCCCTCATGTAAAAAAACCTCCCTGAAGCTTTGTCTGTCTTTTAAATTGAGGGACGAGGAAGAGAACACCTCACCTCGCTATTGGCACGTTGTGCTGAATTTAATAAAGAATACAAGGAAATGTTATTGAAGGAAAACTTCAACAAATGGAACCCCTTGCTTGTAACATTACAATGCATTCCACCACCTCAGCCCTATGTCAGTATGTTTACACCCCTCTCCATGGTGGAAACCCAACACGTATCTCTTTTTATTATTGTGAACTCAGGGGGTGAGGAATACATCGGTACAAAGCTTGCTCAAATAGTTATTTTAAAAAATGGATTTATCATTTTTTCTCCCCTGTGGGGACTGATAAGGCGGAAACGCATGGTCGCTTTATCTTCCTTTAATCCCTGTTTCAGCCAGGATCGAACACATGCAGTTCGCCTAATGTGCGTTCGATCCTGGCTAGAACAGGGATTAAAGGAGGATAAAGCGACCATAGTGGCTTACAACAGTGTTCTCTTCCCCCTTCATCCGTTTTATCCTCACAGCGACAGCCCTATGAGGTAGGTGAGGTTGAGAGAGTGTGACTGGCCCGAGGTCACCCAGTGAGCAGAGAAGAGATTCAGATATGAACACATGAAGCTGCCTTATACTGAACTAGACCCTTGGTCCATCAAAGTCAGTATTGTTTACTCAGACCGGCAGCAGCTCTCCAGGGTCTCAGGCAGAGGTCTTTCACATCTCCTTCTTGCTTAGTCCCTTTAACTGGAGATGCCGGGGATTGAACCTGGGACCTTCTGCATACCAAGCAGATGCTCTACCACTGAGCCACGGCCCCTCAGGTCCTGTTCCAACACCCCAGCTGTTATACTGCAGTTACCTCTTTAAAAGACTCTTTTTTTATGGTTTTGCTTTGGATCTCTTGTGTGTCTCGGGAGGGATTTTTCCCGTTCATCTTCAAGAATGGCCTTCTCCTGTGAAATGCACCGTTGCCTTAACTTAATTCCAGCTCTCAGCATGGGGCTTTGGCTGTGATCGTTTGACTCGGGGAATGAGGAAAAGCAATCTCCAGAAGCGCCAGCTCTTATTATGGGATGTGCGTATGGCAGGGTGCAAGTTGAAAGCTCCTCGGACTCCGCTGCCGGTCAACTTAAAGCCTCCTTTTGGATTTCTTTGCCATTGTGTGTGGCTTTGCCCGTGTAGGCTTATTAGAGACCAACTGTCTGTCTTCTCTCCCCCCCCCCACCCCCAGCCGCCTTTAAAAATCCACTGTCCCATTTCCCAATTCCAGCTCCAATATGAGAGGTCGGCGCCGGTGGACGCTCGGAGCAGAGGCAATCTTCACGGTCCTCTTTTAATTATATTTTTACTGGTGGAAGCTGCCTTGTTCTGTTTCATTCTGTTTACTTTTATGTCTGCGAGGGGAAGAGAACTGGGAATAGAGCGAGAGGAAGAAAACCCAGCAGGGAAGAGAGGGTTGTGGGCTATAAATTCTGACTAAAGGGGCCCATTATCCAGATTGCCTAATGCATATTAGGGACCTGCTAGGGCTCTGTCTTGCTCGGAGGGTTCAGGATGGATTTTCACCCTTTCCGTGCAAGCTTTTGACAGAAGGGGAATTCTAGCCTTTCAGTGTATTCTGTAGGGAACCTGCTAGAGGGGACAACTGCAGGGTGTGTGTGTGTTATCCCTCAGTGGTCCTACTCTCCCACCCCTGAGGGTTGCCAACCTCCAGATACTAGCTGGAGATCTCCTGCTATTACAACTTATCTCCAGCCGATAGAGTTCAGTTCACCTGGAGAAAATGGCCACTTGGGCAATTGGACTCTATGGCATTGAAGTCCCTCCCCTCCCCAAACCCCGTCCTCCTCAGGCTCCACCCTAAAAACCTCCCGTCAGTGATGAAGAGGGACCTGGCAACCCTACTGTCCCTGTAGAAGGACATTGGTTGGTAGGGTTGCCAGGTCCCTCTTTGCCACCGGCGGGATGATTTTTGGGGTGGAGCCTGAGGAGGGCGGGGTTTGGGGAGGGGAGGGACTTCAATGCCATAGAGTGCAATTGCCAAAGCAGCCATTTTCTCTTGGTGATCTGATCTCTATCGGCTGGAGATCAGTTGTAATAGCAGGAGATCTCCAGCTAGTACCTGGAGGTTGCCAACCCTATTGGTTGGACAGAGTAGGCCTCCAACCAGGGCAAGTTGTTTTGTCATCCAAAAAGAGGGAAATTAGGGACATTTGGGGGAAGAATTGTTGCTATGGAGTTTAACTGATTTTAGCACCTCTTGCTTTTATGGCCTTGAAGCTGCATGAAACCTGGTTCTTCTTTGGCTGCTAGATGATGAGGTCTTAAAAATTATAACCTGAAGAATCTGGTTTTCGCCCTCTTTTAAACATTTTTATAACATTCGGCCTGATGAAAAATTCTGGTGAACTTGAAAGATCGCACTGTTGTATGTTGTTAGGTTGGTCCTGACAGAAGGTATTACATGAAGCTGCTTTCTACTGAGCCAGACCCTCGGTCCATCAAAGTCAGTATTGACTACTCGGACCCGCTGCTGCTCTCCAGGGTCTCAGGCAGAGGTCTTTCACATCACCTACTTGCCTGGTCCCTTTAACTGGAGATGCTGGGGATTGAACCTGGGACCTTCTGCATGCCAAGCAGTTGCTCTGCCACTGAGCCACAGCCCCTCCCCATAGATTGTGCATCTTGGCTTCTTGAACCAGGAGCCTCACAGCCAGAGTCTGGGCAGACCACGGCCTCCTAAACTGCCCAAGATGGTGTGTGCTCAGGCCTCAGAGTGCTCTTCAGTTGCAGGGGCTGTGGCTCTGTGGTTTCCCCAACAGGTCCAGTAGCACCGATCCTCCAACCTGCCTCAGGCTGGGACCTCAGGATGAGTTTGCAAAAGCCAAAATAAGTAAAAAGCACTTAGAGGTGGCAGCTAACCACTTCCACCCTCTGCAGTGTAATCTTGGTCTTGTCAATTTAGAGGCATGTTCAGGCACCCACCCACTGTCCTGCTCTTTCTTGGCCTTTACACAGAAATAGACCCAGATGTGGAGGCGGATTTTTCCCCCTTTCGCAGTATGACATATCTTAATGCAGCAGCTTTTTGTTTAGCAAGTAGCTCATTTAAGAATTGCCTTTTTGGATCAGACAAACGGTTCCTGTAGTCTTGCACGCAGCCGCCAGATAGCAAGCAGCCAGGCGCCCTCTGAGATGCTACGAAGGAAGATATAAGGAAGAGAAATATTCCTTGACCCAGCATCTTATAATTAGAGATACGCTGCTCCTGAACATGGGAGTTCCACTTTCATCAGCGCTAAGCTTATAAGCTTGTGACAGTAAAATAATAAGGTAGAAGAAGAAGAGTTGGTTTTTATATGCCGACTTTCTCTACCACTTAAGGGAGACTCAAACCGACTTACAATCACCTTCCCTTCCCCTCCCCACAACAGTCACCCTGTGAGGTAAGTGGGGCTGAGAGAGTGTGACTGGCCCAAGGTCACCCAGCTGGCTTCGTGTGTAGGAGTGGGGAAACAAATCCACCAGATTAGCCTCCGCCGCTCAGGTAGAGGAGCGAGGGATCAAATGCGGTTCTCCAAATCAGATTCCACCGCTCCAAACCCCCACTCTTAACCACTACACCATGCTGGCTCCAACTTCGAAGATAAATTAATCAAAGCTTTAGTTGATTAATCAGTTAAGAGTTGATTTTAGTCCCCAGGAATGGAGAATCGAAAGTGTTGGGTTCTGGTTATCGAAACAGTGAAGGGAAAAAAGAAAATGTTAAAGGGGCCCATCTAAGAATGAACAGTATCTTCTGTCTGCTAAAATTGTAACTTCTTGTAGTCATGTTATGTATGTACATAGTTAGGTGATATGCAGGGGGAAACTTAGGAGCTTGAGTCCCGGACGAAGGATCCTAGACCTTGCATGCGCCATTGGCCCTAAGCCGGCATGCACCATTGGCAACCCGGGGTTGTTTCCCCCCTATCACGGATCGGAGGGAGGAGGGATTGGCCGCGGGCGGCCAGGGGGGCATTTAAGCAGGGCCGTTTGCACTGTGTTCTTTAGTTCTGTTCTTCACTACAATAAAGCGTTGTTGTTGGAACTCCATCTCGACCTCGTGTGTCCTCCCCACGCGGACTTAACAGTTCGATTTCTCAAAAAGGTACCTATATTGAGGTTTAATCCAGATGGGTAGCCATGTTATTTGCAAGACCTGAGCGAGGCTTTTAAAGATTTTGGAGGACATTGATTCTTAGGGTCGCCATGAGTCGGAAGCGACTTGACGGCACTTAACACAGACACAGCCATGTTACTCTGTATCAGCAAAATAAAACGGGAGTCCAGTACATTCGAGTGCAACTGACGAAGTGGCTCTGACTCATAAAAGCGGATGCTGGAACAAATTTTGTTGTTCTTTAAGGTACCGCTGGATTCCTGTTTTATATTGAGGCTTGGCAATGTTTGAGTTTATTTTCAATTTAATCAACAAACTAATTGGTTAGCAGGCAGATGGTCGATCAATGAAAAATTCTTCATTCAGCGGAAAGCTCTTTGTGCATAAATTCTGGGCAATTTAATCTGTCTCTTCTCGCGCCCTGCCCTCCCATATATAAAATCTTGACATTTCGCTCTTGAATCCTGTTAGCTAGCCTTCTGGCTTGAAGACCGGACCAGATACAGTCGATTACATTTTCAGGCTTAACATACGCAACCACAGGGACTAGAAACTTGCCCTTTTAAAAAATGAAAGCGGCGATCTTTCAGATCCCGGATTCTGCGCCATGTAACCGAAATGTACAGGCAGAATTCACACCACCCCAGCGTCACCAGCACATAGACAGAGAGAATAAAATGGGTGCTCAACCGTTCAGAGGGAAGGATTTTATTCTCTTCCTGGGAACACACGTACGCTCAGCTGTTGTCCGCTAGCAAACATCTTTCTGATTTGGTCTCCTGGTTGCTTCTGATTTCTGTTCCTCCCGCCTTGTCCTTTTGTGCAGGGTTCAGCCAGGCAGATGGCTGCAGCGTAGGCAGCTGTGTTAGTGCTTCCCCCCCACCTCCCGTTAACAGCTAAGCATGGTAGATTTGACTGGGGTGTTTGTTCTGAGCGGCTGGTTTTCTGGATGTGCGGGAGCAAAGGTTACTGGAGGCTCAAGCTTTAGAGGCTCATTAAATTTAAATTAGAAGAGGTTCTCCGCCCCCCCTTCTTCCTCTTCCAATTTCTGATGCAAAGAGGGAATCTATTTATTAGCTAACTGGCAAGCATCGTGTTGTGGAGATGGGAGTAAATTCGCCCCCTGCTTATGTGCGATCAGAGCAGCAGAGCGGGCGTCCGAGCAGTGACATTTTCTCTCTCTCTCTCTCTTGGAGACCAAATTCTTTGCTTCTCCCACCGCTTAGCACCACCCACCACCCGAATACTCCTTGCTGGTTTTGCAGCGCAGTCTTTTGCCTTGATCGTGACGCCTGAATCAAGACTTCCTGCCTTGTCACCTCTTCTCAGTTGGCCTGTTGGCTATGCCCATTTAAAAGATGGGCATAGCCAACCCATCAACATTCAACTGGGACTCACAGTGCTGATGGAAGAATTCATAGAATCATAGAGCTGGAAGAGACCACCGGGGTCATCTAGTCCAACCCCCTGCACAACACATGAAATTCACAACTACTTCCCCCCCACACCGCCAGTGACCCCTACTCCATGCCCAGAAGATGGCCAAGATGCCCTCCCTCTCATGATCTGCCTAAAGTAATTGAATCAGCATTGCTGATAGTTGGCCATCTAGCCTCTGCTTAAAATTTTTTAGAGGCACTCTGTGCCAACTGGCAATAGCAAGAGAGTCTGGGGGGGGGGGCACTTGCGAATGCCTGCCCTTGCTAACATTGGAAGCTAAACCTGGGGATTAAAAATGCTCTAAACTTATTTTTCCTCTCTGCTTGCCTTTCTCATTTTATTATCACAGCGTGGCATAGTGGTTAAGAGCAGTGGACTCTGATCTGGAGAACTGGGTTTGATTCCCCACTCCTCCACATGAGCAGCGGAGGCTAATCTGGTGAACCGGGTTGGTTTCCCCACTCCTCCACATAAAGCCAGCTGGGTGACCTTGGGCTAGTCACAGTTCTCCTAGAGCTCTCTCAGCCCCACCTACCTTACAGGGTGTCTGATGTGGGGAGAGGAAGGGAAGGAGATTGTAAGATGGTTTAAGTCTCCTAAAACAAAGTAGAGAAAATCGGCTTATAAAAACCAGCTCTTCTTCTTTATCATAGAATCATAGAGTTGGAACGGACCACCAGGGGCATCTAGTCCAGCACAATGCAAGAAATTTACATCTTCATTATCCCCATCTTTCTTCCATCCTGGACTCAAGGCAGCATCTCCCATCTGGGCCAGAGGCAGATCTACTGTGAAACTAATGAAGCTTAAGCTTCAGGGCCCCTAATCCCAGAGGGGCCCCCTGAAGCAACTTTTTTTAATGAGTGAATTTCTCAACAAAATCAATGGAGTTTTTTAGTGATAGAATCATAAGCCAATGGGTTGAAGTACTTAATATTGACTTTAGAATATGCTCTAATACCCATTTCATGTGGCCTGAAAATGTTCCTGTAATTGGTCAAATTTCAAAATTTTCTCGGGGGCTCGCAGAGCTCGAACCCCCCAGCTGTAAGGGTTCACTGAACTCGCCAGAATCTATTCACAGCCTACATTTTGGCAGCTGGATCCTCAAATCCTTCGTTGGTGCACAGCTTAATAGTTCTGTGGTTTTATTTCGTCACTGTATGACCCATTTTCAAGGACTCTATCCCACCTCCCTGTTCTCCACCACTTCAGACTCGAGGTCCTTGCAAGGGCAGCCAGGCCCTTTGGACCTTGTTGGATGATGCCCTATTGTTGCTGGTTGCGAAGGGGCCCCCATAGCAGTTCATGCTTCAGGGCCCCAAAAATGTAGGTCTGCCACTGATCTGGGCGTTGCCCATACCTGGATCTGCTTCATCAAGAAGGCGGCATCGCTGAACCCTCAGAGTGGTCCTGATGTTGGTCTGCCAATGTTAAATTGGCAGAGTGGCTTTACCTTTTGCTGTTCGAGGATCTGGCCAGCAATTCATGTGTATTAGGGCTGTCAATTTGGTTCGGCCCGAACTGAAAATCAGCCAAATTTCCCCTGATTCGGTGGTTTTTAGTTCGGGAGGAACCGAACTCAAAACTGGCAACCGGGGGGGCCGAATTCAGCGAGTTCGGGAGTTCGCGAATAAATTCAGCAAATTCGGCCGTCAGTAAGCAGCATAACCGTCAGTAAGCAGCATTCTCCTCCCCCGCCAATCGGTGGGCAAGCTGGGTCTTCTTCTGGCCAATCAGTCAGGATTGAGTACTGGAGGAATCAGCTGATGTGCGGCCCGGCCAGGGAGAGAGAGCGAGAGAGCGAAATCCTCGTGTGTGTGTGTGGGGTGCTTGTGCACATTCGCTCCTTTCTGTGGCTGCAGGGGGCGTATTTTTTGGGGTACAGACACAAAACTTTCACTGGAGTTTCAGACCAGTGTCCTTAAGATACCCCCCCAAGTTTTGTAAACATTGGGTCAGGGGGTCCCGAGATATGGGCTCTCCCCCTTTTCCCTCCCCCCTTTTTCCATTTATGTGGCTGCAGGGGGCGCTTTTTTGGGGATATAGCCCCCAAACTTTTAGCATAGCTTCAGTCAATTATTCTTAAGATACTACCCAAGTTTTGTAAAGATGGGTTCAGTGGGGGCAGAAATATTGCCTCCCCCCTTTTCTCTTTCCATGGCTGCAGGGGGTGCATTTTTGGGGGTGCAGATCCCAAACTTTGAACGGAGTTTCAGACCAGTGTTCTTAAGATACCCCCCAAGTTTTGTGAACATTGGGTCAGGGGGTCCCGAGATATGGGCTTTCCCCCTTTTCCCTCCCCTCCTTTTTCCATTTATGTGGCTGCAGGGGGCGCTTTTTTGGGGATATAGCCCCCAAACTTTTAGCATAGCTTCAGTCAATTATTCTTAAGATACTACCCAAGTTTTGTAAAGATGGGTTCAGTGGGGGCAGAAATATCGCCTCCCCCCTTTTCTCTTTCCATGGCTGCAGGGGGCGCATTTTTGGGGGTGCAGATCCCAAACTTTGAGCGGAGTTTCAGACCAGTGTTCTTAAGATACCCCCCAAGTTTTGTGAACATTGGGACAGGGGGTCCCGAGATATGGGCTTTCCCCCTTTTCCCTCCCCTCCTTTTTCCATTTATGTGGCTGCAGGGGGCGCTTTTTTGGGGATATAGCCCCCAAACTTTTAGCATAGCTTCAGTCAATTATTCTTAAGATACTACCCAAGTTTTGTAAAGATGGGTTCAGTGGGGGCAGAAATATCGCCTCCCCCCTTTTCTCTTTCCATGGCTGCAGGGGGCGCATTTTTGGGGGTGCAGATCCCAAACTTTGAGCGGAGTTTCAGACCAGTGTTCTTAAGATACCCCCCAAGTTTTGTGAACATTGGGACAGGGGGTCCCGAGATATGGGCTTTCCCCTTTCCCCTTTCCCCTATTGGGATGAATGGATCAGCCGATCCTGTGCATCTCCAGAGCAAAACGTCCCGTGCCTAATTGGAATCATCTTGGATTACAAATCCTCTTCAGCCCCTCTTGATGGAACAGAAGGCAGCCACAGTAAGACCCCTTTGGGGGCTTTAATCTATAATTTTTCTCCTGTGTATGTGTGTGTGTGTGGGGAAAGCAGAGTCTGTGTGTGTGGGGGGAGGGAGCAGTTTCTGTGGGTGGGGGGGAAGCCAAAGGGGGCTTTCGTCGGTTCTGCCTGGGGTGTGTGTTCCCCCTCGAGTCTCTCGCTCCCTGGTTTGAGGGGGGAGGTTTCAGTTGTGTGTTGCAAAGGTGTTGTTTAACAAGGTTGTGTTGTTTTGCAGTTGTTTTGCAAATTTCTCAGCTGTTGTCGGGGCTGGGAGCTTTGTGCATGGGCGGCAAGCTCTGCTGAGAGATGCACATTAAGGGTGGGGGGACCCCTTTCAGGGCCCATATCTCAGCCCCCCCTGACCCAATCTTTACAAAACTTGGGGAGTCTTTCAATAAACGTCCTTTGAAGCTCTGCCGAAAGTTTGGGACCTCTAACCCCAAAAATGCCCCCCCCAGAGTCTCGGAAAGGCGCAATTGTGTTTTTAATGGCTTTATTCGGCCGAATTTTTTCCTGAACTTTGAATTCCCCCCGAATTGAACGGATCCGAAGTGGGGGAGTTCGGACTTCGGCACGTACCAAACCCACAAGGGCCAAATTCAGCCGAATCCGAACTGTACCGAATTTTTTTTTTGACAGCCCTAATGTGTACCATTAAGGGTCTCATGGCAACAGCCTTCTCTTGCCCCCCCCCATAACTATCTGTAGCCACCCTCCAGTGGCTGGCCCCTCAAGGTGGAGGCTTTTCTTTTAGGGGTTAGATCACGATGACTAGCTGTGTTAGTCTGTCTGTAGCAGTAGAAAAGAGCAACAGTCCCGTAGCACCTTAAAGACTAACAAAATTTCTGGTAGTGTGTGAGCTTGCGTGAGTCACAGCTCACTTCTTCTGGTATCTTTGGTCCCCATTCCTTCTTCAGGTAGCACCTTAAAGACGTTAGCACAGTTCAGGTAGCCCCTTAAAGACTTCTTCACATACTGAAGAAGTGAGCTGTGACTCACAAAAGCTCATACCCTGCCAGAAATGTTGTTTGTCTTTAAGGTGCTACTGGATTCTTGCGCTTTTCCTACTCTTTCAGGGACTGTTTCAGTTAATAGACCTTGTTATTTTGAGAGCCGTCCTTGCGCTAGCAGCCGCTGCAGCATCTTATGTCAATAAATTCCACATGTTAAATGCTTCCTTTTGTTTCTTTGTGTTAATCTGCTACCTATCAAGCTCAATTCCTTGTTTTTAGTGGTAACGATTTCTCCTTTTCTTGTTCTCTCTGCATTGTTCACCGTTTCCGATCCAGCACGATTACATTCTTTCAACAGCCTGCTGTGTTTGTGTCCCTGTGTGCTGACAACAGACTGCATCCAACAGTGGGGTGTGTGTGTGTGCATAATCCCACTGATCTCCATCACTGTGTGGCCGTCTTTGATTGCTTGTGCAAGTTTAGGGGCCCGGCTCTGCAGCTGCAGAAAGTTATTTTATTTATTTCCTTGATCCTCCAATGGGGACCAAAGGAGCTTACAACATTCGCTGCTCTTCCATGTTATCCCCACAGCATCAACCCTGTGAGGTAGATTAGGCTGAGGTTGTGTGACTGGCCCAACAGAGCCAGAGTGGTGTATTGGTTCAGAGCAGCGGACTCTAATCTGGAGAACCAGGTTTGATTCCCCACTCCTCTACATGAGCAGCAGACTCTAATTTGGTGTACTGGGTTGGTTTCCACACTCCTCCACAGGAAGCCAGCTGGGTGACCGTGGGCTAGTCACAGTTCTCCTAGAGTTTTCCCAGCCCCACCTACCTCACAGGGTGTCTGTTGTGGGGAGAGGAAGGGAACGAGATTGTAAGTCGGTTTAAGTCTCTTTAAAACAGTGGTTCCCAACCTTTTTTTGACCAGGGACCACTAGGACTTTTTTGTTCGGTGCAGGGACCCCAAGGTTCAAAATAAAAATTCTGAGAATTTGAAAATAAACTTTAATCATAACTGTTAGTTAAACATTAAACTTAGAATAATATTTGAATATATATTTTTATAACAGAGAACTTTTAATTGAAAATATTAATTTATTATGGGTTTATAACTTTATTTCGCGGACCTTAATTTAGTTCTCGCAGACCCCTGGGGGTCCACGGACCCCTGGTTGGGAACCAGTGCTTTAAAAGGTAGGGAAAGTCGGCATATAAAAACCAACTCTTCTTCTTCAAGGTCACCCAGCGAGTTTCTGTGGCTTTCTGTCCTGCCAGCGTGGTGTAGTGGTTAAGAGTGGTGGTTTGGAGTGGTGGACTCTGATCTGGAGAACCAGGTTTGATTCCCCACTCCTCCACATGAGTGGAGGAAGCTAATCTGGGGAACTGGATTTGTTTCCCCACTCCTCCACATGAAGCCAGCTGGGTGACCTTGGGCAAGTCACAGCTCTCTTAGAGCTCTCTCAGCCCCACCTACCTCACAGGGTGTCTGTTGTGGGGAGGGGAAGGGAAGGTGATTGTAAGCTGGTTTGATTCCTCCTTAAGTGGTAGAGAAAGTCTTCATATAAAAACCAACGCTTCTTCTTTTTCTCCTTCTCCTTTTCTCTGGAAGTGGGTGGGGACACTGCTCTTACAAATAATCTCGTTTCCCTTTATGTTCCCCTCCAGCCAATGATCTTTTCTCACTATCTCTACCCCCCACCCCCGTGCCCCAGTCTCTGCCAGTCTCTGCCAGCTATGGACTTTGAGCAAGCTGCACAGTTCTTATGCACCGTCTCTAAAATAATGTATCCCAAAGACCTGGGATCACGCAGCCGTGTCCCAGAGAGTAGCATGTTCTAGTTAATTTTCCTTTATGGCAGCTGCCAAAGGGAGTTGTCGCTCAAATGGCATATCTGATATTCAGATAAACTCTTCTGGAAGGCTCAAGTCTGATCTAGCGACCGATCCCTCAGCAAACCCATCTGGCCGAGGCTTTCTTTATCTGGAGGCTGTCTGATGAGTTTTCTCTGGCAACATCTGAGCCGTTCAGTTTTTGGGAAGCTTTGCCAAGGAACACTTGGAGGGCTTCGGGCCACTTGAGCCAAGTTGGTGCAGGGGCAGATTCTAGGGCTGCATCTGAGTAGCCGTGATTCAGACTCAGATTCATTTATTAATACGGCAAATGCCATTAAAAGCACTCATATCAGTTGTGTGTGTGTGTGTGTTAAGTGCCGTCAAGTCGCTTCCGACTCATGGCGACCCTATGATTCAATGTCCTCCAAAATGTCCTGTCTTTGACAGCCTGGCTCAGATCTTGCAAATTGAGGGCTGTGGCTTCCTTTACTGAGTCAATCCATCTCTTGTTGGGTCTTCCTCTTTTCCTGCTGCCCTCAGCTTTTCCTAGCACGACTGTCTTTTCTAGTGACTCTTGCCTTCTCATAATGTGACCAAAATACGATAGCCCAGGTTTAGTCATTTTAGCTTCTAGGGTCAGTTCAGGCTTGATTTGATCTATAACCCACTGATTTGGTTTTTTTTTGGCAGTCCACAATATCCGTAGCACCCTCCTCCAACACCACATTTCAAAGGAGTCTACTTTCTTCCTGTCAGCTTTCATATCAGTTACAGAATTAAAATAGGAGAATATACAGTAACTAAAACTATAGGATATATGATTCATAGACAGTTTATATAATTTAAACAGACCTCTAATTAATAAAACATTCTCCATTTTAAGTTAAGCTACCAAGCCCCAGCTTTGCCTGACGGATCTTATATATTGCGGCACAGAATTTAGCTACTTGCTTCACCCTCTGGTCTGACCCTTCCCATAGGAGACTCCTCGGTCTCCCTTCCTTGGAGCTATCCTTTAGTAGATTCAGGAGAGGGGAAATTAGCTTGGACTTCCTGATAGAATGAGCCCCTGAAAAAGACATGCGCAGTAGATTCAACTTCACCCGACTTGCAGGGACATCCCCAGTCTGAGCCGTGATTCTCTGTTGTATATTTATTGCAGAAGCATTCGCAGCAGCAACGGAGCATCCAGGCAGGATTTTTTTTTTGCTACCCTTTCCTCAGTCATTCTCTCGTGGCTTCTATTTCCTCCCACCCCTCCACCCTCTAGTTTGTTCATCATCTGGGAGAACTTTTAACACTCAAGGAGGAATTATTAACGGTATGCCTCATATTAACCCATGGGGGAGGCAATTTAACCCACTCAGAAACAAGCACCTCTGTAAGTTATTATCAGAAAACAGAAACTTGACAACAAAATCAGAAACCTGCTCCTTATTCTTCCCCCTCTTTAATTCAGAGGGTATCTTTATTCTTCACTTCAAGGACAGTATTAAAAATAAATACGTGATACAAGGAGACGCGCCCGCCGTTCTTATCAGAGAAACAGAGAATACAGAGCAAACTGGAGGGGCAGAGGAAGGGTTTGTCTGGCCCAGGAGAATGGGGGGGATCTCCTGGAGAGAAGGGAAAGTTGGAGGGGAGACGAGAGAGAAGCGTGGAAATTTGGGGAAGGAGGGGAGAGAGAGGATCGTTTCCCAAACCAGCTGTATTGCGTTGGGTGCTCTATCATCCCGATCCATCCACACCGCAACCCTTTGAGGTAGGCCCTTCATGGTTCCCTTTCACAGGTGGGGAACTGCGAATCAGTGGGCTGTAGTGGAAGGGAGGGAGGCAGGGAAATCCCTTCACCCTTTAGAAAATTTAGCTTATCTGTGTGTGTGTGTGTGGGGGGGCAATAATGGCTACACTCTGTGGACATGCAGTCAATGCTGGAAAGTATTTTGTGTCTCTGGAATTTTGGCCATCTTTGGCAACGTATCCCAGAGTGGGAGCATTTGCAGTTGATTTCCAAGCACAATAAAATCCATTTTGGAAGTTGTCGTTGTTGAGCTACAGCGCAGGCTTGAGGGACCTGAGGCTGCGTCCACACAACGAGATTCTCCACACTGCTTTCATTGCCACTATCAATCCAGAGGCATTCGCATTGGCATTGGAGAATCCACACGGGAGCTTTCTGCACACTTTCCACCGTCAGCTGCCATTTTCCCAGCCGTGAAACAGAAGGGCTTTTAAAAAAATAAGTCAGCAACTGCTATAGCATTATAGCACAGTAGCAATTACCATTTTTAAAAAAGCTCTTTGAAAAGATGAGCTTTCTCATCCCGGTGGCATGCTAACAGCGTAGACTGCGTAGTTTCCAAAAAGATTGTAATACAGAAGGTTGAAGGAAAAGAGTACTGAGGGCAGGAAAAACCTGGAAAGTGGCTATTAATGTTGTGTGGATGCCCCCTCCAACAGAGCTTCGGTTTGGAAGCAAAAGCAGAGGAAAAAGTCCATGTGGAAACCATCTGGGAGAGATTTCTTGCCATCAGAATGTAATCTGATTGAAAACCCACTGAAAATGTGCTTTGAGGAGGCAAACCTCAAAATAGGGCAAGGAAGAGTAGACCAGCGTTGAAGAATTTTAGGAGGAGGGAACAGTTTGGAAGTCCTAGCCCTTCTGGTCCCACTTCCTTTTGAGGTTTCCATAAACTCTCAAGGGCTTCGGCCAGCTAGGCCCACCTCCTTTCCCCCTTTGAGTGACAGCTGCTCTCAACATTCCTTCTCTCCCAGAGCATGCTTAGGCCCTAGCAAGACCTTTTCCAGGGGAGCAGGGCTATTTCGTTGTTTTACCATTTTGTGTGTGTGCATCCCCAGGGAATCCCTTGAGTAGGTAGAGACCCTTGCCCTGTAGATGGGCAGCCTGGTTTTGTCATTCACACAAGGATCACCTGCTCAGTTGTTAGAAACAATGATGGTGTGTGTGTGGGGTGTTCCCTTTGTATCCCATTATATTCCTTTGAGCTCCCCATAGAAGCTTCCTTGCGCTTTACCGGACTATAAGTGTTCAGGGCAGGACTGTTGCATCCAATGCCTATCACCATCTGGTTTAAACCCTTAGAGGTTGCCTCGTCCCTCTTGTGTTCCCTTAGAATTAGAGGCGCCAACTCTGGCTTGGGAAAGTCCTGGAGATTTGAGGGCAATGCCTGGGGAGGGTGGAGCTTTGGGAGTGGAGGGAGCTCGGTGGGGAAGTGATGTCATAGAGTTTACCCTGAAAGCTACCGTTTCCTCCAAACGAACTGGAGAGATCAGTTGTAATTCCAGGAGGGCTCCAGACCCCTCCTTGAGGTTGGTAACCCTACTTGCGATCTTTAAGTTCCAACAGAAGATGCTGCCTTTTGTACCGCCTGTCCGGCCAAGTCTGAACACACAGATAGGTATATTCCCAATATCTGTGGCATTCCCTTCCTCTTGAGACTCTCCCATTGGAGGAAGTCCCCTTAGTCTGGTGGAAGACTTTAAATCTCACTGAATGGAGTGGTTAGGATACTGGCTGTTGCATTTGGGTTTGCTAGCATTAAACAAACGGGTAGAATTGTAATACATTTTCAGCATAGCGTATTCTGTTTGAATAAGCATTTTGTACAGCTGTGACATTTAGTCGGTCGGCTCAATCGATAGATAAAAAAACCCTTTTGCTCAATGAAACATCCCCAAATTCAGCAAACTTTTTTTTAAATTCAAGCACTGATGAAAACAGTCCCTGAACTAGAGGCTGGACAACTGGCACCCTGTTAAGGAGAGGCATTCCTGCTCACACAGAGCTGGGAACGCCTCTTCTAAGATGATTCCTGATGCAATGTTTGCGGGTATCTGTGTGGCAACGGAAGAGGTATCCAGCTAGCGCGTGCGAGGAGGAATGCCTCTTCTAACAACCTCTTCTAACTGCTGGCATTGTATCCATGCACGTATCAGTGTGTGGCAACGGAAGAGGTATTCCAGCCAGCGTGTGTGAGGAGGAATGCCTCTTCTAACAACCTCTGCTAACTGCTGGCATTGTGAGCTGAGGCAGAAGCAGGTACTAGCATGCAGCTCTTTGCCATTATTGTTATGAAGGCCAGCTCCATGGTTTTCCAGATAGAACTGTTAGAACTCCCCAAACTCAATTCTGCCGGTTGAGGTCCTTACCATGACCCCAGCATAAATTCTGTGCCCCCACCAGGCTTATGTACATTCAACCAGTTCTTTTACAATTAAATAACATTTTTGGCAATAGTCCTAGTCTTTTGAGTTGGGTCAGATTGCAGTCATTTTCAGGGGTGCTCCCTACTTTGATCCCTCGGTGCTTGGTAAAGGTAGTCCCCTGTGCAACACGGGGTCATTCCTGACCCATGGGGAGATGTCACATCATGACATTTACTAGGCAGATTCTGTTTACGGGGTGGTTTGCCATCACCTTCCCCAATCGTCTACACTTTACCCCCAGCAAGCCGGGTACTCGTTTTACTGACCTCGGAAGGATGGAAGGCTGAGTCAACCTTGAGCCGGCTACCTGAAACCGACTTCCGCCGGGATCGAACTCAGGTCGTGAGCAGAGCTTTTGACTGCAGTACTGCAGCTTACCACTCTGCGCCACGGGGCTCCTTTGTTAAGGATACTGTAGAAATAAGAATCATCTTGTCTGTGTCCCTTAAACCCTTGAGACAGGCTTTGCTAACCCCTTTAGGATGCTGCTAGGGGCTGGCTAGACCAGAAGCAGACCATGTTGGGTTAGGGAATGATGCAACTGAATGGAGTGAAGGAACCATTATGGTCAGGGACCACAGTTCTCCAACTTTTGTTTCAGGGAGACGAGGGCATGCAAGTGACAATATGGTGGCCCTTAGGACTCCCTAATAATTCCATTGGTTCAATCCACTTTTCTCTTTGTTTTTTTTCTCCCAAAACAGATCAAAGATTCTAAGGGCTCTACCATAAGGCAAGGTGACACATCTGGTGGTGGATTATAGACGTCATGAAATGTGACTGCGAGATCTGACCCAAGAGGCTCAACTCAGCAAGATGTTCTCCTGTGGAAACCCCATTCAGGCTTGAACATGAGAAAATCATGGTTTGTTTTAGCCCCACGTTAGTTTTTTTGGGTGTGGGGGAGAAAAGCACCAAAGAGATTTTTCCACAGAGCACCAAAATACCTTGGTCTGGCTCCAAGTGCAACCCCCCACCCTCCCAAATAGAATGAGGGCAAATTGATCCAAGGATAGTATGTTTGTTCTCTTTCTCTTGAACTCTTCCTGAACCGATTGTCTTCAGCAAAGACAAGGCGCTTCTTAGTTTGTCTGGCATCAAAGAGGCGTCACTTGTCCATCTCCTTACGGGCTGCCTCCGTTTTGTTTCTTGACCCAAACCCCACATCGAGATGGACTTTGGGCTACTTCAGAGACCAAAGAGGTATGTTGTCACCCAGAGGGGTAATAAGGAACATTGCTGTGGTAGTTGTAGTCTGGACACACTTTCTGGACAAGCCTGTAGTCTATGCTGTAGAAGGTTATGTAGATACAGATGACCTTAAATGGCTTGGAGCAAACCCAAGAGACTTGGCTTTGTGTATGATTGAGGAAACAGGTTTTGGAAGGGTCATAGGTGCAGAGGGTGGTCTTCTTTGCCTTGTCCACTTTCTCGTATTCCACCCGGCAGTTGAAGATCTTGGATTCTTTTGCCTCGATGAAGATTTGCTGCTCAAGGTCAAACTCCACCGCTTTGTTGGGTGGTACTAGGCTGACTGAGATATTCCCGTGTCCGGTGGAGTTGTGTCTGAAGAACACGTTGACTGTGCCATTTCTGTGGTCGACCACTTTCCCTGTAATCAAGAGGTTCAACTTGACTGTCTTGATGTTAGAGTAGAAGTCACCCCAGCCAAATATCTTCTTAAGTCGACCTGGGTTGCCGACGAGGTCCCTTCGGCCTCGGGGTTGCCCGACTTGATCCTGTTTGGACAAGCTATCTAAGATGTTCCAGAACTCTTGTGAGTTGGTGGAGGCCAACTCCAGCAGAGACGTGTTGTGAAAGTGAGCTTGGGGTGAGGACTTCAAGGAGAGTTGGCCTTTTTTCTTTTGTAGCCGGGACCGTTGTTGCTCTTTGGATGGTTTTCCGCTCTCCTCCTCCTCCTCTTCTGTCGCTTCGTCTTGTCCACAGATCACCTACATAAAACAAGAAGAGGTCATGACCATGTTGTTCAAATGTCTCATTTCACCTTTAATCTGGACTCTAATCTGGAGAACCGGGTTTGATTCCTCACTCTTAGAAGAAGAGTTGGTTGTTATATGCCAACTTTCTCTACCACTTAAGGAAGAATCAAAATGGCTTACAATCGCCTTCCCTTCCCCTCCCCACAACACACACCCTGTGAGGTAGGTGGGACTGAGAAAGCTCTAAGAGAGCTGTGACTAGCCCAAGGTCACACGGCTGGCTTCAAGTG
The DNA here is from genome assembly GCF_029931775.1 of Euleptes europaea. NCBI lineage: Eukaryota > Metazoa > Chordata > Lepidosauria > Squamata > Sphaerodactylidae > Euleptes > Euleptes europaea. Next base: position 24,383,369 of record NC_079329.1, read on the forward strand.
TGGGAGTGGGGAAACAAATCCAGTTCACCAGATTAGCTCATGTGGAGGAGTGGGGAATCAAACCTGGTACTACACGTGAAGCCTTTTGGGTGACCTTGGGCTAGTCACAGTTCCGCCAAACTCTCTCAGCCCCACCTACCTCACTAGGTGTCTGTTGTGGGGAAGGGAAGGGAAGGTGATTGTAAGCCAGTTTGATTCTTCCTTAATGGGGTTGCCAATTGCCAGGTAGTAGCAGGAGATATCCTGCTAATTCAACTCCAGCAGATAGAGATCAGATCACATGGAGAAAAATGGCCGCTTTGGCAATTGAACTCTATGCCATTGAAGTCCCTCCCCTCCCCAAACCTCGCCCTCCTCAGGCTCCGCCCCAAAAATCTCCCGCCGGTGGCGAAGAGGGACCTGGCAACCCTATTCCATAAGTGGTAGAGAAAGACAGCAGATAAAAACCAACTCTTCTCTTCTTCTCCTTAACTCTAGAGTAGTGGTCCCAACCATGGTGTCCGCCAGTGTGTTTTCTGGTAGCTCTATGCTTCTTTGGCAAAGCATCCATTTCTCAAAACAAAGAGCCAATCTTGGCTTTCCTCTACCTTACTGGAGTAAGCGGTACTATAGAAGAAACCAGAATGTATTGCCCCTTTGCCCACAAGGAGCACCAGTTCAAAAACAGCTGCCTCCATCATAGGAGAGAACTTGGTTTGCAACCTCCCAACATTGTGTGAGTATGTCCACACCCCATGGCAGCCATTTGGTGTACCCCCCGCCCCCGGTAACAGTCATTTTGTGGTGGCACCCACTCCTCATCCTCAAAATTGCAAAAATGCCCCCAAGTTGAACACAGCATGGATAGCTGGACGTTACTCCCAAACACCACGGGCCTCTCGCCTATGTATCTGTGCGGCCGCTCCAGAGGACCTAACTGATTACACCTTATTCTGTCCTCTTTACAAAGAGCCCAGGCTTAAATTCTTCGGAGCGATTCTAAAGGGACTAAATCTTTCTCCAGATCCAGAGAAGCTGCTCTTTCTCCTTTCAGACGCCAATCCTGGTGTTTCCCACAAAGGGTAACTCTTTGCTTTAGCAGCTAAGAAAATCCGAGCGAAAGCTGTTTCTAATCATGGAACTTAACATATTTAAATACCAGTTTCTTGTGGGTCAGACTGTTTTAAAGTTATCTTAATGTTATTGTATGATATTTTTATGTTATTTTAATGTTTTGTATGGTGGATTGTGATGGCAGACAATAAACTTTATCACCCCAAGTTAACAATAACCCTACTCTTGAGCATCTGTCTCGTCATGACTACATCCTGCAGGGAGAGACCTTTGGGGGGGTGTTTGGAGGGTTTTTTTTGTAATCAGTTCATGGAAATTGTTCAGTGTGTGCACAATCGAGCCCTTGTGTGGAGAACAGCTCAGGCAAGTGACGCCGAAAGTTGCTTCTTAAGCTATACACGATTAATACGTAATCAATAAATCTTTAATTTTAGACTAAGCGAGGCTTGCGACAAGCTGAAACTGCTGAACATGGGGAATATCGAAGGGCTCCCGGTGTGTGGGTCATCTCACCAGGACATCGCCTGCCTCTCTTTGCCAAATATGTCTTTATCAATGGACACGACAAATCCTGTAGAACGAGGCGGCAAAAGATAGGCTTCTGCCCCAAGGAGCTTACAGTGGGAGCTTCAACAGACTGGAGAGGCGCCAGGCTAAATGGGTGAGTTGCTCGTTATTGGGTTTTCTTTTTTCAGCAGGGGATGGGGGTCAGCAGGTTGAGCTGAAGTCTTCATGGGAAAGTTGGATGGATTTGGAAGAGGGGGTTGCACTGCAGGGATAAGGGGTTTAGATCAAAACTTATTTCCCCCCTGCTTGGTAAATTCCCTGAAGAGTCAGTTGAGCTTTTGGCAAAGAAGCTCCTATTGGGAGAAGACGCTCAGCTTACGCTCCAAACTGCCAAGTTCTGCGCTGTTGCTGTTAAAATACGCAGAACTTTATTAGAGAATGATCGTTAGAATATTTTACAATTTTATCAATTTTAAGGTGATAATTTTAATCAGGGGTTGTTTTATTGATCTTACGCCTTTATTTGTACGGGCAGTCTGTGATTCTGCGGTGCAAAACGATTGTGTCTGGAAATTTTGATGGGTTGGCACGTTATTGGTCAGTTGACCGTATTACCTGAGATTTATTATTACGGCATTAGCCAGAAAAGTTGACCGTATTAATAAATTTGATTTGATTTGATACAGGGATAAGGGGAAGCAATGGAGAACTGACATGTAAAAGAGATGGGTATTGCTTCAGGAGTGAAGGTATTGAGCAGGGACTCATGGCCTGGAACTAAATCTTTCCTTTCCCGTCAGATACTGTGTGCCGTTCTGCGAGAACCGTCTGCAGTCTGTCTTCTGACAATGGCACTTATTGCAAATCAGTAGCAACCTACCTTTGGGAAAAAACCCAGCATGTTCCAAAAGGACGGATGTGTCTGCAGTTTGACACTCTTCTGGGCGTAATGTGCTACTAGGGAATGTTCCCTACCCCAGGTGGGATGAAAAAGGGAAATGTTCCTTCTGCCAGCAGGCGGTAGTTTTTGTTTGTTTAAACTGTCACGCTTAAAGAGAAACTGCTGCCTTTGTTCAAGAGCCTTGGAGTGGTCTGCCATTTTTAACATGCTCCTGGCAAGAGCTCTCTTATTCAGTTAAGCAGCCTGACAAGTTATTGAAAGAAGTCTGCATGGCTGAAAACTCTCAATTGAATAAAATAGAACAGAAACATTATTTATACCCCGCCCTTCCCGGCGAAACTGGGCTCAAGGCAGCTAACATCATAGGTAGGGTTGCCAACCTCCAGGGAGTAGCAGGAGATCTCCTGCTATTACAACTTATCTCCAACCGATAGAGATCAGTTCACTTGGAGAAAATGGCCACTTTGGAAATTGGACTCTATGGCATCGAAGTCCCTCCCCTCCCCAAACCCCACCCTCCTCAGGCTCGCCCCAAAAACCTCCTGCTGGTGGCGAAGAGGGAACTGGCAACCCTAATCATAGGTTTACATACATAAAAACAATTAAAAAACATTAAAACAATGCTGAAATTAATACATTTATCTATAAATGGCACCATGTTTATTATTTCCCTGCAAAAAGAGATGTTATTACGGTGGCTATCACTAGGGTTGCCAACCTCCAGGTACTAGCTGGAGATCTGCTATTACAATTGATCTCCAGCCAATAGAGATCACTTCTCCTGGAGAAAATGGCCGCTTTGGCAATTGGACTCTATGGCATTGAAGTCCCTCCCCTCCCCAAACCCCGCCCTCCTCGGGCTCCACCCCAAAACCTCCCACCAATGGTGAAGAGGGACCTGGCAATCCTAGCTATCACCCAACCGTTCAGTTTGGTGTCATACCTCAAAGTGGAGGAGATGGACAACAAAGAGACAAGCGAAAAGAAAGGAAACGGCAGGGGGGGAAAGGGAGGAAAGAAAGGTGAAGGGAGATGGTCAGGAAGAAGGGAAGGTAAAAAGGGGAAAGGAGGCCAGCTTAAAGATGGATACCGCCGCTGCCCTCAACCATAGGCCAAGAACACGACGGGTTGGGTCCTGCCAGCTACTCTACTGGACAAAAAGTGAAGTGGGATTCCCCTTTGGCCTCCAGAAAGTCTATTTTGGGGATCCTGGGTCTACATAGACAAAAGCCGTCTCTGCCGGGGGCTTAGGGTTGCCAGGTCCCTCTTCGCCAGTGGCGGGAGGTTTTTGGGGCAGAGCCTAAGCAGAGCGGGGTTTGGAGAGGGGAGGGACTTCAACACCATACAGTCTAATTGCCAAAGCGGCCATTTTCTCCAGGTGAACTGATCTCTATCGGCTGGAGATAAGTTGTAATAGCAGGAGATCTCCAGCTAGTACCTGGAGGTTGGCAGCCCTATGAAGGCTATCGTGTGGAGGGGAATTGGGCAAGACTATGCATGTCCCGTCAAATAACCGCAATCAGACATACTCCCAAACAAAAACGATATTTAAGGAATGAGCTAAAACACAGTTTGAGAATATTCACTCCAGAATTAGTATATTGTAGGTTTAAGTGGAATGTGCTCATCAGCTGCCCTCTAGATTCCCACCATGTGTTTGTATATAATACTATCGAAGGCACTAACATCTTATTGGTAGAATATGCTCATTAGATCTGTTGCTCTAAGACAGACGTGGGGAACGTCAGGCCCGGGGGCCGTTTAAGGCCCGCGAAATCATTTGGTCTGGCCCTTCATGGGTCCTGGCAGATCTCTAGTTCAGAAGGATCTAAGACTGGCGATCCGCCCCCTCCCGCAAACAGGAATAGCCTTAATTCAAGCTGGATGTGAGTTTGTTGTGCCGAGCAAAGGAACCTTTTTTCCCCCCTTGCAGAAGAGTCGTTAGCTATGGAGCTGCTAGGACCGCCCAAGAAACTGTGTTAACCCTTTCCCACCCGAGCTGTGGAGCAACGTATTTCCTCTGTGCTACAAGAGGGCTGGGGGCGGAAGTGGCGACAATGGAGGGGTTAAAGGGGGCAGGGCCAGAACGCACGGCCCGCAAATGATGTTATAAATATCCAAATGGCCCTTGGCAGAAAAAAAAGTTCCCCACCCCGCCTGTTCTTTTTTTATATATATATTTTTATTTTTCTTCATTTAATATATCCATAAAAACAATATAATAATACTAATAAAGAGAAAAACAAATAGTATTTCTAATTTGACAATCAAATGACTTCCCCCTCTCCCTCTTCCATCTAAAATTAAATTGTATAATCTTTTGCTAACGGAACTAATCCAAATTTGTTTTAATTAATCTGTTCTTATCATATCCAACATTATGAAATCAATACCTAATATAAAAATTAATACAAAGTATGAATAAGGGATTAGATCAATGAGTATCCTTTAAATGGTCCCGTTAAAAAATAATTTTCACAGTACATTCTCCACCCCTGTTCTGATATAAAAATGGTAGTGGGCAGATGTCAGCCGGGGGCTCAAGTCTACTTGGAAGTTCAGGGCTGTTGACAGGATGACTAAAAACAAGATAATGTTTTATTCACTGTTTCCCTTAGAGCACCCTTTTAAAATTCATCTATCTGTATCGTGCCCTTCCCTCCGGAAGCTCAGAGTGGTGTTTTTAATGGCTTCAGAACCAAACAGGCATTTGAACCTGGGTTTTCAACACTTTTGACTCTGCACCACACTGGAGAAAATAAAAGGGGGAGAAAAAAAACTCTGACTCGGCCTTAGTCGTCCATCTGTAAAACAGGCACATTATTAGCTTACCTCTCAGCGTGGGACTATGGAGGCAAAAGTTACGAAGCAGTTCGCTGGAGAGAGCCAGCATGGAGTAGTGGTTAAGAGCGGTGGTTTGGAGCGGTGGACTCTGATCTGGAGAACCGGGTTTGATTCCCCACTCCTCCACATGAGTGGTGGACGCTAATCTGGTAAACTGGATTTATTTCCCCATTCCTACACATGTTCCCAGCTGGGTGATGTTGGGCTAGTCACATCTCTCCCAGCCCCACCTGCCTCACAGGGTGTCTGTTGTGGGGAGGGGAAGGGAAGGCGATTGTAAGCCGGTTTAATTCTCTCTTAAGTGGTAGAGAAAGTCAGCATATAAAAACCAAACTCTTCTTCAATTGTGTACCTATAATGAATTAGGAATACCAAAGGCTTTCTTTAAAATGCCCTACACTGACTTGGCCATCAAAAATAAAATAAAAAATCCCATTCCCCCTAATGGTGGATCCTTCATCTGGTGGAAGAGGAGTGGTATATTTGCCGGAGTGGGAGTGGGCTATACCGTTAGTGAAACAGAGCCTTTGGATCCAACCCTATGGGTTGAATTAAAACAACTCCTTTGCACATTTGGCAATTAACCTGACTTGAGCCTGCTGCTCACCCCTTCATCTACCTTCCAGGGTTGTTGTGAGGATAAAATAGGATAGCGCACTAAGTAATAATGAGGAAGTAAAGCTTGCTTCCTAATAACATTTGCTGTGGGATGGTAGGTTTGAACATGTTTAGACATGGATTTTGATCCCAGGTGATATTACTTGATGATGGAGAGTGTGTGGCCGTTCTCCCAGGTAGCTTGAGACACCTGCTGGAGTCAGTTGCCATCCTGTGGCTGTTATCTGGGCCAAATAGAGCCTCCATGATTAAAGGCACTGTATCTCTGGCTGTTTCAGAGAAGCAGGAACGGGCACTTGCACGAAGAAGAAGTAGAGTTGGCTTTTATGCGCCGGCTTTCTCTACCACTTAAGGCAGAATCAAACCAGCTTACAATCTCCTTCCCTTCCCCCTCCCCACAACAGACACCCAGGTGGGGCTGAGAGAGCTTTAAGAGAGCTGTGACTAGCCCAAGGTCACCCAGCGGGCTTCATGTGGAGGAGCGGGGAGACCAACCTGGTTCACCAGATTGGAGTCTGCCAGTCATGTGGAAGGAGTGGGGAATCGAACCCGGTTCTCCAGATCAGAGTCCGCCGCTCCAAACCACCGCTCTTAACCACTGCACCATGCTGGCTCTCCAATGCTGCGAGCTTCCCATGGCTGGCCGCCTCCAGAGGCAGGACATTGTACAGGATTGACTATTCGTATGCTTTTTTACATTCAGCCGGCTGTGATGTGTCATTCCATGGCCTGCCTTTGGGGAAAGAGGGAGAGGCTGATATGACCTTGGTGACAGGAAGGGTGTGAAAAAGACAGCCAGTGTTCCCCCGCTGTTGTGCGAGAGAGCCAGAAGACCTAGGGGAAGACGAGGTCAGCGGACGATCAGGAGGGGGGGAACCTGTCCAGCCTATCTTTTTTTGCTTTTCCATCCCCTTCTTCTCTGCATCCAAGCAATAAATATAAAGCAACGATCCAAAACGAAAAAGAAAATGCAGAATGTTTCATCACGACACAACAAGGACATATTTTAGGCACCTTCGGGAAGAATCCAAACCTTGCGTTGCCTTCTACAAGCGGGCAAGGGCAGACTGAAGTGGGAACTGCTCGGAGAGGGAACTCCGCAGGAAAGGGATCTCCACCGTATCGATCCGCCTGCCCTGTTTTCTGATTATACTTTTTTTTTTGATAGAGTGTGCCTGGCACAGGGCCCTCCCACTAAGGTCAGGAGGGGCAAAGGGGCTTGGACGGATCGGGCTAGATTTTATATCCCCTCCGACCAAGTGGGCTCTGCCTCCGGAAGCTTACGCTGGCAGAAAACTGTTGCCAGCCTGAAAGGTGCTGCTAGATTCCTTGCTTATATTTGCTGCGAAGGATTAACATGGCTACCCCTCTGGATTTCGCACAGAATCCTAGCCGTGGCTCAACGGCAGAGCGTCTGCTTTGCCTGCAGAAGGTCCTGTGTTCAATCCCTAGCATTTCCAGTTTAAAACCATCTCAAGGAGCAGGTGCTAGGGAAGAGCTCTCTTCCTCTGCTTGAGACCTGAAGAGCTACTTCCAGTCGGAGCAATACCGGGCTGGATGGACCAATGCCCTGATTTAGTATAAGGAAACTTCTTGTTATTTATGGCTTCTTCTGGCTCTTTCCAGCTCTGGTTCAATGATTCTAAGGAGCAAACAGCGGCTCCTGCTTTTAAGGCTCCAAGGACGACAATCTGCCTCTTTTTCTCTCGTCTGATTTATTTAAATAACCCACAGGCAGGCAGGATAAGTGTTTGATAAAACAGAGGACGGGGGAGGAAGCCCCTGGACCCTCCCTGATAAACCCACCCAAGTCACCCCACTTCCAAACCATCCAGCTACCGACCCCTTTGCCTGCGGCATTCGGAGGGAGATGTATCCGTGCCGGATCCACAGGGATTACAGGCGCTCGGCTTGCCGGAGAAAACTCTGGGCTCATTTCCCCGTGGACTTGAAATGTTTTCTGTGCACAGAACAACAGAACAGCTGGGGAGAAGGGCAAGAGGCGTTCGGATCCAGGGGCACGCATGCACAAAGAGCAGGCAGGTTTCCAACAGCCACGATCCTTTTCAGGGTTCACAGGCGCTACCTGTAAGCACCAGCAATTCCAGCGAGACACCTTCTGTTTTGCAGAGATTAAATACCGGGAGGGGAGAAGGTCGAGGCTTTTGCCATTGAGGCAGAGATTATCTTTCCCATTCATGCCGGTCCAGCCCAACCCAAGCCATCGCCCCAAACACAAGCTCAAAAATTAAACACTGTTTGCAAAAGTCTCAGAATATTATCTCTCGTCCGCATTTCTGTCTCTAGGGAAATTGTGTAAGTTGCCACTCTTTGAAGACCCATCTCTGTTAGTCCATGCTGGTCACCCGAATTGTGAATAGTGTCACTCGAACTCAGAACTCCAGAAAAAAACTCCTTTTAAATCTACCGTGCATTCGGATAGCAACTGACAGGAATGCCTTCTCTCTTGATAAGCACACAACACTGCTAAGGCCGATGCGGCCATCTTCCTGATCTGGGTTCCTAAGGCCTCTTTGGGTGAACGGCAGAAATGGCTTAAAAGCCGGCGGTTGGTGAGTTTGTGCATTTTGCAGAGGATGCCTGAAAATTGTTAGTTTTTTTAACAAGCAAATCACTGATTTGGTTCAGCGTGAGATCGGAATATGTGTTTGAATCTCTATACAGTCAAGGACCACATTGGGTGGCTTTGTGGGAGTGTCTATATTTCGTTATCTGCTCAGTTGCCTCCTTTTCTGTTCTGTTCAGTTACCGGAATTTTTCTCTCCCATATGAGTTATTCTTCCCCTTCCCCAGAAATAAAGGGTTGCTACGATCTCGTCAGATCTCAGAAGCTAAGCAGGGTCAGCCCTGGTTAGTATTTGGATGGGAGACCACCAAGGAATACCAGGGGTGCTGTGCAGAGGAAGGCACTGGAAAACCACCTCTGTTAGTCTCTTGCCATGAAAACCCCGAAAGGTTTTAAGTCGGCAGTGATTTGAAGCCACTTTACACACACACAAACACACACACACACAAACTGAGAAAGGATGCTTGGTGGCCTTCAGATTTTCATCAGGACGGGTTTTGCTCATGTTCAGGATCTGACTGCTCGCCACAGGAAAGAATCCCCTCTCTGCACTGCCTGATTGACTGGATATCACAGAGATAAAATATTTTCTTGTGCAGCTGGTTTATTTACAGCTTGGCTCACTTGCTTGAGTTATCTGGAGCCGTTTGCCTTGCAGGCACCTTTCAAAGGCATACCTGTCTTCTCCTTATGCTACACTCAAGGCTACATATTGCTCCAGCTGACTCAAACAAGCAAGCCAAGTTGCAAGTAAACCAACCACAAATCAAGCAAGCAAGCAAGCAAACAAAAAATCATTCCTATGCTACCAAGGCAATCTGGGGGGGGGGTTGGGGTTGAATTGATTCCTGCAGTCACTGTCCCTTGGGGGGGAAGTTATCCGCTCCCCAAGCTTTTTAACAACACAAAGAAATTTAGCGGGAGAAACTTTCCATTGCAGGGGACAAAAGCAATGGGGGGGAGGGGAAGCTGGTTTTTCATGCGGTGAATAAAGTGCCGGAGCAGAAGCCATCCCCCAAACAACGGCAACTTCCTTCTAAAAGTGGCCCATCCTGCTTTTTGCACAGGCAGGGGGCTGGACTAGATGGCCTTTGGAGTATCCCCTCCAGGTCAGGGGTGCCATAACCCGCCTTGCAAAGTTGATGCGAGGATAATTGAGAGCAGGCGAGCCCCGGCGCATGCTAAAAAGTGCCAGAGAAACAGCAGAGCATCAAAACTGCTTGATCATACTAATTTCAGGCGCCGGCTGCCCCTTAGCTCTCCTTTTAGGCATCCCCGCAAGGGCCCGTCCCAGCCATCCCCCTTCCCCTCCAGCCTGGCCCGGTCCAGCGGTCACTCACCAATAGATAGATGCTCCCCTGGATGAGGAATATGAAGCAGCACCGAGTCAGCTGCATCTTTCTCCCCGCAGCCTCGTTCTTCCTATCGATTTCCTGCAAAAATCTGTTCTGCCTGCTCGATGTTGCTTGTTACACCCTGGCCTCTGGCCTCCTAGGATCCCCCCATGCCAGGCTCGCTTTGGCAGCCTCTTTCCAGCCAGACATGGGGGTGGGGGGTGAAGGCAGCTGGCTCACCCACTGCAGCTGGAGACTTCCATGTGTCTGACTACCGGCTGTTCCCTGCTTTGCTGGAGACTCTGGTAAAACTCATTCCAGTCCCTCGCTCTGCTCTCCTCTAGCTCCCTCCCACTGATAGGTGCCACCACTGGAGCAGCGAGCCTCGCCTTAACCCTTGCCTGCCTGCCTGCCTGCCAACTTGGGAAGTCGGCACCATGCTGGAAAACTTGACCTTGTGGTTGGGGGGGAGGCAGAGGAGGCCCCCTTAGAGTTAGGCCAGGACCCACAAAAGAAGGCTGCATGTGGTTTTTAAAAAGAAGCTGTGTTGAATGTCAAGATGGATTTTGTTTCTTTATGTTTCGGATTTATGTTAGAAGACGAAAGCAGGGCACTTGGGGGTCTGGATAGGGCTGAACGTGAGCACATAAGGAAAGCCATGCTGGATCAGACCAAGGCCCATCAAGTCATGAACACATGAAGCTGCCTTATACTCAATCAGACCTTTGGTCCATCAAAGTCAATATTGTCTACTCAGGCAGCGGCTCTCCAGGGTCTCAGGTGGAGGTCTTTCACTTCACCTACTTGCCTAGCCCCTTTAACTGGAGATGCCGGGGATTGAACCTGGGGCCCTTCTTCATGCCAAGCAGATGCTCTACCACTGAGCCACAGCCCCTCCCAGTCTAGCAGTCCGTTCACACAGTGGCCAACCAGGTGCCTCTAGGAAGCCCACAAACAAGACAACTGCAGCAGCACCATCCTGCCTCTGTTCCCCAGCACCTAATATAATAGGCATGCTTCTCTGATACTGGAGAGAATAGGTAAGCATCATGACTAGTATCCATTTTGACTAGTAGCCATGGATAGCCCTCTCCTCTGTGAACATGTCCACTCCCCTCTTAAAGCTGTCCAGGTTGGCAGCCATCACCACATCCTGGGGCAGGAAGTTCCACAATTTGACTATGCGTGTGAAGAAATACTTCCTTTTATCTGTTTTGAATCTCTCACCCTCCAGCTTCAGCAGATGACCCCGCGTTCTGGTATTGTGAGAGAGGGAGAAAAGGTTCTGCTTGAGGCAGGGCTGAGCTGAAGAAACTGTTTCCGAGACCATGGCTAGAATTTAAGGCTCTCTCTATTAATCTTTTCAGGGTATCTCTCTGTGAAAGGGCAGACTCAGAATGACTTCACTGCACCACACCACTAGCAGAACTAGTTGCTACACATGTGGGTTTAAGGCCCTCCCTGCCCTTTCTGATCATGAATTTCCTGAGCTCCAATATTCTCATTTTAGAACCAAGAACTTAAAATTAAAAAAAAAAATTAACCGGATGAAAAAGAATGGGAATAGAGTCATGGCAATCCTAAACAGATTTCCACCCTTTTAAGAGCATTGAAGCCATCAGGTGTAATTCTTCTTAGGATTGCACTGTAATATTACATGCGTCTGGACTCCCAAGGTGACATCCAGTGACCGTCGGTCCAAATGGTACCTTCTATGCTCTACGATAGGAAGAAAGTAGATTCTTTTGAAAGGTGGTGTTGGAAGAGAATGTTACAGATACTGTGGACTGCCAAAACAACAGCAACAAATCAGTGGGTTCTAGATCAAATCAAGCCTGAACTGATCCTAGAAGCTAAAATGTCTAATCTGAGGCTGTCGAACTTTGGTCACATTATGAGAAGACAAGAGTCACTGGAAAAGACAGTCAAGCTAGGAAAAGTTGAAGGAAGCAGGAAAAGAGGAAGACCCAACAAGAGATGGATGGGCTCGATAATGGAAGCCACGGCCCTCAATTGGCAAGATCTGAGCAAGGTTGTTAAGGATAGGATGCTTTGGAGGACATTGATTCATAGGGTCGCCATGAGTCGGAAGTCACTTGACAGCATATCTCTCTCTCTCCCCCCCCCCCCATACTAATATAGGGTCCAATCCACCGGGATGTTTTCCTGTGAAAGCCTTATTGAAATGAATAGTGTTCTTACCTAGCTCCTTCGAAGGATGATTTTGCAGGACAGCTGCTGGGTGGGTTAAGCCACGACTGTCTCTCCATCTGCTGTATTTGACAGAGGTGACCCCACCATATACCACCTTGCTTTGTGGTATGATGACCCCTGGCACTCGATTTTCCTCGCACCATTTACCTGTGACAACCAGCCCGTGGATGGGGTCCACACGGCTCACTTGTCATTCTCCAGTGATTTAGCAAGGGAACCCACTCACCAAGCCCTGTTCGGTGGGAACATCACTGTACCTCCTCTCTCCCTACCAAGAGACCAGCCCTCAGAGTTTGAAGAAGAAAGGTGGTGAGAGATAGACACTGTTCAGGGCCGAATTGGCCATGTGAACAGTATCATTAAAGTAAAGTAAGCTGGTGATAGAAGAAAATAAATTTATGGCTTAAGGGTAGGGTTGGCAGGTCCCTCTTCGCCACCGGTGGGAGGTTTTGGGGGCAAAGCCTGAGGAGGGCGGAGTTTGGGGAGGGGAGGGCCTTCAATGCCATAGAGTCCAATTGCCAAAGCGGCCATTTTCTCCAGGGGAACTGATCTCTATCGGCCGGAGATCAGTTGTAATAGCAGGAGATCTCCAGCCACCACCTGGAAGTTGGCAACCCTACTTAAGGGTCATTGTTTTGAGAAAGCTGCTGTATCTAAGAGTTAGACAGGAGGGAGAATTTGGGCTGGTACAGCTTTTCCTATCAGAGAGATCAGAAATGGTCTACCACAGGGCTTTCTTCCCTTTGAAACAGTCCTTCACGGGCACGGGGGTCCTCCCAGGTTTTGGAGCAGACAATTCAGGGCTGCTCCTTTTTATGGAAGCTGCTCGTCCCACTTTCCAAACAGAGGTTTGATGATATAGTAAGGAAAGTCAGGCACCGATGGGGTCCTTAAATGGGGAGTTCATATCAGTGCTTTCAAGTAGATGATCGGTGTCCGTTGGCAACTAGAAAAGGAAGCATGGAGAAGTCTTTGCCAGAGCCTTTTAATGTAAGAGACTTTGGACCAAACCACACAATGTGTGCCCGATCGTGCTGGGGTCATGTGGAGCCAGACACACCCACAGGTCAGGTGAAGTCAGAGGAAAGGGGCAAACGGCTCACCCTGCTGCCTTTTCCACTGGCGAAAGCGGGGTGGCAGGGAAACCAGAAACTCTTTCTCCCCTCCTTGCAGTGCCAACCAGATGAGCACTGTTCAAGGTGAGTTCCCCCGATGAACTGTGAGCCAGGTGGCGCACCATGCATCATGCGTTTTGGCCTTTAGGGGATTGTCAAGTCTTTCCTTGGCAGAGGCTCTGTGCCTTTTTATAGCCACATTACAGACACAGATTTCAACAGGTGCTGCCTCCTTCAGAGTGGGAATGAAAGATGCCCCGGTTGGATTTCTGCCTCATGTTACTGTTAAAAGCACAGGAGCCTAGACTAGAAAAAGAGTTGGCAATCCTAGAGGGGAAAAATGCAGAAACGTTTATACTCTAATTAATTAACTAAAATGGAATTGATTTTTAAAAAAAGATCCTGCTTTTCCATTTGAAATAAATGTTGAAGGCAGCCAGAAGGGAAATGGCTGAATGTTTTAAATGACTCCGTTGCTCAGTAAAGATGTTATTTTTTAAAAGAGGTTAGTCAAGTCATATTTTACTGTATGGCCCAAAGCCATGGCAATATTACATGAAGGTAATCAGTCAAAAGAGAGAGATCAATAAAACAGGAACAAAAGCTAATTTGACCTGTACCAAATCAAACCTGTTCATTTTTCAAATAAAACCTCCCCTTTCACTAAATCCTGGAACTCTGCAGTATGAATTGGACAGATTAAAAAAATGGAATGAAACCAATGCTTTCAGAGTCCACAATTTAAAAGGGGGCACATTCTTGTTCGGAAAACTCTTTCCCATAATTCCAGGCGCTCGTGTGTGAATTAAAAGGGGCTGAAAGGGTTTGATCAGGAAGGATTGCAAAGATGCTCTGCACGTGCTCAGAGGTAGCTTGATTCACAAGTGCCCTTAGAAAAAGATTGGAGGTGGAATCATGCAAATCCAAAGGCAAAGCCTCATGATGGACTGGCCTTTTGGGAAGAATGTTCTCCGTACATTTCAGCAGAGAGGTGATCCCATCTCTGTGTGCTTTCAGATATGCCATTCTTTTACCTGGTAAATGCTATCTCTTAATGTACCTTAAGTAACTTCCTTCTTCTTTCTTCTCCTGAAATCCTTCCCACCTCTCTTGGCTTGCGCTTGCCTTCCGTCTTTAGTGGCTAAACTCAGGATTTTCTTCAAAGCACACTGGTTTTTTAAAAGCTCCATATATTTTGTTAACCAACCCAAGAGGTTCCCTTCCAGAGTGGTGTAGTGGTTAACAGCGGTGGTCTGGAGTGGTGGACTCATATCTGGAGAGCCGGGTTTGATTCCCCACTCCTCCACATGAGCGGCGGACACTAATCTGGTGAACTAGATTTGTTTCCCCACTCCTACACATGAAGCCAACTGGGTGACCTTGGGCTAGTCACAGCTCTCTTAGAGCTCTCTCAGCCCCACCTACCTCACAGGGTGTCTGTTGTGGGGAAGGGAGGAGAAGGTGATTGTGAGACGGTTTGATTCTGCCTTAAGTGATAAAGTCGGCATATAAAAATCAATTCTCATCCTCCTCTTCCTCCTCCTCCTCCTCCTCCTCTTTCTCCTCCTCCTCGGAAACAAATTACGTATGGAACTTGATAAGCATACACACACACAGCAAACCACAGTTGTCTTCTAAGGTCTACAAACCCATTTCCTTATTAATTACAAAGTTTTTTAAAAAATGTTAACAACAATGCATTTTTTTCCAGTTTAGTTTAAACTAGTGTGTCATTGAACATCTGAAAGGATGCCCATTCTGTAAAGCCGGTGTGGTGTAGTGATTAAAGTGCTGGAGACTTGGGTTCAAGTCCCCGTTCTGCCATCAAGTACGTTAGGTGACTTTGGACCAGTCACTCAGCCTAACCTACTTTGCAGAGTTGTTGTGGGGATAAAATCCTTGGAGGAAGGGTGGGATAAAAAGCGTGTTAGATCAAATAGATTTATGGGGATTTGCCGCAGCTTGTGTGAGCTGTACAACAAACACCTAGTACATTCATTTATTAAGTGGTCTATTTTTATCGCACTTCTCCTCCAGGGAAATCAAGGCAGTGTCTGCTGTCCTTCAGTCCTCCAGAACACCCCTATAAGGTAGTGTAGACTGGGAGAGAGAAAGAGATTGAGTGACTGGCCCAGGATCACCCAGTGAATGTTTAGGGTAGGGTTGCCAGGACCCTCTTCACCACCGGCAGGAGGATTTTGGGGCAGAGCCTGAGGAGGGTGGGGTTTGGGGAGGGGAGGAACTTCAATGCCATAGTGTCCAATTGCCAAAGCAGCCATTTTCTCCAGGGGAACTTCTCTCTATTGGCTGGAGATCAGTTGTAATAGCAGGAGATCTCCAGCTAGTACCTGGAGGTTGGCAACCCTAGTTTAGGGTAACTAGGAGCCCCTTGGCGCAGAGTGGTCAGCTGCAGTACTGCAGTCCAAGCTCTGCTCACAACCTGAGTTTGATCCCGACGGAAGTTGGTTTCAGGTAGCCGGTTCAAGATTGACTCAGCCTTCCATCCTTCCGAGGTCGGTAAAATGAGCACCCAGCTGACTGGGGGTAAAGGGAAGATGACTGGGGAAGGCACTGGCAAACCACCCCGTAAGTCTGCCTAGTAAACGTCGGGATGTGACGTCACCCCATGGCTCAGGAATGACCCGATGCTTGCACAGGGGACCTTTACTGGTACCTTTTAGAGATTTTAGAGATTGGAACCTGGGTCTCCCTGGTCCTAGTCTCAATGATCTAGCCACTCCACTATATTGGCTCTCTTTAGTTAGCATTAAACAAAATCTTCAGCACTGGTAACAAAAGCAATTCAACAGTCCTGTGAATTGTTGGTGAAACTAGGAATGGAAGGGATATTTTCCATAGTCCGTGGCGATCTTTCAATCAAGTTCCTTAAGCAGGTTTCCCGGTCCCAAAAGGCTTGCGTCTTAATACTTCCCTTCTGAGAAAGAAATACCATCCAGCCGTGTATCTTCGTAACATTTCCCAGCCCCCACACCGCTTCTGCGCATTATGGGCAGAACAGAACTGGGGTCAGGCGGACATCTTCGCGACGAACAAAGATTCATTCCAGCAGAAGCTTACGTGAGTCAGAGCCCACTTCCTACAATGCACGGGAGTGTAAACCCATCAGGCGGAATTTATACACAGGATGGGAAAGTGTGTGCGCGCATGGGAGAGATGTCACAAAGAGAGGCCGGCTCACAGCAGGACCCAATGCAAAGAGTGAGTTTGCACAGCGTGGGTGCAAAACGCTCCCAGCTGTTAGCAGATAGGCAAAACGTGAAGCCCGGTGCAGGAGGAAATTGGATAAGCAGAAGCGATTGGAAGTTACAGAGGCGTCGCTGAAATAATTATCATCTGTATGGGGATATGATATGCAGGACCCCAAGATTACCTATAGTAAGTTGGGAATTTCAGGTCCCTGTTAAACTGGATGTGTGTGTGTCATTGTCTTCAATTTGATCCTGGAGTCTGATTCAGCAATTTCTCCCATGGGTTCTCCCTTCGACGTTTCCTTCGTAAGGGAACTGTAACTTTTCGCTCAGAAGCCAGCAGAAGCTCAACAGGTGAAGCTTTCGCCTCCAGCCGGAAAACTGTCCTTGGAGGGATTTCCACTTTCCCAAAGGGCTGTAAAGTAAAGAAAAGTTGCAAGCCTGCCCGCTGTGAAGGTCACCACTCCAGATAGTCCCCAGTTCATGTGCCCCCCTCCCCAAAGAACCTTGTCCGGTTTGGAATTGCACTGAAAAAAGTCCATCAGCTGTGGCTTTCCCCATCACGAGAAGGAAAGCCAGCACAGTATAGTGGTTAAGAGCGGCAGACTGTAATCTGGAGAACCGGGTTTGTTTCCCTATTCCTACAAATGAAGCCTGCTGGGTGACCTTGGGCCAGTTACAGTTCTCCCAGAACTCTCTCAGCCCCACCTACCTCACAGAGTGCCTGTTGTGGGGAGGGGAAGGCAATTGTGAGCCACTTTGAGACTCCTCGCGGCAGAGAAAAGGGTATAAAAACCAACACTTCTTCATGTTGGGAAAAGTTGCATTGGGTGAAATTTCTCCCCTATTCAACTCTGATGAAGAAGAAGAAGAAGAAAAGTTGGTTTTTATATGCCGACTTTCTCTACCACTTAAGGCAGAATCAAACCGGCTTACACCTTCCCTTCCCCACAACAGACACCCTGTGAGGTAGGTGGGGCTGAGAGAGTGTGACTGGCCCAAGGTCACCCAGCTTGCTACATGTGTGTAGGAGTGGGGAAACAAATCCAGTTCACCAGATTAGCCTCCACCGCTGATGTGGAGGAGTGGGGAATCAAACCCGGTTCTCCAGATCAGACTCCACCGCTCCAAACCACGGCTCTTAACCACTACACCACGCAGTGTAAGGGCCCTCTCTGGGCTTCAGCCCTGCGACTCTGCTTTATTAAAAAGGCTGCTGCCTTTTCAATGGCCCCGACCCTCTGCCTTTTAACAGACTCCCCACCTGCAGCGAGGGAGTGGGGGAAGCTTTTCCTAGCCCTGAGATCAATGAATGCGAAAAACACCCGCCAAATCCAGTAGTCGGGAAAAGGAGCCAGGAGCCGGGCCGAGAGAAATGCCAGTGCGTCAATTTAGGAAGGATTTAAAAATAAAACTGCAGTGCAGGAGGCAGCCTTTTCAATCAACTGACCTTGGCAAGAGTCTCTTCGTTTGCCGGCAAATAGGTGCCAGGTTTACTTTATTTTAAGCTTTCAGCCGAGTTTGGCGCAGCCACGGAAATAAACGCACGAAATACCTGTCGCCGTTTTTAGCTGAACTGCCCGGCCTCTCGCACCTGCTGCTCTTTCCCCCGTACGCCCCCCCGGGACGCCTTGGAAAAGTCACAAGCGACACTCGGGCTGGTGCAATATTACATCACAAACCACGGGGGTGGGGGGCTTAAGAGCGGTTTTAAAACCCCTTCGGCTTTGCAGAATGTTCAGAGGACACCTGGCACAGGTGAGCGCTTTCAGCCGGATGATGATTCTTTTTTTTCATAATTTTTTTATTGCTTTTTTATAATTAGACAAAAAATAATCAAAAATAAAACCAATACAAACAAAAAAAACCCATAAAAAATACAAAATCACACAAAGAGCACTATGATTATTTTTTAAAAAGGATGTTTTGGTTGTTACCCAAAGCCAATACATTGCCAAATATGGGAGGAAAAAAACAATTAATTGTTTTTTTAAAAATGAACTGTTGGCAATGGTCTGTGTGCATGTAAAGCGCCATCCGGTTGCAACCAACTTATGGTGACTCCAGCCAAGGTAGGGTTGCCAGCCTCCAGGTACTAGCTTTAGATCTCCTGCTATTACAACTGATCTCCAGCAGATAAGAGATTGGTTCCCCTGGAGAAAATGGCTGCTTTGGCAATTGGACTCTATGGCATTGAAGTCCCTCCCCTCCCCAAACTCCTCCCTCCTCAGGCTCCGCCCCAAAAACCTCTGCCGATGGCAAAGAGGGACCTGCCAACCCTAAGCCAGGGGCTTTCAAGTGAGAAGCTAGGTGGTGGGCCATTGCCTTCCTCCGCAGAGTCTTCCTTGGTGCCTCAGCGATTCTTGAGGGTAGATTTACAGGTTTACCATCTAAAGCAAAGCTTCTTAAACTGTCGTGAACCCATATGGGGTTGTGTAACTGAATGTGGGGGTCGCGAAAAATTTGGCAACAGGGCTTAATTCTTTATGTAAAAATAAACAAGCACATCTGTCTCATTGGTATGCAAATTTGCTTTCATCTTTAATAAATGGCAAAATTATATGTATACCAAAGAATGGTTTTAAAATTTATTTATGATTTATTATCAGTAAATGTTTGATTTGTATCCCTATTTTATATACCTATATACCTGGGGGCACGTAAAAATTTCTTGGGCAAAAAGGGACCACGAGTAGAAAAAGTTTAAGAAGCCCTGATCTAAAGAATGCGTATGGTTATGTGATGGGAATATCGAGACCCTAGAGCATATCTTTTTTGATTGTAAGATCTATAGTCATATTAGGGAAACCCCATAATTTCCCATCATCCCGGCAAAAATAGAAGGACTCTTCTCTCAGTTATGCTAGCAGATAAGAATCAAGAGATCCCTTTCAAAGCCGCCAAATTTGGATGGATAGTCTATAAGACTAGGAAAACTTGGGTAAACCATATATAAGCTTTTTAGCTATAATTTTCATAAAGATAATTTATAATTCTGTGAATTTATAATTTTAAAAAGTTTCTTTTCTCAAAGGTTAGTTGATATACTGGAAGTTTGAATTATTATATTGATTCTATATTTATTGGTCTCGGACTGTATTAAATAAATTTATTTATTTATGAGTCTTCCTTGGTGATCCCCCTTCCAAATACCGACCCTGCTTAGCTTCTGAGATCTGATGAGATCGGGCTATACCACACCACCTTCCCTCCCATTGGCAACTGTATGCTGCCTGAAACCTTTAAATTCTAGATACGTAAGGGCAGCTTTTCAGTGAGTTGAAAGAAATACTCTGTGCATACTCAGAGGCACGGCTGTCCTCACTGTTGTTGAACACTGCAGGTTTTTTGGTTCTTGTAGGTTATCCGGGCTGTGTAACCGTGGTCTTGGAATTTTCTTTCCTGATGTTTCACCAGCAGCTGTGGCAGGCATCTTCAGAGCTGCTGGCGAAACGTCAGGAAAGAAAATTCCAAGACCATGGTTACACAGCCCGGATAACCTACAAGAACCAATGAACTCTGACCGTGAAAGCCTTCGACAATATACTGCAGGTTTTTCTTTAAAAGGTAAATGTCTCCTGTGCAAGCATTGGGTCATTCCTGACCCATGGGGTGGTGTCACATCCTGATGTTTCCTAGGCAGACTTTGTTTACGGGGTGGTTTGCCAGTGCCTTCCCCAGTCATCTTCCCTTTACCCCCAGCAAGCTGGGTACTCATTTTCCCGACCTTGGAAGGATGGACGACTGAGTCAACCTTGAGCCGGCTACCTGGAACCGACTTCCGTCGGGACCGAACTCAGGTCGTGAGCAGAGCTTGGACTGCAGTACTGCAGCTGACCACTCTGCGCCACGGGGCTCCTAGGTTTTTCTTACTCCCCACAAAAAAAAAAAAACTGATCTCTGACATTAGCAGCAGCTCCCGAACAGGGGTTTTGTGGTAGGGCTGATCTCCAACTGCAACTGGCAGCATTAGCTGGTCATCTTTTAGGAAGACGGGCTCTGTTCATCTACCTCCTGACAGGTTGACTTTCACAAAGATAATCTGCAAGGCAAAAAACGCAGTCGGATCCTGTCCAAAAGACCCTTCCCACCCAGATCAGGCGCACCCCTCCAGCGTTAGGGTTTAACAGACCTTTCCAGACAGAAATTCAGCTGGGCTGGACACCCCCGTCTGAGAACAGCTATACCTGTTGAATTTTTACACTGCTCTGCTAGGTTGATACCTGCACACATAGTATATGAGAGACATATACTAACCAGTATTACAACTAGAACCAATCTGACCAGGTGTTTGAGTAACTGGTAATAGATTTTACAACCTATACACATGCCTGGTTGGGTTTGAACTGTTTGTATATTTATTTATTTATTTATTTATTTCTGTAAATGCGTGCAGGCTTAACATGGGTTTTAATTAACCATTGTTGAAGACCCAATAGGCTGAAACACATTTGGTATGTGGTTACAGAGATCAACCCTAGGAAAACGCTAATTGTGAATTTCCTGCATTGTGCAGGGGGTTGGACTAGATGACCCTGGTGGTCCCAACTCTATGATTCTATGATTCTAAATGCCATTGTGCTATTTTAATGTTTTAAAATATTTTTAACCTTTACTTAGCGCTGCTAATAAATTATATTTTAGTCTGTCTGTCTGTCTATCTATCTATCTATCTATCTGTCTGTCTGTCTGTCTGTCTGTCTGTCTGTCTGTCTGTCTGTCTATCTACCCAACCTTGAGTACCCAGAATTTTGTTGCTCACCATAAAGCTGCTTAAAGCCCCAAATCCGGCAGGTTCAGGGGGAAACATACCTGAGGGGGGGGGGTCAGACACCAGCCTCACCCTTGCCTGAATCCATCCCACGTGCTGACCAACCTGAGGGAGAAAAACCCAGCTGGTTGCAAAAAATGTGCTTTTCAGGGTGCACTTCTGCCTCGCACAGTTATTGCAGCTGAAGGGTCCTACCTGCTTCCAGGAGAACGGGTTGGGCTTCTTTGAGCTAGTCTTCAGCGGCTACCAAAGGAGGTCAATTCTGCGCCGTGTTTCATCTACAAAGCCTGGTTGAGGCTTTCCATGTAGGAGGAGAGGCAGGTGGTTGTTTCCTATGCCTTCAGGGTGGGCTAGGGTTGCCAGTTTCCCCCCGGCCACCAGCAGGGGATGGGTGGTTGCCAGGGGATGGGTGGTTGCCAGACCCAAGTTGGGACAATTTTGGAGATTTGGGGATGGAGCCTGGGACCCCAGTGGGGTACAATGCCATACAGTCCACCCTCCAAAGCATCCATGTTCTCCAGGAGAACTGATCTCTGTAGTCTGGAGTTGAGGTGTAATTAGGCTTGCCAACCTCCAGGTACTAGCTGGAGATCTCCTGCTATTACAACCGATCTCCAGCCGATAGAGATCAGTTCCCCTGGAGAAAATGGCCGCTTTGGCAACTGGACTCCATGGCATTGAAGTCCCTCCCCTCCCCAAACCTCACCCTCCTCAGGCTCCGCCCCCAAATCTCCAAGTATTTCCCAATCCAGAGCTGGCAACCCTAGGTGTAATTCTGGAGGATCCCCAGGTCCCACCTGGAAGCTGGCATTCCTAGGGTGGGTGTGGCCTATCAGGGACCTGGTAGGTCTGGCTTCTGTCCAGTGTGGCAATCCCATATGGGCTGATCCTTGGTAGGGAACTGTAGGGTACACCTTACCCTACACCACCAGCATGGTGTAGTGGTTAAGAGCGGTGGTTTGGAGCAGTGGAGTCTGGTCTGGAGAACCGGGTTTGATTCCCCACTCCTCCACATGAGCGGCGGAGGCTAATCTGGTGAACTGGATTGGTTTCCCCTCTCCTCCACATGAAGCCAGCTACATGACCTTGGGCTAGTCACACTTTCTCAGCCCCACCTACTTCACACGGTGTGTGTTGTGGGGAAGGGAAGGTGATTGTGAGCCTGTTTGAGTCTCTCTTAAGTGGTACAGAAAGTCAGCATATAAAAAACCAACTCTTCTTCTTCTCTCTCTTTCTTGTGTTATTCCTGTCCCTGTTGCAAAGGCTTTAAAAAATTGTTCCTTCGAATGCTAATTTGTGCAGGGCCTCGCCTTCGGAAGCTGTTTTGAGTGATGCTTGCCCCCGGGGTGGAAGCATTTGTGAATGAGAACAGGCAGGATGCATTTTCTGAAATGACTGCTGCCAGCCTTTGGGGGTAGAAGGTGGGGCTTCTGTCGAGGGTTGAGGCCCAGACGTTATCTCAAACGCATGGTTGCTTTAGCCTCCTTTATTCCTTCTTTCAGCCAGGATTCAGCCAGGATCGAGCGCATGCGTTTCGCCAAACATGCGTTCAATCCTGGTTGAATCCTGGCTGAAACAGGGAATAAAGGTGGCTAAAGCGACCGTGCGTTTTTGCTTTTTCTCCCCTTTTAATAACAACAAACTGGAGTTTGTTTATGTGGCAGGGAAGGATGCCAATGCTGGGTTGTGAATTTTTTGGAAATATGGGAAGGGGACTGGGGAAGGCAGAGTCTGGGAAGGGTAGGGTTGCTGGGTCCCTCTTTGCCACCAGCAGGAGGTTTTTGGGATGGAGCTTGAGGAGGGCGGGGTTTGGGGATGAGAGGGACTTCAATGCCATACAGTCCAACTGCCAAATCAGTGGGGATGCCAACCACCAGAGATAGGGTCGCCAGCCTCCAGGTACTAACTGGAGATCTCCTGCTATTACAACTGATCTCCAGCAGATAGAGATCAGTTCACCTGGAGAAAAATGGCCTCTTTGGCAATTGGACTCTATGGCATTGAAGTCCCTCCCCTCCCCAAACCACGCCCTCTGGTTATGTGATGCTGTGGCATCAAAAGATCACCATAAGTCCTGCCCCCACCAGTCTCCTGGGACTTGGCAGCCTTATAGCGCGATGAACCAAACTGAAGTCACTGGCCGTTTATGCTTGGTAATTAGAAGCGCGTTCCAGGCTGAAGTGCCCCGCATATTTTTTTTTATTTCTTCACGCTGAACCATCATTTCAGACGTCACTGCGAAGCCGGCACAGACCTGTTTCACATTTCTTAAGAGCCCCTTTAACACGACCTTTTGTATTTGCTCTGCCCCCGCATCGAAGCATTCACTGAAGGAAGCATGCAGAATCCCAGCCACAAACGAAGGAACGAAGGAGCAGGTGAGTGGGGGCGGGGATGGAATTTGTTTGACTTTCTCCTCTTGCACCAGGACCATGAATAGTTATTTTAAAGGGCGGATTTAAAAAATCAGCGTTGAGCGAGGAACAAAATCGACCCTGCGTGAATGGCCACTGAGAACTTTCACACTTGGAAAAACATTCATTCCTTGAAGAAGGCATTTGAAGATGGCTACTAATTCCTCAGTTATGAATTTCTTTCCTTT
This sequence comes from Euleptes europaea, assembly GCF_029931775.1. Lineage (NCBI taxonomy): Eukaryota > Metazoa > Chordata > Lepidosauria > Squamata > Sphaerodactylidae > Euleptes > Euleptes europaea. The sequence goes on from NC_079329.1 coordinate 24,407,124, forward strand.
CTTGGAGTGTGTTAATGTGTGTTGGGGAATGCTTTGCTTTAGAGAAGCAACAGTTAGGCCCACGATTGTCCCTTTCTTCCCGATTCTCTGACTCTCCTAAGCAGAAAATACTACCAAAAGCAATTAGTAGCTAATTGGTTTGTTGCGGTCGGGCCTTTTATGGGCGAGACTCTGTGGTCAGATGCATGAAGTAGACTCAGAAGGCTGCTGGCTGTTTTGAGGGACACAGAGTGAATAATACCCCTAGAATGATAGAATCCTAGAGTTGGAAGGGACCTTCAGGGTCACCTAGTCTTAATGCGGCTTAGCTATGCAAATAGGGCTGCCACGTCCTTCTTCACCACCAGCGGGAGGTTTTTGGGGCAGAGCCTGAGGAGGACAAGGTTTGGGGAGGGGAAGGACTCCAATGCCATAGAGTCCAATTGCCAAAGTGGCCACTTTCTCCAGGTGAATTGATCTTTATCGGCTGAAGATCAGTTGTAATAGCAGCAGATCTCCAGCTACTACCTGGAGGTTGGCAACCCTATATACAAATGACCATTGCCAATGGCTATGCAAACGAAGGAGCGAAGGAGCAGGTGAGTGGAATGTCCTCTTTTTGCATCGGGACCGTGAATAGGCATTTTAAAGGTCGCATTTAAAAAAAGAGCAAGCATCAAAACTGACCGTGCACAAATGGCCCGTGCAAACTGGCAAAGTCCATTTGGAAACAATTGTTAAGGTGCAGTGAAAATGCATTATTTGGCTGTGGGAAAGTGCCTGGTGAACTGCTTATTGGGATAAGGCAGGTGTGTTCAGCTTCCATGTTTTTGGATGGTCCGAATGACACAAAGGCGGCAGCGTAAGAAAGGGAGGGTGCCCATGTTTAGAATCTCCCTGTAGCCTTTCGCACAGTCTCCGCTGCCTGTTCTGTTAGGAATGGCTCCTGGTTCTCTGCTTGGCCTCTGCTTTGCTTTATCAAGGCCACCACTGCCTACTCTGACTAGCTGTGGTTCCAGAAGCTCAGGCAGAGCTTTTTTTGTTTTTAAATATGACCCGCTACCCGATTCTTTAGCTGGAGATGGCAGGGATTGAACCGGGGACCTCCTGCGTGCAAAGCAGGGGCTCTGCCACTGAAACGCCGCACACCTGGCGGTACTTTTCCTTCTGTGCGAGATCAGAGCACGAAAGGAATGAGAGAACGATGACATAAGTGGGTAGGATGACTTAGCAAATGGCTGCTGACGAGGATTTTGGAGGCCGGCCCGAGTGTGATAGACTTCGAACTTGGCAGGCTTCTTGCAAAGTGGTCCGAGAGATTTCCAGGGGTTGCTTGTTTCTTAGGTCTGTGCCGCCCTCTAGTGGGCAAATATGGTGAAAAGCAGATTTAAGCCTTCACAGGGATAACGTTCTGGATGAGTTGGAGCTATTTTGCTGCTGGATTTCTCTGGAAAGCCCTTGCTAACTCCTCTGTTGTATTTATTTATTTTTAAAAGGAAAATCCTTTATATGATTAATAAATATTTTATGGATTTGGATTCTCTGTGTTTATTAGACGTGCATATTGTTTGATAGTATCTTTTTTTTTTTTTTAAGTTGCTTTGGGTGGCACCGTGTTCTAGAGAAGGTGACGTATTTTCACTTAGGCCATTTATGCATGGCTGTTTCCTCACGGTCACCCTGCTGACTACATCAGGGCTTTTCTTTGATTGTGCTTGTTTTTTCCGACCTCACTCTCCCTGCATGTTGTTGCACGTTTTGCCCACGTTTTCTGAATTTGTGTTTATCCAGCATTCAGAAAACACGGGGGAAATGCGCGAAAATGTGCGGGAAGAGCGAGGTGACCTCTGACGGTTGGAAAATGCAAGCATAATCAAAGCAAAACCCCAAAGTAGTTGGTGGGGTGACCGTGAGGAAACAGCCATGCATAAATGGCCAAACACTCTGCTTTTTCTTCATATGCGTAGCTAGGGAGCAAACCAGATGTCTGGTGCTAAGTAGTTTATACCCTTCTAAATCCATTTATGGAAATGGACTTAGAAATGTATAGCCTTGCTTGGAATGGTACCGTTCATCACCCAAAGCCATAGTTAAGACTGCTGGTTGTCATTAATTAACTTGACATCAAGTTGCAGCTGATTTTTGGCAACCTCTCATGGGCCATTTATGCTTGGTAATTAGCAGTGTGTTCCAGGCTGAAGTGCCCCACAGCTTTTTTTGGGGGGGGGGTTCACGCTGAACCGTCATTCAGGAAGTGATTGCGAAGCCGACGCATACCTGCTTTGCATTTCTTAAGAGCCCCTTGTTTGCTCCGCCCCCGCCTTGAAGAATCCCCTCAAGGAAGCGTGCAAAAATCAAAGCTGTGCATTACTTATGCAAACTGTGGTCCCTAATGGAAGGAATGAAGGAGCAGGTGAGTGGGCGGGTGGAATTTCTCCTTTTGCGTCAGGACCGTGAATAGGCATTTTAAAGGTTGCATTTTAAAAAAGAGCTTTGAGCGAGCATCAAAATTGACCCTGCATAAATGGCCATAGAGTTTTCAAGGCACAAGATGAGTGGAGGTGGTTTGCCATTGCCTTTCTCTGCATAGCAACCCTGGTCTTCTTTGAAGGCTTGCCATCCAAATAACCAGGGCCAATCCTGCTTAGTTTCTGAGCTCTGACTAAGCTCAGGCTAGTTTGGATTATTCCGGTTACTAACACAACTTCAAACCTCCTGTTTCAGATCTTTGTTTGACAGACCTGCACTAACTACGGTTAGTGTAACGGCCTGCCCTCAATCGCACTAACCTCAGTTGGTTTAACAGAAAGCTCATTTGGCATGTCTGAACCGAGCCGCTAGTCAGCGAAAACATCAGATGGTAGCAATCTGCAAACTCCACCGAATGCAATCTGCAACTAGAAAAAAACACACACAAACAAAACAACTTGTCTGCGAAGACGGCATAGTACCTGCAAATGCTGCTCTTTGTGGTTTCCCAGATCGGAATGTGGTTGCTTTTAACAATTCTCAACAAGTGCAATTATTCCTCTTCCATGAAAAGTGGGGATGGGTGTGTGTGCAATGCTGTTACGGGCACCTATCGGATAATCGTACTGCTTTGAATGCCCAGAATTTGGAAAAAATACACCTACTTTTTAAATTAAAAAAAAAGCAGTGTGTTTGTCTGTTTCAGGGTTCACAATCACATCCCCAGTATTTTTTTTAAAGAAGAAGAAGAGTTGGTTTTTATATACTGACTTTCTCTACCACTTAAGGGAAACTCAGACCGGCTTACAATCACCTTCCCCTCTCCACAACAGACACACTGTGAGGCAGGTGGGGCTGAGAGAGCTCTAACAGAGCCGTAACTTGCCCAAGGTCACGCAGCTGGCTTCGTGTGTAGGAGCGGGGAAACCAACCCTGTTTGCCAGATTAGCCTCCGACGCTCATGTGGAGGAGTGGGGGAATCAAACCCGGTTCTCCAGATCAGAGTCCTCCACTCCAAACCACCGCTCTTAACCACTACACCACGCTGAGTTTCCCCCAGTTGGTCTGCAGCACCAAGATAGCCTGCTCACCATGAGTTATGCACACTGGTTTGGTTTGGTGTGGAGATTCCCTAAAGGCAGAGAAAAAGTGTGATATAAAACCCAACTCCTCCTCCTCTTCTTCGTTTGTCATCTTTGCTGCTATAGGGATATCCTTATTCCCGCTGATATGGATAGGACCGTGTTTCAGTCTTGCATGAATATTTTGTCCCCTGTATTCCCATAGCCTCCTGTCTTTCTTGACCTGTCTTTCTTAACCTGATTCCAGGGCACAGAGCAACGTGATGACTAGACTTCCCTTCAACAGGAGTCATGCATCAGATTGCAGGTGGCAGGACCTGGATACTTGAATGGGGTTGTATGAAGCCAAGATGTCATGTAATACCAGTGCAGCAACCCAACATCGCCGCTTTTGCTCTGTAGCAATCGTTTGTAACTGGATTGGATTGTACACAAAGGAAAACCTGTGAATGATCACTGTTGTGCAATATCCAGAAACATGTGGATGCAGCCCTGGAGACAGACAGACAGACAGACAGATAGATAGTCAAAAAGGGCAAGAGTCCAGTAGCACCTTAAAGACTAACAAAAATATTTTCTGGTAGGGTATGACAGATAGATAGATAGATTTTAAAGGATGAACAGGGAGCCCCGTGGCACAGAGTGGAAAACTGCATTAGTGCAGTCAAAAGCTCTGCTCATGACCTGAGTTCGATCCCGACGGAAGTCAGTTTCAGATAGCCGGCTCAAGGTTGACTCAGCCTTCCATCCTTCCGAGGTCAGTAAAATGAGTACCCAGCTTGCTGGGGGTAAAGGGAAGACGACTGGGGAAGGCACTGGCAAACCATCCTGTAAACCTAGTCTGCCTAGTAAACGTCAGGATGTGATGTCACTCCATGGGTCAGGAATGACCCGGTGCTTGCACAGGGAACTACCTTTACCTTTAAAGGATGATCAGGGGCCTGGAGAACAAGCCCCGTGAGAAAAGGCAGAGGGAGTTGGGAATATTCAGTCTGGAGAAGAGGAGGTTGAGGGGGGACATGATTGCTCTCTTTAAGTATTTGAAGGGCTGTCACTTAGAGGAGGGCAGGGAGCTGTTCCTGTTGGCAGCAGAGGATAGGACTCGCACTAATGGGTTTAAATTGAGGGCAGAAAGGTACCGCCTGGATATTAGGAAAATGTTTTTTACAGTAAGAGTTGTTTGACAGTGGAATCAGCTACCTAGGGAGGTGGTGAGCTCCCCCTCACTGGCAGTCTTTAAGCAGAGGCTGGACAAACACTTGTCAGGGATGCTCTAGGCTGATCCTGCATTAAGCAGGGGGGTTGGACTAGCTGGCCTGTGGCCCCTTCTAATTCTGTGATTCTATGATTCTATAAAAGACAGAAATGAAACTTTTAAACAAATCTGATTTTAATTAAAAGAATCAACAACTAGTTGTCTAAAAAAGGTGCTAATTTTTTCTACCCTGGCTAGGCGATGGTAAAAGGGAAACACCTATCTAGTGTAGGCTGTAATCCTATCCATGCTTACTTGGGAGAGCCAGCATGGTGTAGTGGTTAAGAGTGGTGGTCTGGAGTGGTGGACTCTGATCTGGAGAACCGGGTTCGATCCCCACTCCTCCACATGAACGGCGGAGGCTAATCTGGTGAACTGGATTTGTTTCCCCACTCCTACACACAAAGCCAGCTGGGTGACCTCGGGCAAGTTACAGTTCTACTAAGAGCTCTCTCAGCCTCACCTACTTCACAGGGTGTCTGTTGTGGGGAGGGGAAGGGAAGGTGATTGTAAGCCGGTTTGAGTCTCCCTTAAGTGGTAGAGAAAGTTGGCATATAAAAACCAACTCTTCTTCTTCTTCTTCTAACTTGCAAAGACTTACCTGAATATATCTGCACCGGAGAGCGCTGTTTGTCTCTGCTCTTTTCTGTATGGTGTCACGCCAGGATCTGAGCTGGCGTGGGGAAAGGTCATCCCGATTATGTTGCAGTGCCTACAGATGAATACCCAACAGCGAATGTAGCTTCACTGAATACAAATCTGGGAGAAACAGGTGCTACATGCACACCTCTTTCCATCTGGAAGCATGATGCGATTAGAATGGCTCTTTACCCAAATTTACAGTCGTCCTGAACTACAATGAACATGTCCACCCTGTATGTGCGTGAGTAATCTCTTTGTGCAAAACAACCAATGCTTGTTGTCCAGCTGCCTCTCGTTCGGTCACCTAGTACACGCGCTCACTGTAACTTGTGAACATGGATAAAGTATGTATGTATTACAGTACTAGAAGAAGAAGAAGAAGAAGAATTGGTTTTTATATGCCAACTTTCTCTACCACTTAAGAATCAAACCAGCTTACAATCACCTTCCCTTCCCCTCCCCACAACAGACACCCTGTGAGGTAGGTGAGGCTGAGAGAGTGTGACTAGCCTCCATCGCTCATGTGGAGGAGTGGGGAATCAAATCTGGTTCTCCAGATCAGAGTCCATCGCTGCAAACCACCGCTCTTAACCACTGTACCATAGCGCTTCTAATAAATTATATTTGTAATATTTCTACATAGACTTATATAAATCTTCCTCTCACCCAACCTCGGGTACCCAGCTTTTGTTTTTAGGTTGGGTTTCATTCCCCTTTTTTTTCTTCCACCACTGCCCTCAGGAAAGTAGAGGGCCAAGACCTCTGTGGGGTATGCACAGTTTGCGGCACCCTTTGAAAAGGGGGCTGTTCAGCATGTGGCTGACATTGGTGAGGGAGGAGGAAAGAACTTTTTTTTGGGGGGGGAAGAGTGAAAAATGTGAAGTCATTGAAGATTAGAGTTGCCAACTTCCAGGTAATAGCTGGAGATCTCCCGTTATTACAACTGATCTCCAGCCCATACAGATCAGTTCCCCTGGGGAAAATGGCCGTTTGGACTCTGTGGCATTGCTGTCCCTCCCCTTCCCAAACCCCTCTCTCCTCAGGCTCTGCCCCCAAAAACTTTTGCTGGTGGCAAAGAGGAACCTGGCAACCCTATTGAAGGTCTGAAGTTCGAGAACCACCAATTTGACTGAAGCGCTGTTATGGATGAAGAGAACGACAGAGGGCAACAGAGAGCCACCATATGGATTCGGGAGATGGAGAGGGAGATGGGGTGGGGGGGCAATTGCTGGGCATCTGTATTCCAGAGATTGCAAGCTTTTGAAGTTTACAGAGCTGCTGGGAAGGCCGAGGGCTGAATTACGGAGAATTTCTCTCCCGAATCCGAACTCTGGAATGCAATACAAACAAAACTTAAAATAAAAATTAAGCTGATTTGATTGTGAGTCATTTTTTAAAGACGATTGTTGATGGCTAGTTTTAAAGTGCCTCACAAGGAGAGCTGAGGGTAGGTCAAGAGTGCCCCTCTGTGCGGGTAGGTCAAGAGCGCCCCTCTGGCTTACAGAGTCGTTGTGACTACTGAAGATAATGATGATGAAGAAGAAGAGTTGGTTTTTATTTGCCGTCTTTTCTCTACCACTTAAGGAAGAATCAAACTGGCAGTTGTTAATTTCCTGCATTGTGCAGGGGGTTGGACTAGATGACCCTGGTGGTCCCTTCCAACTCTATGATTCTATGATTCCCCTCCCCACAACAGACACCCTTTAGGTGGGTGGGGCTGAGAGAGCTGTGACTAGACCAAGGTCACCCAGCTGGCTTTGTGTGGACGAGTGGGGAAACCAATCCAGTTCACCAGATTAGCCTCCACCACTTATGAGGAGGAGTGGGGAATCAAACCCTGTTCTCCAGATCAGAGTCCACCGCTCCAAACTACTGCTCTTAACCACTACACCATGCTGGCTCTACCTGGCCCCCCCACATTGGGATCAAATTAGGAGCTTAAATGAAGCATCCCTGATCTTCAAGGGTATCTTTCTTGTTATCCCCGCTGAGGCTAAGAGCAGCTAGGATGGGGGCAGTTTTTTGAAGGAAACAACATGTACAGGAGGCAAAGAGTTAACCTTCTCCACCATCGCAACACCAATTCATAACGTCAGATTATATCTGCAGGAGCTTTGTGAAGCTGTCATGTCACCTCATTATATAGCCGGTGCTAAGGCTAGCCTGATCTCGCCAGATCTCAGAAGCTAAGCAGGGTCAGCCCTGGTTAGTATTTGGATGGGAGACCACCAAGGAAGTTCAGGGTTGCTGTGCAGAGGAAGGCACTGGCAAACCACCTCTGGTAGTCTCGTGCCATGAAAACCCCATAAGGGGTCGCCATAAGTCGGCTGCGGCTTGAAGGCACTTTACACACACACACAATGGTTGGCTTGGCGAGAGCCGGGCTTAGTTTTGCACATCCTACTTTTGTCAGAGAGTCTGCGAATAGTTTATTTGAAGAAGAGGAAGAGTTGGTTTTTATATGCCGACTTTCTCTGCCACTTAAGGGAGAATCAAACCGGCTTACAATCACATCTTCCCTTCCCCTCCCCACAACAGACACCCTGTGAGGTCGGTGGGGCTGAGAGAGAATGACTTGCCCAAGGTCACCCAGCTGGGAACATGTGTAGGAATGGGGAAACTAATCCAGTTCATCAGATTAGTGTCCGCCGCTCATGTGGAGGAGTGGGGAATCAAACCCGGTTCTCCAGATCAGAGTCCACCGCTCCAAACCACCGTTCTTAAGCACTACACCACACCGGCTCTCTTTGGTTGCACAGCCCACATCTGTTCATCCTAAGTTCCTAACCCATGAGACACTGTTGTTTAGAGATGCCAAAGCGTCTTTGTAGGATTTCTTGTTTTCCCTTTGCAGGGGGAGTGGGGAGAGTCCAGAAAACTACTCCGGCCTGTTCTTCCTCACAAACGGCAAAGCTGTCAGGATCTGGGTACGGCTCGAGTCTTGGCTCTCCTGAAAGGTCCTGACTCCTGTCAGCTGTAGGAGCTCTGCCGCTTCCGGAGAGGCCTGGTGGATGCTGTCTGTCTGCCTCGATTTAAACGGCGTAGACGTCTCTGATCCACGGGGATCAGATGGCGTGTCTCAGCTTTCCCACTAAGCCGGGATGGCCAGGGGCCTGTTTTCTGAACAAACACTCTAATGAGTTTTCACTTTCCCTTTGCCAGGAGGTGGTCCCCAGAATATGAACTTTCACACCTCCTTGGCCGGCCGGTTAGATAAGGAGATTAGAAATGGATGTTCGCTTCCTGCCCTCCTCTTGCCTCCGTTTCATTTCCCCCCACTCTGTCCTGCATAGCACTTATCAGCCAGACTGCATATATACTTGCAACCCAGAATGTTTTAAAGTCCTTCGGATAGTGCGCAGTTAGGACGCAAATTCATTTATTGAGACTGTAAAGCTTTAAATGGCCCATTATTATTATTTTTTAAACGGAGAGAATCAGAAATGGCAAGACCCAATCCCAGCCAGAGGTTGTACCCTGAACCTTAAAGTAATGTATTTTCATGTGTGTGGGCTTCACGTCCTGGCACCTTCCACATGCTTGGACTCACTCCACACATTTCGGGCCATGGCTGGGCTCCAGGGCATTGATTGTTTGCTTTTAAATTCTGTGAAGCCTGGCGCTGTCTGGAAGCATATTCTCTAAGCTGGAAGGCTTTTTATGCATGGGTAGTTTCTGTGGCGATCATCTCCTCCCCCCCCCCCCACTACTTCGGGGCTTCATTTTCATTATGCACGTCTTTCCTGACCTTTAGAACTCATTTCACCCTCTCCCTGTATTTCCCCTGTATTTTTTGGGAAAGGCATGCATATAGGGTTGCCAACCTCCAGGGACTCTGGAGAAATAGTAACACCTATGCTGATGATAGCAAATCTAGTAACAATAGCAGCACGAGGGCTCACAATATCTACTTACTTAAGTTAGTTTACTACAAAACGGTTATTCTTCATTTGGGAATAGGGCACATCAAACTAACATATTCAATGTGGTAATATATTAATGCAATTTTACAAAAAGGGGTTTTACAAAAAGGGTAAGTTTACCCTTTTTGTAAAATTGCATTAATATATTAGCACATTGAATATGTTAGAGTGCCTTTAATGTATCTCTACAGAGGTGTTCGTACCCTATATTTGGCTGTGAGGCATGTGCCCTATTCCCAAATGAAGAATAACTGAAGAAGCTTTTGCGAAACGATCACCAAACTAGAGGTGTTGTCTGCTTCAACTACTGAAGAACTTTGTGCTATTGAAAATATTTTGTACAATTATTTTTGTAAGGTGAATTGAACCTGATAGAGATACACTCCTTTAGTTATTTTTCTGTTCCTTACCTTTATTGTATTGAAGATACTGGATGTATTTGGTGTATCCTGTTTGTTTTGTAGAAAACTATCTTAAGTAAGTAGATATTGTGAGCCCTCGTGCTGCTATTGTTACTAGAACCTCCAGGGACTATCTGGAAATCTGCTATTTAGGGTTGCCAGGTCTCTCCTCCGCAAGGGGCCTTTACCTCTTAGTTTGAGTGGTAAAGCTGCCCTTTACCACTCAAACTAAGAGGTATAAGGCCCTCGCGAGGCGGAACATCTGGTTCTAAACTGGAAGTGAAGTACGCGCATTGGCACGCACACGTGTACCTTTGCTGTTGACCCTCAGGTGGTCGGCGTGCAGAGGGGTAAATTGCCGGGGGTTTGCCCGCCACCAGCGGGCACCTGGCAACCCTACTGCTATTACAACTGACCTCCTGCCGATAGAGATCAGTTCACCTGGAGAAAATGGCCGCTTTGGCAATTGGACTCTATGGCATGGAAGTCCCTCCCCTCCCCAAACCCCGCCCTCCTCAGGCTCCACCCCAAAAATCTCCAGGTATTTCCCATCCTGGAGCTGGCAACCCTATGTGCTGTAATAATGAACTTTTATGGAACAGTTATAGTGCACATGCTTGAAGAAAAGAACCATAGTGAATTGCCACAGTGGCCTTGACAACCATGCCTCCAAGATTCAGTGCAGAGTTTCTGCAGAGCACACGTGGAAGGGTAAATTTTGGGAGAAAGATGGAGAGAGTGAACACATGAAGCTGCTTTATACTAAATCAGACCACTGGTCCATCAAAGTCAGTACCGCCTACTCAGATTGGCAGCAACTCTCCAGGGTTGCAGTCGTTGACATCACCTACTACCTGATCCTTTCAACTGGAGATGCTGGGGATTGAACCTGGGATCTTTTGCATGCCAAGTAGATGCTCTATCACTGAAACACATCCCCTCCCCTGTTCGGAATGCTGACACACGAGGAAGCTCTATTGCCACTGTGCATGCCTCTACACCCACTGGCACTGATAGCAACATGAGAGGATCCTCAGCATGTAGAAGGAGACCATGATGCTTGTGGAGAGGCCTTGGACAATTCATATTAGCCTTAAGGGTGTTTTTAAAGAGTAATATTTAAAAACAAGGAAGTATTTCTTCATGCAACACATAGTTAAATTGTGGAACTCCCTGCCCAAGGATGTGGTGATGGCTACCAACTTGGAAGGCTTTAAGAGGGGAGTGGAGGAGAGGGGTATTCATGGCTACTAGTTAAAATGGATGCTAGTCATGATGCATATCTATTCTCTCCAGGATCAGAGGAGCATGCCCATTATCTTAGGTGCTGTGGAACACTGGCAGGATGGTGCTGCTGCAGTCATCTTGTTTGGGGGCTTCCTAGAGGCACCTGGTTGGCCACTGTGTGAACAGACTGCTGGACTTGATGGGCCTTGGTCTGGTCCAGCAGGGCTTTTCTTATGTTCTTATAATATTTTTGAACTATTCTGTATGCTAGAAAATGCAATGGAAAGGATTGGTAGCCAGAGTTCATCCGCCTACTTAGGGGGAGGGAGGGTTGGCTTACACAATCACGCTTGGTCAGCATTTGTGATCTAACCCAGAAGGTCAGAAGTTGCAAATCGGCAAATAAGCTTTAATCAATAGAGTCTGCTTCATAAGCTTTGGTCTGAGCCTGTGATTGAGAGGTGCGTATGTGTCTGATCTGGGATCAATGCAGGTTGGGTGGGCAGAAGCTATTGAACAAATGCTAAGTGGAGACCCACAAATTGGAACCATGGTTTGGACACAAGACCTTTTGCCCTCCTCTGATGCTTCACAACTGCCCGCGCCAAAGTGGATTAAGGCCCTGGCTAATCTCCTTGATTTATCTGTGAAATAAGGTTCAGAGATGAACCAAGGTCTCATGGCCTCTCTTATTGCCCTAAGGTGCTCGGACGATTCGTCGTCTTGAGTGTTTAAAATAATAACTAGTTGGTGTATTAGATTTCCGTCGGCTTACTTAATTGGCAAATACATATATGGTAGTAAACTGGGGCCCCAAATGGTAATTTCTGTTGATGTGACCTTTCTCCTACCTTCTCTTTCTCCCCCTCCCTTCTATTTCTTTTTGCTGTGGATTGTCAGAAACTGTCAGAATATAAAAATGGTGTCCATTATGCAGACTCAAGAATGGGTATACTTTATATGAGTATACTTTACTGGGGCTGGTGGATCAAGGCTGTCATCCCAAATAGTACATGGCATTTTAGAAGACTTTCCCTCCTTCACTGTTTACATAACCATTTATAACTCACTCCCCCCACCCTACCTGGGATTTTTGGCGGATTATATCCTGAGGGTAGCCTTCTAAATTTGTTATGCAAGGACTCATATCTTAATCCCTGGTTTATGTAGATGCTAAACTTCAGAGCTGGCATTGGAAAATACCTTTTTGTCAACTATATACAGATGAACACATGAAGCTGCCTTATACTGAATCAGACCCTTGGTCCATCAAAGTCAGTATGTCTACTCAGACCAGCAGCGATTCTCCAGGGTGTCAGGCAGAGGTCTTTCACATCACCTTCGGGCCTGATCTCTTTAGCTGGAGATGCTGGGGATTGGACCTGGGACCTTCTGCATGCCAAGCAGATGCTCTACCACTGAGCCACAGCCCCTTCCCGTGTCTTTTTATATAGCCTGCTCTCTGGTGAAAAAACAAAAATAAAAGATTGTTCCAGTAGGACCTAAACAGCACCCCTTTCTGTGCCTGCCGTGTGTGCTCTCGTGCTTTTTTGGGGTTTACTTATTCAAATTCTTGTTGTCCGTATATTGATTTCTTAACCATCCCAGTTTACAGAAGAGCTTTCTTTTTAGCCAGGTTCAATTTGCTGCCCACAGCTGTTTTGAGTGGGCACTATTCTGAAAAGCCCTTCTCCTGCCTCAATGCCAGCAGCCCAAAAGAGAACTGAATAATAAGCAAACTTGGGCTACTGAATTCACATCGGATCAAATCACACACATCCCAAGTCAGAAAGCCAACAATATAATGGGTGGGAAGAAATACCAATCAGCACAGTCCTCTTTGGTGGCAAGATATCTCTGCTGGTTGGTAAACATCCTTATAAGTTATAAGTCACTTTGGAGTGATGGTGTAGGCTGCCACCCCTAGACTCTATGGTCTTTACCACAGAGACTAATGGAAATTCCTACTGTCAGCGACTTACAACACTCTTACCCCCTTACATGTCATAATAACCTGGGGATACAGTCCAGACCAGAGAAATTTCTGTTGAAGCATTTATTTGGCCGAAGTAAATGGGAGTGGTCCTAGGTGGGTCTAGGCACACACTCAACATTTCAGAGGGTCGGTCCCCCTTTTAGAATTCTACAAACCCGAAGCGCCGTCCCTGTTTGGTTTTCCATTGGCTGGTCAACCAAAGTTACAGTCTTCTCTGACCGCCTAAAATACATATATGGTCATTGACATCATTTTGTCACTCTAGCCACCCACCCTTATCCCAAAAATGGTTACATTGTTGCTGATTTCTGCAATTTATTGTTGTGTGCCCTATTGAGTTATTTGCAGTTTGTCTTATGTTTGACCTCATGTTTGACCTGTTCCTCTTGTGTTCAAGTGTTGCTGAACCACCAAGGTATTTTTGATGGCCACCCCAACCACAAACCTTTCTATAAAGGTGACTTCCCTCGATGATCACCTCACCATCTGTCAGCTAGAGACTTTACTTCCCTATTTTCCATTGGACACCTCTTCACTCTGTCTGCCTCCCCCCCTTTTCATTCCTGTGAATCATGGCTGGACATCCTTATACCTGTTTCTTGCACCTTTGGGTCATGGAGCATGCTAGGACTTTGCAGAGTTATCTTGGTTTAGGAATTAGTGGTCACCGAGATCTGAATCTGTGCCCTGGCCTAAGTAATAAATCAGCAAGCCTTTTCCAGGCCTCGCTCACCACCGCTTCCCTTTACAGTGAGGTTTACAAACGTCCTGCATCTGAGCAGTGGATTGCCAGCCTTTCCTCAGTGAAAACGAGTTTGCTTTTTCTGGGGGTCAGAATAGGGTGATCAGATCCTGCATCTGGTGACTTTCCAGTGTCTCTTGTTTTATAACTGATGGACCTTTCGGATGGCCTTGGTTGAACAAACTCTCTTACTTGTAGATTCCTAATACTTAATGTATAACACCTTTAATCCAAAGTTATGTATTTCCTACTTAAAACTGCTTCAAATCATTTTTATTTCTGTTTAAATGCACCAAGCTATTTTGCTCCTGCCAGCAGCTGGCCTCTTTTCTCTTGTCCAGAGAAAAGAGGAAGTTAATGATGGCTGTCTGAAGACAGTCTCACCTCCTGTTAGTCTATTTCCAACGCCCTGATTTCTTCTACTTATAAAATCTAATATATTCCTCTTAAACTAAACCTCTATGCTAATATATTGCTTTTTATTTCCTTGTGTGTGTGTGTGTGTTAAGTGCCGTCAAGTCACTTCCGACTCATGGAGACCCTATGAATGAAAGTCCTCCAAAATGTCCTATCTTTGACAGCCCTGCTCAGATCCTTACTATTTATTTCCTTACTATAAACTTATGTTCTAGTAAGCTGTTTAAGTTCAAATCCTCCCCTTTTCACTGCCATTGTCTTGCTTCATTCTTGTCATGTTCTCCTTCCCTCTCCAATCTGGGTTTACTGCTTTCTTCCATCTCCCAGTTATGGCTGACCCTATGTTATCAAGCATTTAGGTGTAATGCTGGGACCCCGTAGAATTAAATTCAGAGCCCAGTAGCCAGTGAGATTTGAGAATGGAGCACCTCTGCTTAGTTACAAATCAGAATGCCCCTCCCAAACTTCCACTACCACCTTCTTGGGTTCAGAGAATGAGATCCAGAGTTCCTACTCATGGGTCCTGCATTGGACTGGTCAGCCTTTCAATTGAAGTTCTTAATTCCCCTGTTGGGAAAAGGGGAGACCATATTCCCTATCTCCCACTGTATTTTCCTTACCAATATTCTCTATAACTATGCTGGATTACATTATGCCTTTCTCATTTTAAGCTCTGATTATATTTATTAAGCATCTCTGATATAAACTGGATATTTTCCAAAAAGCATTTGCAAGCTAAAGTATTCTCTCTCTGTCTTTGCTCCAAATTTTGAAATTCCCCTTGCTAGTTTCCAATTTAAGACTGGCAGGACAAGCTACCCACAAGCTTCTGCAGCCAGCAAAAAGCGGAACCTGCAGAAAACAGTCTAGTTTCATATCAAGGCAGCTGAAATTGCCTTTTGCCCTGGTGTCTTTGTTCCTCTTTTCTCCCGAAATCTCCAGAAACTTTGGGTTTGTTAAAACAGCCAATCTTATAGTCTTAACCCCTATATTACCTTGCCATAGGCGAACAGGTGCTTGGTGTCTCCCTCACTACAGCATCACTATGTGGAGGCAGTTTATTCTCCTGCTCCTCATCTCCTCAGGGGTGGGAAATTGGGGCTGCAGATCATGAACACATGAACACATGAAGCTGCCTTCTACTGAATCAGACGCCTGGTCCATCAAAGTTAGTATTGTCTACTCAGACCGGCAGCGGCTCTCCGGGGTCTCAGGCAGAGGTCTTTCACATCACCTCCTTGCCTAGTCCCCTTTAACTGGGGATTGGACCTGGGCCCTTCTGCATGCCAAGCAGATGCTCTACCACTGGCCCCTCCACGGCCTGACAACCATACCTAACCTACAGAAGTAAGGTAGGTGGCAATCAGAGGCAGGGCTTTCTCAGTGATGGCCCCTCACTAGTGGAATGTCCTTCTCACTTGATGCTCACCTGGCACCTGCCTTACTGTCTTTTAAGCATCAGGTCACAACATTTCTTTTTACCCAAGGGACTGATAATTCCCTGCCTCAGGTGGGTAAATGGCAGGCCTGCTTCAGGAAGCTTGGGAGGAAGATCTTAACTGGATGCCTTTGTTATACCGCCTCTGGAAAAGAACTGCCTCCAGCTTCTTTCTTTCCCTTATCCAAAGGGAAAAGACTCCTCTAAGGCTGACCGGGACTTTCTGCCATTGGAAAGCAATATAATGGTGGCTGTTTCACCTTTGAATGGCCCTCAGTTCGAGCCAGCCGGCCTCATCGGGCATCCGTCCTACACTTTGACATTGGGGGTAGTTAGCAGCTGTTATAGTCTGTGCAGGGATGTTATCCAGGACACGTTCCCCTCTGTTTGCTGCTCGAGAGACTTTTATATCCCAATAAACGCTCTGACACCGAGGGCCCTGATCCTCCTACGGAAGCCAGAGACTGGTTCTCTTTCGTAAAGTCTGTTTTTACTCAGGCGATTGTCGAAACTGGATGATGCCAAAACCGCCGATGGCTTTATTTGGTCACGTTTCCTCATCAGCCTGGTGTGTGTGTGTGTGTGTGTGTGTGTGTGTGTAGGGGGGGTGATGGCAAAATTTGTATCCATAGAGCCCCACGTCTGCCTAGCTCATAAAACCTCCTAGACTGTGGAGATTTGTGTCCTGTTAATACTTCAGACTTGGGAAGCGACTCGGCTTTTGAAGAAAGCCAGGCTGAAATCAGCCAGAAGGCCTTCAGCGGGAGATTTGGTTTCTAGTGCTGCAGCCAAAATGCAGCAAGCGTTTGGATTCCAGGTTTATCATTTTGAATTTCGAGCATTTTCAGACCTTACATTTATCGTGCGTGGGGATGCTTCCAGACCAGCCTTTATGGAACTAAGATCGGAGGACTTCCAAGGGGTCCGTGATGCACATCAGTGGCCCTGAGAGTCTAGGGTTGCCAACCTCCAGGTGGTGGCTGGAGATCTCCTGCTATTACAACTGATCTCCAGGCGACAGAGATCAGTTCCCCTGGAGGAAATGGCCACTTTGGCAACTGGACTCTGTGGCGCTGAAGTCTCTCCCCTCTCCAAACCTCGCCTTCCTCAGGCTCCACCACCAAAATCTCCAGGTATTTCCTAACCTGGAGCTGGCAACCCCATGTAAGTCCTTTATATGGCTTTTCACTGCTTTGTTTTGCATTTTGTTGTGAAATGTACCTTATTCCAGAAAGTTTCAGTATGCGGCTCTGTCACTTGCACAAGGCTAAACAAGACTGTATGTGGATTATTCTGCCTCCCCCCCTCCAAATCTTCTGCCCAGGTAGGGTTGCCAGGTCCCTCTTTGCCACCGGTGGGAGGTTTTTGGGGCAGAGCCTGAGGAGGGCAGGGTTTGGGGAGGGGAGGGATTTCAATGCCAGTGAGTCCAATTGCCAAAGCGATCATTTTCTCCAGGTGAACTGACCTCTATCGGCTGGAGATCTCCAGCTAGTACCTGGAGGTTGGCAACCCTATGCCCAGGTTATCTGCAGTCATTCTGTTTCAAAGGTCACTTGTTCTTTAATATTTTCAGGTGTGGCCAATGCAAGGACTCCTGTCCTGTACCTTTCAAAAGAGTTCAGTGGTCATCCCTAGTATGGCTTCTCCAACCCTGACTTGGATGGCCCAGGCTAGCCTGATCTCAGATGCTAAGCAGGGTCAGCCCTGGTGAGGACTTGGATGGGAGACCACCAAGTGGGGTTGCCAACCTCCAGGTACTAGCTGGATATCTCCTGCTATTACAACTGATCTTCAGCCGACAGAGATCAGTTCACCTGGAGAAAATGGCCACCTTAGCGATTGGATTCTATGGCATTGAAGTCCCTCCCCTCCCCAAACCCCACCCTCCTCAGGCTCCACCCCAGAAACCTCCCACCAGTGATGAAGAGGGACCTGGCAACCCTACCACCAAGGAAGTCCAGAGTTGCTACGCAGAGGCAGGCACTGGCAAACCACCTCTGTTCGTCTCTTGCCTTGAAAACCCTATGTGGTCGCCATAAGTCGGCTGTGACTTGACGACGCTTTCCATCACCATGACTTCTCCAATCCTACTGCTATGGAGACAGAATGAGGCATTCCTGGTATCTCTTCCTATTCTGTGCATTTCCAAAAGGTGCAGGTGCCCTCTTGGAGCCTGAACTTAGTGGGCCTACTTATTCAAAGGCCGCTATAGCTTTCCCCTCTCCTCCCTTCTTTCTCTCCTTCCTTTTCCTTTTGGCTGATTTGACTTTATATTCCTTGCAGAGATTGTTTTGGGAGGCTGGATGCCCTGAGAACACAGAGCCTGGCTTCATCAGCAGAGAAATTTGTGGCGGCCAAACTTCCTGTGTTTTGCTGCCATTTGCTGCTTCTAACCCGTAAGTTGTCCAAGCATCTTATATTCTTTGGAAATGGGAAGCGGGGCAGAGGACGGCTGGATAGCATCGGCAGAACTGTCAGTTCCAATCTGGGTCTGCCTTCCTGTCCTTATTGTGTTCTCCCCTCATTCATTTTGGGTTGAAGAGAATCCTGCAGATTCCTTTAAGTTGCCTTGCCTGAGAAAATCCCAAGCTCAGAATCTGAATTCGTGTCCCGAGTGTGTCAATTTGAGCTCACGACGCTGAGATTTGTGGGTATGGTTTGATTTCTGGCAGGTTTCAAGTGGAAACCTTATTAGTTGTCAGGGTCAAATACTAATGAGCAGAGGACGTATCCATCAAATCTCATCAGCTGAAATATTGCTACCCCCCCCCCCAGGGTCCCAAGGTGGCTATTTTGAAAGCAAATGAGATGTGATTGGGGGGGGGGATTCATGGTATTTGTTCACATGCCATGCATAAAATACAGGGTGGTGGGGATGTGTTTTTATGAAACAAGGAACACAAGAGTGAGGGGAACGAAATGCTGCTCCCTCCGGACTTCATTGTGGTCTGATGCTTTCAGCCTTTTTCTTGCTTCGGTGCACTGGAAAGAAAAGGTGAAAAAGAGTGTAATCAAGGCTGGTTTAAGACATTTTGAGGCCAGTGGCAGACTGGGTCTAAAAATATTGGTTGCCAGGAGACAAAGGGGGCCCACCCACAACTATCAGGCTATCATTTAATTTTTATAAGAAATAAATACAATTTTCAAAAAATACGTAAGTGGAAAAAGGGTACAATTAAAATTTTAGTTGCATACAGTAATAGTATTGGAATGTCTATGATATTTTCAAGCTACTAAAAGGTCATTAACATTTTTAATATATTTTCTAATGTTTAAGGACCCCCCACTTCATCAGGGGCCCACAGGGCCCACTTGCAATTGGACAAGCTGACACCCTGGCCAGTGAGGCCTTAGGCTATGGGCGAGAACACATGGTCACTTTAGCCTCCTTTATTCCCTGTTTCAGCCAGGATTCAGCCAGGATCGAACGCATGCATTTCACCAAACATGCGTTCGATCTTGGCTGAATCCTGGCTGAAACAGGGAATAAAGGAGGCTAAAGCGGCCGTGCGTTTTAGACCGAAATTAAGAGTGCCCATTGGCATTACTGAAAATGGTAATTTAGGGTTGGATCTAGTCAGCTTTTCTGCTGGTAAAAAAGTGAGGAAGGGGACGCTTTTGACTACCAACAAGGCTATGATGGGAGTCTTGGGACCCACATAGGATTGCCAGCTAAGCACTGGTGGCAACTAGCAAGAAGTTTGAGGGGGCAGACACATGTAAAATGCCATTCCTCCAATGGCACAATGTCACTTCTGGGTCAACCTGGGAAGTGATGCCACTGCATTGAGCTTATGCTCTAGGATTCCTTGGAAACGCAATGGTTTCACCATGGAGTTTCAGTAGAATCCTAGATTGTCACCCCCCCCCAATGACATCACTTCCGGATTTGCCCCAGAAGTGATGTCATGCTATAGGAGAGCCAGCGTGGTGTAGTGTTTAAGAGCAGTGGTTTGACGCGGTGGACTCTAATCTGGAGAACTGGGTTTGATTTCCCCACTCCTCCACATGAGCGGGAAAGGCTAATCTGGTGAACTGGATTTGTTTCCCCACTCCTACACACGAAGCCAGCTGGGTGACCTTGGGCTAGTCACAGCTCTCTCAGCCCCACCTACCTCACAGGGTGTCTGTTGTGGGGAGGGGAGGGGATTGTAAGCCAGTTTCAGTCTCTCTTAAGTGGTAGAGAAAGTCGGCATATAAAAACCAACTCTTCTTCCTCTTGTTCTTCTAGGAATGACAGTGATTTTTGCTGCATTTTCCCCCGTTGTGCTACTCAGCCACAGCAGAATTCTTCCATTACATCGGGAGACGTGGCAGCCATTCTTCATGGACAAAAGTCACATGGGTCAGGCGATGTAGTAAGGAGACTCACTGAAAATGTGGCTGAGACTACAGCTGCATCCAACCCTTGTGTGTGTGTGTGTGTGTGTGTGTGTGTGTGTGTGTGTGTGCAAAGTGCCATCAAGTCGTAGCCAACTTATGGCAGCCCCGAAGGCAAGAGATGTTCAGAGGTGGTTCACCATTGCCTTTCTCTGCCTAGAGACCCTGGAATTCCTCGCTGGTCTTCCATCCAAGTACTAACCAGAACTGACCCTGCTTAGCTTCTGAGATCTGACGAGATCAGGCTAGTCTTGGCCATCCAGGTCAGGGCATCCAACCCTTAGCAATATTGTTTTTACATTTAGAGACCCCTCACAATCTGAGTCCCCAAATGGCAGTTTTGTTAGCAAGTGTATAAATCCGACTCTGGTGCAGCAATTTAGGAAAATTTAGCACCCCCTCATCTGTGCATCCATTCTTGATAAAAATAGATCCCAGCCCAATCTCCCACTTTAGATATGAATCAACACACACCGGGACTGCAAATTCCTGTAAACTACCTTGCAAAATCTGTCTGAGAAATTCCAAGAATACGGATCCCTCCAAGTCAAGTGTAGTTCGCTCCTGGGTTGTCTATCGAATTCTATCAGATACTATGTATATAACATCTATCAAATACTGTCCAGTTTTCTAAAAATTACATAGTGACTGTTAAATAGGATTAGGGTAGCAGTTTTTGAACTGTCTTCCATGGAGTTCTGTGGAAGCTTTTAATGGCGTTCTCAGTCGCAAGACCAATAATGGCAGACAAAATTCTTTAAAAGTGCTTGCTGATCTTCTCTGGCAATGTATACCCGCTGGGAAAGGTTTCCCTGTTTAGATGTTTATAGCCTCCCCGATGGGAACCCAAAGTGTTCCTCTCTCCTCCATTTTATCCTCGCCACAAAACCCCTGTGAGCTAGCTTAGGCCGCAAGAAAGTGACTAGACCAAGAAGGGTTGTCAACCTCCAGACATTAGCTGGAGATCTCCTGCTATTACAACTGAATTCCAGTAGAGATCAGTTCGCCTGCTGCTTTGGCAAATTGGACTTTATGGCATTGCAGTCCCTCCCCTCCCCAAACCCCGCCCTCCTCAAGCTCTGCCCCAAAAACCTCCTTCCGGTGGCAAAGAGAGACCTGGCAACCCTAACCCCAAGGTCACCCAGCAAGCTTCCATGGCAGAGTGAGGATTCAAACCTGGGCCACATCCTAGTCCGACACTCTAACCACTACATGGGCCAGGTTCTAGGCACATACTCAGTGCACAAGAGGCTCAAGAGTGCTACCTGCCATTTAAAATACTTAGGTGCAGAATTTTAATATTTGTGCTGCTCCAGGGATAGGGTTGTCAGGACCCTCTTTGCCACTGGTGGGAGGATTTGGGGGCAGAGCCTGAGGAGGGCGGGGTTTGGGGAGGGGAGGGGCTTCAATGCCATAGAGTCCAATTGCCAAAGCAGCCATTTTTCTCCAGGTGAACGGCTCTCTATCGGCTGGAGATCAGTTGTAATAGCAGGAGATCTCCAGCTAATGCCTGGAGGCTGGCAACCCAATCCAGGGATGACTTTTCCATCTCTGTGTGTTTGTTACGCTCTGCCAGGGGGCAGCTACCCCAAGTCCATTTTCCTCCGCTCTTCAAGTCCCTTTAGCAGAACACAGCAGCTTGCACCTGTTCACCTCTTCACTTTCCCCACCACTAATTTATCAGTCCCTGACTTCATTCCCATCCCAGTGGTCCGCTGGCCATGGAGCAGGTGCATGGCACGGTCTCAGAGCTCATGTGGTGCACAGAGAAGGTTCCTCATTCCATCTTTGGTTTTTTCATTTAAAAGATCTCAGGTAGCAGGTGTTGGGAAAGGGAACTCTGCCCAAATTCTCTGCTAGCCAATGACATTCATAGCATACAAGCGAGGTGGACCATCGGTCTGGCTCTGGGTAAGGTGGGTCGAAAGGGGAACTTTCAATGGGAAACCCTATTCAGCCTCCTTCTTCTGGCATGATAATCATGTACCATCCTCTAAGCATAGAGCTTACCGTGCACATTTGGCTGGCAGTGCCAAATCGTCGCATTTGAAGCTGTTCAAATCTATACGCCTAATAAATTTGCGACCTATCACGTTCTGTTTTCTAAAACCAGTTTAAAAAGATATTGATGTAAGTAAATCATATAAAGTTAAAATGTGACCCCCTGGGTAATATAAAGCCTCGGCTAGTTTGTAAATCAGCATGTTTTAATGGCTCTATTAACCTATTAGCATGCAGTTTAGGAAATATCTCAAGCACAACTGGGGAAACTTGATTTAAATCTGTTATTTTAAATTGTTCTTTTTTCTGTTGGCGATTTAAGGCATGGTTTAATCACTCCAAAAGAACACATATTAGTGGCGGAATGTTTACCAGATGACTTGTATTTTCCAGATATAATTTCCAAGTATTCCAGAGCCACAAAAGAAAAGCAACTCTTCCACATATTTCTTGTGCTTGGAAACTACATCTTCTTGGCTGGGGAATCACTTTGATTTAAATGTTGGGATGAAGGCTGGTCTTACATCTGGTCTTAGAGTTTATTAAATCACTTGCCCTGAAAAGTGTCATGGGGGCAGTTGATTTCTAAGAGTTGGATCCAGCCAACTTTCCCCCCTCTGCCTCACCCAATTTCCCTCATTATTATTATTATAAGAAGAAGAAGAGTTGGTTTTTATATGCCGATTTTCTCTACCTTTAAAAAAAAAGAAGAATCAAACGGGCTTACAATCTCCTTCCCTTCCTCTTCCCACAACAGAAACCTTGTGAGGTAGGTGGGGCTGAAAGAGCTCTTAGAGCTGTGACTAGCCCAAGGTCACCCAGCTGGCTTCATGTGAAGGAGTGGGGAAACCAACCCGCTCCACCAGATTAGAGTCTACTTCTCTTAAACAGTATACCACACTGGTTCTCCTCTCCACACTGGTTCTTGGGTTAGCGGGTTGTAGTGGTTAAGAGAGGTGGTTTGGAGCCATAGTCTCTGATCTGGAGAACTGAGTGATTCCCCACTCCTCCAAATGAGCGACGGAGGCTAATCTGGTGAACTGGATTTGTTTCCCCACTCCTCCACATGAAGCCAGCTGGGTGACCTTGGGCTACTCACGCTCTCTCAGCCCCACCTACCTCACAGGGTGTCTGTTGTGAATGAATGAATAAGTTTATTTACAGCAAAAGCCAGAATAACATGACCAGATACAACCTGTGAGAGATTAAGATCTCTCTTGTTTAAGAATATCAAAATTTAAAAACAGTTAAAACCAGTAATTTACTGGATAAAATGAGCCAATCCCTAGTGCTAGCCTTACCAGTCTTTCCCATACGGATATTAATTTTCGCAGTGCAGAATTTGTCAACTTGAGAGAGACAAAAAAGGTCCCTGTTCCAAAGAAGAAATTTCATTACATCTTCCTCTGACTCCATTAAAATTGATAAGTGGGTGAATCAGCTTCTGGGGAGTCGGTTGTGGGGAGGGGAAGGTGATCGTAAGCCGGTTTGAGTCTTTCTTAAGTGGTGGAGAAAGTCGGCATATAAACACCCACTGTTCTTCTCCTCCTCTTATATGGCCATTGTCCATGTAGGGCATATAATCTTCAGCATAGCCTATTTTGGTTGTACAATGGGGACCCCTCTTTCCTTTTTCGCCAGCAGAAAAGCTGGTTGGATCCAATCCCAAATATTCTAGAGCCTCCATTTCATGCTGGTGCCCACCTTCATAGTGCCTTGGCAAGTCTCGGGTCAGGTGCGTGCTAACCTTCACCAGCCGGGTAGCTGATTTGGGAGCAAAAATGCTAAATATGGGAGATATAAATATTTAAAATAATTGGTTTTTTTCCCCTCTTAAATTTCTGTGATCTTAGCAGCAGCTGCCTCCTCGCTTCTAGGGAAGCTGGGAGTGATGATTTGCTAGATTTTTCTTTCTTTCTTTTTGCCTCGGCAGATGGAGAGAAAAGTAGGGGCAGATGGAGGAAGCCAGGAGTGAGTTTGCCCTCTGAGTGCGTGAGCGTGTGTGCACCGCTAGTTGTAGCAAAATCTTATCTTGCTAATCTATCAACTCGAAAGCATTAGTAACATGACCATCTTCAATCCCTGCTTCATTGTGACCCCCCGGAATGACCTGTGACAAACTGAGAAAAGTGATACGAAAATCTAAGAATTCCCTGCCTGGGTCCAGCCACCGGCCAATCTACTTCAGCATTCTGCCTTCTGAAAGCAATCAGCCAGATGCCACGGAGAAGGCCTATTGTTAATTTCCAACATCTCCTTGTCCAAAAACATGCCCCCCCCCCTTTAGCATATCAGCGCTGCAAATGTAAACTGGTTTAATGTGGGTTTTGCTGGTCTCCTGTGTCGAGAGCCTGGGCTTCAAACGGGTTTAAAATTATTGTGATCTCTGAATGCAGAGGCGGTGCTTCCAGATTATCTTGGCTAGTAGCTTCTGTATGGACCTTCCTTACATAAAGTCAGATTGCTGCTGCAGATAGCTCAGGATTTGGCAGTGATGCTCGGGGGCGAGTGAGGTTGCCAACCTCCAGGTACTAGCTGGAGATGCTGGAGATTGGACCTGGAACCTTCTGCATGCCAAGCAGATGCTCTACCACTGAGCCACAGCCTCTCCCTGTGTCTTTTTATGTAGCCTGCTCGAGAATTTGAATATGTAAACCCCAAAAAAGCAGGAGAGCACACACAGCAGGCACAGAGAGCGGTGCTGTTTAGGTCCTACTGGGACAATCTTTTATTTTGTTTTTCATCAGAGAGCAGGCTACATAAAAAGACACAGGGAGAGGCTGTGGCTCAGTGGTAGAGCATCTGCTTGGCATGCAGAAGGTTCCAGGTCCAATCTCCAGCATCTCCAGCTAAAGCGACCAGGCCCGTAGGTGATGTAAAAGACCTCTGCCTGAGACCCCGGAGAGCCACTGCTGGTCTGAGTAGACAATACTGACTTTGATGGACCAAGGGTCTGATTCAGTATAAGGCAGCTTCATGTGTTCATGTGATCATGTGTTCATGTGATCTCTGTCGCCTGGAGATCAGCTGTAATAGCGGGAGATCTCCAGCCGCCACCTGGAGATTGGGACCCTAAACTTAACCCTTGTGAAGGTTATCTTGTCCAAGGATGACTAACCTCTCACCTATGGTCTGAATAGGGTTGCCAACCTCCAGGTACTAGCTGGAGTTTTCCTGCTATTACAACTGATCTCCAGCCGATAGAGGTCAGTTCACCTGCAGAAAATAGCCGCTTTGGCAATTGGACTCTATGGCATTGAAGTCCCTCCCCTCCCCAAACCCTGCCCTCCTCAGGCTGTTCCCCTAAAACCTCCCACCTTGCCAAGAGGGACCTGGCAACCCTAGGTCTGAATATTCTTCAAGGGCAGGCAGCCTGTGTTTTCCCCCCCACCCCACTTTATCCAAGGCAATGAGAACAGAGTCAAAAGTTTTTGGGACCCAACCGTCCTGTTTTGCAAACCGACTATAGTTATCTTGGCAACCTGATCATACTTGCTGTGGCGTGGTTTACAGCTCTCTTGTGCGAAGGTTTTTAATTTCCTCTGGTTTTGGATCGCCTTGTTTTGCGTTTCTCTGTTGTGCTTCCAAGAGCTCCTGAATTACTCACATTCCCAGCCTTCTTCTCTGCCCTGGACAGGTCTAATACTCTCTCCACAGTGTTGGAATTCTCCCACAGGTTGAAGGGTTTGGGGTTGTGGTGGGGTTTAGACTGCCCAAATCCCCTCTCTGAAGCTGATCCCTTGGTAAGTTCCCTTTCAGACCCTTCATGTGTTTCTGGTTAGGAGAAATTTGGCCTCCGTGATCTACTCTTCACTTTCTCTTCCTGGCAAAATATACTAAATGTAAAGTCCCAGAAATGTATCAATTCCCATTACATTTCCCCTTTCAGGAAAGGGTTTTTTTTTTTTTTTTTTTTGGGTAAGATAATGCCAGAAAGCTCATTTCCCAGAGGAAACTGAGGAATATTTAGAAGCCAGTCCAAGAATCAATGAAGGAGTAAACAGTGGGCTAAAATGATTGTGTTTGCAGGTTCCATTGGAAGATGCATTCCAAAAATCAGGGTGGTTTTGGAAAAGGATGAATTAGCTAAAGCACACCTCCACTACTAACTGAAGTAGATTGCAAGCCGGTTTAAAGGGAGTTCCTGTTTCACACGTGCTGCTTAAAACTCTTTGAAGTCTCTCTCCCCTGGTTGACGCAGTGGTTTCAAGCCCACGAATAGGGTTGCCGGGTCCCTCTTCACCACCGGTAGGAGATTTTTGGGGTGTAGCCTGAGGAGGGTGGGATTTGGGGAGGGACTTCAATACTATAGAGTCCAATTGCCAAAGTGGCCATTTTTCTCAAGGTGAACTGATCTCTATTGGCTGGAGATCAGTTGAAATAGCAGGAGCTCTCAAGCTAGTACCTGGAGGTTGGCAACCCTACCCGTGAAAGATTATGCTACAGTACATTTGTTAGTCTTTAAGGTGCCACAAAGGTTTGGTAATTTTGCTGGAATGGACAAATACGGCATGCCGCTAGCATCTGTGATATGCATCACATGTGAAAGACAGAAATGCAATTTTAATTTTCCACCTTAGACGATTGTTTTCTATTAATGTCACATGGCATCTTTTGTGATGACTTTTAGTTTGAAACAAATGACTGACTGAAGTGTACTTGTATCATTTCCCCCCCCAAAATTAAAAAAAACACATTAACATGAATTTACAATTTCATTTCAATCTTTCTGCCAGAGGTGTTTTACAGGTTTATGTTAAGGCACATTAAAACTGCTGCGCCTTGAATAACACAGGATTACTCCTGAGCAGACATGGTTAGGATTGCTCCTTAAATTACAGTTCTCAGACAAGAGAACTTCAAAGGGAGAATCCAATGTGACATTTCTGAATTAGAATTCATTGACTGTTGAACTGCTAGACTGTTTACCACCACCCCCGTCTTAACATTCCTCACTTATTATAAGTGCTAAAATCTTGCACATCCTTCTGTAGCTTCCTATTGTATCTGCTTACCTTGCACTAGATTTTATGTTAATCCTACTTTGCCTGTCTAACAACAGTGATTGTCATCTACTCTCAGTGACCGTCCTAAATACTCTTTTTATTAGGTCTTCTTTTAAACCAGCCTCACTTTAGAACATCTCCCTGCTCCTTTCTGTTATGAATACATAAGCATTGACGTAATGGATATACACTCCAGTGCATCTGATGACGCAAACTCTGACTCACAAAAGCTTATGCTGAAATCAGTGTGTAAAGTGCCACTGGAATCTTGTTTTCTTCTGTGAACCGAAGTGTACTATACACAGCACACTTTTTCATCCCTCACCTACCAGTGTGGTGTAGTGGTTAAGAGCAGTGGATTCTAATCTGGAGAACCCGGTTTGATTCCCCACTCGCCAAATAGGGTTGCCAACCTCCAGGTACTGGAATTCAAAATATGGCACAAGGCAAATATTTCCAAAATAGGAAAATAACAATGCAATTCTTGCTATTAGAAGAATGTATTGGGAACAAATAAGATACAAATACACTTCTGGAACAACAAATATGTGACAATGGGTCAAAAATGATCCCAAAATAAACACAAAATATAAGAATATACCGGTGCAAAGGCTCAGTTCATATCAAATTAGTTGTAAATGGAGTTCATAAATATTGCATCACATAGCAATATTTATGAACTCCATTTACAACTAAATATATTCTTATATATATATTCTTATATTTTGTGTTTATTTTGGGATCATTTTTGACCCATTGTCACATATTTGTTGTTCCAGAAGTGTATTTGTATCTTATTTGTTCCCAATACATTCTTCTAATAGCAAGAATTGCATTGTTATATTCCTATTTTGGAACTATTTGCCTTGTGCCATATTTTGAATTCTATACTCCTGTAAGCACTTGCAAGCCGTTCATTTGATTACAACCTCCAGGTACTAGCTGGAGATCTGCTATTACGACTGATCTCCAGCCAATAGAGATCAGATCACCTGGAGAAAAGGGCCACTTTGGCAATTGGACTCTATGACATTGAAGTCCCTCCCTTCCCCAAACCCACGCTCCTCTGCCCAAAAACCTCTCACTGGTGGCGAAGAGGGACCTGGCAACCCTACCTCCACATGAGCGGTAGACTCTAATCTGGTGAACCAGGTTGGTTTCCCCACTCTTCCACAGGAAGCCTGCTGGCTGACCTTGGGCTAGTCACAGTTCTCTTTGAGCTCTCAGCCCCACCTACCTCAGAAGGTGTCTGTTGTGGGGAGAGGAAGGGAAGGAGATTGTAAAATGGTTTGATTCTCCTTGAAAGGTAGAGAAAGTTGGCATATAAAAACCAGCTCTTCTTCTTCTTCTTCTTCTTCTTCTTCTTCTTCTTCTTCTTCTTCTTCTTCTTCTTCTTCTTCGTTTCCCCATACGTTTGTTATGCTTTTCATTTTTTAACTTTTTTTTAATCTCTCCTCCTTGTACAGAAGGGCCTTTTGGGCATGAATAATAGGAAAGAGATATGGAGAATGGTGAAGAGGGGCAGCCCTGGTTCTGAACTAAATTCCTTCCCTTAGGGAGAGGAGGGGATGAGGGAGAAGAGACCCCTGTGCTGCTAGCAGAAGGGAGCTTAGCAGTAGACCCAAGTTTTCAAGCACTCTTTGTTCAGGGCCCCAAACAACCCTCTGGACTTCTAAGCATCACCCATTCCAGTTGTGTCGGAGAGAAATCCGAGCTTCTAATTGGTGGAGACTAGGGACAGCGGAGAGAGGGGGAAATTCTTCCCCTTGCAATTTGATGGATGAAAGAGGGCTGGGGAAATGGATGTGTGGCCCTGGGAACAAAGGAGCCTTTGAAGAGGCTGTGGGTTGCAAATTAATGTCTCTTTCTCCCTCCCCCACCCCCAATCTCTGCTGCTAGTGACGGCAATGAAAAGGCCTGACAAAGTTACCTTTCTGAATGACTGACTCTGCATGCCCCCCCCCCTCACTTGCCTTGTGTGCCACAATCTGGCACTCCTTAGCAGAAAACCGAATCCAGATGCTGGCGCATTGCAATTTTGTTCATTGATCCCAGAGGATCATAGTCCCCTTTCTCTCTCCCCCTCTCTGTCGCCAAATTTGACTGCTTTCCAGCTATTTCCCCCAGGTTGCTGTCTGCCATTTCCCCCCTGGAAAAAAAATCTGCCTCTTGTTCATCCCCCCCAACTCCCCACCCTCGCTAAGCTGTCAAAGGGGACCCTTACTGCTCCTTTCGCCAAGAGAAAAATTGTTGGGATCTAGCCTTATGTTCTGCTGTAATAGTGGAACAAGCAAAGTATTTTTTTTAAAAACAAAACCATTGGACAAGGCAAGAATGAGAATGTGGTGACAGTAGGGTTGCCAACCTCCAGGTACTAGCTGGAGATCTTCTGCTATTATAACTGATCTCCAGCCGAAATAGATCAGTTCCCCTGGAGAAAATGGCCGCTTTGGCAACTGGACTCTATGGCATGGAAGTCCCTCCCCTCCCCAAACCTCTCCCTCCTCAGCCTCCACCCCAAAAACCTCCTAGTCGACAGGGAAGGGGCTGGGCCTGCTATCTAAGTCTACAGTGTGATGAAGAAGAGAAGACTGAGAGGGGATATGATAGCCATCTTCAAGTACTTGAAGGGCCGTCATATAGAGGAGGTTGCCGAGTTGTTTTCTGTTGCCCCAGAAGGTCGGACCAGAACCAACGGGTTGCAATTAAATCAAAAGAATTTCCGCCTAGACATTAGGAAGAACTTTCTAACAGTTAGAGTGGTTCCTCAGGGGAACAGGCTTCCTCGGGAGGTGGTGAGCTCTCCTTCCCTGGAGGTTTTTAAGCAAGAGGCTAGAGGGCCATCTGTCAGCAATGCTGATTCTATGGCCTTAGGCAGATCATGAGAGGGAGGGCTCCTAGGCCATCTTCTGGGCATGGAGTAGGGGTCACTGGGGGTGTGGGGGGGAGGTAATTGTGAATTTCCTGCAATATGCAGGGGGTTGGACTAGATGACCCTTGTGGTCCCTTCCAACTCTATGATTCTGTTCTATGATTTTGCAATGATAACCGGTGTGGAATCAGTTTCAGAGGGTAGCTTTGCAATGAAACAGTTAAATTTGAGTCCAGTAGCACCTTAGAGACCTGATTGTAATGGCCTGCGGCCTTATACAATAGACTTGACCTTGGAGACCAACAAAATTTCCAGGGTATTTCCACCCCATGCAGCCGAGTGTGGTGCTTTCCATAAAGGCAATTTCATAGGGAAGCCATGTTGGTCTGCAGTAGAACAGTTTAGATTTGAGTTCAGTGGCACCTTCTCTGAAGAAGGACACCCCACCCCACCCGAAGTTGCACATCATTTTAGTTCCTGGAGAGGGGAAATCCTCCCTGCAATGTCACAAGATTGTATCAGGAAGGAGGTAGATTGTGGCCCCGCTGGGCAGTGCATTCCGCTTGGGATCTGCATCAAATGAGCAACATGCCGATTGTCACAGGACTGTCAAACAGCTACCACACTCATTGTATCCTATTTGGGAACGTTGTTAATTATTGAACTTGTCTGTGCAACCATGTACTGGAGAATGAATATCCTTGTTTGGAAATCATAAGATATGAAATATTAATTCTACATGGTATGCTTCTTTTCTTCATCCCTATGGGAGATTATTACCACTGGCTTTGAAAGCTTGCATTGAAACAAGTGTACTTGTTAAGACTCAAACTAAACGGGACTGAGGAAGTTGAAACGATCGTATCCCTGTTTACCTTCTCTTCTTTTGAAGACTTCCAAGCTGGATTGACTGTGACTGTTACTCTTTTGTAAACACTCACCTTTGGATTGATTGTTACTCTCTTGTAGACACTTACCTTGGATTGATAGTTACTGTATATTATGTGATGTTTGCTTATGCATATTACACTTTTTGAGTATTTGGCTATAGTGATTTGTTCTGTACTTATTTTCTAACCCTAGGTACTAGTACAGAGGTGTTAATCTTTCATTACTTAACCTCTAGGTACTAGCTGGAGATCTCCTGCTATTACAACTGATCCCCAGCCGATAGAGATCAGTTCCCCTGGAGAAAATGGCTGCTTTGGCAATTAGACTCTATGGCATTGAAGTCCCGCCCCTCCCCAAACCCCGCCCTCCTCAGGCTCCACCCCAAAAACTTCCTGCCGGTGGTGGAGAGGGACCTGGCAACGCTACCCACATCACTGGACATCGGGCTATCATTACGCAATAGGAACTATTTGAAGTTGGATCGGGTTGTCTACACGGGATAATCCACACGTGATTACTATTTCACAATGAAAGTGGAACATCCAAATGAGCAGCGTCCAGTGATGTGTGGAGGTAGCCCAACGTCTTGTCAGCTGTAGTGTGTTTCCTCTCTTGCCTGCCAAAGTTGAGAAAATTCAACATGTGCTGTTTTCTTGAACAGCGATGGTCATTCCCGCATTCTTCCATCCACCTTTTTGTGAGCCAAAATATTCCTGCAATTGCAGAGGCAATCAACCAGCCTCCAGAGGGCTGTACTGAATCCCCACCTGCGCTTGCAAAGCCTAAAACCCAGGAAGAGTGGGAGGCTGATGGAGAAAGAGACACCAGCGGTTCTTCTGATGGAAGCCCAGCTTGGCTTTCTCCCACCTTCTTCTAGCATTGCTCGGTTGACACGCAGCTGTTTCTGTTCCTCCCCAGAGGCAGCTGTGTGCGCTCCTGGCTTGTTGGTGCCTCGGATCTAGAGTTGTAAAAGTTCAGGGGTCCATCTGGATGGAAAATGCCTTACCAGGAGCCAGTTCATAGTGGTTGTTGTTGCAAATGACAATCCTGGAGTGCAATATATTTCCGATGTCTGCTTTTGCATGTTTTTAATGAGCTCGGGTTGTCAAGCAGATTAGAGAGATTGGGCCAGCGCTGGATCTCCTGGTCCACTTGTTATTTTTGTGATGAGGACAGGGTAGGGTTGCCAACTGCCAGGTAGTTGCAGGCGATCTCCTGCTAATTCAACTGATCTCCAGCCGATAGAGATCAGATCGCCTGGAGAAAAAATGTCCTTTTTGGCAATTGAACTCTATGGCATTGAAGTCCCTCCCCTCACCAAACCCCGCCCACCTCAGGCTCTGCCCCAAAAATCTCCCGCCTGGCAAAGAGGGACCTGGCAAGCCTAGGACAGGGGCAGTGTCCCAACCACTGTGCGGGTGAGCAGTGATTGTAGCCCTATTGTGGCATGTGGGGGCTTGGGGGGATTGACCTTGCCCACTCCTCCTCCTCCTTCCCTTGGCATGCTTATTGGCATGCAATACACATTAAGATTCCACAACAGAGCAAATAAAAGGTCTTTGGAGCTGTTTCAGCTCAAGAAAATATTCTGTGTGTGTGTGTGTGTGTGTGTGTGTGGCGGGCCTCTCTGCCATCAAGCCATGATCCTGATCTGAATCAAGTCCCTGCATACCTGGAAACTGAGTTCCCAGCATGGAACTCCCAGAGTTTGAGCTTTTCCACATTCTCTTTTTCTTCATCTCCAAGCTCCTGTTTCGTTGGTGTTTTTTAAACGTTCTGCATGTGTTTTGCTCCCTCCAGTGGTCGCTTGGATATCACACCTGATTTTATCAAGAGTGAAAAGCTGCTGTTTAAATCAGCAGGGAAATAAACTAGATTTAATCTTCTGCTATATTGAATGGACCACTAGAGGGAGTAAAACACATGTGTAACATTAAAGACACTGAAAAATCAGGAACTTTGAGACGAGGAAAAAGAGCAATGTAGAAAACACCTTTGTCTGGGAAACAGACCTGGGGATTAGGAAAGGCAAAT
The DNA here is from genome assembly GCF_029931775.1 of Euleptes europaea. Lineage (NCBI taxonomy): Eukaryota > Metazoa > Chordata > Lepidosauria > Squamata > Sphaerodactylidae > Euleptes > Euleptes europaea. The sequence continues at coordinate 24,439,879 of NC_079329.1, forward strand.
GATAACATGTAGTTAGACCTGGGGTGCCCAATATACAGCTCAGCCACAAAGGATATATCCTGTAACCCATGGCTTTGGCAACCATAATCCTCCCTGCTGGTGGAGTCAGAAGGCAACTACCCAGCTGAGTAAGCAGGCGAAAGGTTTGGTGTTCTGAAAAACCACCTGGGAATCTTCTGCTGCATCCCAGATGAAGACATTTTCCAGAGTGGGGGCAGGGGATTCCTTGCATTTACAAGCAGAGTGAGGCAAAGGGCAGGGAGGATCAGAATACAAAGAAGTAATGTTCTGTTCTCCCCAACCAGTTACATAGGCCCTAATGGAGCCAGGTGACATCACAGGTTGCCAGATTAAGGTTGGGAAACTCCTGGAGATTTGGTGATGGAGACTGGGGAGGACAGGGACCACAGTGGGGTACAGTGCCCTCGAGTCCACCCTCCAAAGCATCCATTTCCTCCCACAGAGCCGATCTCTGTAGTCTGGGGATGAGCTTAATTCCGGGGGATCCCCAGGTCCTAACTGGAGGCTGGCATTCCTAGGTTCAACTGTGAATGTTGTGAATCTTTACTGTAACTTTGTGTAACTCGGTTTAGGATTGAATTTACTTTCTCACTGGACATTTTCCATCTATTGCTTTGAAACACCATCCCTTCACCACATTTGATTGCTAGGGCATGCTAGAATTTGCTTTATAAACAGCAAGATTATGTATTCCCTTTTTTATTGCTTCTGTTTTCCCATGGGTTAGGAGAGGATTATAGCATTGTACTGCAATGTTAAGTCAATTAACCCATTAGATTAGACCATTACAAACACTTTAAAAGGTGCCCCTGGTTTAAACACTTTTTAATTATTTTGAGCACACGCACATTTATTAAAAAGCTGCAGGTGGCAGCACTTATAACATGCACCTGTGAGTCTCAGCAGGCCTGGTGTTAGAAGAGGGTTTCTTTCCCCCCTTCTCTGTGATAGAGAATACCGCAATACCTCCCGTGTAAAAGAAGGAAGGACGCCTCTGATAAAATGATGTCCGCTAAGACACAGCCCTGTTCACAAGTGTCAGCGACCTCACAGGTAATCTGTGTGCAGCGTTCATCTGTTTGTGAGAAAGAGCCAACACGTGTTCACTTTACAAATGAAATCAGGGCCTGGATAAATGTGGAGTTTAAATCACATGTTCAGCTGTCCATGCATGGGATGTAACAGGAGAATTACTCAACACATGTACAAAGGAAAAAATCAAGCGTATGTGTAGTGGTTTGGAGCAGTGGTTTAGAGCGGTGGTCTCCAATCAGGTGAACTGGATTTGTTTCCCCACTCCTACACATGAAGCCATCTGGTTGACCTTGGGCCAGTCATGCTCTCTCAGCCTCACCTACTTCACAGGGTGTCTGTTGTGGGGAAGGGAAGGTGATTGTAAGCCGGTTTGAGTCTCCCTTAAATGGTAGAGAAAGTCAGCATATAAGAACCAACTCCTCCTCCTCCTCCTCCTCCTCCTCCTCCTCCTCCTCTTCCTCCTCCTCCTCTTCTTCTTCTTCTTCTTCTTCTTCTTCTTCTTCTTCTTCTTCTACTACTACTACTACTACAACATGGAAGCACCATTCACAAATGACTGTGAATGCACATACAATCTAGCCCTGTGCAGATGCCCCACTGGCTCGCCACATGGGAAGGATAGTGGGCAACAGCGGACCAGTCCCCCCCTGACCCTCTGCATGGCCACGGCTCATGAGCATGGCACCTGCAGATGGAGAAAGTGTCTGTGCAGACACTGTGATCAGCAATGCTGCAGTCTGAATGTGTTGATCACAGGGAGGGAGCATACATGCAGACACTTCATGTGTTTGAGTTGCGCAGATGACCCAATGATTGCTTGGAGCTGGGGCAGTAGGGCCACCACTAGGGTTGCCACTAGGGTTGCCAACCTCCAGATCAGTTCACCTGGAGAACATGGCCGCTTTGGCAATTGGACTCTATGGCATTGAAGTCCCTCCCCAAACCCCGCCCTCCTCAGGCTCCGCCCCAAAAACCTCCTATTGGTGGCAAAGAGGGACCTGGTAACCCTATGTATGGCACTGTACCATCCGCGGTAAAGCCCACTGTCCCAGGCTCCATCCTCAAATCTCCAGATATTTCTGAACCTGGAGTTGGCAACCTTAAGACCTACCCCTCCCCAAACCCCTCCGTCCCCAGGCTCCACCCCCAAATCTCTAGGAATTTTCCAGTCTGGAGTTGACAACCCTAATTCAGAGGCATGTGCTACTTCCAGGTCTCAGGGTATGTGGAAGGGGCCCATGGTGTCTAGACGAATTCATAGAATGACATAGAAAGACATCCGTGGGCTGTGAAATGCACCGGACATCGTTGGGAAAAGGCCCTGAGAGTCCGACGATGCGCCACTGTCAACAATGAGCCTGCTGTGGGAGTCTGTTAGAGGCCCCTGCCCTCGTCCAGATGTTCAGCTCCTTCTCCAGTTGCGTTCTCAGCGCTGGGACTTTCTTGGAACGGCAGTAAAGGCTCCTGGTCTCACTCCCTGGATATCTTGGTGAGTTCCTCTCTGGAATGTGCCGGCGGTGGCCAATGAAAATTAGATGTCCTCTGTAGCAAACTCAAAGGCTTCGACTTTGGAATTCCACACCAGTCCCTTGACGGACTGAAGGAGGATAAATGGATTGGCACGACTCCTGAGCCCTGGATGCGTCTCTGCTAAAATGTGGTGGGCGTTCAGGAAGTCAGGATGCTGAATGTCATGGGTGTGTGGGTGGAAGGGGCTGTTATCTGCTGGGCTTACGTCCTCCACAGAGATAGGTAGGGTTGCCAACCTCCAGGTACAAGCTGGAGATCTCCTGCTATTATAACCGATCTCCAGCCAATAGAGATCAGTTCACCTGGAGACAATGGCCGCCTTGGCCCTTGGACTCTATGGCCCTGAAGTCCCCAAACCCTTCCCTCCTCAGGCTCTGCCCCAAAAACCTCCCGCCAGTGGCGAAGAGGGACCTGGCAACCCTAGAGTTAGGGTAGGTGGTCTCAAACAGCATTTAGTTTGACATTGAATGGGAGTTCAGCCCTAGTAAATGAGAAATAGTAAAAATGGGGTGCCTTTAAGCTTACCCAGAGTACAGTTCCAGTTCCCATAGCACTGAACAAAAAGAAAAAGAAGAGTTGTTTTTTATATGCTGATTTTCTGTACCTTTTAAGGAGAATCAAACCGGTTTACAATCTCCTTCCCTTCCTCTCCCCACAACAGACACCTTGTGAGGTAGGTGAGGCTGAGAGAGCTCTACGAGAACTGTGACTAGCCCAAGGTCACCCAGCTGGCTTCATGTGTAGGAGTGGGGAAACCAACCCAGTTCTCCAGATTAGAGTCCATTGCTCTGAACCACTACACCACGCTGGCTGAATAACAAGCCCCTGCCCTCCCCAGGCTCCACCCCCAGAGTATCCAGGAATTTCATGAGTCAGAGTTGGCCACTGTAGCATCAAATGAAGCACCATCCCAGTGGAAGCTGTCGAGCACACATGGAACAAAGTCATAGGCTAAAACCAAATGGCTTGGATCCTAAGTAGGGTTGCCAGCTCTGGGTTGGAAAATCCCTGGCCTTTTGGGGGTGGAGTCTCAGCAGGTGATGAAGGAGCTCAGTGGGGTATCATAGAGTCCATCTTCCAAAGCATCCATTTTCTCCAGAGGAACTGATCTCCATACTCTGGGAATAAATTGTAATTCTGGGAGATCTCTAGGCCCTACCTGGAGGCTGGCAACCCTGGAGCCCGTGTCTTCTCTCCTCCCCCTTCCCCCCACTATGAAATCTATGAGAAGACTGTGGTTACTTAGTTGGGAGTGGAAGGTACTCGGTACATGCTCAGACGTCCTTTTGTTTTATTACAGCACTTGGTATAGAAAACCGGGATGTGTAAAAGGATCAGAGACACTTCTTAGGTTTGAGTCCTTGCTAAAGTAAATTGCGTCCGGTTCGTTTGGACTTGTGTCTCATCATTTTATCCCGCTTGACATCACCACCATTAACCACCTTCCTTTAACACAGCTAATTGTGATGTCACACAAACAGGTGGGGGCCCCCCAGGATGTGAAACAGCAGGGGGCTAAGAAAGCCCCTGAGAGAACCAGCTGTCCCCAAGTATGAGGCAAAGGAGGAGGAGAAAACTTGATACAGAAGCAGAACCAATTCCAATTCAAAGCTTTTTAATAAAATGTACAGTCTGCGTCACTGGGAATGGACGTTCCTTTCCACTCCCACACTGCTCCCACCTCCCACTTTGGCATTCTCCACCAGCTGGGTTCTTGAAGAGAGTGTTACCTAGTGGTCTGCGTTGAAAACTCAAACCGAGGCACTTTAAGCTAGTAGAGCTGAATGAAGGCACAGAAGTAGGAGTCTCATATACTCCTAGCTGGGAATAGGGTTGCCAACCTCCAGGTACTAGCTGGAGATCTCCTGCTATTACAATTGATCTCCAGCCAATAGAGATCAGTTCACCTGGAGAAAATGGCCGCTTTGGCAATTGGACTCTATGGCACTGAAGTCCCTCCCCTTGCTCTCCTCAGGCTCCGCCCCAAAACCTCACACCAGTGGCAAAGAGGCACCTGGCAACCCGAGTTGGGAATCAGCCTGTTGAATCAGCCTAGTCAACTCCGGGTTCAGAAATACCTGGAGATTTGAGAGTGGGGCATGCGAGAACTGGGTTAAGGGGTTAGGGAGGGATCTTGGTAGGCTGTAACCTTCCGAAGCAGCCATTTCATCCAGGAGAAGTGGAATAAATGTTTTAAATAAATAAAATATAAGTAAGCAATATACATAGCCTGAAGATCAGTTTTAATTCCAGGATATCTCCAGACCCCACCTGAAGGTTGGCAACCCTACTAGTCCACACAGTGTTTGGGATAGACTGTTTCAGACCACAGGTGGGCGTTTACATATCTGAATGTTTCACCATGCAAAAACCTCCACACAGGAACAGTAAAGCCAAGAAGAAATTTTCTAGCTAACTTTCTCCAACAAGAGACTTTTCTATGGGCAAGGATCGCAAAAAGAACTTGGCTTTGTAATTAGTTTCCTGAGCAATGCTTTTGCCTCTAGAATGGCACGTACTACTCCAGGTGTGGCCTAACCAATGCCATGTACAGCAGGTCTCTGACATCTTGCGATTTGGATGTTATGCCTCTGTTGATACACCCCAAGACCGCATTAGTTTTCTTGCTGCTGCATTACACCGACTGCTCATATTTAGCTTATAGTCCGCTCGTACTCCGAGATCTTGTTCACACACACTGCTACCCAGAAATATATCTCCCATCCAGTATACGTGCTTCTCATTTTTGTCACCCAGATGTTGAACTCTGTGTGTATCCTTGTTGAATTGCATCTTGCTTCCAATGTGTATTTTGTTACGATGTGTATTTTTGTTCTGTTATGGGCAGCTGAGGTCAGCATTTAGGGTTGCCAGGTCCCTCTTCGCCAGGTGAACTGATCTCTATCAGCTGGAGATCAGTTGTAATAGCAGATCTCCTTCTAGTTCCTGGAGGTTCAACAAAAAGAGTTAGCCTTCTGTTAGGAAGGTAAAATCAAAGAACAGCGGCGAAGTACGTGCAAACACAATATGTAGAAAATGTTAAACATGTGTAATATAAGACATCCACAATCACACAGTAAATATCCTTGTACCTAATACACAAGAAACCTCAAAAAAAGTCCACAGACAAATATCTCTTTGAGAACATTGTCCATACAGCTTACTCTCCCCAGAGTGTAATGAATCAACACTGGACTTTAATCCTAGGTGCAATGACCGTGGTGCAAAGACGTAAATCCAAAGGTTCCTTGTAACAATGAAATGTTAATACTGTGAACCCTCCAAATGGACTAGACCGGGATCCAGGAATTTGGTGTTTTTTTGTAATTTGGCGTCATGAGAAGCAAAGGTTTAATCAAGTAGATATTGATAAAATTCTACTTCAGCAAGAAGCAAAGTTTATCCGTCTATTCAGTACACTGCAATCCCATGGTCACTATAGAATCATAGAGTTGGGACCACCAGAGTCATCTAGTCTAACCCCCTGCACAATGCAGGAAATTAACAACTACCTCTCCCCTACATCCCCAGTGACCCCAACCCTCCTGCAGCCATGCAGGATCCCACAATCAAAGCACTCCCAACAGATGGCTATCTAGCCTCTGCTTAAAGACCTCCAAAGACAGGGACTCCACCACCCTCCGAGGCAGCACATTCCACCGTCGAACAGCCCTCACCATCAGAAAGTTCTTCCTAATGTTTAAGTGGAATTGCTTTTCTATTAGTTTAAATCCATTACTCCATGCCCTAGTCTCTGGAGCAACAGAGAACAAGCTAGTTCCCTCATCAACATGACATCCCTTCAAATATTTAAACATGGCTATAATGTCTCCCCTCAACCTTCTCTTCTCCAAACTAAACAAACCCAACTCCCTAAGTCTCTCCTCATAGGGCATGGATTCCAGACCTTTGACCATTCATGTCGCCCTCCTCTGGACACGCTCCAACTTGTCAACATCTTTCTTAAACTGTGGAGCCCAAAACTGGACACAGTATTCCAAGTGAGGTCTGACCAATGCAGAATAGGTTTTTTGGACCTTACCTGTTTTGTATAGTCCTTAATGGTGATGGTTCCTTTAAGGATAGTATCTACAACAGTGCAGGTATAGTTAATCAGGATAAGATTTATTACTTCCCAAAGACAAGCTTTGGTTAGAGAACTCTTACGTTTCATTCAACATGAGAACAGGCTACGTAGCAGTCCATGTGAGAGTATTAAAATATGAGATGTTATTTTGTTGGTCTGGTCTATATTTGTGCTTATATATATTTATTTATTGTATAATTTATATAGTATCACTGGATGACATATGTTACCTATATTGATGTTGTGTGTGTGTGTGTGTAAAGTGCTGTCAAGTCGCAGCCGACTTATGGCGACCCCTTTTTGGGGTTTTCATGGCAAGAGACTAACGGAGGTGGTTTGCCAGTGCCTTCCTCTGCACAGCAACCCTGGTCTTCCTTGGTAGTCTCCCATCCAAATACTAACCAGGGCTGACCCTGCTTAGCTTCTGAGATCTGACGAGATCAGGCTAGCCTGGGCCATCCAGGTCAGGGCATATTGATGTTATACTCACAGTGAATCCTGATGAAGTTCCCAGAGGTTGGCAACCCGATCAGCATTGCAAGACAGGAGGTATTACATCAAGGCAGCACCGCCTGCCAGATGTATGCTCTGAAGTCCCAATTGTATGATCTCAAAGCCTTTATTTGCTTTCTGATTTAAGAAGGGGGGGGGGAATGCAAGCCAGTAAGAGAAGCTTTGCGAGAGCTGAGTTGCTCCGTTAGCACAGAGCTCCTTTTAAAAGCCCCTGGGCTCCCTCACCCTGGCAAACAATGACATCTGCATTACCAACACAAATTTGCATTCCCAGGTTGTTGTGTACAGTTAAACAAGACACAAATGTCTTTTATAAATTATTGTTATTACTGTGCCCAGCGAGTGAAAAAGTGAGATTGCTTGCAGCTATTTGTTATAGCAGAAGCCTTCTGGCCCGGTTCCATACTGGATCAATATGCATCTAGTCTGGAGGTGGAAGGTTAGCACATTAAAATACATTTAGTAAACACAAACATTAAAGGCAGCGAGGAAACAAAGGCAAGAAATCATTGGGAAGGAGCTTTGCTTGGCATGTCGAGGGGGAGTGAGTGGGTAAGGAGGCTGACAATAAACCTCCATCAGGGGTCCATCAGTCTGTATGTGGGGTGGCGAGATGGGGGAAGGGTTGATTGAGCGTCCAACAAACCAGGATGCAGCTGAAATGTGAGCGTTTGGGTACAAGAGGAGGAAGAAGAAGAGCTGGTTTTTATATGCCGACTTTCTCTACCGCTTAAGGAAGAATCAAACCGGCTTACAGTCACCTTCCCTTCCCCTCCCCACAACAGACACCCTGTGAGGTAGGTGGGGCTGAGAGAGTGTGACTAGCCCAAGGTCACCCAGCTGGCTTCATGTGTAGGTGTGGGGAAACAAATCCAGTCCTCCAGATTAGCCTCCGCCGCTCATGTGGAAGAGTGGGGAATCAAACCTGGTTCTCCGCTCCAAACCACCGCTCTTAACCACTACACCACGCTGGAAAATGGTCCCGAACAGCTGCTGAGTGGTAGAGCATCTGCTTTGCATGCCAAAGGTCTCGGGTTCAATCCCCGGCATCTCCAGGTAAAAGGATTGGTTTGTAGGTGTGGTGCAAGAGCCATCGCCAGTCTGAGTAGACAATATCTGGCCTTCATAGACCAATGGTCTGACCCACCCGGCATAAGGCAACCATCTATTCAATCAGCTGATGGTCGGTGGGCAGCCCCGGGGAAATGGCAAGCCTAGGCATGTCGATTCTGTTCCCTCCCACTTCCATATTGCTTGCTGCTGTTCCCGAAGCAGGGGCTCATTTTTGCACGTGGATCTATGCCCTAGTCTTACACTGTAACCACTGCACCACACTAAGCCTTTGAAAGGAACTTTGTCTGGGGGGAGGGAAACATGCCGTTGGCTTCCCTTGCTTCTTAAGTTCCTCCTTGTATCTAGGTTGCCAGGTCCCTCTTCAGCACCAGCAGGGTTTTTTTGGGGGGGGGGGCAGAGCCTGAGGAGGGCGGGGTTTGGGGAGGGGAGGGACTTCAATGCCATAGAGTCCAATTGCCAAAGCAGCTATTTTCTCCAGGTGAGCTGATTTCTATCAGCTGGAGATCAGTTGTGGTAGCAGGAGATCTCCAGCTACTACCTGGAGGTTGGCAACTCTACTCGTATCTGCTGTGAGTTGCTTATCCAGAGATTGGCCCTGGTTCATGCCTACTAAGCAGCATTGATTGCCTAACCCCACAACATTCTCCCTACGAGTCCCACAGGCCCAGTTCAGCTGCCAGAAGTGGCCCCTGCTCGCCGGTGGGCTGCGGACTTTTGCATGGCTTTCTGATCTTGATGTGTGAGGAACGACGAGTGGGAGAAGAAAGCCATCTGAGATTTTTCAACAATAATGATTACAACTATGATAAGAGCACAGATGTTTATAAAGATATTACACACCTGGGCTATAGGTGTATCTGTTTGGAGGAGACGGTTTGGGGACTAAAAAGGGATGATAATAGGGGCAGGCATTTTGGAATGCATTGAGGGTGTAGTTCCTGGAACAGCGTCAACTCCAAATTGGCCAATTTTTGACAGACAGTTAAGTCTGTCGCCTCCTTTCCAGAAACAACTTCTAAAGCCCGTTTGTAGAGAAGGCCTGCTGGCTCATGACATCCAACGCCTGTTCTTCCAAAGTGTATATTCCACAATTCGTCTTAGTTTGGAAGGACGTTCCGCCGCCATAAAACAAATTCTTCTGTCTCCTTTTGACAGCTATTTCCTGCCCTGGCTTCACTTGGCGAGGGAGAAGAGGGGGGAAAGGAGGGGTGCGGCTTTCTTTCTCAGAGGCACCTTCTCCGTTTGAGACTCACGAGCTTTGTAAGCTCGGCCAAAAGGGCTTCCGGAGAAATCGGTGGGCGTCGGGATAAAGCACGGAGGATCTCAAGATGTCACTAGCTGAAAGGGTTGCCCTTAAGATGTCCAGCTGGAGAGAAACTGAGAAAGGTCACAAATCTGAGCTGGCTGAATATAAAGAGGTCTGGAAGCTGGAAGGAGATGCGGCCTGTAACTGGAATGTGTCAGATTCTGAGATGGTGGGGAATAGTACTGCTGCTTTGTGCCTTTCCGGCTGTACCAGCACCTATTTGTGGCCAAGCGGGAATGCTCAAACACCCACTGGTTTGGCATATGTCCTGTTTCCCAATCACAGACAGAGTGCTGATTTTTGTTCACTTGTTCATGGCTTTTCGGCAAGTTGATTCTCTCTGCTCCATCCTAACAATCAGCGTTTTAATGCTTGTGCATTCTCATACACCCCTATTGAGTTCCATGGCCCTCCCCTGGTACTTGCTGCACTGCTGTCCTGATAGACACTCACCAATCAGCTGCAAACACTTAAAAAAAACCACACCCTACCATTCGGTGTTTAGTCCTTAGCCCCAGTTATTGCTGCAGATCCGTTTAGATCAGCAGCATTTTTTTGCGCGTGCACAATTTTGCAACAACTCAATGCTAACCTGTGTTAGGAAGTGTTTGAGTCATTCAGGGCTGGCGCTTATTTGTGATCTGGTCCCCCTCCTGTGATTGAAACATTGAAAATAGGAATAGGGATGCCAGCCTCCAGGTGGGACCTGGAGATCTGGAATTACTGCTCTCCGGATTACAGAGATCACTTCCCCTGGAGAAAAGGGCTGCTTTGGAGGGTGGACTCTAGGGCATTGTACCCCACTGTGGTTGCTGTCCTCCCCAGGCTTCATCCCCAAATCTCCAGGAGCTGGCAACTCTACCCCCTCCCCAATTCCCTGCCAGTGATAAGAGTTGCTAACCTCCAGGTACTAAATGAAGATCTTCCGCTATTACAACTGATCTCCAGCCAATAGAGATCAGTTGACCTGGAGAAAATGGCTGCTTGGACTCTATGGCACTGAAGTCCCTCTCCTCCCCAAACCCCACCCTCCTCAGGATCCACCCCAAAAACCTCCTGCCAGTGGCAAAGAGGGATCTGGCAACCCTAACTGGGAACCACAGAGGCAGGACAAGTCCCATTCCAGTGCTTCTCTGCTCATGCTTAGCTATCCTCTTCCTGGAATATGTATCTCATTAAAGAGGTGCAAGCTTTTGTCTGGATAGAAGTCAGGTTCTATTATTCTTTTGTTACCAGCACTTCATTTCTGCATCGGACATCTATAGCAAAGTTCAGCAGACCACACGAGGATTTCATGCCCTACAGCAGTGATGGCGAACCTTTTAGAGACCGAGTGCCCAAACGGCAACCCACAACCCACTTATTTATTGCAAAGTGCCAACATGGCAATTTAACCTGAATACTGAGGTTTTAGTTTAGAAAAAACAACACATACATTATTTACATATTTTGTCTTAAAAGAAAAACACAATAACAGAGCTTTCAATGATACAACCAACTTTTTATTGAAAGGTAAAAGTTTGCATTTGGCATGCTTTTGAACAATTAATGTTTCTTCAAAGCCCCTAAGCTGGGCGGCGGGGAGTCCAGGGAAGGCAGACGTGACGGCTGCTCAACTTACCCGCGCGTGCCCACAGAGAGGGCTCGGCGTGCCAAGTCCGGCACGCGTGCCAAAGGTTCGCCAACACGGCCCTACAGCTTCTTCCTTTTCCTGTTATTTATTTGGTAACATCCAGCCTGAAGAAGAGTTCTGGAACACTCAATAGGGTTACCAGGTCCCTCTTTGCCACTGGAGGGAGATTTTGGGTAGTGTAATACATACATACTTTATCCATGCTCACAAGTTACAGTGAGCACATGTACCAGGTGACTGAACGAGAGGCAGTTGGACAACAAGCATTGGTTGTTTCGCACAAAGAGATTACTCATGCACATACAGGATGGACATGTTCATTGTAGTGTGAGAACAGGACGACTGTAAATTTGGGTAAAGAGCTATTCCAATCGCATCATGCTTCTTCTTCTTCTTCTTCTTCTTCTTCTTCTTCTTCTTCTTCTTCTTCTTCTTCTTCTTCCTCCTCCTCCTCCTCCTGTTGGATCCAATCATTTGTATCTTTTAGCAAAGTTTAAATAGGGCCGCTTAAAAGTTTTATTTGAGGTTCTTCCTCCCTGCTCTTCAACCCCCACCCTCCAATCTGCCACAAATTGCTTCAGGTTGATTAGATACACATAGGTGCAATTGTTCCAGCTCAGCACTTGTTTAATTAAACACACAATTAAAAAAATAATAGCCTGCCTTTTTTGGAAGCTCATATATATAGGAAGTGTGCCAAAGATTGGAGATAAACAATAGATTTTTAAAAAAGAGTTTCAGGTGGTGTAATACAGGCTTTCGCTCATTTAAGATGTCACATCAAACCAGTAGGGTTGCCAACCTCCAGGTACTAGCTGGAGATCTCCTGCTATTACAACTGATCTCCAGCTGATAGAGATCAGTTTACCTGGAGAAAACGGCCGCTTTGGCAATTGGACTCTATGGCATTGAAGTCCCTCCCCTCTCCAAACCCTGCCCTCCTCAAGCTCCACCCCAAAACCTCCCGCCAGTGGCGAAGAGGGACCTGGCAACCCTACAAACCAGGGATTATGTTCATCATAATTTAGAACCTAATCCATGGTCTGAGCTTCCAAATGTACCAAGTTTGGTTTTAGGCTGTTTTTCTACTTGAAAATCCCACCTGCTCTTCGCTCACATCCCTAAGTGCCATGGCTTTTAAAATAACTTAACTGTGGTTTGTCAGTTCAGATAACCCTGGTCAGCACACACTAAAAACCAGACAAGGTAAGAGAATTCACGTTTGCTTGGCGGTTGTGTCAGCTAATCTGCCTACCATGCCCTCCTATAAGCAGAATTGCTGGAGCTGGTTGTAGTTACTTGGTGAAGAAGAAGAAGAAGAAGAAGAGTTGGTTTTTATATGATGACTTTCTCTGCCACTTAAGGGAGAATCAAACCAGCTTGCAATCACCTTCCCTTCCCCTCTCCACAACAGACACCCTGTGGGGTAGGTGGGGCTGAGAGAGCTCTTAATAGAACTGTAACTTGCCCAAGGTCACCCAGCTGGCTCCGTGTGGAGGAGTGGGGAAACAAATCCAGTTCACCAGATTAGCCTCCGCCGCTCATGTGAAGGAGTGGGGAATCAAACCCAGTCCTCCAGATCAGACTCCACCGCTCCAATGAGAGAACGTTCTAATTTGTGAATTTTAGCATACTGTGAGCGGGAGACAGCACTGCCAGGAGTGTGAGGATTGTCATAACTGAATAAGATTCAGGGGCTTTTTGTACTCTCATACACATATACATTCCCCGACCTGGATGGTCCAGGCTAGCCCTATCTCAGCAGATCTCAGAAGCTAAGCAGGGTTGACTCTGGTTAGTATTTGGATGGGAGACCACCAAGGAAGTAGAGGGTTGCTATGCAGAGACAGGCAATGACCAACCACGTCTTTATGGCTCTTGCCTTGAAAACCCTATGGGATCACCATAAATTGGCTGCGGCGTGATGGCATTTTCCACCACCACCACCACCACCACCACACATATACATGCAAGTATGATTACTCAGTGTAGCCCTAACTGGCTTGAACTAGGGTTGCCATCCTCCAGGTACTAGCTGGGGATCTCCTGCTATTTCAACTGATCTCCAGCTGATAGAGATCAGTGCCCCTGGAGAAAATGGCCGCTTTGGCAATTGGACTCTATGGCATTGAAGTCCCTCCCCTCCCCAAACCCCGCCCTCCTCAAGCTCTGCCCCAAAAACCTCCCGCCGGTTTCAAAGAGGGACCTGGCAACCCTAGGCTAAACTGTACCAGTTTCTAATGTGGCCAACATTAGAAAATTATGCAAAAAGTATGCAAAAACATGCATATTACAACTTCTTCAGCCTTTTAAAATGTAAAGACCCGAGGTGGGGGGGAGTAATTTAGACCAGTGCAATCATATAGAAGCAATATTTACCCCTTTCCTCACCTGCTGTTTCCCCTCTCCCAACTATTCCCGCCAAACAACTTTGCTCCCCACCCGGTTTCAAATGCAAAGGAGACGGTTGCCAGCAATAATTTGTCAGTTGTTTTCTGGTTTAATTCTCTTTCCGCGCTGATGGCTGGCAGGGTTTTTTTTTTTTTTAACTTTGCTTTATCTGTTCCCAGAGGTAGTTGAGAGTGAAAGAACCGTCATATTTGGGTTCGCTTTTCTGATCGCTGCCTACCAAGTAGAGTCATAAAACTTTAGCCCTGGCAAAATGGAATGTACGCTGCTAAATCTTTGGCGTGGAATTGTAAATGGTGGGAAGCGCGGGTAACAGCTGAGACGTCGCAGCTGGCCGTTCCCACATGGCACCAGGGGAAGAGCATTATTTCAGGGTGCTGAAGATTATTTAATGTCTCGGCTCCATATTGTCTGCTCTTAAAAAGGGTTGACGGAGGAAGGGAGAATGCTGTCTGCTTTGGCCTCCAGTCCTTGAATCCCGGTTCTCTTTTTTTCTTTGCAGCCATGCGCAGCACAGCTGGCCAGCAGCTTTGGGTGATTTTAGCGCATAAATCCCATTCCAGAACGAATCATTCTTGGAACTCCATCAGAACTTTGAAATTCTCTGCCAGCCCTGTCGACTTTGGTTCCGGTTCGGTTTCCTTTCTTTCAAGGTAGCCGAAACAGCAAAGGGATGAAAGGGTGAACAACATGAAAGGCCACAGAGGTTGCGCCTCCCACAGTGACTCTGCTCAAAAATAAGCCAATGGAATAGTGGCAAATTTGATTATGTTGCATTGCATGGTTTCCGTTTGCCTCCGGCCATGCGCCTGGGAGAAAAAAGAGGTGAGCCTTTTGAGGCGGAGATGTTTCTGGTGGAATAATGAGCTGAGTTAAGCCCTGGGATGTATTCAGGCGTCAAAAACAAGCGCCTTGTTTGTGACACGTCTGGTTTATTCCCAGGCTCTCATGCCCCTTGCCTGTGGGAATAAGACTAAAGATGTTGGGAGCCAGGTGGTGTAGTGGTTAAGAGTGGTGGTTTGGAGTGGTGGACTCTAATCTGGAGAACCAGGTTTGATTCCCCACTCCTTCACAGGAAACCAGCCGGGTGGCCTTGGGCCAGTGGTAGAGAAAGTCAGCATATAAAACCAACTCTTCTTCTTCTTCTTCTTCTTCTTCTTCTTCTTCTTCTTCTTCTTCTTCTTCTTCTTCTTCTTCTTCTTCTTCTTCTTCTTCTTCTCATTCAATCCACCCACAGTTTGTTGTAATACCTAAATTGGGATGCTTTAATAAACTGGGGTTTGCTTCTTGCCAAAAAAACAGGAATTCTTAATCAGGAGTTAAGCATGGTTTAAGAATCCTGGTTTAGAAATGAGAAAGAAAACCATGTTTGTTAAAGCACCTCAGTTTGGACGTCACAACAAGCTATGGTTACATGAAAGATTTCGTAAAACAAGAAGTCTTCAGTCTTGGTCCCAAGGGGAAAAGGGGGGAGGGGAAGAGAGTGAGTGTGAAAATGGACCAGTCCTATTCTCATTTCAAACCTGGAAATAGGGGGTGTACAGTTAGGGTTGCCAACGGCCAGGTAGTAGCAGGAGATCTGCTAATTCAACTGATCTCCAGCCGATAGAGATCAGATCACCTGGAGAAAAATGGCCGCTTTGACAATTGAACTCTATGGCATTGAAGTCCCTCCCCTCCCCAAACCCCACCCACTTCTGGCTCCGCCCCCAAAATCTCCCGCCGGTTGAGAAGAGGGACCTGGCAACCCTATGTACAGTCGAACCTTAACTAATCAAACCCCAAATGGAATACACCCTGCTCTTTAACCTAGTTATTTTACCTGATCTGAACTGGAAAATCAACAACTGTTGGTAGTAATAAGAAACATTTGGATCTGGCTGATATTTGGGAGTCTGGCTGTCTGGCTTCGAGATCTTGAAGATCAACAAGAGGGGTGAGAGAAAGGGAAGATTAACGTCTCCTAACAGTCAGAAATTGGTCAGTGAGATACCCTTAGGGTGAGGAGTACAAGTTCTACCATGTTGTCCACCTACCTCCAAGGCCTTGGGTACATTTAGATCATATTTTGAGCCCCGTTCATTCTCAGTGATGCACCAGGTGGGATTAGGATTAGGAAATTCCTGGAGATTTGGGGGTGGAGCCTAGGGAGATCAGCGTTTGGGAGGGGGGAGAGAACTCACCAGGGGTGTGATGCCATAGAGTCCACCTTCTGAAGCTGCCGTTTTCTCCAGGGGAACGGATCTATGTGATAACAAGTATGTTTAGGGAACCATCACACAAAAATCTGCTGGTACAGATACACCTTAAAGCGGACGTGTGAAAACGCTGATCTGGATGGCCCAGGCTAGCCAGATCTTGGAAGCTAAGTAGGGTCAGCCCTGGTTAGTATTTGGATGGGAGACCACCAAGGAAGTCCAGGGTTGCTATGCAGGGGCAGGCAATGGCTAACCACCTCTGTTTGTCTCTTCCCTTGAAAACCCTAAGGGGTTGCCATAAACTGGCTGTGGCTTGATGGCGCTTTTCACCACCACAGATATACCTCAGTGCACCAGCATGGAGGCAAAAAACGAGACCATGTGAAAATTCCCTCTGCCTCCACTGGTAGATCACTATTCTTGGCTGCAGAGCACAGTTCAACAACTGGGACTTGATTTGTCCCTTATCTGCAGCTTGCCCTCAAAGTGGCTACACGGGCCCACCAGCGGACGTTACCTGACATGAAAAAGCAGCCGTGAGATCCCAGGGTCACATCTTTTCAGCACCGCGAGGCAATAGCATACATGTTGTGATTATACATACTGTGGTGGTGTTGTTTTAGAAGCCCCATGTGTAGGGTTGCCAACCTCCAGGTACTAGCTGGAGATCTCCTGGGACTACAATTGATCTCCAGGCTCCAAGAGAAAATGGCTGTTTGGGAAGGTGGGCTGTATGGTTTTATACCCCATCGAAGTCCCCTCCTCATCCCAAATCCCACCCTCCTCAGGCTCCACCTCCAAAATCTCCAGGTATTTCCCAACCTGGACCTGGAAACCCTTACCTTCCATGGGCAGCAAATGGTATTGGGGAACACCTGTGGGAGGATCATTGCATTAGGCCCTGAGGTTCCTCATTCATACTCTGTAGCCCTCGATATTAAATCTCTCACATAACACCCCAATGAGTGCAAAGTTTTCTTTGCGCATCAAGTCATAATATTATAATTCCGCACTGGTTTTGAGCCTGATGGGGGACGAAAGTCCTCTTGTGGGTGTTTTTCTGGCTTTTCTTTAATCCCGACCATAAAACCTTAGGAAGAACTTATGATCTACTTCGTTTTGGCTGCTAGGAATCCCCAGCCACACAAAACGGCATTAGTCACTTGGAAAAAAAAGAATTTAAAACCAGGTGTCGTCTGTGTTGTGTAAACTTTAATTTATTTTAAATTAATTTGCACAGAGGGAGACAGAAGGGTGAATTAGCTCCCCCCCCATCCTTTCCAGATGAGAAGGGAAGGGGGGCGGATTGGGAGGAAAAGTCTTGGCTTCCCTCAGGGAACAGGGAACAAAGGCCCAGCGTTCTATTCAATTAGGTGCAATAAAGCTACATTTTTCTATTTCCTGATCCCACAGCAAAGTGAGGGAATTTGCATAGGTAATTAGTTTAGCCTGCTTATTAGATCAGGCAATTCAACCCCTTCCCAATTTTTCTTTCCTTGCCTCAGAAATGGGAGAGGGGAGTTTTCTATTACGCATTAAAATACAGAGGGCATTCTCGTCAGTGAAGGTGAGGGGCTGGTATCCCATATCTTTGGCTGGGGACCCAAGGTTGGGTGGACAAGATAAAATAAGAATAGAGAAATATATTTTATTTTAAGGCGCTATATCGTGATTAAAAACATTACAAATGATAAAACATGGCACAGTGGCATCTTATAAGGTTGATAGACCTAAGCCAGACGCGTTTCGGCCATCTGACCTTCAACAGTGGTGAAATAAAACCCATATAATGAATGCACAAGTATTTACAAATATCTCAACATATGCAGACAATTGAGATATTTGTAAATACTTGTGTATTTCCAAATACCCAAACCCCGCCCTCCTAAGGCTCCACCCAAAAAAAGTCTTCTGGTGGCAAAGCAGGACCTGGCAACCCTATATAATTCACACCAGAGGACTGCTTATGTATAGAATCAAATGCCTTGAATCAACTGACCTGTAAAGGGTTAAGAATCAAATCTACTTAAGAAGCAAACAAATATGTTCATACAAACATTTATATATTTTTTTCTTCTAGACAGAACTCTGAAAACTGGTTCTGCACATTTGCAACATGCTTCATTTTGGATCAGGCAAAGCATAGTGGCAGTGAGTACCAACACACTTCTACACCTCACAAATAAATAGGGTTGCCAAATCTGTGTTGGGAAATAGCTGGAGATTCTGGAGATCAACTGTAATACCGGGGGATCTCCAGGCAGGACCTGGAGGTTGACAGCCCTACATATAATTGAATACGAACGCCATATAATTTCCTTTTAAAGAGACAGGTCTCCTGCTTCAGCATGGGGGAAAGGGCGAGATTGACAGCCGTCCACGTAGCGTGCGTCTGTCAAGCAAGTTGTGATCCTACCACAGGTGAAGAACATGCTGCAACTGCTCGTCGAATACTCGGGGAGTTACCACACTTGTATTCCCAGCGATGTATTAAGAGTTTGAAAATGTTATAAAAAATACTGTTCGCACTTTGTTTGGCCCCTTTAGCTGTGAAGACGTTTTCCGACCATTTATAAGCCGTGGTATCCAAAACCCCTTTTAAAGCGATGTTTTTGATAACATTTTCAAACCCTTAATACATCGCTGGGAATACAAAGTGGTCTGCCTTCACCCTCGCTTTCCCAGGACAGAACCCAGAAATGGAGTCCTTGGCAGGAACAGAATTCAGGGCAAAGTGCAGACCACCCCACCGGAGTGAGGTGTGCTCCATCAAAAGGAAGAAACTGGTACAGATGCTCACCCACATTAAGGGTTTGATAAGCAAATGGGAAACCTGTGCACTTTCTCCTTTTTGAACTTTCAAAAGCTGTGAAAGGATCAGCCGTTCCAAGGAGGGCGCCTGATTAGAAATGATGGCTTCTAACTGGGGCAATAATAAACTCAAGATGGTCGCTGCTTCGGCTCATCTCCTCGGAGAGAAGCCACTCGATCAAAGCCAGGTTGACTGTTGAGGATGAGATCTGAAGCGAAGGAAAGAGAGGGAGGAGGTGGGGGAGGAGAAGAGGCGGTGAGGTTCTTCCTGGAAGTTGCCTGTAATAGCTCGGTTGTGTCTGCTTCTAGATGGATGTTGAATCTCATAAGGCAGGAGCTGATGACCGGGATGCTGGAAGCAGGGGATGGAAAATGAGCCCTAGACGTCGGCTAGGGGAACCCAATCGCAGTCCATTTGATTTGCAAGAGAGGGAGATATTGTAATCCACCATTTCTTTGTATGTAGCACTGATCTGGGATTCTGGAATGTTGCAGCTTTTATTTCCAAAACACGTTTCTGGCCCTCAAGGGTTCTTTTGTGGAAGGTAGCGCATGTAGTACCTTCGGTATCTCTCTGTTCATCCCTCCCTCACAGCTTCTGCTCAGAATTTGATTCTAATGCTGCTGATCACAATATAAGCAGTATCATCAAAATACAGCAACTGTGACCAAGGATATTTTCCAGTGTTAGATTCTAAACAAATGTGTAGTTATAACATAAGCTAAACTGCAAAATCTTATTTACTAAGAAAATAAATATTCATATACCATAGCCATAAACTACACAAGGAACATAAATTTTACATCAGTAAACAACAAAATCTAACATAAATGCTGAAAAGAGTCCAATTAGCAAGCCCCATTGGAGCACAAAACACACTTCATACCATAAAGGTCCCCTGTGCAAGCACCAGGTCATTCCTGACCCATGGGGTGATGTCACATCCCGACGTTTCCTAGGCAGACTTTGTTTACGGGGTGGTTTGCCAGTGCCTTCCCCAGTCATCTTCCCTTTACCCCCAGCAAGCTGGGTACTCATTTTACCGACCTCGGAAGGATGGAAGGCTGAGTCAGTCTTGGGCTGCCTATCTGAAACCAACTTCCGTTGGGATCGAACTCCGGTCATCAGTAGAGCTTGGACTGCAGTACTGCAGCTTACCATTCTGCACCACGGGGCTCCTCTTCATACCATAATTGGGAGTAAAGGGACCTATGTAAACAATGTCAGTAAATTGTAGATTAGCCACAGCAGTCTACAGAGTGCAGATGATGTGACACAGCCTCCAAAGCACAAATGCTGAATAGTATCTCCCAGATGTTTATGTTCCAGTGATGGCAAGGCATGGACATAAGGAGATCAAGCAAAACTCCCTGATTCATACTATCTTTGTCAGTTGCCATTCATTACTCTTCAAGTAAACTCCAATGACATAATTAAACAATTGCTTTTCAAATAGAGACGTATATTAACAATCTTTCCGGAGGAAACCCAATCAGGCTCTGATGTTGTTGTGCTGGTGTTGCATGGTGTCACTTCTGGGGAAAACCTGGAAGTGACATCACACTGTGACATGATGTCACATCTGGTTTTCCCCAGAAGTGATCTCATGGAGCACATGATGCCAGTGCCCCCATGTCCCCACCCTCAAGCACAACCTTGCAACACTAGGGGAGGGGCTGTGGCTCAGTGGTAGAGCATCTGCTTGGCATGCCGAAGGTCCCAGGTTCAATCCCCAGCATCTCCAGTGAAAGGGACTAGGCAAGGAGGTGATGTGAAAGACCTCTGCCTGAGACCCTGGAGAGCCGCTGCCGGTCTGAGTAGACAATACTGACTTTGATGGACCAAGGGTCTGATTCAGTAGAAGGCAGCTTCATCTGTTCATGTGTTCCACATTAATCTACACTGCAGTCCTAAACCCAGTTATGCCCTTCTAAGTCCATTGAAGTCAATTGGCGTAACTCTGCTGATAGTTCAGCATTCTACGATTGTTGGGCATGAAGCTCCCCCATACACTGTTGACCCTCAGAAAGTGGTAATCAGAGCATATTGGGAATAGTCCTAAACAGGTATACACAGTCCCAGTTTATTCAGTGGGTTTACTCCCAGGAAAGCACATTTAGGATTGTAGCCTCTGAACATAGAGAGGTCCCCCTTTACCAATAAGGGTCAGGATGTGTTGATTATACATCATAGGGATAAGAGCTTTCTTCTGCTGCCAATAGGTTTTATAGGGCGGCCCCCCAAGCTCTAATGTTATGGGAGAAGAAGAAGAAAGAATTCTTCCCATCCACTTTCTCCACCCTATGCATCATTTTGCAAAAGTCTATTGAGTCATAGAATCACAGAATCAAAGAGTTGGA
Organism: Euleptes europaea; assembly: GCF_029931775.1. Taxonomy (NCBI): domain Eukaryota; kingdom Metazoa; phylum Chordata; class Lepidosauria; order Squamata; family Sphaerodactylidae; genus Euleptes; species Euleptes europaea. The sequence goes on from NC_079329.1 coordinate 24,460,857, forward strand.
AGGGACCACCAGGGTCATCTAGTCCAACACCCTGCACAATGCAGGAAATTAACAACTACCTCCTCCCACATCCCCAGTGACCCCAACCCTCCCCCGCCATGCAGGATTCTTTTAGTCTTTTTTCTCTGAATTGAAGAGGCCCAAACATGCCTTACACCATAGGAAAGGAACCCCAGCCTCTTGATCATTGTGGCCGATGATGCAAGCCAAATAAAGTTAATTATGTGTTTTATCCTTTCAACAAAAAGGATTTTTTTTCAAAGCTATGATACAATCATTTTGAAGCTACAAATATAAGCATCTCATAAAAGTGCATTTAACTAAATCACCAGCATCTATATTACATCTCATATTCCCAAATGTGAGATGTTTTCCTCCTGATTCAGCAGATTTTATCAGTGTATGCAATAGGGGCTCCATGTCTGATTTCATAGGGGTGAAGGGAAATTCACAGTGAGGTTCAAAGGTTGGCAAGGGTATATTGTCAAACCCAGTCATGTTTTTAAGAGTGTTTATTGTGGTGGTGTTGTTTTTTAAACCCTTCACAATAACCAGAGAGATATGTGTTGTTGCAAAATAAATTCTTGTGGTCTGAAATTGGGGGGAGGGGGGAGATGCTGCTTTCTCTTCCTAAATTAGGGGCCTACTCTTGTAGTGGTTAAGAACATTGGACTCTAACCTAGAGAACCGAGTTCGATTTCCCACTCCTCCACATGAAGCCTTCTGGGTGACCTTGGGCCAGTCACAGTTCTCGCAGAACTCTCTCCGCCCACGCAGAGGCAGGCAATGGCAAACCACCTCTGAATGTCTCTTGCCTTGAAAACCCTACTCGGGATCGCCGTAAGTCAGCTGTGACTTGACGGCACTTTCCACCACCACACCCTTCCTAAACCTGGCTGTGCAGGTTTTTTATACCTCCAGATTATGTTTGCTAGAAAAGCATCAGGAATCTGCAAGTGCTTCAGGGCACACATCTCCCTGTTTTGCTTTCATCAATCCCAATCATGTCCTGTCAACTAATGCATTGTTCTTGTTTATCCATATTTCTCGTTCTGCCTCTAAACTGCCTTGTACACTTTTATGCCACTTGTCTTCTCAGGGCAGCATGCATGGTTCTGCCTTTCCCATTTTATTCTCACAGTCACCCCAAGAGGCAGGTGTAGGGTTGCCAACTCCAGGTGGTGGCTGGAGATCTCCTGCTATTACAACTGATCTCCAGCTGATAGGGATCAGTTCACCTGGGGAAAATGGCCACTTTGGCAATTGGACTCTGCGGCATTGAAGTCCCTCCCCTCTCCCAACCCCTCCCTCCTCAAGCTCCACCCCCAAAGTCTCCAGGTATTTTCCAACCTGGAGCTGGCAACCCTAGGTAGGAAGGGCTGGGTGAATATGACTGGCCAAAGGTCATCTGACAAGTCTCATGGCCGAGTGGAAATTTGAACGGAAGTCTCCCAGATTCTAGTCTGACACTCGGGCAGGGGCCATAGCTCAGTGGCAGAGCATCTGCTTGGCATGCAGAAGATCCCAAATTCAATCCCTGGCATTTGCAGTTAAAAGATCTGGCACAAAACCCATACGGGGCAGGAGCTGTTGTGAAGATGGAAATCTGATGAAGTCGAACAGAAAAACTGGTAGGATCTAACTCAGGTTTTGCTGTCTAAACAGCAGCTGAGGATACTAGAAATCCAAATCCCTCCTATAGAGCACAGCTGTAATTATTCATTAGTGGCAGGAAATGCAATTTTGCTCTGCATAGTCTCAGAGACTTTGATGCTGACAGGGTTTGTTTCATGGTTGCATGAAAATATTCATTAGTCGGACTGCAGGATCCCCAATGTCTTAGGCCAACTCTCACTTGAACGTCGCAAAATGTGGGGTTTGGTTTTTTTTTGTTTTATTTTTGCAGCAGAGTGTTAGAGCAAACGTGATACTAACATTATAAGGAAGTCAGAGACCCTATTAGGAGCCTGTTTCATCAGATCCATGACAGCTTTCCCTTGGAAAGCAGGAAATTTCATATGCTTTTTTTTTTTTAATCTAAAGAAGCATAAACATCAGTTAAACTCTTAAGTGCATTTTAGCCCCCATTGATCCCTGGACTTGTCACACCAGAGGGGGGTAGGGAAGTTGGCTCCATTGTGAATTAATTATTTCTGATGTTTTAAAAAGCCCTCCTTTCATTTTCTCTGCATGTCTGCATGCAAAGGGCTAAAAGTTTTGCAGGGAAATCTGAAACCATGTGAAAGTTGGTTGACTTTGGGGTTTTAATGTAAGCTCTAAACTCAGACCAGATTCTCCCAGAGCGTACTGGTCGAGTTTGCAAGGCCTTGAAGCAAACATGTTTGACTTGTCAGCCTAACGCCTGGACTTTGATGATATGCACATAGACACTCAACCTTTGCACTAGAAAATGAGGGACAGAAGCCCTCTAAATGAGGGGAAACCATAGACCCTCTAAAGCCCCCTTTATGTGGGATGACCCAATAAAGGGCATCAAATGTACCAGGGCCTAGGCCTGCTTGGTCATTATGCCTTCTTACATGGCTGTCCGGGCCCTTCATTTCACTGTGGCAGGGGTGGGGAACCTTTTTTCCGCCAAGGGCCATTTGGGTATTTATAACATCATTTGCGGGCCATACAAAATTACCAACTTAAAAATTAGCCGACCAAGCCCCAAGCAGGCAGCTGCCCCAGATGACCCCCCCCCAGCGCGGGCAAGCAGGCAGGCATCCAACCGGTGGTGCACTCGCCCACCTGGTGGCACAGGATGGTCTGTTGCACCAGCCGGGCGTAGCCGTCCCGCCACACGCCGGAGTTGCTCCTGCTCCACATGGTCGGGGCCGGATTCTACAGCTGGCTCCTGCTACCTCCGCCTGCAGGGATGAAATGAGGACACATTGGCTAAGAACTCCCCCCCTGTGCACGCATTCTGTCCCTGCCCCCTTTAATCCCTCCATTGTCGCCACTTCTGCCCCCAGCCCTCTTATAGTACAGAGGGAATACGTTTCTCCATGGCCTGGGTGGGAAAGGGTTAATACAATTTCATGGGCAGTCCTAGCAGTTCCATAGCTAACGACTCTTCTGCAAGGGGGGAAAAAGCTTCACAAACTCACATCCGCCTTGAATAGAGGCTATTCCTGTCCATGGGAGGGGGCGGATCGCCAGTCTTAGATCCTTCTGAGCTAGAGATCTGCCAGGATCTACGAAGGGCCAGACCAAATGATTTTGCGGGCCTTAAACGGCCCCCGGGCCTGACGTTCCCCACCCCTGGCCTAGACAGTGTTAGGAACCCTAGCTCAACTGGAATGGAAACCAGTTTCTGTGGGTATCTAGTCTTTTAACAAGCCCAGATATACTCAGAACAAGCGCTGAATCTCCTGCTATTACAACTGATTTCCAGCCAATAGAGATCAGTTCCCCTGGAGAATATGGCTGCTTTGGCAATTAAACTCTATGGCATTGAAGTCCCTCCCCTCCGGAAACTCTGTCCTCCTCAGGCTCCGCCCTCCCTCCGCCGGTGGCAAAGAGGCACTTGGCAACCCTATGCACCACTGAGGAAGGCAACAGCCAAAATGCATTTGGTGTTTTGTTGTTTTATCATATTCTTTGACCAAATGAATATGTGTCACTTGGTGATTGCTCTATGTGAATTAGTTTATCTGCTAAGATGATAAAGGGAGTTATGTACAGTAGAGCAATTTTTATGGTGTGTGTGATCTATTGGTTATTAATTTATTGTAATTAATGGATAACTAAAATTTATTAGTGGGAGGCTTTGGTATATATTTTGAGGTTTGCTTTCTTAACCCCTTTTGGCTATTTGTTCCATTCCAGCATGCCAAAGCTGGAAAATATGTACATTGCCCTATTCATGCAAAATGGTGACTGTGCATCTTTGGAGGATGGCGGGTGGCTTGGATTTGCGTGCGGTTGGCGCACCAAATACAAAAAGGGCCATCGATGCTTTCTTTTTCAGCTGACAAATCTGAATGTATTCTATGTGAAACATTTTTTTAAGGGCAGTTTCCTCCCGTACAACACAAGGCTGCCCTGGCAGATTCGTCCCCCCTTCTCGCTTTCTGCAAGCGTTTCAGTCAGATTAAAAATCTCATTCATCAAGATATTTAATTAAATCCCATTCTCTCGTTTTATGTTTTCACAACTTACGTAACCTCTGCCTGCTGGGGATTGCTGCATCTGGAGACGGCTTGGCTCCCCCCCCTTTCCTGGACCAATGTTTTGTTACCAATAATGGTTTCCTGTACTGGGGAGGAGAGTTATTTTGGGAATGTCACAAATGGGAAAACAACAGGCAAGTGAAAATGGAACATTGACAGGTAAGCGGGCATAAGGGGACCATCCGATGAAATGAGCTGGATCCCCTTGACCTTCACCCTACCCTAGAGATGATCTACAATTTCTGGGGCAGAAAAAGTGATTTTTTCCCACCCTCTCAGGTCACCCAGAGAAACTGATGAGCAGTATTAATTAATTCATACATTTATTTATGTACCCTTCCCTGTCCTGTGTTCACCACACCATAAAATACCTGGGTTGGGAAATACCCGGAGATTTTGGGGGTGGAGCCTGAGGAGGGTGGGGTTTGGGGAGGAGAGGAGCCTCAGTGAGTATAATGCCATAGAGTCCCCCTTCCAAAGCAGCCATTTTCCCCCCCAGAGGAACTGATCTCTGTTGCTTGGAGAGGAGTTCCAGGAGATCTCCAGCCACCACCTGGAGGTTCAAGTTGGAAACTATAATTAAATTGGCTGGAAAATGTATGTATCCATTGATTTATTATGTATCAAACTCAAACGTATGCAAAGCATCAATATGGAAAATAAAAGAAATCTGTCCGACAATAGATACGATTGAACAATGTCAAAAACAGACCAAGCTTTAAGCCAATATAAAAACTGATCAGTGCTCAGTAATACACATGACAGTACAGCATTGCATCATTGCTATTAAGAAACTGATTGCAAAATACAAAATGAAAGGTACAAAACAGAAATTATGAAACAAAAATTATAACTGTTAATTCACAGGAATAACTTGCACAAAGTGCTATCAGCGATTCTTAGGTGGGAATACAGCATAAAACCGCACAACAATTTCTACCCCAATCCCTGCTTGAGGTGCAGAAAACGTGACGCGCTGCCTCAGATGAGCAGGGAAAAGACCTGGTGTTTGACAGGTGGTTCTTGCGGAGGCAAGAGAGTCGTCTCAAGCAGGGTCGGGTCTGGAGGGGGGTCAAGCGTGGGGATGTGTAACCGGTCAGGACACGTTTCGGTGACTTCGTCAGCTCTTAATTAATTATAATGCTGCGGTGGCGTTCCTTATCAGCAAGTAAAGATGTAACTGTCTCAGAAGGACGTAAATCAGAGCAGACTGACAAACATGGTGAGTCCACCTTCCAAAGTTGCCATTTTCTCTAGGGGAACTGATTATTTTAGTCTGAAGATCAGTCATAATCCAGGGAGAACTCCAGTGCCCACCTAGAATCATAGAATAGAATCATAGAGTTGGAAGGTACCACCAGGGTCATCTAGTCCAACCCCCTGCACAATGCAGGAAATTCACAACTACTTCCCCCCACACCCCCAGTGACCCCTACTCCATGCCCAGAAGATGGCCAAGATGCCTTCCCTTTCATGAACCGCCTAAGGTCATAGAATCAGCATTGCTGACAGATGGCCATCTAGCCTCTGCTTAAAAACCTCCAGGGAAGGAGCGCTTACCACCTCCTGAGGAAGCCCGTTCCACTGAGGAACTGCTCTAACTGTTAGAAAAGTCTTCCTAATGTCTAGACGGAAACTCTTTTGATTTAATTTCAACCCGTTCATTCTGGTCCGACCTTCTGGGGCAACAGAAAACAACTCTGCACCATCCTCTATATGACAGCCTTTCAAGTACTTGAAGATGGTTATCATATCCCCTGCAGGTTGATAACCCTACCTTTGAAGTATGTTCGTGCATATTGTTCCAGGGCACCATAATGTGAAGGAGTACCAGACCATGTTTTTCGTAAGGCTCAGCTAATAGCTGGACAGCAGTTACTGAAACAGATTTTCTTTCTTCCTCTAACCTCTGTCCCATCTGCTCTCCTCTGGCTGATGCAGTCTGGCCTTGGACAGAAGTATCTGCCCCAATCTCTTTGCTGCTGTCCCTACGGCTCTTGCAGAAAGGATCAAAGAAAAGAGGGATGCAGACATTCCCTTGTTTGACAGAACCTGAGCTTTCCGTCCCAAGCTGGAGCTCCATTGTTGGCAGGGAAATCTTAGCTGGCAGAGGCGATACTGGGATATGCATGGAGAAAAGGGACTCTGGAATGAGATGGTAAGACGGGTGTAATTTTGCAACCTGACCTTTTTCTCTCTTTCATCGCAAACAAAGAGGCAGAGAGAGATTTGGAGATTACTACACCGGCATTGTCAAGGTGAAGAAAGGTGTCCTCGTTGATGGACAAGAGGGAGCGGAAACTGTTTGATCCCGTCCCTTTTGCCAAACAAAACATTGTGCAGACATGCCTTCCTCACCTCCGTCTGGCGCACCCGTTCTCCTATGCCATCTGATTGTGGGGGCTGAGATTTAGCCCCATTAGCAGTATGCCTAATGTATAGGGTTTCCAACCTCCAGGAACTAGCTGGAGACCTCTTGCTATTACAACTGATTTCCAGCCAATAGAGATCCGTTTCCCAGGAGAAAATGACTGCTTTGGCAATTTGACTCTATGGCATTGAAGTTCCTCCCCTCCCCAAGTCCTCCCTCCTCAGGTTCCGCCCCCAAAACCTCCTGCTGGTGGTGAAGAGGGACCTGGCAATCCTACTTAATGTAGCCAGAAGGAGAGTCAGAATGGGGTGACAGGGCAGTGGATTTAGGCAGGGATAGACCTGGATGCAAAATGGATATCACCTAATACAGTCACTAAAATGTTCAAGTACAAGCATACCTCAGAGATGTTGCGGGTTTGGTTCCAGACCACCGCAAAAAAGTGAGTCACACGAATTTTTTGGTTTCCCATTGCATATAAAATTTTGTTTACCGATACTGTCATCTATTCAGTGTTCAATGGCATTATATCTAAAAAAAGTACTGTAACAATAATAAAAAAGTTTGAAATATTGAGAGAATTACCAAAATGCGATTCAGAGACACAAAGTGAGCACACGCTGTTGGAAAAAAGGTGCTGATAGACTTGCTTGAAAACGCAATATCTGCAAAGCGCAATAAAGGGAGGCATGCCTGTATGCAGTGTTTGCAGTAGGGGGTAAGTGAGTGCGTTATCCAGAAGGTAGATGAGGAACCAGGTATCAGCTCGCTTAGGGGCACATTAAGCTCTTGTAAAGCACATTAAGTTCATGTATGCTGTGTTGATGTTGGAAAGCGTAGTGATTTTTGCACCGCAGCTCCTGAGCTGGAGCCGTTTACCTGAGATCTTAGAATGTCTGCAACACAGTCTTCGGAGCGCCACAACCCAACACCCCAGAGTTACACTATGTCACTTTGGGGTTTTCCCTGAAAGCCACATGGTGATGCAGCCGACACTGCTGTTCTTTTTTTTTAAAAAAAAATTCTCCTGCCGCTCTGAGCGATGGCAGACAACCTGGGCTGCCGGTGGGAGGCAAGGCCTGGCAGCTCTAAGTGTCAATTAGGGTTGTCAGCTCTGGGTTGGGAAATACCTGAAGATTTTTGGGGTGGAGCCTGAGGGGGGCGGGGCATGGGGAGGGGAGGTACTTCAATGCCGTAGAGTCCAATTGCCAAAGCAGCCATTTTCTCTAGGTGAACTGATCTCTGTCAGCTGGAGATCAGTTGTAATAGCAGGAGATCTCCAGCTACTACCTGGAGGTTGGCAACCCTAGTGTCAATCAAGGTTGCAATGTCCCATCAGGGTTTACCATTGAGGTTCTTGGAATTCCTAGAGCATCATGACATTGATAAACATCCCCTGACCCCTGCTTTCCCTTCCACCGGTCATTTGAGCACCAGCGGGGATAAGGCAGAATGGTTAGGAGTAGGGCTGCCAGCTCCGGGTTGGGAAATACCTGGAGATTTTGGGGGTGGAGCCTGAGGAGGGCGAGGTTTGGAGAGGGTAGGGACTTCAATGCCATAGAGTCCAATTGGCATTTTCTCCAGGTGAACTGATCTCTATCGGCTGGTGATCAGTTGGCAACCCTAACCTGGAGGTTGGCAACCCTAGTTAGGAGGCAGAAGTGGGCAAATGGTAGTATGCCTGCTGGTTGTGTATGCCTGCTGGATCTGTGCTGGCAGCAACAGACCAAGAAAGGGATCTTGGGGTGGTAGTGGATAGCTCAATGAAGATGTCAACCCAGTGTGCGGCTGCTGTAAAAAAGGCAAATTCTATGCTGGCCATAATTAAATGAGGAATAGATAATAAAACTGCTGATATCATACTGCCCTTGTACAAATCTATGGTGAGACCACACTTGGAATACTGTGTACAGTTCTGGTCACCACACCTAAAAAAGGATATTACAGAGCTTGAGAAGTTGCAGAAAAGAGCAACCAAAATAATTGGGGGACTAGAGCAACTGTCCTATGGCGAGCAGTTAAGACGCTTAGGGCTGTTTAGCTTGGAAAGAAGGCGGCTGAGGGGAGACATGATAGAGGTCTATAAAATTATGCATGGTTTGGAGAGAGTGGACAGGGAGAAGTTTTTCTCCCTCTCCCATAATACTAGAACACGGGGTCATCTGCTAAAGCTAGAGAGCGAGAGATTCAAAACAGATAAAAGGAAATATTTTTTCACACAATGCATAGTTAAATTGTGGAACTCCCTGCCCCGAGATATGGTGATGGCTGCTGGCTTGGAGGGCTTTAAGAGGGGAGTGGACATATTCATGGAGGAGAGGGGTATTCATGGCTGTTAGTTAGAATGGATACTAGTCATGCTGCATACCTATTCTCTCAGAGGAGCATGCCTATTATTTTGGGTGTGGTGGAGCACAGGCAGGATGGTGCTGCTGAAGTTGTCTTGTTTGTGGCTTCCTAGAGGCACCTGGTTGGCCACTGTGTGAACAGACTGCTGGACTTGATGGGCCTGGGTCTGATCCAGCAGAGCCTTTCTTATGTTCTTATGTTGTCCATTGGGTGAGACAGGATGCTGGACTACTGGTGTGATCCAGCAAGGCTCTTATGTTTGTATATAATATTTTTGATAGATTTATCTTCTCCCCCTCCCGCCAATCTGTGAACTACAAATGTTTGGAACTCATTTCAGTGAGAAATGGTGGTCTGAAGACCGCCTGTATTATACACAGCTCCGTTTTTAGAATAGAAAGCCAGAGCTCTTATCCAGTGCTAAAAATGGTCAACAGAGTTAATCAGAAAGTATGGGTGAAGAAGGGGGCATAGGAAAATTGATTGGTTGGGGGGCACGTGAATGAAAAAGGGCAATTTAAAAGCAGCTGTCTGCAGTGGAAGCTGCAATTTCCAGTGTGAATGTTATATATCTATATATGGGGGAGGTTTTTATTGAGTAGGATTAAAGGATCAAGCCAGAGCTGAGAGAAGGAAATGAGAATCAAATCACGTTGAAGCTTTCGTAGGAAATCAAGAAGTAAATTTACAGCATGCTGAAACTAGAGCTTCATTCAGTTCACTATCGCCCCCCAAATCTGTTTGCAAAGCCAGTTCTCAGGTTGGGAATTTCACTCGGAAAGGACGTTAATTTGAACATGTGCAGAGTATATTTTTCTTCCCCTTTGCGTGGTGTCACTGGTTCTACACATCAGTGGAAAAGAGGGAAGGCGTTTTCTGAGCTGTTGAGGAGTCCTAGACTCCACTCCCTTCTGACCCCTTCGCTCCAAGATCAAGCATGATGTAGACAACTCGTATTTGAAAGGCCCATAGGGTTGCCAACTCTGGCTTGAGAAATTCCTGGAGATTTGGGAAGGGAGGGTGGAGTTTTGGAAGGGGCGGGACCTCAGTGGGGATGTGATGTCATACAGTCCACCTTCCCAAGAATTTGTTTCTTCCTAAGGAACTGGTCTCTGTAGTCTGGAGATTAGGTGGTACTCTGGGAGAACTCCAGGCCCCAAAAACAATAAACCAGCGTGAGTGTAGTGGTTAAGAGCGGTGGTTTGGAGCGGTGGACTCTAATCTGGAGAACCGGGTTTGATTCCCCACTCCTCCACATAAAACCAGCTGGGTGGCCTGGGCTAGTCACAGTTCTCTTAGAGCTCTCTCAGCCCCACCTACCTCACAGGGTGTCTGTTGTGGGGAGGGAAAGGGGTGATTGTAAGCCGGTTTGATTCTTCCTTTAAGTGGTAGAGAAAGTCAGCATATAAAACCAACTCTTCTTCTTCTTCTTCTTCCTCCTCCTCCTCCTCCTCCTCCTTCTTCACATTGTCATGACTACTTGGAAAACTAAAAACAAAACAAAACAAAAAGCCTTATTTTTGTTTCCAGTGCCATTTATCATGCTGGAGGCATTGAGGGGCTCAAACATACGTGGTATAGTGAGTCCCGTGCAAGATGCTTCTGAGGTCTCTCCCCTCTAAAAATCAGGCCACGAGGGACCATTTCGAACCAGGAATGTGGTGAAAGAGAAGAAGGGGGTGAAGCCTTCTGCCCATCCCATCTTCCCGATGCGAAACAGCCTCTTTTACCCCACTGTGAAAACACTCAGGTAGTCTCCGAGTTCCCATCAGTCTGGGTACACACGATGGAGGATTTCCAACTTGCATTTGGGTGTCAGTCTCTCCGTCCTTCATCTCTGGATGGAGATTTACTTTAACTGTCATCTTTACTGGCAGATAGTTTACAACAAAATAGGACATTTCAAATGACAGGGAATTGGAATGGATCTTCACCAACTGCAACCATCAAAAGATGGATGATACTTTCCTCCTCTGAATGCTCTGACTGACGGCAGTTGCTGCTGGCTGGCACCCATTTTGGATAAAACCCTTTTTGGCTCTACACCTCAGAAAATAGATTTGTTATTAATGACAGATCTGTCAAATTACTCCTGAGGGAGTCCTAATTGCAACAGCGGAATGATTTTTATCGGAAGCGTTATCAGAAAGATGAGGTATAATTATGGGAGCTGCACACCGTATTTCCCTCCCACTGCTCTATGTCTTTTTCTTTGACTTTATTACATTAGCATTTTGTCTAATAGCAAAGTTGACGCCCAGGTGCCTATCAACAGGGCAGCAAAACTCTGTACTCAGGTGATTCCCCAAGTACATAGGAAAAAAATTAATTAAAAAACAAGAGGGGAACCTTACCCCAATAGGGTTGCCAGCTCCAGATTGGGAAATATCTAGAGATTTTGGAGGCAGAGTCTGAGGAGGGCAGAATTTGGGGACGGGAGGCACCAGTGGGGTTTAATGCCATAGAGATTGGGTTACCAACCTCCAGGTATTAGTTGGTGATCTCCTGCTATTACAACTGATCTCCAGCCAATAGAGATCAGTTCACCTAGAGAAAATGGCTGCTTTGGCAATTGGACTCTATGGCATTGAAGTCCCTCCCCTCCTCAAACCCTGCCCTCCTCAGACTCCACCACCAAAATCTCCAGGTATTTCCCAACGCGGAGCTGGCAACCCTACACAGAGTTCATCTTCCAAAGTGGCCATTTTCTCCAGGTAAACTGATCTCTGTCATCTGGGGATCAGATGTAATAGCAGGAAACCGTCAGCTACCACCTGGAGGTTGGCAACCCTACCACCAAAAGACTAATTCAGGATTATCATAATTACAGTTGTATCCTATGCAGAGTATTTCCAGTCTAAGACGGTTAATTTCAGTGAGATTAGACTGGAGTCACTTGGCAAAGAATTGCAGTATTTGTGCCATCTAGGAAGCATGGAAAGTTGAGGGCAGTCAAGTGTCATTATTTTTTGTTACAGAGAAACTGAAGAGGATGGGGAAATTGGGCTGTTTGAGAACCAGGGCTGCCAGCCAGTGGGAGACTGCAAGGTGGGGACACAGGAGTGTGCCATTGCATCAACAGCATGAAACCATTTCCAGGGTGAACACTAGAGCATTGCTTCAATGCTGTGATGTCAGTTCCTGGTTCACCCTAGAAATAATGTCATGTTGTTGATGCAATGATGATTTCCCCTCACCACCACCCTCTCCCTTCTGAGTAGGGTTGCCAGGTCACCCCTCTCCTCCGACGGGAGGCTTCTGGGGCAGAGCTCATGGGATTGCTCGTGTGCACATCACTTACGGTTTTTACCCTCGGAAGTGCCGCATTGCAAGGGGCCTTTTACCACTGGTATAAGGCCCCTCGTGATGCGGCGCTTCCTGTGGTAAACTGGAAGTACCATGCTGCGGCGTGTAGGCGCGTGTGCATGTGTGCCCTCCAACCCTCAGCTGGTCTACGGGCAGGGGAGTGAATTGGCAGGGGTTTGCCCGCCTCCACCGGGCACCTGGCAACCCTACTTCTGAATGGTGGCGGAGGTCAGGGGCAGCCCTGTCAAGACCCTAAGAGCTTATGGCATCACAGAAAGGAAGATTTTAGTTGGGGATAAATTTCTTAATTGTTTATCCTTCCTCCAGTTCCTTGCAGGCCTCCCAAAGTTCCTTCAAGCAGCAAAACATGATTGCTGCTAGAAGGGTAATAGGGCTACTAACCAACACATTAGGGGGTTCTATATATCTGGGGGGGGGGTCTCTAAGCGCTACACAGCACTGGCACCACATGTATTACATTTTTATCCCAACCTTCCTTGAAGGAGATCAAGGGGAACATAAGAACATAAGAAAGGCCATCCTGGATCAGACCAAGACCCATCAGGTCCAGCAGTCTGTTCACACAGCAGCCAACCAGGTGCCTCTAGGAAGCCCACAAACAAGACGACTGCAGCAGCACCATCCTGCCTGTGCTACACTGCACCTAATAGAATAGACATGCTCCTCTGTTACTGTAGAGAACAGGTATGCATCATGAGTAGTATCCATTTTGACTAGTAGCCATGGATAGCTCTCTCCTCCATGAACATGTGCACTCCCCTCTTAAAGCCTTCCAAGTTGGCAGCCATCACCACATCCTGCGGCAGGGGAGTTCCCGAATTTAACTATGTGTTGTGTACGTACACGGTTGTCCCTTTTTCTATTTTATCTTCACAACAACCCTGTGAAGTAGGCTAGGCTGAGAACAAACGGCTGGCCCAAGGTCACCCGGTGAATTTTACGGCAAGCAGAAATGTGAACCTGGGTCTCCCTCCTCTTGGTCCAACACTTCGACCTCTTCACCGAACAGTGCTGGGGGAATGGCTTCCACTGTCAGTGACTTCCAGGCACGACTGACCCTCCCTGGCGCCACAGCTAGGTAACAAATGAGCTCTAGCACACCAAAGCCTGCGATCTTCAGGCCGACAACGTGCTCTGCTACCTCTTCATCCCTAGCCTTCCGCCCCCCTTTCTTTAAATCACCCGCTCCCCCACATGTAATTGTGCCACTGCTATGTCTAATCTAAAATAGGGGAGAAAAGATCAGAAACTCCCCCATAAAAATGAAGAAAGTTAATCACGGCAATAATTCGAACCAGAGGCTCGACAGCTCCTTGCAGACGGCAAGCTGATTTTCTCTCCCTTCTTGGCACCCCCAAACCTGCTGCTGATGGAGCAATTAGAGCCCCCACCCCACCCCACCCCGAGCAAAGTCCATCTGGTTTGGAACAGCTTTTCCCAGGAACTTTAGCCTTGCCTCAATCATAAATGCCTCAACCTTTTCACATCAAGTGCAAGAGCCCAAACTGGGGGTGGGGGTGGCTTGGCTTGGTCTGAAATGGATACCCTTGGGCTGAGTCCGTGGTATTAGCCAATCGACAAAGAATTGCTGAGTGCGGCCAGAACCGAGACTCGTGATGTATTTTGCTGTTCTGACGAATTAATCTTCCTTCCTTTGGGAAAGCAAATATGGCATCTGTGGCTGCGATGCGAGAAACGATCGTGATGAACTCAAACGCTCGTCCCAGCAACACCTTCGAGAAGGGTTAATTCGATTAGAGCTCTAATCTACCCCTTTCCCAAATTCTCAAGGTGAGGAAGCATGCTTTCAATTTCCTGAAAGAACCACAAGATTATATATAAAAAGTTGTAAACATAAGTTAAAATTGCTCCAAGGAAGTTTGGTCCTACCTATTAAACCTGGATTACTCAGGCTAGCTCAACCGACCTTGTCAGATCTCGGAAGCTAAGCAGCCCTGGTTAGCCCTTGGATGGGAGACCACCAAGGAAGTCCACGGTAGCTAGGCAGAGGCAGGCAATGGCGAACCACCTCTGAACATCTCTTGTCTTGAAAACCCGCTAGGGTTGCCATAAATTGGCTGCAATTTTACGGCATTAAAACAAATTAAACTTAACCCATGGCCACCTTGGGACCACCTCTAGGGTTGCCAACCTGCAGGTACTAGCTGGAGATCTCCTGCTATTACAACCAATCTCCAGCGATCAGTTCACCTGGAGAAAATGGTCGCTTTGGCAATTGGACTCTATGGTGTTGAAGTCCCTCCCCTCTCCAAACCCTGCCCTCCTCAGGCTCCGCCCAAAAAATCTCCCGCCAGTGGCAAAGAGGGACCCGGCAACCCTAGCCATCTCTCTTTCTGAGCTTAACCTTCCCCACAGGGGTGCTGTGACGATAAAATGGGATGAGCGGTCTCTATGCACACACATCAAGCTCCATAAACACATATGAAGCTGCCTTGAATTGAGTCAGACCATTGGTCTATCAAGGGCATTAGTGTCTACTCTGAGTGGTAATGGCTCTCCAAGGTCTCAGGTCTATCAGATCACCTATTACCCTGTTGTTGTTTTAACTGGAGATGCAGATTTAGACCTTCTGTATGCAAAACAGATGCTAAATCACGAATCCACGGTCCCCTCCCTTAAGGAACTGCACAATACAGTTTATTTATTTATATTGATGGATTGTTTCCACATTAGACATTTAGTTTGGAATGAACAACATATATCTATCTGAAACATCCTCTGGGATTATCTATTTGCCATCTTGGGGACACATAGTTACCCAAATCAGTATCTGTCTGTTGCCCCAACAGAGTAAATAGTGGCTCCTTGGGGCCATTTCAGATCGGGAAAATGGAACATTGGCCTCTTCAACAGTAGATTACAATGATACACACAGAGTATTATATTAATAGTGTACCAAACCAGTCACATTTAAATGATATGTTCTTGCATATGAACATGTGTATATGTTTTAGATGTATAAGTAGGGTTGCCAACTCCAGCTTGGGAAATTCCTGGACATTTGGAGGCTTTGCCTGGGGAGGGCAGCATTTAGGGAAGAGAGGAAGCTCAGTTGGGTTGTCATTGTTGGACTTCTATAAAGTTTGCCCTCTGGAGATTGTTGTCATTCCAGGAGATCTCCAGGCCCACTTTTCTTCCCAATGGGGATCCAAAGCAGCTTACAACAATCTCCCCTTCTCCATTTCATCCTCACAACAACCCTGTGAGGTAGGTTTGCCCAAGAGTGTGTGACTGCAGGTACTGAAGAGGGGAAGTAGGAGAGAATCAGTAAGTGGAAGTTTGGTGGTTAATCTTTCCTTTCCCCCGCCAATTGTCCCCTCAGCCAAGCTCTGGCTTATCAGCTCTGCCTGTTTTTTTTGTGATACACATTTTTTGTGATACACATTTCAATCTGGTTTCAGGTTGAGTTGCTACTTTAGCGAGTTTCCGTAACGGCCTCTTGCAAAGTTCTCATTTAGTTGTGTTTGGGGCGAAGAAATTTTCCAGTGGATTGTGCCGTCTGGGCCAGTGCTGCGATCCGTTTAATCCTGAGAGCCCCAAAATCTTCCACAATTGCTAAAAAAGTAGAGACCAGTAGAGAAAACCACACAGATTACAACTCACATCACTTTGCTAACATCAGAATATGTGCAAAATATTGTTTCTGTAATTTGTTGAAAAACTGCACC
This sequence comes from Euleptes europaea, assembly GCF_029931775.1. Classification (NCBI taxonomy): domain Eukaryota; kingdom Metazoa; phylum Chordata; class Lepidosauria; order Squamata; family Sphaerodactylidae; genus Euleptes; species Euleptes europaea. The sequence goes on from NC_079329.1 coordinate 24,476,771, forward strand.
AAGAAACTAGCATACCCCGAGAGTCTCTCATTGCAAGCTGCCATTTTAACCAATTTCAGACAAGCCCCAAAATCTGCCACTTGAGGTTATTAGCTCAGCTTGTGTAGTAAATGGGCCAACGTCTCTGTGCACCATTCTGTCTCCTTCTTCCAGTCTCAACTGAGGGCCGAACATAGGGTTGCCAGGTCCCTCTTCACCACCAGCGGGAGGTTTTTGGGGCGGAGCCTGAGGAGGGCAGGGTTTGGGGAGGGGAGGGACTTCAATGCCATAGAGTCCAATTGCCAAATCAGCCATTTTCTCCAGGTGAACTGATCTCTGTCGTCTGGAGATCATTTGTAATAGCAGGAGATCTCCAGCTAGTACCTGGAGGTTGGCAACCCCAGCCGAACATGTAACCCCTCAGTACATGATGTGCAACACGGGGCAAATCGTACCCCTGGGGACATTTTAAGTCAGGAAAATGGTGCAGGGGAAAAGGCTGAAGCCCTTTCTCCCCCCCACCCAATTGGGGTCCCAATCTGAATTGGAAACAAGTTCCCTTATATCTATCTGAGTCAAATTCAGATTGGGGGAACTCAGACATGACACATTAAAAACTATAGCATGTAGGCTGGCCCTGAATCACTGTCAAACCTTTTTACTGTGTGAAGTTTCTATAATTACTGTGTGTGTGTAAAGGGCTGTCAAGTCACCGCCGACTTATGGCGACCCCTTTTTGGGGGTTTTCATGGCAAGAGACTAAGAGAGGTGGTTTGCCAGTGCCTTCCTCTGCACAGCAACCCTGGTATTCCTTGGTGGTCTCCCATCCAAATACTCACCAGGGCTGACCCTGCTTAGCTTCTGAGATCTGGCGAGATCAGGCTAGCCTGGGCCATCCAGGTCAGGGCTCTATAATTACTAGCATAAATCAATTATTCCTTTCAGTCCTACAGATAAAAAAGTAGTGAACCTAGGACACCAAAACATCTTTCTTTCCCATCAAGTTGAGTGAGAGAGGGCTCCTCTGATTCCCCCCGCTATGGCAAAGCTTTCCAAAATCTGTCAGTTCACAGGTCCAGCCCTTTTTGTGGTATGCGGTCGGATACTAAAACTGGACACTCGTCATTCTTTCTTCCCTTTCCTGCCAAGTGAACGTATAACCACAGGTTTTTGTGCCTGACCCATGGAAGCCAGGTGCTTGGCTGATCAAAAGGCAGCCGGATACTTTGTTCCGCAGAATGAGTTCTTGCGTTTTGATTATGTACTGGCATGGGTCCATCAGGTTTTATAAACCGGCAGGCGGGGAGGCCTGCCGTCCCAGATGTTTACAGTCATCAGCACGCTCCTCTTGCAACCCTAGCGTGATAGCCGTCCCAAGGAGGAGAGGTGGGACAACATCATGACATTTTTTTTTACAAAACCTGGATGGATTCGAGGGATATGTGATCATGTTTATGCGAAAGTCAAAAGGTTGAAATTAATCCTGTGTTGAGTAGGGTGTTCCTTTTGAGGCCGTGTTGTAACGACTGAAGTGTAATGGTTGAGCGCAGGTGTAAGAGATCCATCCTCAGAGCCTTGCTCTGGATAGGCTCAGTCAAGCCAGAATCTAATTGTGGCGTAGTGGTTAAGAGCGGTGGTCTGGAGTGGTGGAAGTCTGATCTGGAGAACCAGGTTTGATTCCCCTCTCCTCCCACATGAGCAGCGGAGGTGAATCTGGTGAACTGGATTTGTTTCCCCACTCCAACACACGAAGCCAGCTGGGTGACCTTGGGCAAGTCACAACTCTGTTAGAGCTCTCTCAGCCCCACCTACCTCACAGGGTGTCTGTTGGGGGGGGGAGGGGAAGGGAAGGTGATTGTAAGCCAGTTTGAGTCTCCCTTAAAGTCCGCATATAAAAATCAACTCTTCTTCTAATTGACCTCCACAGCAGAATTAACTACAGATTTTTACACGTCTTTGTTTGGTGTAGTTGTTTGTGACCACATTCCTCCCCCCAACTACGTTTCTATTACCCCCTGCCATTCCCACCACTTTCCCCCAACCAATCATGGCTCCCTGCTCTCCCTTCTTTCCCACAACTATGTCTACTCTGGAGGAAGAGACCAGTTCCCCTGGAGAAAATGGCCACTTTGGAAGGTGGACTCTATGGCATTATACCTCACTGAAGTCCCTCCCTTCCCAAAACCCTGCCCTTCCTAGGCTCCACCCTGAAATCTCCAGGTATTTCCCAACCCGGAGCTGGCAACCCTAAATGAAATACAGCTTTGAGATTTGGGTGCTGAGCATAGAGACAGAAATGCTAGAGTAACACATGCCCTTTGGTTTCCTGTTTGATTTGGGAAATTCATTGATCACTGTCCGATCTGGCTACCAGTAGCAAAAAAAAGTAGCAGAAAATGGTGGGTAGGGTTGCCAGTTCTGGGTTGGGAAATACCTGGTGGAGCCTGAGAAGGGCAGGGTTTGGAGAGGGGAGGGACGTCAGTGGGGTATAATGCCACAGAGTCTACCTGCCAAAGTGGCATTTTTCTCCAGGCAAACTGATCTCTGTCGCCTGGAGATCAGTTGTAATCCCAGGAGATGTCCAGCTACCACTTGGAGGTTAGCACCCCTATGGATGGGGCCAGCCATGATTGGTGGTGCACATTGTAAACTTAGCAGTAGAAGAGTTCTGCCATGTGCTATTAATGCTCTGCTTATGAATGCACAACCCCCCCTTTGAGAAATGTCTGTCTTTGTACCAAAGCTCTTTTAGCTTGTCTCAAAATTCTTTGGGTTGGTTTGCCTTGTCAAAACACTCCTTTAGCACCTCTTGATAGCTCTCAGATTGTTTTATTATTGTTTTATTTTAAAGATTTATACCCCACTTTTTAGCCTAATGGTTATGAGGTGACTTACAAATAAAACCCACAAATCAATAAAATAGTCATTAAAAGGCATCAACTCCCCAAGCATCAACAGCAGTTAAAACTGATTAAGATCTGCATCCCATGTACATTTTTACCAAATCAATTAAATGCCTGAAGGAAGTTTTAGCTTTGTATTCACATGTTTCATCTGACATGAGGCTCCTGTTTGTTTGTTTGTTTGTTTCCTTTACTTTTAGTTGAAATCTGGAGAAAATTCTGTTATTGATTCAGTCTAAAATGGCATTAGTTTTTTGTGGCAGAGTATCACACTGAGTTGTATCTTACCACTCAGCTTAACTAAGTGTGGAGACTTCCTCAGAAAAGAAGAGGTTTGCTCTAGCAGAAAAGATCAATGGTAAACTATGCATGCATGAAACCACGGTGCAGATCTGAGCTGTGTGGGAATCCGAATCATGGCTGTGTGCATATGCACACTGCATGCACAACAGCATTTTTGTTCATTTTTTTTGTTCCTTTACACACTTCTTGCCTGGACTGCAGCATTAAAAATAGCCTTTCAGATTAAAAGCCTTTTATTATATCAAGGTAACTGTTCATGCTCCCCTTCTTAGGATAGGAAGAATAAACTGCTTTCTCATTCTTCCCTTCCTCTCTCAATGTTTCGATATTTGGCCAATGGACTGTTCCAGATGTTAGCCTCCCCCCCCCCTTGGTACCAAGAGCACCTGTCGGCCAAACGTAGAAAGTTCGTTCCCCTGCCCCCCACAAGTCCCCTTTTAAGAGAGAGGAATTAAAAGCCAGGTGAACTTGATGGGTGCAGTAGCCGAAGTCGGGGGTCTGGTGCACAGAAAGCAACAAGAGACCCAAAAATCTAGTTCTGGTAAGAATTAATAGGGCTTTAGCTGCACCATAACATTCAAAGTTTGCTTTTATTTTTATTTTTTGCATGCCTTAGATCTAAAGTGCATTTTAAGTGGGGCTCTGTGTAAAATTATGGTCTCCAGTGGGAGCTTTTGTGAAACTGGAGCAAGTGATGGTGTAAACTTCTCAGGAGTAAAGTCACCACACATGCTGGGGTTAATGTGTCACAGCGCATACGAACAGCCAGGTTGTAACACTTTTGAGCTCAACAGGAGGATTATGGAGGTCTTGGGAATTAAGAGGCCACCCTCTGGAACCATGTGAGCCAACAGGATTTCCAAGAGTGACCCGGAACACCCTTTTAACGTTATCCTTTGTTCGAATAATTCAGTGCTTCTGAGAGGTGTCCCCGTGGTCCCATCACCGGGATGCTTTTCCTCTGAAAGGCCACCGAAGGGCTTTGCCTGACCATCTAGCAGAGAACCATGCATCAATCCACACATGGATACTTTCCCATGGTTCCCCTGTTGTCCCTGTGGCTGCCAGTGCAGTTCAGCAGCAGTGGGGCTTCCCCATAGATGGTTTGGGGAGGGGAGGGACTTCAATGCCATAGAGTCCAATGGCCAAAGTGGCCATTTTCTCCAGGGGAACTCATTTCTATCGCCTTAGGGTTGCCAGGTCCCTCTTTGCCACCGGCGGGAGGTTTTTGGGACCGAGCCTGAGGAGGGAGGGGTTTGGGGAGGGAAGGGACTTCAATGCCATAGAGTCCAATTGCCAAAGTGGCCATTTTCTCCAGGTAAACCGATCTCTAGCGGCTGGAGATCAGTTGTAATAGCAGAAGATCTCCAGCTAATACCTGGAGGTTGGCAACCCTAAGCAGGAATCAAGCGTAATGTTAAAGTCTTGGCTGATGGCCATCAAGCACAAAAGTTTTACTGGATATATGTCTCAGATCTAGGCAGGGATTGTATGCAGATATCATAAATATAAATGAAGCTGCCTTGTCTTTTTCACTTACGGCTTGAAGGGGGGTGTCTGATATTAATGATGCATTCTTGGTGTGTGGTGGTGGATTAAAGGATAAAAACCAGTGATTTGTCCAGAGATCTCGTGGGACCAGAGAAATCGAAAGACATAAATCAAACAGTCAGACTGTTCTGTTTAGCGGATGTACCAGTCATTCTTTGCCGCACACGTTTATGCTTGGGTTTCGTTTTTGGCTCAGAGTCAGCTACCAAGAGCCCTGGTTCACTCCCCCTTCCCTGAAGGCAAATTAGATATGATTCAGAATAGGATCTCCCATTTTAAAATATCAGGTCTGAAGTAACCCCTGGTCCGGGAATATAGATCAGAGCCATGATGCTGGGAGAAGGAAGTATTAAGCCTTATTTCCTATGTGTGTGTTAAGTGCCGTCAACTTGCTTCCGACTCATGGCCACCCTATGAATCAGTGTCCTCCAAAATGTCCTATCTTTGACTGCCTTGCTCAGATCTTGCAAATTGAGGGCTGTGGCTTCCTTTACTGAGCCAATCCATCACTTGTTGGGTCTTCCTTTTTTCCTGTTGCCCTCAGCTTTTCCTAGCATGACTGTCTTTTCCAGTGACTCTGGTCTTCTCATAATGTGACCAAAATACGACAGCCTCAGTTTAGTCATTTTAGCCTCCAGGATCAGTTCAGGCTTGATTTGATCTATAACCCACTGATTTGTTTTGTTTTTGGCAGTCCACGGTATCCGTAACACTCTCCTCCAACACCACATTTCAAAAGAATCTACTTTCTTCCGATCAGCTTTCTTCATTGTCCAGCTTTCACACCCATACATAGTAATAGGGAATACGATGGCATGAATTAACTTCATCTTGGTGGCCAGTGATACATCTCTCCTATACTATTTTCCAAATGCAAATTGCATCCAGGAACTGCAGCTTGGCCCACAGGGAAAAGTCCCAACACATGCCTTATGTGTAGGGTTGCCAGCTCTGGGTTGGGTAGGGTTGCCAACCTCCAGGTACTAGCTGGAGTGGAAAGTGCTGACAAGTCACAGCTGACTTATGGCGACCATGTAGGGTTTTCAGGGCAAGAGACGGTTTGGAGGTGGTTTGCGATTGCCTGCCTCCACGTCGGCTGAGAGAGTTCTGCGAGAACTGTGACTGGCCCAAGGTCACCCAGCAGGCTTCATGTGGAGGTGTGGGGAATCGAACCTGGTTTTCCAGATTAGAGTCCACCTCTCTTAACCACTACACCACGCTGGCTCTCATACAAATCCCTACATAGTTGTAAAACTTTATGGATGACAATGGGACAGTCATGCCCAGCAGATTCTCATGTCACAGAGTAATTGTGTCCACCATAGGCCCTGTCAACAGAGCTTTTGTGCTTGGGAATTAATTCCCAGTGGTGGCTGGGAGCAATTTGGATTGGGACTGCAGTTCATGGGGAGAGGAAGCTTAAGGCTTCCCCTTGGCACTGTTTTCCAGATCTGTAATGGCCTTGTAGGTTTAAGTGGAATGTGCTCCTCAGCTGCCTTCTAGATACCCCACCATGTGTATGTATATAATACTATCGAAGGCACTAACATCTTATTGGTAGAATATGCTCATTAGATCTATTGCCCTAAGAGTATGAAATGGCGTCACCCCTGTTCTGAGATAAAAATGGAAGCCGGGGGCTCAAGTCTACTTGGAAGCTGTTGACAGGATGACTTAAATCTAGAGAATGTTTTATTCACTGTTTCCCTCAGAGCACCCTTGGCACTGTTTTCCAGACCTGAAATGGCCTTGGGGATCTTCAATGCCATAGAGCCCAATTGCCAAAGTGGCCATTTTCTCCAGGTGAACTGATCTCTATCAGCTGATTTGATGTGCTTGATTCACCTGAGGGAGTATGGAAATCCTAAAGGATTTTCAGATCAAAACTGCAAAGGTGCTAACTTTGAAGTCATCTGTAGTCAAGTGTGCCCATTGGCATAGGTTACGCACTATTTCTTCCCCAGGAGTTTCATGAGGATCAAAATGGGATTCCATTGTACACGTTTTCATTCAGCTTGCGTATTCTATCTTGCTATTTTAAAAATTTTTTAAAAATCATCTGAAGGTTTCTTTCTTTCAAACAGGAGGCCGGCATGTTATAAATCAGATACCAGCCTAGTCTTGTTTAGTGTCAACTAGACAAGTTTGTCTTGAAGCTGCCGTATGTCAGGCTCTGTGGTACCAAACAGGCTCTGCATAATGGTGTTTTCATAATGGTGTTTTTGCCCTTTCTATGCCTTGCCCCAACTGTCCTCTCTGAAAGTGATAAATGAGTTTGATTAAGGGACTGGTCAGGTGGGGAGAAGTGTCTCCTGTTTGAATCCATGGTGGGTCAGAAAACAGAGTGGCACTGATTTCCTAACAGAAAGGAAGGTGGTCCAGGTAAAAACATCCTCCTTAACTTCAGTGTGGATTATTAGTATTCTGTCTGAGGCAGTTGTCAGTCCCCAGACCATGTGAAACAGTGCTTCTGAGCATGTATAGAACTCCTTTCCCTCACAACCAGTCTACCTGTGTGGTTTCAGATCAGCCAACGTGAATCAGAATGAGATTTATTAATACGGCATACGCCAGTCCAACACTTATGTAATTTATACATGAAATAAAAGATTACATACATAGATTTTACAAAAACAGTACCTAGTTAAAACTCTTGAATAATTGGTTCTTGTAGGTTATCCGGGCTGTGTAACCGTGGTCTTGGAATTTTCTTTCCTGACGTTTCGCCAGCAACTCTGGCAGGCATCTTCAGAGTAGTAACACTGAAGGACAGTGTCTCTCAGTGTCAAGGGTGTAGGAAGAGTAATATATAGTCAGAAAGGGGTTGGGTTTGAGCTGAGTATTGTCCTGCAACAGTATTGTCCTGTAAGTATCAAGATAATGTGCTAATGAGGGTATGGTATGTTAATATGGAGCCATTGTATCCTGAAGTGATCTGTTAATGTGTGTGATCCAAAACTAATCTGTATGGCTATTGTTGAATGTTGTCTTTGTCTGGAGGTTTTTCAGGGCAGGAAGCCAAGCCTTATTCATTCTTAAACTCTCCTCTTTTCTGTTAAATAATAATTTCTCTTGAATAATATTTAAAAAACTAAAATTCACCAAACATTAAAAGAGTTTATAGGTTTAATCTAATTGCCATGATCCAACTTTAAGTGGCGGACTTTGTATGCAATTGCACAGAATTTAGCTACCTGTTTTACCGTCTGGACATTTCCTTCCCAAAGGAGACAATCAGCCAGCCTGGTGTAGTGGTTAAGAGTGGTGGACTCTAATCTGGTGAACCAGGTTGGTTTCCCCTCTCCTCCACATGAAGCCAGCTGGGTGACCTTGGGCTAGTCACAGCTCTCTTCGAGCTCTCTCAGCCTCACCTACCTCACAAGGTGTCTATTGTAGGGAGAGGAAGGGAAGGAGATTGTAAGCTGGTTTGAGTCTCCTTAAAAGATAGAGAAAGTCGGCATATAAAAATCCAACTCTTCTTACACAGTTTCTGTTTCTTGCTTGGGACTCTTTTCCGGGAATGTGCCAAACAGTGCCTTTGGAGCGTAATCATTTTGTTTGGTCCCGAATGCAGAGATGCCTGAAGGCCGAGCCAGAAGATGTGTTGAGTGATCCGTGATCAGATCTCCTGGGTGTTTTTTAATGGTAACTTGCAGGTGCGGGTGGCCCTGATGTGTATCAGGGAGCGGGGGGGGGGGGGTGTCATTTCTTCTTTACTGTGCCATTTTCCCACCCTCAAATAGTCCCCTGGAGCAGTGGAGCTTCTTGGCATGGGTGCCAGTTCACCTTAAATGAAACACTGTGTTGGTGCAAAAGTCCCAGGTGCGTGCTTTTTTCCTCCCCTGGTGTCATCTGTTTAAATTAGGTCTGAGAAACAGTAGTTTGGAATTGGGAAACAGTATCACACCATATGCGACTTTTGGAATTGCATGACTGGAATGTTAGACAAAGAATTGATTGCTTTACCGGGGTCCGAACAATAAGGTAGGAGAGGCTTAATGAGTTGTCAGGACCCAAGAGAATGCCTGTACTAATCTCTGTAATCCTGATTGATTGCTGGGATGGATACAGATAGGATAAGTAATGGTCTGATCAGAGCGCTGATCAAATCACCTTAAGGTGACACAGTGGAGATTAGCTAGCCCCATTGTGTAGCCAGGCACACCTTAGGGCCAGGGGAAAAATACAATTGCCATCCGCCTTCCTGTCCAGGCTTGACACACAAGATGGATCCCAGAACTCTCTGACAGGCGTCCATTTTGTGGGGAGCCGTTTCTTGCTCTTATGCCAGACTTTGGCCCCCATGCCTTCATGGGCACCCCTTAGCGGGAGGAGGGGTCCGACTGCTTACAGAGTGGGCGGAGGGAGATGACATTGGAATGTCACCTCACCCTAGCCTTTTCAAGTAATTCAGAGACAGAACAAACCACGTTCAGCAAGAAAACCATGCAAAGCAAACAAAGGCAGCTGGAAAGACACGTGCCGGGGGTGGGGGTGACGCAGAGCCGACAGAGGCTGTTACAAATTTGCATTTCCAGCCGTCTAAAAAAAACCAGGCATTTGGATCTTAAGATGTGGGGAGTGAGGTGGGGCTAGGAGCTTTTATGAACCTAATGGGAACAATGAATTAAATCCCAACTAACTTGTTCTCTGCTTTCACTGTTTCTTTTTCGGATTAAAGGGCACTTTGGAGAAAGTCTGTCTAAAGCCGCCTTCCCAAACTATGCAGTCTGTCGAGGTGGTACAAAAGCCGCAGAAGACCTGGGATAAGAATGTGAACAGGTTGGTGGCTTTACATGTATGGGCACATTGGTATGTACCTATTGTCTCGCGCTTCTAAGAATTGCCTACCAGTACTGGATGCCACTGGATTTCTGCCCGGCGGGCAGAGTTTTTCTGTCGATTCCTTTTCTGTGTCACCCCCACACAGGCTCTGCATACAGTATTGTGAGAACAGCACAGACAAAGTAGGAACTATTCATTGACCAAATCCACTGGGCAGGCCTTAGGGTCATTTCACATGTTACAAAGTCGGCTTTCCCCCCCTCTCCCATAATACCAGAACGTGGGGTCATCTGCTGAAGCTGGAGGGGGAGAGATTCAAAACAGATAAAAGGAAGTATTTCTTCATACAACACATAGTTAAATTGTGGAACTCCCTGCCCCAAAATGTGGTGATGGCTGCCAACTTGAAAGGCTTTAAGAGGGGAGTGGACATGTTCATGGAGGAGAGGGGTATCCATGGCTGCTAGTCAAAATGGCTACTAGTCATGATGCATACCTATTCTCTCCAGGAACAGAGGAGCATGCCTATTTTCTTGGGTGCTTTGGAACACAGGCAGGACGGTGCTGCTGCAGTCGTCTTGTTTGGGGGCTTCCTAGAGGCACCACTCTGACAGGTGGAAAAGGCATGCATAATCAACAGGAAGCTCCGAAGCTGTCAGAGGGAAACAGCCCTGCATACTCTTCTAAAACTCCAGCCCCACCCGAGGCTCAGTCAAAAAATTCAAGTAGTTCCTAGCGAGTGGTTGATCGGTCACTGCTCTATATCAGCCCCCCACACTCACATGCTTCCAGAGCCTGAACAACTGTTGGCCTGAGTGAGCTTTGCTCACAGCTGATGTCTCATCCGACACTAACCCAGACATTGCTCTCTTGACATCAAATTTATCGCATCCTTCTTCTGCCCACAACTTCTCCACTTTTAAGATGCACATTTGGAAACAGATGGAGCCAAGCAACAGTCTGCCCGGCTTGTGAAGGGTGGGCAGTCTTCCAAGACAAGCGCCTCCGGTGAGGCTCTGATAGCCTCATTCACTGTCTTGTTTACTTGAAAGTAAGTTGATCTCAGTCAGGCTGACTCTCAAGTAAGCGTGCATAGGATCGCAGCCTTCCATGCACAACTGGGGCCATAGTTTAAATCCCGTTTCTATGCCTTTCCCAGGGTCAGGCCTGGTTAGGGCTGCCAAGTCTCCTGCTATGGAGGGAGACTTCCCAGCAGCAGCCCCTGACTAGGGTTGCCAACCTCCAGGTAGTTTGGCAATTCAAAATAAAAGCACCAGCAAAATTATACCCAATAAGGAAACTATAATGCAATGCAATTGCTGTTAGAAAAATATATTCAGAGTGAATTCTGTTAGAAAAATATATTCAGAGTGCATTCTTACTGACACAACCTAAGCACAAAAGGACTGATAAAGCTTGAAAACGTATCGCATGAAATGGAACTATACCGGATTTCCATTGCACAACGTCCGGTTTCTGCTGCCTAAACTGTTGCATTTGCACTTTATATGTATGGACTTTAAATGCTAGGCACTATAGCTCAGTTCTTTACTCACTCTGTAACGCCTTTGCGTCCTTATATTGGGTCTTTTAGACCACTTGTTAAAATTATTGTGTTTATCTGCTCAACTTAGGTTGTGTCAGTAAGAATTCACTCTGAATATATTTTTCTAACAGCAATTGCATTGCATTATAGTTTCCTTATTGGGTATAATTTTGCTGGTGCTTTTATTTTGAATTGCAAAAACTCCTGAGTAGCACTTGTAGCCGTCTTTGACTACTAACCTCCAGGTACTAGCTGGAGATCTCCTGCTATTACAACTGATCTCCAGCCAACAGAGATTGGTTCACCTGGAGAAAATGGCCGCTTTGGCAATTGAACTCTAGGGCATTGAAGTCCCTCCCCTCCTCAAACCCCACCCTCCTCAGGCTCTGCCCCAAAACTTCCAGCCGGTGGCAAAGAGGGACCTGGCAACCCTACCCCTGAATCTGCCACTGCTTGGTAGCCCAGCAGGAAAAAAAAATGGGTAAAAAATGGCTGTTGCTCCAACTGCATCTTGTCACTTCTGGGGCGAACCCAGAAGTTAAGGTTGCCACATCCCTCTTTGCCACTGGTGGGAGGTTTTTGGGGCGGAGCCTGAGGAGAGCGAGGGGAGGGACTTCAGTGCCATAGAGTCCAATTGCCAAAGCGGCCATTTTCTCCAGGTGAACTGATCGCTATCGGCTGGAGATCAGTTGTAATAATGGGAGATCTCCAGCTAATACCTGGAGGTTAGCAACCCTAGTCTGTAGTTTTGATCTAAGGAACGTTTATGTTCTCATGCACAGAAACATCATGCGTTTGAAGAATGCATTGTCATGACCACATTGGGGAACGAAAGCCGCTGTTAGACAGGACCCGAGCTACAACTTCAAAGCTTAATAGAATGTTCAGATATTTGGGCCCAGGTTTTTTGGACGTGTGCCTCAAAAAATATGCTTTGGCTTATTTTATTTTTTCCCAAAAGGAAATTAAGCCTGGAGGAATCTGTGGTCTTTTTTGACATGAGGTACATGGGTGTGACGCTCTCTGTGGGCTTGTTTGGTTGGGTGTGGTGGAATTAGCATAATAGACCATCAGCTATTTACCTTACCTGCAGGGTGTATGATTTAAACCCTGTTGGAGAGGCATTTAAGTGAATCACTGAAGGCTGGGCTCGTCTGAAGCATACACATGCATTGCACTCCGTGTGCCAAGATGGGGCAGATTGCGCTGTTGTGGGGAAAGGGGGGGGGCAAGTGCCTCTTCTTTTTTAAAGGAAGGTGTTGCGGGCCCCACCTGGGCCTGAAAATCATAATTTTCCACCTTGTAGATTACCTGCAATCCCAAATGTTAGAAAGGGAAAAATAATCCAAAACATATTTTGTAAGGAACTCTTCCAAAAAGCCCAAATATTTGAACATTCTATTAAGCTTTGAAGTTGCAGCTTGGATCCTGTCCAACCGCGGTTTTCGTTCCCCAATGTGGTCATGACAATGCATTCCTCAAACGCATAATATTTCTGTGCATGAGAACATAAACGTTCCTGAGATCAAAACTAGCTATACAGCCATACCTCAGTGGCTCTTACAATGATACATCCTCCCCTGACATACACCCAGGCTTGTAACTCAGTGAGGAGAGAAAGGCTTTGCACATGCTCAAAGACCCTGTCTTCCTCACGGCTCCTTTAATCTATCTAGATAGTGCATTCTCCCAAATTCTCTCAGGGTGACGTATGTTTTTTCACCCTTCTGAGTCTCTCAGCAACCCTGTGGTCTAGGCTAGGCCAAGGGACAGAAACTGGTCTCAGTTCACCCAACAAAATTGATAGCAGGAGGGGGGATTTGAACCCCAGCCTTCCAGGGGCACATTATCCATTATAAAACACATGAAGCAGCCTTCTACTGTGTCAGACCACTGTCTACCAAGATCAGTGGTCTTTACTGTGATGGGCAGCAGCTCTCCAAGAGAAATGGTTTTTGCATCATCTATGACTTGATCCTTTTAACAGGACAGGAGATGCCAAGGATGGAACCTGGGAAGAAGAAGAGTTGTTTTTTATATCCCACTTTTTCTCTACCTTTAAGGAGTCTCAAAGAGGCTTACACTCCCCTTCCCTTCCCCTCCCCACAACAGGCACCTTGTGAGGTAGGTGGGGCAGAGGGAGTTCTGAGAAAACTGTGACTGGCCCATGGTCACCCAGCATGTTTCATGCATAGGAGTGGGGAAACCAACCCGGTTCACCAGATTAGAGTCCACCAATCATGTGGAGGAGTAGGGAATCAAACCTGGCTCTCCAGATTAGAGTCTGCCGCTCTTAACCACGACACCATGCCGGCTCTCAACATTGTGCATGCAAAACAGATGCTCTACCACTGAACCACCGCCCTTCCCCAACACTGATTCAGATGTCCCCAGGGCTGAGCCATGCCATGCCATGCCAATCAGGATGGGCAGCACTGGGGATCCCTGTGCTTCTCTGTTTCCAACGCTGGGCTCTGTCAGCTCTTCCCCTGCCAGCGTTATTTCAGCATCCAAGGGAGAGCTGACCTGCACCCCCAAGCTGCCTTCCAAGTGTGAATTGCATGTGTTAGCTTTGTCATATTATGACCCAGTAGTGATTTGTATGCTTCAGTGTGAGATCTCTCTCTCCAGAAGGAGGCCCGCAGTTGAAATACAACCCCCATATCGGCGGCAGGAGCCATGAATCGGATACATTCTCACCTCCCTTGCAGCCCAGTTGTTTAATTTGTGGTGGGAATAGAACTCCCACACTGCACAAGGAGGCAATTTCTCATTGCAAAAAAAAAAGAGAGAGAGAAATTAAAAAAAAACTGTTTCCGGGTTTTCGCCTCCCGCCAAGCCAGCAGGATTCTGTAGGTCTCTGACTCCATTTGGAAGGGAACCAGGTTAGGCTCTTTCTTTCTTTTCTTTTTTCTTTTTGCCCCTGGACTTCATAAATAATCCTTCCCTCTTTTTCCCACAACTGAAATAGAGGAAAGTATTAAAGGCCATGAAAGAAGGGGATTGCCAATTTCACCGAGCCGTATTGCTTCGCATTGAGCTCATTCCCCAGGCTGCGAAAAGGCAGAAAGATAGCTGCTGTTCCAGTCAGGGAGGGTGGCGGCAGGTGGTTCGAGGGGGCGGGCGGGGAAACGCGCATCTGAAAAGGCTCCGTCTTTCAAGATTTGCAATGGAAGCTATTCCATGTGTCTGGTTTCTAAGTCCGGTGTAATGTTCTGAAATCATCCTTTGCGTTCTCAAGCTGCTTTCCTGCTTATTAAATGGGATGCTTAAATTGGTTTTTCTATTTCCTGCACCTGTCATCCGAACATTAAAAAAACAAAAACCCTACTTTGGCCAGCATGAGGATTGGACTTGAATGGGGCTCTCTTTGACTTTCTGTCTTGGATCAACAGTGTTCACAAGCGGTGCAGGCCAGGCTCAAGGAAAGGGCTGGCATCAGCATCCCGCGAAATGGGGCAGCTGCCAGGCCCCATGGCTCCCGGTTCAGCCTATGGCTGCCACCCCCACCTGTGAGCATGGGGGTAACAGCAGCAACAGGAAGTAGGGTGAGCAACAGGCAGGGAGTGATGGCTAGCAGGTGGGGGTGGTGAGTGGGAGGCATAGACTCATAGAGTTGAAAGGGGCCATGCAGGCCATCTAGGGTTGCCAATCTCCAGGTACTAGCTGGAGATCTCCTGCTATTCTAACTGATCTCCAGCCGATAGAGATCAGCTCACCTGGAGAAAATGGCTGCTTTGGCCATTGGACTCTATGGCATTGACGTCCCTCCCTTCCCCAAACCCTGCCTTCCTCAGGCTCCACCCCAAAAAACCTCCTGCCAGTGGCAAAGAGGGATCTGGCAGCCCTAAGGCCAACCTCCTGCTCAATGCTGGATCAGCCCACAGCTTTCCTGACAAGTGTTCTTCCAGGCTACTGCTTGAAGACTGTATAGCTGTTTCACTCACCGTCACCCCTCCAATGACTTACTTTTGGTCTTTGTTTGGATTATGCATGCTGTTTCTGACCGTCAGAGGTCGCCTCGCTCTCCCCCTGCATTTCCCCGCATTTTGCTCGCGTTTTCAAATTCGAGATAAAACAGGTCTCTGAAAACGTGGGCAAAACTCAGGGAAACGCAGGGGGAGAGCGAGGTGACCTCTGACAGTCAGAAACCGCATGCATAATCCAAACAAAGACCCGAAGTCGTTGGAGGGGTGACGGCGAGTAAAACAGCCATGCACAAAAGACCATAGTCAGGTCACAGAGAAGACAGCAACATTTTGCACAGCAGTGAAATCCATTCGTGCTTCAATGGGGAGGTGGTTTTATTTTATTGTTTTAAATTATGTAAATATTATTTGGGATTTTTAGTCTCTATAAACCATGGGATCAGAAATGATTGCATATTGGAATAATTAATAATTCTTTGTGTGTTTTAATAATGCCAGTGGTTGACTGTGATAATAAATGCTATTACTAAATCTTCACTGTACCATGGAAGTAGGGTTGCCAGGTCTCTCCTTGCCACCAGTGGGAGGCTTTTGGGGCAGAGCCTGAGGAGGGTGGGATTTGGGGAGGGGAGAAACTTCAATGCCATAGGCTGGTCGACCTTGGGCCAGCCATTCACTCTCAGCCTAACCTATCTCACAGGGTTGTTGTGAGGATAAAATTAGGGTTGCCAGCTCCGGGTTGAAAATACTTGGAAATTTTGGGGGCGGAGCCTGAGGAGGGTGGGGTTTGGGGAGGGGAGGGGCTTCAATGCCATAGCGTCCAATTGCCAAAGCAGCCATTTTCTCCAGGGGAACTGATTTCTATCGGCTGGAGATCAGTTGTAATAGCAGGAGATCTCCAGCCACCACATATTGTATATATTTGTGCTTTGTATGTGTTATGTATATGGTCCTTGTTTCATCTTATTAGCTTATAAAATTTGCACTTTGTGTATATATATCATTCTGTACTGTTTTCCTAACCTCGTGGTATTAGTACAGAGGTGCCTTTTTTCTTACCACCACCTGGAGTTTGGCAACCCTAGGATAAAATGAAGGAGAAGAGAATGATGTTCTAAGCCATTTTGGGTTCCCATTGGGGAGAAAAGTGGGATATAAATAAGTAAGTAAAGAAATAAATGAGGAGGGTCCTTGTACATATAGCCTGCTCACCCCCTGCACTCCTGCAGCTAAAGCCCATGAAACTGTAAAGCTATCAGCTGAAATCAAAACGCAATTAAAGGGTGAAATTGAAAAGAAAGAAGGGAAATCTTCTCCGGCCCTTGTGAATCTCCGCTCTGCCCTGAAGGCTGTGGAGGCCAGTGAAAGAGGAAAGGAATGAACATTCTTCCGGAGAGACAGCTCTGCATTTCGCCAGGGCAAAGCCCTTCCTGGCAGCGGTTGAAAATGCCAGTGTTCAGCCACTCCTCACTGATTTCTGAGCCAACTGCCCTGGGGGGCTTGATAAAAGCAGACCGTGACTCAGTACGAAGTGTTGGGTGAGAGGGAGAGGGGTGGGGAGACAGAAAAAGAGAAGGGCAGAGCCACGTGTGGATTTTCTGGAATCCATGCCATTCTCTGTTCTCTTGCCCGAAAAAGCTGGTTTGCACATACACCTTTGGCAGCAGGTAACACCTTTGGCAACACCTTTGCTTCTGGGTGTAGGGTTGCCAGGTCCCTCTTCACTACCAGCGGGATTTTTTGGGGGTGGAGCCTGAGGAGGGTGTGGTTTGGGGAGGGGAGGGACTTCAATGCCATAGAGTCCAATGGCCAAGGCGGCCATTTTCCCCAGGTCATCTGGGGTGGCCAGGTCCCTCTTCGCTACCGGCTGGAGGTTTTTGGGGTGGAACCTGAGGAGGGTGGGGTTTGGGGAGGGGAGGGACTTCAATGCCATAGAGTCCTATTGCCAATGCTGCCATTTTCTCCAGGGGAACTGATTTCTATCAGCTGGAGATCAGTTGTAATAGCGGGAGTTCTCCAGCTAGTACCTGGAGGGTGGCAACCCCAAGGTCATCTGACCTCTATCAGCTGGAGATCAGTTGTAATAGCAGGAGATCTCCAGCTAGTACCTGGAGGTTCAGTACAGGAATCCAGCCGTAAATGATGCCAAATATATTCTGGCTAAATCTTTACAGTATGTGGTAATGTAACCACCAACACCATATATTGCCAACAAACAAGTGTATTTTTTCTTATTTACAGAATATTCCAACAGGTAAGTTCGCAATTAATTCCTTTGACTAGTAAGTATTGAAGCAAAGTTCACTTAAAAATGTCCTTTTAAGGTGTATTTCTTTCTTTGCAGCACAGCAGGCTATTGAAGGAGAAAACGATCGTTTCGGAGCACGAAGCCCAATTCTTCCTCAGTTCTTCAAAAATATATACTGCGTGCAGTTATACATCACCATTCATAATATCAGGTTTCAGCTGAATACCATATTCAAGATTAAAGTGCAAAATTCTTCCCCAAAAGGGGTAAGATATTGGATTCCTTCCACTCCAGAAAGAAATACACCTTAAAAGGACATTTTTAAGTGAACTTGGGGCACAATCCCGGTGGATGTTCTGCGCAACTGGCAGTCATTTCAGTTTGGTCAATACTTACTAGTCAAAGGAATTAATTGCGAACTTACCTGTTGGAATATTCTGTAAATAAGAAAAAATACACTTGTTTGTTGGCAATATATGGTGTTGGTGGTTACATTACCACATACTGTAAAGATTTAGCCAGAATATATTTGGCATCATTTATGGCTGGATTCCTGTACTGAATTTCTCATCCTTTGGTAATTGTACAGAGGTGTCTGATTTTTCCTTCAGTACCTGGAGGTTGGCAACCCTATCTGGGTATATAGTTACTAACCTCCAGATCGGGCATAGGGGCAGCAATGGACACCCCGCAGTAAAGTCCTAATAGCAGCAACATTGTTTGCAGAAAGCAGCAGGTACATTTTGAGGGAGACAGCATGTTACGGAGCCCTCGTGTCAGCAAAAAGGACTTTGTTTCAGATGTGCAACGGGAGTTTGGTGCCTCCCGGATATAATATCAGCCCTTTCTACTTGCAAAGAAAAACATAAACCCCTGGAAAAGCTTGCAGGGAGTGCAGTCTTGACCAAACTGAAATGACTGCCAGTTGCGCAGAACATCCACCGGGATTGTGCCCCAAGTGTCCAATTTTTATAATGCATTCTCGGCAGGTAGGGTTGCCAGGTCCCTCTTCGCCACCGGGGGCAGGTTTTTGGGGTGGAGCCTGAGGAGGGCGGGGTTTGGGGAGGGGAGGGACTTCAATGCCATAGAATCCTATTGCCAAAGCTGCCATTTTCTCCAGGGGAACTGATCTCTATCGGCTGGAGATCATTTGTAATAGCAGGAGATCTCCAGGTAGTACCTGGAGGTTACACACGCATATGTACACAAAATGTACCACTGGTGATGCACTGGATATGAAAGTTTTATATCCAGTGCATCAGTGGTACTTTTTGTGTGTATATATATGTGTGTGTGTGTGTGTGTGTGTGTTCCAGGTACCACTCCCCTTTTTGTATTGTATACGTAGTACCTGGAGGTTGGCAATACTAAGCTAGTACCTGGAGATTATCCCTCTGGGAACCGGTCTGACTTTCCTAATAATGGAACAAATGAAAATTGGATTACACTAGAGGTGTTTCCAGTTATAAATTGGGAGGAGACTTTGTACAGTCATGTATTGAATTGAAGAGGGACTGAGGAAGAATCGGAAACGGACGCCTCCCCTTCTTTTCTTGACATTTGGAACCTGCTTTTTCTCTTGTACCTGGCTGAAGGACATCTGAAAATAAGAAGTTTCACTACTACATATACTCTTACAGGCTTTTGTACCAATACTGGACTTTTATATCACATGCAAGCCCATTTGGGGATAGTAATTCTGTGTTATTTACCTGGCTATTTATAGCTATTAGGACAGATATATAGTTGTGCTGTCATTGGTCCTGTTTTCCATGTTATGTAGCTTGTACTATATTATATTTTGCACTTTGTGATACACTTTTGCTCCTGTGTTTGTTTCCTTACATTCTGTACTTACACAGTGGTGTCCCTTTTGAGTAAGTACCTGGAGGTTGGCAACCCTATGAACCCTGGCAGTTGGACTACGTTCCTGCCTGGCCAGGTCTTGGTTTAATCTGAGCCACGTTTAACCAACGTCGACTCGTCAACACCGTGTCCCTTGCCGTGCCCCCATAATGTCACCACATCAATCCTTCTATTCTTTGAGTGGCCCCCGTGTTTATAAAGCTGTCCCTTTGGGGAACAGAGCTAAACTCCAATCTGGCATGCAGCCGACAGGCCGCTGCGGGCTTTGCAAGTGACCTGCTTTGCATTATTGGGGAATGCACGCTCCCTTCCACATGTGGCAGACAGATTGTGCCTGGGGCCATGGACTGGCGAGCTGGCAGCACTGCTCCAGCTTCTGATCCGTACAGCCTGCATCGTTTCACTTCCCGCCTCCTCTCTCTGTTCCAACTGAACACAGAAAGTGAGAGGGGGCCAGCTGGAGGTGAATCCTTCTTCTGTGGTTGCTGGTAACTCCTTAGCTGAAGGTGAACACCATGCACAATAACCATTGGTTCTGACCTGTTCATTTTCCCTCATATCATTTTCTGTAGGGCAGTAGTAGGGTTGCCAACCTCCACGTGGTGGCTGGAGATCTCCTGCTATTACAACTGATCTCCAGGTGACAGAGGTCAGTTCACCTGGAGAAAATGTCCACTCTGGAAGGTGGACTCTATGGTATTATACCCCATTAAAGTTCTTCCCTTCTCCAAACCCTGCCCTCCTCAGGCTCCACCCCTAACATATCCAGTTATTTCCCTCCTCGGAAATGGCAACCCTAGGCAATAGTCTTCAGCTTTTCCAGATCCACTGAAGAGAGCTGCAAGGATATGACAGGAAGTCATGTGACATCAGAGTAGGGTTGCCAGATCCCTCTTCACCACCGGTGGGAGATTTTTGGGGCACAGCCTGAGGAGGCCAAGGTTTGGGGAGGGGAGGGACTTCAATGCCATAGAGTCCAATTGCCAAAGTGGCCATTTTCTCCAGGTTAACTGATCTCTATAGGCTGGAGATCAGTTGTAATAGTGGGAGATCTCCAGCTACTACCTGGAGGTTGGTAACCCTACATCAGAGGCATCAGACAGGAAGAGGGGACAGAGAATTATGACCTCACCAGGATCAAAGACAGAACCATGACAGACCAAGAGAACTGGAGGACGGGAAACCCAAGCCAAATACTAGGAGGTGGACCATAGTGAGGAACAATCCAAGGGTCAGAGTCACACAGGAATCCTTCCCACTGGTAAATGATCTCTCCTCATCAGGGTTGCCAACTCCAAGTTGGGGCTTTTGGGGGTGGAGCCTGAGGAAGGTTGAGTTTGTGGAGGGGGAGGGACCTCAGCAGGGTATAATGGCATAGAGTCCGCCTTTCAAATAGGCCGTTTTCTCCAGGGGAACTGATCTCTAGGGCTGTTGAAAAAAAAATTTCGGTAAAATTCGGATTCGGCAAAATTCGGCCTGTTTTGATTCGGGAAACGCCGAGGTCCGAACTCCCCCGATTCGGATCTGTGGAATTCGGCACTAAGTTCGGAGTTCGGGGAAAAAATTGGCCGAATAAAGCCATTAAAAACACATTTGCGCCTTTCCGCGGCTCTGGGGGGGGCATGTTTGGAGGTAGAGGTTCCAAACTTTCAGTGTAGCTTGAGGGGACCCTTCTTGCAAGACCCCCAAGTTTTGTGAAGATTGGGTCAGGGTCCCCTGAGATATGGGGCCTGGAAGGGGTCCCCCCCTCAATCTGCCCATTGCAATAAAGCCATTACAAACACATTTGCAGCTTTCCACGGCTCCGGGGGCCTTTTTTGAGGTAGAGGTCCCACACTTTCAGTGTAGCTTGAGGGGACCCTTCTTACAAGAACCCCCAAGTTTTGTAAAGATTGGGTCGGGGGCCCCCGAGTTATGGGGCCCGGAAGGGGTCCCCCATCTGCCCATTGGAATAAAGCCATTAAAAGGGATGTACTAAAACGAATGACAAGTCAGCCCATTGGAAGCAATGGGAGAGGCTGCCTAGCCCATTGAAGATAATGGGAGAGGGGAATGTGGGTTGATTTGCATTGACTCCACTGAAATACATTGCAGGGGATGTACTAAAACGAATGACAGGCTAGCCCATTTGAAACAACAGGAGCGGCTGCACAGCCCATTGGAAACAATAGGAACCAGCCAGAGAGAGACTCACTGACCCACAGTTAATTCCACACAAAATTGGCAACTGGTGAAAACAGTAGAAAGCATAGTCCCACACAGAGGCAATCAAGCCCACCTCCCAGCAGAACAGGTAAACCCACCCCCCTTTGGCTTCCCCCCCCTCTCTCTCACACACACGCAATCCCCCCCACATACACACACAGAGGAAAAAAATTATAGAGAATTATAGAGAAAAGCCCCCAAATGGGTCTTACTGTGTGTGGATGTCTTCTTCTCTTCCATCAGGAGCAGGGACTGGGAGTCAGGACTCAGGAGTAATCCAATACGATTCTAGCAGACTCTCACACACATACTCTCTGGCCATTTATGCACGGGAGGTTTTGCCTTGGATTTGCCGTTCTCTAGATGCACATTAAGGATTGCCAGCTCCCATTCATTCCAGTGGGTGGATGGGGGGGACCCCATAACTCGGGATTAATTGCCTTTTAGTCAGACCCCCCGGGCCGGGGTAATGGTACTGCCCAACTGCCGAGGCAACCAGACCCCTGGGCCGGGGTAATGGTACGGCCCAACGCGAATATGTTTTTAAAGGCTGTATTCCAATGGGCAGATGGGTGGGGAGACCCCTTCTGGGCCCCATAATTCGGGACCCCCTGACCCAATCTTAACAAAACTTGGGGGTTCTTGCAAGAAGGGACCCCTCAAGCTACACTGAAAGTGTGGGACCTCTACCTCCAAAAATGTCCCCCCCCGGACCTGCTGAAAGCCGTGGATGTGTTTGTAATGGCTTTACTGCAATGTGCAGATGGGGGGGACCCCTTCCCGGCCCCATAACTTGGGACTGTAAGGATTTGTGAAACTTAATTAATTGGCGGCAGGGCACACCCGTGCCATTTTAATATTGGTTCCACAGAACCCTGATTCTTGCCATATTGAAATATTGATTATAACAAATTCTGGGTCTATGGAATGCTCCTAGCCAAAGTTCACTGACTGTATAGTGACCTCCTTACCTCAGTAACCTTAAAGGGATTAGCTTCGGGTAATCTCATCATTCTATGTAACAGACAGCCAATGTTTGCTCAAAGGATGCTGGCTTCAAGATAGAATGTATCATTGTCTTTCTTTCCTTTTGATCTCATTAATCATTAATTGTGGTATGCCTTGCCTAAGTTCCATTGTGTGATCACTGACTGACCTTTGCTATCCATTGTAATATTCCTTAATAAAACTGAGAGATCACTGGGGCAATTCAGATTGATCTCTGGAACTCAAGACACTGTATGCATCTTCCCTCAAAGCACCATGCGTGCTTTCCCCAAGGCACTTTCAGGGTGCCTTTCCTTCATGGGACCCCCTGACCCAATCTTCACAAAACTTGGGGGTTCTTGTAAGAAGGGTCCCCTCAAGCTACACTGAAAGTTTGGGACCTCTACCTTCAAACATGCCCCCCCAGAGCCAGGAAAGGCGTGAATGTGCACACGCACCCCCCCACACACACACGGGGATCTCTCTCTCACACAAACAGACACTCTCTCTTTCTCTCCCCGGGCCATGCAGCAGCTGGGCTCATGTACTCAACCGCGACTGATTGGCCAGAAGAAGACCCGGCTTGGCCACCATTGGCCGAGGGAGAATGCTGCTAGTTGCTTACTAACTGACGGTTATGCTGCTGATTCGGAGCCCCCGAATTTGCCAAATTTATTCGGCGATCACCCCGTACTTGCTGAATTTTGCTCGTCGTTTTCCCGCCTTTTTTTGAATTCGGTTCCATCCGAACTGAAAACCGCCAAATAGGGGGAAATTCGGCTGGTTTTCGGTTCAGGACGAACCGAATCGACAGCCCTACAGATCTCTGTCACCTGGAAATCAGCTGTAATCCCAGGAGATCTCCAGCTGCCACCTGGAGGTTGGCAACCCTACTCCTCATCAAGCTGCTCATCTGGTCAAGTGGGCAAAGAGAGGTGGGTGGCATAGCACCCTTGCTCTTCACACATGCATACAAGTAGTATGGACCTTCCAAAAAATAGCAACCTCCCCCCAGCAACCCTGTGTGTGTGTGTGTGTGTGTGTGTGTGTGTGTGTGTGTGTGTGTGTGTAAAGTGCCATGAAGTCGCAGCCAACTTATGGCGACCCCTTTTTTGGGGGGGGTGTTCACGGCAAGAGACTAACAGAGGTGGTTTGCCAGTGCCTTCCTCTGCACAGCAACCCTGGTATTCCTTGGTAGTCTCCCATCCAAATACTAACCAGGGCTGACCCTGCTTAGCTTCTGAGATCTGGTGAGATCAGGCTAGCCTGGGCCATCCAGGTCCCAGCAACCCTATTGGGGTTCTTAATACACCAGGTGGGCCTCTGTGACCCACCTAAGCATCCTGATCCATGGGTTGAAAACCACTACTGAATGAGAAATACATCCTTCCTTGGGCCAATGTGATGCTCCAAAATACCACATCCCCATAGGTCAAAGGCATTACTAAAATTTATTGCCATGCATTGGGTTAGATCCTTTCTGCTAGTGAAAAAGGTTGTAAAGTCAAAGGCAGTAATTCTGGGACCCTGAGCAAATGGGTGGGTGGGCATGAGCTGCGGTGGTGGTGGCTGTTCTTGTTTTAACCCCTTCCTTGGGGATGGGAGGGGGGACCCTCCAGTGGGGGGGGGCTGGGACAGCTGCCCTAATTGCCCATTGATGAAGAGCAAGGGGTCTGCTTTGACCACCAGGAAATCTGTGCAGGGTTCCTGGAGCCTGCACGGACAAAAATATGTGGCACGGGGCTGGAGTAAGGAGGAGACTTGAACGATATTGAGTGCAAAACCTGGCTGGATCCAACCCCATTGATTTGGCACATGATGCAGTCCCTGCCCTCAACAGGCTTACAGTTCATGCTTGAGAAGTCAGGAATGGAGGGAAAGGTCTGGGTTAGTGAGGACGAGGAGCTGAAGTGGAGAGAGCTGCCTGTGTAGGCTACGGCACTGAAAAAGGGGGTTTGGAAGAGGGACTTGAGGTTGGGGAGGGAGACAGCCTGGCAAATGAAAGGAGGGGGGTTGGCTTTTCCAGGACTGCAGAAATGGAGGGCAAGCAGGAGGGAATGGCAGAGGAGTCCAAGGCCACCGGAGGAAGATGATCAAGTGTGATGTGAAAATTCGAGATAAAACACAGGCAAAGCGCAGGTAGGGCTGTTGAATTAAAAAAAATTTGGTATAGTTCGGATTAGGCTGAATTCAGCCCGTTTAGATTCGGGATATGCCGAAGTCCGAACTCCCCCACTTCGGATCCGTTCAATTTGGCAGGAATTCAAAGTTCGGAAAAAAATTCGGCCGAATAAAGCCATTAAAAACACAATCACGCCTTCCCACGGCTCTGGGGGGGCATTTTTGGGGTTAGAGGTCCCAAATTTTCGGCAGAGCTTCAAAGGACGTTTATTGAAAGACTCCCCAAGTTTTGTAAAGATTGGATCAGGGGGGGCTGAGATATGGGCCCTGAAAGGGGTCCCCCCACCCTTAATGTGCATCTCTCAGCAGAGCTTGCCGCCCACGCACAAAGCTCCCAGCCCCAACAACAGCTGAGACGTTTGCAAACCAACTGCAAACCAACTGCAAAACAACACAACCTTGTTAAACAACACCTTTGCAACACACAACTGAAACCTCCCCCCTCAAACCAGGGAGCGAGAGACTCGAGGGGGAACACACACCCCAGGCAGAACCGACGAAAGCCCCCTTTGGCTTCCCCCCCACCCACAGAAACTGCTGCCTCCCCACACACACACAGACTCTGCTTTC
Organism: Euleptes europaea; assembly: GCF_029931775.1. Lineage (NCBI taxonomy): Eukaryota > Metazoa > Chordata > Lepidosauria > Squamata > Sphaerodactylidae > Euleptes > Euleptes europaea. The sequence continues at coordinate 24,501,824 of NC_079329.1, forward strand.
CCCCACACACACACACATACACAGGAGAAAAATTATAGATTAAAGCCCCCAAAGGGGTCTTACTGTGGCTGTCTTCTGTTCCATCAAGAGGGGCTGAAGAGGACTTGTAATCCAAGATGATTCCAATTAGGCACGGGACGTTTTGCTCTGGAGATGCACAGGATCTGCTGATCCATTCATCCCAATAGGGAAAAGGGGAAAGGGGAAAGGGGAAAGCCCATATCTCGGGACTTCCTGACCCAATGTTCACAAAACTGGGGGGTATCTTAAGAACACTGGTCTGAAACTCCGCTCAAAGTTTGGGATCTGCACCCCCAAAAATGCGCCCCCTGCAGCCATGGAAAGAGAAAAAGGGGGGAGGCGATATTTCTGCCCCCACTGAACCCATCTTTACACAACTTGGGTAGTATCTTAAGAATAATTGACTGAAGCTATGCTAAAAGTTTGGGGGCTATATCCCCAAAAAAGCGCCCCCTGCAGCCACATAAATGGAAAAAGGGGGGAGGGAAAAGGGGGAGAGCCCATATCTCGAGACCCCCTGACCCAATGTTTACAAAACTTGGGGGGTATCTTAAGAACACTGGTCTGAAACTCCGCTCAAAGTTTGGGATCTGTACCCCCAAAAATGCGCCCCCTGCAGCCATGGAAAGAAAAAGGGGGGGAGCCCATATCTCGGGACCCCCTGACCCAATGTTTACAAAACTTGGGGGGTATCTTAAGAAGCTTCATCTGAAGCTCCAGTGAAAGTTTTGTGTCTGTACCCCAAAAAATACGCCCCCTGCAGCCACAGAAAGGAGCGAATGTGCACAAGCACCCCCCCACACACACACACAAGGATTTCGCTCTCTCTCTCTCTCTCTCCCTGGCCGGGCCGCACATCAGCTGATTCCTCCAGTACTCAATCCTGACTGATTGGCCAGAAGAAGACCCAGCTTGGCCACCGATTGGCCGGGGGAGGAGAATGCTGCTTACTGACGGCCCGAATTTGCCGAATTTATTCGCGAACTCGCGAATTCACTGAATTCGCCCCCCCGGTTGCCCGCCAGTTTTGAGTTCGGTTCCTCCCGAACTAAAAACCACCGAATCAGGGAAAATTCGGCTGATTTTCAGTTCGGGCCGAACCGAATCAACAGCCCTAAGCGCAGGGAAAAACCGAGGGAAAGCGAGGCGACCTCTGATGGTCAGAAACGGCATGCATAATCAACACAAAGACCCAAAGTCATGGGAAAGGTGACTGCGAGGGAAACAGCCATGCATAAGAGGCCTGACTGTAGGGAAAAAGTAGGGTTGCCAACCTCCAGGTTCTAGCTGGAGATCTCCTGCTATTACAACGGATCTCCAGCCGATAGAGATCAGTTCCCCTGGAGAAAATGGCCGCTTTGGCAATTGGACTCTATGGCATTGAAGTCCCTCCCCTCCCTAAACCCCACCCTCCTCAGGTTCCACCCCAAAAACCTCCCACCCGTGGGAAAGAGGGACCTGGCAACCCTAGGAAAAAGTCCTGTCCCTTTAATTGAGTCACCTGCCCATATCCACACACTAAACCTCTAAGGGACGGGACATTTTTCTCCAGCCCTGTTGGCAACCCTACTCCTTGAAGGCAAGGCAGGAGATAAATGTGAGCATGTGTATGTATGTATATATTGGTGAAATAAATATATAACAGGCATCACGAAAGGTCTTGAGCTGTGACTTCAATTCTGCTGTGCCTTTCAGTTTGTGATCCATATTTCTCTCTTCCCCCCCTCCCCGGATGGAATTCAGAAGCCCCGAAGTTATGGAGCGTGACGAGCCAGCGCAGTAAGCTAACACATTCCAGATCTGGTAGATGAAGGGGAGGGAGCAGTACTTGAGGGTTAATTGCCCTTTCCCCACCTGCAGAACCATTTATGCCACCCGGAGCTCCTTAGAGGAAGAGCAGGATAAAAATATGATTGATTAATTGATTTTCTGATGGACATTGACTCTCTTTCCTGGCCCCGCTTTGCAGAGGAGAAGCAGCCACTGGCCTTGGAGGACGTCTCTTGGGGAAACGGAGGGCAAAAGGGACATTGCTTCTGCAGTCCTTTCTCCATGGCAAAATAAGGAAGAAGAAGAAGAAGAGTGGGTTTTGATATGCCGACTTTCTCCACCACTTACGGAAGACTCAAACCGGATTACAATCACCTTCCCCTCCCCACAACAGACACCCTGTGAGGTAGGTGGGGCTGAGAGAGCTCTGAGAGCTGTGACTAGCCCAAGGTCGCCCAGCTGGCTTTATGTGGAGGAGTAGGGAAACAAATCCAGTTCACCAGATTAGCGTCCGCTGCTCATGTGGAGTAGTGGGGAGTCAAATCCGGTTCTCCAGATCAGAGTCCACCTCTCCAAATCACCGCTCTTAACCACTGCACTACTCTGGCTCCCAAAGGGGGATACTTTGGCCATTAGGGAAAAGGCTGTGCATTACCTCGCTTCCCCGCCATCCATTTTAACCCCAATGCCCCCTCCAGCTGTTTCCCCTTCGCTGCCAGTGTTCCAAGCTAGAGTTGTGGGCAAGTCTAGGAATGAACGTTTCCAGCAACTGGATAGAGTTGTCCAAGAACATGTACATCTTTAAAGAGAGGGATGATAAGACAGAAAGAAAGTCTGACACTGGTTTTGGCAGCCGACCCAGAGGCTGAAGCCCCATGGCAACGATGCTCTGTTGTGAATTCATTACTGCAGTGAGCACAGAGGCATTCCCAGGGGCAACAGCATGCGCATGGCATTTTGCCAATGTGCTTGCGTCTGTCATCCCGTAGCCACTGCCATGTTCCCTGCCACATTCCCAGCAAACCTTTGGGCCGGCTTAAAAAAAAAGAAACCAGTCATTTCCTATATCACTATAGCAATGTAGGGGGAGGAAGGTGGCATAGTATAGCCCGATCTTGTCAGACCTTGGAAGCTAAGCAGGTAGGGTCTCCAGCCTCCAGGTGGTGGCAGGAGATCTCCTGCTTTTACAAGTGATCTCCAGCAAATAGAGATCAGTTCTCCTGGAGAAAATGGCAGCTTTGGCAATTGGACTCTATGGCATTGAAGTCCCTCCCCTCTCCGAACTCCACCTCCTTAGGCTCCACCCCAAAAAACCCCTGCCGGTGGCAAAGAGGGACCTGGCAACCCTACAAGCAGGAACACTCTATGTTGAAATAATTTTCCAAATTGAGCCCGTGTGCTGTTTTTTTCCTATACTTGTGTTACAGCACTAGTGTCTTCGTCTCTTGGTTAACCCTATAAGCAGGGCTGCTACTTGGAAGGGAGACCATCAAGGAAGACTCTGTGGAGGAAGGCAGTGGCAAACCACTTCTCTAGAAAGCTCCTTGCTGGGGTCACCATAAGTCTGCTATGACTTGACAGCACTTTACACACACATAGCAATGTAGCAATTACCTATTATTATTATTTTTAAGCCAGCAAAAAGATGTGTCGAGGCAGGGGGAAATGGTAGGTGCAGCAGGCTGACAGCGGTAAAATGGTACCAGTGTGGATTAGAAAGTCCAAAAATGTATGTCTTCCCATCCACATGGTGTGCATAACTGCTTGCGAATTTCCGCAAAAGATTGCGGCAACGCAGGTTAAGGAAAGGTTGGAACAAAGTGGGGAAAACCCTGGAAAGTCGGGTAATCAAGGGATGTCGTGTGGATGCTCTGAAGAACAATGTTCCAGTTTGGGAGCAAAGCCTCTGCAGAGATGAAACCAGAGAGACTGCTGGTCATTTTATTTAATGAAAGACACTTTTTGGATCCCCCCCACCAAAAAAAAGGCCAGTTCCTTTAAAACGATAGGCCAGAATGCATCTCTGCTTCCTGTTGCATCCCATGCCTTCAAACCCCCAAATCCACTGAAATGCTCTCCTTGTCTACTGGGAGACCCACTGGATTTGGTCACTTAGAAATCCAATCATGTCAGATGTGAGATTAAAGATCTATCCCTGTCTACTTTCTCCCCAAGAAGCTATAAAACTGCCAACGGGAGGGTTTCGGAGGCCTTTTCCTCTCCCCAAGCTGTTATTAACCTCATACTCCTTCCAACTCCTCCAGTTAATATTTTTTTTGCCTCCTGCAATAACCATCAACTGGGCTGGTTTCCCTTGGGCAGGGGCTGTGGTAGAGCATCTGCTTGGCGTGCAGAAGGTCCCAGGTTCAATCCCCGGCATCTCCAGTGAAGGGGACTAGGCAAGGAGGTGATGTGAAAGACCTCTGCCTGAGACCCTGGAGAGCCGCTGCCGGTCTGAGTAGACAATACTGACTTTGATGGACCAATGGTCTGATTCAGTATAAAGCAGCTTCATGTGTTCATGTGTTGGCAGCACATTATGTGAAAGGTCTCAAGCATGCAGGACCACCTGGTCATGTCTAGTAGTTCCGGCTTGACTCTGGTTCTGCATTCCTTCCTACGATGTGCTTCTTTTCCTCCCCCTCCTCCTCTTTCCAGTTGGCATGTGTGTTTCGATATGAATTCATCAGAACCCAAACTGAAAATGTCCCATTTGTTAATCCTAGTTAAAAACAATCTACAACACTTAATAATATTCATAAATGGTATCTTAGCACCTTGCTCTGGCTTAGAGTTCATGATGTCAGAAGGAGTAGAGAAAGTAAATCAATGGATAGGTAACTGAGAGGGATGTTTGCCAATCGGCAGAGTTACACACAGCAAGAATTGTGTTGTTAGGTTTGCAAAGTGTTATTTACACTAATCGCATTGATTAGATGCTGTTCTTTTCTCTCTGGTGCTGTGTGCCAGCTGGGCACAGGGGCAAAGGTTTGTTTTTTTTTGCCATCAAGTCACAGCTGATTTATGGCAACCCTGTAGGGTTTTCAAGGCAAGATACATTCAGAGGTTTTGTTTGCACATGTTGAAATACAAATCGGCTGTGTTTAAAACGTGGGGGTGGGGAGATATGTCTGATGCAATATTTGCCTCCCAGCAATAGGTGGTGATGCCACTAGGGTGGATGCCACTAGAGACAAATGTTTTACTAGCACACACTAGCATACAGGCAGGCTGTTTTGTTGATGGGGGGGGAGGGAGAGGGACAAAAATATTAGGCTTCCTTGCAACCAAACACCAGACAGAATCTTTTGTTTGCTCTCAAAACTACGCATGCATTACAGTCAGCAACAAATGGAGACTTAGCACCAACCAGATGAGATGCAAGTAGGGTTGTCAGATCCCTCTTCACAACCAGCGGGAGGTTTTTTGGGGGGAGCCTGAGGAAGGCATGGTTTTGGAAGGGGAGGGACTCCCAAGAGCGGTGGTTTGGAGCGGTGGGCCAACTCAAAGACACTATTACACCACATTTGATCAGGGCCACAGTGGTGTGGATAGATGCTTAGCTCTTTCCCCCATGCCAATTGCCCTATGTAGAAAACTGTACAAGTAGTTAATTTCCCTACCCATTCACCAGCATGGTGTAGTGGTTAAGAGCGGCGACTCTAATCTGGAGAACCGGGTTTGCTTCCCAGCTCCTCCACATGAGCGACGGACTCAGTGCTGGATTTACGTATAAGCTAAACAAGCTATAGCTTAGGGCCCCACTCTCTTGGCCCCCCCAAAAAAAAATTAAAGGAAAAAAACCTGGATGTACATTTCCAAAATATAAGATAAAAAACAAATAAAATAAAACCTACATACAGCAACAGTGTTTTGTGTTGTGTAGGCTCCTATGATGTAAGTAATGGGTCCCTCCTGCTAGCCTGCTCCCGAAAATATCACTGGTTTACTCATTTCTATATACAGAGTGCCTACATTCTGCATGGACTGGTTGCATATTTCACTATTAATATACTTCTTAATTGTATTTCAGTTCAACAATTACTTTGATAAAATACATATTTTGTTATGTGCAAATGGCTTTAGATAGCATATATTCAACACAAAAAACAGCAACAATTTGTTGTTGACAAAGGACAGCTGGACATATAAAGGGCCCCATTACCTTCAATCGCTTAGGGCCTCATCATACCTAAATCCGGCCCTGGGTGGACTCTTGTCTGGTGAACCAGGTTGGTTTCCCCATTCCTCCACATGGAATCTGCTGGGGGTGGAAGGGTGGGCTAGTCACAGTTCTATTAAGAGCTCTCTCAGCCCCACCTACCTTACAAGGTGTCTGTTGTGGTGAGGGGAACGTAAGGCGATTGTAAACCTGTTCAAGACTCCTTAAAAGTAGAGAAAATCAGGGTATAAAAACCAACTCTTCTTCTTCTTCTCTTCAAGCAATTTGTGGCCCTTGCAGGAGGTGTGTGAGTGCACACTCTTACATTTTCACTGGGGAATGACATGAGAGCATTGATGCTCATACATTCCTTGGGAATTTCGAGGATGGGTTGCCAGGGTGCCAGGGCCTATCCCCTCAAAATGCACAGCAGTCTGATGTCAGATGAGTCAAAGGTGGATATGAACGTGTTCTCAGTGTCAAAGCCAAGTCTAGGAATATGTTAAATAATAAAGGGAAGAGGGTCTTTGAGCAACTGCCGAGTCGCTTTCCCTGCTCGTGGAACTAACCAGAGCGGCCTCCTCCCCCACATCTGAGGCTATGAAAGACTTCCCGTTTCAGATCTGCTTCTAAATTGTTGAGTCAAGAGAACAACACTGAATTAAACAACCGTGGCTATCTCGCAGCGGGTAAACAAAAACTCTCTTTTAAAATAAAGAACATCTGGAGAGCTCCCCCAACTTCTCCCGCTGCCAAGGCTTGCTGTTTATCCCCTTCCTGTGGGAGGTTTGGGGTTTAAGAGGAAGTGGGTTAAAATAAGTAGTTGCTTAACATCACTCTCAATTCAGGCTGGTGTTGGAGGGTCTCCCCACACATGCACACACTTCGTACGTGTGTGATTATCTATGGGGTGCTGTAGCTAGATCTGAGCTTACAGTTGTCAGCATGCAGAGAGAGACAGAGCATGCGCACAATCCCAGTTATGATCACACATAAATGCATACACCTACATATGTACTCAGCTTTTGTTCATGTATGCACAAATTGTGTTAATGCATATGCATGCACACAATACTCATGCATGCACATGCATGTACAAATTGTACTCACGTGCGCACACACACATATTAATTATGCTTAGCCACGAACACACATGTGAAAACTATGCGTATCCATGCACATACAAATTATGGACCACATACACACTCGTACAAATTATGCTCATGTGTTCACACACATACAAATTATGCTCAGCTGTGCACATAGAAATTATATTCAGCCATGCACACATATACAAATTATGCTTATATGTGCAAGTACCTGCATAAATCATGCTCAAGTATGCACACACGTACAAAATATGCTAATCTATACACAGGCACATACAGATTGTGCTCATCCATGCACATCCATGTACAAATTATGCTCATGTATGCACACCCATGTACAAATTATGTGCATGTCGGTGCCCACACATATAAATTATGCTGGCACATACAGATATGGAGCACTCATTCTTAGAACTGTTTTCAGCACAGGTGGGGAGGTAGTTCCGAATTTCCTGCATTGTGCTGGGGATTGGACTAGATGACCCTGGTGGTCCCTACCAACTATGATTCTATGATTCTAAGTTGTAATGCAAATGACACTTCTGAGCATGCACAGCACAAGGGCTTTTCCCTCGTTGCAGCTGGTAATCATTGCCAGCTGCTACCAGTTAAAGGTTCGAAGGAGTCCGGTCACACCAGGCAGATAGCTTCCAGGCAGCCTTGTATTCTGGCACCTCTCTTTCCCAGGCACATCAGCCAAAAGGGCTGGGGGGAGTCTGTTCTATTACAGGTTCTTGTATATAGCAATACTGCCTTACAATATAAATAACCATTACACAGAAACAAGCCAAAAGCAAACCATTCCAATCTGGATCATTCAAATCAGCCCGTCACCTCTGCAAACTGGCATCTCATTCTGACCAAACTGGGAGCAAACAGGCATAAGCTGGGTGTTGTGCAATCTTGTGTTACATGGATTTGTCTGAGTTGGCCGAGGGTCCACAGGATATGGGGAAGGGCTAGGGTTGCCAGCTCCAGGTTGGGAAATACCTGGAGATTTTTGGGGCGGAGCCTGGGGAGGGCGGGGTTTGGAGAGGGGAGGGACTTCAATACCATAGAGTCCAATTAGCAAAGTGGCCATTTTCTCCAGGTGAACTGATCTCTATCAGCTGGAGATCAGTTGTAATAGCAGGAGATCTCCAGTCATCACCTGGAGGTTGGCAACCTTAGGAAGGGCACTTGGGCATTGCTGTTTCCTGAGTGCTTATATGTCAGCCCAAGTCAAGGACCATCCCCACAGGAGGGGCCATGGTTCAGTGGTAGAGCACCTGCTTGGCATGCAGAAGTTCCTGGGCTCAGTCCTTCGCAGCTCCAGTTAAAAGGATCAGTTGATGTGAAAGACCTTGACCTGAGACCATGGAGAGCTCCTTCTAGTCAGTGTAGACTCAGCAGAAGACAGCTTCATGTGCTGAGGTGGGTCTACAGCTTATTGGTAGAGCATCCACTTTGCATGCAGAAGGTCCTAGTGTCAATCCCCACCATCTCCAGCTAAAAGGATCAAGCAAGACATGGATGAGAAAGACCTCTCTGCCTGAAATCCTCGAGAGCTGCTGCCAGTCAGAGTAGATCATGCTGAGCATGTTAGGCCACCTGACTCAGTAGAAGGTGGCTTCACACCTATGTAGCCTCAGAAGAAAGGCAGCGGCTCTGCCGAATGTCGAGCTGGACTTCGGAGACCCTTGGAAGCCATGAATCTTCTGTCTGCTTTTACCCACATCAGCAGGGCTTTGGAGACAAGGCCATACCTCTTTTTCGAATTGGGAGGAAGCTTTGTTTGGAAGCCACACATTTTGGCTGACTTGACTTCCATGGCCAGCCCAAACCAGTGTATCCATTGGAGGGAGGAGGTTGGGTTGCTAATGTTGGAAGAGTTGCAATGTCTAGAGTGCAAAGGAACGGAGAAGAAGATCCAGCAGGGCTGCAGGCAAGCGGTCAGTTAGTTGGGGCTGTAAGACCTTTCCACCCTTTTCATACCTCTTGACTATCCTCAGACTGATACACCCAGGGACAATTTCCTCCTTCTTCTCAGATATCATTCTACTCTCTCTCTCCCTCCTTAACTAGTTAGGCAGCTAAAGGCTCTGTCTCTCAGCTTTCTATCCTAAAATGTAATTCCCTCAATAAAGAAGAAGAAAAAGAGTTGGTTTTTATATGCCAACTTTCTCTACCATTTAAAGGAGACTCAAACCGGCTTACAACCACCTTCCCTTCCCCTCCCCACAACAGACACCCTGTGAGGTAGATGAAGCTGAGAGAATGTGACTAGCCCAAGGTCACCCAGCTGGCTTCTTGTGTGGAAGTGGGGAAACAAATCCAGTGTACCAGATTAGCCTCCATCGCTCATGTGGAAGAGTGGGGAATCAAACCCGGTTCTCCAGATCAGACTCCACCAGATCAGACTCTAAAGAGCAAATTTATCTTTAATCGGGCAGTCTGATGCTTCTCTGCTTACTTAGCAAACTCTGCCAACAGCTAAATGTGTTCATATACCTGCAGTGCTGGTCCTCCCAAAAAACTTCATAGCAGTCCAAGGAAGCAGGAGGCTAGCACTTAACCTTTGAAGAAGAAGAAGAGGAAGAGGAAGAGTAGAAGTTGGTTTTTATACGCTGACTTTCTCTACCACTTAAGGAAGAATCAAACTGGCTTAAAATCACCTTCCCTTCCCTACAACAGACACCCTGTGAGGTAGGTGGGGCTGAGAGTGTGTGACCAGCCCAAGGTCACCCAGCTGGCTTCATTTGGAGCAGTGGGGAAACCAATCCAGTTCACCAGATTAGAGTCCGGCACTCACGTGGAGGAGTGGGGAATCAAACCCAGTTCTCCAGACCAGACTCCACTGCTCCAGACCTCCGTTCTTAACTACTCTTTGGGCACCATTCAGAAAGGGAAGGAAGTCACATGTGAAATCGTTTTGGGAGCTGCTTCCAGTGTGTAGTCTGAAGGCACCTGCCAAAGCTGAGCTGGCCTGGGCCTGACCAGCCACTGGACTGGAGACCACCCAGGTGCCGAGAACTCCATACACATTATGCCAAGGACCTTCAGGAAAGAGCAGCAGACAGATGCAAAAGCAATAAGCTCATACGTGAAACTACAAAGGGGCACTACAAAGGGACACGCTTAGGGCTGTTTAGCTTGGAAAGAAGGCGGCTAGGGGGAGACATGATAGAGGTCTATAAAATTATGCATGGTTTGGAGAGAGTGGACAGGGAGATGTTTTTCTCCCTCTCCCATAACACTAGAATGCGGGGTCATCTGCTGAAGCTGGAGGGTGACAGATTCAAAACAGATAAAAGAAAGTATTTTTTCACACAACACATAGTTACATTGTGGAACTCTCTGCCCCAGGATGTGGTGATGGCTGCCAGCTTGGAGGGCTTTAAGAGGGGAGTGGACATATTCATGGAGGAAAGGGGTATTCATGGCTATTAGTTAGAATGGATACTAGTCATGCTGCATATCTATGTTCTCTAGTATCAGAGGAGCATGCCTAATATATTGGGTGCAGTGGAACACAGGCAGGATAATGCTGCTGCAGTTGTCTTGTTTGGGGGCTTCCTAGAGGCACCTGGTTGGCCACTGTGTGAACGGACTGCTGGACTTGATGGGCCTTGGACTGATCCAGCAGGGCCTTTCTTATGTTCTTATGTTCACCCTGACCTGCTGTAGGCACACATGCTTGCTCATCAATTAGCGCAAGTGTACTTGAACTGGCATATTGGGAAATGCAAACGAAGGTGGTCCAGAACATTTATTCCTAAAAGCAAACATCTGTGACTGAATTGGAACGTCTGGAATAAATATATGCAGATGTTTACCTAAACCAGCAGTTCTGATTGCAAAGTAAACTTGGAGGGCAGCAGGGATTCTTTTTTCCTTTTTTTTTTTTTGCATGTTCCAGGGAAGGAGTCTAAATGGAGGGATGAGAGATATACCAGTCATCTGGAGAGCAATCTAGCCACTGCTGGAACACATACAGAATACAATGGGGACAGGTATGCATATTTATTCACATCTGAAAAGTACACAGTTACAGCTGTTCACGCGGCCGCTACAAAACCGTCTAAGATCACACAGGTGTATCCGCCCCCCCCAGCTGACCCCCCTCCCATGTGTCATCCATCCATGCAAACTGAATAAGTGAAGGGAATGGGTCTTTCGATGACTCCAGTCAAGGCTATGGGCCTATCCAGAGCCCGATTACAGAAACATTTATTCACGGTAAAAAAATTCTAATAAACGGGCATTACAGGCAAACCATGGGACAGTACCAACAAAACAAATCTCCCATACGTGTATTTTTTTTGTAAAAAAAAATAAAAATATAAAAGGCAAAAAGGTCATTTACTTTGGCTGTTTAATTTCTCTTTCAGGAGCAATAATTCTTTCTTTCTTTCTTTTTCTTTCTTTCTTTTTCTTTCTTTCTGACTGATATTCTTTCTGACTGATATTCTGAATACAGTTTAGAAGCATGCCAACAAAATTTTATGGGGGAAATATAGCTTTCCAAACAATAACCTGGACCTGACCACTCCACTAAGCAAAATTTGAAGTCTTCCTCCAGTCTAAAGAGACTTCTGCCAGATTAAGCAGCCCTTCCTCCAATGGAAGAGCTACGTTGTGCTGGAGGGACTTCCTCCAGCTTAAAACGGGATACCACTCAACGTTCTTTTTCATGCAGACTTATTTAAAAACTAAACATGACTCTGACAGAGGTGTTCATTCTTGTTCATATGACTTAGTCAATGCGACCTATTGTGTTTACATTCTTAACCCCCCCCCCCCATTTTTCCCTTTGTCCCCCCGCCCTCCATCACAGATAACGGTTAACCTAACCATTCACCATGCTTGACTTTCTGGGTGGAAAGAGTATTTGGTTCTGGTCTGGATTCCTATGTCTCAAAATATACAACAATACTCCTTTGGTATTATGGTATCTGTCATCCTCACTGGTCAGGTACGATCAGGTGCATGTATCTTCCCCCTCGCAATGATATCAATTCAGCTACGGTTGTAGCAATTCTTACTGGGTTAGATCCGAAGGTTTAATTCCACGAATGGTGGAGCCTTGCTCTATTAAAAGGAGCCCTTCTCCAACGTGTCTATGCGTTTTGCCCACGTTTGCATCCAGAAAACGCGGGCAAAATGTGAGGGCAGGGTGAGGCAACCTCTGAAGGTCGGAAAATGAAGGCATAATCAAAACAGGTCCCTGAAGTAGTGGGGAGGGAGTGACCACAAGGGAAACCGCCATGCACAAAAAACCCGAGTCTGAAGGAAGTCTTCAAATGTCACTGAGAAGAGTGTTATGATACAGGATCCTCCTTTTCATCACTGTGATTGAGCATCCTGTTTAGCGCCGCCACTCCGTTTTTGCCTAATGCAGAAATTTATGGCAAAGTTGGACTTCCTGCTCAGGTAATGCAACCTAACAATTCAAAGGAAGCAAAGAGAATTTTGATAGGAGTCGTATTTATTCATTATTTTACTTATTTCGTTTTGTATCCCGCCCTCATTCCACGGCCAAGGCCGAAAATTCTCAGGGGGATTTCTCAGGAGGATTCTGAAGATTTCTAATCATACCTGACCACTTTTGAGGGCAGATGGGAATGGATTCCTTCCCATGGCCATCTTTTTGGATTTTATCTCTCTTCCCACCCACCCTACCCCCATTTCCTAATGCTCTTTGAAGGACAGCCCTCTCTACATAGTTCTAGTTCAGAGGGACAACAAAAGAGATGAGATCATCTCTTCACTGAATCAACTAGTTCTTTCAAATGCTGCAAACTTTCAAATTCTTCCTCAGTAAAAACCGATCGTGTGATATATATCAAGCCAGGGAGTGTGATAAAATTTCAGTTCATGTTTTTGTTGGCCCAAGGAATTCTGGAGACTCCTGTTAGCTCCTGGAGAGTCTTTCCTTCCATTCCTGCACTGTATTATTTTTCAGACCCCGCCCATGGGAAAAACCAGCAAGCCCCAGCAGAAGTGCCTCGGAAGAGACACCACCAAACCCAATTCTAGCTTGGACATATTGGTACAGAACCAACCGAACTCTTCCCTCCACCCAATGTCTTAAGGCCACCTTGCTCAATGCTTTAATGCAACAGAGGTAATGGCTTTAATAACCCACAGTGATTGGTTCACTAGTGTGAGGAAGAACACAGGGCATCGCTTCTAATATTTCACCAATAGAGCATCTGGGATGATGACAGAGATGACATTTGGCTTGGCTTAGAGCATCACAGTGATTAGTAATTCCCACACTTGTGAGCCATGGGTACAGTTTTGGTTGGCCAGGTTGGTTTCTCCAGCTCTGCTCTCCGATATGGCATTTGACCACATGACATCAGTGCTGTCCGTCGGAGGACTCCGCCCACTTTGGATCAAGGAACAAAGCTGGCAAGAACGTTCAGTGCCAACAGCAGAAGTGCATCGGGGTGAGAAGAAGAAGGTGGAGACCAAGCGTGCTCTTGATGTTTGGAGAGCATGGGTGGAAACGTAGAGGGGAAACCCGTGTATCCCTTTTCGCTCCATCCTTACCCTTCAAGGTTTGATCACAGTGACAGTTTCGACAGTCAGAAACCATTCCTTCCCCCTCTAAGGAGGATCTCTCGAGACAAGGGTCAATTTGTGTCTTTGAAACATCCCCTTGCTGATTCCCCTTCCAGGCTGAACTCGTCCGCTTTCTGCCTACTTCAAGCCATGCAACATGTCCCGCCAAGCTTCCCTTTATTTCTTGGCTTAGGAACTGGACAAGAGAAGAGCTGGTGACTGAACATAAGTGGGCGAGAGAGCAGAAAGAGAAGCGACATCAAATGGACGCAAAGATGCACATGGGACGAGCATCGATGTCAGAGAGGCACCTGAAAGAGAGGCATTGGCCGAGTACAGTTCTCCACCTTGTGTTTTAGCGGAAACAGCAAAACCCTGCCATCCATCCCAGAAGATACATCATAAAGAGGGGGGGGGGAATCCACTCCAGTTACTTTCTTCCTTTTTGCATCCTCCTGTCTGCTACCGGCAAGAGGTATTGGGTGAAAATACTAGGGTGGGGACGAGGGACAACAATCAAGTCAGTGCATACAGGATTGCTCCGAGACCCCTGAAATTAGGGAGAGGAACAAGCTCTGTTTTTCCTTCACATGTTTTCTCCCAAGAGGCACCAGTGAGGAAAGGTGGAGCAATCCAGAGGGGCCAACCGATGCACCTCCACCCCTTCTCCAGGCTTCACACCGGTGAGCTAGCAGTGGACTCACTGTACAGGCTTTCCACAATGTCCCCTCTTTGGATTTTACGCAAGGCAGAATAAAGGGCGTCCATGGTGGCGCTGTCCTTGCTGGACCAGTCGGAGAGGAGCGCACGGACCGGGTATTCCTCCTGCGTGAAGGAGTCTATGTGGTCCTCCTTGTAGCCCAATTCCCCCGCCAAATGGCGCCATGTCTCCTCCGTGGACCCGTTCAGAAGCTTCTCGACCTCCTCTCGTTTGTTGGCTGGCAGACTGTTGTAAAGATTCCCGTCTCCTTTAAGGCCTGCGTTGGGGAGAACAACACATAGTTAAATGGTTAAATTCACACAGCGCATAGTTAAATTGTGGCGCTCCCTGCCCCAAGTGATGGCCGCCAACTTGGAAGGCTTTAAGAGCGGGGTGGACATGTTCATGGAGGAGAGGGCTATCCATGGCTACTAGTCAAAATCGATAGTAGTCACAATGCATACCGATTCTCTCCAGTATCAGAGGAGTATTCCTATTATATTAGGTGCTGTGGGACACAGGCAGGATAATGCTGCTGCAGTTGTTTGTGGGTTTCCTAGAGGCACCTGGTTGGCCACTGTGTGAACAGACTGCTGGACTTGATGGGCCTTGGTCTGATCCAGCAGGGCCTTTCTTATGTTCTTATAAGAGGAAAGTGCAGAAGGGTGACCACAACAAGTGATTAAAATGTGGAAATGTTGTGATGGACACCAGAAGATGTTATGATGGCCACAATTAGAGATATCTTTAAAAGAAGAAGAAAGTTGGTTTTTATACCCCACTTTTTCTCTACCCTTAAGGAGTCTCAAAGATGCTTACAATCACCTTCCCTTCCCCTCCCCACAACGGACACCTTGTGAGGTAGGTGGGGCTGAGTTCTGAGAGAACTGTGACTGGCCCAAGGTCACCCAGCAGGCTTCTTGTGGAGGAGCGGGGAACTGAACTTGGTTCACCAGATTAAAGTCCTTTTTTGCACCTGTATTATGGACCTAAAGGGAAGGCAGCATGGTATAGCCCGATCTCGTCAGATCTTGGAAGTTAAGCAGGGTCGGCCCTGGTTAGTATTTGGATGGGAGACCACCAAGGAATACTATGGTTGCTATGCAGAGGAAGGCACTGGCAAATCACCGCTGTTAGTCTCTTGCCTTGAAAACCCCATAAAGTGACACCATAAGTTGGCTGCAACTTGACAGCACTTTACATATACATTATGAACCCAAGCAGCAGCATTCCGCAAGAAATATTTATATTTTTGGCATCAAGTCACAGCTGACTTATGGTGACCCAGTAGAGTTTTCAAGGCAAGAGACGTTCAGAGGTGGTTGGCCATTGCCTGCCTCTGCATGATGACCCTGGTATTCCTTGGAGGTCACCCATCCAAATACTAGCTGGGGCCAACCCTGCTTAGCTTCTGAAATCTGCCGAGGTCAGGCTAGCCTGGGGCTATCCAGGTCACGGCCAGGAAATAATGACTCCCTGTTGAAATTGGCTATGTAGCCTGTGGGAAGATGAGCCAGCGTGTGTATGTTGATGTTCCCCGTTGTGTTTTTCCTGGTTCACTTGCTCATCTCATTTGAAGGTGTTGCTCTGCAGACGACTTGTGCATTCCTGTTCTCCCCCTCGGCATACTGAGGGCAAGATTTCACAGCCCAATTTACCAGAGAGCTAAAAGACGCACCCCCAGCTTCTTTCTGTGAACCCTAATGCCCCTCCTCCTAAATTTGGCTCCACCCCATTGCCTTGGCTCCTCCCCCCATTCCTGTGGAAACCATTCACTCCCTTGCCTTGCATGGATGCCGTTTGTGTCTGCGGCTGTTGATCGTGGAGGCTTTGGCTGTCAACCGAGATGCCGCTGTCGCTGTGAAGCTTCTCTCCTTCTGGCGAAGGCGTCTGATTAACAGGACGGTTGTTGGCACCTTGCTTGTTCTGCTTGCAGCTGTTCCACCTACAGGTGAAAGCATCCAAAAGTCTTATTTTTCCCCATCATGTCTCCTTCTCAACTCAAAGTGCAACACGAATTTGGCACAACAGCTGACTTGCAGATTCTCCGAAGCTTTGGGTGGGGTAAATCTCAGGGCTTGCCTGGACAGACCTCAACACAGGGACTGTTTCAGAAGTCCAGAGACTTGAAGCCAAGCTACACTTTCCCATCCCACTGCCAGGCATCTGAAGAAACTAGCAGAGGTTGCGCAGAACACAATCTGGCTTCCTATGCTCATGTTTGGGTTGGAAGCATTTCTGCCTTTCCCTAGGAAGTGGCACTGTCCTGTTGAACCAGGAGTACAGAAACCATCCTCTAAGATTGTGTTTGGGTTAACAATAGGGATGCCAGCCTCCAGGAGGTGGCTGGAGATCTCCAGCTATTACAGCTGATCTCCAGGCAACAGAGATCAGTTCCCCTGGAGAAAATGGCTGCTTTGGCAATCGGGCTCTATGGCACTGAAGTCCCTCCCCTCTCCAAGCCCCGCCCTTCTCAGGCTCTGCCCCAAAATCTCCAGGTATTTCCCAACCTGGAGCTGGCAACTGTAATGGTTACCAACTTCAAGCTGAGCCTGGGATTACAACTGATCTCCAGGTGACAGAGATCAGTTCCCCTGGAGAAAATGGCCACTTTGGAAGGTGGACTCTATGACTTTATACTCCACTAAAGTTCCTTCCCTCCCCAAACCCTGCACTCTTCAGGATCCACCCCCCAAATTTCCAGTTGTTTCCCATCCCAGAGCTGGCAACCCTACCTTCTGCAGCTGTGCCTCTTAAATAACCATTTGAAATACAGAAATTAGCAAGTGATGAAATATAAAGGACTTCCCCTGTTCTATTCCTGATTCTCACTCTGCACTGTGTTTGTTCCAAGCCTTTTGAACTGTAGTTTTAACTAGGAGAATGTGTAAAATTAATTCTGGAATTGGCTCACATACACCTTCCTGCACCTTTCATTCCTTTCGTTGGGATCATATTTTTCCTTGTCTGTGTTAACTACACACACATGCATTTGCAGGGGGGGGGGCATTGCACAAAAGCAATCTTGATGCAACCATATGTATGATCATGAGTCTTTTAATGGGATATTTTGCTGATATGAACATGTGCTCTTGTGCACTGCTAAAACGGCACACAGAAAGAATTCTGACACAGCTAGAGATATACACATACTTTTTTGCAGTGTTTTATTAATTTGAATATGGGCACGGATGAAATGGAGGGAGGGGAGATGCCAATTAACTTTAGGAACCAAAATGTGCCGCAAACTCAATGCCCTGAAGTCGGTGCAAGATTCTGGATTAAAAAACAAAACAAACAAAAGCACAACTATGGAGGATTCCTGGGGCATGGGTTTCACTATCTAATATGTAGGCTTGCCTGGTCCCTCTTCACCACCGGTGGGAGGTTTTTTGGGCGGAGCTTGAGGAGGGTGGGTTTGGGGAGGGACTTCAATACCATAGAGTCCAATTGCCAAAGCGGCCATTTTTCCAAGAGAACTGATCTCTATCGGCTGGAAATCAGTTTTAACAGCAGATCTCCAGCTAGTACCTGGAGGTTGGCAACCCTACTAAAATGGTAGATTTGTCCTACATAAAAAAATCTCAGTACTATACCAGAAAAGGGAACCCTCGTGGTGGCAGCAGCAAGAAGCACAGAAACCAGGGTGGTTGTGGGTACCATCCCTGCCTATTCCCATGCCATTTGTTGGTGCTCCTGTGTAGGGCTGTATTTTCTTTTCCCCATCAGGAAACAGCCCAAGTGAGCTCTGGCCCACACAAGGTTATGCTGTAATAAATATGTTCAACTTCTTGGTGCCACTAGAGTCTTTACCATTTGGGCCTTGCAAAGCCGACCACCGTTCAGAGCAGAAGATATCGTGCAAAAAGAATGAAACGAAGGAAAGACTGTTTTGCTTGGGAATGTTTCCTCCATCACTCAGCCCTGTTCTTCCTGGATCTCAGCAGGATCAAACCATGCTAGGGTTGCCAAGTCCCTCTTTACCACTGGCAGGAGTTTTTTGGGGTGAGGATGGCGGGGTTTGGGGAAGGGAGGGATTTCAATGCCATAGAGTCCAATTGCCAAAGCGGCCATTTTCTCCAGGGGAACTGATCTCTATTGGCTGGAGATCAGTTGTAATAGAAGGAGATCTCCAGCTAGTACCTGGAGGTTGGCAACCCTCAACCACACTTACCTCTTGAAAGCAATGTACGCCACCAGCCCCACGATCACGGCTGCCAAGATGGAACAGTAGACAGGGATGAGGTTGTCCGGTGTGCCACTTCGGACCACAGGCTGAGAGCTACCCATCACTGTGGCCGCTGTCCCGGCAATGGTGCTCCCGAAACCATCCAGTTCTTTTGGATCATTGGTGAAAGGCATGGGGTTCTCTGAGCTCTCCAGATCATAGTCTGCACAGAAAGGCAAGGGAGCAACATGACAACTGAGTGACAAGTTTGGAAAATTTGGGATTGCAGATCGGATTGCTGGAGGGCTGTTTCGGGACCAAATGACACGTGAGAATAGCCATGCCGGATTGGACCAATGTTCTATCTAGTCCTGCATTCGCTTTCCAATGGTGGGCAGCCAGATGCCTCCAGAAAGTCTGCAAGCAGGACCCACAGGCAACAGCTCTTACATGCTGGCTGCTCCCCAGCATCTGATAAATCCTTGAACCAGGAATTATGCGCATTTCAAATTTATCTGGTTTGGCTGCTGTGATCAGGGTGTGCCAATGCATAATGCTGTGTATGTGCATATGTGAAAAGCTGACTGTACTACAATGTGCAGTGGGGTACAGGAACCTTTTGGACAGCCACAAACAGGTCATAAATGGCCAGAAAGTGTGTTGAAAAATTGGCTGTTCGGTCGTGCCTGGCAACCACGAAGCAATCCAAACCAGCTGAGCCAGGGATGCTATGAATTTTCCTGCAAACCCATTCAAAAATTGAAATGGCCATGTTTGAAGATGTTGATCACATGAGGATGTTTGAAGATGTTGATCACATGAGGATGAAACAGTTGCCCAATCTGTTTGGTTCATGTTGAACCGCCGCAAATGCTTGCTGAACTGGTTTGCGTTGGTTTTTTGCTAACCTGCACATGAGCAAAACTGCTCCTGATCGGCAGCCAGTAGTATCATTAAGTACTACTGAGATGAACGCCAAAAGGTACAATTTTATTGAAACAGAATGCTTATTTATGACTGATTGATATGATTTTGAGTGATCTGATGTAAGTTGCCTGCTAAATGAAGCAGTTAAGCAACAAGGATGGGGGGGTTAGTAGAACTCTGGCTGTGTGAGAATGTACAGGTGTGGAATGCCAATTGTGTTGTACTTCATGGAAGGAATACAGTGAAAGACTACAGTGAAGAAATCTGTTGAGCATAGATCGACAAACTATCAAACTGATCATCGAAAAAATCAGGTCCATGTTCGCGACTGGTGAGCAGGATGTGAGCCAAATCCGTGGGTGTTTGGGCATCCCCTTGCTGAATCCAGACGTCCCACTCATGTATCATGCCTAATAGCCTGTCTTCCATAAATTTATCCATCCTCCCTTTTAAATCCATCTATGCCCGAGGTCATCCCCATTCCTAGTGGCAGTGAGTTCCACAAGTCTGCCTGTGCAAAGAAGCAGTATACACACTTAAGTAAAGTCTATTTTGGGCATGTATTTTTAATACATCAGACCAGCCACTAGGGAAACTAATTTTGATCAGAGCATCAAAGCATTGACCCCTTCCCATTTCCCTAATTTAAATTGTGCTCCCATAGCTGGTATTCATTGTACTGGCCACTCGCAGGATGTCCTGACTCCCTGTCTCATATTCTTTTGGACTGCCATCTTTATGATTCCCCAAGAGGAAACTTCATAAAACCTATAGTTCTCCTCATATAATACAAAAATACTTTACAAACTATTAGCTGATAAGGATCCTGAGATAACTGAAAACTCGGCAAAATTTCTGACGATCGTAGTCAACCAATGGGAATCTAGTCAAAAGTAGAATCACAACATTAAGGAATGATTTATATTAATTTTATTTTACTCTAACTGTTATCCTTTTATATACTGCAGATTGTACTATGCCAATAAAGGTATTTGAAATTTGAAATTGAAATTTGAAATTTGTACTGGCCACTAATGGCATCAATAGAACAAAGGTTGTCATGTCAGCCCCTTCTACTGAACATACAAAACCCCACAAACAACACTGAAGTTTAGCTGATTTAACTTCCATGTATTCGCCAACGTATGGACAATTTTTTTTTAAAAAAAAAGAAGAGATCTCTAAACACAGAATTCAAGTTCTCAGCAGGATCCATACAGAGACTCATGTTGGTTAAGCAGATCATATATGGTCTTTGCATTGCTGGTAAAAACAAAAAGGTACCTTCATCGACATCCGGTTCTGTATCGTCGGTGTTGAACTCCATCGGGAATGTGGTTGTCACTGTAAATCGTGGGTGAATCTCTACCAAGAAAACAGAAAGGGCACCTTAGTGGCAGCCAGAATCAAAATTCTTCAATCTCTCTTACTGAAGATCCCTGTTTCCAACAAGGCAGAACTAGTATTCAGATATCACAGGATACTATCCTAGTTAGGATCAAGTCCTAGTTAGTTGTGATGTGTGAATGCATGCAATTCAACAAACTAGAGTTTGTTAGTTAGTGTCAAACAAGGTCAAAACCCCTCTCTGCCAGGGAAGCTTGTTGGATGAGCTTGGCTCAGTCATACTCTCTCAACCTAACCAATCTTACCAGGTTGTTGCGAAGGTAAAACGGAAGATAGGAGACTGATGTATGTCACCCTGACCTCCTTGAAGGAAAAGTTGGATAAAAATGTATTAAATAAATAATTAAAAATTGAAATGATATTCAGATGCATGCACTGTAGAATTAAATATTCATAATTCTGTTAAATGCAATAATCCTTCCAATGTAGTCATTCATATTTTGAAGGGGACATTTCAAATAACAATATATGAATTTGCATTTTTGCTTCGGACCATTTTTGCTTGTTATTTTACTACAAAAATTGACTGCTTACAATGTGTTGGCTCCTTGCATCTATCTTGGCAGGCTTCAAATACGAAAATCCAGTAAGCCATCAGCTCTCAGTGTTTTATCAATAACCTGAAATTAGTATCTATCAAAGACTTCATATCACTTCTTGATGTCTATCGTATATTATCTATGGCTGTATGCCAAGCCTTAAGAACTGTTAACAGAGACAGAAAATGCTTTTCAAACAATCTTCTAGAGAACCCTCAGCTCTTCTGAAGCTTGTCAGGGATTTCTCCATCAGAAGATTACTAGTGGTTGCTTCCATACAGACATTTCCCCCACCACCACTTTTGCTTCCAAACTGGAGCATGGATTTCAGGAGCATCCACACAATGTTGTCCTCTTATTGTCCATTTTCAGGTTTTCTCCAGTCTCAGTAGGCTCTTTCTCAAAACTGCTTTGCTACGATCTTTTCAGAAAGAATGAAGTCCAGGTTTGTTAGTATGCCCTCTAGATGAGAATGTTCATATTTTCAAGAGGCCCATCCATGCTAGCACCATTTGCCTTTGGTCATTCCCTTGTGGCCGCCATTTCCCTCAACACATCACTGGACTGGAGGGCTTTCTGAGAGCTCCTAAAACATTGGAGATTGCTCGTCGTTGTACTGCTATAACACTACAGCAACTATTGGTTTTGTTTAAGTAGCTCTATGGCGGTGCAGTGGAGAAAAACTGAGGAGAAAATGGCAGCCGACCAGGAAGTGTACAGAAAACTCTTGTGCAGAGACACTGTTCATAGAATCATAGAGTTGGAAGGGACCACCAGGGTCATCTAGTCCAACCCCCCGCACAATGAAGGAAATTCCAAACTACCTTCCCCCCCCCACTGGTTGGACTAGATGTTGTTTGTGTCCACACGGTGATGACTTTCCAGTTTGTGTTCATTGTCCCTGTGAGGCATTCACCTTGGCCATCTTCTGGGCATGAACTCTGCCAAGTTGCAACCATTTACTTCCTTTTGCTAAGACCTCCTTCAAAGGAGAAAGACTTGGAGGAATACTTAGTACAAGGGAAGTCCTCAGATTCAATTCAGTATTCCCTGGTGGTAAAAAGTTTGAAAACGACAACGACATTCCATCCTGCATCAGCTACCAATAAGCATGAAGCGCATCAACTGCTGTCAAATATCAGTGATCAAATGCTGAAATCAGATATCGTTCTGTGTCAGATAAAGAATCAAACATTTAAGATATATTTGGAAATAACTGGTACACTCAGGGCAAAAACACATGGTCGCTTTAGCCTCCTGTATTCCGTTTCAGCCAGGATTCAGCCACGATCGCACGTTCGGCAAAACATATGTGTTCGATCCTGGCTGAATCCTGGCTGAAACAGGGAATAAAGGAGGCTAAAGCGACCGTGCGTTTTTGCCGAACAGGTGCAGAAATAGTGACATGCAAAATTCGCAAATGAATATTCTGAGAATTCGTTTGCTCGATTGCAGTTGCCTGAAGTCTTATCCATTCCTTATGTCATACCTTCTTCTCCTTCCTTTTCCCCCCAACACAGCACCAGCCCAGCCCAAATTCCATTTGTAAGCTCCTTGGGAGCAGAGTTCTATTTTAAGCTGACGTTAGTCTATAAAAACGGCACTTGTGCTAATTATGCAACATTAAGAAAAAAATCAGAAAAGAGGAAAATCAGAGGAGAGTGCAGCAGGCCAGAGGAGAGAAGCCAGTATGGCGTCATGCTTAGTGAGTTGGAATTGGGAGTTCAAATCCTCACTAAAATCTCTGGATTAGCTTGGGTCGGTCATTCATGCTATCTCAGCCTAGCCTACTTCACAAGGATAAGGATAAGACAGAGGAGGGGAGGACCATGATTGCCACCTTGGAGGAAGGGCAGTATTTAAGAAAATGTGACAAGCATCAAATGTCTAGATTTGCAATACATTTGCAGGGAGGGAAGGTTGAAGTATCGGGCTGAAAATGGACTGGAACAGCTTGCTGGCCAAACGGGCTTTATGCTTATGCTTGGTTTTTAATGCCTGGTTTTATATTTAACACCTTTTATTTTCTCAAATTTTCAAAAACGTTTAATGCTTTATGTTTTTCTAAGGTTTCATTTTGTAAGCTGCCTGGGGCAGGGTCCCCTGGAAAGGCGACATAAAAAGTCTCTAAATAAAAAGATAAACGCATTAGGTTTGATTTTCAGGGTCTTTATCCGAGAAAGCACATATTCAGTTTTCACAAGTGGTGTATCCCCTGCTTTCTAGAGATAGATAGGTATGTTCATCTGTATAATTCTGGCTTGACCCCCCCTTTCAAGGTTCCCTGCTGTCTTGACCCACCCCCACTTAGTTTTGTAACTTGGCAGCACCTGAGGGAACAGCTGTTCTTTCTGCTCTGCAGCCGGCACAACTTTCCCCACCTGGAATCCTGTTACATCACACCGATGCTTACTCATCTTCAGTGGGAAAGTCTGATTCAACGGCTCCACCCATCATCGAGGGAATCCTGAAGTTTGGGGTTGAGTCGGGGTGTCCGTATGCATCTTTCATCCCCCAACTACACTGGCTCTACTTCACTGTTATTGACTTTGTAAAATTAAGTTTTTCCAAAGACTCGATTGCTTACAGCTCTTCAGTAAGGAACCAACTTTTATTCTGTTTGGGATCTATGATTGGCTCTCCCAGTGTGGAGTTACCTTTTAAAATCATACGGTTGCCAGGTCCCTCTTGCCAACAGGCGGGAGGTTTTAGGGGTGGAGCATGAAGTGGGCGGGGTTTGGAGAGGGGAGGGACTTCAATGCCATAGAGTCCAATTGGCATTTTCTCCAGGTGAATTGATCTCTATCGGCTGGAGATAAGTTGTAATAGCAGGAGATCTCCAACTAGTACCTGGAGGTTGGCAAGCCTATAGAATCAGCTGGGTCCCAGCCTGGGAGAAGGGTTGGAATTTGGAACTGGGCTTTAGCACAGGCAGGAGGGAAGTAGTAGCCAGATCTCGCCAGATCTCAGAAGCTAAGCAGGGTCAGTTCTTGGAAGGGAGACCGCCAAGGAAGACTTTGCAGTGGAAGGCACAGGCAAACCACCTCTGCTTAATTGCTTGCCTTGAAAGCCCCTTGCTGGGGTCGCCATGAGTCAACTACACACACACAGGAGCACAGGCATGGGGCAAGTTTAAATCTTCCCTAAAATTAAAAAAAAACAAAAAAAAACCCACTTCCCAAGAACTATTTACTTCATGGAACTGAAGTGGCCTGAAACATGGGACATTTCTTTCCAGTCATACTCTCTCTATCCCATCATATTGTCCAGATCTTGTCTTCCATCAAGAAGACTAGGTAAAGGTAGTCTCCTGTGCAAGCACCGGGTCATTCCTGACCCATGGGGTGACGTCACATCCCAACGTTTACTAGGCAGACTCTCTTTACAGGGTGGTTTGCCATGGCCTTCCCCAGTCATCCACCCTTAACCCCCAGCAAGCTCTGTACTCATTTTACTGACCTCGGAAGGCTGAGTCAACCTTGAGCCGGCTACCTGAAACAGACTTCCATCGGGCTCGAACTCAGGTCATGAGCAGAGCTTTTGACTGTAGCAATGCAGCTTACCACTCTTTGCCATGGGGCATCCTAGTTTTTTAAAATCATGAGAACTAGAAGATTAAAACAAAAAACAGGGATGCTTATGATAAGTATTCCAGTAATGTAACGGGGGGAAAGGGCTGGGTTCAGCCAGGAAAGTGGATTTGGGACGGGGGTGGGGGCACTCATAGCCGTGTAATTTATGTTGGAGAGAGATTACTGGCTTTTTTCCAGGTGCAGAGAAGAGGAAAATAAGGGACAGACTGCGGTTTGATTCTCATTCTTCTCTTATGCCCTCGCAGAGAATAATGTTCAGGCATTGAGATCCATAAGTGGAAATCTCTCTAATGTACAATAAATAGAACTAGCACTAATCTGGGAGAGGAAACATGGCTGCTTGCGTTGAAAAACGCATCTGGGTCTCCATCAGTCTTTCAATGTTCTGCTTTAATGTTTTTCTGCTGCATTCGGCTGTGTATTGTTACCGGTTGCTGTGATTAGATCTTGGTTTGTGACTCAGTTATACCTTGTTTCTCTGTTTCTGTAAAATGAAAAGCGAAATGATTTTTAAAAAATAAACGGTGATTACAGATGTGCTGTCACCCGGAGCACTGTCCAAAATGAGCACACAGTCAGAGGCCAAGAAGGGACGTGTCGAATAAATGAGGGCTGTGAAGCGAAAGAGACAGGCGGCCTATTGTTGGTGGGTCTCTTTGCTTGGGGGGCTGTGAAAAAGGGCAAGGTTTCAGCAAGCCGGAAATAGCCACTGCTGAAATGGTGCTTTAAGGCCGGGGAGACCCAACAGGCAAAGCTCTGTTCCTGAAGCTCCGAGGAAAGGGACGGAGGCCAGAGCCCCGGTCCAGCCGTTCCTCCTCTGGGCCAAGAGCTATTGTTGGCGTGAGATAACTTCTTCTCGTCTGGCTTTCAAACAAGGCGTCTCCGTTTCTGCAGGGGCCTCCATCCCCCACAATGGGGGAGATCTCAGGGATGCGAGCCCTGACCCGGCCAAACGGGACAGTGAGGAGAGATTTTGGATAGGAGGAGGTGGTCTGTCATGCAGTTCTGACTAGCAGATATGCAAGGACTGCATGGCAACTGGTAGGAGTCTGAGTAGAGCAGTGACATGGGGGGAGAGCAGTGACATGGGAGCAACAGAGTGACAGAGTTGCCAACTTCCAACTGGGCTATCAAAAGCAAACAGCAACTATGGCCACAATAAAACTTGAATAATATATAGGGTTGCCAACCTCCAGGTACTAGCAGGAGATTTCCTGCTATTACAACTGATCTCCAGCCGATAGAGATCAGTTCACCTGGAGAAAACGGCTGCTTTGGCAATTGGATTCTATGCCATTTAAGTCCCTCCCCAAACCCCACCCTCCTCAGGCTCCACCCCAAAAACCTCCCACCAGTGGCGAAGAGGGACCTGGGAACCCTAATAATATAGGTCCTAAACAAGCCCAAAATTTAATATATCAAAAAGGTGCATACTACGTTACAAATTACTAATGAATATTGAATGAAAATGCTATCTAACCATAAACCACAAAATATTTCCAATGTGAACTTCAGCTTCGTTCTTTGCGTTCAGCGCTTTGTACCACCGTCGTTCGTAGTTCAAAGCGCTGAACGCAAAGAACCAAGCTGAAGTTCACACTGGAAATATTTTGTGGTTTATGGTTAGATAGCATTTTCATTGAATATTCATGAGTAATTTGTAACATTGTTGTAGTATGCACCTTTTTGATATATTAAATTTTGGGCTTGTTTAGGACTTATATTATTCAAGTTGTATTGTGGCCATAGTTGCTGTTTGCTTTTGATAGTCTACATCTATTTCAGCACGATTGTGTTTTTTGTTAACTTTCAGGTGGGGCCTGGAGATCTCTTACTGTAACAATGGATCTCCAGACAACATAAATCAGTTCCCCTGGAGAAATGGCGGCTTTGGAGGGTGGACTCTATGGCATTGCAGCCTTCTGAAGTCCCTCCCCTCTCCAAACCCCACCTTTCCCAGACTCCACCCCCCCCCCCAAAAATCCCCAGGTACTTCCCCACCCAGAGGTGGCAAACCCGTGGCATCACTTTCAGGGAAAACCCAGAAGCGACATCATACCTTTGAAAAATGACCTTTCCAAGAAGCTCTGTAAACTCTATGGTAAAATCAAAGTTTCTGGCTATGTTTAAAGAGTTTTGACATCAGTTCCAGTCATGCCATCACGGATGGCGTTTCCCCCATTGTTCTTCTTCTGCTGACCTCAGGAATGGCAGTAGGAAACAAGAGCTGGGGGTGGGACCCCCCTTTCCCACTGGGGGAGGGACCCCCCAATAGAAAACTGGCAGCCCTAGCAGGTCAGGAGAGGAGCTCTGGCTTCTGTACAAGAGACCTGATTTCCTGAAGGATGCCTGAGAGCCACAGGTAGGGTTGCCAACCTCCAGGTACTAGCTGGAGATCTGCCATTACAACTGATCTCTAGCTAACAGAGATCAGTTCACCTGGAGAAAATGGCCGCTTTGGCAATTGGACTCTGTGGCATTGAAGTCCCTCCCCTCCCCATACCCCACCCTCCTCAGGCTCCGCCCCAAAAACCTCCCGCCAGTGGCGAAGAGGGACCTGTCAACCCTATTCCTTACACCGAGGGTTGCCAACTCTGGGTTGGGAAATTCCTGGAGACTTGAGGGGTGGAGCCTGGGAAGACGGGGCTTGGGAAGGAGGATGGCTTCAGCAGGGTATAATGCCATGAGCCCACCCTCCAGAGCAGCCATTTTCTCCAGGGGAAGTGATCTTTATAACCTGCAGACCAATTGTAATTCTGGGAGATCTCCCGGCCACACCCGGAGGTTAGCAATCCTACTTATACCCCATGGCAGCGCACAGCCCTTCTTCCCACCAAGGCCGCTGTGAATAGGGTTACCAACCTCCACGTACTAGCTGGAGATCTCCTGCTATTACAACTGATCTCCAGCCGATAGAGATCAGTTCCCCTAGAGAAAATGGCCACTTTGGCCATTGGACTCTATGGCATTGAAGTCCCTCCCCTCCCCAAACCCCTCCCTCCCCAGACTCCGCCCCAAAAACCTCCCGCCGGTGGCGAAGAGGGATCTGGCAACCCTAGCTGTGAAGTTTCTCCACAGGGCAAGCTATTCTTTATTTTTCCCTCGCTGCAAGCACACTTCCCTCCTGAGCAGTTCGAATGTGTGAGAATATTCACAGGTGCCAGCCAATCGGGGGCTTATTCAAATCCTTACCTCTGCACACAGCGTCCGATCCCACCGTGCATTCCTTGGTCATGATCTCATTCTCCTCGCAAATGGTGCACGGGAAGCAGGGGTCCACGTGGTTGGCGTCATCCGAGAAGGTCCCCGGGGGGCATTTCTCACAAAACGTGTTCTGATTGTCACTGCACGGGTACACCAGGCCGAAGCCCACTTCGCAGACGGTGCACTCCCTGCAATCGCCACTTTCCTCGTCCTGGTAGTAGCCGTAAATGCATTTACAGACGGTGTTGTCGGACTCCACGCAGGGCGCCAACATGCTCTGAAGGCCTATGCACTCCTTGCATGGCTTGCATGGCTCCGTGGCACTCGCGGTGTCTGAATAGCTCACACCTGGAATGCGTCAGAAGAAAAGAATGGAGGTGAGCCCCAGCCCCACAAAGAAACAATAGCCCACTGACCTGAGAGTCCAATAAAAGCACACGGAGGGCCAAGCTACCCGCTACAGCATGCGCAAGTTGGCTCAATTATAGCAGCAGCTTCCTGGGGGGAACGCCATTTAAAAGTGCCGAGACTGGATTTAAATTGGGAGAACGTGCGTGGGGGGAGAACTCTTGCATTTTCCCCCCGGCACTGTTTTCTCAAGCCAAAATGGTACCAGGGGGGATATTTACCCTCTCATGGGGTTCCACATGCGAGCATTCAGTTTTGATTAGCAGTAGAGGTAGATTAGAAGAAATGCTGGCTTGTATATTTTCACAGTGCAAATGACCATTGCTTCCTGATCCAGTTCCGGATCTACTTTTTTTTTAAGGGGGCAAAAGTACAAATTGACACCCCCATATATTATATACATATTTTTTCTTTATATAATCTGCTGTTGCCGCCGCCTCCCTCTGCATGCTGCCTGGGGCAGGCCCCCCAGCCGGCCCCCCTAGATCCAGCCCTGTCTTGGTCCCAGGATACTTCAGAACAACCTAAATCCTTTTTGTACCAGACACAAACTGTCCTCATCCGCTTTCTGAATCACCATTTTAAAATAACATATTGCAGATGGGGAGTCTTTTGCATCTTTTGCGCCT
Source organism: Euleptes europaea (assembly GCF_029931775.1). Classification (NCBI taxonomy): domain Eukaryota; kingdom Metazoa; phylum Chordata; class Lepidosauria; order Squamata; family Sphaerodactylidae; genus Euleptes; species Euleptes europaea. Next base: position 24,531,010 of record NC_079329.1, read on the forward strand.
TTTTTTAAGAACACAAATTTCTTCTTTGTTTAAAGAAAACGTTCTGGGGGAAATTGAAAGATACCTTACTGCTTAGTGATTTTTGGTTGGACCAAAACTGGGTATTGCGACAGTGTGCCTGCTTAGATTTCTTTCTATTGGACCAAAATGGTTTGTGCGTACGTGTGTGATATAGAAACATAGAAACACAGAGCTGGACGTGACCCCAAGGGACATCTAGTCCTGCACAATGCAGGAAATTCACAGCTACCCCTCTCACTCCCCCAGTGATCCCTGCTCTATGCCCAGAGGACCATCCAACATTGAGATGTTGACAGGACTAAAGATATTCATTTTCTCTTCATCCACGCTGTCAACCTCAGGTTGACAACACCTCATCGCAGCCACCGGGCTTAGCAGATCAAGTTTTAGAGAAGATGAAATTAATTAATACCTTGCAAATGCTTAGTCTTAAGAAAGGACTAAGGCGGCTTCCAAAATGATACAAATGCCAATATGAAAACACCCACTGTCCCTTTTATGAAAAGGAATACCGGTAATGCAAAAAATATAGGGGTACAAATGTAGGCCTAAAAACAGTTAAGAAATGTTGTTTAAAACAATGAAACCAACCATAAAATAGGGGGGGGGGATACCCAAAGCCAGCACAAGACAATTGAGACAATAAAAAGTCAGGTTTGCAGGAGGGGTTCTTTGAACGCCCATCAATTCGGTCCATGTTCTGTTCACCAGTTGCAAGCAAGGAGCACTTTTTTTTTTTTTAAGAAGAAGAGTTGGTTTTTATATGCCGACTTTCTCTAACATTAAGGAAGAATCAAACTGGCTTACAATCACCTTCCCTTCCCTCACCCCACAACAGACACCCTGTGAGGTAGGTGGGGCTGAGAGAGCTCTAAGAGAGACTAGCCCAAGGTCACCCAGCTGGCTTTGTGTGTAGGAGTGCGGAAACCAACCCAGTTCACCATATTAGCCCCTGTGGCTAATGTGGAGGAGTGGGGAATCAAACCCGGTTCTCCAGATCCACCGCTCCATAACACCACTCTTTTTTTATATAAATATTTTTATTGATTTTTAATAATAAATGGGATACAGAACGAAAGAAGGGCAAGGGAATAAAAAAAGATAGATAGATAGATAGATAGATAGATAGATAGATAGATAGATAGATAGATAGATAGATAGATAGATAGATAGATAATAGATAGATAGATATTATACAGCATTAATATATCTAGTACCGCCCCCTTATAGGGTATCATAATACATTAACTTATTATTGAGTTGTGTTCAATCCCAAATATGAATCTGCTGAGTATTATAAAGTTTTGTTGTCATTTTTTGGTTTTAATATATTCATAGAATGATTTCCATTTATCTCTATTTTGTTTTTGAGTCTCTTTCTGTAGTGTGTCAGTTAGTTGTGCCATTGTTATATATTTATATGCTTTATCAATCCAGGTCTCGATTTGTGGTATTCTATTTGTTTTCCATAATGATGCTAAAACTATCCTTGCAGCTGTAACTAGATATTTTAACATATCTTGTTGGTCCTTGTCAATACTATCTGGGGTTTTATTCAGTAGATATAGTTTGGGATCGTATATTATCTTAACCACCACTCTTAACCACTACACCACGCTGGCTCTCACCAGCTTTTGCTTCAGCAATCCACACACTACTTGAGCCTCTTCATCAAGGTACATATTCAAACAGGACGGTACAGGTAGGGTTGCCAGGTCCCTCTTGGCCACCGGCGGGAGGTTTTTGGGGCGGAGCCTCAGAAAGGCAGGGTTTGGGGAGGGGAGGGACTTCAATGCCATCGAATCCAATGGCCAAAGCAGCCATTTTTTCCAGGTGAACGGATCTCTATTGGCTGGAGATCAGTTGTAATAGCGGGAGATCTCCTGCTAATACCTGGAGGTTGGCACACCTGGGTACAGGGCAATTGGCAGTGTTCCACACATTCACATATGAACATTCTCCCACCGCCCAGTGGGGTAAGGAAGTGACAACTCTGATTCAACCTGACAAATTTTTGGCCACTAGGTTTTCCTTTTTTATATATAGTAAAGTATTTCTAACAACAATACCTTGGGTCTCCTAATTATGGTCCCTCCCTCCCCCCCATTTCCTCCCCAAATTAAGCAATTGAATTGTGACTCTCAAAGGATGAAGGAGGCCTGCGTAGAGTTTGTCTAACTGCGCCTGACAGCCAAATTCACTCGCTATTCATCGTTGCGCAGTTATAATCAGCTCGTAACAATAAAATTGACCCGACTCCCTTGCAAGCCTCTCGTAGGATGAATCACGCACTGGTGAGTATTATAAAGTGCATTGGAAAACCTGAAGAGGCAATATATTATGACTTAATGGGAAGTTAAACCAGCGGAAGGAGCTAAGCATACACGCTGACTTCAGGTTAAAATATTTTATTTCGATTTCAGCTCAAGGCCTTGGCTCCAGTGAGCTGTCTACCTCTGCTTGGAAAATAGTGAGGATGATCTCCAGTTTCACTTGTATACGAGGCGAGTGCAGGGCAGGGAGAGAATCGGTTCCCGGACGACAGAGCTGCAAGACCCAAGAGGGCCCCTGTATCTGTCCAAATTGCACAGATGGGAAGGAGGATGCCACCAGGGGTGGCTTTTCCCATTGCATGCTTGCAATAACTGGAGAAGCAGCACTTGCCAGAATTCTCCCTTCCACGTAACCTATGGCAGGTTCTAGGGCTGCCAGCCATAACAGACAATCTGCCAAGAGATACTGGGGGGGAGGATAGGGATTCCAGCTTCCAGGTGGGTCCTGGGGATCCAATGAACTTACAGCTCATCTCCAGACTACAGAGATGAGTTCCCCTGAAGAAAACGGCTGCATCAGAGAGTGGACTCTATGGCATAGAAGAAGAAGGAGGAGGAGAAGGAGAAGGAGAGTTGGTTTTATATGCTGACTTTCTCTACCACTTAAAGGAAGAATCAAACCAGCTTACAATCATCCCTTCCCCTCCCCACAACAGACACCCTGTGAGGTAGGTAGGGCTGAGAGAGCTCTAAGAGAACTGTGACTAGCCCAAGGTCACCAGGCAGGCTTCATGTTTAGGAAAGGTGAAACCAACCCAGTTCACCAGATTAGCCTCCGCCACTCATGTGGAGGAGTGGGGAATAAAACCCGGTTCTCCAGATCAGAGTGCACTGCTCCAAACCACCGCTCTTAACCACTATACCATGCTGTACCCCCCTGAGGTCTCTGTCCTCTCCAAGCTCCATTCCCCAATCCCAACCTTGATCTGGGCATCCTACCCCGCCCCCATCCCCTCCAGGGGCGACCAGGCAACCCTAGGCGGGGACAGTCATACCAGTGTTGCATAGATGCACAAAGTCATTTTCAGCCCCAAATCAGAAGTGACATCTTGTCATGGGTCATTTATGCAGGGGAAATTTGTGTTTGGTTTGCTACACAGTTTTCTGCTCCAAATTCTCATGCATATGACATCATATGCATGAGAGCTCTCCCCCCTCCGCCATTCCAGGAGTACCTTGTGATTAATTAGGCATCCCCAGTGAATCACACTTCTGAGTCCCTTCCCCTGAAAACGCAGCTTTGTTGCACTTTACTTGGAGGGGGCGGGTAGGTCTTAAAGGGGCTGCGTGTGCTTTTGCTGGCTATTCCTCCCCACCTTTCTGCAACAGCTCCCTGCCGGGAGCTACCTTCCAACCTTTGCAGCCTCTCTTCAGTGTCTTCCTGAACATTTCATGATGGTTTAACTCCCTCTTTTGTGCTTTGCTTTGAGGGAAGGGGTTGGCTGGGAGGGAGAAGCCAAAATGGGCGTGGGGAGAGAAACCCAAAATTAAGAGATATGCATGGAAATGGGGGAAATTTGAATTCCTCTTGCCTCAAAGCAGTATTTAAATTTGTTCTAAATCAGGATCCTAGAACTGCGGGGGAAGAACGACGCCAGAGTGAAGTCACGTCTGAAGGTCGGTAAAATCATGAATAATGCAAAGGAAGTCTCAAAGCAGTTCAGCAGGGACTGCGAAGTAAATACCCCAGCATAAATGGCCATGGTGATGCTCTAGGATTCGTGGAGATGCTCTATAATGCCATATTGTCCGCTCTCCAAAGCAGCCATTTCCTCCAGGGGAATGGGTTTCTGGCTTCATGTGAAGGAGTGAGGAAATCAACCCGGTTCACCAGATTAGTGTCCGCCGCTCATGTGGAGGAGTGGGGAATCAAACCCGGCTCTCCAGATCAGAGCCCACCACTCCAAACCACCGCTCTTAACCCCCACACCACACTGGCTCAAAGAAGGGGGAAATTCTAATGCAAGAGGGGCACTACAAAAGACCCTTTGGAATTCCACCCTATGGTATTCTCCTCTCCAGCCACTGATTCCCCTCAAAGTCTGCTGGGAAAAAAGACCCATCCAAAGAGGTGGCTGGAGCTCCTTTTCCTAAGGAATTGCTTTTGGCGGGGCTTGGATTTGAACTGGCAACCACTGCCGCCCCCGTCTGCTTACTGAGATGCGTGCAAAACAAAAAAACAACAAAAATCTCTCAAGGAGCACTTCAGTTGGAAGAACACAGGAGCAGACACCTCCATGAGTGTGTGAACTCTGTTTTCTTTGGACTCATGACTGTTGTGGCTCCAAAACTATTTGGAAGATTACCGCCCCTTATGGAAAGCGATCTCGTTTCTAGAGCCAGTTTGGATCGGTCACAGATTAAACAGCCAACCCAAGAAGTCACAAACCATATAAACCAGTCATGAATAAAATGTTTAAAAGAAACTCTACAGTTCGGCATTTGTCTAAGCAGTTCTGCGTGATGTTAGCAGCCGCCAATCTGTTTGGTCCGACATTACATGAGTGCATGCACAATTTTGATTACAACCAATTTGGACCTGTTGGGCGGGGATTTGAGCCATTCGGTGCCAAACCAAACAGGCCTGGCGATCGGCTCACATCTGATCATCACAGTCAAACACAGCAAGTTCAACGTGAAATGTGTGACGTCCCTAATTCCAGCCACACCCTCCTTCAATCACAAAGCATCTTGAACAGAGATCATGCCGTCCAATGCGGGCCATGAAAACGTCCGCTGCAAGAAATCTGTTCATATTTCAGGCTCCACATGACTCTTCATTCATTTGGGCCACAGCAAACTAACATGGCGGAACGATTCTTTTTAAAGGCAGTGAACGGCAACACGGTTTACCTTCCCCCCTTCTCTGACGCACAGCCAAGACACAGCGCACGGTTGGTCAATGAAGACAAAACCATGGGAGCATCTCTTCTGGATAAACCCCGGCATGTCTCCTTCCAAAAAGCCAATCTACAACAGCAGCTGCTGACACTGGATGATGTTTCTGTCCCATCGAATTCTCCAAGGGGAAATACGACAAAAAACCTTCTCAGTACCGACATACTGCTCCGATGGCTATACATTACAGCGGCTTCTGCTTTGGTGGGGAGGGGGGGCTTGGTTGATCATGCATTCGGTTGCATCTGTTTCCCCTCAATTAGCTATGGGAAAGGATTAAGATGGTGGTGTCCAATATAAACATTCAGCGAAGATGCCAAAATCGCTGACTTTCAGATGACCCCAATCTACATTCCCTCTCCTTTGGTTTCAGCTGCTTTCCGTAGGGAACTGAAGCTTGTATGTAAATCAGTATTTCTTTGCCTTGCCCTGTGTCCCTGAAAGTCTTCCTCGTCCCCACTTTCTTCCTTAAGATACGCAAAAGTGCTGGAAGAAACAGTGGCGGCTTCAAAATGTTGCCATCAGTTTCTAAGTAAAGCCAATTGACCACGCTGGAAACATAACATTCAGATTCTCTTTAATGGAGTTATTTCTCTTTGTGTCGGAATGTGCACACTTGGTTTGTCACACAGCACTCTTCATCTTGGCTGGTGTTAAAGAGATCTGTGTGACAAAGAAGCTGACATACCTGTACACCAAAGAAAGATGGTAAAGTAAAAGTCATCACCTTGAGCGAATTAAGATGAAGGCTTGATAAATTAGCACACCCTATGTGAGCTGGGGTAAGCACCGCCAGGGACATCTCCCTGCCCTGCAATTATCCTTTCCTTTTATTTCAGGCTCGTCTGACCAAAGGTCTTTAGCACAACATGTATAGGATAAAATAATTTTAACATTATACATTATTAAATTGTACAACAGAAGTTACTTTAAATTCTTAAAATACTTGTAACACTCAAAAATTAAAATCACAATAACCAAAAATTGAGTTACTTTACACGCATAACAGTAACTACAATAATAATAATAGCACTAGTTGACCATAGTTTAACCTTGTAGTGCCTTTAAGGAAACTATTATTACCAGATATTTTGCAAATCATTTGGTTATTTCTGGGTCAGCGTCACCCAACAGAAGTGGGACCACCCAAGAGTCAACAGGAAGATGATATCTTGATAAAGGTTCTATGAAAAAAAACACATATGAAAAAAGCCCACAAGAAAATTGCCCACAGAAAAAACCCTTTTCTGTGTGGGCTTTCTTCCGTGTGGGCTTTTTTCTGTCTGGGCTTTTTTCCATGTGGGCTTTTTTCTTGTGCACATTTATGACCATGGGGTTCTTTTTGTGAGCAATTTTCATGTGGGCATTTTTCTGGTCACCCTTGATAAAATGGGGGCAATCCAGGTGGCCCTGGTTGTAGCCCATAGATCACAAAATAACAGAAGGTGATCTATTGTCTCAATTGCTCCTGATGCACAGACACATAGCCCATCTGAAAATGGGATTTTATCAATTACCAAAGCTCAATTCAGCTGTTGGAAGGACATTCAGTCTGGCAAGCATAAAAACCGCCTAAGGCTGGGAGTTGTGAGGAATTTTAAAACTGAAGGGAGGGCCCTGCAATTATTAAAGGCATAGGAGCCCTGAAAGGGAAAAAAAAGTCTGGCAGAAAAAAAACAGGGTTGGATCCAGATGGTTTTTGCCACTCAGTTTAGCCCAACTCTGTCCTTACAGCCCCCATCCCACATGGCTTTTGTCCATGATGCAGGTCACGTGATCCCCAGCATGACCTGTTTGGTGGTCAAAGGAGTCTCCCTCCTCTGTTTTTCAACAGTGGAAAAGGTGGCTGGATCCAACCCATAGGTTTATACAGAGCCTTTTCAGGTAAACTTGGAGCTCCATCTTCAACAAAACAATTTCCCATGCAATACTTGTTGAAATGAATGGGAGTTACTCAAGAGTCCTACTTTGCTCTTGAACAGAACGTTGGTTGAGGCCGTGGCTCAGTGGTAGAGCATCTGCTTGGAATGCAGAAGGTCCCAGGTTCAATCCCCGGCATTTCCAGTTAAAGGGACTAGGCAAGTAGGTGATGTGAAAGAGACCCTGGAGAGCCGCTGCCAGTCTGAGTAGACAATAATGGACCAAGAGTCTGATTCAGTATAAGGCAGCTTCATGTGTTCATGTGTTCATGTGTTCAACCAATCAATTTCAGTCAAGGATGCTTCCACACAGATGTTTGGAGGGGAGGGACTTCAATGCCATAGAGTCCAATTGCCAAAGCAGCCATTTTCTCCAGGTGAACTGATCTCTATCGGCTGGAGATCAGTTGTAATAGCAGGAGATCTCCAGCTAGTACCTGGAAGTTGGCAACCCTAACTGAAGTTCCTGTCCTCCCTAGGATCCATCCTCAAATCTCCAGGAGTTTCCCAAGCTGGATCTGGCAACCCTAACCCTCCTCCTGCTGCTGGTGGCCAGGGGGAACTTGGCAAGCTTACATCGACCCAACTGGACTTGATAACCTTTTGGTCTGCCTCCTTTTCTAACCTGCGTTTTTATTTATTTTAACAACTGCCTCCCATAAAACCCTTCCTAGTTCTTGTCAGCCTCACCCTGATCCCAAAATTGCTCCCGCTATATAACCTCAATGTTTCTTCCTGCAATTTAGACTTATTACTTCTTCGACTAAAGTTCGAAGGAGGGGGCGACATGGCAGTGTGTGGGGGGTGATGCTGGAGAGGGCCCCTGACCAAGGCCACCACCTCATTGGTAGTGACAGCCAAGGGCAAGTTTAAATGAGAGCAGGGCGTGTTGTGATGGAGGCTTTCGATCTGAGGAGCAAGTCTTTGCACCTTGCCATTCAGAAGGGAAAACTGTGATTTCCCCAAGAAAGTCCTCAAGAGATCACACAGCTCGTTCAAGATTAATGCCCTGCCCTGGGCAGGAGGAGGGGAACGGAGCTCAACCACGCTGTGAATTCAGAGGAGGTGATGGATGGCAGATTCATGGTAATATCTCCAGCACCTTTGGGGAGAGAACTTCAGGGCTTCCTCCTGCCCCACTGAAGTCTTGCCAGGGAAAACAAAGGAAGAAGAGAGAAGCCGGGCAAATGTTGGCAGGCAAACTGAATCCAGTCATCCCATATTTTGCCTTGGCATTTTGTGGTACACAAGGGCCTTTCCCAGAATTTAATGATTTATTTACTTCATGTACTCCCTACTTTTCTCCCCAATGGAGACTTTAAGCAGCTTACAACATTGTTCTCCCCTCCTTAGGGTTGCCAGGTCCCTCTTCGCTACCGGTGGGAGGTTTTGGGGGCAGAGCCTGAGGAGGGTGGGGGGTTGGGGAGGGGAGGGACTTCAATGCCATAGAATCCAATTGCCAAAGTGGCCATTTTCTCCAGGGGAACTGATCTCTGTCAGCTGGGGATCAGTTGTAATAGCAGGAGATCTCCAGCTAGTACCTGGAGGTTGGCAACACTACCCCTCCTCCATTTTATCTTCACAACAGCATCCCCACGAAGTAGGTTAGGCTGAGAGTGGGAGAGAGAGAGAGAAACTGGCCCAAGGTCACAACATGAGCTTCCATGGCAGATTTGAACCTGGGTCTTCTGGTCCTATACCTTGCTAGCTTGATGAGCAACATGATCTCCCCTCCACCTTCTGCCCTTTGAACTTTAAGAGTTATGACATTCTTCTTCAAATCCTTACATCAGACCCCTACTGGATCATACTGAGAGTCCCTCTAGTCCAGAGAGCCCCATTTCCCACAGTGACCAACTAGATTCTTTATGAGCAAAACATGGAAGTGGCATTCCTCCTCTGCTGGTCCTAGGGTTGCCAACTTCCAGGTACTAGCTGGAGATATCCTGCTATTACAACTGATTACAACTGGTTTCCTGTAGAAACCAGTTCTCCTGGAGAAAATGGCTGCTTTGGCAATTGGACTCTATGGCATTGAATCCCTCCCCTCCCCAAATTCCGCCCTCCTCAGGCTCCGCCCCCAAAACCTCCCATCGGTCACGAAGAGGGACCTGGCATCCCTAGCTGGATGGGTTGAAAGAATCATGATACGGCAGATTTATTGTCCTTTTTCAAAACTTACCAGCAGCCATGGGCGTTTTGCTGGGCTTTTTTGGTAATTGTATGCACCAGTACTGAATACCAGATCCTCTCACAAATGCATATGTCTCAACTTGTTTTATAATTTTTTGAGTAATTTCAGAGCAATCAAATGCCAGTTGTAACAACTTTAAATGGCAACTTTTTTTGCATTGTAGCATGGATGGATTTTCGCAGACCTGTGCAAAAGGTTTTCTTGTGATGAGTGGGTGTCCGGTGTGACTCCTAAACCATTTCCAACCACATCTGTAAGGCTTCTAAAGCAGTCAGGAGATCCAATCACAGATCACCTTGCATCATGTCTGTTTCATCCTGAGGCCAAGGAAAAACCCAGGCATACGGAATAGAGATGCTGACAGACGAACTAGTTCCAGATGTGTCCAGGAAGTGAGCCAAGGTGCATTTTGTAGCATCATAATCAATGAATGCAATCCAAAACCTTTAGCCTTTGGAGATCTGTGCAAAAATTCCCACCTGCCATGGCCCAAAATAAGTTAATCAGTCAGATCTTGCTGCGGAGAAAATCTCCAGTTGCATACTGCAAATCCCAACAAGTATTCAGCTCTGTTTCACTTTCTCAGCAACCAGGTGAGATGCTAGATGTTCTGAATCATTGCCTGCAGGCAGTCTTAGGTTGAATGAGAGCCAGTACAGCTGAGCCCACTCCAGACAAGCCTGAGAAGCTATTGGTCAACAGTGGGACCAAGCAGAAGCTGAGGAGTCATCCTTTTCTGGATGGGATTGTACTCCCTGTCAAAAAAAGACCAAGGTTCACATCTCGCAAGTGCTATTAGATCCCTGTTATACATGGAGACTCCAGTCTCCTCTGTGGCACGTAGGGCTTTTGCCATCTTGGGGTGGCATGACAGCTGAAGCCCTTCCTTGAGAGGAAGGGCTTGGCCCTGGTTAGCTGTGCTTCAATCACATGCAAGTTCAGTGGTGGACCTACATTTTTGGGACCCCAAAGCTTGAACTGTTATGGGGGCCCCTTTGCAACCAGCAACAATAGGGCAACATCCAACAAGGTCCAAAGGGTATTGCTGCCCTTGCAAGGATCTCCTTTCCTCTGTTTTAGCCTCACAACAATCCTGTGAGCAGACAGCGACTAGCCCTAAGGCCTGCCATGAGTTGCATGGTAGAGTGGGGATGACATTCTAACCTAGGCTTACCAACCTCCAGGTAGCGCATGGAGATCTCCTGGAATTACAACTGGTCTCCAAAGAATAGCAATCAGTTCCCCTGGAGAAAATGGCTACTTTGGAAGGTGGACTCTATGGTATTATATCCCACTAAAGTCCCTCCCTCCCCAAACTCCACCCTCCTCAGGCTCCACCCCCAAAATCTTCAGGAATTTCCCAACCTACACCAGGCAACCCAATTCTAACCTCTATGCTACACTGGCTTTTATCTCTGGCTATCCGACATCCTGTTCCCATTTATATCTGGAAATGGGCAGCGGAAGCTTTTCTTGGCATGGAGGGAAAGAACATCACCTGGTAAATAACATCCCATTAAGCTTTTAAGCTTCTATTAAAAGGACAGGACATTTTTTTCTCCAGGCAGTTGGCAACCCTATCTCTAGCGTGCAGAGCTTGATTAAACACTCAACCTAATTCATCACGACATATGAATGCTGACGCACCAGTGACCTGGAGCTTGTTTATTCCACATGTGCCAGGATTATAAAAGGGGGTTAAACCAAGGTTTAGCATCCTGGTTTGTGGGGAGTAAACAAACTCTGATTCACCGAGCAGCCTGCATTCAGACTTCACGGTGAACTGGCATGAGATCAAACTGGGAAGTGCACATTCAATCCCTCCACACTAGAAGAGGAAGGAGGAGGGAGGGGACATGTAGGCACTTAGCAACCAATTGCATCCATGCCCCATCAGAGTTGAACTGCAGCTTGCTGTGATGTCTGCCAGGACTTCTTCTGAAGTGCCACCTAGGGTTGTCATCCTCCAGGTGGCACCTGGAGAACTCAGATCCCCCAGAGACAAGGGCTGCTTTGGAGGGTGGATTCTATAGCATTTTACTCCACTTAGGTCACTTCCTTTCACAAACTTTTTCATCCTTAGGCTCCATCCACAAACTCTCTAGGTATTTCCCAACTAGGGTTGCCAGGCCCCTCTTCGTCCCCGGCGGGAGGTTTTGTGGGTGGAGCCTGAGAAGGGTGGGGTTTGGGGAGGGGAGGGACTTCAATGCCATTTTCTCCAGGTGAACTGATCTCTATCTGCTGGAGATCAGTTGTAATAGCAGGAGATCTCCAGCTAGTACCTGGTGGTTGGCAACCCTATTCCCAACCCAGAGCAGGCAACCCTACACTATACTCTAGAACACCCTCCCACATTCACTTGCCATCTTACGTTTTTGGGGTAAAGTCATTTGTTTTTACCCAAGTTTTGGGGTTAACTAATTGTTGTGAATTTATTTGGCCTACCTGTATTATTTTATTTATTATTTTTATTGACCTAATACTATAAAAGAGTATACTACAAAGAGCCCCATGGCGCATGGTGCAGTACTGCAGTCCAAGCTCTGCTTACGACCTGAGTTCAATCCCAACAGAAGTTGGTTCCAGGTAGCCAGCTCAAGGTTGACTCATCCTTCCATCCTTCCAAGGTCGGTAAAATGAGTACCCAGCTTGCTGGGGGTAAAGGGAAAATGACTGGGGAAGGCACTGGCAAACCACCCCGTAAACAAAAGTCTGCCTAGAAAACGTAGGGATGTGATGTCACCCCATGGATCATGAATGACCTGGTGCTTGCACAGGGGACCTTTACTTTTTTTTAATACTATTTTACTGTCCTCTATTGCAGAGGGTCCCCAGCCTTGCTGAGACTAGACTGAAGTCACTTTTTTGAAATCTGAAAATGGGAAGTGGGAGCCACCTCAAAATGGCTGCCGTTGGGGCTGGGGCCAATCACAAAATGGCTGCCAAGGGGGCTGAGGCCAATCACAAAATGTTGGCAGGTTTCAAGGCTAGCTTCCTCTTATGATGGAGGCAGCTGCTGAAGAACAAGTGTTCCCTGAAGATACAAAGATGATACCTCCTGGGCTCTTCTGAAGCACCTCCTGCTCCAAAGAAATGGAGGAAAGCCAGGATTGGCTCTTTGATTTATGGAAGAGGCACACTGGGGAAGAAAGAAGTGGGTGCCAAGAAGCACATCTGTGGGCATCATGGGGATCACTGCTCTATTGTTTTAATATTTTAACATCTTTTATTGCCCTATAATTTGAGGGATTAGTTCTACAGCTGGTTTTAGGTTTGATGCCTATTGTGATTCCGTCGCATACAGCTATTATTGATTTTTAAAATATATACATATAATATATATATATATACTTATTTTTATGGTCTTTTTATTCAGTGAGTCACCTTGGCTGAGATTAGTGCGGGGTATAAACGTTTAAAATAAATAAATACAGAAAAGGAGCGGGGAGAGGCTGAAACCTTGGCATTTGGGCACTGGGTGGGACAGATGGGATTTATTGACACCATCAAAAAGGGCCAGAAAGAGACCCACAGTACATCAGGTGGCAACTTTCCTCTCTCTTATTGTAGGTTCTCTCCCTCCCTCTCCCCCCAACCATAACAGAGGAATCTTCTTCCGCTTCTTTGTCAGAAGAGCAGATGGATCTGTATGGAGTTAATTTTAGGAGGGATAGTAAATTATTCAGCAGAATAATAATTCACGCCAGGAAACAGGATTCATGGCATGAACGGCTAAGAGGTCCTGGAGCTCTGGGTGACGTGAGATGGCTTAATAGGCTATCTTGCTGTAAGACTTCTCGTTCTAGGGATTTCTGGAGATCTGGGCCAAAAAGAGAAGGCCCGGCAGCTGTTTCTGCTGGGATAGATGTCCCTTTTCTGCCCTCACTAAGGGCTAGGGTTGCCAACCTCCAAGTAGTAGTTGGAGATCTCCCACTATTACAACTGATCTCCAGCCGATAGAGATCAGTTCACCTGGAGAAAATGGCTGCTTTGACAACTGGACTCTGTGGCATTGAAGTCCCTCCCCTCTCCAAACCCTGCCCTCCTCAGGCTCTGCCCCAAAAATCTCCAGGTATTTCCCAACCCGGAGCTGGCAAGCCTACAAAGCAGATCCAATGCTGAGAGTTCTGTGAATGGCGATCCCAGCATTGTTGGGGCCCCCGACATAGTTTGTAAAGAAAAAAACTAGGAGCTGCCTTCACAAACCCCCGGCGTTGCATCTGGTTTGGCCCTAGGGCTGAAAGAAATGGGGGTCTTTTCAGAGTAGGATTGTCAGCTCTGGGTTGGGAAATACCTGGAGATTTTGGGGGTGGAATCTGGGGAGGGTTGGGGTTGGGGAGAGGAGGGGACTCAGCAGGGTATAATGCCATAGAGGCCGCCCTTCAAAACACCCATTTTCTCCAGGGGAACTGATCTTCGTCATCTGGAGATCAATTGTATTAGCAGGAGATTTCCAGGTGCCACCTTAGGGTTGCCAGCTCCAGGCTGGGAAATACCTGGAGATTTTTGGGGTGGAGCCTGAGGAAGACGGGGTTTGGGAAGGGGAGGGACTTCAATGCCATAGAGTCCAATGCCAAAGTGGTCATTTTCTCCGACACCACAGCACAGGGATCTTCATTGTCTGACTGAAGAGAAGCTGCTGCAGCCGTTTTGTGCCTGCACCCACCACACTGTGTCAGAATTCCAAATGTGCCCACAGGCTCAAAAAGACTGGGGATCCCTAGGGTTGCCAACTGCCTGCTAATTCAACTGATCTCCAGCCGATAGAGATCAGATCACCTGCAGAAAAATGGCCGCTTTGGCAATTGAACTCTATGGCATTGAAATCCCTCCCCTCCCCAAACCCCACCCTCTTCAGGCTCCACCCCCAAAATCTCCTGCCGGTTGCGGAGAGGGACCTGGCAACCCTAGGGATCCCAAATGTAGGGGGGGGACTGCAAAAGCTATTTGAGGTATATATATCCCTGTCTTATGCGCAGAAGGCACATTTAGCTCAGGATTGTCTACTCTGATTGGCAGCAGGTCTCTGGGGTCTTGGACAGAGCGGGGTCTTTCCTAGCATCTACTGCCTTGAGTCCTAGCTGGAGATGCCAGGGTTTGAACCAGGATTTGGCAGCGTGCAAAGCAGGTGCTCTACCACAGAGCCACGCCTCCCCCTCCTTAAAGTCCTTCCTCAAGACTTACTTCTGTAGCCAAGCCTTTCCTCCCACACCTCACTTTGCCTCCTCTACAGCTTATGTGTCAACTCTAAATAGACTGCAACACTCCTGGGCAGGGGTTTAGGGCATTGATAGGCCTAAAAGTATTAAATACCACTGATATTTTTACCACAGCCCACTTCTGTTCGCTAAGTGAGCACAAGAATTTTCAGCGCTCTCCTTCCTTGGGCCACTGAAACCCCTTCCTCTTTCTGGGTTGGATCCAGCCATCTTGTTCACTCCTTCTCCCCCAATTCTCCTTTATAATACAGCCCCGTCCCACGTGGCTTTTGTCCATGTAGGTCCCATGTTCCCCAGCATAGTCTTTTTGGGGTGGTCAAAGGGGACTCCTCCTTCCTTTTTTACCAGCAGAAAACCAGGAGGGGTCTAACCCTCTGCCTGAGGAAGGGGACCCATTGTTTCACATCAGCTCGGACACCATAGCAAACAGCTCCCATTAACACAGGTAATTCCTTGCATCACCCTGAATTATTGATGGCAGCCATTTAGAGTGGCACATGGGAGGGGGAAAGGCAACATGTTGGATGCTGGGGGTGGGGGCAGATGAGTTGCACAGGCATCTTTTCAGGGACCGGGGGAGCATAGGCGATGAGCCATTTTGATGGCCCAGCAAGGCAGACTTTGTGTAGTGATGGATGCCGCGGTGTGGTGTGGTGGAAAGTGCCTTCAAGTCACAGCTGACTTATGGCGACCCCATAGGGTTTTCAAGGCAAGAGATGTTCAGAGGTGGTTTGCCATTGCCTGCCTTCGTGTGGGCTGAGAGAGTTCAGAGAGAATTGTGACTGGCCCAATGTCACCCAGCATGTGGAGGAGTGGGGAATCGCACCTGGTTCTCCAGATTAGAGCCCACCACTCTTAAGAAGAAGAGTTGGGCCAAAAACGCATGGTCCCTTAACCCACTTTATTCCCCGTTTCAGCCAGGATCAAATTTACCCGGGCTGGGGGGGGGGGGGAATTATGCATTATCTTGAAAAGCAGGGACGAAATTGTGCCAATCGATCCATGTAAACAGAAAATGCGGGAGACATGAAGTTCCTGTTTAGTTTGGCAGACACCTCATGCCTGCAGTGATTGGTCATTTCAAATGGACCCATGAGGGTCTTCCCTGCCCCAGGAAACTACCAATCACCGGGGGCGGAGGTGCTGCAATCTAAACAGGAACTGTCCATGTCTCCCGCACTTTCTGTTTACATGAGATCTGGGTTCAAATCCCCACTCTGCCATAAAATTCACTGAGTGACTTTGGGCCAGTCACTCTCCCTTAGCCTGTCCTATCTGACAGAGCTCTTGTAAGAATGCAATGGAGGTAGGGTTGCCAGGTCTCTCTGGGCAACCAGCGGGAGGTTTTTTGGGTGGAGCCTGAAGAAGGCGGAGTTTGTGGAGGGGAGGGAATTCAATGCCATAGAGTCCTATTGCCAAAGAGGCCATTTTCTCCAGGTGAACTGATCTCAATCGGCTGGAGATCAGTTGTAATAGCAGGGGATTACCAGGTATTACCTGGAGGTTAGCAACCCTAAATGGAGGGTACTGTGGCTTCTTGAAGGAGTGACAAGATGAAAAAACACAACAGGTATCTAGTAGGCAGTTCGAAAGGAGGAAGGTTCTATAATTGCTTCTTGGCCGGGAGAAGACAATTTCCCGTGTTTCTTCCATTGCCAGCGGGCATGCAGATGCGCCTGTCAATTACCAGGTAACTTACATATCACTAATATGTAACTGACATCCTGGTATAGCTTAATATTACTGTACCCTTGACCTGGATGGCCCAGGCTAGCCCCATCTTGTCAGATCTCAGAAGCTTCGCAGAGTCAACCCCCGTTAGTACTTGGATGGGAGACCACTAAGGAAGTCCAGAGTTGCTATGCAGAGGCAGGCAACGGCAACCACCTCTTTTTGTCTCTTGCCTTGAAAACCCTCCAGGGTTGCCATAAATTGGGTGTGACGATGGTACTTTCCACCACCAACATTACGGTGGTGTGTCTTTTTTTATTTTTTGGCTGGCAGGCCGCAGCCAACTTGTGGCAACCCCATAGGGTTTTCGAGGCAAGAGAAAGGTGGTTTGCCATTGCCTGCCTCTGCGTAGCACCCCTGGTATTCCTTGGTGGTCTCCCATCCAAGTACAAACCAGGGCCGACCCTGCTTAGCTTCTGAGATCTGACGAGAACAGGTTAACCAGGGGTATATTTTAAATGCTTTTTAAATGTTGGTATGTTTTAGTGTTTTGATGCTCCATGCCTTGGGAGCCCTATTTGGGGAGAAAGGCAGAACAGAAATGTTTTAAAAAAATAAATAAAACATTCCACGGGACAAATCTGCATTGCTATTTTATAAGGACCTTCTTTCTATGACACAGGGTGATTCTAAAAACACTTTCCTGGGAGTAAACCCCATTGAATAGGCCTGAGTATGATTCTGAGTAGACCTGCTTAGCATTGTTCTCACATTTGCTGAGGATTCCTCTGAAATTTACCTAATCTCTTCTTTGCCATCCCTCAGAGAAGCCTGTTTCCAGACTCGTTCCTTCTAACTTTCTCTTTATCGTTTTGACCTCACACAAGGGAAATCCACAAAATAACTTCCTTCTACGCTTCTTTTTGGGGTTTTCTTTTCAGGTAACACTCTCTACAGTGATAGAATGCACCAACCCAAGCCAGAAGACTCCAAGTTTGCTACCTGACAGTTAAGATCAGCCATGCTCCCTGGAATCATCTTGGGAACGTAGCTGCAGAAGGACATTGCAAGGTCAAATTCGTGAACGGTAACTTAAAACAGCAGCACATGTGTTCGTGCATGCAACCACCCACAAGCAGATTAATGTGGTCGTTCCAATGTGGCTGTCAAAGCATAAATCTGCAAATTGCAGGCTTCCCTCCCACCCATCTTTCCAAATAGATATCCCAGATGAGAGAGGAAATGTCTTCATCCAGTAACATCCTGGAATCTGAGGTTTGGCTGGGTGGGAGGGAATGCTCCCCGGAGCACAAGCTTGAGGCTCATGGTGATGCCTATGAGGTAAGCATAGGGCTAGTGTGCGTCACTTCACTATTAGATGTGGGCTGTTCACTAAGGTGACCACTGCCTGCCACCCCCAATGCAGCTCCTGCAAACCCAAGTTTGCAAGCCACCCGGGGGGGGGGGGAATTCTGCATTTGGATTTCATTTGCTGGATCAGAGCATAAGGCAACATCGGTAGTAGCACACACACCCCTCCCATTTTGCATTGCATTACATCTTGTTATCTTCATATTGTTTTTCATATCATTCTGATTTTTCTCCTTTCGATTAAATGCATGCAGGGACAGTTCTGTGCCCCTGCAACTAGCAATATCTTTGGATGTGTGCACAGTCCCTCCCTTACCAAAGGGTCTCAGAGAAATTGTCCCCTCCCACACAGGGCTCAAAAGACTAGATAAAGATCTCATCTCTCTATAAAATGCAAAGTGCAGCCTCAATTTGTCTCAGGGCCATCCAGGGAACAAAAGGGGTTTTTAACCCTTCCACCTCCGCTTGGTTTTGCTGTCTCAAACCAACTTCCCAGTTCAGCAATTAGCACTTTAAGGAGAAAAGATATGATCATGATGTATTTTTTTTCATTTAATATGCTAATAACAGAGCTGGGCAGCTAATTTCGAACAGTTAAACTGAGCGGAGACTGAAGAGTTAAGCCCCCTCGTTTTTCGTTGCTCAGCCCTGAGGCAAATTAAGGCTGCGTGAACCTGCAATTTGCATGTTATGGACCTACCAGATGTAAGATCTTCATCTCCTCTGTTTGAGCCCTGAGGGATTGTAAAATAAAAAGGGTTGGGCATGGTTCAGAAACGTACTGATTTGTGAGCCAAGCGGACCCCCTTCAAATCTTTCCTAATTCTGGAACTCGCTAGATAGCCTTCAGAAAAACACTTGCCCCTCCACGTTTGCCCTCTACCATACAGGACCATTGTAAGAATGCCCACAGCAATGTATGTTCTGCACTTTGTTGGCTTAAAGCCTGCCATTTCATATTACAGACAGACATGAACACAGTTGGCTTTCTTAAAAAATTAAAATGCTTGGATAGTACAGGTGGACAGTGGCTCATATTTGAGACACGGATAAGATGTTTGTCCAAACTAGAGCAAGGGAAAGCAGAGAGGTTAGTCCCTGTTTAATGAGGCACTCATTTCAGCACTAAATAGGGTTGCCAGGTCCCTCTTCGCCACTGGCGGGAGATTTCTGGGCAAAGCCTGAGGAGGGCAGGGTTTGGGGAGGGGAGGGATTTCAATGCCATAGAGCCCAATTGCTAAAGCGGACATTTTCTCCAGGTGAACTGATCTCTGTTAGCTGTAGATCAGTTGTAATAGCAGATCTTCTGCTATTACCTGGAGGTTGGCAACCCTAACTAAGAAATCCCAAAGTGGGAACAGTATACAGGACGAGGTGAGAGCCAGTGTGGTGTAGTGGTTAAGAGCAGCGGACTCGAATCTTGAGAACCGGGTTTGATTCCTCATTCCTACACATGAGCGGTGGACTCTAATTTGGTGAACCAGGTATGTTTCCCCATTCCTACACATGACGCCTGCTCGGTGACCTTGGGCTAGTCACAGTTCTCTCACGGGCTAGGACCAAGAGAGTCTGGGAAACACAAATGCAAACACAAGCCAAAGCCAGGAGGTGTACCACAGTGAGGAACAAGCCATGGAGGAATGCTCTTCAGCAATGAGGAATCTCACCCCACCACCCTCCTGTTTCTCTGTACAGCAAGGATTCTTAAAAGCCAGTGTGGCATATAGGTTAAGAGCGGCGGACTCTAATCTGGAAAATCGAGTTTGTTTCCCCACTTCTACACCTCCTGGGTGACCTTGGGCCAGTCACCGTTCTCTCAGAACTCTCTCAGCCTCACCTACCTAACAAGGTGTCTGTGGTGGGGAGAAGAAGAGAAGGTGACCGTAAACTGGTTTGAAACTCCTTAAAGGTAGGGAAAATTGGGATATAAAAACCAGCTCTTCTTCTTTTGGGACTGTGCCAGCAAGTGGAGGCAAATTCCGATGCTCCCAGGGATGTTTTAGAGGCAGGTGGAGGGGGCAGGTCGACACTGATGTTTTAGGAACTGACTCATCTGGAAGTTGGTCTTGGTAAGCAGCTGCGCTTGCTTCTCTCGATCGATTCCCCCCTATCCGGTGTCAGCTTTCAGCTGAAATCCCCCCAGCGGCGGCCACCATGTTGGGCATGTAAGCATTTTCTGCCAGCTCGTGAGTTTACAAAATAAATAAAAGCTGCAGCATTGGTCGGGTGCAAGATGCAGCTGCACCAGTCGTCCCTGATCAAGGATCCCGCAAAGTTGGGGCACAGAGAAACTTCGCCGGACCCCTCAAGCCATCCCCCCTCCCCTTCCAAATCCTAGCGCGGAGCAGAGGGCGCTTCCTGCGTTCCTTCTGCCCTGCCAAATGCCAATACAGCAACTCTTCCAAGGTCAGATTATCAGCCTGGTATTCGATACCCAGCTTCTCCGCTGCCATTCTCTGCGAGGTTAAGTAGCAGCCATTGATTTTGCATAGGAAGGTTATTTTTAGTTATTTTTAACCAATGCTGTCTCGAGCAGAACAGATTGCAGGCCTTTCCTGCTCAGCCTGCTCGTTGCCAGGTCACCACGCTTTTGAAGGTTTCGGACGAGACGGGTTGCCTTGGCCAGACACCCCAGATAGCACAGTACGAGGTCAGCTGTAGCCTTGTAGGGTAGCAAGCAATGTTCATATTTAGCATTACAAAATGATTTTGGCACACCCAATAAACAAAGCAGCTCAGTGCAGTCCTTCCAGAGAAGTAGCTGTGTTCATCCCTTGCAACAAAAATAAATCATTCTCTGCTGGCCTCCCTATTCTTCCCCCTTGTTCTATGTTACTCTCATTATTGGGGGGGGGCAACCTACTGCTTATTCCAGGCACTATGGGTCAAATTAAGCGCTGTCTGGTGTTTTTAAGGGTTTTTAATTGGGTTTTATTTTTTAACTTTATAATTATTACTTTTATTGTTAATGTATGATATGTTGATGATGTTCCCCGCCCTGAGGCTGGTCTTGGCCGGGGAGGGTGGGTTATAAATTGAACAAACAAACAAACAAATAAATAAATCGGGGGTCTCATGTAGGGTTGCCAACCTTCGGGTACTAACTGGAGATCTTCTGCTATTACAACTGATTCTCCAGCCGACAGAGATCAGTTCCTCTGGAGAAAATGGTCGCTTTGGCAATTGGACTCTATGGCATTGCAGTCCCTCCCCTCTCCAAGCCCCAACCTCCTCAGGCTCTGCCCCAAAAACCTCCCGCCGGTGGCAAAGAGGGACCCAGCAACCTTACTTTTATGGCACCCGAAGGCTGGCACAAACTTTTGTGGGGAGGGAAGGCAGCATGGTATAGCCCAATATCATCCGACCTCAGGTGCGAAGTATGGTCAATACTTGGATGGGAGACCACGAAGGAAGGCTCTTCAGGGGAAGGCAATGGCAAACCGCTTCTGCTTCTCACTTGCCTTGAAATCCCCTTGCTGGGTGCACCATAAGTCATTTGAGACTTGACGGTGCATGTATACATAAGCTTTTGTGGTCCATGGAAGTATGATGCTTAAATAAAAACATGCTTGCTTTTAAGGTGCCACAAGTCCCCATTTATCACTGTAGTCCACTGCTCGCTTTGCCCACCTGGCAACAAACTTCCTATTTGCCAATCTGGGGATTATAAAGATAATTTTGTGTTGTCAGAAACTGGTACCATTGAAGGTGGACAGGTCTCAGCAACTGAGGGGTGAGAAGGGTGCAGCCACATTAGAAGGGGAAGTTAGGGGTTGTATTCCCCTACATACTGTGAACCCCAATCTAAAAATACGACTCCAGATGGGAAGAGAAGGGTTATGTTAAAAGGATGGGGGAAACTGTGGACAGCCTCTAAAGCTAGAACCCAAGCATCCTCTGGAAGGGAGCGCTTTAGAAGAAGAAGAGTTGGTTTTTATATGCCGGCTTTCTCTACCACTTAAGGAAGACTCAGACCACCTTACAATCACCTTCCCTTCCCCTCCCCACAACAGACACCCTGTGAGGTAGGTGGGGCTGAGAGAGCCCTAACAGAGCTGTAACGTGCCCAAGGCCACCCAGCTGGCTTCATGTGTAGGAGTGGGGAAACCAACCCGGTTCACCAGATTAGCCTCCGCCGGTCATGTAGAGGAGCAGGGAATCAAACCCGGTTCTCCAGATCAGAGTCCACCGCTCCAAACCACTGCTCTCAACCACTACACCACGCTGGCTTTAGGTTGCTTTTGTGGGACAGGCTTAGGCTACAAGAGGTTTTCAGGTTTTGTTCATTGTTAGGAGGCCCCCTCCCCCTATCTTACTCCCATAAAGGGAGGTCACACCTGCTCAGGAGCAGACTGGGCATTAAAACTGCCCTAGAGCAAACGGAGCTAAGTGGCTCTTGTGGCTTGTGAAGCCATGGCAACAATGCCAACAGGCGTAGGCTTACCCAAGCCTATGACTGCTGACACTGTTGCCTTGGCCTAGGTCTAAGTGCTGCCAGGACCCCAGGGGCTACTCGAGGGTTGCCAGGTCCCCCTTCGCCACCAGCGGGAGGTTTTTGGGGTGGAGCCCAAGGAAGGCAGGGTTTGGGAGGGGAGGGACTTCAATGCCATAGAGTCCAATGGCCAAAGCGGCCATTTTCTCCAGGGGAACTGATCTGTGTCGGCTGGAGATCAGCTTTAATAGCAGGAGATCTCCAGCTAGGACCTGGAGGATGGCAACCCTAGGCATCTCAGGTCACTTTGATCCTGGCTATCAGTGGTCCACCAGTAGGGTTGCCTTCAGTGGGAGGTTTCTGTGCGCGCGTGTGAATGCGGAAGTGCCGCCTCGCAAGGAGCCTTAGACCACTCAAACGGCACTTCTGGTTGTAAACTGGAAGTGCCACATTGGCACGCGCTTTCATGATTGCCCACCAACCCTCAGCTGGTCGACGGGCAGAGGGGCTCATTACCGGGGGTTTGCCCACCACCAGCGGGCACCTGGCAACCCTATCCACCAGGGCAGCAACCATTAGGGTTACCAGGTCCCTCTTCATCACTGGTGGGAGGTTTTTGGGGTGGATCCTGAGGAGGGTGGGGTTTGGGGAGGGGAGGGACTTCAATGCCATAGAGTCCAATTGCCAAAGCAGCCATATTCTCCAGGTGATCTGATCTCTATCAGCTGGACATCAATTGTAATAGCAGCTCTCCAGCTATTACCTGGAGGTTAAACCAAAACGATGGCTGGCAACCCTAGCAACCATCCAGGAACTTTCCTGAAAAGGCCAGTGCTCACAGCAATCCAATGAGTCGGCTGGGGTTAAAGTTCAGAGGGCCAAGCCATGATTTGAACTCAGGCCTGCCCAGTCCAAGTCCAGTAACATTCTGTCCCTTACACCACCTTGTTGGTTCTGTTACCTAAGGATGAAGCAGGCCATGTATTCAAGTAAAACAAAAACAAAGAAACACCAGTTCCCATTGTGGATGTAACTTTTGGTAACAACTCTGATCGCTTTTGCTAAGCAACAAGGTTCTGCACATTCTTCGAAGGAGAAGAAACGAAGCTGGTGGGTTACTTACTGTCCAGGCATGGCTCGCAGACGGTTTGGTTTGTCCCACAGGGCTGGGCGACCCCTTCCCCGAGGTTACAGGCTTTGCAGCACTCCCCGCTGGCGGTAAAGCGTCCAGTGAGGCACTCCTCCTCGGTGGCTCCCACTGTGTCCTGTGCCAGGAGGTAAGCAGAATGAAAGGAGTCACTCACGCTCTAAAGGCACTCTACATGCTTGGTGCCAGTGGCACGCAAGCAGAGAGCAGGGCCCTATCACATACCTCTTAGCCACCCTTCCTCCTGAATAAGACCAAGCCTGGGTAAGTAGAGGTGTAATGTCATAGATAGAGCCCGCCTTCCAAAGTGGCCATTTTCTCCAGCGGGACTAACCTCTGTTGCCAACTTCCAGATGGTGGCTGGAGATCTCCCACTATTACAACTAATCTCCAGGCAACAGATATCAGTTCCCCTGGAGAAAATGGCTGCTTTGGCAATTGGACTCTATGACATTGAAGTTCCTCCCCGTTTCAAACCCCACCCTCATCAGGCTCCACCTCCAAAATATCCAGGTATTTCCCAACCTGGAGCTGGCGACCCTAGCCATAATGCAGAAAAATCAACAATTGATTTCTAGTCAAAGTACCGAAGTGTTTTCACCTTGTGCCTAAATGCCGGAAAAGCTCAAACCAGGAGAGTGTTCTGTGTTTTCATAAATGTTCCCAAGTAACACCAAGACAAGTTCCCTGACTAGGGTTGCCAGGTCCTTTGCTACCGGCAGGAGGTTTTTGGGGCGGAGCCTGAGGAGGGTGGGGTTTGGGGAGGGGAGGGACTTCAATGCCAGAGAGTCCGATCGCCAAAGCAGCCATTTTTTCCAGCTAAAGTAATCTCTATCAGTTGGAGATGAACACATGAACACATACGAAGCTGCCTTATACTGAACCAGACCCTTGGTCCATCAAAGTCAGTATTGTCTACTCAGACTGGCAGCGGCTCTCCAGGGTCCCAGGCAGAGGTCTTTCACATCACCTTCTTGCCTTCCCTCATATAGATTCTAGGAACACCATCTCTGGACCCACCAATGTCAGCCATACTATCTCAGGTTCATATTCCTGCTCATCTTCTAATGTGATTTATGCCATCACATGCCAGCAATGCCCTTCCACAATCTACATTGGACAAACAGGTCAGTCTCTTAGACAAAGATTAAATGGACATAAGTCTGACATCAGAAACCACAATATTCAAAAACCAGTGGGTGAACATTTCAACCTTCCAGGACATTCTGTTGCAGATTTAAGAGTAGCAGTTCTCTTACAAAGGAATTTTAAAGGGAGATTGGAAAGAGAAACTGCTGAATTACAGTTGATATTCAAACTAAAGTCAATGCATTTACCTGGGCTGAATAAAGACCTTGCATTCATGGCCCATTACCAATGCTGATTTCTCCACACCCATCTCTCCCCTGGACATCACAGACTCTTCTGCATATCACACCTAATCCCATCAAGCCTGCTATTCACATTTACATACTGTTCCTCTACTTAAAGACCGATGGATTCATATTCTAGCTGTATCTGAAGAAGTGAGCTGTGGCTCACGAAAGCTCATACCCTACCAGAAAATATTTTTGTTAGTCTTTAAGGTGCTACTGGACTCTTGCCCTTTTTGACTCCTTGCCTTGTCCCTTTAACTGGAGATGCCGGGGATTGAACCTGGGACCTTCTGTATGCCAAGCAGAGCTCCTCCCACAGCCTCAATAAATGCTGGTTGCATTTTCATCTCTCTGTTGCCTGGAAGGATATTGCCAGAGAACAAGACCTCTTGGGTGGAGGTCTTTCCCATCAGCTACTTGTCTAATCCCTTTAACTGGAGACGCCGGGGATTGAACCTGGAACTTTCAGCATGCCAAGCAGATGCTGTACTACTGAGCCACAGCCCCTCCACAGTTGTAATAGCAGGAGATCTCCAGCTATTACCTGGAGGCTGGCAACCCCTATCCCTGACCCCAAAGAGCTTTCAGTCTAAAATGCAAGATCGAAGAGGCAATGGAAGAAGAAGGAGAGAAAGGCTGAGGAGAAGGTAAAAAAGAGTTAGGATTCTGTTCAGTGCCAGGGATTTAGGTTTCATTTCAGTGGGGGTGGGAGTGAGGATTAAGGGGTTATGTGAAGTTCTTTACAGAGAAAGTGAGCACTGAAGGAGGGATTTGAAGGAACTGACAGGAGATAAGTTTTCTGGGAGGGAGCTCCAGGCATAAAGGGCAGCAAGGGAGAAAGAGCACAGCCATTTAAGGAAGGGGGGAATTTTTAACAGGAAAAAAAAGGAATGGATTTTTAAACAAATCAATAATAAATCATATTATGCAGTACTTATCTTGTACAATCTCCCCACAAGACAGATCATTACAGTTCCTATTTTAGAGATGAGGAACCCAACTGTCTGGCCCAAGGCTGCCCTGCGAGTGCATAATAGAGCATAGATCTGAATTCCCACCTATCTAACTTCTTATCCGTCAAGGCCAGGCTGCCTCTTCCTGTCAACTAAGCACATGGGAGGGGGAGAGGGGTTGGGGGTGTGAATGTAACCTCTAGATTGCCATCCTGCAACTGCTAAGAAATAAAGAAAAAGCATCAGGGCTCAGTTGTGTGTCTTTGCATAATGACGTGCCATTCAACACAAAGATACATTTCTTAAAAGAGCAATGCACATGCATGTAACTTCTGCAGGCTTCCGGGCTATTCTCAGCGCTGTCTTGAGAAGGAAATGGGCACATAAGGAATGTTCTTCCAGTGTTTATCAATCAATCAATTTCAATCAATTTATTAATACAGGCAAGCCGACCAGTAAAAATTATACAGCAATAAACCTCAACATCCAATGTTTATCTAAGCCAGCTAGGGTTGCCAGGTCCCTCTTAGCCACTGGCGGGTAGGGTTCCCAACCTCCAGGTACTTAGCAAACCACAGATAGCAGAAAAAGTTAAACAATAATTATTAAAGCAATAATACTCTGTCCTTTATAGCAGGCTAACTTATATTTAACCAACCTCCAGGTACTAGCTGGAGATCTCCTGCTATTACAACTGACAGAGATCAGTTCCCCTGGAAAAAATGGCTGCTTTGGCAATTGGACTCTATGGCATTGGAGTTCCTTCCCTCCCCAAACCCCACCCTCCTTAAGCTCCACCCAAAAAAGCCTCCTGCCAGAAGCAAAGAGGGACTTGGCAACCCTACTTGCGGAAGGTGTTTGGGTCGGAGCCTGAGGAGGGCAGGGTTTGGGGAGGGACTTCAATGCCATAGAGTCCAATTGCCAAAGTGGCCATTTTCTCAAGGTGAACTGATCTCTGTCAGCTGGAAATCAGTTGTAATAGCAGGAGATCTCCAGCTAGTACCTGAAGGTTGGTTAAATATAAGTTAGCCTGCTATAAAGAACAGAGTATTATTGCTTTAATAATTATTGTTTAATTATTAGTACTTGGAGGTTGGCAACCCTAACTCCAGCAGCAATCAGCAGCAGAGTAAAAAAGCGAATTATGCCTTGCGTCAAGAAACAGGAATAGCGAGAAAGGAGATTATTGTTGTGCTGACAATTTCTCTTCTACCCTCTAATCTATATGCACCCAGGAAGAAAACCCGCACGACTTTCATTTTTGCACTACTGGAATCGTTACAGGGCTCAGAGAGGTTGAAACGTTCGCTCACAGGCTTTACCGGCATTCCTTGTAGCAAGATGTGAAACCTTCATGCTCTTTTCAAAGGCAGGATCTGCAGTGGGCCAGACACGCTTGACTAAGTGCCTCCTATTAATATAGACCTGAGTGGATCCAATCTATGAGAGAGCTGTGGATGTGCACAAATCTGACATCGAGGAAAACGCAGACTGACAAACCCATGAATGAACACTTGAACTTTCCTGGGCATTCCCCCAGGTATCGCCAAGTGACTGTCCTCGAACAAATCGATTCAGGCAGAATAATACAGCGTGCACCAGGTTCTCAACAGGGCCTGACAATTCCTCTCACTGTAAAACCAGCTGGAAGGCATTAAGGTGCAACATTTTAAGAGGGACATTCCCCTATGAACATTCAAACAAATGCCTTTCTGTGCTTGCCACTGCTATTCAATCCATGCCAGAATCTGAGATAAACTGATGTAGAATCTACAAAAGCTTGAAATAAAATAGGTAAGTCTTTGAGACCCCACAAAGGCTGTTTGCTTTGAAAAAATAACATCCACATACTAACGTGGCTTTAACCGTGACACCTCTAGTTGTGCAAATGACTGAGCTTCCTACCAAGGATAGCGACAGAAGCACGAAGGGCTGCCAGGTCCAGGTTGGGAAATTCCAGGAGATTTGGGGGTTGGGTAGGGTTGCCACCCTCCAGGTTGTCAACATACAAAGAATAATTTAACCCTGGAAATGAAGTCTAAAATTATTGTTATTATTGTTATTATTATTGTTATGATATTATATTTATCATAGAATTGGCTGAAGAAGCCACAGTTGTGGTGAAAACAAGATATTCAATCCGGAGACCGTTTCCAATTAAAGCCTGCCTGATATTTATATACTAAAGAGGGAATTTTTTTTCTCCGTTTAAGGCCAGGTACCAAAGAACGGCAAACAACTGTAAGAAAAAATTATTTGGCAAAGACATTATTGAAGCCTTTGGACTTACCTGTTGAATTTCACTGACCAGCAACTGCCTGGACTTATTTATGTCAAGACGCTACACCATTCTTTTCCAGGACATAGATTGTTTGTAACATTGTATATATTGTATATATGTTTCTAAGTTCCATGTATGTCATTATGCACTAAGTATTGTATTGTTTTGTTTCACTGAGACTAAGACTAGTAAATTGCATTAAGTTTCTATAGATATTTGAGCCTTATACCATTTTTTTGGTTGAGCTACTGTACAGTATAGGTGATATTTTCTACTACCCTCCAGGTTGTGGCTGGAGATCTCCCACTATTACATATGATTTCCAGACCACAGGGATCAGTTCATCTGGAGAAAACGGCCGCTTTGGAAGGTGGACTCAAGTCTGTAGCATTAAACCCCATTGAAGTCCCTCCCCTCCTCAAAACCCTGCCCTCCTCAGGCTCCACCCCCAAAATGGCCAGGTATTTCCCAACCCGAAGCTGGCAGCCCTAGGGTGGAGTCTGGGGAGGACAGGGTTTGGGGAGGGGAAGGATACAGGATTCAGTGCCATAGAGTCCACCCTCCAAAGCAGCCATTTTCTCCAGTGGAACTGATCACTGCAGTTTGGAGATCAATTGAATTTTCGGGAAAATTCCAGGACCCACCGGGAGGTTGGCAGCCCTACGATGACCACCCCACTATATCGTTGCTAGGTAGGGGCAGCCCTAGGCTGCTACCTAAGGTGCCAGAGGGAATGGGTGCCAGGGGTGTCCCAGCCACAGTATTACTGCCCCAACTAGTTGGCTGCCCAACAACTTGAGGTGCCCCCTAGCTAGCCACCCAGCTCCATCCTCCCTTGTTAGGGTGGCCACCAGCGGAAATTCTTGGGGCGAAGCCTGAGGCGGGCGGGATTGGGGAGGGGAGGGACCAACACCATAGATTCCAATTACCAAAGTGGCCATTTTCTCCAGGGGAACTGATCTCTATCTGCTGGAGATTAGTTGTAATAGCAGGAGATCTCCAGCTAGTACCTGGAGAATCCAAAATAAACACCTCTGTACTAATACCACTGGTAAGGAAATGAATACAGGAGAGGCTAGTATAACCAATTAAACACAGCTGGTGTTTTAAATGACAAACAACAATAACAAATCTTCATAACAAAGTTGCAAGGGAAATCTTCATAACAAGGTTGCAAGGGAGACAATCGTTTAATTGAAGTCATATCAATTACAAAAATATTCCATACTCCCATAGGGATGAAAAAACAACTATGTCGAATATAAGTAATAAAGTTCCACTTCAGGATACGTCATTTCAAAAACATAGTTGTACCCACAGGTTCAGCCATTCCCTTCGGGATACAAAAAGTAACTCCTTTTTGTATCCAGAAGGGGCTGAAAAAGAATAGAAACGATCGTCTCCCTTGCAACCTTGTTATGAAGATTTCCCTTGCAACTTTGTTATGAAGATTTCCTCCCTACTCACACGTCCTTGAACTTGTGATAACAGTACCCCTGGTGGACTATTTATAGAGTATTGTATATAATTTCTTGTCTTTGTTATTGTTGTTTGTCATTTAAAGCACCCAATACCCCTTGTTATACCAACTGTGTTTAATTGGTTATACTAGCCTCTCCTGTACACATTTCCTTACCAGTACCTGGAGGATGGCAACCCTATCAGTAGAGCATTACAGTTCCCAAGGCTCTTTCCTGGCACTGAAGAAAACAGGTTCCAGAGCTGCCCTGCAGGCTGAAATGAAGTTCCCGGCAGTGTACCAGGCCGTGTAAATTGTAAGGTCATTCCAATTGGGAAGCCAGAAAATGAGCAAAACGCTCATCCCTGATCTCTGACCCACCCACCCCCAGCCTGCATTTTAAATGATGCAGAAAATGTAACTTCCTCTCCACATCCAGATTTCAAAACAGGCTCCAATTGTACCACTGCTTCAGCTTTTGGGGTTTTCCGGAGCGCGAGACGTTCTGCCGTCCCCTTAGATCAGTGATCTCGGGCGGGGGGGAGGGCACATGGTCTGCATTAGGCCCATCCGAATGTGCTTGCCATTAACGCAACTCCTGTTGACAAAGCCGCAGGTATTAACCCCATAAAGCATTTTGACAGGTGGAACAAAAGGGGAAAGAGAGAGAGAGCAAGAGAATGACACTTTTGCTGAGCCTCTAATTGCTTTTTAAGTCGGGTTCCTGTTTGGATTGTTTTTATAACACTTTTTTTTTAAGGAGGCAATGGGGTGGTACTGAAAAACCTGAGAATCCCTCAATTGGGGATTTCTTTTTTAATGTAGGCCTTTGGACAGTTGTCTCAACCAGACTGACACGTGAATGGTTTTTTCCTTTGGTTGATGGGAGATTTTATAGTGGTGTTTCAAAGCAAGCAGATTTCCCTCTGTGCCTTCTGCTCAGCTGAATCTCAGGCCTGGCTCGCACATGCAGGAGAAGGAGGAGGCAGAACACTGAGAAGGGAGAATGGAACACACCATTGGAGCCTCCATAAAGTTGCCAACTCCAGCTTGGGCAATTCCAGGAGATCTGGGGGGTGGAGCCTAGGGAGGGAGTTCAGCAGCTCTCCCATCGACATAGGGTTGCTAACCTCCAGGCTGGCGATCTCCTGCTATTACAACTGATCTCCAGCCGATCGAGATCAGTTCACCTGGAGAAAATGGCTGCTTTGGCCATTGGACTCCATGGCATTGAAGTCCCTTCCCTCTCCAGACCCCGCCCTCCTCAGGCTCCACCCCCTAAGTCTCCAAGTATTTCCCAACCCAGAGCTGGCAATAGGGTTGCCAGGTCCCTCTTCGCCACCAGTGGGAGGTTTGGGGGGCGGAGCCTGAGGAGGGTGGGGCTTGGGGAGGGGAGGGACTTCAATCCCATAGAGTCCAATTGCCAAAGCGGCCATTTTCTCCAGGGGAACTGATTTCTGTCATCTGGAGATCAGTAGTAATAGCGGGAGATCTCCAGCTAGTACCTGCTTTGTAAGTGTAAGCTGCTTTGGGTCCCCATCGAGGCAAAGGGCGATGTATAAATGAAGTAAATAAAACAAAAATGGAAATGCAATTCCAACCATGGGTTCCCTAGCTCAAGAGGAAATCCTAAACTCATTTACTACAGAGTAAGTCCAACTGAACTCAAGGGGTCTTACTTCTGCATAAACACGCTTAGAATTGCAGAGGGTAGCAACATTGGTTCTTGAAGTGAATGAACCTCAAGCCCTCAGATTAGTATGCTCCTTCTGTCCTTCTCTCACAAACGTACACATCACTGAACATTTCTTACTTTAAGAGGTCTTTGATCTAACTCCACTTTGGTGTGAAGTCTGACTCTGAGCACCTTAACAAATCAGGATTTGCTTCTTTCCTAGTAAACAGGATTCTGAAACCACGGTGGAACAAGGATTGCCAGGCACAAGCCTGGAACCGCTGAGACAATTTGGGGAGGAAAGCATGGACAAAAGGACATCGGCAATACATCGACATCACTTGTAGCTGGAACCCGGAAGCAATGTCACGGATGCACTATGATTTAGACCAGTCTCTATGGTAAAAAATCATGGAGATCGGGAAGATTCCTAGAGCTCCATTGGCATCCCACCCCCCAAATTTCTCCTCCATCGCTCAGTTGAGCACTAACTAGGATGGGGAGGATGGGGAGGAGGAGGAGGAGGAGGAGGAGAACTTTTTAAGGTCCCGCAGGGCCCTGATGTTACCAGACAGAGCATTCCACCAGGCCGGGGCCAGGGCCGAAAAGGCCCTGGCTCTCATCGAGGACAGCCGCACACTCTTAGGGCCAGGGACCACCAGTAGGTTGTTATCTGATGATCATAAAGATCTTCGGGGGGGGGGGAGTATACCAGGAGAGGAGGTCCCACAGATAGAAACTAGTGTGGTGTAGTGGTTAAGGTGTCGGACTAGGACCTTGAAAACCCAGGTTCAAATCCCCGCTCTGCCGTGGAAACTTACTGGGTGATCTTAGGCCAGTTACGCACTCTCAGCCCTGGCCCTGGCAAGTATTTGGATGGGAGACCTTCAAGGAATAACAGGGGCCTTACGCGGAGGCAGGCAATGGCAAACCACCTCTGAAACGTCTCTTGCCTTGAAAACCCTATGGGGTCTCCATAAGTCAGCTGTGACTTGATGGCAAAAACAAACAAAAATTACTGTATTGTCGAAGGCTTTCACGGTCAGAGTTCATTGGTTCTAGTAGGTTATCCGGGTTGTGTGACCATGGTCTTGGTATTTTCTTTCCTGACTTTTCACCCACAGCTGTGGCAGGCATCTTCAGAGGAGTAACACTGAAGGACAGTGTCTCTCGGTGTCAAGAGTGTAGGAAGAGTAATATATAGTCAGAAAGGGGTTGGGTTTGAGCTGAGTCATTGTCTGCAAAGTATTAAAGGTAATGTGCTAATCATTGTCCTGTAAGTATCAAGATAATGTGCTAATGAGGGTGTGGTATGTTAATGTGGAACATTGTATCGTGAAGTGATCTGTTAACATGTGGAATCCAAAGCTAATCCGCATGGCTATTGTGGACTGTAGTCTTTGTTATTCTGGAGGTTTTCAGGACAGGAAGCCAAGCCTTATTCGTTCTTAAACTCTCTTCTTTTCTGTTAAAGCTGTGCTGATGTTTATGAATTTCAATGGCTTCTCTGTGCAATCTGACAAAATAGTTGGTAGAATTGTCCAGTATTTCCGTGTCTTGGAATAAGACCCTGTGTCCTGTTTGGGTCAGTCCATGTTCAGCCACTGCTGATTTCTCAGGTTGGCCAAGTCTGCAGTATCTTTCATGTTCTTTTATCCTTGTTTGTATGCTGCGACTGTTGCCAAGCATCTGAAGGTCAATATCCAGCATATGTAGTCCAAAAGACCTCAGGTCTGGGAATGAGGGTTCCTTGAAGTCCTGGGAGAGCCACTGCTGGTTAAAGACGGACCCCCATGACCAGTAATCTCACTTGTTTTATAGGGCAGCTGTAAGGTACCCTGTGAGGTAGGTGAGTCTGAGAGTGTGCGGCTAGCCCAAGGTCACCCAGCAAACTTCGATGATGATGATGATGAAGAAGATGAAGGAGGAGGAGGACTTGGTTTTTATATGCCAACTTTCTCTGCCACTTAAGGAAGAATCAAACTGGTTTACAATCATCTTCCCTTCCCCACAACACACATCCTGTGGGGCTGAGAGAGCTGTGGCTAGCCCAAGGTCACCCAGCTGGCTTCATGAGCAGGAGTGGGGAAACAAATCCAGTTCACCAGATTAGCCTCTGCTGCTCATGTGGAGTAATGGGGAATCAAACCCGGTTCTCCAGATCAGAGTCCACTGCTCCAAACCACCACTCTTAACCACTACACCATGCTGGCTTCTATGATGGACTGGAGATTGGAACCCAGTTCTCCAGATTCTCCTGGCCCAATACTCTGACCCCCCACAACACTCTGGTTAAGGATACATGTTAAGGCCCCCTTCAGGATGGCCTCCCTCACCTATTTCACCAACTTCTTTGCTTGCTCTCTCTTCCTTGGCGGCATACTTCTTCGCATTTGTTCAAAACGAGGATTTCACAGAAGTAAATCTCACTGATTTGCTTCCAAGGGAACACGATTAGGGCTTGGGTACTGAAATGATGGGATCTCGGGCACTGGAGGATACATCTCGCTTGATGGGGCTGGGGAGAAAGCAAGCTCTCCCCCATAGCAAATCTTCCTTCTCAATCCTGTGACCCTCTACATTATACCAGAGTAGGGCACTGCGTTGCTAAAGCTAGATTTGGGTGAAGGGTAGGGTTGCCAGGTCCCTCTTTGCAACCAGCCGGAGGTTTTTGGGGCAGAGCCTGAGGAGGGTGGGGTTTGGGGAGGGGAGGGAATTCAATGTCATAGAGTCCAATTGCTAAAGTGGCCATTTCCTCCAGGTGAAGTGATGTCTATCGGCTGGAGATTAGTTGTAATAGCAGGAGATCTCCTGCTAGTACCTGGAGGTTTACAATACTAGTGAAGGGCCAAGATATCTCCTTTTCTTTTCCTTCATCCAAAGCTATCAGCCGCAGCTTGATGGAACTGGGGGCAGTTTGAAAACAAATGCATTTCCTAGAAGTCGCTCCTGCATCAGACCTCGGAGATGTCTGAAGGAGCGAGAGAGGCAAGCTTTGGGAGGGAACCAAGCCCCCACCCCCATTCGCGTCGGAACCTGCCAGTTTCACACATGCTGAATAATCCACTTTCAATCCACTTTCAGTGCATTTTGCAGCTGGATTTTACTGTGTAAAACGCCAACATCCACTCACAAACTATCATTAAAGTGCATTGAAAGTGGATTGAAAGTGCATTGTTCAGGATGTGTGTGAAAGTGCCCCCAGGGGAGTCCCCCCCCGCCAGTCAGCGATCCTAGTTTAGTGTCTGTCTCTCTCTCGCTGCATTTTATGCGAGCCTAGCAGAGAGAGGAACCAGGTGCATTCAGATGTGCCACTAAACTAGGATCACTGACTGGGGGGGAAAAACTCCCCTGAGGGCACTTTCACACACATCCTGAACAATGCACTTTCAATCCACTTTCAATGCACTTTAATGATAGTTTGTGAGTGGATGTTGGCATTTTACACAGTAAAATCCAGCTGCAAAATGCACTGAAAGTGGATTGAAAGTGGATTATTCAGCATGTGTGAAACTGGCAGGTTCCGGAGCGAACGGGGGTGGGGGCTTGGTGAAACGCCAACATCCACTTGCAAACTATCATTAAAGTACATTGAAAGTGCATAACATCTCTCTCTCTCAAAAACGCGTGGGAGGTTTTGCCTTGGATTTGCCGTTCTCTAAATGCACATTTTCCCCCAGCCAAATTCTCAAAACTCAAAAATAAGGCCCCATGCAGAGTTCTGAGAATTCAAATGGGGGAAATGTGCATCTAGAGAGTGGCGAATCCAAGGCAAAACCTCCCATGGGTTTTTTCTCTTTTCTCACCTTCATAGCCTAACTTTCCTCCATGGAGTTTATGGCTGTGTGCCTGCCTGCCTTTCCCATTTTCTCCTCAACAACAACTCTGTGAAGTAGGAAGAATGAACTGTATTGGATGGCTGGAGCTCTTTGGAGGAAGGAAACACCTATTGATAGGTAGGTAGATAGGTAGGTAGGTAGAATGGTAGGTAGGCAGGTGGATAGATATGTAGTAAGATAGGTTGGTAGATACTAGGTAGTTAGACAGGTAGGTAGATATGTAGGTAGGTAAATAGGTAGGTGGATAGGTAGGTAGTTAGATAGGTAGATCTTAAATACGGCCCAAGGTCAATCTTATCCCTGCCTGCAACAAAAGAGTGCATTGAATTTATAAACACACTTTGCCTTCTGCAGTCTCCCCCAAGTAGGACCCTTAGAATTCTATCCCTCTAGTACCCCCCAGTAAGCATTTCTTCCCTTCACATCCAACTCTATGCTCATGAAACTGCATTTTCTCACCCATTTGTTGCTTTCCTTTCTCTTATGCCTCCCTTCTGTCTGTTTTCCCCTCCCCTTGTAAGCTCCCTGGGAGCAAGGAATCTGATCTCTTTGCATCGATAGGAGAGCAGGGCCTAAATAATAATGTTTTTCAAAGTAGAAATAACTGGCAACCTTGATGTGACCTGGTTCTGATTATCCAGCATCAAGAAAATGCCCTTTTTATATGCTCAGAGTCACTTTCGAATAGTTATTTCGGGGCTAAACAGTCCTTGCATTGCAAATGGGTTCTGCTTGAAATTAAATCCCTGGCACAGAGGTTAAGAAAGGTACGTGGGATGCTACTTCCAGGTTGCCCCCAAAATCACCCTTTCAGATTCTTTGCCATAGTGCCAAATACTAATTATTTATTTATATTTTTCTTCATTCATACCCTGCCTTTCTCCCCAGTGGAGACCCAAAGCAGTTCACAGTGTTCTCATCTCCCTTTTATTCTCACAACAGCTCTGTGAAGTAGGTAAGACTGAGAATGGCCAAAGGTCACCCAGCCAGCTTCCATGGTAGAATGAGGATTCGAACCTGGAGTCTCCCAGAGACAATCTGGCCATACAATCCTCCATCTATTTCCGCCATTCCCCTTTCCAGCCATTCACAGTGTCCCTGTAGGTCAGTCCTTACACTGCTGGTTCCTTACCATGTTAACCATCCACTTGCCTACATAGGGCTCTCCACAGGGCCAGAGCCAAAGCAAAAAACCACCTCTGATCATAGTGTATGTGTGTTAAGTGCCGTCAAGTCACTTCCGACTCATGGCGACCCTATGAATCAATGTCCTCCAAAACGTCCTATTCCTTTACAGAGTCAATCCATCTCTTGTTGGGTCTTCCTCTTTTCCTGCTGCCTCCCACATTTCCTAGCACGATTGTCTTTTCCAGTGACTCCTGTCTTCTCATAATGTGACCAAAGGACGATAGCCTCAGTTTAGTCATTTTAGCTTCTAGGGTCAGTTCAGGCTTGATTTGATCTAAAACCCACTGATTTGTTTTTTTGGTGGTCCAGGGTACCCGTAACACTCTCCTCCAACACCACATTTCAAAGGAATCTACTTTCTTCCTATCAGCTTTCTTCATTGTCCAGCTCTCACACCCATACATAGTAATAGGGAATACTATGGCATGTATTAACCTGATCTTGGTTGCCACCTAAGAATCTTTTCTAGCTCCTTCATGGCTGCCCTTCCCAGTCTCAATTTATTTCTGATTTCTTGGCTGCAGTCTCCCTTTTGGTTAATGATGGAGCCAAAGAATAGAAAGTCTTGAACGATTTCAGTTTCCTCATTCTCCGCCTTAAAGATGAGTGATTCTCTTGTAGCAGAGGACATCTATTTCCCCTGAATGGCCGTATTCTCCCCTCAAAAGTCTAGGATGCAGGTGCCTCTGTCTGCTCTGCCAATGGACCCCCATGCCATGGCCAGCCCCAAACCCCAGCCTGCCTCTTTCACCATGCCCAAATCTGACCCCGCCCAACCCGGCGGCTGCCCGCCCCCTCCGCTTTTCCTCCTCAAGCTGGCTCCTTAGGAGCAACGCCAGGTTTGGGATGGACGGAAGGCTGTGCGAAAACCAGCCATTGCCTCTCGATATTTGTACCTCGCTTTTCTCTCCAGCAGGCACCCAGCGCGGCTTACAACACCCAGTGCCGGATTTACGTCTAAGTTAAACAAGCTATAGTTTAGGGCCCCACTCTCTTGGGGGCACCCAAAAAAATTAAAGGGAAAAAACACTGGATGTACATTTCAGTTCAACAATTACTTTGATAAAATACATATTTTGTTATGTGCAAATGACTTTAGATACCTATTAGGTCCATAAATTACCATATAGCATATATTCAACACAAAAAAAAAACAGCGACAATTTGTTGTTGACAAAGGACACCTGGACATATAAAGGGCCCCATTACCTTCAATAGCTTAGGGCCTCATCAAACCTAAATCTGGCCCTGACAACACCCCTCCCTCTGGTCTTCAGGGCAGCCCTGCAAGGTAGGTCAGGCGGAGAGCGGGCGTGTGGCCAGCCCCAGGTCTTTATCTCTCCGCCTCGCCGAGTTGTGGGCAGCTTTAAAGGGATCCGCTGCCTAGAGGGAGAGCTGGTGGGAGCTTGGGATCCCTTCTACACTGGACTTTTCTCACTTGGGTCCCGAGTCTGCAACCAAGGAGTAAGCACCACCAGACCTGGAGGGAACGCGCGTCTGCGTAAGCATGCGTAGGACTGCAGAGTCGCTCTGCTTCCACACTTGAACTGAACCGATTATTACTACTGGTAGGGGTCGCATTCACTTGGGATCGATATTAACCGAAGCGAGAATTTCAAGTTCTCTTATCATTCTTGCTCCTTGCAACCGAAGAGGACTCCACAATCCATCAAAATCGCATTCGGGAAGAGCCCCGACTTCCCTACATGGTTCTTCATGCACGGGAGGTTTTGCCTTTGATTTGCCGCTCTCTAGATGCACATTTCCCCCATCCAGATTCTCAAAAGTCAAAAATAAGACCCCATGCAGAGTTTTGAGTTGCGACCAGTCCCTAAGCGGAGCGACACCCTTCCAAGTCCATCCGAGTCTCAATGGGCTGAGAAGGATGTCAGATTTTCTTTAGGATTTGCGCTTGGGATATTCGCGGGGAAGGAGAGGGGTCGGGTCCCGCCGCCTCCTCCGAGCCCACGTTACCAGATTGTCCCAGGCCCGGATCCCGAGGGGCCTTTCCCTCCTTGCACGCGCCCCGGTCCCCGGTCCCCTGTTTGGGGTGCTTTCCTCTCTGCCAAGAAGGAAAGTTGCCAGGCGCCAATCCATCACACACATTTATTATATGTAATATATGTTCTCGTTACGGCGAGCTTCATCCGCTCCAGGCGCGCCCGCTTGGGGAACTCGAACCCAAGTCCTTCGCTCCGCCCTTCCCACCTCCGGCCGCTTTCCCTTCTCCCAGCCCCACAGCTTTGCCTCTCCCCACCCCCCAAAGTAGTAGAAAAGAGCAATCATTTAAGCAAGGGAGGTTTTGCCTTGGATTTGCCGCTCTCTGGATGCATACCTTCCCCATCCAACTTCTGAAAATTCAACAATAAACCCCCTGCAGAGTTTTGAGATTTCGGATGGGGAAAATGTGCCTCTGTAGAGCGGCAAATCCAAGGCAAAACCTTCCATGCATAAATGGCCCCAGAGCCCAGTAGCACCTTAAAGACTAACCAAGAAGTTTACAACACCACTCCCTTCTGCTCCCTTAAAGATTAACCACCTTAAAGTAGCTACTGGACTCTTGGGGTGAAAATGCATGGGAGGTTTCGCCTTGGATTTGCCACTCTCTTAGATGCACATTTCCCCCATCTGAATTCTCAAAACTCTGCACGGAGGCTTGAGTTCTGAGAATTTGGCTGGGCAAAAAGTGCATTTAGAGAGTGGCAAATCCAAGGCAAAAAACACTTGGGGCGAAAACGCACGGGAGGTTTTGCCTTGGATTTGCCACTCTCTAAATGCACATTTTGCCCAGCCAAATTCTCTTTTTTTGCTCCTTTCTATTGCTAGCGACAGACTAACGCGGCGGCTACCCCTCGTGATCCCCCCCCCCAAAAGGTTCGCCTCTGCCCGCCTGCCTAATAGAGAGATCTCCGCCCGGGGGGCTTTCAAAGAAGCAGATGCGGGGTGGGGCGGGGTGGGGCCGAGCGGCGCGCCCTGCCCTCTGGCGCTCCCGCCGCCACCCGCTTGCTCTCCGCCCGTCCCTGGCACCCGGATCCAATCCTTCCCGTCCTTTCTGGACCCGCGCACCCTTCTGGGTACCCCTCGGTTGCGTGGGTCGACCCCAAATCTTCACACACCCCAATAAACCAGGCACCCCGAGTGTCAAAGGGATCCGCTGCCTCACTTCCTGGAGATGGGGCAAGTGCCCCGCCGGTGCCAACCTCCGCTCCCCCCCCCCCCATGGCTTGCAAGAATCACCCGGAAAAAGCGACCCAGCGATCCGCAAGTGCCTCGCCGGTGCCAACCTCCACTCCCCCCCCCATGGTTTGCAAGAATCACCCTGAAAAGGCAACCCAGTGATCCGCAGGTGCCCCGCCGGTGCCAACCTCCACTCCTCCCCCCCCCCCATGGCTTGCAAGAATCACCCTGGAAAAGCAACTCAGTGGTCCGCAAGTGCCTCGCCGGTGCCAGCCCCCCTCCCCCCTCCCCAATGGCATGCAAGAATCACCCTGAAAAGGCAACCCAGTGATCCGCAAGTGCCCCGCCGGTGCCAACCTCCACTCCCCCCCCCCATGGCTTGCAAGAATCACCCTGGAAAAGCAACTCAGTGGTCCGCAAGTGCCTCGCCGGTGCCAGCCCCCCCCCCATGGCATCCAAGAATCACCCTGAAAAGGCAACCCAGTGATCCGCAAGTGCCCCCCCCCCCAGTGCCAACCTCCGCTCCCTCCCCCCGCTTGCAAGAATCGCCCTGCAAAAGCAACCCGGCGATGCCCGTCCGGCCCTTTGGCTCCCCGTCCGTGCCCGCTTTGGGGCTGGGAGAGGGCAGAGGCGGCACTCACCCCGCTGAGCACCAGCAGCCCCAGCCACAGCGCCCACCGCCGCTCCATCGTCCTCGGGGCCGGCGAGGCTCAGGGGCGAAGCTCCTGCCGCATGCCCTGCGGCCACCGGGGGCTGGGGGCAGGCAGGCAGCGGAGAGCCAGCGAGGCGCCTGCGGGCTGGGACGGCAGCACCTGCTTTCTGCCACGGGCGGGCTCGCCCCCCCCCCCTGGTTTTATGAAAGCGGTCGATGCTCCCCTCCCACTGGCCGGGCGGCTCGGAGAGGAAAAAAAGAAGAAGCCAGCAATAGAGACGCGGGAGCGAACCTCCAAGCCCGCCCCGCCCCCTTGGCATGCCCCCCCCCCCCCAGCAAGAGCTGAACCGAGGAGGGGAGCAAAGAACCGCGCTGGGATTCTTTCCCGGGCTGCTGCTCCTTCTCTTTAGGTGGGGATCAGAACATAGAATCATAGAGTTGGAAGGGACCACCAGGGTCATCTAGCCCAACCCCCTGCACAACGCAGGAAACCCATAACCACCTCCTCCCCACACCCCCAGTGACCCCCCCCCCACTCCATGGCCACAAGATGGCCAAGGTGCCCTCCCTCTCATCATCTGCCTAAGATCACAGAATCAGCATTGCTGACAGAGGGTCATCTAACCTCTTCTTAAAAACTTCCAGAGAAGTTCACCACCTCCCGAGGAATCCTGTTACACTGAGGAACTGCTCTAACGGTTAGGAAATTCTTCCTAGACGGAAACTCTTTTGATTTAATTTTAACCCGTTGGTTCTGGTCCGACCTTCTGGGGCAACAGAAGACAACTCAGTGCACCCTCCTCTATATGACAGCCCTTAAAGTACTTGAAGATGGTTATCATATCCCCTCTCAGGCATCTCCTCTTCAGGCTAAACATACCCAACTCCTTCAACCTTTCCTCATAGGACTTGGTCTCCAGACCCCTCACTATCATATTTTGGTCACATTATGAGAGGACAAGAGTCACTAGAAAAGACAGTCATGCTAGGAAAAGTTGAGGGCAGCAGGAAAAGAGGAAGACCCAACAAGAGATGGATTGACTCAATAAAGGAAGCCACAGACCTCAGTTTGCAAGGGTCGCCATGAGTCGGAAGCGACTTGACGCACACACAAGAACATCAGAACATAAGAAAGGTCATGCTGGATCGGACCAAGGTCCATCAAGTCCAGGATCAGAGGAACTTGCCAAATATATTAGGTGCTGTGAAACACAGGCAGGATGGTGCTGCTGTAGTTGTCTTGTTTGGGGGCTTCCTAGAGGCACCAGGTTGGTCACTGTGTGAACAGACTGCTGGACTTGATGGACCTTGGTCTGATCCAGCACGGCTTTTCTTATGTTCTTATGTAAGTCCAGCAGTCCGTTCACACAGTGGCCAACCAGGTGCCTCGAGGAAGCCCGCAAACAAGATGACTGCAGCAGCATTGTCCTGCCTGTGTTCCAAAGCACATGCATGCAGAAGGTTCCAGGTTCAATCCCTGGCATCTCCAGTAAGGACCAGGTAGTAGGTGATATGAAAGACCCTTGCCTGACACCCTGGAGAGCTGCTGCTAGTTCTGGCAACCATACCTGGATGTTCCTAGAGAACTTTCAGTCCCTGGAATATGAAACTTCAGGGGTGGAAAAAAGCAAGAGTCCAGTAGCAACTTAAAGACGTCTGGCAGGGTATAAGCTTTCATGAGCCACAGCTCACTTCTTCAGATCACTTTGGGGTGGTCCATGAGGAGGCCGTTTGAGGGGGGAGATACTCCTGGGGGCAGCTTCAGGGCACCATTAAGTGTGGGAGGCAGGGAGATCTGGCCTTGGAGTGAGGAATGGGGAACATGGGGTAGGGCTTAAGCCCTCTCCCAAGATTGGACAAGGGGAGCCCAGGAATGATCAGGATGGAAAGGGCCAGAAAAGACTAAGAAGACTGCTGTGGTAACTGACCTCTCCCAAAAATAACATGGGGAGTAGGGACCCTAAGAGCTGCAATCCTAGAAACATTTTCCCAGGAAGTAAGCCCTGCTGAATAAAATTGGACTTGCTTGAGAGCCAGGATGGTGTAGTGGTTAAGAGCGGTGGTTTGGAGTGATGGACTCTATTCTGGAGAACCGGGTTTGATTCCTCACTCCTCCACATGAGGGGTGGAGGCTAATCTGGTGAACTGGATTTGTTTCTCCACTCCTACACATGAAACCAACTGGGTGACCTTGGGCTAGTCACAGCTCTCTTAGAGCTCTCTCAGCCCCACCTACCTCACAGGGTGTATGTTGTGGGGAGGGGAAGGGAAGGTTGGGTTTTAATTGTAAGCCAGTTTGATTCTCTCTTAAGTGGTGAGAAAGTTGGCATATAAAACCCAGCTACTATTACTACTACTCCTTCTCCGTAGACCCACTTGAGATTGCTTCGTAGGGCCACAATCCTATGCAGACTTATTTGGGAGTCAGCCCCCTTCCATTAAACACAACGGGATTTACTTATGAGTGGACATCTTGTGCTGTAAGAAGAGCATTTGTAGTCAAGCCTGACAAAATGAAAATCGATACCCAAAAGATTAAATTCATCATTTCCCAACTGCCCCTACCTTGAGCTCCCTACCTTAAAAATAGTTTTTTTGTGGGGAGGGAGATCCATGCACTCCAAGTACAACTCCTTGGAATATTCTCCAGCAAAAATCTTTGCATGGTTCCCATTCTTTTCAGTGCAGTCTGTGCAGGCCCCAATTATAGGTGGGATCCTGCCCCGTGTTAGTGAATGGACTGTGAGTAATTACCTACCTATCTCATGTTTATCCCCCCCTAAGGAAAGCCAGAGTAATTAGATAGCCAGAGTAATTAGATAGAATATTCCCCTACACACATACTTTCTGTTGTTTGCAGCTTTGAGTATAAATACATCTGCCTAATGGTTGATCACTCTGATGCATCTGATGAAGTGAGTTCCGATTCACAAAAACGTAAGGAAACATTTTGTAAGTCTTTAAGGTGCCATTGGACTTTTATTTTTTTGAGGCAGACTAACACATGTGTGATAAAAGTATTTATTACTTGTATATATTGATATATCAGCAATTTTGCAGTTCAGCTGTTCCATTATTTGTACGCAGTACACAGTTTTAGTGCACTGTCCTTTCATTTTGTAACCCAGTTTTATTCACTCTCTGTTGTATGTTTTATACTGTTCTCATTGCCATATTTTTTAAATCGTGTAATTTGCCTGGAGCCTCAGTAAGAAAGGTGGACTAGAAATTAAGTAAATAAATATTAAGAGTCATAAAAGATTAACCAGCTCTGCACAAAACACAGCCCTGACTGCATCTGAAAACATTTTGTCACCTGAAGGGGAAAATCCAGCTCCACCCTGCTCTAAAGCAGAACTCATTTGTTTAGATGGTGCACACCAAAGGCAGGGAAATGTGATTTCTTCTGGGCTCTTGTGCCTGAAGCATCTGCTTCGTGTTGCTTCGTGTTCCTAAACCTCAGCTCTTCCTTTTCATTGCCCAGCATCTCGCAAGATGGTTTCACTTTCCTCAACTCAGACAACTCCTTTCTGAGCCCTCCGCAAGATCAATAATAATAGAAACAAGGATCTAATTGTCTGACTCAACAAAAATTCTCCCATGTGCAGGCTCGCAGCTCCCTGGATCTTGTCTGTCCAGCTCTGTCTCTTTTGCTTTTATGAAAGGCGCTGCTGACTTCCCCAGTTCCAGGCGCCGGGCCTCGAAAAGCTAAATTGCCCACTTGTTTAAGGATGGACAGTTCAAAATGCCATCTCGACAAAGCATTCCTGGGGAAGAGAAGTCGTGGGCGCACCTCTGCACGTTGGAGCATGACTCGGCTTGAGCACGTTCTCCAGTTGCTCATCAGATGTTTAATGGCTATAATTGGGGCTTTAATAATGAATGCCAGTTTGAAAATTCACCCTGAAAGCACTCTGCGCTCCTGGAAAATGCTTCCTTAAAGCTGGGGTTGAGGATGAAGGAAATAACGACATCCCTTTCAAAATCCAATGCGCTCCAGAATGTCTTCCCTGACATCGTTTCTTTGAAGTTCTGCTGCATCCATAACATGCTGGCATTCACACGTGCTGCTTTTCAGTCCTTCCTTGGCTGCGTGAAAAACAGGAAGACACATTTTGTTTGAAAATCCAGTTTTGGGTGGGATGAAAAACAGCTATTTTTCGCAGTGCTTGTTTTCCGTTTCTGAACCCGTCGAGGGCCGTGCAGGGAAGCTGATTTACAACTACACTTCAACCTTTCCTGTGCTTTACAATGCAAGTGTGATTTCGCTTTTGGGTCAAGGGCAAAATTGTGTCTTTGGTATTTTGCGAGGGAACTGCGGGGAGGTAGCTTTGGAGGAGGCAGCGATGCATTCACATGGCACTCATTAGAACCCAAAGCATGGCAGTTTTTGTCTGAAGCATCCGGGTTCAAACTTAGGAAGCACTTCTGCACACGATGGTCCCTGCAAATCTAGTGGGCCGGGACTCGTCTGGGTTGAGCAACCCGTATGTCTGGCTTTGTGTGCTTTGCTGTGCTTTGCTTTGTGTCCTTTTCTGCTTGATGATCTATTTTCCGTGGACATTTCTTTGCCATGAACTGCTTCAGGAGTCAATGTTGGGAACTGTCTCTTGTAATGGGCTCGTTGTGACCAGAAAAAATCTCATCCTGCACATTGGCTACAATCCCAAGAATCAGCTGTGCAGTGGGAGAAATGGGGACTGCGCCCTTCACCTCTGTACTCTGTCATTGTGGGGGGAGGGCATCCTCAAGTTTTACATGGGGCCCCAAAATCATGAAGACCCCCCCCCCACTGCCTCCAGTGCCATATCATAAAGAAGAAGAGTTGGTTTTTATATGCCGACTTTTTCTACCACTTAAGGGAGACTCAACCGGCTTTCAATCACCTTCCCTTCCTCTCCCCACAAAAGACAGCCTGTGAGGTAGGTGGGGCTGAGAGAGCTCTAAGAGAGCTGTGACTAGCCCAGGGTCACCCAGCTGGCTTCATGCGAAGGAGTGGGGAAACAAATCCAGTTCACCAGATTAGCCTCCACCACTCATGTGGAGGAGTGGGGAATCAAACCCGGTTCTCCAGATCAGAGTCCACCGCTCCAAACCACTGCTCTTAATCACTACACCACGCTGC
This sequence comes from Euleptes europaea, assembly GCF_029931775.1. Lineage (NCBI taxonomy): Eukaryota > Metazoa > Chordata > Lepidosauria > Squamata > Sphaerodactylidae > Euleptes > Euleptes europaea. The sequence continues at coordinate 24,575,940 of NC_079329.1, forward strand.
TTCTGAAATGCCTCTAGCTTTTAAAACACGGTCGCTAGTTGAGAAATACAAGAGGAACATCAGACGCTCTGCTGGGAAGGGCAACAGAACTGCCGCAAAGACGTTCACCAGCCGAATGAGGCTTATGCCTTTTATGCATGGCTGTTTCCCTTGCCGTCACCCCTCAAACAACTTCGGGCCTTTGTGTAGATTTTGCATGCTGTCTCCGACCGTCAGAGGTCGCCTCGCTTTCTCCCTGCGTTTCCCCGCATTTTACCTGCGTTTTCAAATTTTAGGTAAAACAGGTCTCTCAAAACGTGGGGAAAATGTGGGGAAACACAGGGGGAGAGTGAGGTGACCTCTGACGGTCGAAACGGCATGCATAATCAACACAAAGGCCCGAAGTCATTGGAGGGGTGACGGCGAGGGAAGGAGACATACATAAAAGGCCTTAGAGTTTTGCTTTGTGAAAATCTAGAATGGGGAAATGAAAGCAATGAACATACCCTGGAAAATTATTTTCTAAAATTAGAGGGCTTAAAGGCAGGAGGCAAGCTGTGCCATCCTGAAAAGAGTTACACCCATTGAAACTCATTGGCGATTTATGCAGGGTCGATTTTGATGCTCGCTCAAAGCTGCTTTTTTAAATCCGCCCTTTAAAATGACTATTCACGGTCCCGATACAAGAGGAGAAAGTCAAACAAATTCCACTCCCCTACACTCGCCTGTTCCTTTGTTCCTTCGTTTGCATAACCATTAGCAATAGTCGTTTGCATAGCTAAGCCGCCGCTGGGATTTTTCATGGTTCCTTCAGTAAATGCTTCGATGCAGGGGTGGAGCAAATACAAAAGGCCGCGTTAAAGGGGCTTTTAAGAAATGTGAAGCAGGTATACGCAGGCTTCGCAGTGAGGCTGGAATGACGGTTTAGCGTGAAGAAATTTTAAAAATGTACGGGGCGCTTCAGCCTGGAATGCGCTGCTAAATACCAAGCATAAATGGCCATTGACTTCTCTAGACTCAGAAGGGCGGAACTCTGCTTAGCATGCTGCCGTAAGTTCCAGCCCAGAACAAGAGGAGACCCCGGTGAACATTATTTTGTCACTTACTGGAGCCAAGATTTCACTGGCCAAGGGGTGTTCGGCTAGGGAAAGGAATAATCCAACTTGCATTGCTGCTCTTCCATCCCATCCACCCGGTGCGAGCAAGGCCAAGTAGGTCAATTCAGGAGTAAGTCCCTTTTGATTCATTAGGGCTTACTCCCAGGAAAAAGTCCTTAGGATTACAGCTTTGATCTCTTCCGCTGGGGGGAGTCTCTACTGAGCGAACCCAGCCCTGGAGGCTGTTTCCCTTTCTGGATCCTACCTCCCACGAGCACAGCCAGAACAAAGGGGAAGAGAGTTTGTACTGTTAAGTTGGAGCTTTGTTTTGTTTGTTGGCAACAGAAGCAAAGAAAACAAAACTCATTAAAACATAGGCAGGGTTCTCTTATTTCAGTGCAGTTCAGCAAAACTAGGAGGTTTTTCCTTGGTACCGTGGGTAGTCTTAATGAAAGAGGGAATCAGAGTCCCACACACTTTCCAGCTTGTGGTGAACATGCCCTCATTAAACCTGGCTCATAATGGCCCCAGATCTATCTGAATTATTTGTACAGCATTTTTTAGGAGCTGGACGTATGGCTTTTGAGAACCAGTGGGAGAGGCTAAAATTGAAGGGAGTCAGGAATGAGGGCTGTGAATTTCATGAAGGGCCTCTGTATCCCCTGCCCAATGTATCCCCCCCCCCATGTAACTAGGCATGGCCCAGGCTAACCAGATCTCATCAGATCTTAGAAGCTAAGCAGGGTCAGTACTGGTTAGGACTTGGATGAGAGACCACCAAGGAAGTCCAGGGTCGCTATGCAGAGAAGAAGAGTTGTTTTTTATATGCCAACTTTCTCTACCACTTAAGGGAGACTCAAACCGGCTTACAATCACCTTCCCTTTCCCTCCCCACAACAGACACCCTGTGAGGTAGGTGGAGCTGAGAGAGCGTGACTAGCCCAAGGTCACCCAGCTGGCTTCATGTGGAGGAGCGGGGAAACAAATCCAGTTCACCAGATTAGCCTCCGCCGCTCATGTGGAGGAGTGGGTAATCAAACCCGGTTCTCCAGATCAGACTCCACCGCTCCAAACTACTGCTCTTAACCACTGCACCACGCTGGCAATGGCAAACCACCTCTGTTAGTCTCTTGCCTTGAAAACCCTACTGGGTCACCACAGGTTGGCTGCGACTTGATGGAATTTTCCACCACCAACTGGAGAACTGGATAAGTTATATTTATACGGCAGTTACTTGAAGTGTTACAATGTAAGTTAGATGCCTGATGATGGGGAAGGCCCAGATGGTGGAAGCCATGATAGACCCAATCTAAACAAGCATCAGAATTAGGTAGGGTTCTGAGAAAATGGCCACTTTGGCAATTGGACTCTATGGCACTGAAGTCCCTCCCCTCCCCAAACCCTGGCCTCCTCAGGCTCCGCCCCAAAAACCTCCCGCCGGTGGCAAACAGGGACCTGGCAACCCTATCTAGGATGCCACAGAAACTTTGCTGTAGTGATGGTTATTTGTATTTTTCTGCTCCCCTGAGCTTGCTGCTGGTTGCCAGTGCTTGGCTGGCAATCGTAGCATCACATGGCACTCTAGAAATTTCCCTGATCTGTATGGTTTTTACTATAGAGTTTTGGGAAATCCTAGAGGGTTGTGAGATGAAGTGACATCACTTAAGGGTTTTTTGTTTTTAATTTTTTTTAAAAATAGTTACAAACCTCAAACGGAAAAGGAATGGAAAACATGACAACAGTGATGGCAAGTCTATGCGTAGGCATCTATAAAAGGTTTGCAAATATCTAAAAATATGCCCATGCATAATTGTTGCCAATATGCCATAAGTTCAAATGTTGATAAGACTGTAAGGTCCTCAATCACTGGATTTCTGGAGGTGGGCATTTATCTCTCCAGTGTTAATACAAGTTTTCTTTACCAATGGTAAGGATACAGAGCCCTGACCTGGATGGCCCAGGCTAGCCTGATCTCGTCAGATCTCAGAAGCTAAGCAGGGTCAGCCCTGGTTAGTATTTGGATGGGAGACCACCAAGGAAGGCCAGCGTTGCTGTGTACCTCTGTTAGTCTCTTGCCATGAAAACCCCAAAAGGGGTCGCCATAAGTCGGCTGCGACTTGACGGCACTTTACACACACACACACGGATACAGAAGGTCCATTTTCATTGACCATCAACCTCCAGGAGACAGGCAAATAGTTTAAAAGTACACAAGCATCCTCAAAGATCAATGAATATTCTAATACAAAATTGATATGAGCAATTGACTTCTTCCCAAAAAGACTGAATAAATGAATATGCTCAAAGCGGATGTTTAAGAGACACATCCTGTACGTTACAAGGCCAGCAATTAGACACTTTTCTTAGACCTCTACTAAAAAGGCACTGTGCCGCCCAGGATATCCTAGACATCTTTGTTTTTTGGGGGGGAGGGGGGAAGTTGGGTTTTTTGCTGAATAAGTCACAACTTGAGATCCATAGAAACAACAGGTATAAAATTTAGGGCCCTATCCCATTGCTTTGGCAAAAACAGGGCGATCTAGCTCCTAATTCTATTCATTCCTGAGACTCTGGATATCATACTTATTAGTTGACATAAAATATTCATAAACAAATATTGTTGGTTTCTTTTTCTGCATTGATTCAATGCGAGTTTCCAGGAGGAAGGGAGACTCTGAAACACTTAAGTGCTGCAGGACCATATTTAGATACCGACAGATGTAGCAGTTGTAAATACTGCCATTCAACAGAGGCTGACAAATCATACCTTGGCAGTCGGCAAACCTATGCCCGCTCCAGATTGAGAAATTCCTGAAGATTTGGGGAGGGTGGTGTTTGGGAAGGGGAGTGACCTCAGTGTAGGGTTGCCAACCTCCAGGTACTAGCAGGAGATCTCCTGCTATTAGGGATAGAGATCAGTTCACCTGGAGAAAATGGCCGCTTTGGCAATTGGACTCTATGGCATTGAAGTCCCTCCCCTCCCCAAACCCTGTCTTCCTCAGGCTCCACCCCAAAAACCTCCCGCCGGTGGTGAAGAGGGACCCAGCAACCCTATGTGGAGCCCTTCATCCCCTTCCTAGAATCTCTGTGCTTTGTTCTTTTTTATTTCCCTCTCACATTAGCCCCTCCTCAGCAATGCCCTCCTCAACCTCTCCTTGACCATCTTTCCTCTCAGCTCCCTCCAGCGAGCCAAAATCTTCCCAGTAATGAGGTGGACAAAACCCACCACAGTAGAATGAAGGGTGGGTGTGTTTTTTTCAGATGCTGATTGTAAAAAAATTTTATAGCCCTCATTACCATCCAGGCCTCTTGACCATCAGAGCCATGTAGCCTTTCTTTTTTCACCCTGATAAGGGGGGAAAGAAAATAAATCTTGGGAATCCATGCGCAAGGCAGCTCTTCTTCTCCCAGATGCAGTTGCGAAGCGATGGGACATCCCAGTCGGTGTCTTTGAAGCGGCCTTCAATGTGAACAGTTTTTTCCCCTCTACAAGAAGGACTTTGCCATATTGATTGCTTCATACTGGTTTTTCTCTCAAAAACAGGCACTATCGACCTACCAAGACTCGCAGGGTCATCGCCTCGGTTGGGCAGCTGATCTACTGTCATTTTTGGGAGTGGGGGTGGATCTGTCTGCTCTGATTAGCAGTCACAAAAGGCTCTGAATGGTGGAACGAGATCAGGAGCACTTGCCCCCTTTGTGTCGAAATATGATGTATTAAATCATTTCTCTGAAAATGCTGTTTAGAGACGTTCCTAGCGACACACAGGGAGGCAATTCAAGAACTGGGCTTTAACACATAAGAACATAAGGAAAGCCCTGCTGGATCCGACCAAGGCCCATCAAGTCCAGCAGTCTGTTCACACAGTTTGCAACCAGGTGCCTCTAGGAAGCCACAAACAAGACAACTGCAGCAGCACCATCCTGCCTGGGTTCCACAGCACCTAAGATAATAGGCATGCTCCTCTGATACTAGGGAGAATAGGTATGCAGCATGACTAGTATCCATTTTAACTAATAGCCATGAATACCCCTTTCCTCCATGAATATGTCCAGTCCCCTCTTAAAGCCCTCCAGGTTGGCAGCCATCACCACATTCTGGGGCAGGGAGTTCCACAATGTAACTATGTGTTGTGTGAAAAAATACTTCCTTTTATCTGTTTTGAATCTGTCACCCTCCAGCTTCAACAGATGACCTCGCGTTCTAGTATTATGGGAGAGGGAGAAAAATTTCTCCCTGCCCACTCTCTCCAAACCATGCATAATTTTATAGACCTCTATCATGTCTCCCCTTAGCCGCCTTCTTTCCAAGCTAAACAGCCCTAAGCGTCTTAACTGCTCCCCATAGGACAGTTGCTCTAGTCCCCTAATCATTTTGGTTGCTCTTTTCTGCACCTTCTCAAGCTCTGTAATATCTGAGCTCTGAAACCTGGTATTTTTTCCCCTAACGTTTTATTTTGGGAGCATAGGAAGTAATGATTAAGGTATTTTATGCATGGCTGTTTCACTCACCGTCACCCCTCCAATACGTTTGTGTCTTTGTTTTGATTATGCATGCCATTTCCGACAGTCAGAGGTCACCTCGCTCTCCCCCTGCATTTCCCTGTATTTTGCCAGTTTTCAGGGACCAATTTTATCTTGAATTTGAAAACATGGGCAAAACGTGGGGAAACTCAGGGGGAGAGCAAGGTGACCTCTAACAGTTGGAAACAGGATGCATAATCAACACAAAGACCTGAAGTTGTCAGAGGGGTGACAGCGAGTGAACCAGCCATGCATAAAAGACCAAAGATGAACATGTAATGAGATTGTCCTCCTCACAGCTGAGGGGACACACTGATACTAATGAGAAAGTCTTCCGTGTTGGAGGGGTGTGTGAATTAGGGTTGCCAGCCTCCAGGTGGTACCACAATTTACAATTTTTTTCACAATAAAGTGGCTTTTCAATATTTGTGGTACATAACACAACACAATAGAAATGTCCATAGAGGCCACCAACAATGGGGTTCCGGTATTTTATCCCATTTCGCGTCTGCTTCTTGGGTCATGGCGATCCTATGTTGATTGTTCCGACTGGAACTTTTGTTCTGCAAAAATTTTATATATACCACACTGCATAGTGAAAACACTCCACATAAGGTCTGAAAATCATATAAACATTGTCTATAAACAAATATATAAACATAAGCATTCGTACAGTGTATGCCTTCCTGCTTCTAATGGATGACTGGATAAGGCATCTAACCCAGGACAAACTCCGCCCTACATTTAAAGCTGCATACACACAGCCCAGCTGTGTTGAATTAAGGTATATGCAATTCTTTTAAAGTTGTATATAATGTAAATTCTTTCAAAGTTGTACAAATTACAAAAGAAATACATAAGAGATACTACAGAAATACAAGAGAAATTGGAACTTATTAAGAGAAAACCAGCTCCTGTGTATACAAAATTGATGTGTAGAGTCTTTTTAAATTTTGTAGGACTGTAGTGTTCTCATAGGAAACTGGATAAATCTAAATTGGTGTTAAGTCCGTTTGGAGTAATGGTATTAAAAGAAATATGAAGCAGGATTCCCGTTGGACCATGATTCTGTCAATATTTGTGTTCTGAAAAGGTTTGCCTGAATATTGCTATACCACAAAAAATTGCATTTCATGATCCTGATGTTTTAACTGTTTATAGTGTGCTGTAAGGGGCGCTTCCATATTGTTATTTCTAATGCGCGATCGGTGTTCACCAATTCTTAATTTTACTGCGCATTTGGTCTTGCCCACGTATAGTAATCCACATGAGCATCTGATTATGTAAATCACTAATTTACTATTGCAATTACTGAAGTGTTGTAATTTAAAGACAAAACCTGTACGTGTGTCCTGAAATTCTTTTACTGGTAAAGCTTGTGCGCATGCTATACAGTCCCCACAGCAAAAATGACCGATACTTTGGTTCCTATTTGGTATGATCAGACTATCTGAGTGAATTAACTTGTCGTTAAGGGACCACATTCTTTTTAAACCAAATTTTGGTATTTGTGTGCACACAAATGTTTCACACACATACGTGTGCACATTTCTTGTACCAGGTGCCAGTGTTTGTTTAAAAAAAATTGTATTCCTCTAATTAAGGGTGTGTATTGTAGCGCTGCTGTGATGCCAATGTTCCTATTATGTCTGTTACTTTCTTGTAATAGTCCCGGTCTAAGTGTATTATCCACCCGTTTCCTCGAGTGTTGGATCACTTCTCTGGGGAAACCTCTTGTCTCTAAGATGCTGCTTAGGGAATTGGCCGCTTCTTGATAGTCCCCTTCTGTAGTGGCATTGCGTTTTAAACGCAGAAATTGCCCGTAGGCAGTACAGTGGCAAGGTGCTCCCCTGCTAGCTGGCTACACACTGTATTTTACAAGTGTCAAGGACCTAGATAAAGGTTGCACTATTCTGAAATAGGCTTAACAGCTTTTTTATGCCGTAAGTGCTCAATTTTTTTATTTCACAGTCTCATTTGGGGCACTAGTTATTTCTGTTTGACTACCAAGCCTCCAGGTGGTAGCTGGAGATCTCCAGGGGTTACAACAGATCTCCAGGCGACAGAGATCAGTTCCCCTGGAGAAAATGTCTGCTTTGAAATGTGGCCCCTATGGCATTATATCCCACTGAAGTCACTCCCATCCCCAGACCCTGCCCTCCACAGAGGTAGTTGTGAATTTCCTGCATTGTGCAGGGGGTTGGACTAGATGACCCTGGTGGTTCTTTCCAACTCTATGATTCTGTGATTCTATGACTCCAACTCCCAAATCTCCAGGAATTTCCCAACCCAGAGCAGGCAACCCTAGTGTGAACTTCAAGCAAGTTGAAGCACCCAAACCTCCCACTGTAGAAATTAAGAGCAAGCAGGGCATCTCTGAAACAGTCTGCTCTGAAAATGTGTTGCATCTCTGCTTGTGTGATTAGAAATGCCCTCATAAGCCATGCATTACTGGCAGGGGTCCCACACATACAAAAGGGGGAAAGCATACTTAAAGACATTCAACACATTTGCAAAACCAATCTCACGCATGTCAAGGCCACCAAGCACAATACAACTATGTGCCATGTTTGCCTTAAGGGCCACTTCTCCCTTACACATAGGGTTGCCAACTCCAGGTTGAAAATTCCTGGAGATTTGGCAGTGAATCCTGGGGAAGACAGGGTTTGGGTACTGGAGGTACCTCAGCAGTTTGTGAGGCCATAGAGTTCACCCTCAAAAGCAGCTATTTTCTCCAGAAGAACTGGTCTCTGCATTCTGGAGACCAGTTGTAACTCTGGGAGATCTCCAGGCCCTGCCTAGAGGTTAGCAACCCTACTGGGAGCAGAAGCTTTATAGTGAAGAAGTAATAGGAGAGGAGATTATGATATAACTTTTTCACCACAACACCATTTCACTCCTGGACTCCCCCTAGCTGGTTTTTCTTCTGCTACTTTAGTTTGCAAGGATGGCTTTGGAATCCAAAGGTGGTAAAGCGGGTGTGCTTGCATGTTTACATGTGCTTGCCTGCCTGCTTGCAGGGGTGTGTTTTAAGTAGAGTTGCCAATTCCAGGTTGGGAAATTCCTGGAAATTTGGGGGTAGAGCCTGGGAGGGCAGAATTTTGGAAGGAGAGGGAGCTCACCAAGGATCTGAGGTCCTGGAGTCTCTCCTACCAAAACTGCCATATTTCTCCCGGGGAACTGGTCTCTGCAGCCTGGAGATTAATGGTAATTCCAGGAGAACTCCAGGCCCCATCTGGAGGTTGGCAACTATAGTTTTAAGGAAGGAAGACATTGCTAGATAAAGGCTTAATGACTTCTTTCCCCCTTCCCATTCATTGCAGCATTTCCTCCTATCCTGACTGCAAAGGGCAGTGGGGAGGGGACATGGCTCAGTGGTAGAGCGTCTCCTTGGCCTGCAGAAGGTCCCAGGTTCAGTCCCTGGCATCTCCAGTTAAAGGGACTAGGCAGGTAGGTGATGTGAAAGACCCTCTGCCTGAGACCCTGGAGAGCCACTGCTGGTCTGAGTAGACAATACTGACTTTGATGGACCTAAGGTCTCATTCAGTAGAGCTAATTTGGAGCAGAAATAGCACAGGCTGTTAGGAAAAGGTGCAATCCTAAAGAGTGAGACTCCAGGCGAAGCCCACTCTTTTCCATTGTAACTCTGCATAGGAGTAACTCTGCATAGGCTTGCAATCTCCGTACCCCACTACCACCACCACCACACACCCTAAAGCTCCTCCATTCTTCGCTACCCTCTCCTATAGTTTCCTCTAGCTTGAAAAAGGTCATTAAGGAAAATTTAGGAGTGTTCAAAATCTAGTTCGGTTGTCATCCTTTTGTTTAGAATTTGGAAAAAAAGAACTAGATGCAAGAACAGGAATAAGCATTTGGTAGAGATGGGCAATTTTTTTAAAAGTGGTTTTAATTCTTTAGTTTGTCTTATTTTGATTTCATTTGCATTCCTTCATTTCCCTGGGAAACACATTGCAAACTTAGGCTGTGGCTTCTTGATTTTCCATCTCACTGGGGCGAGATTTTTAGAGATTGTTCTCAAGGGATCCTTGCTGCTGAATTTCTGACTAATCGAAGAAAAGAATCCGGTTCCATAATCTATTCACATTCTCACTTGTCACGTGAATTGAGGCTGACATTAGGCACCCTCCAGAAGGCAAGCAGGGTTACAGGAGGGACAGAGCGGGGCATCTGTTACCTCAAGAAAGCCTTGTGCTTAAATTGGGGGATGGCCTGCTGTGATAGAGTTGCCAACCTCCAGGTACAAGCTGAAGATTGCCTGTTATTACAACTGATCTCCAGCTGATAGAGATCAGTTCACCTGGAGAAAATGGATGCTTTGGCAATTGGACTCTATGGCATTGAAGTACTTCCCCTCCCCAAACCCCACCCTCCTCAGGCTCCGCCCCAAAAACCTCCCGCAGGTGGCAAAGAGGGACCTGGCAATCCTACCTGCTGCCAAAGGGAGCAGCAAGGCTGCCTCTTCATCCGCTATACCCTTTCAGCTGGGAAATTCTGTAGAAACATATAAAATGTCTTTGGAGGAAAAACCTCTGTTGTAAGAAGACAGTTTTACTCCTTCTGTTTGACACTGCTGATTGGAAAGATTCCCTATCCATTTAATTGTGTCCTGATTCTGCTCTACCTGACCTCTTTGAACTGTCAATTACATAACCTGGTGGCAGAATAATAAGGGAGAAACAAACTATTTTTTAAAAAAATCTTGAGTTGTTCTGTTTGTTGTTGTTTTTCAAACAACCACAATTACAATGGGAATGTTTCATTTTTTCCCCCATTTGTGAGTAAATGAATGCACATCCCTGTTATTTGGGTATGGAAACAAAGTAACTAATACATCCTTCTGCACAATAAACACATATTATGGAAAACTTGAAGAAACAACTTCTGCATCTGACATTCTTTAAATGCTTTCTCTATGTTTCCCGTGGAGATTCTGAGCATGTGCAGACTATGTTTCCTTCGTTAAATCACAACTAGCTCTCACACAACCGAGATTAAAAGGCAAGCGTTCATTGCCCTGTTTTCCTTTAAAAAAACATTCAAAAGAATCCAGCCTCTTTTACGTAGGGCTGCAATTTAGAGGGATATTGGGATGGAATCGATAACATCTGAGCAAATTCTCGCCTTCAGACTTTCAAAATGGACATAATTACTTTCTCCCCTCCTCACCACCAATGCCAGGATCCTACTTATGCCTCTGAACGGAATGAAACCCCACCCCAAATATTTTCAACGGCAGCTCTCCTAACCTCTCTTAAACGAACCATACATGTGCTTCCCACATGGTTGCACTTCCTTGGCATACAAGGAAGAGGTTCCTGGCTTCTATCAAGCCCCTCTTTGGGGGGTGGAGGTGCAAAGGAGGTGGGCGGGGGGGGATCAGAGACAAGCATCTGGCTAGCTAAGACGGGCTTCAGAACAGGGGGTCTCCTGTAGACACCCAAGTGGAGATGCCAAGACAGTAGAGGAGAGGGAGGGAGACCCAGTTGGGTCCAGATTAGGGAAGACAGCAGAATGTATGGATAGATTTAGCCCACCTCCTGCAGTTCTTTCCTGGAATGGACAGAGTGGGATGTCTCTCCTAACAATGGGGTGGAGGGGAATATTATGAGCTACTTTATATTGCATGAGGTTATAGCCCATCTACCCCCCTTTAAAGAAAACAGTTACACCACTGATTCTTAACTGGGACCACACGGCCCCCTATGGGGTGGTCTACAAAACTTGCAAAAGGGGATTTCAGAACTTTTAGAGGAAAACGGGGTCATTTGGAATTATAGGCAGCCCTTTCTCCCCACTTGCAACAGCTTCAGGTAGCAAGCAAACGTATTGCACTGGTAAAGGGTATAAAGGGGGATAAGCTACAGTACTGCAGTCAATGATCTGCTCAGGACCTGAGTTCGATCCCGACGGAAGTCGGTTTCAGGTAGTCGGCTCAAGGTTGACTCAGCCTTTCCATCCTTCCGAGGTCGGTAAAGTGAGTACCCAGCTTGCTGGGGAGTAAAGGGAAGATGACTGGGGAAGGCACTGGCAAACCACTCCATAAACGTCATGATGTGATGTCACCCCATGGGCCAGTAATGACCTGGTGCTTGCACAGGAGACCACCTTTACCTTTAAAGGGCATAAAACTGCCCTTGAAAATGGCCCAAAAGCTGCAGGTGGACCAGAATCATTCAGTGCTACTCCTGGTTGGAGGTAGACAGTGACACAGCATACTTTTAAAAAAAAATTCTTGCATTGGCTGCCAATTTCTTCCCAGGCTGGCTTCAGTTGAACATCCTGATTTTTACACTTAAAAGTCAAACTTGACTACTCTTTAAGATCCTCTGGTGAGGTCCTGGCCCAGTTTACGGTTTCCTCAGGAAGTCAGGATGCATCCATAATAAATCCACTATGCTGCAGCGGCACCCTCCCCCTCTGGCTTGAATGCAATAGACAACCTCTTCTAAGGTTCCAGTTCTTCAGAGGTGTAGTCCAGAGTAGGGTTGCCAGGTCCCTTTTCACAACTGGTGGGAGGTTTTTGGGGCGGAGCCTGAGGGCAGGCTTTGGGGAAGGGAAGGACTTCAATGTCATAGAGTTCAATTGCCAAAGCGACCATTTTCTCCAGGTGAAGTGATCTCTTTCCGCTGGAGATCAGTTGTAATAGCAGGAGATCTCCAGCTTGTACCTGGTGGTTGGCAACCCTAGTCCAGAGTGATGTAGTCTCGGCATTGATTGGCTGCCCGTGGCAACCATCACAAAGCCTCCTCTTCCCTCCCCTCCCCTGAGCAGTTTTTTAAAGTGTAAAAAAAAAGGATTAAGTTAAAACCTGGATACTTAACCCTTCACCTACGTGAAAATACCCCATGCAAATTTCTACATTTGCAAATCCTGCAGGTTATTGAAGCTACTTTAGAGAATCAGTTCAAAGTGGGAGGGGGCAGGGAAAGAATTAAGCATAGGGTTGCCAGGTGGGTGGTTTCGGTGGGCAATTGCCCGCCAATCCACCAGCTGCTCTGGAGCGGCGATTGTGTGCATGTGCGGCTGTGCGTGTACGATGACGTCACTTTCAGGTTTATCCCCAGAAGCGCTGCTTTAGTACTCAAGCCCCCAAAATTTGGGGTTTGAGTGCTAAAGCAGCCACAGCGATGAGGTGCTTCTGGAATGAACCCAGAAGTGACAACATTGCATGCTTGCGGCTGCGCACACACGGTCGCAACCCCCACCCCCTAAAACCTCTTGGCGATCAAGATGGGGGATCTGGCAACCATAATTAAGCACCACCTTGGTTCCAGGAATTTCCCAGTAGGCCACTGCCCTAAAGGGTCAGCGGTGGCCAGGAGCCTCAGACCACACCTCATTTGGTTTAGATCGGGGGTGTCAAAGAAGAAGAGTTGGTTTTTTATATGCCGACCTTCTCTACCACTTAAGGAAAAATCAAACCGGCTTACAATCACCTTCCCTTCCTCTCCCCATAACAGAGATCTTGTGAGGTAGGTGAGGCTGAGAGAGCTCTAAGAGAGCTGTGACTAGCCCAAGGTCATCCCGCTGGCTTCATGTGCAGGAGTGGGGAAACCAACCCGGTTTACCATATTAAAGTACGCTGCTCATGTGGAGGAGTGGGGAATCAAACCCAGTTCTCCAGATTAGAGTCCACCACTCCAAACCACCACTTTTAACCATTACACCACACCGGATCCGGCCCCTTGAGAGCTCTTATTTCATCCACAAGCCAGCCAAGGCAGCCACCCCCCACCCTACTCCTGATCTGGACTGGCGAGGCATGGCCCGGCCGCCGGCCCAACCAAACGACATTTTTTTCATTTCCAGCCCTCGTAACAATTCAGTTACCCCTGGTTACCCCTGGTTTAGATCCTGAATTGCTTGGTTTAGATCCTTCATCAGCTATGGTAATTAGTATCTGTTCACCAATTTTGTTTTCCTGTCGTCAGTTTTCAGGAGGAAGCCATGATCTAGCTATTGCCCACTATTTACCCCTCCGAGCAGGGTGACCTCCATATCCCTGACCCGTAGCGCCAAAAGGGACTCCCCGCTCGGCTCGCTCCAGGGCCGTTTTCAGTTCCCATTCCACTTGTGCTGGAATGCCACTTCAGAAGCAGTGATTCCTTTTTAAAAGGGGCCGTCCGGATTTGATATTACGCGCATTTGCGCGTAGCATCGAGTTTGCCCCTTTGCGTCAGCTCTCCAGCAGAGACGCATCTGTTTGGCCAGATTTTCAAGTGCCACTAGCTGCTTTCAAGTCCTGAAATATTTTGGAATAGTTAGCATATTATAGGGTTGGGTCAGGGGGTGTTTTTTTGTTTTGTTTTTTGGATATTGCTTTGATTTGTAAATTGCGGCCCTGCCTTTTTTTATTGCGTTTCCCTTTAATTGTTCTAATTGCTACGGCGTGTTGGGTCTGTCGACCACGTGGGGTGCTCAAGGGGGAGGAAAACAGCATGGGGAAAATTAAAACAAATGAGGAACTGCAACCCATCATCGCTTTGCATGCAGGATCCGCCGGTGTAGGGCTCGGCCTCCCCTGCATCGTGCCGCGTCCAGTGCTGTGCGAATCTGCCTTCTTTGTCAGTAGCACGGAGTTAGTTAAAACCTCCAGCCATGGCCTGTGATCGCCCGCTGCCTTTGGAATGCTGTGATTGATTCCCGCTTTGCTTTGGAATTCCGCTTTTGGACTCGATCAAAAGCAGGAGTCCCTCTTTGGCTCGGCTCATGAGTCTCCTCCCCCCCCCAGCGCTTTTTTGATGCCTGGGGGTGCTGGAGACCTTCCAGATCTCATCCCAGTAGCTTAGCATCTTTTGGCCAACACATGACAACTTGCCTGTTGGGGGGGAGGGGTTGGGCAACAACACGCAATAACAGAATCTACTGATCACTTAAAGCAGAAAGGTGGAAAAGGAAAGAGCGGGGGAGCCAATCAGATGGGTTGCATCTGCCGGGCGAGTGGAGTAAGTGGAAACTGCTGCTCCCCGTAGCAACTTCACACAACTCCCTTTGATAAATGTGTTAGCTCTTAGCGGAGATCAACTCCTGACACGGGCTTAGCGGCCATCCCGTGGGGACTGTTGGCCCTCTATGACTTCACAGGGTGATGACAAAGAGGCCCGCTTCTGAGGTTAACAGTCACCGTTCCCTCTGCTGCAAACTTAGGCAAAAGGTTACTTGTTTCCCCCTCTTCAATTTAGGGGGGATTCGAACAAGATGTCAATGCCCTGGTCACATCAGTATCGGTTCAAGACGGCTAAAAAACTTTCTGCCATTGGCATCTAGGAGAAGCAGTAAGTTGGTCTTTGAAAGAGCCAGGCCGCTGGATCAATAGGGTTGCCAATCTCCAGGTACGAGCTGGAGATCTTCTGCTTTTACAACTGATCTCCAGCAGATAGAGATCAGTTCCCCTGGAGAAAATGGCACTTTGGCAATTGGACTCTATGGCGTTGAAGCCCCTCCTCAAACCCCACCTTCCTCAGGCTCCGCCCCCAAAACTTCCAACCAGTGGTGAAGAGGGACCTGGCAACTCTAGGGATCAAGGAAGTCAGTATCCAGGGAGCAATGACCATTCTGATCTACCATTTCCTAGGCAATGTTATTGGCTGATTCAGGTTGCAGCAACTGAGCTGCTTGCCCAAAGCAGAGCTCCCTGAAAGAATTTTGCTCCTCTGCAGGTCACCTGATCCAGAGATCAGGGAATTTAGAATTCAGGGGGCGAGTTCGGGATGCCAGTCTCCAGGAGGGACCTGGGGATGCCCTAGAATTACAGCTCATCTCCAGACTACAGAGATCAGTTTCCCTGGAATAAATGGATGCTTTGGAGGCTGGACTCTGTGGCATTGTACCCACTGAGGTCGCTGTCCTCCCCAGGCTCCATCCCCAAATCTCCAGGAGTTTCCCAACCTGGATCTGGCAACTCTACACCCTTTCTCCTATCCCCCATTCCCCGCAGGGGGGACCTGGAGACCCTAAGGCAAATGCCCCATCTTTGCAGCCATTTATGGATAAACTCCTGATGCTTTTAATGAGCTCAGCCAAATTATTAACAAAATATAGCGAGCAAAATGTAACTTGTGGCAACACATTTACTTTCATTGTTAGCAAATGTTTCTCCTCTTAATGGGCACCGTGATGCTCAAAGGCAGGGGGAGTCCATCCAAGCTTCAAAACTGACGGGTCAAATTGGAGATCCTTTCAAGAGCTGAGCATGAGTTTGGCCACAAATCAATTAAGATTTTATCTCATACAAAAAAAGAGCAGAATGGAGAAAAAAGTTTTCAATTAGGGATGAGAGACATTTTTGCAGGGCTCAGTTTTTAAGCCCAAATGGGGGTATTTCAAAGAGATAGAGACACCATTCGCCAAACAGGTTTTCACTGTGTTTGAAAAACCCATTTTATTTTGATATGATATGCAAATACAATTATGTATAATATAATTGGTGTAGTGGTTAAGAGCGGTGGTTTGGAGCGGTGGATTCCGATCTGGAGAACTGGGTTTGATTCCCCACTCCTCCACATGAAGCCTACTGGGTGACCTTGGGCTAGTCACAATTCTCTTCAGCCAAAAACCCATGGTCCCTTAACCCACTTTATTCCCCATTTCAGCCAGGATCAAATTGACTCGGGCTGGGGGGAAACTGTACACGTTACCTTGAAAAGCAGGGACTAAACTGTGTGCAAATCCATCTATGTAAACAGAAAGTGCGGGAGACATGCACAATTCCGGTTTAGCTTGCAACACCCGCCCCCCGGTGATTGGTCATTTCCCGGGGCAGGGAAGACCCTCACTGGTCCATTTGAAAAGACCAATCACTGGGGGCATGGGGTGTGTGCCAAACTAAACAGGAACTTTATGTCTCCCGCATTTTCTGTTTTCATGGATTGATTGGCACAGTTTCGTCCCTGCTTTTCAAGGTAATGCATAGTTTTCCCCCCAGCCCGGGTAAATTTGATCCTGGCTGAAATGGGGAATAAAGTGGGTTAAGGGACCATGTGTTTTTGGCCTTAGTCGCAATTCTCTGAGCTCCACCTACTGCACAGGTGTCTGTTGTGGGGAGGGGAAGGCAAGGCAATTGAAAGCCGGTTTGATTCTGCTTTAAGTGGTAGAGAAAGTCAGCATATAAAAACCAACTCTTTTTCTTCTTCATATATATATGTGTGTGTGTGTGTGTGTGTGTGTGTGTGTGTGTGTGTGTGTGTAATTCAAATATAAAATGTGACCTTTTCCTAACAGCATTTCTCATCATTTACTAGGCATTCATCCTTTTTTGCTTACATCACACGACATCAATTTTTCAAACCTTCTTACCTGGTTTCCTGCCACAATGGATTCATGGCTTTCATTCTGTCATCAGAATCATCTGTTGGTCCACACAGCCAATGCATGGTGATTGATTGATTTTTTAAAAAATCAGATACTGTCTCACCAAAGACCTCCTTGAGGCGGTTCACAAAGTAAAAACAAAACTATAAAATCATACAAACAACACAAGAATCAGCAAGTGGTTTTGGATAGTTCACCACCTTGGGGACCCCTACGTTGGGTGGAAATCGAGACCTTGCAGTGCTTGTAGATGGAGTTGCCACTGGGAGCTTGCAACCGCAGTATGGCTGCAAGTCCCCATGGCAAGCTCCCATAAACAGCAATGTTCTGTTTGGCCCTTGGATAAGATAAATCAGGGCAGGAGTGGGAAAGTAGGAAGGTCAGGTTCTAGCAGAGGCTTACAGCTAGCTCATCCTCAGAACCTGCTTGTAGTGCTGATTTGAATTTGAGTAACAAGTCTGCTTGAACATGTGCAGATTGCCTTTCTCTCCCTGCTGAGAAGCCATATCCAGCTCTTGTAGATCTGCGCATGAGAGAGGGAATGTATAGAAGAATCTGTGGAACTCCCTGCCCCAGGATGTGGTGATGACTGCCAACTTGGAAGGCTTTAAGATGGGGGTGGACATGTTCATGGAGGAGAGGGCTATCCATGGCTACTAGTCAAAATGTATACTTGCCCTGATCCATACTTATTCTCTACAGCTGGGGTGTCAAACATAAGGCCTGGGGGCCAGATTAGGCCCCTTGAGAGCTCTTATCCGGCCCACGAGCCAGCCAAGACAGCCACCCCCACCCCCCACTCTCGATCTGGGCTGGCAAGACGTGGCCTGGCCCGACCAAGTGACATTTATGTCATATCCAGCCCTTGTAACAATTGAGTACAACACCCCTGTTCTGCAGTATCAGAGGAGCATGCCTATTATATTAGGTGCTGTGGAATACAGGCAGGATAATGTGTAGGATTGCCAACCTCCAGGTAATAGCTGGAGATCTCCTGCTATTACAACTGATTTCCAGGTGATCAGTTCATCTGGAGAAAATGGCCACATTGGCAATTGGACTCTATGGCATTGAAGTCCCTCCCCTCCCCAAACTCCACCCTCCTCAGGCTCCACCCCAAAAACCTCCCGCCGGTGGAGAAGAGGGACCTGGCATGACAACCCTAATAATGCTGCTGCAGTCATCTTGTTTGTGGGCTTCCTAGAGGCACCTGGTTGGCCACTGTGTGAATAGACTGCTGGACTTGATGGGCATTGGTCAGATCCAGCATGGCTTTTCTTATGTTCTTACGTTCTTAAAAAGTGACTTCCCATCAGGGTGGGTTCCCATCACTCCTATTTAGAGATTGTCTCCCCCTTCCCTTCATTGCTGTGAGAATGTTTCTCTTCTTGCTTCTCAGGGGCAAGTCAGAGATGTCTCTGGACAGCCAGCTGGGCCGTTTGAACCTTCAAGCGCTGGCTCTGATGGGAGCATCCTTCATCTTGAATAAACAGCACCATGTCATTTCTGGCTTGGCTTTCCTGTGGGAAAAAAGGACCAAAGAAAAGCATTGCTTTGCCCAAAGTAAGAAAACAGAATATTTTACATTAGGTCAGATCCTGGCAGCCAAACGGGAGACTTCAAGCATGCAGACTGGCGCATGGGTGCATGATCTTCCAAGAGGGACAGTGACTGATTTAGCAGCATCTGATCCATTGGGAGTGAAACAGAGACCGCAAGGGAAGCCAGAGCTCACAGAAAGAGGAAGCGGAAATGCCAAGAAAAACAGCAACATTTCTTTTTGCAAGTGCCAAGTTTCTTTACGGCTGAGGAAAATGTCTCAGCAGTAAAGTATCAGCCTTGTATGCAGAAGACCCCAGGTTCAGTTCCTGGCAACTCTAGTTAAAAAGATCAGGTAGCAGGTGATAAGAAAAACCTCTTGCTGTGTCCCTGGAAAGTCAGAGTAGACAGTATAGTGATCTTGATAAGCCAATGATCTGAGAATAGTGGGTGGATTCATATGTTCATGTTAGTTTAACATGGTGACATTTAGGCAGGAAGAGCCATGCCTTAGTGGCAACTTTGCAAGCAGAAGGTCCCAGGTTCAGTCTTTGGCATCTCCAGTTAAAAGGAGGAGACAATAGGTGATGTGAAAGACTTCCACCTGAGACCGTGGAGAGCTTCTTCCAGACATAGTAGTCAATACTGATCTTGAGAGACCAATGGTTAGACTCAGGATAAAGCAGCCGGCTGCCAACTCTCACAAGGGCACACGAAACACCTGCATTGTATGTAGGGTTGCCAGGTCCCTCTTTGCCACCGGCGGGAGATTTTTGGGGTGGAGCCTAAGGAGGGCGAGGTTTGGGGAGGGGAGGGACTTCAATGCCATAGAATTCAATTGCCAAAGCGGCCATTTTTCTCCAGGTGATCTGATCTCTATCGGCAGGAGATCAGTTGAATTAGCAGGAGATCTCCTGCTACTACCTAGCAGTTGGCAAACCTAATTGTATGTGGAAAGTCCATGTTTCAATCCTCTCTCAGCATCTCCAGCCAAACGGATTGTAAAGGCCTGGAATAGTATCAAGAGGTCATGGATAGATCCAGCTTGGGGAAAACCTAGATATTTTGTAGGGGGAGCCTGAGAAGGGAGTGGTTTGGGAAGGGGAGGGACTTCTGCAGGGTATACTGCCATAGAGTCCACCTTCCAAAGTGGCCATTTTCTTCAGGTGAGCAGATCTCTGCTGCCTGGAGATCAGTTGTAACAGTGGCCATGCTATTACTTGGAGGCTGGCAACCCTAGTCATTGGAGAGCTGCTCCGACAATGCTGAGCTAAATGCCAGTCCTATAATGCAGCTGTATATGAGTATGTGCAGAGTGCCTTTCTTTCACCAACATAAGGTTGCCAACTGCCAGGTAGTAGCAGGAGATCTCCTGCTAATTCAACTGATCTCCAGCCAATAGAGATCAGTTCACTTGGAGAAAATGGCCACTTTGGCAATTAGATTCTATGGCATTGAAGTCCCCTCCCCAAACCCCGCCCTCCTCAGGCTCCACCCCCAAAATCTCCCACCGATGGCGAAGAGGGACCTGGCAACGTCCCTCTTTGCCACCAGTGGGAGGTTTTTGGGGTGGATCCTGAGGAGGGAAGGGTTTGGGGAGGGGAGGGACTTCAATGCCATAGAGTCTAATTGCCAAATCGGCCATTTTCTCCAGGTGAACTGATCTCTATCGGCTGGAGATCAGTTGTAATAGTGGGAGCTCTCCAGCTAGTACCTGGTGGTTGGCAACTCTACACCAACAGGAACTCGAGTCCTGAACAATATGGATATATGTATATTTTTAAATGAGTCTCCGGGGCCAGATGGCATGTTTCATGGCAGCCTGGTGTCTATTTTTAAATCTGAAGTTAAGGTTACTTTCACACAGAGTCCGAGGTTCAAATCCCCACTTTGCCACAGACGCCTGCTGTGCACCCTCAGGCCAGTCACACTCTCTTTGAGCCTAACCGACTTCACAGCATTGTTGAAAGGATTATATTGGGGAGGACCATGGAGGCCCCCTGAGCTCCTGAGAGCCAGTGTGGTGTAGTGGTTAGGATCGGCGGACTCTAATCTGGTGAACTGGGTTGGTTTCCCCACTCCTACACATGACGCCGGCTGGGTGACCTTGGGCTAGTCACAGCTCTCTCTGAACTCTCTCAGCCCCACCTGCCTCACAAGGTGTCTGTCGTGGGGAGGGGAAGGAGACTGTAAGACAGTTTGATTCTCCTTAAAAGGCAGAGAAAGCCACATATAAATCCCAATTCTTCTTCTTCTTCTTCTTCGGTCAGGATAAAAAATAATAGATTGTTCCCAGTCCAGCCAGTCCCAGAAGCTGCAGGTGAGCGAAAGCAGTTTGAGACGGAGACCAATCTTTGCAGATCCCAGAAGCTTCCTTTCGACCCCCCATTTGCAGCTCGGAGCCCTCTTCCAATTTTCCTTGCGCCCCTCCATCTTCTCTCTTCCCACCCCTGCTTTCTCTCTCACACGCCATCTTTCCACTTCACTCTCATTAACAAAAAAAACCGTAAACGATATGAACAAAAGACACACAAGGATGGGGAGTTGGCGGAGACGAACCTGGATCTGCCCAGTTTCATTTGGGCTGTGACCCAGTTTTGATTTCCCACCCACCAAGTGGAGACTGATGCCTCAGATAGAAAGCCAGGTCTTTGTGCAAGTGTGCAGGTGTGAGAATTGCCAACGAGGCTCTTCCCGAAACGAGTACGCTGTAAATCTGTCCCCCCCCCCACAGATGCACACCCGCACACATATGCTCACACACCTGCCCCAGGGAATCTTTGAAATAGGGCATCTGTTCTTCCCGCTGTCTGATGGGGAAGGAGGGCCATGCCTCGCTTTCCAGCAGTAGATCAAGTTAAACACTTTGCGCTCATTTGCACCTCACAAAAAGTTTTCCATTGATTTTACTAAAAAGCAAGAGGTAATTACATTCGTGACAGAATGGCCATGCATTAGCGGGAAGTTATAAATAACAGGACATAAATAAGACAGCGGCAAGAGGAAAGGATTACCCAGAAGCCTGTGCAGCACAGAACATAAATATGGCCTGTGAAGGGGGCGGGGGAGAAACACTGAGCACGATACTCAGTTTTGATACCCAGGTGAGAGACAGCGTGGTATAATGGTTAGAGTGTTGGACTAGGGTTGGGATGACTGAGGTTGGAATCCCCACTCTGCCAGGGAAGCTTGATGAGGTGTAGTCTCATCCAGAGAGTCCATGTGCGAAAACACACCAAGACGGACCATCTCCTCTAGAGGAGGAGATGTCCTAGCAAGGAAGAAAGAAAACTGTACGCAGTAGCTATTATGAATAAACTGGCCAAGAATTAATACGCCTGGCAATGGAAATAAGAAGATTGAAAACAACGGAAGAAGTGTTTTATACACAAAACGGCTTTGAGTGCCTCTAGAGCCAGCGTAGTATAGTGGTTAAGAGCGGTGGTTTGGAGCGGTGGAGTCTGATCTGGAGCACCGGGTTTGATTCCCCACTCCTCTACATGAGCGACGGAGGCTAATCTGGTGAACTGGATTTGTTTCCCCACTCCTCCACACGAAACCAGCTGAGTGACCTTGGGCCAGTCATGCTCTCTTAGCCTCACTCCCTCACAGGGTGTCTATTGTGGGGAGGGGAAGGGAAGGTGATTGTAAGCCGGTTTGATTCTGCCTTAAGTGGTAGAGAAAGTCGGCATATAAAAACCAACTCTTCTTCCTCTTCTAGAGGAGATGGTCCATCTTGGTGTGTTTTTGCACATGGACTCTCTAGATGAGACTATACCTCATCATTCTTATTACAACTAAAGGTAAAGGTCCCCCTGTGCAAGCACCTGGTCATTCCTGACCCATGGGGTGATGTCACAAGGCAGACTTTGTTTGCAGGGTGGTTTGCCAGTGCCTTCGCCAGTCATCTTCCCTTTACCCCCAGCAAGCTGGGTACTCATTTGACCGACCTCAGAAGGAGGAAAGGCTGAGTCAACCTTGAGCCAGCTACCTGAAACCGACTTCCGTCGGGATCGAACTCAGGTCGTGAGCAGAGCTTTTGACTGCAGTACTGCAGCTTACCACTCTGCGCCACGGGACTCCTATTACAACTAAGGACATTGATAATAGGCAACCAGCCATTGTTGAATATTCTTACTACAACTTAGGACATTGAAAATAGGCAAGCAGCCATTATTGGATACTCTGTTTGTATAGGTGTTGTATTTTTGTATGATTTAGTGTGTTCGTTTTATTGTCATAGCACATATAGAACTCACGGGTGTGTTAAGATTTCAGTATTTTTGATTGTTAATTAAATGCAATATTACTTCATGAGTAGCCAATCTATGTGAGTTCAGTACTGATTATATATTGTGGAATAGGGTTGCCAACTCCAGGCTGGGAAATACCTGGAGATTTTGGGGGTGGAGTCTGAAGAGGGCGGGGATTGGGGAGGGGAGGGACTTCGATGGGGTATAATACCATAGAGTCCACCTTCCAAGGGGCCATTTTCTCCAGGTGAACATCTCTGTCGCCAGGAGATCAACTGTAATAGTGGGAGATCTCCAGCTACCACCTGGAGGTTGGCAACCCTACTGTGGAAGGACTCAAACCCAGGTCCAAACCCACCTCCCTACCCACTCAAAACCTAGCTGCAAGCAACTCAAATGAAAATAGAAATTACAAATCTGTTGTCAACATTCCTAAATGTGGATTAGGAGAAGTCATTGCCAAATTATATGTGGCGTGGGAGAACTGTGATTTGATCTCCCAATGATTTCAGCATTTCTTAAATCCAGAGGCCCAAATTGGATCAGAGGATTAGTATTTGTCAGAAAAGGATGTAACGCTTTCCCCCATTCTATGTTCCTGGTCTAAATGGTGTCCCCGCAACTGCTATTAGCCCCACTAGATTCCACAGAACATTTGAGAGTGCTACAGATCAGGAAAACTGCATGAAAAAGTGTGTTAAATCTCCTTTCCCCAGTGGCTGCTACTCCAGTCCAGTAGGGCTTTCCCACCCCTCGATGACTGCTTTGAAGTAAAGCTTAAATCATCAGAAGATCCAACCGCATATCTCCCCCGATCATATGGTCCCGAGCGCCTGTAAATATTTGTGAAGTGCACCTTCCCTGGCAGCTTTCCTAACCATCTGGATGGGTTTCCCAGCCCGG
This sequence comes from Euleptes europaea, assembly GCF_029931775.1. Lineage (NCBI taxonomy): Eukaryota > Metazoa > Chordata > Lepidosauria > Squamata > Sphaerodactylidae > Euleptes > Euleptes europaea. The sequence goes on from NC_079329.1 coordinate 24,599,566, forward strand.
TGAACTTTCAAAAGTAAACTTATTTATTTCCCAACCACTGCAACGACACGTCTGAACAGAAGGGTCACCCAGCTGGTTTTAGAAGCTCGGTTCTATTTTGTGATCATTTGCCAATCAGATCGGTATGGAGAGGCACAGAAGCACATCGCATCGGGGAATCTATAATTGCACTGTCGAGATTAGAAAAGTATTAGAATAATATCTCCTCTTGCAGAAGGGGAACAATAAGATAACCTGCCAACACCAGCCTCAGGGTGGTAGGGATAAATTTTACTATAAGGAATAAACATTTGGACTACATGCGTACAGTCAACACAGGACACCCCTTGTGTGTTATGTGCTGTCAAAGTCGCTTCTGATTTACGGCGACCCTATGAATGAAGGACCTTAACAGTCTTGTTTGGATTTTGCAAACTGAAGGCTGTGGTTTCCTTTATCATCACCACCATTCCTTTATTGGCATAAAAACACAATTCAAAAGGTTACAAAAGGAATGAAAATATTTAAAAGTTGCCCGTTGTAATATGGTTAAAAGGCGGTTACATTGAGAAATACTGTTTGTTGATACTGCCATCTAATTACCGGTAGCTGTTTGGCAGGCTTTTAAAACAAACTTTAAAAACTGTGCCACCATCTCCAATATTTGGGGCGAACGACTGTTCAATAAATAGAAAACGTTAAGAGAGTCTGAGACATTCAGTCTCTTTACCAACAGGGGGCTTAGTAGTTCATTACGAGATTCTGTATAAAAACTGCAATAAAATAAAATGTGAGCAACTGTTTCGGTACAGTTATTGTCACAAGGGCAAAGCCTATTAGACAGAGGGATTTTCCGAAATCTGCCTTCGAGTAGCACAGATGGCAAAACATTAAATCTGGCCAGAGAGATAGCTCTACGCTGAGATGGATCACACAGGTGAGATAAGTATGGGGAGGGCTGGTAAACGTCATAGGGTACCTCTAAATTTAATTTATTGAGTCAATCTACCTCATGTTCAGTCTTCCTCTTTTCCTACTGCCTTCAACTTTCCCTAACATTACTTATTGTCTTTTCCAGTGAGTCTTGTCTTCTCGTGATGTGACCAAAGTACCATAGCCTCAGTTTAGTCATTTTAGCTTCTAGGGAGAGTTCAGCTTGATTTAATCTAGAACCCACTTATTTGTCTATCGTATCTGTAAAACTCTCCTCCCAATACCACATTTCAAATAAATAAATTTTCTTCTTGTCAGCTTTCTTCACTGTTCAACTTTCACATCAATACACAGTAATGGGAAATTCTACAGTATGAGTTATCTTGATCTCGGTCTTCAGCAAAACTTCCTTACACTTAAGGATCTTTTCTAGTTCCTTCACGGCTGCCCTTCCAAGTCTCAATCTCCTTCTGATTTCTTGGTTGCAGTCTTGATTGTAGCACCCACCCCACTTATCAATCACTTAAAGGTAGGGTTGCCAACCTCCAGTTACTAGCTGGAGAGCTCCTGCTATTACAACTGATCTCCAGCCGAATGGTGTTTGGAAGGTTGGCTTCAGACACAATCCTAGATACTCGTCGGAAGAACACTCCCTGCACCCTCAGCATTACTTTCTGCTCATGTAATTCCATTTTCTGCACTACCATTTCCTCCTATGAAAGCATGAGGTGGTCTAATCTGTCCAATAGATCTGATTATCCTTATTATAGTAAAGCTGCAACTCTATCACATCCTGCCTCATTTGTATCTCAGGAGAACTGTGGCATAACAGTGGAAGGGAAGTGAACCTGTGCATACATGCATATACATATGATGAGTGCGTGCAATAAGATATTCCTGCTCCTCCAAAGGCAATAATGGGCATTTATGCATGGGAGGTTTGGTCTTGGATTTGCCACACTCTAGATGCACATTTTCCCCATCTGAATTCTCAAAACTCAAAAATAAGCCCCTATGCAGAGTTTTGAGAATTCAGATGGGGGAAATGTGCATCTAGAGAGCAAATCCAAGGCAAAACCTCCCGTGCATAAGTGGCCAATGACAGAAGCAAGGAGAGGTCTTCTGGGGCGACAAAACAGTCCCTCTACACTGCATATATGGTTTTATTTTATTTATTTATGATTAAATATACATTGAGCATGCTCTGCACAAAGGTTGTTGCAGAGAAGTAGGCCACAATAAGATAAATGAATGGTTAAAACAATACAATCCATTTACACCTGGTTTTAAACAATGATGAGGGAGGAACCCATCCATAAAACCTTTTCAAGAATACACTCCATCAAACCAAAGGCCTTTGTGCTAAAGCGGCAGGTCTTGTCTACGCTTCTGAAGTGTAGAGAGCAGGCCAGGTGGGCTTCCCAAAGGATGAAGTTTTACAAAGTGGAAAAGAAAATTGTCGCTTCAACTTTTGTCTTGTACTCAGACAGGCAGAGAAAATGTACGCTGGGATCTGTCCCATCTAATGAGGCCCAGCAAGTAGGGTTGCCAACTGCCAGGTAGTAGCAGGAGATTTCCTGCTAATTCAACTGATCTCCAGCCGATAGAGATCAGTTTCCCTGGAGAAAAATGGCCGCTTTGGCAATTGAACTCTATGGCATTGAAGTCCCTCCCCTCCCCAAACCCCGCCCTCTTCAGGCTCTGCCCCCAAAATCTCCCACCGGTTGAGAAGAGGGACTTGGAAACCCTACCAGCAAGGTCCCCTGCATTCATAGCTAAATTATGGTATTATCAACAGGACTTACTGGCATTCATAAAGGTTCACCCTGGATCTTTACTAACAGCCCATCCCTGAAACCCGCAGCAGCCGGCACCACCGCAGCACCTCCATAGAGGTTTCACGGCTGCCATGGGGAGGAAAAAGAGTTTTAAATTTACAAAAACCTGAAAATGGGGAGGGGGGAAGGCCCCACTGCAAACAGCGATGTTGCGCCACCAAAAATGGTGGTGCAACAAAGCCGTTTCATTGGGGGCGTTACCAGGGCAAAACGTATTAGGAAGCTGCCTAATGGCAACTCCAACCTTCATAACACCCAGGAACACCTCCCAGGACGCTGGCATGGGGAATTGTGCCGGGAGAGCACTGGCAGGAGGCCGCACTGGTGTCCGAGGGCCACACTGCCGCCACAGTCCAGGGAGCCAGCATAAGTGCCCCAACGTTGGTGTCCATGCCAGTTTGCATGGCACAAGTGGCACGGACGCCAGCGTAGAGGTCATGCCGACTCCTAAGAGCATTCACCGCTTCCCCTTCGGGAATGCACTGTAAGCCACATTCAGAATTCATCTGCATTTGAACTAAGGATGAAAAGGATGAGAAATAGAATGGATGATCTTGTGATGATCAGGCTTCATTTGTTAATCAAATTGAGATTATTTAAAAGTACAATGAAGCGACTGGTGGCTAGTGGAGGTTGTCGCTGGGCGAAAAAAGGAAAGAGTATGAATCACGTAAAATCTAATGTGGAGAGAGAAAGCAGTGCATTGACTGTCTGGAGTATTTTAGTACTTGGTTGATTAATTAGCGGGCTGATGAGTTAAAAGGAGTACGCTTAATCAGATAAAAATGCTAATTGTTCCAGCAACCCTCGTTTAAGTGTGATTTACACCCTGCGTGAGATATACTTGCTCTTCGATGCATTTAGCTAAAGTTCCCATTCATTTCCAGAAATCCCTATTAAATTACTTTTATGCCCACGGCTCCTTTTCAGACATTGTGCAGCCTGGTTCTGAGCAAACGTATTTAGAAGTGAGTCCACTGAGTGGGAAAGCACTTAAACCAGTGGCTTGCTTTTCCGTTCGTTGCAGCAAGACTTGTGCAAAAGAAATTCCTGCTGCCTAGTGCTCATGTACTTAAGACAGCTGGAGCCCCTGATTCACATATTACAGAATACACAAGTTGGGACTGAGGTTAGGCTTGTCAGCTGCCCGCCCGGAAGCCCGCTGCCCCAGCACTTCCATCTCCCATTGATGAAGAAACAGGAGAAAAAAGGGTGAAACGATGGTACAGTTGCCATGATGTCACTTCCAGGTGAGCCCAGAAGAGGCATCACAATATCTGCAATACTAGAAACTTCCCCAAATCTTTATGGTCTTTACCTAATCTTTACCATAGAGACTGGCGGAAAAGCTAGAGTTCTGAGGATGCTGTGATGTCACTTCTGGATGAGCAATGTCATGGCATCAATAATGTTCCCCCTCCACAGGCTCCACCCCTCAGATTCTCTCAGGGGAGCCTATCTAGGGTTGCTCATCTCTATATGGGGCCTAGAGTTCTTCCAGAATTACAGTTCATCTCTTTACTACAGAGATCTGTTCCCCTGGAGGAAATGGTAGCCTTGGAGGGTGGACTCCATGACATCATATCCTCAATGGCATCCCTCCCCTCCCCAACTCTACCTTCTCCAGGCACAGCTCCCAGATCTTCAGGAATTCCCCAGTAGGGAGATGGCAACCCTAAGCTTGAGGGTTTGTGGCACATTTTTTTGGGGGGGGGAAGCTTGTAACTGTCAGATGTGAGTTGCCGGTTCTCCTCTGTTCGCACACATGTCGTGCCTGATTTAGATTGGGAGCATGTCATGCATGGAGAAGCTGTCTTAGTCTTCCCCTACATCTTTTTCCTGGGCCAAAATGGCCCCAGGGCATTTTTTGCCCTAGCATGGGGTTGTGTGTGCAATATTCAGTGCAATATTCGGCGCACTTGGGAACTTGGTTTCCTTGAGGTAACATTTGGCTGTGACACAGATCAGAATCATCTAGTTCCCCCCTGGCCTTGTTTGCCCCCCATCTCTTACCTTATAAAGTGTTAAAATGGCTGCAGGCACACCCTGCGGCTGTTTCCGCACTTGCAAAGGAGTTGGGAGTGGGGGACAAGAGTGCCGCCCTATGGGCTTTGTCAGGATCCCTGGAACCCCATACATAGGGTTGCCAGGTCCCTTTTCGCCACCGGCCGGAAGTTTTAGAGGCAGAGCCTAAGAAGGGCAGGGTTTGGAGAGGGGAGGGACTTCAATGCCATAGAGTCCAATTGCCAAAGCGGCCGTTTTCTCCAGGAGAACTGATCTCTATTGGCTGGAGATCAGTTGGAATAGCAGATCTCCTGCCACCAACCGGAGGTCGGCAACGCTACCCATACAGGCTATGTTAACATCCCCTGCCTCTTGCAAGGAAACCAAGTGTCTAGAGGGGCTGCCTGCCTGAATGTGTATGGCCATTCTCCTGGCCTGCTTCCCTCCCCAAGTCCTTCAGCCTCGTTCAGCTTATCTCAAGTACCACTGGCGCCTTAAAGAGGCCATGGCTTGTTGCCGGTGGCAGCAGGGTGGGCATAAATGGCCTAAAGAACAGTGGTGGAGCCATCATTGAACCAGTCTGGAGTAAGCCCAGGGCCAGTTCTGACTTTTGTCTGGAGTGGGTTTGTTGGGTCTGATCCCAGACAGTACCTAAAACAGCATACTAGCCATCCAGCAGGAAGCTGAGAAGAGGAAGTTTCATTGCTCAGGTGTTACTACAGAAAAGGCTGTGTCTCTGGTAGCCCTCTGCTTAACCTTTAAATATGGTGGTTACCCGAGAACCTTTGGTAGGACCTTGTAGCTCTGAGTTCTTGTTGGCCACTGTTTACCATCACTGTGAATCAACTCACCACTGAAATTACTATTAAATAGTAGGTATGTAATTTGTAGGTATGTAATTTGAATGCCGCCCTGACCTAGATGGCCCAAGCTAGCCTGATCTTATCAGATCTCAGAAGCTAAGCAGGGTCAGCCCTGGTTAGTATTTGGATGGGAGACCACCAAGGAAGACCAGGGTTGCTGTGCAGAGGAAGGCACTGGCAAACCACCTCTGTTTCTCTCTTGCCTTGAAAACCCCAAGCCAGCTGCGACCCCATAAGTCAGCTGCAACTTGATGGCCCTTTACACACACACACAATTTGAATGCCATCTGTTAAGTGAAATTAGGATTTGTGGTTTTAAATTATATGTTTTTAATTGATATATATTTTTATACTGTAATGTATAATTGTTGGAAGCCGCCCTGAGTCTGGCGTGGCTGGGAAAGGGTGAGGTATAAACTGAATAAAAATGTTTAAAAAGCATTTTGCAGAAGGTTGGGCAGGCTCATACAGGACTCGGGAGTCCTTTACATCACTTTCAAAGCAGCTGTTTTTACTTTTCCAGACCCAGGACCCATTGAGATCCACTGAGCTGCATAGTGAGTCACATGGCATGAAAGTTATGTTACAGGAAGAGGAGGGACGGTGTTATGACCTCACCGGCAAGGACCAAGAGAGTCTGGGAAACACAAACACAAGCCAACCCCAGGAAGTGTACCACAGTGAGGAACAAGCCATGGAGGAATGCTCTTCAGCACTAGGCTTTCCATTTGCCCAGTTATGGAGGGCAATTGCCTGCCAATTAACCGGGATGCCTGCCGCCCCTTAGGTGGTCAAGCGGGAAGAAGCAGGCCACTGGAGGGAGGGGAGTGATCTGCATGCGCACCACGATGATATCACTTCTGGGTTTACCCCAGAAGCGCCAGCATCACGACAGGGATGCTCTAGCATTCTCACCACAAAACTTCGCTGGTTCTCCAGATTAGAGTCCACTGCTCTTAACCACTACACCACGCTGGCTCCCTTCTAAGAGGCCTTCCAAAAGTCAGGGAGGAGTGATAGTGGTGTAGAAGCTCACAACCCAGCAGGTAGGGCTGCATGAGCCATCTGAAGGCCCTTACCCAAGGGCTAAAGATCACTGGGTTAAGGCATTAAAGAACATCACCAGCATTTTGAATGTTGCCATGAGGCAAATGGGCAACCCACACCCTTCTTTCAGAAATGTTGCACTCTTCTTTTCAGCCCGCAGCCTCTCAATCTGGAATGGGATATTTCCCTCCTCCCAAAAAATGTTCCATATCTGGCATCCAGAAGAAGAAGAAGAAGAAGAAGAAGAAGAAGAAGAAGAAGAAGAAGAAGAAGAAGAAGAAGAAGAAGAAGAAGAAGAAGAAGAAGAAGAAGAAGAGTTGGTTGGTTTTTATATGCCGACTTTCTCTACCACTTAAGGAAAAATCAAACCAGCTTACAATTACCTTCCTTTTGCCTCCCCACAACAGACACATTTTGAGGTAGGTGGGGCTGAGAGAGCTCTAAGAGGGCTGTGACTAGCCCAAGGTCACCCAGCTGGCTTCATGTGGAGGAGTGGAGAAACCAACCCAGTTCACCAGGTTAGCCTCCGCCGCTCATGTGGAGGAGTGGGGAATCAAACCCAGTTCTCCAGATTAGAGTCCATCACTCCAAACCACAGCTCTTAACCACTACAACACGCTGGCTTTGTACAAGGTAACTTTGTATGAGGTAGCTCAGGTAGAGCCGTCCCCGAAAGCTCTACACAAAGTCTGATTTCTATTAATGTCAAAGAATCCCGCTCTGGTTTCCATTACAGCCCTTGATTCTCAACCCTATAATTTCTCCTAATGTTCCCTCCCTTCCCCACCTCTCCGTTCACTTGTTAATCTTCTTTCGTTAAAGGTTTCCTATCTCCTATTCTTCTCGTACAAAGTGTCCTTTCAACGGGATGTCTCAGTCTGAAGAATGACAGGCCAAGGGGGCAACCAACGTCACGCGGCTTTGATTTCTTTCAAGGAGCCAGATCAGCCGAAGGCAACAATGTCCACGAAATGCAATCTGTTAAAAGACAGCAAAAGCCGTGAATTAGGGAAAGATGGGGAAAATGAGGTTGGCTTACGAGAGCATTCATGCATCTGTGTAGGAAGGTGTTTGCTTCAGGAAATCCAGTTTATATATCCTAAGGATAAAACTGGGAGGGGAATGGGGGGGGGGAAATAAAGATCCTCGTGGCCACTATAATAAGGCACATAAATATGTCTGCAACAGCTTGTGGACTGTATTATCAATATTTTTCTGCTTAAAATATTGATTCATTCCACATGCAAAGAGCCAGGCAGGCTTTCTTCTCACCAGTCGGGGTTTTAGGAGCCAATTGATCCGCTTATGTTGTTGATAGAATGGGATTTCTGTTGTTCAAAGGAAATGAACTTCAAACACCATGTTGCCGTGGATATGGGGGGAACAGAAGGGAACAGCAGAGGTACAGGCAGCCTGGTGTTAGAGTTTACGGGGCTAGAACGGGACAGGAAAAGGTGAGAATTCCTGAGTTGTGATGCTTAATCTCTTAAAAAAGGGAAAGGGTAGGGATTGGTTTACTTCCGATTTTTCAGTATTTGGGAAAAGAACAGAAAGGTACAACGCTAAATGTAATGGGCTTTGAAGCTTTTACCCAAAGTAGGGATGCCAGCCTCCAGGTGGGACCTGGGGAGTGCCCAGAATTACCGATCATCTCCAGACTACAGAGTTCAGTTCCCCTAGAGACAATGGATGCTTTGGATGTTGGACTCTATGGCATTATACCCTACTGATGCCCCTGCTTCCTAATAAACAACCAGTATTTGGGCAGCAGAAACTGTGTGGATTATTAATAATCAGTAATGTTAAGCTGTATATTTTCAATGTTGCTAGTGGACTTAAAAAAAAACCCTGCTATTTTGTTGATCTCTTGCTCTGGCACATTTTTGCTCTTTTGTTGGAAAAAAAATGTGGACTTGGAGTATGACTGGCCAAATGGATAGGGAGGAGGGGAAAGGTTGGTCTAATTTATTTATTTATTTACTTCATGAAACCCTGCCATTCTCCCCAATGGGGAACCAAGGTGACTTACGTCCTTCCCCTCTCCTCTGCTTTATCCTCACCACAACCTGACAGTGCTGACCCAAGATAACCCAGCAAGCTTCCATTGCGGAGTGGGGATTCAAACCTGGGTCTCTCAGATCCTAGCCCAACACTCTAACCCAGGTAGAGTTGCGAGGTCCCTCTTCACCACCGGTGGGAGGTTTTGGAGGCGAAGCCTGAGGAGGGTGGGGTTTGGGGAGGGAAGGGACTTCAATGCCATAGAGTCCAATGGCCAAAGCGGCCATTTTCCACAGCTGAACTGATCTCTATCGGCTGGAGATCAGTTGTAATAGCAGGAGACCTCCAGCTATTACCTGGAGGTTGGTAGAAGTAAAGCAAAACACCACTATGCTCATACCGGAAGGGTTTGGAAATTAGCACAGAGCCAAGGAACTATAACAAAGTTCAAATGTATTGAGTGCTACAAATTACAACTATATACAAAAATGTCTCTGATTTCAATTATATACACACAATCCTGTATGATATATAAGTCATTCAAATTTTGTGACATTTAAAAAGTGCAGCCTGTAGTCTTAGTCTCGAAGTAAAAGAATTTAAATGCACAGACTCAAATTTTGTCTTTCATCTGACTTTTCCAACTGCAATACAAAATATTGTGTATATTGCCTTTTATGTCCATGTGGCCATGGGCTCCAGTATTCGACCCATAAAAAGCAGAATTTTGGAACATAGGTCAAGAATATGGGCGAAAGTCTCCATGGCTCCAGTAGTAGATCATTTTGTTAGATTCCGACACAATGAGAATGATCTCCGTTTTTTGGAAATTTGGCGTCTTAGGGGTAAATGTTTTGACAGACGGGACACTGAAAAAATATTAAGACAGAAGGAGGCATACTTCATACACCTCTTTAATACTGTCACGCCCAATGGTCTACTCAGACTGGCAGTGGCTCTCCAGGGTCTCAGGCAGAGGTCTTTCACATCACCTACTTGCCTAGTCCCTTTAACTGGAGATGCCGAGGATTGAACCTGGGACCCTTCTGCATGCCAAGCAGATGCTCTACCACTGAGCCACAGCCACACCCGACTTCGTGTTTCTTACAGATCATTTGGGCAGTTTTTTTGCAGAGCTATGAACTGATTTCCCATCTGTTATTCAAAGGGACATTGCGAAATCGCTGGTATCCGTCTGATCCCTGCCCCGGCTTTCTCCTCGGACGGCTGCCAGGAAATGGCTCGGATTCCTGCTTGCGAATGGGAATCCCATCCCCGAAATCGTTAACGCCAAGGGTCGTTAAATCACAGGCCACCATCCCTTCTTTGGACAGCTGTGCAGATTGGCGTGCTCACCTCCTGCTGCTGGGGGCACCTCCAGAAACCACTGGCGTCTGGACAGCGAGATTCTTGAGATGGTCGCCATGCAGCTCGTTTGTCATCCGACAGTTTGGGTCCGTGGCCTTTTAGGTCGCTTTCCTCTAAATCAGGTTTGCTTCCTTTCTGCAAACTCCTCGTTTCAAAAAGGCCTCTCTGAGGCCAGAGGGAAAATGCCAGAATGGATGGTAGATGTGACCAGGTCAGGGCAACACATGCACGTTACAATATAAAGGGACCATCCGGACTTCAGGTGCTCCCAAGCTGTGAAGGTCAGATGTCGCTGTGTAGATTCATTCCATAAAGCAGCCGCTTCCTTCGCTTCTTGACAAGAGAGCGTGCGAAGGAGAACACTGAAAGAGATCTGTTGAGCATCCATCATCTTTTCACATCCTTTCCCCCTCATGCTCACAAAGGAAATCCTTCAGTCAACTCCTGCTTGCCTTAAGGCCAAACAAGGAGTTACCTTTTTAAACATCTCAGGTGCAGGTAACCCTGTACCCGACTCACTTTCCACACAGCTGCCCAGCAGTTGCGGAGAAATGTTTTTTAAAGGGCTGCAGGTTCCCAAGTCAGCTCAAGAACACAGTGGGGTAGGGGAAGGAAATGCTCCTGCCTTCCAGTTACACCCTTTTCTTAAGCCAAAACAGCCCCATGCGGGAGTTATTTGCTCCATTTTGCAGCCGCATGTTCAGAACCCAGACCCATTAAAAATTATCAAGCGTAGGCTATCCTTTAGTGACACGGCATAATTTGAGTCAGGGCTGAGCCCTGGATCCTATTTCTACATCCCACTGCATTACAAATGCTCGAACTCACACCAGTTCAGCTTACACCCTGTTCACTGGCCATGAACAGGGAGCTGGAGTTTTCTTAAACTGTACGTTGATCAACCCATTTGTGGCTGTTTGGAAAAGAAGGGTGGAGTAGAAAGCACAACTCAAGCATCCCCCCCCCCCCCGTGGGCCTTGTACAGACTTGAAATAGAGGTTCCCATCCATGATTCCATTCCATCTATACAATCCCATGAGCAATGGAAAAAATCCTAAAATGTCATTGACATACCATATGGGCTCACAGCCAAGGCTGGGCTCTTCTGGAACTCTGGGATCCTGTAAAGTATACCCATTATTTTTAGGGTTGCCAGGTGCCCGGTGGTGGAGGGCAAACCCCTGGCAATTCACCCTTCTGCCCGCCGACCACCTGAGGGTCAGCAGGCAAACATGCACGCGTGAACGCGAGGGGCCTTTTCCTCTTAGTTTGAGTGGTAAAGGGCCGCTTTACCACTCAAACTAAGAGGAAAAGGCCCCTCACAAGGCAGTTGTAAACTGGAAGTGATACGCACGTGCGTCGGTGTGCATGCGCACACACAATCTCGACCACAGCCCCATAGCCTCCCGCCAGAGGAGAGAGGGGACCTGGCAGCCCTAATTATTTTCTCCTGTGCATCATCCTGGAGAGAGAACTTTCTCTTCCACACCCATCCTCTAAATGATCTTCAAAGGCAGTCCCAGAAACGCTTTACATTTACCTATTTATGTAAGATTTTATATCCCGCTTTTCTCCCCAATGGGGACTTGGAGTCGCTTACAACATCATTCTCCCTTTCTCCACATTATCCTCACGAAAATCCTGTGAGGTAGGGTAGGCTGAGTGTGTGTGACTGGCCCAAAGTCACCCGGTGGGCTTCCATAGCAAAGCGGGGGGGGTTGAATCTGGGTCTCCCAGATCCGAGTCCAGCTATACGAGTAGTCAAGTTTGCCCGATTATTTCCAGGCCAGATTTGGTAGACAAGAATTTTCAGCCTATTTGGAAACGAACTCCTGAAAAATGTACCAGTCGGTTCCATTTTCTCCCTTCCTCTCTTCTGTTGTTCCCAGGTCTTGCATTAGGAGGTTTGGAAGGCATCCTCTGCCATGGTATACGAGCCCTTGCCATTTTCTCCCAAGCAATTAAGTGTTGGTAATAAAGTTTATCATATTACATCCTTATTACAAGCCTATGACATATCTGATGATGGAACAGAGGACTTTAATATCCCTCCTCTGATGGCTGAGTGCTTTCCCAGCCATTTTCAAATTAGTTCCAACTCTAAATATTTAATTATCTCGCTGACTTCCAACAACAACAGAAAAAAGGAGGCTTCCAGCTAAAATAGGTGACATTGAGTTTTCAGACATAACTTCCAGCCCCATGAGACAACTGTCTCTTGACGATCGGTGGCTGTTGACAGAGTTAGACCACAGTTCGGCGGCGCTAGATCAGGTGGGCTACGGATCCTTTCTTTCCCATTGCTTGAATCTTGCACAAGTCAGTGGGTCATAGACCCAGACAGTGATGGAAAACAGAGCGTCGGGTTTCGGCAAGAATGTCTTGCAAAGAAAATATGTCATGTCTCTGAGCTGCCAATGTCTGGCCAAGTTTACAACTGTCTATATTAGAGCCAATATCTTTTGTCTCATTTGCCTTCCAGTAGCACTACCATTTCAGGTCCATAGGTGTAGCATCAATAGCAAACAGCGGTGATCTTACTCTACCAAGTCTGTAACCTTCACTACCGATCAAGGATGGCTCCATCCATCATATTGTGCCACCTTTTAATTATAACTGGGAGAGAGGCTGGCCTGCAACCGGTGGGAGGATCAAGGGTGGAGATTGGGGGAAATGGTGTCTTGCAACACCACAATGTCATTTCTGGCTGAAAAACCAGAAGTGACATCACTGCATTGCGTGCAGCTCCAAGAATCTCCCAATCTCTATGGTTTTTACCATAGAGCTCTGGAAGGTTCCTAGAGCATTGTACAATGTGGTGATGTCACTTCTGTTTATTCAACAGACAAAGACATTACAGCATTGCATGATGCTGTTTCCACCCACCATCCCCCCCCCCCCAGCTGCCCCAATGAGTGTTGACAGGGGCTGGTGGCGCACTGGCAGGGTTCTCCCAACCATGATGGGAAAACTGTAACCCCAGCTGGCCCTGCTCTGCAGGTAGATCAGGCAGAAATGGATGGATTCTCCCAAATCAAAACAGAAACCCAAGGATAAGCAATGCTATAGTATTTCTATCTTTAGGTTTGTTCACACAGAGACACACAGCCTCCAAACCATATCCTGATCCTCAAAGCCAACCCTTGTTTGTGGAAGTCAAGCCCATAGGCACAGACACTGACACCTCCTCCGAAGGAATTATACCCTTCCCTGCTTTGTTCTTTATGAACCACAATGTAGTTCAAACTTTTCTGGTGCCTCACCAACAGTAGCAGCAGCAGCAGCAGAAGAAGAAGAAGAAGAAGATTTGCCTTTGCTCTTTTACCCACCTTCTAGAATTACCTGCCAGTGGATGTAATGAAGGCCACATGTACAGATGGCTTTAAAAGGGGGATAGAAAGATTTGTAGAGGACATATCCTCCAAGAGCTACTAGCCATGGTGAGTAAAGGGAACCTCCAGATTCAGAGGCAGGAAACCTCTGAAACCCAGTGCTAGAAGGCAACATAAGGAGAGGATACTGGCCCTCCAGGGCAATTGTGTAGCCTCTGTGAGAAATAAAATGCCGAACTAGATGGATGGCTGCTCTGATCCTCAAGGGCTCTTCTTATGTTCTCGCTCACAGAGACCCAACTTGTATCCTTGCAGAGTCTGGAAAGAATCCAGGATTCCACCTGAATTTCTGTATTTTGTAACTCATAGAAAACCATCATTAAAACTAGGAATAACAGGTTTGCCTTGGTATTTTGCAGAGCTGAACATGTGTGAAAGCACTGCCAATCTAAACAGATCAGCAGCCATTAACATTGGGGAGGACTTCTTAGACAAACACCAAATGGCAGGATTGTTTTTAAACACAGCACACCGTTTATGGCTGATTTATGGAACTTGTGGCTGATTCAAGTGTATTTAAACAATTACCGGCCAAGCAGAACAGCAAAGCTGCAAGGAGACAGCCGAACCCCATCGAGTCATGTGAGAACGCACATGCGCAAAAAGCAGATATCACTATACTGTTTGGAAGGAATAGTTGAAACCACCTGCCAAAAAACCAACGAAGTGGTCAATGAACAGATGAAAAGTCTTTAAAAAATGGTTCCCTGTTTACAGCTGGAGAACAAGACTGGCGACGCTGCAAATTTTGCTGCAAACCCGTTTGGTGGTTGAACTTCCTGTGCCCGAAGGTAACAATTAGATGTGCTCCGATTGCTCGGTCTCTTCGGCTCATGTGAAGTATCTGTGAAACTGCCAAAGCGGTTTGCAGCAGGCTTTGCAAAAATGCTCATGTGCAAAGATGCTGCTGATTCAAGCTGATCGGTAGCCATGAGCATCACTAAGGACTTCTTAGCCAAACAGCAAAGGGCAGGATTTTATTGAAACACAGCATTTATTGATGACTGGCTTATATGATTTGTGAGTGATCTAATTGTCTATTTAAACAATTGTCCGCTGAGCAGAGCAGTTATGCAGCAAGGATGGAGAGGTAATAGACCACAATTGGGCTGTGTGAGAACCCACATGTGCAAAAATCGAATTGTGCTGTATTTAGGGTTGCCAACTTCCAGGTAATAGCTGGAGATCTCCTTTTATAGGTCAAAATAGTCACATGGGTCATGGCACCTCATCAGTTGGGTCGTGATTCCCTATAGAGATCAGTTCACCTGGAGAAAATGGCTGCTTTGGCAATTGGACTCTATGGCACTGAAGTCCCTCCCCTCCCCAAACTCCGCCCTCCTCAGGCTCTGCCACAAAAACCTCCCACTGGTGTCAAAGAGGCACCTGGCAACTCTAGCTGTATTGCATGATTAGTGAACAACCTGTTGAACAACCACAGATTGATGAAATATTGAACTGATCATTAAAAAAAAAAGCATATTTCTGTTCACACCTGGCAAAGAGTGCATGAAGTGAACTGGTGGGTGTTTGAGCATCCCTAAACAGGAGGTCAGGTGCCCTGTGGCACAGAGTGATACACCGCAGTACTGCAGTCCAAGCTCTGCTCACAATCTGAGTTCGATCCCAACGGAAGTAAGTTTCAGGTAGCCGGCTCAAGGTTGACTCAGCCTTCCATCCTTCCGAGGTCGGTCAAATGAGGACCCAGCTTGCTGGGGGTAAAGGGAAGATGACTGGGGAACCAGAGGATTCGAAGCATCCCACGTTAAGACCATGGTTTTAGATCAGGGTTTGACTGACCTTAACTAAGCATAGTTAATAAAGTGATCTGTGTGTAATCATGCTAATTATAGTTATTTTAATTAGCTTCACAAAATATGCGAACCAAGCTGCTGAGTCTTTCCAGCTGTACCCCAGTGCATAGCTGCTTGCAGAGCGGCCTTCCTTCTTGGTTGAACACATGAAGCTGCCTTATACTGAATCAGACCCTTGGTCCATCAAAGTCAGTATTGTCTACTCAGACCGGCAGCAGCTCTCCAGGGTCTCAGGCAGGGGGTCTTTCACATCACCTACCTGCCTAGTCCCTTTAACTGGAGATGCTGGGGCATTGAACCTGGGCCCTTCTGCATGCCAAGCAGATTCTCTACCACTGAGCCACAGCCCCTCCAGGTTCATGTCTTACCGATATTTGGTCACAACCAGAAATAGCAGAGTGGACTAGATGAATCTAATCCTGCAAGATACTTCTTCTGTTCCTGGGGAAACCAAAAGTGAGGGTCACCAAGCAGAAGCCTGGTTTTGCATCCTAATGCAAGGTTGTTACATTTTTTTCCAATACATGAGAAGTTTCACTTCCCACCCACAACCCACCAGAGGATTTTCAGGTGTCTTCCAAGCTGACAGCTCTATGAATCTGTAACGACTTAGAGACAAGTATGGGTCAATTGACATGACCTTATGTGAGCTTGCTGAGATGCAGATTGCTGGGCCTCAGTAATATGACCAAAGATGTCATTGGGGGTTACGGAATGACACCGGTGGAAAGTTTCATCACCAGCTGAGTATACACTTTCAGGAACAGTTAAGCTGGAGAATTTTATTTGTTTACTTTCTCCCCAGCGTAGGGTTGCCAAACCACCAGGTTTTAGCTGGAGATCTCCTGCTATTATAACTGATCTCCAGCCGATAGAGATCACTTCACCTGGAGAAAATGGCTGCTTTGGCAACTGGGCTATATGACATTGAAGTCCCTCCCCTCCCCAAATCCCACCCTCCTCAGGCTCCTCCCCAAAAAAACCACACCGGTTGCAAAGAAGGACCTGCCAACCCTACCCCAGTAGGGACCCAAAGTGGCTTAAATCTCTTCCATTTTATCCTCACATCAACCCTGTGAGGTAGGTAAGGTTGCCAGGTCTCCCTTGCCATCGGCAGGAGCTTTGGTAGTGGGGGGAATTTATGAGCATGCAGCATGCGAGCGCAATAATGTCCATTCTGGGGTTGCCAGGTCCCTCTTCACCACCAGCAGGAGGTTTTGTGGGCGGAGCCTACGGGGGTGGGTTTGGGGGAGGGGAGGGACTTCAATGCCATAGAGCCTAATTGCCCAAGTGGCCATTTTCTCCATGTGAGCTGATCTCTATCGGCTGGAGATCAGTTGTAATAGCAGGAGATCTCCAGC
This sequence comes from Euleptes europaea, assembly GCF_029931775.1. Taxonomy (NCBI): domain Eukaryota; kingdom Metazoa; phylum Chordata; class Lepidosauria; order Squamata; family Sphaerodactylidae; genus Euleptes; species Euleptes europaea. Next base: position 24,616,163 of record NC_079329.1, read on the forward strand.
TAGTACCTGGAGGTTGGCAACCCCAGGTAAACTCAGAAGAGACAGGGACACTCTAGCACGTCCCTCAAAAAACTCGATAGGAATCATCGAGTTTTTGGAGGAATGTGCTAGAGCATCCACATCAAACTCAGAAGTGATGGGAATACTCTAGAAGAACAGCAGGAGAGCCAAGCAAGGTCACTGAGGGGTGGAGAGGTCCTTCCATGCCTCTAATTCTTTGCTTGCTCCTCGTTCCCCCTCTCCCTGTCACATGACTGATATCATGAGACTGTGATGCTATGCGCTTCCAGCTTAACAGGACTTGTGCTTCCACCTACTGATTAAAGGTTGCCCCCAAGTCTAGAAAAAAAGGTGTCATGGTGTAGCGGTTAAGAGCAGTGGTTTGGAGCGGTGGCGTCTGATCTGGAGAACCGGGTTTGATTCCTCACTCCTCCACATGAGCGGCGGAGACTAATCTGGTGAACTGGATTTGTTTCCCCACTCCTACACATGAAGCCAGCTGGGTGACCTTGGGCTAGACACAGTTCTCTTAGAGCTCTCTCAGCCCCACCTACCTCACAGGGTGTCTGTTGTGGGGAGGGGAAGGGAAGGTGATTGTAAGCCAGTTTGATTCTGCCTTAAGTGGTAGAGAAAGTCGGCATATAAAAACCAACTCTTCTTCTTCTTTCTTCTTTTTTTGGTGCCCGCCAAGTGTTTTTAGAAAGTGGGTGGTGCCAGGTCGTTTGCTCATAAAGGCTTCTGGTTGGTAGGGTTGCCAACCTCCAGGTAATAGCTGGAGAGCTCCTGCTATTGTAATGCCCAGATATAAGGGCTGGTATAAAATACTATGTACTCATATGCACACACATGGAAGCTTTGGGGAAGTTGGCATCTGGGAGCCATGAACCAACAAATCATGTTCTCTGTGCTTGGTACGGCCTCTCACCAGTAGAGAGCTCTGAATTACCTTCATCTTTAGGAATGTGGTTTCTAGTTACTAAGATCACAAGACCTAGAACTTGCTTAGAGACAGCCTTCGGCCAATATCTATGGCGATGCTAATTAGAGTGAAGTAGGCACCTAATGTGTATTGGTGCTTTTGTGTATCAATCTGCTTGTCAGCAGCCATGAACCTGCCCCATGCGAATGCATAAATGATACTGACTTTCCTTTGTTTCTCTGGAGAGTAACTCTGCATCTTATTTGTGGGTTTGTTCACCCCAGGTCTGTGTTTAGCTAAATAAAGAACTGTTGCTCTTTTTAACCTTCTCCTAGTTGTCTTCATTGGACTCTATAAGACAACCAGGGCACTTCACTATTACAAGTGATCTCCAGCCAATAGAGATCTGTTCACCTGGAGGAAATGGCCGCTTTGGCCATTGGACTGTATGGCATTGAAGTCCCTCCCCTTCCCCAAACCTGCCCTCCTCAGGCTCTGCCCCAAAAACCTCCCGCAGGTGGCGAAGAGGGGCCTGGCAGCCCTACTGGTTAGCCATTGCAGATTTGATTGGCTGTGCAGATTTTGAAAAAAGCATTGCTTTGATAGCAGCTGCCACCCCAGCAGAAGGATCTTCACTGGGTAACTGAAAGTAAGCTGCAGCAGCCATTGAGTGGTTGGCTCCACCTCCGGAGGCCATCATTGTATGGCAGCCATTTTGTGGTGGTACCCACCTTGCTGTTTCCGAATGCCAAAGGGGCCTGCAGGATCACAAAAGTTGGGGACCCTTGATCTAAACTACCACAGGACAATGGCTTCAATTAAAAATGTATGCCCAGTTCATCTTTGCCCTGACCTGGATGGCCCAGGCTAGCCTGATCTCGTCAGATCTCAGAAGCGAAGCAGGGTCAGCCCTGGTTAGTATTTGGATGGGAGACCACCAAGGAAGACCAGGGTTGCTGTGCAGAGGAAGGCACTGGCAAACCACCTCTGTGCATCTCTTGCCATGAAAACCCCCCGAAAAGAGGCCACCATAAGTTGGCTGCGACTTGACAGCACTTTACACACACACACAGTTCTATGGTTCTTGTAGGTTATCCGGGCTGTGTAACCGTGGTCTTGGAATTTTCTTTCCTGACGTTTCGCCAGCAACTGTGGCAGGCATCTTCAGAGTAGTAACACTGAAGGACAGTGTCTCTCAGTGTCAAGGGTGTAGAAAGAGTAATATATAGTCAGAAAGGGGTTGGGTTTGAGCTGAGTATTGTCCTGCAAAAGTATTGTCCTGTAAGTATCAAGATAATGTGCTAATGAGGATATGGTATGTTAATATGGAACCATTGTATCCTGAAGTGATCTGTTAATGTGTGTAATCCAAAACTAATCTGTATGGCTATTGTTGAATGTTGTCTTTGTCTGGAGGTTTTTCAGGGCAGGAAGCCAAGCCTTATTCATTCTTAAACTCTCCTTTAACAGAAAAGAGGAGAGTTTAAGAATGAATAAGGCTTGGCTTCCTGCCCTGAAAAACCTCCAGACAAAGACAACATTCAACAATAGCCATACAGATTAGTTTTGGATTACACACATTAACAGATCACTTCAGGATACAATGGTTCCATATTAACATACCATATCCTCATTAGCACATTATCTTGATACTTACAGGACAATACTTTTGCAGGACAATACTCAGCTCAAACCCAACCCCTTTCTGACTATATATTACTCTTTCTACACCCTTGACACTGAGAGACACTGTCCTTCAGTGTTACTACTCTGAAGATGCCTGCCACAGTTGCTGGCGAAACGTCAGGAAAGAAAATTCCAAGACCACGGTTACACAGCCCGGATAACCTACAAGAACCAATGAACTCTGACCGTGAAAGCCTTCGACAATATTTTTACACACAGTTCTACTTTCATATATTTTTAAAATGTGGAATTCTAGAAAGATCCACAAAAGCTAGGGAAATGAAACATGCTTTTTGAATAATGTCTCATTAGGTAATAACAGGGAAAATTTTAAAAACTCTGATTTTCATCCCCTCATGCCACCCCGTACATCTATTTTTGGATACCAAAAAAATTCAGTGTTCTTTTTTTTGGGGGGGGGGTCAAATATCACGTAGAGAGGGAGGATAAACTGGAGAAAGATTTAGAATTTTCAAAAACTGGAGGCACCCCACACTCCAGTATGGAAAAAGCGCTACTTTTCTGGGCTCTGATCAAAATTTGCATAGGTTGACTTGAATACAAACGCACTGCAAATCTTGCTCAAAAAAATCTTGAACCATCAAAACAGACTTTCCAAAAGCAGGAAGCAAAATTATTAATGTTTCCGTTCCGAAATGTGCGCACTCTGCTTACTGGAGAAATTACCTTGAAACTTCATTACTCCCATGCAAGATGGAATCGATTTTAATATTTCCACACCAGACTGTTGCCATTTCACGGAAATTTGATAATTTGAAACCCTAGCCCCTTCTTCCTGTCCCTCCATCGCAGGATGTCCTCTTTGCCCTGCCCTGCTTCTGTCCATCTGTCCATGGACATTTCCCATCCTCTTTTTTCACGCTTTCTCCTTCAGCAGCTTGGCAGCACTCAAACGCTAATCGATGGGAGAGATTGATTCCCCATTGGAACACGGATGCCCCTGAGCTAAACACCTTGTACTTTCCCATCAGTTCCAGCCCTGGCCTTTCTAAGAGGGCTCTCTGTGACCGGGTGTATGGAGCAGATTCAGTTACCAGCGGCTTCAGGCTGTATTTCTTGGCACCAATGAAGGATTTGGTTCCCTGAAGATACCGGGAAGGGAAAACCGTAAAGGAAATGGAGCGAGACAGCCAAACAGCCCCAGCTGCCACTCAGAAAGGCTGTCCCCATGGCAACCGCCCCACTCAGTAGCATCCTCCTCCCCCCCACGCCATCGTCTCTGCCCGTGCATCAAACTGCATCAGCAGCTCGAAAGGATGGGTGGTCGATTCCAGCAGGCTCAGATCGAAGAACTGCACCTCTCACGGGAAGGGTTTCTCCAAGAGGCTTCAAGCGCAAGGGGAAGTGTGGTAGAGAGCTGGATTTGTGCTCTGGGTTCTTCTCTAGAGTGTGGAGTGAGATTGAGTAGTCAATAGGGTTGCCAATCTCCAGGTAGTAGCTGGATCTCCTGCTAGTACAGCTGGTCTCCAGCCGATAGAGATCAGTTCACCTGGAGAACGTGGCCTCTTTGGAAATTGGACTCTATGGCATTGAAGTCCCTCCCCTCCCCAAACCCCACCCTCCTCAGGCTCTGCCCCAAAAACCTCCCGCCGGTGGTGAAGAGGGATCTGGCAACCCTACTAGTAGATACAGAGCAGGAAGGGGTGCTTGAACACCCATCAGTTTGGCTCTTGTCCTGTTTGCCAATTGCAAACAGGGAGCAAATTTTTCAACAGACTGTTTGGCTGTTCGTCAAGCCATTCATGGCTGTTCGGCATGTTGCTTTGCTGTGTCCCTTCCTAAGAGTTCCATTGGCTTTTTGTGACTGTGCATACTCATACAGCCCAATGCTACATTAAAATAAAATTCCTACCATTCTGTGTTAGTCTCAGTAGTGCTAAGCGACATTAATGGCTGCCGATCTATTTGGACTGGTGGCCTTTTTGCACATGGGTAGGTTTGAAAATACTCTAACCTCTTTGGCAGGCATTCAAATTATTTGGTGTGAACTGAGCCCACTGGGGGATTGGCTCACATCTGATTGCCACCATTCAACACGGTGAGTTCAACTGTTTGCAGCAAAAATTGCAGTATCCTTGTCAGGGACCTGAGCAACCCCCAGGCTCCCGTGATGTGAGGGAGCCAGAGACCCACCGTCAGTGTCCATGCCACCAAAGCAGCATCACATGTGGTACTTTAAAGGCAAGGCCTGCTGCTCCATTGCTTGATAGCGACTGGCCTTTTAAAGCCAGTCAGCTGGACTGTAGCCTTGAACCAAGGGTGGAGAAACAAGGAGGTGCATCACAGCTGGGATGTGGGGGTTGGCAACAGCTTCCTACAGGAATTCCTCAGGTCCCATGGCAGTTCCAGAGGTAGGGTTGCCAGGTCCCTCTTCACCACCGGCAGGAGGTTTTTGGGGCAGAGCCTGAGGAGGGCGGGGTTTGGGAAGGGGAGGGACTTCAATGCCATAGAGTCCAATTGCCAAAGCGGCCATTTTCTCCAGGGGAACTGATCTCTATCGGCTGGAGATCAGTTGAATTAGCAAGAGATCTGCTACTACCTGGCAGTATATACCTGTAAAGCAACAGAGTTTTTCAACAATATTGGACTACTTTGTATTTGTTTTTGTATGGACTATATACTTACCACATGTGCTTGGTGAATTATAAGGTAAAGGTCCCTTGTGCAAGCACTGAATCATTCCTGACCCATGGGGTGACATCGCATCCCGACATTTCCTAGGCAGACTTTTGTTTAGGGGGTTGTTTGCCAGTGCCTTCCCCAGTCATCTTCCCTTCACCCCCAGCAAGCTGGGTCCTCATTTTACCGACTTTGGAAGGATGGAAGGCTGAGTCAACCTTGAGCCGGCTACCTGAAACCGACTTCCGTTGGGAACGAACTCAGGTCATGAACAGAGCTTGGACTGCAGTACTGCATCTTACCACTTGCATTGTGTGTGTTAAGTGCCGTCAAGTCGCTTCCGACTCATGGCGACCCTATGAATGAAAGTCCTCCAAAATATCCTATCTTTGACAGCCTTGCTCAGATCTTGCAAATTGAAGGCTGTGGCATCCTTTATTGAGTCAATCCATCTCTTGTTGGGTCTTCCTCTTTTCCTGCTGCCCTCAACTTTCCCTAGCATGACTTTGCATTACTATACGGTATTTCTCTTCCTTACTGCTGTTTTTTGTTTACAAACCCCTGTTACAGTAAGCTAACTTTTCTATTTTTTTGTTTTTTACTACCTGGCAGTTGGCAACCCTAGTCATTAATCTACTGACCCTTCTGTTTTGTCTCGTTTTTATGACAGGATGAAGGCTTTTGTGATATCGGGGAAGACTAATCTAGATTCATTGCCTGCCAGAGAACTAACAGGTGCATGTGTACCTTCTTAAGGGGCTAAAAAGCATGTCACTGTTGTTGTTTTTTTGCCCACAAGTCACAGCTAACTTATAGTGACCCCATAGGGGGGAGAACCAGCATTTTGTAGTGGTTAGGAATGGTGGACTCTAATCTGGTGAATCTGGTTTGCTTCTCAGAGGATGTTTTGAGGCAACTCTTGGATGACAAGCAGTGACATATAATCCAATAATTTCACTGCTGCGGCCCATATAGTAGGGCAGTGAACTTTTCAGTGAGCCAGCATGGTGTAGTGGTTAAGAGCGGTGGACTCTAATCTGGAGAACCAGGATTGATTCCCCACTCCTCCGCATGAGTGGCGGACTCTAATCTGGTGAACCAGGTCAGTTTCCTCACTCCTCCACATGAAGCCAGCTGGGAGACCTTGGGCTAGTCACAGTTCTCTCTGAACTCTCTCAGCCAGCGTGGTGTAATGGTTAAGAACGGTGATTTGGAGCGGTGGAGTCTGATCTGGAGAACTGGGTTTGATTCCCCACTCCTCCACATGAGCAGCGGACGCTAATCTGGTGAACTGGGTTGGTTTCCCCACTCCTACACACGAAGCCAGCTGGGTGACCTTGAGCAAGTCATACTCTCTCAGCCTCACCCACCTCACAGGGTGTCTGTTGTGGGGAGGGGAAGGGAAGGTGTTTGTAAGCTGGTTTTATTCTCCCTTAAGTGGCAGAGAAAGTCAGCATATAAAAGCATATAAAAGCCAACCTTCTTCTTCTTCAGCCCCACCTACATCACAAGGTGTCTGTTGTGGGGAGAGAAAGGGAAGGCAATTGTAAGCCAATCTGAGTCTCCTTTTTAAAAAGGTAGAGAAAAATGGGGTATACAAACTCTTCTTCTTCAAGGCAAGAGATGTTCAGGGGTAGTTTGCCATTGCCTGCCTCCACTCACAACCCTGGTATTCCTCGGAAGTCTCCCATCCAAATACTGACTGACCAGGCCAAGATCTGATGAGATCAGGCCCAGGCTATCCAGGTCAGGGCACTACTAACAGCAACTAAATCTGATGGTACCTTAAATACTAATAAGAGTTTATTCCGGCATACATTTTGTTGACTGGAGGACTCAAGTCCATGAAAATTTATCCTGAAATAAAACCTTGCCAGTCTTGAAGATGCCACTAGACTCTTGTTAACGTTTGGCCATGAACACGGTTATCCCTCTGGAACTGAATCCAAAAAGAGATTTTTTTTAAAAAAAATGGCTCTTTTTCTTCCCATGATTTCTGGGCCTGTTTCCATAATTGCTTCACCACACTTTGTTTACACGCTGCTGGGTTATTAATGGAGAACATGGCTTTGAAGACTACTGAGCTACTGAGGGAAAGTACACTTGGGCCCTCGCTCACTGGAGAAAACCAACAGATACCATTATTCATCCGTTGTATATATAACAATATTTAGCACTTGCCCGGTGCTTACAAGCGGTCAAAGCACTCTTGTGGTATCTTGCAATAATCCTTACTGCCACTCTGTTTGGCAGGTGAGTATCGATTCTTTCCAGGCATAATTTAAAGTACTGGCGCTTACCTTGAAACCTCTGAACAGCATCAGAATGTCCCCGGTTCAATTTCCAGCATCTCCAGTTAAACGAATATGAACATGAAGCTGCCTTATACTGAATCAGACCATCGGTCCCTGAGGGTCAGCACTGTCTACTCGGACTGGCAGCAGATCTGCAAGGTTTCACATTACCTACTATTCGAGCTTCTTAACTGGAGATGCCGGGGACTGAACCTGGGACCTTCTGCGTGCCAAGCGGATGCTCTACCACTAAGCCACAGCCTCTCTTGGCTCATATAGAAGGTGACATGAAAGACTCCTGCTTGAGTCTGTGCCAAGCTGCTACCAATCAGAGCAGGTAATACTGAGCATAATAGACCAATGGTCTGTCTCGGTATAAGTCAGCGTTGTGTTTTCGTTTAGTTTAGGGTTGGGTTGTGGCTTAGTTGTACAGCACCTCCTTGGCACGCAGAAGGTCCCAGGTTCAATCCCCAGCTTCTCCTTCAAAAAAGGATCAGGTAGTAGTTGAAGTAAAAGACCTTGGCCTGAGATCCTGGACAGCTACTGCCAGTCAGAGTAGACGAGACTGACTTTAATAGACCAATAGTCTGGCACAGTATAAGACACTTTCATGTATTCAAGTGCTCTCTCTCTCTCTCTCTCACACACACACACACACGCACACACACACCAGGATATTATTCCTGCTCTGGATTTCCAGAAAACCCACAAGATCCTCAGTCTATCCTTTCAGAGACATGACAGTCAAAGCCTTGGAGAAATGGCGAGTCCACTCTGAGGCAAGTTGGATGCATTATCTTGTAGCAATGTGGTTCTGGTAAATGCATTTTCAATCCATCTCCTTGCAGCGGAGAAGACACTCTGATTAACGCTCAGAAACGAAGTGTTCTTCAAGGTCAAAAGAACAAATGTGATAATGGGGTAGGGGGTTTCAGCTGTCGCACTGATATTCATTAAGCTTCCTGGGTGAGGAAATAAATTTTCAGAGTACCTCATCAGCGACTCCCAGAGAAAGGGTGCTGAAATCTGCAAAAGGTTTGTCGAGCTCCTCAGAAGCGCCTGCAATCCACAGTATCTGATCATTTTTTTGCTACCTGTGAATTCAACATCCAGTATCGTGAAGTCAAACATGGCAAGGGAAATTGTCAGGGTTGGGTTTCTTCCGCTCAAATGCAAAACCTTATTAGAAAGCTATTGCAAAAATAAGGCCAGGCAGGCAAGTGAAGAGAGCAAGAACCTATTTTTTTAATTAAATTTTATTAACATTGCAGACTAAATCAATTTCCATCATTTCAGGAACAATTTTTTAAAAAGCATAATAAAAGTCATACACAAGGTGGATCCACATAAGTCTTACTTTTCTCCTACTACTGAGCTAGGCATTCACATTGCTATAAAATCACAGCGGGACAAAAGCCCATCTAATCCAGCCCCTTGGCACAAGGCAACATGAGTTGTCCCAAGGACTCAGCCACCACTGCAACAAGCTGTCACCTACAAAGGGGACAGAAAGTCTACACAAAAGTAAAGCCTATGATTTGTTTATAGCTTGAAATGTCAGGTTCTCTTCCTGTCAGTGGTGGTGGTTCTTGGCTGCATAGATTATTAGTCTCAAACAAATGGCCATTATTGAAAATATGGTGCTAGAGCAAGAACCCTTTTTAAATGACTGCTTGGATTCACTCTTGGCTATCAATGATGCACTTTTATTTTTAGCCCAGAAGACGCTAGACAAATACACAGTTTAATCTGCATGTTTCTTTCTGTGGAGCATTTCTCATCTGTGTTGCTTGATCTGCGCTAGATAAATGTCTAATTCCAGCCTTCCAAGAAGGCTATAATAGATTCATAGGATACCAGACCGTTCCTATATGTGTGTGTAAAGTCCCGTTGCAGTCGATTTATGGCAGCCAATTTATGGCAACCCCAGCAAGGGGCTTTCGAGGCAGGGGTGGTTTGGCATTGCCTGCCTCAGCAGAGCTCCCTCAGTGGTCTCCCTTCCAAGAACTGACCCTGCCTAGCTTCCGAGATCTCACGAGATCGGGCTATAGCGTGCCACCTTCCCTCCCAACCATGTCTACGGTACTCATAAAACCTCCATGCGGTGGATTTGTTTTGGTTGGTGGCAAGCAAGCACCCACAGAATCACTGCTATCATTGCAGTGGTTCTCCTGTGAGGCAGATGTCCTGTGCAGAGGAGATAAGGTCTTGCAAGCTCATCTACATTTTAGACACCCCGGTGTTCCGCACAATGTGCTAGCTTGCCAAGAAGCTGAGCATTTTCGTATCAGGAGGCCGGAGGGAGAGAAAGCCCATGTGGCCTGCCTCGATGGCCCTATTTGGGTAGAAAGGCAGCTTAGAGGTGTTTTAAATAAACAGTGGTTAGTGTTAGACTAGGAACTGGGAAACCCAGGTTCAAATTCCCACTCTGCCAAGAAAGCTTGCTGGGTGACCTTGGACCAGTCTTAGGTCGTTTCTGCATGGGAGTTTTACCTGAGGTCAGTTGCTCGCTGGACCCACACTTTCCTGTTGGGAATCTATGCACCAGCAGTCTCCGAGCTCAAATCGTCCCGCCCCTTTAAATGCTGCTTTATAATTGACTTACTTGTAGTGCTTACTGTGAGAGAAAATTCCTCCCCCCAGCCCAATTGCCACATAAAAATGCATTTTAAGAACAACACCACCAAAAAAAACCCTGGAGCAATCTGAAAGGAAGGGGCGGGGGAATCCAAGCCTCGGTTTTTAAAAGCCTTTCTTCTGCTCAGAAAGAGCTCTGAGGAAGCTGGAAGTATTTGAGTCCCCGCCTCTGGACATGCTGCTTTGTAATTGGCTGTGAGTGAAACCAAGCTTATGTGTCCCGCTCTTTGCCTTATGCACGGGGATTTCACCTGGGCTTTGCTCAAGGAAGATGGAAGAATCAGGTTAACAGAGGAATGGGAAGACCCGGACATTGTGAGGGCTTGCAGCAAGGTCATCTCTAATGAATGGAAAACTCATGGATAACTCCAAGGAACAACAGACCAGGGGCAAATGTGAGTGAAAGTAGTGTACCCATGCATAAATGACCATACGCACCCTTGTCGTGAGGATAAAATGAAGGAGAGGAGAATAATATGAGCTGCTTTGGGTCCCCATAGGGCAGAAAGGTAGGATATCAATGACTATAAATATAAATACTTACATAAATGAATTAATGGATAATGGCCAATAAATGGGGGTTTGGTGCGCTTTATCCATGTCCATTCCTAGCAAGAAATAGAATAAAGTATGACAAATAAGGAAATTCAGGGACCATTTTTTAATTCACACAAGGTATTCAGAAAACACAACAGATTTTCTGGAGACAGGATTTATTTTTGTCTGTTATATGTAAGGTTGCCAGTTTTGGGTTGGGAAATACCTGGAGATTTTGGGGGTGGAGCCTGGGGAGGGAGGGGGCAGGACCTCAGTGGGTATAATGCCACCCTTCAAAGCAGCCACTTTCTCCAAGGGAACTGATCTCTGTCACCTGGACATCAGTTCTAATGGGAGATCTCCAGGCCCCACCTGGAGGTTATATGGGGTATGGAGTTTACAGAGCTCTGAATATACAATTAGGGCTCCTGGAGAAAAGTTCATTGAGTTGGATCCAGCTTTTCCACTCAGTCTCCTCCAATTTCCTTCCTTACTACTTCCATCACACACAGCTTTTGTCCTTTCAGGTCCTATGATATTTTCTTTTGGCGGCCTAAGGGGACTCTTCATTTCTTTTTCACTAGTAAAAAAGCTGGTTGGATCCAACCCATTATAGCTCCCTCTGACTCTGGTGGATTTCTCCACCCCCAGTTTCCAAGTTCTGGTCACTTTTAAAACTGACTCCAAACTCGTGGGGGGGGGGAGTCTGTTGAGAATAAGCAAGAGGAATTCTTCTTTTCTTCATCAGTTTTTGGCAAGGAACACCCCGTTGAGGCCAGATTAAAGCGAGAGAGTCGGTTTATTTGTTTTAGCGATTAGGAGTGTGTTCGGAGAGTTAGCGATCCCAATAAAAATTCTTCATTAGCCATGTGCTGAGCTTAGGGGACCACTTGCGGTCCCACACTAGGCAGGGAGATAACTTTATGAAGGGTTCCCTCCTCCCTTTGAACAGGCGTTGAAGGCTTCAGAGGCCTTTATGAAGCGTGGATGTTTCAGTAACCCTCGGTGTTTCCGAATCCCAGCATGTATCACCAGCCTCCGCCTCCTCTGTTCCGAAGAAGTTGGTTACAAAACCGCAGAGGCAGTTCTGTGCATGAAGCCAGGTGAAGCAACGCTTCAGACAGCAGATCTGGTTCACCATTAGGGAGTGCGCAGTGGGAGGTTGGCAGATCTGACCGAGCTAGGGTTGCCAGGTGCCCGCTGGTGGTGGGCAGCCCCCCGGCAATTCACTCCTCTGCCCGCCGACCACCTGAGTGTTGGCAGGCAAACGTGCACGCTCACGTACATACTGTGTGCACGTCCCTTCCAGTTTACAGTGCCGCCTCGCGAGGGGCTTGATATCACTCAAACTAAGAGGTATAAGGCCCCTTGCGAGGCGGGAGGCTATTCTGCTGATCTCGGGAATGTCCGCACGTGTGCGTGCACGTGCATGCGAGCAGCCGCACACGCATGCGTGCACATGCCCGGACATTCCCAAGATCAGCAGAATAGCCTCCCGCTGGAGAGAGGGGGGACCTGGCAACCCTAGACCCAGCGGGTAGAATCCTGCACAAGCTGCAGAGCTGCAAATGTTGCCACAAATGAATCTGACATCATGTTCGACTGTGATGATCAGACCTGAACCGACTGCCCAGTTCGTTTGGTTCCTCACCGAATGACTCCAATGCTTACTGAAACAGATGCACTGGGGTTATTTCTTCAGAATGCTGCTGAACCAGACAGATTGACAGCTATTAAAGTTCCTTATGGCTACTTAGATGAAAACTGATTGGCAGGAGTTTTTTTAACAGCCCGTTCCTAAAGGGGGGAGAGTATTTAAACATTTTAAAAGGAAAAATAGGGGGAAATGCCCCACAGAAAACAACAAGGGTGTGCCAACAGAAAAGATGGCACAGCCCCGCCACTGCTCAAGGGGGCGTTCCCAGGTGAGCAGGGTTAGGAAGCTGCTCAAAGGCAGCTTTGCCCCTGGGAACGCCCCAGGAATGCCTCCCCCGCGCCGACCCGGCCATTCTCTTCCGGGATTTAGTTCCCGGACCAGCTGCACTGGCGGCGGGGGCCGGTGGACCTCTGTTGCTTCCAGACGCCAGCGTGTTTGCCCCCATACCAGCACTTTTGCCACTTTATCCTGTGATAAAGTGACAACTATGCTCACACAGGGTCACGCTGGCTCCTATGGAGATCGGGCCCCTCCCCCTCCGGATTGCAGCTCAAATCGCAGTGTTTTTTTATTTGTTTTTTAAAAAAATAATTTTATTATAAATATACAAAAGTAAGTACACGCAACCTTCATGTAGGGTTGCCAGGTCCCTCTTCCCCACCGGTGGGAGATTTTTGGGTTGGAGCCTGAGGAGGGCGGGGTTTGGGGAGGGGAGGGGACTTCAATGCCATAGAGTTCAATTGCCAAAGCGACCATTTTTCTCCAGGTGATCTGATCTCTATTGGCTGGAGATCAGTAGAATTAGCAGGAGATCTCCTGCTACTACCTGGCAGTTGGCAACCCTACCTTCATGTCATTACGTATTATTAGGGTTGCTAACTCTGGCTTGGGAAATACCTAGAGAGTTTAGGGGTGGAGTCAGAGGAGGATAGGATTTGGGGAGGGAAGGGACTTCAAAGGGGTATAATACCATAGAGTCCACCTTCCAAAGAGGCCATTTTCTCCAGGTGAACTGATCTCTGTTGGCTGGAGATCATTTGTAATAGGGGGAGATCTCCGGTCACCACCTGGAGGCTGCCAACCCTAGAGACCACCCAGGAATTCCCAGGTTGCTACTCAGAGGCACGCAATAGCAAACCACTTCTGAACGTCTCTTGCCTTGAAAACCCTATCAGGTCTCCATAAGTCGGCTGCGACTTGACAGCACTTTCTGCCACCAGTTTCAATGAGGCTTGCGCAGAAGAACATCCGAGTGGATTGTGCCTCGTGGGAAAGGAAGGGCCATTTGGATTGTCAGCATCCAGCATCAAAACGTTCGGGGCTGGCAAAGAGCTGCTTCGACTGAGGAAGCTGCATCTGCCAACTCCACAGGGACACACAATCCTTGAAAGCCAAGTCATTACTGGAGCAACTGTCGCCAGAGCTCTCTGATGATCACTCAGACGCACGCAAACATCCAGAGCGACTGTTTCCTGCAGGTACATGCTGTCGTACAAACAAGCATTCCTGAGTTCCATCCCCAGCTCTCACAAATGAAGCACAGTAGTGCATGCTGTTGTATGATATAGAGTACTCTGGGGTGTCAGGGGTCTTAAGCTGTTGAGCAAAGGGGTACAAAAATGGTTAAATGGTTTAAAAATATGCATGTGCATCAGGAGGGGAAGAAGGAGGAGGAGGAGAAGAAGAAGAAGGAGAAGAAGGAGAAGGAGGAGGAGGAGGAGAAGGAGGAGGAGGATGGTTTTTATACCTGCTTTTCTCTACTGAAAGAAGTCTCAAATCTAGGGTTGCCAACCTCCAAGTATTAGCTGGCAATCTCCTGCTATTACAACAGAGCTACAGCCGATAGAGATCAGTTCGCCAGGAGAAAATAGCCACTTTGGCAATTGGACTCTATGGCATTGAAGTCCCTCCCCTCTCCAAACCCTCCCCTCCTCAGGCTCCACCCCAAAAACCTCCCATCGGTGGCGAAGAGGGACCTGGCAACCCTACTCAAAGCAGCTTCCAATTGCCTTCCCTTCCTCCACCACCCCACAACAGGCACCTTGTGAGGTAGGTGGGGCTGAGAGAGTTCTGAGAGAGCTGTGACTATGGCAGTCCCTCACTAAGGTGTAAGGAGAGACCTTGTGGTGTAGTGGTTAAGAACGGTAGATAAAACACTTTAATCTGGAGAACCGGGTTTGATTCCCCACTCCTCCACATGAGCGGTGGATGCTAATCTGGTGAACACGATTGGTTTCCCCACTCCTACACATGAGGCCAGCTGGGTGACCTTGGGCTAGTCACAGCTCTCTTAGAGCACTCTCAGCCCCACCTACCTCACAGGGTGTCTGTTGTTGAGAGGGGAAGGGAAGGTGATTGTAAGCCAGTTTGATTCTCCCTTAAGTGGTAGAGAAAGTCGGCCTATAAAAACCAACTCCTCCTCCTCCTGCTCCTCCTCTTCTTCTGTCTTTTATCCATGGCTGTTTCCCTCGCCATCACCCCTCCAACGACTTCAGGTCTTTGTGTTGATTATCCATGCCGTTTCAGACCATCAGAGGTCGCCTCGCTCTCCCCCTGCATTTCTTCACATTTTGCCCGTGTTTTCAGAGACCTGTTTTATCTCGAATTTGAAAACGCAGGGGAATGCAGGGGGGGAGAGCGAGGTGACCTCTGACGGTCGGAAACAGCATGCAAACTCAACATAAAGGCCCGAAGTCGTCAGAGGGGTGACGGTGAGGGAAACAGCCATGCATAAAAGACCTAACTCTTCTTAACCCCCCTCCCTGTCTGTGTATTTTTATGTGTTTATATTGTCTTTTGTTTAATTGTTTTAAATATTTTATATGCATTTGTATTTTAAGTGCTTTTTTAATGTCTGAAATGGCTTAATGTTTGCTGCCTTGGGGACCCTGAATTGGGTAGGACAGAGCATAGAAATGTCTTAAATAAATAAAGACGGACTGGAAAAATACCACCACATAGGCCTAGAGACAAAAGGAACTGTGTACTATTAGAAGGAAGGAAGTGGTCTGTCAAGGGCAGGGTTGCCAAGACCTTTGCCACCAGCGGGAGGTTTTTGGGGCAGAGCCTGAGGAGGGCGGGGTTTGTGGAGGGGAGGGACTTCAATGCCATAGAGTCCAATTGCTAAAGGGGCCATTTTCTCCAGGTGAACTGATCTCTATCGGCTGGAGATCAGTTGTAATAGCAGGAGATCTCCAGCTACTACCTGGAGGTTGGCAACCCTAGTCAAGGGAGGGAGCCACAGTCAAATAGGTTTACTAAATCTGCAGTCCAGCCATCAGATGAGAGTCCCGCAATTGTGGCTTCTGCTATCACTTCAGCATTGTGATGTGGGAACCCTAAAGAGTAGGGTTGCCAGGTCCCTCTTCGCCACCGAAGGGAGGTTTTGGGGTGGAGCCTGAGGAGGGCGGGGTTTGGGGAAGGGAGGAACTTCAATGCCATAGAATCCAATGGCCAAAGTGGCCATTTTCTCCAGGTGAACTGATCTCTTTCGGCGAGAGATCAGTGAAAAAGCCCTGGCTCTTGTTGAGGACAGCCACACGCTCTTAGGGCCAGGGAACACCAGTAAATTTTCATCAGACGATCTGGAACCTCCATATCCAAAGGCAGTGTACTTCTGAATACCACTAGCTGGGGTTAACAACAATAAGGGGAGACTTTGGTCTCCGTGCTGTCATTAGGAGCCTTCTGGGGGGCTCTGGTTGGCCACTGTGGGAAACAACATGCTGGACCATACGGAACATTAGTCTGATCCAGCAAGGCTCTTTTTCCTGCGATCATTCACAGGTGCTGTGTTAGAAGCTAAAATATATTGGTTCTCGTAGGTTATCCAGGCTGTGTGACCGTGGTCTTGGTATTTTCTTTCCTGACGTTTCGCCAGCAGCTGTGGCCGGCATCTTCGGAGGAGTAACACTGAAGGACACTGAAGACCACGGTTACACAGCCCGGATAACCTACGAGAACCAATGAACTCTGACCGTGAAAGCCTTCAACAATATTCTAAAATATATTCTTCACTTCATGTGCACAAAACCCTCTATAGCATTGCGTATAGGATACAGGGCCTCTTCTTATTCCAATATTCTTGCCCCAGATCCAGATGGCTTCTAAAGACACAATCAATACCCTTTATGGAACCAGATTAGGCTGGTGTTTACAAATGCAAGCTTTTGAGCTTCACAGAAATCTTCACCAGGCAAAACAATGCCCCTTGCTTTATCACTTTCAAAACCACAGGGGGTGATGGGGTGGGGGGAGCATCTGGGAAAGCCCATTCCTCTCTGAAGCAGCCGTCTTCTCATCAAGACTGAAATCCAACCCTTGTCAGTGATTGATTTGACTCCAGGTTAAACGTTCCTTTTCAAAGACTTCTGGGCTTTAAAAGCATTATGGCTCCCTGGCTAATTAAAAAAAAAATCTTGGGGCCTTTCATAAAACAGGGGAAAACGTGCCGCTTTTGGAGTACCCATTTTCTCTGGATCCTTTTCTGTGGCATGAATCACCGGATAGTATGAACTCAATTAGTTCAGACAGAAGGCTGGAGATAAATCACGATCCCATTAGGGAAACTCATGAGGTTAATTTATGGCTTTCAAATAGGGCTGGGCTGGCTCCCTTCATCCCCACACATTTGCTTCTCGGAGATAGCAGAGCTTCAGCTTTATCTCTGCCTCTCGCAGGCGGAACACAATGGCGGCCATGACAGGATCAACCCTTAACCCCGCTGACCCACCCTTTGGCACCAGATCCCTCATTTACTAGTAGAATTACTTTCGCTATTGAGGAAATTGAAATTGTTCAGGACTTTCTATTCCTTGGCTCCACCAGCAACCACAAGGGAGACTGCAGGCAAGAAATCAGAAGGAGATTGAGATTGGGAAGGACAACCATGAAGGAGCTAGAAAAGATTTTGAAGTGTAAGGATGTGTCACTGGCCACCAAGACTAGATTAATTCATGCCATCGTATTCCCTATTACTATGTATGGGTGTGAAAGCTGGACAGTGAAGAAAGCTGATGGGAAGAAAATAGATTCCTTTGAAATGTGGTGTTGGAGGAGAGTGTTACGGATTCCGTGGACTGCCAAAAAAACAAATCAGTGGGTTATCGATCAAATCAAGCCTGAACTGACCCTAGAAGCTAAAATGACTAAACTGAGGCTATCGTACTTTGGTCACATCATGAGACGACAAGAGTCACTGGAAAAGACAGTCATGCTAGGAAAGTTGAGGGCAGCAGGAAAAGAGGAAGACCCAACAAGAGATGGATTGACTCAATAAAGGAAGCCATGGCCTTCAATTTGCAAGATCTGAGCAAGGCTGTCAAAGATAGGACATTCTGGAGGACTTTCATTCATAGGGTCACTATGAGTCGGAAGCTACTTGACGGCACTTAACACAAACACACATTGAGGGTCACACTTGGCCAGAGGTACTTCTGGGCTGAATCACAGCAGGAAGATTAGGGGTGCCGACTCTGGGTTGGGAAATACCTGGAGATTTGCGGGGTGGAGCCTGAAAAGGGCAGGGTTTGGGGAGGGGAGGGACTTCAATGCCAGAGAGTCCAATTGCCAAAGCGGTTATTTTCTCCAGGGAGACTGATTTCTGTTGCCTGGAGATCAGTTGTAATCACGGGAGATCTCCAGCCACCACCCGGAGGTTTGGCCATGGTGTTCATAACGTACGGCTATGAAAATTGACACAGAGGTGTCAATGTTCATAACCACCTGGAGGTTGGCAAGCCTAGGGAAGATCCTGTAGACCTTTACCACCATTCCCCCCGGGATTGTTTGAAAGAGAGCGCAAGCACTGTTTGTGGGTAGAGGCTGACTATGGAGAGCAGAGCAGAATGTCATTTTCAAAACCAGCATTGCTGGTATTCCCATATTCAGTGTAGGGGAGGACAAGGCTGTAGCCACTGTTTTCCTTCTGTAGTGAGAACAAGCGTGGTGTAGTGATTAAAGTGTTGGATGGGGTTGCCAACTCTAGGTTGGGAAATTCCTGGAGATTTGGGGGTGGAGCCAGGGAAGGGTGTGGTTTGGGGTGAGGAGGGACCTCAACAGGATAGAATGCCATAGGTTCCACACTTCAAAGCAGCCATTTTCTCCAGGGGAACTGATCTCGGTAGTCTGGAGACCGGTTGTAATTCTAGGAGGTCTCCAGGCCCCCAACCGGAGGTAGACAACCCTAGTTTCAGAATAGAATCTGGGAGACTTAGGGCGAAAACGCGTGGTCACTTTAGCCTCCTTTATTCCCTGTTTTAGCCAGGATTCAGCCAGGATCGAACGTACATTCAGCGAAACGCATGTGTTCGATCCTGGCTGAATCCTGGCTGAAACAGGGAATAAAGGAGGCTAAAGCGACTATGAGTTTTCGCCCTCAGTTAGAATCTCCGTTCTGCCATGGAAGCTTGCTGGGTGACCCTGGGCCAGCCATACACTCTCAGCCTTAACCTACCTCCCAGGGTTGTTTTAAGGATAAAATGGAGAAGGGGGGAAATGTAGGGTAGGGCCAGACTCCAAGTGGGTCCTGGGGAATCCTCCAGAACTACAGTAGGGTTTTCAAGGCAAGAGACGTTCAGAGGTGGTTTGCCATTGCCTGCCTCTGCATAGCAACCTTGGACTTCCTTGGTAATCTCCCATCCAAGTACTAAGCAGGGCTGACCCTGCTTAGCTTCCAAGATCGGATAAAATTGGGCTAGCCCGGGCCATCCAAGTCAGGGAAGTCACCCCTGCCCTGTTATTCAGTTGCATGTCTCCTGTCACCCATCACAAGCACCCGAGATAATTTGTCTGTGCAGGAACTAAATGCAACCGTCATGAAACGACTGTTTACTCAGTCCCATTTTTAATAAACCTCATGAGCTTTCTTTGTGTCAGCTGACATTATGTTATTTTAAAAGCCCAGGAAAAAGAAGAAATGATTAAATCCAGCCACTGCCAGGAAAAGATTTTAATGAGACTCTTTGGGAGACCGGAGGAGAAGCGACTCACATTTTGCGCAGCTGTGACGAGAGCTGTGGAGCCGCAGCTTTGAGATCATCGAGGGCAGAGTTTTTAATGCATGTACAGTTTCAATTAGGGTTGCCAACCTCCAGGTACTAGCTGGAGATCTCCTGCTATTACAACTGATCTTCAGCAGATAGAGATTAGTTCATCTGGAGAAAATGGCCATTTTGGCAATTGGACTCTATAGCATTGAAGTCCCTCCCCTCCCCAAACCTGCCCTCCTCAGGCTCCGTCCCAAACCTCCTGCCATTGGCAAAGAAGGACCTGGAAACCCTAGTTTCAATACAATTTCGGGAGAAGTCTAAGCCCCACTTGAAGGTTGGCAACCCTACACAAAACTCAAATGAGGACTTGGAGTTGGAATATCTTGCAGAAAAGAACTGGATGTGTGTATGTATGAAGTGCCATCAAGTTACCACCGACTTATGGCAACCCCGTAGGGTTTTTAAGGCAGGAGACTAACAGAGGTGGTTTGCCATTGCCTTCCTCTGCACAACAACACAACAAGACTTGCATTCCTTGGTGGTCTCCCATCCAATTACTAACCTGGGGTGACCCTGCTTAGCTTCTGGCAGGAGCAGGCTAGCCTGGGCCATCCAGATCAATCAAAGGACTGGATAGTGAATGCATCTTTGCAAACTGCCCTCAAACTGTCCTATGGGGTCACTGTGGCTTTGTCGTGAAGCTTAGGTGTATCGTGTAAGTAGCACAATTTTTACAACAGATGCAAAACCAGAGGTGGGACAGGGAGGCTGTAGCATCTTCTCTCTGTGTGCTTTGGTCACAAATAAACAAGAGCTTGTGCGCATTTGGGAGGAACTAAACTCCCACTGCACATATGGTACAGGGTCTCCTGGGTATTTCCTCAACAAACAAGAGGACTTTGAAATGTGTAAAGGAAACCTCAGCCTTCCCTGCGTTAAAGGATTGTGACTGGGGAAAGGAAACAATCACATCCACTGACCTCCTTTGGAGGAACAGAAATGTAAATACCCATAAGGTCTGTGCATGCGTTTTATTGCGGCAACATCATCTCTTGCAAATATTGTAGCACGCTTTCACAGCAGGGCTTTTTAAAGGCATTGGATTGCCAGAGGACCACTGGGTGTGTTTTTCTGCACTTTCCCTATGGCTTCTCTCAGGGTCAGGGTCGGGTGGGGGGAGAAGGCCAGGTGGTGGTCAAAGCTCATTGACAGGAAAGCAGGCTGCGCTAATATTTGAGGAGCCCTGGTGAGAAAGGCCCTTCTTTCTCCTCCTCCTCTATGCCATCCCCCACGTGGCGCCAGCATCCCGGCTTTCACCTGGCCATCAACATTTGCAACCCAGGAGGAGCCACTGTGATTTAAGACCCGGCCAGTGACCTCTGTTAACAACCACTGCATGGAGTATATTTCCAGCCACTCTCGTTGCTTCCGTTCCCGGCTACCCTTTCCCAGTCCCTGCTAGGGGGGTTCCTAACCCCACTGCTCCCATGCGCTGATGCGGGGTGACTGATTTCAGGTTTGGTATCTCAGCGCATGTTCAATTTGCAAGTGAAGGAAATTTTATTGAGGATGTAGGCTAAGTTCAGAGATAATGCAAAGCTATGGTTTGTTTTAACTATGGTTCGTGTGTGAAAGGAATCTGTCTCATAGACAGACACTCAAAGGCCATTTATGCTTGGTAATTAGCAGCGCGTTCCAGGCTGAAGTGCCCCACATATTTTTTTATTTCTTCACGCTGAACCATCATTCCAGATGTCACTGCAAAGCCGGCACAGACCTGCTTCACATTTCTTAAGAGCCCCTTTAACGCGACCTTTTGTATTTGCTCCGCCCCCGCCTGGAAGCATTCACATGAAGAATCACAGCCTCGGCTTAGCTATGCAAATGTTGATTGATAATGGCTATGCAAACGAAGGAACGAAGGAGCAGGCGAGTTGAGGTAGAATTTGTTCTTGCATCAGGACAGTGAATACTCATTTTAAAGGTCAGATTTTTAAAAGGACCTTTGAACGAGCATCAAAATCAACTCTGCATAAATGGCCAAAGCATGGCTTGTGCCAAAAAATGGTGGTTGACTCAAGTCTTTCTGTAGCCAGGGAGGGTTCGAAGACAGCACCAGGAAGCAAGCCAGGACCGTGCCCTGCCTGGTTGGCCTTCCTGGTTACCCTCTTTAGCCCACCATTGTTATGTTAAGAGTGTAGTTAAAAGGTAAAGGTAGTCCCCTGCGCAAGCACCGGGTCATTACTGACCCATAGGTTGATATATCCCGACCTTTCCTAGGCAGACTATGTTTTTACGAGGTGGTTTACCATTTCCTTCCCCAGCAAGCAGGGTACTCATTTTACTGACATCGGAAGGATGGAAGGCTGAGTCAACCTTGAGCTGGCTACCTGAAACCGACTTCCGTCACGATCGAACTCAGGGCGTGAGCAGAGCTTTGACTGCAGTACTTCAGCTTACCATGGGGCTCATATAGGAGTGTACTTGGGTGCCATTTTTTTGTCTAAGTTAGACTAGGATTGTAGCTTTAATTATGTGTTTTAACTGTAAATATATATATCCTGGCCCCAGGAGACCCAACATGACTCCCTTGTCCTTGGCTCTCTTGACATTGGCAACCCTATACTTTTCTGGAGGACAACCTCTAGGTGGGTTCTGGAGAACTTCCAAAATTACTGATGACCTCCAGACTAGAGATCAGTTCCCTTGGAGAAAAGGGCAGCTTCTGAGGGTGGACTCAGTGGCATCACATCTCCACTGAGATCCCGCCCCTTCCCAAATTTTGCCCTCCAGGCACCACTACCGAATCTCCAGATATTTCCCAAGATGGCCACCCCAACTTTGGTGAAAGTTAACCCTATCTGTTGTACCTTTTATTGCTGATTTTATTCTACCACTCTTGATCTTCTGGTCTGGTCTGTATCCTCCCGTTGTAGTTCAGAACCTTGCTGCCTCCACTGCACTGCTGATCAGAATGGGGAAGCTGCCTACGTGGATAATGCAATGGCTACTAGTCATGGCGAGCAAAGGTACCTCCAGATACAGAGGTGGCAAACCCCTGAAACCCAGTGCCAGGAAGCAGCATCAAGGGATGGCTTTGACTTCTAGGCACTGTTTTTGGGCCCTGTGTGAACAAGATGTTGGACTAGGTGGACCATGGTCTGATCTAGCAGGCCCTACTTACGCTCTTATGTTCTGCTATCGATGCTCCCTGCCCATACTAAAGGCCCATGCAACCCTCAAAAGTTCAGTGCCTACTGGTCAGTTGGGGATGTCGAATTTTAATTTCTATGGCTGGAAAGGATCTTTCCTCCAAGTCAAGCTGGATAATGTGGCCTTAGGCACCTGGATAGCCCCAGGCTAGCCTGATCTCATCAGGTCTCAGAAGCTAAGCAGGGTCAACCCTAGCAAGTATTTGGATGGGAGGAATACCAGGGCTGTGATGCAGAGGCAGGCAATGGCAAACCACCTCTGAACATCTCTTGCCTTGAAAAACCCCACCACAAGGTCACCATAAATTAGATGCTACTTGACAGCCCCCCTCCCCCCAAAAAAGGCACAGTCTGTCAGGAAATTCTCCTGTTCATATCCCATTGAGGGGAGCTATGGAAGAGAATGACTGGGTGGAAGGAGAAGAACTGTTCATATCAATGTGTTTTCGCCTTGAAAATGCTAATATCAGAATTGGGGAGGAGCTGATTTCAAAGAGCAGAACCGAGTGGAGGTTGAAGGCTTAAATCCCCTCTCCCTGCCCCCACATGGCACCAAGGCCAATTGAGGCGGCACGAGCTTGCAATTTGTCTTCTGCAGGCAGAACTGAGAGATGTGTGATTGTGCTGTGTGATTGTATCTGTTTGAACCCTATGTCAGCATCCAAAGCCATCGCACTGATAGGTTGTTGTGCACTGTAGCAGAGGCCACAGAGAATATCCCAGTGAAGGGGGAGGTGACACCCTTAGCCCTTTATCACCAGCCCCATCAACCTGTCACTTTTTTTTTTTTTTTTTACAGAAGCCAAGGTTTATCTCCATTTCACAGATGAGGCAAGCTGACATAGCCAGGAATGAATACAATGGAGCTGCTTGGAGATGAACGTCTGACTAAGCGGCGGCACCCTTTTAACGGCACGAACGACAAAACCTTGCCGAGTCTGCCCTAATTGCTGGCGCATGGAACAGATTACAGGTCTACCGGTACTGCAGAGGCCCTTGAGATTCTGCTTTAGCTCTTCCATGGAGGAGCTTGATTCTTCCTGGCACCAAACGCCGGGTCTTCCCGCACAAGCGCCGCAGCGTCGAGCGCCCAGCTGCTTTTCGCCCTTTGGCTCTTCCTTTCCTCCTTGCCATCCTCAGCCGTGCCAAAGCGCACAATCTAGGTAGCTGGTTTTATTCCCAAAGCATCGGGACGGCTTCTTCGAGGGGGACAGTGTCCCGCGCACCTACGCTGATGAGGCCGTTTCACGTTTTGATCTGTGTACTCGTTTCAGCCAAACTAGGCTAGAAAACGGGGAAGGGAAGGGAATGGCATGCATTTTTTTATGGTGTGTTAAAACATCTAACCCGTGCCCACATCTATAAACCGCCGGGCTGCGTTCCTGGTGGAGTTTATAGAGTTCGAAATGGAAGCGCTTTGAAATGCTTCAATGTTAAGCAAACACAGGAAGGCATTCCCATTCTTCACCATCCGGTATGTT
Source organism: Euleptes europaea (assembly GCF_029931775.1). NCBI lineage: Eukaryota > Metazoa > Chordata > Lepidosauria > Squamata > Sphaerodactylidae > Euleptes > Euleptes europaea. The sequence goes on from NC_079329.1 coordinate 24,640,215, forward strand.
TTTCTTCTCTCCAGGAGAGTTCTAGTTGAGATTCTGGGGTTGGCTGGTCCTCTAGCTTGGAACACCTTTTAAGTTGCAGGCTGATCTGAGATATGTCCATCGTTCCAAGTTTGTATCAAGTTTCAGTGTCAGATAGGGTTGCCAGGTCCCTCTTCGCCACTGGCAGGAGGTTTTTGGGGCAGAGCCTGAGGAGGGTGAGGTTTGGGGAAGGGAGGGACTTCAATTCCATTGAGTCCAATTGGCCAACCGGCCATTTTCTCCAGGGGAACTGATCTCTATCGGCTGGAGGTCAGCTGTAATAGCAGGAGATCTCCAGCTAGTACTTGGAGGCTGGCAACCCTAGTGTCAGGGGACCCAGATCAGCATGAGCCCAAATCAAGCTGCATTGTGCCTCAACACTGAAGGATTAAATCTACCGTCTAAATGAAGCAGGGGTCACTGGGGGAGTTGGGGGGGAGGTAACTGTGAATTTCTGGCATTGTGCAGGGGGTTGGACTAGATGATCCTTGAGGTCCCTTCAAGCTCTATGTGTCTATGTTTTTATGTCAAATCGCTTCCCACTTACAGTGGCCCTATGAATGAATGGCCTTCAGAATGTCCTATCATTAACAACCTTGCTTAGGTCTTGCAAACTGAAGGCCATGGCTTCCTTTGTTGAGTCAATCTATCTCATGTTGCGTCTTCCGCTTTTCCTACTGCCTTCAACTTTTCTTAGCAAGTTGACTTGGGGTCAAATCCTCATTCAGCCATGAAGCTCATTGGGTATTCATGGCCCATGACCCAGTCGCTTTCTCAGCCTAACCTACCTCACAGGGTGGTGGTAAAGATAAAATGGAAGCAAGGAGAAGCTTGCTATGGAGAATAACAAGGAAAGGACTGCACAAGCATCATGCCAGTGTGGTGTAGTCGAGAGCCAGTGTGGTGTAGTGGTTAACAACAGTGGTTAGGAGTGGTGGACCGGGTTTGATTCTCCACTCCTCCACATGAGCAGCAGACTCTAATCTGGTGAAATGGGTTGGTTTCCCCACTCCTACACATGAAACCAGCTGGGTGATCTTGGGCCAGTCACAGTTCTCTTAGAGCTCTCTCAGCCCCACTGTCAGGTTCTAGGACTCCGTTGCCTCTCAGGAATCATCCACTTTACTCCAGACGTTAGCAGAGAGTTTAAAGTAGAATTTATTTGAAAGGAAGGGTACAGTAACCTATGAAACACAACGTTACAATGGCGCCAAATCATTTGGAGGGTATTCTTATAGAGTACACACACTAGCATGTTTACAAGTAACATCTTTGAAATGCAAAACATCAGAGGTTCCCCAATACCAAGAGAGAGAATTCACACCTTAAGATCAGAGCAGGATTACAATCAGGAAGTCACTTTGAAGTGGAGATCTCTCGAGCCTTTTGGCTGTTGCCTCTTCCTTCCCACGGGAAGGAGAGATGAAACGAAAGTCACCTCGCTATCCCGGGTCCGATTGCATGCCCTCGCTGACACTCCGCCTCCCCAAAGGCCCCCCCTCCAGATTTCCTGGTTTGTCCGGGTAATGGCGATGGAAATCCGCTACAAGGGTTGGAGCCTGTACGTGAACAGCGGACACCCACTCATCGTGACTGGAATTTAAATGTTTCCAACGCACAAGATATTCCAGTCGGCCCCTGCGCCTCCGAGAATCGAGCACCCTGGAGATTTCAAAGTGCCGTTCGCCCTGTACCATGATGGGAGTTGCCGCTTCGGGTTCGGGGTGCCATTCTGGTGCTTGTAGAAAGGGTTTTAGTAGACGGGTGCACCCCTTGTAAGGATTTGGGTAGCTCCAGCTCTACCGTAACCTCATTGATAACTCTGGAGATAGAAAATGGGCCCACAAACCGTGGGCTCAATTTTTTACACGGGCGTAAAGACCTGAGGTTCTTAGTGGAAAGATACACCTTTTCTCCGACCCTCAATTCCCACTGAGGTGTTCTGTGTTTGTCTGCTTGTAGTTTGTACCTATCTTTAGCCTGTTCCAGGTTTTTTACAAGCCAGGGCCAAGTGTTCCTCACTGTGTGAGCCCATTTAGACACCTCGGGGGGATCGCCTTCTGGCGGGGTGGGTACAGCCCCTAATGGTCCAAAATCCATTCCATAAACTGCTTTGAATGGGCTCACCCCGGTTGCAGAGTGCACCGAGTTATTGTAGGCATATTCTGCCAGTGGCAGCAGATCAACCCAATTGTCTTGGTGATAATTAACAAAACAACGCAAATAACATTCCATCACCGCATTAACCCTTTCGGTCTGCCCATCCGTCTGGGGGTGATAGGCAGATGACAAACCCAACTGCACACCTACAATTCCTAAAAACGCTTTCCAGAACTTGGACACAAACACGGAGCCCCTGTCACTCAGGACCTTCCGTGGAAATCCGTGCAATTTGAATATGCAGTGCACAAACAAGCGAGCCAGTTTATGTGCAGATGGCATCCCTTCACACGGTACGAGATGAACTTGCTTAGAGAAAAGATCCGTGATTACCCACAGGACAGTCTTCCCCTGACTGGATGGGAGGTCTGTTATGAAATCCATCCCAATCACTCGCCAGGGTGCCTCGGGAGTTTCTAGGGGCTTTAATAATCCCGGGGGTTTTCCCATCAAACGTTTACTAGTTGCGCACACAGGGCAGGATTTGATAAATACTTCGATGTCTTGGCGCATCCCAGGCCACCAAAACTGTCTTCTTATTAGGTGTAAGGATTTAGCAAACCCAAAATGTCCCCCTATTGTTGAACTGTGGCTCCGTTCCAATATCTCCCGCCTCAGTTCCCTGGGCACGTAATGTTTGTTCTTACAGATACCGCTTTTGTCCGTCATCTGGGACGGGATAGATTCTTCCTCCCGCTCCCGTTGAAGAGCCTCCCCCCACCTTTTCTTGACTACCTCCGGGAGGCTTTCTGGAACTGCCCAGAGGCGGGGAATGGCAACATCCGACCCCGGCAAGGGGGTGGGTACCGGCCCTTCAGCCTGGTCCCTTCGCTCTATTTGGGAGATTCCCCCCCCCTCCCCAGCGGTAGTGGTTGAGAGTTCTCCGGGGACTGCTGGGGATGAGGAGGTGGGAGCGACCACTGCACGAGGGGAACTCGAACTCGAGTCCTGTGCCGCCGCGCGGCTTTGCGCTCTGGTCAGAACTCCTGCACTATTCCCCTCTGGAGTCAAACCCAGGTGTTCCCGTGTGAAAAGAGAACCCACCGGCCGCTCAACCTGACACTCATATTGCGGCATGCGAGACAGTCCGTCTGCTAAGCAGTTTTCTTTCCCAGGCATGTGTTTGATGGTAAAATTAAACTTAGAGAAAAAGGTAGACCAACGCACTTGTTTGGCTGACAGCTTCCGCTGACCCAAAATAGATTCGAGGTTGCGGTGATCAGTACATACCACAAAGGGCTCGGCAGCCCCCTCCAGGAACTGTCGCCAAACCGTGAGTGCATGTTTAATCGCCATTGCCTCTTTTTCCCCAATTGGCCAATTGAGTTCAGGGCCAGAAAACTTCTTAGAAAAATATGCGCAGGGTCTAAGCCTCCCTTGATCATCCCTCTGAAGGAGTGCGCCTCCCATCGCCTTGTCCGAGGCATCTACCTGTAAAGTGAATGGCCTGGAGCAATCTGGGTGCGCCAGAATGGGTTCAGAGGTAAAGCGCTCCTTAAGAGTTTCAAAAGCCGCCTGACACCTGGCGGTCCAAGGTACCTGGTATTGTGCAAAAGTGGCCCCTTGCCCCTTCCCTTTGGTTTTAAGCAAATCAGTAATAGGCAAAGCTATTTGAGCGAAATCCTGAATAAAATTTCTATAAAAGTTCGCAAACCCCAAAAACTGCTGAACCTGTTTGCGAGTTCTGGGAGGTTCCCATTCTAACACTGCCCTCACTTTCTCCGGATCCATGCTTAACCCTTGTGGCGAGATCACATAACCCAAAAACGACAATTGGTCCTGGTTGAATGCACATTTTGATAACTTAGCATACAAATGATTGTCCCTTAGACGACGCAACACCTCCCGCACCAATTCCCTGTGCTCTGCGGGATCCTTGGAGTAAATGAGCAAATCGTCTAAAAAGACTACCACACCTTTAAATAGGAGGTCGTGTAGAATCTCATTAATTAATTGCATGAAGCACGAGGGCCCCCCAGACAGACCAAACGGCATGACTAAAAATTCAAACAACCCATAACAACAAGAAAAGGCTGTCTTAGCTTCATCCCCCTCCTTGATCCGGACCCGGTAGTAGGCTTCCGCCAGGTCAATTTTCGAGAAAATACAACCCTCCTGTAACACACTCAGGAGGTCTGGGATTAAGGGAAGGGGGTAGGCATTAGTTTCAGTAATCGCGTTAAGCCCCCTATAGTCTACACACAGTCTGAGATCAGATGTACCTTTCTTCTTCACAAAGAAGCAGGGAGAAGAAAATGCAGCTTTGGACGGTCGTATGAAGCCCCGCTCCAAGTTCTTGTCCAGAAATTCTCGCAGCACTGCTTTCTCTTGAGGACTCATGGCATAAACTCGGGCCTTGGACGGTTTAACGTCCTTAATCAGTTCGATGGCACAATCCGTAGTGCGATGAGGAGGCAATAAGTCACAGTCCGTCCCCTCAAATACATCTGCGAAATCACTATATTCTGGGGGCAACGTGGGTTCCTCCAAGGCAGCGGCGCTTCCCCCTTCGCCCCCGGGTAAATCATCCCGGCTGTGTTTTTCGCACTGAGGAGCTCCAAACACCACCCGCCTTTGTTCCCAGTCAATGCTCGGGTTATGTCCCGCCAACCAATTAACGCCGAGGACCACCGGGTAGGAAATCTTAGGCACTACCGTGAAGTGGATCTGTTCCCAGTGGTTTCCCACCCCCAGCCACATCTTGCGAGTGTGCAAATGAACCGGCCCCCCCCCGCAGGTCACTCCCATCCATTTGATGGAAATGTAAGGGTTGATCCAGTTCTCGAGTCCCAATTCTCAGACGTTCTACCACCGCCTGATCAATTAGGGTCCGGGAGCACCCGGAGTCCACGATAGCCACAACGGCCACCGGTTCCCCCCCTTGGGGATTTCGTAATACAACAGGTATCAGCAATGTCTCTCCCTGGTCACTCACCCTACATGGAGCCGGTTTGGTTTCTTCCAAGGGTGCCCTCTGTGCCGGTTCCCTCACAGAAGGCCGTCCTCGTTTTTTGCCGGTGAGGGGCTTCGGAAGCTATCTCGGGTGCCACGATCCGATGAGGTTTCCGCTTGCAGGGCCGCCGCCCCCCGGCGACCGTTCGTCCCCTCCGCTCTCCTGTGCTCCAGGTTCCGAGGTGGTGTCGCCTCCCGCTCTTGTGTCGCCCTGTTGCTCGTCCCTTCTGACGGCGTGTTGGTACATCTTGCTGCAAAATGACCCATCTTCCCACACTGAAGGCAAGCTCCCTCCCTGAACCGACGTGCCCTGTCGAGACTGTAGACTCCTCGATGTCTTCCCTCTCGCCTGGGACCTGCTGCGCTGTCCCCTCTCGTGGGCGGGATAGGGATCGTCTTCGAAGGACGATCCTTGGAGAACTGGAGGGTAAGCTTGCGGTTCTCCACTAGAGCTGCCAAATTTACCCACTCTTCCACTGACTCTGGATCTCCCAAAGTCAAACAGCCATCCAGCACTTCCCACCGCAACCCTTCGCGGAAATGCTGGACCTTTGTGGCCTCACTCCACTCCCTTATCTTGCACGACAAAGATAAAAAGTCCTGTGCATACTCACTTACTGAGCGGGTTCCCTGCTTCAAACGACGCATGGCAATCTTTGCTTTTTCCCCCCGGTGGGGGTCTTCGAACCGGCGTCGTAGAGCGCACAAGAACTCATCCAGGGATGCCAAAACTCGGGGCATAGTTTCCGCCGCTGTCACTGCCCACTCCACTGCCTCCTTCTCCAGCAGGCTGATCACATACCTGACCCGAGCTTCTTCCGAGGCAAAGGTCTCCCCCTGGTCCTTCATAAAGCCGGAGATTTGGAGTAAGAAGTGAGACAACTGTGAGCTGGACCCGTCGAAAGATACCTTCAGGTCTCTGGCCGTAGGGCGTCTGGGCGTGGGAGCCTCCCCAACAACGAGCGGTCCTGTAGTCGGCCGTGAACCCGTTTGGGATTGTTGCACGGGCTGTCCAAGCCCCCTCACTGCCCCTAGAACGGCTGCCAGGTCTCGCTGCAAGGTATCTAGCTGAGTCTGCAGGTCCCGATTCTGCAGAACGAGCATCTGATTCTGTCCGCGTATCAGAGTGGCCGCTTCTGCAGTGAGGGTCGGGGTGTGAGCGAGCGTGGGGTCCTTCCACCCTTCCCCTTCTCCATACCAAGCGGCCAGCGGTCCCCGGTAGAAGTCGCCTCCTGGTTCTGACGCTGCTCTCTGCCGCTGCCCGGTCTCCGAGAATCGGGGGGTCCACGTCGGCCTCCCAGGGACATCGGTAGGCCCGGGTGGGCGCTGCTCCGGGGTCGCTGCTCCTTGACCAACCTCAATATCAGCGGGAGTCTGCCGAAGCTCCTCTCCCGCGTTGAGCGGGACCGAGGGTGGTGCCGACATCCTAATACTACTTCTAACCCGAAAACAAAAAAGGTTGGGATTGTAACGTACTGTCAGGTTCTAGGACTCCGTTGCCTCTCAGGAATCATCCACTTTACTCCAGACGTTAGCAGAGAGTTTAAAGTAGAATTTATTTGAAAGGAAGGGTACAGTAACCTATGAAACACAACGTTACAATGGCGCCAAATCATTTGGAGGGTATTCTTATAGAGTACACACACTAGCATGTTTACAAGTAACATCTTTGAAATGCAAAACATCAGAGGTTCCCCAATACCAAGAGAGAGAATTCACACCTTAAGATCAGAGCAGGATTACAATCAGGAAGTCACTTTGAAGTGGAGATCTCTCGAGCCTTTTGGCTGTTGCCTCTTCCTTCCCACGGGAAGGAGAGATGAAACGAAAGTCACCTCGCTATCCCGGGTCCGATTGCATGCCCTCGCTGACACCCACCTACCTCACAGGGTGTCTGTTGCGGGGAGGGGAAGGGAAGGTGATTGTAAGCCGGTTTGATTCTTCCTTAAGTAGTAGAGAAAGTTGGCATATAAAAACCAACTCCTACTCCTCTTCTTCATCTTCTTCTTCAAGGACAGGAGACATGGGCTGAAGAGAAATAAATACATAGCTTCTTTTTCATGTTTGCTCTTTTTGGTCAGATTGCCCATACACAATGTCAACTTCAAAAGCTTAAAAAGAATAAAGAGTTGGATCCTGCCAAGTTTTCTACTAGCGTCCCCTTTTGACCATCAAAAAGACTATGCTGGAACTGGAATGAAGGGGGCAAATTTAGGCAAGACAGAGAGGAAACGCTGGTAGAATCCAACCCTATCTTTTTTTAAAAAAACAACAACCTCAGGTTGGTGCAACAAATCATGTGGCTTTTTCTCTTCTGTGCCTCCAAAGAGGATGTCGTAAATCAAATGGGATTCAACAAAACATCCTCCAGCCTTTGCGCAGTTCATGCCCTCCACCATTTTATGGATGCAAATAGGGATGGCTTTGTCAACTTGAAAGGCCCCTCCGCTCACACCCCTGTTTTCCCCCGTTGCCCTTTGGCGAAGACTCATCAGCAATATGACACGCAGGCTCTGTTCATTTACTGCGCACAGGTTCTGAAGCAAAGCGCATTAGTAAAAGGCTCCGTACGGTTTCTTTTTTAAAAAAATGTGTCAGATGTTTAATACTGCCATGGCTGTCAGCCAGCAATTCCTTTGTTAAGCTAACAGCTGAGAATGGTCGGCTGCCCCTTTCATCAAGGAGAGCTTAATGGCTAAGAGATGGTTTCCTGATAAGTGGGGAATTGGTGGGTTTGAATGACTGGGCCATCAGAGCTTTGCAGAAAGGAAAGGTGCACCTGAAGAACTGGAAATGAAGAGATGGAAAGAGAGAGAGAAAGAGAGAGAGAGAAATGAAATGGCTTTATGGGGGGACACCCAGAGGTGCAGTCTCTCTCTCTGTGATATGGGGTAGCAGATCTCCTGCTTTGGAAGGGTGCTCAGTTGTGTCCTCTTACACTCTGCTTGTGCAGTTGTAAAGTGTGAGACTCCCCTTTCCCCAGGGTAGGCTCCCCACCTCCCATGGTTAAAAGGGAAGTGAGGAGGAAGCCCTCACTCCTGGTCTCAGAATTCAGACCGAGAGGGAGTTCTGGTCCTCTTCCTTCCCTGGACTGGCTTGCTCTGGCTTTCTCTCACCTTTTAGGAGCTCAGTCCCTTCCTTCCTCCCTGGTTGGGTGTAGTGCCTTCCCTTTTATGGGATTCCCTGGTCTTGAGTTGCCACCCTCCAGGTAGTGGCTGGAGATTTTGGGGGTGGAGTCTGAGGAGGGCGGGGTTTGGCGAGGAGAGGGACTTCAATGCCATACAGTCCAACTGCAAAAGGGGCCATTTTCTCCAGGGGAACTGATTTCTATTGGCTGAAGATCAGTTGTAATAGCGGGAGATCGTCAGCCAAAACCTGGAGGTTAGGAAAACAGCACTGGAGATAAAGTGTACAAAGGTAACAAAGTTCTTATATTGTACTTAATTAACGATAACATACAAAAGAGGAATACATAAACACTAACACATCACAAATCTATTCAATATATACAATACATGCTTGATGCAGTCTCTGTGCAACAGAATAATGCAATTTTCTTGGTATGTATTTGTAGCTAATATCAATGTAAATGGTCCAAAAGGTACACATTCAAACAATCCCAATAGTTCACTTATTGGGAGCAGATGGGGAACGGCCGTTTCAAGGTCTTTTCTTCAGCCCCAAATTCATTCAAAGTTATGTTTCCAAGTAATTTTTATCTAGTACAGCATCAAATTAGTTCACTGGTTCCCCGAAGGATACTCCAAAGTGTAGCAGCAAGCTATGCTTGTTCTCTTGGTCCATATCGGGGCCCAGCATGCTTGATTTTTAGACCAGGGGAGGGACACTGGGGACTCCCTTCATGGAATTCCCAGAGTAGGGTTGCCAACCTCTAGGCACTGTTAACAAAGCAAAATAGCACTACAGCCGCAACTCCAGTAGTTGCTGGTAAATATTTATACCACAATCAGTGTTCATTCAATATACAATATATAGAAGGAATGACTCGCAGTTAACACAATAACAATTTCAACTTGCAGTTGAAGCAGCAAAATACTTTGACTATCATCAGACTGTGTATTCTAAATTGTCCTCAGATTTCAAAAAACAACGATGGGTTTAAACAATATCCAAAAACTTCGAATGTGATTTACACAATGGCAGAAAGCCCTTGAACGAAGAAGTAGAGAATCATCAGCCGAAGTTGTTGGATATTGTATAAACATTTTGGACTTTGTGGACTATCTATTATTGCACCTGTTGTATGTGATGTATGATCCTTATTTGTACATTGTGTATGTTTTTCATCATTTTTGGTTATTGTAAACTGTTATGTTCACTTTGAGCCACCGTGCTGTTTCCCCCCCCCCCATTAGCATCCCTTTTTAAAGGACAGCTTAAAAAGTCAAAAAAATCAGTACAAAATAGCGAGAACAATTTACCAAAACCAAAGTGCCAGAAAATACTATCTGACCCTGGAAAATAGAGAGCTAGGATATATGGTTTATCCCTACTTAATCAAATCCTAGAAAGGCCTTTAAATGGCAGCCTTTGTAGACAAGACCCAAACTTCTGGATCACCTGCGTGTGTGTGTGTGCAAAGTGCCGTCAAGTCGCAGCCGACTTATGGCGACCCGTTTTGGGGGTTTTCATGGCAAAAGACTAACAGAGGTGGTTTGCCATTGCCTTCCTCTGCACAGCAACCCTGGTATTCATTGGTCTCCCATCCACATACTAACCAGGGCTGACCCTGCTTAGCTTCTGAGATCTGAAGAGATCAGGCTAGCCTGGGCCATCCAGGTCAGGGCCTGGATCACCTACAGGTACTGAAAAGAAAAACATGGTCTTGTGATAATAGGTTTTCTTTTACAAATCCTCCCCACCAAAAATCCCTTTTCAGTACATTCTCTCCCATTCTTCTTCCTCTAGGCTGCCTTTATCCACATAAGCAGCTGTGCTGTCTGAGTCATCCGTTCTGTCCCCCCTCCAGGTAAACATTATATAATGACCTGGAAGGAGAAAACCATGCCTTAGTTGGGGCGATTGTGTGTGGGGGGGTTGCCAATAGGATCTGGCTTTGGTCCAAGAAGTTCTTCAGGGAACTTGAGCCTTCTTTATGTCCCAAGAAACTTTGCCAAGGGTATCACCTAATTTGTATGATCAGGGAAAAAAATCATCATCATAAAACAGACCGAACCCCACTTTGCATTTAAAAGAAAGCTTTGCAGCATTTGGGAAATGAATCTCCGGTGGCATTTGAAGAGCATTCAAGAGACTTCGTGGCTCATTCATGTCAGTTCTATTAAGGCTGCAGAGAAGGCCGGGAATTCGATCGGGAAGGAGGGAGGGGCTAACTTCCTGCTCCCTGCCTTTGTCTGCAGGTCCTGGTTATCAAGAGCCCCTGTGGCTCAGAGTGGAAAGCCGCAGTACTGCCGTCCAAGCTCTGCTCACGACCTGAGTTCGATCCCGAGAGAAGTTGGTTTCAGGTAGCCGGCTCAAGGTTGATTCAGCCTTCCATCCTTCCGAGGTCAGTAAAATGTACCCAGCTTGCTGAGGGTAAAGGGAAGACGACTGGGGAAGGCACTGGCAAACCACCCCATAAAACAAAGTCTGCCTAGGAAACGTTGGGATGTGATGTCACCCCATGGGCCAGGAATGACCCGGTGCTTGTACAGGGGACCTTTACCTTTTACCTGGTTGTCAAGACTGAACCTCAACCCAGGCTCAGTGTGTGGTCTGGGGACTTTGCTGTCCCCTTGGTAATTCCTGGTGCCTACTGGATGGCCCAGGCTTAGGGTTGCCAAACTCCAGGTACTAGCTGGGGATCTCCTGCTGTTACAACTGATCTCCAGCTGACAGAGATCAGTTCCCCTGGAGAAAATGGCCGCTTTGGCAATTGGACTGTATGGCATTGGTCCCTGCCCTCCTCAAACACCTCCTCAAACACCTCCAAAAACCTCCCGCCAGTGGCAAAGAATGACCTGGCAAACTGAACCCCAGTTCAGGCTGAGTGTGTGGTCAGGGGACTCTTCTGTCTCCTTGGTAATTCCTGTTGCCTACTGGATGGCCCAAGAGCACTGTGGCGCAGAGTGGAAAGCCGCAGAACCACAGTCCAAACTCTGCTCACGACCTGAGTTCGATCCCGACAGAAGATGGTTTCAGGTAGCCGGCTCAAGGTTGACTCAGCCTTCCATCCTTCTGAGGTCGGTCAAATGAGTACCCAGCTTGCTGGTGGTAAAGGGAAGATGACTGGGGAAGGCACTGGCAAACCACCCCGTAAACAAAGTCTGCCTAGTAAACGTTGGGATGTGACGTCACCCCATGGGTCAGGAATGACCTGGTGCTTGCACAGGGGACCTTTACCTTTTTTACTGGATGGCCCAGGCTAGCCTGATCACATCGGCTAAGCAGGTCCAGTCCTCATTAGTACTCAGATGGGAGACCACCAAGGAATACCAGGGTTGCTATGCCGAGGAAGGCAATGGCAGACCACCTCTGTTCGTCTTTTGCCTTGAAAACCCCACGGGGTTGCCAATTGCCATAAGTCGGCTGCGGCTTGACGGCATGTTACACACACACACACACACACACACACTCTTAGCACCTCTTCTACACCTTACCACATGGCCATAGATTCCCTTGCTCAAATGTAGTGTCCATGCCAGGTTGCATCTTCACAGGGGCAAAAATATGTGCCCCTCCAGTCATAGCAGCAGTGGAGTGGGAACAGGCAATAACTGGAGCCACACAAACTCATTCTCATTCTGAATTCTGCTGACTCCCACCTGCTCCTTAGCTTCCAAGATATGACAAAACCAGGCTGGCTTGGATTATCACAGTCAGGGTCCTGTGGCCCATACTCTCCCTTATTCCTTTGCTTTCTCTTTCTCAGCACAGCCATGGAGGAGGAGGAGGAGGAGGAGGAAGAAGAAGAAGACCACCACCACCACACCACACTGGCTCTCTATTGTAAGGGTAGAGATGGATGCTTCTTCCACATCCACCCCACAGTTCCCTCTTTGAACTGTATCCAAAAAGGTCTATGTTTTATCTGGTGTAAAGGAGGAAGCCCGCCAAATAGGGTTGCCAGGTCCCTCTTCGCCACCTGCGGGAGATTTTTGGGGTGGAGCCTGAGGAGGGCGGGGTTTGGGGAGGGACTTCAATGCGATAGAGTTCAGTTGCCAAAGCGGCCATTTTTCTCCAGGTGATCTGATCTCTAGGCTGGAGATCAGTTGAATTAGCAGGAGATCTCCTGCTACTACCTGGCAGTTGGCAACCCTACAGCCACATGTTGTGAACATTTCCTTTAAATGTAGGGGCTTCCTGCTCTCCATGTGGGGAAAAATCCTTGCATGGAAGCTGCCCTAATTGTACTTTAGTTGCACTGCAAGATAGAAATAAGCAAAGGACCTTTTGCAGGACCTGAGCTGCTAAAGCAAAAGCCTTGTAAGAACCCAGCTTGGCTCCAACTAGCTTTGCCAAACCTGAGCAGTTCAAGGGAAGGAAGAGTTTTTGTGAGATCAACCACAGCAAAGATTAGAAGTCGCCAACAGAGCAGAACAGCAACATAGGAAGTGAGTTAGATTCTTGAAGTCCTACCAGCCAATGATTTTTGGAGTTCTGTGAATAGACATCAGAGTGAGCAAGCCTGTAATTTCCTCTCCTGGTCTTTCAGACATGGGTCAATATGACGGCGGATAAGTAGTATTTTCATATCGCAGCTGGATTGACTGTGATTTGGAAGGGGGGGCTATCTTTTCATCAGAGCTCTTGTTGAGTGTGGGACTCCGAAGAATGAATTTAGTGAAGAATTCAAGTTGATGAGCCATTCATCCTGAGCAGCTTTTTGGGCTGTTGACTGTCAAGGAAGGAATAGGAGAGAACTCTCCCAGGTCAAGTTGACTTGACTTCTGGGTGAATCATCTGGAACTATTGCTGTATAAGCAATGCTTATGGTGTGCCGAAGCTCTGCCCGGTAAATCTAGATCACAGATGTGCCCCTCTGCCTCTGGGCTGGAGGTCAGGCTAGATGGCCTTTGGGGGTATTGATTAGGATTCCACACATGGGATTTGCAACAGGAAAGCAAGCACCTTCCTCAGCTATTGCGGATGTTGCGCAATGTCCTTGGTGCAAATCTTGCTATTGGAATAAACCCTCCAGATAGTGTAGGTTAGCTACAGGTCTTTTGATCTCAGCCCCCATGACCCCACATCCCCACGCACACACACTTCTAGAATCATAGAGTTGGAAGGGACCTCCAGGGTCATCTAGTCCAACCCCCTGCACAATGCAGGAAATTCACAACTACCTCCCCCTCACACACACACTGCTCCATGGCCAGAAAATGGCAAAAAAAAAAAAAAAAATCCTGGCCAAACTGGCCTTGTACTAAGAAAACAATACCAGCAGTACGGTTATACCAAAAGTGACCATCGCATGTCAGCATGGTGTAGAAACACACATACGCACGCTCCTATCAAGCAGGATCAGGGAATCAGGGGTCCAGAGAGGGAGGTCTTCCATCACATTGGGATATAGCGTTGCCAACCTCCAGGTAATAGCTGGAGATCTCCTGCTATTGATAGGGGACATGCCATATTAGATCTTGAATCAATCCTTTTCTGTATTAGATTTTGTATTAATCCATGCTTTGATCACACTCTGCCCTACTGAGCGGGAATGTTATGGGAAAGAATGGTGACAGGAAAGATTCCTTGAGAAAATGCCACAGGGAGCTGTGGTAAATAACAAGGCCTGTAGCGCCAACAGAGATCTAAGGCATATTGTTTATGGAACCTCACAAGGACAGTGAGTATCCAGAGGCTATGCTAGATGAATGTATGTCTTAAAGCAATGATGGCAATCTGACTTCTATGCATATCAGTAGAAAACACATTCTCAAGGTTGTCCATGTATTTCAAAGAAGACCCCAACAACCAATGTATCGCCAGTCCACATTCCAGTATTGATTATACTCAGGTGTCACTAGTACGTTTTGTCACGTACCGTTATATGTCACGTGCAAGTCATAATGTTGTATTACTACACACCAGCGAAAAGGTATATAAGGTGACATTATGCTCGTGTTGAATGCACACTGTCTTAGCAACCCATTGAGTTGCTGGCAGTGGCCTATTATGCATAATAAATCTTTTTTTCTTAACCGGTTTGTGTGTCTGGCTATTTGACTTGGGACAAAAGCACCAAGGCCCGAACCTTAGCGTAACCTACGGGTGGCGCTAACACTATTACAACTGATCTCCAGCCGATAGAGATCAGTTCACCTGGAGAAAATGGCTGCTTTGGCCATTGGACTCTATGGCATTGAAGTCCCTCCCCTCCCCAAACCCTGTCCTCCTCAGGCTCCACCCAAAAAACTTCCCGCCGGTGGCGAAGAGGGACCTGTCAACCCTGTTGGAATACCTAAGAGTCGTATCTCAGAGGGTTGATGTGGGAATAAAACAGAGGAGGAGGGGATGACATACACAGCCCTGAACTTCTTGGAGGAAGGGCAGGATTTCAAAAGTGCTAAATAAACTTGCTCAATATTTTAAATAAATATGTACCGAATATATATATATATATATATATATATATATATATATATATATATATATATATATATATATATATATATATAAATAAATAAAGGCTGTAAAGGATTGGCCAAGCCTCTGCTTGAGACTCCAGACAGCTGCTGTGGGCTGGAGGCACCTTTGGTATGACTCAGTAGTATAAGGCAACCGCAGGACCCTTTCACTAATTAAAGAAGGAACCGTGAATCGGCATGATTTATTTATCGCAGCAAATGAAAGGGAATTTTGCAACCATTGATTTAAAGAAGGCCCAATTGCAGGGAGCTGAGTGCCTGGGAGGGGGGAGGGAAATCTCAAGCCCAATTTGCATATTTGCAAAGTCCAATTTTAGTTCAATAAACAGGGATAATAATGCACGTCGGCTACTGAGCGGGAGGCAGGACAATAGGAGCCCATGTGTGGGGGAGGGGGCATGGAGACAGAGCAAATTTTGCCATGTTGTAATCATAATATTTATTAGTGGCAATAAAAACCCCATTCCCAACCCCAAGGGAACAAATATACGGAAAGCAGAACTTCCGTGCTCATATGGTGACCGCATTGGGGGGGGGGGGCGCTGGTGGGATGTATTATGAACATTTTATAATGCAGGCTTGTTCAGGATTCTACCAAAGCCTGCTCCTTTTCTCTCCAGTTCTGGAATTTAAAATATGTTTTTACAAAAACATTGAAACTGCTTTAGTGTTAAAAAAAAAAAAACGTTTTACAATCCACGCTGAAGATGCTGGAGTGGCTAAATAGGCCATTTATGCATGGGAGGTTTTGCCTTGGAATTGCCACTCTTTAGACCAGGGGTGGGGAACCTTTTTTCTGCCAAGGGCCATTTGGATATTGATAACATCATTCGCGGGCCATACAAAATTATCAACTTAAAAATTAGCCTGCTATATTTGGTCAAACATTTAGCCAAGAGGCACGACTGGAGACGGCTCCGAGTGTCTGCCACATACAGCGACTCGCGTTTGAGCTGGGCCCGTCCCCAGCTGGGCCAGAGAGATTCAGGCAGGGCAGCAAAGACAAGACAGAGTGAGTGACAAGCCGCTCAGAGCTTGTAGGCGAAGGAGCCCGGTCCAGTAACGCCCTGATCCGGCACTTTCCTGCCCTACGCATCTTTTGCAGGACTTAAAGGGAGAAAGAACCAGAAGGGAGAGGGGGTACCAACCAAGCCCCAAGCAGGCAGCTGCCCAGATGACCCCCCCCCCACGCAGGCAAGCAGGCAGGCATCCAACCAGTGGGGCACTCGTCCACCTGGTGGTACAGGATGGTCTGTTGCACCAGCCGGGAGTAGCCGTCTAGCTGCATGTTGGAGTTTCTCCTGCTCTGCATGGTCGGAGCCGGATTCTACAGCCGGCTCCTTCTACCTCCACCTGCAGGGATGAAATGAGGACACACTGGCCAAGAACTTGCCCCCACACATTCTGGACCTGCCCCCTTTAACCCCTCCATTGTCACCACTTCCACCCCCAACCCTCTTATAGTACAGAGGGAATACGTTTCTCCACAGCACGGGTGGGAAAGGGTTAACGCAGTTTCTTGGGCAGTCCTAGCAGCTCCATAGCTAATGACTTTTCTACAAGGGGGAAATAAAGTTCCTTTTCTCGGCAAAACAAACTCACATCCGCCTTGAATAGAGGCTATTCCTGTCCACGGGAGGGGGGCGGATCACCAGTCTTAGATCCTTCTGAGCTAGAGATCTGCCAGGACCCACAAAGGGCCAGACCAAATGGTTTCGCAGGCCTTATACGGCCCCCGGGCCTGATGTTCCCCACCCCTGCTTTAGACGCACATTTTCCCCATCCAAATTCTCAAAACTCAACAATAAGCCCCCGTGCAGAGTTTTGAGAATTCGGATGGGGAAAATGAGCATCTAGAGAGTGGCAAATCTAAGGCAAAACCTCCCATGCATAAATGGCCATATGAGCGTCTCTTGTTCTTCCATCTTCTTTTTCCTTTGCCTTTCATGATACAGGACAACCAATCTATTGTTGCAAAGGGGGCCCCGTTGCCCCGTCTCTCTCTCTCTCTCTCTCTCTCTCTCTCTCTCTCTCTCTCTCTCTCTCTCTCTCTTTTTCCCCTTTAAGGCCACAGAACAGCTGACATCAAGACAATCGAGTCCCTCTTAAAAGCCCATCCATGCAGGAAATGTCCCCCTCGTAAGAAAGTCCAGCAGGGGGGTACTTCCATTGCATCCCTGTCCCCTTCCTTCCCCTCCTCCCTTATCCCCCCCCCCACCAACATCCCTTCTGGATGTGAAAAGGTCAACGCCACAGGGTTCTGTCTAGGTCGAGCAGCAGGGCTGGAGGTGGGGAGGGGGGGCACGTCACACCCAACCCATGCAGTTTACGCAGCAGAAGAAACCAAACTCTGTCTGCTCCTTGCGTCTCGAGATATTTATTCCTTTAGACGTTTAACCTGCCGACTTGATGAGGACTCGGGACGAGGAACAGTATTGAAAAGCCATTTCGAGGGAGGGGGGGAACAGGCCTTTCAAACGGAATGTGCTGCGGACGGGTCCGCAAGCCAAAAGATCCGGCTGCTTATTTGGAATCAATGTGAATTCCAGGTTTCCTCACCTCTGCCTCACCTGGCATCACTTGTGAGGAGACCCTTCCTCCTAATGCTCATGTGAGGCTTTTTGCTGTCTGTTTCCTGCCTCAAGTGTCCTATTTTCAAACCTGGTCCCCTGTTTTCCTAGCTCATCTGCAGGAAAGAGCATCTTGTTTGCTCGCTTGCACAGTCAGAGATTGTCCACACATTTGGCATTCAAAGGCCATTTCTGCGTGGCTGTTTCCTCGAGGTCGCCCCGCCGACTACTTCAGGGCTTTGCCTTGAGTATGCATCTATCATAGAATAGAATCATAGAATCATAGAGTTGGAAGGGACCACCAGGGCCGTCTAGTCCAACCCGCTGCACAATGCAGGAAACTCACAACTACCTCCCCCCACACCCCCAGGGAACCCCTACTCCATGCCCAGAAGATGGCCAAGATGCCCTCCCTCTCATGAACTGCCTAAGGTCACAGAAGAATCAGCATTGCTGACAGATGGCCATCTAGCCTCTTCTTAAAAAACCTCCAGGGAAGGAGAGCTCACCACCTCCCAAGGAAGCCTGTTCCACTGAGGAACTGCTCTAACTGTTAGAAAATTCTTCCTAATGTCTAGACGGAAACTCTTCGGATTTAATTTCAACCCCTTGGTTCTGGTCCAACCTTTTGGGGCAACCGAAAACAACTCGGCACCATCCTCTATATGACAGCCCTTCAAGTACTTGAAGTGAAAAAGGGTACTTCCAACCTATCTTTTTCTGACCGCCTGGGTTTTCTGGATGCTGGCTAGACACGAATCCAGAAAACGCAGGCAAAATGAGCAGGGACTTGAAGGGAGGAGACCTGATGGTCGGAAAACGCATGCATAATCAAGGGAAAGCCCCGAAGTAGTCGGCGGGGTGACCTCGAGGAAACAGCCATGCAGAAATGGCCCGTCTGGGGCAGGGTGTATTTGAAGAATCAGCACACCGTTGTCTCCTAATTGTTCGCTTTCCTGATTTCCCCCTCCTTTGAGGCACTCTTTCCCAAATTTGGTTTGGTGATCTTTTAGAAAAGATCAGTTTAAAGTGTCATTGCATACCACATGAATGGCAAGGAGTGCATTTTTTTAAGGTCTCACCCACACTGGCCCCATTTTCCTTGCCTCACCCCCTCCGCCCCCCCACTACAGCTCACAGCCCACCAGCACTGGAAAGCTTTTTGGGGGGATTTTTGTTTGTTTAGAACCAACAGTTCCTAGGGCCATTTTTGCAGGGCTGTTTCCTCGCAGTAACCCCGCCAACTACTTTGGGGATTTGCTTTGATTAGGCATGCATTTTCCGACTGTCAGAGGCCGCCTCACTCTCCCCTGGCATTTCCACGCATCTTGCCTGTGTTTTCTGGATTCGTGTTTAGCCAGCATCCAGAAAACCCAGGCAAACCACGCAGGGAGAGCAAGGCGACATCTGACGGTCAGAAAATGCATGCATAATCAAGGTAAAGCCCCGAAGTAGTTGATGGGGTTACAAGGATACAGCCACGCACAAATGGCCAAGGTTTGCCCCATAACATTATAACAATACATTGTCACGATCTACCAGCTCCTTGGAATTCCTAGCTTTCATTTTCCAAAATAAAAGTCACTACCCCTTTTCGCTGCATTTAGTTTTTTATGAAGAGTCCAATCGACACCAAAACATAAACACACACCGTTTCGTCATAATTCAGGTCCTAAATCCACAGCTTCACCCCAGCACACATCAGGCAGAAGTCCGTTAATGAACATCTGCCCCTGTTCTGCAGCCAATCCCCAGACTCGTGCCAACGGAGATTAAAGTTTACGGCCCGCTCTGGGTCACTGGAGGGGTGTAAAGAGAAATGAGCATGAAAATAGGAAAAATGTGGAGGGAAACACCCGGCGGGAAAGAGACAACCTTTATAGTATGGAAAAGGAGACATTCTCCCTCATGCAACACTCCTCCACGCTGCCCAGGCAGTAAATACTTCCATGCGGCCCACTGTGAACTGCCTCGGGTGAGGGGAGGAAAGGCCAGCATCCGTTTACAGTTCAAACCACTGCTTGGCCTGCCAAAGAAGCAGAGATCCTTTGCAACTCAGGTCACCCCAGAGCATAGAACAAGAGTGGAAGCACAACCAAAGCAACCCAATCCTCAGTCTCAACTGACTGGATAGTGAAGGGCTCAGGGGACCATGGTCATCCTGGGGCCGCTAAAGACAAGCAAGTCATGGGATTGCTTTTATGTGGTGCTTAGATTAGATCTGGGTGGTGGGTAGGGCAGAGGTGTCAAACATAAAGTCCAAGGGCCGGATACGACCCCTTGAGAGCTCTTAACCGGCTCGTGGGCCAGCCAAGGCAGCTACACACACCCACTCTCAATTTGGGCTGGCGAGGCATGGCCCAGTCCGACCAAGTGACATTTACGTCATATCTGGCCCTTGTAACAATTGAGTTTGACACCCCTGGTGTAGGATTTCCACCTCTGGGTAGAGAAATTCCTGGAGATTTGGGAGTGGTGACTGGAAACGGCCAAGTTTGTGGAGGGAGCTCAGTGAGGATGTGATCTCTATGGTGTATTATAGAATCCGTCCTCCTGAGTGGCCATTTTCTCAAGGGAATTGATCTCTGTAGTGTGGCCATCAGTTGTAATTCCAAAAGAATTCCAAGCCTCATAGGGTTGCCAGGTCCCTCTTCGCCTCCGGCGGGAGGTTTTGGGGTGGGCCCCATCACATGACAGGCAGAACCAAACAGGAACACGGGCATTGGGGAGGAGAGGGACTTCAATGGGGTATAATGTCATAGAGTCCACCTTCCAAAGCAGCCATATTCTCCAGGTGAGCTGATCTCTGTCACCCAGAGATCAGCTGTAATAGCGGGAGATCATTAGCCACCACCTGGAGCTCAGTGAGGTTGGCAACCCTACTTGACAGATGGGGGGAAAGAAGAAGAGCAGGTTCCTGTTGACACTGCTTCTACTAGCACCTGCCCCATCCAGGGCTGAGTTAGCCAGCTTGGCGGGAGCAGCTGCTGCCCACATTGTAGAGGGTGTGCTCCTTGCTTGGCCTTGGCTCTTGCTTTTTGCCCAAGACCCCAGAACTGCTAAGACTGCCCATGTCTAATCTAGTCATCACCAAAAGGTATAGCTGCTCTCTAGCCTTTCCTCCTTCTCCTTGGAGGAAGGCAATCCTGCCATGTTTCCGCAGCAGCTGTCGTTGGATCATTCAAGCACCCCTCATGCTGAATTTCAGCAGAATTTCCTGTCCCAAAGGAGTAGGGTTGCCAGCTCTGGGTTGTGAAATACCTGGAGATTTTGGGGGCAGAGCCTAAGGAGGGTGGGTTTTGGAGAGGGGAGGGACTTCAATGCCATAGAGTCCAATTGCCAAAGCAGCCATTTTCTCCAGGTGAACTGATCTCTATCGGCTGGAGATCAGTTGTAATAGAGGGAGATCTCCGGCTATTACCTGGAGGTTGGCAACTCTACAGAGGAGGTCTCACCACAGGAACATTTATGAATGCGATCATTCTTATTCGTAAACTAAGTGAAAGTAAAAGAGTCAAGTGTGCCATCCAGTTTAATTTTGAAAAATAATAATAATAACATGACTTGACTACCAAAAATTTGGGGAACTGGTGTAATCAAAGGCTTGTATGTTCTCTGTGGCCTTTTGAACAGCTCTGGAAAAACACTTCTTTAAAAAAAAACAAAGATCAGCCTTAGAAGGAGGCAGAGATCAAAGGTCTCACCATCTGTCAGTTTCCTTGGCAGGGACCACAGTGCCCAATTGAATTAAATTATGCAAGGGCTTGTTCCATAGCCCTGGGGAGGAAGAGACAACAGAGTCGGAGTGGCAAGAAGATCTGTGAGTGAAGTCTCAGGAAAGGATCAGTAGTAATTTGGTTGATGTATTGGGGAGAGTGGAACATCCCATTTACTCTCCCATGGGGTGGAAAGCCAAGCCTGGGCCAGATTCCAGCTGCTTAGAGACCAATTAGATCAGAACATTCATCTCGATGGGAATTTCTCTTCTGTCTTCAACTTCCGCAACGGGGATGTTGACCAACTTAGTCTGAGTATCCTTACGGAGCTTTTTAATCGGCAGCGTGTTTTAAAACCTTTCATTTACTCCGTTCACTGTTACAACAAACTCTGTTTATCCCCACTGAACAGGGAAAGAAATGAAGTCAGTTTGCATACGGCCATGCAAATTAACTTCGCAGCAGATTATTGAGATGAATTCAGATATCCCTGAGCCAAGCTGTACTTGGCTTACCCAAAAATTACTTTGGTCTCTGAGATGGTCCCTAACATTTGGTCCCTAAGATGGAAAATCGAAATAGCAACATGTATGCCTCCTATCACACACCATTTCAATGTCTTTTCATCTCATTTCTGCTCGTAAAGAAACACTTCCCAATGGATATTTCTCTTGTGATCAGAACACATACACAAAGATGCCTCATAATGAGTCTGTGGTCTATCAAGGCCAGTATTTGCTTATTCAGACTGGCAGTGGCTCTCCAGGGTCTCAGGTAGAAGTGTTTCAAGTCCCTTGAACTGGAGATGCCAGGGATTGAACCTGGGACCTTCTGCATGTAAAGAAGATACTCTACCTCTAGGGTTGCAAACCTCTAGGCATGACTTGGAGACACACCCTCCCCTGGAATTACAACTTCTCTCCAGGTGAAATAGATCAGTTCCCCTGGAGAAAATGGCTGCTTTGGAGGGTGGACTCTAGGACATAACATCCCTGCTGAGATTCCTCCCCTCCCCAAACATTTCCCTCCCTGGCTCTACCCCCAAATCTCCAGGCATTTCCCAACGCAGAGTTGGCAACCCTATCTACCCTTGAGCCATGGCCTCTCCCCTAGTAGGGTGATCTGTCTATGTGTTGCCTTGCCGTGCTTAATGGCACGCCAAATATGCCAAGGCTCAGATAGCCAGTATGTTGCAGTGGTTACAGAAACGGTCCAGAACTGGGTTCAAATCCCCTTTCACCATTAAACTTGCTGAGTGACCAGTCATGTGTTGCTTTTCTCACAGTTCAGCTCTGTCTTGGTTAGCCCTTATTGCTCAGCTGACCTACATGGTCTATGTTCACTACATCTTTCTTTGTTCCAGAATTTTTGGAAGAATTTACACAGCTGTAGTTAGGGCTGCAAATCTCTAGGTGGTGGCTGGCAATCTCCCACTATTACAACTGATCACCAGGCAACAGAGATCAGTTTACCTGGAGAAAATGGCTGCTTTGGAAGGAAGGTGGACTCTTATGCGAATCGGCCACTGGATCCTCCTGATCAGCGAAACCTGGCCTGGCCCCTCTCCCTGCCTCGCAAATTGATCCCACACTCTTTCTAAAGGCTGCTCTGGTCCCCAGGGCTGTGGGGTCTCAAGGTTACGGCATGAAAATTGATGGAGCGTCTTCTGACTCCTGAAAGGCCCGTACAAGTCTTGCTGCGGCCTCTCCTCGGCCAGCACAGGAAGGAGACCCTCCCCAGAACGGTCCCCCTCATTAGTTCTCCCATTAGTGTGGCAGATTGCTCAATTAGCAACCTCTTGAAAAGTGAGTCTCCCTTGCTAATGCACAGCCCCCCGAGGAAAGGCCCAGCCTCGCACTATTCTAACCAGGCGGTAATAAATCCTACACAGGCAGCTGGTCACAGCCAGTCCTCAAAATACTCAGGGCTTCTAATGCTCACACCTCGCTCCTCTGCGCAGACAAAACAGCAGCCCATGCCGAACCTGGTTGGGGATGAGATCGGATATTTCAGGGTGGACATGCTCCCACAAAGACACGGATGATGTTTCTGGAGGGCATGCATCGCCGAACCAGTTGTTCTGCCATTCCTCCTACGAGGAAATGCTGCCGGTAAGAGAGCAAAAACCCATTTTTGATCCCCGGAGATAGGCTTCATGGAATCAACAAGCTGTCTCAGTTCCTCTGCAGAGAGAGAACCGTTGTAGTTGATTGAAAAGTTTATCCCAGGGTTAATTGTATTATCTCAGGTTCCATTGTTATGCCATCTAGGTAGGGTTGCCAGGTCCCTCTTCGCCACCGGCAGGAGGTTTTTGAGGCAGAGCCTGAGGAAGGCGGGGTTTGGGGAGGGGAGGGACTTCAATTAGGGTTGCCAGGTCTCTCTTCGCCACCGGCGGGAGATTTTGGGGCGGAGCCTGAGGAGGGCGGGGTTTGGGGAGGGGAGGGACTTCAATACCATAGAGTTCAATTGCCAAAGTGGCCATTTTTCTCCGGGTGATCTGATCTCTATCGGCTGGAGATCAGTTGAATTAGCAGGAGATCTCCTGCTACTACCTGGCAGTTGGCAACCCTAACTTCAATGCCATAGAGTCCAATTGCCAAAGCGGCCATTTTCTCCAAGGGAACTGATCTCTATCGGCGGGAGATCAGTTGTAATAGCAGGAGATTTCCTGCCATGACCTGGAAGTTGGCAACCCTAGGGGGAACTGGTGTTGCCACGATGCCAACACCAGTTTGCATGTTGCATAACAGGAACATAACATGTTGCACATCACACATCGCCACAACATTCTAGTAATTCCCCAAAACTCTATGGTAAAACCATAGAGGTTGGGGGGATTTCTAGCACATCACTGCAAGGCCGAGATGTCGCTTCTGGTTACACAACCAGAAGTGCCACTGCGATATCATGCAATGCCATGCAACATCTGGCCCTTGCCCCCCAAACTCTCAGAGCTGCCAGTCCTTGGCTGGCTATCCTAGCTAGCACATTCAACAGGCCAGAACACAGTAGAAGTCTATGTGGGTGACCAAGTGGAGAACCGTACAATTTTAAACATTGTGGTATTTCCTTTGGGGGGTGGTACTCAAGATCTGGACGTCCCTCGAAACTTTAAACTGGTCAGCCTGTTTGCATTTTATTTATTCCTCTGGGCTTTATGTTGTTTTAAACCTCATGTTTCATAATGCCTCCGTTTTACGACAACAAAGCCCACAGTCAAACAAAGGAGACAACGTCCCTTATATACAGATGAAAATTGCCTCATACCTGCTTCAGCACGGCCTGTGAAAAGCCAGCCAAAACCTTATTGAAAATATTGTGGCTGAGACTTCAATGCCCTGCCTCTCAGCATTGGATTTTCGGCTTTTAAAGTGTGATCTGCTCCGATTCTTGCGAGAGGGCAAGAAATCAGTCGATAAACAAAGAGGTACCTATTGACTGGCTCTCCACACACCACAAGCATATTGTTGTGACCAGATGTTCCTGTCCTGCAGTGCGGAGACGTTCCCTGCTCTCGTGAGCATGGGGGAAGCATGATTAATGGGCAATTAACTTCAGCATGAAAGCTTTTATTCCCAAGCAACTAGCAAGTCACACTCATTTCACAAGGAATTGGGGTTGAAAGGTTTGGCCTGGCCTGGCCGGACTGGGTAGTGGTTGCTAGGAGAATGTCGAAGCAAGAGATAAGCGGTGGTGTGAATTTTGCTGCTTTCAGAGCTGGCCTGGTTGGGATCTGGAAGCTATTGAGATGCCTTTTGATTTCCACATAAATACAGCCTGCGTGCCTGTGAATAATTCGCAGATGAAAATGGGACTTATCTAGGGTTGTCGACCTTCAGGCACTAGCTGGAGATCTCCAGCTGATAGAGATCGGTTCATCTGGAGAAAATGGCTGCTTTGGCAATTGGACTCTATGGCATTGAAGTCCCTCCCCTCTCCAAAACCAGTCCTCCTCAGGCTCTGCCCCCAAAATCTCCAGGTATTTCCCAACCCAGAGCTGGCAACCCTACTCCTCTGGGACAGGAAATTCTGCTGCAATTCAGCATAAGGGGTGCTTGAATGATCCAACGACAGCTGCTGCAGAAACATGGCAGGATTGCCTTCCTCCAATGAGAAGGAGGAAAGGCTAGAGAGCAGCTATACCTTTTGGTGATGACTAGATTAGACATGGGCAGTCTTGGCAGTTCTGGGGTCTTGGGCAAAAAGCAAGAGCCAGGGCCAAACAAGGAGCACACCCTCTACAATGTGGGCAGCAGCTGCTCCCGCCAAGCTGGCTAACTCAGCCCTGGATGGGGCAGGTGCTAGTAGAAGCAGTGTCAACAGGAACCTGCTCTTCTTCTTTCCCCCCATCTGTCAAGTAGGGTTGCCAACCTCACTGAGCTCCAGGTGGTGGCTGGTGAGTTTCCCGCTATTACAGCTGATCTCCAGGTGACAGAGATCAGCTCACCTGGAGAAAATGGCCACTTTGGCCATTGGACTCTCTGGCACTGAAGTCCCTCCCCTCCCCAAACCCTGCTCTCCTCAGGCTCTGCCCAAAAAAACCTCCCGCCAGTGGCGAAGGGACCTGGCAACCCTAATTACAACTGATCTCCAGCCGACAGAGATCAGTTCACCTGGAGAAAATGGCCACTTTGGCAATTGGACTCTATGGCATTGAAGTCCCTCCCCAAACCCCGCCCTCTTCAGGCTCCACCCCAGAAAACCTCCCACCAGTGGCGAAGAGGGACCTGGAAACCCTACATTCACCACTTAACTCCCACTCAACTGGAGCAGGCAACCATAACGTATAAAGAAAAAATGACTTTACGCTGTACACAGATGGTACATGTGTTAACTGCAACATGTATACAGGACAAGTAAGGAATTTTTAAACAGTTTCATTCAGTACCTTTATTGGCATACCAAGGACAATCAAACAGTAAGGAATTTAAGTCAGCTTCACATCAGGTTTGAATTTCTTTCTGTCCATATTTTATAATGTCCACACTTAATTTCATATCTTAAAATGCTAATTTGATAGTTAGGTTTTGATTTGGAGAGAGCCATCTTTGAACAAAGAGGTCTGTGCACTCAACTGCTCCCCCACCCTGCCCTCTGCACACACATAAGAACACAAGAAAGGCCCTGCTGGATCAGACCAAGGCCCATCAAGTCCAGCAGTCTGCTCACACAGTGGCCAACCAGGTGCCTCTAGGAAGCCACAAACAAGACAACTGCAGCAGCACCATCCTGCCCGTTTTCCACCGCACCCAAAATAATAGGCATACTCCTCTGATACTAGAGAGAACAGGTATGCAGCATGACCAGCATCCATTCCAACTAATAGCTATGAATACCCCTTTCCTCCATGAATATATCCACTCCCCAACGCCCTCCAAGCTGGCAGCCATCACCACATCCTGGGGCAGGGAGTTCCACAATGTAACTATGCGTTGTGTGAAAAAATACTTCCTTTTATCTGTTTTGAATCTCTCACCCTCCAGCTTTAGCAGATGACCCCGCATTCTAGTATTATGGGAGAGGGAGAAAACAGAACTGATCCCCCACTGCCACTGCTGGATAAAACCTGTCGGGATCACCTGGTCTTTGCACACTTGCAAAAAAACTCATGTTAGAAGGATCATGTTGAACACACTCCGAGGTGAATGTATCTGTTCAGATGGAGTTCTAAGTCTGGCTGTAATAAAAACTTCAAAGTTCCCCTTGGTGCCTAATCATTAGCTGTGCTGTTTTTTCATCTTTGTTTCATCCTTCCTTCATTCTTCCCGACTCTCTGTTGACATTTTTCCTTCCCCGCTGCTGAAAAAAAAGGCCTTTGGAGAGGGGAAAGGAGATGCCCTTGTCTCTTGCTGCTGGTTTTGCCTTCTTAAGAGGACTGAGGGCGTGAACTCAAAGAGGAGAATTGAAAACATACCCCTGGGCCTACCACATAATCTACTTAAATGAGATCGCCAGAATGACAGTGCAATCCTAAACTGGAGTAACTCTGCGTAGGATTGCACTACCCCCCCCCCCCAACTAGGCTTACCAGGTCCCTCCTTTGCTCCGGCGGGAGGCTATGGGGCTGTGGGTGCAATTGCGCGTGCGGCACTTCCATTTCACACGAGGGGCCTTTTCCTCTTAGTTTGAGTGGTAAAAGGCCCCGAGCACGGGCACCTTTGCCCACTGACCCTCAGGTGGTCGGCAGGCAGAAGGGTGAATTGCTGCGGGTTTGCCCGCCACCACTGGGCACCTGGCAACCCTATCCCCAACAAGTTTTTCTGCAAACTTAGGGGACCCCCTAGGTCTGCGGAAAAATCCTTTCCTTCTTGGCTCCTATGACACATAGGTCCTGAGCAGTTATTTCTTAGAGGAAAATAAAATGGGGAGATATTTGGCCACAGCCAGTGTTATATTTGGATCTCTATCCATCAGCAAAAAGGGGACTATTTTGTCTCTTGTTATGGGGGCAAGAATTCTCACCAATATGGGGGTGATCCAATTATCTCGGTGGTGTTTAAAGAGGGGGCATTCATTCCATCATCTTATGAGATAATGTGTCAATTTTCTTTGAATTGCATGCGCAAAGTCTGTCAGAGTATGGTAGATTTCCATATCTTCCATTTAATACTGCTGAGGGTGCAGCATTTAAACGGGCAAGCATAAAGCTCTTCGGAAGGAACGGGCTGTCAGGTTGTAAAAGTATAGTGGAGTTAACAAAGGGGGAGGAATGCCAAAGAACTGAGTTGAACATACTCTCCAGGCATGCATTGTGGAACTATGGTGGTCTAATTCTTTTATGCATCTCTTAATAGTTAATATAGATTTCCTTTCCTCCCATATTTAGTAAGGTAAGGTAAAGGTCCCCTGTGCAAGCACCAGGTCATTCCTGAACCATGGGGTGACGTCACATCCCAACGTTTACTAGGTAGACTTTGTATATGGGGTGGTTTGCCAGTGCCTTCCCCAGTCATCTTCCCTTTACCCCCAGCAAGCTGGGTACTCATTTGACCGATCTCAGAAGGATGGAAGGCTGAGTCAACCTTGAGTCGGCTACCTGAAACCGACTTCCATCGGGATCGAACTCAGGTTGTGAGCAGAGCTTGGACTGCAGTTCTGTGGCTTACCACTCTGTACCACGGTATTTAATAGGGTATCCTTAGACAAACCAAAAAGTTGTAATTTTTTGTCGATTTCTTGCACCCAACAGGTGCTGAAATGATCTTGTTTTAGTTCATAGATAAGGCCGTCCATCATTGCAAATATAATTTTTAGGCAATGTTGCACTACCAAAAGAGCTTAAAGCTTGATGCTTTTGACCCAGCCAAGCCCATGCTGAGATCCAAAGCATCACCTTTCAAAGAATGAACACGGCTGAAGTTGGTTCCCAGTTCCCTACTCGCATTTCCTAGTTCCCATAAATATTGAGGACAATTTAAAAGCTCTGAACCCCCAAATAAGGCTTGTACCACCACAAATCATACACTCCCACATGCAGGGGACTCTGCCCTCCAAGAGGTCTTAAGCTGTTTCTTGGTCCAAAGCCTAGGAAGTGTGAATAAGGAACTGGGAACCAGCTTCAGCTTCCTGATTCACTCTAGTAATTGACCCAAATTACAGCATTCCTTAATAACGCACAGATTTCTCACTCTACCTCCAGCTCCTTGATTTAAAAAATATAAATATTTTTAGATGTTTAACACCACAAAATAAAACACGGAGGGGTATTCCTATGTAGGGGAAGAAACTGAAATTTATTTGGAATAGATATGATGTGGCTTTCTAAGGGGATTAGACAGATTTGTGGAGGATGAGTCCAGCAGTGGCTAATAGCTAAAGTGATTAAAGAGAACCTCCGTATCCAGAGGCAGTAAAACCTCTGAATACCTGTGCTAGGAGCCAACATCAGGGAAAGTTCCAGAATGGTGTAGTGATTAACAGTGGTGGTCTGGAGCGGTGGACTTGATTCCCCACTCCTCCACATGAGCAGCGGACGCTAATCTGGTGAACTGGGCTGGTTCCCCACTCCTCCACATGAAGTCCGTTGGGTGACCTTGGGCTAGCCACAGGTCTCTTAGAGCTCTCTCAGCCCCACCTACCTCACAGGGTGTCTGTAAGCCCGTTTTATTCTTCCTTAAGTGGTAGAGAAAACCAACTCTTCTTCTTTTGTGCCCGATTTGTTGGCTCTCTCCAGGTAGAGGGGTCTCCTGCTTCAATGAGAGACCTCCTGCCATCTGCACAATCTGCCCACTCTGCTCAGCTGGGTGGAAGGGGGAAACACTGGAGGGAAAGGGAGGCTGGCGTCATGCCATGATGTCCTTTCTTGTGTGACCCAGAAGTGATGACATCGTGTCCGGCAACACTCCAGCATTTCCCCAAAACTCTATAGCGAAACCACAGAATTTTGGGCAGATGCTAGAGCATCGTCCCAGCATGATATCACTTCCAGGTCAGGCTGGAAGGGACATTTTGCCATCAGCACAACGCCAGCATGGTATGCCCTAGCACCCTTCAATCTCCTGCTGATTGTCACCTGTAGGATGGCAATCCTACCTCCAAAATTGGTATTGTCTTATAATACATCAACACGTTCTAAAATAATGTCAGATGTTGCACTGTTCTCTGTATGCAATAATGAAGTAGGTTTTCCAGATGTTCCATGAAAAACCACATCGCTGTTTGCGCAGAAGCTTAGTGTGGGCAGCAGGCCAGAACATAACACCGTTGCAGCTTCTCTTTGGCCTTGTTGTTGCAATAGAGCACAAATTATATTGCTGGTAGGGGAGAAGCAAACTTGGAGGTCTGGGACATCGGATGGACCGCCTGATCCATAGGGTTGCCAACCTCCAGGTGGCACCTGGCGATCCCCCGCTGTTACAATTGACCTCCAGATGACCAAGATCAGTTCCCCTGGAGAAAATGGCTGCTTTGGAGGATGGCCTCTATGGCATTATACCTTGCTGAAGTTGTTCCCCTCCCAAACATTGCCCTCCCCAGGCTCCACCCTCAAAAATTCCAGGTAATTCGCAACCCAGAGCTGGCAACCCTACTCACCCAACAAATGTTCTGCACAACAGCTTCTGAACATGCAAACTTGAGCCTTCTTAAATGGTTCCACTGCCGGTTCTTGGAGGGGGCAGAGAATTGAGCTCCAGGCGTAGAAAATGACTAATTACAGCACCGAAAAAATAATTGAAAACATATCCAGTGTTAGCTGCTATTCCCTGAGGGACCTAATCATTTCTTTTTGCTAGCTGGCAAATATTGGTGTGGGGGGAGTACATAGAAACTGAAAATAGAAACAATCAGCATGGAGGTAAGCCACACAAAAAAAAGGAAAGTGTTGTTCTTTGGACTGAGAAATAGTCCGTTGACTTCAGCACGATAAAGGAACAGACAAGCGAAGGAGCTCAGAAATTGAAGGTACCTCTAAGGAAAAGAACAGAGGGTAACATTAAGAGCGTGCAGGAAATATGGATATTTAGCTGCCATGTCGTGAACCAGCTAGGAGCCATATACACTAGGAACCCTGTATCCCTGCCTGCACTAAGACATCACAAGCACGAAGAGGGGGTCAGAGAGATGCTAAGTACGATTGATTTGCTGTTTGGGGACGGGAGGCAGGGTGTTCGCTGGCTCTTTTCTCAAGAGCTGGAGTCTGGCGATATTCAGAGGAGCTAAATTAATGCGTTCTGCTCCTGTGTCTTCAACAGTAACTTGCAGGGAGGGGGCGGGGGACATAAAGCCTGATTGAGATGGCTTCTGTTTTAGAAACTGCAGCCTCTTTTCACAGAGCTATGGTAATAAGTCTGTGACATTCTTTAAAATATTCATTGGAGATCATCTTGTGTTTAGCCTGCCTGTACTCTCCTTCCTAATCAGCAGTATGCCTCACTCAAGGCTGCATTGGTAGATATCCAATAACATTTGATCCAGTTAAACATTTGGACTTCTTAATATTGTCGAAGGCTTTTCACGGTCAGAGTTCATTGGTTCTTGTAGGTTATCCGGGCTGTGTAACCGTGGTCTTGGAATTTTCTTTCCTGACGTTTCGCCAGTTGCCTGCCACAGTTGCTGGCGAAACGTCAGGAAAGAAAATTCCAAGACCACGGTTACACAGCCCGGATAACCTACAAGAACCATTTGGACTTCTTGCTGGTTTTCTAGCCTATCAAGCAAAGGATCACGGAAGCAGAGGGTGCTTCCACACAGAGGTTTTGTTCCAGTTTCATGGCTAAACTCAAGCACTGTATGGGAGGGTTGGAGTATTCACATGATATTGTCTCTCCCAATCATCCACTTTTAGGGCTGCCAAGTCCCTGTTGGCCACCGGCAGGGGATGGGGTGGAAGGATTACCAGATCCAGGTTGAGAAGCTCCTGGAGATTTAAGGATGGAGCCTGGGGAGGACAAGGACCTCAATGGGGTACAGTGCCATAGACAGGGTGGCCGACCTCCAGGTAGTAGCTGGAGATCTCCTGCTATTACAACCGATCTCCAGCCGATAGAGATCAGTTCACCTGGAGAAAATGATCACCTGGGCAATTGGACTCTACGACATTGAAGTCCCTCCCCTCCCCAAACCCCGCCTTCCTCAGGCTCCGCCCCAAAAAATCTCCAGGTATTTCCCAACCCAGATCTGGCAACTCTAGCCGTAGAGACCACTGTCCAAAATGTCCATTTTCTCAAGGGGAACTAATTTCTGTTGTCTGGAGGTGAGCTGAATTTCTAGGGGATCCCCAGGTCCCACCTGGAAATCCCTATCTACTTTTGGTGTTTTCCCCACATTGTTATTATATTCCTCCAGGGCTACTGCCATATGTCAATTACCAATGAAAGAAGGCAAAAGCTGGGGTGTCAAACTCATTTATTACAAGGGCTGGATATGACATAAATGGTCAGGCCGGGCCATGTAGGGTTGCCAGGTGCCCAGCGGTGGCAGGTAAAATCTTGCCAATCCACTGGGCTGCCCGCCGACCAGCTGAGGGCCAGCGGGTTTACCCGGAAGTGACACGGACGCTCTGGCAACCTCAGCTAAATCTCTATGGAAACCATAGAGTTTTGGCCGAGATTGGTAAACCCGGAAGTGACGTAGGCACCGTGCGCGTCCGCTGCAGCCCCGCAAAGCTCACGCCGGTGGAGCTGCAGGGCCTGGCAAGCCTAGGCCTGGCAAGCCTAGGCTCACCAGCCCAGATTGGGACTGGGGTTGGTGGCTGCCTTGGCTGGCTCACGGGCCAGATAAGAGCTCTCAAAGGGCTGGATCCACCCCATGGGCCATGTTTGACACCCCTGCTCTTGTGGTATAGGGGGAATGTCAAAGGTGAGAGACTGGGACAAGGAATGGTGTAGAAAACTACCTTGTGCATGCTCCATTACTGCCAGAAAAGCCTCTATAATTAGGGCTGCCAGCTCTGGGTTGGGAAATACTTGGAGATTTTTGGGGCGGAGACTGAGGAGGGCAGGGTTTGGGGAGGGGAAGGACTTCAATGCCATAGAGTCCAATTACCATAGTGGCAATTTTCTCCAGGTGAACTGATCTCTATCAGCTGAAGATCAGTTGTAATAGCCGGAGATCCCCAGCCAGTACCTGGAGGTTGGCAACCCTATCTATAATTGCAGCGGCAAAGGAAACACACAAAATATATCACAGCATGGATACTGCCCTCTCCCTCCCCACGACTGCTATTCAGCAAACTCAGGAGATCCATTCATGGCTCACTGGCACCGCCTCTTTCTTTGGTCTTCAGAATCTGAAGATCCACAGCTTCTGATTTTTTTTTCCTGTGGTCTTCCTTTTACATGAATGATTTACGAGTTCTTAGAAGCATTCTTAAAGGCACAGTAACGATATTGCTTGCAAATATCACTTCATTGATCACGCTGAAAGAAGATTTTGCAAAAGATTTTTCCCATCATCTCCCCTACCCCAACCCTCAGTCTTTTATATAAAACCTCAGCAAGAAAAAAGAACTGGGAAAACAAGCCCCTTGGTGCTTTAACGAGTTGCCGTTAAACAGATCGGCCATGTTTGCTTCTATAGAGGAGCTATTTAAAATGTACTTTTAGACGTGTGCGGACTCCATTTACAGTTGCAGCTTCTTGGGAACGTGCCAGCCGGGGCACAATGAGGCCCGAGAGGCTGCTGGGAGCCAGCACTGACCAGTGGGAACTAAATATTGATCAGACTTTTTAACGTCCACTTGCATCTCTCCTGGGTCCCAATTGTAGTCCTGCCAGAGAGATGTTTATTTGTTGAAGAGAGTCCAATCGCCAAAGAGGTCCTTTTCTCCAGGTGAACTGATCTCTATTGGTTGGCGATCAGTTGTAATAGCAGGAGATCTCCAGTTAGTACCTGGAGGTTGGCAACCTTATCTACAGACCCATGCTCACTCTCCTACTGTTTCCACAGCATGGGTGGCTTTTTCTCCTGGCCTCTTTGGGGAAGGAGCCCAGGTCTCTCCCTTTTTAAACGAACTTTCTAATATCTATACCACATTTTTACCCAGCTGTGCAGTAAATAGGGTTGCCTGGAGATTTTGGGGGTGAGCCTGGGGAGAGCAGGGTTTGGTGAGGGCATGGACTTCAGCAAGGTATAACGCCTTAGAGGCCACCTTTAAAAGCAGCCATTTTCTCCAGGGGAACTGATCTTGGTCATCTGGAGGTCAATTGTAATAGCACAGGATCTCCAGGTACCACCTGGAAGTTGGCAACCCTAGAAGTAAACCTGAAGTCTTGCTTCAGTTATGAAATGAATGGATAGCATTTGGCTGAACTGACCCTAGAAGCTAAAATGACTAAACTGAGGATATCGTATTTTGGTCACATCATGAGAAGACAAGAGTCACTAGAAAAGACAGTCATGCTAGAAAGGTTGAGGGCAGCAGGAAAAGAGGAAGACTCAACAAGAGATGGACGGACTCAATAAATGAAGCCACAGCCCTCAATTGGCAAGATCTGAGCAAGGCTGTCAATGATAGGACATTTTGGAGGACTTTCATTCATAGAGTCGCCATGAGTCGGAAGCGACTTGATGGCACTTAACACACACACATTTGGCAAGAGTCTCCATCTCTAGCATGAGGGTCATAATGCTGTCCTACACTGCAGGGCTTGTTGTAAGGATTACACTGATCATACATGTACAGTACTCTGCTGCAGAACAGCATTAAAAATAGTACTATTTAGATGCTCACTAAGCTACCAACAATTAAGAAGAAGAGTTGGTCTTTATACCCCGATGTTCTCTACCTTTAAGGAGTCTCAAACCGGCTTACAACCACCTTCTTTTCTTCTCCCCACAACAGACACCTTGTGAGATAGGTGGGGCTGAGAGAGTTTGGAAAGAACTGAGACTAGCCCAAGGTCACCCAGCTGGCTTCATGAGTAGGAGTGGGGAAACCATCCCGGTTCACCAGATTAGAGTCTGCTGCTCATGTGGAGGAGTGGGGAATCCAACCCTGTTCTCCAGATCCGAGTCCACTGCACTTAATCACTACACCATGCTGGGGTATGCAGTAGGTCCATACTAAAACCATCTCTCCCTTATGTTCACAGTCCATCCATAAGGGTGACCATACCTCTCCTGTGTCCTCCCCCTATAAGGCGTCTCTTTTCTTGCTGCTAATCTGTGCCTGCTGGCCCTGAGCCGCCCCTCTTTCAAAGTATCTCCAACTTCAGCATTAAGCGCAGCTCTAAGGGGGATTCAACAGGTAGCCCATTAAAGCCTGCCGACATATTGCTTTACAGGAGAGAGATGCACGCAGAAAGGTTTAATCTGCCAAGATCCATCGCTCTTTGGTAATAATGTCAGAGGTGGGGAAGATAGAGATGGATGAAAAGCAGGGATGAAGAGACTGGGGAAGAAATCATCGGGGGAGCGATGCAATTTGGCAGGCAGTCCCCGCTTGCTCTTAGAAGCTTTCAGGGTGAACAATGAGGGCTATAAAACCCGCTCCAACCTGGTGCATTTTCATTGAACAGTTTTGCCTCTAAGGTCCAATCCCGCTCCCCTTTGGGTCAATTGCAGAACTCTCCCAGGCGTTAGTAGGACTATGAAGAGGGTGGGGGGAAATCTGCTGGGATTTCAAAAGGAGGGGGAGGCAAAGGGGGGAGGTGTGTGAGGAGGACTGGGCATGTCCAAGTCCAATAAAAAGATACAGCCTGGGTTCACCTTTTGGGGATAGGGTTGCTAGGTCCCCCCTGGCCACCAGTGGGAGATGGGGAGTAGGGAGGCCAGATCCAGGTTGGGAAACCCCTGGAGATTTGGGAATGGTGCTGAGTTATTTTCTATTGCCCCAGAAGGTCGGACCAGAACCAAGGGGTTGAAATTAAATCAAAAGAGTTTCCGTCTAAACATTTGGAAGAACTTTCTAACAGTTAGAGCGGTTCCTCAGTGGAACAGGCTTCCTCGGGAGGTGGTAAGCTCTCCTCTGGAGGTTTTTAAGCAGAGGCTAGGTGGCCATCTGTCAGCAATGCTGATTCTATGACCTTAGGCAGCTCATGAGAGGGAGGGCATCTTGGCCATCTTCTGGGCATGGAATAGGGGGTCACTGGGCGTGTGTGTGGGGGTAGTTGTGAATTTCCTGCATTGTCCAGGGGGCTGGACTAGATAACCCTGGTGGTTCCTTCCAACTCTATGATTCTATGATGGAGCCTGGAGAGGATAGAGACGTTAGAGGGGTACAGTAGAGTCCACCTTCCAAAGCTGACATTTTCCCCATGGGAACCGATCTCTGTTGGTTGGAGATCAGTTGTAATAGTGGGAGATCTCCACCACCTGGAGGTTGGCAACCCTATATACTATAGAGAGAGTAAGGAAAGTACTAGATGTTGCACAAGATCCTGTGCAAGCGAATAGTGTTGCCAAGTACCTCTTCACCACCGGCAGGAGGTTTTGGGGGTGGAGCCTAAGGAGGGAGGAGTTTGGGGAGGGGAGGGACTTCAATGCCATAGAGTCCAATTGCCAAAGCGGCCATTTTCTCCAGGTGACCTGATCTCTATCGGCTGGAGAGCAGTTGAAATAGCAGGAGATCTCCAGCTAGTTCCTGGAGGTTGGCAACCGTAGCAAGCAAAACTGCACTAAGTCCATTTGTCTTTCCGCTTGCGCAACGCCGGGTCCAAGCCTCTGTCTTTACTGAAACTTGCTGTGGATTTCAGTCTTCAGTTTATAGTGGCCTGTAATTTTATTGCTACTCTTTTATGAGGTTTAATTAAAATTATTTAACTGGAATATCCTGCGACTGGCTTTAGCTTTTAGCTGGGTTTTCGCCTAAGCTTTAATCTTACTTCTATAGAGCGTTCTATGATTTTTAAAAATAAATTGTTTTCTTCCTATATTGTTTCGTTGTTTACTGTATTTGGAAAACTGCCTCAGACATATTCAGGAGAATGTGGCATAGAAATACGTCAAATACATTTTGAAAGGCATTCAATTCCTATGAGAAATCTGGGGTGTGAAATAGCTGCAGTGAATTTTGGAGAAACCGAGGGGGATGGAGGGGGGGAAATCTCCACTCTGAAGTGTGCATCTCAAGATCCATCTTCAATCGGCGATGTTTATTGCATATTCTAAACACCATTTTGGCTCTGTTAAATATAATAGATTTTGCAATGGGATTAAAAAAAATGGGTCAGATTACACGCTGCAGCATCAAACCTTTAAATCTAACATTGCAACCTCTGTTTAAATCTGGCTGTTCCAATGGGCACCAAGTAACCTTTAGATCGTCATGGTCTGAAAACCAGATGTTTCAAGGTCTCTCTCCTTTGCCTTTCCGAATCCTCACTGCTCAACTCATCAGAGGAACTTTTCAGATATTTACTTCAGTTTATTTACATAATTTCTCCGCATGGCTGAGCATCCGTTCGTCTATCTGGTTCTTTCCCACTTGATAATCCTTTTAAAAATAGTGTTTTCCCACCTTTCTCATCACCAAGAGGCTAAACACAGAGAAAGGTGGAGGGGGGAATCAGGAGCCCTATTATATATTTGTCTAACATTAGATTTTCACCATCTCACTTAAAGCAAACAACCATACAAGCTGTTAGTATGGTCTGAAGTGGGCCTTGGAGACCCGTGAAGGAGCCGCTAAGAGAATCTCTCCAGTTACTGAAAACAAAAGGTCTGGGATTGTTTTAGCAGCCTGAAAAGGCAAGGCGAATTTAAAAAAAAAAAATGTCCAGAGCCCCTGGATGTGGTTGATCAATACCAGCTGCCCTTGGCCTCTTTTTCAATCACATCACTCCTGGAGTCTCCATCGTCATTGAGAAAGGTAACAGCTTACACGCTCTGAGAAACACCTTTTCTCCTGCCATGCTTCGATGAGAAAGGACAGGAACGGATAGTCGCAGAGCACCGGATAAAAATATTTCAGTGTTTCAGGAAAAATTGTCATCGACATTCCTTGCTTCGCTTAGAAGAGATAAGGGATATACCAGAAGCCATCCATTTTCAACCCACATAGCCTCAGTCGAGGAAAAGCCAAGAAGGTTGAGGGAAAGGGCTGAATTACATGAGATGTTGGTGATCTGTGGTTGGATCTCCCATTGAGTAATTCAGCCTGAAAAGCAGCTGTATCAATCTCTCAATTATGGATTGCTGCCATGGTAGTAGGGTTGTAGGGTTGCCAACCTCCAGGCACTAGCTGGAGATCTCCTGCTATTACAACTGATCTCCAGCGGATAGAGATCAGTTCACCTGAAGGAAATGGCCACTTTGGCCATTGGGCTCTAAGGCATTGAAGTCCCTCCCCTCCCCAAACCCCACCCCCATCAGGCTCTGCCCCAAAAACCTCCTGCCGGAGGCAAAGAGAGACCTGGCAATCCTATAGGGTTGCTAGCTCTGGGTTGGAAATACAGGGAGATTTTGGGGGTAGAGCTTGAAAAAGGAGTGGTTTGGAGAGGGGAGAGACTTCAATAGGGTATAATGCCATAGAGTCTACTTTCCAAAGCAGCCATTTTATCCAGGGAAACTGATCTCTGTCACCTGGAGATCAGTTGTAATAGTGGGAGATCTCCAGCCGCCACCTGGAGGTCAGCAACTTTACATGGTAGTCAGGTAAGGGCAGTTAAGCTCCTTTCCCCCATACCATTTTCCAGATCTAAACTGTCCCCTGTGTTGCTTTTAACTCTGGCAAACAAGGCAAGAAACCCACATTTAAAAAGAACAATCTTCCCCAGTGCTGAGGCCCAAATCTATAATCTCCACCTACCTCCCCAGCGGCTGCTTTTTGAAATTGTATTACATATAGGGTGATTTGATCATGGGTTCCAAACATCAGATGTAATTTGGACGTGAAAGGCACCAAGGACAGAAATAAGAGAAAAGAAATCATTTATGAGAATTAAAGGTGGCATGCGTTGCCTGCGGCGTATGTGCTTTTTGGATCACTGTCTCAACACAAACAACATTGTAGGCTTTTGAAGCACTCCGAAGTCTGTTTAGCCACAGTTAATGCTGGGGATTAATGGAAGAATGCCCACCCCACAAACAACAGTGGCTCTAGTAGGGTTGCCAACCTCCAGGTTTCCGTCTAGATATTAGGAATAATTTTCTAACAGAGCGGTTCCTTGGTGGAAGAGACTTCCTCAGGAGTTGGTGAGCTCTCCTTCCCTGGAGGTATTTAGGCAGAGGCTAGATGGCCATCTGTCAGCAGTGCTGTTTCTATTATCTTAGGCAGATCATGAGAGGGAGGGCATTTTGGCCATCTTGTGGGCATGGAGTATGAGTCACTGGGTGTGTGTGGGGGGAGGTAGTTGTGAATTTCCTGCATTGTGCAGGAGGTTGGACTAGATGACCCTGGTGGTCCCTTCCAACTCTATGATTTTATGATTCTAGGTACTAGCTGGAGATCTCTTGCTATTACAATGGATCTCCAGCCGATAGATCTCCGGCCCCTTGAGGGCGCTTATCCAGCCCGTGAGCCAGCCAAGGTAGCCACCTTCCCCCCAGTCCCAATCTGGGTTGGTGAATCTGCTGTGGGCTCGCCAGCCGAGGCAACCACCTCCCCCCAGTCTTGAGGTGTCAATTATCAAACGCTGTTAAATAAAAATACTGTAGGAGTAGTATTGTTTTAAGCATGTTTCTATTTTAAGTAAAAAATAATAATAATATCAATTGGCGAAGGCTTTGAACATGGACTGACCCAAACAGGACACAGGGTCTTATTCCAAGACACTGAAAGACTGGACAATTCTACCAACTATTTTGTCAGATTGCACCAAGAAGCCATTGAAATTCATAAACACCAGCACAACTTTAACAGAAAAGAAGAGAGTTTAAGAATGAATAAGGCTTGGCTTCCTGTCCTGGAAACCTCCAGACTAACAAAAACTACAGTCCACAATAGCCATGCGGATTAGCCTTGGATTTCACACATTAACAGATCAGTTCAGGATACAATGGTTCCATATTAACATACCACACCCTCATTAGCACAATATCTTGATACTTACAGGACAATGGTTAGCACATTACCTTTGATACTTTTTGCAGGACAATGATTCAGCTCAACCCAACCCCTTTCTGACTATATATTACTCTTCCTACACACTTGACACTGAGAGACACTGTCCTTCAGTGTTACTCCTCTGAAGATGCCGGCCACAGCTGCTGGCGAAACGTTAGGCAAGAAAATACCAAGACCACGGTCACACAACCCAGATAACCTACAAGAACCAATATCAATTGGCTTTGCCTATGTCTTCTATAAAGTTTGTATCTACGGTACCTGGCATTAAATTTTATGATACACATGGCCCGGCCCAGCCAAGTGACATTTATGACATATCCGGCCCTCCTAACAAAGGAGTTCGACACCCCTGGTCTAAAGCCTTCCCACCCTTTCCTCCATTTTCTTGGATTATTGCCAGGTATGGCCTCCTGCCATTTCTGAGTGGCAACAACCACCTCGTCGGCGAGTGAGTGAGTCACTCAGCACCCTCCATTTTCAGCGCCTTTGCCCTTTATCTTGTGGTCTCTTGCGCTGTAAAAATGCGGGTGTGTAACGTCTCAGGCCATTCACTGAAGGACATTGTGTGGGTGAGAAGAACTGGTGCCAAAACAGAGCTCATGGGAGTGGGCGGGCCACCTTTTGTGCCCTCCAGACCCAAAAAATCTTTAAAAGAAAGAGAGATGAACCAAATTAGTTACACTACTGGTCAACTGGAAGAGGCCTTCTTATTAATTTTCACAGAGGCATTTTTATTTTTTGAAGAAGAAGAAGAGTTGGTTTGTATATGCCGACTTTCTCTACCACTTAAGGGAGACTCAAACCGGCTTACAATCACCTTCCCTTCCCCTCCCCACAACAGACACCCTGGGAGGTAGGTGGGGCAGAGAGAGTGTAACTAGCCCAAGGTCACCCTGCTGGCTTCATGTGTAGGAGTGGGGAAGCAAATCCAGTTCACCAGATTAGCCTCCACCGCTCATGTGGAGGAGTGGGGAATCAAACCCGGTTCTCCAGATCAGATTCCACCGCTCCAAACCACCGCTCTTAACCACTACACCATGCTGTCATGGGCCCTGCCTTGGGAGCTGAGGACTCGGAGGACTCTGAAGCTGAAGTGGAGGAACAGGTTGCCTCTGGGCCTTCAGTACCTCCATTGCAGTCAGTAGCACAGGAGCCTGAAACAACTCAGCAGGAACCACAGCTAGGGAGAGATGGAACAAGGGCAGACAGAAGCTACTCTTCCCCCAACCCCTGCAGCGGAAGCTGAGAATGGCAGCCCTCCAAGCTCACCTGAACCTGATAGGCATATCAGGACTCAGCAGCGTGTGGTTTTGCAGGGTAAAAGGAGGAGTGCTCGCTTGGAGAGGCTAAACAGACAGAGAACTGGTACTGAGTCTTTTCAGGATGAAGCCTAGCTTGGAAGTGCACTGACTGATAAAGGCAGTGCAGGCATGCTTTCACTTTGCGGAAGCAACCGTGCAGTTTCTCTGTGTTCCTGCTACTGCCTCTGATTGATCTTTCCGGCCGTTGACTCCTGCCTGCTTTGATGACGCTTCTGACCCTGGTAGATAGCATAATCTTTGTCGCCTGCTCCGAAAGGGGCTAAATACCTCCCGCATGTCTGAGGACTGCGGGCACCACCCAGCCCTTGGCCTACGCCAGCACACACGCTGGCATCAAAGGTGTCACTGTTTGATGCCTCTCGGCCTGTTGGCCCTCAGAGGAAAAGAAACCATAACAAATATGATGTTCCACTCAGGATTCCTTCAGCAGCGCACCGTTCAGGGCAGCCTTTGCTGGGTCCATTTCCTTGGGCAAACAGAGTGCTTGAGGCTTTCGTTGTCCTTGTGAGAAGCCATTTACAGGTTGGGCAGGAACAGTAATGAAGCCCAGCTGGTGAGAGTCTCTGGGCAGAACCAATGTGGGCCCCAGAATCCAAACAGTACAGAGTACACTAGGGCAATGAACAGAAAATAAGTCACAGTATGGTACATTATAACCCATGGTACACAATCTCAGGGGGGGTTTTTGGATCCCACAATATTGTTGTTTGTCTCTGGGCAAGCCAGCGTTGCAGGTTCTTAGTTGTTTTCTGGCCAGCCATCTTGAGCACAGATTCCTCTTAACACCTTCTCCGGACCAGCCTAAAATATGGCCACTCCAGGGGCACGCAGCAACATTTTTGACCCATATGCCGGAGGAAAATGCTCTGTCGGTGAAGATGCTGGTGGGGAGGAGAGAGAGTGGGTTGGATCCAACTAGCCACCTTTCTGGTCAATCTTACGTAACCTGTGCCCCACAAGGTTTTTGTCCATGTAGGTCTCATAATTCCCAGTGTAACTTCTTTGGTGGATAAAATGGATGCCCACCCCCATTTTTTACCGGTGGAAAAGCTGGTCGCACCCACTCTTAGGGGTGTACATGGCCAGAGAGACTCAGAGCCAACTTAGGTCAGACAGACTCGGAGCCGATCCCAATGGTATTGCACAGGCTAGTGCTGGAATGGATCTGGGAGACAACTGATAGTCAGGCACAAGCCATGCTCATCGCCTTCTCCCATGCCAATGGCCCCTATGCCATTGCCAACATCTCAGGAACTCTCCTCAGTTGCTTGAAGACATGCAATCCACAGGGGCAGACTGGAAGGCCCAAAGGACTGCCTAGGGTTGGCTTGCCAACCTCCAGGTGGCACTTAGATCTCCGGCTATTACAGTTGATCTCCAGCCTACCAAGATCAGTTACCTCTAGAGAAAACAGCTGCTTTGGAGACCAGATTTTATGGCATTATATCCTGTTGAGGTCCCTCCCCTCCCCAAACCCCAAACCCCGACCTCCCCAGGCTCCACCACCAAAACATGCCATTTTCAACAGCACTGAACTGAGCTTTGGATCTCTTTGCTTTGCCACCGTCTGACTTGAGCAGCTGCCAAACATTAAGCTATGGAGGTAGAGATTCATTTTGTTCTGACCTGTGGTTGTTTTTGCACCTGTGCTGTAAGTGAAATCAACTCTCACTCACTATCATGGATGGTTGGGTCAAGTAATCTGAATTATGTGGGGTGGTTGGGAAACTAGGATTCCCGTTAGGCTGTGCAACATCGATGAC
This sequence comes from Euleptes europaea, assembly GCF_029931775.1. Lineage (NCBI taxonomy): Eukaryota > Metazoa > Chordata > Lepidosauria > Squamata > Sphaerodactylidae > Euleptes > Euleptes europaea. Next base: position 24,682,775 of record NC_079329.1, read on the forward strand.
GCAGTCTCAGATGACCACCAAACAGCAACATTTTAAAAAAAAAAAACCAACTTCATTTTTTAACTCTTTAAGAAATCGGTTATGGAGCGGTGTGCAACAAGGAAGGGAAATTAGGGTTCCCATTGTCCTGTGTGAGAATGCACACGTGGAATGCTGCCAATTGCACTGAACTAGACTGTTTGGATATCCAGAAAGTAACCCAACCAACCTATCTCGAGCTACTCATGAACAGCCAAACTGCTCAATGAAAAATCAACTCACTGCTCACAACTGGTAAGAGCACTGTAAACCTAATCCATGATTGTCCGGGCATCCCTAATTCCACATCACCTTACTAGGGCCACACCTCTCTCGGCTATACTGAGCATTAGGTGGTGCTGCAGCTTTTCTGGGTGTAGCCAGAAAACTCTTCCCCAACAGTTTGTATTGGTGGGGAATTCAAGAGTAGAGGAGGGGCCATGGCTCAGTGGTAGAGCATTTGCTTGGCATGCAGAAGGTCCCAGGTTCAATCCCCAGCATCTCCAGTTAAAGGGACTAGGCAAGTGGGTGATGGGAAATACCTCTACCTGAGACCCTGGAGAGCAGCTGCCAGTCTGAGTCGACAATACTGACTTTGATGGACCAAGGGTCTGATTCAGTATAAGGCAGTTTCATGGGTTCATGTGACACTCTGACCTAAGAGGATACATCCTCCAGGCAAAGCCATTCCTGTCTGAATGTAACCCTTTTTAGCCCCCATGTTCACAGGCATAGCAGTTAGTTTGCCAGAAATGTCCCTGTTCCAAAAATGAGCACCCGTTTTTCAGTGGAAGCAACCATGTCACAAATTAAATCTGCTTTAAAGAAAAATCCTAGGTGGGCTGAAACAGCGCTTTGGGTAGGACAGTGCCCCTAATAGCCACAGCCTTTATGCCACTTCAGCCATCTGCTACTCGATGGAAAATAATTACTTTCTGTGCTACAAAAAGCTAAAGGTCTGTGTGCCAGGCTACTGCGAATGACGCAGGAGCCGGGCCAGCAATTCTATTTGCAAACTTGTTCGTTGCAGCAAGCTGAGTATTACTCCGAAAGAGCCTTTCCCACAGTGCTAGTGATTTTCCCGCCCTCACCTGGATGGCCCAGGCTAGCCTGATCTCATCAGATCTCAGAAGCTAAGCAGGGTCAGCCCTGGTTAGTATTTGGATGGGAGACCACCAAGGAAGACCAGGGTTGCTGTGCAGAGGAAGGCACTGGCAAACCACCTCTGTTAGTCTCTTGCCATGAAAACCCCTCAAAAAGGGGTCGCCATAAGTTGGCTGCGGCTTGACAGCACTTTGCACACACACAGTGATTTCCCCACTTCCCCATGTGTGTTGTGGATCTTTGATTAAAGTCTGATTCACTTCTTCGAACCAGTTTGCAGCCTCGACATGCAGAATAATATAGTTAAGAGGAGAAGAACACACACCTTGCCCATACGGTTCGATGCCTATATTATCAATCACTCAGCCCACATCTTGAGGGGGTTGGAGGAGAAAACAGTAAAATCGATGGGACGTCTTGGAATAGCACAGCAAGGTTGCAAATGGAGCATTCGTCTGGGGTCAGGCGAAGGAGAACAAGCACCTGGGACTAATTGCACTAAATAAATGAGCAATTAAGGATATTACAGGAAGACTAAAACATCCCAGACCTCTCTCTGACCCTCTTGCCTATTTCCATGGCAACCACTACCCATCCCAGATGTCTTCACTCCTGTCACTCAAACTGCAAAGATAAAGTAGTTCTGATTCCCAAAGAGGATTTCTGTTTTACTTTGACCAAAGTGGAATTCTGCTGGTAGTGAGAACAAAGCCTCATGTGTCTGTATCTGTATCTTTATATCTATATCTATCTACACATACAGGGCCTGTAAAATGGAGTTATTCCACCAGGACTATAGTTGAGGGCAGCCACAACTACCATCTATGCAGGCCTCCATACTGCCTAGGGTTGCCAGGTCCCTCTTTGCCACCGGCAGAAGGTTTTTAGGGTGGAGCCTGAGGAGGGCAGGGTTTGGGGAAGGGAGGGACTTCAATGCCATAGAGTCCAATTGCCAAAGCGGCCATTTTTCTCCAGATGAACTGATCTCTATCGGCTGGAGATCAGTTGTAATAGCAGGAGACCTCCAGCTATTACCTGGAGGTTCACAATAAGAAACAGCACGTAGCTCAAATAGTCCAATGTATTTCCAAAACCCAACAAACAGCAACAAAGTCAAAAACCTAACTCTAACTCTTACAACCTCCCCTCCCTGAGCACCATTGTCTCCTGTATATCTGGAGGTCAAATTGCAGTATTGTGTGTAGTTTGCAGTGCAGCCCTAGGCAGAAATGGAGTCAGTGGATTTAGGAGAGTATAACCAAGTGTAGGATTGTGTCATTCGCTCCCACTCTACTTGTTTTAGATCATAACTATATGCAGGTCTCATTACTACATAGGGTTGCCAGCTCTGGGTTGGGAAATACCTGGAGATTTGGGGGGGGTGGAGCCTGGGGAGGGCGGGGTTTGGAGAGGAAAGGGATCTCATCAGGCTACATTGCCATAGAGTCCAGCCTCCAAAGCAGCCATTTTCTCCAGGGGAACTGATCTTGGTCATCTGGAGATGACTTGTAATAGCGGGAGATCTTCAGGTGCCATCTGGAGGTTGGCAGCCCTAATACTACAGTTGCTTCTGTATGGCAAGTATTCTCAGTTCTTCATTGATTGCCACAGCAAATACAGAGGTGGGTGCAATAGTAACAGAGCAACCACACTGGAGTTCTCTGTATTCTTTTCTCCACCAGCCACCATTTTTCCATGTACTTTTCCCCATCACAGCTCTATAGTGATTAACATGTTGTTTTTTAAGCTCTCAAAATTTCTTCCGGTGGCAACCCTAGCCATGTAGTATATCATTTCTGATATTAGAGGTCCTAGGGAATTTAAACTCTAGGAAATAGAAGTTCTTCCTGAAATCCTTAATCTGTCGGGACTCTTCCTAGTATTTTGATGGTGGAGGAAAGTGCTTTGCAGCATTGTGTAGTGGTTAGGAGCAGTGGACTCTAATCTGGAGAACCAGGTTTGATTCCCCACTCCTCCACACGAGTGGCGGAGGCTAATCTGGTGAACTGGATTTGTTTCCCCACTCCTCCACACGAAACCAGATAGGTGACCTTAGGCTAGTCACTGTTCTCTTCAAGCTCTCTCAGCCTCACCTACCTCATAAAGTGTTGATTGTGGGGAGACGAAGGGAAGGGGATTGTAAGCCAGTTTGATTCTCCTTTAAAAAGGTAGGGAAAACCAGCATATAAAAACCAACTTTCATTCCTATTCCTTCTTCTTCTCTCATTTCTTCCTTGTGAGTTTCACATAACACAGAGCTGATTTCCGTCACTGAGATGAGGTTCTAAGCCTCAGCCCTGTTTCCAGGGTGAACTCCATGACTGGAAGAGTTTCTCGTCTTGGTGGGAACATCACTGAATGTCATTTAGATAGAGCGACTGGTCTTTAAAAGAGTCTTCCCGGCACGTTCAGCAGCTGTCCCTTGACACAGCATTTCCTAGTAGTGTTGAGAGTCTTTCTCTTTCAATCAAAGGTGACAGCTTTGGCTGCAGAAGCGATTCACTCTTCTAGTTCATTTGTCAAATAAAACAATGGCTTTTGTTGTTCTGCCTGCAATGCCCCCAAACAGCAGCACATTTTGAAAACCTATTATTAAAAGGCTCGCTCTCTCTCTCTCTCTCTCTCTCTCTCTCTCTCTCTCTCTCTCTCTCTCTCTCTCTCTCTCTCTCTCTCTCTCTCTCCCCCCCCCCCCTCTGACAGCTGCGACTGTCTTCGAGGAGCAAAAAGTGATCCATTAAAAAGCACAAACGGACTTGGTGGGCAAGGATGATTTCAAATCAATGGCGTTTGCGTTGCTGTTCATGTTATATTTATTACTGGCTTCACTCAGAGCTTTGGCTGGCCCTGTGCTTGGGTAGATGCTTGTCTAATGGCAATTCCGTTCGTGCCCGGAGCATTACAGTAAGAGTTGGATGAGAGGTGTACCTCTCATTTGGAAACCCACCAGCTTGGAGACAGGAAGCAAAAACCAAATATTTCCTTGCCAAAAAAAGAAAAGAAAATTATATCCCCCCATTTGAATGTGCATTTAGCCTTGTGCTTGCTTGGTGGTAAATTGCTCTAGGAAACTTGCCACGTTAGGTGAAAGATCCTAACCCTCTGCAGATGTTGCATTCCATGCTGTTCAAGCAAACAGGGAGCTGCTAACTGCACGTGTCAGGAACATGACCCATGAGGCTGTGATAGTGTGCAAATTGGGCAACACATTGATTTTCCATGATAATCTACACATTGCTCAGTTCACATGAGCAGCCGGGTGGGTTGCTCTCCCAATATGTGTGGCTGGCGGGCTCCCAGTATGCATGAACAGAATGGAATGGAAGGACTGCAGAAGCTTTTGCTCTGGCTGAGACCTCTTCATAATATTTATTTTGGCCACATGTTTCTTGAGAATCCCACATGTTTCCTGAGGTATTTACCATAGAGATTGGGGGAATTCCTAGAACATCACTTGACATGTCATCACTTCTAAGTCTTTATCTGGCACTGATGTCGCTATGACAAGCAACCATCTTCCAATGCCCCAAACCTCCCAGAACTGGCAGGCTTACACATGGCAACCTTATTTCTGCTCACAGTTCTGTGTTCTGCTTATCATTTATAAATACATAATAGCTAAGGCCCAAATACCTTAAAAGCCATCTCTTCTGATGCACCCAGCCGAATTACAATCTCTGAGACCCACTGATGGCACCCTCTTAATGATACCATGCATGTAGTGTTGGTTCCATGGTTTGCAGGAGGTCCAGACAAGATGACCTCCATGGCCCTCTACCATGAAGCATACTGCCACCACTTTCACTTCCCCTTTCTCCACCCAGCTGACCCCTTTCTCCTTGAGACAGAAAGAAGGGGAGGGCAGGGTTTGGCAAGGGAAGGGACCTCACCAGGATATAACACTATAGAGTCCGCCCTACAAAGCTGCCATTTTCTCCAGAGAAACTGACCCTGGTCATCTGGACATCAATTGTAATAGCAGAAGATCTCCAGGTGCCACCTGGAGTTTGACAACCTGACTTTAGATATCAGTTCCTCTGGAGAAAATGGCTGCTTTGGAGGGTTGACTTTGTGGCATTATACCCCACTGAGGTCCCAACCCTTCCCTCCCCAGGCTATACTCCCAAATCCCCAGGATTTTCCCAACTGGCAACTTAGCGGCTGCTGTTTAGGGTTGCCAGGTCCCTCTTCGCCACCGGCAGGAGGTTTTTGGGGCGGAGCCTGAGGGCAGGGTTTGGGGAGGGGAGGGACTTCCATGCCATAGAGTCCAATTGCCAAAGTGGCCAGGAAATACAGAAAATTCACAACTACCTCCCCCCCACACACACCCCAGTAACCCCTACTCCACGACCAGAAGATGGCCAAGATGCCCTCCCTCGCATGATCTGCCTAAGGTGATAGAATCCGCATTGCTGACAGATGGCCATCTAGCCTCTGCTTAAAAACCTCCAGGGAAGGAGAGCTCACCACCTCCCAAGGAAGCCTGTTCCACTGAGGAACCACTCTGACTGTTAAAAAATTCTTCTTAATGTCTAGACCAGGGGTCGCCAAACTCATTAGTCAAGAGAGCCAAATATCAACAGTACAACAATTGAGATTTCTTTTGAGAGCCAAATTTTTTAAACTCAAACTATATAGGTAGGTACACTGTTTATTAACTTAATAAACTTTAATTAAAATTTAGCAGAAGTGGAAACCAGTAGAGCACCTACTGCACAGTGGGGTGGTGAATGGCTGTGGGGCGAGTGTAACCCCCCGCCCCCGGTTCCTTTTGAAAGAGGCACAAAGTAGCAGGAAGAGGGGAAACCTGTAGTAATAGGCCAGGGGAGGGCTAACAATTGCCAGACAAAAAGGCCCACTGTTTTCTTCCCCCACACCACCATCACCCAGCGAGGGTCCAGATGTCCAGGGATCCCAGGCACAGAGGAAGAGCCCAGCAGGTCCCCGGTCTGTGTGTGTTCCATGCAAACAAACAAGGGGGAGATGCATAGTCCATCCTTCCTTACCCCCACCACGGACATGCCAGTTCCCTCCTGGCCAGAGGGAGGGGCAGGTGCTCACCCCCCCACACCATTCTGGGACCGACGGGCTCCAGATTCAGGGCAGGCAGGCGGGTGCCCGGGCAAGGTGGCTTGGCTGGAGGAGCCCCCCCCCCAGCTGGGGGACAGGTAGGCAGGGCCACACGCCCAGGCGGCTTCCACGGGGGGGGAGAAAGGAGAGTCCCCCAACTGCCCCTTCCTCCCTCCCTCCCTCGAGGCCACGGCACCAGCCCCCTCCCCCCTCCCAGGGGCGGCCTGAGCACGGCCTTGGGCCCGCTCTGCAGCCCTGGGGGCGAGAGCAGCCGTACCGAAAGAGAGGCCCGTGTGGCAGGGAGGGGGGAGGTGGCGGCCGCCGGGGCAGCTCGCTCTCTGCCTCCCCCTCCCCTCCGGGCTGCGGGCGGCCTCAAGCGAGAAAGCCGCTGCGCGGGGCTTCCTCGTCCGGGCGAAGCGCGTCCAAAGCAATGAGAATTTCTCTCGAGCCTTTCTGAAGAGCGACTCGAGGAGCCAACGGTAGAAGCCAAGAGGCAGCGGGTGGGCTTACCGTGCAAATATCAAAACGGCGGCTGCTCCCTCCGCTGCTTAAGAAACCCCCAATCCCCACAGCAGGCCCGCCAGCAGTAGTGGCACGTGGTCGCTCCTACGTAACCCAAGTGCCTCCTGCACAGACTCTCTCCCGCCCCCCGCCCCTTTCGCTACTCAGCCGGGCCTGGACATGGAAAGAGCCGCACTCAAGGGCTCAAAGAGCCACATGCGGCTCTGGAGCCGCACTTTTGCGACCCCTGGTCTAGACGGAAACTATTTTGATTTAATTTCAACCCGTTGGTTCTGGTCCAACCTTCTGGGGCAACAGAATCCCAGTTGTAATCTCAGGAGATCTCCTGCTCCCACCTGGAGGTTGGCAACCTTACTCAAGCAAGTGAACTTCCTCCTCCTATAGGTTTGCCAAAATCAACACCTCAAGCACCTTACAGAGATATTGTAAGACCACTTGGTGCTTTACAGCCCTCAGGCGCTATTATTCAGGTTCTGATTTCCATGTGGGTTCGATTTCCCAGCAGCTGTCTCTTCGTATCAAATTATGTTAGGGTAAAGCAACTGCTTCTTTGCCATTCACAGAGATACACATTGTTTATTTCCAGAGTTTTGTTTAAAGAATAATATTGAAACTCAGAGCAACACTGGAAAAAAAGAAGCTTTTCCCCCTAAACCTCACTTATTCATTAGGGTTTTGTGTCCCTTATTTAATTACATGCACTTGTGGTTTGCGTTTTCCCACATTTTAGAGAGAATATAAAATCTAAAGCAAGGAAAGTGACAATCTGAAGAGCCATTAAACTCCACTGCAGACTTTGAGCGTACAGGGCTGACACCAGATATTTAGACATTCTAGAGTATGGTCTCATAACATATGGTCTCTTCACCACCGGCAGGAGGTTTTGGGGACAGAGCCTGAGGAAGGTGGGGTTTGGGGAAGGACTTTATTGCCATAGAGTCCAATTGCCAAAGCGGCCATTTTCTCCAGGTGAACTGAACTCTGTCAGCTGGAGCTCAGTTGTAATAGGGCAGAAACGCATGGTCGCTTTAGCCTCTTTTATTCCCTGTTTCAGCCAGGATTCAGCCAGGATCAAACGCATGCATTTCGCCGAACGTGCATTAGATCCTGGCTGAATCCTGGCTGAAACAGGGAATAAAGGAGGCTGAAGCAACCATGTGTTTTCACCCATAGAAGGAGATCTCCAGCTACTACCTGGAGGTTAAATAACCACAGTTAAATCAATCAACAGCACCAGCTCACAATACACTTTCAACAGTAGTTCAGTATAAAAAAATTCTCCATTGGAATATGAAGCAGAACTCTCTTGTATTAAAGAAACTATACGGTATAACATAAATTATAAAGGTTACATCACCATAAATCTCCGTGTAGAACAATATAGGATACAATCGCCCTTATTTAATACAAACTCAAAAAAAAAGTCCAAAAAAAGTCCTACAGAGACACGTGAATCATAGAAAGTCCAAGAGTCCAACGTTGCAATAGTTCAAGTTCCAATAATTCAATGATTCAAACAAAGAAAGTTCATTCATAAATTCAAAACGCCACCTCCGGATTTGTGTACGTTTCGCCAGAAATGCTTCTTCAGTTGGTATTCCTTCTTTAAAACGGGTCCATAGACCTCTAGAAAAAGTAAATAACACACCAAATACCTAGAGAATAATCTTATAAATGATAATCATATACATCCCATAACTGAATTAGTTCCATACCTACCAATGACCAGCTGACCAAATGGTTCTGACTCTCTGAGGGCTGGTAACTGCTCTGCTGGATGCAGGAAAGAAATATGCTAGCTACAGCTGAGACCAATTAACAGCTAGGGGAGCCTTGCTGAAAAAACTTAAAGAAAGCTGGAAAGATCAAACTCATTGTTCAAGCCCATGGGAGCCATTGTTTTGAACAAAAAGATAAGCTGCATTTCGCGTCTGTGCAAAATTTTAGAAACATCTTCCATCTGATATTTTTGATGTTTATACTGCCACAAAGCAAAAAAAGACAAATCTGAGTCGGAGTGCCCCTTCTCCAAGAAATGGCTCGTGAGCGGTGCCTCCAGGGTCCTAGAGCGTATCCGCGCTTTATGCTCGCCAATTCTTAATTTTAATTGGCGGCTTGTGGACCCAATGTACATCAAAAGGCACGGACAAATAATCGCGTAGACCACGTTCTTAGATGCACAGTTGGTAAATTGTTTAAGAGTATACTTAAAATTGGAACTCGAGGAACTGACTTCCTTAATAGAAAGGCTAGATGGGCAAAAGGCGCATGCGCCACATTTAAAATGCCCGGATGGTAGATTGCCCTGTTGTTCGGGTAATCTGTCAGTCTTAACCAACATATTGCGAAAAGATTTTGTCCTTCTAAGTCCGATGATAGGTGGTATCGAGCACCCTGGTATACTGTCTATGATGTGCCAATGTTTACGAATGATCTTCTGTATTTCAAATGAGAGATGATTGAATTCTAAAGAAGCCTGTATTCTAGGCTGCTTAATAGTATCCCTCTTATAGGGACGAAGTAGGGAATCCCGATCCTTAAGAGCCACTTTTCTGAGAGACTCTGTAATGATGGATTGCTTATAACCTCTCTCTAGAAAATTCTTGTTACACACCCGAGCTGCTGCCAAAAAATCTTCATTGTGGGTGGAATTACATCTCAATCTTAATAGAGGTAACTACCTGGTAACTATAAGGTAACTACCTGGAGGTTGGCAACCCTAGTCAGCTGGCAACCCTAAGCGGTGAGGAAGCGCTTGCTAGTAGTGGGGGATCCTTCACCCCCAGTGGGGGAATGGCAGCTGTTGTATATAGGGTTTCCTACATAAGTCAACACATCAAGAGACGACAAGAGTCACTAGAAAAGACAGTCATGCTAGGAAAAGGTGAGGGCAGCAGGAAAAGAGGAAGACTCAACAAGAGATGGGTGGACTCAATAAAGGAAGCCACAGCCCTCAGTTTGCAAGATCCGAGCAAGGCTGTCAAAGATAGGACATTTTGGAGGACTTTCATTTATAGGGTCGCCATGAGTCGGAAGCGACTTGATGGCACTTAACACACACACACACACATGTCAAAGGGCCAGCCTGGGACTTAAAGATCTTAAAAGTCCTACTTTAGAGACTGCAGTCCTTCTACCGATTTCTCAACTGGGACACAAGTATTCCCAAGAAAGCACTCTCCCAACCCCCCAGCAGCCCAAAGGCCAATGCCTGTGATCACTGGATGCCTGCCTGGAAGCCAGTGAGAAATGTTGGCCTCCTGCCCATGGCTGGCTGGTTGTGCGCAGCTGTTGTGAAGTGCAAAATCTGGGTCCTTTCAAAAGTCTGCAAATACTTGAATGACTTTTGAACTAACCTTAATCCTGTATACGCTGGCAGCTGCATACAACCGGCTGGTGACAATGGGGGGATCAGCGTATCCAGAAACGGCGGTAGCACAACACACTCAATAATTGTGTGCTGAAGAACAATCACGAGAACCTCTTCTTTTTGTCCTTCTGCATCTGGTAATCAGGGATATCCGGCCTCCGAGTGTGGAAGTGCCATTCCAAATTATCATATCAAATAGTCCTCGTTCACTTCCATGTTTTAATGTAATCCTTTTAAAAACCTTCTTATGCAACATCTCAAATGTTATTTCCTTTGCCTGGCACTAGACCAACCTTTTGTAGCTAAAGAAATTGTAAGAAAAAGTACATCTAGGGTCACAACTGATCTCCAGACAATTCCCTGGGAGGTTGGTATCACATCTAGGGTTGTCCCTCTTTGCCACCAGCAGGAGGTTTTGGGGGCGGAGCCTGCAGAGGGTATGGTTTGGGGAGGGACTTCAATGCCATAGAGTCCAATTGCCAAAGTGGCCATTTTCTCCAGGGGAACTGATCTCTGTTGGCTGGAGACCAGTTGTAATAGCCGGACATCTCCAGCTATTACCTGGAGGTTGGCAACCCTAATCACACCCCTGCCAAGCTCCCTCCCCTCCCCAGGCAGCATCTCCAAATCTCCTGGAATTTCCCAAGCCAGAGTTGGCAACACTAACTGCATCCAGCCACCTTGAAAACCTTCATGGGGATACAGCCTGTCTAATTCAGCTAGAGCTCATCCTTGAAATCTGGTTTTGAATGCCAGGACAGAGCAGCTGGAATACATAAAAGTCCAGAAAAATGCCTTGAAAAGTGTCCAGTGTGCACATCCTTTATTATTAAGAAGCCATCTCTTATTCCCTACTAGGGCTGCCAGGCTCAGCAACCATTAGGAGACGAGGGACAATGGGAGTCGTGATGGCTGTCAGCTGATGGTGTGGTGTCACTTTCGAGAAAATCCAGAAGTGGCATCATGCCTCTCTGATAATTTGCCAAAGCTCTGTGGTAAAACCATAGAGGTTTTGGCAATTTCTAGAGAGGACACGTCACTTCTGGGGAGAAAAACACAATTACAAAAATAGCTGCCAGGGAATCTAGAAGTGGCTTAAGTCCTCTCTTGGGTATAATGCCATAGAGCCTAGGCTGTGCAACGTTTCCCCTGGAATTTTTAGGTTTCAGGTTTAAAAACCCAATAAAAAAAAAAAGCCGAATATAATGCATTTGGCTTTTTCAAAAAAAAATTTAAGGTTTATTAAATTTGAACCCGAAAAATATGCAGGGCAGAGTGACAGGGCCAAAACTGCCCAAATAATGCCAAAAATTTGGCATTATTCGCGATCCTCTTTTTGGGCTCCCTTTAATTGCCACCCTTTTTTTTTTTACCGGTAAAACCCCTCCCGAAAAATACCAAAAAGGTATTTTTCAGAGTTTTTTCGGTTCAGCTTTAGCCAAATGCACACCCCTAATAGAGTCCACCGTCCAAAGTGACCATTTTCTCCAGGCAAACTGATCTCTGTTGCCTGGAGATCACTTACAAACGCAAGAGATCTCCAGGCAACGCCTGAGGGTTGGCAACCCTACCTCGTTATGCTGCCCACAATTCCAAAATGGAACATTTTCCATGGTCAACGGCAACTCTCAACTTTTTAATTTTTAATATATTTAATTTTTTTTGCTTTCCTTGTCTGTCATTTCCTGGGTAGACCGTAGAGGCGCTTCCTGCGAGCTCTTTGAGCGAGTCCCAGATAGCAGCTGTATGCAACAGCAGCGTTCATAATTGCCGATGCAGCTAATGACTGAAGGGCTGCGCTACTTGCCTCCAGGCAATCGCGAGGTTAAGGCTAATAAATCCCAGAAAAGTCTCAATGTGATAACCAGTGCACTTTATAACATGTGTGCCGAGGAGAAACTCAACAGATTGTTTTTGCAGTAGGGTCGTTGTTACTTGCTTTAAAAAAAAAAATCCTTTCCTCATTCATTTCATCCCCCTTTCTCTCACACACATGTAGGTTTCCCCTAATGACCAAACAGCACCCCCATTTCAGGCCAGGAAATGGTACTGGGGGGAGGCTGAAGCCATGTGTGCCACATTTGTGATCTGTATTGGGCACTATGTAGGCAGGAATTGAGGAGACCTTGCAACTCATCAATTCACACATTACAGAGTATACGGGTTCTGTTTGGTGTTCTTCTCAGTCACACGCTCTCAGTCTAACCTTCCACACAGAGTTGTTGTGAGGACAAAATGGAAGAGAAGAGAACAATGTAAGCTGCTTTGGGCCCCATACATACATATATAAAGTCTGCCGATAATATTTCCGATCCTTTCAACAAAACCACACCAACTTCTCGCAGAATTGCAGCTGACCTCTTGCAACACCTACCTTGTTTCTAGCAGTTAATCTGCAGCAGAGCCAAGTGCCCAGTTGTTTTTTGCTGGGCAGCTGCATTACTGCAAAAACCAGGGCATTTGGAAATCAATCTGTTAAGGCAGGGCTCCGCAATGTGGCGCCGCTGACACCTTTAAATTCTGGCACTAGGGTTTCCAGCTCCAGGTTGGGAAATACCTGGATATTTGTGGGGGTGGAGCCTGAGGAGAGTGGGGTTTGGGGTGAGGAGGGACTTCAATGGAGCATAATGCCATAGAGTCCTCCTTCCAAAGCAGCCATTTTCTCCAGGTGAACTCATCTCTGTCACCTGGAGATCAGTTGTAATAGCGGGAGGTCTCCAGCCACCACCTGGAGGTTGGCAACCCTATCCAGAGTTCACCACCTGTTTATAGGAAGTGGGTGGGGCCAGGTAGGACATCTGCCCAGCAAAGATTCTGATTGACTACTGGAGATTTGATTGGCTGTGCAGATTTTTTAAAATGTTGCTTTGGCCCCAGCTGCCAGCACAGCACAAGGATCTACACTGTGATACTGAAGTTAAGCCATGGCAGTCATTTTGTGGCTGGCTCCGCCTCTTGCAACAGTCATTTTGTGGCCACCATTTTGTCGCTGTGCCCTCTGTGCCGTGTCAGGACTTCCAGCGTGCCCGCAGGTTCAAAAAGGTGGGGGTCCCCTGCGCTAAGGCCTTCCACTATCTCAGTTATTTCTGTTATGCAACCGGTGCTCTGTCCCCACCAAACAAATGCAACATTCTCTGTTCCCATCTTAGTTCTCCAGGTTGGCTGGGAGTGGGGTTGCCTAAGCGGGGCCCAGATGCAAGCCATAATTGCTTCTAAATGGGAAACAGCTCTTTGAATGGGAGAGCGATTAGCAGATGAATGGAGAGAGGAGATAATGGAGTGGGAGAACCCTGAAATGGAGAAGAGTGTGGGTGGGAGAGAATTGAGAGAGGGTGTGATGTGATGCGGAGGGCAGACACCTGCAGTTTGCCTTTTCAGTTCTTGGCCTCCCCACTACTGTTGGCAGGCAATTACCGGCCATTATGGCCTTCCTCTGAGCAGAACCGGGCTGGGGCTCAGCAAATTTCAGACCACAGGCCAGCTCTGCAGAGGAGGCAACTTTGTTAAAAAAGATGATACAGATCTGGAAGTGGCATTAAAGGAAAGGAGAGAGAAGCAGGACATTGTCCAGATCTGGAGGCCCTTCTCTCTGCCGTTTTCCTCTCTACCATATGGCTTGTTGCCTCCTTCCATAAGGAGCTATAGTATCTATCTGCAGGCCAACTCCAGCCTGGGAAATTCCTGGAAATTTGGGGGCAGTGCCTATAGAGGGGAGAATGTGAGGAGGGATTTCACTTAGAATCTATGGCATACTATAGAATCTGCCTTCTGAAAGCTGTCATTTTCTCCAGGAGGTCCATAGTCTGGAGATCAGTTGTAATTCCAGAAGAACTTCAGGAGGTTGGCAACCTTAGCCATCAGCCATATTGGATGGGCATGGTAGACCTGTTTGTAAAAGAAGATGGTTGACAACATTGTCCTGCTGTAGGGTTGCCAACCTCTAGGTAGTGGTTGGAGATCTCGCTGTATTACAACTGATCTCCAGGTAACAGAGAGAGAGATAAAATGGCCACTTTGGAAGATGGACTCCATGTAGGCTTGCCAAGTCCCTCCCTTAGAGACCTCAGCAGTGTATGATGCCATAGAGTCTGCCCTCCAAAGCAGTCATATTTTTTTTCCAGAAGAACTGATCTTGGTCATCTGGAGATCAATTGTAATAGTGGAAGATCTCCAGGTGCCACGTGGAGGTTGGCAAGCCTACTAAAGCACCCTCCCAAACTGGAACTGCTTCATTCTGGTAATCTACCTATTTTTGGTAAACCAAAGTAATCACTCTCCTTTAATGATGAATGTAAAATCAATGGATTACATTCTTTTAAGTGAATCTGTGTTAAAAGTGTAAATAATTATGTTTTAATAAAAGGAAAAAGTGGAGGCAAGATTGTCTAGAAACATTTCTACATTTGTACTATACCTCAAACAAACCAGAAATGTTGCGGTGTATCTCTTGCCAGATTAAAGATTGAATATAGGAAAGCCAGCTAGATACCTATGGTTTCTTTAAAAGTAAGATAGAGGTCCCCTGTGCAAGCACCAGGTCATTCCTGATGTCACATCCCGACATTTACTAGGCACACTTTGTTTACTGGGTGGTTTGCCATTGCCTTCCCCAGTCATCTTTCCTTTACCCCCAGCAAGCTTTACCGATCTCGGAAGGATGGAAGGCTGAGTCAACCTTGAGCCGGCTACCTGAAACCAACTTCCGTCGGGATCAAACTCAGGTTGTGAGCAGAGCTTGGACTGCAGTACTGCAGCTTACCGCTCTGCACCATGGGGCTCTTATGGTTTCTTAACTGCATGCCTATGTCTGAATCAGCCTGACTGGCTTCATCCAGAACAATATTTTACATGCACATACAGCTTTGGTACATGCAAACCAAAACCTTTTAAAAATTCAGTGTGTATGTCCATGCAAAATGCACCAAAACTGTATGTCCATGCAAAATGCACACATTGCCCCTGTCCACTCAACATGGCAACTGCATGTGTTGGGATTAGGGTCATGCCAAAAAAAAAAACAACCACTGGTAAATTTCAGATACAGGTTTATTGGGCACAGTTTTTTCTGTAAACCCGGAATAAGCCGAATACCCATTCCGGTAAAGGGGTATTTCGGTGTGGTGTAGTGGTTAATGGTATTTCAGTGTGGTGTCGAGGTTAAGAGCAATGGTTTGGAGCGGTGGACTCTGATCTGGAGAACCGGGTTTGATTCCCCACTCCTCTGCATGAGCGGTGGAGGCTAATCTGGTGAACTGGATTTGTTTCATCATTCCTATACATGAAGCCAGCTGGGTGACCTTGGGCTAGTCACAGCTCTCTCAGCCCCACCTACCTCACAGGGTGGCTGTTGTGGGGAGGGGAAGGGAAGGAGATTGTAAGCCAGTTTGCTTCTTCCTTAAGTGGTAGAGAAAGTCGGCATATAAAAACCAGCTCTTCTTCTTCTCCTTATTTTCGGGTTTACCGAAAAAAATCGGGTCCATTATAGTCTATGGGGATTTTTTTAAGCTCCAGTGAGGGGATTTTTGGAGTTAGAGTCACAAAATTTGCAGCGTGGCTTCAAAGGACTCTCCTTAGATGGTCACCAAAGTTTGGTGAACTTTGGGATAGGGGGTCCAATTTTATGGGCCAGCAAAGAGGTCACCCCCATCCTCCAAGCATTTGCGAGCAGAGCTTCCATCAGTTTTCAGGTTTAGAAGTTCAGCGTTGCTGAGAACTGGCGGAAAGAGCCAATTGGCAGACTGGCACCTCAAAGTCTGGGGGCTCCCTTCATATCTGGGGTGCACAGCATGGTGTCCATGCAAATTAGCTTCCAAACTGAGGAAAACAAGGCACTGGAAACTTTTCTTTTGGTGGTAAATGACATCTTGTGAACAGTTCTTTATTATAGTCATCAAAAATCTGATTTCAAGAGATAGTCACTGTATGGGGAAGTGAAGCCTCTATTTGGGGCGATCTTCAGTTTGAGAGCAGGTTTTCGGGGGGGTGATATTGGAGCCAGCCGAAGTCATGACCAAGGCAGCTCTTGTGAAGGAGATTGCTCATCCATGTGGGTGAGGAGTCTTCTTCAAAAGCCCAACAAGTAGCTGTAGAAGCAGGCGTTTTTTAGTTGGAGGGTATATCCCTCTGGATGGAACTGGGTGAGCCCCATCTTTTAAAATGACCCTTCCAGTGTAGTTGGGTCTGATTAAGCTGGCTCCGATTACACGGCCCTTACCTCAAAAGGTCCCCAACTATGGGGCCCTAACAAAACCAGTCAAAGATAGAAAAATGGGAGAAAGCACAGAGCTGTGCACCTGAGCAAAGGCGAATAGCTGAACCCGAAAAAGCCGAATATCTATTCTGCTTTTTCAGGAATCACCTATTTGGCTTTGGACAGATTCCCAGGTTTTGGTATTTGATCTACCCGAAACCCGAATATTGCCAAAACTGCTACTTTCAGGTTCATTTTCGGTTCGGGTATACTGATATGCACAACCCTAGTTGGGATTACTGCAGGTCGTCCATGCTCCCAATATGCATAGTTGGCAGATTCCTAGTACATGTGATCATAAAATCTGCTACTCTTGGGAGTTTGATCTAGATCTTGGTCCCATCCTGGAGAAGACATTGTGGGTTTTTTCAAGACTTGATCTTTTCTTTCCTTAGGTCCACATCTTAGTGTCAGGAGTTCTTTATTCCAAATGAGCCGGATGAGTTCTTCCCATTAATATTTATTCATTACTTGATTGCTGAATGAAAACAGAGCTGAGCAGACAATGACTGTTTTAATTGCGGGTACTTGCTGCCAAAAAGCAATTTCTCTTTCTCATGGGATATGAAGATAGGAAATGTAAGAAGTTAGAAAAACAAAGAAATCTCAGTGGGGCTCAGAGATGATGCAGCGGGGGGCGGGGGAGAACAATATTTGACACAAAATCAGCACAATGCCCAGGATGCATCCATTTTTAAAATTTCTTTTTGTCATATTCCTAAACTTTGTGTGTTTGAACTTAACCTCATTTGAAGATACCATCAAAATCTATATTTGAGGCCCTCCATCAAAAATCTATATTTGCCCTCCTCAGCAGGGCAAATATTACCTTAAACCCCTCTCCCTGCACACCATGATCCCAATATGCACCCGTCCCCTGCACACCTGGTAATCAAGTTTCATCCAGGAACTCCTAGCGCACATCTGCTTGACACCTGGAAATTTTCCAGCCATTTTCACTCCTGCCCCTCAGTTTCTCAAAGGCAGGGCATTGGGGCCCAGGACAAAGGTTCACCTGCCATGGGCAGGCAAATGACAAGCCTACTATCATCTCATCCTTGAACAACACAGCCACCAGCCAGATCTAAAGTTAGCCCCTGAGGGGCTAACAGGGGCTCTGCTTGCTCCCACTGTGTCTAGCCAAGTACCACCTTCATTTCTTCCCTTTCCCTATTTTGTTTTCTTAAGGGGTAGAAGCCGAAAGGGGCAGCAAAGAGCATTTCCTCAACAAGACCAGCTACTCGAAGCCTTCAGCAACAGGAGAAACATCTCCACCAAAGTGATGGTCGCCGTCTGTTTTCTCAAGCACACCATCTGTGATTGCAGTAGTAAACTAGGGCTTTTCCATAGCTGCAGGGTCTGGAAATTAGTCATTAGTACGGTTAACAACCAGTGGGTTTCGCTCATTAATTGCCTTGCCCCCAGCTGTTAAACAGCACAATGGTTGTTAACTCCAACTTTAAAAAGAAAAGAAAAAAAGGCAAACAAGCATGTTGATCAGGAAAGGGATTATGAGGAGGATTATGGACAATAAACTCCCGCCGGTTAATGTAAGCGTGAAAGGCTCAAACACTAAGCCGCTGGCTATCCAAAGCGAACACAAAGGCTTTCCTAAGATACTGTGCTGGATCTGAAGACTGAGTCCTATGAAGAAAGGTTGAAGGAGCTGGGTATGTTTAGCCTGAAGAGGAGAAGACTGAGAGGAAATATGATAACCACGTTCAAGTATTTGAGGGGCTGTCATATAGAGGATGGTGCTGAGTTGTTTTTTGTTGCCTAAGAAGGCCGGACCAGAACCAACGGGTTGAAATGAAATCAAAAGAGTTTCCGTCTAGACATTAGGAACAATTTTCTAACAGTTAGAGCAGTTCCTCAGTGGAAAAGGCTTCCTCAGGAGGTGGTAAGCTCTCCTTTTTCCTTTCCATTACCTGGAGGTTGGCAACCCTAACTGGTGAGGAAGAGAGCTGCTGTTCTAGGTAAAAGTAAAGGTAGTCCGATGTGCAGGCACATTACTGACCCATGGGGTGACGTCACATCACAACATTTACTAGGCAGACTATGTTTACAGGGTGGTTTGTCATTGCCTTCCCCAGTCGTCCACACTTTACCCCATTATGCTGGGTACTCATCTACTGACCTCAAAAGGATGGAAGGTGGCTGAGTCAACCTTGAGCCAGCTACCTGTAACCAACTATCTCCATGCTACACCCAGGTGCAGCACATCTGCATAGAAACCAGGAGACGAGGCTGGAGGGAGCTGATGTCGCATCAACCTTGGACTCACATGTGGACGCAGCTCCCTCCAGTCATTCCCATACACAGCCCAACGGCCCAACCAAGTAACATTTATGTCATATCCGGCGCTCGGAACGATTGAGTTTGACACCCCTGGGCTAGAGTCTTGGATGACTGAGATTCAAATCCCTTCTCTGCCATGGAAACTTGCTGGGTAGCACTGGGCCAGTCACAAACTCTTACCCTAACCTACTTCACAGGATTATTGTGAAGACCAAATGATGTAAGCCATTTTGCATCCCTATAGGGGAGAACGGCAAGGTACAAACGAGGTAAGCAAGTAAGTAAAAGCAGCATGACCACAAATCAAGAACCTAGAGGACAAAAGGAAAGATCACCTGTAAAAGAACATGAAGCTGGCAAAATAGTTAAGAGTGCAGTGGACTGAGGAGTAGAATGTTGAAATGGATAATTTGTTTAAGACAGGTTTGCTTGGCTGGGGCCAGGCCTCAGAAGAAGAAGGAGGAGGAGGGAGGAGTTGGAGTTGGGTTTTATACTCTGCTTTTCTCTTCCATAAGGAGTCTCAAAGTGGCTTACAATCTCATCCTCCCCCCCCCCACAACACACACAACAGGCACCTAATGAGGTAGGTGGGGCTGAGAGAATTTTGAGAGAACTGTGACTAGCCCAAGGTCAACCAGAAGCCTTCATGCGGAGGAGAGGGGAATCAAACCTGGTTCTCCAGATTAGAGTCCGCCGATCATGTGGAGGAGTAGGGAATCAAATCCGGTTCTCCAGATTAGAGGCCCGCACTCTTAACCAATACCCCATGCTGGCTCTTGAGTGTGGTGGAGTATCTGCTTTGCATGCAGAAGGTCCCAAGTTTAATCCATGGCATCTCCAGTTAAAAGGATCAGATAGCAGGTGATGAAAAAAACCTCTGCTTGAGACTCTGGAGGGCCACTGCCAATCAAAGCAGACAATACTGGCAATAGACCAATGGCCAAACTCCATATAAAGTGGCTTCCTGTGACCTTTTGAGAAAATGAGGCCTGTGAAAAGGAGAGGATTCCTATGTATCTGGCTCAGCTATGACTCAACGCAGCCCAACAGCCGTGCTGAAATACGCTGGACATTGTCAGGATCCAGGCATTCCTCACTCCATCATCTGCCATTGGTTTCAAATTATGCTCCATCTGGATTTTCATCCCCGCTGACCCTTTTCTTTTAAAAGAGTGATGCCGATGCCAGCTCCATCAGCTTTCTGGGACCAATCGGGCCGCTGCTCCCGTTCCTCAATGAATGGCTTCATGTAATTGCGGCGCAAAACGGCAGCTTGAATCACGGCAGGCCTCCTGAATGCCAACAACTCAAAAACCACCCTCACCGTCTTTGTCCTCTCCTCCCACCCCCCTGCCCCAAGCCACCACTGCCAGGAGGCTATTTTTAACTGATGCTGAACAAAAGATGTTGCCGAAGCCACTCTGGGGAGCCGGGAAGGCAGCAGGATGGTAGCAGGGCTGAATACCATCTCTGTGTGTTGTTGGGAAGGGTTTGTTTCTTCAGATCTTCCATTTGTTGTCAAGGACATCTTCCTCTTTGGGGTGCAAGAATTGCCATGTGTCGCTCAGCAATACACGAATCATAAAGGCCAAGCTACACGTTACAATTTCTAACGAAACCCAGCATATGCAGTTTGAAGGGATACTGCATTGAAACTTAGATAAAGCAAGAGAAGTAATTATCAAGATTTAAACCGTTAGGCAATAGGGCTCTATGGTATTGAAGTCCCTCCCCAAACCCCGCCCTTCTCAGGCTCTGCCCAGAAAACCTCCCACCGGTGGTGAAGAGGGACCTGGCAACCCTAGTACAGACAGGTAGCAGAGGAGGAGTGTGGGCAAAGGTCAGCGGGAGTGGGCCCCTCCGGAAGCCCTGGCAGCTGCCCCATGTCTGGGTATGCTGACGCCAGCCCTGGTACAGGAGATAAGCCTTCATGTTAAGACCAGTTTCAACCAGGCCTCATTAAGAAGTTTAACATTAGAAGTGCAGCCCTTTTGAGACATCTTGGCCCGACTATCTCCTCTTCCATCCTGCAGCCAAAGCAAAACACAGCGACTCTTAAGGATGCCCTATACAAGATGGGAAGAGATCAATGGCTGTCTTTATAACTGACAAGATCTCTGGGGTCACTCAGTGACAAGCATTTCAAATTCTCCAGAGTTTGCAAATTTCATGCCATAAATTTTCCCCGGGGGTGGACTTTGGACACCATTGTCTTGGTCCAAGTGACTGGGGTGGGTTGAGGAAGAAGGGTCCCTTTTGTTCCCCTTAGAGGGCTTGCTCCTTTTGCAGAAAGGAGTCTGAGCTGGTCTGGACTCCCAGTAGAGAAATACAATGGGACGCTTCTTGGCTCAGAGGCCGTGGCTTTGCCCAGTCGATGGCTCTGCCCTCCTCTCGGAATGGATCTCTGACAATAGCCCCGATTCCCACACAGAGCCCCGATTCAGGCTTTTCTTTTGGCTCCCCAAGTCGTCATCTCTTGGAAATCCCATTGTCAGCCACTGGGGAAACTCTACCCGGATTCCTGAAATGCAGAACGGCCCAGCTTTGTAAATCCACTCTGCTAGAAGTTAAAGGAGAGACAAGAGGGGGACAGCTGGGACAGCCCAGCAACCCAAGGAAATAGTGCTACTACTGGTGATTCAAGGGAGGAGCCGTGGTTCAGTGGTACAGCATCTGCTTGGAATGCAGAAGGTCCCAGGTTCAATCCCCGGCATCTCCAGTTAAAGGGACAAGACAGGTAGGTGATGTGAAACACCTCTGCCTGAGACCCTGGAGAGCCGTTGCCGGTCTGAGTAGACAATACTGACTCTGATGGACCAAGGGTATAAGGCAGCTTCATGTGTTCATGGACAGCAAAGATGCTCCTTCTTGGCTCGAGAATAGGGTTGCCAGCTCTGGATTGGGAGATACCTGGAGATTTTTGAGGCAGAGCCTGAGGAGGGTGGGGTTTGGGAGGGGAGGGACTTCAGGTGAACTGATTTCCATCAGCTAGAGATCAGTTGTATTAGCAGGAGATCTCCAGCTAGTACCTGGACGCTGGCAACCCTACTCGAGAATCACGAGCCGGCCACAGCTGCTATTGGCAATGTGCAATTTTTAATTTAAAAAAATCATTTTAATGACTTGCAATTCAGAATTGTGATCAAAATAAGGTTGCCATCTCCAGGCTGGGAAATACTTGGAGATTGAGGGGGGGGGGAGCCTGAGGAAGGCAGGGTTTGGGGAAGGGAGGGACTTCAGCAGGGTATATGCCTAGGGGACCACTGATGGTCCTTCCATTGCTATGATTTCCACATGCACTTGTCTTCTGGATGTGCCTCCCAAGTATCATTGCGCATCCATTTAGAACCATTTGAGTCAAGAAAATGGATATGGTTTGGAGCCAATGATCTTTGCAAAATAAAGCGGAAAAGGAAAACCTTGACCATCTATTTGTTGCAAAAACTATTTCAGGGCTGTCTTCGCTGAATAAGCAAATGGTTCAGCAGCTCGATTTGAAAGTGAAATTTGGCTGACGTGATTCTTTGCGAGTCCTTCCTAAGCGGTCCTGCGGCCTCATTAAACAGTCAAAACTCCCAATGACAATCAGCACAGAGGAAGGCGAGGGGGAGGAGGCCCATTTGCCCGCGGAGGATGCTATGGTCCAGCATGTGTCTGCAGAAGCTGATAGCAAGATTCTCGGCCCTGAGTCAGCGTAATTTGCTATTCTCAAGTCCTGACTTAGCAGAGGATTTACGTCTTCGTTCCCTAGGCAGTCATGACCATTTGCACAGCCACTCTGCACTACATTTCCGTAAAGACCTTGGGACCTTCAGCCCCAAGGCCTGGGTACACATCGAGAGCAGCCCGTGGACTTGCTGAGCAGCCTTGGGAATGTCTTTCTTTCCCCCTGTTCTTAGACCGAGGTCTTGAACAGTAAAACCATAGAACTTAAATAAGACCCATCTCCAAAAACACCTCCCTTCGTCTCTTCTCTGAAGCCTCCAAAAAACAAGCAACAAAATAAGTACGGTGAGGGTCAGAGTTAAGGTTGCCAAGTGCCAGGTGGTGCCAGGCAAACTCCCGCCAATCCACCTGGCTGCCCACCGACCAGCTGAGGGCCAGCGGGCAACACGTGCACCTGCCCACTCCACCGTGTCACTTTCGGTTTACACCCGGAAGCGCCACATTGCAACGGGCCTTTTACCACTTAAACTCCCAGTTTGAGTGGTAAAAGGCCCCTTGCGATGCGGCACTTCCTGGTGCAAACCGGAAGTGACACAATCGTGTTGGCACGACCATGTGCGCGCATTTTCTTTCCCTCACCTCCGCCCCAAAAACCTCTCACCAACTGGCAACCCTAGTCAGAGTCCTCTAAGAGGAACGGAACCTTTTGGTTCAAAGTTGCCCGAGGAGATGTGGACCATTAGCCTAAGTTGGTATACGTAAGGACAATACCCCAAGAAGTAATTTTTTACTGGGGGCGTGGGGCAAAGCATGGTGGGAAATTTGAAATCTGCAAGCACAGCACGGTGGGAAGCCGATCACATGGCCAGGGCCCACTTTCTGGCTTCTTGCAGGAATCCTCGCAAGCAAAGCCCCAGCTTTCACCCGAGCCACGCAGCAATTAGCAGCTCATCAATTGTTCAGCGCAGCTAATTAGCAACCGCCAGGGGAATCGGCTCTCGGCAACATCAAGCCACTCAGCCGGCCCAGATCGGAACACGCAGGGTGGGTTGGCGGGGGTGCTGTCTGTAATTGAAACTCTCAGCTCGGGGCCGAGTGGCCCGCACTGTCCCCTGGAGAGCGCGAGGCGGGCTGGGAAATGCCGTAATTTGCACTTGCCGTCGGCTCCGATTCACGCGGAGCCCACAGGAGATCGGAAAACGCTTCCCGCTTGAGCCTTATCCTCGTGCTCAAAGAGTCCCGACACAGAGCAGGTTGTATAAGGGTATCATCCCCACCCCTGTGCACACTCTGCACTTAATTCCCATAGTGGCAGGGCCCTTTGACCCGGTTATAACCCACTGGCTGCACAAAGACCTGGAAAGTGCAGGGAGGAAGATTCTGGCCAGAAGACATCATCACATGAACACTAGATACTGCCTTTAGTCAGACCCATGGACTATCAAGATCAGCGATGTCTATTCTGACTGGCAGCAGCTCTCCATGCTTTCAGACAGCCAGAGCATCTCATCTACTCCCTGCTCCATTTAACTGGAGGTGCTGGGCATAGAACCTGGGACCTTCTGCATGCAAAGCAGATGCTCTGTCATTGAGCCATGACTCTTATACGACTGAACACAGAAAGCTGTCAGGTCAGCCCCATCTACTCTGACTGGCAGCTGCTGTCTGGGGTCTCAGGTGGAAGTCTTCCATATCACCTGCTGCCTGATCCTTTACCTTGGAGATGCTGGAGATTGAACTTGGGACCTGCTTCAACCAAAGCAGATACCCTCTAATTGAGTTATGAGCCCTTCCTGAATATCCACTCATATGTTCTATGGCTGCTTGAGCAGGATTTCCCTACAAGCACATGCTATAAGGAGCATCAGTGGCCAGCCTGGAACATAAATGCCAAGTTCTGGAAGCTTCTTGGGCATCAAGCAGCCCTCTGCTCCTTGGCACGGGCCCCTGCTCCTTGGCTTCTGCCTCTGGGCCCAGTCTCCATTGCCACCCAAAGGGATAAGGTGAGGTGAGCAGAATCAGCTCCGCCTCCTCCTCACTTTCAACAGTTGCGCAAAGACGCAGGGAAGCCAACATTGACTGCTAAGAAGATAAGCAGTAGGACCAGAGGTTTCCAGGGCATAGTGATAGGCTCTCTGCCGGGGCATGAGCATTTCACAGATTCTCTACAGTGTCAGTCCCTGATGCCAGCCCTGACAATGGCCATAAATGGCACATGAGCAACATAAATGGCATGTGAGCATGCTTTTGTGCGGCTCCCATTCATATGTGCAAGAGCATGTCAAGAGCATGTGACTTTGTGTCCCAAGTGGGGTTAAATGCCAGCATGGCGCAGTGGTTTAGAGCAATGGACTCTAATCTGGAGAACTGGGCTGGTTTCCCCACTCCTACACATGAAGCCTGCTGAGTGATCTTGGGCTAGTCACAGTTCTCTCTAAGTCTCTCAGCCCCACCTACCTCACAAGGTGTCTGTTGTGGGGAGTGGAAGGGAAGCTGATTGTAAGCTGCTTTGAGATTCCTAAAGGTAGAGAAAAGCAGGGTATAAAAACCAACTCTTCTTCAATATTCATCAGTGGGAGATTTTTCTTCTATATTCATCAGTTGTTATGATTTTTTGCCTCAGGCACCCAAATGCCTTGAACCGGTCATGGTATTGTTCCTGAAAAGGGTAAAGGAAATGCTGACCTAGAATTCAACTGAAACATTCCACCTCCAAAAATGCCCCCAACGCTACCTAATTGGTAGAAATGTGGGAAATAGGCAAGGTCTCCATCTAACACATAAACGCAATGTCCTGGTCTCACTGTTGTGAAGGGGGAGAAATGTGTCAGGCGTCAGCCTTGGCTGAACTTGCTCTCGAGACATTCCTCAGACAATGACACCATTTTGGGAGCCTCTAAGCCTCCTGCTCAGCCAGTCCAGAAATCATAACTGTCTTGCTCTCTGGAAAGTGTCACCAGATGACCGGGTGGTGACTTAGAAGCATGTGGAGATTCTCACTGTTGTCAAGGCTCCAACATACAGAAGGAACTTGTGGTGGAGCAATGGCTTAAAGACAGCAACAGTGTTATGAACTCCTAAGAAGCCAGCTGCAGGGAGACGCGCCAATGGCCTTATCTGTTTGCTTTTTATTTCAAAATGGTAATTGCCATTGGACTTGATTATTTGGCACTGCGCTGCGTCTGCTGGTCTGGTCAGAATAGGAGATGGATGCTAATTATATTTTTTTGCTTCCACATGTTGAGCAGTGATAGGAGATCTTCCTATGAGAGAAGTGCAGGAGCAGAGCTTCATGTTTTTAATCATGCATGCTTGGTCTACCAGACAAAAGTTACCAAGTTTCAGCTTGTGGGTAAACTCCCGATGCTTTCCTCTTGTCTGCACACCACCCTCCATGGCCAGGTGAGTGCAAAGGAAGATGCTATTCAACAAACTGTGGTTTCTGAATTCATCTGTCACTACAAACCATAATTAGGTACAAACTGTGGTCCATACAAGAATCACAAACCATATGAGAATCACATTTCCAGCATCTTTTCCACACTGCCCATTAAGGCTCTGCAACATCCCTGCATCTCCATCTACCCAGTGACGGGTTACCACAGGAATGGCTCACCTCACTCGCACACTCTCAGGGAATTAGTCTAGCAACCAACCACCTCCCTTCCCCTGGCACCCATTTTGAATAGCATGTTCAAACAATGGGGGTCTAAATCAGGGGTGTCAAATTCAATCATTACGAGGGCCAGATATGACATAAATGTCACTTGGTCGGGCTGGGCCATGCCTCGCCAGCACAGATTAAGAGTGGGGTGTATGGCTGCCTTGCGGGCTGGATATGAGCTCTCAAGGGGCCAGATCTGGCCCGCTGGCCTTATGTTTGACACCCCTATCAAAAGGGGAAAGTCCACACACATACTCTGCAGGGCAACAGATTGAGCAAGGGATACAAAAGAAAGGAGGAAACACACAATTCCCCTGTGCCTCAGCTCTGTACATTCCCTAGCTGGTCTTATTTTAAGGCAGGCTCTATATTTTGAAGTTATAGCAATCTAAAAGCTACTCATTACCTTAGCATCTTTGTTTGGACAGCCAGCCCATTGCCCACTCCATGTGGCAGTGGCAGCCATCAAGATGGAGTCCAAGTGTGAGAGCTGCTTCCTGCAGACTGAATCAGCCTAATGGACCCTTCCCCCCATGTGCAGAGGGATTTTCTCTCTTCTCTCTGCCCACTCCTTCTGTGGGTCAAAACTCTTCTTCCTGGGGTCGCCAGGAAGATCCTATGTAGCCCCATGCCTTCCAAGTCTTTATCACCTTCTGAGTGTCAAATTCTATCCAAGGTGTGAGCTTGCCTTTTCATTGGCTTCAATCAGAATGGTCATTTGCATTTGCAAAGCTTCGATGGCTCAGTATTCACCAGAGCCATTGACCATGTGGGAGATACTCGAGAGCAACTGCCTTCTCCCCTCCTGCCTGTTTTCTGCTAACTAAGAAAAATTTTTAAATTAAGTGCGGGGTTTCACAAAGCTCATGTCTCATAACAAAATGCATTTCTCCGCAGAAGAACAAAATGCAATTCTCTTATTTATCTAGACCATTTTCATTGCACTCTCCCTCCAAGGAGACCGGGGCAGCATACAGGGTGCTCCCTCCATTGTATGCTCAAAACAACCCTGCGAGGAAGTTTAGGTGGAGAGTGACCGGCTCAAGGTCACCCAATGAGCTTTCTAGGCAGAGTGAAGATATGCCCCTGGGTCTACCAGATCCTAGCCTAACATTCTAAGCATCACACAACACTGCTTCTCACCGACGCCCACCTTATTTCCACACTTTGGCCTCATCTTCCTTCTCCCATGTGTCATTTATTTGGATGAGATCAACACCATATGGCTCTAGAGGTCCACATCTCATCCCAGAGAGCTGGGTCCATTACAGTATCTGACCTCTGAAACACCCCAATGAAGAGACTCCAGTGATTTGTATTTTCTTTTTTTACGAGAACAAGCTCCAGAATCCCTAGCTATCTTTCCCTCTCCTCCACCCAGGTTGGCCCCCTTGAGGATTCTGTCCCCTCGCCTCTTCCTGCTTCCCCCACCCCCAGTGAATGGATTATTATTA
This sequence comes from Euleptes europaea, assembly GCF_029931775.1. NCBI lineage: Eukaryota > Metazoa > Chordata > Lepidosauria > Squamata > Sphaerodactylidae > Euleptes > Euleptes europaea. The sequence goes on from NC_079329.1 coordinate 24,710,188, forward strand.
GCATTTGCGGAACCACCATTCTTGAAGTCAAAGGGCTCCTTCCCTCCCTCCATCCCCAAGAGAGGGGACGTGAGAACGATCCTGCACACCTGTAAACGCCTTTTCCTCCTCTTCCTTTCCCCTCCAAAGTTTCCGCTTCCCAGAGCTGTCAAGACATAAAAGATCTTTTGTGAATGTGGGGAAAGTCTTGGCCAGAAACACAAACTCCTTTTCCAACCACGCTACCACACATCTGTTCCATGCAGCTGGTCTTCAGTGCAACAAGGGACTTGGGTGTGCATACATTGTGTGTGTGTGTGTGTGTGTGTGTTTAAAAAAAACAGGAACATGTTTGCCGCCAGAAGTAAGATCGGCTGTGAACTCAGTCCTCATGCTTGGGGAGGGGGTTCATACTGAGGAATAAGGAGGCGATTTCTTGGATCTTTCATGGGGAGAAGACCCCCGGTGGTTCGAGATCCTCTGCATGTGGGTAGCTTTCTGTAGATGCACGGCTGGCTCAAGACACGCTTGTTCCCACCAGCTGCCTTTGGAGGCCACCCACAATCACTCTGGCTGTTTGTAAATAACAGCAGCTGTTTTCTGCTCCAAAACGCTTCCCGGCAAACTTTTAAATATGTATAACCTTTACAAAGATAGACTGTAGGGAATCTTACTGGATCTGCATGTCGGGGAGGTAGTTATCAGAACCAGATGGAAGCTGGGTGGAAGTCCCAGAACAGGGAGAACATGAACGAAGTGGGGGCACAGCAATGGAACAACGCCTCGCCCCAACACAGAGACATGAAGGTCCATGCTTACCTTCCCACCTCCTCCTTCTCTTTGCATTCCTCCTGCAATGCAATGCAAAGCACATCCGGGAGTATCAGTAGCAGGCGCCAACTGAATTCAAAGTGTAGTTGAATAAGCTGATAATAACTGAAGGGTGTTGAAGGGCATTGTGTGGCTGTTCCTTTAGCTATCAGCAGATGGTGCTGTTGTTCCTACGTACCATGTTTTTAGGAACCCGCATCTTGTCCCCAGTGGTTGATGGTTTTTAATCTTCCATTTTCTAAACAAAAACTCCACGTGGCTGGCGTTTTCATTGTCGTATATCAAAGAGACACCAATAGAGACTCAAAGCCCCACGCCTTTCATATCTTCTCCTGCTTCTGGGGCGAAACTACGTGCAGTGCTGGAGATCCGGCAGTGAGAGCAAGACAGTCTGCACATGTTTAAGGGAACTCTCTTCTTTGTTAGTACTTTTGTCCCATATAGTACTTATATCCCAGGGCTGAACCATACTGTTGAAGACTGCTTCTAGGGCTCAGCCCTGGCACAAATTAATCCCTGGATTTATCTAGTACATGTTATGGCATTTCCGAGAAATACAAATTGATCTATCTCATACATTTTTATCCTGCCCTATCCTGGAGGTTTGCCTTGGCTTGGATAGCCCAGGGTAGCCTGATCTCGGCAGATCTCAGAAGCTAAGCAGGGTCAGCCCTGGTCAGTATTTGGATGGGAGACCATCTAGGAATACCATGGTCACAACACAGAGGCAGGAAATAGCAAACCATTTCTGAACATCTCTTGCCTTGAAAGCCCTACAGGGTCACACTAAGTCAGCTGTGACTTGACGGCAAAAATACCCCAAAACAGAATTGAAAGAGCAGCATACATAGTTCTCCTGTTATCCTTATCACAGTCCTGTAAGATAGGTAAGGCCAAAAGAGACTGGCCCAAGATCACCCAGACTGGTTCTTGTAGGTTATCCGGGCTGTGTGACCGTGATATCTGATGCTCCAGGAAAGAAAATACCAAGACCAGTGTCACACAGCCCAGATAACCTACAAGAACCAATGAACTCTGACCGTGAAAGCCTTCGACGATATCACCCAGACTGTTTTACGGTTGAGCAGGGATTTGAATTCTGGTGTCCTTGAGCTAAGCCTTAACTTGTAATGTAACACTTCGCACCAGCATACCACACTGGCTCTCAGCTGAGTCAATGACCAATAAAAATGCATTTGCCTTTCTGCCGCTCCCAATTTTGTATAAACGCTGGCCAAAAGTCAAGCGCATGTAACTAAATTCAATAGCTGTTTGCATTTGAATTGGTTTTTCTTGAATGTGTTTGAGATGGCTCTTAACCCAGTGAAGCCTCGCAAAAGGATGACTCATCCTGTTTACAACATGCCCTCATCAAAAGCTCTTTCACGCACATGGTCGATTCATCCCGCCTTCTGAGATTTCGATGCGTGTGTCATGTCAGGGAAAACAAAAGTTCATGTGAGAACCTCCGTACGCACGCACCATGTGCTTCTGATCTTGTGGGTGGCAGCTCATAAGGGGTGATTTCCAGCACCCAGAGGAGATTCCCCCTTTAGGACGAGTTGCCCTGAGCTGTTCGACCATCACAGCGGTGTGTCTGCAATGCTCTCGGGCCCACATGTCCCCCTTCATCTCATCTGTCTGCTTCTACTCAGCGGCAGAGACTAAGGAACTTTTGTTCTGGTCCTCGAGGCGCAAAAACGCCACTCGGGATGACTAATCGCCTGCAAGGCTGGTGTTCGGGCAGACATCTTTTCAGCTCCTCAACCGCTGCAGCATTTTATTAAAAAAAAAAAAAACTGAGAAAAGGGGGGGAGTACACTGTTGTTTATCCTTCTCATAGAGAACAGATGAGTTAAGTCTGCATTTCTGCAAAAAGCGCTATAGGACTGGCTCGTTATCATTGTGGGGTTATTTTTATCATTGTTAATGAGTTGGATCCAAAAGGGTCCATCCCCGTTAACTATGGGGCCTTCCTCGTGTATTAAAAAGCCTTCCAAGGGTAGATCGTGCCTCTCCCACCCTGGAGAGCATGCCTCTTCTGCCCTGCTTCTTCTTAGCACTAGAGCAGGGGTGTCGAACTCAATTGTTACGAGGGCCGGATATAACAAAAATGTCACTTGGTTGGGCCAGGCCATGCCTCGCTACCCCAGGCTGAGAGTGGGGGTGGCTGCCTCAGCTGGCCCCCGGGCCTTATGTTTGACACCCCTGCACTAGAGGAAGGCTTCTTGCACCAAAGGAAGGGGCTACCCTCAGTCAACTGGGGGCGGAAGCAGCTGGGGTTAACAGGAATGTCAAGGGGGAAATGGACTGAAAGGAAAGGATAAGCCACCTGCTTCCCTCACCACTTCTCCATTACATAGAGTTGTCAGATCCCCCCCAGCCACCGGCGGGGGGGGTGGTGAGGGGGTCGAGTTTCCAGATCCTGATTGGGAAACTCCCGGGGTGCTTTCACACATCCTAAATAATGCACTTTCAATCCACTTTCAATGCCCTTTGCAGCTGGATTTTACTGTGTGAACTGGCAAAATCCACTTGCAAACGATCGTTAAGGTGCACTGAAAGTGGATTGAAAGCGCATTATTTGGGCTGTGTGAAAGTGCCCAAAATCAACTTGTAAATGATCATTAAAGTGCATTGAAAGTGGATTGAAAGTGCATTATTCAGGATGTGTGAAAGTGCCCCTGGAGATTTGGGGACGGTACCTGGGGAGGACAGGAACTTCAGTGGGGTACAATGCCATAGATAGGGTTGGCAGGTTCCTCTTCGCTACCGGCGGGAGATTTTTGGGGTGGAGCTTGAGGAGGATGGGGTTTGGGGAGGGGAGGGACTTAAATGCCATAGAGTCCAATCGCCAAATGATGGAATGAGGAAGAATGCAATAATACTATAAGTGGTTCCGTTATCAAATTGAGAGGAGACATTATACAACTATGTGTTGATTGGAAGAGTCAAAAAGGGCAAGAGTCCAGTAGCACCTTAAAGACTAACAAAAATATTTTCTGGTAGGGTATGAGCTTTCGTGACTACTGCAAACAGACTAACACGGCTACCCACTGTGAATTATCTTGATTGGAAGAAGGACTGATGAATCGGAAATGGCCATCTCCCTTTCTTTTCCTGACAGTGGAACCTTCTTTTATTCTGTACCTTGCTGAAGGACAACAGGAAATAAGAAGATAAGCTAAACCCTTTACAGCAATTTGTACAAGACTTGGACTTTTGCTATACATGGAATCTTATTAGGATAGCCTTAGAGATGCTTTGTCACTCACCTTGCTATCCAAATCCATTAGGATAGATGTACATTTGTACTGTTACTTACCTTGTTTTCCAAATTGTGTAGCTTATTTAAAATATCATTTTGCACTTTGGTACATACAGTATATTCGCTCCTGTGTTTGTTTCCTAATGTTCTGTATACACACAGAGGTGTCTTTTTCAAGTACCTGGAGGTTGGCAACCCTAGTCATAGAGTCCAGCCTCCAAATCATCCATTTTCCCCCCAGGGGAACTGATTTCTGTATTTTAGAGATGAGCTGTAGTTCCAGGGGACCCCCAGGTCCCACCTGGAGGCTGGCATTCCTTCCGCTATAAATTGCCTCCTTCTGAAGAAGGCAGGCTTTATGTGGCGGTGCTGCACATTGGTTTTATTTTTTGAGGCTATTTTGCTTCTATCGTTTTACTCTGCTGGCAAATCAAAAAGGTGTCAACACAATTTCCCCTTCTTTTGTGGCTCTTATTAAACGGGAGTGAAGAAAAAAAGACCATCTGGCTTTGTAACATGTTCAAGCCACACTGGAATGAGCGCCGGTGTGCTCATGTGCGCTTTCCGCATGTCAATGGGGCTTTGCACAAGAACCTCCTGATGAAGTGTGCCTTGTTGTTATTAATAACTATGATAATATTATTATAGTTAATAACCAACAACTACACTATAATTGCTACACCAACATGGTTACTACATTGTTATTGTTGTTAAACATCACCCAGATTTTGTGCAGCTGCTAGAGTTTGTTAGTTCTGTATTAATTTAATGATTTTTTTAAACATATCATTTATGTAACAGTTTTTTTATGCAAGCATTTCTGCAGTGCTTATTTTTGTGCTTGTCTTTGACCGTAATAAATCATTACTTCATTCAATGCAAAGAATATAGCAGCGTTCCCTACTGTAGCTCCCGGGGGCACGAGGGCACCCCCCAGTGGGTTTCCTGATACCCACTTCCTTCTTAGAGTTGCCAACCTCCTGGTGGGGCCTGGAGTTCTCCCACAATTACAACTGATCCCTAGACTACAGAGATCAGTTCCCCTGGAGGAAATGGCAGCTTCAGAGGGCGGACTCTATGGCATCACATCCCCACTGAGCTTTCTCTGCCCTCCCCACACTCCACCCTTCCCAAGCTATGACCCCAGGAATGTCTCAATCTCGAGTTGGCAACCCTATTCCTTCTTCCCCAAAGCAAAGAGCCAGTCCTGGCTTTCCTCTGTCTCGCCGGAGCTGGAAGTGCTTCGGAAAAGATGATGAGGGATCACCTTTGTATCTGCTGGGAGCACTTATTGGGGAAGAGCTGGATGCTTGGCTTGGATCCCCCCCAACATTTTGTGACAGGCCCCAAATGACATGGCAGCCATTTTCTGATTGACCCCCACCTAAGGTTGCCAACCTCTAGGTACTGAGGTACATAAGTTAGCCTGCTGTGCAGTGGGTTAGTAAACAAAAAAACAGCAGTAAAAAAGAGAACCACAATGCAATATTACTCTATCAGTAAGCTAGGTAAATAGTAACATATAGTAAGTTCATTGTATATACAGAAACACATTCAATTGAAGGTAACTGAATGTGTTTCTGTATATACAATGAACTTACTGTATGTTACTATTTAACTAGCTTACTAATGGAGTAATATTGCATTGTCATTATGGGGGCTACCGCACTTGTATTCCCAGCAATGTATTAGGAGTTTGAAAATGTTATAAAAAATACTGTTCGCACTTTCTATGTATCCCCACCAATGCATTAAGAGTTTGAAAACGTTATGAAAAATACTGTTCGTGCTTTGTTTGGCCCCTTTAGCTGTGAAGACGTCTTCCAACCATTTATAAGCCGTGGCATCCAAAAACCCTTTTAAAGCGATGTTTTTTACAACATTTTCAGACTCTTAATACATCGCTGGGAATACAAAGTGCGGTAACCCCCTACGTTTCTCTTTTTTACTGCTGTTTTTTGTTTACTAGCCTCTAGGTACTAGCTGATAAAGTTTATTGTCTGTGGCCAAAGGCCATCCCAATCCACCATGTGTGTGTGTGTTAAGTGCCTTCAAGTCGCAGCCGACTTATGGCGACCCCTTTTGGGGTTTTCATGGCAAGAGACTAACAGAGGTGGTTTGCCAGTGCCTTCCTCTGGACAGCAACCCTGGTATTCCTTGGTGGTCTCCCATCCACCATACAAAACATTAAAATAACATTAAAAAACTTTAAAACAGTCTGACCCACAAGAAACTAGTATTTAAATATGTTACGTTCCCTGATTATAAACAGCTTTAGCTCAAATTTTCTTAGCTGCTAAACCAAAGAGGAAACATTTGTAGGAAACATCAGGGTTGGTGTCTGATAGAGCAGCTTCTCTGGATCTGGGGAAAGATTTAGGTCCTTTAGAATCGCTCCGAGGAATTTAAGCCTGGGCTCTGTATAAAGAGGGCAGAATAAGGTGTAATGAGTTAGGTCCTCTGGAGCGGCCCCACAGATACGTAGGCGAGAGGCCCATGGTGTTCTAGGTACCAGCTGGAGATCTCCTGCTATTACAACTGATCTCCAGTCGATAGAGATCAGTTCCCCTGGAGAAAATAGCCGCTTTGGCCATTGGACTCTATGGCATTGAAGTCCCGCCCCTCCCCAAACCCTGCCCTCCTCAGGCTCCGCCTAAAAAACCTCCCACCAGTGGCGAAGAGGGACCTGGCAACCCTAGTTCACCTGGAGAAAATGGCCATTTTGGCCATTGGATTCTATGGCATTGAAGTCCCTCCCCTCCCCAAACCTGGCCTCCTCAGACTCCGCCCCCAAAACCTCCCGCTGGTGGCGAAGAGGGACCTGGCAACCCTAACCCCACCTCCCACGGCAGCCATTTTGTGGCGGCATCCACTCCAGGGTTGCCAGCCCTAACCGGTACCACAACGGGAGAATTCAGGAGGTGGGGACAAGAGACAATCCAGGATTCACCCAAATGTCGACGGTAGAGTTTTGGGTGAACCCTAGAGCACTACGCCAAGATGATGATATCACTTCCAGTTTTGCACCAGAAGTGATATCATACAGTGGTATGAATACCCCCCCTCCATTGAGCTGTGGCAAGGAAATGCAGGTCTAGGCTAGGAGGTCTCCCAGTATAGTGGGAATCCTAGCCTCCCTAACCCACTTCCTACCCTCTGAATTCCAAAAGTGCCCACAGGCTTACCAAGATGGGGGATCCCTGGCACACACCGCATAGTTAAATTGTGGAACTCCCTGCCCCAGGATGTGGTGATGGCTGCCAACCTGGAAGGCTTTAAGAGGGGAGTGGACATGTTCATGGAGGAGAGGGCTGTCCATGGCTATTAGTCAAAATGAGTACTAGTCATGATGCATACCTATTCTCTCTAGGATCAGAGGAGCATGCCTATTGTATTAGGTGCTGTGGAACACAGGCAGGATGGTGCTGCTGCAGTGGTCTTGTTTGTGGGCTTCCTAGAAGCACCTGGTTGGCCGCTGTGTGAACAGACTGCTGGACTTGATGGGCCTTGGTCTGATCCAGCATGGCCTTTCTTATGTTATTACAGTAAGCAGGTTAGCCTAGGGTTGCCAGGACCCTCTTCACCACCGCCGGGAGGTTTTGGGTGGAGCCTGAGGAGGGCGGGGTTTGAGGAGAGGAGGGACTTCAATGCCATAGAGTCCAATTGCCAAATCAGCCATTTTCTCCAGGTGAACTGATCTCTATCGGCTGGAGATCAGTTGTAATAGCAGGAGATCTCCAGCTAGTACCTGGAAGTTGGCAACCCTAGGTTAGCCCCTCTTTTCTTAGGTACTCGTTTCCCCGTTGAAGCATCTTGAAAGCAGAGGGGATATCATGAGATATGAGAAAGAACATTCATGTCTAATGAAGGGAAGGATCCAATTCGATACAGTAAAGCTACTGTGGCCCTGACTTTTGCCTTGCTGAACCCATGTCTGTGAGAAGGCAGAGAAGGGCAGATTGGGAGGGTAGAAAGGGCTCCTTACTAGGATAGCTGACGCTGCGGGGGAGCAGCTTCGGATGCTCAGATACAAGCCGAGACCCTCCGCAGTCACTGACTGGTGTTTTGGGTTAAACGTAAGACAGCAAGACAAAGAGAGGGCAATAAAAATGATTTATTTAGGAGCACATAAATCAGCACTGTGCCACCGAGCCGAGGAGAGCCCTCCATTAGTAGCTGATTCTCCCCCCTAGCCCCCTTCCTCTCACTCCCCTCTTGTTCCTCTCCTGTTTATCTGATTTCTGATGGATGTCAAGATCCGAGCCGCTTTCGGGAGTCACCAGCCCCTGGGTCTTAATGAAGACCCTATGCATTGAGGTATAAAATTGAAGGCCAGCCAAAATGCGGCGGGGGACCTGAAAGTGCCTGAGATGAGGGGTGTCTATGACAGAGGAAGCATGGAAGGAGCTTGGCCAAGGTTTAGCTGCGAAAACAGCTTAGCTGAATGTTAAGCTCTCTTTTCCTTCCTCCTTGGAGACAATCTAGGGGCAAAAGGCTTACCTCTAGATTTTCAGCCAAGTCCAACCTTTTGCACTGAAGGCTTCCAAGAGAGGACAACATCGCCATCCAGTGGCTGTTCTAGAGTAACACATACGGGGGGGGGGGAACCTAGCCAGACAGAATATGGGATCCTTTTTTATTATGGGTGGGCGACTTGTTTACCACGGGGAGCCCCTTTAGAAACACTTGACAAACAGAACCGGCTGCTGGTAATTTGCATATTTCTTGCATGTAGTTATCCTTTCGCACAAACGTGGCGTCTCGCCAAACCCACTGTCGCTGGTAAACATATGGCGTTTGGATCCTGTGCCGTCCTTACAAAACCCCATATCAACGGCACTGAAATGGCACGATTAAAATGCATGAGAAACAAGAGATCAGGGGAGCTGTCTTGCTCTGAAGGACTGGGGAGCAGCTTGAAGGCAGCGCACATCCTGGAGCGAACACCATGTTCAGAGTGCAAGATTGTGCACCACCTCCCAAGCAGAAGGGACTGTGTATAGGGAAGGTATTCAACTGAATACTGATCCATTGTATTATAATGTGTAATGTGTTTGCATTATTGTACACCTGATGCTGCTTGATTGCTAGGGTTGCCAGCCTCCAGGTAGTAGCTGGAGATCTCCTGCTGTTACAACTGATCTCACAGCGCAAATGGCATGGGCGCTGGTGTAGGGGTCATGCCGTGGCTCAGTGGTAGAGCATCTACATGGCATGCAGGAGGGAGGGGCCGTGGCTCAGTGGTAGAGCATCTGCTTGGCATGCAGAAGGTCCCAGGCTCAATCCCTGGCATCTCCAGTTAAAGAGACTAGGCAAGTAGGTGGCGTGAAAGACCTCTATCTGAGACCCTGGAGAGCCGCTGCCAGTCTGAGTAGACAATACTGACTTTGATGGACCAAGGATCTGGTTCAGTATAAGGCAGCTTCATGTGTGTTCATGCCAGCTCCTATGGGCATTTGGGGGGCCCTTTAGGAATGGGCTGCACTCCAAGGTTGTCGCCGTCTATTCTGCCAACCAGCCCTGCTTGCCAAGCAAAATGCTTTGCTATGCCACTGTTTGGCATATGTGCCAGGGTTGCCTACCCCTGGTTGATTGTACCTTCTTAACAAATCTCTTTGCAAGCTGTCCTGAGAACCAAGCTGCTTAAGATAGCAGGGCGTGTATGTTTAACATAAAATAAACTACATTGCATTTCTTTGGAAATAAAGTAGAGCTTGCCTGGCCTCAATACTGAATTACTCTCACAAGACAATCATACTGCACAGCTGAAAGGTCCATTTCTTGCAATCAGCTGGAACCAGAATGGAATCAGTGGTTCCACACAATACGTATTATAGTGCTATATCCTCCTTAAAAGATAGAACTTTTCCAAGTAAAATAACATCTAACAATGCCCACCTCCATATGCAAAATACCTGCTATTATGTTTATGTGGAAGGAAGTTCCCTACAGTTTCTCCTGCTTCTCCCTGCAAACGATCCTTAACATTTTATTTGCCTCCTTTGTTCTGCAGCCAGATTTGCTTCTGTCCGCTTAAAGAAATTATACCCTGTTCCCTCCTGAAGAGATCTTTAAATCAGTTCCATTTCCCTCGGGGGTGGGGAGAGGAAACTTGAATTGCTGCTTTTCTCTTTTCAGCAGTCAGATTGCTCATTAATTTGTAAAAAATGTTGCATGACAGTAATTTTGTAACTGTTTAATTATGGTAATAGAAGAAATGTAAACCACCACCACCACCACCACCACCACCCCGCAAAAGAACAAGGACTGATTTGGAATACATTCAGGAATGCTGGGACATCCCAGTAAATATGAAATAATTAATTTTGGCAAGAAAGTGGAACCTGGAAGAGGGAAAGAGGAAGCACAAGACAGTTCTATTTCAGAGGGCATTCGGTGGTGGTTAAACTGTTTTGGCAGATTTGGCTGCATTTTTAAACCTGCACAGTTTTCATCTTTGGATTGCTATTTGTATTGTTATTTGTTAATAAACTCTTATGTATTTGTGTCCTTGCAACATGTTGTTGTGAACATAAGAACATAAGAAAGGCCAAGCTGGATCAGACCAAGGCCCATCAAGTCCAGCAGTGTGTTACACAGTGGCGAACCAGATGCCTCTAGGAAGCAACAAACAAGACTTGTGTTGTGCTGGTGGCTGCCTTGAGTCTACAGAAATAAGGTGGGTAATCAGTATTTCAAACAAATATTTAAAATGATAGCACCTCTGCGAAAGCTCAAAGGTTTTGTTAAACCATCCATGATTATATGGTGTCGACTGCGTCGGGGCTTCCTTTTGATTATGCGTGCTTTTTCCGCCTGGGTTCTGTCCATGTAGTTCTTTCTTTTTTTACCATTTTTTTTCTTTTATACATTTTAAAATTGTGGCTATTTAATGACATTTTTTAAGGTTCATTACACATTTTATGAATGCACGTGAATTTGGGTCATGCTGAGAACCTGGGGTCATAAGAACAGACTATCGAACACATAGTATGTTTATTTTCAGCAATAATTCTTTTTAACTTTTTTTTTTTTTTTGCTTTATACAAGTTTAACATTTAAATATGCTTTCGTTTATTTAACAGGCTGTAAAATGACTAAACTGAGGCTATCGTATTTTGGTCACGTCATGAGATGACAAGAGTCACTGAAAAAGACAGTCATGCTAGGAAAAGTTGAGGGCAGCAGGAAAAGAGGCAGACCCAACAAGAGATGGATTGACTCAATAAAGGAAGCCACAGCCTTCAGTTTGCAAGATCTGAGCAAGGCTGTCAAAGATAGAACATTTTGGAGAACTTTCATTCATAGGGTCACCATGAGTCGGAAGCGACTTGACGGCACTTAACACACACTCATACAAATTCCAATTAATAGACTGAATAGCCCAGACCAACTCCAAGGTTGTCACAGCTTGGAAGCTAAGTAGAGTCACCCTTGGTTAGTACTTGGATAGGAAACCACCAAGGAAGTCCGGGGTTGCTATGCAAAAGAAGGCACTGGCAAACCACCTCTGCTCCTCTCTTGTCTCGAGGGGTTGCCATAAGTTGGTTGCGACTTGACAACATTTAATTATTATTAGATTCAACTGTTCTGTCTGATCAGGAGCACTCATCAGAAAGGGCAGTGCATTTGCTTATATGTGCATTTTTTATCTATTGTAAAATTTATGATTAGTGACCACTGAGGAAGGCAAATTTGCTGAAACTTTTTTTGGGGGGGGTTGTCTGTTACTGTTAATGATATTCTCTTTAAAGTGATTTTAGTGAGATATATTCATTAAAACTGTGTTTCTTTTAGATTCCGTTTAGATTTTTTTACCGTCGCAAAAACATATCTCCCCCCTCCCCTTTTCATTTTCTCAATCTTCTGATTTACCCAAACCTTCCATTAAAAATAGCGCCACAAATCAGTTCTGGACAAAAAGAGAAGAAAACAAAACAGAAAACCAATTGTTTGACAATAGTGTTTTGCTACTTGGTAAAAACGGAGTGAAGAAGTTGTATACCTAAGAAGAGTTCTGTTGGATCAGAGCAGTGGTCCATCCTGTCCAGCATCCTGTTTCACACAGTGGCCAACCATTTGCCCTGGAGGACCAATAGGGTTACCAGATCCCTCGTGGGAACTGGCGGGAGGTTTTGGGGGCGGAGCCTGAGGAGGGCGGGGTTTGGGGAGGGGAGCGACTTCAATGCCATAGAATCCAATGGCCAAAATGGCCATTTTCTCCAGGTGAACTAGGGTTGCCAGGCCCCTCTTCGCCACTGGTGGGAGGTTTTTTAGGCGGAGCCTGAGGAGGGCAGGGTTTGGGGAGGGGAGGGACTTCAGTGCCATAGAGTCCAATTGCCAAAGTGGCCATTTTCTCCAGGGGACCTCATCTCTATCGGCTGGAGATCAGTTGTAATAGCAGGAGATCTCCAGCTATTACCTGGAGGTTACAACAACCAAGGCTAAATAGTAGTGCTATATACTGGTATTGTAGAAAAAATGACAGCACTATGACCACTGTGTATGCAATTGTGGTTTTTATATTTGCAGCTTTTGTTAGCTAGCTGGTTAGGTTCAGTATAGGCTTTAGTTTCATAACTGAGTTAAATTTATATAGACTGTTGCAAACTGTGCCTGTTTATAAGTGGCTCACTGTAAATACTTTCTAAGTGGTCATAGTGCTGTCATTTTTTCTACATTACCTGGAGGTTGGCAACCCTAAGGACCAACAAGCAGGGCTTCCTCCTGAGTGAGCAAGTTATATCCCTAAGAAAAGCTCTGCTGGATCAGAGCAGTGGTCCACCTAGTCCAGCGTCCTGTTTCACTCAGTGGCCAATCGGTTGCTCTGGAGGACCAATAGGGCTGCCAGGTCCCTCTTGGCACTGCTAGCACTGGTATCCAGAGCCTTACTCCCTCTGAAAATAGAGACTTCCCTTAGTCCCTATGGCTAGTAGCCACTGAGGAACCTCTCCTGCGTAAATCTGTCTAACCCCCTTTTAAAGTCATCCATACTTGTGGCCATCACAACACCCACTGACAGTGAACCCCACCCTATTTGGGCGGAAAGGCGGCAGAGAAAATTTTAAATAAATAAATAAGCAACCCACGTGTAGGCGAATCTACTGTCTTAATTGGTATAAGGTAGCTTCGAATGCCCAGACGGCACACGTGCCAGGACTGAGGAGGACCTCCGGATGAAAGGGCATTGCTTGAACGCAGACCGGAGCCTCTTACGAAGGAAGCACGGCAGCGAAAGAGTGGCCAATCAATCACTCTCATTCAGCGGCTAGACAGGTGAGTGTATTATCCTCTCCCAAGGTGTATCGTCAGCAGATTCCGAGGTCTATCAGTCTCAGCGCAAATATACATCTATTCCTAGAAATGTTGCTTACTCAGCAGAGTATTAAAAGGAGGAAAGGCAGTTTTCTGCCTTTTTCTTTCGCATTTAATGGAACAAGGAGGAGATAAAAAGTAATGACCGATTGCTCTGATTCTGCTTCGTTGGCGCTTAATGCTGGGGGGGGGGGGCTGATGCCACAGCCTGCCGGGAAAGGAGCCAAAAAGGGGGCTGCTTGGCTGAACAGAAGGGGAAGGGGAGAGGAAGGTGGTTCAAGGCACAGCACTTTGATACACAGCCACAACGGGGACACAGAGCTCCTCTCCAGGGTACCCCATCATTCTGATTATTGTGGAGAAGGAAAGATCTGTAGTCAGAGACACGTGAACATGTGAAGCTGCCTTATACTGGTCTGTCAAGGTTAGCATTGTCTACTCTGACTGGTAGCGGCTCTCCAGGGGCCCTGGCAGTAAGGTTGCCAGGTCCTTCTTTGCTACCGGCGGGAGGTTTTTGGGGCGGAGTCTGAGGAGGGCAGGGTTTGGGGAGGGACTTCAATGCCATAGAGTTCAATTGCCAAAGTGGCCATTTTCACTAGGTGAATTGATCACTATTGGCTGGAGATCAGTTGAAATAGCAGGAGATCTCCAGCTACTACCTGGAGGTTGGCAACCCTATCTGGCAGAGATCCTCCACATCACCTGCTACCAATATTTTTTAACTGCAAATGTTGTAAACTGAACCAGGGAGCTTCAGCATGCGTGGTGTAATGGTTAAGAGCAGTGGTTTGGAGAAGTGGAGTCTGATCTGGAGAACAGGGTTTGATTCCCCACTTCTCCACATGAGCGGCGGAAGCTAATCTGGTGAAGTGGATTTGTTTCCCCACTCCTACATACAAAAGCCAGCCGGGTGACCTTGGGCAAGTCACGCTCTCTGTTGTGCGGAGGGGAAGGGAAGGGAAGGTGATTGTAAGCCAGTTTGATTCTGCCTTAAGTGGTAGAGAAAATCGGCATATAAAAACCAACGCTTCTTCTTCTTCTTCAAAGCAGAAGCTGTACCACTGAGCTGCAGTCCAGGGTTGCCAGCTGCAGGTTGGGAAATACCTGGAGATTTTGGGGGTGGAGCCTGAGGAGGGTGGAGTTTGGGGAAGGGAGGGACTTCAATAGGGTATAATGGCATAGAGTCCACCTTCCAAAGTGGCCATTTTCTCCAGGGGAACTGATCTCTGTCGACCAGCTGTAATGGCGGGAAATCTCCAGCCACCACCCGTAGGATGGCAACCCTAAATGGGCAAGAAACTGGGGAGGGCAGATGTTCATCTCTGCGCTTTTGTAGTGCAACTTTCTCCTAATACTAGAACTGACGTGCAGCCAATGACATTGATGGCAAGAGATTCAGGGTGGACCAAATGAAATACTTCTCCACTTAATAAAATTGTGGAATTCACTCTAGTGGGTGTAATGATGACCACTAGCATGGATGGTTTTTAAAAAGGATTAGACAGGAGAGGTGGAGGAGAGGTCTGTTAATGGCTGCTAAAGGGAGCTTCCTTCCCAGAGGCAGCAAACACCCCCTTCTCGTGCTCCACCCCTAAAATCTCCAGGTATTTCCCAAACCAGAGCTGGCAACTCTACTCCCATCCCTACAGGTAATCACTGTGTGCAGTTCAGGAACAGAAAATCCTGATTTCATAAACTGACAGAAAGAAACCTCCCCCCCACCCCCGCCAAAAAAAAAAAATCCTGATCAGGACAGATTATGATTCAGGAGGCACAGAATATTGAAAGCAGCTGAGATTTAGTATTGGGGGTGTTAGGGGGATTTAGCCTGTTCAAGCTCCTGACAATTTCTAGAATTCTCAGCAAATAGTGGGATTGCGAAGAGAAAATGAGATCCAAAGATGATTCATTGAAGGACTGATGACATGAATGATGGTGGGGAAGAAATCATGAGCTTGTGAAGTATTTGATGTGTGCTTGTCAGTTTCCATTCCCTTTGGTGCTCCACAGCAAAATAGCGCAGGATTCTGTGAAGCAGCCTGAACTTGACAGGAGTGTGGAAGCTAGTCAATGATGAGCAAAGCTGCCTGAAACTGACCAGATTGTTGCATTTTCATAGATGAAGAAAGAATTTACATATTTGCAAAATGCGTGGGGAAGCACTACTCTTCTGCTAAGAGTGAGGACCACAGCAGGCAAATTTCCTTGGCTCTCTTTTCCAGTGACAAATCTGAGTGGGGTTAGCAATGCACTGGTCATTTCTGCCTTTGCCATGCAGGTGGTCACTGCAGGATTGTCATAGGAATAAAGGTAAAGGTCCCCTGTGTAAGCAAGCACTGGGTCATTCCTGACCCATGGGGTGACGTCACATCCCGACGTTTACTAGGCAGACTTTGTTTATGGGGTGGTTTGCCAGTGCCTTCCCCAGTCATCTTCCCTTTACCCCCAGCAAGCTGGGTACTCATTTTACCAACCTCGGAAGGATGGAAGGCTGAGTCAACCTTGAGCCGGCTACCTGAAACCAACTTCCGTTGGGATCGAACTCAGGTCGTGAGCAGAGCTTGGACTGCAGTACTGCAGCTTACCACTCTGCGCCACGGGGCTCCTGTCATAGGAACAGGGTGATATATATATTCAGTGATATATGAAACCAGGGTAATAATTCCTATCCACTTCCATGTGATAGCAGAAGTGGAGTTGGTTTTTATACGTCGATTTTCTCTACCTTTTAAGGAGAGTCAAACTGGCTTACAACCTCCTTGCCTTCCTATCCCCACAACGGACACTTTGTGAGGTAGGTGAGGCTGAGAGAGCTCAAAGAGAACTGTGACTGGCCCAAGGTCACCCAGCTGGCTTCAGGTGGAGGAGTGGGGAATCAAACCTGGTTCTCCAGATTAGAGTCCACCACTCTTAACCACTACACTGGCTCTCAAGAGCAACACAACAACAGTGCTAAAAGAGCCTTTAAAAAGAGCCCGGTGTGCAAAGGCAAATATTACCATTTAGTATGCCATGTATAGAAACAATGCTATAAACAAATAACAATAATGCTTTAACTCTACAAAGTCATGTTTTGTAGGAGCTCTAGAAAGCCTTAACAGGACCATCCGTTCTAATCAAAGGAAACCATAAACTATAAAAAGCTTGCATTGCATTCCTACTTGATCATTGATTTTGTAAAATTAATTACATGAAAATTAATTACATTTTATGAAAGGTTCTGTTTCTATAATTGGTTTGAAACAAAAGCAATCAAGATTCCTGTGGACTTTTCCAGTTTTCCAGGTACTCTGTGAGCACTGGGCCATTCTTTAAACGAAGGCTACCGACACCGTCTTTACTTTTAAAGCCTTTATAATCCCTGTAAAAAGAATTCAAAATGAGTCAGCACTTCGTTGGTTTCTTTACTTTAATTACACTTTGGAAACCCAGTAAAACACAATCATTTCTCATTCTAAAGTGATGTTTCTTTGCTGACAGGCACACATATTTTTAAGAGCGTATGTGTGAAAGCTAAATTGCTTGCAATTTAAAGTATCAGTTAAATTAAGAAAGGAACTTTTTGGGGGGATGAAGATATTGTTCTTTTTTCCCTTATATGTTTTATCTTAGCAGTAGTTCTGGGGAGGCGAATCGCAGATGTATCTAGGGATCAGCAGTGAACAAAAAGTTGTTTGTATATGCGCAAAGACTCTCTCTCTCTCATATCCTCAATATCATATTGTGGGGCTAACGCCTAGTGTATCACTGGCCACGAAAATCAAGTTAATTCATACCATTGCATTCCCTATTACTACAATGGCCATATATGTATGGGTGTGAAGGCTGGACAATGAAGAAAGCTGACAGGAAGAAAGTAGAAAAGGGCAAGAGTCCAGTAGCATCTTAAAGACTAACAAAAATATTTTCTGGTAGGGTATGAGCTTTCGTGAGCCACAGCTCACTTCTTCAGATACAGCTAGAATATGAATCCATCTGTCTTTAAGTAGAGGAGACTCCTGGCCAAGGTCCTAAAGGAGGGAGAAAGAAGGAGGGGAACCCTCATTTAATTGTTTTTATAAAATTTACTGATGAACTGTGAATTCATTCCTTTTTTAGATCCATATCTAGCTGTTTTACCTGTTTATTTTGTTACTGTAAATGCCAATAAAGGTTCTGTATTCTGAAAGTAGAGGAGAGTGAATTCAGACAAGCATTAGTATGTAAATGTTAACAGTATGTAAATGTGAATAGCAGGCATGATGGGATTAGGTGTGGTATGCAGAAGAGTCTGTGATGTCCAGGGGAGAGATGGGTGTGGAGAAAGTAGATTCCTTTGAAATGTGGTGTTGGAGGAGAGTGTTATGGATACCATGGACTGCCAAAAAAAAATAATTAGTAGGTTATAGATCAAATCAAGCCTGAACTGACCCTAGAAGCTAAAATGACTCAACTGAGGCTATTGCATTTTGGACATATTATGAGAAGGCAAGAGTCACTAGAAAAGACAGTCATGCTAGGAAAAGGCTGAGGGCAGCAGGAAAAGAGGAAGACCCAACAAGAGATGGATCAACTCTACAAAGCTACCGCCTTCAATTTGCAAGATCTGAGCAAGGCTGTTAAAGATAGGACGTTTTGGAGGACATTGGTTCATAGGGTCGCCTTTGACGGCACTTGACCCACACGACACCTAGCATTCCTAAGAGGTCCTGGAGCTCAGCCCTATAGTAAAATCAGGGTAAATCCACAGTGGGTAGCCGTGTTGGTCTGTCCGCAGTAGTAGAAAAGGGCAAGAGTCCAGTAGCACCTTAAAGACTAACAAAAATATTTTCTGGCAGGGTGCGAGCTTTCGTGAGCCACAGCTCACTTCTTCAGATCTGGTGCTATTGGACTCTTGCCCTTTTCTTCTAATGTTATTAAACTGAAGAAGTGAGCTGTGGCTCATGAAAGCTCACACCCTGCCAGAAAATATTTGTGTTAGTCTTTAAGGTGCTACTGGACTCTTGCCCTTTTCTACCAGGGTAAATCCAGTATAGCACACTTTGCTTTCTTCAACTGATTAAATTCCCTGCACAGCCCCCGCCAGGCTAGGGAAGGAGAGCCGCACCCTTGCTTCGCTAAGCCCTTCGGGATTTGTAGTTTTCGAACCGCCACTCAGGGCCGTCTGCGCAACCGCCAGGCTTCTTTTCTATAGGGAAGGAGAGCCGCACCCTTGCTTCGCTAAGCCCTTCGGGATTTGTAGTTTTCGAACCGCCACTCAGGGCCGTCTTCGCAACCGCAGCAACGCCCCCCTTCCTTCCGCGCCCGGGAAGAACGACGAATCCCGTCGGGCGTTGCGGCGGCTGGCCGTCAGCCATTGGCCGGGCCGTTCCGGCGCATGGGCCGTGCGCAAGCGCAGTGGGGCCAGGTGGCTTGCTGGGGTCTCATGTGGAGGTCAGCGTTGCAAAGGGAGGCGAGATAAGAAAGTGAGTGGGGGAAGGAGGGCGGCGGCTCCCCTAACCTTTGTTTCTTCGCTTGCAGCCGTTGCTGGGGGGTTTTATGGAGTAAAAGAGGGAGGGGAATGGGGGCTGCAAGGAGGACCTAGCTTCCCCCCAGGAAGGAGAGGCGAGAAACTGTGCAGCGCCTTGCACAAAGTCCCCCCCCCCGATGGAGGCGAAAATAGCAGCATGAAAGGTGCTGGTAATAAAGAAATGGGGTGGAAAGGGCGAGAGGAAGCATAGGAGAAGCTCCAGGGAGGGAGCGGCTTGGGAGTGAAGGGGTAGATTAACCTTCAATTCGTGACTGGAGAGGATGAATATGAATTAACAGAATTCCTACATGGAAAAGATATGGAAGAATTCAAAAAAAAAAACTTGGGCAAAGGCCATCACATATTGGGATAAACTGGCAAAAATGGATTTTACTGTTTTAGTTAGTGAGTTATAGAAACAAGTTTATGTACTTTTCTATTAACAACTTTCAAAATTGTTTAGACACTTGTGCGGAAGTCAGGGGATGGGTCACTTTTTAAGGTGGGTGGAGGGTCAAAAGGGTATTTTTTGCTTTGTTGAACTGTGTATAATTGTAATTGATACTCTTGTATTTTATTTTTATTTTTTTGTCATTATTGTATTTGTTTTGTTTCATATTATAAAAATAAAAAATATATTAAAAAAAGGAAGTGAAGGGCTAGAGAAAGCTCTGGATCTTTCCATGTTCTGGTGTGACGGGGAGACGTGGCAGATCCTACACGAACTGTGCGTGTGCCCTGAAGTTCTGTGTCCTGGAGCTGATGGGAAAGGGTTCCCTGCCTTATTATATTTACCACCCCTCCTCTAAGGAGCTTGGGGCAGTGTGTGTGGTTCTCCTCCTTATTTGCCCTCACAACAACCCTGTGAGGTAGGCTAGGCTGAGGGAGAATGGCTGGGCCAAGGGCCTCCTGGGTAAACTTCACAGCTGAGGGGGATTTGAAGCTGGGGCTCTCCGTTTCTAATCTAGTGCTCTGACCACTTAACTGTCTGATCTAGCAACACTTGAAAACCCCTGGTTTAGACAAAATAAGGACAGAGGGAGCCAGAGGTATAACCTGCTGGTGTCAAGGCCTTGGGCAGCAGAGACAGTTCTGGAAAGGAAACCCCAGCCAAACACCAGGAGGTGTACCGTAGTGAAGAGCAGGCCAAGGGTTGGAGCTGTGGAGGAATGTTCTCTACAGCTCAATGACCTTGCCTCACTGTCCTGCTGCTTCTGTCAGCATGTGTGAGAGGAGAGGCATCAGGCATGGTACCATTGCTCTCAATGTAGCTGTGGAAGGCTTTAAGAGGGGAGAGGACATGTTCATGGAGGAGAGGGCTATTCATGAATAGTAGTCAAAATGGATACTAGTCATGATGCATACCTGTTATCTCCAGGATCAGAGGAGAATGCTAAATATATTAGGTGCTGTAGAAAACAGGCAGGATGCTGCTGCAGTTGTCTTGCTTGTGGGTTTACTAGAGGCACCTGATTGGCCACTGTGTGAACAGACTGCTGGACTTGATGGGCCTTGGTCTGATCCAGCAGGGCTTCTCTTATGTTTTTTATGTTCTTATGTCCTCCCAAACAGCAGCAGAGGGGGAAATGGCAGTTCTGTAGAGGCTTTTCTGACACAGCAAGTGGGGCTCTGTGACCCACCTGACTAATGGGCTGTAGCTCAGAGTGTTAGAGGATCTGATACTGGGATGGAGAAGCCTGTGAGGGGGGGCTGTACTCATCAGCCCATGAGAGCATGCCCACATGAATCCCCATTCACCCCAAGCATGTACTAAATGCTTTTTCTCCAAGAGTGTAGCTGTGTGTATTTCATATCTCCTGTAGTTCTTTGGAGCCTCAGTTGCTAAGAGCCCAATCTAGGACAATGTAATGCAGAAGCATCGCCCACTGAGTTCAGTGGAGCTTACATCCACATAGAGGCCAAAGGACGGCAGCTCAAACCTAAGCACTTCTTCTTTTTCTTCTTTTTAAGCACTTTGATTTGCTTTTGCACCAAGGCTATTTTGTTGCTTCAGATTTTGAATGCTGCTCTACCTTGCCTGGCTGTTGTTGCAGGAGTGATCCATCTTGGAATATTGGAACAGGACCGAAGCTGACCCAATGGCTGCCAAACTGTTTGAGACCGTCGGCAAACTCGGCCTGGGCCTGGCTATTGCTGGCGGGGTTGTCAACTCTGCTCTTTATACTGGTGAGGAGATCTTTTCTTCCAACATATTGAGGTGTGGTTTAAAACAGGACCAGCTCCGATGGTTGACTGTGACTTTCTGACTTCACCAGGGAGCCACCGTGGTGTAGTGGTTAAGACCGGTGGTTTGGAGCAGTGGACTCTGATCTGGAGAACCGGGTTTGATTCCCTACTCCTCCACATGAGCGGCGGAGGCTAATCTGGTGATGGTTGGTTTCTCCACTCCTACACATGAAGCTTGCTGGGTGATATTGGGCCAGTCACAGCTCTGTTAGAGCTCTCTCAGCCCCATCTACCTCACAGGGTGTCTGTTGTGGAGAGGGGAAGGGAAGGTGATTGTAAGCCAGTTTGATTCTTCCTTAAGTGGTAGAGAAAGTTGGCCTAGAAAGACGAACTCTTCTTCTTCAGTCCATCTCTCTCACACATACTCCTTTTAGGGCCATTATGTTGGGAGTTCCAATCACATAATACCTGCAGTTTGGCCTAAACTTTAATATCTGTGGGAATTTTTTAAATGGTGTCTATTATATATTTGGTTTTTAATTTTGGTAACTCGCCTTGAGAGCCTGGGAGAAAGATTAACAAATCAATCAAAATGTGGAGTGTTGGAAGTTTGGTTTGGATTTTTGTTTCCAGGTACCTGGCGTGTGATGTGAGTAAAACATTGTCTGAGAAACAGAAAGATCTGACTGGTGATGCGGAACAGAAGAAAAAAAATCCTGTGGCCAGCAGGGTGGGAACAAAGTAAAAAGCAATGTGACAGTCAGTGTGGTGTAGTTGTTAAGGAGTTGGACTAGGATCAGGGAGACCCAGGTTTGAATTCCCATTCTGCCTTGGAATCTTGCTGGGCAATCTGGGCCAGTAACACACACTCAGCCTAGCCTACCTCACAGGGTTGTTGTGAAAATAAAATGGAGGAGAAGTGAATAATGTAAGCCAAGTTGGGTCCCCATTGATGAGAAAGGTGGGGTATAAATAAAGTAAATAAATAAAAACAAGATGTGACCCAAGGGTTTGAACCACAGACATCTGGCTCAGGGCAGTCAGCGGTACTTGCTTATCTTGTGCAGTTCCACAGGTCCTGCAAGATAGAGATATTCTGCCAGGCCTATGGTTGAGGGCAGCGACAGTATCCATCTTAAAAGTGGCCTCTCTCCCCACTTTTCCCTGACCATTCTTCCTTTTTTCTCTCTTTCCCCCATGTTGTTTCCCTTTCCTTGTTTCAATTCTTTGTCATCCATCTCCTTCCCCCTAAGGTAGGACATCAAACTGAATGATTAAGTAACAGCTGCCATAATAACATCTCTCCTTGTAAAGGTAGTCCCCCTGTGCAAGCACCGGGTCATTCCTGACCCAGGGGGTGACGTCACATCCTGGCGTTTACTAGGCAGACTATGTTTATGGGGTGGTTTGCCATGGCCTTCCCCAGCCATCTACACTTTAGCTGGGTAATCATTTTACCAACCTCAGTAGGATAGAAGACTGAGTCAACCTTGAGTCAGCTACCTGGGACCGACTTCCGTCAGGATCAAACTTAGGTTGTGAGCAGAGCTTTTGACTGCAGTACTGCAGCTTACCTCTCCTGGTAGGAAAAAATTAATATGGTGCCATTTATAGATAAAACAAAGCTGAAGTTAATAAATGTTTTTAAATTTTGTTTTATGTAATACGCTTGTGATGTTAGCCACCCTAAACCTGGCTTTGCTGGGGGAGGGTGGGGTACAAATAAAATTTCTATCCTGTTCTATTCTACTGTATTCGGAATGTGACATTGACTTGTTTCTTCTCTCTGCAGTGGACGCTGGCCACAGGGCTGTCATTTTCGACCGATTCCGGGGCGTTCAGGACATAGTGGTGGGCGAAGGCACCCATTTCCTCATTCCCTGGGTGCAGAGGCCTATCATCTTCGACTGCCGCTCTCGCCCCCGCAACCTCCCCGTCATCACGGGCAGCAAAGGTGAGTGCTTGGGACCGGCGATGGGATCCAGTTAATGTTATGTCCTTTATACTTCCGTTTATTTCTTACTTAGGGCGTTTCAATGGGGCCTCTGCAGAGGCCTGCTTGAGGCAGCTTGCTACCAGAAATGATGCAGTGAAAACAGCAATATAAACGAGCGCTGTTTAAGACATAAGCCATTAAAATTACATTTAGAAGTTTTGCTGGGAGAGAAAGAGGAATTAAAAGCAATGACAAAGCATGGCTACTAGTAAAAAGGGATACTGGTCATGATGCATACCTATTATCTCCAGTATCAGAGGAGCATGCCCATTATCTTAAGTGCTGTGGAACACAGGCAGGATGGTGGTGCTGCAGTCGTCTTGTTTGAGGGCTTCCTAGAGGCACCTGGTTGGCCACTGTGTGAACAAACTGATGGATTTGATGGGCCTTGGTCTGATCCAGCAGGGCCTTTCTTATGTTCTTATGTGCCTTTGAATGTCCGTTAACAGATGTAATGGCTACAAACATCCCAGTGGCTCAGCCACGCGCACCATTTTTAACAGTGGGACTCTGCTGCCAAAGGCTTCATGCAAAATTGCTGTTGGCTGGATGCGAGGGCAACCCTGCACCCAGCTGGCTGTGGTTCTTTGCGAACCCACAGAGCCACCTAGAGGTACAAACAGCTAGCCAATGGAGCAGGCATCTCCCCGGGTGAGAAGAATGAGGGAGCTGCCTTCTGCGCAGTGAAACGATCAAAGAGGGAGGCAGTGTGATCAACAGCAGCTGAAGGGCTTAAAAACTTGAAGACTGGCCTTCAGTTTTCAAAGCGTGGGGTTCCTCATGAGCTCATCAGGGGTCTGTGGTTGAGAAGATCAGTCACAATAAGTGGACTTCCTTGACACAATTCCCTTGCACCTTGCTGCTATAGCGAGTGGCAGGGGAGCGCGGGAATGTCCTGAGGACACTCTTGCGTTTCACGCGCTTGCCTGGTGTGCCTTGCAGTGCCCCAGAGTTTTTTGCAATGCACAGGGGCTCTGCCACAGGCATGCCTCCTCGGCAGACTCGTCTACATGGAAAGGATTTGTACTAGACGAAAAGTGTGAAAGTGAGTAGCCCAGTGGGACACTCCAAGTGTTCTTTTTTGCTCCGGTGGCTCCTAAACACTGCTTGAACTGGACTTTGTTAAGGGGTAAAGGTAAAGGTCCCCTGTGCAAGCATCGGGTCATTCCTGACCCATGGGCTGACGTCACATCTCGCCGTTTACTAGGCAGACTTTGTTTACGGGGTGGTTTGCCAGTGCCTTCCCCAGTTACCTTCCCTTTACCCCCAGCAAGCTGGGTACTCATTTTACCGAACTTGGAAGGATAGAAGGTTGAGTCAACCTTGAGCCAACTACCTGAAACCCAACTTCCGTCGGGATCGAACTCAGGTCATGAGCAGAGCTTGGACTGCAGTACTGCAGCTTACCACTCTGCACCACGGGGCTCATTAAAGGGAGGAGAACAAAAACCCTAAGATTGATTAGATAAGCCTGTCCTCTGGAGGAAGTGTCACCCAGGTGGTCCTTCTTTCTTCCGGGTTCATGGCCCAATTGTTCTTCATTTTTGCCCTGCGGCACGCGAGCCGAGTTGGAGCCGCAAAAAGCACATTCCTGCTCTAACCCTCTTCCCTACCTCTCCGGTAGATCTACAGAATGTGAACATCACACTGCGGATCCTGTTCAGGCCGGTGGCCATGCAGCTTCCCCGGATTTACACCAGCATTGGAGAAGATTACGATGAACGGGTGTTGCCATCCATTACAACCGAGATCCTCAAGTCCGTGGTGGTAAGAGGCAGGCAGCCGGCCAGGACTCTGTGCAGCTCAGGCACCTCTAGCCTGAGCCAGTGTGGCGTGGTGTCAGACTATTGTTGTCTTTATGGTGATCTGGTGAGGCCAGCAGCATCTCCGTCGTCTTAAATCTGACGGGATGGGGAAGGGCAAAGAGCAGCAAGAGGAGATACAGGAAGCCAACTTTTATTTCCCGAACAGCATCCCAAGTAGGGTTGCCAACTCTGGGTTGGACATTTGTGGAGAGTTTGCAAGGGCGGGACAGGAAAGGGGCATTGCTAAAGTGAACCCAAACGCTAATTTGAAAAAGTGCCATAACCCAGATCAGAATGATGCCCGTCAGATGCTCCAACCTGGCCACCGTGCCCTTGGGCTCGAGCGTATCTTGGTGTGGGAGCCCCGCAGTTTATTTTTCTGCGCCCTTGCCGTTCTCTTTGTTTCAGGCTCGTTTCGACGCTGGGGAGCTGATCACACAGAGGGAGCTGGTTTCCAGACAAGTGAGCGAAGACCTCACGGAAAGAGCGGCAACGTTCGGCCTCATCCTGGACGACGTTTCTTTGGTAAGGGGCTTTCTGGTTCCAGCAGCTTTGCTGAGACAGGATGGCTTAGGTGTGAGGGAAGACGGTCTTCCTAAGTTTTGCGCCCAGCATGCCAAAGTATGCAGTAAACTGGCCCAAATGGAACAAGTAGGAGCTCTGAAGCAGCAGGTGATACAACTCAGAATCTGCTAGATTTCCTGTGCATCGTGTTTGTGTTTAACGGTCCTGTTCCATTCGGCTCCGCTTTCCAATCTGTCAGTTTGTTGTATCCTCCTGTTAGGCTGCCTACAGCATGGGATGCGCTTTTAAAATCCCTTTTAGTTGTTTGTTTGTTTTACAGTAGCTGTTGTAATGGAGCAGCTAGAGGGTCTGACCCCAGGTTCAAATCCCTGCGCTGCCATGGAAGCTTGCTGGATAACCTTGGACCAGTCACATAAGCTCAGACTAACCTACCTCACTGGGTTGTTATTGCGAGGATAAAATGGAGGAGGGGGGAATAAGAACATAAGAAAGGCCCTGCTGGATCAGACCAAGGCCCATCAAGTCCAGCAGTCTGTTCACACAGTGGCCAACCAGGTGCCTCTAGGAAGCCCCCAAACAAAATGACTGCAGCAGCATTATCATGCCTGTGTTCTGCAGCACCTAATATAATAGGCACACTCCTCTGATACAAGAGATAATCGGTATGCATCGTGACTAGTATCCATTTTTTTCTATCAGGAAATGTCATAAGCCTCTGAGTCCCCATTGGGGGACAGGGAAGAAGGGTATAAAAGAAGTATATAACCCCTTCCCTTGACACATTCTATATGCATGTGTCCTGTTCCCCCCCCACCCCCCAATTTTCTGTATCTTGTGACTTCCAGAATATACTTTAAGTCTTATAAGTGTAATGGCTGTTCTAAGGCTGCCTGCTTCCTGCTTCAGTGGCGTGGAAGGAAGCCAAGGATTGGTTCTTTGCTTCAGGGAACAAGAAAGAGGGTGCCATCACTGAAGCAGGAAGTGCTTCAGAAGTACTCGGAAGTTATTCTCTATCTGTAGAGAGCACCCATTCAAAAAGAGCTGCTTCCCTCATAGGACGATGCCTGGCTTGGAGCCTCCCATCATGTTCTGCCCCAGCCTCCCTGTAGCAGCCATTTTCTGGTGCTGCCCACTCCTCAAAATGCCCAAAGTGGCTATAGGCTCAACAAGGTAGAGTCTACAGAATAACACCTTGTTGTCAGACAAGAATTTCCTTAATACAGATTCAGTCCTACTGTGGCTTCAGAGATTCTTTGGTTTCTGCAATTGCCAAACTTCTCACTGTGTGGAACTCCTGATAATGTAGTGAAGAGAACCAGCATGGTGTAGTGGTTAAGAATGGTGGTTTGGAGCAGTGGAGTCTGATCTGGAGAACCAGGTTTGATTCTCCACTCCTCCACATGAGCGGCGGAGACTAATGTGGTGGACTGGATTTGTTTCCCCGCTCCTACACACGAAGCCAGCTGGGTGACCTTGGGCTAGTCACCGCTCTCTTAGAGTTCTCTCAGCCCCACCCACCTCACAGGGTGTCTGTTGTGGGGTGGGGAAGGGAAGGTGATTGTAAACCGGTTGGAGTCTCCCTTAAGTGGTAGAGAAAGCCGGCATATAAAAACCAACTTTTCTTCTTCTGAGGGTTCTGAAGGAGAAAATGTCAAGGAGGAAAAGGTCAGCCATATTAGAATGCTGAAGCAAGCACTAAGAGAAATATACTAGCCATGCACTTTTAAATAGCTGTTGAGTAAGAGAGAATGTTTTTTTAACCCATACCCTACTTAGCTAAGAGGTTAAAATAGGCTCATCAGCAGTATTAACACTTTGCTTGCATTTATTTACCAAGAAAAACATTTTAGTATGGGACAAACAACTTAGCCGGATTCTCAGAAAGTTTTTAAAATTTGTCTTAAGGGTCTTGAAAAAGGAAGTGGACAGCGTTGTCTGATTTTCATTTTGTGCAGTGCTGAGTTGTTAATAATTGGATGTTTATTTTTCTGTAGTGATGTAATTTTAACTTATAAAAGATGCGAGTTTTGCTTTGTGCAAGTGTCGTCTTGAACTCGTGTAGGGGTAGAGGCTTACCTTGATCGTGATCAATCAAAATAAAGACCTAAGCTTCTAAGAAGCAATTTCTCTGCTTTTTGCCTCCTTTGAACCCCTTTGGTTGAAACTATGTTTGTCTCCGACAGTTCCTTAGGATTTTATAAAGCACAGGTTGAAAACTAGCAGTCCTTCCTGTGCAGGTCAGAAGCTGCTATGAGAGGCAGAGGAGGACCTGGCCCCTCCCCTGCTCAGCGCTCAGGACATTCCAGTCCTGGGGAAATGGGGACTGCAGCAGTGGTTCCCATGCTTTTTGGAGTGGAACCGTCTTCTAAACGTCTTTACATTTCGGGACATGCTCGCTAATAAGTGCCGCGGTACTTCCCCTCTCCCAAGCATGGGATTCTCACATCACTTAACACTGAGCGAGTTTACACCTCCTTTTTCATGGGTATAGATATAGGATGTTACTGAGTGACAGGCTGTATTCCACAGCCATTTCGCATGTTACGCCAAAGCAAATCCACATTTGCAATGGAGCCTCCTCTCCCGGCTCAGCCTGTTCTTCCTTCCCAGGCCAACCTACCTGCAAGAGAGTCACAGCCTGCTTTTGGATCTTGACACGTAGGACAACAGCATTTATTCACCAGTGGGGAATAATATATTAGGAGGGGCGGAGAAGAAATGGTTAAGACCGTATTCTTAAAGTGACACTTTGAGGGCTTTCATGACCGAAAAGCGGGATACAAATGAAATAATTTCATACCCCTGGCCAAAGGCAAAGCTTAGGGTTGCGTCCACCTACAGTAATAGTAAGAATTAGGTCCTAGGCAATCGCCGAGGTTTTGACAGGATGCTTGGAAGAGGATCAGGAAGTACCAAACAAAGTAGGCTCCAGGCCTCCCTCTGCTGGTTATGATAAGAAATTGTTGGAGGAAGGTTCTGTCCCAAGGATGCAGAGGTGTTTTAGATTCCAAAGCTGTCAGCATCTCATGTGTAGGAACCTGGGCACTGAGGTGATAGGAGTTCTTCCAGCTCTGATTCCACCACCGAGAGGACAGTTGATTGTTTGGGTTGGATCCAGCCTGCATGGGACCTGCTTGAAAAAAGCCCACCTGAGATGGGCGCTGTCACCAGGAGGAGAATTGGGCTGCAGTGAGTGAAAAAGCTGGCTGGATCCAACCTTTTCGACAAGTAATTTTCAAAAAAAATCCATAATGATTTTTATAGAGCTCACCTGTGGCTTTGTGCAGTTTTTTTGTTCTAAAGAATGCTGAGATCCAGCAAGCTAATATGACAGTCAAATATAAAAATCAGTTCTGATGCTTTTATCTCTTCCCACCCCCACCCCAATAATCTATATGTCATGGGTAGTATGTACGGTAAAGCTGTCCAGAATACAAATCTGAGGTAAATCAGTTATGGAACATATTGATTTTTGCTGTGACCAACACTAGCTATTCGGGCCTTCATCATGAAGAATTCATCTCAGATATTCCTTCTTCCTTCTCAAAAAATCCAGCCAGACCACAGCCTTAGCCATCTTTTGAAAAACCCAAAGGCCCCCAAACCCCCAACACTTCAATTTATTCAAAAGAATCCATCCCCAAGCTCACATCTTTGCCTTATAGGTAGACATTTGTAATTTATGTTCCTCCAGCAAGATATGTTAGATTGTTGGAGGGGGGAGAGATTTGGGATTTAGACATCTTTGCCTAAAGCTACTGAAATTTTGTCTAAAGTTACGTTTGAAGTAAGTTTGGAGGGTTCCTCAAGCAGCGTGTGAGAAATTTCAAAGCAAGGCTATCAAAAACTCAAGAGTTTGTTCACTCATTCTTGAAATGATTCCTAAGTCATTTGTTCTCAAGTTAACTGTGTATGTGAGCAAACACATTCACTTCTAGAAACATCTTGGAGAAACCAAAGCACATTCCAAAGCCACAGGTGTGCAAGTTTGATGCCTCTGATGCATAAATGATGTGATGCTGATAGTATTCCTTCATAGTGACCCTTCTTTTGTTCCTCTTCCCCTCTTAAGACACATCTGACCTTTGGGAAGGAGTTCACAGAAGCTGTAGAAATGAAACAGGTAGCCCAGCAAGAAGCGGAACGGGCCAGGTTCATAGTGGAGAAGGTAAGAACACAAAGCCTTCCCAACCATACCTGAGCAATCAATGTCACCTATATAATCAATGCTCCAATTGCTTCATGATGCTCCAAAATGCATCATTTCCCTAGCACACCTTCTCCAGTGTACAAATACGTCCTTGGTGTTTATCATAACAAGTTTGAAAAATTGGCTGAGCCAGTGGTTCTCCATCTTCCATATTTTATGTCCCACCAGCCATTCTGTCAAAGAACCTGGGTCCCACCATGGTAGAAACAAAAAAGGCCACGTTTCCAAGACATAAGGACATGAAAAATTGCAAGAAGCCCAGTGGATAATCCCCAGCAGGGAAGTGGCACATGAAGGACACTTGCTGATGGGCAGGAGGAACAGAGGATTAGGAGAAACACCATGGTTTGCTGCTAGCATGTCAGGTCACAGAGGATAAACTATGGTAGGCAAGGTCTTCAGGAGATGGCATGTCACGTTAGCAGGTGGATATGGGGATGGAGGGAGAGCAAATTCTTAGTATTTGTTCTGAAAACCATGTCTCGCCTATATTCTTTGTCTCACCAGGGTAAGTGTACCAACAATTGAGAACCACAGGGCTAGGCAACCAGGCTCAGGTTGGGAACTGGACTTGGCCTTTCTCATCCTAACTGTTGTGTTGTTGCCCCAGTCACTGAGGTCTGCTAATCAGGTCCTACTTTGGATTCTCTCATTCTCAGTAGTCATCCTAAACATTGTGGAATGTCTTCTTTGTGACAGTCCAGTTGGTTACAGCATTTATCTTTAAACTTTTCATAAGATTCTTCAGTACAGGCTGACAATGGATAATTGCATTCCTCAGTCAACAGAATGGGATGTTACAATACGGCAAGAGAAGCCAAATTTCAACCAATCATTTCAAATGTAGCAAAAACCAACTAATACAATGTATTATTTGCATCGCGTTACTGTTTTTCTTAACTTTTATGAAGACTAAAAGGCTACTTTTGGGGCTAATCGCACTCTCTTCGCCCCACCTACCTCACAGGGTGTCTGTTGTGGGGAGGGGAAGGTGATTGTAAGCCGGTTGGATTCTTCCTTAAGTGGTAGAGAAAGTCGGTATAGAAAAACCAACTCTTCTTCTACTTAGTGTTAACATGCATACATATGTATAAAGGGGAGAGAGCTGGCGGCATGGAGAAAGTTGTCTTTCAGGACACATGCAAAATATCTTCCACAAATTATGTAAAAAGTAATAGAGGAATTTTTCTGCAGCCTTAATTTGTGTGCTTATTTTATCAGCTATTAAAATTTCCCATATCACGTTACACCAGGAATTTCTGGCAAGGGTTTGTGTAGTAAGCAGCAACACGGTTGCCATGGAGTCCCGAATCACAGAAAACATGAATACCTGCGTTTCCTTTTGTTAACCCCCCCCCCTTCAGTCTCTGCTTCTGTCCAAGTGGTGGGCGCCCTCCTGACCATGGGTGTCTTGAACTCGTGTGCACCCTCCAATGTAGGCGGGGCCTTCACCTCAAGCAGCGTTTTCCCATCTGGTCTTAACTTCAAGTTAAGCTGTTATCATGGCCAAAGTCCACAGCAACTGTAGCCCCATGGCAGGGCTTTCCCCTCAGTGCACACTGCTCCCTTTCCCTGGCCTCCCCCCACCACCACTAAAAGCTTCTCAAACTGTTTACATCTGTCGGGACGTGGCCTCTCTTTGTGTTTTAAAAAGTGATACTAATATGTTGGTGCAGGAACAAGTTGCCACGGGGCTTGTGCATATATCGTGACCCTTGAAGCAGTGGCCACAGTACTGTCGCACATGGGAACTGGGCCCGAAAGGCCCTTTGAGGCTTAGGAAGCGCCTCCTGGGAAGCACAGAAGTAGTACAAGGAGACAGTGATTCATTAAGATCCTCGAAGCCGTTAGCATTAACACCCATCTGTGTAGATCAGATGCTGCTGCCCTCCCATGATACAGCACAAATTTAACAATGAAGAAAAAGAAGGGGGCAGCACCAAGGCAAATAGAATGCAAGGAAACAAATGGTGCAGAGGGAAACAGACTCTTTAATACATTTTGCAACCCCTGCATGTTTTGCATGCAGCTTTGTCAGGGGGGATTGTTTTTTTTCAGTAATACCTCCATGCATGCATTAAGACAAAAGACGCAAAATGTGTAAGGGTTGCAAAAATTATTAAAGAATTAATTTCCCTCTGCACCATTTGTTTTCCTTGCCTTCAAATATAACAAAACAGTTGTATGAAAGGAGCCATCGGTCACATTTCATTATTCCCTACCTCCCCTTCTTTAACTTGTCCTCTCATTTGGCCTTCATCACGACAGCCCGAAACTTATTCTCTTGCAGGTAAGCCTGCATTTCCTCCAGATTCTCAGGGGTGTGCAGTGTCCCACGGGTCTTGATCACATCTGTTTCTAGAAACTACTGGGCCGGGGAGAGGAGAACAGGTTGATGCCCCATTGACTGGCCTCGTTCTGTCCGGCCAAGCTCAGTGTCCCGTCTCCTCCCATGTTTCCACAGGCGGAGCAGCAGAAGAAAGCGGCCATCATCTCGGCTGAGGGAGATTCGAAGGCGGCAGAGCTGATCGCCAACTCTCTGATCACCGCGGGCGACGGCCTTATTGAATTGCGCAAGCTCGAGGCAGCCGAAGACATCGCTTACCAGCTCTCGAGATCCCGCAATATCACCTACCTGCCTTCAGGACATTCGATGCTTCTCCAGCTACCCCAATAAGGGTCCTCTGTCCCCACCCTTTTTTTCTACTGTCCCTTTGAAAGTAAGATTAGCCATGAGTAATCACTGAAGTTTTTCAATTTGGGGTTGATGAAAAAACATGAAATAGAAATTGGATTGAAAGGCTCGTAATTTAATAAAGGCAATCTTCCTCTCTTTCTCTGTCTCTCCCCCTCCATGGAATGCCATTTAACAGATCAGTACCCAAGACAAATGCTGTAAAGGATCAGGGTGAAGTGGGTAGGCTGAAAGGGGTATCATTTGTCCTATGGGATTCTACCAAAGAAAGGCCTATTCGAGTAAGACTTGGCAAATCTAGTTCATTTTAAGATAATTAAACTATGGTTCATGTGTTCCAGCGCTGGGTCATCTCCGGTCCACTGCACTTTTTAGGGAGGAATTTGAGAGCTCCCTAAATCAACACCACCTCTTTCCTGCCAAATTCACCATCATACCGGTGTGTCTCTTAGCAACATAAGCTCTCTTCGCCAAATTTCCAGCTCTGATTGGGGTGCCCGCTTTGAATGGCAACAGGACTGGTGGTTAACATCATTTTTCGCTCCATGTAGAGAACATGGATGAGAACAGGGCAGTTCTACATGTGGAATTCCTGCTTTGCCTTTTCTTTCACATGAGTCTCTCCTCCCTCTGAGACAAATCTCTGCATGCCTCACCCACCTTACCGGAAATCACTGATCTGTTTTGAAAGTCTGAAGTTCCAGGTCTTAAGAGAAGCACAGGAGGCTTATTCTTCTGGTAATCTGATGTGAGCTGTGTTCATGGGGCTTTAAAAAAATCTTTAAAAGAAGTTCCCTTAGCAATGAAGATATGAAAAACTGAGATTGTATTAACTAACCTTTAATAAATGAACAAATAAAAACATCCCCCCTTAACACTGTGATTTTGTATTTAATACAGAGTATTAACATGAATGCTCTTTTGGATAGAAATTACATCTTGTCAAATGGAGAGGAGGAGGTTGGGATTCCTGGAGGACGTTGGCAGACATGCCTTTTGCGTCAGAAGCAACTTCAGAAGGCTCGTGTCTGACCACTGAATCTCTCACCATTTCTGCTCTGGTTTCGGGCAGCTGGGAGTGGCGCAGCTGCTCCGCCTTCTCCGAGGTTTTCCAGCAGCCACGGAGGGAAAAAGACCTAATTTTCTTTTTTAATTTAGAAGGGGGGGAAATCCCCCATTGGTGACAACCGGAAAAGGTGGCACAGCCCCACTGCCACTCAAGGGGGCGTTCCCAGGGCAAAAGGGCAGTGGAAACTGCCTAAAGATAGCTCCACCCCTGGGAACGCCCCTCATGCTGGTGCGAGCTTTCTCTTCCATGATAAGGTGATGCCCCCCCCCCATTTAGGAATGGGCTCTAATAGTGCCATCCTAAGCAGAATTACACTCTTCTAAGCTCATTGACTTCGAGGGACGTAATGCTGCTTAGAATTGTACTGTAAACCTTGAAACTGGCTCTTCTTTTTTTCCTGTGCCACACCATCTAGAAAATGTTGATTAGGTATGTGCTGTCAAATTGCAGCCAGTTTATGGCGACCCCAGCAAGGGGCTTTCAAGACAAGTGAGAAGCAGAGGGGGTTGCCCATTGCCTTCTTCTGCAAAGCCTTCCTTGGTGTTCTCCCACTCCACCCAAGTACCAACCCTGCTCAGCTTCTGAGATCTGACAAGACTGGCTATTCTTGAAAATATGTAACCTTAACTATATCCCAGTATATTTTTTAATTAATTTATTGCTTGCACAGCCGGCATCGCCGCCTTTCATCTGACTTTTTGGCAAAGTTCTATTGGAGGACAGTGATGCTTATGATGTATTTAAAATGCTTTACAAAGTGGTTCACAGTACCCAAATGGTGTCCCTATTTCTTGCTGTATGGGCTTGGTTTTGTGTCTTTTTTTTTTTTTTTTTTTTTACAGCGGTTCAATTCTTAATTGGCAGACCATGCTGTGACAAACTCAAGAATACTCTATGGTGTACTAATGTCTAAACAAAACTGGCAGCATACAGAATAAGCAGAGCAAAAATCTATTCAAAAGACTAAATACAAATGCCACTATAACAATACATACTCATTAACACTGACACACAATAAATAGACTATTACATTTGTTGAACTTGTTATATTCCTTCATTTTTCCAGTAAGGCAAAAAAAGTTCATAGCGATGAGGGGGAAAGGGCTTCACAAAAAACAGTTTCATTAATGAGCCCAGGGTGAGTTCAGTCTGCAAAGTTAGTGGTTAAGAGTTCCTGTAATCCTCTTATCTATTGCAGGAAAGTTATCCACAAAAGCTGTGTATTGGAGACAGAATTTTGTTTGTGGGGGAAGCCCTTTTTCCCTCATCGCTACAAACTTTTTTGCCTTACTGGAAAATAAAGGAATATACCTAGTTCAACAATTGTTGTAATAGTTTATTTATTGTGTGTCAGTGTTAATGCGTATGTATTGTTATAGTGGCATTTGTATTTAGTCTTTTGAATGGATTTTTGCACTGCTTATGCTGCTAGTTTTGTTCAGACCATGCTGTGGCCATTGGATCTGGATCTCAGGCTCACACATGCCCTCCTCCCAGGGCACATCATGCTTCCCTCAGACTCTTCACATAAGTTTGGCCATTTCATCTGAATGGATACACAGAGTGCTGGACTCTCCCACCAAATCACGATTGGAAACTGGATTTCTGCTTCAATTCTGTTTGGAGGGCAAGTGCAAACTAACTTCCAGGTTACAGTGACTGCAAATTCTAGGGGAGGGCTGGAGTGGACCAGAATTCCATGCACAAGCCTTGACCTTGTGCATGGAATTCTGGACCACGACTTGGCATACAATGTGAACTAAGTCTGTATGTTGACATTATTACCGATTCTGTCCTAAGGATCAATTGAAAACAATGTCTTAGCATTTGTTTTTTCTGGAGAACGGTCCACTCCAACTCTCCTGCCGTTGTGCTAAACCAGTTTGCAGTAATACTGCAGTCAAAGCTCTGCTTATGACCTAAGTTCGATTCCGACGGAAGTCGGTTCCAGGTAGCCGGCTCAAGGTTGACCCAGCCTTCCGAGGTCGGTAAAATGAGCACCCAGCTTGCTGGGGGTAAAGTGTAGACCACTGGGGAAGGCAATGGGAAACCACCCTCTAAACATAGCCTGCCTAGTAAACATCAGGATGTGATGTCACCCCATGGGTCAGTAATGATCTAGTGCTTGTACAGGGGACTACCTTTACCTTTTTAAGTTTCACATGTGCTGACTTCCAAACGTATAGCCTGTCTCTGAGCTGATCTCTGCAACCTCTTGTATTCAGGGGCACAGACATTTTCTTTCTACTTTGCGCTCATGGCTGATGTTGAGTTGATGCTGTAAC
The DNA here is from genome assembly GCF_029931775.1 of Euleptes europaea. Classification (NCBI taxonomy): domain Eukaryota; kingdom Metazoa; phylum Chordata; class Lepidosauria; order Squamata; family Sphaerodactylidae; genus Euleptes; species Euleptes europaea. The sequence goes on from NC_079329.1 coordinate 24,745,841, forward strand.
CACAATCATTTTCACTTCATTTGGAAATTACTACTCAAAAGTTCTTTTCTCATTAACCATGTGGGATCTTTTCATGTGTGGAGCTTTTTGGGCTGGACCTTATGATCATAGATCTTTCCCCACTCCCCCAACCAACCAACCAACCCTGCAGCCATTCTGACCCTGGCCCAAAGTGTATTCCCAAGACTGCAGGATGGATGAAGAGCCTTGTGGGTTGCAGAGCGTTGCAGGCTGCACTGGAGAAAAGAATGGGAAGAAATAGCTCTCTCCATCTTTCCCTCCTCCTCCAATCTATGTGTGGGACATTTGATAGCCATAACAGAAGCATAGAAGAAATACCTGCCCCAAATGCTATTAAGGGAATTTAAGACCAAAACTCTTTGCCGAATGAAACCGCAGGGAGGATATGGAAGACTATCTGTTGGGATCACAGCCAGGATGCCTGGAGAGAAAGGTGCCATGAGAACTATTCAAGGGCTAGGATGCATCGCTGTGAAAGAGTGGCAAGGCAGATTAGCTATCAGCAGCCTCCAGAGCCTAAAAAGAAATCGTGGCGCAGATAAAATCTGCAGCTCTGAGGTGTGTCGCTTGGCGTTTTGGCAAACGGCTGCAGTGCAAGGAAAGGCGTGGGCTTGTTATGTACTTACTCTGCCCAGGTGACATGCCCTTTCATGTCAAAAGGAAGATCAAAGGAAGAAAAAAATGGCAAACAACCAAACCAGACTTGTGAGAACAGGCACAAAGCAGGAATTGCCTATGGAAAGCTCTGAAATTGACCATGACAGCGTTTTGGCTTTCAGGGAACAATACCTAACTCCAGCCGCTTATGTACAGAGCCAACGTGGTGGTTAGAGGGTCAGAAAAGTCAAAGGGACACCCATATTAAAATCCTTACTCTGCCATAAAAATCACTGGTCGATTTTATTTTGATCAACCCAAATGACACAAAATAGCCTGCAAAATATCAAGATTGCCAGCCTGATGGAGAGTTCTGCAGAACTCACAAACATGCACACTGTTTTGTGTCATTTGGGTTGTCCTAATAACAAAGAATTACATGGCTTTTAAAACTAGGACCTGGACATTAATTTTTTTAAAGACAAGTCTCCTTTGAAAATATAACCTGCTGAGTCCATGTATTTTGTTTTATCTGGCCAAGGGCTGTAAATAAACTATCTAACCTGCTGAGGAAGACCACTAGACAGAACCCATTGTTATGTACAGTAAAAATGTGTTTATGTGGCTACTTATTTAAAATGTTTATTAGCCGCCTTACAACCTTACGGAACTCAAGGTGTTTTAAAAAAAATAACAAGCAAAAAACCAGAATTTAAAACTACTATTTAAGATTGCCACCAATTCAATCAAATGCAGTCCTTAAAACAACAGTCTTCAATTGCCTCCTAAAGACTGAAAGTGAGGGAGCCAGGCGCACCTCCCTGGGGAGGTTGTTCCATAATAATGGGGCTGCCCCCGAAAAGGCCCTCTCATCTACCCATCCAAAAACATCTTTGGTTGATGGGACAGTCAGGAGGGCCTCTCCCTGTGATTTTTATTCACAGGCAGGAACATACCCAAGAAGGCTATATGAATGTCAACCCACTTTGCATTTTCAAAATTCTGATTGTTATCTGTAACGTTGGGGTTTGTTTTTCCTATTTGAGTCTATGCAATAAACTGAGATGTTTGTTTGATAGGGGGAAAAGTTAATACCCTGAATCTTTTTCACAAGAGGATTTTGTCACACACTGTATTTCATTGTGTACACACCTACGTATCAGGCAAGAAAGGAATCTTGGATCAGACGCAGAAGTTAGCTCCCAAAGAATGTCAGCTTATATTAAAACAAGTAAACAAGTTTCTAGAACTTTTGTTTTCAAATTTACATTGTGGGCAGTAATGCTCAAGATTTGCCCAGTCAGCAGGAAGGCTGCTACCCTGAGAGCAGGAAGCAAACTTGAAAACTGTACTTACTGTGCTCTGATTCTGACCATGTCTCTGGGAAGGGAACGGTGTTTATTAAAAACAGTTCAGCCTAACTTGCCATAGCAGCAGTTCCCCAGGGATCTTCATAACAGGGATCTTCATAACAATGGCCACTTATAAAATATCTTCATAACAGTAGCCACTTATAAAGTATAATGAACAATAAATCAATAATGTACAGTAAATTAATTAAAACAACATTAGGACTTATAACCAACAGACTCCAGTGCACTAAAACATTTGGCATCATAAACCAGAAATGTGTGTGCGTTAAGTGCCGTCAAGTCGCTTCCGACTCATGGCGACCCTATGAATGAAAGTCCTCCAAAAAGTCCTATCTTTGACAGCCTTGCTCAGATCTTGCACATTGAGGGCTGTGGCTTCCTTTATTGAGTCAGTCCATCTCTTATTGGGTCTTCCTCTTTTCCTGCTGCCCTCAATTTTTCCTAGCATGACTGTCTTTTCTAGTGACTCTTGCCTTCTCATAATGTGGCCAAAATACGACAGCCTCAGTTTAGTCATTTTAGCTTCTAGGGTCAGTTCAGGCTTGATTTGATCTATAACCCACTGATTTGTTTTTTTGGCAGTCCATGGTATCCATAACACTCTCCTACAACACCAGATTTCAAAGGAGTGTACTTTCTTCCTGTCAGCTTTCTTCACTGTCCAGCTTTCACACCCATACATAGTAATAGGAAATACGATGGCATGAATTAATCTAGTCTTGGTGGCCAGTGACACATCCTTACACTTCAAAATCTTTTCTAGCTCCTTCATGGCTACCCTTCCTAGTCTCAATCTCCTTCTGATTTCTTGGCTGCAGTCTCCCTTTTGGTTGATGGTGGAGCCAAGGAATAGAAAGTCTTCAACAATTTCAATTTCCTCATTGTCAACCTTAAAGTTGTGTAATTCTCCTGTAGTCATTACTTTTGTTTTCTTGATGTTCAGCTGTAGTCCTGCTTTGGCACATTCTCTTTTAACTTTCAGCAGTAGTCGTTTCAAATCTTCACTATTTTCTTCCAATAATGTAGTGTCATCGGCATATCTCAAATTATTAATGTTCCTCCAATTTTCACTCCAGAAATAGCAGGTCCAAAATCTGGCTGCAGAGTACACTGAAAGTGCTATATAATGCTAAATACAGATTTTTAAATAACTGCTTAATTCCTCAACCTACCCCTTCTGATCAACAGTCCTTGAAATTTCAAACCTCCCACGAAAAATTCCTCCTGACAAAACAATAAGCAAATAATTATGAAAGTCCAAAAGGAAAAAGGGAAAAGAAATCCAGATGATCTTAAACAAAACTTTCTTTTCTCATTGTACACATTTCCACAAAATGTCCCATTTTTCTATAATCTATGCCATTCCTTAATTTTTGTATGTTACATCTTCCTTGACTGCTAAGTCCACTAATTCTAATTTTAGCAGCTAATCACCGCTGCTCTAATTACAATGTGTTGCTCCATATTTCTATTCCGAATAGCTGGAATGTATCCAAATGTGAACACCTTAACGGCGTGACAAATTTTGTAATGTTATTGTATGCCAAGATAATCCTGTTACATTATGTAATGGACTCAATAGATTTGAAGTAAGATATCACTCTTCTTAGGGCGGTTAATATGTGCATAGTAAGCAACTGGAGAAAGAGTAAAAACCGATCAGCATAGCCTGTTGGTAGTGGAACAAGCACATTATACAAAATGTCAGGCTAAAACTCATAATTATGTAAATAACCTTACTGAAAAAGTGGTTATTGTTCATTATACTCTGGAACAAAGTTTCAGGATGGAGTTTGGCCCTGTGCTTTTTAAGCAAGTTATGAAGTTAGGTAATTCTTCCCACGTAATTATTAAGGTATATTAGTACTTTGAAAGCACATTTCTCACATATTCCATGGATGCAATTAACACTTTTGTTTTACTCACTTTTGCACGGAATTTAACAATTTCTGGCCATTCCCAAGCAAAAATTTATCCACCCTCCATTAAAACTTTCATATGAATTTCTGCTAACTAGTCTTGATGAACAAAGGATTAAATATTCATAACTTAACACAAATGCAAACAAAACCCTTAAGAAAATGAAATGAATATATATATATATATATATATATATATATATATATATATATATATATATATATATATATATATATATATATATAATCCAGAAGGGTGGCCGCATCTTCCTATGAAAAATAGCGACCAGTATTGTGGCACTTCAAAACTAATGTTTAATTCCAATATAAACTCTCCTGGACTGTATCTGCCCACTTCATCACAAACTGGCATAAAATCCTGCTAATTTGTAGTGACAAATTACTTTGCAACAAAGTAACACAAAATTAGGCAATAGTTTGCATGCATGCAGACTAACAGAGCAATCCAAAGGAGGGGGGCAATGGCCTTAGAGTTGGTGTGACCCATGCACAAGTGTTAGCGCCATTTGTGCCAGCTAAATGGGCACTAACACCGGCACAGACCACTTATGCCAGTTCTGGGGAGCCACGCAACAGCGCCATGCCTGGGCACAGCTGCTGTGGCAGTGTTTCTCTGGTGAAAAGGCTTGCGCCAGTACCAAAGGGGGCATTCCCAGGGGAGAGCTGACTTTAATTAGCTCCCTGAGCCCTTTCACCCCAACAATGTCCTTTTGCCAATACAAACTTGTGCCTGCAAAAATGGTGGCACAGCCCCATTAAACTGAATGGAGTGGTTTCATGGGGTTTTCAGAAAATTACATTTTTGGCTCGTGGGGCAGAGCCAGCAATTCGTTCAGGAGGCGGCACCGTCCCCAGACCTGTCTTTTAGGATTGCGCTGCCCATTTAATCCAGCCCCACCTTCTTCCACTAATTTAAAAGACTTAAAAAATTATGTTCATAAATCATTTATTTAAAGTTCCGATTAAACATGTTAACGAGGAAGACGATGGTGGTGGAAAGTGCTGTCAAGTTGCAGCTGACTTATGGCGACCAGTTAGGTTTTCAAGGCAAGAGGTGGTTTGCCATCGCCTGCCTCTGCATGGCGACTAGGGTTGCCAGGACCCCCATTGCCCTCAGCAGGAGGTTTTTGGGGTGGAGCCTGAGGAGGGTGGAGTTTGGAGAGGGGAGGGACTTCAATGCAATAGAGTCCAATTGCCAAAGCGGCCATTTTCTCCAGGTGCACTGATATCTATCGGCTAGAAATCTGTTGTATTAGCAGGAGCCCTCCAGCTAGTACCTGGGGTTTGGCCACTCTAGTTGCAACCCTGGGATTCCTTGAGGGAATCCCATCCAAATATTAACCAGGGCTGACCCTCGGGTTGCCAGGTCCCTCTTCGCCACCAGCAGGTTTTTTTGGGGCGGAGCCAGAAGAGGGCGTGGTTTGGGGAGGGACTTCAATGCCATAGAGTCCAATGGCCAAAGCGGCTGTTTTCTCCAGGGGAATTGATCTCTGTCGGCTGGAGATGAGCTGTAATAGCAGGAGATCTCCAGCTAGTGCCTGGAGGTTCTGGAGCAAGAATTGCACTTGTACTAAAATAGTCTAGCTTAGAAAAATAGAGTACCAGACTCTATGAAATACATGCAAATTTTAGTGAAAATATGTGAAAATTGAACATACAATAAAAGAAACTTTATACAATAAAGGAAACTTACAATGTATACATATAAAATACAAACAAACCTAGACAATACAAAAATATCTCAAAACACTAAAGTCTACTATGTCTTCTAACGCTTGACCATCAGTCAAGTAGACCAACAGTCAAGCGTTGTTAGAAGACATAGTAGACTTTCGTGTTTTGAGATATTTTTGTATTGTCTTGGTTTGTTTGTATTCAATTGTATTTTATATGTATACATTGTAAGTTTCCTTTATCGTCTGTTCAATTTTCACATATTTTCACTAAAATTTGCATGTGTTTCATTGAGCCTGGTACTCTATTTTTCTAAGTGCCTGGAGGTTGGCAACCCTAGCTGACCCTGATTAACTTCCGAGATCTGATGCAACTGGGCGAGCTTGGGCTATCCAGGTGAGGGCAAGAAAGATGGAGGAGGAGGAGGGGGGGGAAACACCCATCTTCCTTCTCACCTGAGGCTGAGAAGAGCCTTGCGGGAGCGCGGGGACGTTAAATCCTACCACGCATGCGCAGCCTCCCCTTCTCTCTCTCTCTCTCTCTCTCTCTCTCTCTCTCTCTCTCTCTCTCTCACCAACCAACCAATCACGCGGGCGTTCGGAGAGAAAAACGGCAAACCAAACAAACAAGAACCCGAAGGCGGCTGGCTGCGCGTCATATCTGGCGCGCGCCTCAAAGTGGAGTGGAGTGGAGTGGAGTGGGGTGGGGGGGGAAGTCTCGCGCCTGTTGCGCGCGCGGCAGGCGGATGTGCGTGTCAGCGTCCCCGAGAGGGAGGTGGAGGGGGGGACGGACGCAAGCGGGGAAGGAAGCCGAGAGGAAGCCGCGCGCCGCTCTCGCGTGACGTCCGCCTTCGTTTCCCCCCCTCCCGCGCGCCCGCCTTTCCCGTGCGCAAGCGCAGTCCCGGCCTCCCTCGCGACGAGCTAGCGAGCGACGCTCAGGGAAAAGCGAAGGGAGGAGGGAGGAAGGAAGGCGGCGCAGTCGCGAGGCTGGCTGGCTGGCTGGCTGACGGTTGGCTGCGGCGGCCGCGGCCACGTAGCGCTGCGGCGGCGGCCGAGGGGGAGGGCGCGCGCGCGCGCACGCACGCGCTCCCGGGGGGAGGGGGAGCGAGAGAGCCGCTGCGCGAGAGGCGCCTGCTGAGGCGGAGGGGCCTAGGCCTGGTTGCGAGGGCGGCCGAGCGGGGGGCTCGCGCGAGGGGAGGGCAGGAAGGGAGGAGGGGCCCCGGCCGCCCCCCGCCTTCCCCCCTCCCCTCCCCAGGCATGGACCGCGCTGGGGGTGAAGGAGGCGGCGGTGGAGGAGGAGGCGGCGGCAGCGACGTTGGAGTGGGAACGGCGGCTCTGGAAGGTCCTGGCCTGGGTGAGTGCTTCAGGGAAGAGTGGGGTTGCCAGAGCTCAGTCCGATCGCCCAGGGACCGAAAACCCCTCGATCCGTCGCGTTGATGTCTAGGGGGGTGTGTGTGTCTTCCATTGTAGATCTCCAGAGCATCCTGGAACAATAGGCAAGAGTGCCCCTGGGCGTTAACAGAGTGCCGTCTTCGCCACCGCCTCTACACGACTGCTGATCGCCTTCACGCGCTTGGGGATAAAAGTGAGGGCCAGAGAGCATCCTTCGTAGGGAAGCTTGGGGGGTCCGTCCTTCCCATCTCTCTTTCAAACAGCTGTGGAGTTGGGGTGGGGGGTGAGGCAGGGAAGGAGAGAGAAGAGGGAGAAACCCAAGATGACTCAAGTAGTAGAAAAGGGCCAGAGTCCAGTAGCACCTTGAAGACTAACAAAAATATTTTCTGGTAGGGTATGAGCTTTCGTGAGCCACAGGTCACTTCTTCAGATCTGAAGAAGTGGGTGGCCGTGTTAGTCTGTCTGCAGAAGTAGAAAAGGGCAAGAGTCCAGGAGCATCTTAAAGACTTAACACGAATATTTTCTAGTAGAAAAGGGCAAGAGTCCAGAAGCACCTTAAAGACTAACAAAAATATTTTCTGGTAGGGTGTGAGCTTTCGTCAGATACAGCTAGAATGTGAATGAATGTGAGCTGTGGCTCACGAAAGCTCATACCCTACCAGAAAATATTTTTGTTAGTCTTCAAGGTGCTACTGGACTCTGGCCCTTTTCTTCTACTGCAGACAGACTAACACGGCTACCCACTGTGGATTAAGATGTCTCAACTAAGTGCAGAGATGTATAGACCTAGCTATGAATGGTGTTGGAGGGGCTCAAATGAAAAAAGTATGTATGTGTGTGGATCGAGGACCTTGGAGGTGGAAGAGAGGATTTGTGGGAGCAGAGAGAAGCATTTTGTTCTGTACTTTGTAAAAAAAGAGAAAAAATGTGGGTTGGGTAGAGGTGTGGGGAGGGTACCATTTGCAGACATCTTTGAGGTTGAGGTGTCTCACAGTTTCATTTAATGTAGTCTTCAGATCAGCACATTATATGTTCCTTGCATCCTTGCCTAAGTTGAGAATATGTCAGACAGAGCAGACGTGCTGTAAAGGATGGTATACCTCAGAAGCATTAGGAGAACAAATTAGAAAATGCTACCATATTTCCAGGGCTAGGAGAGTGGATAATGTCTCCCTCTCCACTCCAAATAATTTCACTGATACCAGTTATTTTATTAATATTTGCTGCAGTTCAAACCTTGTATTGTCTAAATAACTCAGATGGTTATCAAGATCTGCAGAATATGCTGCAGGTACCTGAAGACACTTTCAGCTCTGTGGATCATGCCTGGATCCTGGGGTTTGATAATACCTCATGGGCTTAGTAATAATGGTTTTGCACCATAACCTTTGGATGCAAAATATATTTTTTTTAATCTTAGTTTGCATATCCTGTCTTTCATAAGAAAAAAATGGTACATTTGTTTCAAACATAATTACCTTGAAAATGTTGCTCTAGATTGGATAATTGTTAGGATACTACCTTCGAAAAAGTTTAGTATATTTCCCTCATAAGACAGATGAAGAAACACTGTCCAAGCTCTATCTGTCTCATGAGGAAGCTTTGGAAACTTGCAGTGGAGAGCAAGATAGGGATTATTGATTTTGGGGAGAAGGGATAGCTTCACCTGGGTGGGAAAAAAGCTTGCAGGGAAATAATAGGCATCTTGAACAATGTTGTTTAAAGTGAACGTGCATCAGAATAACATGAAGGAGAGAAGGAGAAGAGACTTGGCCAGGTGAGTAGGTCCCTAGGTCTATCAGTGATTGCTGAACCAGAGCTTGTAGTGGAGTCTGCCCCAGGGAAAAGTATATGCAGCTAAGAAAACAATTCTCTCTGTTTACACAATGAATTGGATTTAAAATGGTTAATAATACCTTTGGATGAAGAGTGAGAAGAACTGAGGAATGAGGTTTCTTGTGTGTCCTGTAGGCAGTGTTGCACTGATTAAACAGACCGGGGGGGGGGGGTGTTGCTCATGCACCGGCTATGGTATGTGTATTTTAGGAATTGATAGCATCCAGTCTATTGCTAACTCGCTGATGGTGGTAGCTGATGACAAGATTAGATGGGAAGGGTGATGCTAACAGGTGTAGGAGGCACAGGTATGCATACTAACAGTTAATTCCTCAGGTAGAACTACATGCTTTAGCCCAGTCCTGATCCATCAGCTGTATCTAGGAAGGGTTTGCAACACTTCTAAATAAGCTACTGTGTGGAGCAACACAATGATAATATTGTGATAACAGCATATAGTTGTGCATGAAATGGTGGAAATGCATGCTACAAATGGCCTGCGCTGACAGGAATGCTCAAGGCAGCTGAAAAATGTATTCATGACCTTGTGTGCATGTGTAGTGTTTCTTTGGCCAAGGGAAATTGTGTGAGTTCTAATACTGCTGCATGGACGAGTGACATTATTATTATTTTCATTTATAGTCTGTATTTCTGTTAGTCCTTGGCTCCATCATCAACCAAAAGGGAGACTGCAGCCAAGAAATCAAGGAGATTGCGACTGGGAAGGGCAGCCATGAAGGAGCTAGAAAAGATTCTGAAGTGTAAGGATGTGTCACTGGCCACCAAGATTAGGTTAATTCATGCCATCGTATTCCCTATTACTATGTATGGGTGTGAAAGCTGGACAGTGAAGAAAGCTGACAGGAAGAAAGTACACTCCTTTGAAATGTGGTGTTGGAGAAGAGTGATACGGATACCATGGACTGCCAAAAAAACAAATCAGTGGGTTATAGATCAAATCAAGCCTGAACTGACCCTAGAAGCTAAAATGACTAAACTGAGGCTGTCGTATTTTGGTCACATTATGAGAAGACAAGAGTCACTAGAAAAGACAGTCATGCTAGGAAAAGTTGAGGGCAGCAGGAAAAGAGGAAGACCCAACAAGAGATGTATTGACTCAATAAAGAAAGCCACAGCCCTCAGTGTGCAAGACCCGAGAGAGGCTGTCAAAGTTAGGACATTTTGGAGGACATTGATTCATAGGGTCGCCATGAGTCGGAAGCAACTTGACGGCACTTAACACACACACACACACACACATTTCTCATTGGGATCCAAGGCATACTAAAAATATGACAAAAACTCTTCAATCAAATCAGCAAACAGATTACAAGAAATGATAACATTTGAATCTAACTGCAATGATCCCAAGAAAGACAAAAATGCAATTAGGCTGAGATTGTAGAAGGGTGGTGGGGGCAGTGTATGCAACTATATGTGTTTAAAGCAGCAAGACAATTGTTGTAGGAAAGACTTTGGGGTTACCGCATTATGTATTCCCAGCGATGTATCAAGAGTTTGAAAATGTTATAAAAAACATCGCTTTAAAAGGTTTTTTGGATACCACGGCTAAAAAATGGTTGGAAGACGTCTTCACAGCTAAAGGGGCCAAAGTAAGTGCGAACAGTATTTTTTACAACAATTTCAAACTCTTAATAAATTGGTGGGAATACATTCAAAGTGCGAACAGAATTTTTTATAACATTTCCAAACTCTTGATACATCACTGGGAATACCTAGTGCGGTAACAGCCTTTATCTCTAATCAAAGACCTCTCCTGAGTTGAACCATTTACACTGGAGCTTTGCTTTTACAGGAAAGCCTTCCTGAACAATTCGGTTTTGTACCATTTGCAGAACTGTAGAGGTGTGGTAAGTGCATAGGTGTGTCTACCATATGGAGGGTGTGTGCATTTGTGTCTGTGTTGTGCATGGAGAGATGAAAAAGGGAAAGTTTGGAGAAGGCATGGGAGGCCCTGGCTTGGCAGTCAGTGTTGGTGCTGTGGCTCAATGTTTGCATTAGGTGTGCAAGAGAAAGCAGTAGAAAGATCCACTTCAATCTTTAGCAAAAAAAAAAATGTTGCTGTCTTCTGGACCTTGGCTAGGATGCACTGAATCTTCCACTTGCTGTACTTGGTTATTGTTTGCTAATAGAGGAGTTTAGAATGCACATGAGTTTTTTCAATTTGAGGGGACAGATGGGGAAAATTCACTACAATGAGCAAAGCGTGATCATAGGACGTTTTTTGGGGGGGTCATTGGCTCGGAGGATGAGCTGTAGCAGTTAAATCATCTTCTGCAGGTGATAATTTGGCACAGTGCCACACTGGTTGCATCTTTCACCAGCTGCATTCACCATGGCACTTCAGGACAAAATGAAATGCATTGAAGAGATGCATTCCACTCCTACAACCTTAGGAATTTAGCTTGGGATGGGATTCAATGCTACTTTCTGTTGTGTTGCTTCATGATCTGGAGTGTGTGGGGAGTTTGAAGAGCAGGAGAAAAATTCTGGAAGGTTGTATGCCTTTTATAATTAATCAGTATGTCCATACAACGTGTAGATACATCTAGGTTGAGGAATAAGTACAGTGCATGCCTGGGATTGTTTGCGACAGAACCATGTGTAGCTTTCAGTCCTGGGAATGCTTTGGCGGCACCTGTCTTGAAGTGTAGTGATTGTGTTTTGAGATAATGGTTCTCTTTAATCTATTGCAGCATTGTTTTTTTCACTTCAACTATGTTTCTATTGAAGTCCACCCGTTGCACGAGACACCAGCGGTTTGTGAGAGGCAGCAGGGAGGGGTTGTCACCTTGGGGTTAATGGTGCTGCGGCTTCTGTAAAGATGTAAAATATCCAGAAATTTTGAAGCAATGGGAGGAGACTTGCTGGGTGTGGAGGGGGAATGAAATATTGGTGGTACTTTCTTACTAAACCAGAGCTGATTTTGCTACTTTGGCATAATAAAATATATGTTTTAACTTAGCATAATATATTGTTGTCTTTGGCATATTTATGGAATTAAGTATAAATGCCTTGATTTTCTCAAGCAGAACTGAATATCCAGTGCTTGAGAGAAATCACTGTACTGTAGACTGCTGCACCCTGCTCTACTTTAATACATGTATCTTAGATTTTGCCAGCTGTGGTGTAATAAAACAGAAATCTTAAAAATGGAAAAGAACTATTGTAGTGAACCAAACAAAGTGTATGAGTTGGACAGAAACAGTCTCACAGTCACAATAGGACTAACTACCCTTCAGCATATTGAGTTAAACTTTAAAATGGAATTCTCCAATACTGTATTATCTTCCATCATGTTGTGGACCAAATTAGTCACATTTAAACAGTGAACATATCTTTGAAAATACATTGCATGCATCTGTAATATACATAAGAATTATCATTATCTACTGCTGTAGAGAGGAGCCCCGTGGCGCAGAGTGGTAAGCTGCAGTACTGCAGTTCAGGCTCTGCTCACGACCTGTGTTCGATCCTGACGGAAGTTGGTTTCAGGTAGCCAGCTCAAGGTTGACTCGGCCTTCCATCCTTCCGTGGTCGGTAAAATGAGTACCCAGCTTGCTGGGGGTAAAAGGAAGATGACCGGGGAAGGCACTGGCAAACCACCCCGTGAACAAAAGTCTGCCTAGAAAACGTCGGGATGTGACGTCACCCCATGGGTTAGGAATGACCCGGTGCTTGCACTGGGGACCTTTACCTTTATACTGCTGTAGATTCTTACATACAAATCTTCATAATGCACATTTTGAGTAACACCTTGCTTTAAAACCATTTCGCTCATTTCAGTAAGGTTATTTAATGACAGGTTTTTTTCAGAGCTTTCCAGAATTTCCAGTTTTTCACTGGAAATATGGAAGGGGGCATCAGAAGAAACAGGGGCTTCCCCCTAGTTTCCCCCCACTTTTCCTGCACCTTCACATATGTAGCGTTGTGGAATATCAGATTGGGGGGAGGGACCACAGTGTGGCAGTGGAGAGATAAATTGTCCCATTACCCTGAAAGGTGTGTTTGCTATTCCAGGGCTGGTAGTGGTGTGTATTCACTATCTGAATAGTGACGTGCATTGATTTATCTCTGATCTATTGGACATCCTCTGCAGTTGCTTTGTCTTGACTATTTACATTAACGTGTGTAGTCTCGAGTGTGAAATTGTGTGAGCTCATCTTGTATGTAGTGCAGACTAAATTGTAGCAGATAAGTACACATACAAGCGGTGACTGCAACCTGGCCTACAAGTTTTGTGAATTCTAGTGGCGTTGTGTTGCCCTTTGACCTACTGCACTGCTTGGTGTATCCACATCCTTAAGAGCCCGGCATACAACCAAAGGTGAGACAGTGAAGCCAGGTTTTAGCATATAAGAAATAAAGAAATTTACAGGGGGCTTCACTGTATTAGAAGGGCTTTTAGATATCTCTTACTGCCTATTATAAGAAAGTTGTATTATTAGGATGTGTGATAAGTTATAATTCTATACTGACCACTGAGAAAGGCCTTTCCAGGCTGAAACGCGTCTGGTCCTATTTGGATCTCATATTGGTCAATGAAAGATTTATAGATTTGTAATTTTAGCATTTTTCAGCTCAACCTCTGGTTTGTAATCAGCATTTTGGTTGAGTTCCATCAGATCCCCCCCCTTTTTTGTGTTGCATCCCATGGACCTGACATACAGAAGCACCAGAAAGTTGTGTATACATATTATAACTACTTGTGCTAGATCCCTTTGTCTGTTCCATCCTATTCCTGTGTGTTATATTGTTTGAGGAAGTATTATACTTTCCAAAGTTTTTTTGCACTCCACATTCCTGTAACAAGTTTCAGTTGTGTAATTTAAATGTAGCTGGCATATAGTGGCATAGTGATCTTTCTGGTGCATTTATGCTTTGGGAGATAAATGTCACAGTGAGGGTGGTTAGATTAGGGGAGAAGATGATGACTCCATCTTGAACGTACACCTATGTCTTCTTCCTTCTCGCAAGTCACACTTCCATACATACATGTATAGCTCACTCATATGCATTCACATATAAACACGAAGATTAATTAAATGTGGTTTTCAAAGCATTGGATGAGTTTGGTTTGGATATTGAATTTTTAAAGACTCGCTTTAAAAAGTGATTTACAATTAATAAAACATTTTAAAATGTATAGTTCTTAAAACTTAATCATAACTATCTGTTAAAACTGACTAAAATGCTGTTTTCTGTATTTAAAAAATAAAAAGAACCTGAGGGAAAAATCAGACTTTAGAGGTTTATAAATGACATGTGTTGTGCATTGTATTATTGTGGTCTTGCTATTGGATCCAGGAACAAACAACATGTCCTTCTATATCACACTAGGAACACTTGATCAGTACATGATCAGACATATGGAGTTGGATCCATTGCAAAAAATCCACTTATGCTAGAGCTGTTGCACAAACGGAAATGCAAGAAAAAAGACTGTAGTAGCTGCTTGTGCTGTGTCAGATGTGTATTCCCAATTGTGTTTCTGCTTGTGCCAGTTCTTGTGGTACCAATTTCTGGGTAGTATAACGTATAAGGAGGAAAGTGCTAGGCATTGCTCAAGGTGTCTGCCCACCCACTCCCACCCTCAGTGCTATACCCACTCATCTCCCTCCATCCCATTGGAGAGTAGGCCAGAGAGTGGAGAGTTGGGCCTGGGGGCTGTGGTGGTGATGCCAGTTGCATTGGCTGTGGCGATGATGCCAGGAGCCATGCCAAGGACAGTGGGGGGGGCTAGCAAGGTGGAGAGCTGTGGCAGCGCAGGTGGAGGGCCAGGCCTGGGGGCCATGGCAGCAGTGCTGGGAGCGGTGTTGTGCCTGGGGTACCGATGGTGGGTGCTGATGGCAAGGTTGCGGCGATGATGCTGGGGACCACAAGCGGCAAGGCCAGGAATGGCGCTAGGCCGGGGGGGGGGGCAGGCTGGAGTCCAGAGCAACAACAACGGCTTCTCTCCTGGTCAGGTAATAGCTTCTGCTCCCCTCCCAGCATGGTGTAGTGGTTAAGAGTGGTGGACTCTGATCTGGAGAACCGTGTTTGAATCCCAACTCTTCCACATGAGTGGCGGACGCTAATCTGGTGAACTGGATTTGTTTCCCCATTCCAACACATGAAGCCAGCTGGGTGACCTTGGGCTAGTCACAGTTCTCTCCGAGCTCTCTCAGCCCCACCTACCTCACAGGTGTCTGTTGTGGGGAGGGGAAGAGAAGGTGATTGTAAGCCGGTTTGAGTCTCCCTTAAGTGGTAGAGAAAGTCGGCATATAAAAACCAACTCTTCTCCCCACAGCAATAGGGTCCTGTCTCCCTTCCTGGCGTGCTGCCCTCCCATTCTCCCTGGCTCACTCAGCAGCTGGCCACTTGGGCAGCCTGACTGTCCTCCTGAAATGCTGCTGCCACTTCTCTACAGTACTTCCCCATCACCAGTCCACCAGAGAAGCATCTGCAGATACTCAGACAATGCTCCTCTGTGTGGAGCAGGAGTACACATGGGGTTGGATCCATTTGAGCACATCACATTCAGAACTGGGGAAGAGTAATCTTCTTCTTAACATTGACCAGTCACTTTACAAGAGAAGCTACTCAGTATACCTCCATCCCCAGAATACTCATGAAGGATGTTTGTATTGGGATCACTGGGAGAACTTAATTGGACATATTACCTTGATGATAAGGTATACCCCCCTCCCTTCATCTATGTCAGCTCTACAGGCTAAGAACAGTTGGAAACTACTCAGCTGGGTGTCTTTGCCAACATTAGGTAGGGGAAGGGAAGCCTAAGGTTTCTACTTAATTACATAAAATGAGAGGACTTAATACTCTGTGGTGTGAACAGCGACTTAGTGCGGGATGTGGATGTAGTTAAGCCAGTTGGCAACAGTGACCACAATGGCATCAAATTTAATTTATATGTATGTGGGAAAGTGCCTGGGAAATCTCACACAATTACATTTCACTTTAAAAGAGGGAACTTCTCTAAAATGAGAAACCTCATTTTAAATAGGAAGTTGAAAAGAACAATTAGGAGGGTTAAATCTCTGGAAAAGGCTTGGGGTTTACTCAAGTCCACAATACTAGAGGCTCAGCTGGATTGTATACCGCAGGTCAGGAAAGGTGGTATTAAGTCTAAGAGGTCACCCCCATGGCTAACGAGTAAGGTGAAGGAAGCTATTAGAGAAAAAAAGTTCAAGTTTGCCAAGTTACTGCTAACAGATTATGATCTGCAAAGATCTTTGGTTGTATCTTTACACTCCCTAGATTGATAACTAAGGTTTTTGATATCCAGCACATATCAATTCTTGAATATGTTTGATGTCTATCAGAAAAGAAAGTATAGTCTCTAGTATTCTGATTTTTGATCCTCCAAGCATCTTCCAGTAATAACATTTCCATGTAATTAAGTACATCTTTGGGAAGTTTACCTCCTTTAGTTTTTTTTAGAACTATCTTTTTTTTTTTGATCCAGTACCCCATTCGTGTCTCCAAAGATCATTATTTCTCCTCCTTGAAAACTAATAAGGAATGGGGGGGAAATTCATAAAAAAATTCTCTTGCATTCTTTGGGGCATATATCGTTGCTAGTGTGTAAATCCTGCCTTCTGGGAGCCTGATTTTCAAAATAATATATTTTCCTTCAGAGTCTCTTAGTTCTTCTATAACATTTATTCGTATATTGTTTATATGAATCGTGACTCCTGTGTATGTTTAGTTGGAAAGTGAGTCTCACTGAATTCAGTGACTCTCCCTGAATTCAGTGAGACTTATTTCCAACGTACATAGGTTTGTACCTGTGAAGAATAGACCCTGTTGAGCTCTGTGAAATTTACTTCTGAATTAACATGGTTAAGATCAGGATGTAAAAGGGGATGGGATTGCATCTAGTCTGAGTAATCCTGAAGTCAGCCTCCTCAAATGTTACAAAATTCAGAACTGAAAAATAAAAATAAATGAGTCTTGTAGTATCCTAAAAATCAACAAAATTGTATTAATCAGGAAACATGCATCCATAACTTCTCTATCTTATTTAAATTACATTTTATGTAATGAAACTGGTCAAATTTGATCTGGTAACAAATACTGGTTTGGACCCACAGTGTGTTCTTTATAACATTAGCAATTTCAGCAACAAATAGTTGACTAAATGGGATTCTTGGAATTTGATTAAGGATTTATCTTAAGGGTTTCACCTTAATTCTTTCCTGGGTAATGTTAGGAGTAGGGTGCATTTTTTGTCTTTCTATGCTACAGAATAAGTCAATTCAAATTGTAGAAAACAGCTAAGAATACTTTCTCTATCACTTAAGGAAGAATCAAACTGGCTTATAATCACCTTCCCTTCCCACAACAGACACCCTGTGAGGCAGGTGTAGCTGAGAGAGAGTGACTAGCCCAAGGTCACCCAGCTGGCGTGTGTGTGTGTGTGTAGTGCCATCGAGTCGCAGCCGACTTATGGCGACTCCTTTTGGGGTTTTCATGGCAAGAGACTAACAGAGGTGGTTTGCCAGTGCCTTCCTCTGCACAGCAACCCTGGTATTACTTAGTGGTCTCCCATCCAAATACTAACCAGGGCTGACCCTGCTTAGCTTCTGAGATCTGACGAGATCAGGCTAGCCTGGGCCATCCAGGTCAGGGCGGCTTCGTGTGTAGGAGTGGGGAAACAAATCCAGTTCACCAGATTAGCCTCCGCCGCTCATGTGGAGAATCAGGGAATCAAAGCCGGTTCTCCAGATTAGAGTCCACCACTCCAAACTACTGTTGATAACCACTACACCATGCTGACAGGATGGTGCTCCAGCTGGATCCCACCTTTATTCCAAAAGTGAATTCCCTTCATCACAAAAGTCAAGAAATTCATTTACCATCATTCTGCCCACAATGTAGCTATACCAAAGAAAAAGCCTGGCCCATGTTAGATTTGCAGAGGGCCCTTAGCCTATACATCCAACACACAGAATCCATCAGGAAAACTGACTTTCTATTCATTTCCTTCATGGCACTGAATTAGGGACTGAAGATGTTCAGGTCAGCCATCAGCTATAGCATCAGACAGTGTATCTGCCAGGCCTACAAAGCCAGCAGCACTCCAATCCCACCAGGCATCACAGTACATTCCATACAAAGTACAGCTACCCATGCAGCCTTCGACCATCAAGCCTCAATGGAAGAAACATGTCAGGCCACATGGTCCTCCATATCAACATTTTTCAGGCATTACAAACTCAGCTCCTTCTCTTCAGCCGATGCCACCTTCGGGTGCCAGGTACTACAGCACATGGTAGATGATTATTGATGCCCACCCAAATTGAGGGCCACTGCTATTGGAAGTCCCAGATTCGAGATGCCCTCCTCCTCAGAGCAAGAAAGAGCCTTGGATATACACCATGAGGGATCCTTCTGCTCTAAGGTAAGTAGGGCATCTTGCATGCTCTGGGGGAAAAATACAAACACCCCCCCCACACACACAACAACAACAATATCAAAAAGCAGATATGACATCAAGCTGACTGCAGAAACAGAAAATGCTGAAGCCTTCTCCAGTCAGTGAACAACTTGTGCAACAAAGGTGTTTTATGCATGGTCGCTTTAACCTCCTTTATTCCCTGTTTCAGCCAGGATCAAATTTTTCAGTGTGCACGCTATCTCATTCCTTGGAAGCTCAATGCTGTTTCAATGCAAAACAAACCCAGCTCTTCCTCTTCTGACCCAAATTAAACCATTCACCTTGGCTCATTCTGGAGTCACAGTATGCATACTCTGTTCTTGGGTTAAGCTTCCCCGCACCATCACGCCCCACCCTTTCCCAGCCCCCTCCTCAAAGCAGCATGCCAGTAGTTAAACGGGAAAACAGAAGATTGGCTTCTTTCACAGCCAATCACAAAGCAGTGTGTAAAGAGGCGGGGATTCAAATGCTTCCTGCTACCTCGGAGCTCTTTCTGAGCAAAAGAACGGCTTTTTTAAAATGCAGCTTGGATTTCTCCCCCCACTCCTTCTTTCAAGTAGCTACGTTTTTTGTTCTTAAAATGCGTTTTTATGCGGCAGTTGAGTTTGGGGGAAGGAAATCTCACTGGGAGCACTGCGAAGTAAGCCAATTACAGAGCAGCATTTAAAGGGGTGGGACTTGATAGGAGCTTGGGAGACTGTTTTTCTGTATTCATGGTTCAATTAGCACACAGTTTCGTCCCTGATCATTCAAGCCAATGCATACAGTTTCCCCCAACCCGGGTTACTTTACCCGGTGCAATGAACCCAGGTCAAAGCAGGGAGATCCAAACCATTCATAAAAGACCAAAGTGACAAGGAAAGACAGAGGATATACCTATACATTCCCTAAAGTATCTCTTCTTCCCTGTTACCTAACACTTTCCTCTGTTATAACAGAGTTTTTCCGCCTGTTCTTGTTAACTTTCTATATGTGTTATACCCTTCCTGTCATTGATCTAGCTTGGGAAGTACTCAAACAGAACTCTAGGGTTTCCCGCACAGGAGACAGGAAATTATGAAGTTAGCCCTGCCTCCCTGAGCAACCTGTGGGAATAGCCGTGATTCAGGATGCCCTGCTTACTTCATAGTAGAAGGTACCCTCACGGCAAGTATTCAAAGTTCCAGTCTTTAGATTGCTGTAGAAGGTTGCACAACATTTAGGGGGGGAAAGAAATGTGGCAAGCAGTCCTTCTTTCAGCAAGACTTTGGACATATTTCTTGACCAGCCCTGCCTACCAAATGGCAAGCTGCTTTTGGAGCTGAAGGAGACTTCAAAATCGGTTCATAATAGGGCGCCAGCTGGTCAAAGGGAAAGTAAAAAACCCACTATGCAAGTCCAGTTCTGTGGAGCCTGCCATTTAGTTTCCTTTGGCGCCTTTCCAAAAAGTTGTCCAAGACTGCTTACAAACCGGCTGTTAACACTTGCAGTAAAGATTTCACAGCTAACTAGTAAAGCCACGTAAGTAGCATAAATAAGAACCAGCCAAGAGGGAAATCAAATACTATGGTAAAAGCTTCGGCATACAGAAATGTCTTAACGGCAGAAGGGAATAACAGGAGCTTGGCGGGCTTCCCAGAGACTGTTCTATGATATAAAGGCTATTACTGAGAAGGTTCTCAGTTTGCTGGATGCAGTGTTTTCCCACAGACAGGAGGCTTTCCGTACTTGCCACAGTATTCACCTGCAGAAACTTGTTTTACCATGCAGATAGGGTTTGCTAAATTGGCGCAGCTGCCTTGTTTCCACGTAGTACTACCACATAACATTTCTATAATCTATATTCTTTAATATATGCCTGTTCTTGATAATCTGTAAGCCATCTAGACTGGTGTGTGTGTGTGTGTGTGTGTGTTTTTATAGAGGTAGTTTGATACAGGTTCAGTATCCCTTATCTGGAATGCTTGGGACCAGAAATGTTCTGTATTTCAGATTGTTCCATATTTTGGAATATTTGCATATAAGTGTGTGTGTGTGTTAAGCACGAAATTCATTTGTTTTATATATGCTTTATATGCACGTTATACACATAGCCTGAATGTAATTTTAAACAATATTTTAAATAATTTTATGTACATTGAACCATCAGAAAGCAGCTTGGTGTGCTGCTGAGGGCCTGCATGTCCGCTCAAAACGTCGTATTTCGTATTTTGATGTCTGAATATGGGATACTCAACCTTTATAACCAAGGCTTATAAAAAAAAGAGGCTAGAAGCAGACTATAGAAATTATGTTAAAAGAGCACTCCTCTTTATTAAAAGCATGGGTAAAAGCAACATTGTGGCCTGGGGCCAAAAAAATAGGTAGGCACCAGGTGAGCCTTGATGGGACAGGTATTCTATGGGGAGATGCCTCTGCTGAAAACATTCATTCTTTGATAGTCACCTGCCTTATCCCTGAGAGCAGGGCTTGTGAGGAAAATCTTAAGAGGGTGGGCTGGACAGCGTGGGGAGAGGCAGTCCATCAAATGCCTTGGTCCCAAGCCATTAAGGCAGGGGTCCCCAACCTTTTTGAGCCTGCTGGCACATTTGGAATACTGACACGGCATGGTGGGTGCAGCAACCAAATGGCTGCCCGCAGGAGGCGGAGCCAGCCACAAAACGATTGCCGTAGCTTCACTTCAGTCGCACAGTGTCGATCCTTGTGCTGTGGTGGCAGCTGCTGCCAAAGCCACGTTTTTTAAAAAAATTCCCACAGCCAATCAGAGGCCTTGCTGGGCAAAAGCCATACCTGGCCCCACCCACTCCCTAAACAAACGCTTGATGGGAACCAAAAAAAGGTGTTGGCACCACCCATGGGCACCATAATGGGGGGACCCCTGCATTAAGGGAATAAGATATAAGAACAAGCACTTTGAATTGTTCCTGGGAACAGAGAGGGAGCCCGTGCAGCACTTTCAGCACAGGGGTGATACAATCCCTTTCATGTCTCCTCCATTTTATCTTACATTTGAGACAGCCGCCAGCAACTATAAAATGTCCTTCAACTAAAGATGTTTAATAGAAATAGTGCTAACATATGCCTGTATATTTACATAGCTACAGAAAATCTTTAAAATGCTGTATTATGCTTCTTGGAAGTACATATGCTTGGATTTTGCCAGATTTCCTGAGAGACTTAGGACATTTATGCTTGGTAATTAGCAGCGCGTTCCAGGCTGAAGCGCCCTGCATTTTTTAAAAAGTTTTTCATGCTGAACTGTCATTCAGGAAGTGACTGTGAAGCCAGTGCATACCTGCTTCGCATTTCTTAAGAGCCCGTTTAATGCGACCTTTTGTGTTTGCTCTGCCCCGCCTTGAAGAATCCCCTCAAGGAAGCATTCAAAATCACAGCCGTGAGTTAGCTATGCAAACTGCGATTGGTAATGGCTATGGAAACGAAGGAATGAAGGAGTAGGCGAGGGGGGTGGAATTTCTCCTTTTGCATCAGGACCATGAATAGGCATTTTAAAAAAGAGCTTTGAGCATCAAAATTGACCCTGCATGAATGGCCTTAGATTCATAGGAGCAGCTACAGAGACTACCTTAATATGAGTAGAAAAGAGCAAGAGCCCAATAGCACCTTAAAGACTAACAAAATTTCTGGCAGGGTATGAGTTTTCGTGAGCCACAGCTCGCTTCTTCAGATACAACTAGAATGTGATTCCATCTATCCTTAAGTAGAGAAGAGTGAATTAGACACACACAACGGCAATAGCATGTAAATGTCAAAAGCAAGTAAATGACATTCGCAGGAGTGATTGGATTAGGTGTGATATGCAGAGGGGTAGTAGGCGTGGAGAAATTAGCATTGGTAATGAGACTGGAATCCCAGATCTCCATCCAGTCCAAGAGAATGCATTGTCTTGAGCTTAATTATTAGTTGTCATTCAGCAATCTCTCTTTCTAATCTTCCTTTGAAATCCCTTTGCAAAAGAACGGCTACTCTTAAATCAGCAACTGAATGTCCTGGAAGATTAAAATGTCCCCCACCCCCCCCCCCCCCCGTTTTCTACATGTTGTAGTTTCTGATGTCAGACTTACGGTATGCCCATACCGTAATATGAATCCCCGGTATCTTTGTACACCTGCTATTCCATTGTTAGAACCGGCATCCTTGGAAGTTTGCAGTGACTGTGTTGGAACTTGGAGGATAAGGTCTTATATACATGGTCCAAAACGGGGCCAGGAAATATTTTTGTTCCTAGGTACTAGGGTATCTGCCCCATGACACATAGTGGAAGCTGCAGTACTTGCTCACGATCTGAGTTCGATCCCGATGGAATTTGGTTTCAGGTAGCCGGCTCAAGGTTGATTCAGCCTTCTGTCTTTCCGAGGTCGGTAAAATTAGTACCCAGTTTGCTGGGGGTAAAGTGTAGACCACTGGGGAAGGCAATGGCAAACTTCCCCATAAACATAGTCTGCCTAGTAAACATTGTGATGTGAGGTCACCCCATGGTTCAATAATGACCCGGTACTTGCTTGGGGGGACTATCTTTACCTTTTTAAGGGAGTCAGTTCCCCAGAGTTTCCCAGACATTTGAAGCTTTATGGGACAACAATCAGCATTTTGAAAATAACAATTGGATGCCAGTGCAGACTTAAGAGAATGATGCAGTATGTCAGCAACTTAAACCATCTAAACTATCCTCAGTGTTAGGCTGACAGAGCATTGTATTGATGCCTGCCCTTATTGTTATGCATGGATTATGACTTTTATAAAACAAAGTTAATGAAAAGCAAGGTATGCAGTCTAGCCTTTTGCCAAACTCTGCTCATTTGTATAATATTAGCAACTG
This sequence comes from Euleptes europaea, assembly GCF_029931775.1. Classification (NCBI taxonomy): domain Eukaryota; kingdom Metazoa; phylum Chordata; class Lepidosauria; order Squamata; family Sphaerodactylidae; genus Euleptes; species Euleptes europaea. Next base: position 24,768,949 of record NC_079329.1, read on the forward strand.
CTGAGATTGCCGAGGAGAATTTTGATTTCATGATCTGTACTTAGAATCTTTTTGGACACTGAAATGAAACTTATAAGAAGCTATCAATCGATTACAAAAGCTATAATCCATCTAGCTCAGGTGATTGCAGCTTATTACTTTTGGTCTGTATTCTTGCCCAACCTAGTTTCAACATGCAGAGAAAGACTGGCCCGGTTTTATTACAGCACTGGTAAATGCCTCCACACCCTGGAGTCCTTGAAGGAAGCCGTTGTAAGACCTCTGCTAAGTCCTGTTTAGGTTCAACAGGCCTGAGAAATTATAGGGCAGCCTTGAATATCCAGTTTGTGGTAGCAAGCATCAAGTGGTCAAATAAAACCAAGCATCCAATGCTCAGTGCTAGTTATTTATTTACTTAATTTATACCCTCCTTTCTCCTCAGAGGTGATCCAAAGAGGTTGGCATCATTCGCCTGTCCTCCATTTTATCCTCATAATAACCCTTTGAGGATGGTTAGACTGAGTGTGTGTGACTCAGAGTGGGGATTCAAACCTGGGTCTCCCAGATCCTAGTCCAGTCCTCTAACCAGTTACACCACCCTGGCTTCCACTGTCCACTATATAGTTGCAGCTTCCAAATGCTATGCAAGTTACCCCATTCCAGAGCTTAAAGGAGAACCAAGAGACCAAAGAGAGGAAGGAACATGGGATGAGAGAGGCGGGGAGAGGGAGAGGATAGCTATAGGAACTGAAGCCCAGTTGGATCTGAGCTTCAGGGCTCTGGGCATCTAGGCAGAAAGCAATCCAAAAGGGGGAAATGCAAGTCTATTTGTCGTCATCGTCAGATAGAAGTGCAAGCATGATGGTAGCTTGGGGGCAAGCAAAAGGTTCGTTTGTGGGAAGGTTCTGTCCCAGGCATGGAACACACACATAGACCTGTGCTGTAATATGAGAACCTCTGCAAAACACAACAGAGATGATTTCTTACACTGCGGCGATGTGTTAAACCTTTGTTCTTTAGGGCACATGTGAGAATAATGAGCACTTATTGACTGATGAGGCCATATGTGCAAACGGAAGAAGTAATATCCGGAAATTCCGTCTCCTGAACTTGACATTTACTTACCGGTGATCCAAAGCTGACATCACAGGATCATATGCTTGTGGGCAAAACGGAACAAGAAAGTTCATTAGAAGAAGAAAGCACCTTCCTAAATGGTGGACTCTTTTCCTTGTTGCTTATTGTGGATTTTGGACACATTTAGATATATTTGCCCGTCCAGGGCATTTAAAGTTGGTTTGTTATGTTTATTGTTATGTTTTCAGTAACCTTGTTTGAATTTGTTGTTATTACATTTATCAGAGATTAGCCAACGTGCGGTTGTGTTTTGCCCAGGCATAGGACAAACATCAGCACCCTAAGTCAACAGGGTTATTTTGTTTCCAAGCTTGAAAATATGGGAGAGGGAACACAGAGAACAGTCTGGTGTATACCTTGACTAATCAGGAGGAGTGCTGGGAATTATTCAAAATCAGGTATAAAAGAGGAAGGTTCCATGTAGAGGCAGATTCATTCTGAACAAAAGGTGAAGTTTGACATCAGTTCAAATTATCCACACAAGAGTTGTTTGGACAGCCAGTCCAAGGCCAGACATTGAAGTGAGATTTGCCCAAATGTTGGTGTGGCTCCTGTGGTTAGGGAACAGAAACGCTAATAAATAATCTCTGCTAAAGGTAGATGAGTTAACTGCCCTATGAGGAGCGGTTAAAACACTTAAAGCTGTTTAGCTTGGAAAGAAAGCGGCTAAGGGGAGACATGATAGAGGTCTGTAAAATTATGCATGGTTTGGAGAGAGTGGACAGGGAGAAGCTTTTCTCCCTCTTAATACTAGAACACGGAGTCATCTGCTGAAGCTGGAGGGTGAGAGATTCAAAACAGATAAAAGGAAGTATTTCTTCACACAACACATTGTTAAATTGTGGAACTCCCTGCCCCAGGATGTGGTGATGGCTACCAACTTGGAAGGCTTTAAGAGGGGAGTGGACATGTTCATGGAGGAGAGGGGTATTCATGGCTACTAGTTAAACGATACTAGTCATGATGCATACCTATTCTTTGCAGGATCAGAGGAGCATGCCTATTATATTAGGTGCAGTGGAACACAGACAGGACAATGCTGCTGCAGTCGTCTTGTTTGTGGGCTTCCTAGAGGCACCTGGTTGGCCACTGTGTGAACAGACTGCTGGACTTGATGGACCTTGGTCTGCTCCGGCATGGCTTTTCTTATGTTCTTACGCAGAGACCTGAGTACCAGGCACTAAGCGAGGTCTGGCTTTCTCCAGGGGCCCTTCTGGGATGCTCGTTCACCTTCAGCCAAAATGACTGAAATTGGTGCAGGCCTACTAGATAACCTGTTGTTTACTTCTCAGCCCTAAATTTTGGGTGGTGGGAGGGTAGGCAAAAAGGGAGGTTGATGGTTGGGGTTGACAGGACAGCTGAGTTATTTCTAAGGTCCTGCCTAGTTGGGTGTGTGGTTAAAGGATTGCTCCTGAGTAAGAGTTGTGAGGTCTAATTTGTGGTGGTCTTCCTGTTTTGCTGCTGCTCAGCCTGTTGTTGGCCAAAAGGTGAGCTTTTTGCTTTCATGCCGGCAGCCTCATCAGCAGGAGTCAGATCCATTGCCTGTGACTGAGACGTGGTTGTCTATCTCCAGTGAAATACTATTGAGAAAAGCACAGCTCTGTAGGGAGGCAGAAGCATAGCACTCCCCTGTCCCTGGCTCAAGCACTGCATTTAGCTAGAGTCCCAAGCACAGTTGAGAATTTGCTCCATCAGAAACATTGGCTTGGGATGGGTTGCTCGTGCTGATTGGCTGCCCATAAGCCAATAATTTTGGCCTCACTCCCCTGTACATCAACTTCCTGCTGCATCCAAGGGGCTCAGGACCATCACCCCAATCCCTGTTCATCCCAACAACCTTTGCCTTCCGCCAGTAACCCCCCCCCCCCCCAAAGTAATGCAGGCCACATTGGCTAATCAGATGCAAGCAGTGGCTGGGGAATGTGCAACCTGGGGCTTTCCCCCTTTGCAAGAGTGTACATGTGTAAAAACTGAACCACCCCCTCAGTCCTCACCCAGAGAGTTATATGCCGAAGTCAATAAGAAGCAGGAGGTGGGAACCAGTCTTTATCTGCCAAATCTCAATTACTGCGCTGCAGCTGTAAAGTAATCCACAGATGGATTGAGCAACATTGGGCGTACTGGGAGCAGGTCAGCTGAATGTTGGATCGCAAGACCACAAGTAGAGGTCAACCCATGGTGCTCTTGCAGATTCTGCAGGTCCCCCCTCTGCCTTGGAGGTTTCTATATGATGGGATTCACCTATGAAGGAATCATCCCGTTGCATTGGGGCTGTCTGCACTGTCTGCTTGGGTTGCACCTCTGATGCTACACAGGAGTAGGCATTATGGGTGTTTGAGCAAGCAATAGCATGGGTTGGAGTGGAGTGGCTGGCAGTCACCTGGGACTGTGGTTGTGTTCTCTGTGTCCCCACTGGCATGGCATTGTACTAATAGTGTGGTAATGTAGTGGCAGCATATCTGCAGACTTCACACACACACACACACACACACACACACACACACACACACACACACTTTCTGTAAGGCGTACCTGTACTGGATCTGGCCAGAATGCTGCTAACAGTGGGCTATAACAGTGTTTGTTCTCCTTGCCTGCATGTGCAAAGTGCCCTTTCTGTGGGGCTCCCATCACCATATTCCTCCCTTGCATATATGTCCTATGTGTGCGCAGCAGGAGCCCAGAAAGTTACATCCCCACACTGCACCCCCTATCATCTGAGCCATGGGTGTCGTGTCAGGTGTTTATATAGCTCTTAGGAGGGCTGTGATTGCCTGCAGACTTAAATGGTATCCAAATTGTGCCAAGGCATGGGGGGGGGGGGGGCACACATACACTTTACAGGCACAACATAGTAAAAACATGACTAAGTTGTGAGAGGTTTAGGTTGCTGACGAAGCCCTGCTTCTCCTCAGTCGACCTATTCTCTGTCTGCAGATTAGTTACATTGGCCTAGCAATGGCATCAGTACATCTTCAAGACTCAGTGTAGAGGAGAGCTTAGGATGGCAACCTAAAATAAGCTATTTGGGACCATGGCTCATGGGGAGAGCATCTCCTTTGTGTGCAGAAGGTCCCTGGTTCAGTACCCGGTCTTTTCTAGTTAAATGGAAGAAGTTGTAGGAAATGTGAAAGACCTCTGCTTGAGAGCCTGAAGAGCTGCTGCCAGTCAGAGCAGACAATACTAACTTAGGCCAATGGCAGCCTCACATGTATTTTTATTTGCCACGTTAAACACTCTGTGACTGTATTTGAGGGCCCTTTAATTGCTCGGAAGGACAGCAGAAATACTTGCCAGCAGAAGAATTAAGCTCTCCCCCCTCCAGGCAGTGAGATGAATGGGCTATTATGAATAACAATGGCTAAGGCTGGTGTAGCAAATCCTGCCCTGTGCTTGGATTAAGCAACAAGTGATTTCAGGGATAAGTTCCTTCAGTTATTCTTAAGCCACTGACTTAATTTTCTTCTTCTTTTCTAGACAGAGTGTTCAGCTGTTGGTTGGCAGCTTTCTTCCTGTGAACTGCTGCCGGCGACTTCGTGCTGTAAAACCAGAGTTCCATGACCTACACGTGCTTTGGTGCTCTGCTCCCCAAAAGCAGTCATGTATTAGTTTTTTCCGATGCTTCATCTTGTTCCAGAGGAGTTACTTTGGTTTTCTGGAATACAAGGTGCTCAATGAACCGGGAGCCCCCATGAATGAAACAGCCAGCTCTTGCCAGCCGATGGCTAAAAACTGCACCTCGCATGTAGCGGGGATGGCACAAGAGGACAGCCACCAGGATCAGGTTCCACCCCCTTTCTATCATGAAGCCAGTCAGGAACTTGATTTGTCCACCAAAGTGTACAAAAAGGAGTCTGGGAGCCCTTATTCTGTATTGGTGGACCCAAAAGCAAGTAAGCCGCAGCTCCACGAAAGAGAGGAGCAGCCATATTTCAGGGAGGACAGAACAGTAGGAGAGGCCCGAGCCGTGAAAGAAGACAGGGAGAACTCTGACGACTTGCAGGAGGAGGAAGAGGAGGAAGATGAAGTGACTTACAAAAGGGAGCAGATAATAGTCGAGGTAAACCTTAACAACCAAACCTTAAATGTATCAAAAGGGGAGAAAGGGGTCCCCTCCCAGTCCAAAGAAACTGCTGTTCTTAAGACCAGCAGTGAGGAAGAGGAGGGTGACAGTGGGGAGGAAGAGGCCACTGAAGACAGTAATGATTATGAGGAAAATGAGAGGCAGAAGAAAAAAGAGCAAAGAGAGGCGAAAGATAGTGTTGCACAAAGGAGGACGCGGAGAGCTGCGTCTGCTGCAGCCACCACAACTTCCCCTACTCCCAGAACTACACGGGGGCGTAGAAAGAGCGTTGAACCCCCCAAGCGTAAGAAGAAAGCTGCAAAGGAGCCCAAGGCACCTGTGCAGAAATCAAAGTGTGAAGAAAAGGAGACTTTGACCTGTGAGAAGTGCCCCAGGGTGTTTAACACACGCTGGTATCTGGAGAAGCACATGAACGTCACTCACAGGCGCATGCAGATCTGCGACAAGTGTGGGAAGAAATTTGTTCTAGAAAGTGAGCTCTCCCTTCACCAGCAAACAGACTGTGAAAAAAACATCCAGGTAGGTCTTCTTGCCTGCTCGCCAGATTTCCCTACCTTCTGCTGTCCCCTGGACACCTTGGAAGGGGCGGAAATCCTTTGAGGAGAACAAGGGCCCGAGCCTCTCTACGTCTGTCGTCATTTCTTGTTGCACGCCCAAGGAAACTGATCTGTATGAATGCGGGGGGAGATGATGGCTGGCTGGTTGGGATTTCTCTGCACAGAGCCTTAGGGGAAATGGAGTGTCAGCTTTTAATAGCCAGCGTGGTATAGTGGTTAAGAGCAGCGGTTTGGAGCGGTGGAGTCTGATCTGGAGAACCGGGTTTGATTCCCCACTCCTCCACATGAGTGGCGGAGGCTAATCTGGTGAACTGGGTTTGTTTCCCCACTCCTCCACACGAAGCCAGCTGGGTGACTTTGGGCCAATCATTCTCTCTCAGCCTCACCTACCTCACAGGGTGTCTGTTATGGGGAGGGGAAAGGGAAGGTGATTGTAAGCCGGTTTGATTCTCCCTTAAGTGGCAGAGAAAGTCGGCATATAAAAACCAACTCTTCTTCTTCTTCTAATAGAGGTAATGGGTACCCGCGTTAATGGAGGCAGGAGCTGATTTCCAGAAATCATAAATGGATTACCCCCATATTGGTGAGAATTCCTGCCCCCATAACAAGAGACATTTTGCTGATGGATAGAGATCCAAATATAACACTGGCCGCGGCCAAATATCTCTCCATCATATTTTCCTCTTAAGAAATAACTGCTCAGGACCTATGGGTCATAGGAGCAAAGAAGGGAAGGGAAGTAGTGAAGCTGGGTGTGTCGTTTGCCAAGGTAATTCAAAGAGCAGGTTAAAGTAGCGCTTCTGTTTCTTTGAATAATTCTGTTGGCTGAATAATGGGTGTTACAAATCTCCGCACATTTTGATAAGGGAAGGAGAAACTCAAGCCGGGCAGCTAGGAATGAGAGGTATGAGACCAGCCGCAATTTTGGCCCGACTGGTTTCTTGCATGGCTATAAGTCCCACCATAATGTGCGACAAAGGGATACATGTCTGCACGACACAACACAAGGAGCCAGTCACAAGCTTCCTGCTGGTGCTTATATCTTGCAAAATACACAGATCTGTGCCACGCATCCCAGTATAGGTGTAGGCATGATTTTTCCTACACATGGCTGTTGTGCAGTTTAGAACTCTACTCTTTGTCCCTTGGCTCCTGCCCACCGTAAAATAAGGCTCTAAGTATGCTGAAAGATCCTAGGGAAGTTATCTGCAAACTTAAACCTTGCCCAAGATTCCTTTATTTCCTCCCTTCTCCCTCCCCCTCCCAGAAGCATTCCATAGATGCCATCTGCCTGTATTGAAATTCCTCCACAAATCATTGAGTTCAGAAACTTCCTTGAGAATCGTGGGATGCTCCGACCGTGTTGGCCTCTGGAATCTCTGCGCAGCACAGTATACATGCAGAAATATTCACAGTATACAGTTGTGTGCTGCTGGCGCACGTAGGGTTCAATCATAAGAACGCTTTCTTGGTAGCAAGCTCTCGAATAAAACGGGACTTCCGAGTAGATACAGGATTGCTCTCTCTTAGTCTTGAATTCTTTGCACTTCATAAGATCAGATCCACCAAAGACAAGTGCAGAGAAATGAATTTCTCCCTTTGGCTCAGAACAAAACAGGGACGAGCTTGTAATGAGCAGAGTCACACACGTGGGACAACTTGGTGGAGATTTAACATGTTAAAAGTGGTCTTCTCACTGACAGGAGGTGTATCTAGTTACTTTCAAGCCCATACATGTAGGCTTGTGAAACCATCCTGTCATTCTGCTCATCTGAAGTGCTGAGACTAAATGCTGCTTGGAGTATTCTGTTGGAAATGATCTCTTAATGCCGCTCATTGCCTGGAGATTTGTCTTGTTTTTACTTGCACACTTAAAACATGGGTTTCTGGACACCATTGTTCTGTGAGCAGACCCGTCTCTCAAATTGGCAGTTTCTTTCCCAAGTCCAAAGAACTGCATGGCCTACTGTTTCTGGCCTGAAGTCTCCTCGGATCACATCCTCCAGATGTCCTTTACACTGCCAACTGGTCCCTATTATAGTCCCTGTTAAAATTATTCTCTCCCACCCCCTTGTCCTAATGCACCTTTGAACAAGATTAGCTGTTGTAAAATTGCACGGTTGTTTCACTTGCAGGATGCACCTGGCTTTACAGCGTTTAGGCTTTCAAGTTAAGATTGCAGTTTTGAGACGGTACAGTTCTTGTATGCAACGTGGAAAGCTTTGCTGGGAAGGAATCAGTTTTTAAAAGTCATCTTACCCTTTCCTTCATTCATATAAAGCTTGTATGAAAATTGTGTGTGCAATTGGCAATATACAGCATTTCACCTGCCATTAAATTAAACTTGATGCATAGGAGAGCCAGCTTGGTGTGGTGGTTAAGGTGTCGGACTAGGATCTGGGAAACCCAGGTTGGACTCCCCACTTGCACCATGGAAGTTTGCTGGGGCCAGTCATACACTCTCAGCCTCGACCCTGGAAAGTATTTGGATGGGAGACCTCCAAGGAATACCAGGGGCATGACATGGAGGCAGGCAATGGCAAGCCACCTCTGAACCATCTCTTTGCCTTGAAATCCCTACGGGTTTGCCGTAAATCAGATGTGACTTGACGGCAAAACACACACACTATGCGTAGGGCTGCTTAAATTTCAAGGTGAAATGGTAAATAAGGCAGTAGAGCAACAAATGACATTTTCCTTTTGGTCAAGCCTGTTGCTGAAAGGGGGAAGTGTACACATGCTGGCGCTCCACAGACAAGACTGGATAGGTTTCTACCCCTCAATTCAGCTCGTTAGAATACCCCACACTTAGCTGGGAAGTCTAATAGAATCCAAATTTCAGGGGCTGTTTAACACAGTATATGGAAGAGACCTTGCTTTGTATTGGGTCAGCTTCAAATGTGGCAAAGGTTTGCAGTTGGTTTAGTTCCAAGTGTTCATTTTAATGGCTTAGATCTGACAATGGGTTGTTAGTCCCCCATGGAAGCTTCTGCAGTTCCACGCTCTGATTTTTCGGCTACCCTCACAATGAACTGCATGTGACATTTGACTCAAATGTTTGATGGAGCCACAGAAGCCTGTGTACTACTGTTTCACCTCAACAGTTCTCTCCTTTTGCGTACCCCTTCTCAGCTTTGGACACCCTAGTCCCCGAGATTGTCGTATCCTCCTCTGTGAGGAGTGGAAACCACTTGTTCCCTTCTCTATGTCTACCTCCCTGAATCCCAGTTTGGATATGAGAGAGCAAACAAATCTGGGATACGTAATAGATTAATCAGGTGTATTGAGTCTGAAGAATTTGGCAACAATACAAAGTGTTGTGTTAGAAACCTTCGGTTCTCTTACTTCATACGTTCTGTAAATACGCTTATCTTTTTTAATGTGTTTCTGTATGGGCTGCTATTGTTGACATATATTGCATAAATTACACCAGTTTGCGGAATTCAGCCCCTCTTGTCACAAAAGTGTCTGTTTTAAGAGCAGAGAATACCTAGCCATGCATATAGCCAGATTAAGGGTCTTGTTTGAGATTAGTTCATGGATTATAAAATTTCTGACGAGTCTTCACCTTTATGAAAAACACATAATAATCACTGATGTCAGGGTTTCCCTGTTGCCAAGCAGGGGTCAGCCTTGTTATTGTATGAGAGGGGTCTGCATATTCTTACATCTAAAGGGTCAAATTATGTCAAAATTCAGAGCAAGAGATAAAGAACCAGTAGAAGAAAGTTAAGTTGAATAACTGAAACAATACAGCTTGGCCTTATTTGATTTATTTATTTACAAAATTTATTTCCCACTTTTCTGCCCTTACAAGGGCCTCCAAGTTGGCTAACAAATTAAAACATCTGTGTTAAAATACAGTTTAAAACCATTAAAATAAACCTCTCTCTCCCAAACAGACATCATTATCGCAACTTTAAAAAGAGTTAAAAAGAGAGTTTAAACACATACGAAACATAAAACATTGATTAGGAAGGAGAGATCGCTGAGGGAATGCCAAATGAAAAAAGTCTTCTCTCACTGGCAGAAGATGGCAACAGAAGGTGACAGATGAATCTCCCTGTGGAGAGAGTTCCAGTTTTTTGGTTCCATGACCGAGAAGGCCCTCTCCTGGGTAGCCACCCGCCTAATCTCAGAAAGCAGAGGCACCCGAAGCAGTTCCTCTGAAGATGATCATAGTATTCAGGCAGGCTCATAAGGGAGTAGGTGGTCCTTCAGGTATGTTGGTCCTAAACCATATAGGGCTTTGAACTTGAATTGTACCTGGAAAAAATTGGAAACCAGTGTATGTGATCAAGGACTGGAGTGATTATGGTTCCTATGACCCACTCCAGTCAACATCCTGACTGCAGCGTTCAGTACCAATTCTGAACACTTTTCAAGGGCAGCCCCACAAAAAGTGCATTGCGGTAATCTAATCTAGACGTAACCAGGGCATGCATCACAGTGGCCAGATCTTTTCTGCCCAGGGAAGTCCACAGCTAGCTAATCAGTCAAAGCTTATAAAGGCGTTCTTGGCCGCAGCTGTGACGACATTAGTGATTATTGACATGTTGATTGATAGGCCATAATGTTTCTGCAGCCCAAACACCGGTTATTAAAAAGTGGCACACGTGAGGTCTCACAATAAATAATACCCACCGGAGCACCCTACATCAGGGGACCCCAACCTTTTTGAGCCTGTGGGCACATTTGGAATTCTGACATGTGCTTGGTGGACATAAAAACACAGATCCTTGTGATGTGGTGGCAGCTGCTGCCAAAGCAACATTTTAAAAGAAATGCACAGCCAATCAAATCTCCAGTAGTCCATATAAGCCTTGCTGGGCAAAAGCCCTACCTGGCCCCACCCACTTCTACAAAACGGTGGGTGCCAGAAAAGGTGTCAGTGGGCACTAGGTTGGGGGTCCCTGCCCTACATGATTGATTTAGTGCACAATCATAAAGATATGTTTGGGTCCAGGCTACATGTTTCAGCTGGTTGCAAGGATTGCCACCCACGGAGCAAAGTTTTCTCACCTTTCCTGTCCTGCAGCATCCGCAAGCGTTCCCTGAAATCTCATTTCTTGGTGGCATAAGGGACCGCTAGAAGCATAATTTGGAGGGTGTTTCAGGCTTCAGTCACACTGTTGGTGGAATTGCTTGTGACTGTGGAAACACTAGCCTGGATCCAGCTCATGGTTCTCATTTGGATTATGGGCAACTGTTCACCCCTTCATGTAAAGCATCTCTAAGAACCCTTTAAATCCTTCTAAAAACTTTGCCTGCTTGCTATTTTTTCACCCATCCATTCTTGCATCCCACCTATCCCTCCAATATACCATCACTTCTAGATTACATTTTTCTTTTTTAAGGAGCCACATTTGGCTGTAGAGCCATTGATTGCAGACCCCCGTTGTGTTCCACCCTTAATTTTGGCTAGAAAGAGTGTGTGGTTTCTCTTCATCAGCACCACCCATGACCTGCCAAATAAAGTTCTGCAAAAATGTATATATTTTAGCAACCTTGGTAAGAAATTTAAAAATCAAAACTTCTCTTTGAATAGTTTATTCTGGTGACATAATATGGGGCTTGGAGGGAAGGCATTGAGGTATAGCCCGATCTCGTCAGATCTCAAGCTTAGCAGGGTCAGCCCTTGTTAGTATTTGGATGAGAGACCACCAAGGAATACCAGGGTCGCTATGCAGAGGAAGGCAATGGCAAACCACCTCTGTTAGTCTCTTGCCTTGAAAACCCCATAAGGGGTCACCATAAATCAGCTGCAACTTGACACCACTTTACACACATGCACAATATGGGGCTCTCTGAATTTCACAAATACGGTTTAATATCTGTATCCATGCACTGATCCCGTGTAATATAAGTAAAACTGCCGCCAACAGCATGTAGAAATGCAGTGTTCTCATTCCTGAAGAGTTGGCTTGGTTTCTTTTTGATATATTTTTCGTGTGTCTTTATCCTTAAGGCTACTTTCCCCCCCTGTTGACTTGTAATATGGTTCCTGCAACTTGCCTGCAGCGATTTTCCAAAGCAAAAAACTGGCAGTCTAGAATATTAAATTTCCTAAGGCAGCAGACGCCAGCTATGATTTAATCACGGAAGAAGGCCCAGTTTGTCATTCACTTTAACACCTAACTGTCCTCAATGATAAGAGCTCTTCCCGCCCCCTTCTGTAGAACCAGGGGCTGAGTCACGGCATACCCACCAGATCCTTGAAACCTGAATGTAGCTGCTGTTCTGCCCTTCAGATAGCAGCAGGTGGCGCCCTATGCCAAGAACATTCATTTATCCTTCACTGAATTTGTAGTTTTTAAGCTGCTGCAGATGACTGGGGAAGGCACTGGCAAACCACCCCATAAACATAGTCTGCCTAGTAAACATTGTGATGTGATATCACCCCATGGGTCAGTAATGACCTGGTGCTTGCACAGGGTACTGCCTTTACCTTTTTCAAGCCGCCACAAAAGCGGCAGAACTCTGCACTGAAGTGGGTGGCATTGTAGTGACTGCCATCAAAATGTACTCCTAACCACTGTGAAGATCCTCGTTGTGTGTGTGTTCTTCATCTGCAGGGGGCTTGAAACTCCCCAAACGAGCTCTTTCTGAATTTACCCTTCTTTGTGTCTCCCCCCCCCCCCCCCCCCGGTTCATCCAGTGCGTTTCCTGCAACAAATCGTTCAAGAAGCTATGGTCCCTTCACGAGCATATCAAGATTGTCCACGGCTATGCAGAGAAAAAATTCTCCTGCGAGATATGCGAGAAGAAGTTCTACACCATGGCTCACGTGCGCAAGCACATGGTCGGTGAGTGTTCACCGCTCGTGTTTGTGCCTCCTGCTCCTCAGCCCCTTGGCTCTGAGCGGCTGTTCAAAAGGCTTCCTCTTTTTTAAAAAAATTGATACCAAGCCTTTTGTCCATTACTAAGCCCTTGATGGTTTCACAAGCAGTTGCCCAAACTTGGGAGGGAGACTGTCCTCCGCCGAATCCCCATGTGGGAAAAGAGTAGAGGAGTAGACTCTGGTATCTAATTCAACACTTTTAAAGCCAGACTTCCTTCCTCGTTCAGTTGCCTTATAAAAATTCCTGAAAACAAGAGCTGCTGGTGCTGGCTGTGACGTGTGATGACCGTTGGTGCATCTGAGAGAGGCGGGCAGTGCTCCGATCTGTGTGTAGCCCAGGGACATTGTACCTTGACTCAGCTGCTTAAGTCGCCCTTCCTCTTCTAGTTGTGTAATGACGTCTGTTGCCATGGCGTGTATCTGATTGCAGCGGGGGGGTGGGGAGGCTGTCCTGGTGCCTCTGGGCCAAGCATCCAGAGAGAATTTACAGAATTGCACCAGAGATTGCAGCTTAGTGGCATGTGGTGGGTGGGTGGGTGTGATTTTGCTGGGGGCGGGGAGGTGAGGAGGTCATCACCTTGGCCATTTCTAAATTGGATAGCTGGAGCAGCCCGAGGGAGGACTTGATCATGGTCCTGCTCCTTTGAAGACCTTTTGTTTTATTAGAGATTGGAGGACCTTCCTCATCACGTCCTTATAATGAGACCTTTACTTGATTCCCAGGGCCAAGTTTCTTGCAGCCGTTTTAGCTAGGCTAGCCCTGCATTCAGGGGCAGACAAAATCATTTACAAGCATACCTCCGAGATATTGCGGGTTTGGTCCCAGACCACTGCAATAAAGCAAATGTCACAATTAAGTGAGTCACACAAATTTTTTTGGTTTCCCAGTGCATATAAAAGTTATGATAATACTATACTGTAGTCTATTAAATGTGCAAAAGCATTGTGTCTAAAAAAAAGTACTGTAATAATAATGAAAAAGTTTGACAAAATGTGACACAGACACACAAAGTGAGCACCTGCTGTTGGGAAAATGGCGCTGATAGACTTGCTCGAAAACGCAATATCTGCAAGGCGCAATAAAGTGATGCGCAATAAAACAAGGTATGCCTGTATCTTTTATCCAATGAGGATCATTATGTCACCTATATGATGTCACTGTACGCATTGGCAGCCAAGAAGATTCAAGCCAAACTCTCATCCTGATGTTTAACATGCTGCAATCTTTGTTATACCCTAGTCCCGACATGGTATAGTGGTTAAGAGCGCTGAATTCTAATCTGGAGGACTGGGCTTGATTCCCCACTCCTCCACATGAGCAGCGGACTCTAATCTGGTGAACCGAGTTTGTTTCCCCACTCCTACACATGAAGCCTGCTAGGTGACCTTGGGCTAGTCACAGTTCTCTTAGAACTCTCAGCCTCACAAGATGTCTTATGTGAGGAGGGGAAGGAAAGGCGATTGTAAGCCACTTTGAGACTCCTTAAAGGTAGAGAAAAGCAGGGTATAAAAACCACCTCCTCCCTCCTCTTCTTCTTCCTCTCCTTCTTTTTAAATTGTCTTTAACCTTGCTGTGTTTTCTTTTATTGTTATATTTAATATTGCTTGGGCAGTTACTTTTGTAATATTGTTGTGGCCTTTAGCCTCGCACAGTAAATTTTGCCTACCTAGTAAAGATACGGTTTTGGCATTGAGACCGTATGGCCCAGTACGATGACTGGGAAGTGTAAGATGAAAGGTAGGGTGTTGGGCAAAGTGGGCTGGTAGTAAAAGGATATTTTCCTCCAGAGATAAGAGGTTTAGGCAGAGTGGTCTTTTGCTTTTATATTCAGGGTCTTCACTGAAAATCATTATCATTTGCTAGCAGAAGGAAACCTTTTGCTATGCCAGGTTGACAGGCTTTTTATCCTCTCCTGAATTTTGTGGCAAAGCCCACTTGAGTTGTTTTGGCAAGTAAACGATTGCCTTATGGATCCCTCTGATGCAGTGTTTCTTGGGCATCCACCCCCCTGCTCTCAGCCTGTAAGACACAATACCATCACTTACTGATATCAGGGGAGGGAAGGCAGCATGGTATAGCCCAGTCTCTTCAGATCTCGAAAGCTAAGCAGGGTCAGCTCTGGTTAGTATTTGGATGAGAGACCACCAAGGAATACCAGGGTTGCTATGCAGAGGGAGACAATGGCAAACCACCTCTGTTAGTCTCTTGCCTTGAAAACCCCTTAAGGGGTCGCCACAAGTCGGCTACGACTTGATGGCACTTAGAATCATAGAACCATAGAGTTGGAAGGGACCACCAGGGTCATCTAGTCCAACCCCCTGCACAATGCAGGATATTCACAACTACCTTCCCCACACACCCCCAGTGATCTCTACTCTATGCCCAGAAGATGGCCAAGATGCCCTCCCTCTCAGAAACTGCCTAAGGTCATAGAGTCTGCATTGCTGACAGATGGCCATCTAGCCTCTGCTTAAAAACCTCCAGGGAATGATCACTTTCCACCTCCCAAGGAAGTCTGTTCCACCCAGGAACTGCTCTTGACACACACACACTATTATCAGTGCTTGTAGAAGACTCTGCCTCATTATATTTGATTGGGCTGAAGTGGTTGGGGGGGGGGTTCCTTTCATATTCCTTCGGAATATACGTCTAAGCGATTGCTTAAATTAAGCCATCTGTTCCTGTTAAGATGTGAACTTTCTTCCCTCATTTGACATTTCAGCACATACCAAGGACATGCCATTCACGTGTGAAACCTGTGGAAAATCCTTCAAACGCAGCATGTCACTCAAGGTTCATTCTTTGCAGCATTCTGGCGAGAAGCCTTTCCGATGTGAGGTACGGCATACCCTGCTCGTTTAGTGTGGAAACAGAGTTGGAATTGCTTAGAACTTGAACAGCATGCACGTAGTGGGTGAACAGAGGCGGAGGTTGTGTGTAGGTGACTTATTTACCCCCGTGGCGGCTGCTTTAACTCACTGTGGGGCCAATGCAGTCATGGGGTGGTCCCAGCCATCTGTAGCATCCAACCTCCTGGGGCGCCACTAATGAAAGGTGTGAAGTAGCGGGTCCATGGTAAAATGTTCTTCACGGTGTAATCAGGCACTGCGACTGATTGATGTCCTCTGGTTGCAGTTTTGTTGCGATTAATTTATAAGAAGCGACAAGGCAACGAGTAGCTGTGTGTCATCTGGGTGTTGTTTTATATACGTCGGGGGTTTTGTCTCCTACAAGGTGCCAACAGAGTGCTGATTTCCCCAGCATTCCTCTGCCCCCTGCAGTCCCTTTCAGCCCCTAGAACGATTATTCCTGCGGGGGGGGGGGGGCGGTGTCACAGGACTAGTAGGATGAACAGCCTCATGAGTTGAGGGGGGTGCTGCAGTGGAGGTAGAGGGTTGAAACTACCCCTCCTGCCTTTTCCATCAGCACAACTCCAGCTGACAGAAAGAGGAGGGACACGAACGTTTCACCGTCTCTTCACTGCAGCCCGGAAAGCTGCTGTTCTTCAGTTCCAGGAATAATTGGGGGGGAGTTGAAAGGGACTGTAGGGGGAGGGAGTAATGGGGAGAGAATCTGCATGACTTCCATTGTCATTTCATAGGACACAAGTTTTTATGTGTATTAGTATTACAAATTGCTTTGACTCCTAAGTTCTTTGTCTGGGCTTTGAAATGAAATGGAGCAAAATCCTCCCCCACTTCCTGCTCTCCCACTGAGTCACTTGGTCGTTTTCCATCCTACCTAAAGTAATAGTCTGTATATATGAGAGGGTGGCTTATTTTTTCGTTTCTTCTAACATTGTTCAATAAAACCTTAACTCGCGGCGTGTTTTTCATTTTGAGACACTATGGCAACTGTCCCTAGAATTAATTGGCATTGACCACGATTTCATTCTCGTGGTTTTCTGGGTCTCTCTCCTCTTGGGACTGCGGCTGCTATATTGTTGTGATTCAGGCATTTATCTGTTTATAGAACTGTGACGAAAGGTTTCAGTACAAGTACCAGCTTCGTTCCCACATGAGCATTCACATCGGACATAAGCAGTTCATGTGCCAGTGGTGCGGTAAAGACTTCAACATGAAACAATACTTCGATGAGCACATGAAAACCCACACTGGTAAGGATGTGATATTTTTTCCTTACTTTGCAAAAGTACGCTAGACCTTCCATGGTCGAGCGTAATCCAGAGTACAGAGGTCACACAGTTACTCAGCACTTAACCTCTTCCTCCACCTGATCAGTAGTACTCTTACTGCTTTATAGAGTAATAGCTGGAAAGGGCTGGAACCTGCTCCAAGGACACCCCAATCTCAGTTTTGCCCTGGAAGGGAAGAAAGGGGAGTCAGGATAAAGGAGATTAATGTGGGTAAATACAATTACACATTGGCTTTATTTCATTTGGGAGAGGTTTATGGGTTTTCATTTGCAAGGGTTTATGGGGGGGGAGCAGGTTTTGAGGAGAGATTTCAGTGAGGAAGTACATGTGTTCTAGGAGAAAGTTCCAGGTATAAGGAACTGCATCACTGATGTATCTGGGATATGAGAGCAAAAGTCTAAACGAGGTTGTGTTAAAAGCAGGTTTGGCTTCAGATTTTTTATGCTAAATGCAGAAGGGAAGAAAGGTATTTGGGGAAGAGGTGTTCCATGGTCTGGCAAAAGAGGTGAAGGTTCCGGGCGACAGAGTTCTAGGTAAAGATAGGATGAACACACGAATCTGCCTTATACTGAATCAGACCCCTGGTCCATCAAAGTCAGTACAGTCTACTCAGACCGGCAGCATGTCTTCTCAGACCGGCAGCGGCTCTCCAGGGTCTCAGGCAGGGGTCTTTCACATCACCTACCTGCCTCATCCCTTTAACTGGGGATGCAGGGTATTGAACCTGGGACCTTCTGCATGCGAAGCTGATACTCTACCACTGAGCCACCGCCCCTCCCCAGGATACTGCAGTTGGGGTGAGGGAAGGCCAGAACAAAGAAGGTTGCATTAGTCGGTAAGGAAATTCTCAGCATTCACCCAAACCATTCCCTGCTGGGCTGGAAAATACTTCTGTCCAAAACCTTGGGGAGGAGCGGCCAGCCAGAATATACCATGCTGATCTGGATAAAAGGGAAAAAAATCTGAAAGGGAAATGGGACAGTAACCAGAGCTGAACAGGACAAGAGAGAAGCAGCCAGGAGTGAGGTGAAAAGGGGGCACGTAAGGGGTTAAATGAGCGTAATAGAGTGGTTGCCTTGCCAAACATGTCTGGGATGGGGAAGAAGGAGAAAGGCTTTAAGGATTTGTGGTTTCAGGAAAGGTGTTGGCAAAAGAGATCCCTGTGGATTCATCATAGGCGAATGGGGTAGGGGAGAAGCGGGCTTTAGAGCACCAGAGTTAGAGAACCACCAAGGATTGTTAAGATGTGGTACGATAGCATGCCTTGCCCAAGAAGATTGCAGAGTAGTACTTCTTTTCCCAACAATGAAAGCCTTGATTCCTTTTTCTGCTAGCTATTACTTCTGTCTGAAAATCTCTTGACCACAGATTTCTGACCTGAATAGCCCAGGCCAGCCTGATCTCAGAAGCTAAGGAGGGTCTAGAATAGGGAACCAGCATGGTGTAGTGGTTAAGAGTAGTGGTTTGGAGCAGTGGACCGGGTTTGATTCTCCCCTCCACATGTGGTGGAGGCTAATCTGGTAAACTGGATTTGTTTCCCCACTCCTCCACATGAAGCCAGCTTGGGGTAGCCACAGCTCTCTTCGAGTTCTCTCAGCCTCACCTACCTCACAGGATGTTTGTTGTGGGGAGGGGAAGGGAAGGTGATTGTAAGCCGGTTTGATACTTCCTTTAGTGGTAGAGAAAGTCGGCATATAAAAACCAACTCTTCTTCTATTTGGATGGGATACCTCCAAAGAATACCAGGGTCATGACATGGAGGCAGGCTATGGCAAACCACCTCTGAATGTCTTTTGCCTTGAAAACCCTACAGGGTCGCCATAAGTCAGCTGTGACTTGCTGGCAAAAAACAAAAAAAATTATAGCTATATCGGCCAAAAAGTTTTAATTTGACTGAGGTAACCTTAGCAGATCACAGTTGGCACCCAGTTGTCCTATATGAGTTCTGTGTTTAATTTTTAACAGGAGAGAAGCCCTTTATCTGTGAAATCTGTGGCAAAAGCTTCACCAGTCGGCCCAACATGAAGAGGCACCGCCGAACTCACACAGGGGAGAAGCCATATCCGTGCGACGTGTGTGGCCAGCGGTTCCGCTTTTCCAACATGCTGAAGGCGCACAAGGAGAAGTGCTTCCGCGTCACCAGTCCAGTCAATGTGCCGCCTGCTGCCCAGATACCCCTCGCCACGGCCTCTCCTGCCACCACTGTACCTTCTGTTGCGAACACACCCAATGCCCCAACCCCAACTCCACCCATTAATATGAACCCGGTGAGCACACTTCCTCCCCGCCCTGTCGCCCACCCGTATTCTCACCTGCACCTTCACCCACACCATCCGCATCACCTGCCGGTCCCCCCTGTCCCTCACTTACCCCCACCTCCAGCTCTGTTTAAGAGCGAGCCTTTAAACCACAGGGGCCAAGGCGAAGACAGTTTTCTGCGGCACCTGGCAGAAAAAAACAGCTCAGTACAGCACCACTAACTGCTTGTCTTCGGCCTGCCATTCTCTTGGTCTTTTGCACATGGAAGTGTGCCCCCTCCACCCACCCTGAGAAACCTCGTGGTGTCGCCCGTCGCTCCAAGTGAAGGATCCGAGCTCTGATCTCGGCTGTTCAGCAAAGCAGTCGTCGGGCACAGGGGGAACCCAGCAGAACAGAAGCCCAACTTGGCTGGCACATTTTACCGTTGACTTTACTGTTCACAATGACTGAGACTTGTGGAATTTTTTTACAGTTTCATATCAGCTGATGAGGTATGCTTGCTTTTATATCCCGGACTTTCTCCTCAAAGAGGGGACGGGCCTGGTTTCCTTTGTACTAATCGGAAAGACTGTGAGACTAAATCCCAGAGCATTAATTATCACTGTGTATTGTTAATTTTTTTTCCAGCTTTTTGGGGGGGGGAGTGTGCGTGTGTGTGCGCACTGGTTGAGTGAGCCAGCCACATGATCGCAGAATACTAAACATTATAGCAAAAAAAAAAAAAAAAAAGACAGTAAACAAAACTTAATCTCATTTGAGTAGTTCTAACACACTCTTTATTTTAATACGGGGAAAAAATTATTTTAGAGTTTTTTTGTATAGACCTATTTAGTAGCCTGTTTCTAAAATGAAATGTATTTCGAATAAGCGGTGTAATTTTTTTCAGTGTAGCTGGACCTATGTTGTTATAATAGATAATTTTTATAATCATTCAAATGTGATTTCTTTTTTTTAAAAGATGCAAATAGCTTCTATAGTAAAAAAAGAATTATTCTTACATCTGTACTACTCTAAAAAGGTGCTGGAGCCGGGAGGGAAAGAAACCCAAGATGTCTGTGGGAAGGCTGACTCGGAAGTGGAGATGATTTGAGAACTTTATATAACTTATTTGTAGGGGTTTTTTTTTTTTGTTAACCTTGCTTTATCTTCTTTCACTTGGAGTTATAAAACAAGTACATTAAACTACTGTGTTCCCACAAACATTTTTCGCTCAGCTAGGCTAAAGTGTGAAATGTTTCAGAAAGGGTAGACCCTCTCATGGGGTAAAATTGGGGTATAAAGCTGTGCAGGGGTGGGGGAGACTCAAGCCAGATGTGGGGAGTTGGCTGTCATTTCTTGGGCATACATTAGAACCTAGTTCATTACGTAAATGTGTGTTTGAGGTATGACTTCTGATTTGGGAATCATTGGATGCTGCTTGTTTCGTTTCTTTGTTTTGTTTTTTCCCCCCATCACTTTCAGAGATTCTTGAGTTCACTAGGAGAAAAGTGGGGAATCACAAATAAGGTGCTGTGTGGCTGGATTTGTAAAATAAACCTGGATTGGTGAATCTGGTGCGAAGGTGGTTGTTAATGTTGGCCGAAAAATGTTTACCAGTATGTGCACATGATGAAGCAGTATCCTGTACAAAGAGCAGATGCATATAATATAGGATACTTTCTTACACATTTTTGTCGTCAGGGTTGACAGGTCAATGGAAAAGAAATGTTTGAACGTTAAAGCGAGTTGCTAGTTGTATTTTTTTCCATCTCCAGCAGCACTGAATTGTGGCAATAGTTTGAAAGCAAAGAGTCGCGGTTCTTGTTCAGTTAACTGAAATTCAAATATGGCACCATGTAAGCAGCTGAAATGGCTTATTGGCACCTTGGAGGAGAAGGCACAGAGATATCTGTCACTATTAGAGCCTAAATTTCCCTATGGCTGTTTGGCCAAAGCTCAGTTCCATCACCCCAAGACCATGTCATGCCAATCCTCAGCACACTGTTTCCATTTTAAAAATTAGGCTTCGGAGCTAATTAGGTGGGGACGTTGCATCAGGTCAGCCCCCACCGTTGCACTCTGATAATTGTGCTTCTGCTACCTAACTCTGATTTTTCTTTATTTTAAAAAAACGAGAGGATTAGGTCTTTTTTGATACTTGTTCTCATATTTGAATGGCAATTTCTTAAACCCCCCCTCCTTTTTCTGACAAACGAGTCTTTTAAAGATGTTGTGATAACATTTATCTGTTCCTTCTCTTTTGTAGGTAGAAAAGCCTAGCTATAAAAGTGAAACATTAATATAACGGTTCGCCATCCTCTACTGCCCGGGATGGTTCTGTACATTCCTTGTCATGTTTGCAAACCCACAATTCTGTATAGTTACCTATGCTGCAGGCCAACAGTCTGGCCTGTTGAATTAACTTTTATAAATTTAAAGGAAGAAAAAAAACACAACTCACCTTGGTATATCAGTTGTAAGCCAATTTTGCAACAATGGTTTTCTCAATAAATTTACAGTATTTGGCTGCTATTTATGAATCCTAGTATTTAAAATGGGTATTATTATTATTTTGCAAAATTGTATGCTGTATCTTCAGTCTTGGGAAGTGGTGTTATATGCTTGATAGTGGTATTTCTCAATATAAAGGTGGATAAAGTTGTGCTGCCCTCAAAAAATAGCAGGTTACAGTTCAAGGTGAAACTATATTATCTGGACCAGGGGTCGCCAAACTCATTAGTCAAGAGAGCCAAATATCAACAGTACAACGATTGAGATTTCTTTTGAGAGCCAAATTTTTTAAACTCAAACTATATAGGTAGGTACACTGTTTATTAACTTAATAAACTTTAATTAAAATTTAGCAGAAGTGGAAACCAGTAGAGCACCTACTGCACAGTGGGGTGGTGAATGGCTGTGGGGAGAGTGTAACCCCCCGCCCCCGGTTCCTTTTGAAAGAGGCACAAAGTAGCAGGAAGAGGGGAAACCTGTAGTAATAGGCCAGGGGAGGGCTAACAATTGCCAGACAAAAAGGCCCACTGTTTTCTCCCCCACACCACCATCACCCAGCGAGGGTCCAGATGTCCAGGGATCCCAGGCACAGAGGAAGAGCCCAGCAGGTCCCCGGTCTGTGTGTGTTCCATGCAAACAAACAAGGGGGAGATGCATAGTCCATCCTTCCTTCCCCCCGCCACGGACATGCCAGTTCCCTCCTGGCCAGAGGGAGGGGCAGGTGCTCACCCCCCCCCCCACCATTCTGGGACCGATGGGCTCCAGATTCAGGGCAGGCAGGCGGGTGCCCGGGCAAGGTGGCTTGGCTGGAGGAGCCCCCCCCCAGCTGGGGGACAGGTAGGCAGGGCCACGCGCCCAGGCGGCTTCCACCGCGGGGGGGAGAGAGGAGAGTCCCCCAACTGCCCCTCCCTCCCTCCCTCGAGGCCACGGCGCCAGCCCCCTCCCCCCTCCCAGGGGCGGCCTGAGCACGGCCTTGGGCCCGCTCTGCAGCCCTGGGGGCGAGAGCAGCCGTACCGAAAGAGAGGCCCGCGCGGCAGGGAGGGGGGAGGTGGCGGCCGCCGGGGCAGCTCGCTCTCTGCCTCCCCCTCCCCTCCGGGCTGCGGGCGGCCTCAAGCGAGAAAGGCGCTGCGCGGGGCTTCCTCGTCCGGGCGAAGCGCTTCCAAAGCAATGAGAATTTCTCTCGAGCCTTTCTGAAGAGGGACTCAAGGAGCCAACGGTAGAAGCCAAGAGGCAGCGGGTGGGCTTACCGTGCAAATATCGAAACGGCGGCTGCTCCCTCCGCTGCTTAAGAAACCCCCAATCCCCACAGCAGGCCCGCCAGCAGTAGTGGCACGTGGTCGCTCCTACGTAACCCAAGTGCCTCCTGCGCAGACTCCCGCCCCCTGCCCCTTTCGCTACTCAGTTGGGCCCGGACATGGAAAGAGCCGCACTCAAGGGCTCAAAGAGCCGCACTCAAGGGCTCAAAGAGCCGCATGCGGCTCTGGAGCCGCACTTTTGCAACCCCTGATCTGGACCAATGTCATTTCTGACAGATGGCAACTACACTTTGCAAATCTGGTTCATTGCAGAGATGTCACACCTTACTACAGAGACCCAGTAGTCCAGAGATCTAGATCGCTGGTTAACATTTTTCTTGATAACAGTAACTCCAATTGGAACTTTGTAACCACAGAGTTTAGCTTATTCTCGGCATTGGGGAATTCCCTGTGCTCACGTTGAAGGCATTTCAGATCAAGAATGTGTTCATTGGGCGGTTCTGGAACCTGTTTGTTTTGTGCCTTGATTCGAGTGGCTGTGTAAGGCGTGTTCCCTTGCTGAAAAAAAGACTTAGTGGTATAGAACAGGAGATAAACCACTGTCATAGCCTGAATGGAATATTCTGCTCCTTTCCCCCTTCCCCCATTTAAAGGAAAACGTGGGCCACAGTTGTCAAGAGAAATCGAACAGAGCAAGTACCAAAAAGGAGTGGAGGTAACTAAGTGAATGGTGATGCAGACACTAGTTAGGATATTCTTGCAGGTGGCCCCCCCAGCCTTCAGTATTGAATTGCAGTCTGTATTCTATTTCCTTAGATTATAAATACTGAATTATTATGAAAGGTTCAGTGTGTTCTTACAGTTTGGTTTTCAGGTTGGCTGCAGGAAGCATCTGACTATGGCTGCAGATTGGCTTGGAGAGGTAAGTCGGCTGTAGCATGTTGTTTTGTAGTCTTTCTGTATAAACAGTATGCGTGTGTGTTTGAATTAGGATTTGGCCGCGCCGATTTCTTAATTGCATATGAGGAGGCTTATATGCATCTTGGCATCAGTGCTGGAACGATCACACGCTAGCTGGCACTCCAAGCCGTCTTTCAAAATCAGAAATTTGTGAGGTTACTGGATATGACACTCCACTGTAGTTTTTTTCCCCCCAACAAGAAACCTCTTTGCCTTGGCAACTCTGTAGGCCGGTCAATAAAACAGTGTCCTCTCCTGCTGTTTGTATTTTATACAGTTCCGATTTTTTTTTATAAGTCGAGAAAACCTTACTTTAGACACATTAAAAATAGAAAGCCTTCTTTGTGATGGTGTTGTGCACAACAATTGGTGTTTTTCTGGTTGTGCTCTGTAATGTCATTTATTAACAAGCTCCCCTCCAGCACTTCCCACTGTTGCCCACGGAAAGAGAAGTTTACATACAATCTATTGAATTCTGGGGGGAATGCCCCAGAGAATACACACCTGCTCTTGGGCTGTGAATGTCTCCTTGAAAGCCCCCTGGGTTAAAATTGCAGCTTCTTTTGTAGTAGTCTACACAAACTCCTACGATTTGGTATAATTGAATGTTTGCGATCAAAACTGTCATAGCAACAGATTGCTCTTGCCTGTGTTGGCATTCCTTTTAGTTTAAGGTTGTGTTTTCATGTAACTCCTTTTCAGGTGATGGGGAGATGAACATAACTATGCCATGGTGTAGTGGTTTGGAGCGGTGGACTCTGATCTGGAGAACTGACTTTGATTCCCAACTCCTCCACATGAGCAGTGGAGGCTAATCTGGTGAACTGGGTTGGTTTCCCCATTCCTGCACATGAAGCCTTGGTGACCTTGGACTAATCACACTCAGCCACACCTGCCTCACAGGGTGTCTGTTGTGGGGAGGGGAAGGGAAGGTGATTGTAAGCCGGTTTGATTCTTCCTCAAGTGGTAGAGAAAGTTGGCATATAAAAACCAACTACTTCTTCTTTGTCCTAATGCTTTGCAGCACTCGATGCCGCATGACTAATCCTGCTCAACTAATTGTTCTAAGGAAAGTGATTTTGTGCTTAATCTGAAAGAACTGATGGTCGAGAAATCCTGCCTTGGGAAGGGCACAGCGGACTACTGGGGAGTAAATTCTCTGTAAAGCATCCTGGCTGCTACTTTTGACAGGCTTTGCTGTGTCGCCCTCTGACTTGCCCCATCTCTTGGGACCCAGGGCTGTGAAGAGGTTTGGGGCATGTGCACAGCTGTGCCAAATGCTCGCATGCGCTTGGGCTCGCAGTCCCTCCGGTTTCCCCATATTGTGACCCTGACAGGGCAGTTCTTTGTGTCCTTTGAACAACCCAGTGTTTTGTGTCCGCGTGGAGCTCTCCTGTACTTCATAACCTGCTTGTCCAGGGACTGCTGCAAACCTGGAACACTGATTGTAAGCCGGCTTGATTCTTCCTTAAGTGGTAAAGAAAGTCGGCATATAAAAACCAACTCTTCTTCTTCCAACACTCTAACCACTACACTACACTTTCTCTTACATTTTTTTGTGTCAAGTGTTGGTCAGTGCGCAGTCCCTGGTTTTAATCATTTCCCCTGTGAATCAAAATGCATTCGGTTTCTCAGTAAGTGGGCAGGTCGGAGATGCAGAAAGATGGCGTAATATTTTAAAACCACCTTTAGATACAAGGCACTGTACCGAAACTTTCAAAACCTGTCCATGGGATTGTGCTCTAGGAAAAACTACATCTTTGAGAAAGAGCCCCACAAGGAAAGAAGGAGGGGAGGTAGAGATTAAGAGATTAAAAGCTTGGGCTGTTCTTCTGTTTCTTGTTCCGTGCTTTCCGTCTTACTGACAAATTATTTGAAATTCCATGCCTTCCTGTACTTCTCCTTTCTTTGGGATATAGTTTAAGTATTTGCAAGGAAGCTACCGAGTTCTGCAGGGAAGTGTGGCAGCGAGAGAGAAATGAGGGTAAAACGTCTAGCTTTGAGGAAAGTATTGGCAGAGCAAACACGAAAGGAAAGAAGATAAGGGGTCAAAGAGTGAAGAGGTATGAAAAGAACAGCTAGTACAAGGAGTGAGAGGAAACTGAGCGTGCTTCTACAGGTATGGTTTGGGAAATGGCTCAGAGGCATGAAAGCTTGAAACCTACAGGAAACTTTGGGTGCTCCTTTCCGGGATCAGAGCTGGTTGGCTTCTGTGTTTGCACAACTCTCTCTGACTCCCACCTACTCAGAGTTTCTTGTTCCGTTTTCTCTTGTCTCTCCTGCTTCCTTGACCTTTTATATTCTTTTCACACTACAACAAATGTTTTGAGAATGTAAACGTTGTGATGAGCAATCATTTTTATGGCATTATTAATCATCTTTTTTTTATACATTTAGCACAATTCAGAATTGAGACCTAGATTGTGTTGGCACCCAGCTGGGACAGTTTAGTTTTTGAGAGTTTGAGCCTACGACGTTGGGTAATGAGGCTGTGGATAGGTGCAGCTTTTCCTTCTTTGTGTAGTTTTAAAACTATACCTGTTCAAGCTGTCGTCCAGTTTCTCTAACTGGTGAGTTGATTTGGAGGGAGGTGGTGGTGCTGTCCTGTCCAGACCCCCTGTTTTGTGTCTGTACAATAACTGAAGCGATATACCTTCACATTTGCAACAGTGCTAGGAGGCAACATCGGGAAGGCCTGTATGCCCTCTTGTATGACCTGCAGAGGAGCTGGTTGGCCACTGTGTGAGACAGGATGCTGGACAAGATAGACCACCGGTCTGATTCAGCAGGGCTCTTCTTATGTTCTTAAACTATGCAGGGCACTGCAGGTTCTGGGCGTTGCATTTTCAAACCTGTTGTCAAAGCCTTGAGGACTAGAAACTTATTCCAAAAAATTAAGGATTCGTTTTCAGAACAGTGTACTCTGCACCAAATTCTACTCTTGCATCTTGAAGTCCTAGCAATACATTCAGCCCTGTAGATGGAATTGATGAGAAGCAGAAACAGTTAAGTTGTATACCTTGTGGTTCTCTGCTGCAATGCTTATATTCAGTGCAGATAAACACCTGAATCATCCCCCTATTGACAATTTATCTACTCAGGAAGGTTGAGAGACAGGGCGGCTTCACATGCTATTTTTTCCCTAGGCAGAAATAATCTCCATAAAGAAAGAGGGGGTAATGTCATCGTTTTCTGTAGCAGTGTGTGAGATAGAAGAGAGAGATTAGAGCAGGGGTGTCGATCTCAATTGTTTCAAAGGCCGGATGTAATATAAATGTCATTTGGTCGGGCCGGCCCATACCTCGCCAGCCCAGATTAAGAGTAGGGGGTGGCTCGGCTGTCTCGCGGGCCGGATAAGAGCTCTCAAGGGGCCGGATCCAGCCTGCAGGCCTTTTGTTTGACACCCCTGGATTAGAGTCTTAGATGTGAGTTTGAAAAAACTCTTTTGATTTTAAAGCTGGTTTTTGAAACAGAGATACCAAACACAAGCTTTAAGTTAAGAGATCCCGTGGGATAAATCTGAGCCCAGGCCATCTACTGCCATCACCACCTTTAAAATTAACCTTACTGGCAGCTTTGAAGCTGGTTGCTAGCTGTTCAAGGATAAGGAAGCAGCAGATGAGTTTACGTTACTGAAGTGGTTTTTTTTAATCAGTTGTGTGCCTTTGTTCTTTGAGCTTGCAAAAAATGTCAAGTTGGATCACAAACTGTTGCCTCAATCTCGATAATGCAATCCACTTGAAGAAGCTGGTTTTGCTTGCAGGCCGGTGTGCACAAAAACTTGCTGGTGAGAGGGAGGCCACCTCCAACAGTGGTACAAAACGTGGCACCTCGCGCCTTCAGCCCTTATGCCACTCTCGTCATGATGAACTGAGGCAAGGCACTCCAACCCCCCTTCCCCCCACACACCAAATCCAGGTGAAGCCCATGTACAAGGTTCTAGGTTTAGTGGTGATGTCCATGTAGCTGTGTGGTTTTCTGACTTTGGCATGGTTATGAAAAGCTTGCAAACAATAAGTTGATTATTTTTGCACACACACACCCCATACCCAATTCAGTTAATCATAACTTGTGCAATTATTGGGAGGAAAAATAGCAGTGGGCTGGATCCAACCAGCTTTTCCATGGATGAACAGGGGAGGCAGGCTTCCCTTTGATCATCTAAAAGAAGAGTTGGCTTTTATATGCCGACTTTCTCTACTACTATGGGGAGAATCAAAGAGGCTTACAATCGCCTTTCCCTCCCCACAACAGACACCCTGTGAGGTAGGTGGGGCTGAGAGAGCTCTCAGAGAACTGTGACTAGCCCCAGGTCACCCAGCTGGCTTCATGTGTAGGAGTGGGGAAACCAACCCAGTTCTCCAGATTAGAGTCCACTGCTCCAAACCACCGCT
Organism: Euleptes europaea; assembly: GCF_029931775.1. Taxonomy (NCBI): domain Eukaryota; kingdom Metazoa; phylum Chordata; class Lepidosauria; order Squamata; family Sphaerodactylidae; genus Euleptes; species Euleptes europaea. Next base: position 24,797,063 of record NC_079329.1, read on the forward strand.
CTTAACCACTACACCACGCTTCCTTATGCTTGGGCAATAAAAGGGTGCCGGAAGTCGCAATGAGGACAATAATTGGGTGAGACTGAATGGGGGGGGGGAAAGCTTGCTGGATCCAACCTAACAGGCAGCTTCTTAAAACTCGAGAAATTATAGAGATTAAATGGGCTTTGCAAATATGCATAAATTGATTTATTTAATTCATTTATACCCCGCTTTTCTTCCCAGTGGGAACCCGAAGTGGCTTACATCATTCCCTGCCTATGCAGGGTGCTTAATCACTGCGATAATTTCTCAGAGGCCTCGTGTAATGCAGACAGGATTTATAACCCTCCTGCTACCTTGGAGGCTTACATTTTGGCCAGGCCTCAGGCATTCCTGCATGGCTAAAAGGCCGAGAATCTAAAATTATCACATGGCAAGGGCCACACCCTGGGTTTTAATATGCTGTTTCCTTTATCTTTCCGAAGCAGGCGGTACTAAATGAGAGGGCTCTGCAAAGCCACAGATAGTTTAGGTGCGGCCTGGATGAGCTGTCGGCAGTATTTTAAGGGTGGAAGGGAAAGCTTGCTTCACATGCCATCCTGTGCTTATAACCCTGTAATCTAGCGTTCTGTGTGGCAGGGCTGGGGATCTGTGGTTAGCCATTAGTAGGGGGATGTTTTCCAGCTGTGGTACCTTTTTTTTAACGAGTCTATTTTTGTTACTCTGGTTTCCAAGTCTTTCATTGAGGTTAAGAGTACGGGGGGTGGGGGCTGACAACAGTGTCGGTGAAATTTTTGAAGTTAATTTTTTTTTTAAGAGAAGTAATAGATACTACGAAGGGCTTCTTGATTTCCACTGTTCTGTGGAGTGGCCTGTTTAAGCCTCTTGGGAAGAGACTGAAGGTCTTCCTAAGGAACCATGTTGGACAAACCAGGCACTATTCTAGTTGATCTGTTCTACCCATGTAGATATATTTCCTTGATTGTTTGCTTAAGCAAGAATAAAAGTAGGATTTCTTCACTGTGTTAGGGTTTTTGAAATGGGTTTCTCCTCCCTCATTCTTGGATTGAGGAGTAACTTATTTCAGGGGGCAAAAAAAAACCCTGGAAATCATAAATTAAGTCAGACATGTTTCATTTGCTTGTGCCAATAATGTTGGTTCTGGCAAACGGACTTCTTTCCCTGATCCTCCTACCGAAGACTCTTTAGCATGAGATTCCAGACACAGAACTAGGATCTTCTACATGCAATGCGTGATCTGCTCCACCACTCGGTAGCTTAGCTTTTCTCATCCTTTATAGGTGATGCTGCTAATTACAATTGGGAAGCAGCATGCAGGGCATTAGGTACTCTTTTTTTAAAAAAAGTTACATCTTCAGACAATCCAAATTATCAAGAATAGCTCTACTCCACACCCTTTGTAAGTGATGTGAATTGAGGATATTTACTTGTGTGTGTTAAGTGCCGTCAAGTCGCTTCCGACTCATGGCGACCCTATGAATGAAAGTACTCCAAAATGTCCTATCTTTGACAGCCTTGTTCAGATCTTGCAAATTGAAGGCTGTGGCTTCCTTTATTGAGTCAGGATATTTACTTAATGTATCTTATTTTGTCAGTCGTAGGGAGGTGAAGGGACAAAGGGCAGGATGTTCAAGTTCCGGGGTACTGTGAATTTGGACGGAGGATCTCAACATTTTCAGAGTTCAGCAGGCATTTATTCATTGTATTTCGGTTTTGCTCTAAGGAACTTGGGGTGGTTGACATTTTGATCCTGCCCAACCTCCAAGGAGATCAGGGTGGTGGCACACTGTTCCCTCCCCCCATTTTCTATTCACAACAACCCTGTGGGGTAAGAGAGGCCAAGACAGAATGAGGAGGCCAAGATCACTCATGGTCCTTATCCTACAAGCTGTCGAATACATCTTTGCCACCACCGGGCCTTAAAAGCTCGCTTTAAAAATGACAGGAAATGCTTGGCATCCTTGGGACACGTGCCTCTGTGTCCCCATCCTTCGCTTTTCCTTGCGCTTCCCACGGAACCGCGGCCTTGCTCAAAGCACAGCTCAGCCGGGTGATGAGCGCCCCATTAGCATTCCTTGCCTCTGAGCCGGCTTTTCGGAGACTCGCCTCCCATTGGCGAGACGTTTGTGTGTGTGTTAAGTGCCGCCAAGTCGCTTCCGACTCACGGCGACCCTATGAATGAAAGTCCTCCAAAATGTCCTATCTTTGACAGCCTTGTTCAGATCTTGCAAATTGAAGGCTGTGGCTTCCTTTATTGAGTCAATCCATCTCTTGCTGGGTCTGCCTCTTTTCCTGCCGCCCTCCACTTTTCCTAGCATGACTGTCCTTTCCAGTGACTCTTGTCGTCTCACGACATGACCAAAATACGACAGCCTCAGTTTAGTCATTTTAGCTTCTGGGGTCAGTTCAGGCTTGATTTGATCTATAACCCACTGATTTGTTTTTTTGGCAGTCCACGGAATCCGTAACCCTCTCCTCCAACACCACATTTCAAAGGAATCTATTTTCTTCCTATCCGCTTTCTTCACTGTCCAGCTTTCACACCCATACATAGTAATAGGGAATACGATAGGCGAGACGTTTACAATAAGCCTTATCGGGAGAATCTGGCTCCAGGGCACGGGATGGCAAGCCAGGCGGATGGCGTCAGAAGTTCTTCCTCCTCGTCCGGGGCCCTTAAGCTCCGGAGGAGTCCGAGCAGGTGACCCAGTTCGAGCTCAGGCCGCTTCCCGGCTGGCGGCCTTTGATCCGCATCCTCTTGGAGCGATGGCACAGGTGGGTCTGGGCTTCGACTCGGGTTCCCTCCGCTTGCTGCTGCAGCCCGCTGCGAGGCCAGGCATCGCTTGCAAAGCAGCCGGGGCCATCCGCGGGGCAGTTTCACCCAGGCGGGGCAGTTTCCCGGGGCAAACGTCAGGGGTCGCTGCTCCTGTCCTGAAATGCCCCTGGGAAAGGGGAGGTGGGGGGGGGGGGGAGAGCGCGCGCTAATCGATGCTGTTTCTCTGTTGCGGTCTCTCCCCCTTTGATCTGTGTTCGGGAGCCGCTCCTATTGGCCGCCTCGCTTGTGACGTGGGGGGACTGCGGTTGTCCTGTGTTGCAAACGCGCCGGGCTTAGTTTCCGTCTCTTTCCAGAGGATCGGGGGCGGCGGGGGGGTGGGGGGATCGCGGGGGGTCTTCCCTGCAACGGGGGTGGGGAGATGTGGTAGAGGGGGGGGCAGAAGCCGGGTAGGTCTTCGGCCGCGCCCCCTGTCCCCGCCCTTCCTTATAGAAGGGGGGACCTCTCCCTCCTGGTCCCACTGCTGGACTGGGAGGGAGAGCTGCTTCTCTCTCTCTCTCCCCCCCCCCACCCCCAAGCCAAAGAAGAAGAGCCATGCAGTGAGCAAAGTTCAAGTCTGAACCGAAACTAGGCATCTTCTACCCCCCTTCCTCCACCCCCCTCCTCCACCCCTCCTCTTAAACCGGCGTCCGATCCAAGAACGCACGTGAGTCCGCAGCGCTGGGGGTGGGGGGAGAGTTCAGGACTGGCCCAAGGGCAAAGGGGACACCGGAGGAGGCAGGTGGTGGTGAGATGGGGGGGGGAGATGTTAGGAAGGGGTGAAAGCCAAGTGCCTTTGAGTAGCCAGGGAGAAGGGAAGAGGAAGGGAAGGTGGTGGGAGATTGCATGTTCTAGCATAGAAGTTGGAGGGGGGGGGGGAGATTCTGTATGCCTGTTTGGTGCCATAACCAGGAGGGGGAAGGATAGGTCGAAATAGTGAGCTCTGGGTGTCCCAGGGGGGTGGGTGGAGGAATTAGTGTTGGAAGACGAATTTGGGGTGCACGGCTGAGTCCGAACCCGTTGGGAAGGTTGTCCATTTTGCCGCTCAAATAAAGGGCGCAAAACGACATTTAAGACTTCTTTGGCAGTGCAACCTCCCTGGCAGCTGGGGGGGGGGAAGCCTCCAAGGCGAAGGGAGAGTGATGGACAGGGGTGCTGGAAAGGGAGGAAGGCGGTCTGATCCATGATCCTACAGGCTGTTGTTGGGGGGGGAGGGGGTGCATCTGTGCTCAGAATGTCCAAGAAGTGTTTAGGTATGCCTCCAGGAGTTACTCTTTGGTCTTCCAAAGAGTAACTCTTGGAAGGGCTGTAGCTCAGTGGTAGAGCATCTGCTTGTCATGAAGGCTCAATCCCAGGTTCAATCCCCAGCATCTCCAGTTAAAGGGACTAGGCAAGAAGGTGATGGGAAAGACCTCTGCCTGGAGAGCCGCTGCCAGTCTGAGTAGACAATACTGACTTTGATGGACCAAGGGTCTGATTCAGTAGAAGGCAGCTTCATGTGTTCCCTCCCTTGTCCCATTCCGAACGTTTTTAGAAGGCCTGGAATCAGTATTCTCACTGAGGATATCCCCTTCTTTGCTCTGTTCTGTGAGCTCATAAGACTTTCACTCCCCAACCTTTTTTGTTTTGATTTCCATGCAAAACAATTAATTTTGTAGGTTGCATGATCTGTCTTGTCTTGGGGCTTGGACATTTGTCTTGGGGGAGGTGGGAGGAGAAAGAGAAAGGTGGACATCCCCCCCCCACATCCTCCACTTTTTCCTCCTGTTGTATCTGGCAGTGGGTCTTTGGGGGGGGGGGTTCTCCCAGGCAGGTTGGGAGCCACCAAAATGACAAATGAGATACCAGCTGAAGTTGGAAGAAAGAGTGAATTGGGGGGGCACATTGCCTGTAGTCCAATGAGGTACTTAGATTTATAAAGCTCTTTGGGTGTTCTGGGCAAAAGCTCTTGGTGTTGGGGTACCGGGAGCAATAGAAGTATCCGTTGGCCATGGCAGAGCCAGGGACAGTGAGCCAGAGAGGGGAGACTGAATGCAGGCAGTCGCTTAGAGGTTGTGAGGCTGTCTCTGGGGAGGCAGTTCTAGAGATTTGCTCCATTAGTACCAGGCAAGGTTCATTTTGCACATTTTCTACCAGTTGCTGAATTGGGAAGCTTAAATCCCAAACCGATTCCAGGCAAACTGGACTGAAGGAATCCAAGAAGCAGCTGGGTTTAGAGAAGGCTATAAAGAGATTGAACTGAAGGTCTGTGACCCATGCAAGCCCCCCCCCCCCCCGTTTTGGTGCTCTAGACACAGACCTTCAGGGATACTCTTGATGCAGCAAGGCAATGCAATGTGGCAGTGCTTTGGAAACAAGTAGCTGGGAGCAATTGGGTTATGTAAATACTTACACCCCGCTTTTCTCCCCAATGGAGACCCACAGCAGCTTACATCATTCTTCCCTCTTCCAACACGCCTGTCATATAAGGTTAACCAGGGTGGTATAGTGGTTAAAGGTGGTGGCTTGGAGCAGTGGACTTTAATCTGGAGAACCGGGTATGATTCCCCACTCCTCCACATGAGCAGCGGACACTAATCTGGTGAACCGGGCTGGTTTCCCCACTCCTCCACATGAAGCCAGCTGGGTGACCTGGGGCAAGTCACAGCTCTTAGAACTGTCTCAGCCCCACCTACCTCTCAGGGTGTCTGTTGTGGGAAGGTGATTGTAAGTCAGTTTGATTCTCCCTTAAGTGGTAGAGGAAGTTGGCATATAAAAACCAACTCTTCTTCTTCTTCACCTGAGAGAGACTGACAGGCCCCAAGATCACCTACTGAGCTTCCACAGCAGAGTGGGGATTCGAACTTGGGTCTCCCAGATCCTAGTCCAATGTTCTAACCCCACACCAAGTGCATGCGGACTTTCCCCAGTATTAAGAGTGTTCATGCAGCATTTTTTGACTTGTCCACCTAACTGTCCTTCCCCCGCCTTGTCTCCTAAGCTGTGCTGTGTGTGGCGGTTTCTCTTTCAAATATGGGCAGTTGCAACAAAGAGGAAAGAAACCTGGACTCCAGGTGAACTGGAGTTTTCCAGCAGAAGCTTTTACTTCTTTAGATATATAAGGAAGAGGGGCTTGTTCAAGCCAACGAGCTGAGCAGATCTTTGAACCCAATACGTTTCTAGGGCCAATGCTATTTAAATAAATCCCTGGTGGTCTCCTCTGCCCCTCTGCATATGGTAATCTTGTCAGGAACAGTAGCATCAAGATTACTGTGTCACGCTCCCAGAACTGGAGCTGACATCCATATAGAGCCCTGGAGAAATAAGAGAGGAACGGTGGAACCTCAAAGGCTGCATTGGTACTATAGCAACTGTGAGCAGCAGATTGTCTCTTCTGCCATAAATTGGATTCAGATCTCAAGAGCATGGGATTCTCTGATGTGTGTTAAGTGCCGTGAAGTGGCCGTCCTAAGAATTAACGGAGAGCCATCGTTCTATAGTGGTTAAGAGCAGCGGACTCTAATCTGGGGACCCGGGTTCAATTCCCCACTCCTCCACATGAAGCCTGCTGGGTGACCCTGGGCCGGTCACGGTTCTCTCAGAACTCTGTCAGCCCGTGCGGAGGCAGGCAACGGCAAACCGCCTCCGAATTTCTCTTGCCTTGAAAACCCTACTGGGTCGCCATAAATCATCTATGACATGACAACACTTTCCACCTCCAGCATTAATGTCCTCCAAAAGGTCCTATTGTTATCAGCCTTACTCAGGTCTTGCAGACTGAAAGCCATGGCTTCCTTTATTGAATCAATCCAGCTAAATAATGGAAAGTAAGTCAGTGTACTTATTGACTTGTTTTTGCATTGTTCCTGCCTTTGGGCATAGTGCAGAATTCTCCAGGGTACCAAAACTTGGAAATATAAAATAGAGAAAGCTGAAATTATCAGAATGCAATTTGCCAATTGTCATGTGGAACAGGCTTCCTTGGGAGGTGGTAAGCACTCCTTCCCTGGAGGTTTTTAAGCAGACGCTAGATGGCCATCTGTCAACAATTCTGATGCTATGAACTTAGGTAGTTCATGAGAGGGAGGGCATCTTGGCCATCTTCTGGGCATGGAGTAGGGGTCACTGGGTGTGTGGGGGGGTAATTGTTAATTTCCTGCTTTGTGCAGGAGGTTGGACTAGATGACCCTGGTGGTCCTTTCCAACTCTATGATTCTATGTCCTATGCCTGTGTAATGCAACTGTGCAAATACACATAGCCATGGCTTGAAAGCCATCCCCTGGGCTTGGGGGTTGGCTCTGATGCCAGTGTGATGAAGCTATTAACTGGAGGGGAGGGTGAGGTCATAGAATGTTGTCCGAAGTTGTATATTGCTCTTATGAAAAGATATTGGCTCTTACTCAGGAAGCTGGAAACCTGGATTTCTTCACTGCCCCAAATACTTATGGCAGCAAGTTAAACTTGCTGCCATAAGCCCAAAATTACTTCCACTCACACCTTCTCTGCACCCACGCAATTCTAATCACTGGGGTTTCCCCTTCCAGTCTCCCCAATACTTGTATGCTTTGACTCATCTTCCTGATGTCCTGGCTCAACTTAATCAATAGTTTCTCCTCTATTTCCCCATGAAGTTATCCTTGGCATTCCCGTGTTCCTGTCCTCTCCGTCCAGGTAGCAAACTGCCAAACCAAGTTGTGACACTTGGATTCTCTTGGACGGCAGCTGCATAAGAGGGAGAATAATTGAATGCCGTGTTTGAAATAGTGGCTTAGACACCTTCAAATATAGCATCGGCGAGATCCTCCCCAAACAAGCAAGCTGTTTTCTTCTGGACGAAAGGCCTGCCAGTGTAAACACAGGCTTCTCCATACACAGTTCTATTTCATCCTATTTCAATTTCCCTTCTAACTTGTTTGTTTTTCCTTAAGCTCTTTTTTTTTTTTTTTCTGGGTCAGGTGTTTGGGTGTGTGTTTCCCTTCTGGGGGACTCCGCAGATCAGCAGCCTCTGATCAAGTCACGTGTTTTCATCAGTGGAAGGAGGGATTTCAGACTCTGTGCCAGCTTTTTCAAAGAACAATCTACAGCAGAAGCTACATTTGGAAACCAGCTAAATGCATTTTAAAGAAAAAAAGCCCTCTGGGTTGAAATCACTGGATTAAAATGAAGCAACTGCCCCTTCCCGAGCCAGCACAGGCAGCAGTTAAAAATGACTCCTGTTCCCAGCTTAATGGCATCTGATCCTATAGCCCTCGGCCAGCTCTGGGCTCCAATTTCAATGCAGTGGCACATGCCGACTACAGCATGGCCCCGTGGTAGCGTGGTGTAATGGTTAGAGTGCTGGACTAGTATCTGGTACACCCAGGTTTGAGTGCCCTCTCTGCTATGGAAGCTCACTGGGGTGACCTTGAGTCACTTTTTCTCGTCCTCACGTACCTCACAGGGTTGGTGTGAGGGTAAAAACAAAAGAGAGAATATCATAAACAACTTTGGGTCACCACTGGGGAGAAAAGCGAGGAACAAATAAATAAAGGGCTGCCTCTCCACCTACCTTGCAGGGTCAGTGGAAGGATGAATGATCTAGGGGTCGTAAACCACCCTGCGGTGAAGTGCTGTATTAGAACAAGAGATCTTCTGTTTATAGGGCCAGCTTGCAAATTTGCATTACTTCTTACTAGGCTTAGCCTTAAGGTAAAGGTCCCCTGTGCAAGCACCGGGTCATTCCTGACCCATCACATCCCGATGTTAACTGGGCAGACTATGTTTACGGGGTGGTTTGCTGGTGCCTTCCCCAGTCATCTTCCCTTTACCCCCAGCAAGCTGGGTCCTCATTTTACCGACCTCGGAAGGATGGAAAGCTGAGTCTACCTTGAGCCGGCTACGTGAAACCAACATCTGTCGGGATCAAACTCAGGTCAAGAGCAGAGCTCAGACTGCAGTACTGCAGCTAACCACTCTGCGCCACGGGGCTCCTCCTTACTCAGGTAAAAATCTGTGTCTGAGCCATACCCCTTCAGACTTCTGGTAGGCGCTCATATGCGCCATACAAACATTCCCTGCATACAGAATTTTTTATTATAGTCAAGTCACAGCTGACTTTTGGCGACCCCGTAGGGTTTTCAAGGCAAGAGACATTTCAGAGGTGGTTTGCCATTGCCTGCCTCTGCGTCACACCTTTGGTATTCCTGGAGGTCTCCCATCCAAATACTTATCAGGGTTGAGGCTGAGAGTGTGTGACTGGCCCAAGGTCACTCAGCAAGTTTCCATGGCAGAGTGGGGTTTGATAGTTAGAGTGGGGTTTGATCCCAGGTTTCCCAGATCCTAATCCGACACCTTAACTACTACACCACGCTGGTTCTCATACAGAAAATAAACAGGGAGAATTCTAGCAGAGCCTCCTCCCTGAACTGCTGGTTTTCTATATGGAGGGATTTTAAAAACTGGACTACCCCCCGCCATTCCTCTCTCCCCTTGCAGTCTGAAGTGGTTCAACCAGACACATTTATCATTTCTGTAAGAACGTTGGCCAAGTAAAACAGAGTAGATCTTTTCAAAGGAAAGAAAATGGTACAAAAGAGAGAGGCAAATGCTTGGTTCTTCGTGGCTGGATTTGCTGGGGCAGAGGGAGAAGATTTACCTCCTTCCATAAAAGTGGTTTTAAATTGTAGGGCTTTTTTTATATCTGCATAACAGGAGGATTGCATTCATTCCTAAGGTGGGAAAGTCGAGCACTGTGATCGGGGAACCTGTCTGGACGAGATTAGAATCCCCCGTGTCCCGGCGCTAGCGGGTCGATCCGCCCTGCCTTGGAAAGCCTTGAAATACATAACAAGGGCTGGTTTGTTATGGTCCCAAGTGTTAAACTAGTTACTTTACAACATTTATATCCTGCCCATCTGCCCTCACGACGGCCACTGAGGCAGCTAACAAATTAAAATATACATAGTAAAATGACACTTGAAAACCATTTTAAAAAACCCTATAAAAAACACAAATCATTAAAACCAGAGCTAAAGTACAAAGACATTAGAACAATGAAAACATTGTTTTAATTAGAATTGGAGCGTTCTGAGTTCAAATTCCCACTCAGTTATTCAGCTCACTGGCTGTGACCTTAAGGTGAGAGCCAGCGTGGTGTAGCGGTTAAGAGTGGTGGTTTGGAGCGGCGGACGCTAATCTGGTGAACTGGGTTGGTTTCGCCACTCCTACACATGAAGCCCGCTGGGTGACCTTGGGCTAGACACAGTTCTCTTAGCGCTCTCTCAGCTCCACCTACCTCACAGGGTGTCTGTTGTGGGGAGGGGAAGGGAAGGTGATTGTAAGCTGGTTTGATTCTTAAGTGGTAGAGAAAGTCAGCATATAAAAACCAACTCTTCTTCATTCTCTCAGCCTGCCTCACAGGCTTGCTAGAAAAAATGGCATGCATGGTACCTCCTTGCAGGAGGAGTGGGATAAATATGAAATAAATACAAACCCATTCTCCTCTCCAGGGCATACGCACATTGGCCCATAATGAAGTATTATGCCAATAGACAATGAACCACTATTGTCTGTCGAAAGCTAGATATGTCTGAAAGACTGGGGGGGCGGGGGGGAAGGGAATTCAGAATTGCCCGGTTAGATGGATCAGCAGCCTGTATTATCTTTCTGCTGTATTATCTTTCTGCTGTATTATCTTTTGGCTTCTCCTTTTTTGAATTTGTTTTTCAAAGTGTGTGCTGCTGCGGTTTCTCCCCCCCCCTTCCCCCCCCTCCGCTGCCCAACTCTCTTTTTATTTGGGTGTGATGATTGACAAAGATGTACATGACTCAGTGGGGGGGGGGAATACAGAACAGTTCAAGTAATGTTTCGCATGCGCTGGGCCTGCGAGCAAAAGGAATGGCTCACGGAAGGTTAAACGGGGACACGGGGAAATAGGACGGAGAGCCTGGTGGTGTTTTGACTCGATCCTGCCTTCTGAGTTGAGAAAGGGAACTGCCTCACCTCTGATGGGAAGACAATTTCGAAATCTCTAGAGTGCAACACCAAAGGAACTCAAATGGAATTGACGCAAGCAGTGTTTTTTTAAAAAAACCTTCCTTCCTCAAATCATCAGCAGCTTGATGGGGAGAAATTTGGCGGGGGGGGGGGGTTTCACCCCAGTGAAGACCCACAAATACAATTTAGATACAGAAACAGAAGCAAACAATTCTCCACATCTTGGGCAAGTCTGAGATCAGTTTCTCCGACTCTCTACCAGCTAAGAGCCCTTTTGCTTCTGCTCTTTGGCTCGTGCTCCCCAGCCAGGCTAAAAAAACTGCAAATGGAACAAAAACCCAGTCCAGATCTCATGCCGCTGGCAAAACAATGCTCCTCACCTCCCTCCCTTGCTGGATGAAGCTGTTATTGTGCTGCAATTCCTCTCTGTCCTGGATGACCTTAATCTCAGCTGAGAAGTTATTTGTCCCCTACAGCTGCCAGACAGGAAGAAGTGCATACACGGGAGACCCGGGTTCAAATGCCCCATCTGTCTCCTGCTTGATGTGTGACCTTGGGTGCCTCTCACACGCCACCTTGGTTCTTGCATCTGTAAAGTGGGGTTAATTTACTTATTTACTTCCCTGAGGATTGAACCTGGGACTTTCTGCATGCAAAGCAGATGCTCCGCAACTGCACAGCTGCTATTCCCCAAAAGAAAAGCAGTTCACGTGCGTTAGTGTTTGAGCAGGAGCAACGATCACCATAGGGACAGATAAAGCGGCAATGCAAGTTTGAAGCAGTCATGGCCACAAGATTTCAGACTAGCTAGTTGTGAAATCCTGACCTGGATAGCCCCAGGCTAGCCTAATCTTGTCAGATCTCAGAAGCTAAGTAGGGTCGGCCCTGGTTAGAATTTGGACGGGTGACCTCCAAGGACTGCTAGGGTCATGACGCGGAGGCAGGCAATGGCAAACCACCTCTGAACATCTCTTGCCTTGAAAACCCTACAGGGTCGCCCTAAGTCGGCTGCGACTTAATGGCACACACACAGAGAGTTGTGAAATGTGTGCCTTATTTGCAGGCTGCATTTCCCAGAAAAGAAAGCATTGTGCCTTGACAGAAGACAGTGTGCCTTTTATCCTCCTGGGCACAGAGTTAGGGCATAGGACATCCGTGTGGAATGGGGCTATATTGGAGAAGGGTAGGATGGACTCCCCCTTTGCAGAAGTTTAGGGAAAGTGACAAGTCTAATCTGTTTGCTCAGTTTTTTAATGGAGTTCAAGTTTTGACTGCTGTCATTCGGCTTGCTATGTTTGATTTTGCTGTCTGGTGGTTTCTGTATATGTGGGTTTGCTGAATTGATTGCAAGCCACCTAGAGCCCAGTTTCTTGGAAGGGGATATGCATATTTTAAGGAATTCTGGAGGTGTCTGTCTAGAGTAGCAAAATTACACAGGAGCCTTAACAGCGCATTTCTCAACTGACAGCCACTGTTTGCTGGAACGATCTCACACCTAATCTGGGTGAACTGATTTGTTATTTTTGATCTGGTTTTACACCAGCTTCTCTTTATAGAGAGATGGTGTGCTGTCGTAATTCAAGTGTCAGACTAGGATCTGGGAGACCCAGGTTCGAATCCCACAGAAATTTGCTGGGTGACCTTGGGCCAATCACACAGGCTCACCCTAACCTGTCTCACAGGGTTGTTGTGAGGATAAAATGGAGAAGTGGGAGACACTTTGGGTCCCCACAGGGTAGAAAAGTGTGGTTATAAATGAAGTAAATAAATAAAATAACAATCCCCACTCCCCTTCTGCTGGGCATATAGCTAGACATGATGGATTTGTACTTCAGTACATCTGATAGTAAGAGCCAGTACATCTGATTGTACGAGCCCCGTGGTGCAGAGTGGTAAATTGCAGTCAAAGCTCTGCTTGCGACCTGAGTTCGATCCCGATGAAAGTTGGTTTCAGCTGAAGTCTGATTCAGTCTTCCATCCTTCCGAGGTCGGTAAAATGAGTACCCAGCTTGCTGGGGGTAAAGTGTAGACGACTGGGGAAGGCACTGGCAAACCACTCCGTAAACAAAGTCTGCCTAGGAAACGTTGGGATGTGACATCACCCCATGGGTCAGTAATGACCCGGTGTTTGCACAGGGGACCTTTACCTTTTTGCATCTGATTGAAGTGAGCTCACTATAATGAGATAGGTTTGTAAGTCTTTAAGGACTGTTGTATAATATTTTCAATACATACGCTGTTTTTTTTTAATTTAAAATTCTGTACCGAAGTATGTGAGCGACATGATTTTTGCATACAAGTTCTTGTTCTACTCAGAAGGGCGCTGAAAATCTGCCTTCTGAGCACTGGGAATCCTGTTCAGAATTCCCACACACACATCAATTAAACCCACCACTGCCTGAACGTTTTCATGCCTGTTTGTGCAGCCATGAGGGCTAGCAACATTTTTGCTTTAAACCAAATCTTAGGATGCAGACTTCCAAACCCAGAACCAAGCTGATAGTATAATTTAAAAAAAAGAAAAAAGAAAAAAAAGAATACATCTCGCTCTGAGCTGACGCCTTTCCCAGCTCTGCAATACCCAACTCTGATTTTCAAAATTCAGGGTCCTTGAACCCTCCCACACAGTGCACGTGGTTTGGGATTCCACCTTTGAGGTGCTAATGAAATTGAAATGAGGAAGTAATGCTGAATGTACATCCTGGTTGCATTTAAACCAAATTGAGGCCTGGGCTGAGGCCAGGTATCTAATCATTTTCCCAGAAACAGAATGACTCGAGGTGCATCCTGCATGTGCCCTGTTGGCTTGAGCGGCTAATTGTTCTGAAGCTTATGGGAGCAGGAAGGCAGCAGCCGTCTTGCTGTGCAATCTGGACAATCTAGGCTTAATGGCCGGGGTGAGTGGCCCCACACCCTGACCAACCACATTAAGACTGGGGCATTGGCGGCATGCCGAAGATGCAATGGTATTCCAGGCTTAATTGCTATGCTCCTTTGTGTGGTTCAATGAGGTCATAACTCTGGCTCCCCTTCTTCCTCTCACGTGACTTGGGTCACATGCTTGAAGTTCAGCGGGTTCCAGATCTAGGGGAGGGGCTGTGGCTCAGTGGTAGTGCACCTGCTTGGCATGCAGAAGGTCTCAGGTTCAATCCCTGGCATCTCCAGTTAAAGGGCCAAGGCAAGTGAGTGATGTGAAAGACCTATGCCTGAGACCCTGGAGAGCCACTGCCGGTCTGAGTAGACAACATTGACTTTGATGGACCAAGGGTCTGAGTCAATATAAGGCAGCTTCATGTGTTCAACCTCCAGGTAGTAGCTGGAGATCTCCTGCTATTACAACGGATCTCCAGCCGATAGAGATCAGTCCACCTGGAGATAATGGCTGCTTTGGCAATTGGACTCTATGGCATTAAAGTCCCTCCCCTCCCCAAACCCCACCCTCTCCAGGCTCTGCCCCCAAAACCTCCCGCCAGTGGCGAAGAGGGACCTGGCAACCCTTCCCAGATTTGAAAAGGTTAAGTAACACTGCACTGTGGGAACAGTGAGGACCTGGCTCAGGTTTAGGGTTGCCAGCTCTGGGTTGGGAAATACCTGGAGATTTGGGGGGTGGAGCCTGAGGAGGGGAGGGGCTTCAATGGGGTATGATGCCATAGAGTCCCCTTTCCAAAGCGGCCATTTTCTCCAGGGGAACCGATCTCTGTCGCCTGGAGATCAGTTGTAATAGCAGGAGCTCTCCAGCCACCACCTGGAGGTTGGCAAACCTACTTGGGATGCCACCCAAGAGAACGGTTTGAGGAGGATCTTAAATGGTGGGGTCAATGCTATGGGAAGAGATGACCCTTCAAGTATCCTGGCCCCATCTCAAACTTGTGCCGCCATTTAATTTCTCCTTTACAGGTGAATGGACGCTATTTACTTACATCAGGGAAAGGAGACTTCTCCATTTATTTTTATTTTGTTGTCATAGTGGAGGGCGCCCAAAAGCAGGTACGGCTTGTTTAATTTCTAACACCCAACAATGTACCTTAACAGAGCCAAAGGCGTTTACTTCATTAGCCTTAGCTGTATAGATAAAATTTAGAGATGATTCCCTTACAGTAATATCAGTTTATTCACCACCTGTTGAAGATGAGTAATTGAGTAATTGGAGGAAGCTAAGGGATTTCGCTGAAAGATTAGTAACATCCTATCCCAGAGCTAAGTTGTTAGTTGCTGGTGATTTCAACACTACAATTGGACCCAACAATGAACAATTATTGACAGCCAGAGGGAAGAATGGGTCTGAACTGGAAGAGATGAGATATTTTTTGGCTATGACAGGGAGTCTCTGGATATGACGATAAATGCAGCAGGGCTGAGTTTGTTGGATTTTGTTGTAAAAGAAAGACTGGCGATATTGATATTTTCGATTTTCTATCGCACTTTTCTCCCTGATCAAGACCCAGAAGGGTTTTTCACATCATTCTTCCCTCTTCTACCTTACCCTCACAACAACAACCTTGCAAGGTAGGTTAGGCTGAGTAGTTTCTGGCCTTATGGATGCAGCCCGGGTGAGCATACAGCACAGAGCCCTCCTTCCGAGTGAAAAGGTGCCTATTATGCTGTCTTTTTGCAATTGCCCGAGACAGAAGGATGCTAAAATAAGCAGGGGGAAGGCTGGCTTGGCCAAGACGTTTCCATCAATCTGTGGCAGAGGTGGCTGAACCGGGAATCTGGAGCTCCCTCTGTCTGTCTTTCCCCATCTGCCAGAGTACACAGGGTGTGGGGATAATTGACCCCTTCTTTCAATCCCACCCTTGTTTCATAGGAAGGTAATTGATGGACGTCGGCAGGCTGGCTGCGGGTTAGGCTGACCCTGAAAATCTGGCCGACTCAGGTCGTCCCCGAAAATAAAATGCTAAAAAAAAAGTCAGTGCCACGTATTGCTGGGTTTAACGGGCAGCGGGTGGCATTGCTGACTCGACACATCCCACGGGTTGTGCGCGCCGCTTGCCAAGCTAGGGGCAGCCTAGGACAGAGAACATCCTGTGAAACGGAAAACACCCGTCCTGGCCTCAGAACTTTGCCATCTGCTGGAGCGAAGAAGCGCCTGCTCTGCCGCAGCTCTGGGTTTTCAGGCAGCAGTTGTTTCCCTGGCTTGGAGTGGAGGGAAGGCAGATGAAAAGCCACCAGGCTCACAAGTTTCAGCCTCTGCTCTCTGCACACGCAGGCTTGCAGCTTTGGGGGACGCCTGGATCGCTTCAGTCTTCCTCCGGGCTGGGGATGGACACCTTTGCTTTCCAATTTGACTCTCGCTTCCGTTGCTCTGTGCATTATCCAGATGTGACCAAGTGTCTCTGCAAAAGTGGGGGAGGGGGCGACTAGGGTTGCCAACTGCCAGGTGGCGAAGGAGAAAAAAAGACACCTCTGTACTATTATCAGGAGGATGAGAAAACCAGCACAGGAGCAATGCTGATAACAATGCCAATATATTATAGCTACATATACACTTTACAGTATGTGGTAATGAAACGTTCAGTACAACAGAGGATGTACAAAATTCCACAATTAATTTGAAATATAAATCCTATCAGGTAAGTATCAAATAAGTCCTTTGAAATAACTATCTTGGTCTTTTCTCAAAACAAATGCTGCAAGATGAACAGTCGAGAATACGATGGTTTCGGAGCACAAAGCTCAGTTCTTCATTACCACATACTGTAAAGTGTATATGTAGCTATAATATATTGGCATTGTTATCAGCATTGCTCCTGTACTGGTTTTCTCAACTGCCAGGTAGTAGCAGGAGATCTGCTAATTCAACTGATCTCCAGCCGATAGAGATCAGATCACCTGCAGAAAAATGGCTGCTTTGGCAATTGGACTCTATGGCATTGAAGTCCCTCCCGTCCCCAAACCCCACCCTCCTCAGGCTCTGCCCCCAAAATCTCCCACCAGTGGAGAAGAGGGACCTGGCAACCCTAGGGGGGACATGTGAACCTTGTTGGGATTTTCACCCCCTTAGAACTGCAGGGTGCTCAAGGGCACATAACACGCAGTAGCACATCTTCTGGTTTGTGTGCTGCTATAAATAGGGTTGCCAGGTCCCTCTTTGCCACCGGCAGGAGGTTTTTTTTGGGGGGGGGAGCCTGAGGAGGGTGGGGTTTGGGGGAGGGGAGGGACTTCAATGCCACAGAGTCCAATTGCCAAAGCAGCCATTTTCTCCAGGGGAACTGGTCTCTTAACAACTGGGGGTCAGTTGTAATAGTGGGAGATCTCCAGCTAGTACCTGGAGGTTGTAGAAAAGACAGTAGAGACTCAATGCAGCTAACTTATCGAACTAAGTGCAACAAAGACAATACAAGTGATTACATATAAAATACAATTATATACAAAAATTGGTCCAATTAACAAACAACGGTGCTTATAGCATAATAGCGATCTCCAAAGGAAGATGAAGGCAAAAGAGTCCAAATAGAAGACGGTGGTTAATAACCTAACGTCTATGATGGCAAGCGTAGCAGCTCCAAAGGTGCTCTATGGCAAAGTCGAAGAAACAAGGAGGAAACTCTAGTATCTGGAGGTTGGCAACCCTAGCTATGAACCAAGTTGCACTGGGAGCCTTTTTTTTACCTTTGTAAAACTAATATTATTCCTTTAGTGTAAGGAACTCCATTCTAAACAGGATAGAGAAGATGTAGGTTTTTAACCTAGTCTAACTAGCGAGGATGGATGGAGATGCAGGAGGCACGTCCTGCCCTCATGGTGCCAAGAGGGAGAAGAAGTGTAGAGGTGTTAATGCAGAAGGAAGCAAAATTCCCTGAGAGGAGCAGTCTACACATCAAAGGGAAAGCCAACAGAGCAGCAGAAGGGAAAGTATGTTCCGTGTCCTGACCTACCTATCTCTCTGACTCTCTTATAGTCCCCCTCTGAAGTCTGGACTTAAGAGACAGTGCAAAGTCCTTCACTTCCAACGAATGTCACCAAGCTTGAATTCCTACCCTAGGGTTGTCAGGCTCCGGGTGGTGGCTGGAGATCTCCCACTGTTACAAATGATCTCCAGGCGACAGACATCAGCTCACCTGGAGAAAACGGCCACTTTGGGAGGTGGACCCAATGGCATTAGACCCCATTGAAGTCCTTCCACAAACTCTGCCCTTCTCAGGCCCCACCCCAATATCCCAGTATTTCCCCACCCAGAGCTGGCAACCCTATCCTACCCCTATCCTGCCGCTCCACTGAGCAAAGTCTGTTTAAATATTTATATCCCACTTTCCCTTTTGGCTCATGTTTGAAGCCTTCCTCCAACTTAAATGGCTCTTCTGTTAGAAGAAGAGCCACTTAAGGTGGAAGAAGGATTCTCAGGCAGGAGGGAGGCTATTGGGAGGATGGGTGGATCTACCCCACTGCATGTGTGTGTATTTAAAATCCAGTTTAGTTTATCACTTGTCGGCCTGTCCTCCAGGGCTCAAAGCAAATTTCTTCTTCCCTCAGTAGGAGGATCCATACCAAAGGAACCTACAATTCCAGTACGAAACCACATCTTAGGTAGAGCTTTCTATTCCCTTAAAAATCAGTCCAGGCCACCTATTAGGTGCCTTAAGCAAGGAAAATGTGGTAGTCAGTTGTATCCAAATTAAAATCCAAGAACAACAGCCAGTGAGGTGCAGCGACATAAAGGTGTTGGACTAGGGACTGGAAGACCCAGGTTCAAATCCTTACTATGCCAGGGAAACTTGCCAGGTGATTTTGAGGCAGTCGCACACTCTCTCAGCCCAGTCTACCTCACAGGGCTGTTGTGAAGGAAAAAATTGAGAAGGGGAGACTGTTGTACGCCCCCTTGGGTCCCCACTAGGGAGAAAAGGGGGGTATAAATGAAGTAAGCCATGAGCTTTGTTCAGATCAACCAAAATGACCCTAAACTACAAGGTTTCGAGTTCTCCAGAACTCTTCATGAGGTTGGATGTTCAAAGGGGGGGGGGTAAAGGTGTTTCAAGCCCTGATCTTTAAAGCCCTTTTATACACCTCCAAAGTAATTGCTGAGTGGTACCCAAAAACTCTTTGAAGTCCTGCAAATAGCAGTGGCTTTGTACAGGATTGATCCTGTAGGGGAGAGGAAGAGCCATAGAGTGACGTCGGTGTGTTTGACATGGAAACATGATTTTTTTTTGTGTGCGCACTGTCTCGAATTCTCCCAAGTCCACCCAGCAAGTGGGCAGGTTCCTTTCCCTGCAGGTGCTAGCTAGAAAGCGTGCTGGTTATGTGCTCTGAGTGAAGAACTTTGTGTGCATCTCCATCTTATTTGAGATGCTAAGCTGTTCTGAAAGCACATACGCCGGGTTTATTTGCCAAATATTCCTGTGCCTCTTTAAAACACATCTCTGGGAAGTCGGTTTTCTGCCAGTTTGCAGCAAAAATCAGCCGTGCGTAGCAATGACCGGCTGCCTTCCGTACCACCGCTAACCCAAATTCTACCTCCATCTCACAAAAGGGAGGGGCTGTGGCTCAGTGGTAGAGCATCCGCTTGGCATGCAGAAGGTCCTAGGTTCAATCCCCGCCATCTCCAGTTAAAGGGACTAGGCAGGTAGGTGATGTGAAAGACCTCTGCCTGAGACCCTGGAGAGCCGCTGCCTGTCTGAGTAGACAATACTGACTTTGATGGACCAAGGGTGTCTGGTTCAGTATAAGGCAGCTGCATGTGTTCAAGCTTTGCCACTCTTTCAGAATTGGCTTTCACGTTTGTTTGCTTTTAACATAAGGCAATTAATGAATGCTTAAGGGCTCTTGTGGTTGTTTGTGAGGGTAAAAATGGAAGAGGAGAGAATTGTGCTGTTGGGACTTCATGGGGGAGAAAGCGTAGTACACATATCTAAATAAATGTGTCTGTGTTTGCTTAAAATTTGTGTTGGCCAACCATTCTCTTGCCCCAGAACTCTGCTTTCTCTTTCTGACCACAAGAGGTCAGCAGAACATAGGAAGAAATTTTCCATCTTACTCTAGAGTCATTTGCACAGATATCACATTTTTGTTACCAAATCAGCAATTGTGCATGTGGGTTCCTCTAATTCTAGCTGCTGAGTTTGGTTTGAGGCTGTGTGTTTTAGACTTCTGTGGCATTCCAGCTCCTGTTGAATGCGGCCCTCGGGATTTTTTCAATCTGTGCCTTGACAACTGAGTGCCAATCTCGGATCACAATTAGAGTACTGTGTTCAGATATGAGAGACCCGGGTGCAAATCCCCACATTGCCACGGGATCTTGCTGGCATAACTTGAGCCAGTCTCACGTTTTCAGCCTAACCTACCTCCCAAGGTTGTCGTGAGGATGAAATGGAGAACGTTGTAAGCCACTTTGGGTCCCTATTGGGGAGGAAAGTGAGGTACAAATGGAGTAAATTAAAAAAAAAAACACCAGAGTGGCCAATGACAGTAGTTCTGTGTCTGCCTGTCATGCCTGTGTCTTGCCCTTCCTCTTAGGAGGCTAGGGTGCTCTTCTTCCCTTACTTTATTCTCACAAACAACCCTGCGAGGTACGTTAGGCTGAGGCAGAGAGGGACTGACCCCAAGTCACCCACTCTGTATAGGGATCTGAATTCTGAGCTTTCTGGATGTTTTACGTTCATAAATGGAAGATTGTGACATATCCTAACATGGGAGAAAGGGTGGGAATGATGGAACGATGACTGTGAGCGGGGATGAGAGAGGGAGTACCCTGAAGGAAGGATATCTCTGAGGAGAACGTTCTCAGCAGCAAGGGTTTGAACATGGAGAGAGTGGTTTGTTCTCATCTCCAATCCTTATATTGAATTTAAATAAGTCCCTTCCCTTCTCTTTAGCTAGGGCTTGCCAAGTCCCAAGTGGCTGTGGCTCTGTGGTAGAGCTTCTGTTTTGCACGCCAAAGGTCCCAGGTTCAATCCCTGGCTCTTCCAGTTCCAAAGGATCAGGTGATAAGAAAGACCTCTAGCCAAGATCCGGGAGATCTGCGGGCAGTCAAAGTAGACTGCATTGTGCTACGTCAGTGGTTCCCGAACCTTTCGGCCCACCGCGTCCTTGGTTCCACAAGCTCAACCCCTATCCTATAAAAAGCATTATTCAAAATAGGGGCTTGCATGACTCACTAAAGAAGGTAATAACAATAAAACTTCAAAACAGTAGCAATTAATTGCACATCTGTTCAAAATCAAATTAAAACTTTTTTAGCCAAAATTTATTCAACAAAACTGATGAACTTGATCCAGCACTACCAGCTCTTCAAAGTCTGGGGGGAAATTCTGATAGTTTCCATCAAATTTGCCACATGGTGCCATAGCTTGATCGACTGTAAATTAGTGAACAACACAATTGAAGGAGGGGGCCACCTCTGGCGTTCCCCTGTTGGCGTCTTGCCTCTTAGTGCCCCCCTAGGTAATCCCCCGCCCCCCCGGGGGTGGTACTGCCAACTTTGGGAACCACTGTGCTAGATGGACCTGTGGTCTGACTTGGTATAAGGCAGTGGTTCCCAAAGTGGACAGTACCATCCCCTGGTGGGGAGTGGGATCACTTAGGGGGGCACTAAGAGGCAAGAGGGCAGCAGGGGGCGCCAGAGGTGGGCCCCTTAAACTGTGTTGTTCACTAATTTACAGTAGATCAAGCTATGGCACCATGCTGGCAAATTTGGTGGAAACTATCAGAATTTTCCCCCAGACTTTGAAGAGCTGGTACTGCTGGATCAAGTTCATCAGTTTTGCTGAATAAATTTCAACTAAAAAGTTTTAATTTGCTTTTGAATAGATGTGTAATTAATGGTTACTGTTTTGAAATTTTATTGTCTTCTTTAGTGCGTCATGCAAACCCCTATTTTGGATAATGCCTTTTATAGGATAGGGTAGCGGGCGCTGGGGTTGAGTTTGTGGAACCAAGGGGGCGGTGGCCCGAAAAGTTTGGGAACCACTGGTATAAGGCAATTTCATACATTGTCTCCGAAACTATTTCATCAGAATTTCACACCGATGGAGATGGAACTCCTGGAAGATCCTCCAGACTGTGAACATACGGGGATTCTCTTGGGAACCCTACCTTTGATCTACTCCACTGCTCATGAGATTTGTTGAAGTAGGAAACAAAAATGAAATGTTACGTGGAAGCGCCGCAGGGCCAAGGCAGCTCTTGGGCCAGCGGCACAGATGGCAAAAGCCAGCAGCCATTCCCAGGCGTTTGGGAGGAACGTTAGGTGTGTTTGTTTTTTCTAGTGTCGGAAAGAGCCTTGAAAGGGCAGACCAGGCTCAGCAAAGTTTTGTCCATTCAAAAAAAAAAATGACGACTTATGGTTTGTTTGGCAGCCAAGAGACCTTATGCAGAGAGAGGGTGTCGCTCACGGGCCAGTGTACCGTGGTAGCCAGTAAAGCATTGATTGAAGATGAAAAGGTGCTTCGAAGGCGTCGGGCTGCGGTGCCTTTCCAAGGTGAGCACACTTCTCGGCGCACCGGGCTGTTGCAAAGCGGGATGTCCAAATCAGAGGCTCCGGCCACCCTCTCTGGGGTCCAGATGGGCTCCAACATACAGCTTCATAAGTTAAAGCCCCAACTGCCTCGTGTCCAGCTGTTTGCTTCCTTAGTTACTTTGCTTCTGCCAGCCCACATCTTGGCTACACCTCTCTCTCTGTCTTTGTCGGTCGGCTTTCCTCATTTCTGATTGGTGGGCTGAATGTATATTAAGGTCACATCGCAAAACGGCAAAGGTATGTCAAACGGTTAAGAGGTGAGGGAAACCAGGCAGTCTGGTTGGGGCTCAAAAGCTCTGTCCCTCCAACACTGAGTAGGTTTTGCTGACACTGTAAATAACTCTGCAATAGGGTTGCCAACCTCCAGGTACTAGATGGAGATCTCCTGCTATTACAACTGATCTCCACCCGATAGAGATCAGTTCACCTGGAGAAAATGGCTGCTTTGGCAATTGGACTCTATGGCATTGAAGTCCCTCCCCTCCCCAAACCCCGCCATCCTCAGGCCCCGCCCCTAAAAAAACCACCCACCGGTTGCCAAGAGGGACCTGGCAACCCTACTCTGTAATCATGAGGACTACAACCCTTTTTTCCCCTTAAGCTGACAGGTGAATATTTTAGGAAGCCGAATTCCAACCAGGCTTCTTATGCAGATGATTGCTTGGGATTTTAAAAGTAATAATGATCCATGTGATGTTATAGTCTCTCTCTCACACACACACACAACATATTCGATGTGTTCTGAAGTTCTTCCGTCTCCCGTCGTTGCCCTTTTGGGTCACTGACATGGAAGTTTCAAGGCCGGTAATGGTCTTGTTCGCAAAGGAGCATGACCCAGCTTACGAAAAATGCAAAGCCTGATCTCTCTTACTGGTGGCTAAGCTTCTTATGGTCAGGGTTGAAGATATATGAGGAAAAGATTAAGATCCCAGCAAAGCCTGAAGGATGCGCAAAGGGGCTGTCAGGCAGCGTCAGCGTTTCCAAATCGTTCGCTCGCGTTGCCGCAGACCCAGATTTACTCCCTCCTCAGATCTTTAGGCTTTTGTCACACTGGGGTTTCCCATAAGCACATTTGGAAGGCAAGGCATCGATATTCCGGGGCACCTGGCAGCCAAAGGCAGCAGGATTGAAAACATTGTGTGACTGCAGCCGCCCTGGGAAGAGCAAGATTTGTTACCTCCGGAGTCCCCAATCTTTTTGAGCCTGCGGGCGCATTTGGACTTCTGATGTGGCAGGGTGGGCACAACTACAAAATGGCTGCTGCAGGAGGCGGAGCCAACCACAAAATGATGGTTTCAACTTAACTTCAGTAACACAGTAGGAACATAAAAAAGGCCAGGCTGGATCAGACCAAGGTCCATCAAGTCTAGCAGTCTGTTCACACAGTGGCCCACCAGGTGTCTCTAGGAAGCCCCCAAACAAGACGACTGCAGCAGCATTGTCCTGCCTGTGTTCCACAGCACCTAAGATAATAGGTATGGTCCTCTCATCCTGGAGAGAATAGGTATGCATCATGACTAGTATTTATTTTAACTAGTAGCTATAAATACCCCTCGCCTCCATGAACATGCCCATTCCCCTCTTGAAGCCTTCCTTGTGCTTTTGCTGTGTAGATCCTTTTGCTGGGGTGGCAGCTGCTGCGAAAGCAACATTTTAAAAAAACCTGCACAGCCAATCAGAAGCCTTGCCTGACCCCACCCACTTCCTAAAAACACTTGGCGGGCACCAGAAAAGGTGTTGGCGGGTGCCACGGTGCCAGTGGATACCACATTGGGGACCCCTGGGTTACATCTCTCCAGTATCAATATGAATTGTTAAAACCTCACTTGCTAGTTTTTATGGATGCAAAGGTAGAAATGGCATCTATCCTGCTTCACCAGCCCGGGGCGGTGGGGGTGGCTGGGACAGCTGTGATCTGAAATGGGAACATGCAGTGAGGGGGGGGGGATGCCCCAGCTCGCCACCATGCCCTTCTCCGTGGGCTGTAACATCTATTCCCATGCACTAGTAACAGGACCGGATTAAAACAAACAAATTAAGAATTTAAACAAAATGATTGTTCGGTGGCAGAGCACAGGCTTTGCATACAGAAGGGTGCAGGTTCAGTCTCTGATGTCACCAGTTTAAAAGATCTCAGCAGGCACTGGAAAAGCAATTTCTCGGTCGGAGACCTGGAGAGCCACCGCTTATATATGGCAGTGATCTAGACGGAACAAGGGTCTGACTCGATAACGGCAGCTCCTTATGTTCTTGTATATCGAGAGATAACAATATGTTTCAATATGTTTCTTAGCGTGCGTTACTGTCTTTCCCCCCCTGTTTCACTGTCGAGACCAACCTCCTTGTCTCTCTTGTCCTGGGAGTGGGGAGGCATTATGAATATCAGCAGTGGGTGCGTTGCTTGTCTTAATGGGTCTTGTGTCTGTTGTTGATGCAGGATGGGAACACTGTGGCTACGCAGCCCCCCAAACACCTGCTCATCTTTGACTTCGATGAGACGATCATCAATGAGAACAGCGACGACTCTGTCCTCCGGGCCCTTCCTGGAAAGCAGCTTCCAGAGTCGATCCGTCAAACCTACCGTGAGGGTTTCTACAACGAGTACATGCAGAGAGTTTTGAAGTACATGGGCGACCAAGGTGTGAAGATGGCGGACTTCAAAGCCGTCTACGAAAACATCCCCCTCTCTCCTGGCATGCGCGACCTCTTCCAGTTCCTTTCCAAACAGCAGGACCACTTTGAGATCATCCTCATGTCCGACGCCAACATGTTCGGGATTGAATGTGCCTTGAAGGCCGCCGGCGCCTACTCCCTCTTCCGCAAAATCTTCAGCAACCCGTCCAGCTTTGACAAAAGGGGCTACTTCACCTTAGGCCCTTATCACTCGCACAACTGCCCGAGATGCCCATCTAACATGTGCAAGCGCAAGATCCTGACAGAGTACCTGGCCGAGAGGGCTCAAGAGGGAACCAGGTTTGAGAGGGTCTTCTACGTTGGCGATGGAGCCAATGACTTCTGCCCATCTGTGGCTATGAAGTCCACTGATGTGGCGTTCCCGAGAAGAGGTTACCCAATGCACCGGCTGATCCTGGAGATGGAGAAGAGTCAACCTGGGAAATACCAGGCTGCAGTAGTCCCCTGGGACTCAGCTCTAGAAGTCTGTAGCTGTCTCCAAGAAGCCCTCAAGAAGAAATATTGAGGAGAGAGGACCTGGTGGTGGAAGAAGCAACCAAGCAGCTCTTAAACCACCCTATAAGCAGCATACCTCTCTTGTGCTTGGTGTCGACGCTGGGTTTTCTCCCTCTTGTCACTCAAAGCCTTTGTCTCTGGATCTTCCCTTCCTTTGGTCTTGGGATGAGGGTTCTCTATGCAGTTAGGAAATCCATTCAAAGAAGGGTGGGTGGATGATTGGCCATTTAGCTTTTTATTCATCTTTTGAAAACGTTTTGCTTCCGAGTTCCCTAAACTCATTCTCTCTCGAGCACATTCTCAGAAGCATTTGGGAACCGGGGGGGGGGGACATTTCTGTTGCCCCCAAAACACTTAAGCCAGGCAGGTGTTAAAATTAGTAACTTCCTCCCTCCCCCCCTTTTGCATTTGCAGGCCTTCTCTATCCAGTGGGAGAACAGAATCTTTTATTATTGCTCTGAATAGGAGAAAGGCTCGAACCTCTGGAGAAGAAAAACATGGCCCGCTTTAGCACAGATGCTCAGGGCTGGGCCCGGTCACCTGTTCAGTCTGAATGCTAATTCTTTGCCACTTGTAGGGCACAGCTTGTTGAGTAGATAGAATCATGGAGTTGGAAGGGACCACCAGGGTCATCTAGTCCAACCCCCTGCACAATGCAGGAAATTAAAAACTACCTCCCCCCCCCACACCCCCAGTGACCAGAAGATGGCCAAGGTGCCCTCCCCCTCATCATCTGCCTAAGGTCACAGAATCAGCATTGCTGACAGATGGCCATCTGGCCTCTGCTTAAAAGCCTCCAGGGAAGGAGAGCGCACCACCTCCCGAGGAAGCCTGTTCCACTGAGGAACCGCTCTGTTAGAAAATTTTTCCTAATGTCTAGACGGAAACTCCTTTGATTTAATTTCAACCCGTTGGTTTCAACCCAACCTTCTTGGGCCACAGAAAACAACTTGGCACCCTCCTGTATATATGACAGCCCTTCAAGTACTTGAAGATGGTCATCATATCCCCTCTCAGTCTTCTCCTCTTCAGGCTAAGCATACCCAGCTCCTTCAACCTTTCCTCATAGGACTTGGTCTCCAGACCCCTCACCATCTTTGTTGCCCTCCACTGGACACGTTCCAGCTTGTCTACATCTTTCTTAAATTGTGGTGCCCAAAACTGAACTCTAGGTGAACCGCCCAAGCCAACTCGGCTGGAAGAGAAAGTGCTTCTGCCGCAGTTTGTGGGTGGGAACTGCTCCCTTCCCAGCACAATCTTGCAGGGTGTGTTGCTGCTGCTCAGGAAAAAAAAAACTGACCCAAATACTTGGGGTGGGGGGGTGGCATTAGTAGGGGAAGGTCCATAGACTAGAAGGGTACAATCTGAGATGGAGGGGGTGGCTGAGGAGAAGCAGCCAGCTAAGAAAGGAAGCCACCTAGCAGTAGCCATGGGGAGACCCAAGTGCTACCCCACTTCTGTTAAAGGTGCATCCAAATTCCTAGGGAGGTGGTGAGCTCTCCTTCCCTGGAGGTTTTTAAGCAGAGGCTAAATGGCCATCTGTCGGCAATGCTGATTCTATAACCTTAGGCAGATCATGAGAGGGAGGGTATCTTGGCCATCTTCTGAGCATGGAGCAGGGGTCACTGGGTGTGTGTGTGGGGGAGTTAGTTCCTTGCATTGTGCAGGGCTTGGACTAGATGACCCTGGTGGTCCCTTCCAACTCTACGATTCTATGATTCATGGAAATTACAACGCTGACATCATTGCTTTCCTGGTCCTGATCTTCCCTCACTTCCCACTCGATGGACTTCCAGCCATTGCAAACTTTCTGTTTGGTGTGTAGTATGTGTGCCCCCATGCCCTCCTCAGTAGATTAGAGGGGGAAGCCTGGAGGCAAGGGACTTTGGGCTCAATCAGATAATGTATTTCAGTCTATCTTCAAGATACAAATTTGCCGCCTCGATTTGCCTTCCATGGAAGGGTGAAAGGGTTTAACCATTCAACTTCCACTCTCCCCCCACCCCACCCCACCATGCTCTGCTATTAGCATTTTAAGAGAGAAAAGGAGTTTTCTCCTTTAAAATGCCAATAGCAGGACAGGGTGGTTTTGAATACCAAAGGCGAGCGGAGGTTAAAGGGTTAAACCCTCTCCTTTCCTGCATGGCTTTGAGGCACATTGAGGCTGTGCTAAGGTTGCCATTTACATTGCATAGTTAGAGGGAGGTGTGTGATCATCCTCTCACCCTTTCTACGCCCAGGAGCATGATGTAGTTGGGATTGCTTGAGGAAATCATTACCAAAGTATCTGCACTAACCAGGGATCATGATGCAAATTCATCACTTTAAAATAAAACAGATGGGGGGCGGGAGAACAGTGCAATCTTATATTGGTTTTGTATCAGCTTAGCTGCTAAATAGCACCTCTCCACCATGAATCCTGGAAAATGTAGTTTAGTGAACTACTGAACTTTTTCTCAGAGTTTACCCCCTTCTAAGCCAGTTGGCTCCAATGGACTTGGAAGGGTGTGATTCACCTTAGGACGGCCACTGCAAGGATGGCGATAGGGGAAGGAGGGGAGGGAGGGAACACAAGTCGGGAAACGGACTTTAATCCAGAGCAGTTGTGGAGAAACTTCTGTCTCCCTTAAAGAAACACAACCTCTCAATACCAACGCATGTGCCAATCTTTACCACGGGAAGGGGATGGCTCTCAGGATACGATACAGCTTTCGCCAACATCTCCTTGCCCGGTTATCGACTGAGCCTGGTGTACCCCTTGCAGCAAAATAAAGTGGTAGAGTCAGGGCAGGGGAAGAGGCAAAATGAGCTGTACGTTTTCAGAGCCCAGTAGGGTTGCCAGCTCCAGGCTGGGAAATACCTGGAGATTTTGGAGGCAGAGCCTGAGGAGGGCGGGGTTTGGGGAAAGGAGGGACTTCCATGCCATAGAGTCCAGTTGCCAAAGCGGCCATTTTCTCCAGGTGAACTGATCTCTGTCGCCTGGAGATCAGTTGTAATAGTGAGAGATCAGTTGTAATAGTGAGAGATCACCTGGAGGCTGGCAACCCTAGACCTGAGGCAGGCCCCTTTTTAAAAAGAATATCAGGGCGAGAGTTTCTAGCCCTTCCCCTTTTGCATGCTATGCTAGTTTTTCCATTTCCTGGGAATGCAAACGTGAGCCCACTTATACAATGTAATCCTTCCTGTCCAGCCTGCAGTGGGTACAGTCCCTGCCAAAGCACTCTGCAGCCAAGTTACCCACTTTGCTTTTGCAGATAGGGTTGCCAGGTCCCTCTTCACCACTGGTGAGAGGTTTTGGGGGCAGAGCCTGAGAGGGCGGGTTTGAGGAGGGGAGGGGCTTCAATGCCATGGAGTCCAATTGCCAAAACAGCCATTTTCTTCAGGTGAACTGATCTCTATCGGCTGGATATCAGTTGTAATAGCAGGAGATCTCCAGCTAGTACCTGGAGGTTGGCAACCCTGTTTGCAGACCAGGCCTTGCATGTACATAGAGTTGCCAACTTCCAGGTGCCTAATATGTTAGGTGCTGTGGAACACAGGCAGGATAATGCTGCTGCAGTCTTGTTTGCGGGCTTCCTAGAGGCACCTGACTGCTGGACTTGATGGACCTTGGTCTGCTCCAGCATGGCTTTTCTTATGTTCTTAGGTGGCCCCAGGAGATCTCCTGCTATTACAAATGATCTCCAGACTGCAGAGCTCAGTTGCCCTGGAGAAAATGACTGCTTCAGAGGGTGGACAATATGGAATTATGCCCTGCTGAAGTCCCTCTCCTCCCCTCCCCAAACCCCGCCTTTCCCCAGGCTCCACCCCCAAAACTCCAGGTATTTCCCAGTCCAGAGCTGACAACCCTACTCACGGTGCTCAAAGAAAGGAGGGTGGGTAATCCATTGTGCCTGCCACGCTCGTTTCTTGCTGCCAGGTTCAAATTTTTTACTTTTACTTCCTCCTTTCCATCTGGGTGTCTTTGCCTAAAGACTGTTGCTCCTTCCACAGTGGCATAACCAGGCCTTGCATCTGCCTTGGTCCTTTGGTAAGAGACGTGACCATCCACACCTGCACCGTCCTCTGCTTCCTTTTCAATGTCCCCTTTATTGGTTCCCGTTCCTCTTTCCTTTGCCTGTCCAATCCCGTTGGAACTTAAGCCATGGAAATTTCTTTTGTAAGCAAACAAAAAAAATATCTAGCAAATAATTTCGGTTTTGTTGGTGTCGTGTTGTTAGCAAAATTTGAAATGCAGTCCCTTCCACTTCACGCTCCTTGAAGCAAGTAGGGAAGTTTTTTTCCCCTCCTTCCCAATCTACGTAGCTAAGGTTTAGGAAAAGCAGAAGGCGGTTGTCTGAAGAGGAGCTCTGTATACGTAACCCCAGAACTAATTACTTTGAGGTTGGATGTGGCTCAGGTGTAGAGCATCTGCTTTACACACATGAGGTCCCAGGTTCAATCCCCAACATCTCTAATAAAAAGGATTAGGTAATAGGTGATGCGATATACCTTCACCTGAGACCCAGGAGAGCTGCTGCCAGTCAGAGAGTACAATAGTGTATTTTATAGAATAAGGGCCTGACTCAGTACAAGATGGTTTCATGTGCTTATAACCATTTAATCTCCTTAAATCAGCATAGGAAGCAAAAAAGAAACCCACAATGTGTATCGTGCAATTATGCATCAAATAATTACATTGTATTGCAGGCTGAAATTAACATATACAAATTCTCTATTCCGTGCAATCTAAGACAATATACTATGCACTGAAATTAACATAAGAACATAAGCAACGCCCTGCTGGATCAGACCAAGGCCCATCAGGTCCAGCAGTCTGTTCACACAGTGGCCAACCAGGTGCCTCTAGGATGCCCCCAGACAAGATGACTGCAGCAGCACCATCCTGCCTATGTTCCACAGCACCTAAGATAACATGAAAAAAGTCTGAATAAATCCGTAGCTTCACACAGGCAATCTCTCTTTGTAGTGCCTGTAGGCAATCTTTGTAGGCAATCTCTCTTTGTAGTGCACAGCACTTGGTTCATGTTAATTTCAATGCATAGTATATCGTCTTAGATTGCATGCAATAGAGAATTTGCATATGTTAATTTCAGCCTGCAATACAACATAATTATTTGATGCATGATCGCACGGTACACACTGTTGATTTCTTTTTTGGCTTCCTATGCTGATTTAAGGAGATTGCATTCATTGAGCATAGAGGTGTTCTTTCTTTTTTGCATGACCGTTTAAATAGCAGGAGGTAGATTCCACCGGCTTTTCTGCTGCAGCAAGAGCGAGGATGTGGGTCTGTTGCTGTTAAGACTACTCCAAAGGCTATGTTTGGGACCCAAAAGGACGAAATACCAGTGGCAGAGGAGCTGCGATAAGGAATTCCCATGGGCCTCCAATTCTGAAGTGCCA
Organism: Euleptes europaea; assembly: GCF_029931775.1. Taxonomy (NCBI): domain Eukaryota; kingdom Metazoa; phylum Chordata; class Lepidosauria; order Squamata; family Sphaerodactylidae; genus Euleptes; species Euleptes europaea. Next base: position 24,827,882 of record NC_079329.1, read on the forward strand.
GAAAGGCCTGATCTGCATTGACATCACAGTGGGAATAGGGCTTCCCCCGGCGCCTTTTCCCAACCAGAAATGGCCACAGGACGTGTCATTTTCTCCATTCTGGGGATGGACATGCAAGTTAAGCACATGTGTAGCCCCTCTGAAGGGGCAAATAATGCATCCTGGGGGCTGTTCTGGGGCAGGAATACAGCATAGGAGGAAGGCTGAAATCCCCCCTCCCCAACACACCACAGTCCTGATCTGAATCAGGCCCCTGCAATGTTTCAGAACAGAGTTCTCACAGGGAGCTCCCATCAGGAATCCTTCAGTAAGAAGAGTTGGTTTTTATACCAAGCTCTTCTCTACCTTAAGGAGTCTCAAAGCAGCTTACAATCACCTTCCCCTCCCCACAACAGACACCTTGTGAGGTCGGGGGGCTGAGAGGACTGTGACTGGCCCAAGGTCACCCAGCAGGCTTCATGTGGAGGAGTGGGGAAACCAACCCGGTTGTCCAGATTAGAGTCCGCCACTCTTAACCACTACACCACTACAAGTCCCCACAGTTTAAGTAGTCCTAAGCAATGCAGTAGCGCTACCTGGTGGCAGTTCAAGGGAAAAGACCACACAATGCTCTTCAATGCACTTTAGGGACGTTTAATTGTTATGAATGGCTAGGGAGAACGGGATTGTCGCTCAATAACTGCTTGAATACAGTGCAGGTGGGGTGCCCAAATAACTACTACAGCACAAGTCTTTCTGTTGCAATAAACAGAGCGGTGCCTGACCTACCCTTCACCCCCTGCCCTGCTTTATTATCGGGATGGTGGACAAATCTGGCTTAGGAGAGCAGCCTCTGCCCAGCCAAGATGTCTCCTGCCTGCTGACTTCAATGTCACGGCAAGTCATCTGAATTAAATGTGCCTTTTAGGGAACCGTTATCCATAGAGCTCGACAGCGGAAGCTCCTGCCTCCATCAGTGCAGAGGCTCGACGTAGTTCCCTGGGAACAAGCCCTGGGCGTCGCTGCTCACTCCCTCGCACCAGCCATCAGAGTACCTCCGGCTCACGTAAAGAATGTCCCCTTCTTCAAACGACAGTTCGTTCTCCTTCTGCCGCCTGTAAGGGTAGAGGGTCACCACTGTGGCCGAAGGACAGAGCAGGGAGAGGGAGAGTCAGTGGAAGGGGAGAAGCAATAAGAAGCAGCCTTTTAAGATACGATAACAAATGTGCAGTCTTGGGTAGGAGTGGGCATTCGGCTTTGCTGAACCCCCAAAAATGGCTCCCTAAACAGAAGCCCAAAAAAGCAGAATCCAGAATTTTTTTTAAAAAAAATTGACTTTTTCTAGCTTTTCAGGATTTCCCGTAGCTTCCACTGAAGCTTATGGGAAATCTTTGGGGGGCTCTTGGGGAGCTGTTCTTTTTTAAGACGGGGACACCAAATTTGCAGCATAGCTGCTGGTGATTCTCCTTAGAAGGACCTCTGTGTTTGATAAAGCTTAAGAACATAAGAAAGGCCCCACTGGATCAGACTGAGGCCCATCAAGTCCAGCAGTCTGTTCACACAGTGGCCAACCAGGTGCCTCCAGGAAGCCACAAACAAGACGACTGCAGCGGCACCATCCTGCCCATGTTCCATAGCACCCAATACAACAGGCATGCTCCTCTGATACTAGAGAGAATAGGTATGCAGCATGACTAGTATCCATTTTAACTAATAGCCATGAATACCCCTTTCCTCCATGAATAATATGTCCACTCCCCTCTTAAAGCCTTCCAACTTGGCAGCCATCACCACATCCTGGGGCAGAGAGTTCCACAATTTAACTATGCGTTGTGTGAAAAAATACTTCCTTTTATCTGTTTTGAATCTGTCACCCTCCAGCTTCAACAGATGACCCCGCGTTCTAGTATTACGGGAGAGGGAGAAAAACCTCTCCCTGTCCACTCTCTCCAAACCATGCATAATTTTATAGACCTCTATCATGTCTCCCCTTAGCCGCCTTCTTTCCAAACTAAACAGCCCTAAGTGTCTTAACCACTCCCCATAGGACAGTTGCTCTAGTCCCCTAATCATTTTGGTTTCTCTTTTCTGAACCTTCTCAAGCTCTGTAATATCCTTTTTTAGGTGTGGTGACCAATTTTATTGGTTCCCATTTTTCCTCCATTTGGGGGCCAATAAAATCGGACCCCTGACCTACTCTTTACCATACTCAGTGGTTCTTGTAAGGAGAGTTACCAGCAGCTGTGCTGCAAAAATGGTGCCTCCACCTTTAAAAAAAGCCCCCACCCCCAGAACCCCGCAAAGATTCACCATAGGGTATAATGGAGCCCAAAAAAATTGGCTATACAAAAAAACCCAAAAAAACCCCATACTGGTATGGGGATTTGAGTTTTTTGGAAATTCTGAAAATTGTTGGATCCACAATGGATGAATCTGAAAAAATACCTTTTTTTTGGGGGGGTGCACACCCCCAGTTGTGGGGGGATTGTCCTTTGGTGAGTGTCCATGCAGGTTCATATTTCACCTGTGGAACTCACTGGCCATAGAATTTGGGGGAGGGGTGGCATAAAAGAACAGAGGTGGCATAAGTGGGGCTCCATCAAATGTGGCAGAGGCAGAAGGACAGTCAATCAGATTTGTTGGGATGAAGAGGGCACACTCTCACACGGAGGTCCTGATCTTTTCAATAGAAGAAGAGAAGAAAAAGAGTCGGTTTTTATATGCCGACTTTCTCTACCACTTAAGGGAGACTCAAACCGGCTTACAATCACCTTTCCCTTCCCCTCCCCACAACAGACACCCTGTGAGGTAGGTGAGGCAGAGAGAGCGTGGCTTGCATAAGGTCACCCAGCTGGCTTCGTGTGGAGGAGTGGGGAAACCAATCCAGTTCACCAGATTAGTGTCGGCCACTCATGCGGAGAAGCGGGGAATCAAACCGGGTTCTCCAGATCAGACTCCACCGCTCCAAACCACCGCTTTTAACCACTGCACCACGCTGGCTCCCTGACAGAACCTGTGCAGGAGAACTTTTGCATGGATTGTTCCCTGCATGACTGCAAACACCTCTCAGTGATTAGGGCTGGCCAGCACCCTGTGAGGGCCTGCTGCTGTTCCTGCTGCTGAACCATACAGGCTTGCAGTGGCGCTGAGTTCCAACATCTCTCAATTATTATTACCCCTGGGGGTCATCCATGTGGCCATTGTTAGTAGGCAGAAAGAGCTGGACGCCCCGGCAGTTCTTTAGTAAGGTACCTTTTTCCAGATAGGTATCAGGGGCCCATGGCAATCTTTCCAGGGGAGGCGGAGGAGGCAGTGTTTCGAGATCAGTAATGTCCAGAGGTGGTGGCGGAGGGGATGCTGGGAAATCCAGATCTGCAAAGACATCAGCAATAGGGTTGCCAACCTCCAGGTAGTAGCGGGAGATCTCCTGCTATTACAACTGATCTCCAGCCGATAGAGATCAGCTCACCTGGAGAAAATAGCTGCTTTGGCCATTGGAATCTATGACATTGACGTCCCTCCCCTCCCCAAACCCCGCCCTCCTCAGGCTCCCCCCAAAAAACCTCCCACCAGTGGTGAAGAAGGACCTGGCAACCCTAATCAGGAAGCACTGGGTTGTTTCACATACGGAAGAAAATCAAATGTGCCTGACTATGCTTTTCTGTTGCAAGCCGTAGAAGAGAGACAGAGTTACGCAGGGAACCGGAGCTCCTAACCAGTCATCAGCCACTGTATGCCCTTCTCAGCTTCCTACCGACTTCTGAAATTTCACCAGGTTATCAGGTCATTGCTGCAATGATGAGAGATAGAAACATGCTCCTTTTTTTAACTTGAAGAATTAACCGTGTTCCCAGGATGTTGAATTCTAAAGCCAATACCAATTCCTATAGTTATAGGGTGTGCTCTGAGTTCCCACTTGCCTGAGTTGATTTTGAATTCTATTTATTTAAAAAGGGCCTTACCGGCTGCAGAGAGATTCGGTGGAGGCAAATCATCCATTGCAAGCGGTGGTGGCGGCGGCAGCAATATATCTGCTTGAAGAGGAAAGTCATCTTGCATTGGAGGAGGAAACGGGGACAGCAAAGCAGGGGGTGGAGGAGGCGGTTCAGTGGGTGCCTTCAAAGTGATGCTGCCCATCGCTCTGGTAGAACTGCTGCGACTATCAAAACAAGGATCAGGATCAGGGGAATGGCCGATATCCTGCCACTCCACTAAGCAAAGTTTGATGCCTTCCTCTGACTTCAGTGGCTCATAGGGTTGCCAGCTCTGGGTTGGGAAATACCTGGAGATTTTGGGGGTGGAAACTGAGAAGAATGGGATTTGGGGAGGTGGGGGGACTTCAATGCCATAGAGTCCAATTGCCAAAGAGGCCATTTTATCCAGGTAAACTGATCTCTATCGGCTGGAGATCAGTTGTAATAGAAGGAGATCTCCAGCTAGTACCTGTAGGTTGGCAATCCTAGCTCAGGGGAATGGTCTATATCTTACCACTCCACTAAGCCTTCCTCTGACTTTAGTGGCTCAACACCCAACATATAGTATAGGGGTCCCTAACCTAGTGCCCATGGGTGCCATGGAGCCTGCTGACACCTTTTCTGGTGCCCACCAAGTGTTTTTATAAAGTGGATGGGGCCAGGTAGGGCTTTTGCCCAGCAAGGCTTCTGATTGACTATTGGAGATTTGAGATTGGCTGCTAGGGTTGCCAGCTCTGGGTTGGGAAATACCTGGATATTTTGGGGGTGGAGCATGAGGAGGGCAGGGTTTGGGGAAGCTAGGGACTTCAGTGAAGTATAATGCCATAGAGACAATCTTCCAAAGTAGACATTTTCTCCAAGGGAACTGATCTCTGTAGTCTGGAGATCAATTGTAATAGCGGGCGATTTCCGCTACCACCTGGAGGATGGCAACCCTATTGGCTGTGCAATTTTTTTTAAGGTTGCTGTGGCAGCAGCTGCCACCACAGCACATAGATCTGCACCGTGTTACTGAAGTTAAGCTATGGCAATCGTTTTGTGGCTGGCTCTGCCTCCTGCATAGGGTTGCCAACCTCCAGGTACTAGCTGGAGAGCTCCTGCTATTACAACTGATCTCCAGCCGATAGAGAGCAGTTCACCTGGAGAAAATGGCAGCTTTGGCCCTTGGACTCTATGGCATTGAAGTCCCTCCTCTCCCCAAACCCCACCCTCCTCAGGCTCTGCCCCAAAAACCTCCCGCCAGTGGCCAAGAGGGACCCGGCAACCCTACTCACGCAGCAGCAATGTTGTGGCAAGCATTTTGTTGCTGCACTCACCCTGTTGTTTCAGAATCCCAAATGTGCCCGCAGGTGCAAAAAGGTTGGAGACCCCAGATATAGTAGATTGGTCGTGGCATGGCCTACAAGAGCCACCTTCTAAGGGCTTGAACCAAAGCTAGCATATCTTTTCAAGAAGACCTGAGCTGTTACTAGCCTCTACCCACCCCAGTCCCTGGAAGCTGAGCAAGTTGTACGCACTGAGAGGAAACGGGAAGGGGAACGCTGAAATGTTTGTGTAGTTCAGGGGTCTAGACAAAGCTGGCAGCATACAAAATAAGCAGTGCAAAAATCTATTCAAAAAGCCTAGTACAAATGCCACTGACACACAATCAATATACTAAATACAAATGACACTATAACACTAGCACACAATAAATATACGATTACAGGCCTCTGCTATGCTAGAGGGGAAATTTAAGAAGGTACCCTGGGAAGAGAGATTCTGCCCCTGTAAATCAGGGGACTTGGAAACTATTGAGCATGCCCTCCTGAATTGTAATTTTTACACATTACCCCGTTCTAAATTTATTGAGCCCCTCTTATTGAGAATGGGACCTGACAGGGCAGGAGAAAAGATTGAGATGCTCCTTCAAGGGGATAATCCTTCAGTCACTCTACAGGTTACGAAAATTTTGCACGGCAGCGATGAAAATTCGTCGCCATAGAACAGTCTCTTAGCCCAATTGGCAGGTGTATCTCAGCTGTTATTTCTCTTTTTAAGTGTAATAGGACTGTAATTCTTTGTTTGTAAGAATATATTAGCCCTGACCTGGATGGCCCAGGCTAGCCTGATCTCGTCAGATCTCAGAAGCTAAGCAGGGTCAGCCCTGGTTAGTATTTGGATGGGAGACCACCAAGGAAGACCAGGGTTGCTGTGCAGAGGAAGGCACTGGCAAACCACCTCTATTAGTCTCTTGCCATGAAAACCCCAAAAGGGGTCACCATAAGTCAGCTGTGACTTGAAGGCACTTTAAACACACACACACACACACACAAGAATATATTAGTCCATGTTTCTTGTTTTATCTGGCTAAGGGCCGTAAATAATCAATCTATATGATTACAGCAATTGTTTAGCAAGTTATATTTCTTCATATATCCATGAGGCAAACAAAGTTCATAGCGATGTTCGTCGCTACGAACTTCGTTTGCCTCATTGGATATATGAAGAAATATAACTTGCTAAACAACTGCTGTAATAATATACCGGTGTTGTGTGTTAGTGTTATAGCAGCATTTGTATTTAGTATATTGATTGTGTGTCAGTGTTGTAGTGGCATTTGTATTAGGCTTTTTGAATAGATTTTTGCACTGCTTCTTTTGTATGCTGCCAGCTTTGTTTAGATATCTATACAGCATAGAGTATTCTTGAGTTTGGTTGTAGTTCAGGGGTCCCCAACCTTTTTGAGCCATTTAGACTAGTAGCCATGAATGGCCCTCTCCTCCATGAACATGTCCCCTCTTAAAGCCTTCCAAGTTGGCAGCCATCAAAGCCTCCTCCCCTTTTTCACCAGCCAAATGTCTGGTTGGATCCAACCCATTACGTTCACATTGGGGAGTTCAGGAAGGTAACACGTTGGATTCAAGTTTGCCATTTCCGTCTCTGACGCAGAGGACAGCCACACGATCAGCCAGAGCGGGGGGCTGACGGCAAGACTCTTGAGCACAGAATGTCCATGGGCTCCTTCCTTCCTTATTTAAAATATTTATATCCCGTCTTATTTCCTCAGACTCAAGGCAGATAACAGCACAAGGACAATACGGAAGGACGGACAATATTAACAGCCCATTAACGGAATAAAAAGAACACATGTTAAAAAAACACGCCAATTAGAAACACACAGCCCCATCTGCCAAAACAGTTCACCCTCCCTCAATTCCTTGTGAAACAGAACTGTCTCACAGGCCTTCCCAAAGGCAAGACTTTCTGCACAAGCTCTGGTAAATCAGTAGGGTTGCCAGATCCTTCTTCGCCACCGGCGGGAGGTTTTGGGGGCGGAGCCTGAGGAGGGCGGGGTTTGGGGAGGGGAGGGACTTCAATGCCATAGAGTCCATTAGCCAAAGCTGCCATTTTCTCCAGGAGAACTGAACTCTATCAGCTGGAGATCAGTTGGAATAGCAGGAAATCTCCAGCTAGTACCTGGAGGTTGGCAACCCTGTAAACCAAAGGACTGGGCCCGCCACAGATAAAGCCCATGGCCTGGATGTTGTAGTCAGGCAATCCTAAGAGAGTGCCACAATGAGAAAGCTGTCTGAAGCACATAGCTGGTGCACAGGAGTATACTGGAAGACAGAGTTCACTGCACTTCCCTGCTGCCCTCCCTTGTGATGATGTTGGAGTAATCCAAGTGTGGACTTCTCATGTTCTTTTTAGCCTCATTGATGCCAGTGGCTCTCACAGTAACATTGGCAAGGGCAATGGGAGAAATCAGAGGAATACAATCCTCTTGTGCTCGTTTTCTTCCCCTGCCTCCAGGCAGTTCTCCATTGGGAAATAGGGGATCGACCCAACATCTCCAGCTGAGAGGTGGAACAGCCTTGGCAAGTGTCCAGGCAACCATCCTGGAGCTTTAGATACCACATCTAGAGCCTGGCATATATCCTACTACTCCGTTTAGCAAGAAGACTTTCTTGATGATACTCAGATTTGTATGTCTCTTATCATTCCCCATTGTACCGGGGAGGTGAATCCTTTCATTAGGCTGGGGGAAGTTCCTCCAACCTAAGGAGTTATCCTCCAGCACTGTGGCTGTTCCACTGAGGGGAAAAAGGTCCCCTGTGCAAGCACCAGGTCATTCCTGACCCATGGGGTGATGTCACATCCCAACGTTTACTAGGCAGACTTTGTTTATGGGGTGGTTTGCCAGGGCCTTCCCCAGTCATCTTCCCTTTACCCCCAGCAAGCTGGGTACTCATTTTACCGACCTCAGAAGGATGGAAGGCTGAGTCAACCTTGAGCCGGCTACCTGAAACTGACTCCTGTCGGGATCGAACTCAGGTCATAAGCAGAGCTTGGACTGCAGAGCTTACCACTCTGTGCCACTGAGGGAACGGGCACATAAATCAGAGGAAGATTCCGTAGACTGGAGAAATTTTCTCCACCCTGACATAGGATACGTGTCCCCACCTACACGATGGGAAAGACTGTGACGTCCATGTCTGGTTATCTATTGTCCAGGAGAAGTGAGGGGGGGGGGGCTGAATAGCTCTTTGCACTGTTGCAAGGAGTATTTTATTATTTCTGTTGTGATATGGGCTCTCCCCCATCTAGCACAATTACAAGTTTATAGATATGCGGGCTTTCCACTTCTTATTTATAGCAAAAAACCAGTTGGCAATGTTGATTCTGTCTCAAGCATACTCCAAAATTTCCTTGGCCCAAAGCCAGACTACTTCAATTAAGAGCAATCAGTTCTGCAAAGATAAGCACTGAGGAATTTCCCTTCAAATCCACTGTTCCTCCCACAATCCCATGCTCTGTGACATTGACGTCCAAGATACGGTACCTCAGCGATGACTCTGCTGAAGCTGATGGTAGTTTGGCATCTGGGATGATAGGAGTCTGTACTGGCTCCAGGGTCCGGTGGCTTGTTCTAAATCAAAAAACATGGATTATAGCCCTGATTTGTGGACAAAGTTAAATTTTTCTTTTGGTAACTGTTCTCAGTTTCATCTGGAGTGGGAATATCGGTAGTCTTATAAATACAGTTAGGGTCCCTTAAATCTCTCTTTTTTTAAAATGTCATAAGAACATAAGAAAAGCCCTGCTGGATCAGACCAAGGTCCATCAAGTCCAGCAGTCTGTTCACACAGCGGCCAACCAGGTGCCTCTAGGAAGCCCCCAAACAAGACTGCGGCAGCACCATCCTGCCTGTGTTCCTAGGCACCTAAAATAATAGGCATGCTCCTCTGATCCTGGAGATAATAGGTATGCATCATGACTAGTATCCCTTTACTCCAATTTTTTAATATATTCAAACTATTTTTATTTCACTTCCATAAAGCATAGTAATAATCCAGGTTTACAAATTCTGTTTACAGTTTGATTGAACGGTTTCTAATCCCAGTCAAATCCAAAGTTCTAACAAAAGGTTTTAAAGCCACAAATGTCCCCTGTTCCAGCAAAAATAAACAGGAGTTGGGAGAAAAATCTCCTAATTTCTGTTTCTTCCTCTAGTCAAGCAGCTCTTGTACATATATTCCGGTCCCATCTTATTATCCAACCTTTTGGCAACATACTCTGAATATTACCTGTCATCTTAATAGATACAATTTATCACTAGAGCCTATAGGGACATTGCTTTCTTATCGAGAAGAATGTATCTTGGCTTCATATAGCAAAGTAATTGTTAATTTATCAATTGCAGCATCACTCTGTATTGCTTGCTTATGGAAATCACGAGATGCACCTCTAGGGTTGCCAGCCTCCAGGTGGTGGCTGGAGATCTCCTGCTAATTCAACTGATCTCCAGCCGATATAGATCAGTTCACCTGGAGAAAATGGCCGCTTTGGCAATTAGACTCCATGTCATTGAAGCCTCTCCCCTCCCCAAAATCTCCAAGTATTTCCCAACCCAGAGCTGGCAACCCTATGCACCTCCTATAAATAACCAGATTTTGAAAATTTGGAAAATCTATGTCTATATTAATTTACCATTCGTATAGATTAAAGTACCCTCAGATAAGTCTTATCAAGAAATGGCCAGTGTTTACAAGGACGTGGAATGATGAAGTTAAAGGTGGGGTCGGGGGCATCAAGTTGCAGCCAACATATGGCACGTCCATAGGGCTTTCAAGGCAAGAGACAACTAGAAGTGGTTACCACTGCAACAAACACACTTTGTTTTTAGATGATATATAAAGGTTGGATCCAGCCAGTTTTTCACTCGACCTCAGCCACTCCGCCTCCTTATCACATCCGCTGCCTCACATGGCTTTTGGCCATGCACGTTCCTTGATTCCCAGCTTAGATTTTCTGGGTGGTCGAAAAGGATTTCCTCGTTCCTTTCTCACCAGCAGAAAAGAGTGTTGGATCCAATCCTATATCTGTTTCAGTGGCCACCTCCTTAGAAGAGGCATCCCCTCCTGGGTAAGAGGAGTGCCCCTTCTAAGGCAAAAAAATTAAATCAGGCAACGTTTTAGAAAAACTGACTTTTTTTAAGTTGATCAAAATCTTTGCCGTTGATTATGCTAGCTGATTAATCAAATGCCTACTGCAGCTCCAATTTGAAAAGGGTTTTATTTCCCTTCCCTCTTGTGCGACGAACAATGTGGCACAATTTTTTGGTCCCAGCTAGATGATGCAACCTCACCTGAGGCTCCCAGGAGACTGCCCTGCAGATGTTTTAGTTCCTCTCCTGGCTAGAGTCCCCGTTCGGGCCAGCTGTGTGCTTTCATCCTAAGGGAGGAATGAGAGGGGAAAGATTAAAGGTGTGCCTGGGTGGAAGAAAAATCTACCACCAATGGTTTCCCAAAGAAGGCATTTATCATTCTGCTTTTTAAAGGTTGTTTGGATAAGGGGAAAAAATCTGGGTTTTTTTAGAATGCTACAGAGGTGCGCCTTTAGTAAAAGTGGCTTGTGTCTTTAGCTCAGCCGGACATTTGGCTCTGCTTGGCTGAAGCTGCTTGCCAACAAAGGCAAGCTGAAGTCCTGCGAGGCCCCCCGCTGTGGTCATGGTCTTTGCGGAGGTGAGAACCCGGCTGTGAAAGCAAGCACTGGCGTGGGAACAGAGAACTGACACAGAGGTTCCTCTCTGCTCGAAACGCCTCTGCCTCGTCAGCTGCAGACACTTGTGGTCTAGATCGGCCGAGATGGCTGGCCACAGCCGACAGCCCAGTTCTCCTTTTCTCATCGAGGTGGCTTGCTAAGCCAGGAGGAAGACAGAACGGCTTGTATCTCTAGTTGACGATTCCCTTGCAAGGGCTTTGCGCCTGCTGCGTGGCACATGTGGCATTTGATGGCTCCAGTGACGAGAAAAAGAAACATTAGGGATCTGTTGGCTCTTGCTGCAGCAAAAAGTGATGTTGGGCCTAGGGTTGCCAACTTCCAGGTACTATCCGGAGATCTCCTGCTATTACAACTGATCTCTTTAGAACTCCTTTTATTGGATTCAATGGCTAACTTATCTGCAGGCATGGCTAGCAATTAAAATTAGGCAGAGTTTTGTTAAGAACATACAATAGCCAGCGAAATAGAGAACGAATACTGTTTGACTACACATACTGTTTGACTGCACATTATTTATTTATTTATTTATTTATCTTCCTCGTTTTAGTCTCTGTAATTTTAGGTTATTATAATGCACTCTAATTTTACTCATATTTAGTATTCTTTCAGATATTAATTAGCTATGCACTTTGATAATCTTGCCATTTTTAACCATTTTAACTATTTTAACTACTTAATCGTTTTAATAGCAAATCTATTTGTATCTGTTTTTATCCTCTACATTTTAACCAAGTAAATTTCTTTTATTTGATGGTCTATGACTGCAAATAAACTATTGATTGATACAACTGATCTCCAGCCGCTAGAGATCAGTTCACCTAGAGAAAATGGCAGCTTTGGCCATTGGACTCTATGGCATTGAAGTCCCTCCCCTCCCCAAACCCCGCCCTCCTCAGACTCTGCCCCAAAAACCTCCCGCTTGTGGCGACGAGGGACCCTGGCAACCCTAGCTGGGCCAGCTGGGTGCAAAGGTGCCAACTCCTACCCTGACACCTCTCCTGTTTCCGGAGGGCCCAATCCAGCGTGAGCACATCCCGTTCCTGTAGACCTTTGCAAAGGAACATCCTGCTAGAGACCTGTGGGGTTCCGCAAGATTCCATCTTATCCCCCATGCGGTTTAATATCTATGTGAAACTGCTGAGAGAAGTCATGAGGAAGTCTGAGCTGTGGTGTCTCCAATATGCGGATTATACCCTGCTCTACCTGTCTCCTAATTCCAAGGATGCTCTTGATTTTCTGAACCAGTGATTTGGAGTCAGTGATGTGCTGGATGAGGGTGAACAAGCTGAAACTTAATCCTGATAAGACAGAGGTTCTCTGGGTTAGTAGAAAGGCAGACCGGGGATTCGAGATCGCTCCTGCCTTGGATGGGGTTACATGTGTGTAAAGTGCCATCAACTCGCAGCCAAGTTAGGGCAACCTAGTAGGGTTTTCAAGGCAAGAGACGAAGAGAGGTGGCTTGCCATTGCCTTCCTCTGCATAGCGACCCTGGTATTCCTTGGTGGTCTCCCATCCAAGTACTAACCACGACCGACCCTGCTTAGCTTTGAGATCTGATGAGATCAGGCTAACCTGGTCAGGGCGGATGGGGTTACACCCCCCTTGAAAAGCCCAGGGCATTGCTTGGGAGTTCTACTCAACACAGCAGTGGCTCTTCAAGGTTTGAGGCCAGGGATCGAACCTGGGACTTTCCATATGCAAAGCGGAGGCTCTACCACTGAGCCATGGCAGGGAAGAGGCGCAGCGGCGCCTCTTCCTAAGCCAGGGGTGGGGAACGTCAGGCCCGGGGGCCGTATCAGGCCCGCAAAACCATTTGGTCTGGCCCTTCATCGGTCCTGGAAGATCTCTAGCTCAGAAGGATGCTGCCCTGCCTGAATCTCTTGGGCCCAGCTGGGGACAACAGAGCTCAAAAGCGAGTCGCTCTATGTGGCAGACACTCGGAGTCATCTCTGGTCGTGCCTTTTGGCTAAATGTTTGACAAAATATAGCAGGCTAATTTTTAAGTTGATAATTTTGTGTGGCCCGCGAATGATGTTATAAATATCCAAATGGCCCTTGGCAGAAAAAAGGTTCCCCACCCCTGTCCTAAGCCAATTCGTGCACGCAGCGGGAACAAAAAAAGCTGTTTCGCAGCTTTTTTGTTTTCAACGGGGCCAAAAGCCCCATTGAAAACAGTGAGGCTGCGCCTGCTAAATAGCAGGCATAGCACCGCTGTTACCGCCGCCGGTATAACCGTCCGGACCGGGATAGGAGGCCGCCTAATAGGCAGCTTTCCCCCCCAGCCCGCCCTTGGAAAAAAACCCTGCTCCAGCGCGGCCTCTCTACGCCATTGCTGGTGCCACAGAGAGGTCACGCCAGCGGAGAGGAGAGGCGCGGTCCCATGGTGCTCGCCCGCCTGCGGGACTGGCCTCACTACCAGCGTAAGTACGTGTAATCGCTCTATTAAAAGTACTGCTGGCGGTGAGGTCACGCCTCCTCCTAAGAGGTTTCGGCCCAATTCTGAGGAATGGGCTGTTAGAATTCTACAAAGCACTACTAGAGTTTGAAATGTGCAGCAGGTTGCTGGTTCTCTTTAGGCTAGAGGGTCTTCTAACTTAAATAGCGTGGGAAAGGAAGCTCTACTTTTGTCATCCCCAAGGCAGGGCAGAAGCAGATGTCAGATTGCAATGAACTACATTGTGGCTGGGTGGGAAGTGAATGTCCCCAAGGCATTCACCACCACAAACTGATTCATTTTGGGCTGGATACCTCCACTGAACATGAGAAATCTATTCTGGACTCAAAATTAAGTCCAAAATCTGTACATTTTACAAGAAGTTGCAGAAGGATTTGACCAGAAATGAAATCAGGACAAAGAAGAAGGTTTGCGTTCTGAATGGTAGATTCTGCTGCCATGTTATCGAGTAGTTCTGTGTTGGGAAATACCTCACATGAACACATGAAGCTGCCTTCTACTGAACCAGACCCTCGGTCCATCAAAGTCAGTATTGTCTACTCCGGCTGGCAGCGGCTCTCCAGGGTCTCAGGCAGGGGTCTTTCACATCACCTACTTGTCTGGTCCCTTTAACTGGAGATGCCGGGGATTGAACCTGGGACCTTCTGCATGCCAAGCAGATGCTCTGCCACTGAGCCACCGTCCCTCCCTCGAGATTTTGGCGGGTGGAGCCTGAGGAGGGCAGGGTTTGGGGAGGAAAGAGACTTCAGTGGGCTTTAATGCCATACAGTCCACCTTCTAAAATGGCCATTTTATCCAGGGGAACTGATCGCTGTCACCTGGAGATCAATTGTAATCCCAGGAGATCTCCAGCCACCACCCGGAGAGTGGCAACCCTATTATAAGAGACCAGGAGTCAGTGAGAGAAACAGGAGAAGCTCTTCACTTCCAAGCTTCTACAGACATGTTGATGCTAGAAATCCTTCCCACGTCTGTAGTTTCTCTTCCTTCAATAGCCACTGCCCACATTTTTTTCTTTGAAAGTTTTCTTTGCCATTTTAAAAATGTTATTAATTCCCCTTTAGGAAGCCAAGCACAAGTCCAATGCACTCTGGTGGCCTTTGTGTTTTCTCTGAACCACTGACGGTGTAACTACTGATCGTTCTCTGTTCTTGTTAGTTTTTCGTTGTTGTTTTTTTTGCAGAAGAAAAGAATAGCTCTGTGTTCACCAACAGGCTCAACTTTTCCACAGAGGAAGTGATAGGAGACTCGCTGTCTATTGCCGAGTTTCTGTTTCTGAATAACTCATCAAATCTCCTGGGCAGCCCATACCACCTTCTCATGTGAAGCAAACCACATTTCTCGACTACGGAAAGTGCTGCAAGCGTCAGGAAAATCAGGTTTATTTAAGAACGACAGCAAGGCTGTTCAGGACTTCCAGTGCTCATTCTAGTGGAGATCTGAGATCCCAAGCCTCCGCCTACCTAGGAACATCAGAAGTTCCTCAGGAGTTTTTCTGGCTATGTGACATGTCTGGTAAACGACTAGGGCTACTAGGTCCCCTCTCTCCTCTGCTGGGAGGTTTTTTGGGCGGAGCTGGGGCAGGGATTGTGTATGACCTGCTGCCCGTGGCATGATTACATCCCTTCTGGTTTTCACCCAGAAGAGCTGCATCGCGATGGGTCACTTTACCAGGGGGTTTGAGTGGTAAGGCGACAAGTTTAGTAATTTTATCTTCGGATAAAATCTTTAGTAATTTTATCTTGATCTAGAACCCACTGATTTGTCTTTTTTTTTGGCAGTCCACGGTATCCATAACACTCTCTTCCAACACTCCATTTCAAAGGAATCTACTTTCTTCCTGTCAGCTTCTAGGTCCCTTGAAGTCAACAGGCTTACGAAGGTGTAACTCTGCTGAAAACTGTAAGGATAACGTTTGTACAGCCGTACTAGATCTGGTGAGCTCTCCTGCAACTACTTTGCTGGCCTATTTCATCTCAGAGGAGGGGAGTGGGATGCATCCATTCTTGCTCTTACCTTTATCCCGTGTCCCACATCATCCAAACTGCTAAAATTCAGTGGCTTCCTGTAATACGCCTCCAGGGGCTGAAGCTGATTCGGATAGATGATTTTCTGGCAGTGTGGAAATTTCTTGCAAACAGCCAGCATCCCGATCTGTTGGCGGGCCACCTTCTCCTTGTGCATTTCTACCACCTATGGAAAAGAGACCTTCAAAAGAGGGAGGGCCTTATTTGGGGGCTGCGGTAGGGACTGCTAGGGGGCTGGTTCCACTGGAAAACCCCTTCTGAAACTCAATAGCTCCTTTGAATGCTAACTGGCAGGGCTTGCTCTACCTTTCGGCAAACGGAGGCCAGCAATTCCTTACTTCCTTATCTTTTTACCAAAACAGGAAATGCCATATAGGCTGGCAGCCTTGGGCACTCATATGCATCAGGTTGTTCCTTGGTAAGACCATGTTGGGAACTAAACTGAATTCTGGGTAATATCGTCCAAAAGGGATGTAGACTCATACACGGAACTCATATCCATAAGTGGTGGTAGTGGTGGAAAGTGCCATCAAATCACAGCTGACTTATGGCGACCCTGTAGGGTTTTCAAGGCAAGAGACGTTCAGAGGCGGTTTGCCATTGCCTGCTTCGGCATGGGCTGAGAGAGTTCTGAGAGAACTGTGACTGGCCCAAGGTCACCCAGCAGGCTTCATGTGGAGGAGTGGGGAATCGAACCTGCTTCTCCAGATTAGAGTCCGCCACTCTTAACCACGCTGGCTCCTTATCCACAAGAACCAGATGGTGTTAGCATGTATATAGTAGAGCTGAGGCTGAGTCAACAGGGGAGGGGCTGTGGCTCAGTGTTAGAGAAGCTGCTTGGCATGCAGAAGGTCCCAGGGTCAAACCCCGGCATCTCCAGTTAAAGGAACTAGGCAGGTAGGTGATGTGAAAGACCCCTGCCTGAGACCCCGGAGAGCTGCTGCCGGTCAGAGTAGACACTTACTTTGATGGGCCGAGGGTCTGATTCAGTATAAGGCAGCTTAATGTGTTCATGTGTTCAACATCTACCCCTTCACCACAATTGCAGAATCTCACCATTGACCATCCATAAGTACCAGTAGTCCATGGTGTGATTCTGCGTTTGCAGTGAAGAGGTAGATGTTGACTCAGCCTCAGCTTTACTATATACATGCTAACTCATCTATTGAGGCAAAAACAAAAACTTCTCCCCTCCTCCCCGCCACACACACAGAGACCATCTGGGGAACAGCACAACACCAGAAGTACTAATGACCAATGGCATTACTTGGCACATGCTCAAGGGACTCAGTGTTCCAGCTTTACTGTAGACACAGGAGAAAAAAGAACTAGCAAATGTGCAATTTTAGCAAGGCATGTTGTGGGGTTCAGTGTCAGGGTGTTCAAATTAGTTACAAAGGTAAACCTTTGTATGCCTTGTGACTGCCCTGCCCCCATTCCTCAGCCATAGGAAAAAAAGAGCTAAAATTAGGTGTTAGAAGCATTTGGAGAGACCTGAACTGGTGAACAGCAGAGGTGATTAATCCATTCCACTGAAGTTTCCTGATCCACTATTGTGTTTTTTTAAAAATAGGGTATTATTCTCAGGGAAACAGGAAAAGCAATCAGGCACATCTCTCCAGTAACAGGAAGGAGGCTCTGATGTCCAAGAACATGGTGTGAGCCTACCAAAATTCCACTTAGGAGGGAGGGGAGATGGAGGAGAAATCCTTTGGACTGACTCACAGAGTCCGAGGGCGTTCCTGCTTGGGGCCTTTAGCAATAAACCAGAAGCACAAAGAAGGAGAAAGCCCCTGAAAAGCAAGACAACACAGAAGAATCCTGCA
This sequence comes from Euleptes europaea, assembly GCF_029931775.1. Lineage (NCBI taxonomy): Eukaryota > Metazoa > Chordata > Lepidosauria > Squamata > Sphaerodactylidae > Euleptes > Euleptes europaea. The sequence goes on from NC_079329.1 coordinate 24,845,190, forward strand.
GGTGTTTTGTTCCTCTAATGGTCCATCAACGGCCTTTTATGCACAGGTTGTTTCCATCGCAATCACCCCCTGACTACTTCAGGGCTTAATTTTCATTATGCACATCGTTCCTGACCTTTAGAAGTCACTTCACTGCATTTCCCCCACATTTTCTGTATGCTGTTTCTGTTTCTGGCAGCATCCAGAAAACACGGGAGAAAGCGAAGTGACTTCTAAAGAAGAAGAAGAAGAGTTGGTTTTTATATGTCGACTTTCTCTACCACTTAAGGGAGAATCAAACTGGCTTACAGTCACCTTCCCCTCCCCTCCCCACAACAGATACCCTGTGAGGTAGGTGGGGCTGAGAGACTGTGACTAGCCCAAGGTCACCCAGTTGGCTTCATGTGGAGGAGTGGGGAAAGAAATCCAGTTCACCGGATTAGCCTCCGCTGCTCATGTGGAGGAGTGGGGAATCAAACCCGGTTCTCCAGATCAGACTCCACCGCTCCAAACCACCGCTCTTAACCACGACACCACGCTCTCAGGAAAGACATGCGTGATGAAAATGAAGCCCCGAAGTAGTCGGGGGGTGATCGGCACAGAAAGCCAGTAAATAAAAGGCCAGCATCAGGGGGCTCCATGGTAAGCCTGTAGAAACTTTTGGAATTTTGAGTATGGGGAGTGGGCAGCACCTCAGAATGGCTGCCCTGGGGTTCTTGGGGCAATCACAATACACAGAGAGCTTGCAAACCAAGCATCCTCCTATCATGGAAGCAATGGGTGCTGAATGGGTGCAACCTGTGGACACAAAGGTGTGCTTCTGCAGCACCTCCAATTCCAATGAGGTGGAGGGAAGTCAGAACTGGTTATTTGGTGCAAGTCTTGTCCCTCCATCCCAGGCATGCATTCAGTTAACTCCTGACTTGAATTTAATTCCTGCTGCAGTCACTTTGAAAGAATCAGGAAGGGCTTGAGAGGGAGAATCAAAGGCGATGCTTTAGACGGAGGCGGAATGTTAGTCTGTCTGTTCCACTCAGGTCTGCCTGCTCTATCAGTAGCTCTCCAAGATGTCGCCACTGACGTAACATTTTAAAAATATATATCTTCTCCTCGTCCCCCAGGCAGCAGGATTCAACCTGTTACACATCACACAATAGCAGAGTAGCATGGAATTTTCCAAATGCTGCTAAGGTATCTAATAGTAAAATGATAATAGGGCATGGATCTGCCTAAGGTAAAGCCCTAACCCATATACCTCATACACAAACATCTCTTCTACACATAAGAACATAAGAAAAGCCATGCTGGATCAGACCAAGGCCCATCAAGTCCCGCAGTCTGTTCACACAGTGGCCAACCAGGGGCCTCTAGGAATCCCACAAACAAGACAACAGCAGCAGCACCATCCTGCCTGTGTTCCACAGCACCTTAGATAATAGGCATGCTCCTCTGATCCTGGAAAGAACAGGTATGCATCATGACTAGTATTCATTTTGACTAATAGCCATGGATAGCCCTCTCCTTCATGAACATGTCCACTCTCTTTCCAAGTTGGTAGCCATCACCACATCCTGGGGCAGGGAGTTCCACAACTGAACTATGCATTGCAAGAAGAAACACTTCCTTTTGTCTGTTTTGAATCTTTCACCCTCCAGCTTCAGCAGATGACCCTGCATTCTAGTATTATGAGAGAGGGAGGAAAGCTTCTCCCTGTCCCCTCTCTCCATACCATGCATAATTTTATAGACATCTATCATGTCTCCCCTTAACCGCCTTATTTCTAAACTAAATAGCCCTAAGCATTTGACACCTTTCTTGCAGGCCACTCAAATGGTTTTCTTGCTCACCTGTGTGACAGAGCAGATGTCGGCCTCCACCTGCCGCACTTCAGTCGCCTGCAAGTCCAGTATTCTGAGGATGTCGTTGGCCAGGGTGCTGATCTGGTAGGCCACGCTGGCTAAAGATTGAGTTGTGAAGGCCATGGTTTCCTCGAAGGCTTTCCGCTTGTCTTGTGCCTAAAGGGTTTTTTTCCTTGGTATTATTAAAAGTGTGAGAACCACGTGACGTATCGGAACAGCAACAGGTGACACAGAGCAGAGGTGTGCATTTGGATATTCCTGATGTGAAATGGTGCCTGGAATTCCGTTTAGTTTTGGGTATTCCCCGTAAAAAACTAAACGGGAAGTTTCAGACGCTGTTTTGGATCAGAACTATCCAAATGAACACCCCTAATACAGAGATGTTTTCAGTGGCTACCCCTCAAGTATGACATGCAGCTTCTTTCCCATCCTTACCTAGGGGAGCAGACCTTTATCTGGTACAGACCTGTCCTTCATTTACACTGTGGCCTCAAGAAGCCAGATGATACTTTGTGCAGACATCATTAGGGAATGTGTAGTCCTCATAGGGAATACTTGACTGGGGTGCATCTCACTGTTAATTCTTGAGCCACTCCCTGCAAGATATCCCACATGCAAAGTGTAGGGCTTACAGTGATTGATTAGGATCTAGGAGACTTGGGTTTGGTTTCCCACTCTGCTGTGGAAGCTTGCAGGGTGGCCTTGGGCTCTTTCTCTCTAAGCCTAACCTATCTCACAGTGAGGATAAAATGGAAGAGAGAGAATAATTTTAAGCCACACTGGATCCTCATGGAGGAGGAGGAGGATTTTATATGCCAACTTTCTCTACCACTTAAGGAAGAATCAAACCAGATTACAATCACCTTCCCTTCCCCTCCCCACAACAGACACCCTGTGAGGTAGGTGAGGCTGAGAGAGCTCCAAGAGAGCTGTGAGTAGCCCGAGGTCACCCAGCTGGCTTCATGTGGAGGAGTGGGGAATCAAACCCAGTTCTCCAGATTAGAGTCCACCACTCCAGACCACTGCTCTTAACCACTACACCACGCTGGTGTAGTATTTCAGTGTCTGAAATAAAAGGGAGATGAATGCTTGCATGCACGTTGAAATGTCAGTGATCCAAGCCCACCCACACACTCATCTGTCCTTAACTGTGACAACATTCCCATTGCAAAATGTGAACTGATGCTTTAGTTTGATGATGTTTCTTTCTTTAGTATGTAAAGCTAATCTTGTGGAAAGATCCAACCTACTGGGGAGAGGCTAGTCCCTCTGGCCAACTTTGGACCCTGGGCATTGTTCCAACTAGCAACTAAACACTGGCAAGGAATAAAGTCTATTCCTTGTAGCAGTTTGGCCAATGCACATGAACTGACCAGTCACTCTATCGGGAGAATCATAGAATCATAGAGTTGGAAGAGACCACCAGGGCCATCAAGTCCAACCCCCTGTACAATGCAGGAAATTCACAACTACCTCCCCCCTCCACACCCCTAGTGACCAGAAGATGGCCAAGATGCCTTCCCTCTCATCATCTGCCTAAGGTAACAGAATCAGCATTGCTGACAGAGAAGAGCAAGAGTCTAGTAGCACCTTAAAGACTAACAAAATTTCTGGCAGGGTATGAGCTTTTGTGTATCACAGCTCACTTCTTCAGAACTCTGTTGGAAGAAATCATCTGATTATACTGTGAAGATTTTTCTGCCCTCTTCCCCAAAGCATGTGTCTCGGCGCACTGGCCTGAATCATCTGGTGCTATCTGCTCAGCCAGTAACTTTTTACAGTTGCACCTGTTTTCTGGGGGAAGTGGAATCTTGTGGCACCCAAAAGACCAACACATTTCTTAAAGGCAAGCTTAAGCATGAAGGGAAACTCCAGTCAGCAGAAATATACACACAGCAGGGAGGGGGGGTGAGATTGTGACAAGTCAAGTGAGACGCTGGGAAATGCCAGAGGTATTGTTTGTGACGCTTCTTTGTGAAATTCAGACGCCCCCGAGTAAGTGACACAGAGGGAAGGGGCAGGCAGAGCTGGGTTAGGTGCTCTATAGGAAACGTCTGATTCCACAATAATCAGTCCAGAAAGGTAGTTGTATTTTTTGCCGCAAAAATGAACAGGTGTGTTGTGGCACCTTAAGTAAAAACTAGCAACATTTTATCCCAGCGTAAATGCCTGTGGACTACAGCCTGCTTCTTCCAAAGTCTCTGAAGAAGTGGGATGCACTCTAAGAAAACTTAAACCTGAAGGAAACTTCTTAGTCTTCAAAGCTCCGTGAGACTTCTGTGATCCCATGCTGAAGGGTACATAACCTTTCCGAGTGGATCCATGCAAATCGAGTGTGTGTTTTGGAATTCTTTGCGCTGTCACTTCTGGAGCACAGCCTTAGTTTGTATAAGGCACAAACAAGTGAATTTTCCAATGGCCAGCTCCCTGTCTGAAGAGAGGATGAACCTTAGTATGTAGGTAAAGTGCCGTAAAGTCAAAGCTGACTTATGGCGACCCCAGCAAGGGTTTTTCAAGGCAAGTAATTAATCAGAGGCGGTTCGCCAATGCCTTCCTCTGCAGGGTCTTCCTTAGTGGTCTCCCTTCCAAGCACTGACCCTGCTTAGCTTCCAAGATCCAACATGATCGGGCTATATCATGCCGCCTTCCCTCCTACGCACCTTAGAGCCCCCTGGAAACTCTGCCAAAAAATTTGGCACCACTCTTGCCATTGTGGCAAAAGCATGATTTGCCCTCATTTGGGCAGAATGGCAGCATACAAATTTGAGAGAGAGAGAGAGAGAGAGAGAGAGAGAGAGAGAGAGAGAGAGAGAGAGAGAGAGAGAGAGAGAAGAAAGAAAGAAAGAAAGAAAGAAAGAAAGAAAGAAAGAAAGAAAGAAAGAAAGAAAGAAAGAAAGAAAGAAAGAAAGAAAGAAAGAAAGAGGGAGGGAGGGAGGGAGGGAGGGAGGGAGGGAGGGGTAGAGTGTCAGACTATGATTTGGGAGGCCCGGGTTCAAATCCCCACCACTCTGCCATGGAAACTGGGTGGGTGACCACGGGCAAGTCCTTCTCTCCCAGCCGAACCTACCTCACAGCATGGTTGTTTTGTGAGGATAAGATGGAGGAGGAGAGAATGATGTTGTAAACCACTTTGGATCCTCACCAGGGAGAAAAGCAGGGTATAAATATCTAACAAATCATGAGGCTGGCTTTTTGCTCAGCTTCTAGCATCTGGGTCACCCACTGAACTGCTCTGTCCTAGGAAGCTGCCTAGCGTGTCTGTGCCGGTAGAGCCGGCCCCGATCCCCTTGTGCCGCAACTCACCCCCTCGTAGTTGCTCTCACAGTAATCCGCCACCTGGAGCAGGTTCTTGTAGTTGTCCTGCAGTACCTCCCTCGCATTGGGGATGGTGCTCTCCGTCAGTTTCTGGAACTCAGACATGTCTCCGCTTTGCCTGTGTGGTCTCACTTCCTCCTTAGGGCACGCTGTCTCAGCAGTGCGGTTCTGAACCCCACGGCTCTTGGCAACACAAATGTGCACATGGGCTATCTGAGGACTCTCTTATACGCGAGTTGCCTTCCGTGCATGGGCTGCTCCCTCCCCTTAGGCTCGCTCAGAAAACGTCTGGTGGAGATGGTCTGCTGACCTCAGCTTGCCACCGCGCTCCAGAACTCCTAGGTGATCCTTCCACTCAGAGAGCCTGAACACCTGCATTTCTGTATGCGAGATCTGAAAAATGCCTGGCTTCATGAGAACAAACGGGATGAGATTTGACAGAGGAAATGTTGGGGCGGGGAAGGAACCGTCTAGAGAGGAAACCAGTATTTTTAGAGTCAGGCAGGCTTTACCGATCACAGATCTTGGTCGCAGGAGCTGAGAGAGCTGGTTTTCACTGTTCAGCAAGCTAGACAGATGTTTAGTGGAGCTTTGTAAGGGACCGTGGTTTTGGTGTGGGTACAGCTGAGGTTTTACCACCATATCGCATTGGGGCGCATGCTTCTTGTGATCCTGACCACATTGGGGAAGATGCTGAGCATGAGGCAACAAAGACTTCAGCAGAGAGCCAAGCCATCTAGCCTCTGCTTAAAAACCTCCAGGGAAGGAGAGCTTACCACTTCCCGAGGAAGCCTGTTCCACTGAGGAACCGCTCTAACTGTTAGAAAGTTCTTCCTAATGTCTAGACGGAAACTCTTTTGAATTAATTTCAACCCGTTGGTTCTGGTCCGACCTTCTGGGGCAACAGAAAACAACTCGGCACCATCCTCTATGTGACAGCCCTTCCAAGTACTTGAAGATGGTTATCATATCCCCTCTCAGTCTTCTCCTCTTCAGGCTAAGCATACCCAGCTCCTTCAACCTTTCCTCATAGGACTTGGTCTCCAGAGCCCCCTCACCATCTTTGTTGCCCTCCACTGGACACGTTCCAGGGTTGCCAGCTCTGGATTGGGAAATACCTGGAGATGTTGGGGCTAGAGGCTGAGGGGGGCATGGTTTGGAGAGGGGAGGGACTTCAATGCCATAGAGTCCAATCACCAAAGTGGCCATTTTCTCCAGGTGAACTGATCTCTGTCGCCTGGAGATAAGTTGTAATAGCAGGAGATCGCCAGCCAACCACCTGAAGGTGGAAGCCTTATTGATGTGATGACTGTGAACAAGATAGAATCTTTGTCGGGTCTGACCTCACAAGTTACTCTGATAAAGAATGAATCATATGTAAGGACATCTAAAGCGTTTCTGAGGTATATACACAAACCCAGACGCTGAATTGAACTGAATAAGGCTTCCGTGAATTATTGGGGTGGCTGAAGAAGATTTGAAACAGGCATTTACCGGCATCCCGTACCACTACCAAACGGACAACAGCCTATAATACTTAATTCAAGAAGAAGACTTTGCTATATCTATATGTATTTCTGTTAACGCCTGCTCTGCGGCATTTTTGTTGTTGTTGATGTGTACTTATGTTACATTATGGAAATAATAATGTACATATAACAAAAACTATTTGCTCTTTTTCATGCTGCATGTTATATGCTTTAAATATAACACATTTGGTTTATTTATATAGCCTATAACTGTGTTTTTGATTACAACTATACCTTCAGTTGAAATTACTGGTTTGAAAGCCTCCAGGTACAAGCAGGAGATCTCCTGCTATTATAACTGATCTCCCGCCAATCAAGATCAGTTACCTGGAGAAAATGGCCGCTTTGGTAATTGGACTCTATGGCATTGAAGTCCCTCCCCAAACCCTGCCCTCTTCAGGCTCTTCCCCAAAAACCTCCCACTGGGGGTGAAGAGGGATCTGGCAACCCTAGATTGGAAGGGTGTAAGTCTGCTGAGGAAGATAGTGGAAGAAACCTTACATCTTACAAAAACGGCTGGAGAGATGGCATATGTGTGTGTTTCAATTTGACCTTGATGTGGGTAAGCCAGCACCTGGGCATTTAGTTTCTTGAAATGAAGAGGTGGCGATTCAGGCCTACCTGAAAGCAACACTCTTTGAACTGGACACTCCCCCTTGTAGTTATTTAGCAGCAAGGAAAACGTACTCTGCTATGGCTCAGAGCATAAGGTTGCAGTCCTAGGCAGAATTACGCTAGCCTAAGCCTACTGAGGTCAGTGGGCTTAGACTGCAGTACCTCTACATAGGATTGCAAAGCAATGCTTTCCTGTTATTACCCAATATCTTCCATGCACTGGAATGGAAATAGGTTTGGGGAGCTTTGCAACAGCTCCACTGACCCTTCGTAAGCTAACTGAAGAGTGAATGGGTTGGCACAGAGCATGCATAGTGGGTTGTGCGCACAGTGGTCTAAGAACAGAGTGGGAGCTTCTCAACTCAGTGGCTTTGGGGGTCTTGGAAACCAGAAGGATGACTCCAGAGGTCTAACTTGGAAGTCTTTGCAGTCGGTCTATAGCTCTGATGGATCAATTGATCCATTTTTTTTGCCGATGCACCATCTGCTATCTCTTCTCTCTCCTCTACTTACCCTGAGCTTTGAGGTTAATTCTCAACACCTGACCAGTTTTATCTTGCTGAGTTAATTATCAGATTAAGGACAGGAGACAACCAGTTCCAAAAGCAGGGCTGTTACCTAAAGCCAAAGAAGAATCTGAGCAGAGAGGGGAACGCAGCAAACCTCGTTCCACCAGCCCCGGCAGATTTCTCTCTGGAACACTTTGGTGCTTGGGAGAAGAAAACTCATCAAAAGCGGTAAGTTGGACTATCTGCAATGGAAAATATCAGTTAGCATACAGTAGGGTCCCCTACACAGATCTCCTTGGAATGTATTTTTAAAATGGAAGAAAGTATAATTGTTTCATAGAAACTTATATACAAGTAAGCATGCTTACAGCCTTATATCCTAAATCAGCTGCAGTCAGCAAGAGAAAACAGGTTTCTATAAGCAGATTTGCACTAGCAGTAGTTTTAAAGAGAATGGGGACATTTATTCTGGGATGTTTCCCAGTGTTACTCCTTCCAACTGCTTTGGGACTTCCTTTAGATTATGCATGCCTTTTCCAACCGTCAGAGGTCGCCTGGCTCTCTCCGTGCTTTTTGCTCATGTTTTCCAGATGCTGTTTTAGCCAGAATCTGGAAAACGCGAGCAAAACGCGTGGGGAGAGCGAGGCAACCTCTGACTGTCGGAAAAGGCATGAATAATCAAAAGGAAGCCCCGAAGCAGTTGGCGGGGGTAACCGCAGGGAAACATCCCTGCATAAAAGGCCTGGGAAAGGGTGTTAAAGAAGCATTGTTGCATAATGACTATACACGCACTTCTTTTGCCCCATTGTCCGAAGAGGTTTTGCAGGTTTTTAAAAAACTACAAAATCCTGCCAAATCTCTTTACCTGGAACAACAGTGGGGTAAAGGCGCCTATTACAAGCCCCCATCTCTCTGACAACACCTTAAGACTCTGAAAAAAGGTATTATCAGTCTGTGGACCTGGTGTACCAACAAAAGCAGATCATGCAACCCAGTCGCGCCCACAGAACTTCACACCTTACCCAAGATGAAGCTCCATATACTGCAAGTTTGTGCAATAAGCACTGCCGTATCTACAAACGCAGCAACTTGTATGCGGTCTTGTGGTGCTTTAGTACTTTTCTAGACTGGGGACTATGGAATTGCTTAGAATTATTTTTACTTCCCATATTTACAACTGTGCTGTTTTCTATGCAGGTCAATTCAGGGCTCATCCAGATGGCAAAGGATTAAAAAATGGCCAGAGGAGAAAGGGTTAAGCAGTCCTATCGCTGCCCCCACCCCGAAATCTTTCTTTCATGGTTTCAGCCACAAGAAGCTGGGAAAGAAATGTATATCCCTTATCCCTCGGCCATGTATGGTTTGGCTGAAATTAAATTTTGGACCAATTCCAAATGTAACCTCCTTTCCATTTTTAATTTTTTTTCACTTTGAAAGATGTTCACATTGCACTTTTGAAATTTGACTTTGAGGGGTTCTCTTTAAAACAGTAACCTACGGCGATCCCAGCAAGGGCCTTCCAAGGCAAGTGATTAAGCAGAGGTGGTTTGCCATGGCTTTCCTCTGAAGAGTCTTCCTTGGTGGCCCCCCATTCAAGAACCACCCTGCTTACCGGTAGTTACTTAGCTCTGACAAGATTTGGCTATGCCATACCATTCCACATCCCTCGTTTAAAATATTAAATCTTAACATTCTTGTCTTTAAATTCAACAATGAAAACGTGGCGCAGGTTTCTAAATCATGTAACAGTTTAAAAGCACTCTAAATGTTATGGCTGGAGGGAGTGGAGAATCCAATTAGACATGTGGATTTTTTACAAGCAGATTTGAGTCAGAAGAATTTGCTTGTCGATTGGTGCTGCTGAAATGTTAGCATGAGACTGTCACAGGAAGTTTGGATTTGCTAACTGCATATGTCTGAGCAGAAGTGGAATCACAGGAGTGATTATAAATGGTGCAACGTTTTACGTTCGGGGATGTGGGATTGTATGGTATAGCTCAATCTTTTCAGATCTCGGAAACGAAGCAGAGTCAGCACTTGGATGGGAGACAGCCAAGGAAGACTCTGCAGAGGAAGGCAATGGCAAACCACCTCTTCCTCTCACTTGCTTTGAAAGCCCCTTGCTGGGTCGTTGTAAATTGGTTGCAATTTGACAGCATAAAAATTTAACTAGCCCTCCTCACTTTGAATGTATCCACTTTCTGGCTAAAATGCTAGCTACATGGAAAGTTCTAATGCTGATAAACCCATCAGGCCTACAGACCTCAAGCCAAAGAAGAAATTAGGAAGTGTTTTATCCTAATATGGTGTTACAGATGCTTCTAAGCTGGGGCATTGATTTTGCTGCAGGTTATGAAACCAGAAACCCAGGAAACCACATTCTCTTCCTTTGCCTTGAATAGTTCCTTTCCTTTGCCTTTCCAGTGTATGCACTGGACAAACATGAACACGTATTATGAGATTGGTTCTACCAAATCATTTGCTTTAGATGGGACTCCATTCACATTTAGAGAAGATGTACCACCTAAATAATGCAGGCTAGATAAAATATTTTCCCCCAATGGTTGTATAGTGCAAGGATGGAGAAGAAGGAAATGACACACAGACAGAAGTCACAGGAAGTGACCAAAAGACCCGTCAATCCTACAAACATACAAATAGTTTATACCAGTTTAACTATAAAGAATTGTAGGAATTGTAGTTTGATAAAAAATCTTTGTTAGAGACCCTCATGGTACCTTAGGGAACAGAAGTTTCCACAGTCCACTGTGGAGAAGGAAATACTGCTAAATCAGTTAAAATGTCAACTAGGAGGACAACAGTAGATGCTTGCATGGAGCAGAAGGTGGAGAAACAAGACTGAAGATACAGTTTGGTTTTAAGTGTTTTTTTTTCAGGTTTGTGCCTGTTTCCATGTGCACAAATCCTCTTGTTCTAAGCCTTTTTTTCAGATGATATACTGGGGGATATCCAGCAGGCACACACCAGGAACATGTGCTACCTGTGATCTTTTCAATACACCATTTCATCACATATTTTCAGCTTCAGAATGAGCTTGATGAAAACCTTTTCAGACCACAGTGTGACTACACATTATTGGGAGATTGTGGGTAACAGGCTCTCCTGATACACATGCTTGGATACCCCCAATGGAACCTCTGAGAAAGGCTGGAGTCATGAAACATTGAAGACTTTTGCACGTACTACGGAACAGCTACCAAAGTGATGACATATGGCGATAAGAGGCTTTTGAATAAGCTGCTTAAATATAGAATTGATTAAACCAAGATTTGTGTCACTTAAGAGATGCTGAAAGTCTTCACCAAGCAGAACAACATGGCCCAGTTCTAGTAGATGCCCAAGAGTCTCGGCTTTCATATGATAAAAAATATTATTTCATATTATAAAAAGTAATAGATGTTCCCAGTACTGTATCTAATAATGTCATCAGCCAAGTCCCCAAAGCTTAGAATACTGCAGCTCTGCGATGATTGGCTTCTACAAGTGCCAAGATTTACAGTGCATTCCTAAGGATACTCCTGTCTAAGCCCATTGAAATGAGAGTCAGTGTGGTGTAGTGGTTAAGAGCGGTGGTTTGGAGTGGTAGACTCTGATCTGGAGAGCCAGATTTGATTCCCCACTCCTCCAAATGAGCGGTGGAGGCTAATCTGGTGGACAATGTATTTGTTGCTTACTGCTAGGGCAAGTGGAATGATGTGGATATATTTTGCTTTTTGATGAAGCATCACTGGATCCAACCCTATATCTCTCTTAGAGGGCTCAAAGCAATTTGTTGCTAACCGCTAGGGCAAGTGGAATGATGCGGATATATTTTGCTTTTTGATGAAGTATCACTAGATCCAACCCTATATCTCTCTTGGGGGGCTCAAAGCAAAAGATGATAGGATAGGGACCACTTTGACCATTTTCTGACCGGTACTCCAATACTGACACACACACCCATCCACAGACCCACAAGTACATGGTGATGGACGTACGACTCGTTAATATTCAGCAGCATAGTAACATGTACCATGCATACCTTACACCAGAGGAATCCCCCATATGACACAAATTTGGTCATCAGAAGTAGTGTGTTCAGAGCTTTCAATTACTCCTCGAATTATCTAAATTGGAGAACTGGCATCTTACAGCAATTCCAATTTAAAAATACAAATAAAAAAAACCAATTTGTAACATGTAAATTGTTAACAAAAAAAAACGACTAAAGCGACTTATCGGCCAATAGTAAGGGTTATGTGAAAATAGAGAATTAAGTACCCAAAGGTCAAGAAAAAAAATCCACATTCAAGGCCAAAGATTATACAATGTAAAGGTTGTATCAGTACAAAATATGTATATATTTATTACAAGCTAAAATCATTAACATATATAAGGCTCTGCTATATCCTACAAACCAACATATTCGTATTTCTTGACCTTTGGGTACTTAATTCTGTTGTTTTTAGGGTTACGTTTTCCCCCCTTTGTTGTTGGTGTTACTCGAAAAGACATCATGTGACCCAGACAACCAATCTTTTGACATAATACCCAATCACATTTCCAGAATCCCTGAAGATAAGTGTGTGTGTGTGTGTGTATGTTCCTGTATCACAAAGTTATTTTTTTAAAAGATGTGTGTGGATGGCTAATGTGGATTTATGTCTGGATTGCAGGTCAAGATGGCGATGGACATGACCGAAAAAGAGATCTTAAAAATGCAAATAGACCAACTGAAAAAGGAAACAAAAACTGAAAGACACTTGGTAACCATTTCCATATGCTCTAGTAAAAACTAATAAAAAATGCTGCCATTTTTCAGGCCAACCAGTCGGCGCTAGTATGTGCAAACTTCATGAGTTACACAGAATGCTTGTCAGGTAGAACGGAAAGGGAAACTTGTTTTTAGCTATAAACAAAATAGAAAAGTTGTACAGCCATATTGGTCCACGCTAAGTCCAAAACCATGAACAAAATCTGTGTAATATCTTTTATTAGAAAACAATCAAACTGACACATGACATTGTGCAAGATTTTGAGGTCACCAGAACTCTTCATGAGGTTGGAGGTTACAAAATGTACAAAGAAGGGTAGAAGACAGATTTTTTTCAGGATGGGATCTTAAAGTCTGATCTTCCATGAGAGGCAAGCAGGCAATCAGTTTAATTTTGTTGCAGAAGTATTGAGTTACAGCCTAGTCTCTGGGAAGTTGCATTCATTCTCTCCGTGAAATACAAAATTCACCCAAGTCCATCCAAAAATCATCTCATAGACTAAACAAGAAACACAGTTTCTTGCAGGCTGAGATGAAACAGATAAATAGCTGGTGCAGGGGGAGGTTGACATAAGAGTCATAGCCAAAAGATGTAACCATTCAATATTTTAAAACTCTCTTTGGCTGTTAGAAATTAAATTGCAATCCTTTTGACATTTTCCTTCAGGGAAATCTACAAAAATACGCATAATGCACATCTATAATATCAGATTACATTATTTATAGAATACTACCAAAAAGATGTCTGGATGCGTGAGTGGTACACTCATAAAAACTTGTTAAAAAACACCTAATTTGTCCTCAAGTGAAAACAAAAATTAGCAGTGGGTTGGATCCAGCAATCCATGGACCCAAGGATTGTGGGTCTTTCCTGTATTTCCTTCTCCCTGACAGTCCTTTTAGAACCTAGGAAAAAAATTTCCCAGGGTTGTGGGATTTGCCCAGGGAACTACAGTGGGGAGGGGGAGAAAACTCTTCCCTCTTACGTCAGCAGAGTTGCACTGACAGAAGAGCCAGGGCTATTTTGTCCCTTTTCTTCTCCCCAATGCTACCTCCCAATTTGCATGGCTATTGGTCCACATGAGTCCAATACATTTTCCTAGGGTTGGAAAGGACTGCCAGGAGAAGGGGAACGTGGAAAAGACCCACAACCGTAAGTGCCTTGTGCTAACAGACTGCTGGATCCAACCCCATTTTTTAGTTTCAAAAAAAAAAATTCAACTATGACTGACTTACAGTGTTTCTTAAGATTATATCATTTATCAGCCCTCAAAAGGCATCAGTGATTTCACAAGATAATTGCAAAAGACAATTTTATATTGAGCATCTGGTTGCACCTTTTGGCTTTTTCTAGACACGGAAGAAAAGGACCAGTCTACTAGGAAGTTCTCTTGCACAAAGGGTTGGATTGAGTGTTCCAGCCAAGTTTATCACTCACTCTCTCCTTACTACAGGCCTCATCCCACATGTCTTTTGTTCATGAGGTTCCAGGTTATGTAGCGTAGCTTTTTTAGGTGGTCAAAAGGGGACCTGGCTTTCCCTTTGCACCAGCAAAAAGCTGACAGGATCCAGCTCCAAGCCTTTTGAAATGAACGGGAGCTATGCAAGCTTATGACGCTGTTCAGCAGTTCCCGAGCATTCAAATAAAGTTTGCACGGGAGAGCCTCCTGGTGGACTATATCACATTCTACTCATTATAACAAAGATTTTTGGTTATTTCAAGCAGACAGCTCCCTGATGGCAAAAGCCTTAAGGACTTCAAAAAGGTAAAGGTCCCCTGTGCAAGCACCGGGTCATTCCTGACCCATGGGGTGATATCACATCCCGACGTTTACTAGGCAGACTGTGTTTACGGGGTGGTTTGCCGTTACCTTCCCCAGTCATCTTCCCTTTACTCCCAGAAAGCTGGGTACTCATTTTACCGACCTCGGAAGGATGGAAGGCTGAGTCAACCTTCAGCCGGCTACCTGAAACCAACTTCTGTTGGGATTGAATTCCGGTCATGAGCAGAGCTTTTGACTGCAGTACTGCAGCTTACCACTCTGTCCCACAAGTAAAAGTAGTGTATGACTATTCTCATGAAGACCATGTCAGTTTAGGGTTTTTTCCAAAGCAAATTTGAATGGAGAATTCACTTGGGAATTTCCCCCCAAAGTAAATTTAAGGCTGCCTCCAAAACTTGTTGGATATTGTGCTAGACAGCAATCATTTGCAGTCAGATTGTCTTGCCCAAACAGGAAAACCCAATTGTAAATTATTGCAATAACTGCAGCAACAGCACCCATATCCAACAAAGTTTGAATGCAGCCTAAAACTCTTCTCATACCTATACCAAACTCTAGAATGTTGAAGTTCCCAGGGTGAAACAGTATGAGGCCCCACCCACAGACTTATTTTTTTATTTAATATCCCAGTCCTAAACTTATTCACAAGTGTGTGTGTGTGTGTGTGTGTGTGTGTGTAAAGTGCAAGTCACAGCCGACTTATGGGAACCCAAGCAAGTGGCTCTCAAGGCAAGTGAGAAGAGGGGTGGTTTACCATTACCTTCCTCTGCAGGGTCTCCCTTCCAAGTACTAGCCCTGCTTAGCTTCTGAGATCTGACAAGATCGGATTATACCATGTTGCCTTCCCTCTCATTCACTTACTTAATGTACCCCAGTTTCAACTCAGTGTGGCCCTACCATGAGTGCAAGTGAGACAGCTGCTTTAAGAAGTGAATTCTGGCCAGCAGAGGAAATCCTAATGAGACATAACAAATAATTGATTTAATCAGAATCTATAAACAGATACCAATGGCTTGTGGTCATTTGTCAGTACCTTCCCTTCGATGGGAGTTTTTCTCTTGCGCAGGGACCGGGTCTTCTCAGAAAGCAGCTCCCACACATGTAATAAGGCTAAATGTTGATACAAGGCTCATAGTCCGCAAGTACTCTAAGGGAAACATTGAGAATAACTTTGAAGAAAGAATGCAAGGTAGGATGGACAATTATTTGGATCCGCCAATGCGTTTCTGCTAATGGCAGATTTTCTGCCTAGGTAGTTTGACTTTTTCCTCCCCTGCACCCATTTGAGCAAAAAAATGCCCCCCCAAATGTTTATCCTGGGGGTTCCCTGTACCAAGGATCAGCATTTTGGGCTGCCATGGGAGATCCGAAAGTTACAAACTGCAGGAGGAAATCTTTCCATCAGCAGAAATGCTCTGGTAGATCCAAGCCATTGTCTTTGGTATGTTCGCTGAGCACATTTTTGTACATATAGGCTTGGATCCTATGAATAAGTTCAGCACGTACCAGATAGCTCTGCTGCAGAGCCCACTTTCTCTGCTGCTAGTGCTTTCATTTTCCACAAGATCAACGGTCTTCAATGAGCCAACAGAAGTCCTAGAAGAGGAGGACGCAAGCTCCTTAGCGCAGGCTGTCTAGAAGAATGGAATTTGTTCAAAGGATCCAAGTCATTGTTTTGTTAGACTACTTGAGGACTTCATAAGTTTTTAGTTCTGGATTTCAGCCCTCCCCTCCTGTTCTCATGGGAATGGATTTGGGGCACTATTAAGAATGGCCGAGTGGGAGACAGACCATGGAGTTCAATCCAAAAAGAAGTTACCCTGGTGAAGCCCTACAGAGAGGAACAAGAACTCTTCAAGAGCACCTCCTCTCTGTTTCAGTGAAGCTTGTCAGGACAGCTTCTTGGTACAATGTGTGTGTGTGTTAAGTGCTGTCAAGTCGCTTCCGACTCATGGCGACCCTATGAATCAATGTCCTTCAGAATGTCCTATCTTTGACTGCCTTGCTCAGATCTTGCAAATTGAGGGCTATGGCTTCCTTTATTGAGTCGATCCATCTCTTGTTGGGTCTTTCTCTTTTCCTGCTGCCCTCAGCTTTTCTTAGCATGATTGCCTTTTCCAGTAACTCTTGTCTTCTCATAATGTGACCAAAATACGATAGCCTCAGTTTAGTCATTTTAACTTCTAGGGTCAGTTCAGGCTTGATTTGATCTATAACCCACTGATTTGTTTTTTTCTTGGTACAATACTCCCCAAAAATTCATTAGGACAGATATCAGGTATTTTCTGTTTCAGACAGCAAAGAGTCTTGAACCAAACCTCAGCAAACACCAGAATAATGCTTATTTCCCTCACTCACATAGATCTCCAAGACAGCAAAAGAAATCAAGGAGTATATAGATGCCAATGCTGCAGAAGACCCTCTCTTAAAGCCCATCCCAGAAGACAAGAACCCATTTAAGGACTTGAAGGGAGGCTGTACATTAAGCTGACCCCAGCCCCTCTGAGACAAAATCTTTGCTGTCCTCCTTACACAATACCTGAACTCTGTCTGTCTAGCTTAAGTGAACTTCCATAGGAGAAATAAAACGATTGGACTTCTTTGCTGGAATGTAAGCCTCCCATAGAACAAAGAAATTTGGAAGAGGACTTCACAGAGGATAAAGAAACAAGAAGACGCCTATTTAAAGACTTCGTGTCCAATGTCCATGTTGTAAATATGCTGCAATCTTTGCAAGTTCCTCAAAGAAACCTAAGTATTAATTGCTGTTTTGTTTTGTTGTTTTTAAGTGTAGGCTTTTGAGCTGGCTAGCATGAAATATTCTGAACACAGCATAGGATATTCCCTTTTAAAAGGGCAACACCTATGATTGCCAACTCTGGCTTGGGAAATTCCTGAAGATTTGTGGACAATGCCTGGGAAAGGGAGCTCAGCAGAAATATGATGTATCTCTAGGAATCCCATTTCTCCTAGAGTCTATGGTATACCAGAGAGTCTGCCCTCTGAAACTACCATCTTCTCTAGAGCAACTGGTCTCTTTAGTCTGGAGATCAGTTGTAATTCCGAGAAAACTCTAGGTCTCACTTTGAGGTTGGTAACCTTATCAATATTTTGTGGATAAGGAATAATTCTGGGATTGATTTGAAATCTTAGGTAGCTTTATGGCTTGTCCTGATCAGTTAGTTGAATAATGCTTCTGGTTGCACTTATTTATTTACTTAGAAAATGTATCTGCTGCCACCCATAGTCCTACTTGAGGCAATATTTTCCTAGGTGCACGGTTACCCTACAGTTTCTGAAGACTTAGTCAAAGGTATATATCCAGATTTTTTACCAGGAAGCAAAAAGGATGTGACTGCCTATGAAGGAACGGCAGAGCAGGAGACAGACAATTCATGAGGCACAATTAGGGTTGCCAACTCCCTGTTGGGAAATTCCTGGAGATCAGGAGGTGGAGTCTTGAGAGGCAGGGAAGGGATATCAGCATGGTATAATGTCATTTTATCCAGGGGAAATTATCTTTGTCATCTGGAGATCTGTTGTAATTCTAGGAGATATTCAGGTAAGGTTGCCGGGTCTCCCCGGCCACTGGTGGGTTGTGGAGGGCGGGTAGGGTTGCCTGCTCCAGGTTAGAAAACTCCTGGAGATTTGGGGATGGAGCCTGAGGAGGACAGGGACCTCAGTGGGGTACAATGCCATAGAGTCCACCCTCCAAAGCATCCATTTTCTCCAGGGGAACTGTCTTTGTAGTCTGGAGATTAGCTGTAATTTTGGGGGATCCCCAGGTCCACCTGGAGGTTGGCATCCCTATCTTCAGGCCCCACCTGAAGGTTGTCAGCCCTATCCACAGAGAAATTCTTCTGTGCACACCCTATTTAAATGAACAGGAATTGTACTGCTCCAGATTGTGCCTCATGTTAATCAGTAGAAGAGAGATTGAATTTGAATTTTCCTCCGTGGGCATCCCAGTTTCTTGGTCTGGTGTTGTCTGTGAGCTACGCCCACCAAGTTCTCTTCAGCTGCAATAGTATTAGATCATATCCCTCCCTATGCAGGACACAGAGTAACAGCCTTGTTGTGGAGGTGGGAGGACAGCCATACTGTTCCCCCCCCCCTTTTGGCTGCATTCTCCCCCCCTTAAAATGTCTGTACTAAATGTGCTTTCTACCACAGGACAAGTGGAACATTCAGCACACAAAGACTATACTCAACCAAGCTTTTCAATATGGCAAGCCCTTGTTGTAAGAACTAACCTAATAGTTCCTTCTGTTAAAACAAAATATATGGACGGCCTTCAGGGGAATTCCATTCCATTTATTTACTAGCTCCTTTGTCCAAAGGTCTTGAGCTTAACAACGGTTTTCAGTAAATTTTAGTACTGGAAAGGTAAAAAAAAAGAAAAATTTAAAGGACTGCAAAATGAATACAGGGGAAGAAATCACAACGCACATCCTCCTTGAAACACCATCAACTTTGTCTAAGGTATTTAAGTTCCAGGTGTAAAATTCAAAGTGTGAGTCCAGGTGGAAAAATTGCACTATCCTCGCCACAGAAGTGCGGTCACGATGTGCGGACACAACCAATTTGAAATACAGGTATATTTCTCGCACACAACTCAAGCATGTGAAAAGCCTCTCATCCCTATTTAACTGTCAAAATATTCCGGGAATTGCTCTCCAGTGAGGAAGGCAGAGATCTTACAGATGTCTCACAAAGCTACTGTTCCTGGGGCCTACTTTCTATCCCATATTGCACACAAACGCCCGTAGCAAAAGCCTGATGTCTATTTCTCCTAAAGAAAAGCCGCTTCAGGAGGAGCGATTTGGAGAAGAGAAGGTGCTGAAGGAAAGGGAATACAGCCCTTTCCTGATGCATCACTGCCCTGCTCCAAATCACTCCCTCAAGCCTCCCTCAGACTGAGGTTCCATAGAAAACCTTTCAGCTTCATGGTATTCATGATAAGTTGGATCTAACTAGCATTTTTGGCTGGACCACTCTCAAAAGGCTATGTGGGGAATAGGGTTGCCAACTCCAGGTTGGGAAATTACTAGAGATCTGGGGGTGGAGTGTGGGGAGGGCAGGGTTTGGGGAAGGGGACATCAGTGGGGTATGACTGCATACATTCTACCCTCCAAAGCAGTCATTTTCTCCAGGGGAACTGATCTCTATTGTTTAAAAAGCTGTTTTAATTTAGGGAGGTTCTCCAGGACCCACCTGAAGGTTGGCAACCCAAGTACTGGGGACTCAAAGGACCTGCATGGACAAAAACCATGTGGGATGGGGGTTATAATAAGGAAAACTGGTCGAGGTGGAGCTAAAAAGCTGGCTGGATCCAACCCAATAGCTGTCTATTATGTTGAACGCTGCATTATTCATCCACCTTGCCACTCTCCCTTGCTTCAGGGTGGTTTCCCACCTTGTTATAACTCTTTGGATTAGAGCACTGAGATATTTAGAAAAGGATGCAGCAACGTACAATGTATTCTTAGATCCAAGTGAAACTGCCTGTAGCTGTCATGGAAAATACATCTTATGTTGCTTTTTCTAAAAGTAATATGGTTTTTAAGCAGCGTCATCCAAACTTAATTGTCTTGTAAGCAGCATTAGTTGGGAAGATGGCTTTTTAAATTGTTAACTGTACTGTGTAATACCAATACAATCATGGAAGTGTTATAATAATATTAAAAATGCAGATTTGTGTGAGCAGCACTGGAAATATACTGCATGTATCTTTATTGAGACATTTATTTATTTGGGAAAATCAAGCTCAATATCACTGGAGAAATGTATTTCAATCACAAATGATGAAGGGAGGAAAATGGGGGGATTCACAGAGTCAAATAAGTTCTGTAGAAAAAAATTCTGGTTTTGTCAGTATCAAAAAAACACTTATTTAATCTCAGAAGCAGAATAGTTAATTCAGTGTTTTAATGCCATATTTTAGGTAACAAAGCCTAATTTTCTTCAATATTGAAAGACCCTGTGAATTCACCCTCTGGCCCAGTTCATTCTTGCATTGGTCCTCATATGAGATTATGTAGATTTGCAAGACAACATTCATTCAGCAGTACCAGCGGTAAATACCAGTGAGTCAGGGATGCTCTAGGCTAATCCTGCATTGAGTAGGGGGTTCGACTAGATGGCCTGTATGGCCCCTTCCAACTCTATCAATCTATGTGTTGGATCCGACCAGCTTTTTGTATGCTGGTGAAAAAAAGGTGGGGTCTGTTCTAGAGTTGCCAACTGCCAGGTACTAGCTGGAGATCTGCTATTACAACTGATCTCCAGCCGATAGAGATCATTTCACCTGGAGAAAATGGCCACTTTGACAATTGGACTCTATGGCATTGAAGTCCCTCCCCTCCCCAAACCCCGCCCTCCTCAAGCTCTGCCCCAAAAATCTCCCGCTGATGACAAAGAGGCCCCTGGCAACCCTACTGTTCTGGAATTGGTTAACTTCTGGTGGCTGTTGTTACGAGGCGTACATGACTTGTCTGGTTCAGCTAATGGCGTAACAGCCATTTCCAGACTTTAATAGGTCCCTTTGACCACCAGAAGAGGATAGGATGGTGATCATGGAGCCTGCCTGCACAAAAGCCATCTGGGATGGGGGCTGTAGTAAGGTGGAGAATTAGATAAGATTGAATGAAAAGGCTGGCTCTATGTGGGGGATTGCCCAGAAGAATCATAGAATTGGAAGGGACCACCAGGGTCATCTAGTCTACAATGCAGGAAATTCACAACTACCTCCCCCCCCACACACACCCAGTGACCCCCTACTCCATGCCCAGATGGCCAAGATGAGGTCATAGAAGCAGCATTGCTGATAAATGGCCATTACAAACACCATGTTCTCTTCACATCATTGTCTTCCCACCTTAGACATACAAAGTAATGTTAAGCCCACATCTCAGGCTTTCATACAACCCATGATCAAAAAATGGCGGCGATTCAGCCTTTCGGGTGGGCAATTTATTGTGCTAATGAAGCAACACCTCTATACTCTGGTCTTGGCCAAAGCAACTACATCCTCAGCAAACTAATTAATCCACTGATGCTTAGAGCATGGCGCGAGGGAGACTGGATACACTTCTTATCTCTTGTCTCCCACAACAGCATCAGAAGTCCATGAATCCACAGCTCCTTTCATCTACTTCAGACAGCTTCTCTCATTATTTTCATTAACCCTTAGCTCAGGCCCTCAGGCTTTTGCTCTAAAGGAGCATCACATTATTCTGGGGACGTACTAAATCATGCATTCTCTATTGGCAATCATGTATGGTCTATGGGGCAATTGCTGTTCTTGGTTTTAGTACGCCCCATTATTCTGCTTGTGGAGACCTTGCCTTTTGCAGCTTGGACTAGCTTTGAACACAACCAGTCACACACTCCAAGCCTCACTCACAGAATACATTGTGAATACCGAGAATATGTGTCACCTTGAGCTTTTGGGATGAATGGCAGGATAGTTATTTTTCCCTCCCATCCCTACTACAGCACATTTCCTACGTTTTCAACATTTACCTCCAGCTGCATAGGGATGTTGTCCCTACAAATCTGCAGACTGGGCAGTCTTTTTCTTCAAGCCGCCCCATCTGCAGCGAAGGGTCAACATTATGCATGGGAAATTTTGCCTTGGATTTGCCGCTCTCTAGATGCACATTTCCCCCCATCTGAATTCTCAGAACTCTGCATGGGGACTTATTAATGGCCATTTATGCATGGGGCATAAATGAGCCCCATGACACAGAGTATTAAGCTGCAGTACTGCAGTCCAAGCTCTGCTCACGGCCTGAATTCCATCCCGACCAAAGTTGGTTTCAAGTAGCCAGCTCAAGGTTGAATCAGCCTTCTAGCCTTCCAAGGTCGGTTAAATGAGTACCCAGCTTACTGGGGGTAAAGGGAAGATGACTGGGGAAGGCACTGGCAAACCACCCAGTAAACAGTCTGCCTAGGAAACGTCGGGATGTGACGTCACCCCATGGGTCAGGAATGTCTCAGTGCTTGCACAGGGGACCTTTACCTTTATTATAATACTTATGATAGAACCAAAGCAAAACCTCCCATGCACGCCGGCTGCTTCGGTTCCCAGTTTCACGCCGCACCAGAGCACGTGATGCAATGTAATTCTTTTTTTAAAATAATTTTTTTATTTTCTTCATTTAACATTATTAATTTTTAATGGGACCATTTAAAGGATACTCTTTGATCTAATCCCTTATTTATACTTTGTATTAATTTTACATTAGGTTTTGATTTAACAATGTTGAATAAGAATAGGTTAATCAGCAAAAGTTTATACAATTTATTTTTAGATGGAAGAGGGAGAGGGGGAAGTCATTTTATTGTTAAATTTAACATTATTTAACATTATTAATTTAATTAATTCATTTAACATTATTAATTTTTAATGGGACCATTTAAAGGATACTCTTTGATCTAATCCCTTATTTATACTGTATTAATTTTATATTAGGTTTTAACAATGTTGGGTAAGAATAGGTTAATTAAAATAATGTTGGGATTAGTTCCGTTAGCAAAAGTTTATGCAATTTATTTTTAGATGGAAGAGGGAGAGGGGGAAGTCATTTTATTGTTAAATTTAACATTACTTAATATTATTAATTTAATGAATTCATTTAACATTATTTTTAATGGGACCATTTAAAGGATACTCTTTGATCTAATCCCTTATTTATACTTTGTATTAATTTTATATTAGGTTTTGATTTAACAATGTTGAATAAGAATAGGTTAATCCGTTAGCAAAAGTTTATACAATTTATTTTTAGATGGTAGAGGGAGAGGGGGAAGTCGTTTTATTGTTAAATTTAACATTATTTAACATTATTAATTTAATTAATTCATTTAACATTATTAATTTTTAATGGGACCATTTAAAGGATACTCTTTGATCTAATCCCTTATTTATACTTTGTATTAATTTTATATTAGGTTTTAACAATGTTGGGTAAGAATAGGTTAATTAAAATAATGTTGGGATTAGTTCCGTTAGCAAAGGTTTATGCAATTATTTTTAGATGGAAGAGGGAGAAGGGGGAAGTCATTTTATTGTTAAATTTTATTGTTAAATGTTAAATTTATTGTTAAATAGTAGTGATACTACTTGTTTTTTTCTTTTTATTATTACTATTACTTCTAGTATTGGGTACTGTTAGTGATGCAACGTAATTCAATAGGTTCCATCGGACGTCCAAAAAACACACGCCCAGAAGGGGCGGGGCCTACCTCCCAGCTCGCGCCACAGGCCGCCGCTGATTGGTTGTTGTTTTTCAACGCCCCCTTTTCGCCCCTCGTAGTCTGCAGGCGTCTCCCATGTTGCCTTGCGGCCGCCGGCTCATTTGTCACGTGACCCGCGGAAGGCAACATGGCGGCCGCCAGGAGAGTCCCTCGGTGGTGGTTCCCTGTTTTCCTCTCGCTGCTCGCGTCGCCGCTCGCCCAAGCCGCCGGAGTCGGGAGCTGCCGGGGAGAACCGGGCCTCCGGGTAGGTCGTGGGGCGGCTGCTCAATATACAAGAGCGCTGAGTCGTGGGAGGCTCTCGGGGAAGCGGCCGGCCGATATGAACTTAGGTGCGGCGCTCTTGCTGATATGCGTTGGGTGCGTGAATGTTCATGAGTCGAGTGGTTGCTTAGGAACTGTCAAGGGCCATGTCAATCAGTTCAAGTGTATCCTTTGTTTGTTGTTCATGCGTGCCTAAGCTGTGGTTCTCTGGGCTGCTCAAGCCGTCAGGAGTCTGGCTGCCCAGGCAGGCTCTTGACATAAGTGAGGCCCATCTCTGTTCCAGTTTGATCCTTTGGTTTCGTTTCAATGAACTGTTTATGGCAGGGGTGGGGAACGTCAGGCCCGGGGGCCGTTTAAGGCCCTCGAAATCATTTGGTCTGGCCCTTTGTGGGTCCTGGCAGATCTCTAGCTCAGAAGGATCTAAGACTGGTGATCCGCCCCCTCCCGCGGACAGGAATAGCCTCTATTCAAGGTGGATGTGAGTTTGTTTTGCCGAGAATAATAACCCTTCCCCCCCCTTGCAGAAGAGTCATTAGCTATGGAGCTGTTAGGACAGCCCAAGAAACTGTGTTAACCCTTTCCCACCCAAGCCATGGAGAAACGTATTTCCTCTGTACTACAAGAGGGCTGACGCCCGGCTGGTGCAACAGACCATCCTGTGCCACCAGGTGGGCGAGTGCGCCACCTGTTGGATGCCTGCCTGCTTGCCCATGCTGGGGGGGTCATCTGGGGCAGCTGCTTGCTTGGGGCTTGGTCGACTAATTTTTAAGTTGATAATTTTGTATGGCCCTCGAATGATGTTATAA
The DNA here is from genome assembly GCF_029931775.1 of Euleptes europaea. Classification (NCBI taxonomy): domain Eukaryota; kingdom Metazoa; phylum Chordata; class Lepidosauria; order Squamata; family Sphaerodactylidae; genus Euleptes; species Euleptes europaea. The sequence goes on from NC_079329.1 coordinate 24,869,882, forward strand.
ATATCCAAATGGCCCTTGGCGGGAAAAAGGTTCCCCACCCTTGGTTTATGCTGTCCCCGCTCCTTCCCTCCCCCCCTGCTCTGACCTTGAGTCTCTAGCAGGCAACTTCAGTATTATGGCTTGCTTACTCCCTCCTTCCTACCAGGCACCGTTTATCTCCTAATTCCCAGGCCGCTTGGTTTTGCACCTTGGATGGCTATGCTTAAAACTATGCTTTGTAGTTTGGTTTGCCATTAGCAGCTTTGAACCTGTGGATTGCTCATGCTGTATCTGCGGCTCCTAAATAAACGTTTACATGCTTTAGACCTGCCTGCCTGAGCGAGTGACTTTTTGGGATTTCCGAGGTTGGCTGAAGAACCTCACAGGAACAGGTTGGCAAGGCAAGCGGCGAGGCTTGCTGGCTTTTGCCGTTGAGGTTTCTGAGCAACCTGTGTGAAGTTGAGCGGATGATGACAGAAGTGGAGACGGACCGGCAAAGAATAGAACATAGGAGAAGCCATGCTGGATCAGGCCAAGGCCCATCAAGCCCAGCAATCTGTTCACACAGTGGCCAACCAGGTGCCTCTAGGAAGCCCATAGACAAGACCACTGCAGCAGCATCTTGCCTGTGTTCCACAGCACAGAATGGTTGTGCTCTAATCTGTTACAGTGTTCTCCTTCCTTCAAAGAGCTCTGCGTTATTCTGGCAACACAACAGACCTGTGAGGTGGGTTAGGCAAAGAGTGACTGGCTGAGAGTTGCTTTGTGGCTGGATGGAGATTCGACATGGGTCTCCCAGATTCTAATCTGCCAGTCTGACCCGCACATCATCCTAGTGGCAGTTTGTTGTGCATCACATCTATATCCTGACTGTTTCTGTGAAACACAAGAAGGGCTCTGCTGGATCAAACCAGTGGGTCCTCTAACCCAGGGGTCCCCAACATGGTGTCCGTAGGTACCATGGTGCCCGCCATCACCTTTCCTGGTGCCCGTAAAGTTATGATAGCTGGGTAAAATGTAGGATATGAAGCATGGACAGACCCCAATGCATGTACATAGTATATTTCCCTTCGTTTGCTAACATTATTTAAATATTTAGATTATTTTTAAAAAAATTTGAATAGGAAAATTGTCTGATTCAGATTTTTCCAAAAACCCACATAACTGTATATATGAACTTTGCACAAAAATATGATTATTTCTTGTATTTCATAGGGTTTTGACCCCACTTGAAGTTTTTATTCTCCTGTACCTGTATTCAGGAATACATATAATGTACCAGTTGAGAAAAAAGAAGTTACAGTATTTACTCAAATGCAATACTAGGTCCAACACACACACACACACACACAGGTATGCTGTCACACACACAAAAGAGGGGGTCATCTTGTATTTGCATAACAGTTATGTCCAATAATACATTTTTATGTGTATATAACCTTTTAAAGAAGGTTGTCTTCCTTTTGAGTAAATGTAATATCTGATGAAGGAACTTTAGTCCCCCCCTCAAACAGATGCCATAATAAATCTGGCTTTAAAGTGCCACTAAACTTGTATATTAAATCTGGACCTACTCAGTGATGCACAAAGGCAATGCACATGTTTGGTGCATGTTAGCACGTCTGTGAGAGTCACTTCCTAAATAAGACAGGCTGACTTTGGACAAAGAAGCTTTGCTGCAGTTACTACCGGTTGTGTCCTGTGTGCATTGTGAGAAACGTGCATTGAGTTAAATAGTTACAGGCAGGGAATATCTGGTAGGATTGGGGCACTGGGAAGGTGTGGACTTGCTCTATGATCTATCTCTTTCTTCTCAGACAGGCGAGTCTCGAGACTCTGAAACATGTGGTTTGACTCTGCAACTGGAGCACTCTTTTGAGCTGGGTAAGTGTGTGGAGTGCAGATGGCTTGTGTATGTGTGAGTGAAGGAAGCATGCAAGCCTGCCAATTAATCAAGCTCATGCCTGTCATGAACAACCTGAGATTTTTTAAATTACATCCGAATGCAGTTGGAATGTGATCTATAAGGCTGGCACATCATTGGGGAAAGATTCCTTTTCAGATACACCACTGTGTTCAGGAAGCGGTGTGGGTTTGTGTGTGCATAGCAGCCTTCATTATTATAATACTTATGATGAACCCTAAATTGCCTTAAAAAGTTCTTTTAAAAAAAATGTTCCTTCCAGTGGTTTGGCTGCAACCAGCTTTTCTGCATCTGAAAAGGGAAGGAAAAAGCCCCTTTGACTGGAAAAAAAAGACAGTGCTCAGGATCGTGGGACCTGCATGTGCAAAGACCGGCTTCTCCAGTGTAATAAGGAGAACTGGGCAACATTGAGTGAAAAAGCTGTCTGCATCCAACCCACTGTCTTGCTGGAATCCTCTCCAGAGTTTGCACCAAACCCTGTTGCTTAGCCTTTGCTTGTGCCACACTGACTGCTGGATTGTGTAGACAGTACAGCATGCTGGTGGGGGTGGAGCTTTAGGAAGGGGCAATGATTTGTTCTCTAGCTTATCTGGAGGAAAGAGCAGCTTTAGTGGAGACTGAGTGGGAGGCTGGGTACTGAGACTTCTGAGAGGATCGTTGGGCCTACAGCATGTGTATAGGAGGCTGGGTTTATCCTCCAGGAGTGAGGCCAGGATCCAAGACTCCTGGTTTTCTGTCTCCTGCAGATGACAGCATCCAATTCAAAAAGCGAGGGACTCTTCTGTGGAACATGACCCCCGACTCCAGTCTCTCCCTAAGCCAGAAGCAGTTAACGGAGGAGGAGCGCAATAAACTTAGGGTGAGTGGGCATGCCTGCAAGAGAAGAGATTTGGCTTTGCTTATGGAGAGAGCTGCAGTGATATCGCAGCACAAGGTCCTTGCTGAGAAACCTTAGAAGGAGAATTTGGGCAGAGCATATCTACATCAGGCTTACCTTTGAAGTGTGGAATTGGGCATTCTGATGTTGGTCTCCTTTGAAAAAGTCAAATGTTCATCTAGCTCTCCTGATTGATGAAAGCTTGGAAATGTCTCTCCTCTTCTTTTGGTTATTTAAAAAAATTCACATGATTTGAAACTCTAAATCCTGGAAGCAGAATGAGTTATTCCTGATCAAAGGTAATGTATTCTGATCTCCTGTTTTCAATTGGTGTGGACCTGGGTATGGTTTTTCCATCTTCTTGGGAGAGGGGAAGAGGGCTGATGGATGTGGGGGACAAGAGGCAAAGAATTTCCATTTCTATTGTGCCTTTTTCCCCCTCTTCAAACTTCAGGAGGTTGCTACAGAAGGTGGACTGTATCGGGTGCGAATTCCACGACGGCCCCTAGGGAGCATCGAGGAGAGTGGAGTTGAATATGTTGCCTCCTTTGTCCGGGCGGTGAGTGTCTTCTGATGCTGTTCCTGGGAAAGCCTTGCTGTGAAACCTATCTCGCTTGTAAGCAAAGAAACTGGCTTCTGACCACCTGCAAACACAGGAAGCTGCCTTATATTATGTCTAGCTCAGACTGGCAGCATCTCTGCAGGGTCTTGGACAGAGAAAGGTCTTTGCAAGCCTTGGTGTCTGAAAACATTTAATTGAACATAGCAGGGATTAAACTTGGAACCTTTTGTATGAAACACCCGTACTCTACCACTATGCTGTGGCCCTTCATCAAACTGCCCTGGACCAACCTTGCCTTTTTTCTAGAGCATCCTGTTGCCCAGATTAAAGATGTAACACTCCTTGAACTTTTTATGGTAGAAGGGGAACATGTTGTTTGTCTTTTCCCCCTTAGCTTTGGGGTAGAAATCTGTGGACACATTTTGGGCACAATCCTGCCCAGTTTAAGTGCTTTAACCTCCCATTTTAACCATTTGGGTAGATTAAGCATCTGCTTAAATCTTCCCCATTGAACTTGGTTGAGTTTGAAAAGCATGGAACTTCAACCTGATGGTGCCCTTTTTTTTACCATAGTGAAATGAACAGAATTATTTAGCTTAATGTTGTTTAGAATCAGAGAGAATCCTGTTGCCAAAACTCCAAGAGGCACACGGACGGAAGCTTCAGGGAATGCTGAATGCCAAAAGTTAAGGCAGGGCAAAGCTTCCAGCACAGCAGCCTTAGCCATGAATAGCTTCCATAAGTCATTCCATTCAAGTCATATAAATGGCTAAATAAAATTGTCGGGGGGAAAGTTGAGTGGAAGGGATTTGGAGCTGTTAAATTTCTTTTTTGAAAATGCTAGCTATAGATGATGCAAAAGTGCATCATAATAAAGTATGTAAAAATTATTTCTGCTGTAACAGAGTTACCATCCTACCTTTCCCTTCACTTGCTTTCATGCCTAACCCTCTTCCTCTTTTTATGCTATGTTGTCTTTGGAAAAGGGGTGGCCTTTGTTAGTTTCAGATTGGGGTCAGCCCTTGGAGAAGGAAGAGCTGTGAGCACCTCAATGTCGTTGCTAAGGTGAGAGCTGCAGGAAGGCAGACCTGTGGCTCGTCACACATTCTCCTTTGTAAGAAAAAGTAAGATCATCAGCAGGATTTCTCTTAACCCCCCCCCCACAGTGCTCCATGGTAGAGTCGCATCTGTCGGACAGACTGACGGTTCACACAGATGTGGCTGGGAATGTCATCGGCCTCTCCATCGTTACCGTCCCGGGCTCCTGCCATGGGGCCGAGGTGGAGGACGTGGACTTGGAACTGTTCAACACCACTGTCTTTCTCCAGCAGCCCATCCCTGCAGCCGTGTGAGTTTTCTGTATGCTATCAGGTGGGGCTGATGGTGGGTTCTGTTAGAAGAAGAGTTGGTTTTTATATGCCACTTCCTCTACCACTTAAGGGAAAATCAAACTTGCTTACAATCACCTTCCCTTCCCACAACAGACAACCTGTGAGGTAGGTGGGGCTGAGAGTGTGTGACTGGCCCAAGGTCACCCAGCTGGCTTCATGTGTAGGAGTGGGGAAACAAATCCAGTTCACCAGATTAACCTACACCACTCATGTGGAGGAGTGGGAAATCAAACCCGGTTCTCCAGATCAGACTCCACCACTCCAAACCACCGCTCTTAACCACTACACCACGCTGGTTAGGTTTGTAACTGGGGATTCCAAATTAGCTGTGGAGGGGAAGGGAATATACTCTTTTTGTTGTTGAGAATTTGATAGAAAAATGGCTGCTGAGAGCCAGTGTGGTGTTGTGGTTAAGAGCGGTGGACTCTAATCTGGAGAACCAGATTAGATTTAGATTCCCCATTCCTTCACATGCAGCCTGCTGGGTGACCTTGGGCTAGTCTCAGTTCTTTCAGAGCTCTCAACCTCACTTACCTCACAAGATGCCTACTATGGAGAGGGGAAGGCAACTGTGAGCCGCTTTGAGACTCCTTAATGGTAGAGAAAAGCAGGGCATAAAAACAACTCTTCTGCGTAAAGAGTGGAGTAGGATGCTAAGACTGGAGCTCTCTGTGCCTCAGGAATGAGGCCTGTGGTGTTTTTTTCCCTAAGGGGAGATGAGCTTCTTATGGGTTAGAGATTAGAAACAGGCACCCTTGGTTATCTCCTACTTACCTTGGAAAGGAATGACTGGAAAACAGAGCTTCCAAATTCTCAGCAAAGAATCTAAGGGAGGTGGTAAGGTTACCAAGTAGAACATCTGTGTTCTTTGGGGATGAATCCAGAGGTTTAGGCAGTGATCCTAAGGACTCTTGAAAAGAGTAGACCCCTTTGAAAGCTGATTGGCCTTGCTTCCAAGGAAGTGAGTTTAGAATTAGTGTAAAACATGTGTTAGGTTTCTATCTATCTAGAGCATTTTTAGCTTGTCCTACTATTGTGGAACTCAGAGCAGTGTGTATGGGTTTCCTTTCTCCATTTTATGAGGACTAAGCTGAGGGAGTGTAAAAGGCCAAGATCACATGAGCTTCATGTCTGAGCAGGGGGTTGAACCAAGGATTTCCAGATCCTAGGTTTGGACCCAACTGGCTTTTCTGGTGGTGGAAACAGAAGGAGGGGAGTCCCCTTTTGCTCCCCTCAAAAAGCTATACTGGGAATTATGGGACCTGCCTAGACAACAGCCATGTGGCAGAGAGGCAACAACCCAGACGGGAACTGAGTGAGATGACCTGGCTGGATCTAACCATTGTACCACACTTGCTCTCAGGGGGGTTGGGAAGAACCTAGCAGCCTCAGCCTCTCTAGGAGGGAACCGTGTTCTCTGGTCGCTGATACCATGCCTTTCTTCCCCAGACCTGAGACGGCGGCGTTTATTGAACGCATGGAGCAAGAGCAGGCGCAGAAAGCCAAGAATCCACAGGAACAGAAATCCTTCTTTGCCAAATATGTAAGTGGGAGGCGTAGGGGAAACACAGCTCTCCCGCCCCGCCTCTCCCCCTTCCCTCCCAAGAAATCTCAATTGCAGAGCTGGCCTGCTGGCTTGACTCTTGGTCTGGGTTGGGGGGTGGACGGAGATAATTGTGCCTCCTCCCCCCTGCTTTTCAGTCACCACCTAGGTCTGTGAAAGGAGGGGAGGATGTGCTCCCCGCTCTGATACCTGTTCTCCCCAATCCCTGCAGTGGCATTTAATTCTGGGCGGGGCAGTGCTTCTCCTAGTGACCAGCTCTGCAACAGCCCCTCGGGAGCCGGGACGTCAGCCCTGAGCCTAAGTAATGCCACCCACACCTCACCTTGCTTCCAACTTCTTCTGCACACTTCTGGAAATGCTTGACATCCCCCTTTCTTATTTCCCCTCCCAGAAGCAAAAAAGGCTTCCCTGCTCCAGAAACGGAGCCTTTTCTCTCATGCTTGAAGAAGGATGCTGTGTTGTGGTGGGAAGCACTCAGGGTAGCTGCATTTTTTCCTCTACAGCAACCCACCATGTTGATTTAGCTCAGTGGGCTGTTTTGAAGTGCGATGCATTGTGGGAGCCACCCAGACCCTCACAATGCTTCAAGATTTATGGGTCCCGACCTTCCTAGAGAAAGCAAGACACATATTGTGGCAATTGAGCCTGGCACACCCTCTCCTCAGATTTATCCTTCCAGGCTGTTTCCCTGCCCTTTTCACTCCTGCATGGCAGAACCAGAACTCCCTTTCTTGGTGGCAGGTCTTTTCTTCATGGATAAAATCCTCACCCAGTGGCTGTCACTCGGGCAAAACTGTTGCAATCCCTGGTGATGGGGGCGTCTTGTGATCGGGGTCTGAGGGGACAGGGATTGTGTGCAGTGTGGGAAGGAGAAAGGCTGGAGTGGGGCAGGGATGGTACGCAGCAGATTAGAGCAGGGGACACCAATATGGAGAACCAGGTTCAATTCCTGACTCCTCCACATGAAGCCTGCTGGGTGACCTTGGGCCAGTCACAGTTCCCTCAGCCCAAGCAGAAGCAGGCAAGGGCAAACCACCTCCGAACGTCTCTTGCCTTGAAAACAGTACTTTACACACACAAACACACTACCCTCCCTAGAGATCAAGGGATAAGCTTGTGGGAATGGGGTGTACAGAAGGGTATTGCCTTTCAGGTAGAAGGGAGGCTAAAGGGGCACAGTTTGGCATGGAAGGGAGCCTCTTTATGCAATTAACTTTTCTCTTTCCTCTCCCCCCCCCCCCCCACCACAGTGGATGTACATTATTCCCATCGTCCTCTTCCTGATGATGTCTGGAGCGCCTGATGCTGGGGGGCAGGGAGGGGGCAACGGAGGCAGTGCTGGAGGAGGGGGGAGGTGAGGGGAGCTTTTTCTCTTTTCCCATGTTGGGAGGAGGAGGAGTGTAAATAAATTATTACTGGAGGAACGTGGTCCCTCGCCTTGTTTCTGACTTGTGCAAGTGGGATTATTTTTTAAGCGCACATGTAGGGATGTTTTTATGTCACTTGAAAATAAGAGGGAGCCTTTTTTTTCTTTTGTAAGCCTGAAAGAGGGGTCTGATGATGTTCTGGGAGGGAAGGTGGCATGGTATAGCCCGATCTCGTAAGCTAAGCAGGGTCAGGTACTTGGAAGGGAGATCTCCAAGGAAGACAATGGCGAGCCACCTCTGCTTAATCACTTTCCTTGAAGGCCCCTTGCAGGGGTTGCCATGTTGGCTGCAACTTGATAGCACTTTATACACGATGATGTTCTAACCCCCCCCCCCCCAAAAGGAGAACCATGCAAACCACAGATGGAACAAAAATTTTGTTTTTGTAAAAATTGGTTTATTTTATAATAAAAGGGATGCAAAAGGGAATGGGGAAAGAGTAATGGGTATCCAACATACAATTAAAAAATCAAAAATTCAAAAGCAAATCGAGCAGACTACATTATCCTGCTTTTCAACGACATTTTACAATCAAATAATCGCCCAGTTATATAATGAAGAGGGGGGAAATGTTCGGGCCAATTGTACATATAATATACTTGAAAGATAATCACCCTTTGTGTCTATCAAACATTTATGTAGATTTAGAATTATGTAGGTTAAGAATAAAGGGGTGTAGGGAGATGAAACACTGTTACCCCCATCCACTATTTACACTCATACACCCTATAGTCCAGAGTCAGCTCAATATGTCTAAAGGAGGCCCAAATCCGGCTTTAACAAGGAAAGGGAATTGTCCACATTGTGTCTTCTTGACCTCAACACCTCCCTGAACTTGTTTCAAGAAAGTCTGCAGTTATTCCTGAGTTGTGGGCCAAACACAAAAGCTGTCACTTAAGGTCACCTCTCTCCCAGGAACAGCATTTTGGGATACAGCAGGACAGGGGAAGTAAGAAAGTCCAATTCTGCTTACTGATGTCTTTTCTGGGCCCAGCCTGTGGGTTTTCTTTATTTACTTACTTGGCCTATTTATAGCCCGCTTTCTCACTGAGACTCAAGGCGGAATCAAGAGCACAGAAAGGGGAGGCATCATTATATGGTATAGGACATTGGATGAACAATGCAACAGGACTAGGAGGACCAAATCAAACAATGCAAGCAATAATGTGAAGATGAAGTATATGATATATCATAAACATAATAGGACTAGGAATACAAAATCAAATAATATGAACAGCATAGTATGCAGAATGTGGCATTACAAATCAAAATACAAACCACAGTCCGCATAATGCCTTTTATTAGGACCAACCAAAAGGACACAAAACAGTGTACAAGTTTTCCAATGCTCCAAGCACTCTTCTTTAGGCTGAACGTGCTATCTATGTTTGCTGAGTAATCCATATGTTTGGACTGGTTTATCTAGCTCTGCCCCCACCCCCAACAGAACTGAACATGATTATTTGGGCACTAAATACACACAGCAACAATTGCTATATTTAACATCGAGTTTTTTTATTGAAAGCCCACAACCAAAGCACAAAGAAATTAGTTATTCCTTAACAAACAAAACTGAGAATAAGCCAAAGTTTTCAAAGAGTACCATACTTAGAAAATACACAGAAAAATGGTAGGCACATTTTTGCATTTCTAACTCCAAAAAAATTTATTGTGAGATAAAGTTCCATTGATTAAAAAGGAGAAATAATGGAACCAAGGTGAAAGATTGGACGCTGCTCTGTCATCAAGATCCCACCATTTTTGTACTTGGCTGGCATCAGGATTCAAGTCCACAGCTTTGGTTGGGGACCGCGTGGTGAGGAATCTGAGCTGCGGATATACTTTCTGAAGGGGCTGCCTGTATGTATAGCAGCATTTCCTCCTGTACAGATAAGAGGACTTGATCTTTCTGTGGAGCGAAGATCGGCCAGCCAATATCCACCGGGAAAAGAGGAGCAGGGAGAACGACTCTGGCTCTCGTAAGAAATTAATAATAAAAAAAGAAAGTGGCAGAAAGTTAAAAGGACTTACGAACGGACATACAATTGTGCGGAGGAGGGGGCGAGGAATCCTCAATTCCCTTTACCCGCACAAGAGGCTGCATCCAATTTATGAATGGATCTAGACATGCCTGCTTTCCGCGCTCCAGAGCATTCATTGCCTGCTTCTTGTTACTATTTTGCCGGTATTAGCCAATCACCGAGCCGCAGAATGGGAGCGTTCCATCGCGGCTGCCCAATGAGAGGCCAAGAGAACGTCCCTCTCGCTCGGGCTGCTCCCGGACTCAACTGCTCCCGCCCACGCTGCTCCGACGCGCATGCGCACGGCTAACCCGACGGTCCCGCAGGCGCAAAAAACAACCGCCTTAGCCGGGTGCCCAGTTCGGAAGTTGCTCCTCGGCGCTGGTTAGTTGCTCCAAACGCGTTGCAAAGACGCAGCCGAATTTATTGGCCCGGCTAGCGGGCAAAAATGTCCCACGAGGTCCCACCGAGATTTGAACTCGGATCGCTGGATTCAAAGTCCAGAGTGCTAACCATTACACCATGGGACCTGCTGACTCCTTCTCCGCGCAGGAGGCTTCCTCAGTTACTGCAACAGTGCTTGTATGTAAGCGCGGCTGGGCTGCGCAGGAAAAAAAAAAGAGTGGTGAAATAAAAATTCCCCGAACAGACATTCAAAGGAAGGAAGCCGGCAAGGAATCTTTTTCCCCCCAGCATGCTCTCCACTTCATGCAACAAACAGGCGTGAGCTGTAACAAACCGCCGCATTTGGTACCATGCAAATACGAATGCAAAGGGCAGGGGAGGGATCAGAGCCTGCATTCAATTTGCATCTACCTGGGCGGGTCAAGGATGCAGAGCAGTTCGTCCTGCGGCCTGGGCCCTTCGGCTCTAAGCGCCCAGTTTTAAACTGCAGGCAGAGAGAAGCTGGGGGGGGGGGGGAGACGCGCCCAGAGTCGGTCGTTTGGGTGACCCGTTCAGAAAATGCGCAGGACGCCCATCCTACCTGTTGTTTCCGTCGGGCCAAGAAGCCCTCTCCTGCGCCTGCCTCGTTGGAATGAATGGTGGGCAGGTGCTCTGTGCATGAAATGTAGCTCGGGCAGCGACCCCTGGCGGCCAGCCTTTGAACACATGAAGCTGCCTTATACTGAATCAGACCCTTGCGGTCCATCAAAGTCAGTATGGTCTGCTCAGGCCGGCAGCGGCTCTCCAGGGTCTCAAGGTCTTTCCCATCACCTACTTGCCCTAGTCCCTTTCACTGGAGATGCCGGGGATTGAACCTGGGACCTTCTGCATGCCAGGTAGATGCTCTACCACTGAGCCACAGCCATCTTGAGGCCCCAACTCTACTACCGTAAGCCATTCACACCTGCAAGGACCTTTTCCCTGGTTGTGTTTGTATGTTCATTTTTTTTTTATTTTGGGGAGGGACTGTGGCTCAGTGGTAGAGCCTCTGCTTGGCATGCAGAGGGTCCCAGCCCAGGTTCAGCCAGGTTCAATCAATTCAATCAATCCCAGGTTCAATCAATTCAGCATCTCCAGTTAAAGGGACTAGGCAAGTAGGCAATGTGAAAGACCTCTGCCTGAGACCCTGGAGAGTCCCTGCCGGTCTGAGTAGACAATACTGACTTTGATGGATCAAGGATCTGATCCACAATAAGGTAGCTTCATGTGTTTATTATGGAGAAAGGCTGCAGCTCAGTGGTAAGAGCCTCTGCTTGGAATGCAGAAGGGCCCAGGTTCAACCCCCAGCATCTCCAGATAAAGGGTCCAGGCAAGTAGGTGATGTGAAAAACCTCTGTCTGAAACCCTGGAGAGCCGCTGCCAGTCTGAGTAGACAATACTGAATTTGATGGATCAAGGATCTGATCCAGAATAAGGTAGCTTCATGTGTTTATTATGGAGAGGGGCTGTAGCTCAGTGGTAAGAGCCTCTGCTTGGAATGCAGAAGGGCCCAGGTTCAACCCCCAGCATCTCCAGATAAAGGGTCCAGGCAAGTAGGTGATGTGAAAGACCTCTGTCTGAAACCCTGGAGAGCTGCTGCCAGTCTGAGTAGACAATACTGACTTGGATGGACCAAGGGTCTGATCCAGTATAAGGTGGCTTCATGTGTTCGTGTATTGTTTAAATATTTAAAATACTGTTTTAATATTTTCAATGTTCTGATGTTTGTCGCCTTGAGGACACTATGTGGGTGTGAAAGGTGGCATACCAACGTTATAAATAAAGTGGGGGGGAAATAACACGTGGAAATTGCACATGATTCTTATGCTCACCACCGTTTATTTCATTGAATGCGCATCACGGGGAGATGACACGCTTTGGAAACAGCGCTTCTGCCCAGCAGTGACATCTCATTGGATTTCAACCTTGGTATCCCTTTCTTTACCAAATAACCATAGAAGAAGTTGGAGATGAACATGTATATTATGCCACAGAAGGAACCATACCTACATAACCAGTGTGGCTGGAAGGTAGCCTGTGCAATATAGCTGCAGCCATGTCAGATTAGGATTTGCAAGATCCCAGTTCAAATCTCCACTCTTGACATGAAACATGTTTATTATTTTATTTTATTTATACCCTGCCCTTTTTCAGCAAAGCCGGGCTCAGGGTTGCTTACAACAAACAATAATCAATACATACACACATGTAAAAACAAATAATTTAAACCATCATTTTCAATCTAATACAATGTTGAGTGACTTTGGGTCAATTTCTCTTGTCCCATCTAACCTAGCTCAGAGGGTGGTTGTTGAGAGGAGAAGCTAAAGGAAGAAAGGAGAATTGTAGAAACTGCTTTGAGGTCCTTGGAGGCAGGGTGGGATAAGAATGTAGTTAACAGATATCCACTCTTTTTATTTTCTGTAAAACATGGCCTTGAGGAACTCAGAATTTCCGGTCAGCATCTAATTTCCATGTCAAATTTGTGCCCTAGACCTTCAAGGAGCCAGTGTCTTTGAGCATATGCAGGGTGCATTTTCCTAATTACATACACCTCCACACATACTAGGAGGCAGGGACTTCCTATCATCAAGAGCAGCTTCCAAAAAATGTAAGAACTGGCCTACTCTATTAGAGTAAGGGATTATCTCTCTCATCTAGCAGTAGGGTTGCCAGGTCCCTCTTCGCCACCGGTGGGAGGTTTTTTGGGTGGAGCCTGAGGAGGGCGGGATTTGGGGAGGGGAGGGACTTCAATGCCATAGAGTCCAATTGCCAAAGCAGCCATTTTCTCCAGATGAACTGATCTCTATCAGCTGGAGGTCAGTTGTAATAGCAGGAGATCTCTAGCTAGTACCTGGAGGTTGGCAACCCTATATAGCATTGTCTTCTCAACATCAGACTACCAGATGCCTCTGGAACTTCAGAAATGGGGCAATAAGATGCTGGCTCACCCCCAGGGGTGTATACTCCCTCATCAGCTGGTGACCAGTAAATTGCCTCTGAACATGATGGTTCTATTTAGCTGCCAAACACAATAGCCATCGCTAGACCCGACACCTCTGTTAATGTGAGTAATGCTCTTTTCCAAAGGGGAAATCACATTTTCCAATAATGAACAGTGTAACAGCTTTGGAAGAAGACCTGGCATTAAACCAGGGATTTCCTCAACTGCACCCAAGCACACTTGTTGCATTCTCTAGGACTCAAACCCAGGTCAACCTGGGGGGTGGGGGGAGAACACAATTAATGCTGTCCTCTCTACCATAGCAAGTTCAACAAGGAGTCTTGTGGCACCTCAAAGAGTAACAGATTTATGGTGACATTGTTTTTATGGGCTAGAGCCCATTTCATCACATGCATGAAGCATAGGAAACTTCGTCTTGTTTAGTAGGCAACCCACTCAACTAAAACAATTACAGACCATTGACAAGAGGGTTCCTAACAGAGCAGAGGCGGATCTACTGTGAAACTAATGAAGCTTAAACTTCAGGGCTCCTAATCCCGGAGGGGGGCCCCTAAAGCAACTTTTTTTAAATGAGTAACTTTCTCAACAAAATCGATGGAGTTTTTTAGTGATAGAATAATAAGCCAATGGGTTGAAGTACTTAATATTGACTTTAGAATATGCTCTAATACCCATTTCATATGTCCTCAAAATGTCCCTGTAATTGGTCACATTTCAAAATTTTATCGGTGGCTTGCAGTGCTCGAACCCCCAGCTGTAAGGGCTCTCTGAGCTCACCAGAATCGATTCATAGCCTATATTTTGGCAGTTGGATCTTCAAATCCTTCATTGGTGCACGGCTTAATAGTTCTATAGTTTTATTTCATCACTGTATGGCCCATTTTCAAGGACTCCACCCCACCACCCTATTCTCCACTATTTGGGCCTCAAGGTCCTTGCAAGGGCAGCAAGGCCCTTGTTGCTGGTTGTGAAGGGGCCCCCATAACCGTTCAAGCTTCAGGGCCCCCAAAATGTAGGTCCGCCACTGTAACAGAGGCAGAAAACCAGGCAAGAAATCCAGATGCTAATTCTGTTCTCCTTACCATTCAGGCAACACCGTACCCAGATTCTGACCCTTAAACTGTTAATACTAGGAGGAATGGCATATGCTGAGATTCTAGGTAGATAATTAACTTTATAATAGTGCTTTAAATCAGGGTTTCTGCTCTTGAATAGCCTGTGGGCCATAATAAATATTGATTGACTGTCCTCACTGCATAGCTAAATCATCTGTTTTGAATGGAATGCCCTGTATTTATACATGTAAACAAGCTTGGATTTTAAGTGTGCTCAATTACTTGTTTAAGCTCTAGATTCGAAGGTGACTGCTGAATAGTTGGGAACCAGGCATTAAAAACCCATTTAAACTAAGTCATTTGAAGCATGTAAAACATATATTTATATTTGGGAGAGCCAGCTTTAAACCCTCACATTGTCATGAAGCTTGCTGGATAGCTATGGCAATCATAAGAACATAAGAAAAGCCATGCTGGATCAGACCAAGGTCCATCAAGTCAAGCAGTCTGTTCACACGGTGGCCAACCAGGTGCCTCTAGAAATGTTACAGGCTTTGATATATTAGAGCACATGAATTAGTGTTGTACATATGCAGAAATATTCAATTAGTGTTGTACATATGCAGAAATATTCAATGTAAAACCAAGCTACACATTCAAACTACAAACTATATAGCAGAGGCTTAAATTTCCTTTTTAAAGGAAAGAAAGCCTGGATATTCTTTGCCAGAGACTTATGTTTCTGAATTACTCTGTCAAAGATTTCAGTGTCAGTGCAGATTTGCTTGTAGCATTTTCTGCCTTTTTCTATGACCTTTCCCAGCCTTTTCAATGGCTAGAGAGCAAGGCTTCACAGCACTTCCTACATTTTTTAAGCTACAGAGCAGAGTGTATCTTAAAGGCATTTCCTGCCTTTACAATGACTTCAAGTGCAGAAATGCTCTCCACTCCAAGGGTATTTTATGCTGACTAAGATGTAATGATGTATTGTAAACAATATATTGTATTTTAAGATTTAAACATGAAGACATGAGGCTAGAAATTAATGAATAGGTTCAATCACAACGTATTTTTCTGGAGATGAAAATGATGGTAAAATTGATTATATAGAGAGATAACAAGGCTCAAAACTGACTGTTTAAAATTTAGCAAAATAGCTGGCGGAAGAGGAAATCCTTATTTGGTAGTATAAAGGGAAGCCACAGAGTATATGCAGTACAACTGTATCCTGCTCAAGCTTAAGGTTCAAGCTCATTGAAGGTGACTTAAACAGTATAAATACAGGCAGGGAAAGGGCTAGAACTTCAGACCTATAAGGGAGGCTCAGAAGATGGTATTGGTATGTATGGCTTTACAAATATATTATTCTAGAATGTGAATTAGATACTTTGAACTAAATCAGACTTCTTTAACTGTTATATTTTAAGTGTTGGATTTTATGACTGATTAGTATGTAGAACTTGCTTGCTTTACTGTATACATTGCTACTGAAGACTTTGTAATACTTGCATATACACATATATACATTAAATTACATTGGAGCACATCAATAAAAATACTTACTTTTTAAGTGAGTAAAGTAGTTGAGTCCTGCTTAGTAGGTGACTAACTGAATAAGATAACATACCACTTCTCAGGAGGGGTCAATTCTAAGAGCATAGTCACTCGAAAGGCACTGACCCGCTTCAGAAGCCCGCAAAGAAAACCATCATCCTTAGATGTCCCACATCTCTTCTAGGGCTCTGAACCAATCCTTGTGATTTTGTGCACTGTCAAGTCGCTTTCGACTCATGGCGATAGGGTTGCCAAGTGCCAGGTGGTGGCGGGCAAACCCCCGCCAATCCACCTGGCTGCCCACTGACCAGGTGAGGGTCGGCGGGCAATCCGTGCAACCGGCGACACGTCACTTCTGGTTTACACCCAGAAGTTCTGCATTGCAAAGGGCCGGTTTCCACTCAAACTCCCAGTTCGAGTGGTAAAGGTAGGGTTCCCAGGTCCCTCTTCACTCTCGATGGGAGATTTTTGGGGCGGAGCCTTAGGAGGGCGGGGTTTGGGGAGGGGAGGGACTTCAATGCCATAGAGTCCAATTGCCAAAGCAGCCATTTTTCTCCAGGTGAACTGATCTCTATCGGCTGGAGGTCAGTTGTAATAGCAGGAGATCTCCAGCCAGTACCTGGAGGTTGGCAACCCTAGGTAAAGGCCTGTTGCGATGCGGCACTTCTGGGTGTAAAATGCATCAAAAGGGGCCGTTGTACACTCAAACTGGGAGTTTGAGTGGAAAATGCCCCCTTGTGATGCGTTTTGCACCCGGAAGTGCCGCATTGCAACAGGGGTTTTACACCCGGAAGTGCCGCATCGCAACTGGGTGGAATGCAATGCAGCACTTTGCAATGCAGCCCTTTGCAATGCAGCACTTCCGGGTGTAAACCGGAAGTGATGAAGCACTTCCGCGTGCACGCGACCCCTCCCCCCCACCTCCACTCTAAAAAACCTCCCGCCGAAGAAGAGGGACCTGGTAAGTCTACATGGCGACCCTATGAATCAATGTACTCCAAAGCATCCTGTCATTAACAGTCCACTTGCTACTTCTTGAGGACTGTGAACCGCACAATAGTAGCTGGTGGGGACGATCTGGGGTGTTAAATGGTGGGATGGTGTCAGAATAAGGGACTGTTAATTAAAGTAATTAGGGAGGGTTCCTATTCTGCATCTAAATAATCATGAGTTTACCAGATGTGAACATTGTGTGTAGCTATGGGAAATAGTCTTGATGTAGAACTACTGATGTGCAAACCAATGTCATCATCATCATTCCTTTATTGGCATACGAACACACTACAAAAGGTTACCAAAAGGAATGGAAAGGTTGAAAAGTACTTTATAAAAGGGTTGAAAGGCGGTTACGTTGAGAAATACAGTTTGTATTTCCACCTAATTAGCTGTTTGGCAGGCTTTTAAAACAAACTTTAAAAACTGAGCCACTGTCTCCGATATTTGGGGTGAACGTTTGTTCAATAAATAGAGAGCGTTAAAAGAATCTGAGACATTCAATCTATTTACCAACGGGGGGCTTAATAGTTCATTACGAAATTCTGTGTAACCCCCCCCCCACCATTTTGCAAATAGCTTTGTAACCTTTTTTCAAGCTGCAAAGCATTTAACAAATATGATACTTGGACAAGGATCTAGTAGCAACTCAAAAATGAAGATTTTATTCCAGCATAGTCCATGGAAATTGAGGCCAAAATAAAACCTTGTCCGTCTTTAAGGTGCCGCTAAACTCCTGCTTATTGTTGCTACAACAGAGTAACGTGGCTACCCCTCTGGAATTTTGATAAACAGGTTTCCGCAGACTGAATCTGCTCTAATGGCTGGAGAAGGACCACATCTGACCTCAACAAACAATGAGGTAAGGCATCATTAAGCTCCTTACTCCATAGGGATGCCCGTACAAGCAGGCTGTACAAAACACCTTGTCCGCATCAAAGAAGCCACAGTTTCTCAGGGTTAGAGAAACTGATTCAATCCTGGGTTCCTTATGACTGAAGCCTAAAATTTTGGGACACACCTGGACAAATGAGGAAAAGATCCAATATCCTTCCCAAAGGAAGAGGCACAAAGAGCCTCATCCCTGATTTGGGGGTGAACAATACTTCGTTTTTATCAACTGGCCAGGCCAGTACATTCCCATTTGACTCAGGATCAGGTGGGAATCAAAACAATCCAGAAAATACATTTCCAAGCCACAGCAAAAAAATTGGTCAATGTAGCCTAAACGCGCTCAAGCAAGTGGCCCTAAACAAATATATTCTCATACCTCTTGAGACCTGTGCATGAAGTTAATTTCCTGGAAAAAGGAAATATTTGTTGTACCTGTGGATAGGTGGGGCTGCTGGCTAGCAGGTGCCTAGAGGACAGTGGCTGCAGCTATGGAGGTGGAGCTAAGGAGATTTCAGCACTAGAAACAAGGATGGAGTGTAGTGGGTGGTGTTCATAGGTACTCGCTTTACAGTCCAGTCAGTCTTTGCCTGCTCTGCCCTGTTGGGAACTTTCTGAGAATGCAGGGGGGCTGTTTCCATTTGTTCTCGAGCTTACGGAGGTGAGTGGCTTTTGCAATACCGATGGTAGTGGTTGAGACTGAAGGGATTGTTTTGCAATGGATATGACCCTCCCTCAAAAAGTCTCCAGTTTCTCTCCAAGATGTGGACTTTTGTTTAAAGTGGAAATTATCTTTGAGGGGGCCTATTTGAGATTCCTTTAGAGATAATTTTCACAGTGGATAGTTTTTCTCATTTTGCCAGATGTTGGTGTTTGCTGCTGTGGTAGCTGAGTAGAAGAAGTGGAGTGGGGAGGGGAGTGTGTTGCTAAGGGGGGATTCTTTCATAGCAGATGACACACACGTCACTAAGAATTGCTGAGCAAGAGCTCAATCCTAAACAGCGTTACACCTTTCTCAACCCATTGACTTCAATGAACTTGTGTGTGTGCGTGCGTGCCGTCAAATCACAACTGACTTATGGCGACCCCATAGGGTTTTCAAGGCAAGAGACGTTCGGAGGTGGTTTGCCGTTGCCTGCCTCTGCATGGGCTTAGAGAACTCTGAGAGAACTGTGACTGGCCCAGCAGGCTTCATGTGGAGGAGTAGGGAATTGAACCCAGTTCTCCAAATTAAAGTCTGCCGCTTGTAACTGCTACACCATCCTGGCTCTCGATAGACTTAGAAGGGTATAAATTTGTTTAGGATTGCAGTGCCAACAGATCCATGGAAAGCCGAGATAATACCCTTTTGCCTTTTTGCCAGGTTTCCTTGGCACACAAAAATGTGCGGTGGTTTTTCTTTTTTTGCAGTGAGTCCCCATCACTCCTTCATCTAATTGACACGTATTCCTGGTTAAGTGAGTTTGGAGTTATATATCAGATTCAGTTATGTACTATCTCCGCTTTAGGCTGGCGAGTGCCTTTCTATAACATAATGGATGAAGTGGCTTTTTAGCCTGTTGTGGCCAGAGTCGGCCCAAGACAGTTGCTGCCTGCAGGGCAATATTCTAATAGCACTTCTACTTATCAAGATGGGCCACAGCGCCTCTGGGCAAGTTCAAGAGGGTGGGCAGGGTTCCTCTGTTGTCACAAGAACAAAGAAAATTGTAAAACAGGTTTCTGGTGGGTTCCTTAAAGACTAAAAACATTTATTCTGGTATAAGCTTTTGTGTGTATGGGTGTGAAAGCTGGACAGTGAAGAAAGCTGATAGGAAGAAAATAGATTCCTTTGAAATGTGGTGTTGGAGGAGAGTGCTACGGATTCCGTGGACTGCCAAAAAAACAAATCAGTGGGTTATAGATCAAATCAAGCCTGAACTGACCCTAGAAGCTAAAATGACTAAACTGAGGCTATCGTACTTTGGTCACGTCATGAGACGACAAGAGTCACTGGAAAAGACAGTCATGCTAGGAAAAGTTGAGGGCGGCAGGAAAAGAGGAAGACCCAACAAGAGATGGATTGACTCAATAAAGGAAGCCTAAGCCTTCAATTTGCAAGATCTGAGCAAGGCTGTCAAAGATAGGACATTTTGGAGGACTTTCATTCATAGGGTCTCCATGAGTTGGAAGCGACTTGACGGCACTTAACACACACACACACAAGCTTTTGTGAGTCAGAACACACTTCATCAGCTATGTTTAATATACATCCCTTTGGTTGATATTTTTATATTCACAACAGAATAGGGTTGCCTACCTCCAGGTACTGGCTGGCGATTTCCTGCTATTACAACTGATCTCCAGCCAGTATAGATCAGTTCTCCTGGAGAAAATGGCCCCTTTGGCAATTGGACTCTATGGCATTGAAGTCCCTCCCCTTCCTAAACCTGCTCTCCTCAGGCTGCACCCCAAAAACCTCCCACCAGTTGCTAAGAGGGACCTGGCAACCCTACAACAGAAAGGCAGGGGGGAGAGAAATATGACTTAGAGTGGGTGAGGCTAGGGTTGCCAGCTCCAGGCTGGAAAATACCTGGAGATTTTTGGGGTGGAGCCTGAGGAGGATGAGGCTTGGGGAGGGGAGGGACTTCAATGCCATAGAATTCAATTGCCAAAGCAGCCATTTTCTCCAGGTGAACAGATCTCTATCGGCTGGAGATCAGTTGTAATAGAGGGAGATCTCCAGCTAGTACCTGGAGGTTAAACGGAATAATTGATACGTATGCTGAATAACGTTAGTTGAAGATAATAAGCAGCACCACGGCTCACTTAATGATATACAAAAATAGTACAATTTTTGAAAATTTATATTCAAATGCAGAAAAGCAATATCATACACTTATATAAGGAACAGAAAATAATAATTCAATCAAAGACCATTGAGCAGAGTCCAAACATAAACAGGTTTTTTTCACCAAAAAGATTCTTTTCAACATAGAATGAGTCCCAAAACTTAGAAGTCAGTCATGGAAAATCCAGGGAAATATTGAAGAACAACAAACATAAACAAGTTTTTTTCACCAAAAAGATATACGCAAAAGTCTTTTCAACATAGAATGAGTCCCAAAACTTAGAAGTCAGTCATGGAAGATCCAGGGAAATATTGAAGAACAAAACGCCACATCCGGAGTTTGTGTACGTTTCGCAGGTTTGCTTCATCAGTTGTATATTTTGAAAGCACTTTCCCTTAGGTGTAAAGATTTCAACGTTGTAACCGGGTACAAAGACCTCTGCAAAAAATATTATTATCAGGCAAACAGTATTTACATAAGGAGTTCAACATAATATTCTGTGACAAGGGACAAAGATAAGGTCTGACTCACCAATATTTTGACCTTCAAAATATTGGTGAGTCAGACCTTATCTTTGTCCCTTGTCACAGAATATTATGTTGAACTCCTTATGTAAATACTGTTTGCCTGATAATAATATTTTTTGCAGAGGTCTTTGTACCCGGTTACAACGTTGAAATCTTTACACCTAAGGGAAAGTGCTTTCAAAATATACAACTGATGAAGCAAACCTGCGAAACGTACACAAACTCCGGATGTGGCGTTTTGTTCTTCAATATTTCCCTGGATCTTCCATGACTGACTTCTAAGTTTTGGGACTCATTCTATGTTGAAAAGACTTTTGCGTATATCTTTTTGGTGAAAAAAACTTGTTTATGTTTGTTGTTCTTCAATATTTCCCTGGATTTTCCATGACTGACTTCTAAGTTTTGGGACTCATTCTATGTTGAAAAGAATCTTTTTGGTGAAAAAAACCTGTTTATGTTTGGACTCTGCTCAATGGTCTTTGATTGAATTATTATTTTCTGTTCCTTATATAAGTGTATGATATTGCTTTTCTGCATTTGAATATAAATTTTCAAAAATTGTACTATTTTTGTATATCATTAAGTGAGCCGTGGTGCTGCTTATTATCTTCAAGTACCTGGAGGTTGGCAACACTAGGTGAGGGCCACCCCCCCTTGTTGTTACATAAGCCAAGTAGGATTAACATAAGATAAGCCATTTCAGCAGACCCATCCCCCGTGAGCCTGCCCCAGTCACGCTGTGGATTGGGTGCTTGGCACCAGGCCAACCTGACTCCTGACCAAGGCGCCATCCCAATGGAGCATGGCCTGAGCAGGGAGGGTTGTCTTGGCTGTCTGCTGCCATTATGGAGGGGAAAGGAAGGACTTATATTGAAGCTGGTAAGGTTGGGTGTGGTCTTGCCACCTGGCACACTGTATGTGCATTGACTCCAAGTGTATAAGCAAGGATCCTGCATTTTGTGATCCTGCTGTCCCTTCCCCACATGTCTTTGAACATACATATAAAGCGTTGGATCCAACCAACTTTTCTGGTGGTGGAAAAGGAAGGATGTTTCCTCTCTGACCACCTCAAAAGGTAGAGGTAATTGCCTAGGGCGCCAGAGGGTGGGGCGCCAAAGCCCCTAAAAGTGAGCAGTTCTGTAACACTAGGGTTGCCAGGTCCCTCTTCGCCACCGGCGGGAGGTTTTTGGTGTGGAGCCTGAGGAGGGCGGGTTTGGGGAGGGGAGGGACTTCAATGCCATAGAGTCCAAATGGCCACTTCAATGCCATAGAATCCAGTAGCCAAAGTGGCCATTTTCTCCAGGTGAACTGATTTCTAAAGGCTGGAGATCCATTGTAATAGCAGGAGATCTCCAGCTACTACCTTGAGGTTGGCAACCCTAGTTGTAATAGCAAGGAGATCTCCAGCTACTACCTGGAAGTTGGCAACCCTATGCAACACCCTGGCCCCAATGCCAACTCCCACCAGGTCTCCAGGCCATCCAGTGGCTCAGGGCTCACCTACTGGGACAGCTGACTATCCAACAGGTTCAGGTCCACCCAGTGGGCTGTCTGGCAGCTTTGGGAGCTCAGTGCATGCCCGGGCTGGCAAGCAGAAGTGCACACCAGGGGTAGTAATTATAAATTGTGATTGTAAATAAATACATTATAAGATATAAGTCTTGCTCATGCAAAAGTTGTTTTATAGTCTATATAGCAAGTGCCACACAACTGTAACCCACTTGGAGGCTGGCAACCTTAACTAGAATTGCATGAGACTGAATGGAAATGTTAGCTGGATCCTACCCAATGATTATCGTCCTGTCTGTTAGCCGGTAGCATGCTTTGTGAATTATGATCAGATTGTATTTGTTTGGTTGGACTTCATATTAATTTGGATCCCACTTAGTACTGTAACAGGCATTTGAGGAAATCTTATTCTCTCTGTGTTTGCGCTCTGCAAATCCATTTAAGTCAATGATTCTTAAACATATCTATACGCCTATTGGATCTACTTCTAAACTTAGGGTTTTATCCAGCCAGCATTTTCACTCAGGCGCACCCAATTCCATACAAGAACACTCATCTCACCTAGCCTTTTTACATGTAGATCCCATAGGGTTGCCAGGTCCTTCTTTGCCACCGGCAGGAGGTTTTTAGGGCAGAGTCTGAGGAGGGTGGGGTTTGGGGAGGGGAAGGACTTCAATGCCATAGAGTCCAATTGGCAAAGCAGCCATTTTCTCCAGGTGAACTGATCTCTATTGGCTGGAGATCAGTTGTAATAGCAAGAGATCTCCAGCTAGTACCTGGAGGCTGGCAACCCTATGATCCCATGATTCTTAGCATAACCTTTTTGGATGGTCAAAGAAGATGACTGCTCACTTTTTCACAAGAAAAGCTGATTGGATCCAACCCTGACTGTATTTCTTGGGATTTTCTATTCTACATAGGGTTGCCAGTCTCCAGGGGGGGTCTGGAGTTCTCCTGGAATTGCAATCGAGTGGAAAAAGAAAAGGTCAGAGGGCATCCTATCTACCCTAGGGTTGCCAACCTCCAGGTGGGGGCTGGAGATATCCTGGAATTACAATTGATTTCCAGACTACATAAATCATTTATTATTTGCTTGTTTATTTAAAATGTTTATTCCACTTATCCTGGAGAAAATGCCTGCTTTGGAAAGTGGATTGCATAGCATTATACCCTACCAAGGCCCCTCCCCTCCCTGAACCCCATTTTCCCAGGCTCCACCCTCAAATCTCCAGATATTTCCGAACCCGAAGTTGGCAACCTTAATCTACCCCTATACTAACACTCTACTGCCCGCCCCTGTAACTCCAAAGCATGTGCTAGCATTAAGCAACAATGCACAGTCCATTCCTTCCAAAAAGCCCACCTTTTATATTCCCTGTTTAATGTTTATAAATGCTGAGCTGCGATTACATTTTAGAAGTAGCAGTAATCTCCTTATCGCTAATATGCTCTTTGAATCAGAAACATCTGTATGGTTTTCTTATATCGAGGGGGGGAAATTACAGCATTGGGGCTCAGTGTTGAGGATATGGTGCTTCTCTCTGAGAGAGATGCATATGCCTTGATTAAGCAAAGAATCATTGATGTTGAGAGGCAAGAACTTAGAAGTTTAGCCTCTGGTAGATGTTCACCACTGCGATGGGGGATACTAAATTCTCTGCTAGAGTACCTTTCCTGTCTTACTGTTCCTCATCTTCAGAGAGTTTATACGCTAGCCTTCTACTATTTTGTATGGGAGATATAAGAAAATTCCATTCTTCGCTAGGGTGTGTAACTGTGTTACGGGGGAGATAGAAAGTATTGATCATATTCTTTTGTATTGTCCATTTTATTATGAAATTCGTGCTGCCCTTTTAGATCCCTTTCTCTAAAATTATGCTGATCAAGCTGATGATAGTAAGATTAACCTGTTGTTATCCTCCCGAAGTTCTGAGATTATTGAATCTGTGGCTAAATTTCTTGGTGATGTAATTAAGAGTTTACCCAGAATCTTCAAGTAAAATAAAATAGTAAAAACATTGATTTTTAATATTTGTCCATACCAAATCCCTCACCTATAAGATAGGATCTGCCCAGCACTTTCACCCAATCTTCTCTAATTCTCCTCCTCACTACAGGCTCCATCCCACGTGGCTTTTGTCCATGCAAGTCCCATGATCCCCGGCCTCAGTTTTTTTTGGTGGTTGAAAGGGAACCTTTCTTTGGCACCAGCAGAAAGCCTGGTTGGATCCAATCCATACTGCAGAACCAGTATACACCTGAGGATATTAATCAACTCTTTAAATTTTTCTCTCTTTATTGAGAGAAAATAAATACCTCCCTTCTGAGGGAGTTTTATAACTTAACATTATTTTACTTCCCAGCCATTGCGTATGAATGCCTCCACATATGAAGTGTAAATCCAGGCTTCTCTCACCTCCCCACCGCCAAATGATGAAAATGGAAGAACTGCCAGGGATTTCAGGGAAATAATTTGCCGTGTAAATATTATGTTCAACATGTCGATACTTCTTATTGTCTCCAGATTCTATCCACGCAACTGCCACTCCAAACCTGCCAATGGAATGCCATTTGAAGTAGATCCGACTCCATTGTGTTCCAGCATGCCAGTTTGAGGACAGACGGCTCCGAGCATAACGCTTTGTTGCTAGTGCCGTTTTCCTTACATTAGTTACCTAATGGCGAGGAACAGCTGAGAAAGGGTTGGATCCAACCAACTTTTCTGATGGTGAAAAGGGGAGGGGGGGGACCTTTGAGCTCCAAAAGGCTATGTTGGGGGTCACGGGACCTGCGTGGACAAAAGCCATGTGGGACGGGAGTATAATAAGGAGGGGAACTGGGTGAGATGGCTGGATTCAGCCCAAGATATTGTTAGTGAATGAACTGCGGCCCCAGAATCAAGGCAGAGATGCTGGAAACCAGTAGGAGGGAAGGGAAAGACGTTAAAGATATATATTATTTAAAGTGTTCTAAACCACTTTGGGAAGCAGATGGTCAAAAAATGGGATATAAATCTGATAAGTTGTTGTTATTTTATTGATTTCAACATTGAACTCCAGATGTTAACCTTGATTTAATGTGGTGTAGCAGTTAGAGCATCAGCACTGGGCACTTCAAGACTAGACCTGGAGTGCCCTGGTTTCAAATTCCCAATCCAATATGCAGCTCCCTCGAGCTGGTCTCTTTCTTGACACAGCCTACCTCATAGGATTGGTGGGAAGATAAATTGAGGAGGAGCCCTTAACTTTTGAATTTTACATAATTACAGTTCTCCAAGGAACATCCTTCATTTCAGTGCCCCTTGGCCCTACTGTTCATTTTGTTTCTCATCACCTCATATATAAATAAATATCTGCCTTGCGATGATCCATTACCTTGCATCTGATGAAGCTGCCGCTAGTCCTTGAACGCTTATGCTGGAATAAAGGGTTGGATCCTGCCTAACATTTCCATGTGCTCAATGGGGGGAATTTTCACAACCCCCCTTTCAGAACTCGAATCCCCCCAGCTATTCCAGGATGTGCCCTGTCCCATGGAGCTACAGTGGGTGTTCTGGGCTGCAGGGGGTAGGAGGAAGTCATGCTTCTGCAGACAGAAAGTCTGTGGAAATTTTAGGTGTGATCAAAGCCAATATTTTGTTAGTCTTCTGGATGCCCCAAAACTCCTGTTTCACTCTTGCTGCAACATATTAATACAGCAACCCCTCTGGAATGATCTACAAATTTACTTTCCTTATTCGTAGTGGCAACTCAAAGATCTTGTGTGACAAATGGCGCAAAAGGCTTCTTGTACCCGCTGGATCCCTGGAGGAAAATTGTTCTTTCTGTATGTGAAATTACCACCTGGGATGGTAACTGGGGCGATGGCTGCCAACTCCAGGTGGGAGATGTGGTGGTAGAGGCTGGGGTTTGGGTAGGGGAGGGCTCTCAGTGGGGTATAATGCCATAGAGTCCACCTTCCAAAGCGGCCATTTTCTCCAGGTGAACGAATCTTTATCATCTGGAGATTAGCCATAATTCTGGGAGATCTCCAGGCCCCACCTGGAGGTTGGCAGCCTTAACTGGAGTTGAAAATTAAGTGCTAACCGATTCTCCCCACTGTTTTCCTGCAGCTACAAGTACATCTGCATAATTTTCTTGTGCTCGATTATTGCGACCTATGTGTACGTATACAAACGCGAACAAGTCTCAACTGAAAGGGAATGGGAGATCACCTCAGCATCAGAACAGATGACAGCAGCAGAAGCCGAGCTGCCCTTGAAGGTTCTGCCTGAGGAAAAATATAAGTCCCTGTTCCAATTTGATGGAATCTGGTAGGTTCTTCTAACATAGCTTTCCTTTCCAAGGGTTTAAGACTGGGAAGTGGAAGGAGGCAAAAGTGTCTTCGGTCTCCCTTTCCTGACTTTTTAAAATTTTTCCGTCGAAACATTGGCTATCGTTGTAAAATCAAGGCTCTCATATCACTGGCGTGAGAAGAAAAATACTAAATGCCTCCGAATGCTGCCAATGATATTATTGCAGCCAGGGAGGTTTTAGCCAGCGGGTTGTTGCGGCAAAGCAAAGGTTCGTGGAGGAGAGAGACCCGAGATTGTTTGTCGAGAAAACAGTTTTACTGCAGCTGCGGCTCAGCCCGCATTAACAAGCACAAAAGACTGAGCCCTGGCTTTACTGGGGAATGAACTTTTATCCTAGTTCCGTGCTAAGACATGACACGTCAACATTCGGTGCTTATCTGGTAGTTTCACATAGGAGCAGAGCGGTTCCATCCAATCCCCTTTATCATTCACCATTACTTTTCCCCCACTGACTCAACACACAGTCTTGTACTGCAGCAGACTTTTCCCTTGCTGTCTCAGGGTAATAGGACTTCGCCCTGACCTGGTTGGCCCAGGCTAGCCTGATCTCATCAGATCTCAGAAGCTAAGCAGGGTCAGCCCTGGTTAGTATTTGGATGGGAGACCACCAAGGAAGACCAGGGTTGCTGTGCAGAGGAAGGCACTGGCAAACCACCTCTGTTAGTCTCTTGCCATGGAAACCCCAAAAGGGGTCGCCATAAGTCGGCTGTGACTTGACGGCACTTTACACACACACACACACACACACACAATAGGACCTCAGGCCTCATAGTTGGGGTCCACCAACAGCCCACGGCCCCACTTCCCCAAGAAGGGAGGGGGAGAGAAGAGGAAGAACGGGCTCATGCCAACACTTACACCTGTCATACTTGGGGCTTGGGCACCTGGCTTCCAGTGGCAGCAGCAGATCCTGCCTACTTCGTATGGGGTGAGGGCTACCCCTTGCTTGGCCCTGGCAGGAAGCCCCAGGGGTGAAGTGGTGCCAATTCTGGGGACCTATCCTGGAATTTTGCCCAGGTCCCCAGAATTACTGCCCCTGATTGCAGTGGCTAATCTGGTGGCGACCTACTGTGATGATTTGATTGATAGTTACAATAAGATATCAGATTCTATATTAAAGAAATCTGTTGTATACATATTTCCTCAGATCTTCAAAATGAGATTTGTGGGCTTGGACCGTAGGCACAAATTCCATGAATACTAGATAGCCTCTACCATGGAGTTCTCCTCACTAGCTCTTTGGTTGCACAAGACCAATCATTTTCAGTGGGCCCTTGTGCAAATGGAAGTGTTAGAAGAAGAGGAAGCACGGTCTGCAACAAATGGGCATAGGGCTCATTCTTAGGACCAACTCCTTAATATTTGTCTAATGCCTTGGAAAAAAGGAGAAATAAGAGATTTTTCATCCAACCCGGAAGAATTGTTTGTGGATAATGATAGGACTCTTTGTAATGGCGTAATCAGAGGTTTTGAAATATGGTTGAAGCTGGCGATCCCATGTTTCAGGGGACTTAAATTTTTCATATAATCTTTGAGCTGTTTACAAAGTAAATTGATCATGTTGGCTTGGATCCTACGTAGCGCAAGCAGAGTCGTCCTCCCCTACCCCATTCCAGTGCAGCTTGCTGTGCCCCCCAAATTATGTGAGTCAGGAACCCCATGAACAATGTGGGGGGCCAAGTGGGGGGTCTGCAGTTAAATCTCCCTCCTCTCCTCCACCAATGGGAATGCTATTCCATTGGAGGAACAGTAATCTCAAGCGGTTTATCCCCAGAATTCGGCATTTTCATTTAGCTTCCATAACTCATAGTAATTGGCAAGTTGATTCATAAAGTATGGATCTAACCCTTTTTCAAGCCCCTTCTTGTAACTTGTGATATGCATTATGTACTTCCTTTTCCACCCTGAACATATTCCTGTGGTGCTTTCTGTTGTTCTGCATCTGTCATTATTTCCATCCTTATATTCCTTTAATAATTGATTTGTTGTTAACATGACACACTAAGAGCCAGCGTGGTGTAGTGGTTAAGAGCAGTGGTTTGGAGCGGTGGACTCTGATCTGGAGAACCAAGTTTGATTCCCCACTCCTCCCCATGAGTGGCGGAGGCTAATCTGACGGAGGCTAATCTGGTGAACTGGATTTGTTTCCCCACTCCTACAAGCTGGGTGACCTTGGGCCAGTCACAGCTCTCTTAGAGCTCTCTCAGCCCCACCTACCTCACAGGGTGTCTGTTGTGGGGAGGGGAAGGGAAGATGATTGTAAGCCGGTTTGATTCTTCCTTAAGTGGGAGAGAAAGTCGGCATATAAAAACCAACTCCTCCTCCTCCTCCTCCTCCTCTTCTTCTTCTTCTTCTTCTTCTTCAGTGATGCAGACATTACAAAAGTAGGAGTATACTTACAGCAACAGACAGTATACACAATTCTATACACTGTAGTATAGTCCACAATTAGGGTTGCCAGGTTCATCCATCCCCCCAACCACTGGCAGGGAATGGAGGGGTAGGGTTGCTAGATTCAGGTTGGGAAACTGCTGAAGATTTGGGGATTGAGCCTGGGGAGGACAGGGACCTCAGTGGAGCACGATGCCATATAATCCCCCCGGCAAAGCATCCATTTGCTCCAGAGGAACTGATCTCTGTAGTGCAGAGATGAGCTATAATTCTAGGGGATACTCAGGTCCCACCTGGAGGCTGGCATCCCTATCCACAGTCCCTGTCCTTTTACCAAAGTATCTTGCTCAACCGTTTCATTACCGTACACCCTTATTACCTATATAAAAAGCTTTCCTGAATAACTCAGTTTTGCATAGTTTGTGGAAAGCCAAGAGAGTGGGAACCTTCCTGACCTCATCAGGCAGGCCATTCCACAAAGTGGGGGCAACAGTGGACAAAGCATGTATACGGGGCAGTTGTTAATTTTTCCCAGCAGAAATCCCTGCTCAGATGTAT
This sequence comes from Euleptes europaea, assembly GCF_029931775.1. Lineage (NCBI taxonomy): Eukaryota > Metazoa > Chordata > Lepidosauria > Squamata > Sphaerodactylidae > Euleptes > Euleptes europaea. Next base: position 24,899,675 of record NC_079329.1, read on the forward strand.
GAAGCTGTCAGTTTATAGGAGGAGAGATGGTACTGCAGATATGAGGGACCAAGACCATGAACGACTTTGTATGTGATAGCCAATACCTTGAATTGAGCCAGGTAACTGATAGGCAGCCAATTGAGTTGTTGTGATAGAATTTATAATTTCAAGACATTCCCTTATGAAGACTTTCCCTAAGATCACATGTTCACATAGGCAGTTCAGTTAGATGAGAGCGCTTGCATGAACCTGTTGCTCCTTAGAGTAAAGCTGTTTCAACTACTCTTCATTCTTTTGGTCTCTTGTTCGGGAACCCAGACACGCTACAGGAGTGACTGCAGAATGGGAGTAATATGCATGCTCTGGCTAGATCCTAAAAATAACAGAGCTGCAGTTTCCTGCACCAGCTAGAGTCTCCAAGCTGACTTTGAGGGGAGAGCTATGTAGAGTGCATTGCTGTAGTCGAGTCTCAGTGTTAACTGTGGTGTGGATCCATGTGGCCAAATTGGCTGTGTCAAGATAGGGGGTCATCTTGCATGCTAGCCTCTATTAGAAGAAAGTGTTCTTTGTGGCTGCATTAACTTGCTTCTCCAACAGTATCACCCCAAGGCTCTTAACTGAGTCAACAAGGGTCAGCTGACTTCCCAATCACCATCGCTTCTGTCTTGCCTAGGTTCCGTTTCAGTTTGTTCACTTTCAGCTATTTGACCACAGCAGTCGGGCAGTGGCTCAAGATCTTTACTGCATCAGAGCTGAGTGTCATCAGCATATTGATGACATCCAATTGCAAAGCTATGAGCGGGGATGGATTGGCCATTAAAGCCCTAGGAAGAGTCTGGGTGGGCCGATGACCTGGAAGGGGCACCCCCCTTTAAGTGACCCAAAGCGAGGGACCACCACCCCTGCCAGGACCATCCTAGCCCAAAGAGAGGGGCAGACACGAGCAAGAGGCTCTCTGTAGCAAGGGACACACCATCCCAGCACACCCTTGCCTGAAACTGCCATGGCAAAGGATGAGTCTGGCCATGGCAGGGACAGGCCCACCTGTGGCAAGGGATGTGCCTGGCCCTTGCTGCAGCCACCCAGGTTGGTTGCTCAGAGCTGGCCAGGTAGATGCTCCCTCCCTCCCTTTTCCAGTCCTGTTTCTCCCCTCCCAATCCACACCTGGCTACAAATGATTTCTCCTAGAGGAGCACTCCACCTCCACGCTTTTACTGGTTCATAGTCACAGTGCCCATGTGTGGAGGAAGAGTCCACGCTAGGGTTGCCAGGTCCAGGTTGGTAATTACCTGGAGATTGTGGGGGTGGAGCCTGAGGAGGGTGTGGTTTGGGGAGGGGAGGGACTTCAGTGGGGTATAAAGCCATAGAGTCCACCTTCCAAAGTGGCTATTTTCTCCAGGTGAACTGATCTCTGTAGCCTGGAGATCAGTGGTAATAGCAGGAGATCTCCAGCCACAACCTGGAGGCTGGCAACCTTAGTCCACACATTCGCTCCCTTCCCATCATCAGCAACGTTGCCTTCTGAACATTGCTGATCGCTGGGAGGGAGTGTGCATTCTTGGTGTAAGCACTGTGCTCACAAGCTGGTGATTGTGCTGAGACGGGAGGCACTCATGCCAGTCAAAGCGTAGATAGATAATCTGAATAGGGCTTTGGTGCTTCTGTGGTGTTTTTTCCCCCCAGGGGGGAGTACTCATGTCAAGATGTGTCTTCTGCTGAAAGTTTGGCAATGGTTGTGTTTTATCTCAGAACTGTATGGGAGAGAACAGACTTCTTGTCACTATTGAAACTTTGAAAGAGGAAGGAAAGGCGATACAATCCATCTTAAGACAATGGGGCTGTTATTACCTGCCTTGACCAAGGTGGAACCCTTCCATTCGCAGACCCAGATTGCTTCACCAGGCAATTTTCTCTAGTGTTCTGCGAGCAGGCAAGCAATTTCTCATTCTCCCTAACTTCATCTTCAAGGAAGATGAAACAAAGGTTGAAACAAAGGTTTCCCAGAGGCATTGTGTTTGGCTAAGTCACAGTGCGTGGGAGGTTAGAGTCTTTGACAATATAATGTTAAAAGTTTTCTTAATGGTTGTGCATGTTGGCCCTGAATGGACAATTCACCTGCAGGGCTGGATTCAGAGGCCAGCGTTCAGCAAACTGTGTAAGAGGAAGAACAGTCTGGTAGCTTTGACTAATTTCAACATGATGCTGGAAAGGCAAAGGCACTTGAACGTGCAACTTTGCAAATGTCCACTTCCTGGTTGAATCCAGGCTGCTATTTAGGCACAAGCAGTTGCATGTGTTTAGTTAACATACCAGATGGGTGTGGTTTAGGGTTGCCATCCTCCTGCTATTACATCGGATCTCCAGCTGATAGAGATCAGTTCACCTGGAGAAAATGGCCGCTCTGGCAATTGGTCTCTATGGCATTGAAGTCCCTCCACTCCCCAAACCCCACCCTCATCAGGCTCCACCCCAAAAATCTCCAGGTATTTCCCAACCCAGAGCTGGTAACCCTAGTGTGGTTGAGCTGGGGAGGTCAGACTTTAAATTTCTGGCAGTTACTTAATTTTTTTTTTTCAAGAGCCTTGGCAGCTGTGTGTGTGTGTTAAGTGCCGTCAAGTCGCTTCCGACTCATGGCGACCCTATGAATGAAAGTCCTCCAAAATGTCCTGTCTTTGACAGCCTTGCTCAGATCTTGCAAATTGAAGGCTGTGGCTTCCTTTATTGAGTCAATCCATCTCTTGTTGGGTCTTCCTCTTTTCCTGCTGCCCTCAACTTTTCCTAGCATGACTGTCTTTTCCAGTGACTCTTGTCGTCTCATGACGTGACCAAAATACGATAGCTGCAGTTTAGTCATTTTAGCTTCTAGGGTCAGTTCAGGCTTGATTTGATCTATAACCCATTGGTTTGTTTTTTGTTGGCAGTCCACGGAATCCGTAACCCTCTCCTCCAACACCATATTTCAAAGGAATCTATTTTCTTCCTATCAGCTTTCTTCACTGTCCAGCTTTCACACCCATACATAGTAATAGGGAATACGATGGCATGAATTAATCTAGTCTTGGTGGCCAGTGACACATCCTTACACTTCAAAATCTTTTCTAGCTCCTTCATGGCTGCCCTTCCCAGTCTCAACCTCCTTCTGATTTCTTGGCTGCAGTCTCCCTTTTGGTTGATGGTGGAGCCAAGGAATAGAAAGTCTTGAACAATTTCAATTTCCTCATTGTCAACCTTAAAGTTGTGTAATTCTCCTGTAGTCATTACTTTTGTTTTCTTGATGTTCAAGAAAACAGCTACCGGTCACAAAATGGTGGCTTGGTAGGTGGAGCCAATCACATGGCATCTCAGTAGGCGGAGCCAGTCACAAAAGTCAGCTTGTACTGTGCAAAATGTACAGTGTTTCAGAGTTGATCTGCAGTGCTCAGGTGGTCTGCTGTTTTCCCAAAGCAAACTCTCACCCTCATCCCAAACTGCAATGGATATCAGGTCCAGGTTGGGAAATACCAAGAGATTTTGGGGGCGGAGCCAGAGGAGGGCGGGGTTTGGAGAGGGGAGGAACTTCAGTGCCACAGAGTCCAATTGCCAAAGCAGCCATTTTCTCCAGGTGAACTGATTTCTATTGGCTGGAGATCAGTTGTAATAACAGCGGGAGATCTCCAGCCACCACCTGGAGGTCAGCAACCCTAAAACTGCACCTTACCCTGCAGGGGAAAAACATGTGGTGGAAGAGGCAAATAGCAGCTTTGATGCAAGGGGAAGAGTCGATAACACAATGACTGTCCGCAATAGATATAAGCAACACATTGTGATTATGCTCATCTCGGTGCTTCTGTGACCTTCTGCCCACCTCTGCTGTTGAGCATGGGCACCTGCCTTGTCCAGACACCAGCCCCATTTCATTGAGATGCGTGGCCCTCTGCAAAGTTAATTTTGCCTTCCAGGAGCACATTTCAATGAGGTGTGAATCAGAGGGAAAGACAGAGGTCTTCACATGTGAATAGGGTTGCCAGCTCTGGGTTGGGAAATACCGGGAGATTTTGGGAGTGGAGCCTGAGGAGAGCAGGGTTTGGAGAGGGGGATGTCTTCAATGCCATAGATTGCAATTGCCAAAGCAGCCATTTTCTCCAGGGGAACTGATCTCTGTTGCCTGGAAATCAGTTGTAATAGCGGGAGATCTCCAGCCACCACCTGGAGGTTGGCAACCCTACATGTAAAGCCTAATGAGATGGCAAAGAACAAGGTGGTGAAATGGACTGCACTTAGGGTTGCCAGCTTTAGGTTGGGAAATACCTGGAGATTTTGGGGGTGGAGGCACCTGAGGAGGAAGGGGTTTGGGGAGGTAAAGGACTTCAGGCAGCTATAATGCCATAGAATTGAACTTCCAGAGTGGCCATTTTCTTCAGGCGAACTGACCTTTGTCGCCTGGAGATCAGTTGTAATAGCAGGAGATCACCAGCCACCACCTGGAGGTTGGCAACCCTAATTGCATCACTTCAGAACGGTGGGGTGTATGGCTGCCAGGTCCGCACTGTCAACCGATGGAGACTTAATGGAGGGCCAGGCTTGCGAAACAGCGATGTCACTGGCAACACATGGTGACATCCCTTCCGGGCTCATGGGGAGTGCCATCAGTGTGTTGGGATGCTGCCCTTTATGCCATTTCCCCCCTACCAGACACAATCAGCTGGGGCGGGGGGAGGGATCTCCTGTCCCTAGCAGGAGGCTAGCAGCTCTATCTGGGGAAGCGTCAGAGTTTTGAATGCCGTCTCCCTTAGTTCAACAGAAAGCCACTGAAGCAGCATTTCTTTGCTTTCCCTTTTTTGCAAAGGCACACGCATGCACACACCTTTGCCCTGGATGAGTAAACGACAGCACCTTTCCCACCCACCCTTCCTTCTTCACATACACACATACACACCTTTGTCCTGGATGGGTAAAAGGCATCTTTTCCATCCCTCTCTCCTCCTCCTTCACACACACACTTACGCACTTTTGCTCTGGATGGGAAAGGAGGATGCTGTCAACTGTTTCCCTCTGTATCAAAGCTGTCATATGCCTAAATAATCCATTGCGGCATATGGATTGCAGCAGAGGATCCAAATTGCCCAATTGCTGCACATGATTAGCTGTCAGAGGTGCTTGCAGAGGTCGCAGTGCAAACTGTGAGCAGAGGTGCTTTGTGCCGGCTTTTGAAGAGGAGGGATCCCCTCAACATGGATATGGAGAAATAAAACAAGCCATAAGATGAGTGCTGGCCCCTTTGGGCGAAGGGTGGCTTGTACGGCAGTGGCAATTCTTGCCTGTGTGCCCCCTCATGTCAATCTCAGAGCAGCGTTCCCCAGATCTTTTCCCCATTTCTCGCATCAAATGGATTGGTGCAAACAGGAGGGGTTTGGCGGGATAAAAATTAATAAAATAAAGTAAAGCAAGGAAGGCGTTTGTAAATAGCATCAGGTAATGGCAACCAACTCAGGAAAGGGTCATTTAAAATTTAAATGCCCAGAGACCGCCCAACACAGGGGGGGAGGGAATGCCTCCCGTGAAAAGCACCCGCAGTTTGGAAAGGTGGCGGATGACGTGCAGCGGATCAAAGCCAGTTAGTGGGGAAGGACAATAGTTACCTCAAAGCTGCTGCTTATGATCTTGCTGCGGAAAAGGTCCAAAACTGGAGATGCTGCCCAGGCCAAGGGGAGGAGGGAGGATATTGCAGAAGCTGTTCTAGGAAATGGCTGGAGGCTGTTCTGACTGTGTGTTCCACCGTGTTCATCTTGAAAATCTAATTTTTAAATTTCAAATACCTTTATTGGCATAGTACAGTCTGCAGTATATACTTGTAAATCTGAAAACAAACATTACAAAACATACTTCGTCCTCTAGCCTTCCCGTTGCAAAGTAAACTAATCCCACTTACCTTGGCTACCCCTTGGCTGGCGTTAGAAGTTGGCATCACAAGGCCCTTACTAAGGGCTATGCTCCAGCAGAGGACCTGCTGGGAATACCTGGCCCCACCATAACATTACATGTTATGTTATGACCTATGGTTACAACATTAAATTCGATTTGATACCTCTTGGCAGTTGATGGATGCCCATTTGACTCTCCTCTTCAAGTAAGCGGATGCTGCATGGAGCAAGAAACAGGGGCTGCCATTTGTCTCGCTTTCTAGTGCTGTACACATATTCCAGTTAACATATGTACATCCTGCTAGTGTGCAAGGACATCTCTTTGTAAGAAAGAGGCAACTCATGGTCACTTTCAGAATAAAACAAGAGACCAATACTTGGATAAAGGTGGGTTTTAAATAATGAGTTGAGCCGTACAAATGTTGAATGTAATTTAAGGAAGTTTGTGTGCATGTAAGCATGTTCTTTGGTATCACGACCCCAAGTTAAATCCAGCATCCCACATTACCAGTGACATGTAGAACACTAGTAATTTCAGCCCTTCCCCAGCGTGGTGTAGTGGTTAAGAGTGGTGATTTGGAGCAGTGGAATCTGATCTGGAGAACCGGGCTGGATTCCCCACTCCTGCACATGAGCGGCGGAGGCTTATCTGGTGAACAGGATTTGTTTCCCCACTCCTACACACGAAGCTGGGTGACCTTGGGCTAGTCACACTCTCTTGGCCCCACCTACCTCACAGGGTGTCTGTAGTGGGGAGGGGAAAGGAAGGTGATTGTAAGCCGGTTTGATTCTTCCCTAAGTGGTAGAAAAAGTTGGCATATAAAAACCAATTCTTCTTCTTCTTCTCCTCCTCCTCCTTCTCCTCCTCCTCCTCCTCCTCCTCCCTTTTCTAACATTACAGCTGCATGTACTGGGAGCTCCCCAATGGAAGCATTGTAAATAGTGTGCGCTCCCATTGGTGGGCTCCCGGGATGTAGGGTTGCCAACTGCCAGGTAATGGCAGAAGATCTCCTGCTAATTCAACTGATCTCCAGCCGATAGAGATCAGTTCACCTGGAGAAAGTGGCCACTTCGGCCATTGAACTCTATGGCATTTAAGTCCCTCCCCTCCCAAACCGCGCCCTCCTCAGGCTCCGCCCCAAAAATCTCCCGCCAGTGGCGAAGAGGGACCTGGCAACCCTATTCTGCAACCATCTCACAAGGGCTAAGAAATACTCAACACGCATACAAAGAACAAACATAGAGGGTTTTATGAGTTTTTCGGAGGGGCTTTCAAAACCTAGAACAGTATTGATTATCCCCTCCATTGGTTAGGGACATAGGGACAATAAACACTCCCCATTTGTTCCTTCCCTGGTAAACAAGCCCTGTGAAGCACAGGGGGGGGGATCAATCATAATGTTGCTGCTTTTTCTTTCCCCCAGCCCCATACTGTTATACAAGGTTCCTGCTTGCATTTCTCTAACAAATGAAATGTTCTTCCTTAACCAGCAGCATTTCAGCCCCACCTCTATTTGTTTTCAGATGTTAGTTTTCTTATGTGTCACCACTGGAGGCTTGGTGACATCTGGCTTTTCACATCCTGAATCCTGGCTTTAAAATAGAATGATTGAGGGGAGGTACCATGGCTCAGTGGAAGAGTATCTGCTTGGCATGCAGAAGGTCCCAGGTTCAATCCCCGGCATCTCCAGTTAAAGGGACGAGGCAAGTCGGTGATGGGAAAGACCCCTGCCTGAGACCCTGGAGAGCCACTGCCGGTCTGAGTAGACAATACTGACTTTGATGGACCCAGGGTCTGATTTAGTATAAGGCAGCTTCATGTATTCATGTGAGTTTATGGAGCTGTAGTCAAAGGGGAAGCCTGTGAGTGCAGCCACCCTTTGATTTTTTTTTTTTAAAGACTGGCAAACTTGTGACAGGGTAGCTTCTGCTGACAGATTACATGTTTTTAGAATAGAAGAACTTCTTACTTAACAAAAAAAAATCAAGTCCAGTAGCACCTGAAGCACCTGAAATTTCCCAAGGAACAAGTTTTCATGAGTTGAGTTTTGACTCATGGAAGCTTATACCCTGGAAAACATTGGTGGTCTTTTAGATGCTACTGGACTGTAATTTTTTTCTACCACAACACCCTAACATGGCTACCCACCCCCACATTTATTAGTGGCTGATGCTCCTCAGAAATCATAGTATTTTAAACTTTCCCTATATAATCCTCCCCAAAACAAACTGGAGCCTTGCGCCACCTTAAACACTAACACATTTCTGTTCAAGCATAAACTTTCTCTTATGCCAATCTTATTGTGAGACTCTGTGGGTGCCACTTTCTAGTAAAGGACTCAGCTACCAGTGTTTGGGCTGCAGAAACTTTATGGATTCTGAATATGTCAGTGTTCCTTAACGTTAAATTGCATATTTTCATTTAGACAAATGGACTCTCTTACACTGGCTCTTTGTTGATCTCTTGCTCTGAGTGTTGATGTAGTTTGGCTTTTTAATTATAAAAGGTTGATTGAGCAGACAGGGATATGCAAAAACAATTGGACTAAGAGTATGTTCTTTTGTTGTTTAAAAACTTGAGTCATATGCTTTAATGTTGGAACTAAATCTAGTCATATAAGGAAGTAAGTTGTATAGCTGTGCAATCCTAGTAAACAGTGGAAACGGTGTGCAAAGAAATGCTGATTGGAACGATGGCAGGAATGCTGGCTAACTCTTTTCGTGGGACAAGGTCCTTTTTAGACACACATCTCTGGAGTCTCAGATGCTGCCCATTACTTCTCTGGCTGCTTGGGGAAATTATTCTGTCACCTCACTGTCTGGTTTCAGTCAGGTGTCTCAGTGATTCTGGCCGGTCGGGAAGTGGTTTGCCATTGCCTGACTCTGTGTCACGCCCCTGGTATTCCTTGGAGGTCTCCCATCGAAATTCTTGCCAGGGTCGAGGCTGGGAGTGTGTGACTGGCCCGAGGTCACCCAGCAAGTTTCCATGGCAGAGTGGGGATTCGAACCTGGGTTTCCCAGATCGTAGTCTGACACCTTAACCATTACACCACGCTAGCCCTTATTATCATTCTGGCCATTAGCAAATACCAAACATTCTTGCAATTAGATGTGTTTGTTAATTAACTTTAAAGCATGGTTGTGACTTGGCGGAGATCCTGATCAGCAATACGATTGTGTATCCCCCCCCCCTGCTCTTTTTTCCTTCCACCCCAGGGCCCAGAGCAGCTGCTCCCTTTGCCCTTTGGCTAAGACCACCTCTCCCTACAGCTTCAGTACACACAAACTGTGGATTTTTCAGGGTGCCTAGGTACCAAGACACTATGCGCATGGTAAATATATACATTGCCCCTGTTCACATGACTTGGTGACTGTGCGTACTGGGAGGAGTGCAGATAGCACACATTCCTAATATGCAAGGTTGGTAGTTCTCCTGGTACGTGCCACTGTGATGTCTAAAAAAGGGTCTAAGGTTCGTTTCTGACTGGGATTCTCTGTGTGGAAGGCATATTTGTAAGCCTAGCAGTAAGCCATTTTATACACATTTCGGCTTAATTTGGCTGGTCACTGCATTGGACTGAAGCCATGGTACAGAAAGTTTTTTGCAACACTTTTGACAGAGACACGATGCTGGGAAAATCTGTGAGTTGCGTTTCCATTTGTTTTTAAATGGGAAAGGTCAGAATGGTTTACAATAAAACATCTAAGACGAGATCTCACACATTGCATGACTGCACACCATAATGCAAATATATCTATTAATCCTTTCCTGGGGTGTGTTTCCCCCCTGCCCCTGCATTAGGCTTGGACCAAAGAATAGCTGTGAATGTGACAGAACCAAGAATTTGATGGTCTATCAGATGGATGACTATATCGCTAAGGATCAAATTGCCTCTGTCACAGAACGACGAGAGAAGGAATTTGAAGAGTATCAGAGAAGGTAACTGTAACTATCCTTGGAGAATACAGGCTGCATTTCCTAGGGCAATAGAATGGAACTGGATGCCTAAGAACTTCCTTGCTGGACTTAACCAAGCATATTATCTCCAAGAGGTGCTCCAGGAAAGGGCCATGGGGAGGGGCTAAGGCTCAGTGGAAGAGCCTCTGCTTTGCATGCAGAAGGTCCCAGGTTCAATCCCTGGCATCTCCACTTAAAAGGATCACGAGGCAGGTGGTGTGAAAGACCTCTGCCTGAGACCTTGGAGTGCTGCTGTCAATCAGAGTAGACAATACTGACCTTGATAGACCAACGGGCCGATTCAGTACAAGGTGGCTTCATGTGTGTTAATGTGTAAAATCACTCAAGCAGAGGTGTGGTTTGCGGCTCCCCAAGTACCTAGTAATTGGAGGGAGAGGGCTGGATACATCTAGGGTTGCCAACTCCAGGTTGGAAAATTCCTGCAGATTTGGGGGCGGAGCCTGAGGAAGGTGGAGCTTGGGAAGGGGAGGAAGTTCAGCATCTAGTCTTCCCTCCAAAGCTGCCAAGGGAATTGATCTCTGTATTATGGAGATCTGTTATAATTCCAGGAGAGATCCAGGCCCTGCTTACACATTGGTAGAGTTGCCAGGTGGGCAGAGCTTGAGGAGGGTGGGGGATTTGGAAAGCAAGATTTGACCCTGGAAACAGTATCTTCCATGTCATACATTAGTTGGTATTTTTTCTTCACTGCATGTACATGTTGATCAAGTAAAATGTGTCCTGATGGTTAATAGAGTGAATTCTTAGATTCTTAGTGGGGATTAGAGGGATTGATGGAGAAGGAGAGGGTGGTCAAAGAGTGGATTATTATTATAGTTTATTATTAGATTTTTATCCCGCTCCTTCCCCACCAAAACAGAGCTCAGGGCGGCTTACAACATGTAAGCAAAGCCATCAATATATAAACATACACACTAATTCCAATATAAAACTAAATAAAATGAATAAAAATATACAGTATCAAATTCCCAAATTCATAAAACCTGCCACTTATACCCGATTCCACCCCATAAACATTGATTAAAATACAAACATTTTTTACAACAAAACGGGGGTCAAAATAAATCACACAAACCAGATAACGAAGTCTAGTATAACCTCCTTATGCAAAGGTTGTGTGTGTCGGAATGCCCTTTGCTTGGGGTTCATAGTGGGGGCAGCTGCACCCTTTGTACAGTGTTTTTTGGTTTCACAAAAGCATCTGATTAGCCACTGTAGCCGCCTTTTGGATGCATCCCTTAACATGGAGAGGGGGTTTGTGTGTGTCAGCAAAGCTGAAAGCAATACCGTAAGGGGTCTAGACTCTGTCAAGAGGCTACACTCCTAGCAGTCACTCAAGGCGGAATGGGCACAGCTGAGACACCAGACCAGGATGTGCCCACCCTCTTCAGGGATCAACAGCCACATCAGCAGAAGAAGACAGTTCCAATGGTGATGCAGGCAGAGGAATCCTGGAAGGGTAGCTATTGGGCAGCAGCAGTAGGGGAAGGTGACATTGGCGGAGGATCTTTCATACACAATGGCAGTGCCACTTCAGCTAACCCTGGTTAGTACTGCACAGAAGAAAGCAATGGTAAACCTTACCTCGAAAACTTTATGATGAGACAAACCAAAATGAAAAAAGATATAGTGCTGGAAGATGGGACCCCCAGGTTGGATGGCACTCATCCAGCTACTGGGGAATCGCGGAGGACAGATATGAGTAGTGCTATTCTTAATGATGCAACTGGACTAAAGCCAAAAGGACATTCAGTTGTTGTGAATAGATACAAAAGGAAAGTCCAAAGCTGTTCAACACATATAATAGAAATATGGAATGTGAGAAGCATGCTAGGAAAAGTTGAAGGCAGCAGGAAAAGAGGAAGACCCAAGATGAGATGGATTGACTCTATAGAGGAAGCCATGGCCTTCCGTTTGCAAACCCTGAGCAAGGCTGTTAATGATAGGACGTTTTGGAGGACATTGATTCATAGGGTCACCATGAGTCGGAAGCGACTTGACAGCACTTAACACACACAGCCACTGTAGAAAATGGAATGCTGAACCAGATGGGTGCCAAGGTCATAGTTTGCCTAAGGCACCAAAAAAACCTTGGGCCAGGCCTGGATGGGTCACCATACCAAGTAAATTTGGACTTGTGGATCACTGTACCAAAAAGGTTGTGAACTGCTGTTCTAAGGAGTCTTCCTGGTGGTCTCCCATCGAAGTATCGAATCTGCTGAACTTCCAAGATTTCACAAGATTGGGCTGTACCATGCCACTTTTCCTCCTTCAATATCGTGTTACAAAGCAAATAATTTCCTCTTCTTCCTTCCCTCAGCCCCTCCGTTGTTCTTCAAAGTGCCAGGTGATTCATTCACAGATTTCTTGGATGTCCCTCTCATGTATCAGGTTATTTTGGCCCCAGGATTTTGTGCTTTGTTAACTTGCCAGCACATCATTTGCAATACAAAGAAGTTTGTTTCAGTAACAGAGATAAGAGAAGGGGGAAACCTAGACGTGGGGGCAAAGGGGTGTGACTCAGTGGTAGAGAATCTGATTTTTCAATCCCTGTCATCTCTTCCCTGTTCAAAGCCATTTGGTGATTACTTCTGCCTCCCCTGGGGCAATGTCTATTTTAAACCAAAAGGGGCTATAAATGTGGGTTTTCTGGCCCTGTAAATGCTGTCACGCTTTTGTGGGTACATGCATGCTAGCTTCTGAAAAACCTGGTCCATTTGCTACTCCTGTCTCTCTCCTTTATTATAGATATCCCACCATGAAAAAAGATGCTGTTATTGCTGCACCAAACTCACCTTTAAGCTACCCCATTTATGGCGTGGAGGTGATGCCCTTGCACACCATTGTAATTCCAGGTATGCTGAGCACCAAACAGGGGCTGGAAATTGTGCTTTAAAATAGGGAACTTCCTTTGTCTGGCCTGCCAGGTGGAAGCTCTTCCTGGACTAATTAAACCCTTCACTAGTTGTCACTATTCTGTTCTAGCTTAAGTAGGCCATGGTTTGAGCAGTCACATGAGAGTCAGTGTGGTTTATAATTAGAGTGTTGGACTGGGGCTTGGGTTCAAATCCCCTTTTGGTTGCACAGGTGTTTCAGGTGCTTAACGTGCTGGCTGCTGTGTTTCTTCATGTGCGTAGTTCATGGTGTTCAGATAGACGGCTGCTCTTGGTTTTGCTCTATTGAAGTAGATTCACTGGGATCTTCTTTCTCCCTTTCATCTATGTAGATCCATCTTGCAGCGCTTTTCTTTTGGGATGTAAGCACAGGCTTTTGATCCAAACACTCTCATGTGAAAATATTGTCGAAGGCTTTCACGGTCAGAGTTCATTGGTTCTTGTAGGTTATCCGGGCTGTGTAACCGTGGTCTTGGAATTTTCTTTCCTGACGTTTCGCCAGCAACTGGCGAAACGTCAGGAAAGAAAATTCCAAGACCACGGTTACACAGCCCGGATAACCTACAAGAACTCTCATGTGAGTCACACTGGGTTTGTGCCCAAACCACTGTTCATATGGTGTGTTACTTGCGCCATTTGTAGATAGTCTGTTTTGCTGTAGACCACGTTGCAGATTTTTATTACTTCCATTTCTGGGTTGAGGATTCTGTATCCTTTGCATCCCAGTGCATAGCCTACAACTATCCCTTCTTCAGCTCTAAGATCCAGACAAGAGGTGACACAAAAGGATGGAAAGGTCTTTAACCTCACATTCCTATCTAACTGACCACTTACTCACCCCCTGTTGAATCTTCATCTCAGTTCCTTTGCCCGCTAGACGTTGCTACTTCCAACATTAGCATCACCACAGCTGGGCAAGGCCCACATCTGATGTGCTGTCCCTTCAAGTTAGTATTGTCAGCTGAATTCCTGGCTGATCTTGGTGAATTCACCAGCCATTGGAGCTGCCATCTGAGACTGCGAGGCTGCCGCATACCCTGTCAGATCCTTGGTAGAGGAATCAATTTGAATTATCAGAAATTGTTTATTTTAATGAGTAGGGTTGCTAACACTGTCTAGGCAAATGCTGGGAGATTTGGGAGGTGGTGACTGGGGCAGGTGCAGTTTGGGGAGGATGTGAGGGCAGTTCTGGGTGAAGATCTAGGAATTTCCCTGAATCTCTGTGGAAAAGATCATAGAAATGAGGGAAAATTCCTAGAGCACTACTATGGAGGCCATTTTTTTCCTGCTCTTCAATTTCTTGAGGGAAGGAGATTAGGGCGGGGTTCCCTACAAGGCCTGGGCAGTTGGAAAGCCTACTGCTGATTGGATGGGCACTGGATATGGGATTCTTCTATATGCAGAAGGAAGCACAATTTGATACTTTATCTTGTGAAGTATTTTAAAGAAAAGACAAGCAATATAAAATTGCCCAAATAAAATAAATATGCATGAGTTCTCCCCCTTCAATGTTCACCTTACCAAATAGGAAATATACGCACAACACAGAATGGAGAAGAAGAGGACGTATTGTAAACAGGAGGGTGAGGCACATGGCTCTCCGTGAAAGGGGCTGTGGTCCAGATTCATCCCCCCCCCCCACCGGCTGTTTTTCAGATAACTACGGTATACAGTTTCCTGAATACAAAAACAGGGTTACCTCTTCCAAATTTTGAGGAATGTTTCTCCTAAGAGACACAGTAATCAACAACCAAAGGGAAATCCCCCTATCCTTGAGAGAAATTGGTTTGAATGCACATTACTTTTTTGCCTCAAATATTAATGATATCTGTCCTATGACCTGTATTTACCTAATTCTTCATGTGGGATTTGTTTGCTTTTGTTCCTAAAGGGCTTGGTTTCCACGGACGAAGTACGAGAAAACTCCAGGTAATGTATTTCACAAAAATTTGGAAGTGTGCATTACCACCCTGGATTTCTAGACAATGCAACAGGTGTCATGTCCCAGGGCCAGAGGCAGGGAAGCAGGTCAAGAGTGGCCCAAAGTCAAAGCTGGTGTATCTGTAGAGTAGTACAAACGCAGTCCAAGAGAATAGTCAGGAGTCAGCCCAGAGTCATACGCAAACAGAGTTCCACGGTAAAGTCACTAGATAGTGGCACCTGTTGTTTCCACACCCATCTGGATGCAACCTCTGCTTAAATAAGTCTAGGAGGAACCAGCTGTTGCTGGTTCTTCTGACTCAGCACTCCTTGCCAAAGGAGGCACATTGTCCTCACTGTTGTCAGCTGGCAGTGCTCTTAGTTGTGCTTGCAACCTAGCACTTGTCCTACACTCAAGTAGGTCTGATCTACTTTTCCTGCGTCACTGCTCCAGAGGCTGTGGAGGGCTGTTGTCAGACGCAGGTGAGTCCCCTGCCCTGGATGGTTGTAGACATGGGAAGCATTCATCTCTTTGTGCCTGCTCTGCTTGCTGTGGGTCTTCCCTTTCACTGTCTGCTGCTTCCAGGTCCTCTTCCTCAGAGGAAGCCTCGGCAGGCTGATTCGTGACAATAGGTAATATTGGGGTGGATTTGTGGGTTTTCCTTTGTATTTAACAAGTGTAGAAAAGCAAGAACGCCCAAATGGCCTGTTTTTCAGGCTAAGAAAACTGGGTGGTTCTCAAATGGAAGTGCAGAGTGTGGGTGTGTAAAACTAGGGTTGCCAATCGCCAGGCAGAGCCTGGAGATGTCTGGGAATTACAACTGATCTCTAGACGACAGAGATCAGTACCTCTGGAGAATGTGGCAGTTTTGGGGGGTGGACTCAATGACATTATACCCTGCTGAGCTTCTTTTGCAGGCTCCAGCCCCAAATCTCCAGGAATTTCCCAACCCGGAGCTGGAGCAGCCAACCAGACCTGTAATATTAAAATAGGTTTAATTTAATTTGAGCAGCCAATCAAAGCCAACAAAAATGTTTTGGTGCTTGCAATAGAAATTCCAAGTAGTTCTTCCTGCTACTGTAAATGAAATTGGTGGGGGGGCAGAGTCCACAAAGCACTCGATATAGAGCTGTTTTCCCCATAAAAATGCATTCCCACAAGCAAGTGCCTAGTATATGTCTGTGCAGAAGTACATCTCCTTCTGCAGGTTCCACTGCTTTCTGCATTTGTCCTTTCTTGTTTGTTTGTGTTCAGCCCAATGAATTACTTCTTGTTCTCTCCCTGCCGGTCTGTTCATTTTTAAAAATAAATTTGTTCCTTTGGTTGCAGTAAAATTATTTACTTCCTGTTCTTTCTCTTGGGGCCCCCATGAATCAATGGTTTATTGGGAGCTCTTTCCCCGCCCAAGGAGTCTGTTAGTCTGTGACTTGACAGCATTTTACACATGCCTATGGGTGGGACATACAAAAAATTAGAATTTGTATTGAAGAGAGAACCCTCTGTACCTATTAAGCTGGTGGGTGGGGGGGTTCCATTGTCCTGAACTTGTTAATGATTTCTAACTTAGTGTTGTGATGTAATCTCCCTTTGAAGCTTCTCTGTAGGAGAACTGTCCCTCTCCAGTCAGTAATGGAATGTCGCAGAAGATTCAAATGTTCTCTCACTGGTTTCTGTGTAGAGATAGCCTGAAAAAGATGCTTTCCGGACATGCCCCTAATCATTCTGGATCACAGTTCAAACTGTGGCAGTTCATTCAATATACTGTTCAGTCTGGACATGACTGATTTATTTGTTTAATTAAAACAATCCAAGGCCCGCCTTTTTCCCAAATGAACTGGAGAAAGTAGCCAAGTGGTGATTTTTATGAAATGAATCTCAACGAATGTCTGTACAATACCGTTTGCACGTAGTTTGGTTTTTAAGATTCTGCTCCTAAGTCCCCCCCCCTTTTCCAAATTGATAGGTGATTCTACGAGCCTCCTTTGGTACTTTGAACACCCTTGCCGATGTATCCAAAGACGTGGCGTATGGGCGAGGGGGGAAAGAGCTGACCATCTCCACCCCCAACGTGAAGTTACTAAATCACATACTGAAACACGTCACGTACACCAGTACAGTATTCCTAGTCAATGCTGTAGACATGGGTGAGTTGAACTACCGGAATCGGTGTTGCCAACCTTCAGGTGGGGCCTGGAAATCCCCCAGAATTACAGCTGATATCCAGACAACAGAGATTAGTTCCCCTGGAGAAAATGGCTGTTTTTTGGAGGGTGCACTCTATAGTGTTATATCTTGCTGAGGTCAGTGCTGTTGGACAAACTAGAATCAGTGCTGTTGGACAAACCTTCCAACTGTTGGACCAGGTCTGAGTTGGTCTTAAAATGTAGAGTTCCCCAACCTTTGGAAGTGCTTTTGGAATTTTGAGAAAGGGTAGCGAATGCCACTTCAAAAATACTTGTCACAAGGGTGGGGCCAATTACAAATAGGGTTGCCAACCTCCAGGTATTAGCTGGAGATCTCCTGCCATTACAACTGATCTCCAGCCGATAGAGATCAGCACCTGGAGAAAATGGCCGCTTTGGCAATTGAACTTTATGGCCTCAAAGTCCCTCCCCTCCCCAAACCCTGCCCTCCTCAGGCTCCACCCCAAAAACCTTCCGCCAGTGGCGAAGAGGGACCTGGCAACCCTAATTACAAAATGGCTGCCATTGGGGCCAAGGCCAATCACAAAACTGAGTTATTTCTGCATGTACCACCACCTTGACTAGTATTTCTGTATGGTGTGAATTGATTTTAAAAAAATGTAAGCTATGTATGGTTTCTGTATGACCACTCAGATAACCCTGTAGCCAAACTTCTGAATGATGTTGGCCAGTTTGAATTCAACCATATACTCTGAAGCATTTGAGGGCTGGGCAACATGTTACATCCAGTCCAGTGGAGACTGATGTTCTAGAAGAACCATATCCCAATACTAGAAGAACCATATCCCAATACTAGACCTCACATTTCCCATGGAACCTAAACGCCTTACTGCTGCCTCCTCTGCTATTCTGCCTGCAACCCATGTCCTCTACCACTGTCCCAAAGCCCCTTCCAATAGGTAGAAAGTTTGTCCATGGACCATTTAAGCAACTGAAAGTAGCAATCAGGCAAACACCTAATCAACTGCCTCTCGATTGCTTTCCAGTGAGCTTCGAATTAGGGTTGCACCTCGTTAAGTTTCCTGTGACCATCCAACTACTGGCCCTTCCCAAGCTCTTTGACCCAGGACCAGGTGAGCAATTCAACATAGTGTGACCGGGTAATGTCACAGATTTGGGCCAATTCAAACATCATGGGGTATACAAGATGGGTTGTGGATTCTCAGTTCAAGTGTGTATGGTGCCCTGTTCGGATCAGGACCACAGTGCACACAGAAAAGGAGATTTAGCCTTCCCCCTTCACCATTTTCTCTACATGAAATAGTCCTGGGGGAGATGCCATTTGAGGAAACTCAGTTGTTGTCTGGAATACCCATGGGTTTTACTATTAGGCACCCCCCTGGGACAGCTACATGGTGGGAAAATGATGTGGACGGGAAGGCAGGAGCCCATTCTCCACACATGCCATGGTCCTGAATTGGTAGGGTTGCCAACCTCCAGGTAGTGTTAGATAAATATAAGTTAGCCTGCTGTATAGTGAGTTAGCAAACAAGGAACAGCAGTAAAAAACAAACAGCAATTCTTTAAATGCCACTATACAGTCCCTGCCCTCCTCAGGCTCCACCCCAAAAACCTCCCGCTAGTGGCGAAGAGGGACCTGGCAACCCTGTGAATTGGGCACTACACATGCAGGAACTGAGGAGGATCTGTAACTCACATCTGATTGTTACGTCTAACCTAGGCCAGGCATCCCAGCAGCCTGCGTACTCTGTAAAGTATGAATCAACCAATCACCCATAGCGGGAAGCACAGTTCTGGGATGAGGGTTGCTAACAACCTGGAGACTAGGGGTGAAAACACATGGTCGCTTTATCCTCCTTTAATCCCTGTTTCAGCCAGGATTCAGCCAGGATTGAACGCATGCATTTCGCCTAATGTGCGTTCAATCCTGGCTAAAGCAGGGATTAAAGGAGGATAAAGCGACCATGCGTTTCTGCCCAAAATGTCTTGCCCCTTTAGGTGTGTGTTAAGTGCCATCGCGTCCGACCCATGGCAACCCCATGAATCAATGTCCTCCAAAAAGGAGGCTTAAATGTGTGGAAATGGGCAGTTGAAGCTTTTCATAGCACAGAATAACATCCTATTAAGCCTCTGTTAAGAGCCCCATGCCGCAGAGTGGTAAGCTGCAGTACTGCAGTCCAAAGCTCTGCTCACGACCTGAGTTCGATCCCTACGGGAGTCAGTTTCAGGTAGCCGATTCAAGGTTGACTCAGCCTTCCATCCTTCCGAGGTCGGTAAAATGAGTACCCAGCTTGCTGGGGGTAAAGTGTAGACGACTGGGGAAGGCACTGGCAAACCACCCCCTAAACAAAGTCTGCCTAGTAAACGTCGGGATGTGTCGTCACCCCATGGGTCAGGAATGACCCCGTGCTTGCACAGGGAACTACCTTTACCTTTTTAAGCCTCTGTTAAAGGGGCAAGACTTTTTTTTTTCTTCACCAGGTGGCTAGCAACTCTACCTGGGATAGGCCCTTCACAGGAAGTGGTGTCCTCCAAACTGTGGTCCGTACTCCAAGCTGGGTCCTGTATACAGACCTGTTTAATATTGGTTTGTGTCTGATTGCCTTTGGGAATATAAAATTGATCTGTTGCCTGCATAATCTTAGCTCAATGCAGGCTGCCAGTAACTTCGGTTCAGTGACCAGCACAGTTTGATAGGAATCCCAGCATTCTGAAGTTAGGTATTTGGAGTTGGAATCGTTGAGTCTCCAGGGGCTGTTGCAACACTGCCGTGGGCGAGCAGGTGGTTTTTGCACAGTTTGTGACCCGAGGATCAAAGGAAAGTTCTTGCCAACATGATCAGCCATGCGGTAAAAATGCTTGTAGCCCGAAACACAGCTTCAGTGATATTGGGAAATATGCGTCTTTCTGGAAAGTTAGAAAGACACTTCTGGCTACCCATACATTTTCATTGACAGGGGTACAAGCAACTTGGGAGTGGTCATTTTGGGTGAGGAAAAATGGCTTGAGGAGAGTAGTTAAATAACTCTACTGCTGCACCGGACCGCTCCTTTAGATTGCAATCCTGCAGTTAGAGACACAACCTTGGGAAGTAAGCACAGATTTGCATGTAAAAGTGGATCTTTGCTTCCTTTCTGTTCTCTGAATGAAGTGCTCTGAATAAAGGGGATCAAGCTTGATCTATAACATCAAATAGTCTCCTGATGTCTGTGTGTTTAATCTGTCATACTGAAGGAATCCAGTGCTGTTGGTAGTTCAGTGCTGTAGACTGGGGGATAGCCATCCTTTTTTGGTTCAACTACTAAAAAAATACATCTGTCTACCTGTGAAGATGCTGCTGTGGAGGCAATCAAAGGGGGTGGTGGTGGTGTGGGTGAACACGGGATATGTTTGGCTAGGCACACTGGGAGCAAGCCAATACTGCTGTCTCATCTTGGTCATGTGGGCGGAGAACCAGGCCCACATACCAAGCAAAAGTGTTGGAATGCCTCCCTGTTCGGCATGCGTTGCCTATCCCTGCTCCAGACTGTGAGCAAATCAACCTTTTCCGACTGCTACTGTGTTCACCATTAATACAAGGCCTGCACAGAGACGTGGTAAAGGAAACAAATCTGCACCGGTTTCGGATTGCATGCGCTTGCTTTTAGCCCTGCTTCTTTTTATGCTAAGAGCCCCAAGGCACAGAGTGGTAAGCTGCAGTACTGCAGTCAAAAGCTCTGCTCACCACTTGAATTCGATCCCGACGAAAGTCGGTTTCAGGTAACTGGCTCAAGGTTGACTTGACCTCCCATCCTTCCAAGGTCGGTCAAATGAGTACCCAGCTTGCTGGGGGTAAAGTGTAGATGACTGGGGAAGGCCATGGCAAACCACCCTGCAAACAAAGTCTCCATAGTAAACGTTGGGATGTGATGTTACCCCATGGGTCAGGGGACTACCTTTACCTTTTTAACCTTTTTATGCTGCAGATAACAATATCCGGAATCTTGTGACCATTACGACCAAGACCTTCTTGCGGTACCACAAGCTTCGGATCCTCATTAAAAGCCTAAGACAGTTTTACCCGGACATCAGGTTGATTGTGGCAGACGACAGCGAGCATCCAGAGAAGATTGAAGATGCCAATGTCGAGCACTATATCATGCCCTTTGGAAAGGTACCAGCCCGTGGTGCTTCTCTTTTTGTAACCAGTCACCTGTAGGATTTCCTGGCTCCTGCTGAGGTTGGCAATCCTGGGCTTTTAGATATCTCTGCAGCAAAGGGATGTTTGATGGGCTGCCGTTCATGCTGAACTTGGAATCCTTGGGTTGGATCCACTTCTATTACACATGCCTGGGGCCTCTGTGGGTTTACATATGTGTAGCATGTTCTTCAGTGCCACCACCCCAAGTTAAATCTAGCATCCCACATTACCAGTGACTTGGAGCACACTAGTAACTTCAGCCCTTCCCCAGAGTGGTGTAGTGGTTAAGAGCGGTGGTTTGGATAGGGTTGCCATGTGCCCGCTGGTGGCAGGCAACCCACCGGCCATTATCCCCTCTGCCCGCCAACCGCCTGAGGGTGGCAGCCAGACGTGCACGTGCGCGTTCATATTGCGTGCGTCACTTTCGGTTTAGAACCGGAAGTTCCGCCTCGCGAGGGGCCTTTTACCTCTTAGTTTGAGTGGTAAAAGGGCTGCTTTACAACTCAGACTAAAAGGTAAAGGCCCTTTGCGATGCGGCACTTCCGGTTCTAAACTGGAAGTGACGCACATGCATAGGCGCGCATGTGAACACGCACTTTACAAGAAGAGCCTCCTGCCAGAGGAGGGAAGGGACCTGGCAACCCTAGGTTTGGAGCAGTGGACTCTGATCTGGAGAACCGGGTTTGATTCCCCACTCCTCCACATGAGCGGCGGAGGCTAATCTAGTGAACTGGATTTGTTTCCCCACTCCTACACACGAAGCCAGCTGGGTGACCTTGGGCTAGTCACACTCTCTCAGCCCCACCTACCTCACAGGGTGTCTGTTGTGGGGAGGGGAAGGGAAGGTGATTGTAAGCTAGTTTGATTCTACCTTAAGTGGTAGAGAAAGTCAGTATATAAAAACAAACTCTTCTCCTTATCCTATTCCTCCTCTTCCTCTAGCATAAGTGAGGGCCAGGCGTACAGGAAGAAGTTGAATTACAGTCTGTTCACGTAACAGGAAAACTTTATTGCTACAGTTTATTAAACTAGAGTACAAGATTAGGGGAAATCACTATCATGCCTATCGGTTACACAGCTCTAAGGAAAAGAATAGGAAAATCATCACTAAGCTAAACTAACAATACAGAAGGTTTATCTCCAACATCCCCCCTCTGATCTCCATGGAGGAGGGATGGGATCCTGCCCCCACCTGCTCCATGCAGGGGACTCAAATTCCTAGCATTTAGTCCACTGCTAACAGATGTTTCCAACCTTTAACCCTTCCTGCCTCAGGCAGGGAGCCTCTTACCCAGTCCAGATTTGGGGAGCACACTCCCACGTGGATGGCGAACCCTCGTATCCCAATCATCCAAGGGTGCCTGTTCCACACATTTCAATATCCAGGTCATGTTTTACAACAGTCTATCCATTTTGCCCTTCCTGGCAGGAAGGTCAAAAGGATTCTCTTTGCAGAAAGGTTCTTGCTGACCTCTTGGTGTATTTTATGGCTCTCTCTCCCTTGGGAAAGTCAGAGGCTGTCAGGGTCTGAGGAACCCCTGGTGAGCTTCAACGCACCTTGCATCTTTGGATCATGACACCACTCAGCACCCTAGAAGTTCCAGGGGGCTGGTACTGACGTGGGTAGTTTCCCTTAAAATAAGTTTCCCTTAAAATAAATACTTATGATGTCTCCGTAGTATTTATTTACAAGCATATAGGTAGAGCAGAGGTGTAGGCACAAAAAACAGTCCTGTAGGACAAAAGACCTGCTATCCCAAATCAGATCCAGAGAGGGAGATAGATTCCACACTTTCCAAGTGCCTCAGACAATCTTCACAGCATTGGATCCCAGTTTCTCTCTCTTAAAGTGACTTCTGTCTCATGAAAGCTAAAGCTGGTATAAATATTTTAGGCTTTAAAGTATCACTGGACTCCTGTTTTCTTTTGCCACTACTTTTTTGCTGGTGGCATCAAGATGGCATGTCCTTTCCTGTGACACCTGATTGGCTTCCTCTCTTACGGCTGTCAGGAAAGCTGCTAAAATTTATTTGTTTCATGGCTCTCTTTGCTTTTTTAAGTGTTGCTACCTTTGCAGTAAATAAGCAGTTGCTTGTGTGTATGTGTTATTCTGAGTAGCATTGTATATTGAAGTTGAAGGTTTTTATACTGTTGTGAGTTACTGGGGTGGGGAAAGGGGTACTGTTGCTAAAAGGCAAGAAACATCTGTTTCATTGTGTTATTTTGCTTTCTCTGCCCCTTCCCGGTTTGTTTCATCTCATCAGGGTTGGTTTGCAGGGAGGAACCTTGCTATTTCTCAGGTGACAACCAAATACTACCTCTGGGTGGATGATGACTTCCAATTCACTGAAAACACCAAGCTCGAGAAACTGGTCAGAGTATTGGAGAACTCCAACTTGGACTTGGTATGGAAATTTGGGCAATACTCAGAACTAGGGTTTTCCAACAGGCCTGGAGAAAAAGGGTCCTGACGCTTTATTTATTTATTTGCTTGCTGCATTTATACCCACGTGTCTCCCCAATGGAGACCCAAAGCAGCTTATAACATTCTCCTTTTCTCCTCACAGCAACCCTGTGAGGTAGGTTAGGTTGAGAATGTGTGGGTGGTCTGAGGTCACACAGCAGGCTTCCATGGCAGAGTAGGAATTGAACCTGGGTCTTTCAGATTCTAGTGAGACACTCTGTTTCACCACACTGCCTTTCACTAAAGAGCTCTTAATAGAGGCTTAAGGGGATGTTATATGCCTCCATGCCATGAAACTCTTCAACTGCCTGTTTCCACATGTTAAGCCTGACTGTGCTCAGGTTTTTCTTCTTGGGATCTTTCCATTTCATTTCTCTTTCTCCCAGTGGTCTATCTAATCCAGCATACTGTTTCACACAGTGGCCAACCAGTTCCTCTGGAGGTCCAACAACCGGGCATAGAGGCCGAGGCCTTCCCCTGATGTTTGCTGCCTCTGACCCTTATCTAACCTCAGTTACTTCCCCAACATTAAGATGGGCCTTTTCTAGGGCCCGATTTGATGCCCTTCCATCTGCTGTACTCTCAGGAAGGTTTCTTCACTGCCCAAGGGAGACTCGCAAATGTTTTGGCTCCATGGATACTGTAGAGACGCTAGCACACATTTTGATTCATTGCGAACATTACAATGATGCCAGAAATCATTTAATCACCCCCCTCCTATCTCGATTTGTACACTCTCACACCTCTGAGACCTCCTTGGTAGAATATCTATTGGAAGATAGGGTGAGCTATATCTCATATTCTGAAGCAAAATTTTGCTCCTATGTTTGCTGGAAACGGAAGACACTTATGAAGAACAAAGACCATATGGGTAAACCTTCAGACTAACTGGTACAGATGAGATGCTGTAAGTGGAAGTTGTATAATTTTAATATAGGATGTATATTTTATGTATATTTTACATTTTATGCTGGCCTTTGGCTGTAATAATAAATGATTTGATTTGCTGCCTCTGAATGTGGAGGTTCCCCTTAGGCATCATGGCTATCAGCCACTGATGGACCTAAAAACTTTGTGAATCTGTCTGATCAGCATGGTGTAGTGGTTGGGAGCGGTGGATTCTAAACTGGAGATCCAAGTTTCATTCCCCACTCCTCCATGTGAGTGGCAGACTCGAATCTGGTGAACCAGGTTCGGTTCCCCACTCCTACATATTAAGACAGCTGGGTGACCTTGGGCTAGTCACAGTTCTCTTAGAGCTCTCTCAGCCCCACCTACCTCACAAGGGGTCTGTTGTGGGGAGGGGAAGGGAAGGTGATTGTAAGCTGGTTTGATTCTTAAGTGGTAAAGAAAGTCGGCATATAAAAACCAACTCTTCTTTTTGCACCAGCAGAAAAGCTGGTTGGATCCAGCCCACTGATTATTCCCAGTATCCTCAAAGAACTAAACATGCTGATTCCAACTGAGACAATATTCCTAAAATCAGGCTGCATAACAAGGTCAGACAGTACTAACCCAGCCCAATCTTCCTTATAGGTTGGAGGCATCGTGTCTGGGAATGACTTCAGGTTTAAGATTTTCTATGAGGAAGGGCAAGATGGCAGCTGCCTACACATCAGAAATGGTCACTATCATCCCTTAGAAGGCTTTCCCAACTGTGTGGTCACTGGTGGAGTGGTCAACTTTTTCCTTGCTCATACAGAGGAAAGCAGGCGTGTTGGTTTCGACCCGAAGCTCCAGAGAGTGGCTCACTCAGGTAAATGGAAGGGTAATATCCTTATGCTTCCCTCCCCCCATTTTTTTTGTGCTAAGGTAGTCTATCAACACATCTTGGGAGTAGGATTCTATGGTCCACAGGACTCTAAAATCCTGAACACTGCAACTTTTCAACACTGAATGTTGCTTGCTGACCCTTATGGTTACAGACGTAAGCTTGAAGATGTCTTAGGTGAGCAATTCTTGGACTTCTCAAGGTATAAATCTCCCAGATAACAAAACTAACTTTCTAAGCACGCCTCCTCAAATGCTAGATGGAAGGTTCATCTTGCATTCGTGATGATTTGGGTCACATTGCAATTGTGAAAGATGAGCCCCCTCATTTTCTGTAAAAAGGGTCAATTTTGTGTGAGGATCTTAGTTTGAGAATTTTCCCAACATGCATTTAAATTAAGCTGGGTTGAGGGGGGTGGAACCAAATCCAAACGGGTTGTTGAAATTTAATTTCTTAAACCTCTTCCTTAGACCTTTTGAGAATCTATTCAAGTTTTCACACTCTCTGAGTTCAGCTGTTCCAGAAAATGATATTGCCCAGGAAACATAAATTCAATGTTTTGTCCTAGCTAATGCTGTCTAGCAAGAGCCCCGTGGCACAGAGTGGTAAGCTGCAGTACTACAGTCCAAGCTCTGTTCATGACCTGAGTTTAAACCCGATGGAAGTTGGTAGCCGGCTCAAGGTTGACTCAGCCTTCCATCCTTTCAAGGTCGGTAAAATGAGTACCCAGGTTGCTGGGGATAAAGAGAAGATGACTGGAAAAGGTACTGGCAAACCACCCCGAAAACAAAGTCTGCCTAGGAAACATCAGGATATGACATCACCCCGTGGGTCAGGAATGACCCGGTGCTTGCACAGGGGACCTTTACCTTTCATGCTATCTACCAATTCCACAAAATGTGTATGCCAGCTCTGTCAGTATATTTAAGAGCCGAACTTCCAACATTTCTTGTCTCCATTAATTGGTTCCATGACTGGCTGACCTGTTTTTCTCTTCCCTCAAAATCTCCCCTCCAGAATTTTTTATGGATGGACTGGAAAACCTACGGATCGGCTCCTGCAGAGATGTTACTATAGATCATCAGAGTCGGGACCCAGCCGCTGACTCCCGACTGGCTGCTGTTGAGAAGAATTATAGCAAATTCCGAATCAATACCCAGGAACAGATCCAATTTAAATTGTCCTTACACTACTTTAAGAACAGGTTGAAATGCTACACAAAGGCATGAAAACCGCAATCCGGCTCAGTTGCTCTTGTGTCTCTAAAGGTGATGTGGGTCAAGATGGCAGCCACCACGAATCTACACTAATCTAGATGTTGGGGGTCTGTATGAGACCACGGGCTGCAAAATCTCTTCTGCTCTTGCAGTGGGACTTATGCTGGAAAACCTTGCAGCAGCTTTATGCCCTCAGCTGGAGTTTGTAAAATTAAGCCAATTTAGGAAGGGAAAAACAGGGAAAACATCATTTATGTGTGAGTGGAAGATCTGAGTCCAGTGGTTAAGAGTGGTGGTTTGGAGCAGGGGACTCCGATCTGGAAAACTGGGTTTCATTCCCCACTCCTCCACATGAGCAGCAGAGGCTAATCTGGTGAACTGGATTTGTTTCCCTACTACACATGAAGCCAGCTGGGTGACCTTGGGCTAGCCACAGTTCTGTTAAGAGTTCTCTCAGCCCCACCTACCTCACAGGGTGTCCATTGTGGGGAGGGGAAGGGAAGGTGATTGTAAGCCGGTTTTAGTCTCCCTTAAGTGGTAGAGAAAGTCGGCATATAAAAACCAACTCTTCTTCTTCTTTGAAGATCGACAACATTTCTGGGGTAGAAGCTTTCGAGAGTCAAAGCTCCCTTCATCAGATAGAAGCACACTTCAATCTGATGAAAGGAGCTTCGACTCTGGAATGCTTCTACCCTAGAAATCCTGTTCATCTTTAAATTGCTTCTGGACTTGCATTCTACTGCAGACTAACACTGCTACCCATCTGACACAATGGGACTGGTTTTTTTTAAGGTTTTAATTAAAACAGTATAATCCTTAACAGTTACACTTTTTGAAGCTCATGGACTTCAACAGACTTAGAAGGGTTTAACTCTGCTTAGGAAGGCACTGACTCATCAGTGTTGGGCCAGATGCACAAAATGATATATGGCAACCTCATACATCCATATTTGAGCTCCTGCCATCTGGAATGGGCTGCCTCCTTCAACCTACTTTCCATGCTGGACTCTGCCCAGTGCCAGGTGGTGATCCTGGTTTAGGCTCAGCCACGCACCCCTTGAGAGAGCCAGAGTGGTGTAGTGGTGAAGAGCGGCGGACTCTAATCTGGAGAACCGGGTTCGATTCCCCCACTCCTCCACATGAAGCGTGCTGGGTGACCAGTAGATCAGCCGCGGAGAACAGACTTTCCAGCTTCTAGAAGTTTCAACGCGCTAAGAGCGCTCTCTCCTCCCTCTGTCTCAAGCCGGGAGCCAGTTGCTTTCTCACCCAAACAGCCACATGACAGAGGCGGGGCAAGTGGTCCTCCCTCAGTTTAAGAGGTGAACTTGAGCCGTTTTAAAATGCTGCAAGGGCCCAATCCTGATCAGGGCCCCCAAGCAGCAGGACCAGGCAATCTCATCCCCCAGCACATGTCTTTTCAAGTGCCAAAAACAGTCAGTTTCAGAACTTGAAAAGGTGCCTGGGGGGCTGGTCCAGGCATACTGTGTCCCTGCTGCATTTTTATATGCCCAAGTTCACCTCTAAAATGGTGTCGCCAACCATGGGTCGGACCCATGAGTGACATAACTAGGGTTGCCAGGTTCCTCTTCGCCACCGGCAGGTGGTTTTGGGGGTGGAGCCTGAGGAGAGCGGGGTTTGGGGAGGGACTTCAATGCCATAGAGTCTAATTGCCAAAGCAGCCATTTTCTCCAGGAGAACTGGTCTCTATCGGCTGGGGATCAGTTGTAATAGCAGGAGATCTCCAGCTAGTACCTGGAGGTTAGCAATCCAAAAGGACACCTCTGTACCAATACCTAAGGTTAGTAACTAAGCACAGACTATGGCTATATATAACTCTATGATAAGTGTATTTGAATGATCCACAAAGGCTACAAGGCCAACCTTACATGAAAATGACACTGGTACTACAAAAAGTACAGTCACCTTCATTCCAAAAATACAATCTTCTCTGAAGGATCGTGCACAGTGACGATGCCTAGGGAGACGATCGTTTCACAGTTCTTCATCAGTCCCATTCCTGTACCAATAAACATATCTTACAATATTGTGCAATGAATATCTAAACTTCTATATTAACAATATTATCAAATCATGCTTATTTCAAGTTGTTACTTACAGTCATCATATTTGCACACTTATTCCTTAATTTTAGCCTCAGTAGCTCCACTGGACTGATGAAGAACTGTGACTGATGAAGAACTGTGAAACGATCGTCTCCCTAGGCATCATCACTGTGCACCATCCTTCAGAGAAGATTGTATTTTTGGAATGAAGGTGACTGTACTTTTCGTACTTTTTGTTGTACCAGTGTAATTTTCATGTAACATTGGCCTTGTAACCTTTGTGGATCATTCAAATACACTTATCATAGAGTTATATATAGCCATAGTCTGTGCTTAGTACCTGGAGGTTGGCAACCCTAGCCATAACATCTAGTTTGGCCATAAATCATTCTTGAAGGCAGTGATGCAACTCAAGATTTTAAGTTGTTGGGTATTGTTTTTTTGCCATCAAGTTACAGCTGTCGTATGGTGACCCCATAGGGGTTTCAAGGCAAGAGATGTTCAGGGGTGGTTTGTCATTGTCTGCCTCTGCGTCACACCCCTGGTATTCCTTGGTGGTCTCCCATCCAAATACTAACCAGGGCTGACCCTGCTTATCTTCTGAAATCTGAAAAGATCAGGCTATCCTGGGCTATACAAGTCAGAGCTCTAGGCCTCAGAAAACCCTCCCTGTTCTTTTTCAGGAAGCTTTCCTTTGTTTGCAAAGCTCAGGTTTTGTCCATGAAGGTTCTGGTTGATCTCAGCCCATCTGGGATATCTGTGCCTTTGAAGTTAGCCCCAACCCAATCACCCAGTAACATGCAGCCGAAGTGATGCAAGCAGATATGCCTTTCAAAACCCACCGACTTCAGTGAGAAGAAAACGGTGTAACTTTCCTTAGGACTTCACTAAATGATGGTGTCCCAAGGTTGAGAAAGACGGAATCTAGCACTTTGCTCATGCACGCACAACCTCCCAAAGGATTAGCATAATTACACATGATCTGAGCAGGGGTATATGTGTACAACACTTGCTGTTTGATTGGGTTATCATTCTGGAATTTATATCTTGCTTTTCAAGAGGCTTCAGTAAAAACTACATTAAACTGCTCGGTATCTCAGAGACAGGCGGGTAAAAGAATTGGATTTCTTCTTTTGGCTGGCGGTTGCGGACAGGCAAGAACCTACAGCTGCGCAGTTGGATCTCAGTCAAGTTGGGAACATTCATGCAGTAGCCATTTGTGGCTGTAGTTCCAACCAGCAAGCGGCTGTGTAGCTCAGTGCTTTGTTTGCAGAAGGTCCCAGGTTCAATCCCCAGCATCTCCAGGTACAACGAACCCATAGTAGGTGATGGGAATGACATCAGCTTGAGACCCTGTACAGCTGCTGCCAGTGTGTGTTGACAGTACTGACCTTGATAGACCAAGGCTCTGACTCAGTATAAGACATTCAGGGGTAGAGGCCATGGTTCACTGGTCGAGCACTGGTTCGGCATGCAGAAGGTCCCAGGTTCCATCCCCAGCAATTGCAGTTAAAAAGATTTGGTGATGTGATAGGCCGATTGGCCTCTGCCCAAGACCCTGAAGGGCCAGAGTAGACAAGACCGACATGAAGCTGGCTTGTACTGAATCAGACCCTTGGTCCATCAAAGTCAGTATTGTCTAATCAGACCGGCAGCGGCTCTCCAGGGTCTCAGGCAGAGGTCTTTCACATCACCTACTTGCCTGGTCCGTTTAACTGGAGATGCCGGGGATTGAACCTGGGACCTTCTGCATGCCAAAGCAGATGATCTACCACTGAGCCATGGCCACTCCCTTCCTTGATAGACCAAGGATCTGACTCAGGATAAGACAGCTTACACTGCGTTCTTTGTGCTCATAAAACTTGCTTGTCTGTTCCTAATGAAAATAGGATGATAAAACTATGCACGTGTACTGTTTCAAAGAAAATATCCAGGGCAAATGCCCCACCTCCCACCCGTTTCCCCTTCCCCCAGTCAGCTGGCCTCAATTTCCTCTTCCCAGCCAATCCTATTTGGAGAGAACAGACCCTAATAAGGTTATCCCGGGTGGATTTGGAGTCAGGTGCTTAAAAACATACACACCGTTTTCCAAAAAGCTGGAGCTGGGTCAAAAGGCTATGGGGAGGAAGTTTTCATATAGCAGTTGACAGACAAAAACAACACAAAGGTGACTTTTTTTCTCCTTTTATTTTTTAAAAATGTAACAGTGGAGTAAAAGCAGTTTGTGGCGATAACCAAGCTGGAAGAAAAAATGGAGCCAGCGGTCCATCCATAATCGCAACTTTGAATCCGAGCCAACTAATCTGCCTCATGCAAAAATACAAAGGGGGGGGGGGTCAAAGAACAGGGATTTAGAAAGGGAAATTCAAAGGGAAGAAAGTGTCATTAAAAAAAAAATTACAGTTGACCAAAGGAAGGAAAACAGCTGTTAAAGGACTACAACCGTTCAAGGGCAGGGTTCGAACTCACAATGATTTTAAAGTACTTGGAAGAGGGGAGGAAAGAGAAACGTGTTTCTGAAGCCAGTATAATAATGTACATCAGAGGCCTTTCCAAACCCGCACAAGGTTTTGCACATGCATTATCTGACCATTCAGTAACAATTGATTGCTGTGACAGAAAATAGTCAGCACCCACACCCAAGTAGCAAAACGTATTCCGCTCCAAGAAATTGGAAGAACCTCTGGTTGTTTCTTCCTTACCCGATAGAATTTGTAGATGACCGTAGAGAAAGATCAGAGACATTCAAGGAGGATGGGGCCATCGGCGGCTGTTAGACACAACTAAATTGGACCTCTGTGTTCAGAGGCAGTTTACCTCCAAACCTACTGCCTGTTGGGAGGCGATCAAAAGGGGATGGCAGATCCCTTCAAACTTCCAAGAGACATCTAGCTGGCTACCGTTGGAAGCGAATGCTTAGACTAGATAGATCTCTGTCTAGCCCGGCAAAGCGGTTCCTCTATCCTCAGAATGCTTCCCCCTCGCTTAAGTTAATTTTGATAAACTTGAGCTCCATCAAGGTTATTAGTTGTTTTTTTTAATGTAACATAGATGTTTGGTACCCTTGCCCAAGAGATGCAAGAGGACAGCTTCACACTTGTGGGGGTCCAAGGCACAATTCAATCAATCGCTGGCAGACAGCTATCTAAAAAAATCTGCCTGAACTTAACACTAAGAGAAAAATGGAAAAAAAAAAGTCTTGATGGTAGATTTGAGGGTGAAGAAAAGGAAACAAATATGGGAGATTTTTTTTTTTTAAGTAAGTCATAAAAGGGGAAAGAGAATGGCTGAGGTTTGGGGGCTCTTACAAACTAACACACATTTTAAAAATCAGGCTGGCCAACCTGTAGAGAGGAAGGCGTGCATGCTGGCTCTGAGGAACAAGGATTCTCCAAAAGGTTTGCTATATTGCTGCACCCATTCAAGCTAACTTCCCCGCAAAAGCTTAGTGAGGTAATGAAGACTCTTTTGCTCTGTTATGACAGACGGGAAGCACTAAGGTGAGAAACGTCCTGATCCAACGGGCCAGTTCAGCCTTGCGGTTCCTTCAAGAAACCGTATCAGATAGTTGTATCTGACAACCATTCCATGGTTTGAGTCCCGCGGGCACTGCTTGGCCTTACTCCTGATCCAGCAAACACAGAAATCTGCATTGATCGGGTTCCCGCTAACAGTGGAACTAAATATGCACCATGCCCCACATGTGGGGGAGAACTACATCGAGGCATTGGCTGAACTGCGTAGCCACACTTTGGTGCCTGCGTGCAACAAATCTCACAGTCTCTCGGGAGGGTGCAGCTGCGGGCAGGGCAACTGTTTGCTGCTTCCTCGAGTCTTTGGATTGGGCCCTTGCAACTCACCTGGCGATTTCCTGGCTAAGCACCGAACTCAGGTTTCCGAGTCCAACCATGAGCCGTGCTGGCTACGCTATTCGTGTAGCCCATAATCTCACGATACTCTGTGGTTTACCAAACCTGCTTTAAAATGCAAAGAGAGCCCTTCATTTCTAGGTTTTTTTTTTTTTTAAGAACAATATTTCTTTCGGGGGGGGGGAACAAACAAAGAGTATTTTTCTCCCTACACTACACAGCATTGTGGGATAATCACTACCTATTTATTTCATTTCTTTTTAATCTACTGGTGCTAAGAGGTAGATAAACAAACATGAATTGGTTATATTCATATCATATGTATATATGGTCATCATGCCCCTAAGACTGACCTGAAGTGCAGATCAACAGGCACTTTAACTAGGTGTTGATTAATTCATTGGTGGTAGGGAAGGGGCTTAAATTAGAGGTGCCAGATGTAACCACAGGACACCAAGTGTTTTTTTGTTTGTTTGTGTATTTGCTGCTGTAACAAACATTCACAGCTTGGAATGGCTCTGATTAAAAGAGAGTGTCAGATTTTTATTTTTATTTTAAAAAGTCATGGCTTGAATTCCTATTGTTGAAACAAGACTGAGCAGGCAGTCTTTCGAAGCAGAAATAAAAACAGACGTGGGTAAAAGCTGGTGGGGTTCCATCATTTCCACATGACAGATTGGTTGCGTGCAAAAAATAATAATAAAAAAGGCTGCCGCATATGCGTGTAGTAAAAAAAAAATTGCTCACAACCCTAACAGTCGGCCCAGCCATGTTAAGACACTTGGGTGGTCTGTTGCAGCTGATGTGCACCCTTTCCAGACTAAGGCAGCCATTTTGACTAGCTCTTGGTAAGCATATTCGCCGTATACTGGAGGGGGAAAGTCTTGCACTATTTGGCTTTCTCAAAGCCCTTGAAAGGCAAATAAAGCAAAATTGACCTTCACATATGCTGGTAAAAAACGATGATTGTTTTTGCTTTCAGAAAGAACTCTCTTTTCAGGATTTCCAAAGGTTTCCTTTGCTTTGATACTGATGAACTGGGCATGGTGGATATTACTTTACATGCAGGTAATGAAATGCACACACCCCAAGCCTTAATTCCCTTAGAAATTGTTTAAGCCGATCATATATTCCCTACCATTTATTTTTGGAAAACCCAGAAAAGCATAATTGGAGGACAGCCTGCCTCCTTTGCAACTCTCTCCCCATAGCTACTTGGGATTCTGACCATAGCCATTCCATTCCAGCTGACGTTTTCTACCTTTGAAAAGAGCTCAGCAGCAAAACTGGGAAAATAGCCTATCGTATCCAATCAATCTTTGCCAGAAAGGCAACCAAAGACAGCTTTTGAAGAACGAAAGTCCTCTTCGCACAACAACCATGCCTGAAACTGCTTTCACCTGCACACCAACCACATGTCTGAGAGGTATTCATCTTTGAACAAATCAAACATTAAAAAGATTCCGTAATGAACTACAAGAAGAAGAAAAAAAGCAGCAGGCTTGAAATACATAATTAAATGCACAAAGGGGCCTACAGGGTTGTTGGTGTCTTTAACAACGGGGTAATTCTAGATGAACAAACCATTGTGTATCCAAGGGCAATTTTATGTGCAAATATGTCAACAGGGCAGAAGAAGCTGATTGTTTGTGATGTCTGGTCCAGTGGTTAGAATTTAGAATTCATTTCCTTCTTTAGCACAGATGTCTGATAAAATACTATTTGCTTTTGAATGGGATGTTACAAACGATTGGCCTTCCTTGTGCTGCAATACATTGCCACTGGGTAAACGATAGTCAGTACCCATGTTCCAAGCTGAAGACTTCCCTGTTTTCACAACACATGGCAAATTCCTGTCTGCCACTAGGAGCAAAACATTTCAAGTGAGTGCCAGGGAACAAATCCTGGATTGATTCTTGGCTGCTTGTGTAGGTGTCTTAAGTTTTTTCATGTGGACTTTCCAAACACCCTGCTTACAGACAATCCCATTTGTTGCAGTGTGATTTCAGAAAATTCCAGTTTACATGAGGCCTTCAACTAAGTCACTCCAGCACACTGTGTTTTCGTGTTTCCAGAAGCCTTTCCTTGGCTGAAAAATGTGTTACCCCAGTACTGGTTCCCAGATTCTGTCAATCTTTATCTTCCAAGATCTTCACGTTTCTGAGCATTTCTAGGAGAGCCATAGATTGGGGAAACTGGGTTCCCTAGGTTCAGGTTTGGTGCAGTTTGCTGTCTTATAAGATCTTAGAAAACCTTCCAAAGGAGATGATGAGTTGTCAAGAGACCTGATTTGGCTCGACTACTTCTGAAA
This sequence comes from Euleptes europaea, assembly GCF_029931775.1. Taxonomy (NCBI): domain Eukaryota; kingdom Metazoa; phylum Chordata; class Lepidosauria; order Squamata; family Sphaerodactylidae; genus Euleptes; species Euleptes europaea. The sequence continues at coordinate 24,934,391 of NC_079329.1, forward strand.
TGTGATCAATCAGAAGCAAATCCAGCAGGAAGTTCTCCTGTACATGTGCTCCTAAACAGTGTTCATGCACAATTCTCATTCAATTCAATGGAACTTGCACGGGAAAGCTTCCTGCTGTATTGTGCTCTTCACAGAATTTGCACTTCCCCTTTGTTCTCCTTAACAACTTGTTTCTATGCCGCCACATTCAGTGGTAGAGCATCTGCTTGGCATGCAGAAGGTCCCTGGTTCAATCCCCGGCATCTCCAGTTGAAAGGGACTAAGCAAGTAGGTGCTGTGAATAGACCTCTTCCTGAGACCCTGGAGAGCCGCTGCCGGTCTGAGTAGACAATACTGACTTTGATGGACCAAGAGTCTGATTCAGTATAAGGCAGCTTCATGTGTTCAATCATCTATATACTAGCATGATCATAATATGTGGCTTGCAAATGTTGTCAGCTAGCCATTGGATGATTTGCTGCCATGGCACAAGCAGCCTATGTACAATGCTCTTTGGACTCATTTGGTGTCACAGAGAACCTCTGGCAGTTCTTTAAATTCATTAAATCTGCTATCCTGAATTTGCATCTAAGGCTTATTCACCCCCCCCCCCAAAAAAACCCTCTTATGAGTGCATTGGTATCCCGCTAGATTTACAAAGCATTCCTGGGGGGGGGGGACCATGGTGGCCGAGACGACGCAGCTGAGAACCCTCCTCAGAGGCTTCCCGGCCGCCGCAGAGGGGAAAAAGCCTTTTTTCCAATATAAAAATTGGGGAAAAAGCTTCCCCCCCCCCATAGGGGAAAGTGGACCTGCGCCACAAAAAAAGCTGGTGCAGGACCGCTGGCATCCTGGGAGGCGTTCCTGGGGCGAAAGGGGTTTGGTAGCTGCCTAAGGGCAGCTCTGCCCATCAGAACGCCCTGAGAATGCTTCCTGGGATGCCGGCGCGGGGACTTGCACCAGGAGAATATGGCGGGGAGCTGCACTGCCGTCGCGGTACGGGGGGCTGGCATAAGTGGCCAGTTTGCACGGCGCAGATGCCAGCGTAGGGGTCACGCCGCCTCCTAAGGAGATTCGGCCCCTAGGTCTTGCTGAGAATGATGCATGCTGGCATGCCTACAGCCAATGTGGTCCACGTGTGATGGCGGGCAAAATTGGATAGGTGTTATATCTTGGATTATCTTACATTACCTACCAAATTGTGCCTCACAGCTAATTGTCGAATCCTAGGCTATACACCACATCTACGAGGCATTTCCCAAACATCGTGTTATAGATTCAAAGGGCAGCAAATTATCTTATAGTACCGGAAATCCTCCCTCTGTGAATGATTGGGTTAACGACACGTTAGATCTCTGTATAAAGGAGAATTTCATATAACAGATGGCATATTCCTGAGAACTTCACTTCCATCTGGCAAGATTTGTTTGAGCAGTATTGCCTCACCTTCTCCACTCCTTGCTTAGCTGCATCTATATTACTGCCTATTATCCCCATTCTCACCCTCCCCTTTTAAAAATCTCTACTCTTAGCTGCCTGTGTTTGTACAGCTCTTACTTTCTTCTCTTGCTGATGGGCTATGCTGGGGAAGAGGGTGAGTGGCAGGGTAACACAGAGTTTGCTATATGTGGGAAAACAATAAAAAATCTTAACATGAAAAAAAAAGGCAGTTTGAGGGGCCATGCACTGAGTTCTATGGGAAACTGTGTATGTCTGAGTGAGGAATCTTAGAGTGTATATTCTGATGTCATGCATCATTTCTTGTTAATTACAGGCCATGAAATTTTGAATTATGCCTTGTAAGAACAAATGGATAGTGCTGTTTCCAAGACTTAAAAAAAAATAGCAAGATGTTTGGTGCTTGCTCATAGTATGTGATATAACATGACAGATCTATTATTTCTGAATCAGGTTCTTCTAGGGTGCAGTTTTGGCAATAAGTTCTGCAACAGGACACAATTCTGTTATCCAACTCCCAGAATGTGAATATTAACAAATGGCTGTTTCCAGCCTATTTCCCATTACAGCAGGGAGGATGTCCCCTTTTACGGTTATTATTTATCTGGTGTACTGATATGTTGGCAATCAGGGCATAGACACTAAACTTGCGTTATATGTAGGCGATTCTGTCTTTATACTGCAAAACCCTGAAGAATCTTTTGTAGGCAAGATCTGAAATAAACATGTTTTAGGGAACTGCAGAAATTTAAGAAAGAGGAACAGCTTATTGAAAGAAGGGTGAAAAAATCCACTACTCCTGTACCCTACCCTCGAAGTCCATGGCAAGAAATACCAACGTCCCATATGTGCTAACTGGTGTAATTTTGACCAACAATAATGGGTGTTTTTTGCCAGTGGATCATGAGGTTTCCTAGTTGCAGAATTTCTGATATGGGGGTAACAGACTTCACATACCTGATGTCATTTTTTTGGCCCAGATGTTTAATTTTGGTCAGGGAGCAGACAGGATCCCACTGAACCAAAACTAAAGTGAAGGATCAGATCTTGACATGTATCTATGGAAAAGGGAAGGGAAGCCACTTCCCCCACTGTATAAGCTACGTCTTCTATATTTCCTTGAGGTAACTGTCCTGCCTCCAGGGGAGGACACAGCTATGTATGACCCTAGAATGATCTCCCTTTTCCTGATTCACTTAGAAGTACAGCCTCAGAGTGGGTAACAGCCATTCATACACTCACACGCACATACCAATCATTTAAATTCATTATCTTTCTCTGAAGTCTGAGGTAGTTTTTGCATGTGTGTAAATTCTGTCGCTTCTGACACCTGCATATCCTCAAAGTTATAAACATAGGATGAAGCCTCTTAAATTTCACACTTCTCCCTTTCTTTTTGAAAAGCAATGCAAATGGCATTACATCTTTACACATAAACACACCCCTTCTAATCTTTTTTTAAAACCCATTCAATCAAGCCCTTGAGAAATTGTCTGGGCATTAGATTTGGATCCCAAGTTTTGTCTTCGACTCTAACCAGTGAAGATTTTTGGACATTGCTAGTGCTTTTTTTGGGGGGGGGGGTTAAGACTTGGGATAACGTCAGAAATCTTCAGAAGATATATATGTATTTTTTTAAAACACAAAAGTAAGCCAGACTCTGGACTCTGAAAACCAGAGTACAATTTTAAATGTTCCAGATTCGGCCCTAGGAAAGAACCAAGGTGTGCACACACAGTCAACTTTCCCAAAAAGTATTCGCTGTTAATTCCTACTGAGGTCCACATCATGGTTATTGTTCAAGCTCCACCTGGAAATCCAGTACGACGATAAACTGTAGTTTTTATATTGTGCACACTTCACACTTCCACTAAGAATCTGGAAAAAAGAACCTCTCAGTTTTAAGTTTTCAGACTACCCAAGCGGCACTGATCAGAAAACCCCAGGAGAGAAGCCCGCTTGGAGCTTTCAATATCCATAGGGTCATCTGCCTTGCCACACTCCTCATTCAGCTCTCACTACCCCAAAGTCTTATGCCCTGACCCTTTCAGTCATTCCATTATGCCAGTCCACCCCTCTCCCTCAACTGTAGCAGCTCTTTTCAGCAAATAATAATCTAATCAATTATGTAAATTCAAAGCAATGTACGCCAAGTTTCAGCAAAGAGCCCTGTAGCATCTAAAAATGGTTTTGAAACTTTCTGCACTCAGCGGACTCTTTGAGTATCTTGTTTCCCGCAGAATCTGGGTGCATTTGCAAGAAATTCTGGAGAATGTTCAAAGGTACAGGCTCAGCTCCCGCACAGCACTTAGCAGACCAGTTTGGTCTCACATCTATCCTGTGAAGAGAGTGGAACCTAAAATACACCCAACACTATCCTCTGTCAGTGCACTCCAGGGAAAGATTACTAGTGATGGTGCAGCTGTCTTTACAGGAATCTTACATGCCATTCCTGAGGAATTTCTAAAAAGCTTCCAAGGAGTCCTTTGGTTTCCAATACGTGGCCTGAAAAGCACTAGTGAAATTAATGCATTGTAATATTTATGCCAGCCCCGTGGCGCAGAGTGGTAAGCTGCAATACTGCAGTCCAAGCTCTGCTCACAACCTGAGTTTGATCCCGATGGAAGTTGGTTTCAGGTAGCCTGCTCAAGGTTGACTCAGCCTTCCATCCTTCCGAGGTCGGTAAAATGAGTACCCGGCTTGCTGGGGGTAAAGGGAAGATGACTGGGGAAGGCACTGGCAAACCACCCTGTAAACAGTCTGCCTAGTAAACGTCGGGATGTGACATCACCCCATGGGTCAGGAATGACCCAGTGCTTTACCTTTAATATTTACCTTTAATATTTATGCCAGGTTTCTTAATTCATGTAAAACTTGTTTGAGGAAGTGTGTGTGTGGGGGGAAGCAGACATTTGATTTCATATCAGTACCCCTCACCCCACTCACACCTTCAGGGACCTTCTGGTGGTGCGGAGAATTCTGTATTAGAGATTCCCCAACACCTTCCATGAACTAATTATCAAGGTGCTTGGCAAACAGGAATGACATTTGAAATCATGACGTGTTAAAACATCTGTATTTCCTTCTGATTTCAGTGAGACTTGAGCATAATTTACTTCTTTCAGATTGTCCCCCTGGGAGTAGGTCGTTGAATGACAGGCAGAAGATTCAAAGCAGCCCAGAACTTGGAATGAGCAAGAGATACCCTTTTCAACCTCAATGTCAGGGCAAAATTAGGGGCCGTGAGCAGAGAACAATCCCTGAAAAGGCAATGAATGGAACTCAAGTAGAGTTCCTTTTCACCTAGAGTGTTCTCTCACCCTCAAAGGTCATGGGTAATTATGATAAACCCAGATCGACCACACCAACCAATGACTGAGGTCTCTTTCCCACTGAGTATCCTGAAGGACAAAACAAAAGGATGAAATTCATCCAAGTATCTGACTTAAATTCTGATATGCAGCAAGATCATTGAGGTATTAACATAACTAGCAGAGTACATTTTCTTCCCCTTTAAATAAGGAGTCAGTTTTATTGGCTTGCCAAATTAAAAAAAAACTTTTGCCATATTTTCTTCTTACACATTTTCTATATTTTCAACAAGCTATCACTGAGCCATTTTCAGACTGCTTGATGATTAAAAAATGAAGAAAAGGGTGGCTGTGATTTCTCAAAACATTATCGCAGTAGAAAAAATGGCCGAGATATTCTAAATATGAATTTTTTTTCTCCTAGCATCCTTTCCAGAGAACTTGTACAAGGATTATTTTATTTTCCTTAAAAAAAAAAAAAAAGCAGCCCCTAGAATTTTCATATCTATTCTGGCAGTTTTCACTTGCCAAGCATCACTTGAGGTAAAGCTTGGAATAATACGTGGGAATGTGTCGGGGAGAGGGAGTTTGCAGCTGGCTATGCCCACGGCAGTTACCACTACCATTGGCCTGAATTTCACGCAAATGTCATTGAAAATGCTGGTGGCAGTGGCAGGAGGAGGAAGGCAGCTGATCCATGTACAACAGGCAGTGGTAGGCACACCAGTTTGCAAGTGGATTCAGAGAACCAGATCTGAAATTTGACTGGAGCCCCATATGTCACTCTACTGTGCTGAAGATGGACAGCGCCATCCTAAGCAGAGTTATGCCTTTCTAAACCCAATGACTTCAGCAGACTTAACTCTGCTCAGGATGGCACTACAGAAGAGAGTTCTGCTCCAGAAAGCTGCGAGAGCCAGCAGTAACCCTGAATGCAAATTGCAGAATATAAAACGGTCACCCAAAAATCCAAATTGTAAAATGCAAAAATTCAAAAGACAAAATGCTGGTGCAGAACTCACAATTCTGGTGGCATAGTATGTTAAAATAACCGGGGGAGGAAAATGCCTTAACCTTCTTGCCAGTTTTGTACAGAGTGTGCTGTCACTGCGATCCTTTGATAGTTAAGTACAATGCAAACACAGCTGCATCCTTCAATTCTGTTTCCAAACCACTGCACATGAAAATTCTCATGCTGGTTGCATGGAGCTTCTGCATGACTGTTTGGATCAGCATTGAAGCCAGGGTGTTAAAACTGCCTCTCTCCGAAGGCTATTTTCATATTTATGCCTGACTGTTGGAAAATACCAAATAATGTTCCCACTCTCACCCCAAACAAACTTTACATATTTGGCTGGAAATTCTAAAACAGAGCACAGCAACAATTCGAATCTAATAGCAATGAGGGGATCTTCCCTCCTCCCTGCTTTAAGGATGCAATTTGAACCCAAATACCCAAAATTGCTTGCTGTCAGGAAAAAAACACACACACCTTCTTTGCTATGGCTGATGTCTGAATAAAAACAAAAATAAAAAAACCCTGATCTATGCAAGTCTGTATTAAAAGCAGAGAAGCCAGAGATTTTTTAAATAAGGAAATCAGTTTTCCCCACTCCCCTCCCTTTCCATAGGGTGAAGAGAAACATATGGATTTGAAATAAAGCCCTCCCATCCGACCCTCCCTAATTTATAACCCATTTCTGGTTTCCAACTGGCAACTTCCTTAGGTTTATCAATGGCCGCAAAACATGATCCTGGCCTCCCGTGAGATGTTTCCGTGCAGAAAAGCAGATTAGAAACCCACAATATGTTATCAAAGGGGGAAGCAAGGGGCTTTGGGAAGGGGCTTATCCGACGTCCAGTTGCTACAGGGAAAAAATGGTGGTTATTTAAAAAATAGTATACATTTAGTGGCCATATATAGCACCCCTAAAGAACCCAGGATTTCCCCACATGTAAATGGGGGAAGACTCTCTGGGCCGCAAATCAACATCAGCTTGGCGTCTTGCAAATTCATTGACAGCCAACGATCTTTGAAAATTGCATGTGGAGAGGGTTATCTACTCCAGGCACAATGGAGAAAGAGTATATGTGACTTTTAAAGAAAAACGACCCTCCACAAACCTTTCAAACAACGGCAGCTAGGTTTGCATCTTTTCCGCGAGAAAGTACAAAAACCACACGCAAAAAAATTGGCTCTCATTTCTTCTCTCTTTTTAAAAAATAATGGCCTGTTGCTCCTCAGGAAAACTGAGGTAATCTTTGCCAAATATTTCACAGCACCATAGCGGAAAAGAGGGCTCAGTGTTTAGAAGTTCAAGAGCTGGTTTGAGAAAAAGGGCGTCCCTGCTTGGCCGTTCATCAACGAACAGTCTCCTCGACTGGCCTTTTCCAACCTGAACACACTTAACTGGTTCATTTCTTTGGTTTGCATGCAGTGGCAGGCAGGTTTATGCATTCAGAAACCCACACGGGCCCCTCTGATCTTCCTCCCTGCGGAAGTCTGGTGGTTGCCCCACATGGTCGCTTGTAGACATTTTGCAGTCTGGTCCTTATCACCTACGGAAGACCAGCTGCTTTCAAGGGGGATCTCCTTGCGTTTTGTGAAACGTGGGGAGCGCAAACCCTTCAGCAACCCTTAGGGATGAAAACCATGCATGACAAGCCCAAACCCGAGTGTATCGAACGAGAAACCACCCAGGGAGGAAAAAACAAGCCTTCTACACCAAAACAACCAACCACAAAATGCCAACCACATAGATTGACTGTAAACTCACTCTAACTTTCAGATTACGCATGGTCGCTTTAGCCTCCTTTATTCCCTGTTTCAGCCAGGATTCAGCCAGCATCGAAGGCATGCGTTTCACCGAACGTGCGTTCGATCCTGGCTGAATCCTGGCTGAAACAGGGAATAAAGGAGGCTAAAGCGACCGTGCGTTCTCGCCCAAAGTGTACTTAGAACCAGCCAGTCTACAGACTGCAAACATTTGTTTTACCCGATAGGCCTTTCTAAGCTGCGCAAATGCATACACTGTAATTAAAACGCCCTCAGGTTGTAATTCATTCCACATTCCTGAGGGATAGAATATTATCCTTTTATTCCTGTAGTAAGGCAACGATTAAACTGCTAGTTTGGAGGGGAGGGGTTGTAATCCGCCATCTTTTCCGCTACGTCTGAAAATCTCTGTCGTTCTCCATAGAGAGCTTATAACACTGCTGACCTGCATAATAACTTCTGGCTCACAAGAAATTATGAAACTTAACTTCTCTTTTCATTAAAAAAATAAAATATTCAAGACTATCAGCTTTTATATAAAATATCAGCAAGCCCAAAAAACAAAACAATTGCTGAGGTAACTTCATACCTTGAGGTAGCTTTTTTTTTCTCCCCCATTTTTCTCTCTTTTCTCTTTTTTCTGTTTCCCCCCCTTTCCCTTAAAACACACAGCAATGCCTGACCTATCTGCACATACCACTTCGTTGCAAGGTATAAAAAGGACAGGAATTGCTTCCATGTAAACAGCGAGACCCATGCAGCTTCTTAAATCAAAGATGTTGGTTGACATTTAGGCACATGGAAATACATTGGAAATCAAACTCTACTGCTCTTAAAAGATCTTGGGTAAACCCGGACATGTGGCGAGTCAAATCAGAACAGAAGTCTTGTCTCTGATATATATATATCAATATATATCACAAAGAAGGTTGCTCCCCCACATGGAAATTTCTATTTTCTACCCTTCTTTCTAAAAGGAAGGGCAACATTCAATCCGTTATAGGATAAGACGTGATCCTAAAAACACATAAATTTAGATGTTCTTGTATCCCAAGTGAACATGCCTTAAGATCGCAGTTCAGCCTCAAAACTTTGGTTCACATTGCAACACATGGCTGAATCAATGTTCTTTATGAACATACAGCAACAGGTTTGTTTAAATACCGTCAAGGTGGCAATCCGATGCACACTTACTTGGAAGTAAGCCCCAATTAATTCAATAGGCCTACTTTCAGGCAAGCAAGTGCAGGAATGGGCTGTAAGGCTGCGATCGTATCCATGCTAACTTGGTCGTAATCCTGAGAGCGGTGAGAGGAATATGCCACCCTGAGATTCACTAACGCAAAGGTTTACAGAACTCAATGGTGATTCCAACCCACCATTTTTCGCTTGGGGGGGGGAACAACACATTTTTGCTGATACTAATTCAAATCAGTTTCAAATCCAAATCAAGAAGGATTAGCTTTGGATTACCTGTGTTCAAAGCTCTCTGGAGCACCGTGGGAAAACGTTCCCTGAAAAGAATGGCCAGATTAACAAATATAAATGTCTATTTAATGCAGAGACAAAACTTGGTTCTGTGAGCAGGCTGCTACATAAGCAATTCCTGTCCTCCACAAATACTCGCAATCCATTTGAATATCATTTTGCACATTTTTTTTCTCCTTTCTTTTTAAAATTCGCGTAAGAGTGACTGGGATCAGTAACCGTATTACATTCTTCTGATGTCTATATTTGGTATTGTCTCATAAAGACCTCTTTATGGCAGAAAAATTACTCCCCCCCCCCCAAATTTCGATGTGTGTGTGTGTTTTTTTTAAATGTTGATTTTTTTTCCAAAACAACACATTTTGTGGCAATTTCAGCTTCCTTCCTCCCCTCAAAAAACTCCCATAAAGAAACTCAAAACTCTTCAAATATATTTGTTTAAAAATCATCTGTCATTATTAATTATTCCTTTTCTGGAAGACTGGAGTTTGGGTCAAACAGATGAGTGACAGTACCTGGCAGCTGGGAGTTAGCCCCTTGAAGTTATCCATTCTCTAGAGAACGCAATCTTTGTCACACATTTCCAGGTGAGAATTTGCTATACCAGATGCAGAAATAGCGGTTCCATGGGAGAGAGGAGACTGCCAGTGACTCCTAAGCAGAGCAGCAACCCTTTTAAGTGCACTTGAAGTTATTTGGTGTAACTTTGCTTCGGATTGCACAGTGCATCTATCTAATAACACTGCAATGCCCGAAGATTGCCAAACTGCCCACGCAAAGCCTTGGGCACTGTGCAAAAACACTGCATGCAGCTTTTTGCTGCCCTCTGGATCAAGATGGTTGGTCTAAGCATAGAGCCTCCCTTAAAGCAGGCCGTCTGGTGCTTTAAGAGTGCCAAAGAAGGTTAAGCAGATGGAGTCCCTGCCTCCAGCAGTGCAGTAATATCATGATAGAAGCTTCTGAATGGGGCAGAAGCCCTGGCCTTCTCCAAACACAGGTCTTTTGTGCATGGCTGTTTCCCTCGCCATCACCCCTCTGACAACTACAGGTCTTTGTTTTGATTATGCATGCCATCTTGCTCTCCCCCTGCATTTCAAAATTCGAGATAAAACAGGTCTCTCAAAACAGGGGCAAAACGTGGGGAAACGGAGGGGGGGGGAGAGGCAACCTCTGTTGTAAACGGCACGCATAATCCAAACAAAGACCCAAAGTCATTGGAGGGGTGACGGCGAGTGAAACAGCCATGTATAAAAGACCATAGTCACTCTAGAGAAGGGGACTGGAAGATCTGGATTTTGAAATTGTTTATTCTGGGCAAATGATCTGAAAATGGGTTATTTTAGGGGACCTTTAACCAGCCCCCCCAATAATAATAATAATAATAAACAATAAATGGAATAATACACTACATACACTAGCCCTTGGATTGCCTTATGTGTGTTTGTCATTGTCTGCCTTTAAGGCTTAAGGCAATCCAAGGGATTGTGTGCAAATTATATCATGGCATTCTGTTACACAAAGGAAAATGGTTGTGTTTTACAGAGGCAGCCTTAGAAAATGGTGATCAAAGGCAGAAAAAGCCTCCCCTCCAACCCCAAAGTGGCCACTACTTGATTTACATTTCTCCTCCCAAGTTGACTCAGAGGACCTTTAAGGTGGCAGAATGCCATACAATCACTCTTTATCCACCCCCCCAATGGCTCTGTGCATTTACAACTGGGGTGGGGGTGCAAGCTGACCCCTAAGCAAAAGCTACAGGCAATTCATTAGAGAGCAGCAGGGATCTAGCAGGGGCAACTTCAGCTTCTCTCTTGGTATTTTAAAAACAGGTGAATGTAGCCAAAAGTGTACAGGGCTTTAGGCTGCAATTCATTATCTGTGTGTTGAACAGCAAGGACTTTGAAACCAGTCTAAAATCTTTGTACAGGGGAATTCCAGAGCATGTTACATGTGCTAAAGTCACTCTGATTTCAACAGTACTTGACAGCACCATCCTAAGCAGAGTTATACCCTTCTAAGCCTGTTGTCTTCAATAGACTTAGAAGGGTTTAACTCAGCTTTGGATGGTACTGAACACATGCTACATCTGCCTCTGGATAATGCCCATCTACAGCAAAGGAATGTGTTAGCTGCAGGTTGAGGCGGTTTGGAACTTAGGTTTTACTGTGGTTTAGTCTTAATATGATTGCCACATCAAAACTTGCTTCTCAAAATCAAAAGAGGCATGACATCTGAATTGTAATACCCAGTATCTTTCTAAAAAAAATAAGGCAAAACTTGTCTTGTCCTCTATGTTCAGAAAAACTACACCCCCCCCCAAAAAAAAAACCTCGTTACACTCTGGGGTTCTCAGGTGACACCTGTTTTATGAGCTTGGCTTAAAAAAAAAGAATCAGATAAGGGGTGAACTAGATTTGGGAGTCTCCTGCCTAAAACCAAACTAAAAGCAAAGCCAAACACATTTCTTTTTTTAAAATCTGAAAATATTTGCGCCTTGTGACTTGATCGTTTATGAATATTATAATTTTCTAGGATTCAGTGTCAAAAATTACTGTTTTTCTTCAACTTATTTAGCAACTCATTAAGACAGGGTTCTTATTCCCAGATTTGTGCCTTGGGCAAATTAAAACCTTGGCATGTTTTCCCAATTGCTTGGTTTTACAATCATTTCAGGGGTGGGAAGGAGAGAATTTACCTCCTTCCTGGTGTTTTCAAAGAAGCTGGCATAATTCAGACATCACACTAGCCTCTACATTGTGAAATTTAACAGAGGTTTGGTATGATGTCTGAACAGACAATACCATAGTTTGCAACTGGTAGCAAACCAGAATAAAAAACCATGGTTTGAAGTGGGTTAGCAAGCCATGGTTTGATGTGATGAACTAACAAATTACAGTTAGTGATACTGTTCTGCCTACAGGTCCCCTGAACTCCAGAAATATGAGCACTGAAAGCAGACAAGCAGTTCTAAACTATGTTCTGCTCATACATTTAGCGAGTCAAACTTGGATTTGGGTTGTAAACTATAGTGAGTCCAAACCATTGGTTCGCTGTGATGTCTAAACCAAGCCACTGTTTGAAAACCAGAAGAAAAGATATTAAAATAAAAGAGGTGTTACTTGTTTGTTTTCCCAGCCCACTTTGGTTTTGGTTCTTATGGCTGATTTGAAATAAGGGGCAGGGGGAAGCCATTAATATGCTCAGATAATTCTAGGATAAAAGAATTAATAATCTTAAAGTGACAGGAAGTCCCTGGAGAAAGAATGTGCCAAGGGAGTTACACTGGGGTGGAAGATTAGTGTGCTTCTACTTCTGAGATATTTGTATGAAGGCATTTTGATCCAGAGGTGGCTTTTGGGTCTCCTTGATCAGCACCATAATGTGGCCACAGAAACATGGAACAAATCGGATTGCAGAGGCCACTGCAGTGATTTCAGTTCTTGAAGTCGTGATGCCACATCTGGAGAGGAAACCAGCAGCATTAGCATCAAAGCAGGACCCCTCAGCCAAGCAATATGCAGACGTTGCAAGGAAAGAGCAACCCATTCAATCGGTTACTTGGGGCTGTTTTTCCTAATACAGAAATGCCAGCCCAAGCAAGGTTCTCGTCCTGCAGCTCCACACCTGAGATAGCTGGGGTCAAACAGTTAAAACTAGCTCCAGCCCTCTGGAGATATAGTTAAATGAAAAGAGATTCTGGAAAAGTGTCCCCCAACCACCCCATACTGACCTTTACAGTCACCAAAGAGTGGGACTCAAATGGAACCTGGCTATCCAAATGGTAGGAATCTAAGGTGTGTCGGACCCCACCAAGGGAATCTACTCCCACTCAGTTTCCATCACCTGACAATTACAGCTCTGGCTGGAGGACAGGCAGTTGTCCAAGTAAAGAAAAATCCAGTTGCATTTGGGAGGGGGAAGGAGAGGGAACTGTGTGCGTGAACTCTGTCTGTCCCTCTGGACAATTTCACACAAACACACACATTAATCAACTGAAAACAGATTCTGGGGCCTGATTAGAATTTTTTTCCCTACCAGCTGATCCAATTTCGCTCCCTCAAATATATATATTTATGTACCGCATGCCTGAGGAGCCAATCATATCTGCCTTTGGCTCTTGAGACATTAAGTCACCCGTCTACATAAAAGTTACTAATACCCGCCTACGGTAAACTGATTCCCAGACACTCTTAGGGGTTCCGCATCAGCGCGTCACTCTTTCTGCTTGGTGTTTGTTTCATCCGTTGTCATTGTCATCCGTTTGTCCATCTTTTTCTTTCTCACGCACCCGGGGTAAAGCAAGTTCCTATTTCCTTCGTGCTTGCGTCTGGCTGTTCTGTCCCTTCTGATGCTGTTGTTTCACCTGAGCGAGGATATCGCGTATTTTGCGTTGTGCCATCTGGCAAGAAAGAGAGAGAAAGGGGGAAAAGGCCTAATGCCGCGGATGAAATTTCTCTCTTCCAGGTAAGACTGCCAAATCATTCTGCCTATTGACAGATAAATACTTGTCACTGTGACCAACTATAAGTCAAGAAACCTTATTATATGGTCAACATTGGAAAGGTAGCATGACCTAAAGAGAATTAAAAATCCATTATTTGATGTCACTTTTCTTAATAGGTTGTCGCCGATGTCTTACCTACTCAATATAAATAACTCAGAATGCAGGGGAGCTTTCACCTTAAAGCGATATAACGCTCTCCCATCGGCACTGACAGAGGGCAAATATAAAAAGATCCCTTTTCAGGAACGTATGTACATCTGTCAGGATGGTAGTGTTGAGAAAACAGAACATGTGATAATTGACTGCAGGATTTACAATCAAATACGGCAAGAATTTGTACTACCCATTTCGGCTGGCCTTCCAGCTAGTCGAAGATCCACCCAACTAATGAAAATACTCTCAGACAGGAATAATGAGATAATTTATAAAGTCACCAAATATGCAAGGCTAGGTATTAAGCATAGAAGTATTTGGTCTAACTCGGACAAGGGGAGTGGAATATATCACTGCACGGGTAATATTAAATAAATATTTAATTTTATTGTAAACATTTTATTCTAATCAGTGTATTTTACGAACAGATATACTGCTATATTTTTATCTTTTTAATCAACGTTAATCCTTTTGAATATTTGCTTTGCTAGTCAATCACCGTAATAAATTGATTTGATTTATATAGTCAACAGACTTCTTTTCAGTAATACAGTTATTAAAACAAAATAACAGTATTTGTATTGGGACCAGTGGCACTGTGTGCAGAGGGCAAGAGGGGACTCCCCCGCAAGTATCATGGGTCCCCACTTGTCCTTTTCTAATTTCAAGGGCAAAACCTGTTGGTCATATCAGATTCCTATAAAGAGAGCCGGGGTGGAAAAGCACTGGGGTAAATAGGGCAGGTGGGCAACAGCGGAACCCTTTGCCAGTCACGCTTCCCTCTGAACCCCTTTTCTCCTTGCAGGTTTTACTTCCTGCCATGAATAGCAATTGCTTTTAAAAAGTTTTGGAAGGAGGGACACAGATGTGTGTGGGGCAGTGAGTTCAGGGTTTTTTTGTCCAACCCGCTCATGGTGTATTTTAGTAAATCCAGTCTACCTTGTTTATAGGGATTTGACACTAACCATGCTTACTTTTGCCAAGGCACCAGATTCAAAACCACAGCATCACACTTTGCACAATGTTTCAAGATGCTTAAATGTTTTAAGATGTAACCACTATAAAGTGTGCTTCCTAAGTCATGACAGAAAATCCTGTGAGCAGACCAAATTATGCAAATACAGTACATGGGCACACCTGGAATTCATTTTGCATCATTTAACCAACTTCTAAGATTCATATGTTCATGCAAAGGGGTTACACTTGTGTGGATTGTTCTCCATAACCTTCAGGGCTAGAACCCTGCTTTTGGGTATGTGGGGGGGAAATTCATGTATCATGTTTGTTTTAGAAAAATACCTTTGATATAGTCATTCTTTACCACGTTTCACTACAACCATTGGTAAAAATGACCGATCTCGACATCCTACCTGGCTGGCATAGAAATGTCCTATGATTTTAACAATCACTTGCTCATTCTCATCAGGGGTTTGGTCCCGCGGGACGACTACCTCAGCCGCCGTCAGGTTCTGCAGTTCATTGACCTGCAAGTAGGAAACCAGCAATGCTGTAACTGTAACGAACAAACAAACACAACATTTATTCCGCCAAACCCCACCTCAATGGGGCTTGCCAGGAGAAATTCCAGCTAGACCGTGTGTTCCACATCTAGCTCTCTTCACCTGATGGGGCAGAATTGAGGGAAGATGGCTATCAGCTTGCAACATCTAGGCTGAACGTTTTCTCTCTCTCTTGCTGCAAGTATTTATGGCCTGGGTATATCCTGGGACGCAATCCCTTGGGCAGGAGCTGAAGGTCAACAGTTTAAGGGTCCTCTGCCTGTGGTCTTGATCTGATGGACATCAGCCCAGGATTTATTTTCTGTTTTTTTGCTTTTTTCTATACTGTGTAAACTTGTTGAAAGTGTATTTTTTCTCTACTCCCTGGCTGTCCTTTCTGACCTCAGGAAAGTTGAGTCCAGGGATTGGGGGATCCGTGTGAACTAAAAGCCACATGGGTTGGGGAAGGACTGCATGCCCCCTCTTCCATAAGCACAGCTATGCTGAAGGAAGAGGAAAAGAGGGATGATTACCCCCTTCTCATTTCTTGGTGCAGCTCCCTGACATAAAGGTCTCCTAATCCACACAGTTCCCCCAACCTTAGGAATCCATTTCCCCGGGTTGGAAAGTACTGCTGTGGGGAACGGAACACAAGAAAGACCCACACGCTTAGGGCTGTTTAGCTTGGAATTAAGAGGAGACATGATAGAGGTCTATAAAATTATGCATGGTATGGAGAGTGGACAGGGAGAAGCTTTTCTCCCTCTCTTATAATACTAGAATGAGGGGTCATCTGCTGAAGCTCGAGGGTGATTCAAAATAGATAAAAGGAAGTATTTCTTCACACAACACATAGTTAAATTGTGAAACTCCCTGCTCCAGGATGTGGTGATGGCTGCCAACTTGGAGGGCTTTAAGAGGGGAGTGGGCATTTTCATGGAGGAGAGGGGTATTCATGGCTATTAGTAAAAATGGATAAGAGTCATGATGCATACCTAACATAAGAACATAAGAAAAGCCCTGCTGGATCAAGACCAAGGCCCATCAAGTCCAGCAGTCTGTTCACACAGTGGCCAACCAGGTGCCTCCAGGAAGCCACAAACAAGACGAGTGCAGCAGCACCATCCTGACTGTGTTCCACCGCACCCAAAACAATAGGCATGCTCCTCTGATACTAGAGAGAATAGGTATGCAGCATGACTAGTATCCATTCTAACTAAAAGCCATGAATACCCCTCTCCTCCATGAATATGTCCACTCCCCTCTTAAAGCCCTCCAAGCTGGCAGCCACCTATTCTTGCCAGGATCAGAGGAGCATGCCTATTATATTAGGTGCTGTGGAACACAGGCAGGATGGTGCTGCTGCAGTCGTCTTGTTTGTGGGCTTCCTAGATGTGAGCTGCTTTGGGTCCCCACAGGCAAGAAAAGTGGAGGATCTAAATGAAACAAATGAATAAATAATACCAGCTGCCCGAGTTTCCAAGATGGCCTTTGACACACCAAATCTTCAACTCACCGTTTTGCCTCCTTTGCCAATGACTCTCCCGGCAGCTGAGGCCGGGACTCGGATGTGCGTCTCTAGCTTCACTTCTTCTTTGGGCCCAAAAAAGTTCTCCTCTTTAAGCTTGCCATAAATCCGTCCTTGAGCCTGCAGAGTAAACAAACCAGCAAGTTATTCAACTCCACAATTTACTCTTCCTGGTCTTGCTCTATTCAAACGACCCAGGACCGGCTATGCTTTAAAGCCAAAACATTCAAAAACTGCCCACCTCTCCTTCTGTTGGTCTCCCCAAGCTTGAGAGGGAGATTATAATCTCCTTGGGACAGGGACTTTTCTCACTTTGCTTATGTTACTCTGCAAAGCACCACGGAGATTAATGAAGATGTGGTAGTAGTACTATTTTATTACATTTATTTTACTTACGTTATTTACAGTCCGCCTTTCTTACTAGGACTCAAGACAGATTAACAGTAGTATAATTATAATTAGTAACAAGAACAGTCAGGGTGTTCACTCAATTAAAAAGCTGTATTTGTTCATATGACTTTTGGTCAATTAATGAACTGTTCAACTTAACCTGTATACTATTCTTCTGAAGCAAAAAGCATAATTTTCACACACACACACACACACACACACACACACAAATAAGAAACCAATTCCCAACTTTATGAGCAATGAAATTTTGGCAAAGATTCATGCAGGTTAACATGGAGGAAGCAAACCTTGAACTGGGCTTCTGGAGGTCCAGTGATGATCACCATCCGCACTTTTGAATCCGGCGTCTCTGGAGGTGCAATCTGGAACACACAAGAGAGAACCACGTGAGGCAAATTGATTCACTGAGAATCTAACCAGAGGGCAAAATCCACTTTGGTGGGGGGGGGGAGAGGACTGGGGTGGCTGCTCTGAGCTGGGTCACAAAAGAAAACCCATCAATGTATCTAATTGCATCTAATGCATCTTATTATGGATACTTAAATCTGGAGATTGGAGCCATGGACAGCAAGACCTGAGACAAGAAAGGTCTTTCTATAAACCTGAGAAAAGCCCCATGTTTGCAGAAAAACCTTTTTAAAAAAATACAGTGGGGGATTAACCCCCCCAATGATAAAAAGAGCACCTGTAGCTTTATGAAAGATGCATTCAATGGCTGTTGCTAGGCAACGGTATACAAGCCTGTCAGGAAAAGGCAGGAAGATGGAGTGGGTCATTTCCCAGACTGTTTTGGCCTTTGGGGAAAGACTTGTTGGGTCCAGACCCAGCAGCAGCCAGTGGGTGGCTTGTAGCCACTTGCATGACTCACCCAAGCCTGGCTGCTTGTTACTGTTCCAACAGCAGGCACACATGAAAGCCAACGCAGTGCTTAGAGTTTCAGACTAGGATCTGGGAGACACATGTTTGAATCCCTAGTCTGCTGCTGAAACTCACTTGTTGGTCCCTAAGGTGCTACTGGACTCAAATTTAACTGTTCTACTGCAGACCAACACAGCTACCCTTTGAAACATATGAGGTAGGTTCAAACCCCCTCAAGAGTCCTAGCAAACAAGCAAGCCTTGCAGCCCCTCCTCTAGATCTCCAAGGAAGGGGCTCCCCTCACCTCTTCAAGGAACCCATTCCAAATTTCAATAGCTTTATTGGCATACCACCAAGCAGTCAATTAAATAAAACCAACCCTCTAAACATCATTGAACCTCCGCCTCTTAACAATTTCATCAAAAAAATTTAGCCACAGATTCAATAGTCTCAGAAGCTTGGGAGGATCTTACTATTTGATCTTACTATCATCAGCTTGATCTACATGATTTGAGAGAAAGGGATCTAAAAGGACGGCACGAATTACACAATAAAATGGACACTACAAGAGCATATGGTCATTCCACAAAGTAGGAGCAACAACAGCCCGGATTCTGGTCAATGACAGATGGGCAACCGTAAGTGGTAATAGCCAACAGACGGCTGCCTGAAGACTGTAGCTGGTGCACAGGGACTGTCACTGATCTCTCCCAACCCAGCCAACCATACAGTAAAACAGGCTAGGACCATGTATGGTGCCCTGAGCTCCTTGGAAGAAGGTGCTCCATAAACATGTATGGCTAGAAAGGAAGAATATCTGCCAGGAAGTTCTCTGGGATAAGCTCCAGTGAAAGGACAGGAGAGGTATACAAGATGGGATACTACCAGGTTTTCCACTGGTGAAAATGTGATAAAGGGTCCCTTTGGACCAATGAGAAAGCTACGCTAAGGATTGGAGGACCCGTGTGTGGACAGAAGTCATCATATGAGATGAACAGAAAAGCTGGATCCAAGCAACGGCAACGACAAAGGTGTTCAAGAGGCAGAAAAGAAACAAGAACCTTGATTGAGGCACTTGCAAATCTGGAGAGCTGTTTGATATGTTGTCCTTTCTTGCCGATGATCGCCCCCACAGCCTGCGCAGGGATGAAGACGTGCACTGTCTCTTGCTCAGGAGGCTGCCAAGAGAAGGTTTTGGTGGTTGCTGATCAGTCAATGAGTCCAACTGAACAGCACAACAGGATATTTAACAGAGTAAAAAAACGGCTGCCCGTCATTCAACCCTGCCTACTAGCTGAGTTGCTCTAATGTTACAGAACATTTATGTACACTCTGCCAACTGTGAGAAAAGTAGGGCTGCCAGGCTGTTTTACCACAAAGTTTCCAGCAATTCCTAGAGCTACTCTACGTCTTCTGAGTTTTCCCTAGAAGTGTTGATGATGATGATGAAGAAGAAGAGTTGGTTTTTATATGCCAACTTTCTCTACCATTTAAGGCAGAATCAAACCGGCTTACAATCACCTTCCCTTCCCCTCCCCACAACAGACAACCTGTGAGGTAGGTGGGGCTGAGAGAGCTGTGACTAGCCCATGGTTGCCCAGCTGGCTTCGTGTGCAGGAGCGGGGAAACCAATCCAGTTCACCAGATTAGCCTCCGCCGCTCATGTGGAGGAGTGGGGAATCAAACCTGGTTCTCCAGATCAGACTCCACCGCTCCAAACCACTGCTCTTAACCACTACACCACGCCGATGTGGTGATATCAGCGATGTCGCACCCCCCTTCCCATCCCTGCCCCCAACCCTCCCAACGGTTGCCAGGCTCAGCCTAGCAACCTTAGAGAAGGCCTCTGGCCTGGCTCTAAACAAACAACGTGAGGTGATAAATCTGTGGTTTGGACTCCATCACTACTGACTAAGAGGGAGGCTTGTATAACTGGATGCTGATCCATATAAAAAAACAAATCCATCACATTGAAAATCTGATGTCAAGGAGAAGTATTTAGCCTATCCTTTCCCCTGACATGTTAGTTTCCTTTGAGAAGGGATTTCCCCCATCCCTCCCTCCACCCAAAATAGCAGACAGCATAAAAATGCCATAAAAGAAACATGAAAAATGTGGAAAGTAGCAAAACAAAAAAGAGTGGTAACTAGTCTCCCACATGATAGCAGGGTCTAGGATGTCTCCCTACCAAAAAAGAACTATAAGGGGCGGCTCCAGAGACGCTACTTGGAGGTGGTGGCACAGCGTTGGAAGAGGCCGGAAAGAGGCCGACGGCAGCTAGGTTGAGACCAGGGATCAGATGTGACTGCAGCTAAATGAAAGAGAGAAGTATAATCAGATGGGACATAATATAATAATAAATGTACCAATGTTACATTTTTCTTGTGACCTATCAACACAGGGTGCCTTTGCTTTTACCTTAGTAAACAAAAGTTGTTTACAGCAGTGTGTGTGTGAGAGAGATCTTGCTGTCAAGTCACTACTGACTTATGGCAACCCCGTAGGGTTTTCAAGGCAAGAGACGTTCAGAGGTGGTTTGCCACATTACAATTTTCCTCGCTTTAAAGTTTTTGTTTCTTGGGAGGGGGGTCAGTTCCACATGTGTTTTGCTCCCTCTAGTGGTCGATTCGATATAAAACAAGTTTAAGTCCAGGGTATCTCCCTGCAGATTTAAACTGCAGGTATTTATGCCAGATTTAATCTTGTGTTATATCAAATTGACCACTAGAGGGAGCAAAACATGTCTGAAACGTAGACACACTCCCTGCCCCAGAAGAAACAGGAACTCAAGGAAGAAAAATGAGAATGCAGAAAAGTTCTATGTCTCGGTCCCAGGGCAGAGGGATGGAAAGAAAGACATTTGTCATGAATACACTCACGCTCATAGCCGCCACATCATTCTCGTAGGCCTCCCTCACTTTCTTCATGATCTCCTGCTCTGCCTTGCAGCAGTTCTCAATGGAGCCTTTCACAGTGATGGTCCTTTCGGGGTTGTATAGGGTCAAGTCCTGCAGACTGTGGAGGGCCAAGAGGGACCATCAAAAGCACTTATTTATTTATCAGTTCAAAGAGTTATACTGCCTGCTGTTCCTTCCTTCAAAGGGACTGACAATCGACTAATTCCAAACAACAGAACCATACTTCTCACTCAGAAACAACTCTTACAGTTTACGGGGCAAAAACAGCTGCTGCACGCCAAGAGATGATGTGTCAAGTCCAACAATTTATGACCCAAAAGTCCCTCTAAAAAGCACTGTCTCACACACCCTCCAGTAAGGTAGTAAGGTAGCTTCATTTGTTCAGGGAGCTCCATTTTGTCCTCACAACAACCCTGTGAGCTTAGGTTAGGCTGGGAGAGAGCAACGCTGCTTTCACACATGTTGGATAACGCACTTTCAATGCACTATAGCAACTGTTGGCAAGTGGATTTTCCTGTTTTGCACAGGAAAATCCAGATGCAAATGACCCCTAAAGTGTGAAAGCAGCATAAGTATTTCAAGGTCATCCAGTGAACTTCATGGAAGGATAGGGACTTGAACTCAGGATGCCCGGGTCCTATGGCATATTCTCACTCATAGTGAGCACAGGGAAGGAGAAGGAGGGGGCTTGCCGCGCCCCACAAGGCGAGCGAGACTGAATGTGGGTTGTGGTGGAAGAAATTAACAGCCTTACGAAGAGATGGTGATCTTTGTCTCTGTGTCCTGCTCCACCTTCTTCAGGTTTCGGCCCTCTTTGCCGATCAGCCGTCCCACAAAGTTGTTATGGGCCAGGATTTTCAGGGGCACTTCATCAGCACTTGAGAGGGAAAAAAATACATTAAGAGGGTTGTCATGGACCAGCGTATCCTGCTCCGCTGCTGGCCAGTTTGGGGCCCCCCTGTTAAGCCTCGGTTTACTTGCAGGAAGAGCGAGCCCCGAACGGTGTGGCCTCTTCCGGGTGCAGAATGGGCACAGGCCAAGGGGAGGGGCGTTTGCTTCTGATTCAAAAACAGCTATCACGTGATTAGAGGGAGGAAGGTCTCCACCCGTGCCAATAGATTTACACAGCAGGGGTTGGCCCTTACAAGGTAATCAAGGTGACATTTCTCTTTCTGCAGATCTGCTGAAAGACCCTCACCCCATCCCACTGCAGCTGCCTCCAGCTTTCCCAGCTTATTCACCCCTTTTCCCCCTCACCCACTAGGCCTTTGGAAAAAATCATTGGGCAATCTTCATTTTGTAAACAGACTTACATAAGAACATAAGAAAGACCATGGTGGATCAGACCAAGGCCCATCAAGTCCAGCAGTCTGTTCACACAGTGGCCAACCAGGTGCCTCTAGGAAGCCCCCAAACAAGACGACTGCAGCAGCACCATCCTGCCTGTGTTCCACAGCTCCTAATATAATAGGCATGCTCCTCTGATCCTGGAGATAATAGGTATGCATCATGACTAGTAGCCATTTTAACTAGTAGCCATGAATAGCCCTCTCCTCCATGAACATGTCCACTCCCCTCTTAAAGCCTTCCAAGTTGGCAGCCATCACCACATCTTGGGGCAGGGACTCTCCCTCCCTCCCTTCCTTCCTGAAGGGGTAACAGCAAGGAGAAGAGAATGCAAATACAGGCATTTGCTTCAGAGAAGCCACTATATCAGATGAGAACCCCTCTTGGCCTCTGCCCTGCCAGTCTTGGCCATGAAACATCAGCTGAGGAAATAAAAAGGGGGCATAACGTAACATGCCCAAAGTCCCAGGTTCAATTCCTGCCATCTCCCACTGAAACTGTCAAGTAAAGACCCATGCCTGAACTTCCAGGAAACTGCAGCCAGTCAGAGTAGACAGTACTGGAATTCATCTGTGTTTTAATAAACCAATGACCTGGACACTCTGACTGCTTGAGGGAGTGGGGGAAGCAGGCCTTTTCCCTCCAAGGTCAGACCAACAACAGCCCGCCCTTACGTCTTGGTATCTTTCGCCTCCTTCTGCATAATTTCCAAGATCATCTTGCAAGCTGCGGAGCACCCCTCAGGAGTCGAATGGATGCTGATGGCTTTCTCGGCTGCCCCTGCATTTTCCTTCCGGTGCACATCGATTCTGTGCAGGATGGGGAGGATAAAGAAGAGCTGCTTGGATACAGAAACTCGAAAACATTCATAGTCAATGACAGAGAGTCAGAAGCCTGACAGCTAGAGAGAAACCTCAAATCCTTCGCTCCCCTTCAGGGCTGGTTATATAATGTGGTGACCAAAGGTAATTTCCCACCTATCTGCCAGTTGCCCGATTGTGAGGGAAAGAGTGCCCCTCAACCCCACCCCTGGCCTCTTCAAGATGACACACTAAGGTGGACACACTATTGCCCAAATTCTTGTGAGAGTCTTTCTTCTTACGGGAGAAGGGCCATAGCTCAGTGGTAGAGCATCTGCTTGGCATGCAGAAGGTCCCAGGTTCAATCCCCGGCATCTCCAGTTAAAGGAACCAGGCAAGTAGGTGATGTGAAAGACCTCCGCCTGAGACCCTGGAGAGCCGCTGCCGGTCTGAGTACACAGTACTGACTTTGATGGGCCTTGATGGTCTGATTCAGTAGAAGGCAGCTTCATGTGTTCCTGTGAGTTCAGTCACCATTTCTGGTTGTCTGTTGTTCAGGGTCACCCAGTCATTTTCATGGGAAACTGGGTCTCCCCAGACCTAACACAACCACTACATCACTCTGGCCCTCAAAAAACTTACCTGGTCGCTCCTTTTCCGGCATATTTTTCCTGTGATTTTAATTAGCATTTTTAGTATATTACTGGTATTCTACTGCGTTCAGCATTGTTGAACGCCACTGCAGTTAGGGGGGATAGAAAATGGAGTCTATACATTTGCATGTCAATGTAGTGTAGATGTTACAGTGTCGAGCTGGGAGATCCAGGTTTGAATTCCCACTCTGCCATGGAAGCTTGCCGGGTGACCTTGGGCAGGTCATTTACTTTTTCAACTTCCATACCTCACAGGCTTGTTGTGACAAAGGAAGGGGAGAACATACACCACCCTCTCTTCTACCCTTAACAAAAATTGGCTTCCTGGGGGGGGGGGGGGGAAATCACCGTATTGTAGGGCTGCCTTTGGATCTGTTCTCTGAGGCCCTCTGTCTGCCCCCACTGATTTTGCAACTGCTCATCCTAAGCTGTGGAGACCTTCCAAGCTGCAAACAGGAAGGCTTGCTAAGCAGCTGTAGCCTTACTTGGACTGCGTCTGCTTGGTTATGTTGCGAATGGTGGCGCCTTCTTTGCCGATGATGGCTCCCACGTACTGGGTGGGGACAAGAAGTCGGAGGGGGATGTCTACTGGCTGCTGTTTCACAGGCGCTCCCGAAGCTACAGGGGAACCCTGTCTCGGGGCACCCCGCGTCCCAAAGCCTCCTCGACGCCCGTTCTCCGCGCCTTGCACGGTCTGTTCGTCAGGGATGTAGGAGACCTTCAGCGCATGGTTTTCCAGCTGGTGTCCATTAAGTTTCATGATGGCTCTGGAGAGAAAGGCAGAAAACAAAATGGCAGCGGGAGGGGGATAGAAACACAGATAAATTGCTTAGGTGCATCTCACATATTATGTCCATGATCATGATCGCTGGCAGTCTTTAAGCAGAGGCTGGACAAACACTTGTCAGGGATGCTTTAGGCTGATCCTGCATTGAGCAGGGGGGTTGGACTAGATGGCTTGTATGGCTCCTTCCAACTCTATAATTCTAGTTTACCAGCTACAGATGGTTCAGGATGGGTCACAGTCTAAAATATATTTATTTACTTCATTTCCCTAATCAATTAAGTTGATACATTTCTGCCAAGCCTATAGTTTAGGACAGCAACGGTTTTCATCTGAGCTGGCCTCCCTTTCCCCCCTTTTCTAGGCTATTATCAACTAAATTGGGAGCTCTGACTGTGTTACCAGGTTCGGGGAGGGGCTGTGGCTCAGTGGTAGAGCATCTGTTTGGCATGTAGAAGGTCCCAGGTTCAGTCCCCGGCATCTCCAGTTGAAGGGACTAGGCAAGTAGGTGATGTGAAAGGCCTCTGCCTGAGACCCTGGAGAGCAGCTGCCAGCCTAAGTAGACAATACTGACTTTGATGGACCAAGAGACTGATTGAATATAAGGCAGCTTCATGTGTTCATGTGACCCATACTGTGGTGCACCGTTTCATCTTTGATTAATTTGGATGTGATTTTAATAATTTTTAAATTGTTGTATTTTATGGTTTTGATACTAGTATTATATTGTTATATTTTAATGATGCGAGCCGCCCTGAGCCCAGCTTTGGCCGGGGATAGAAATCAATTAATAATTTTTTTATGTTTAGCATTTATAAATTTATAGCGTTACTAAGCAGCAGGCTATATTTTGCGGCCATTTTGCGCCCTAAGCAGAAGCAAACCCAACACCTAAATGTTCCGTATGACCTTATTTGTTTGACTTCATTTTATTCGACTTCATTTATAATAGCTCCTGCAGTCGTCTTGTTTGTGGGCTTCCTAGAGGAACCTGGTTGGCCACTGTGTGAACAGACTGCTGGACTTGATGGTCTTATCGAGTATGGCTTTTCTTACGTTCTTATGTTCCCCTGCCTTTCCCCCCAAATGGGACCCCAGAGCAGCCTACTTTGTTCTCCTCTGGCCCAAGGTCCCTCAGTAAGCTTCCATGGCAGGTATTCCCAGATCCTAGTCTGATCCTCTGCCCTGACCTGGATGGCCCAGGCTAGCCTGATCTCATCAGATCTCAGAAGCTAAGCAGGGTCAGCCCTGGTTAGTATTTGGATGGGAGACCACCAAGGAATACCAGGGTTGCTGTGCAGAGGAAGGCACTGGCAAACCACCTTTGTTAGACTCTTGCCATGAAAACCCCAAAAGGGGTCGCCATAAGTCGGCTGCGACTTGACCGCACTTTACACACACACACACACACACACACACACACACACACACACACAGTCTGATCCTCTAAACCAGAGGTTCTCAAACTGTGCTCCGTGGAGCAGTTGGGTGCGCCGCAAAACATCTCCTAGTGCTCCATGAAGAGATTGAAAAGAAAAATACCATTGTCATTTGGTTTAGTATATAGGGGCTAGGTGAAAATTAGTGCTCCGTGATGAAGTTCTCTCCTCAAAAGTCCTCCATGACTCACAAAGTTTGGGAACCTGTGCTCTAAACCACTACCCAGCAGCTGGCTCTCCGCTTAGCCAAATCACGACAGCACCGCTGGAGTGATATGAGACTGGACTGCAGTTCCCAGAAGTTGTCTATAGATGGAGATGTTGGCATGAGCAAGACCCCATCATGGGACAACCTGATTCAATCATCCCATATAAAGGGGCTACCTGTAATACTAGTAACTTGAATGCTGCCCTTTCCATTACTTCTACACATCTTGTTATGGTTGGAGGCGAGAGAGACACAGCTTTCAGGTAGGAACCCATCATGCTATCTTTGTTGGTAAGTAACCCGATAATTCTTTTTAATGAGACTCTGAACTGGCAAACCCCAATTAAGAATCAAATGTAACAGTTCTAGGTGCCACACACATGCACACAGCATATGGCAGACTTCACTGCCATAAGTACCCACATCAAATATCTAGAATCATAGAATCCTAGAGCTGGAAGGGGCCACACAGGCCATCTAGTCCAACCCCCTGCTTAATGCAGGATCAACCTAGAGCATCCCTAACAAGTGTTTGTCCAGCCGCTGCTTAAAGACTGCCAGTGAGAGGGAACTCACCACCTCCCTAGGCAGTTTCCCCCCCTGATATCCAGCTAGTACCTTTCTGCCCACAATTTAAACCCATTATTGCAAGCCCTATCCTCTGCTGTCAACAGGAACAGCTCCCTAGGTACCTGAACAACCTGGGGTTTCCTACCAGGGGCCGGTTCCACATTTCAGCAGGCAGATGCCACCTATGGGACAATCCACCCACATAACGGCAGATGCAAGGTACCAATGCTCCAAGCAGCCTCTTGCAACTCTATGTCTCCCCATCTAGGCACGCGGTGGTGGAGTCAACACACTCAGCTTCCTCAGGATGGGGAGGTGGCCTTGCTGTGGAGCTCCAACCCTGCCACAGAAGTGTTCTGGGTGACCTTGGAACAGCCGCTCCCTCAGCCTAACCTACCTTGCAGGGTTGTTCGTTGTGAGGATAAAGTGGAGGCAGGGATAACAGTGTTGCAAGCCATTTGGGGGTCCCCAGTGAGAAGTAAAGCAGGGTGTGTGTGTGTGTGTGTGTGTGTAAAATGCCGTCAAGTCGCAGCTGACTTATGGCGACCCCTTTTGGGGTTTTCATGGCAAGAGACTAACAGAGGTGGCTTGCCAGTGCCTTCCTCTGCACAGCAACCCTAGTATTCCTTGGTAGTCTCCCATCCAAATACTAACCAGGGCTGACCCTGCTTAGCTTCTGAGATCTGACGAGATCAGGCTATACACACATACAAAGATAAAAAATAAAACTAAATCACCGTATACAATTGCAAGCTTTCCCAACTTACTGTCTGGTTTGCTCCCGGTTGGAGTATGTGACATTGACAACTGCTGTCTCGCTGTCGGTATTCACTGACACAAAGAAAAAGAAATCCAAGTTAAATTCAAATGGAGCTTATTGACAGATGTATTCATTATGACGCACTTATTTATTTATTTTAAATTTATATCCCGCACTTTCCCGCCCATACGGGCTCTCAATACGGCTTATGAACCGGAAGGCCGCCTTAACACAATAAAAACAAAAACTATTCAAAAAATCACCCCATAGCTACAAAAAGAACTCAACAATAAGCTTCAAACCCAAATGAAATCTCAACAGAGCACTTTACCAAAACCCCAACAACACCCAGCAATAATATTAAAACTGTATAAAACATTTAAAACCAGCACGCTAATTAAGACAGCAATGAAAAAAGTGTGCTATTAAAAATCAATCCATAATAATAATACTCATATCATCAAACCAGCAAAAAAAAGTTTTTTAAAAATAGAATGCACAGTTCAACCAAAGAAAATAGGAGTGAGGAGATAAAGTCTCTTGGGACACCAGCAATATTGGAGCAGAAATCGTCCCCCTCTCCCGTGGGAGGGCACGGCCTGAAAGGGGAAAGGGCAATCCAATAGAACTGGAGCGCAGCATTCGCTTCACTTCCTGTCTCCATCACTGGGAGGAAAATAAAGGTAGTGTGTGTGTGTTGAGGGGGTGAGGTCAGTGGATGCTCAAAAACAGCATATGGAGTAAGGTAAGGCCCAGGCTAGCCTGATCTCGTCAGATCTCAGAAGCTAAGCAGGGTCAGCCCTGGTTAGTATTTGGATGGGAGACCACCAAGGAATACCAGGGTTGCTGTGCAGAGGAAAGCACTGGCAAACCACCTCTCTTAGTCTCTTGCCATGAAAACCCCAAAAAGGGGTTGCCATAAGTCGGCTGCAACTTGAAGGCACTTTACACACACACACATAACGGGAGGGAGAAACAGGAGCCAGAGTGGTATAGTGGTTAAGAGCAGTGGTTTGGAAAGGTGGACATTAATCTGGAGAACTGGGTTGATTCCCCGCTCTTCCCCTCTCTTCCACTAATCTAGTGAACTGGGTTGGTTTCCTCACTCTTCCACACGAAGCCAGCCAGGTGACCTTGGGCTAGTCACAGTTCTCTCAGAGCTCTCTCAGCCCCACCTACCTCACAGGGTGTCTGTTGTGGGGAGAGGAAGGGAAGGTCATTGCAGGCCAGTTTGATTCGACCTTAAGTGGTAGAGAAAGCTGGCATATAAAAACCAACTCTTCTTCTTCTACCATCCCCTATACTGCAAACTGCCTTTCTAATGGAGGAATTGCAGGTCATGGCTGCCCCAAGAACTTTTGGGCTTGAGGGGTGGGATACAATTTTTTATAATCACATTTGATTAAAGGCTTCCCCAAACAGGAACTCAGTACTCTGTATGGAAGAGGGGAAGGAATGATGGAAGAGGAAGGATATACGGGAGCCCAAAAACTGCTTCAGTTTGGGCCCATTACAAACAAATGGAAGTATCTTCTGACATCTGGATGGGGCCAGTGACAACACCCTTGGTTGGGATTCAGTGGTCCAGCTCCTGTATTTTGCTTCAAGACCTACTCCGATATATTTTCTAAACATTCCCAAGGAATCTTACCTTGTTCACAGTTTTCCACAGTGCCATACTGAGCTAGCAAACCATCCAGGACCTAACCAAATGTTTAAAAGGGGGGGGGGGATAGAGAAATCGTGTTACTCTGAATATTCTTGCCTGATAAAGTTATAAATAGCAGACACCACTGCATTTTTCCCTTGATGAATGGACATTATACACAAAAATTGTTCAAATAAAAAAAAACCCACTTCAGCTGAGACTCTGCTTCAGCAACTGCACTGCAAGGATGCTCAAGAATAAGAACCTACAAACATAAAATCATAGAGTTGGAAGGGACCACCAGGCTCATCTAGTCCAACCCCCTGCACAATGCAGGAAATTCGCAACTACCTCCCCGACACACATAAGATCCAGCCCTGCTGGATCAGACCAATGGTCTGCTGGCCAAAGGCATAAGAAGCTTTAAAATGGGGATTAGACAGGTCCAAGGAGGATAGATCTAACAGTGGCTACTAGCCATGGTGACTTAAGGGAACCTCCACGTTCAGAGGCAGTAAACCTCTGAATACCAGTGCCAGGAGCAACACCAGGGAAAGGCCTCAGCCTCTATGCCATGGTGTTGGACCTCCAGAGGAGCTGGTTGGCCACTGTGTGAAACAGGATGATGGGACTAGATGGACCACTGGTCTGATCCAGCAGGGCTCTTCTTATATGCTCATGTCCATCTAGAAGATCAAAATCCTTTCTCATACAGTGGCCAACCAGTTACTACAGAGGACCAACAAACAGGGCACAGAGGCAAAGGACTTCCCCCAGCACTGACTCCTGCTACTGGGAGGGCGGCTATGTTGAAAAGCGTGGCAATGATAGGTGCCTGTAAAACTCATTTCTATTGAGATACACCACAGAGAGACCAGCTTTCTGAGGAGCTGGCTCCAGACCCAGCAGATGCACAGCCAGAGTAGGACATACAAAGGGGGAAGTTTCCACCTAGGACTGCCATCCTGCTGCCGGGGGCGGGGGATTCCCCGCTCCAAGCTCCCTCCCTAAGGCACCGTTCAACCAGCCGGCGGTGGGACTTACTAGCTGCAAGTAAAGGCCAGTGCTGACATTGCTTCAGGAAGTGATGTCATCACGTTGCCAATGACCGTGGGGACGCTCTGGTATTTGGCCAAAACTCTGGTATTTGGCCAAAAAACTACAGTTTTTGTTTAAATACCAGAGCATCCCCAGCGACATAGTCACTTCCAGAAGTGACGTCAACATGTTGACACTGGCATCCCTTTTACATCTAGCAAGTCCCCCACACCCCACACCAGTTGCCTCCAGGGGGCAAATGGCAACGCTATGTCCACCCCTCTCTCTGCTCTGCCTCAGCCCACACACCCTTTCTCAAAATATCACGGGTTGTTTTACATATAAGTGTAGGTTTCTAAGATACAAGCATATTTTAGACCACAGACTTTCCAGTTACCTCACTTACCTCCCATCGTAGCTGAGGGGGGATGTTTCGTATCTGAATCTTGCGGCTCCTAAAACAAAGAGAGGGGGAAAGTTTAGATTTCTGTCCCACCTTTGTCTGAGGCTATCTCAGAAAGAATATATAATGAAGAGCTGGGTTTAT
The DNA here is from genome assembly GCF_029931775.1 of Euleptes europaea. Classification (NCBI taxonomy): domain Eukaryota; kingdom Metazoa; phylum Chordata; class Lepidosauria; order Squamata; family Sphaerodactylidae; genus Euleptes; species Euleptes europaea. The sequence continues at coordinate 24,965,068 of NC_079329.1, forward strand.
AACTCGGTGTCAGAGCAAGTGCAGAGAAGGCGCCAAGTTCACTTGCTGGCATCTCCAATTAAAAAGATCTCCAGTACCAGAAAGACTTTTCAATGCCGGAAATTGTGCAGAGTAGACAATACTGACCAGGATCAACCAAAACAACTCCGTATACCGACATATTTTTGCCTTGGGAGGAATTCTTTCTAAAATATAGATTCGATCTATCTCTCTAGAAAGCCACCATGGTATAGTGGTTAGAGTGTTGGACTAGGATCTGGAAGACCCAGATTCGAATCTCTATTCTGCCACAGAAGCCTGGGACAGTCAAACAGACTATCATAATAAATCATAATAAATAAATCATAATAAATAAACAGCACAGAATCACTTTTAGCTTTGCAAGCTACTGAGCCCCTTAAGACAGCATCAGGCTTGTGGAACCTCCCCGTGGGGATCTCTGCTCTGATTATTTACCACTAGACGGTGCCAGAATATAACAACATTCAGAAGTACACAAAGCAGGGAGAAAGCATTCAAAAGTTTAACATCCTCTTCCCAAAATCTAGGACCAAATAATCTCCTCGGGAAAAAGTCTGGCTAAATTTAAAGCTGTGTTCAGGTTTGGTGAAAAATGCCACACGAGTGATAAAATTTAAGATGTCATGACCACATCACACTTTGATGCCCTAGTTCGCTTTTTGTCAGAATACCTGGTGGCTTGGGGAGGAGGGGCAACATCTCTCATGCAATCCTGAGCTTTCATTTATATTCAATCAAATTTCCAACCCAGTGTTGACGGGGGGGGGGGATCTTAAATTATGCAGAGCTCCCTTTGTTAACCCCCACCCCTGCAGGACCTCCGCACATCTCTTTGACTCTCCCAATTCCACAATCCCCTCTTCTTCAATGGATCACAGAAAGCTGCCAGAAGCACCATCCTGGCCACCATGTTTCCTTATAAGAATTAGGTATCCACAAGGAACTGTGGAAGGCCTGAGGAGCACGGGGGGAGGGGGGACACACACTTGTGCCCCTCACCTTCTACACACTCATACTGCTTCCTTGCCTTTTTCACCTTTCAACATTCATTTTACCCAGTAGAGAAGGCCTAAGCGTGCTCCTTGCCCTGATCTGGATAGCCCAGGCTAGCCTGAGCTCCTCCGATCTTGGAAGCTAAGCAGGGTCGGAGTTGGGGAGGGGAACTCTCATGCATATGATGTTTGAGAATTCGGAGCAGAAAACTGCAGCAAACCAAATGCAATTGTCCCCTACATAAATGACCATTGTGTAGTGGTTAAGGTGTCAGATTAGGATCTGGGAAAACTTGGTGTCAGGTTCTGCTGCCGTCAGGTCTGAGTCTCACCCTCCAACTCATTTTTTTCATTCAACGCCTTTATTGGCATATTGATTACAATGACAATCGCATAAAATGGATATCTAGTACACACAACCAATAAAATTCATTCATGGTAGCTATCAGGTAAGGTCCGCTTAGTTTCTCGAATTCTCATGGCAGCTAAAAGAAACTTTTCTACCTTCTCCGTGGTACAAGAGTGCCAATCAGCCAAAAGGAAAGCCACTTTGTCTTTTGCAGAGAGATATATCTTTTGTCAGCGGTTCAATATGAGCTTCCCGTTGAGACTCATAATAGACACAACAGAGCAGCATGCAGGTTATTGTCTCTGGTAGGTTCTGCGAACATGGGCAAGTCCGATTGCAGACAGGGGTGTTCTTAAATCTGCCCCAAAGGATTTCCAACAGAAAGATGTTCAGACACGCTAACATGAAGGCCAGTCAGAATTGTGGAGAAGTGTGGGAGTCGTGGGAGCCAGTGTGGTGTAGTGGTTAAGAGCGGTGGCTTGGAGCGATGGACTCCAATCTGGAGAACCAGGTTTGATTCCCCACTCCTCCACATGAGTGGCAGAGGCTAATCTGGTGAACTGGATTTGTTTCCCCATTCCCACACACAAAGCCAGCTGGGTGACCTTGGGCTAGTCACAGCTCTCTCAGCCTCACCTACCTCACAGGGTGTCTGTTGTGGGGAGGGGAGGGGAAGGTGATTGTAAGCCGGTTTGAGTCTTCCTTAAATGGGAGAGAAAGTCAGCATATAAAAACCAATTCTTCTTCTTCTTCTAAATGGGAGAAGTAGGACGGTAGGGCTCTGTGCATTGGATGAATACCAAGCTCTGATGGGGAGCAGACAAGGTTTGCCACTAGATGACTAAGATCCTTTGCACCCTCCAACTCCAGGGTTGCTTTTAACTAGAGGATGGGGTTCTTCTTCAGCCAGTTTCCCCACTTTGCTCTACCACTTTGCTTTGGAATGGGTCTGACTCTTCTTCCCTGGCTGTTCCAGGGCACACCCTTCAAACACTTCCCCAAAGGACGGTCAACCGTGGGCTCAGCCAATCCTCCCTCCCCAATCCAGCCCTGGGGAGTGACAAGCCCCCTGGGCCAATGGATACCTGCCTTGGAGTGGTTAGGTCACTGGCCCTTCCCCCAGACCTCTAGGGGAATAGCTGGCTTCCCCTACCAACCCCCTTTAAGAAGGTCAGTGCTGCTGAGCCTGCTGCTGAGAGTTGGCTTGGCTCCTTCAAGCTGGCTGACTTCTGAGTAGACTCTGCCAAGGCCAGGCCCTGCTGCAACCTGACAGGCACCTTTCCCAGCTGTGGGGCTTGCTGGCAGAGGACGCCTTTGGCAGGGTTTGCAGTCTCCTGGGGTAAGTGCGGGGGGCAGAGGCACCCCCCACCCCGGACACCAGGTTTGAATCTCCACTCTGCCATGGAAACTTGTTGGGTGACCTTGGGCCAGTCACATAGGCCTTTTATGCATGGGTTGCCCCAGACACTGTCACCCCCGACTACTTTGGGGATTCGTTTTAATTATGCATGTATTTTCCGACCTTCAGAAGTTGCCTCGCTCGCCTCTTGAGTTTTCCCCGTGCTTTCAGGATGCTGTTTTACCCCAACAGGCTTAAAGTCTGCCTCGATTCCAAATCGAAAGCTGGTCCGGTGCATACTTGTCACTTTGGGTTTTTCTCCCCACACCCATCCTCGTTTCCCCCTCCCACGTGTCTGTACCCCTCATCCAATATCTCCTCTTAAAGCCCTTATAGAGTGCACTAGTGAGAGTGGAATACCTTGGGGCTGCTTATTTGGTCAGTTTCACAGTGAGTGTGGGTCAGTTTCAGATGGAACAGTTGAGAGAAAGCTGAAATAATCAGAAACAACCTATGCGGCTGCTTATTTGGTCAACTTCACAGCAAGTGTGGGTCAATTTCAGTTCTCCGCTGGATGGAGCCTGGCTGAGTTGTCACCCTCCTCCTATATGTGTCCTCTTTATAGGCACGAAAGCCTTTTTTTTTGTGAGTGCCAGGCTACTGATGGAACGATGAATGCCACAAATGACCATGCAAGTGTTTTTTATGTTCTTATGACCGCTGCATTGAGTTACACAGAAACAATTTGTGGCGGGGGGGTGTGTGTGTTTGCCTGGACCCTTCTCTGCTTTGGCTGTAAAATGGCGACTCGGTTCAGACCAAATGAAAGAATCTCGCTTGGGGGGGGGGGGCTGGTGACGTATTTCAAAAAAATACACAACAGCCAGTTACAAAGCAGTGTTTTCATGGGGGAGGAATTCACGTGTGGTTCTGAAGCTCAGTGGTTTCACTGAGGATGTCTAATTAATCACAAGGTACTCCCTGGGATTTATCCGGGGCAAACAGCCCGTGTGCATAGTGTTTTGAGAATTCGGCTGCAAATACTGTGCAGTTAAGAGAGCAGCAGATCCTGTGGAAACAGACCACGCATAAAAGGCCATACTCTCAGTCTCAAACCTGGCAAATACTTGGATGGGAGACCTACCAGGGGCGTGACGTGGAGGCAGGGCAATGGCAAACCACCTCTGAACATCTCTTGCCTTGAAAGCCCTACGGGGTCGCCATTAAGTCAGTCTATGATAGTGACTACTATCATCTTCTGTTACCACACCCTTCTGGACCATGATAAACTTTGGGATCCTAAACAGAGTTAAACCCTTCTGAGGCCATTAACTTCAAAGGTGGCGACCTTAGATCTTGAACACGTTCTTCAACCCAGTCTTAAAATTACCCTGCAAAGTAGATTATTTGATACCTCTTTGAAAATGCTGGCCAGAGCATAAGCTGTAACAACACCAGTTTTCATTAGACAGAGTTTTGACCCCCACCCCACCCTGGGTCTCCTAGAAAACCACATCCTGGAAAACCAAGGCATCGTTCAAACTCCTCTCCTAATGCTTCAAGGATTCAGGGATCTGGATCCTCGTCTCCTCCACAGCTCTCCTGAGCTTTCGGAAAATCGCATCCGTCGGAAGGAGATGGGGCAAGCAAAATTACACTCGGAGAGCGTCAGTGAGAACCTCAGGGGATTGATAAAGAGAGAGAGAATCTCTATAAAGGGCCTAGGGGTCTCTATAAAACATGCTCTCGTTTTAATGGCTGGGAAAGATTGAGGCCAAGGAGAATTAAAAAAAAAAATGACAGCAGAAGAAAAGATTATGAGAAGGGTTCAAAAGACGAGAGCAACCAGCTTTGCTCCCCCCCCCCTTCTAATTTCACTCTTCCAAAATCCTGCCTCCCAAAATAGAATCTTTGGGAATTTTTGATGCCAAATTTAACCCATCCCGCTACAGCAGCTGCCACACGCAACTACAGGTGGGTCGTGGATGCTGCCTCGGCCTTGCTGGACATTCCTGAATTCACCAAGCAGCTGTAATTTAGGGGTGATGAAATGTAAATACCGTAATAGATCCATGGTCATGTGGGGCACGACCTGTTGTGACTATTTCATGCATGCAATCCCATATTTTAGCTCTCCATGCCCGCCACATCCTAGGAGTTCTGCGGCCAGCCTATTGCCTCCCCCCCCCCCGTCCCAAATTCTGCAAGGAAACACTAGCTGTGTTGGACAGACCGGTTACATGCGGGGCTTAACCGGCATTGCAGAGACAGCCATTCTAAATCGTTTTCGCTTGTGCTCTTGGCACGATTCACAGTGCAATCCTAAACAGAGTTACATCTTTCTGAGTCCACTAAAGTGAGTGGGTTTAGAGGGGGGCACTTCTGTTTAGGACAGTGCTGTAAATTCCTTTAGATTGGACTTAAACAGACTGAGGGGTTCAAGGGGTTCTGAAAGTCAAAGTCAATCCTGTAGGATTGGGTTAGATGACAAAGAAGAGGAAGAAGAAGAGTGTTTTTTATATGCCGAATTTCTCTACCGCTTAAGAAAGAATCAACCCAGCTTACAATCACCTTCCCTTCCCCTCCCCACAACAAACACCCTGTGAGGTAGGTAGGGCTGAGAGAGCCCTAAGAGAACTGTGACTAGGCCAAGGTCACCCAGCTGGCTTCATGTGGAGGAGTGGGGAAACAAATCCAGTTCACCAGATTAGCCTCCGCCACTCATGTACAGGAGTGGGGAATCAAACCCGGTTCCCCAGATCAGAGTCCACCGCTCCAAATCACCGCTATTAACCACTACATCACGCTGGCTTGTGAAGGAAAGCAGTCTATATATGCTCAGAGGCATAAACTTGATTCCCCAAGTAAGTGCTATGCCGGGTCATGAAAAAACAACCACGAGGATTGGCGATGAGCCCTACTTAAAGCTCTCATCACTCAGCTCAAATTGCTTCACCCTCTAGCGTAGGGGTCCCCCAACCTTCATAAGCCTGCAGGCACATTTGGGATTCAGCATGGTGGGAGCAGCTGCCACTGCATAGGTGCCTCAGGAGGGGCAGCCAGCCATAGAACGGCTGCTGCCGTTTGCCTTCAGTCACACGATGAAGATCCTTGTGCTGCGGTGGTAGGAGCTGTCAAACCACAATTTTTAAAAAATCTGCACAGCCAATCAAATTTCCAGTGGCCCATCAGAAGCCTTGCTGGGCAAAAGCCCCACCTGATCCCTCCCACTCTCTAAAGACGCTTGGCGGGTGCCATCGTGCCCACAGCTACCACATTTGGGGAACCCTGCTCTAGTGGAGCAAACTCCTGGGAAGCCCTCAAAGAACCACTTGTAGACTGCTTGGTCCAAGTTTATGCAAAAAGATGGGGATGTTATAGCTATGAACTCGTGCCTAAGGGGAACTACAACAAACAGGCTCTGTTTTGCAACCTTTTCTTGATAGTGAAGATGAAGTATGGATTGGATCCTACGGGTTTTTCTACTTGATCTTGCCCAACTCCCCACCTTAATGCAGCCCCTGTCCTGCAGAATATTATGATCCCTGGTTAGGGTTACCATATCCCTCTTCAATGCTAGCAGGGGTTTTGGGGGACGGAGCAGGAGGAGGGCAGGCTTTGGGGAGGGTAGGGACTTCAATGCCATAGAGCCCAACTGCCAAAGCGGCCATTTTCTCCAAGTGAACTGATCTCTATCGGCTGGAGATCAGTTGTAATAGCAGATCTCCAGCTAGTACCTGGAGGTTGGTAACCCTATCCCTGGTAAAACCTTTTTGGCGATTAAAAGGGGCCTCTTTGCCTGTGGAAAAGGTGGTAGGAACCTCCCATAAGTCATGAAGAGCTGCTTTACACTGCCCGACGCATAACACCAGTGTGCTCAAAGCAAACCAAAAAGTATGGAGGGCAGAAACACATCCCAAAACATGAACTGGACGTGGGTGCAGAACCTGGGGCCAATCACAGCTACACACCACGAATATCTAGGACCAAACTGGATGTGATGCTGAGAGAACCATAACTAGATGATCCACAGCTTGTAAAAGTGTAAATAGTAGTGTGTGTTTGTGTAGACCGTGGTCACAGTGCGGGGGAACCGTGCTTTAATCCTGATTTCTTCCTGACCATTTTCCGTTGCAAATTTCACTCCCTTCCCATTTCCCCATGGTGTGGGTTGCCCACAAAAAAGGAAATCCACAGATACTTCTGATTTCCCCTGTAGGGCAAACAATAGTTTTTTTTGGGGGGGAGAAGGGTATGCACGCAAGGGAGTATTAGTGAAATGATGCAGAGCAAAAGGTTTAAAGCACTCCTCCATAAGAGATATGGACTTCTTTCCCCCTTTTCTAACACAAAAATTGTCATTTTTGGAGAGCACTGGAGGGGGGGATCTGTATGAAACATTTTCTCTTTTGGAGTGAATGAAATGCTATTTTAGACAACGTTTGATTCACTCAAAACGAGTAGAATGAAGATTTTCAGGTAAAATAATCTGCAACATTAGTTATGGTATTTCCTGTGTATACTGTACACAAATACAATATTGTCAAGGCTACATTCGTTGTTTATAATGCAACTAATTTGGTCCACAATTAATGTTATAATGCATACGTTGACAATACACTTATGAGGACTTCCGCGTGTATGAGGTTTTGGGTTACAAAGTTTAATTTGATACTCAATTATGCCAGTTGTCAAGGTTTTGTCCAAATTACGTTAAGGGTAATTTACAATTTTGCTTGCTGAAAACGAAGAGGGCAATCCCAAGCAGGTCTATTTACAAGTAAGTTCCACTGTATCAGTAGGGCTTACTTCCAAGAAAGTATCGTCAGGATTGCAGCCTAAGACATTTACAGCACAATCCTGAACAAAGTTACATCTTTCTAAGCCCAATGATTTCAGTTGGCTTAGTAGGATGTGGCTCTGCTTAGGATTGCACTGCTACAGTGCAGTCCTAAGCATGTATACTCAAAAGTAAAGCTACGCAGCAGATCCAATAAGACTTACTCACCATTAATTGTGCTTAGGACTGCAGCCTTATACTTTTATATTTCATAAATATCTTAAATAGTACAATTTTTATACTATCACTAAGTTCTAAATGATACATTTTATGTTGTAAGTGTAGTAAACCAAAGGTTTTATAAGGAAGTGCATATATTCCAAGTTTCCCCAGCATTTTTGCTCCCCCGTTATTTCAATATTTCCAGAAATGTTATATCCCTACATATCAACTTGCAGAGCTGATCCAAACTGTCCCCCAACACCATCGGTGCCATTTATAATTTCCACAAGAGTTAGTTATCATGTCTTGTTTGGCCCTGAGTGTTTTGAAGGGCACATCTGCTTTATTATACATATGCACAAGGTGCATCAGTGAAACATGGGTATAGCTGTGGAACTGCACTTGACATGTTTGATGTGAAGCATCCCTTTAGATCTGGTGTCCCCAACTTGGTGCCTGTTGGCACCATGGCACCCACTGGTACTTTTTCTGGCGCTCACCAAGTGTTTTTAGGAAGTAGGTGGGCCAGGTAGAGTTTTTGTCCAGCAAAGCTTCTGATAGACTATCGGAGATTTGATTGTGCAGATTTTACAAAAATGTTGCTTTGGCAGCAGCTGCCACCACAGTACGAGGAATTACACCGCGTTACTGAAGTTAAGCTGTGGCAATCATTTTGTGGCTAGCTCCGCCTCCTGCAGCAGCCATATTGTTGCTGCGCCCACCATGCTATGTCAGAACTCCAAATGTGCCCACAGGCGCAAAACGGGTGGGGACCCCTACTTTAGACAGTTCTGAGCACACATTTAGCATGACAGAACTGAAAGCTTCCCAGAGAGCTTAAGGTCATTTTCCATCTTAACTGCAAAACTAAAAGCACACATTTATTAGGCAATCTAAGTTCTACAGTATAATGCAGAATCGAAGGGAATGGGGGGTGTCATTATTTTATTAATCTAACAGCTGTTTTATAATGGAAGCAATCCTAAACAGGCCTACTCTGAAACAAGTCCCGTTTTAGTCAATGGGATGGGTATACCTGTTTTCCACAGCAGAACAGAGATTTGAACCTGTGGTACCCTAGAATGACCCTCTAGGCACTTCGCCACACTGGCCATAAAGCTCTCTAGGAGACCTTGGGCCAGTCATTTTCTCTCAGCCTAACTTACCTCGCAGGGCTGTGAAATTGGGGGTCCATGCAACCCTGAGAGGAAGAGCTGAATAACAATGTGTTAGATACCTCACTGCCCTGACATTGATGGCCCAGGCTAGCCTGATCTTGTTGGATCTCAGAAACTAAGCAGGGTCGGCCCTGGTTCATACTTGGATGGAAGACCACCAAGAAAGTCCAGGGTTGCTAACCAGAGGCAGACAATGGCAAACCACCTCTGTTCATCTCTTGCCTTGAAAAACCTACTGGGTTGCCATAAGTCGGCTGCGACTTGACGGCCCTTTCCACACACAGACACCTCACTGGCCATTTGGCAGCACTATAATTTAAAGCCCAACAATCTGTCGACTGGATGAAAAGTCGCTCCAGATTCTTATGGACATCTGGCTTTAAAAAAAAAAAAAAAAAGAGCCACTGACAAAGCAATTTCCCCCAATCCACTGCAAACTTTCTGCAGCAATACAGTCCTGAAGTAGTTGAGATATGTCTGTGGTATATAAAAGCCGGGAGTTCAGGGGCCAACAGACCACACCCTGCAGGATCAGCACAGGTATAGAACTATATGTCTTGCCCTATAATTGCAATCAGATACAGGACAAAAAGGCGTTATCGGAGTGAGGCAGAAAGAAACACCAGCTTTCAGATTAGCAGTGCAATCCTAAACAGAGCTACAGACTCCCTTACACATCTGTGGAAGTCAATGGGCTTAGCAAGATGTAATTTGGTTTAGGGCTGTCCTGAAAAGCACAACAAACACAGCTCCCCAAACAAATAAAAATCAATCAAACTGCTTTCTAGCGGGCAAATGCATCAAATGCAAATAAACCTGTATACCTGCAAAACACTTCTGTTTTGCCATGTTGAGGGTTAGGAAAGAATGGTTTTGCCGGAATGGGAGCACACTTGGAATGTAATGTATCACTCCTGGGTAGAATGCCAAACGATCTTTAATTATTTTTCATTACATTTATGAACAGGGTACGTTTTTTTAAACACAGTACCCCGCAAAACTCAAAATGGCTTCTCCACTCCCCAAAATCCAACCGATTCAGGGCACCTCGACATTGCTGAAGGTCTGTTCTTTAGTTTGCTTAACCAACCTATGGGTGTTTCTCTCAAGGTAGGGGCAGTTGCCTATGACGAGAAGGAAATAAATTGCCACTTGTCCCTGAAAGATGCATTATACAAAAATAAGAGGGAAAAGCAGACTTTATGTCCCCCACCCCACAGTAAGCCTGGGCCAGGCTTTGGAACGACATGTTTTAATCTTTAGTGAAAGATTTCAGTTGAGCAATTGCACTGCTAAAATCAATGCAGGTTTGTGGTCCGCACAATCAACGCCACCCAAAGAGCACCCAAAGAGTAAAACTGAAGGGCAATAAGAGATGTTGAGTAAAGAGGTTCCACCTTCCTTCCTGGCTGGGGTAGGAATTGGTTATAGACACATGTTTTCCTCTATCAGCTTAAATCCTTCTGACCCCCTTCCTATAGCACGGCATTCTTTGCATTCCAGACTCCTTAAACAATGGCTCCTCCATTCATTCAGGGACACGGAGCAGCATTCAAGCTACAGATTTCATTACAATTTCCATCCCCCACTAAAAAAGAAGAAGAAGGGGAGGGGGGGAACCCATGAAAACGAGACAAAAATCTTTGTTCCCCATCCTTACCCCTACCCCTACCTCCTTCATCCCAACCAGAAACACATTTCTGGTTTCTTTTCCATTTTATATTAAAAGACTTTCCAAGACTACCAAATGTATTTATAACTTTTCCAGGGATTTTTTTTTTAAAGACTAGTTTAAACAATCACTTCAGTGCTCAAAGAATTCCTGGTGCATCCACAAAAATGGAAAAGCAAGAAGGGGGGGGGGAGAGCAATGCACAGAGAATATTTAGAATGCATCCACATGGCAAGAATTCTCCATTTCCCTGTCACTGCCGTCACAAATGCAGAGAGGCCTTCGCACTGAAAACGGAGAAATCCACACCCAGTTTTGTGATCACTTTCGTCCATCAGCCACCATTTTACCTGCATTTTGCATCCTCCATTAAGGACTTTTTTTCAGGTGTTTCAAAATCCTATTGCACTATAGCATTGTAATGTAACCATCTAGAGCCATGATCAATTACTGAATTCCCAGCTTTCATTAAAAAACTTTTTAAAAAATTAAAATCTTCAGTCCCTTTTGTCACGGAGTAAAACAAAAAGACCTTAGAGACTTTTTTTTCTAATGGAAGCTGGGGATTCAGAGGGACTAGATCATGGCAGTAGGTCATTATAATATTATTTCACTATAACGATCTATAAACAATTTGCAGTTCCAAAAAAGGAGGGAACAGCCTGAAAAAAAGCTCTCTAATGGTAGTGGGCTGGGGGGTGGGACGGTGGCCCTCCTCAGAGCGAGAGTATCCCCAATGCAGGCGGGATCTTTAAAAAAATGCACACACCGTGCGTTGACTGACATATTTCCAAAAGGAGCGTGTCAAATCAGATTTGGGCAGGATTGCATCAAAGCAAAGGAAAACCTGGACAGCGGACAATTAGGAGACAATTTCACCATGTCGCTGTGCCAAAAGAAACCCATTCTACTTTGGATGCCTATCAACCAGGAGCAAAACCTCTGTAGGGAAGCAACCTTAGTCTAAAAGGATTTATTTATTGAATTTCTAACCCGCTCTACCCCAGCCGAGGCCGGCGTACAATGTTAAAACATCAATACAAACGTCAGTGCTATGCCTTGATTAACCTGCGCGATACACCAAAAGGATCGCCGTGCATAATCTCTGGGCTTTCCTTTTTTATTCAGAAAGACCCAAATCAACTACCACCACCCAAATATGTTGCTCATAATCATGGCACCAGGGTTGTCTGACCCTCAGTGCTCACAAGCAAAACCGGCGCTTGTGCTGCCAGCATCAAAGTGGGTTCAGTGGAGCCAGCATGTACACCCCTCCACCACCATTATGCAGCATCAACGATTGTGCATGGGAGCATGGATGGCTCTGAGCACCATCAGTGCAATCTTCAAGATGTGAAACACCTCTGAACTAAGACAAATGTGGACCAACCAGTCACCGTACTTTCACACTAGAACAAAGAAGAAGAGTTGGTTTTTATGCCCTACTTTTCTCTACCTTTAAGGAGTCTTAAAGCAGCTTACAATCGCCTGCCCCCACACACACCCACACCAGGCACCTTGTGAGGTAGGTGGGGCTGAGAGACTTCGGAGAGAACTGTAACTAGGCCAAGGTCACCCAGCTGGCTTCATATGTAGGAGTGGAGAATCAAAGCCAGTTCTCCAGATTAGGGTCCATTGCTCTTAACCACTACACCATGCTGGCTCTTATGATGGTATGAGGCTGCCAATAGTCAGGGTTTAACTATCTAGTGAAATGGACAAAAACCTATGCTGCAACTATGCAAAGCTTAAACCAAAAAACAGCATGTTGGCTCAAATGAATAAACTTATTTTATACTGAAAATAACAACCTGTACAATAATGAAACAAATATACTAAACTTCTTACTATGGAATACAACTAAAAATCAAATTCTAAATAGCACACTTATCCCTCTAAGCAATACACATATACAAAAATTCTCATAGAGACACTGTATACAGCAATACATCAAAAAAGGAGAATCAAACTGGCTTACAATCTCCTTCCCTTCCTCTCTTCACAACAGGCACCTTGTGAGGTAGGTGGGGCTGAGAGAGTTCGGAGAGAACTGTGATTGGCCCAGGGTCATCCAGCTGGCTTCAGGTGGAGGAGTGAGGAAACCAACCCGGTTCACCAGATTAGACTCCACCGCTCATGTGCAAAAGTGGGGAATCAAACCCAGTTCTCCGGATTAGAGTCCACCGCTCCTAACCCCACCACCACCCTGGATTCACCATAGGAGGCAGTTGAGAAAATCTCAGATGATGCCTCTAGTGACAGATGGACGAACTCTCCACAAACTTCAAACTCTGCACCAGTTGCGAACAGCATCGGGCAAATGCTTAACAAATAGCTTTTAAATCAAAAGTTCTAGATGGGGATTTTTATTTTTTGGTACCTGCACATTCTTTCAAATTTGTAGTGTGCGTGGGGGGCGGGGGAGAGCATGCTACCTAGGCAACCGTGTAATGCTCCCTTTCATTCTGGGAATGTTAACTCTTGTTTCACAGTAATGCTTTGCCCTGTGCTCCACGTTTACCAGCATGGCGTTTCTTACGGTAGAGGAAACAATAGCAGATCCCAGTGGCTTTTATATTTACATTTTTAAAATACTCAAGTGAATTTCTGCAATTAAGATGCTTCCATCAAGGCCAAGAGGGTTCAAGAAAATAAAATTTATTTTTGTGACACTATATTGTATGTTAACTCAGAAAATAACACGATGCTCCAAAAGATGTACACTCATTCCGAGTCCACTTTTGTGCAAATGAGACCAGACCAAGAGTTCCTTTCTATCCAAGCAGGGACCTTATCATTCAGTTTATCCATTTCTACCGCATTGCTCCTTTTCTTATTAGCATGGGATAATTATTAGAAAGTCTTCATATTGTTACCTTTTTTTTCTTGTACAGAATATGAACATGAAACCTCTTTCTCTTTTTATGTATTGGGGGAGGGGGTTGGCCAGCAGCAATTTAGATCTCTTCTTCCCCTAACAAGTGGGATTCTGATTGTTGGCCGGTCCAGCATGGTGTAGTGGTTAAGAGCGGTGGTTTGGAGCGGTGGACTCTAATCTGCTGAACTGGGTTGGTTTCCCCACTCCTACACATGAAGCCAGCTGGGTGAGCTTGGGCAAGTCACAGCTCTCTTAGAGCTCTCTCAGCCCCACCTACCTCCTGTTGTGGGAAGAGAAGGTGATTGTAAGCGGGTTTGATTCTCCCTTAAGTGGGACAGAAATCGGCATATAAAAACCAACTCTTCTTCTTCTTCTTCTTCTTCAAAAGAGATGGCATTTTAGCTCTCACAACACTAGCAGGATGTCCACAGGAAGGTATTCACCTCGCTCCCATTAACTATTTGATACGAGGTCAGAATTTCATTTGTTACATACCTGGGTTCAATACAATGAATTCATAGGCCTCAATCCTATATTTTCCCTTTAGGAGTTTCTTTTACTGCCCTGTTTTTTTTTAAAGAATAAACTCAATAAACTTGAATCAAGAAGTTCCTTGAGACCTGGATTGTTTTTTAATTTTAATTAATTGGAAATTGCTTGCCCCATGCAGCAGTATCCACTTAATAAATACAGGAAATGTTTTCTCACAACTGTTGCATAGGCAGGCAAGGTCACTTAACACGATCCCCTAATGTACTTTCATCGCCCTGCTATGCTTCACCATTGCTGTAAAAAGAGTCAATTACCTATTCTTTAGATACACTCATGCAGCTGAAGAGAGAGATTCTAATTCACATTAGCAATGGTGAGCATGAAACCAGAATGTAATCTTGCGGCTACAGTGCATGTCTACCAGCTGTTGACGCATCCCCAGTTTGCAAACACAGCACACTATCCACATACAGTTTATCTGGCAAACAGAGTGCTAGGTTTGCGCTTTGATACCGAGGGACAAGATGTCCATCCGTGTTATTACAGACTGGGTTGGAGCCCACGATCCCTCAGCAGAAGAGGCTGACAACTGTGGATCTTTCTCACATTTCCCCCCCTCCTTTCCGACCCTAGGAAAGCTTGTTCTAGGGGTGGCAGGACCTGCATGATGTAATCGTTAAGCGCAGCGGACTCTAATCTGGAGAATCAGGTTCGATTCCCCACTCCTCCACAAGAGCAGCGGACTCTAATCTGGAGGACCGGGTTCGATGCCCCACTCCTCCACATGAAACCTGCTGGGTGACCTTGGGCTAATCACTGTTCTCTCCTAACTCTCTCAGCCCCACCTACCTCACAAGGTGTCTGCTGCAGGGAGAGGAAGGAGATTGTAAGCCGGTTTGATTCTACTTAAAAGGTAGAGAAAGTCGGCATGTAAAAACCAACTCTTCTTCTTCTGGGTGGTCTAATAGCCACACGGTTCAAGAGGCTAGACTTGGGGGACGGGGCTAAAGGCACAAAATAATCTTGCCTCCTCCCATTAGTCCAGCCCTGCTGAGGGAAGAGAAGAGGGTGATTTCGCCCCTTTCCCCTTCCACAATGCAGCCTCCGAACCTGTGTGACAATTAGACCATGTGGGTCCTGCAACTCTAGGAATAAACTTTCTCAGGAATAAACTTTCTCAGGTACAGAAAGAGAATGGGAAAGCAGGGAAATAGGGGAAAGCAGGGGGAAAACATGAAACTTGAGTCTGCAGAACAAGGGATCCAACCTGATGTATTCAAGATAACATTGTTATACAGGAATTAGGTGCATTCATCATTAGTGGTGAAAAGTGCCGTAAACTCATAGCCAACTTACGGCAAACCCTGTACGGTTTTCAAGGCAAGAGATGTTCAGAGGTGGTTTGCCATTGCCTGCCTCTGGGTACCAACCCTGGACATCCTTAGTAGTCTCCCATCCAATTATTAACCAGAGCCAACCCTGATTAACTTCTGAGATCTGACAAAATCGAGCTATCCTGGGCCATCCATGTCAGGGCGCCTTCACTCTTTTCTCTCTCTCTCTCTTTCTTTTTTTTGCTGTCAAGTCACAGCTGACTTATGGAAAGAGACCTTCAGAGGTGGTTTGCCACTGCCTGCCTTCCTGTCATGCCCCTGGAATTCCTTGGAGATCTCCCATTCAGATAGTAGCCAGGGTCAGGGCTGAGACCGTGTGACTGGCCCAAGGTCACCCAACATGTTTCCATGGCATAAGTGGGGATTTGAACCTGAGTTTCCCAGGTCCTGGTCCGACACCTTAACCACTACACCACGCTGGCTCTTGCCTTCATCCTTACTCCAAGTTAAACTGGTAGGACTGGTCAAAGAGAGCGTATGGACACACAGAGAAAAAAATATCGCCTTCCTTTCATCCCACCTGGAATGGCCCACCTGAATTCCCTCTCTTATAGACGCCTCCCGCAAGGTGATTAGTTCTCTGAGGAGTTTCCAACACATCCTCTTTAAAGGCAGGGGCAGAAAAATAGAGAGAAGACGTCAATTCTGAATCTGGTGTTTACAACATTAGGCTGGCTTTAAGAATAGTTGACAGTGGGGTGGTGGTGAAAGTAAACAAGTATGGACCTGTATGGAATATTGTCAAGGAAGTAGTACCACCCACCTTCTGATTCATGCTTCCCACGAAGAAGAGTTGGTTTTTATATGCTGACTTTCGCTACCACTTAAGGAAGTATCAAACCAGCTTACAATCATATTCCCTTCCTCTCCCCACAACAAACACCCTGTGAGGTAGGTGGGGCCGAAAGAGCTCTAAGAGAGCTGTGGCAAGCCCAAGGTCACCCAGCTGGCTTCATGTGTAGGAGCGGGGAAACCAACCCGGTTCACCAGATTAGCATCCGCCGCTCCTGCGGAGGAGTAGGGAATCCAGTCCGCTTCTCCAGATTAGAGTCCACGGCTCCAAACCACCGCTCTCAACCACTACACCACGCTGACTCTCGGAGAGAGCCACACTGAGAGACAGTACTGGTCAGAAACGTTAAGTCGCTTTAACCCGATTCCCAACTGTGTCTTGTCCTGACCCCCTCCAATCTTACAAAGACAGACCTCTTCAGCCATTTTTACTCATTTCTCTACAAGCACCTTCAACACATGCGTAGGGCTCAATGCTTGTCCACTGATTTGTATCAGGGATACCTTGTAGCGCAGGATATTGAACCATGAACAAAAAAAGAGGCTTAATACCATTTATGCTATCTGCATGTGTCTGGAAAGAAACTCCAAAGTAGGCTAAATTAAGAAGCAGTCACGGCACTTAACAAACACACACACATTATTGAGCCAGCAGGGTGTAGTGGTTAAGAGCGGTGGTTTGGAGCGGTGGACTCTGATCTGAAGAACCGGGTTTGATTCCCCTCTCCTCCACATGAGCGGCAGAGGCTAATGTGGTGAACTGGATTTGTTTCCCCACTCCTCCACATGAAGCCAGCTGGGTGACCTTGGGCCAGTCACAGCTCTCTTAGAGCTCTCTTAGCCCCACCTACCTCACAGGGTGTCTGTTGTGGGGAGGGGAAGGGAAGGTGATTGTAAGCCGGTTGGAGTCGCCCTTCAGTGGTAGAGAAAGTCGGCATATAAAAACCAACTCTTCGTCTTCTTCTTACTGGGTACCGACTGCTGAGGAGCCGTACAAATCTTGCCAGAAGCTGGATTCTGATCTATCAGATGCAACCTGATGCTCTTGCAGGGGAAAGGTGGTGGTGATGCAAAATGCATTCCAGCTGCAGCAACTGGGACAAGATCAACCCACCTGAGCAGGGGACTGAGCATGGAACACACCTCCAACTCCAGTGTGATGTGGGTTGTGCCAGACATTGGGAGTTTGCAAAGGGTTTGGGGAGGGGCAGAGAGGAAGACGTGGGGGTGAAAAGTCAGATCACTGCTGGAAAAGCAGCTCAACTTGGCATTTCCA
This sequence comes from Euleptes europaea, assembly GCF_029931775.1. Classification (NCBI taxonomy): domain Eukaryota; kingdom Metazoa; phylum Chordata; class Lepidosauria; order Squamata; family Sphaerodactylidae; genus Euleptes; species Euleptes europaea. The sequence goes on from NC_079329.1 coordinate 24,982,453, forward strand.
AAGCAACATGGATAAGAACATAAGACAAGCCATGCTGGATCAGACCAAGGCCCAACAAGTCCAGCAGTCTGTTCACACAGTGGCCAACCAGGTGCCTCTAGGAAGCCCGCAAACAAGATGACTGCAGTAGTATTATCCTGCATGTGTTCCTCAGCACCTAATATATTAGGCATGCTCCTCTGATCCTGGAGAGCATAGGTACGCATCATGACTAGCATTCATTTTGACTAGTAGCCATGGATAGACCTCTCCTCCATGAACATGTCCACTCCCCTCTTAAATCCTTCCAAGTTGGTAGCCATCACCACATCCTGGGGCAGGGAGTTCCACAATGTGACAATGTGTGGTGTGAAGAAATACTTCCTTTTATCTGTTTCAAATCTCTCACCCTCCAGCTTCAGCAGATGACCCCGAGTTCTGGTATTATGAGGAAAGCTTCTCCCTGTCCACTCTCTCCAAACCATGCATAATTTTATAGACCTCTATCATGTCTCCCCTTAACTGCCTTCTTTCCAAGCTAAACAGCCCTAATAATAAGTGATTTACCTGGCAATCTGCAGCTGCCTCCCTCTATCCTACCATCAGGCACATCCCAACCCCCTTGCTCCTTGCTGCTCCCCCCACCCCATTCCTATCAAGCGTTGTTAAATTACTTTCTCTTTCCTTCCCCCCTCTGGTCAGTGCAAACCTATCCTCAAGTTATGCCAGCTGGAATGGGGATAGGATTGCAACTAAATCCCTCACGATGGCATAGCTCCAAGTTATAATGCCAGTGTAACTCTACGTCCTTGCAGTGCTCCTATAAGGAGGATGGGTGGAGTTAGGAGCAGGGTGAGGGAAGAGCAGGGGTGTGGTCAGCTTCACAATGCTTAAGGGGTACCTGCCCCCTCCACCTGATGTGACACACAGAAAGTAGCTACTGTAACTAATAACACAGCCAATGGAGTCAACGGAAAGACCCAGATGCCAAGGCCCCCTACTAGAACTTTGACGGACAGGATCCCACCAAAGCAGTTAGCCAATCATAACACAGCATGAGGAGTATATGAACTCCAACCAGGAAGCACTGAGCCATGTGGTGTGAGGTTACACCACTGTGTGGTCATAGCTATGAAGCTGTAGGTTGGAATCTAGCCCAATTGAACCAAACTACACGATACTTTCCACCACTTGTTGACACTTCTTCTCCTGTGTCCCCCACAGTTACACAGTAGTGGTAGGGAGCTGCTTCTTTAAAATAAAAAGAAGAGCTCAAACAGGCTTGGAACAATGCCATGGGGGGGGGACCTGTGAGGTAGGTCGGGCTGAGAGAGCTCTAACAGAGCTGTGACTTGCACAAGGTCACCCAGCTGGCTTCGTGTGTAGGAGTGGGGAAACAGATCCAGTTCACCAGATTAGCCTCCGCCGCTCATGTGGAGGAGTGGGGAATCAAACTTGGTTCTCCAGATCAGACACCACTGCTCCAAACCACCACTCTTAACCACTACACCACGCTGGCCAGAAGCAAAAAAAGAAAAGAAAAATTAGGCAAGAGACAGAGGACAGATTAGGTAATCCTTCACTTTATTAAAATCTGTAATAACGTGAAGTAACCGGAGATCTAGGCCAACTCCCAAACAGATCTGGGGGGAATCCCAGTCCCGTATATGTTGGTCAGTCCCAAAGTGGGAGCTCTGCTCTCCCCATCCCTCGAGCCTATGTTACCATGGGAAGCTAAATAAATAAATAATCATCCTCAATTTTTAATACCAGATGTAGTGTGGGAGTATTTTTCATGTGCATGTACTTGAAACTACATTTGCATATACCAAGTGAGCAATGGGGGGGGGAGTTTGTGTGTGTGTGTGTGGGGGGGTTATTCTCTGACTACCCACAAACTGGAGACAGAAAGGGCAGTGCTGTGGGAAACACAGGGCAGAAAACAAAGACGGTGCCACAGATCCTTACTATGTCCACTGCGAGAGCATCGCCTGTGTTCACTGTTAGTGAATGAAAGGACAATACAGCCCATGCTCAGAGGCACTCTTTTCTTACTACTTTGAACGAGATGAAAATGGGATCCACAGTCATGCTCCACATGACTAGAGTAAGACTTGTAATGAAATAGGTGGGGAAGGTTAAAATAAATATAGCTCCTCGATCTAACAGTACCGTAATTCCAGGGGGGTAGCTGCGTCAATCTGTTGCAGAAAACGGGAATCCAGTGGCACCTTAAAGATTAAGGAGACCAGTATGATTTTGGTGGCCAAAATGTTCACACTGAAATAAAATCTTTTTGGTCTTTAATAAGATTCCCGTTTATTCTGCAATGAGATTCCTGTTTATTCTTGCAATGATGTGGGATGCCTTAGGGAAGGCACTGGCAAACCACCCCGTAAACAAAGTCTGCCTAGTGAACGTTGGGATGTGACGTCCCCCATGGGTCAGGAATGACCCGGTGCTCGCACAGGGGACCTTTACCTTTAAGTGTGATGACTAACTTGCATTGCTTTTAGTTTGAGCCTTCTACAGGCTTCCAAGAGGCAGCCCTTCGAGCTCACCTCCTCCAGGAACACCAGCTTTCAAGGGGGTTCCCCTTCCCAGATGGCAACACACAATGCAAAAGGTTGCACGGAAAGCCCAAGGCGAGGACGTTCCGGGCCGAGCAAGCCACCGATTCGGCCGGCCGGGATAAACGGACGGCTCCTGCCGGGTGAGCAGCCCGGCTATTTCAGGCGGGTGGAAAGTAAGCCCCAGCTGTTGCCGGACAAAGAAAAGAGAGGCTTCCTGCTGACTCTTGAGCCCGCAAAACCAACAGTTGCCCGAGCCAAGGGGAAAATGGCGCCTCTGGCCCTTGCACGCTATACAGAAAGGCAAGCTGCTCCTCGGGATAATCTGCCGTCCCTGCGCTTTGGAAGAGGCACAGATGGGCATGTCGTTCTTAAGGCCACAGCCCCTCCCCCTCCTGAGCCAAGCTGATCAATGGACGAGGCTGGCCTCTCAAGGAAGGCCAGGGAGTGAGGCTGGGAATTAATCCAGCTGCCCTTCTCAGATGTGGGACACAATGGCCAATCCCTTCCCCGGACATCCCCTCCCACTAGGAGGTTCAGAGGCTCTGGTGTTCAGAATATGGAAGTTCCCTTTAGTCTATGGTTGCCAACTCCGGGTTTGGAAATACCTGGAGATTTGAGGGTGGAGCCTAGGAAAGTGGGGTTTAGGGAGGAGAGGATCCTTGGCAGGGTATAATGCCACGCAGTCCACTCTGCAAAGCAGCCATTTTCTCCAGAAGATAGATAGATAAGATAGATAGATAGATAAGATAGGATGGATTGGATGGAGGGAGGGATGGAGAACTAGATAGAGAGATGGAGAGATAGAGAGATGGATGGATGAGAGACAGATGGATAGAGAGATAAGTTGGTTTTTATATGCCAATTTTATCTACCACTTAAGGGAGGATCAAACCGGCTTACAGTCACCTTCCCTTCCCCTCCCCACAACAGACACCCTGTGAGGTCGGTGGGGCTGAGAACTGTGACTAGCCCAAGGTCACCCAGCTGGCTTCGTGTGCAGGAGTGGGGAAACAAATCCAGTTCACCAGATTAGTGTCCGCCGCTCATGTGGAGGTGTGGGGAATCAGACCCGGTTCTCCAGATTAAAGTCCACCGGTCAAAACCATTGTTCTTAACCACTACACCATGCTGGCTAGACAGACAGACAGAAGATAGATAGATAGATAGATAGATAGATAGATAGATAGATAGATAGATAGATAGATAGATAGATAGATAGATAGATAGATAGATAGATAGATAGACAGACAGACAGACAGACAGACAGACAGACAGACAGACAGACAGACAAGTCTGGAGATCAGTTGTAATTCTGGGAAATCTCCAGCCCCCACCTTGAGGTTGGCAACCCTACTTTAGTCACTATGGCTGGCTAGCAGCCACTTATGGACCTCTCATTCATGAATCTCTCTAATCCTCTTTTAAAGCAATATCATTTTATCGACTGCCCATGAATGCCATAATTTCATTACCGGCTAAGTAAAAAAGTATTTCCTTTTGTCCATCCTGAATCTCTTACTTGCTAGGGTTGCCAGCTGTGGGAGGAGAAGAACCTGGAGATGTTGTGGGTGGAGCTTAAGGAGGGCAGGGTTTGGGGAGGGGAGGGACTTCAATGGGGTATAATGCCATAAAGTCCACCTTTTGAAGCAGCCATTTCCTGCAGGTGAACTGGTCTCTGTCGCCTGGAGATCAGTTGTAATAGCGGGAGGTCTCCAACCACTACCTGGAGATTGGCAACCCTACTGGGTGCCCCTGAGTCCTGGTATTTGGGGAAAGGAGGGGGGGGAGTTCTCTCTATCCATTTTCTCCCCCCCGCATGTGCCAAAAAAACAAATCAGTGGGTTATAGATCAAATCAAGCCTGAACTGACCCTAGAGGCTAAAATGACTAAACTGAGGCTATTGTATTTTGGTCACGTCATGAGACGACAAGAGTCACTGGAAAAGACAGTCATGCTAGGAAAAGTTGAGGGCAGCAGGAAAAGAGGAAGACCCAACAAGAGATGGACTGACTCAATAAAGGAAGCCACAGCCCTCAATTTGAAAGATCTGAGCAAGGCTGTCAAAGATAGGACATTTTGGAGGACTTTCATTCATAGGGTCGCCATGAGTCGGAAGCGACTTGACGGCACTTAACACACATACACACACACACGTGTGTGTGTAATTTTATAAACCTCTATCATGTTGAGGGATGCCATCTTGTTGCCCACAAGCACCTCAGGCACCCATGGGGGAAAAATGGTAGGGCAGACCTGCATGCTTACATCACTTCTGGGTTGTTGTTTTTTAAAAGAGTTTTTGCAAAATGCTATAGTGTCCGCCATGTCATTTCTGTTTTTACTGGAAGTGGAATCAGTACACCAGTACAACGCTGCATACCATGTCCTACCCCCATTTCCTCTCAGGGGTTGTTGGCAGCAGCCTGGCAACCTTATCATGTCCCTTAGTGATCTTCCGCCTCCCCACAAAACTAGAGAGCCAGCGTGGTGTAGTGGTTAAGAGCGGTGGTTTGGAGCAGCGGACTCTGATCTGGAGAGCCTGGTTTGATTCCACACTCCTCCACATGAGCGGCAGAGGCTAATCTGGTGATCTGGATTGGTTTCCCCACCCCTACACACAAAGCCAGCTGGGTGACCTTGGGCTAGTCACAGCTGTCTCAGCCCCACCTACCTCACAGGGTGTCTGTTGTGGGGAGGGGAAAGGAAGGTGATTGTAAGCCGGTTTGAGTCTCCCTTAAGTGGTAGAGAAAGTCGGCATATAAAAAACAACTCTTCTCCTTCCTTTTTCTTCCTCTTCTAAGTCCCAGGCACCTCTCTTTATACTATAGGAAAGGTGCTCCAACCATTTAACTACCTCAATCACCCTCCTCTGCACTTTCTCCAGCACTACAATTTCTTTTTTCTTTTTTTTTAAGCATACCGAAGCTTTAACCAGAAATGCCAGATGTTGAACCTTGGACCCTTCTACATGCAAAACATGCACTCCATCACTAAGCAAAGGCCCTTGAACCAACAACTGAATCCCAAAAATGTAAACTTCCGGGGCAACCATCAGGTGCCTGCATACTCAAAGCGACAGTAAGGAGCTTGGCTGAGGCATACAAAAAGCACCCAGATGGTGATGCTGATTCGGTTATTCACTCGCCAGCCCCTAATCAGCACCCAGTCACAAGGACCGTTTGTCACAGCTGTTACCCATGGTGCATCACTAGGCATCATGATGTCCGCGTCATCAGCAATATAGCTGATGAAGGTTTCGCTCAGCACGGAGAGGCAGGGACTGAAGAAAGCAGAGTCAGCGTGTGCAGCGGTTAGAGTGTCGGACCAGGATCTCGGAGACCGAGGTTCAAATCCCCACCTTGCCATGGAAGTTCACCAGGGGACCTTGAGCCAGTCACTCGTTCTCAGCCTAAATAAAACTTACCAACCTCACAGGGTTGTTGTGAGGATAAAAAGGGGGGAAGGTTGATGTTCTAAGCCATTTTGGGTGCCCGCTGGGAAGAAAAACAGGGTGCAAATGTCTCAGTTAAAAGGCTTCTCTGACTGCTGCAGAGCTCTCAAAAGAACTGCAACTCCCCCTCCAATTTAACCACTTGTTTCTACGTGATGCTGCTACAACTGGATCCACAACTGATAATTGTCAATAAAAGCCCTGTTCATGTGTTAGAGTGAATGAACATACAGGCCTACATGTGTGTGTGTTTATCTGTTTGTCTGAAAGAGACGAAGAAGAAGAGGAGGAAGAGGAAGAGTTGGTTTTTATATGCTGACTTCCTCTACCTTTTAAAGAGAATTAAACCAGCTTACAATCTCTTTCTCTTCCTCTCCCCACAACAGACACCCTGTGAGGTAGGTGGGGCTGAGAGAGTTCGGAGAGGACTGTGACTAGCCCAAGGTCACCCAGCTGGCTTCATGTGGAAGAGTGGGAAAATCAACCCGGTTCACCAGATTAGAGTCCGCCGCTGATGTGGAGGATCAGGGAATCAAATCCGGTTCTCCAGATTAGAGTCCGCCGCTGATGTGGAGGCGTGGGGAATCAAACCTGGTTCTCCAGATTAGAGTCCACCGCTCTTAGCCACTACACCACACTGGCTCCCAAAGAGCCACAGTGCATTCACTTTGCAAACGAAACCAGGGCCCAGTAGCTGGATAAAGGTGTCATTTCAATCACATGTTCAGCTAACTACAACATGAAAATTACTCAATGTACATACACTCAAGTGTATACTGTGTATGAGTTGGACATGCATTCACTGTAACTTGTGAAAGTAGTACCTGTTTCTGATCTCAGGAAAGCTGGCAAATGTGGACCCCACCGCAAGCTTGACACCTGCCTATTATTTCAAGGAACAGTTCCTTGTTGCATATTAACATAAATGGAGACATTCAATGGGGTTTAAGCTGTAGGCATATTCTTCAGGAGGGAGGTTAATGGGGTTTTACACTATTTTGCATATATATTTTTTAAAAATCAAAATTGTAAACTGCCTTGAGCAACAAGAGAAAGGCAGGGTACATTTAATAATAATTGTGGCGGTTCTCATACTGTGGTTGCAGTTTCCATATTGAAGCCCATTTCAAGCACTTCTTTAGTTGGAAAGCAAGTAATATGAGCATAAAATAAACCAATAAGCCAACAACTAACTCTAGTTGAGATGTGGCAACCATCTTCACTAAAACACAGAATTGTAGATAGATAACTCATAATCTTGTCAAAGGCTTTCACGGTCAGAGTTCATTGGTTCTTGTAGGTTATCCGGGCTGTGTTACCGTGGTCTTGGTATTTTGTTTCCTGACGTTTCGCCAGCAGCTGTGGCAGGCATCTTCAGAGGAGTAACACTGAAGGACAGTGTCTCTCAGTGTCAAGTGTGTAGGAAGAGTAATATATATAGTCAGAAAGGGGTTGGGTTTGAGCTGAATCATTGTCCTGCAAAAAGTACTTGATACTTGGATTTCCTCAACACCCATTGTCAGTGCTCATCCCTAATTCTACCCTTTTGAAGAAAAAAAGTTGGTTTTTATATGCCAACTTTCTCTACCACTTAAGGAAGAATCAAACCGGCTTACAGTCGCCTTCCCTTCCCCTTTTGCCATTTAAATGACACATTTTAAACAGAAATTGATTACAGGAGAATTTCAATACTGACACTCATCTGAGGAGATAGCCACCATGACACCCCTAATATCCAATTCGGGGCAATCTAATCTGTAGGATGTGAACACAGTCCTTCTTTTAAAAAGATGAAAGAAAGTAGTTAGTAACTAGAGACAGGCAAAGGAGACTCACAGAAGCAATGAGTCAGTTGCGTTAATAGGAAGTATCGGGACACAGCAGCTGCCAAGTTAATATAACTGGAGGCCATTACATGCTGGAAGGAGCGAGGGTTACGGCAGCAAGCTCGCCAGTCCTTCTCAGGAGCTCCTCCCAAACATAAGGGGCAGTGTTTGGGAAAGCCGGATAGCAGCGTACCGTTTTGCATGTCGTGGCATCCAACGCTGCAATCCCACAGGAAGCCACAGAGCTGCCCAGACTTGGAAGTGTTCGAGGAGAAGCCAGCTGCAGTTGAAAAGCGGGCACGTGCCAGGCTGCCAAGCCAATCCACGGCACAGAACACTGTGATCTCTCTCTTTTATTCTCGTTCCCCCTGTGAATAAAGCCAAGTTTCTCAAAGTGCCAGGCAGGCCTCCAGAGCAGAGACAGGCAGCTGCTAGGAGAATGACTCTGAGGTCCTCCCTGGCCCTTCTTGGCCGTTATGCATGCTTTGGTTAGCCCAGGAAGTGGGGATCTCATCCACGCTCCCATCTTCAGATGAAGGCAGCTTTTATGACAGGTTAGGTTAGTGCATCTCTAACATTTTGAGCTCCCTCTCCCTTCTCAACAACAACCCCACCACCACACACATACAACACCAGTCGCCTGTAGTGTGTGTGTGTGTGTTAAGTGCAGACAAGTCACTTCCAACTCATGGCAACCCTATGAATGAAAGTCCTCCAAAACATCCTATCTTTGACAGCCTTGCTCAGGTCTTGCAAATGGAGGGCTGTGGCTTCCTTTATAGAGTCAATCTATCTCTTCCTCTTTTCCTGCTGCCTTCCACTTTTCCTAGCATGATTGTCTTTTCCAGTGACTTGTCTTCTCATAATGTGATCAAAGTACGATAGCGTCAGTTTAGTCATTTCAGCTTCTAGGGTCAGGTTCAGGCTTGAATCACCAGTAGTAAGAAAGCTGTTGTGTATATACAGTCTGATGCAATACATGAATTATTAATCCCACCACTGGCATTAGAAGAAGACTGTATCTTTCAGACCTTCCCAAATCACTTTGGAGATGATGGGGCAATCAAAATTTAGTCATCCTCACAATCCAAGGCAAGTCAGGGAGGCATTCGTCTCACTCAGATCTTAGTGATAAGAGGACAAAAACTCTACCTCGTGATCCTCTCTCCTCCTTATGGAAATTTGGAAATTTCCTACAAGTACCCCAAACACCCTTAAAGGGGGGGGTGGCGGCATAGGGTGAGAGCCACTGAATTTGCAGCCTCCATTGAAAGAAGGGAGAAGAATGGGTGAGATTTTCACTTCCTCACCAACCACTCCTCTTCTCTCTCCCTGCTCCCCGCTGTAATAGTTCCACTAAAGAACAATTAATGTTTTGTAGCACCTTGAAGGCAATACCAGATTTATGGTGTCCTTAAAGTACTATGTTATTCTTTGATAGGGTTAGGGGGACCAGGTCTGCTGCCCCTCTTCGGTCCCCCACTGCTGACCATTGGGGAAGGGCTGTAGCTCAGTGGTAGAGCGTCTGCTTGGCATGCAGAAGGTCCCAGGTTCAATCCCCAGCATCTCCAGTTAAAGGGACGAGGCAAGTAGGTGATGTGAAAGACCTCTGCCTGAGACCCTGGAGAGCTGCTGCTGGTCGGAGTAGACAATACTGACTTAGATGGACCAAGGGTCTGATTCAGTATAAGGCAGCATGTGTTCACTGCAGCAGCATGAAAAAAACTGGCTGAAAAGGTGACATTGGGGCAAAGAATCCCCATAGAGGTTTTGATAATTGCTGGAGCATTCCCCAACAACGTGTGATGTCACTTCTGGTTATGTGACCAGCTCTAGTTAACCCTCTGGATTTCCCTTGGGTAGGATCGTCCCCCAGTAGAATGGCCAACTTCTCAATCGGTTCATATAGCTGTGTCTTTAACAACAGCATGATCAGCATGAAGGGAGCATGAAGTGTTTCCCTTTCATCTGTCCTGAACGTACTGCACTCTGCTTCCTAATTCAGCCCCAGCTGAGCAACCCCCTCCTTCCTCCAGCATTCAACTGCTTTTAATGGGGGCATCAGATGGAGGGCAGGAAGCAGCCAATCCGAGAATCCCCTCCCAAAGGAACATTTTTATTGAATTGTCATAAGTAGCAGCTATTTGTGATATCCCACCACTCCATAAATGGAACAAGGAGTTTTCCCACATTCCTCTCCGCTTCCTGCACCCCCTTTCCAACCTCCGGAAAGATCATACCCAGGGCTGTAGAACCAGTGTAGAGAAACAGCTGTGGGGGAGGGCTGAAGTGAGAAGGCATAAGGGGATGAAAACACTCTTCCTTCTTCTCCCAAAATACTAGAACCTGAGGGCATCCAATGAAGCTGATGGGCAGTGCATTCAGGACAGACAAAAGAAAAATACTTCTTTTCACCACGAGTGATTAAAATGTGGAATTAGCTGTCAGAGGATGTAGTGATGGCTACAGGCACAGACGGCTTTAAAAGGGGATTGAAAGATTCATGGAGGATATAACTATCAGTGGCTACTAGACATGATGACGGAAGGGAACCTCCACATTAAGAAACAGTAAACCTCTGAATACCAATGCTAGGAGGCAACATCAGGAGATGAACTCAGCCTCTATCCACTGTTGGTGGCCCTCCAGAGGAACTGGTTGGCCACTGGGTGAGACAGAATGCTGGACTAGATGGACCACTGGCCTGATCCACAAGGGCCCTTCTTATGTTCTACGCTCTCCTCTGCAAGCACAGATCTGCAGAGGAAAGGGACTGATTTCATACCTTTGCCTTTCCACACTCCAGTCCACTAACCTGCATGACTGGTCCTCCACAAGAATGCCGTAGCCCTAGGAATGATCTTTCCAGGGACTGAAAGGGGCCGCAGGAACACAGAGGAACGCAAGAAAACTGTGCGCCTGTCATGCGGGATTATACACACCAGTGATACTTGTAAGCCACTCTGGGAACTAATTTTGGGATGAAAGGCCAAAACAATAGTAGTAAAAAAATCTAGCTTAAATAAAATCATTCCTGTGTACCAAGCCACGTTTACAGTCACAGCTGAAAACCTGATAACCCTACGCCCTAAGGCGCACACTATGCACTCAGAAAATATGTCGTGGCCTTCATACAGAACCACTGAACGATCAAGGAAATGGGCCAAATGAACAATACAACACTGAGGAAACTACTGGGACCCCCACCCCACCCCATCCCTTCAGACCTCCATTCCACAGCTTAATTTAAATGTTAAAGCCTCTAGCCAAATGGTTCTCAACCCGGGGCCATATGGCCCCCCCCGGGGGACCCCAGGATATTCCAAGGGGGCCACAGGTGAAAACTGCATGAGACTAGGGGGCCTCAGAGGGAAGTGAGAAGTGAAGAAAATAGAGAAGTGACCGAGAAAAGAAAACAGAAAAGAAATACAATTTGTACCTTCAGCGGACTGAAAACCTAACACATGACTTTCGTCATTGCACTTCTATGCATTGTTTGCAACTGTGGATGTTTGTATCGCTATGATCTTGTGCAACGGTGGTAGAGGCTTTGTTCTCCCTTGTATGTGAACACTGTTGTTTATTAGCGTGCTGTAGTCCCTTTTTGTGGTTTTTTTTTGTAAATTTCAGTTTCCCAATAAGAACTGCAGGTGTGCATTTTGTGCGGCTGTTTATGCTTCTTTGTTCCTTGGCTATTTACAAACAAAACATTTCTAAGTAGGACGGGGGGGGGCGCACAGGAAGGAAACAAGGTCGGAAGGGGGCCACGGTCGGAAAAAGGTTGAGAACCACTGCTCTAGTCCACAAAAGGATTCCAAAAAAGGGGGGAGGTGCTATCTTTTCAGCTCAGTTTGCTTCTTGGAAGCCCTTAAGAGTACAAAATCAGGCTAAATGTAGGCCCATAATATATATGTGCCATAGCTAAGGGGTAGGGAACTAAATGTAATTAAGTCCCTTGTCCTGCCAACTTTAATCTGACCTTAGTGCATTAGAAAAGGATGAACCAAATCAACTATTCCTCTTGAGGAAGAGAGAGGTGTTCGGTACAATTTCCTCTGCATGGCCCCTTTGCCACTAATTCCCTCCTCTGTGTCAGGAACTTCCTGCGATAACTCAACGGACTTTGTTAGGGCCATTTCTGCTGGAGGAAAAGTAAACTCTTCTGTAGCAGAATCTGAGAAAATTTGCCCTTTTCCATAAAGAGAGTGGGGTTTTGCCTTTCTTTTTTTTTAAGTTGGCACTGAGGCTGCAGGGGGGGGGGGAAGAGAGGTGTGAAAGTAGGATCCGGTGGATTCACAATGTGACCAGGCAGCATCTCAGGAAGGGGGATCCTTACGTCATGAATCATGCATCATATCTGAACACAATCATTTCACTAATAACAGATAACGGTTCAATTATTGCACCATTTTCAGCAGTTCGCAATCCAGCGCATCCAAGCCTTTATTATTTTAAGATTTATAGATCGCCTTTTTCAAGGCAACTTGCAATGGAAGTTAAAACAACATGAACAAGAACAGTAAGGGTTGCTGGAAGGGGAAATACCTCCCCCAAGAAACCAGCCCCCTCCCCTCTTGCCCTGGGTCCTGGCAAAGTTGTTTTAGGCTGCCTAAGCAACCCAAAATGGCAGCTGAGATCTCATGAAGTAGTCCTATGAATTCTCACCATTTTAAAGCTTTCAGCGTGTGTAAAGTGCCGTCAAGTTGCAACTGACTTATGGCAACCCCGTAGATGTTTTCAAGGCAGGAGACTAACAGAGGTGGTTTGCCATTGCCTTCCTCTGCACAACAACCCTGGCATTCCTTGGTGGTCTCCCATCCAAATACTAACCAAGGCTGACCCTGCTTAGCTTCTGAGATCTGACGAGATCAGGTTGGGCCATACAGATCAAAGATTTTTAGATTTTAATTAATCCCCCTTTTAAAAACGTTTCTTTTTTTCTGCAAAATTCAGGGTTACCTCAGGTTTGCAAAGAGCTGTATCTTACAGCACAGTTCTAAACAGGGCTACACTCTTCTAGGTCCATTCAAGTCAACAGGCTGATCAGGATGTAACTCTGTTTAGGACTGCATTGTGTTTTTTTTCTTGCAGTCAAGTCACAGCTGACTTATGGTGACCCCCCCCCCCTAGGGTTTTCAAGGCAAGAGACCTTTGGAGGTGGTTTGCCATAGCCTGCCTCCCCATCACACCTCTGGTATTTTTTTTGAGATCTCCCATCCAAATACTTGCCAGGGTCAAGGCTGAGAGTGTGTGACTGGCCCAAGGTCACCCAGCAAGTTTCCATGGCAGAGTGGAGAGTCGAACCTGAATTTCCCAGATCCTAGTCCAATGCCTTAACCACTACACCATGCTGGCTCTCTTCACTGCACTATTAGACCTGGATTTCTGGATTGCACCAAGGGGCAGGGGGATGAATGGCATCCACAACATAAAAACATTACAAACACAGCCAATCCATCACACAATATATAACCTCCAAGACATCTCCCAGTCAATACAATTATTTATTTACTTCATTTAGGCCCCACTTTTCTCCCCAATAGGGACCAAAGGGGCTAAATAAAACTCTAAGTATTTCTTCTAGAATTAGAAGTACTAAAATGTTCTGGGTGCCTAAGTTAACGTATTTATTTCAGACGATACCACTAGGAATTCGTACAAATAAGTTAGAACAATGGAATAGAATGATAAGAGGGTGGATATTTGGTAGTAAAAAATGTAGAATTCAAAAAAGGTTGGTATATAGCAATAGATCAGAATTGGGTTGGGTTGGGTTCAAGTCCCTGACTTGAATAGTTATTATGACGCCTTTCAAGTAAAGTCATTATTAGATAGGAGAAGGAAGCGACCAGAAATGGGTTAGATTCGAAAACGACATAGGACGTTTTGGTATCTTCTCCAAAGTTATAAATAAAGACTTAAAATCAATCGCAGGGCCCAGACGCTCAGTATGGAGTAAATGGCAGCCTTTATGGCTAGGGAGGACCTCAAGATGAGCACCACTAGAGACCATGTACAGCGAGACAAGGGAAAGTAAATGGTGGGAAATCCTAAGGTCAAAAGGATACTATAGACTGGAAGATATGTTCAGAGGAGGAACCCTAAAACCTGTACAGGAGATAGTAGAAGAGATAGGTAAGCAATACTGGTTAAAAATAACAGGTCTCTATAAATTGGCTAAAAAGATTAATGAAAAAGGGAAAATATGGATAGAGGAACCAATGGAAGAAATATACAAAGAAATGCAAAAATCAAAACAAGGATTAGCAGGAAAAATTTATAGGAAAATGATATCAAACAAAGACAAGACAATATCATATTTACAAAAAACTTGGAGTAAAGAAGGTCAGATATCAGAAAGCACAGTAGGTAAAATTATGAAAGGAATAGAGGAAATTAAAGTGAGTAAGATAAGGATGGAGTGTGTTACTGGGTTGCTAGCCAAAGTAGTATCTCTTTCTTCACTCCAAGCTTTCTGCACACCCACCCCAATCCACACAGATAAATCAGTTTATACACTCTGTTTGTCAGATCAGGAAATGAACGTTTCCCCTATAATTCCATAGACCACTGGGTTAACGGCAATCTGTAACTTTGCAATGAATTTTTTGTAAAGGTTTAGGCATGCATGGATGGGCTTGCGGGGGGCCTGAATAAACCATTTCTTCTTCATTTCCTACTTGTTACGTTGCAAATTTATATTTTTTATGAATAAAGATTCCTTTTTCCATGTCAAAATCACTTGTGAGCAGAATTAAAGGTTACAGTACGGATTTATTTTAACTTTTTTTCAGGAAGTGGCCTCTAATGAAAATAAATAGTATGCAAAATGTTGTGTGTATATGTTTATGTGCTTTTTTTCCCCTCTGAGGAGAGGGCCCATAGCTTTCATCATATTTTCAAAAGGGTCTGTGACCCCCCCCAAAAAAGGTTAAGAACTGCTGGGTTAGGGTTACACGTTTACCTCAGATCCTGAGGTGGGCCACCTTAAGTCCGTCTTTACACATGGAGACTTAACACCACTACAGAAGCCAGAAAAATAATTAATTTCATTGTGGAGCAGGGCTCTCAAGTGTCTCTAGCAATAAAATAAATGGCCCGTTTCTTGAAAGAGCAAAAGGGCTCCTGGGGAAGAACCTCCTCCTCCCTTCATTTTTTAAAACAAACCTGAGCTTTGCCATCTATTCCATGAGGCATGGAAGGATTCAATTAAACCAGAATCCCACAAACGTAGGATGCAAAATCCACAGAATCCAGCAGTTGAAGAATTTGGGGACCGAGGCAGCGGGAAAAGTTACTAAGAAGAAACTAGGCACAGACCAGAGACAAGAAGGGCTGGATCTGAAAAAAAAATGTAATAAGGTTTCTGGCCACATCAAGTTTGCCTTGGGCAATTTTCACATACTTTACCCACTGATAATTATGTAATAATAGCAGTTGCTCATTTACAAAATGGTAAATCCAGATTTTGTTCCTTCAAGAAAACCCTTGTTTTTGAGATGCTGAATTTTCCCCCAGCATTCAAACTATAGAGGCTTGGATCCAACCAGCTTTTCTGCTTTTCAACCAGGCTGGGTCCTCTTTGACCATTCAAAGAGGATCACAGGAAAAAACCCCACATAGAATGGAGTCTAGTTAGGAGGAGTACTGGACGAGATTGAATGAGAAAGCTGGCAGTATCCAACACATCATTGCTGGGAAATGCTATTCTTTCCCCTATTATACACTTCTGAGTGCTGCTTGAGATACAACTGAGTGGATAGGGAGATTGCAAAAAAAAACAACCCTCCTGGTCAGTTTCACTACATTTAGTTGAGCTAAACTGTGAAGGCAAAGAATCCGTTTGCCCTTTCATGGGTGGAAGATCTCTCTACATTTTCCGCTGTCAGATGCAGGTACCCTCGGGAGAATTCTCTGCAGATTTTATCGGCCTTAAAGGGCAGAAACAGGCTGCTTTTTATGATGCACATTGATGCACACTGGAACAACAAAAATTCAAACTTTAAATATCTGCTGATAAGGTTCGAACTTGCTGAAACTGAGAGACATAAAGATCTTGGGGTTGTAGCAGAAAGCTCAGTGAAAATGGAAACTCAAGTGTGTGGCCGTGGTGAAAAAGGCAAACCACCTCTCAACGCCTCTTGCTTTGAAAACCTATGGGGTCGCCGTAAATCAGCTGAGACTTGACGGCAAAAAAAAAGAGTCTGAGACTTTGCAATTTGAAAGTAAGATGACTGAGGAGTGGCCTAATATAGGTTTATAAAATTATATATGGGGTGGAGATAGTGAATACAGAGAACTTTTTCTCCCAAAATACTGGCACTCAGGGGCACCCAACGAAGTTGACCGGCTGTAGATTCAAGATAGACAAAAGGAAGTATATTCTTTACTCAACAAAATGATTAAAATGCGGAATTCACTGTAGTGATGGCCACAAACATAGATAGCTTTAAAAAGGGATTAAATAAATTTCATGGAGGATAATTCCAAATGTGCCCAGAGGCTCAAAAAGGTTGGAAACCCCTGCTTAGTTGATCTCATAGGTTCTTTATGGATAAAACATCACTAAGGAACATAGTTTTACTTGATGCTGCGCCTATTTGGCAGAAATAGTTTTAAAACAATGCTCTGAAGTGTCTTCAATGGATTTCCCCCCTTATCTTAACAAAACCTGTAATTTTGTTATGATTTCAGATCTAAAAGCCAAAGAAGCTTATATACTTTTACTGCATTTGAATCAAGAGCCTGCAAGGCTATCCCATAAAGGCCAAAAATGCTGTTCACTTGAAACTCATCGTCTGTATAAACCCTATCACAGAAATCATGAATGAAGTTCTACGCAGAGTGACTTTCTTCCAAGCCCCATTAACTTCAATGGACTTAGAAGGTAAGGGTTGTAATGCTGCTTACAACGACACAGCAAAGCCTTTCACAATATTTTATCCACCCAGCTGTACTTCCAAACTACTTA
This sequence comes from Euleptes europaea, assembly GCF_029931775.1. Classification (NCBI taxonomy): domain Eukaryota; kingdom Metazoa; phylum Chordata; class Lepidosauria; order Squamata; family Sphaerodactylidae; genus Euleptes; species Euleptes europaea. The sequence goes on from NC_079329.1 coordinate 24,999,254, forward strand.
CCGGGCTAATAGTACAATCTGAAGTAGAGCCACACCCTTCTAATTCCACTTAACGGATTTAGAAGGGTGTAACTCTGCGTAGGATGACACTGTAAGAGAGCAATCCTACGCAGCATTACTCCAATCTCAGCACACCCGTTTCAGTGAACTCAGACTGAAGTAATTCCGCACAGGATTGCACTGCAAATATCGCAATTATAATACGCAGGAAAAGGAAATTGTGTGTCTGACTGATCCCCACATTTGGGGGGGGGGACAGAAAGAAATTCCCCCAGCACCCACTCCATGGAAAAGACTGACAGTGACCAGCCGACCTCTTGGCCTTTGTGTGCGTCCTCAGCCTTGTTGAGTGATGCATGGCTATTTGCACCCCTGACACTTTTCTATGCCACTCCAACTCCCTTATTGTTCTGGAGTGTGGTCATGCAAGCTGATCAGCAGGATGGAGAAGGATTCTGTCCTTTCGCCCAGGGTAAAACTAGATGCCCCAAAAGTAGGTTATTTATTGAAAATTTCAACAAAAGTAGGATATGACTCAAGGAGCCCTGTTGCGCAGAGTGGTAAGCTGCAGTACTGCAGTCCAAGCTCTGCTCACGACCTGAGTTCGATCCCAATGGAAGTCGGTTTCAGGTAGCCGGCTCAAGGTTGACTCAGCCTTCCAAGTTCGGTAAAATGAGTCCCCAGCTTGCTGGGGGTAAAGGGAGGATGACTGGGGAAGGCACTGGCAAACCACCCCGTAAACAAAGTCTGCCTAGAAAACGTTGGGATGTGACGTCCCTCCATGGGTCAGGAATGACCCAGTGCTTGCACAGGGGACCTTTACCTTTATAAAACTAGATGGTCTTTCAGCTTTGTCTTTTTTTGGTGGATTTCCTTCCTTCTCAAGTTGACCTCACAGAAGGTCCACGTGGAATTTGGAAGAACACACTCAACATGACCCTATACTCCCACAAAGCATTTAGAGAATGTGGTTCAGGGCAAGTTATGGTCAAATGTCAATTCGTATCTCCAAAGTCTCACTATCCACCACATGGGGGAAGGAATCATAGTGTGTGTGTGTGAAGTGCGGTCAAGTCACAGCCGACTTATGGCGACCCTTTTTGGGGCTTTCATGTCAAGAGACTAACAGAGGTGGTTTGCCAGTGCCTTCCTCTGCACAGCAACCCTGGTATTCCTTGGTGGTCTCCCTTCCAAATACTAACCAGGGCTGACCCTGCTTAGCTTCCAAGATCTGACGAGAACAGGCTAGCCTGGACCATCCAGGTCAGGGCAGGAATCATACTAGAGAACAATAAATTATTTATAAGATCCCCATATACAAATACAGTTAATCCCTGCTCCACTCTGTTTAAATGAAGAAGAAGAGTTGGTTTTTATACCCTGCTTTTCTCTCCTTTAAGGAGTCTCAAAGCGGCTTACAATCACATTCCCTTCCTGTCACCAGAACTGGCACCTTGTGAGGTAGGTGGGGCTGAGAGAGTGCTGACAGAACTGCGACTGGTCCAAGGTCACCCAACAGGCTTCATGTGGAAGAGTGGGGAATCAAACCCGTCTCTAGAGTCCGCCACTCTTAACCACTACACCATGCAGACTCTCAATACATGTACATCCTGCCTGAAAATGTGTACAACTGTAAGAAAGAGCCAATGTGCATTCACTTTACAAATGAAACTGGGGTCCAGGCTTTGTATCACAAGTTCAACTGTATCTGTATTGACTGTTAACATGAGAATTACTCAACACACGTACCAAGAACAATCAGGGGTACTCTGTACATGGACTGTACTCTATAACTCATGAACAGAGGTATATTAATGTATATTGAATCAGCTCATTTGCCCCGTAGCTCGGTACTGTCTACTCTGCCTGACAGCAGCGTTCCAGGATCTTAGGCAGAGATCCTTCCCAGCCCTGCTACTCAAAATCCTTTCAATGAAAGTTCTCTTTCAATATGAGGTATCCACAGAGCTTCAGATACAGAAATACAAAATAGAAGTGATTGGTGATCGCTTTCTGGAAGCGACCCTACTTCATAAGAACATAAGAAAAGCCCTGCTGGATCAGACCAAGGCCCATCAAGTCCAGCAGTCTGCTCACACAGTGGCCAACCAGATGCCTCTAGGAAGCCCCCAAACAAGACAACTGCAGCAGCACCATCCTGCCTGTGTTCCACAGCACCCAAGAAAATAGGCATACTCCTCTGATCCTGGAGAGAATAGGTATGCATCATGACAAGTATCCATTTTAACTAGTAGCCATGAATACCCCTTTCCTCCATGAACATGTCCAGTCCCCTCTTAAAGCCTTCCAAGTTGGCAGCCATCACCACATTTTGGGGCAGGGAGTTCCACAATTTAACAATGTGTTGTGTGAAAAAATACTTCTTTTATGTTTTGAATCTCTCACCCTCCAGCTTCAGCAAATGACCCCGCGTTCTAGTAGGGCAGTTGCTTTAGTCCCCTAATCATTTTGGTTGCTCTTTTCTGCACCTTCTCAAGCTCTGTAATATCTTTTTTTAGGTGTGGTGACCAGAACCGCACACAGTACTCCAAGTGTGATCTCACCATAGATTTGTACAAGGGCAGTATGATATCAGCAATTTTATTCTCAATTCCTCGTCTAATTATGGCCAGCATGGAATTTGCCTTTTTTACAGTAGCCGCACACTGGGTTGACAAAGTGTAATATATTATTACAAAGAGATGGTGATACTAATATATAATCGATCACACTTGCACCCTCCTTATGGTTATAATAAGTTAATTCTCCATGTTTATCTCCATCAGAGTTGCCATTTAATATTACAAAGCCAAGCTTGTCGATCATTTGGCTGAAGATTGTGTGTGTGTGTGTGTGTGTGTGTGTGTGTGTGTGTGTGTGTGTGAAGTGCCGTCACACAGCCGACTTATGGCGACCCCTTTTTGGGGTTTTCCTGGCAAGAGACTAACAGAGAGGTGGTTTGCCAGTGCCTTCCTCTGCACAGCAACCCTGGTATTCCTTGCTGGTCTCCCATCCAAATATTAACCAGGGCTAACCCTGCTTAGCTTCTAAGATCTTACGAGATCAGGCTAGCCTGGGCCATCCAGGTCAGGGCGGCTGAAGATTATCCCATGTTTATTAAGTAAGGAGTCTTTTGTGTTCCTCCTGCCATTATAAAGATCATCATCATAGGTATTTCCCCTAACCTTTCTTTTCCAATGCGAGCATTAAAGTCACCTAACAATATTATTTGTGCCTTGGGGTATTTAACTTCCAAGTTCATAGATGTAATTTTCCAAGTCAGGGCAACAGTTCTCATAGCAAAAGGATGTGGAATGGGGAGGAATACATACATTCACTATCAAAATGACCTGATCTTTAAAAGTCAAAAGACAAGCCATTGCTAAAGATCTTAAGTGGGGAAGCAATTCTACCCCAAGCTTCACTGACGTGGAAATCAAATATGCCAGACCTTTTGAAAGTTCAATTAAACCTGAGATCTTCCGCACACAAAGAATCTGTTCTTCCACTGAAAGTCAACCCATCGGATTTTACACAAAAGCAGTACCTACTGAATGTGGAGGAGCATCAGAAGTGTATACGGAAGATAATATTGAGATATGTACACCCCACTTTTCTCCCCAGTGGAGATCTAAAGCAGCTTACAACATCCCCTCCTCCATTTTATCCTTTCAAATAACAACCTTGTGTGGCTGGTTAGGCTGAGACTGTGTGACTAGCCGAAGGTAACCCAGCAAGCTTCCATGGCAGAGCGGGAATTTGAACCTGGGTCTCCCAGATCGTAGTCTGACACTCTAGCCACTGTGTGTGTGTGTGTGTATAAAGTGCCGTCAAGTCACAGCCAACTTATGGTGACCCCTTTTGGGGTTTTCATGGCAAGAGACTAACAGAGGTGGTTTGCCAGTGTCTTCCTCTGCACAGCAACCCTGGTATTCCTTGGTGGTCTCCCACCCAAATATTAACCAGGGCTGACCCTGCTTAGCTTCTGAGATCTGACGAGATCACTCTCTGAAATGCAGCTTCGCCAGGATGTGGAGATACGTGCTATGGAACTACAGCTGGCTCCCTGATGCAGACGTGCAAGAACGCATCTCCCGTTTATATTTTAAGGTGCTCGGTGCAGCTATTCCTGGGGTCCAAGCTGCAGATGCCTGAATAAAGATCACTCCTTGTGCGTGTGTGAAGTGTCGTCAAGACACAGCTGACTTATGGCGACCCCATCAAGGGGCTTTCAAGGCAAGCGATTAAGCAGAGGTGGTTTGCCATTGCCTTCCTCTGCAGAGTCTTCCTTGGAGGTCTCCCTTCCAAGCACCGACCGTGCTTAGCTTCCGGGCTATACCATGCTGCCTTTCCTCCCAATCACTCCTTAATACTCCTTAATTTTTCAGTGAATGCTGTTTCAGACTGCCCCTGAAGCCAGCTTTTCCAAAGGAATCTTAACCTCTTCAATGTAACCATTCCTCCACAAAGACTCCATTTCTCACTTATTGCCATTCCTCCGCGACCCATCACCACATCCTGGGGCAGGGAGTTCCACAATTTAACTATGCGTTAAGAAGGCAGTTAAGGGGTGACATGATAGAAGTCTATAAAATTATGCATGGTACAGAAAGAGTAGACAGGGAGAAGCTTTTCTCCCTCTCTCATAATACTAGAATATGGCGTCATCTGCTGAAGCTGGAGGGTGAGAGATTCAAAATAGATAAAAGGAAGTATTTCTTCACACAACACATTGTCACATTTGGAACTCCCTGCCCCAGGATGTGGTGATAGCTACCAACTTGGAAGGATTTAAGAGGGGAGTGGACATGTTCATAGAGGAGAGGGCTATCCATGGCTACTAGTCAAAATGAATACTAGAATCATAAAGTTGGAAGGGACCGCCAGAGTCATCAAGTCCAACCCCCTGCACAATGCAGGAAATTCACAACTATCTCCCTCCCCCACACCCCCAGTGACCAGAAGATGGCCAAGATGCCCTCCCTCTCATCATCTGCCTAAGGTCACAGAATCAGCATTGCTGACAGATGGCCATCCAACCTCTTCTTAAAAACCTCCATGGAAGGAGAGCTTACCACCTCCTAAGGAAGCCTGTTCCACTGAGGAACTGCTCTGTTAGAAAATTCTTCCTGTCTAGACAGAAACTCTTTTGATTTAATTTCAACCCGTTGGTTCTGGTCTGACCTTCTTGGGCAACAGAAAACAACTCAGCATCATCCTCTATATGACAGCCCCTCAAGTACTTGAACAAGGTTATCATATTCCTCTCAGTCTTCTCCTCTTCAGGCTAAACATACCCAGCTCCTTCAACCTTTCCTCATAGGACTTGGTCTCCAGACCCCTCACCATCTTTGTTTCCCTCCTCTGGACACGTTCCAGCTTGTCTACGTCTTTCTTAAATTGTGGTGCCCCAAAATGAACACAGTACTCCAGGTGAAGTCTAACCAGAGCAGAGCGATACCATCACTTCGCGTGATCTGGACACTATACTTCTGTTGATGCAGCCCAAGACCACATACTAGTCATGATGCATATCTATTCTGTACAGGATCAGAGGAGCATGCCTATTATATTAGGTTCTGTGGAACACAGGCAGGATAATGCTGCTGCAGTCGTCTTATTTGTAGGCTTCCTAAGAAACACCTGGTTGCCCACTGTGTGAACAGGCTGCTGGACATGATGGACCTTGGTCTGATCCAGCAGGGCTTTTCTTATGTTCTTATGAGAACAAGAATTTACTTTACGTATTAAAGTTTAATAGCCCATAAGCCATAAAGCAAAAATAATAATAATTAAGAAACAGAAATAACAGCAAAGGTACATTTTAGCCATGTCAACTGTGCAGTTCTTGCTATTGCCACTTAAAAATGGAGAACGAGGTTTGCTACCCTGAACTCCTTGGAAGGTCGGGATAAAAATGTAACGGGTGGACAGGGTGCATGCCCACCTGGCTCCCTCTAACAGTCCAGATCCCCAGTGCTTCCTTAGAAAGGACAGTATTGTTTTCTCTGATCCTGTCTGATGTGTTCTCACCTCTGTTCCTGAATTCCTGTTTTTTCCCCCCTTTCCTCATCTCCTTCCCCACCCTTTTAGTGCTAACAAACAAACTTTCTGCAAGGACACATACATTCAGTGTTGCACTAACAGAACACATGTGTGCAAGCATCTGACCCTCTGTGATTCAGCCCATGTACTGACTTGACACACCCCATGTACTGACTCAGCTGCTCTGGAACTTCTCACCGCGAAAACCTCAGGTGCCAGCCCTCAGTGGAAAACAGAGAAAGACAGCGACTGTTATACTTGAAAGACCTGTCTTTTTGAGGACTTTTTTGTTCCAAGATGGGGCCCCAGTCTGTTAAGACACGGATGCAACAAACACTATCAGCCCCCCGGGGGGGGGAGATTCTCAAAGAAGACGACGACTTGGTTTTTATATGCCGACTTTCTTTGCCAGTTCACTGGATTAGTGTCCGCTGCTCATGTGGAGGAGCAGGGAATCAAACCCAGTTCTCCACATCAGAGTCCACCGCGCTAAACCACGGCACCATGCTGTGGGCACAGGTTTCTTAAGCCCTGGCTCCAAAGAATACAAAAAAAGAAAAGAAAAAAGAGGTGCCATTCAAGGACACCAAAACCAAATGCTTACAATTAGGATTTGTTTTAATTTATGCAATTTCAAATAAGCTCTGCTCACGTTACAATGAACGTATGTACAACTTGCATGTACATGTGTACAGCTGTATGTAAGAGCCAATGGGCATATTTACAAATGAAAGTGAGGACCGGTACATGGATCGATGTGGGATTTAAATCACATTGTGCATGCACTGAATGAAGCATGAAAATTGCTGAGCACCTATATAAAGAAAAATCAAGTGTACACTGTAGTACACACTAGAGCTATACATAAGTTACACCTGATTTTTCTTTGTGTATTATGATCACTGCATTTATAGTGCAATGTGTAATTTTGAAAACCCTCATTTATCCAGGTCCGGATACCAGTTTCATTTGCAAAATGAACACGTGTTGGCTCTTTCTTCCAAACAGATGCGTGCATGTACAGGCAGGATGGATGTGCATTCACTGTAATATGTGAACAGTGCTTGATGTTTACGCATGGGGTGTGAGCTTTAAATGACATCCATGCCTATGAATAAAACAGGCGTCTAGTGGCACCTTAAAAACTTATTTCAGCATAGTGTCACTTGATCCACAGTGGAGCCAAAGAATTCGTCTGCATGATTAACAGGAAGCTCCTATGCATGATTACTCAGTGATTGCATTTGAATGTAACTAAGAACCGTAAAAGAGTTCAAATTCCAAGCTGGGTGCCATATTATCATTACAATAGTGAACAGAGGACTGTGAGACCTACTCGGTGTCTTGGGAGCCACCTGTGACTCTTCTGAGCGCCATTCCCCAATGTGGCACACACTGCTTTCCTTTCAGGCACCTTGGCAATCTCACGCGCTCCTTCTCCCCACTCCCCCTGTACATGGCTCATAGACTAGTCTCTTCCAGGTTTGCAACAAACCATATGTGGAACATTACAGCCCGCAGGCAAAAGGAAGCCATCAGGGCAGCCCCGGGGGCCAAGGGAAGTGAACTGGCCCAACAAAAAGGGCCTCCATTTTACAGCTCACAAGTCCCTGATGGGGAGGGCTATATAAAATGATGCACTAGAGGACCTTGGAGGTCGTTGGGAGATGGCAGAAGAGCTGAAAAGAACTTGTTGACAAAACAGGGAAAAGGCCATCAAGTTTTTTTGCGCCTGCTCCTAATGTGGATGGCCTGAAGAAAACAGTAGCCCAGGGATAGAACAACAATGCGAGTCCTGGGAGTAGCCCCCCGGCACTTGGGGACTCTGAAGGCACAGAGGTGTAATGCAAAACTGCAACTTTAAGGGAGCTGAGTAACTAGAAAGACCACACATGGGCAATGATGAGGTTAAGTGTGAATTTTACTTTGGAAGCGGGGCTTGGGTTGTTCAACTGGCTTAGAACCCACAGCCAGGACTATGTCCTGTAAGGCCATGTATTACCCCTGGCAGCAACACCATACTTTGTTGCTCTGTCTGAATCACAAACTATGGTTTGTTGCTTGGCTACGAACCAGGATTAAACCTGACTTTTGTTAACTGCATCTGAATTTAGCCAATAAAACCTGCTGAGTTCAATGGGATATTATGGCCTGATTGGGCAGTGTTCCTGGGAATTCTCCTGCTTATTTTTCCAGAAATGCCCTTTGAGATAGAGCAGTGTTGTTCCTTTCTTATAGATGGGGAACTGAAAAAAGAAAACAGTGACTCATGCAAGGTAATGAAATGAGATTTCCCAGGATGCCTTGTCTCTTACAGACACCCAGACATACCCACAATTTTTCCCTAGGTCAAATTCAGTATGGGTGGATATTGGCAGGGGAGGTGAATGTGCTGAAACTAGTGAAGGGTTCAACTTGTCTGGATCACAACAAAATACTACTTCGATGTCCGATACCGACACCAAGTCCCTGCTCAACGGAGCTCCTAGCACAGAGCCTCTCTTCCATCTTCTTCTGAGTTTCCCCTAAGACAACGTCAACTAAGATAATGTGATTCCCCCTTTAACGTTAGCTTTAAATTATACGTCAGAGGGAATTATGGCCATCTTTTTTAGTCAGTTTAGTTTTAAGGATTTTAACAGTAGTGATTACATACGTTGCTATATTTTAAAATTTTGCGGTATAGGTTTAACTCAGTTTAGGGTTGTGATGTGAAGCGTTTGGGTCATGGTAACTTGCACAGTTTTTTTTTTGCCCTGGCTTGGATGCTATAGGGAAGCTGGTTTGTTTTCCCGCTACCCCATAGCATCATGGTGCTTCTGTGAACCTTCAGGTCTTCCTTGACTTTTGTGATCTTTCCCAAACCTGCTTTGCTGCACTGTTTTGGGAAAGGTCTCAATAAAGCTGGGGTGGCACCCATATGGACAGAAAAAGTCCAGATCTTCCCAGTCCCCTCCACATCGATGCCATTTTCCTCACCCCAGTCCCCTGCTGCAGCCATTTTCCCCTCTGCCACTGCAGGTGTTTTTTAAATGAGCAATTCAGTTTCCTTAAAGCATTATAGTAATCTGTCTGTCAGCTGGTCTGAATTCTCATTTTATTTTCATTTTAAAAAAAGTCTCTAGCCCGTTCTGTTGCAAATATATGCCTTCCTTCTTATCTGCGACAAAAGGGACAAGAGGTTTACTTTTTTATACAACGAAAGCCAACAATTCAGAGAACCTGATAGACAGATAGTGGGGGTTACCGCACTTGTATTCCCAGCGATGTAATAAGAGTTTGAAAACGTTATAAAAAATACTGTTCACACTTTCTATGTATTCCCACCAATGTATCAAGAGTTTGAAAACGTTATAAAAAATACTGTTCGCACTTTGTTTGGCCCCTTTAGCTGTGAAGACGTCTTCCAACCATTTATAAGCCACGGTATCCAAAAACCCTTTTAAAGCGATGTTTTTTATAACATTTTCAAACTCTTAATACATCGCTGTGAATACAAAGTGCGGTAACCCCCAGTTATAACGCTATACGCAGATTGTTATAGTGCTATAATGATACTCAGTTGCCAAGGTAAGAAAAAAAGGGAAAAGCCTTTGGTGACCGTGGGGGTGGCTGCTACTGGGGGCCCAGTACACAGAGGTGGATCTACTATGAAACTAATGAAGCTGAAGCTTCAGGGCCCCTAATCCCAGAGGGGCCCCCTGAAGCAACTTTTTTTAATGAGTGAATTTCTCAACTAAATCGATCTAGTTTTTTAAGTGATAGAATCATAAGCCAATGGGTTGAAGTACTTAATATTGACATTAGCCTATGCTCTAATCCCCATTTCATATGGCCTCAAAATGTCCCTGTAATTGGTCACATTTCAAAATTTTCTCGGGGGCATGCAGTGCTCGAACCCCCAGCTGTAAGGGCGCACTGAGCTCACCAGGATCTATTCACAGCCTACATTTGGGCAGCTGGATTGTCAGATCCTTCGTTGGTGCAAGGCTTAATAGTTCTGTAGTTTTATTTCATCACTGTATGGCCCATTTTCAAGGGATCCACCCCACCGCCCTGTTCTCCACCATTTGGGCATCGAGGTCCTTGCAAGGGCAGCAAGGCCCTTTGGACCTTGGTGGATGTTGCCCTATTGTTGCTGGTTGTGAAGGGACCCCCATAACCGTTCAAGCTTCAGGGCCCCAAAAATGTAGGTCCGCCACTGCTAGTACAGGGAATATGTACGGAAACCTGACATGTGGAAACCCCTTCGCTACTGTGGTGTATTGGCAGTCATCACTGCAATTGGGAAACCACACAGGTCTCCGTGTGGAAAACACCCGTTATCTGTTAGAAGTTGCTCTAGGAAATTGTGTGAACGTGTGTTTTGAGGAGTTCTGCATTGCTCCCTGATATTACGGCAGGCTTATTTCAGAAAGGCCAAGGCGAGATGTCAGTGGCTTTACATGTGAGGAAATCCTGCAGTCTTACTTCAACAGCATATCAGAAAAAGAGAAACTTTAGGAGTCCTATCCTGATTGTTGAAGAGTACCTCTGATCCTCTTCCAGAATTCTTCAGAACATTTTCCCCTTTAAAAAAGGTAAGTTTCTTGAAGACTTTAAATCTATGCCAGAGTGTTAAAGCATACACCAGTCTCCTGATTAACTGGGACTAGATTGCCCCAGAATTTCTATGGTTCAGCCAGATCCACAATCCAATTAACTAATACCAGGATTTAAATCTGTTTATTGCCTCTGCTGTCAGACGGGTACATCCAGAGGAAGTTAAGCATGTCGGACCCTATTTAAATCTATGGGATTTAAACCCACAGTTAAGTACAAGTGGACTTAATAAGGCCCAATGGTTCCAGTGGGATTGAAGCATGCCTTTCTCTGGATTGCAATTAAGTATGGAGTCACACAAAATATTCTGACCGGGTTGAAAATCCACAGGAACTTTACTTTCCTCGTGGTTTCTGTTCACTGCAGTATTCAAGATCCACAAAACAGATGTATATAAAGATCTGACTTTACAGAGGACCAGAAAGAAGGCATTTCCCTCTTATACATGTATGCACACAAAGTTCCAGTGTCTTGTATTTCCAAATATTCATTTGGCAGCTAAATCCAAGTGGGAGTGGAATAGGATCCACAGAGCTGCTGCACCATGCGTGATCTTGAGATATATAGAAGAAGAAGAAGAAAAAAGAGTTGGTTTTTATATGCCGACTTCCTCTACCACTTAAGGATGAATCAAACCGACTTACAATCACCTTCCCCTCCCCACAACAGACACCCTGTGAGGTAGGTGGGGCAGAGAGAGTGTGACTAGCCCAAGGTCACCCAACTTGCTTCATGTGTAGGAGTGGGGAAACAAATCCAGCTCACCAGATTAGCCTCCGCCGCTCATGTGGAGGAGTGGGGAAACCCGGTTCTCCAGATCAGAGTCTACTTTCTCTCTCTCTCTCTCTCTAGTATATATCCAGATAGGGAAGAGAGAAATAGAGAGGGCAGAGAGCAGATAGCCGCTCTGAATCCAGCCTGGGGAGGATGGGGTAGAAATTTGACAAAATAAATAAATGACATAAGAATGCATGTCAGGATGAGATACCTGATCTCAAAAGATCCCATATATAATTAAAAGAAGCATTACTTTAAGTATATTGGCAGTATTCATTCAGGTTTAGAAAAAGTCAAATGTTCTTGGGCATCAAACAAACTGCTCATTTTTTCCTGGGAGATCCACAGATGTCCAGCTAACTTTTTTAATTTAAAGAAAAATACTGAGATTCACATACATAGATATTATTAATTCCACAGGACCGTAGAAGAGGGCTGTTACAGTCTTGCTTTGATGGGAGGAAATATTTACTCCTTTCTGGTCTGTGGTGTTTTATTCCCCACCTGCAATCTTTTTATTCAATATCATAGAAGATGCACTGAAAACAAAGACTAAAAATCTGAAATTTCCAGTCCCCAAAGGTGGCATCCCCTTCTATTCCATACTAGTTACCTCCTAAGGCCATTAAAATCCAGAAAATGGAATACTCTGTCAATACCCAAACAAGAGCGGCACATCCAAGGGGCACTGGGGCATGCATTTCTTACACAGCAAGCCATCCTCCTCCCCATTTCTGCACAGAAAATCACATCTGAAGCTAAAGGAGGTTTCAAAAGTATGTTGGTACGGCACAGAGATCAACTCTTCAACAAGAAAGGAGCAAAAATTTCACTGCCCCAGGTTGTGCTGAAGCTATTTCTTTGATTTTACCATTTTTCTGCTTCTTCATTTTCAGAGGTCCCTTCCTTTCTTTCTCAGATGCCGCTTCTTCCATTCCCAACTAGTAAGCAAGACCACAGACAGCCGTCTAACTAAATTTGGTGTTAAGCTGTAAGCATTTTACAACCAAGGCACAATCTTTCTGTTCTAAAAACCTTCGCCACAGGAGCAAACCTATAGAAAGACACAGCTTAGTTTAGAATTGAACCAAATCATGCCTTATTTTGCTCATCGTTCATAGTTAACCATAGAGAAGTCAGTTTCAGGTGGGTAGCTGTGTTGGTCTGCAGCAGAAGAGGTAGATTCGAGTCCAATAGCACCTTAGAGGCCAAAGATTTCCAGGGTATAAGCTTTCCTGACTCTCAGAAGCGTATACCATGGAAATCTTGTTGGTCTTTAAGGTTTTATTGGACTCGAACCTTACTCTCCGCAGAGAAGGGAGGTTGCTTCAACTTAAGTAGAACTTCCAGAATTAGACATCCATTTCCCCTCTAAATCAAATGATCTTGCGAAGCGCAAGCTCACAAGATGTTCTACATTTTCTCACCAACAGCTGACTTAAAATAACAACAACAACAACAATAGATTTCATTAATTAAAGCAAAACTTAACAAATCTGTCAAGGGAAAGAAGTTCATTGAGCCAGCAAGTAGCTGAGGTGTCCAGCAAGGCAATCCTGAGCTTCTAAAAACATTGGCTTCAATGAGCTCAGAAGGTTATCACTCTGAACACATGAACACATGAAGCTGCCTTATACTGAATCAGACCCTCGGTCCATCAAAGTCAGTATTGTCTACTCAGACCGGCAGCAGCTCTCCAGGGTCTCAGGCAGAGGTCTTTCACATCACCTACTTGCCTAGTCCCTTTCACTGGAGATGCCAGGGATTGAACCTGGGACCTTCTGCATGCCAAGCAGAGGCTCTACAACTGAGCCACAGCCCCTCCTCTGTGCGAAGCTATGAACTTATTCAGAGACTTCCTTCATGTTAATTTCAATGTATGGTGTATCACTATAGATTGCATGCAACAGAGAATTTGAATATGTCAATTTCATTGCATGGTGCATCTTCACAGTGTGATCGGCCTGCAATACAACATAATTATTTGATGCATTGTTTGCATGTGACATCGTGTGGATTTATTTTTGGCTTCCTATGCTGATTTAAGGAGATTGTATTTATTGAGCATAGAGGTGTTCTTTCTTTTTTGTATGAGCTTCTAAAAACATTGGCTTCAATGGGCTCAGAAAGGTATAACTCTATAATTAGCTATCAGTAGTCCTTTCTACATGGGACTGAGGTTTAATTCTGCCTTGATTTTTGGATTTTCAAACTCTGAATCCATGTTACTTTTCAACAGTCTCTCCTGTTTTCCGAACTCGTACAATTCTGGAAAACATCAAGTGGAAAAGAGTAATTCTGTGTTTCTTCTCAGAGGGGAAGTCATTTATTATTTCAAATTTGTTTTACCACAAACCCAAAACAGATACCAGTTCTGTTTTAGTCCCTCTACATATCTTTTTTTCTTCATATTAGTGAAGAAATTGACTTTTTTAACCAGAAGGAAAACGGTAAAATTCCAACAGTCTACAACTGCCCATTATTCCTCTCATCAGATTAAACCAACAGGTGCTAAAAAGGTAGGATGATTTCCACGAAATGTCTTTCAAACTCAGCCCTGGGACCAGAAAAATATGGGTGGGAGCCAGACAGCTTTTTTTGTCTCTCCCAATTCTCCTCTTTACTTCAGCCCCTGTCCCACGTTTCTTTTGTTCATGCAGGTCCCATGTTCCCCAGCAGAGACCTTTTGGGTGGTCCAAGAAGACCCCTCCTTGCTTTGCGCCAGCAGAAAAGCTAGTGGGACTCAACCTGTTATCTCCAAGTCATTCCAGTTGTTCAAAGGACTCTTTCCACCTTGCAAGTGGCCGTTTGTCTGATCCCAAAGAAACACACGTGGATCTCCTTGCTCTACGCTCTATCAATGCATACGAGGTGTGATGCACTCCCCCTTATGGGTCTCCCTGTCAAATTTTAATGCAATGGAGCCCAATTCTGTGCATATATATTCAGAAGTAAGTCTCACCCAGAAAAGCATGTGCAGGATTGCAGCAATTTGGTGATTTGATTGGCACTATTTGACTTTTTAAAAAACTGTTGATGATCAGATGGAACAATCCTTTGGGCTTATAGCTGTCTGTGAACAGCTTTTCACTTACCTTGCAGTTCTGCATTTTGATTTGAATATAGCTATTGCAAAAGTCCTTGAAGCCTACTTTAAAAAGCCAACCTTTGCTGTCCATAATACTATTTTTCTCTTACAAGTTTACTCTCATACTCTTAAGAAGTTCATAAGACAAGATGTTTTGATTGCCTATACAAAAAAATTAAGCAATACTGAACAGGTAAATCCACCAAAGACTTGCAAAAAAAAAAAAAAAACCAGAACCATTAATAAATAATTATGGGCCTGGCATATTTAAGTGAGAGCTTTTAGAATGATTCCAATATCTCAAGCTTTGTGCTGCAAATAATAGGAATTTCTGCTAGGAAATCAACACCAAGGATTCTCTAAGTTCTTCCTGTCAAGTTTTTTTATGGGTTCATTTTGATCAACATATGGCAAAAATTTAAGAGCATTACTACATGCACATATATCATCAGGTCTCTTTGAGCACTTGGTGCGACCTCAGAAGCACAATTCATGAACCACTAAGCCAAGCACAACCCAACATCCTAATTCAGCAGTCCAAGAAGGGCTTGGTGTTTCTCCTGTGATTGTCTGAAATTATAAAACCAGGATGGGGAGATTTGTCAAGCAACTCTCAGGCCACAAGACACAGCTAGCATACTGGCTTCATGGGCTATAAGATGTGCAGGACCATTATAAAGCACTGGATATTTCTTAACATGGGAATCCAAAATATTTGCACCTCTATTGACCTGCATGCTAGTTGTACAAAATGTCTTTAAACAATTCCACAGAAATGAGTACCAAACACCTCCCATGGAACTAACAAGCGGGCTACTGCTGTGGAAAACAAAACTCAGACCTGTGGATGGATAGCTTGCTTTAAAATCACCATATGCAATAAACCCAGATTCGCTGGGATTTGGGCCAGTGAAGTATAATCAGTTTCCTCAGTTACCAAACTTCAATCCCCTCAACTCTAGTCACTTCCAGTCTTCATGTTTGGAATGTTTGCTTGAAGGATTCACTTAATTTTCCCCTCCTCTCCTTATTACCCACCCATGGTTTGCCTCCCCCACCCCAATTCCATCCACTTCAATCTCTGCAGATTTTTACAGAAATGTATGCATTTTCCCTAAGCCCACTAAAAATAAATGTATCACAAGGCACACTCACACTAAATATATGTGGTATTCTTTTCCTCAGCCTACCTATTCCTACAGTGTAAAATCAGTCCATAGATCCTTCTAAGTATGTTCCTCTGAAATCAATGGGACTACTTAAGAGTGTTAAGGTGAAAGGGGGAAATGACCACAGCAAAAGAAAAAAAGGACATATCACTTACCATAAAATCATTTGTTCGTGCACAATTCAATTTTTTGAAGTAGAGAATCACCCACATAAACAAGGCATGTAGTTAAAAGGAACTAAGTCGTAAGTCAATGTTTACTTGTTGAGTTTCAAACATTATTTAACAGAAGATACTGTAGGAATCAGGTCATTCATGAAAATGAACTTCAAAGTGAAATATTAAAACCATTCCCTAAGTTCTGGTAGAAATCAGTCCCCCCACCCCGCCATCTACTCCATAGTCATTCTGCAGGACTTTATGCATCTCTTTTGATTCATATTTAAACCAGTTAAATGGAAGGATGGTAATACAGTTTATGAATGGTAGATATTCCATACCAAGAACATTAGAATCCCATTCCTTAAAAAAACATTTCCATCCATCTTGCCAGGCATTCTTTTTAATTTCTAATTAGTGAGGCTCAATAAATGAGCCAGTCTTAATATTTATTTTATTTTTTAATTAAACAAGCTACGGGCGATTTTTAAAAAAATCTCTGAAAAGGACAGACTAATTTTCCCAGTGTTTTATTTATAAAATGACAGCATTTGCAGACACAGTGGGGCAGAGAGTGTGCCTCTCACTACCCAGTTGTTACTGAGACTCTGCTAATCATATTTAATTAACTATTTCCTTCACTGTGCATAGGAAAAACAACAGAAGAATCAAGTCCTACAACCGGAACACACAAAGTTCAAAACGCTCCCCGGCATAATCTCATACTTTAATCTAAAGGGAATGGGGAAGATCGACCATGAACACCCAGGCCAGGCTTTCTTCTTCTAACAACTTGCCAAAAAGATTCAACGTTGTCTCCTCAGCTATCAAAAGCAACAAAATGAATCCAACCCCCCCCCCACAATCTCCACAGGAAAAGGATTAAAGAAACTTCATCACACATCCCTGAGAACGTCGTTTAAAAAAATGTACGTTCAGTGGCTCTACAAATAAAATCCTTGGTATGCATCTAGTGATGTCATCCCAATGCCTTTAAGGAAGTCTTTGAAAAACTGCAACATGGCCTCCCTAACTATACAGAAGACAGAAGTTGCAGACACATGGAGCAGACCAAACTGATTACTAGTTCTAGGAATATGTTTGGTTATCCTGATTACTCCTAAAAGGTATTTTGCCCAAGTTTCCTAGCAGGTATTCTCTTTCTGCTCTATACAATGAACCACAATATGCTTGATTTACACGCAAACACACAACGTTTAAGTGAATAATCAATGTCTTAGGGAGAACCTGAATTTGGTAATCTCTGAAGAATCCACCACATTCAACACAATATTTGTTTAAGGAACCTGGAGGGCAAACAAGAATGATTCCGCCCCTCTTTCCCTCCACCCCCCACCCCCCGCCCCCAATCCCCTCCCCCTCTCCCCCAGTATTTATTATGCTTTGTTTCGTTCTGGAATTAACTTCCCAACAATTTTCTTTCTTCCAATTGTCACTGAAAGCCTCTGCTACTATTTCTACAAAGCCTGTTGCAAACCGTATTGATCACCCATTATATAAGACCTCTGCCTGTTGCTACAAATAAAAAGAAATTATCTAATAGATTCTGGGATCTTTCCAATCCATAGAGGGAGCTGCAGGAAGCCATTCATTAAAAAAATATACTCTAGCCTCCATCAGCACATTCGGTTTAAAAAGTTTGAAAGTCCAAGAAACCCCATACACAAGTGAAGGAGTTATTGTGTTTGTCACACACACACACACACAAACATATTCAGTTATAGCAAATAATAACTCCATTCTCCCACAATTTTTTAACTTCTTTCTACAAAACAACAGGCTACAAAAAATGTGTTCACACTAAATTCTGGTAAAACAGTGTTGTGAATTTTGTGTCTACTTTCTAGATTTCTCATGAATGAAGAGTTATTGTAACTTTTCTGTAATGGATGGTGCTACATCATGCCTACCCAAATCTGCCAAAAAGAATCTAGGCAACCCAAATATTGAACAAAGACCAAAAAGACATGAAATATGGCAACACTTCTTGAAAGCATGGTGGAATAAACTCTCCACAAACATGCATAGTTTTAAAATATTCCCTACAGCAGCAGTAACAAATGAAAAACCAACACATTCTTTTCTACTTCAAGAATCTGGGCTCAAAGTTTCCTTCTCAGTTAATTTTAGAAAAAAAAATTAAAACGCAACAAAGATTAGGATTTTTTTAAAATCCTCACACACATGAAAGCCTCTTCAAGTAGATCCAGTTGTATAGTAAATGACATCACAATGTGTAGGACACAACCTCTTGCCACCAAATTCTCGCTAACTACACCACTGAACACTACTAATTATTTCTATGTTACAACTTCCAAAGTAACTTTACTGAGAAATGTACAAGCAGACCACCAGAGTTGATTCCAAGAGCTACCTTCTGTTCTGGAGAACTTCAAATATACTCGACACCTAGACCTACCTGCACAAATACGAGACTTTAAAAACAACAACATTTTTTTAGCCATTTTTTTTTTTACCATGGAAAAACTAAAGAAATTAAACCACTGGATTACCTTTGCTTTTTAGGAACTGAATGTTCAATCTCTAGATGTTTTCCAAGCAGCTCCACCTTGCCTAAAAAAGACAAGTGTCTTTTTTTAAAAAAAAGTAGTAAAAGAATCTGGACACCATTCTCATCAACAAATTAACTGCTTAAACTTCTCCCGTTTTAATTTATGTTTATTAGATTTCAGATGGATTTCACCAATAAATCCCACTGTTTAATTTATTTTTTCCCTCTTTTTTTCTTTTTTTAAACTAGTTTTTCATAAACAATGGAAGACACCAAGCCTTTTCCAGGGCCATATGTTTTAGCAGATTTAACTGATTTCATATTTGGGTGCTACAAGATGTGGTGTATCAAAAGGAAGCCAAAAAAGAATTCTGAGGCCTCCTCGTCTTGTTGGTTTCATTCCATCACCCCACCCCCAACTTGCTTGCTTTTTCCTGTATTCCTGCCTGTTTTTTAAAGAAAATGAAGGCAAACTCTTCAGTTGAGAAGAGGGACTGTGATGTTAAGAAAAGAGAAGAATCTAATTTTGGTTGAGTTCAGTTTGAGTAAGGGGCCAAGGAGGTTTGTTCCCAGCAAAAGCCAATTTCAGCTTAGCTGTTGAGTTTCCTCTCTTCTCTCTCTCGCTGAGCAGCATGGCGACATTCGCGAGAATTATGCACATCACATGCCCAGGAAGGGGGAAAAAAAGATTAAAATCAAAATGGCCAGAGATCAGGATCTCCTCTCATTCCTGCCCACATTTCTATTTTAGAGCCTCCTTTCCCCCTCCCCCAAATCACTACTCTCAAAGCTCCCCCCCAAAAAAAGAGCACTTTGGTTGCATGGGAAAGCGCACATGGCCTTACAAAATGGGCAAGGGTGTGTGTGAAGAAGGGGTTATTAGACTCTGGGTACGTGAGGGTCATGTCCCCCCTCCACCGTCTCTAGATACATTGCTGGGGGGGTTCCCCTCCCCCAAACTGGAGGAGTTTGCTAAGAGCATAGAACAGACTTTCTGGCCTCCCTTTTTTAATGTTTGTATTGCTTGGAGAAGATTTGCCAGTGTTTTTAAAAGGAGGGTCTTACACCGTGTAGTACTGCACAAAAACAGTCGTCGAACAAGGGCCACTGGGAGGAATTCTCGACAGGACAGGGTACCGTGGATCTTTGAAAAATAAACACATGTATAGGAAGGGCCCTCTGCAAACCCAACGCAAGCGGATGGGAAATCCCAGGCCTTGCGCGTTATTTATTAATTTGGCGTGGAGGACCCACACATCTAGGGATCGAGGTGCCAGGCCCAGGATCCGGTGGCCAAACGGGGGCAGAGGAAAAGCAAGAGTGGGGGGCTTCTCGGTTGTGTAGGGTGGAAGCAGGAAACGAAAGTGAACTTTCACTGATGACACAGAGGAAGAAACAGGGTGGAAGAAGCATGCTAAGCGTAACTGAACGCCAGATCTTTTCCAAACCAGGCTCTTTGCGGAAAAGACCTTTTCCCACCCAAGTGCATGTCTTTGGGGTGTCTTTTTCCACCCAGTTGCGTGCATTTGGAAGGGGGGTGCGCTTTTTTTCTTCTTCTTCTTTGCAGAAGTCCCAAGGCTGCAAAGGGGGGGGGGGGTTGGGGAAAGAGAAAAAAACAAGAGAGTCCAGTTGGGCTTACCCGAAAAAGTTTCGATGGCTTTCATGGCCCATTGGTCATCAGGGCAGTCGACAAAGGCGTAGCCCGACTTCACCAAGAACTGGCCGCTGAAGGAGATCTTGTGGTCGTTGAAGACTTTCTCCAGATCCGCCGGAGTCACGTTCTCGTTGAGGTTCCCAATGTACAGCTTGTTCATGGCTGATGCCTTTTGCACAAATGTTGGGTCGGTCCGAAAGGGAGGGAGGTGGGAGGGAGAGAGCAAAAAAAAAAAAGATGTATCTCGCGCGCACCGGGTGGGCAAGGAGGGTGGTGATGGGGAGGGGTGGGGGGAGCGCGGAAACTTTGGAAAATAGCCCCTCGGATCTAGGAAAGCAAGGGGGGGAAATCCCTCCCACCACCCTCTTCCTCCCCCCACCCCTCCCAAAAAAAGTTTCTTATTCAATCTTGGTGGCCCGGCAAGTAGGAAAAGCCAGTGATTTGGGGTTGTGGGGAGGAAAGGAGGGGGGAGAATCTGAGAGGGGGGGAGGCAATGTTCCCTGTTTGGCAGAATCAGTAGGGTGGAGGGGGGATGCAACTTGGTATGGCGGGCTTGGGGGGAGAAAAAAATGGCTCTCTTCTTTTTTTTTTTCCCCCTTCCCCCAGCGACCCCCCTCCTCTTCCCCCCCAACTCCTTTTGAGCCGCAACTCATGTGTCACACACACACACCCAGGACGTCTCCCGGCCCCGCCCCTAAATAAAACCGACCTGGAAAAAAAGGAGTGAAAATGTTTGCAAGAGGAAGCCACGTGGTGGAGCTCCAAAAGGACCACCCCTCCGAGGGGAGGGGGGGGCGCTCATGTGCAGGGGGGAAAGGCCGTCTGCTTTTGGGGAAGGCTGCAAAATCACTATTGTGTTGACGTTTTCCTCGCTCCCCCCTCCCTCCCTCCCTCCCCAAATACCACTTTGCAATCTGGTGCATGGGAAGGAGCCTTGCAATTGTCTTCGGCCAGATTTTGCAATGGTGGGGGCGCTTGGAAACTAGTAAGCCGCACACCCATCCGCACATCCCCCCCACCACCACCAGTTCCCTCCTCTTCCCCCCCTCCAGCCTTCTCCCGCCCCTCCCCCCACGAGCTCCTTAAGAGTTTGAATGGGATTTTCTGGGGGCAAACTTAACCCAAAGGGGACCTCTCGGGAGAGGAAGGGGCAACTAGGGGCGCAAAGCCGAAAGTTTTGCGCTTACTCCGTTGGCACCATGGGAGGGGGGGGGACGAAAGGCAAGGGATTGTTGCAATGTAATAGAGGAGGGGGGGGCTCGGGGATGGACGAGAGCCATATTGGATCGTTCCTTGCCATATTGGATCGGCTTGCTTGGCGCAGGGATGGGAAGACGGTGCAGGGAGTCTCCCCAACTAAGACGATGGGTTGTGATACCTGCGCGCGCCTTCTAACCAAGCTGCTTCCGACGGTTCTTGCTCTAAACCTCGACCCTCCCCAGCAAACAAACAAACAAACAAAAGTGAGAAAAAGCACTTTACATATTTGGCCAGCCTTCTTTTTGGTTTTTTTTAAATGATCGTTTTGCTGGGCGCTGCAGAATGGGTGGGAGGGGTGCGTGCTCTCCCTGCAAATACCTAGCCGTCGCTTCTTTAAAAGTACAATTATATATATATATCATTATATATATCATTTTTAAAAAGTGCCTTGACTATGGAATAACATCCCCTGCCCCCAATGCCCAAGGGAAGGGGGGGCGGAGGGAGATGGGAACCGGCCTCCCCTTCCCCGGGAATGAATGAAATGCAATCAGTGCGCCTCGGCCCCCCCCCCCCTTTGCACTGCTGCTTTTACTTTTTTAAAAAAATGTGATTTGTACTTTATGCCCAACTTTTTCTCCCCCTAGCAAAGGGGACCCAGAAGGACGCCGTGCATGCTCTGGGAGCTAACGACCCTTGGGGTTGCATGAATGGGAATCGGTGGGAAGCCATCAACATTCAGTATATAATTATATATATATATATATATATATATTCCCCCCTTTCCACCAACGAAAAGGGCGGCGATTGGAAGGCTGCTTCCGCTTAACCCCTTGTCTTGCACAAAGTACCATGTGCCCTTCGCTTTCTGCTCCCTCCCCCCATCCGTTCCCCCCCCCCCCCACCAGCCATCCTTGCGCCTTTTCTGGGGAAGGAAACGGATCCGGCGAATGGGAAAAGAAACGGCTTGCGAAGAACACCACTTTGGACTCTGCAGCAAATAAGGCGAACAAACAAACAAAAACCACCACGATGCAACATTTGGCACACTCTGGCCGACGGCTGCACCTTTGTTTGTTTGTTAGTTTGCTTGCTTTTCTAAGGCTCCACTCCTCTCCAAGACGCACACGTGGGAGCAAGTTCTATTGAACTGGCGGGCGCTTACTCCTGAGTAAACCCGCCTGTGCACCACTGGGGGAGCAGCCCAAAGGAATAACCAACCAGATCCGGGGAGGGGGAAGGGAGAAAGAGGAAGGTGATGGATGCTACCCTTCCCCCCACTCCCCACACACCCCCTTCCTCATTCATAATGGCCTTCCAGGACAAACACTTATATGTGTGTGTGTGTGTATATATATATATACACATTATATAGATATATATATTAGAAGTTGGATGTGCAATAGCGAGGTTGGCTGTGAAGAGGCGCCAATTGTCCCCATGCAACGCTGACCCCTGCCATTAGGAAGAAGAGATGGGGGGATGTTGAAAGCATGCCACTCACGACCCCCCCCTCGCCTATCCAGGGGGCGGGGAGGGGCGCTGGAAGGGAAATTGCAGGGTGGGGGAGGGGAGGCGGGCCGGTGCATCGTTGGAATGAGCTGGCCCTTTAAATGGCTGCATGTGCGGGCGTCCGCGTGTGCATGGCCACACCAAAAAACAAAAAAATTCAAAAATCTCTCTTTTTTTTAAACCCCCCAAAAAATCCCCCTGGAGCCAAATGATTGCATCTGGCATCTCGTCTCCAATGGGGGAGAGCCTGAGATCGCATCCTTAAATGGCTTTTGAACAACAGGTCTGGAGAGCAAGCCGTGGGTTTCCTTTTTAAAAGAAAGAAAAGAGAATCCCATCAGAAATGTGGACTGTGATCAGTGGGAGGGAGGGATCGATTTTCCTAATCGAACTGGACATTTGATACCCGGGGTCCTGAGATTCCGTTCTCTTTTAGGAAGAGGCATTAGCATTCTTTAAACTGGAGCCAGAGTGGCTAAAAGATTTTGGGGGCGGTGGGGGGAGAGAAAAAAGGAGCCATACAATTCATTATATATGAAGAGAGACAAAATAGCCCTTTAATTTCTCCGGGTTTTGCTCCCATGAGGGCTGCCAAGCCCAGTGATTTATTTCTGAATCTTTTTAAAAAGTTTTGAGAGATCTACGACCTCATCTCTCAGTTGTAACTCAAGTAGGAGGAGAGCCCTAAAATGAAAACACCACTTTTAATTCAGTCAGAAAACAACTCAAAAAAAAGTTCCAAGGTTTTCATTTTATATAAGTTAAACTTATCTGTTGGAGGTCATTGTTTAATTCACTTTTCTGCCCTCGGATAGGTTAGATATTGGTTAGTGATTGAATGAAAATTTTATTGTATATATGGTTAGTGAGAAACTAAAACTAGAATATAACAGCCCTAATAACATTGGTCCTAACTTTTCAGAGATAAATTTGAATGCACAAACATTAAAAGCCATTTTGAGGACTGTTTAAAACTAGCAACTTTAAAAAGTTCAGTCACCCTTTTTTAAAAATCTGAGGTTTAAAGCAACCCTATATTTGAATAACATTCAAGTAGGCAGACCCCTTCAAATACATACTAGAAAATAAATGCATTCAGGCAATGTCTTGGAACGGACTCCCTAAACAAACATAACCCTCCTGAGTAAAATCTGAAATATTTTTCTGTCATTCATTGATTTGATGGGATCAGGAGAAGTTTCATCTACATTTCTGTTGGCCTTTTAAACTGCATAATCAATGGCTTACAGAGAAATTGTTTTTCCTAAAATTTATTACAAATTGACATTAAAAAAAAACAATGAAGGTTTGAAATTTACACACAACAAAAGAACAAAAATTGGGCAAAATTTCCTTAAAACTAATATAATTTATATAGGCAAATGCCTCAAAAATCCTTCAAAACGTGATGGTTTTTCAGTTTGTATATATTTGCACGTGCCATGCACCTTATAAAACTCTTTGCATTCATTCTGAAATCTGAGCATTCTTTAAAAAACAACCTAGCCTTTCAGCCCTACTTTGGAGAAAAAACTGTTTTGTGTTTTATTTCCCATCTGTATGTGTTTACAAAAGCTTGTGCCACAATAAATTTGTAAGTCAATTTAAGTTGCCACAAGACTGTCTTATTTCTCCAGCCAATCAAAAAAGACTTTAGAATAAATCAGAAGTGTCCCCTTGATGGAAGCATTCCAGTTCCAAAATATTTAGAGAAAGCCCATTGAAGAGGCAGCAAAAATCATTTTGGACTTCACCGCAAGGATATGATACAGACGAAATGGACCTCTGTCCAAAAATGTGATTTTAACAAAGACTGAATTCATATTCCCCTCTTCTTCCTATAATTCTTTTTTTCCCCTCTCCCCCAACTTTTAAATTTTGCCTGGAACTGTACCAGGACTCCAGTTTAGCTCCTGAGATGAAGAAATATCTTATGAACTTCTCTGTGGTCCTCAGATTCATTCAATTCCTGTCCTTTTTTTACTTTTCTAATTTTGTTATGTTTTTAAAGCCATGTTGGACAGGTGAAAGAGACAAACCCAGTTAAATGAGAGCTTTTTAAACTTAAAAGCCTTGCTTCATTTTTTTTTACAAAGGAAAATCCTTACTTTCGTTCATTTTATTTAATGATTTTTTTTCCTGACAGATATATGCGCACATCCATCTTGCTGGGTTGCCTCCCTTAAACTTCAAGTTGTTAGTAAGACTGACAGAAGTCATAAATATGGTGTGACTATTGCGTGCAACTATTTTCTAACTTCAAGTTTGCAATAAACCATTGTAATAAAATTTTGCCTACAAAGGTGTACATCCGTTACAAATCAGACCCTTCTTGTTATGTTTGAGCAACCTAGAGCTGTTTTTCCTAAGCAAATGCAGCTATTAGCCCATTTTACCTCACTTTCGAGGTTTTCTTAAAGAAAACAATCCTGTAAAATGTAATTTAGCAACAGTTTTATCAAAAGTTTTCTAATGGACTGAGATCAACATGAAGACTAAATTAAAATATCCCTTATACAAAATAAATGTTGATATTTTTGTTAGTTTAATGAAGATTGTAAATTCTACTGTACTTTTAAGTACATCAGGAGGATAGCAATAATTCAGATATAAAGCAAGAGAGTTTTAAAATATTAGCAGATGCTTCATTTGAGCACAGTTTGTTTTGCACTCTGTGTGGAATATAAGGAGTTAAAGCTTGGAATTCCCAGAATTACATCATTCGATTCTAGACATTTGTGAGACTTACATCCTGATCCTAAACTTGTTTATTTCATTTCTGCTGGATTTATTTCCAAGTATGTATTCTTAGGATTGCAGCCTTAATTTAAATCCACTTCTGGAAACCAGTAGCTTGTTTTACAAAAGATCATTTTCTATAGATTTTTCAGCTCCCCACTCCCAAAAAAGTTAATAACATTAATGAATTTTGTTAGAAAACAGGTATAAAATAATAAAACGTAGAAGCATAGAAACAGCCAAAGAAGTGCTACATATATTTTGTTATTGTTTAAAATGTTTCAAGTTAAAAATTAAATAACTAGCAGAGATTTGATATGCTGAACATAGATATGTTTATTTTAAATAGTCATATCCCACTTTTCCTGGTAAAAAACTTAATAAAAATATGAAAAGAAAAAATCTAGATATTACTATACCTGGGAATTTCCTTCTGTGTTCCCTATTCTGCTTTATGCCTGGAAACTGGCCAAAGTCTTCTCGAATCTAAAGCCTGGCTACTTATTTTTAAATTTTGGCTCCGACTTCATTTCAGAACCACCCCTCATGGCACATGCTCGCCAGCCATTTCATCTCCCCCTGGGATAAAGCCATAGTTAAGAAAACTGAATCTCTCTGAATCACCTTTGAATCACTCCTTCTCCTTGAGAAGACCCAAGCCCTCAGAGTTATAAAGCAAAAAATCATGGAGTCCGAAAGACAGCTGCTCCTTGCCAGGGCACACACAACCTGCTCACCTTTAGTTTTTGGCATCTACCCCCAAGTTCCCTCCCTAGCTATTTCTCCACGCTGACTTCTTCTCAACTGAGGCGTTATTTTATGCTGGCCCGATTCATCCTACTCCCCATAGCAATGACGAGGGGCAGACATGCAAAGCTTCCATATGATAAGAGACTATGCTCATGTTCTGCCAAACAAGTGGAATCTGTAGCACGTGTCCTGCTCCACTGTGAACTTGGATCCCACCCTCATGAGCAATTTATTGAGCCACTTCTGAAGAAATGCACCATTGGAACCGATGAGGGGCTGGTTCGTCACCTGTTGAATGATTTTAGCCCGCACATTACAGTGGGGGTTGCCAGATTTCTGGGAACTGTTCTAAAATTTTGAACAGTGACTGGCCCTCCCACAGTTGACGGACTGATATTTTATTGGGATTACTTATTTATTTTTCTCTTCTTGTTATGTATGTCAATATATTGCTTCTATGCCAATAAAGGTATGATGATGATGATATTACTATAGTGGGAAATCCTTTCCCCTTATGCCATTAAAACTGCCTTCAATTTTTTCTTCCCCAAATCCAGTCTGTTTACTGAATGGGGTTGAATAAACCTGATTGCTGGCTATTTGATTTTTTCTTTCTTTCAAAGAACCAGCTTATAAATATTTGGAAGAAGGCACATCCAACTGTGCCACACAACATCTTTTCATGTTTATATTAAGCCTCAAAGAATATAACCTGGGAAGGATGTTATTGCTTAAGAACTTCCTAAAACAGATTTAAAGATGCCAAAAGACTGCAGGTCGTGAGCCCATAGCTGTTTGTTTGTTTTTAGCTTCAACACAAAAACAGGATAGAAATGAGGAAAGAGTTTATGTCTCTGATAGGTCTGCTCTCTAACAGTAGTAGAAGTGGTTTCAGCAGGAACAGCTTCCCTCATCCCATCATGGTAAGAATGTTCTGAAATCCTCTCCTTCACAAGTGTTAAAATTGTGGAAGCCCTGCCTTCCTTTGCATGTGGTCATCTCAGGAAGACAAGGAGAAATGTATAACTTGAGTATAGTGTCTCAAGTTGTGAGGTCCTGACCCTGATAAGACTCTTGTCCTAGCAAATGTCAAACCCCAAGAATCTCCACTTTCTCTCTGAAAGAGTGAGCTGGAGCTACCTAGTTTCTACCTCCTCCTCCCTGATTCTCCAGAAAAAGAAGTTCCATGGCTTTCCTATCAGTGGGTTAAATCTGACCAGTTTTTCAGCTTAATCTTACCTAGCTCCTTCTCGATTCTATGTGGCTTTTGTCCACACAGGTTCCACAATCCACTGTATAAATTTGTTGGCGGTCTTGTGGTTTGTTTGTTTTTTTGCCAGCTGGTAAGATCCAGTTCAGTTTGTTCCAAACACTTTATCTGGAACCCTGCCTACATATCCTCTAAAGTGCTCCTCCTGTCCTTCTTGCTTCCTTACTATTGCAACCCCATTTTCAGGAATCCACCCTTTGCTAATACAAAGATATTTGGTGGTATCTTCGTTCACTTCTCCACCATCACTGTGTCTCCTTACCTAAATAGGATAACAGTCCCTCATGGGTCTTCTGTGGTGGAACGTTACCATGATGCCACCACCACCATTCCTCCCCTGCAATGAAGTTCACAGAGATATTGGAGGCGTTGCTGATACCAGATAACAGGGAAATTTTATGACTGTGAATCCCAGTAGCCTAACTTTAAAAGGACAATGCCTACACACATTTTAGACATTTCCTATAAGTAAAATAAAAAGGAGGGGGGAGATCTCTACAGTCAGAAGCTACATATCCTTTCTTGCATCTACAAATTTTGGTATGTCTCTAAATCTGGACAAAAAGAGCACTAATCCTTCTCTTACGTTTAATAGGAAGAGGATATGTTTTATGTTATGTGTACCATCCTGGCAAACTAGTTCTACAAACAGTCTTTAAATTCTGGGGTGGGGGGCAAACCACATTCATGCCAAGATAATTCCCTGTTCCCCTTTGTACTGCTAAAAATGACTGAGGGGTGACAGGGAACGCATGACTGAGGAGAGAAACAGCAGGAATCCTCACTTGTGCATTTCTATGTTTTCCTCAGTTGGATCCTTTTTTTAGGTCCATTTCATAGTCAGGGAAAGTGGCATGCCGACCGTTTGAAACAGAACCACTTGGCTCAGCTGTAAAGGGCAAGGTCTTTTGCGAGGCTGGTTCTTCTACAGATAGGGCCGTATTTCCCCACTTTGTCAGAAACTGCCTCCAATGGCATGGCCGAAGTTGATGTACATTTATGGAGATGTGTTTCACAGAACGGACCGGCAAAGCCAGACTTCAGGGAATCCCGTTTGAGTGGTCTGTCACCCATTAGGTAAATGCCCGTTTAACCATTACAGCCTTAAAAGGGCCAAGTCAGGGGTCACATAATTGTGGATGCCCCATTCAAAACCAGAATGGCACGTAAACGAAAAACTTTTATTTAAAGTGGGGAAACAATGGGTTCAGAACTGGGAGTCTTAAACAAAACAGTGTGAATAATAAATTATACTGGGCAGTCTCAAAGTTAGTGTGAAAACAGAAGAAAGTCTCTTAAGTTTCTGGGTTGTGACTCATAAATTGCATTTGGGCTGGGTTGCACACTCGATGGGGTCCCTCTTCTTCACATGCTCTGAGAAGCCCCTTTTCATCACAGCCAGAGAAGTCCCACAAACACTCAGGATCGAATGCCCTCATTAGAAGATGTCCACTCCTATTTTGAATTATTATAGACCGTGGGGTTAAGATAGATGGTTGAGTTAGCTTGGGTGCGGGCAAAGTATAAATGTACAATTTTCCCTATCTGCTTTTTTCCTTTTCTTTTTTCTGTACCCCTTATCAAATAAAAGAATAAAAGTTTAAAAGAAGAAGGTGTCCACTCTTCTGCCAACTGCCTTTCTCTGTCTCCGCAGGCTTTTTCAGTTGTAATAGCAGGAGATCTCCAGCTAGTACCTGGAGGTTGGCAACCCTACTTGCAAACTGCTTCCAATCTGAGTAGGCAACACTGATCATGACTGAGCTCCCTCCCCAACTCCACCCTCCACAGGCTCTTTCCCCAGTATCCAGGAATTTCCCAAGCCTAAATTGACAACCCTAGCAAGGGAATCATGCATTTATTTCCTTCATTTACATCCCACCTTTCTCCCCAATGGGGACCCAAAGCAGCTTAGATCATTCAATTCGAAGAGTTAACATCTGGAAGGCCCCCAGAGGAAATGAAAAATCTAGCACCTGTATGCTCCAGAACCTTTTTAAAAAGACAGTTGAAGCCTCCCTGAAACTTCTGTCCGAGGAAGGCTGGGGTAGTCGGGGATTGAATCAGGGACCTCCTGCCATGTAAAGCCTATGCTGTACCACTGAGCTACAGCCCCAACCCTAAACTAATGAACAGATGAAGCTGCCTTATATTGAGTCAGACCCTCGTTTATCAAGGTTAGTCTTGTCTGCTCTGACTGGCAATGGCTTTCCAGGGTCTCAGATCGAGGGCTTTCACATAACCTACCTGATCTTTTAAACTGGCAGTGCCGGGGATTGAACTTGGGACATTCTACATACAAACCAGATGCTCTTCCACTCAACTATGCCCCACCATCTACCCATTCATTCAATCTTAAATGTAGATCTCATTTTTAATTAAAATCTCAGTGTAGCTCACATCATTGGCAAAATACTGTCTTATTACAAATCTGATCAAGCAAGGCGTAGTGGTTGGAGTGTCTGACCAGGATCTGGGAGACCTAGGTTCAAATCCCCAATCTGCCATGAAAGCTTGCTGGGTGACCTTGGGCCAGCTTCAGGCTCTCAGCCTAAACTACCTCACAGCGTTGTTTGAGGATACTATGGAGGAGAGAAGGCTGTAAGCCATGTTGGGTCCTCACTGGGGAGAAAGGTGGGGTGTAAATGAAGTAAGTAAATAAACAAAATCACTAAGTTTAAAAATCGAAAACGAATGATGGTGACCATCACCCCAATCCTCATCAGGATTCTCCAGCCTGTGTCAAAGAACTTCCCTGTAGATTGTTTCCCATCATGACCGGCAGGAAAAGCACGATGCCTTTCAATGTTCCTCCAGTAAAGGAGAGTTGGGAAAGTCACTGAACTGAAGGTGCACCCACATTTTTTGGAACGAAGAACTTGCCTCCTCTCTGCTTACTGTCAGGCAAAACATGTGACACAGTAATGCGTTCATCTAGACTCAGGGAAAGCAAAGAGAGTAGATTTAGCAGCTGAACCATTTAGTGCTGTTTAACTGAACCCTGGAGTTTTACTGTCCTGTACATTTCCCCTCCAGTAACAGCACTGACCCATCCAAGACAGAAGTTGAATCCCCAATACTAAATACAAACTCTGCAGGATTTGAAGCTGGATCTCAGGGGACAAAGGATTTCTTTATTTGCCAGCATGGTGTAGTGGTCAAGAGTGGTGGTTTGGAGCGGTGGGATCTGATCTGGAGAACCGGGTTTGATTCCCCACTCCTCCACATGACCGGCGGAGGATAATCTGGTGAACTGGATTTGTTTTCCCACTCCTACACATGAAGGCAGCTGGGTGGCCTTGGGCTAGTCATACTCTCTCAGCCCCACCTACCTCACAGGTGTCTGTTGTGGGGAGGGGAAGGTGATTGTAAGCAGGTTTGATTCTGCCCTAAGTGGTAGAGAAAGTCAGCATATAAAAACCAACTCTTCTTCTTCTGCAACAAAGGTGAGGTCAACAGAATTACTAATCCATGAAATGAAGCTACGTTCCAGCAGTTAGTCATAATTCCCCACATTTTCATAGGGAAATGAAAAAGCAACCAGAACATCACAGATTCAAACTAATTAAAAGGAATGTGCTCTCCAAGTTGCAGAGGCAGTCCTAATTAATAGGACTGTGCCATAATAAAAATATCCTGTTTCTTTGTAGCATGCTTATAATTAATCTGAATGGAAAAATTAGTAAATTGATAATATTTGGAAAACTGATCTTGTTATTCTGATGCCTTCCTGTTTGGGTTAGAGCTCATGGAGGTTGGAGGAAAGGAATACACTGAGAAGATAACGTAAGTGACAGGAATCTTTTCCACTGGCATAGTTATATAGCTCTTGCCATTGAAGAGGTTTGCAAGGATCTTTCCATGTGTTGGAGCCTACAAGCTTTTCCACTGGTGAAAAAAGGAGGGATCCCCTTTGATCACCGAAAGATGCTGGGGATCATGGGACCTGCCTGGACAAAAGCCAAGTGAGGCAGGGGAATTGGGTGATGTACAGCTAAAACATGGCTTGGTCCAAGAAGGAAAAGAGAAAGAGTTGGTTTTTATACCCTGCTTTACTGTAGGAGCCCTGTGGCACAGAAGGGTAAGCTGCAGTACTGCAGTCCAAGCTCTGTTCACGACCTGAGTTTGATCCCGACAGAAGTCGGTTTCAGGTAGCCGGCTCAAGGTTGACTCAGCCGTCCATCCTTCCAAGGTCGGTAAAATGAGTACCCAGCTTGCTGGGGGTAAAGGGAAGATGACTGGGGAAGGCACTGGCAAACCACCCCATAAACATAGTCCGCCTAGAAAACGTCGGAATGTGACGTCACTCCATGGGTCAGGAATGACCCGGTGCTTGCACAGGGGACCTTTACTTTTTACTTTTTCTCTCTACTGTAAGGAGTCTCAAAGTGGCTTACCATCACATTCCCTTCTCCACATCTCCCCCACAACAGGCACCTTGTGAGGCAGGTGGGACTGAGAGAGTTCTGAGAGAACTATGACTAGCCAAGGTCACCCACCAGGCTTCATGTGGAAGAGCAGGGAATCAAACCTGGCTGTCCAGATTAGAGGCCACCTTTCTTAACCACTACACCACGCTGGCTCTCCATATGTTCAGCTTAGATTAATCACATTGTTGGCTCACTGATTTGGGGACTGCTTTGATTCTATAGAAGCATGATGGCTTCAGTCGGCTTCCTAGTCTGATATCTGATTCTGTGCCTCCTAGGCACAGTAGCAAATTTTGCTTGCACATGCTGATACACAGGCAAGCAGTGCTGCAGACTGGGACAGGGCAGGATATGGTGGATGGAGCAATTTTTTTTTTGCTTGCACCCCTGTTGGACTAGAATCTGGGTGGCCCAGGTACAAATCCCCACTCTGCCATGGAAGTTCCCTGGGTGACTTTGATTTACTTCCTTCTCTTTCAGCCTGGCCTACCTCTCAGGCCGGTTGCTGTAAGGATAAAATGGCAGAAGGGAGAACAATATAAGCTGCTTTGGGATCCCACTGTGGAGAAAAGCAGTGTCTAAATAAGCATAAAATACATTTTTCAATTCATAAAAAAACAAGTTTTTAATTGCCTAGGCAATCAACCAGTGATGTCTTCCATCTCCACCCATACAATAGCATTTTCACACCTTTCCGTTCCCCTCCTTTCAATCTATGCTATCTCACTGACCGCGGTAATTTTACAATATCTCTTTTATAGCCTAATTCTGCCAAAGGGTTCCGATCAGTGAAAGGACATCTGGAAGCAGGAATTTCTGGACTGGCTGGTTTCTGCTGACCTCTGCAGGCCAGTGTGAGTGAATCACTCTTACTTGTTTCCCTCTTTTCCTTTTGATGGTCAGGGCTGGTCAGGTTGTGCAAGCAGTCCAAGCGATTATGAAGGGGCAGCCATCACAATTCCTTTCCCATGAATTGGTCGAGCCCCCCCCTTAAAAGCCATCTAAGCTAATGGCATCACCCCAATCCCAAAGAATACCCTAAATTAATAGCACATCGAGTAACAGTCACTTTTTTGGATCTATTATCTGAAGAGGAAGAGGAAGAAGAAGAAAGAGTGGGTTTTTATATGCCAACTCTACCTTTTAAGGAGAATCAAACCGGCTTACAATCTCCTTCCCTTCCTGAGGAGGGCATTGTTTGGGGAGGGACTTCAATATAGGGTTGCGAACATCCAGGTACTGGCTATTATAACTGATCTCCTCCAGCCGATAGAGCTCAGTTCATCTGGAGTAAATGGCCACTTTGGCAATTGGACTCTATGGCATTGAAGTCCCTCCCCTCCCCAAACCCCACCCCCTCCAGCTCCGCCCCTAAAAACCTCCTGCCGGTAGAACTTCTTGGGTAAGATTATTTTCATATTATTGTATTTCTGATGGCCGTTTTTCTTTCTCTTCTTTCAAACAATTTTTAAAAAAAATCTCATTAAAGTATGACATTTTATATATATTTATTATATTTGTTTGCATGGAATTGTGATATTGGTATTGTATATTTGTCCTGCAATGTATAGATACATGTAGCTGACGAAGCCAACGCGAAACGTGATCCAGATCTAGACGACACGTCCTGATTGACATTCTCTCTCGTCGTGGCTTTTGCCTCAGACTTCTTTGCTCCAGCTGTCAATAAGCACAAACAAGTCCATCACGGACAATATACATAGACTTACCTGATTTACAGGATATTTACAAACCTTATTGTATTATGCTGGACTGATATTGAGAAATTTGTATGTGTATCTTTTATTATAGGACTGTATTTTGTGTATATATGTTCACTTTTTGCACCTTTGCACTTTATAAATTTACTTCTATATATTTGTGAGTGCTGTTTGGATCTCTTCCAGTACCTGGAGGTTGGCAACCCTATTGGGAGAGGAGCTTTGGAAGGCTGGCTTGCTGCCAATCAGAACAAAGCTTGGTGCTGATTGGATGCAATGGAACTTACCAGACACGGGGGGTGGGGGGGCGGATTCTTTCCCCTTTGAAGCAAAATGGCAGTTGGGAAATGACCGTTGGAAGGAGGAAAGGGACAGAAGAGCTTGCTTTAGCCGGTCTTCCGTTTTATTCTCCCTCTCGCTTTTCATTATTACCGTTATTAGTATCTGCCTGCAATACTGAAAGGGCTAAACTGACCCAGGTGTTTGCTAGAGAGGCCGAGCAAGTGGGTGCGGGGAGGCTGAAAAGAGGACAAGGAAGGGGTTTGCTTCTGCATGGCCAAAGAGAAGAGAAAGGGCTTGGCTTCCCAAGGGAACAGCCTTGCCACCGGATCCTGGAAGGTTTACTTCCAAGTAAGTCATTAAGAGCCCCGTGGCGCAGAGTGGTAAGCTGCAGGACTGCAGTCCAAGCTCTGCTCACGACCTGAGTTCGATCCTGACGGAAGTCGGTTTCAGGTAGCCGGCTCAAGGTTGACTCAGCCTTCCATCCTTCAAAGGTCGGTCAAATGAGGACCCAGCTTGCTGGGGGTAAAGGGAAGATGACTGGGGAAGCCACTGGCAAACCACCCCGTAAACAAAGTCTGCCTAGGAAACTTCGGGATGTGACGTCACCCCATGGGTCAGGAATGACCCCGGTGTTCGCACAGGGGACCTTTACCTTTTAAGTCATTGGGGGAATCAGCTTTTAGATCTTGGAAAGGAGGGAGGCTGGGATCATTGCCTGCCATAGTTGTCTTGGGGTTGCCAACTTCCAGGTAGAAAAATTCCTGGACATTTGGGGGTGGATTCTGAGAAGGAATGGGTTTGGGATGGGGGGGTATAATGCTGGAGTCCACCCTCCAATGCAGCCATTTTCTTCCGGTGAACTGATCTGAGTCGTCTGGAGGTTGGTTGTAATTTGGGGAAAACCTCAGGCTGTACCTGAAGGTTGACAACCCTATCAGGCACCAGTTTTGCTCCACTAGGCAAGTAGGTTTTTTGGGGGGTGCTATTATCGGTGTCTTTCAGCAGCATAAAAGTTAAATGTATGCAAGTGGTGTTCAATTGTTGGTAATTTTAATTCTGCCATCAAAAACAGGCCTTTTTTTGGTTTAATGAGTAAAAAAGGACATGGGGGATGGGAACTCATGCCTGCATTGGAATAAACCGCAGTCCTATCCTAAGACCCTGATGCTTATGGGGCTGGGGTAGGGTTGCCAAATCCCCCCTGGTAACTGGTGGGGGATGGGGGGATAGGGTTGCCAGATCCAGGTTGGGGAATTCCTGGCGATTGGAGGCTGGAGGCTGGGGAGGACAGGGACCTCAGTGGGGTACAATTAGGGTTGCCAGGTCTGTCTTTGCTACCAGTGGGAGGTTTGGGGGTGGAGCCTGAGGAGGGTGGGGTTTGGTGAGGGGAGGGACTTCAATGCCATAGACTCCAATTGCCAAAGCGGCCATTTTCTCCAGGTGAACTGAGCTCTATTGGCTGGAGATCAGTTGTAATAGCAGGACATCTCCAGCTAGTACCTGGAGGTTGGCAACCCTAGGTACAGTGCCATAGAGTCTACCCTCCAACGCAGCCATTTTTCCAAGGGGAACTGATCTGTGTAGTCTAGAGAGCTGTAATTTTGGGGGGATTCCCAGGTCCCACCTGGAGGGTGGGATCCTTAGGGCAGAGCTGTGAACTGGTGCCCAAGACCTGCCCAGCAGAGGGGAGGAATTTTTTACAAAACCTGTTGCCAAGGTCCAGACAGTCAAGTGTTTAGATACATGGAAACACCACCAACTTCCACCAATCACAGCACGAGGTTACTCCCCTGTGAGATGCAGAGGGGCAGAGCATACTGGTGAGGCCATGCCTCCTGATCTCTGCCTGCTGCCCACCGCGCACAGAAGGCCAAGAAGGGCAAATGGCACATGGGCATGCATCACTGTTAGGATCATGGCACCCCTGCCCCATAGGGTTGCCAGGTCCCTCTTTTCTACCAGCGGGAGGTTTTGGGGCGGAGCCCGAGAAGGACGGGGTTTGGGGAGGAGAGGGACTTAAATGCCATACAGTCCAATTGCCAAAGCAGCCATTTTCTCCAGGTGATCTCTATCGGCTGGAAATCAGTTGTAATAGCAGGAGATCACCAGCTAGTACCTGGAGGTTGGCACCCCTACTGCCCCGTCTCTCCACAGCTCACTTGGTGGAGGCAGCCGTGGCAGAATGCCAAATTCTCCCACTCTGTGCCAGCGTCAGATTTATACTTGCCCTACGCTAGCAGGTGACCACTGTGGCTTTGGGTGGGCATATCTCCTGACACGCTTAGTAGCCATTCAAAGCCCCTAGGACAGACTGACCCAAAGTAAGGCGAGCTTGTAGCAGCGTTAAAGAGGCAGAGACAGTTAACTTTTCCAAAGAACCAAGCTTGGTATGCAATATAGCAGAATGGTATTACAAACCACAAGAAGCACTTTTGTTCTGATCCACCATGTATCTCCATCTTATAAGGGTATCATTCCACAGTCAGAGGAGATGGAACAGCAGGACCCATTAAGACGAGGAATCGGCAAGAGATCAAGGAAAGGCCCCCATCCCATTCAAGCAGAGCGTGGTGCTGAAATCTGGAAGAGTACTGTGCCAGAGATCCTGGCTCAGGAAAGGAGGACAGCCGATGTACATAGGCAGTGTTTCCGGCATTTCCTTTACCATGAGGCTGATGTACCCCGAGAGGTTTGCAGCCAGCTTCATGGACTTTGCCAACAGTGGCTGAAGCCACAGCAGCATTCCAAAAAGCAGATCCTGGATCTGGTGGTCCTGGAGCAGTTCCTGTCCCTCCTGCCCCAGGAAATGCAGTCCTGGGTCAGAGAATGTGAGCCAGAGACCAGTTCTCAGGTGGTGGCCCTGGCCGAAGGGTTCCTCCTGAGTCAGGCAGAGGAGAAGAGGCAGGCAGAGCAGGTGAGGGCTTTTCTTTCCAGGTATGTCCAATTTAAGCAACGATATCTGACCTTATCCTAAAGCTTCCCTGCCCAATATTTGTCCACGTGTTCATCATCCAAATGGGATATTTAACGGCCTTCTTCAGCAGCCACTTCTAGAGGGTTTCTTATCCCTCTCGATAATTTACCAAGGCTGAAAGAAAACCTTACCAGGTCTGAGACAGAAAGGTGCAGAGTCTGGGAGTGGGGCAGAATCCATTCCTTGGTGTATTCCATTCTATCTCTTACCCGTCTCCCTTGCTACTGTTTCAGATGTGGGATCCATCCCTGAAGATGGAAGTTAAATTCTCGGAGACAGAAAGCGCTCCAATGGAGGAAGGGCAGCGGGGCCAGGCCCAGGAGCATGCCCAAGATGCCCTCTCATGCGGTAAGGACTCATTGCACTAGGATGGGATGGGGCACCCAGTGAATTTGATGAGAGTTCTGGTCAGGAAAAAAATAAAATGCTTCTTCACCCAACATGACGTGCTCAGTGTTCACTAACTGTGATACCCGTAAAAGGGGATTAGATAAATTCACGGAGGCAATTCCTCACATTGATATCAATCATCATATCCCACTGGTTTCCATTAGAGGGACGCAAGGTGACTCAAAACAAAAGGTAGACAAATCTCTGCCGAGCTATTCAGTCTTGCAGATAAACGGAGCCTGCACATTCTGGGCAGTATCGCTCTGAAAAGCAGTTGCTAGGGGCTAGTAATAGTGGGAAAATATGTTTTGTGCTCATGCTTTTTGGGGCATATGACGAGCCACTGTAGGAACTAGGATGCTGGACTGGGGATGCCAAGCTGTGGCCTGGCATCCTCAGCAACTTTGGAGAGGGGCTTGGGGCCAATGTGATGTCAGGTTGATGTTGTGTCTGGCCAAAAACCAGGATGTGACATTAGTGGGTCAGTAGACGCTCTGGAAACTCGTTGATATTACCCTGAGTTTTCGGCCAGATGTGACGGTGACGTGCCATGTGACATTCTTTTCGCCTCCCTCTTTTTCTCCCACCAGCCTGGACTTAAGGGCGTGCGCGAGGGCCCAGCCATTGGGAGAATAGCATGCCTGGGCCTTTGGTCTGATCCAGCAGAGATGCTGTCACGTTTTTGAGCTCCAGAGTTCACAGGAGAAGTCTGAAGTATCACAGAAGTCTGAAACGTGTCAGCAGCATTTATAGCCCCCCCACCCAGGCTCATGGGTACCTTGTGCTTCTCTTCCACCATTCCCACAACTTACTACAAAGTGTTATAAAAATTTTTTTGAGTGTACATAGGGCAAGGATTCACAGTCCTGGGAATGGTGGTGCATGAAGCACGATTCACACAAGCAAACAAAATAGGAAGTTGGGGCTAATACCCTTTCTTTCAATTTTCTCTCCCTCGCAGACAGTGAAGAGACGCTGTTAAGCCTTCAATTTTGTGGAGATGTGGAAGCAGCTGCTGCACCTCCAGTCCAGGTAGGGGAGATGAGCAGATCTCCTTTCTTTTGTGATGGTGAGGGGGAGGTAGCTCCTGCAGTTGCTGCTAAGGTGTCCAAGTTGGAGAGGCCCTAAACGTCACTCCCTTTACCCATGCCAAGCGCTCCATCCTGCACCCTCCCAGAATGTCCCCTTCCAGAGTGCTGTCTGCCTGGCATCACCTCTGACGAGGGAATTTGCTTTATGTTTCAGTCTCTGGTTTCCTTTGAGGAGGTGGCCGTGTATTTCACCAAGGCAGAGTGGGCATTGCTGGATCGAGGCCAAAGAGATCTCTGCAGGGAAGTCATGCTGGAGAACTATGAGAGTGTGGCCTCTCTGGGTAAGGAACATTCACAGGTACCAAAGGTGCTGCCATTTGGATTGTGCCATTGGGATGATGTATGAATCAAAGTCTTGAACAGCAATATGTTGTTTTGAGGCCTGCGTTGCTACTCGCTCCCTTTTTGGAGCCTCGAGGTGATGGCCTGGCAGCAAACGCGATATTCACCATGGCCAGGTAGAATAACCCAAGCCGCCTGGTTGCCCCGGGGCAACTGAGGCCAGTGTTGTGGCCATTACCCAGGCGCTCTGGAAGGGGCCACCTCCTAATTTCTCAGTTGCCAACCATTACAACACATTTATCCCCCAGATGGGATTACAGTCATTCCTCTCTGACTGTAATCTGGAATGGAGCCCCTCCCCCCCATTACACTGGTTGGGATTGTGGGCTTTAATCTTGACCAGGTTTCCATTTTTCCAGAAATAATTTTCCCCTTCCTTGGATTTCTTCCCTTCCCCATATAAAAATGATAACTTTCTCTCTCTCTGTATGCCAAAGGAGCCAGGATTGTAAGAGAGACTACGCTGGAGAAAGACAAAGGCCTTGCATCTGAAGAAAAGCTGGAGAGTTTCTCAAGAGGATTGCAAGAGAGTACTTCCTTCCCAGATGAGCTGACTGCAAGTGAGTATCCTTCATGCTTATGTCAAAGGAATGAGGAAGGAATTGCCCTGGAGGATTTCTGCTTCACTTCTTAGCAACTTATAGTTTTATAGAATCATAAAACCTGCTGGGAAAGGAGGGAGGGAGGCCTTCTGGGGCCTGAAATCTGGGAGACTCAGAACCTTTTTCCGGGGCTGAGCTCATCTGTGGCTTCTGTATCCTTAAATATCAGATATTCCAGGAAAAGGTGGGGGGTTACTTAAGAACAGCCAAGAGCTGGAAGAGGCCAAAGGCCCTTAGCTACAGCCATCACCTAGATGCCTTTGGGCCTTACCTGCCCTCCCAACAACTGGCACCTCTTCCAAAAACCATGGGGGTCTTCTTTGAACTATGGGGTTCACTTGCTGAAGTCCTGGGTTCTCCTTCCCCCCAAGCAAAGACTGAAACCCAACTCTTCATGGCTTCCATCACAACTAGAAGGAAACTCTCTGTGCAGTTGCGGTACTGGATATCATGGTAACTTCTTGTGGAGAGCCAAAGTGGTGTAGTGGTTAATGTTGGAAATATCTCTTCGACCTGATATTTCCGATTAATTAGCAAAGTGTGCTAGGCTTAGCAAACAGCAGAAGATTCCACGTGTGTGTGCGTGTTAGAACAAAAAAGGAAGCAACAGGCTTCTTTCTAATCAAACTAAACTCATTTATTATGGAAATACACTTTTGATAGTAAAGAGACAATACAAGTCCCCTAAACTAAACTAACTTGCTAAGTTTCAAAGTATAAAAAGGTATCCGTTTTCCACCCCATTGTTTGGGTGTGGAAAGATCTGCACGCGGCAGCGTGCGACCTCTAGCTTTTCCACCATCAAAGGATGCTGGTGAGAGAACAAAGAGAAGCGTGTGAGAGTGAGATCAAAAGTCCTGAGGTATATCAGTCTACAACATCAAAGTACAGGAAGCAGGAAAGATAGGTATCAGATGTCCCTTCCGCCCCCTGTCCTGTCTATCTATCTAACTCTGTGGTAAGACCCCCTCTGGATCTGGAGTTAAGTGACACTGCAAAGGCTGTATATTCCAACAGTTAAGAGCGGAAGACTAATCTGGAGAAATGGGTTCAATTCCCCACTCCTCCACATGAAGTGTCTTCGGTGGCCTTGGGTGAGTCACAGTTCCCTCAGAACTGTGTCTGCCTCACCTACCTCACAAGGTGCCTATTGTGGGGAGGGGAAAGGAATTTTATTTATAAGCCTCTTTGAGACTTTAGGGTTGAGAAAAACAGGTTAAAAAAAACCCCTTTTTCTTCTCTTTTATTTAATCATCAATAGCAGAGAATCAAAAGAGTTGCACAACAAGTCAAATGTGACTGATAGGGGAACGATTCTTTTCCACTTTTCCCTTGAAAATATGTATGGGGAATATGGGGAGGGGCGGGGTAGGCAGAATATAAAACCATGCACCTGGGGGTCTAATTGGGGAGAAGGTGTGATCAGTGGCTCAGTTGAGATAGGAAGAAGGTATGATAAAGGATATGCACATCCATTAATGAGTAGTGCCTGATTGGTGGCTTAGCTTCTTGCATAGGTGTTGACTGGACTTCTCTCTTTCTTCCAGCAGCACATGTAGAGGAGATGCTTGGGGGATCCCAGGGGTTACCTTTGGAAGAAGCCAATAATGAATACTCCAAAGGAAACTTTGGGGATGGAGATAGACCACTGAGGCAGGAGGGAAGCCACACAGACAAGAGGAGGGATAAGCCCATTCTGTCCCAAGGAGGGCGCTTCTGTGAAATCTCAGTCCACAAAGAAAGGTCAACCAAAACAAGAAGGAAGGAAACCCAATATAATTTCCATTTGAAAATACCCAGAGGAAAGAAGACCCATCAATGCTTGGAGTATGGAAAGAGCTTCCTTTGCAGAGCAGAGCTCCTTAGACATCAAAGAACACATGCAGGAGAGAAATCCTATAGCTGCAAAGACTGTGGCAAGAGCTTCTCACAGATATCAGACCATTTTCAACACCAAAGGATTCATTCAGGAGAGAAGCCATTTATCTGCTTGGAGAGTGGAAGGATGTTCTCTCAAGGAAGAAAGAGCAATGCACTTTTTGCAAAGCATAGTACAATGAGGGCAAATAAATGCTTTCAGTGTGGCAAGTACTTCAAATACAGATCACAGCTCCTTGTGCACCAAAGAAAACACAAAAGGGAAAAAGCTTTTCAATGCTCAGAGTGTGGAAAGAAATTCAGTCACAGAGGCACTTTTCAAAGTCATCTAAGAACCCACATGGGGGAGAAGCCTTTTGGATGCTCAGAGTGTGGAAAGAGATTCAGTCAGAGTGGCAATCTTCAGGAGCATCTAAGAACCCACATGGGGAAGAAAGCTTTTGAATGCTCAGAGTGTGGAAAGAAATTCAGTCACAGAGGCACTCTTCAAAAGCATCTAAGAAGCCACAAGGGGGAGAAGCCTTTTGAATGCTCAGAGTGTGGAAAGAGATTCAGTCACAGAGGCACTCTTCCAAAGCATCTAAGAACCCATACAGGGGAGAAGCCTTTTGAATGCTCAGAGTGTGGAAAGAAATTCAGTCACAGAGGCAATCTTCAAAGTCATCTAAGAACCCACACAGGGGAGAAGCCTTTTGAATGCTCAGAGTGTGGAAAGAGATTCAGTCAGAATGGCAGTCTTCAGGAGCATCTAAGAACCCACACGGGGGAGAAAGCTTTTGAATGCTCAGAGTGTGGAAAGAAATTCAGTCACAGAGGCACTCTTCAAAAGCATCTAAAAACCCATACAGGGGAGAAGCCTTTTGAATGCTCAGAGTGTGGAAAGAGATTCAGTCACAGTGACACTCTTCAAAGTCATCTAAGAACCCACACAGGGGAGAAGCCTTTTGGATGCTTAGAGTGTGGAAAGAGATTCAGTCAGAATGGCCATCTTCAAAGTCATCTAAGAACCCATACAGGGGAGAAAGCTTTTGATTGCTCACAGTGTGTAAAGAAATTCAGTCACAGAGGCACTCTTCCAAAGCATCTAAGAACCCATACAGGGGAGAAGCCTTTTGAATGCTCAGAGTGTGGAAAGAGATTCAGTCAGAATGGCCATCTTCAAAGTCATCTAAGAACCCACACAGGGGAGAAGCCTTTTGAATGCTCAGAGTGTGGAAAGAAATTCAGTCACAGAGGCACTCTTCAAAGTCATCTAAGAACCCACATGGGGGAGAAGCCTTTTGGATGCTCAGAGTGTGGAAAGAGATTCAGTCACAGAGGCACTCTTCCAAAGCATCTAAGAACCCATACAGGGGAGAAGCCATTTGAATGCTCAGAGTGTGGAAAGAAATTCAGTCACAGAGGCAATCTTCAAAAGCATCTAAGAACCCATACAGGGGAGAAACCTTTTGAATGCTCAGAGTGTGGAAAGAGATTCAGTCAGAATGGCAGTCTTCAGGAGCATCTAAGAACCCATACAGGGGAGAAGCCTTTTGAATGCTCAGAGTGTGGAAAGAAATTCAGTCATAGAGGCAATCTTCAAAAGCATCTAAGAACCCATACAGGGGAGAAGCCTTTTGAATGCTCAGAGTGTGGAAAGAGATTCAGTCAGAATGGCAGTCTTCAGGAGCATCTAAGAACCCACACGGGGGAGAAGCCTTTTGAATGCTCAGAGTGTGGAAAGAAATTCAGTCACAGAGGCACTCTTCAAAGTCATCTAAGAACCCATACAGGGGAGAAGCCTTTTGAATGCTCAGTGTGTGGAAAGAGATTCAGTCAGAGGGGCACTCTTCAAAGTCATCTAAGAACCCACATGGTGGAGAATGCTCAAAGTGTGGAAAGAGATTCAGTCAGAGTGGCAATCTTCAAGAGTGTCCAAAAAGCCACACAAGGAGAAACCATGTAACTGCTTGGGAAAGGAGCTTTTCTCTTATTTCAAATCTCAGAGACCACCTCAGACCATTGAAGGGGCTGAGGCCATGTAAACTCTTGTAAAGAGCTTGCACCATGATTGAAGCCTCAAATAGATCCCACAGGGAACAAAGCAGGGGTGAGCTCTGAGGGTGGAAGGAGATTCAAGACCTATCTCCTTCAACATTGAGTAATCCATGCAGGTGAAGAACCTCATAAATGTTCAGTATGTGGCAAGAGCTTGAGGCAGAGATCTGATTTTCATGTTCCTCAGAGAATCCACATAAGTTCGTTCTGATGAGGATCTTTGAAAGCCCAGATGCTGGAGGCTCAGAAAATAGTTATGCAAAGAAGGGCCTTTTTAGTAGTTTTTCTCCTCTGTGAAACCCGCTACTTTAGGTAACTACCAACTGAATTCTTTCTGACATCTGCCAAACTGGCAAAACGTTTC
Source organism: Euleptes europaea (assembly GCF_029931775.1). NCBI lineage: Eukaryota > Metazoa > Chordata > Lepidosauria > Squamata > Sphaerodactylidae > Euleptes > Euleptes europaea. The sequence continues at coordinate 25,042,859 of NC_079329.1, forward strand.
TGTTTTCCAAATCCTGTGAAGAAGTAGACAAGTTAAGGATAGCAGGTATCTATAGCTACTGGAATAAACCTAATGTGAACAGCCAGCATCCTCAATTTACAAACATTTTTCTCTGACATAGAGTTCTAGAGAGGCATCCTGCAACCCTAATTCCTCCCTAGTCCATCCTGCTGCACCCTTTTTGGGGTCTCGCCACTTTGATTCCCAAAGAGTTCTGGCAGTAGGATTAATTTGGGTTGAGAGGGAAAAGTTTTGTCCCCCAACCCAACAACTCAGTAAGTGCACAAGGGTCAGACCCTTCCCCTCCCAGCAGCATACAATATTGTGGAAATGAGCTGGTCTCCTTGGAGTTGGCAGATGAACACTGTGGGGCGTCAGTTCCCAATCCCAGTTGTCCTCCCCACCCCCCACATACTCCTAAAGAGATAGTTTACAAGTTGTGGGATTTTTCTCTCTGGTTTGTGGTGTGTTTTTTTAATGAGTTGGGTTTCATTAGTGTTGGTGTGGCATATTTTTTTCAATGTGTCTAAAGTTGTATGAAAACAATCCTCTTGCAGATGCTGGGGATGGGGATCACTTGAGTTCAAGAGCCAGAGTGTTGACTTACAACTGTGTGGATCTGGGTTCAAATCCACACTAGGCCTAGAACCCCTTGGATGCGCTTTAGGCAAGATAGCTGTAAGGATTCAATGTGTGTGTGTGTGTGGGGGGGGGGAATTCTTCGACAAGTGTGGAAATCTCAGGACTGCCTTATATATTCATTTATTTATTGTTTGATTAAAATTTTTATATCCTGCTTTTCCTTGAGGTTCGAGGCATTGTACATTAATACTTAAAAAAAATAATCATTTAAAACTAAAAATGCCCATGGGCACATTTTAACAACTGATTTAATGAACCCACAGCCAATCTGTGTTTGTGTGTGTTGTGCCATCAAGTTGCTTCCGACTCATGGCGACCTTATGAATTAATGACCTCCAAAATGACCTCTTGTTTCCACCTAACGACAGCTGCAGGCATGTCAATGGTGCCATTGCAGCACTGGATTGCTGTAGCACTGTGACTCAAATCTCAGAATGCTGCCAAAGGCGAAAAAGAATGCACCGTGAAAAAAGACTGGGAGGGGGGGAGCGCAGTCCTTTTGGAAGCATTCCAGACATTTTCAACAGCAGACTGCAGCAATTCAGAAGAGCCAAAATGGGAGTTTTCATAAAAACGAGGGTTAAACCTCTCCAGGGTGCTTGGAGTTACTTACAAGCCGAGAAGTTTGGAGTAAATCTACTTTATTTGTACTTAATGTATAGACTTCAGTGCCCCAAGATGTGACTGTCATAACCTCCTAATTTGCTTCCCTTTACTCAGTGGTTCTGTATTATTATTATTTTTGCCATCCGCTGCATGCATTTCCTTTTGTAACCAGTGACTTTTTATACAACAATTTTTTTTCCTGTTTCTCAAATGGGTGCATGTTTGCATCTCTACAAGCACTTGGATAAAGCTTACCAAAGTACCAATGAAAGCAGCAGGACTTGCTGACTTGGGCATCTTTCTAACCAGTTTGATTCCCAAGGATTCCCTGTTTCCATGGCGGTTTGGGATGGGCGATAATCTGGAGAAAAGTTTCTTAAAGGCCTGCAGTAGAGAGCCTCTGGAGACCAGGCTATCGCCAGACAGACACACCTCTCACTCTTGGCCTGTTGGCGGCAGCAGAGACTCAGCGCCAGATGTCCTGGGGAATGTTGGAATCAAGCTGAAGAAGTGGACTCCTCAGTGAGATCTAGCAGCTTAAGTTCAGGGACAGCTGATTGCATGTTCCCGTGGTATATAGAAAGATGTAGACAAGCTGGAATGTGTCCAGACGAGGTCAACAAAGATGGTGAGGGGTCTGGAGACCAAGTCCTATGAGGAAAGGTTGAAGGAGCTGGGTATATTTAGCCTGAAGAGGAGAAGACTGAAAGGGGATATGATAACCATCTTCAAGTATAGAGGAGGGTGCTGAGTTGTTTTCTGTTGCTCCAGAAGGTCGGACCAGAACCAACGGGTTGAAATTAAATCAAAATAGTTTCTGTCTAGACATTAGGAAGAATTTTCTAACAGTCAGAGCGGTTCCTCAGTGGAACAGGCTTCCTCGGGAGCTCTCCTTCCCTGGAGGTTTTTAAGAAGAGGCTAGATGGCCATCTGTCAGCAGTGCTGATTCTATAACCTTAGGTAGATAATGGGAGGGAGGGCACCTTGGCCATCTTCTGGGCGTGAAGTATGGGTCACTGGGGGTGTGTGGGGGGAGGTAGTTCAGAATTTCCTGCATTGTGCAGGGGATTGGACTAGATGACCCTGGTGGTCCCTTCCAACTCTATGAATCTATGTAATGAGTGGCTGCATAGCCTGCTTTCAAACATTTGCAAACTCCATAACAGTCATATCCTGATAGTGTGGTTGATATTGATAGTCAACTACTAATATTAAGTCATATTAATAGTTCATTGAGTTATGTTTTTAAAAACCTTAGTGTAGTGGGCAGGGGCAGAGTGCCAGCTGCAGGGTGGGTGTGGGGGCTGAGGCAAGAAAAATGGCCCCTATGTAGGCAGGGCCTGCAAAAGTGTGCGTTTTCTTGCCCACATTGCAGTAAAATGGGGGGGGGCACAGAACAAGTACTCTTTGGGGATGAAGTCATGTGGATGCTCCAAAAACCTGTCTTTGTGGAAAGAGACAAAAAGCAGCTACATTTGAGTCCAGTAGCCCCTTAGAGACAAACCTGAAACCTGGCCTCACATCTAGTGGTTGTACTGAAGACCAACACAACTACCCTCTGCAACAGCCCAAGAGCAATATTCCCAGTGGAAATTCACCATTTCTGCAGATGGCTTTAGAAAAACGATCCTGCACTGCCCTCCACTGGCAGACAATATGTTTGTCCTGACAACTTTGCTTAATTTTAATGTTTTACATTTGCCACTGCTGAAGAAAGAAAAGAAGCTTTTCAAGCCTGACATAGCTTATGGGGGGTGGGGGGGACAGCTTTTAAAAGTGTAGAATTTAATATTTGGATTGCTTGCACAAACATGTTCTTGCCATAAAAGCTGTGTGTGTGTGTGTGTTAAGTGCCATCAAGTCACTTCCGATTCATGGCGACCCCGAGAATGAAAGTCCTCCAAAATGTCCTATCTTTGACAGCCTTGCTCAGGTCTTGCAAACAGGGCTATGGCTTCCTTTCTTGAGTCCATCCATCTCTTGCTGGGTCTTCCTCTTTTCCTGCTGCCCTCAACTTTTCCTAGCTCGACTGTCTTCTCTAGTGACTCTTGCTTTCTCATAATGTGACCAAAGTACGATAGCCTCAGTTTAGTCATTTTAGCTTCTAGGGTCAGTTCAGGCTTGATTTGATCTATAACCCACTGATTTGTTTTTTTGGCAGTCCATGGTATCCGTAACACTCTCCTCCAACACCACATTTCAAAGGAATCTATTTTCTTCCTATCCGCTTTCTTCACTGTCCAGCTTTCACACCCATACATAGTAATAGGGAATACGATGGCATGAATTAATCTAGTCTTGGTGGCCAGTGACACATCCTTACACTTCAAAATATTTTCTAGCTCCTTCATGGCTGCCCTTGCTAGTCTCAATCTCTTTCTGATTTCTTGGCTGTAGTCTCCCTTTTGGCTGATGGTGGAGCCAAGGAATAGAAAGTCTTGAAAATTTCAATTTCCTCATTGTCAACCTACAACCCATAAAAGCCATAGACTAATCATAATAGTTGGCTGGAAATCGAGCCCAGTGGTATGGACGTGGTCCTGGATGAATAGCATGCCAACAGAGTGCCAACAGACTCAGGTTCCCATAGAAAGGAGCCTCACAATTTGTCTATAAATCGAGTGTCATTTAGCACCCTGCTTCTGAGAATTGATCCATGGGGAATACAGTGAGCAGGCAGATTCCTGAACCTTTGCCTTGCTGCCAAGTCCACGGAAAAGGGTTCTACTTCATCTTGACCCTGTACAGCCAGTGTCTCCTGCAACCAAACTGCACAAAACTGTGCCTCATGCACAAGGTAAAGGTCCCCTGTGCAAGCACCGGGTCATTCCTGACCCATGGGGTGATGTCACATCCCAACGTTTTCTAGGCAGACTTTGTTTACGGGGTGGTTTGCCAGTGCCTTCCCCAGTCAACTTCCCTTTACCACCAGCAAGCCGGGTACTCATTTTACCAACCTCGGAAGGATGGAAGGCTGAGTCAACCTTGAGCCGGCTACCTGGAACCAACTTCCATCGGGATCGAACTCAGGTCGTGTGCAGAGCTTGGACTTGCAGTACTGCAGCTTACCACTCTGCACCACGGGGCACAACCCCTAAAACCAGTGTTTTCATATATTTTTTACGTGGAAGTACTGGTTTCAAGTTGCACTGCACCTCCTCAAAGGTGCTGGTACATAGTACCCATGCCATGAATACTGCCACAATAAAGCCCTACTTTTAGAGCATAGTTTAATTGTGGAACTCCCCAGGATGTGGTGATGGCTGCCAACTTGGAAGTCTTTAAGAGGGGAGTGGACATGTTCATGGAGGAGAGGGCTATCCATGGCTACTAGACAAAATGCTTTCTATTCTCTCCAGGATCAGAGGAGCATGCCTATTATATGAGGTGCTTTGGAACACAGGCAGGACAATGCTGCTGCAGTGGAGCTTCCTAGAGGCCCCTGGTTGGCCACTGTGTGAACAGCCTGCTGGACTCGATGGGCCTTGGTCTGATCCAGCAGGGCCTTTCTTATGTGATGTTCTTACCTTAAAATGTCTGCATCTATAAACAGTGATGTAAGGGATGCCCTCCCTTAGACCCCCCCCAACCTGAAAACAGTCATTTAAATGTCCCCCAAAGCCTCTGGGGGGCAGAGAAAGGGGCTAAATGAACTATCACTAAATTCAGCCACCGTACCAGAGGGCTGGAGAGTAGCAAATGTTACACGAATGTTTTAAAAGGGGTTCAGAGGGGAACCTGGAAATTATAGGCCAGTCAGGCAAATTAGTAGAAACTGTAATCCAAGATAGAATGATTAGGCACAGAGAGAAACAAAGCCTGTGGAGGGAAAATCAGCATGGCTTCTGCAAAGGGAAGTCCTGCCTCACCAACCGTTTGGAGCTCTTTGAGAAATCAAACAAACATGTAGACAGCGGTGATCCAGTAGACACTATATACTTGGATTTAAGGTACCTCACAAAGGATGCTTGAGTAAACAGAACAGTAGGAGTAAATGGAAAGTTCTCACAATGGAGGGAGGTAAGCAGCGGCGTCCCACAAGAATCGGTATCAGGGCTGATACTATTTAATTTAATTCGTTGCCAGAGGTTGTAGTTATGGCCCTAGGCATAGACGAGTTTAAAAGGGGATTAGATAGACTCATGGAAGATAAATCTACCAGTGGTGATGAAAGAGAACCTCCACACTCAGATGCAGTCAACCTCTAAATCCGAGTGCTAGAAGGCAAGGTCAGGGGAAGGTCTCGGCCTCTATGCCCTGTTGTTAGCCCTCCAGAGGAAGTAGTTGGCTACTATGCAAGACAATGCTGGAACAGATGGGCCACTGGTCTAGGGGTGCCAACTCTTGGAGATTTTTGGGGTGGAGCCTGAGGAGGAGGGTGGGGTTTGGGAAGGGGAGGGACTTCAATGGGGTGTAATGCCATAGAGCACACCCTCCAAAGTGGACATTTTCTCAATTGAGCTCTGTTGCCTGGAGGTTGGCAACCCTACGCTGGTCTGATCAAGCAGGGCTCTTATGTTCTGAAATCTCCAGGAATTTCCCAAGCCAGAGATGGTGACCCTATCTGATAGGGCAGAATCACAACTGTGAGAGAGATTTCCTTCAACAAAGAAAGATTTTTTTTCCATCAGAGGAAGTCTTTCTCCTTTGGAGGAAGGCTAAACAGAAGAAGAATTGGTTTTTATATGCCAACTTTCTGTACCACTTAAAGCAGAATCAAACCGGCTTACAATCACCTTCCCTTCCCCTCCCCACAAGAGACACTCTGTGAAGTAGGTGAGGCTGAGAGAGCTCTAACAGAGCTGTAACTTGCCCAAGGTCACCCAGCTGGCTTCTTGTGTAGGAGTGGGGAAACCAATCCACCAGATTAGCTTCTGCCGCTCACGTGGAGGAGTGGGGAATCAAACCTGGTTCCCCAGGTCAGACTCCACTGCACCAAACCACCACTCTTAACCACTACACCACGCTGACAGTCATCGGATCCAACTTAGAGAAAGGGAGACAGGGATACCAGATTCCAGCTGGGGCCTGGAGTTCCCCTGGAATGACAACTGATATTCCTTTTATCCCTTAGAAGCTCCTTGATCAATTGATCTTGAGCAGCATATATCTAGTGTTGGAGGGATATAAGGACTGAAACAAATCTTGCCACTGACAATGTAGCCTTGGGGTCCCTATCACTTAGTAAAAAAGGCATTATGTCAGTCACAGAGGCATTGGATTTGTATATTAAAAGGGGGGAAATATAGTGCGATTGAAGTTCCTCGTAAAAGCGGCATTCCAAAAGGGCATGGGCTAATGAGTCAATAGAGCCAGAAGAGCAAGGGCAGATCCTGTCTGAGTATGGTATATTCAGAATTCTGCCCTGCATTACCATACAAGGGTTAGCATTCAATCTAGCCAAGCAAAAAGCTCTACAGAGACGAGGAGTTGTTAGATAATATGTATAGGCAGGCAGACCACGTGGAGGGGGTATTCCGAAGAACTGGGATGAACAGACACGACGAGCACGAAAAGTAGTGCTGTTATAATCGAGCTCTTTAATGCGCTTTTTAATTTTGGCAAAAGCTTCAGTTTTCCCAAGATCTGATAACATATCCTGTGAGAAACCCAACAACGCCAGTTTCTCATCTAAGAGTTTTTGCCATGAGGATTTAAAAGGGTCATGCTTCAGAGAAGCTAGGAACCCCTCAGTGCTAAAGCACAGTTTAAGGTGTAGTTTAAAGGCGGCCAACCACGCCCTAGCTACAACTGATATTCAGGCTACAGAGATCAGCCCTCAAGGAAATGGCAGCTTCCAAGCACAGACTCTGTGGCATCCCATCCCTGCTGAGCTCCCTCCCCTGACTCCACCCTCCACAGACTCTCTCCCCAGTATCCAGGAATTTGCCAAGCCACACTTGACAACCCTAGCAAGGGAGTCATGCATTTATCGATTTATTTCCTTCATTTATATTTCGCCTTTCTCCCCAATGGGGACCCAACACAGCTGACATAATTTTCCTCTCCTCCATTTTATCCTCACCACAACCCTGCGAGGTAGATTATGCTGAGAGTGTGTTTGACGGGCCCAAGGTCGCCCACCAAGGTCTTCCATGGCAGAGTGGAAATTCAAACCTGGATTTCCCAGGTCCTTTATGCATGGGTACTTTTACTCACATTCTCCCCTGGACTGACTCAGTTGTTCCTTGGAGTTATGCATGAATTTCCACCCCTCAGAGATGACCTCACACCCAGCCCTTGCAATGTCCGGGTCTTCCCGATGCTGTTTAAACGCGATTCATTGATCTCCCCTGAGATCAGCCCAGGTCAAATCATCCTCATCTTGATGCATAAGCGTGGGATAGTAGAGCTGGGGAGGGGGAATACAGTTTTCTCACAGTAAGCAACACAGCCAATTACAAAGCAGCGTTTCAAGGAACAGGGACTCAAATGCTTCCTGATTTTTCTCTTCCAACCTGAGCAGACATTTGTCACATTAAAATGGTGCCAGTCCAAACAGATCAGCACTCGTCGGTATTGCTAAAGACTACCCAGACACACACCAAATGGTAGAAGATTTCTTTAAACACATCATTTATTTAGGAGTTATTTGTGACTGATTTAACTGCCTGTCTAAACGACTGCCTGGCTAACAGAGCAGTGGTGCAGCAAAGGGGGGTGAGATGTGGAACTCAATCGGGCCACGTGAGAATGCACATGCACGATAGTCTGATTGCTCTGTGCCGCACTGTGAGGAGGGAATACAGTGGAGCAACCTAACGAAAAGCTGCAACAGTCCATCGAACAAATAGTCCATCAAAAAATTGGCTTCCTGTTCGCCACTCACAAGCAGGACACGGGCTGATCTGGCAAGTGTCAGAGCATCCCTGTAATTCAGTGTTCTGTGCCTGCCACCCAGTAAGCCAAACACTCAAATGGTCACATCTCTGTCCATACTTTCCCCCCAGTCAAAGCCACAAACAGGGAAGGGAGGAATTGGCCATCATTTCAGAAGCACTCAGGAAAGTGCAAAATCAAATGCTTCAGGCTTGCCAGTGAGACTCCCCCCACCCCCCGGCGTGATATTAAAAGGATGCGGTATGGTGTTTGGAAAGCAAGGTTACCTTTCCAAAGCAAATCCCTCTAACGATAGCAGGAAAAGGGCAAACGACAGCTCCCAGCAGCAGGCCTGTATTTAATATTGCTGGATATTTATTTCATGCTATTAACTCCCCATCTCACCGAAGCACTTAATGAAGGGGAAAACAAATGCGCAAGTAACACTTGGTGGAAACGTGATCCTTGGAACACGAGGCCATAAAGTCATTGGGGCTAAACGCTTCCCACTAATTGATTAGCAACCCACGTACAGGGTGGCAGTTTGCTCGTTTTGTAGCAGCTCTATATTCTGGCATTAAAGCACCATTCAGAGGCAGGTGAGGCAGGCAGCAGATATCGGGAGACTGATTGAGAGAGGCAGGTCAGCCTTCTGATCCAGGAGGAAACACTCCGGATAGAAATGAAAGGGAGTTATGCAAGAGCACGATATCACTGCTTCCGTTATTAAAGTGGGGTTTCACCCATACATAATGAAACCGACTTATACTGACCATTGGTCCCTCAGGGCCAGTACAGGGGAAATCGGGGATTGAACCAGGGACCTCCTGCATGTAAAGCAGATGCTGTACCACTGAGCTACAACCCCAACCCTAAACTAATGAACAGATGAAGCTGCCTTATATTGAGTCAGACCCTCGTTTATCAAGGTTAGTCTTGTCTGCTCTGACTGGCAGTGGCTTTCCAGGGTCTCAGATGGAGGGCTTTCACATAACCTGCTACCTGATCTTTTTAAATTGGCGATGCTGGGGATTGAACTTGGGACATTCAGCATGCAAACCTGATGCTCTTCTAGTCAGCTATGCCCCACTCTCATCTACCCATTCATTCAATCTTAAATGTAGATCTCATAGAATCATAGAATCACAGAATCATAGAATCATAGAGTTGGAAGGGACCACCAGGGTCATCTAGTCCAACCCCCTGAACAATGCAGGAAATTAACAACTACCTCCCCTCACATCCCCAGTGACCCCAACCCTCCCCCCGCCATGCAGGATCCCACAATCAAAGCACTCCTGACAGATGGCCATCTAGCCTCTGCTTCAAGACCTCCAAAGACGGGTTCTCCACCACCCTCCGAGGCAGCACATTCCACCGTCGAACAGCCCTCACCGTCAGAAAGTTCTTCCTAATGTTTAGGTGGAATCGCTTTTCTCTTAGTTTGAATCCATTACTCCGTGTCCTAGTCTCTGGAGCAAAAGAGAACCAGCTAGTTCCCTCATCAACATGACATCCCTTCAAATATTTAAACATGGCTATCATGTCCCCCCTCAACCTTCTCTTCTCCAAACTAAACAAACCCAACTCCCTAAGTCTCTCCTCATAGGGCATGGATTCCAGACCTTGGACCATTCTGGTCGCCCTCCTCTGGACACGCTCATTTTTAATTAAAATCTCAATGTGGCTCGCAACATTGACAAAATACTGTCTTCAGTTACAAATCGGATCCAGCAAGGCATAGTGGTTCGAGTGTCTGACTAGGATCTGGAAGACGCAGGTTCAAGTCCCCACTCTGCCATGAAAACTTGCTGGGTGACCTTGGGCCTGCTACATGCTCTCAGCCTAAACTACCTCACAGGGTTGTTTGAGAATACTATGGCGGAGACGAGAAGGATGTAAGCCACGTTGGGTCCTCATTTGGGACAAAGGTGGGGTGTAAATGAAGTAAGTAAATAAATAAAATCATTCAGTTTAAAAAGGGAAAGTTATTTTTATGGGTCAATAGGCTGCCTAATGCCCTAATGTCAAATAGGAGCCCCGTGGCGCAGAGTGGTACGCTGCAGTACTGCAGTCCAAGCTCTGCTCACGACCTGAGTTCGAAACCGATGGAAGTTGGTTTCAGATAGCTGGCTCAAGGTTGACTCAGCCTTCCATCCTTCCGAGGTCGGTAAAATGAGTACCCAGCTTGCTGCGGGTAAGGGGAAGATGACTGGGGAAGGCAACAGCAAACCACTTGTAAACCACCCCATAAACAAAGTCTTCCTAGGAAACGTCGGGATGTGACGACACCCCATGGGTCAGGAATGACCCGGTGCTTGCACATGGGACCTTCACCTTTACCTTTTTAGGCTGTCTAATATCAACTACTTACTGTTTACATTATTTTAAATGTTTAACCAATTGTTCTTTTCTCACTAAATCAGGGGTCCCCAATCTTTTTGAGCCTGCGGGCACATTTGGAATTTTGACACAGCAAGAAGAATAGGAAGAGGAGGAGGAGGAGGTAGAAGAAGAGGAGGAAGAAGAAGAGTTGGTTTTTATATGCTGACTTTCTCTACCACTTAGGGGAGACTCAAACCGGCTTACAGTCACCTTCCCTTCCCCACAACAGACACCCTGTGAGGTAGGTGGAGCTGAGAGAGCTGTGACTAGCCCAAGGTCACCCAGATGGCTTCATGTGTATGAGTAGGGAATCAAACCCAGTTCTCCAGATCAGACTCCACCGCTCCAAATCATTGCTCTTAACCACTACGCCATGCTGGCTCTCACTGTACACATTGCTATTCTAAATAAATATTTAATAAAACCATCATTTTGTGGCCTGTTGTCTTTATAATCTTTTCAGTTTTATTTCTTTTGGTTTATTTCTCGCAGGCTGTACTTTTCATTAATTCTAGAATAAAACTTTTTGTTTTTTAAAAAAGACAAGTTGTTTTGGAGATAAATTATTTACGATGTGTGTATCCCTTTAAAATTCTGTGTGTTTTCAAATGCTGGTACCCAGGTCGGAATTAGAACATCACACAGAAATATAGAAGAACACATTACAGCAGCAGTAGAAGAGGTCAGGGATGCCTCCATCTTCTGTTGATGGTTACAGTGTGACATCTGAAGAGAGGTCACCCTTGCCCTGGAGGAGGAGGAGGAAGAAGAAGAAGAGTTGGTTTTTATATGCCGACTTTCTCTACCACTTAAGGGAGACTCAAACAGGCTTACAATCACCTTCCCTTCTCCTCCCCACAACAGACACCCAGTGAGGTAGGTGGGGCTGAGAGGATGTGACTGGCCCAAGGTCGCCCAGATGGCTTCATGTGTAGGAGTGGGGAAACAAATCCAGTTCACCAGATTATCCTCCGCCGCTCATGTGGAGGAGTGGAGAATCAAACCCGGTTCTCCAGATCAAAGTCCACCGCCCCAAACCACCGCTCTTAACCACTACACCACGCTGGCTCTCTGATAGCCTTATCGATGGTTGTCCAGCTCTCCAGTGGCTGCCATTTTGCTGTGGCACCTGCTGCAATCTTTTCAAAATTTCGAATGCTCTTATCGGTCCAACAGTGTTGAAGACTTCTGATCACTGCACATTAGCAACTTGTTTGCCATCAGTGACAATGGAACTTATGGACATAATTAAAACAAAGTTACTATGCCTCAACAATGATACTGTGGTTGCAGTAAAGCCCTGTACTTTCCTACCTTGTGAACAGCTGGACTGTTCCTAACCTGCCAGCTTAAAGGAGAATGGCCCCTCACAATGGCGAAAAACAGGAAAATTGGCAAAATGCAAGATATGTCAGAGCTCAGACAACTTGTGTGGATGTTGTCCATTGGGACCTGCTAATTAACAGAGAAATGGTTCTGGGGAAATCTGGATGGTTAATGGCTTTAATTATAGAAAACATACCGGATCTTCATTTTAGCAACTCGGCACAAGTTAAATTGCCATGAACGTAAACATACTTTAAAAGGGCATTTTCATGCTCCGTAGGTCAGTGAACCTTCTCGCAGCAGATCTAAATTGCTTTTAATCTGGTTTGATTAGGTGCCGAGCTTCCTGTTATGTTTCATGGAAATGGCTTCACTTTGTCGCACCCTCAGGTATATAAAGCATCCTCAGGGTGCCCGTAAGCTGCTGGATTCACTCTACTTCTCAAGAGCTGCTCTGAAAGATTCCAGAGGTAAGATTCCCAAGTTTGATTCATCAGTTGGAAGGCCAAACTATGTCTTAGATGCCAATGCATGGCTCCCTAGCCTGGTGGCCCTTTTGGAAATCAAGTGAGTAGCAAGAAGGGTGCTTAACACTTTCTCAATGCACTGTTCCCTCTTTACAAACTGATCCGCTCACTACAGAAGGGTCTTTTGCTGTTGTCCTGTCTGAGATCTTAAAACCTCAGCTGAGGGGGTCAGAATTTCATACATACAAGGCTTTGTTACTAAGCTATGGCTCCCCCCACCCTCATCTGGCTTAGGCTGGACCCGGCAACCCTACAGGAGGACTTTGGCCGCTATGCTCTATTTGTGAACCCCCCCCCGCCCCCGAGGCAATTGGTTGGCCACTATGTAAATCAGGATGGTGGCCTAGATGGCCCACTGGTACGATCCCGGAGGGTTCTTCTTATAGAATCATAGAACCATAGAGTTGGAAGGGATCACCAGGGTCATCTAGTTCAACCCCCTGCACAATGCAGGAAATTCACAACTACCTCCCCTACCTCTACCCAGTGACCCTTACTCCATGCTCAGAAGATGGCCAAGGTGCCCTCCCTCTCACGATCTGCCTAAGGTCATAGACTCAGTATTGCTGACAGATGGCCATCTAGCCTCTGCTTAAAAACCTCCAGGAAAGGAGAGCTCACCACCTCCCAAGGAAGCCTGTTCCAATAAGGAACCACTGTAACTGTTGGAAAATTCTTCCTAATGTTCCATCCATCCAACTTTTTCATTCATTCTCTCCTAATTCCCCTCCTTATTACAGCCCCCATGCCACAGGGTTTGTGTCCACGTAGGTCCCTTGATCCCTAGCATAGCCTTTTTGGTGGTCCTCCTTTCATCAACAAAAAAGCTGGTTGGATCCAACCCCAACAGGCTGACTGCCATAACTAACATCAGGGTTCACCTGGACCGCAAACTGCAGCGTTAGAATTTGTGACACCCTGCTTTTGTCCATTGTGTTTCATTTCTAAGGACGCTTGTTCTATAAACTCACATGCCACATGCTGCGTTTCAGTTGCAGAACGAAAGCCGGGAACAGGATGCCTTTCCAAGTGGTCTCCCTCCTCCTGGTCTCACTGAGCTTTGTGTTGATGGAGGAAAACGGCACCAGGTAAGCCTAGAAACCAACGATAAAGAATGCAGGAATTTTCCATGCCCAGGTTCACACTGCATCCTGCCTAATGCTCTCTTGCTAACCTCTTATCAAATAGTACCTCCTAAAATAAAATATTGCAATTATATTGTTAAGTACTGTTAACTAAAGGATGTATCTCAGAGGAGGTACTTTAACTTAAATTAAGAATTTAAACTAAGAACTTATTTACATATAATATTTTCTGTCCAGGTGCAGAGAAATATAACTAGAGAAATATAACTGAGGAAGTATTAACACGAAACAAGCTTATACCCAGGAACTTGTCTCAACATTACCTGTTGGAATACTACCTGTTGAACCATCTATTTGCCCCAGTAAAACTATATCATTTGTTAACTCTTTATTTACCCTATCAGACCTGTTAATATGACTTGTTGGAACTCTACCTGGTGAACACCACCTGCTGAATCAATAATTTGAATTGACATTGAATTGAATCACCTGTTGAATTCACCTGTAAGACTATCACCTATAAGACTATTGCATATACTGTTCATATAAGCTGATACTGTATGTTATATCCACAATTTATAAGTCTGTATATTAGCTGTGTTGAAATAATTTGATGTATATCTTATGGTGAGTCATATCCTAAAAGGTAAGGTAAAGGTCCCCTGTGCAAGCACCGGGTGATGTCACATCCTGACATTTCCAAGGCAGACTTTGTTTACGGGGTGGTTTGCCAGTGCCTTCCCCAGTCATCTTCCCTTTACCCCCAGCAAGCTGGGTACTCATTTTACCGACCTCGGAAGGATGGAAGGATGAGTTAACCTTGAGCCGGCTACCTGGAACCAACTTCCATAGGGATCGAACTCAGGTCGTGAGCAGAGCTTTTGACTGCAGTACTGCAGCTTAACACTCTGCGCCACGGGGCTCCTTGAGTCATATCTTACTTTTGTTGAAATTTTAAATAAATATCCTACTTTTGTTGAAATTTAAAAAGATTATATGTTTATATTTTATTTTAGGAGGTACTATTTGATTATAGCGTGTACAGCTGACAAATTTAGTACCTTCTTATTCCCCTTGTTTTCTTTCGCTCTTGCTAACCTCTGTCAAACAAAACATGTGCTCTTGTTTTACTCTGTTGTAACGGGCAAGCCATGCTAACTAGAACTAGCCAGGAACAGGATGCCTTTCAAAGTGGTCTCCCTGCTCCTGGTCTCACTGAGCTTTGTGTGGGGACCACAGCACGAGTTCAGCATCCTATTTGCTTCTGTGGGGACCGGTGGCATTAATGAACTTTGAAAACCTTCTGTTTGTCTCACTCCTGTCTCAATAACTTGGAACAAACATGTTGCCCACTGGGTGAAACAGGATGCTGTACTAGATTGGTGACAACACAATGGTGGTTATACCATGAATTGCCAATGTGCTGATTTCTCCTGTGTTCCTCCCACCCCCTGCAGTCCCTTTTGACCCCCATGTGAAAACCATGTCAACAAACAGCTGTGAGGGGCAGGGGGCAGTGAGGAGGGGGAATTGTACCCTCTACCCTCTTCTATCAGTGGAGCCGTCTGTTGTTGCTTTATAAGATGATGATGAAGAAGAAGAGGTGGTTTTTATATGCCAACTTTCTCTACCACTTAAGGAAGTATCAAACCAGCTTATAATTACCTTCCCTTCCCCTCCCCACAACAGATACCCTTTGAGGTACGTGGGGCTGAGAGAGTTCAGCGAGAACTGTGACTAGCCCAAGGTCACCCAGCTGGCTTCATGTGTAGGAGTGGAGATACCAACCCCGTTCACCAAATTAGCCTCCGCCACTAATGTGGATGAGTGGGGAATCAAACCCGGTTCTCCAGATTAGAGTCCACCACTCCAAACCACCGCTCTTAGCCACCACACCACGCTGGCTCTCAGTCTCCCTAGTCTCCCTAGTTTTATTAAGCTAGTATAATACCTGTAGTAGGTGACAACCTATCTTTGTGTACTCCCAGTCTCTTTTCTACATCTGATTGTTCCACAAACTAATGCCTTTTAGTATCGTAATATCATATTGACATTTCCGTTAGAAGTATGTCTAAATTTGACAAGAATCGTCACATTGGTTCCATAGAAACTGAGAGTTGGATCCAGCCTGCCAGCCTTTTCCCTCAGTGTCACCCAATCTTCCTCCTTACTATAGCCCCTTCCCGCATGGCTTTTGTCCACGCAGTTCCCATGATCCCCAGAACCTTTTTGTTTCGTCAGAGGGGACCCCCTCCTCTCTTTTTCACCAGCAGAAAGCTGGTTGGTTCTAACCAGCAGTTGAAGAGCTAGAGACATGGGAATTCCCAATCTTTTTGCTCTGTGCGGACACACATTTCCTCTCGGCTTCCAGGGCAAACGCAAAGATCCTGCAGAGGCGGTACTCCGAGGGGACGTTAGCGAGTGATTACAGCCGAACTCTGGACAACATGCTGAAGAAGAATTTTGTGGACTGGCTCTTGACCAGAAGAGAAAACAAGATGGAGTAAGTCTATAGCCCAGGTTGATTCAATTATATACATTCAGGAGAAGGGGGTGACCAAGCTGACATTTGGAAGGCTGGGTGGAAGAGAAGAGAGGCAAGTAAGAAGGGAACAGTCTTTCCCCAGTGCTCCCCTTCCCATCCCAGCCTAGCATTCCCAAGTATGTGCTAGTATTAAAGCACCATGCCTTACAATTTTCCTCCAGTGATGAAGAGTTGGGAAAGTCACTGAACTGAAGGTGCACCCACATTTTTTGGAACCAAGAACTTGCCTCCTCTCTGCTGACTGCCGTGCAAAACATGTGAAACAGAATTGTGTTCATCTAGACCCAGGGAAAGCAAAGAGAATGGATTTAGCAGCTGAAACATTTACAGCGCATTCCTGAGAGGAATGCCTGCGCCGGGGCTTAGGAGGCAACCCAGTGGCGTTGCCTCCTAAGGAGGTTTCGGCACTGCTGAAACCTCTACCCGGCGCAAAAAAAACCGTGCAACCTTCATAGGGTTGCACGGAACATACGCCAGCAAAAAGCTGGCGTATCTCAACAAAAAAAAGGGGGGTTCCTGAGCCGAAATGGTTCAAGAGGCAGACTAATGTCGGCCCCGGCTGGCGTGGGAATGCCCCAGGAACACCTCCAGGGGAGCCGGAATGCCTCCCGGGGTGCCAGAATGCCTCCCGGCTCGCCACTGCCACCTATGCTGGCAGCCGGCAAGAGGCTGTGGGGCGGCGTCCGGGCCCATTGCTGCGGCGGTGGCAGGCAGGGACTGGCGGCCGGGCCCGCACGCCGGCGCTGGGGCCACTCACACCGGCGTGTGCCTTCCGGACATCAAGGTTGTGGGCCCCTGTGCCAACGGAGGCCTTTGTTGGCTTCCTAAGGGCTTTGGGCACGCTCACTGGCGGCGGCGCACCTCAGGAATGGGCTGTAAGTGCTGTCTAATGGAATCCTGGCGTTTTACTCTCCTGTACATTTCCCCTCCAGTAACAGCGTTGACCTCTCCAAGAGAGAAGTTGAATCCCCAACACTAAATACAAACTCTCCAAGCTTTGAAGCTGGATCTCAGGGGACGAAGGATTTCTTTATTTGCCTTCTGCAACAAAGGTGAGATCAAACAGAGTTACTGGGCTAGGAAACGAGGCTACGTTCCAGCAGTTAGACATTATTCCCCACATTTACATGGGAATATGAAGAAGCAACCAGAACCTCACGGATTCACACGAATAGGAATGTGTATTCTAAGTTGTAGAGGCAGTCCTAATTAATAGTGCCAAACCCAAAATATCCTGTTTGTTCGTAGCATGATTATAATGAATCTGAATGAAAAAATTGCCAAATTGATAATATTTGGAAATCTTCTGATCTTGTTGTTATTATGATGCCTTGCTGTCTGGCTTAAAGCTCATAGAGGTCCAAGGAAAGGAAGAGACTGAGAAGATAAAGTAACTGATAGGAATCCTTTCTACCAGCAGAGTTATATATTTCTTGCCATTAAAGAGATTTGCAAGGACCTTTCCATGTGTTGGATCCAACCAGTTTTTCCGCTGGTGAAAAAAGGAGGGGTCCCTTTTGATCATCCAAAGATGCTGGGGATCATGGGATCTGCCTGAACAAAAGCCAAGCAGGGCTCTAATAAGAAGGGGAAATGGGCGAAATAGAGAAAAAAACATGGCTTGATCCAAGAAGGAAAAGAAGAAGAGGAGTTGATTTTTATACACTGCTTTTCTCTACCATAAGGAGTCTCAAAACAGCTTACAATCATGTTCCCCCCACCCCACCCACAACTGGCACCTTAAGAGGTAGGTGGGTCTGAGAGAGTTCTGAGAGAATTGTGACTAGCCCAAGGTTGCCCAGCAGGCTTCATGCGGACAAATGGGAAATCATACCCGGTTCTGCAGATTAGAGTCCACTGATCTTAGTCACTACACCATATTGGCTCTCCATATGTTCAGCTTAGATTAATCACATTGTTGTCTCACTGATTTGGGGACTGCTTTGATTCTATAGAAGCATGATGGCTTCAGTTGGCTTCCTAGTCTGATAACTGAGGCTGTGCCTGCTAGGCACAGTAGCAAATTTTGCTTGCACATGCTGATATACAGGCAAGCAGTGCTGCAGACTGGGGACAGGGCAGGATATGGTGGATGGAGCAAAATGTTTGCTTGCACCCCTGTTGGACTAGGATCTGGGTGGCCCAGGTTCAAATCCATGGTAGCTCACTGGATGACTGGTTTAGTTCCTCTCCTTCAGCCTGACCTGCCTCACAGGCTGGTTGCCATAAGGATCAAATGGCATTGGGGAGAACAATGTAAGCTGCTTTGGGATCCCACTGTGGAGAAAAGCAGTGTATAAATATCTAAGCACAAAATACATTTTTCAATTCCTAGGTAAGAGCACCAAGTTTCTAATTGCCTAGGCAATCAAGCACCAGTGATGTCTTCCATCTCCACCCATACAATCGCATTTTCACATCTTTCCATTCCCCTCCTTTCAATCGATGCTATCTCACTGACCACTGCAATGTCACAATATCTCTCTTGTAGCCTCATTCTGCCAAACGGTTCCGATCAGTGGAAGGACATCTGGAAGCAGGAATTTCTGGACTGGTTGATTTCTGCTGACCTCTGCAGGCCGATGTGAGTGAATCACTCTTCCCCCTTTTCCTTTTGATGGATGGGTCTGGTCAGATTGTGCAGGCAACCCAAGTCACCACGCAGGGGCAGCAATCTTTTAGGGGTGCCAATAGAGTTGCCGGGTCCCACTTCACCACCGGCGGGCGTTTTTTGGGGTGGAGCCTGAGGAGGGCAGAGTTTGGGGAGGGGAGAGACTTCAATGCCACAGAGTCCAATTGCCAAAGCAGCCATTTTCTCCAGGTGAACTGATCTCTATCGGCTGGAGATCAGTTGTAATAGCAGGAGATCGCCAGCTAGTACCTGGAGGTTGAGAAAAATATGCACAAGTACTACTGGGATATTGTCGAAGGCTTTCACGGTCAGAGTTCATTGGTTCTTGTAGGTTATCCGGGCTGTGTAACCGTGGTCTTGGAATTTTCTTTCCTGACGTTTCGCCAGCAACTGTGGCAGGCATCTTCAGAGTAGTAACACTGTCCTTCAGTGTTACTACTCTGAAGATGCCTGCCACAGTTGCTGGCGAAACGTCAGGAAAGGAAATTCCAAGACCACGGTTACACAGCCCGGATAAACTACTGGGATAGTAGTGGAAATATAGTACTAGGCTCAAACCAAATAATATAAATAATACACAAGCAAACTATGCAAACATATATTGTGAACAACGTGTAACATCTACAAACAAGTGAAAACAGCAGTGATAATGTGTACAAGCAAATCCAAGATAGAAAGTCTTGTTCAAGGTAAGTAAAAGTAAAACAACCTAGCGATAAGACTTTTACTTACCTTGAACAAGACTTTCTATCTTGGATTTGCTTGTACACATTATCACTGCTGTTTTCACTTGTTTGTAGATGTTACACGTTGTTCACAATATATGTTTGCATAGTTTGCTTGTGTATTATTTATATTATTTGGTTTGAGCCTAGTACTATATTTCCACTACTAGTACCTGGAGGTTGGCAACCCTGGGTGCTAATGAAGCAGCAACTAGTTTGAGAAATGCAGCATGGATTACTCTACTGTTGATACGTTGACTGCTGACTGTGTTGGCTCTCAGATAGTGGGTTGGATCCTACCAGTTTTTGTGCTGGTGCAAGAGGGAGGAGGAGCCATCTGGCCTGATTTTCCTACTTGCTCCAGCTCCATCCCATGTGGATTTTTTGCCCATGGGGGCCCCACAATCCTAAGGATGCCAGCCTCCAGGTGGAATCTCCTGGAATTACCACTCATCTCCAGACTACAGAGATCAGTTCCCCTGGGAAAATATGGATGCTTTGGAGGGTGGATTATTTGACATTGTACCCCATTGAAGTCCCAGTCCTCCCCAGACTCCACCTCCAAATTCCCAGGAGTTTCCTAACCTGAAGCTGGCAACCCTACCTCCGGCCCCCACTGGTAGTGAGGGGGTACCTGGCAACCCTATCCTAAACATTGCCTCGGGGTGTGTGTCAAAAGGCTGGTCTCCAGTACCAGCAGAAAACCTGGTAGGGTCAAACCCACTCTCAAATGTTACTGCTTTTGAAAACTCATTTAATTGCTGGCGTTGAATAACAGCCATTTTCTCCAGGGGAACTGAACTCTGCCGCCCGGAGATCAGTTGTAATTCTGGGACATCTCCAGTCTCAACCTGGATGTTAGCAAGCCTAGACCAGGGGTCGGCAAACTCATTAGTCAAAATAGCCAAATATCAACAGTACGATTGAGATTTCTTTTGAGAGCCAAATTTCTTAAACTATATAGGTAGATACACTGTTTATTAACTTAATAAACTGTAAATAAAGTTTTAAGTCTTAATTAAACTATAGGTACACTGAATAAAACTTGATATCATACTTAATAGTGATCTTATTTATTGATAAAAATTAAATTGTAAGTCCCTGACATTTCACCCTCCCCGTCCGGAGTCCTCGTCTGGAGGCCTGGTCTACCGCCATAAAAGCCTATTGGTAGACCTGGCCTCCGGCTGAGTCCCATTGGGAGGCCAGGTCTACCCATTGGCTTTCTTGGCAGTAGACCTGACCTCCGGAGGCCCATAGAAGCCAATTGGTAGACCTGGCCTCTGAAGGGGGACTTTTTCCCCATCCTCGGAGTCCAGGTCTACTGCCAAGAAAGCCAGTGGGTAGACATGGCCTCCCAATGGGACTCAGCTGGAGGCCAGGTCTACCAAAGGAAGCCCGCCCCGCCCAACAGCTGATAGGCGGGGGGGGCAGGAACCACCAAGCCACCCCGCCCAGCAATCGCGCGGCTAGAGGGGAGGCTTTAGCCTCCCAACCATTGAGGGAAAGGGAAAGGGGGACCCGGCCATTCTCCATGGTGTGGGGGGGAAGAGACAGCGCACCCGCTCGCCCGCTCTCTCGCTCTCTCAGGCGCCCTGGCTCCGCAGCCCGGCTGCCGGCGCAAACAGGCGCAAGAGCAGGGGCTCCAAACCAAGTTCAGAGAGCCGCACTCAACGGGCCAAAGAGCCGCATGCAGCTCTGGAGCCGCAGTTTTGAGACCCCTGGCCTAGACCATCACAATTTTGAGACTCTCTCTGTATAGTTGTTAAAATGGGGAAAAACCACAGTGACTTACTGTGAAGTAGAAAATCAGGGACAAGCATATTTTGTTAATTGAAAGGAAATCTAGAATCATTCTGAGGAGAATATAGATGGAGGGTTGGTTTCAGCTCTATTGGATACAGATGTGATTAATAATCATAGTGTGCTAGGACGGAGAGGGGAATGCCCCATCTAAAGCATTACAGAACACAATAGTGGGGCTATGGCTCAATCAAAGAGCACCTGCTTAGAATGCATGGAGGTCCCAAGTTCAATCCCTGGCATCTCCAGTTAAAAGGATCAGATAGGAGGAGATGTGAATGACTTGTGACCCTGGAGAGCAGCTGCCAGTCAGAGTAGAAAGTACGAACACTTGATAGACCTTCTCTCTTTTCCTTTCAAATCATCAGGCTCTTTATAAAACTTATTATTTTCCTCCTTCGATTTCCAGGGGTCAGTAGCTCCAGGGCTTCCTCAAGAAAGACGACGGATTCACTTCTATCCCTTCTTCATTTTGTACTTTTTGCTAATGAGAGTCACTTAATAATGTTGATGCAAAAATAATAAAAGAATCTATTCTCCAGCGGAGATGTGAGTCAGAGTTTTATTCAAGGAAAACAAAGCATGTTGCTGCTTGTTGTGTTCCAGAAGAGGACCCCCCATTTACCGTAATTAACAGGATTTGCTGATCAAGGGGCTGGCGAGCCAGTGAGGTGCTACTGATCAAAGGGAGGTGAGGATCCACTTTCAGCTGTGAAGCTCATCAGGTCGCTTTGATCCCCAGTTGGGATCCATATTCAGACCAGTCAACTGTACTGTGGAGCAGCGTGGTACAGTTGCTCATTTGCAACAGTGGGCCATGAAACACCCAGGTCCTGATCGTTGCTCAAACACACAGACTGACTTTATAAGATTTAAAACCTCCACCTTTCCACTTCACAGTTTTATGGCCATTCATAAAGTTGTTTTTGTTTTTGTTTTTAAAAAAGGCAGTACAATGACGAATACAATGACAATCAGTACACAGTTGAAAGTCTCTGGGTAAAAATAAAAGGAGTAAGAAATAATAGTGATATTATGATGGGGGTCTGCTATAGACTGCCACACCAGGCAGAGGACTTGGATGAGACACTCCCAGACCAGATTACAAAGTTCCCAAAGAGATGGGACACAGTGGTCTTAGGAGATTTCAACAGAGCATGAGAGAGACTATCTCTTGACATGTTGTTCTCCTTGGAAATATCTACGTTGAGGTCCTCAGCCAAGCTGAGCTCTGGGTACTTTTGCCTTTTTTAAGGAAGTGTTGAGAGTTCCACTACAAAATGGCTGTCCTGAACGGTCTTCATGAAGAATAGTTAAATTGTGGACTCCCTGCCCCAGGATGTGGTGATGGCTGCCAACTTGGAAGGCTTTAAGAGGGGAGTGGACATGTTCATGGAGGAGAGGGGTATTCATGGCTACTAGTAAAAATGGATACTAGTCATGATGCATACCTATTCTCTCCAGGATCAGAGGAGCAGGCCTATTATAGTAGGTGCTTTGGAACACAGGCAGGATAATGCTGCTGCAGTCGTCTTGCTTGTGGGCTTCCTAGAGGCACCTGGTTGGCTGCTGTGTGAACAGACTGCTGGACTTGATGGACCTTGGTCTGATCCAGCACGACCTTTCTTATGTTCTTAAGAAGAGGCTGGGTTTGACAGCATTAATGCAGAATATTTGAATTTTGCAACGCCACAGTGGTTCTGTTAGAACCGCACGTTTTGTGAAAACCCACAAACCCTCTCTTGCACATTGAAGCTGCTGGGAGATTTTCATTTAAGGAACGTTCCCCTAGAGGGCAATGTTACAGCGCATTAAACCCGTTTCGAGCCGAAAGGGAGAAGACACGCCTCCTCTAAACAGAGTGGCCATTTATGAACGGGAGGTTTTGCCTTGGATTTGCTGTTCTCTAGATGCACATTTCCCCCGTTCGAATTCTCAAAAATCTGAATGGGGGCTTACTGCTGAGTTTTGAGAATTTGGATGGGGAAAATGTGCATCTAAAGAGTGGCAAATCCAAGGCAAAACCTCCCATGCATAAATAGCCACAGTATTTTATCACCACAAACCCCTTTTAGACTACAAAGCGCACTCTCGTTTGCACTCCAAAGCTAAAACATCGCACACAGGACCAACCACCACTGCAGCCCAAGAAAGGTTATTCCCAGAATTCCCAGGGTGCAAAATTTGAGTGGGTTATAGATCAAATCAAACCTGAACTGACCCTAGAAGCTAAAATGACTAAACTGAGGCTACCGTACGTTGGTCACATTATGATAAGACAAGAGTCACTGGAAAAGACAGTCATGCTAGGAAAAGTTGAGGGCAGTAGGAAAAGAGGAAGACCCAACAAGAGATGGATTGACTCAATAAAGGAAACCACAGCCTTTAATTTGCAAGTTCTGAGCAAGGCTGTCAAAGACAGGACATTTTTTATTTTTGTAATTTTTTTTATAATACAAAGCAAAATAAACAAATACAATAATAACAGACAAAATAAAAAGAAAATACAAAAGAGTATCAATTATAATTATACAAAGTTATAAAATTCAACAAAGCAAAAATACCCTTTTGACCCTCCACCTTTTGACAGGACATTTTGAGGACTTTCATTCATAGGGTCGCCATGAGTCGGAAGCGACTTGATGGCACTTAACACACACAAAATTTGAAAACTGCGCACGCTTGGGTCCCTTTGCACAGGAAAAAAAAAATCTCCTTCGCCGCCAACCAGCAGCGCCAGCTTGCAACATACTGCAAAACATGCACGGGTTTCTATTATTATTTTCAGGCAGCATTTGGAGTGGATTGCTTAAGATCTTTGCATAATGAAAGCTCATACCCTACCAGAAAATATTTTTGTAGAAAAGGGCAAGAGTCCAGTAGCACCTTAAAGACTAAAATATTTTCTGGTAGGGTATGAGCTTTCGTGGCTCACGAAAGCTCATACCCTACCAGAAAATAGGTAGTCAAAAAGGGCAAGAGTCCAGTAGCACCTTAAAGACTAACAAAAATATTTTCTGGTAGGGTATGAGCTTTCGTGAGCTCAGAAGAAGTGAGCTGTGGCTCACGAAAGCTCATACCCTACCAGAAAATATTTTTGTTAGTCTTTAAGGTGCTACTGGACTCTTGCCCTTTTTGACTACTGCAAACAGACTAACAGGGCTATCCACAGAAAATAGGTAGGGAGCCCTGTTTTTATTTTTAAGTCTTGGGGGCACCTTTTTATCTTAAATTTTTTTTAATATGTTATTATTATTGTGTTTGTTTGATTTGTTTTATGTTATAAAAATTAATAAATTCTGGTAGGGTGTGTGTGTATAAATAAATAAATAAATAAATATCTTTGCATAATACCCTATGAACGCTCATACCCTACCAGAAAATATTTTTCACAGTGGGTAGCCCTGTTAGTCTGTCTGCAGTAGTAGAAAGGAGCAAGAGTCCAGTTGCACCTTCAAGACTAACAAAATATTGAAAATATTTGTGTTAGTCTTTAAGGTGCTACTGGACTCTTGCTCCTTTCTGCTACAGAAAATATTTGTGCTAGTCTTTAAGGTGCTACTAGACTCTTGCTCCTTTCTACTACAGAAAATATTTTTTGCTAGTCTTTAAGGTGTTACTGGACTCTTGCTCCTTTCTACTACAGAAAATATTTTTGCTAGTCTTTAAGGCGCTACTGGACTCTTGCTCCTTTCTACTACAGAAAATATTTTTGCTAGTCTTTAAGGTGCTACTGGACTCTTGCTCCTTTCTACTACAGAAAATATTTTTTGCTAGTCTTTAAGGTGTTACTGGACTCTTGCTCCTTTCTACTACAGAAAATATTTTTGCTAGTCTTTAAGGCGCTACTGGACTCTTGCTCCTTTCTACTACAGAAAATATTTTTGCTAGTCTTTAAGGTGCTACTGGACTCTTGCTCCTTTCTGCTACAGAAAATATTTTTGCTAGTCTTTAAGGCGCTACTGGACTCTTGCTCCTTTCTACTACAGAAAATATTTTTGCTAGTCTTTAAGGCGCTACTGGACTCTTGCTCCTTTCTACTACAGAAAATATTTTTTGCTAGTCTTTAAGGTGTTACTGGACTCTTGCTCCTTTCTACTACAGAAAATATTTTTGCTAGTCTTTAAGGCGCTACTGGACTCTTGCTCCTTTCTACTACAGAAAATATTTTTTGCTAGTCTTTAAGGTGTTACTGGACTCTTGCTCCTTTCTACTACAGAAAATATTTTTGCTAGTCTTTAAGGTGCTACTGGACTCTTGCTCCTTTCTGCTACAGAAAATATTTTTGCTAGTCTTTAAGGCGCTACTGGACTCTTGCTCCTTTCTGCTACAGAAAATATTTGTGTTAGTCTTTAAGGTGCTACTGAACTCTTGCCCTTTTCTACTACAGAGAATATTTTTGCTAGTCTTTAAGGCGCTACTGGACTCTGGATCTTTGCATATTCCACCAAGGGAGCCCAGTTTTTGTTTTTCAGCCTTGGGGCCACCTCTCCAGGTCTGGTTCCTGGTGCCTCTGCTCGGCTAGCCTTGCAGAGAGGCAGCAAAGGCCTCTCGCCCCAGATCTGGGGGTGGGGGGGAGGGAAGGCAGCCCCCCAAGCGGCGATCCCAGAGCCAGGAGGAAGGCAGCCAGCCAGCCAGCCAGCCAGCCAGCCCGGACCCGCTTCCTGCCTGACGCAGGCTGGTGACGGGCACGGGGCGGGAGGCTTTGCAACGCAGGCGGCTTTGCATCCTCCCCCTGGCCGGGCTTCCTGGCTCCCCGGGAGGAAGCAGCCGCGGCGCGCGGCTCCCCGTGCAAGCATGCACCGGCGGGGGGTGGGGGCGGGGGCCATCGCCAAGAAGAAGCTGGCAGAGGTGAGGTTTGCCCCCTCCCCTCCCCTCCGGGCTGGGCTGCTCCCCCTTCCCCTCCTGTCCTCCAGCCCTGCCCTTGCAGGAGGGGAGGAGGAAGGGGGTTCCCGGGGTCCGAAACCCAAGCGGTGTTCTCGCGTGTGGGTGTGACAGCTGGGCCTTGCAGAAAGCGGGGAGGAAGACTGGGGCCATTTATTCATGGAAGGTTTGGCATTGGATTTGTCACTCTTTACATGCACATTTTCCCCCATCTGGATTCTCAAACCTCTGCACGGCGGCTTCTTGTTGAGTTTTGAGAATAGGGATGGGGGAAAAGTGCATCTAAAGAGTGGGAAATCCAATGCAAAACCTTCCATGAATAAATGGCCTGGGTGAAAAAAGATGCTGGGACTAACTGAGATGGCGAGGCTTACAGCTTTGAAAAATCAGAATGATAATGATCAATTTTTTTGGGGGGGGGATGGGAGATTTGGAGAATGTATTGTGACAATTATGCTTTAACGCCCTGGTTCCCAACCGGGGCTCCGCTAAACGAAGGCCCGCGAAACAGAGTTATAAACCCATAATAAATTAATATTTTCAATTAAAAGTTCTCTATTATAAAATATCTATATTCAGATATTATTCTAAGGTTCATGTTTAACTGACAGTTGTGATTAAAGTTTATTTTCAAATTCTCTGAATTTTCATTTTGAACCTTGGGGTCCCTGCACCGAACAAAAAAGTCCTAGTGGTCCCTGGTCAAAAAAAGGTTGGGAAACGGGACCATTTGGATACTCTTTGATCTAATCCCTTATTTATACTTTGTATAAATTTCTATATTGGGTATTGCTTTAATAATGTTTGATACAATAAGAACAGGTTAATTAAAATAATATTTGGATTAGTTCCGTTAGCAAAAGTCTATGCAATTTAATTTTAGATGGAAGAGGGAGAGGGGGAAGTCCTTTGATTGTTAAACTAAAAATATTACTTGCTTTTTCTTTTTATTATTACTACTATATCTGTTTCTGTTGATATATTAAATGAAAAAAAATAAAAAAATAATTAAAATAAAAGAAGAAGAAAGCTGGTAGGAAGAAACGACATCCCTTTGAAATGTGGTGCTGGAGGAGAGTGTTGCGGATACCGTGGACGGCCAAAACAACAACAACAAATGTGTGGGTTCTAGATCAAATCAAGCCTGGACTGACCCTAGAAGCTAAAATGGCTAAACTGAGGCTGTCGTATTTTGGTCACGCCATGAGATGACAAGAGTCACTGGAAAAGACAGTCATGCTAGGAAAAGTGGAGGGCAGCCGGAAAAGAGGAAGACCCAACAAGAGATGGATGGACTCTATAAAGGAAGCCACAGCCCTCAGTTTGCAAGACCTGAGCGAGGCTGTCAAAGATAGGACATTTTGGAGGACTTTTGATTCATAGTAGAAAAGGGCAAGAGTCCAGTAGCACCTTAAAGACTAACAAAAATATTTTCTGGCAGGGTATGAGCTTTCGTGAGCCACAGCTCACTTCTTCAGAAAGCTCATACCCTGCCAGAAAATATTTTTGTTAGTCTTTAAGGTGCTACTGGACTCTTGCTCTTTTTTACTACTGCAGACAGACTAACACGGCTACCCACTGTACATTTGATTCATAGGGTCGCCATGAGTTGGAAGCGACTTGATAGCACTTCACACACACACACACACACACACACACACACAAATCCAAGTTGTATCTTGATGATTTCTTCTGCCCTGAATGGCAGATTGGGGCGTGGCAGGCTGTCGGGCTTGAAGGGGTGGCTTTTTGAGTTGCATTCCTAACATGGGGAAAGACAGAATGCCTAGAAAAAAATTTGATTTCTTAAGGACCTCTGTAATAGGGTTGCCAGCCTCCAGGTAGTAGCTGGGGATCGCCTGCTATTACAACTGATCTCCAGCTGATAGAGATAGTTCCCCTGGAGAAAATGGCCACTTTGGCCATTGGACTCTATGGCCTTGAAGTCCCTCCCCTCCCCAAACCCTGCCCTCCTCAGGCTCCGCCCCCCAAAAATCTCTCACTGATGGCACAGAGGGACCTGGCAACCCTAATCTGTAACTGTTCTTCCAGCTTCCTCAGGGGTACTCCTGGGAAATTGTTTTCCACCCACTGGGTAGACACCGTGCATACTTGCGCACCTGTATCCCACAAAGCTGACGTTTTGACTTGATTTAAGAAGCAGCAAATAATACATTTCTTCCCCACCCAGCTGACCATTCTGGTCTTTTGCTCAGGAGTGAGATGACAGGTATGTAGGGTTGCCAACCTCCAGTTACTAGCTGGAGATCTCCTGCTATTACAACTGATCTCCAGCCGATAAACATCAGTTCACCTGGAGAAAATGGCCGCTTTGGACATTGGACTCTATGGCATTGAAGTCCCCAAATCCCACCCTCCTCAGGCTCTGCCCCAAAAACCTCCCGCTGGTGGCAAAGAGGGACCTGGCAACCCTACAGGTGTAAGTAGTCCCCACGTCTTTCAGCCCTGTATTGGTTGGTTCGTCTCTACTCCGATTAGGTGCTTTCCATATGCATTGTCTTTGGTTGTCGGACCATGCTGTTCGATTGGCTGCTGTTTGTCCCCCTGGAGTGACCGACCATCTGTCATTTCCTGCCTGACCCCTTTCTTCACTGACAACCAAATCAGCTTTTCAAATAATGTATCATCTGCCACCTGGTTATTGTTTAAATAAGGCCTGCATCATGATTCTAACAGTATCACTCTGTAATCCTGTAAGGAAGGAATGCAGCAGCAGGTTTTGTACCAAGGCAATGTCATGCTTTAGGCCAGAAGTTGCCACTTGGGCAGCAAATAGAATTTGTCTCAAATCCAGCAATCTGACAAGGAAATATTGGGCTGACTCTTGGGATGCCTGTATTGCTTTTGGCAGCTCAAAGTGGGATAGCTTGCCCGTACAGTATTTCATTTATTCTGTACTGAGATGCACTTTACCTGTTCTACAAAGTACCCCAAAATTATTATTATGAGTCCACCTGACATTATCTGAAAACAAAACCTAAATTAAAACACACACACTCCAAAAAAGAACCCAGTTGTGAGAATGACACATGAACACATGAAGCTGCCTTATACTAAATCAAACCCTTGGTCCATCAAAGTATTGTCTACCCAGACCAGCAGCGGCTCTCCAGGGTCTCAGGCAGAGGTCTTTCACATCACCTACTTGCCTCGTCCCTTTAACTGGAGATGCTGGGGATTGAACCTGGGACCTTCTGCAGGCCAAGCAGATGCTCTACCACTGAGGCACGGCTCCTTCCCAAGGCCGTGATCTGGGTTCTGGCCAGGTCAGTTTCATGTGGGCCAGGTGTCAACAGCTGGGATTTTTGTGTTGATGACCTTGGAACCCAGTGAGACGGATATGGGGGGAAATGTGTTTTTTCTTTCATTATGTAATCAATGGGGGAAATCCAGCAACTTTCTGTTTTGTTTTTCCTCTGTAGGCCAAATACAAAGAACGGGGGACAGTTTTGGCAGAAGACCAATTAGCCCAGGTGAGATGGGGCAATACTTTATGGCAAGGAAGTAATGTTGCTTGCACGTAACTTAGGCTTCTGTGCCTGATGCTTAATTGAGCTGTGGAACCCACTGCCACAGCACACCATGAGGATTAAGGGCAGAAAATGAAAGGCAAGTTGAAGAAGAGTCCACACAAATGATAGACAATCAGTGGAATATAGGAAAATAACCAATGGGTCATGAATGATAATTTTTAATAAAAGGCTGGAATGTGTTTGTTTTTCATTGTGTCTTTTAAGTTTTGTTTGAACAACTCGATGCTCTGGTGAGATTGTAATCTGTGTATTACACCTCCTGTTTTGTGATAATTTACTGGTTTGCCATTAGTTAGGTATTTTCTTATGTTCAGTCGACTGTTTGGATTCTTTCGTAATTTGTCTCATTTTCTGTGTTGGGTTGGTTGAAGGCAATTCCTCCCTTCTTTTCATTGATGAGGATTAAGGGTGTGTGCTGTCTATGACGATTACCAGTCATCTCTAGAGTGGGAATTTCCCTCTGACTTGTCTGACTGGCTGCTGTCAGCAGTTGGGGGTGTTGAGATATAGATGAACCATTCTGACAGAGGGAGATGGACATATGGTCTCCTGCGCTTCTTGCAGGAAAGACAGTGTAAAAATGTATCGATTAGACTGGAACGATAAAATGCTTTGAGAACCAGTCTGGCTGCAAAACAGGATATAAATGTATCAAATAAATGGCATCCGGTTATATGTCCTATATGAAATACAAGTCTATTATAGCTTTCTGATGCGTAAATGGAGTGAACGGTATTTCAGGTCAGCCGGTTCAGTGTTTCTCCTTTTCTCTTTTGTGTCCCTGTTTACAGATGTCCAAGCAGCTGGACACGTTTAAAACGAACCTTGAAGAGTTCGCCAGCAAACACAAACAAGAGATCCGTAAAAACCCGCAGTTCAGAGTCCAGTTCCAGGACATGTGTGCAACAATTGGCGTGGATCCACTAGCATGTAAGAAAGGAGAAAGGCCCAGGGTGGGTTGGGGATGAGTCTTGGGGCACGTTCAGTGCCATCCTAAACACTGAAAGTTTGCCAAGCACTGACTTCAGCTTGTACTGCCCTTGTACAAATCTATGGTGAGACCACACTTGGAATACTGTGTACAGTTCTGGTCACACCTAAAAAAAGGATATTACAGAGCTTGCGAAGGTGCAAAAAGAGCAACCAAAATGATCAGGGGACTAGAGCAACTGCCCTATGAAGAGCGGTTGAAACGCTTAGGGCTGTTTAGCTTGGAAAGAAGCCAGCTGAGGGGAGACAGGATAGAGGTCTATACAATTATGCATGGTTTGGAGAGAGTGGACAGGGAGACGTTTTTCTCCCTCTCCCATAATACTAGAACGCGGGGTCTTCTGCTGAAGCTGGAGGGTGAGAGTTTCAAAACAGATAAAAGGAAGTATTTTTTCACACAACGCATAGTTAAATTGTGGAACTCCCTGCCCCAAAATGTGGTGATGGCTGCCAACTTGGAAGGCTTTAAGAGGGGAGTGAACATGTTCATGGAGGAGAGGGGTATTCATGGTTACTAGTAAAAATGGATACTTGTCATGATGCATACCTATTCTCTCCAGGATCAGAGGAGCATGCCTATTATCTTAGGTGCTGTGGAACACAGGCAGGATGGTGCTGCTGCAGTTGTCTTGTTTGTGGGCTTCCTAGAGGCACTTGGTTGGCCACTGTGTGAACAGATTGCTGGACTTGATGGTCCTTGGTCTAATCCAGCAAGGCCTTTCTTATGTTCTTATGACTTAGGGTGTACCTCTGCTTAGGATGGCACTGTTTGTATCTTTGCTGCCAGTCTAACCTCCTGTACTTCTGTACTGCTGTATTGTGGTCAGAACAGCAATAGAGTTGCTTCCCAAATAACTGATTTGACTCTGGCATAGTGTTGTAGTTAGCGCATTGGCCTCAGATGCGGAGATCAGGGCTGAGATCTCCACTCTTGCCATGAAATGTATTGGTTGACCTTTGACCTGTCACTCCCTCAGCCTAACCTACCCTTCAAGGCTCTTGTGAGACTAAAGAGAGGGAAGGGGGAATCATGTATGCTGTGCACACAAGTCTGATTGTAGCTGATGTTCAGTAATTGTGTAGTTGTGGTAACAACGGGGGAAGGGGGTTTGTAAAGATGGTGGGACAGCTTCTCAGAATTGCTGAGTGAGAGATCCCATTTGCCTTCTGAGTATGGACGGCCACAGCTAGAATCTCTCTTCTCAGATTCTGAGCCTTAGACAGACGTTTCTGAATCATGAGGACTAGAAGATTTTTAAAAACATCTATAGTTATTAAATTGTTTATCTGAGAGAATATGAAAACGTGCAGCCCTATTCACACTTTCCTTTTGCATTTTTTTCTGCAGCTGGTAAAGGATTCTGGTCTGAAATGTTAGGTGTTGGCGACTTTTACTATGAGCTAGGTGTCCAGATTATCGAGGTCTGTCTGGCTCTGAAGCACAGAAACGGAGGTGAGGTTGTTGGATGCACATCTACATACTCAATATTTCTGTTTCTCTTGTTGTGACTCTCCTTCTTGCCTGTTCTCCACTCTACAGGTTGATTGTTTGCAAGCTTTTTGGCTGAACGGGAGTGTCCTGCTCAAAATATTATTATTATTTGCTATTCTGTTATTGCCTATTCTATTCTGTTATCTGCTATTCTCGTTCTTGGGTGGCAATAGGGCAGCTGCACACAACAGAGCCAAGCGGAGGCTGCTCGATATTAACCTGCTTCTTGCCTGTTTGTTCCCGCTAGGATTGATAACCCTGGAGGAGCTCCATCAGCAAGTGCTGAAAGGCAGGGGAAAGTTCGCTCAAGACGTCAGCCAGTAAGTGTTGCGTTCCAGACCCTGTGTGCTCGGACTACACAGACAGAGGGCGAAAGAAATTAAACCTGTCCAGTGAGCGGACTGGCTTGAATTTGACTGTGGTTTCAGCCCGGTTTCAAGCCTTCCTGGGGCCTGAGCAGTCTTCATCTAGTGGAGCCTCTTCCGTCGGAGGAAGGCTCCTTGGGCCAGAGATGGGCTTCAGACTTGGTTGGATGAACCGGTAGGATACAAGTCAGTAAGCTCAGTTTGCAAAATTATTTTGCAGAACTCTTGTCAGTCAGTCAGTTTATTAGAACAGTACATGATTCGTAAAATATCCATTACATATACAGAATAAAAGGTATTAATTTTTAAAAGGAATTCAAGATGATCCAAAACATATAACTTCTAAAACATTATAAACAAACAAGATTAACCATTAAAATCCATGGATAATGATAGACACTATAATAAAATTAGAAATGCTATGACATTCAACCTACCTGAGGCCTGAACTGGAGAACTCTTGTCAGCAAAGCCCAGGGAGCAGGAGGGAAGAGAGGGTTGTGCACGGATCAGATGTGCACAATATGGAATCCCCTGGGTCAAGGCAGGTTGGGGGCACAGAAGGGACGCATGTTTTGTAGGAACCCCAAGACAAAAAAATTTGAGTCTGCAAACAAGTCTCCTTTGCAGAATGACACTCTTGAAAAATCACTCCTGGGGGACTGCAGGACTGGCTAGAACGGCAATGGATGCGGCATGGTGGGCTGCAGCAGAAAGGGGGAAGATTGTCAGACCAATTTCATTCTGGACAGTCTTCTCCAGGCACAGGACAAGAGGAGAAGTGTTCCTTAATGTGCGGGAATCTTTAGATCTGAATCCCAACCACTCAAAATTCTGCGCTAAGATGAGCTAAAGGGTGCAACTAAACGAATTGTGCAAAGAAAAACAATATTATTCTTTTAAATTTTGTTCAGTAATATTCTTCACTTTATAAACTACTGTTCTGTTCTTGGCAGTCATAAGGTTGTACAACCCCTTAATCCACCACCACTGAGGCTACTGTGATTTCAGCAGGTTTTACGCTCCCACCTTGAAACATAGTTTCATATCCATAAGGACTAGAAACGTGATTAATTTTTAAAAAATGAAAGCTTGAACATCTCAGGAAGCTCAAATGTGTACCTAGTGCTACTTTTTCTTTTGGCTTTCCTATGCTTTCATAGATTCACAGCATAAACACAGCCCAGGGTGTAGTCAAATTCAAATACCTTTATTGGCATAATACAATTTATAAAGTGTAGAAGGATAAAATTTAAAATAAAATGTATGTATAGTTCATTCCTAGATGGTATGGTCCTTCTTCAGACTAAGTTCCCATTGGTTGGCTGCTATCATCAGGAATCTTGCCACGTATTCTGTGATCTCAGGATCTCGATCGACTAATAGTTCATAAAGTGTTTTCCTAATGTTTGGGGAAAAGTTCGGAACTAAGGGTTTTATGAGGTTTTCTCTTGGGGAGTCATATAGGTGGCAATCCAAAAGTATGTGGGACAGGGAGTCAGGACATCCTGCACCGCATCTGCAGACTCTTTCTGCGTAAGGTATTTTCAAGAATCTGCCACGAAGGATCACCGAGGGCAATGTGTTAGTCCTGGCTTGCATAAAGATTTTCCTAAGCTTAGGGTTGTCAAGACGATCCCAATAGTTTAAGCAAAAATTTGGTGGGATTCCAAAATGTTGGGGTGAGCAAATTGGCGGAATCTGCGCTGGAACTCATGGTCAGCTGGTCTGTGTTTTATTAAGTTTAGAATGTAATTCTCACTAGATAAGAACAGGGAGTCCAGGTCAATGCCTAGCTGGGCAATTTTCTTTTTGATCTTGGTTGTCCATTCAGAACAGTCAGTCCAACAGGTGTCTTCCAGTAGATGTTTTAAGGGTGTAGTCAAGAACGGCACTGCTCAGGTGTCATCCTAGCCTGACTCTTCCTGTCCTGATTCCTCAGGGATGACCTCATCCGAGCGATTAAGAAGCTGAAAGTTCTCGGAAATGGCTTTGGGATCCTTCCCGTTGGTGGAACATACCTGATCCAGTCAGTGCCTGCTGAACTGAACATGGATCACACTGTTGTGATACAGCTTGCTGAGGTAACTGTGTCTGGAGAAGACCAATCAGAATGGAATTGGTCTGTCTCTCTTGTCTTAAGTCAGTGATCTCCAGTGTGGTGCCCACCATTGTGTTTTTCTGGTGCCCCCATCCTCCTGCTCCCAAGAATCTCTTTCCTAAAGTAAAGAGCTAATCCTGGCTTTCCTCCACATCGTTGGAGTAAGAGACATTGCCCTTGGGTTTTATTATTTATTAAATTTCTACCCCACTCTCTCCTGACCAAGGCTGAGCTCAGAGTGGCTCACAACCATCAAAACGCAACATATAACATGTAAAACCAATTCAATGAACACTCTAAGACAGGATTAAAATTAACCAACAACCAACTGGCACCTGTTTTGCACACTGGCCTGGGGACGGCAATCAGGAACCCTCCAAGGATTTAATAGAAGAAGAAGAAGAGTTGGTTTTTATATGCTGACTTTTTCTACCACTTGAGGCAGAATCAAACTGGTTTACAATCACCTTCCCTTCCCCTCCCCACAACAGACACCCTGTGAGGTAGGTGGGGCTGAGAGAGCATGACTTGGCCAAGGTCACCCAGCTGGCTTCGTGTGTAGGAGTGGGGAAATGAATCCAGTTCACCAGATTAGCTTCCACCGCTCATGTGGAGGAGTGGGGAATCAATCCCGGTTCTCCAAATCAGACTCCACCGCTCCAAACCACTGCTCTTAATCCCTACACCACGCTGGCTCTCCTTAATAGATGAAACAGAAAAAATTGGGGGGGAGGGGAAGCCAGCTATGATAACAAACCATTGCTACCCTCCACCATAGGCCTGACCTGTTTGGAAAACAGGAGGAAATGGGAGAACCCGCCAACTTTGGCAGCCATTTTGTGGTGTGGCTCGTTACCCTTTTCTCAGTATTCCAAAAGCTCCCGCAGGCTTAACAAATTTGAGGATCCCCTGCCTTAAGTCAATTGAACCTTGATATATTTTTTTTTTAAAGGTACAGCCTGATTTATTGGATAGCAGACTTTAGGTTTTTTTTTAAAACACAGGCATGTCTGTGATGCATGGAAGCATCTTCTTAAAAAACAAGAACGTGAAATTAAATCAAAATAGTTTTTGGCTAAACATTAGGAAGAAGTTTCTGACAGAGCGGTTCCTCAGTGGAACAGGCTTCCTTGGGAGGTGGTGGACTCTCTTTCCTTGGCAGTTTTAAAGCAGAGGCCAGATGGCCATCTGTCAGCAATGCTGATTCTGTGAGAGGGAGGGCAGGAAGGGTTGTGTCAGTGTTT
This sequence comes from Euleptes europaea, assembly GCF_029931775.1. Taxonomy (NCBI): domain Eukaryota; kingdom Metazoa; phylum Chordata; class Lepidosauria; order Squamata; family Sphaerodactylidae; genus Euleptes; species Euleptes europaea. Next base: position 25,078,584 of record NC_079329.1, read on the forward strand.
GGCTCTCGTGGCCCTTTCTTACATGCCCAGGAAAATGCCAATCGCCACTTCGGGATCAGGAAGCAATTTTCCTCCAGGCCAGATTGGTCAGGGATCCTTGAAGATTTTTTTTGGCCATCTTCTGGGCACGGAGTAGGGGGTCACTGGTGGTTTGGGGGGAGGTAGTTGTGAATTTCCTGCATGGGGGGGGTTGTACTAGATGACCCTGGTGGTCCCTTCCAACTCTGATTCTATGAAGCATCTGTGTTTCTGAATTCATTTCCATACTTGATCAATGAATTTATTGATTAATTGTCCTGGTCCATTCGCAGCGCTGAGCTGTGATGGCCAAATGGGACCTCAGGTCAACAGCAGCAAAGGCGCCTCTGAATGGTGATTACTGGAGCTACCGGGGGAGGGGGAGATAGTAAAGCCCCCTCTCTGCACTTGCTGTCAAGTCTTCTGGAGTACCTTCATGCCCCCTGGGGAGAAGGGACAGCACTCTGGACTGGATGGGCTATTGGTCTGATTCAGCCAAGCTGCTCTTAACATTCTCAATACTTGTATGGTTGATCAGCTCTAGTGGCTTTAATGGAAACAGCCCTCCATGCAGGGAAGTGACAGATCAGCCGTTTTCAAAGAAGGGAAATTGTGTGAATGGGGCATTCAGAGGATTAGGAGTTGACATGAACACCCCAGCTTGTGCGTTACTTCTCTTAATAAGACTGCACAGAGGGAACGTCTCTGCAGGGGCATTTTAAAATGGACAAACCCAGGACTATACTCATGTGTGTTTGTCTGGTGCTGCAAGAAAAATGAGCAGTTTTTTTTAGTCTGCAACAGGTCATTTGGTGCCATCTGTACGCCATTATGGAACATGCATATCCCAGTGTGAATGTAATGTAGCATCACCTGGACAAGGTGTGCATGAAAAGATGACCATGTTCCAAAGCATGAAACTGCCTTGTACCAAGTCATCCTATTGGTCCATTTAGCTCCGCACTGTCTCCTCTGGCTCTCAGCAGCCCACTAAGGTTTCCCTCTGGATGCCTTTCCCAAACTTCACCTTTAGCTGGAATACCTTGGGCCCTCGGGCACGTGACACGTGGCCTCTACCACTGACCCTTTGACTTGGCTTGCATTAAACATCACTTCTGCCTTTAAACAGAGCCCAGAGCCTTCCGATTCTTGCTTGCAGTCTTTGCAAATGGCTTTTGACCTAAACCTGCTCACTTTGTTCTCCATTCCAGAAAAAGGGGTACGTGACCATCAGCGAAATCCAGTCTGGTTTGAAATGGGAAGCGCAGCGAGCCAAGCAGGTGCTGGTAGGTAAACTATTGGACGGTTGCTAGAAAGGGGACCTGAATTATAGGAAAAGCATGTGTTGCATTCAGAATATAAACGATGGAAGTATAATAATGCTTAACATGTGGATCGCCCTTTCAGTGTCCAAAGCACTTTTCAGATGTTACCACGGTCAGGAGGTAAGCAGCAAGTATTATTGCCCTGCTAACATAGCTGGAGAACAGAGGGCTTGGCAAAAGGCTACTTGGTGAGTTTATGGCAGAGGCAGGACCTGGGCCTGGGACTTTCCCAACTGCAGCTGCTTCTCGTAGCCATCACACCACACCAGCTCTTTTTGTGCCTGTATTTTAAGCATGTGATATACTGGGTGCTGGTAGTGTTGCTTTCTTTAAGGGATGGGAAGGGGGGCGAGCGGACATAATGAAAGGACTCACACTGAATGTACCCTGAATCGGACTGTCGGTCTTTTGAGGTCAGTATTGTCTGCTCTGATTGGCAACAGCTCCCTAGGGGTCTCAGGTGGAGGACTTTTACATTACCTGAAATCTTAGTCTTAACTGGAAATTTGGGAGATGGAACCTGGGACCTTGTGCATGCAAAGCGGCTGCTCTACCCAAAAAAGCACAAATACGTTAATGGGGCAGGGGAGGACCTGGGGGTGGGGGATACAAGGGAAGACAGAAGTATATGGTTTGCAAATCTCTACCCAGACCATTGTATCAAGTGCTGAGTATTGTAGCTGATAGACTTTCATTCCTTTATTGTGGGCATGCCATCAGTTAACCTGGCAGGCCAAGGTTTTGAAGGGACTAGCAGCCTTCTTAGAGATGCTTTACAGAAAGGGAAATGAGAGAGGCGAACTGTTGTCAGTAATCCAAGGGCGAACCATGCACAGATTTTTTTAATGCCAGCATGCTAAAATAATCACACAGGTCGCTCCTGTTTTTATTAGGAAGTGGCCACGCAAGGACAAAAAACTCACAACAGCCTGTGTTTGGGCTGTGAAAACTTGCCAGTTATCTGGAATGTTAAATTGTATAGCTCCAATGGGTTCTTACTTCAACTCTTTAGTGATCTGCTCTGAATTTTGATGTAGGTTGGCTCTAACGGTAAAAGGCTACAGACCCCTGGCATAGGCTATTAAATACGAAGCTTATCCAGCTTTTTCTTGCCTACGGTTGGGAAAAGACCTTTTAATGAGCAGATACCACTTGTGACTAGACCTCTTCCATAAACTCTGTGGCGATCTGGAGAACCACTTCCAAAAATATGTTTTATTGTGTGCGTTCACAGGACCACCTGCTGAAAGAAGGGATGGCCTGGCTTGACACGCAAGCCCCAGCAGAACCCCAGTACTGGCTCCCGGCCCTCTTCACAGAGCTTTACTCTCAGGAGATCACGCCGGAAGAAGCAAAAGAAGCGTTGCCCTGATGACCAAGGAGGAAAGAGAATTACCTGAGCTTCATTTAATGGAGTGGCGCTATTGTTGGTGTTTAATCAAATGAAACAAAAAAACAACAACTGAGTTGTATCTAACTCTCTTGTAAAAGTAAAGGGAAAAAAAGTCTTGTTAAGAAAATGTCTGTATGACCACATTCTTACCATTTCTGCCCTCCCTTCCTGTTCCCCTCGCTGCTGATTTATCTGATCTTCTAATAGGGGACCCTGACTGCTTCCCCGGGCCAGCTGCAGCCGTGTGTGCGGGTATACAAGCACCATTTGACTTTAATTTAGAGATTTTTCGGTTTTTAGCTGGGGGTAATTTTTATTGTGTCTTATGGTGTTTTTATCTGATGCTAGCCACCCTGAGCCCAATTTCAGCCAGGAGAAAGGGCAGGATATAAGTCTATAAATAAATAAAAAGGCATGGCCAAGCAGCAGCTTAAATGAATATTTAGGAAGACCTCTCTGGCTTAGAAAGAAGCAGCTGGAAGACTATAGGGATCGCTCTCCTTCCTGGGTCAATTAACTGTTTTCAGGATGGGGGTGGGAGTTGACACACTAGATGATGCTCTCCCCTCCCCCATTTCCATGACTGTTGAGTAAGATTCATAGGCCTTATTTTCGTCACTACTGCTTATTGGGAGCAAAGGTGCTATGTGGCTCTTATGCTAAAGTACAGTCCCCTCTTCTTTGGTTAAAAGAAGAAGAGTTGGTTGCACAGGAGACTGCTAGGAGGAAGTGCATGAGAGAAGATACAGGGTTGGGTCGAGCGAAATTGTCCACTTGAACGAGCGCTCTTGCGTTAGCAGAAATTTAAAGAACATGGCAGTTGCTTGTGCTAAGTCACACTTATTGTATCCCCACTTGTGCAAGCTCTTGGGCTACCAGTTTCTGGGTAGTATAATATATGGGGAGGAAAGTGCCAGATCTTGCACAGGCGAACCTGAGCGCAGCCAGTCTATATTTCTGCTTGCACATCGCTGGATCCGAGCCATAGCTTTTAGGTAATAGGGTATGTTTTTCCTCTTCAACACCACTGAATCAAATCTACAGTCACTCACCACCTGCAAATGTGTCTATACAAATCAGGCAAGTACATCCGTGAAACCGCGGAAAGGAGGCTTGGATACACTGAGAAAGAAGCTTTCGTTATCCGCTTTCTTCCTATGTTGCAATTGAACTTAAGATCTTGCGAAAACATGCATTCTTGAAGAAAACAGGCCCATCCTTTCTGAAATCCTGGTTTCGGCTTCTGAGCCATGCAGTCCAAAAGTTGGGAAGACATCGTTTTACCACTCCAGAAAGACATGGGGGGAAATAAAGAAACCTTCTGATCCTGCCAAAACAAACTTTATTGCACAAAAAAAACCTTTATGTACAATTGTATATAAACAAGGTTTACTTTACTTTATTACCCTTGCGCATTGTTTTTAGCTTGTTAGGCCTAAAAATTCTGTCACTAAACATTTGTCTAGCTCAGTCATCTAGGATTGTCACTTTGAAAATGGACACATTCAGAAAACAAATGGCTATGGGGCCAGCTAGAAAACCATATTCCTTTGTTCGCTTCTTACACCCACATGCGAGCTGCATTGTTTTTTTTTAAAAAAAGAATTAACCACATAAGGCATTTTCATGTTTTGTTCTGAAACAGAAATGTATATGAAATGGTTCAACAGCCAACATGCATCTGAAATGGAGATCTCTGAATCACAGGTACTCCGTACCCAGAGCGCCTCTATCCTTGGCGACTAGACTGGGGGGGGGGGGGGAAGCCAAATATACACATTGACGCAGTCCAGAGAATATTCGGCCTACCTAAGTCCTATTGACCACAGTGGGACTTAAAGAGCTTAGCTGATCGCTCAAGTCCCACTGTTTTCAACAGGGGTTCAAGCACGACTAACTTTTGCCGGATCAAACCCAAGGAGATTAAAAACAAACATGATAAGTTAAGCTTACCTCACGAAGTCTCCTCCAGAAGGCATCTAAATGCAAAGTTACGCTAGACATCTGGTTTTATTATTATTAAATTCCATCTGCTACTAACACCCTCGAAGATTATTTTCCCCTCTCTGTGGGGGTACATTTCCACCCCACTGCCAAAAGCAGATCTTTGCAAGCTGGCTTGCTAACAGGAAGGTTCACAAGTGGTTCTAAACCAAGGGGCGTCTCTCCACAAACCAGACAGGTGCGGGAGCAGCCGCAGGCCTGTGTGTGTAATGCTCCACCAACAGATAAGCAGCCCTGGCTAAGCCCATGGGCTTCCAAAGGCAGGTGGGAAAGGGGATAAAACCTGTGTGGCTCCATACGTGATACTGAGATGGCTGAATGAAAGTCTCCCTGCAGAAAAGGATTTGTGCAACCGCCACAGCCGATCTGCCTGCAAAAAACCTGCTTCCACAAGCAGACTTATTTGCTAGGACCAGAGGACATACCCTTAAGGTCGGGGACACTTGCCAGTTTCCTATCACTTTAAAAGCAGTATCTAGAAGCAAAATCAAACACGCACACCCCTGCAAGGCTTCGAAACTCACACTCTCTAGAAAGATGCACTTCCAGACCTAAAAAAGGTTTGCTAGGCAGCTGGATGATTATAACCGCTCCACAATTTGCAGAAGGCATGTTCTTCAGACTGCAACGTTCTCACTGCAAGGAAGTAATCTAAGAGAAGGGTTTCATGGCAGGTTATGCTCTCACTCAGACACTCTATGGAATTATGTACTTCAACCTGCAAAAAGAATACTCAGTTCTTCAAACACTGCGTTTTCAACAGTTCTGCTTTCTGCCTAGGCTTTACAGTGTTACTCAGACTGACATTTTCCAAGCTTCCCCTGCTTCTCGCATGCTTTGGACATCAGACTCCAGACTTGCGCCCAAAATATGGGAATACAAATGGCTCAAACAGCAAAGCCTGCCGTCACATCGTCAAATCTTCAAATTAGCACTGCCTTTTAAAACCGCGTTTACTAAACAACCCATTCTCTCCTGCAAGTGGCATCAATGGTTGACTAGAACTGGCTCTCTCTCTGTACCCTTCCCTTTTCCTGATTTGTAATGCTAAAGCGCCCCTTGCCCTAATTATATGGAACTTACAAAAAGGGGAAGACGAACCAGCAGAATGATAATGAGGACCACCAAACAGAAATTCCTAATCGAACCGGGGTAAGTTCACCTTTGAAGGTTGCTCACCAGGAAGAAATGTGTAAATGGAGAGTTTTTCCTGCTGTCTCTTCTACTCCTTTCCTGCCTGAATCTGCTACTGGGTTGGAGGCGGGGGAGAGGAAGGAGCTCTAGAAGAGAGTAAAGCTTCGAACTCAAAACAAAAACCACCTTAAAGCCCAGTTAGTGTCCAGCAGAAATGACTCCTCTTTGGTCTGTCTAGGGCAGGCAACACCAACCCCTACTGGGATACTATGACTAAACATTAAAAGGAGGGGGGGGCTCGTTATAAACTGTCAAAAGTGCTTTGAACAGGCTCTGGCTGTTGCGAGTCCACTGTGGTGCGGAGGCCAGCTGGGAGGGAGGCGCTAGGAATATGTGGTACGTTGTGAAACGAAGACGACAGGACGAGGAGTCATGCTCTACACAACCTCATGCTCTTTGAATCCAGAGGGGACCAAAACCTACTACCCCTCCCCCCCCCCACCGTAGGAGCTTCCAGAATACCACTTTACGCCAGGTGTTCTTAGGTCTCTGGCAGAGAATGGACCATTTTCCAAAAAAAGTTGCTTGTCGCAAGTTCAGTTCGGTTTAGCATCAAATCCTCTTTGAGTTGAGCGGTGTTGGGCCGGGGCACTGAAGGAGGCAAGGGGACAAAGTGACGCTGCTCCGTCCGTGCCCGCTCCGCTCTGTGTCCAGCCGGGTTCTCGGGTCTCTCTGGGGGCCTCCACAGTGCCAGGAGTCAGAAGCAACCATCGCCGCTTCCTGGGTTTCCCAAGCAATCCGGCAGGGGGAAGGGCTAGGCCTTAACGCTTCCTTGCGTGTCCGTCTCTGTTTCAGAGGAGCTGCTCTCTGAATCTATGTCCGGGTGTTCTTGCTGGTGCTTCTCCTGCACTTTCAGACGGATTCCTTGCAAGCGCACTAGGAGGGACTGATAGTCAAAATGTCCTCGCTTCTCGCCGAAGGGATCCTGGAAGTGGAAAGAGCACGGGAATCAAGTACTTGAGGAAAGACCTGCCCAGGCTACTGTGGGACAGAGCTGGGAGAAAAAAACCTTCCAAAGCCAGCTAGAACCAAACTCTGTCAAATAGCCTTCCAAGGAACCATATTAAGCCATAGGGGGGAAACCCAGAAACTTGGAGCAAAGTCCAACCGGAAAGCCATGTCTTGTACTTCACATCAATTATTCTCTGGGCTACTACTAATAATAGTAGTTCATTGTATAAGACCACAGGCCATTACAATCTAAAAATAATATAACAGCAATTTTAAAATGGACAGGCCAATATCATTAAAAAAGAAAAAGTACATTAAAATTTGCCTGTTCAATTCTATCCAGCTTTCCACAATTTATGTTTGCTTCTCTCTGATTTTCTTGGCTGCCAGGCCATGAAGTGCCATTTTTGGGGAAATACAGGGATCCATACCTGATAACCTGATTAATTTATCAGCATCAGATAATGATTGCAATGCAGATAGAATATTTGCCAAAAACTTATTTTGGGGCTCAACGTATAAAGGGCAGGCCAAGACATAATGGGTAAAGTCTTCTACAGCCCCATCACATAGGCAGATATGTTGAGCCAGGTTTTTTTTGAGAAACGACCGGCAAGAAGTTCCGTGGGCAAAGTTTGGAAGAGCAGTGATGTAAAGGCTGCTCTAAGGCTATAGATGGTGATATCTGCCAGATAGGAGGTTCTAACGTGATCTTTTTTATCATTTTAACCCATGGGGCAAATTTCGTCTGGGATATTCTCTAGGCAGCAATGTGTGCACCAGGAGCTACATTTTGTACAGGTAAACATTGCCTGCTATTGTTTGGGATTTTTTAGTGCTGCGTTTTGCTTCTTGTTTGTAGTGCGGCAGCAACACTCTGTACATGGCTCACAGTCAAACCAGCAGGAAGTTCTCTTGCACAAACCCCTCTTCAAGGAATTTGACATGGACCTTGCTTGAACAGGGGAACTTCCTGCTGGATTGTAACTTATTTTAGGGCTCCCTTCCTCAGGTTTTTTTTTAATGTTCCTCTGTAGGAAATCCTCTGCTGAGTCAAAACTCCCACACCTCAAAGGGAGGAACGATGTGAACTCCTGGACTGTTTGGGTTTTAGGGCCCCGTGATCAATGCATTGTCCAGTCCTTACCTGCATTGTCTGTCCTTGGAGATGGAGCCTCTCTTTGCACGCCCCCTCATAAAAATCGTAATATTCCATGAAGGATTTCTCCATAACTCCCCTGGCAAAGAAAAGCAAGAAAGCATAAGGCTTCAGCAGCACGATGGTTTAGCAAAGAGACTCCCTTTCACCGCCTCCTTACACGCGCATGCTGCACAACAGTTCCAAAAATCTCAGGAGACGCACCAGCGTCGCAAGGCAGAGGGGCTCGTGTTAGAATCCCCTATTCAGTCAGGAAGTTTGTTGGGTGGATCTGAACCGCCTTGGGAAGAGGATCTGAATTGCCAGGCTGGGTAGCACAGGAAGAGACGGTCCTTCATGTATCCTGGCCCCAAGCCATTTGGGCCTCAGAGGTATGAATTTACACTTTCAATGGTGCCAAGAAACACACTAACTGGACGACTAACACATACAAATTTGGACTTTGCAAAAAAAAAAAAAAAAAGACAGTATGCACAGATTTTGTTCTCTAAAATAGCAGCAGTCGTTAAAACGAGCCAACAGCTCGAGTAGCTGGCCTTGGCCTTTCCTCCACCCCAAAGCCCGGAGAACCCACAAGTTAAAGCCGTTGTGCCGTTCCCCCCGCCTTGGGCACACCTACCGCAAAGGCTCCGGACAAGGGCATTTGCCTTCCAGCATGTCACACACGGCGACTCGGATCGTTTCGTGCCGGATGCACTCGTTATAGTTCTTGCTGTCTCCTGGGTGCCGCTCCTGCAAGAGATCAGGTGCCCAAAGGGCGCTATTTTAAAAATCCAAATGAAACAGACAAAGATTCGGGGAATGTTCGGGGGGGGGGGGAATCATACACCGGGCTTCCCTCTTACCAGTCTGACTGATGTTCTCCATCAGGAAAATTAATCATTTACTTCCAACGATAATTTAAAAGGGAGCGTTTTAAATCCTACTTAAAACCTATACCCTGGAAAAAGTCAGCTCAGTATGCTGTCATGTAAGTTATGCTAGTATGGGAACTTTCCGCTCCTGCAAAAACCCAGAACCTCTCTAATGATGAGACTGTGGCTTCCCTGACCCACAGGAGAAGCAGAAGGTTCCATGCACGCTGCTGCATGGCAGATAAATAGTCCAACCTTGCATACTGGTTGCTGCACAAGGAAACCTATGAAGCTATTTAATATGCTATCCTGAGGAAAGAGGCTTTTATAACACACTCAGGAAGAAGATCCATCTGCGGGACTGTGCAGTGTCCCAGACAGGAGGGTCTGGCTAACAGGAGTGTCTGAGTCACTGCTTTTGGCTATTCCCATAGCTTTTCCAAAACCAGCTGTTCTATCAGTCTCAACTGGAGAGCCAACGTGGTGTAGTGGTTAAGAGCAGCGGTTTGGAGCGGTGGACTCTGATGTGGAGAACGGGGTTTGATTCCCCATTCCTCCACATGAGCGGCGGAGGCTAATCTGGTGAACTGGATGTTTCCCCGCTCCTCCACATGAAGCCAGCTGGGTGACCTTGGGTTAGTCACAGCTCTCAGCCCCATCTACCTCAAAGGGTGCCTGTTGTGGGGAGGGGAAGGTGATTGTAAGCCGGTTTGATTCTTCCTTAAGTGGTAGAGGAAGTCGGCATATAAACCACACCCCCCCAACAAAACCAACAACTGCCAGTGGCAGAGGGTTCCACAAGCTGCGTTAACTCTGGACCCAGGTGTTTATTCATATTTTAGATTTATATCCCCCCATGTCAAATATACACCTAAGAACAGAAACAGTTAAAATAGATTAAACTACATAAAATAATACAAATAATAAAGATGGCGCCCTGAGCTCCCAGCACAGCTGACTCCCAAGACTAACAGACTCTCTGCAAAGTAAGTGGGGAGGGGGACTGAGGGAAGCATATAGAGGGCTCTACCGGGTGACTGGTGGATGTAGTAGAGCAGCCCGAAGTCCTCAACCATGTGCCTGGCGGAACGTCCCTGTCTTGCAGGCCCTGCGGAAATGGGCCAGATCCACAGTATGGCCACAGTAGGGCCAATGACTTCACCACATCAGGGAAGGGCCGTGGCTCAGTGGTAGAGCACCTGCTTGGCATGCTGAAGGTCCCAGGTTCAATCCCCGGCATCTCCAGTCAAAAGGATTAGGCAAGTAGGTGATGTGAAAGACCTCTGCCTGAGACCCTGGAGAGCTGCTGTCAGTCTGAGTAGACACTACCGATTTTGATGGACCAAGGGTCTGATTCAGTATAGGGCAGCTTCATGTGTTCACATCAATTAAGGTGGGTTTTTTAAAAGGCTTTTCCCAAAACAGCTTTCTTTAAAACAATAAGATCACGTTTTAAGAACAGATCACGTCTTAGGAATAGATCATGTTTTAAGAACAGAAATACAGAAAATATGGGGGAGGGGAGGGAGAGATGGGTTGGATATAAATCAGAGAGAGGGTTCTGCCCACACAGATCCCCCCTGGCTCAAGGTGAGGGTAAGGAAATTATTTAAGAATTGTGTCCCTTAAGAGCGGAGAAACATTTCTGAACCCAGCCTCCCCTTACCTGTTCAAAGCCAGGTTCATTGTGATAGGGGTTCTCAGTCATCAAGGACTGTATAGAGATGAGGACCGAAGAGATGCTCTGCGCAGGACTCCAGGCCGGACCGGTCCACGTGCTGCCAGAGAGCAAGAAACTGGAGTTTATTTTCACACCCACAGGAATATAATTCTGTAACTCGGGATGGACGACATTTGGGACGCAAGACAGTTTTATGTAATTTTCCTTGAAATCGACCCAGAGACTCCAGCTGGTACAGAATGCCACAGCTTGGTTATTATCAGAAGCTAGCCAAAGCATGCCTGTTTCTCCCATTCTGCGGTCACTCCCTCGGCTGCCTGTCAGTGACTGAGCTCAATTCAAGGTATCGGCTTTCACGTACAAAGCCCTTCATGGCCTTGGACGCACACATCTGCAGGACCTCCTCTCCGCCTGTCTCCTGCCATGACTTTGCTCATCTGAGAAGGGCCTTCTGCAGATACCACTCCGCAGATGGGCGAGATCAACAACACATGCCCGGACACATGCCTTCTCTGTAGCTCCCCACACACACCATGTGGAATGGCGTGCCTGGGGAGGTCAGGAAGGCTCCCATGCTCCTGGCGTTTTGCAAACTGTAAAACGGAATTGTTCAGGAGGCCATTTTTATAAAGGAAATAACATAATGATCCAGGAAAATGCACTGAGTTTCTACTATTGTAATACCATGTTCTCCACTGTTTAATATGTCATGGATCCTGGAGGGTTCCCCCCCCCCATCTTCTGGGCATGGAGTAGGGGGTCACTGGGGGTGTGGGGGGAGGAGGCAGTTGTGAATTTCCTGCATTGTGCAGGGGGTTGGACTAGATGATCCTGGTGGTCCCTTCCAACTCTATGATTCTAAGTTCAACACTCATGATTTGTTCAAACAATAGCTCCCTTTCAAATTTCTGCAATTTGTACCACCGTATTGTTTGCATTGATTTACACTGTGTAATCTGCCTTGAGTCTCAGTGAGAAAGGTGGACTATAAATAATGTAAATAAATAAAACAAACATTTGGACTGCAAGGTCCTTTTATACAACTTGAGTTCTTGAAAGTTCCAGTTGCCACAGCAGCACAATAAATAAACAAATAAACATGACAACAAAAACCATCCCAGGCTTGGAAGAAAGGTCAGTACAAAGCCTAAAGTTCACCATGAATGTAGCGGCCAGGCCACAGATATAAAAGCAGACATTTATTGACCAATGTAATGTTAACGCCATCTTAAAAACTTGGCTCGTGTTCCAAGATATGAACAAAGAACAAAACACTTGTTGCAGTGGACACAGAATTCAGCAACCCAAGCATCTCAACGCTTTGTCTGAAGTAAGTTTCTAGTCCTTATGGCTGCACAGATAAAAAGCGTACCAGGGAGGCTTGAAATGGGCTCGAGCCTGCCAGCTTTCCCACCAGTGCAAAAGGTTGGCGGCACCCCTTTTGACCCACTTGACAAGTTATAAAGGGAATCACAAGATCCATACGGACAGGGCTAAAGTCAGGTGGGATTAGCCTACTGCCTTCTCGCCCAACCAGCAAAACTGGGAGAATTGAACCCACTGATGTTTCTACTGGTCAAGCCCCAGTGCTGCTATACTGATGAAGGTCACCCACTTTGTTCCACCCAGTCTGTTCATCAGTTCGTATCGCTCATTCAACATAGCCCACAGGAGTTTAACCACAGCCTGCTTTCACCCTCAGATGGAATAGCGAGAGCTCAAAATGGAAAAACTGGTTTCGTTCCAAAGCTGGAGAAAAAGGGCTCATTTTACCACAGCAGCCTTTTCCTTCTTTCCAGGTGCAGTAAAAGGAGAAAGAGGAAGCTGGAGAATGCCCGTTTTTGCTGGCAGGATAGAACAAGGGGCTCACTTGTCACCCGCATTTGGGCCCCAGAGCCGGTCCTGCCCAACAAAATAATGGACAGCAGACAGGCACAGCAAATTAAACGGGGGGGGGGGGGGAATGCACACTGCTGAACCTTGGGAGGAAAGAGCTCCTCTGCTACAGAGCAGTCAACTCCTCTTCCAGGTGCACGAAACAGAATTGGGCCCCAACTGGAGCACGTGCAATGGTCACAGGAAAAAGAGGCTGGTTCTTAAGCACGAGGAGGAGGAGGAGGAGAAGTGTTGGTTTTTATATGCCAACTTTCTCTACCACGTAAGGGAGAATCAAACCGGCTTACAATCACCTTCCCCTCCCCACAACAGACACCCTGTGAGGTAGGTGAGGCTGAGAGAGCTCTAAGAGAGCTGTGACTAGCCCAAGGTCACCCAGCTGGCTTCATGTGGAGGAGTGGGGAAACAAATCTAGTTCACCAGATTAGCCTCCTCCGCTCATGTGGAGGAGAGGGGAATCAAACCCAGTTCTCCAGATCAGAGTCCACGCCTCCAAACCACCGTTCTTAACCACTACACCATGCTGGAGCTGGAGCCCCCATGCTCTCCACTTTTATTCTGCGATCTCCTTGCAGTAGGGATGCAGGCCTCTGTTTTGAACCGAGTCGGAGGGGGAGAGACCAGCAATGCTGCCTCTGTGGGCGCAAGCATGGAAGGAGAGCGGCAGAATGCCACCGCTGAGTAAGGGAAGGCTCTGCCAAAGCCGCTGTTGACCTTCGAGAGAGGAGAGAGAGGTTGCATAGGCCTTGGCTCAGATAGGGGGAAAAAGCAAGTGAGTTGTTTTTGGATAGGTGGTTATTCTGGGGGCTGAAGGGAAGGCTGCATGGGCTGGGCCCCCGGGGACACCCCTTGCCAAATGGGAAACAGAAGCTTTCTTAGTGGAAGAAAACAAAACAGGGTAGGCTGCTTTTCAGCCCCACCCTGAGCAGAGGCAGGCCTTGGAAAATGAAAAGCCCCATCCCATCAAGTGCTCACACAGGGAAAAAAGGGCCACGCTAATTTTTTGTCTGTCCTGAAGGAGACAGGAAGAGAACAAGGAAAGGAGGATATAGTGCCACAATCATCCCTGGCAGGATCTTCCTCCAAGCCTCAGGGGCACAAACAACACCCTGAAAATGGTATGAACACGCTTTTAGGGCTCACTCTCTTATCAAGCACACTTGGGTAATCTTTGTACCACAGAGGTTCCCATGTGGTATTTTGGTTTGAATTGCTCTTAAATAGTACAGTGGAAGGGAAATCCACATACTAACAATGGGGGAGAGGAGTGCAAACTTTCAAAGGAAGAGCAGTGCTAAAAAAAAAGGCAAAAAAAATAAATAAAAAGCTGCTGATTGCCAAGCCATGCAATAAAACAGCTTTGGATGTAGCAGGAGGCGCTGCCAGCCAGAAGGAACAGCATGTGGTGCTTCTTGCAATAGCGGGGCTCATAAAGACTGTGCCCTCGTACCCTACTGTTCTGCCTCAGCTAAGTACAGGGAAGCGCCTTCCACCGGCAGAAGGAGCATTCCTCCATGGCAAGAGGCTCAGAGGAAAGCTCTTTATGCTGGAGGAAGGCTCCATGCTCAGCTGAGCTGAGCGGTAGAATACCACTCAGTATTAGATTTGATCCTACCATTCTGCTCGGCTAAGTATGGAGTCTTCCACTGGCAGAAGCAGCCTTCAGCCGCTGCAGGAAACTCGGACGAAGGCTCTTTATGTCACACTTAGCTGAGCAATGGGGTAGGATCAAACTGCATACCAAGTGGCATTCTGCCACGTGGCTCAGCTTCCTCCAGCATTAGGAGCCAGCGTGGTAAAGTGGTTAAAAGCGGTGGTTTGGAGCAGTGGACTCTAATCTGGAGAACCGGGTTTGATTCCCCACTCCTCCACATGAGCAGCGGAGGCTAATCTGGTGAACTGGGTTGGTTTCCCAACTTCTACACATGAAGTCAGCCGGGTGACCCTGGGCTAGTCACAGCTCTCTTAGAGCTCTCTCAGCCCCACCTACTTCACAGGGTGTCTGTTGTGGGGAGGGTAAGGGAAGGTGATTGTAAGTTGGTTTGATTCTTCCTTAAGTGGTAGAGAAAGCCAGCATACAAAACCCAACTCTTCTTCTTTTTCCTCTGAGTCTCTTGCAGCAGAGGAAGTGGGACTGGGGTGCAATCCAGGATGTGATCAGAAGACAACAAGGACAATTTCTGTATTAGGACACATGACAGCTAATCTGGTTCCTGGCTACCCTCACCAGCGAGCTGACTTCTGCAGTCACTCCCCCCCATGACCTTCTAGCCCAGGGTTGTCAAACATCCGGACCAGGGGCCACATCCGGCCCCTTGAGTTCTTATCTGGCCCGCGAGCCAGCCAAGGTAGCCACCACAACCCCAGTCCCAATCTGGGTTTGTGAGGCATGTCCCAGCCCAACCAAGTTACTTTTATATCATATCTGGCCCTCATAACAAATAAGTTCGACACCCCTGTTCTAGTCACTTAAATGAAACCCAGGCTGCTTGGTCACGAGTTGCCACCTCCAGCCTGAAGAGGTGTTCCTTTTCCGCTGCCGCAGGTAAGCCCACCTCCGTGCTCTGCGTAAGAACACACGCTCCCTGCAAAGACGGTACTTTTGGCAGCATGCAAATGGGCAAGACTTCCCGAAAGACCCACCGGGGCTGCCCCCGTGAAAACAGCTCAGGTCACTCCGCTCCTTACCCTAGAATACTGAGGCAGACCTTCCCATTGCGGTAGAAATTAGGATTAAACCTCACTGTGTTATTCCCGGTTGTCATCAGCTTGACCCGTGGCGGATGGATGGGATAATCTGGAGGACAGCGAAACAGGAACAAGAAGAAACCCCCTTCGTAAGGCGTGTCAAAGGGCCCTGTGATCAACGCATGAATCTGCAAGAGAAAAGCCCAGCTTGCGCAAACTCTTCCAACTGGGTGCGGCTCCCGTGCAGAACGCAAGCCCCCACCCCCCACCCCAGGACAAGAGTCAAGGGCAGCGCTGGCACCCACAAACAGTTAAGGGGGAAACCACCTGTTGAGAAGGCCTTGGGTCCAAGTCATTCACACAAACAGCACATCATACAAACACCTTTCAATCTGTGTAGCCAACCAGAATCCCTGCTGGGCACAATCCCTCCTGGCCCTGCCCACTTCCCCTCCCTTTTCTTCCCCTTCCCCATTTCCGGGTCTGACCAGATTCTATCCTGAACCCCCCCTTTCCATATGTCCTGTTTATCAGTGGTCCATGCCACCCCCTTCACGGGCATGATATTTTCACAACTGAGCCCGACCATACCAACATTGCTCCCTACATAGGAAATTGGGCGCCAGACCAAGAATCCTGGATTTACAGCATGCTAAGGTTTTACTCTGTTTTAAAAAAGGTAAAGGTCCCCTGTGCAAGAACCGGGTCATTCTGACCCATGGGGTGACGTCACATACTGATGTTTACTAGGCAGACTCTGTTTACGGGGTGGTTTGCCAGTGCCTTCCCCAGTCATCTTCCCTTTACCCCCAGCAAGCTGGGTACTCAGTTGACCGACCTCAGAAGGATGGAAGGCTGAGTCAACCTTGAGCCGGCTACTTGAAACCAACTTCCGTCGGGATCGAACTCAGGTCATGAGCAGAGCTTGAACTGCAGTACTGCAGCTTACCACTCTGCGCCACGGGCCCCTCTGGTTTAGAATGTTTTTAAACGTGCTGGAATGTTTTATCTATATTTTAAGAAAATGTTATGTATACTTAATTAAGTTGGTAGCCCCCTTGAGCCCCCCTAAGCCCGGCTTGGCCAGGGGCTCGAGAGGGGGGGGTGGCAAGATGAGGAAGAAAGCTGCTCTGCCAATTGTGCCTGAACAGGGGACCTGAACCTGCGTCTCTTGGGTGCTGATCTAGCACTAACCCCTACACCGCTGCTGGCTCTTTTGTGTGGGTTTCAGATTATAAACCTGAGTGCCTGTGTCTTATTCCGATCTACACACAGCACCTACGAGACCTAAAAATGGCAAGAAAGAGGCAGTATGTGCTTCCCACGGTGTGTGATTTTGCCGTCAATTCGCAGCTGACATATGGCCGCACCGCAGAGATGTTTGGAGGTGGTGTGCCGTTGCCTGCCTCCGTGAGGGCTGAGAGAGTTCTGAGAGAACTGTGACTGGCCCAAGGTCACCCAGCAGGCTTCATGCGGAGGAGTGGGGAATCTCCAGATTAGAGTCCGCCGGTATTATACGCTACACCACATGGCTAGCAAAACTCCTTGTTCTTCAACACACTGTTTGTTGTACCTAGAGTACTGCATGAGTGTGCTCGGGTGAAGAAACTTTGTGCGAACATCACTTTGCCTAACTTCTCCTGCGGCGGTTCCTCCCCTGCTCTTCTGATTGGCTTCTGACTTAATGGAATTTTAAGTCCCAGAAGGGCCAATGGCAATACGCCAGCCTCCCCCGGGGACCAGCAGGGGACTCCCCTTCAGCAGGAGGGCACAGGAGAGGGTGGCGCTCAGACCTACCTTGGTCATATCGTGGGGGTCAGGCACAACAAACATTCCGGGAGGCGGCTCCTTATAAATCGACATAATATCTCTGGGGAAACAAAAACAAATGCAGCAGTTGGTGAGGATCCCGGTAGAGCTCTTGCCGATCCCAAGCCAGACTGGGCTGTATTCAGCTTCTTACCCAATCCCCAAAGCTTATCCTGGGAAGCAAAGCAACAACCTAGTGCTTAATACACACACACACACAAAACCCCAAACAGAACACTCTAGTTTGAAGCTCCCATGGCTGCAAGCAAACAAGTCACCCCTAAAATTATCGCTCTCTAAGTATTTGAAGGGCTGTCACTTAGAGGAGGGCAGGGAGCTGTTCCTGTTGGCAACAGAGGATAAGGCTCGCAATAATGGGTTTAAGTTGCCGGAGGAAAGGTACTGGCTGGATATTAGGAAAAAATTTTACAGTAAGAGTTGTTTGAAAGTGGAATAACCTAGGGAGGTGGTGACCTCCCCCTCACTGGCAGTCTTTAAGAGGCTGGACAAGCACTCGTCAGGGATGCTCTGGGCTGATCCTGCAATGAGCAGGGGGTTGGACTCGATGGCCTGTATGGCCCCTTCCAACTCTATGATTCTAAAACCTCTAAAAGACCAAGAGAAAAACATCTCCTTTCCAGGAACTAACTTCTAAAGTAAATTATGCTTGTTTTTAAGACGCCTTCCCCCGGGGCCACACAACTGTACTGTTTTCGAACTTTTTGACCACAGAACTGGTTAGCCTAGCCCCCTGGTGGGGTCGTGCATTGTAGGTGGTCCCTAGAACAAGCCCACCTTGCAACACTGCTCAGGAAGGGGAGATGGGAATGTGGCAAGGTTGGCGTTCTGCAAATATTCGCATAAAACTCCGCAACTGAAAGCATGATAGGTCTACTATTATCTTCTAATAAATGAGGTAATGTCTCCGTGTGATCTGTTTTGGGGCCAAGGAAAAATTAAAGGATTTCAAGCCTCAGAAACATAGTTATATTCAAAAGTCACATCATACCGAGCGTCTATATTACCTGCACTGCAGTCGTATATTCTACTGGAGTATGGTATCTCAAGATTATTATTTTTTTGCCATCAAGTCACATCTGACTTATAGCAACCCCTGGGGGCGGTTCAAGGCAAGAGACATTCAGAGGTGGTTGCCATTGCCTGCCTCTGCGTCACGACCTTGGTAGTGACTTGGTAGTCCTTGGAGGTCTCCCACCCAAATACTTGCCAGGCTATTGCTGCTTAGCTTCTGAGATCAGGCTAGCCTGGGCTATCCGGGTCAGGGCTATCTTAAGATACCTCCCTTGCAATTTTGCAAATATTTCAACATGGACTTCAGCATTCCGCTAGGGTCCAGAAGAAAACATAACGCTGCAAGAAAAACCTTGCTGGATCAGACCAACAACGTGTTTCGCACAGTGGCCAATCAGTTATTCTGGAGGGCTAACAACAGGGCACAAAGGCCCGCAACATTGTCCCTAGCACTGGAATTTAGAAAATCACTGTTTATGAATATGGAGGTTTCCTTTAGTCACCATGGCAAGTAGCCACTGATGGACATATCCTCCACAAATTTATCTAATCCCCTTTTAAAGCCATCACTAGGTCCACCGGCAGCAAATTCCATATTTTAATCCCTTGTTGAGTAAAGCAGTACTTCCTTTTGTCCATCCTGCATCTATTTCCCATCTGCTTCATAGGACCCCCCCTCAAGACCTAGTATTTCGGAAGGGGGAGAAAAAGGTCTATCTACCTACTCTTTCTACCCTGTGCATTAATTTTATCACATCCCCTCCTTGGCCATCATTTTTCAACCTGGAAAAAACCACTCTCTTTTGCCTTTCCCCACAGGGGAGGTCCTCCAACCAGCGTGGTGTATTGGTTAAGAGTGGTGGTTTGGAGTGGTTTGGACTCTGATCCGTAGAACTGGGTTTGGTTTCCCACTCCTCCACATGAAGCCAGCTGGGTGACCATGGGCTAGTCACAGCTCTCTTAGAGCTCTCTCAGCCCCACCTACCTCACACGGTGTCTGTTGTGGGGAGGGGAAGGTGACTGTAAGCCACTTTGATTCTTCCTTAAGTGGCAGAGAAAGTCGGCATATAAAAACCAACTCTTCTTCTTCATTGTCTTTTTCTCTTGGGTACAAATTCCAAGCCACTCCACCCTGTAAAAGAAGTGCTCTTGCACACGGCCTTCTCTCCTTGCAAGTTAGGTACATTGCCAAGCAAAGGTGTTCTTCACCTGAACGGCACTGAGCAAGCACAGACCCACGCCATACGTCACAGGTGATGGTCACCGGCCCGTTTAAGAGCTGCTGCTTCTTCCTTGCTGAACAATGAACGAAGGGCAGCCACAAAGCGGCACCTCCTGCCCTGCCAGGAAATTATGTCAACAGAGTGCGGTAAAAAGAAGCAGCCCTTCCCATGTGCACGCCAACCTGACACAGATATCGCCTCTGGAAGTTAAAAGAACACCCCACCCTGTTAAAGGAATGGGGGGAAGCCCCAGCACACTTTGGAAAAAGGAAGCCTGCTCCACATTCACTTTCGTTCAGTGCTCCTCGACTGATGCCAACAATAAGGCTTTTGTTTCTGGCCTTGCGTAAGGCCTGGTGCCAATGCGCTCTTGCTTTATTACGAGAACAGGCCCCTCCCCCTCTTGGGCTTTCCCCCTGGCTAATTTTCCTGCTTTTAAAGTGAGGTTACAGAAGTTCCTGGCGACTGAACGATAAAAACCCCCACCAAAAACCCCTGCAGAACGACCTTTGCTGGGCTCATGCATTTTATCTGTCCAGTCTCTCCTGAGTGTGATTTTTGGCACCCAGAGTTAGCAACACTGGGAGAGATTCAACTTGGAGATGTTCATGGCAAAGAGATGCGTCCCCAGGGGAGGCTGCGGAAACCACGAGCAGGTTCCTAGAGGCAGTTTTGGGATGGATGAGGGCTAATAAGCTGAAACTTATGCGTAACGAAACAGGTGCTACTGGTAGGGAGAAACCCAGAAAATGGAAGCAAAACCCAGGAACTTGAATGTCTCTTCTTCTGGATGGGGTTGCGCTCCCCCAGTAAAGTGGGTTTGTAGTTTGGGGGTCCTCCTGGACCCGGCTGCACTGGCCAGCAATGGCCAGGGGCACCTTAACCAGCTCCAGCTGGTGAGCCAGCTGAGGATCTTCCTGGGTAGAAAACATCTTGCCACTCTGATGCATTCCCTGGTAATGTTAAGATTAGATTACTGCAAGGCGCTCTACATGGGGCTGCCCTTGAAACTACAGTTGATGCAGAATGCTGCAAGGAGTAGGTTGTAGGGACCCTATTACTCTAATATTGTTCCATTTACACCAATTCCCAAGATAATACATTTCCACTGCAACGGGCTGTCCCCTTTTCTATTGGGGCAGGGAAGGAACTGGGGAAGATACTGCCAGCAGCAGCTGACCAACATCTCCCCGAGTTTGTTCTCCTCTCTGCAAACTGCTATGCAAGGCCTGAGTGTGCTCAGATCCTAAGGACTCTTTATCCTTTGGCTGTTAGCCTGAGGGTTGGGCCTAGAGATTAGTAAGGAAGAAGACCTGCTTGTCCATCAGCAGCCTCCCTTACCTTTCTTGTTTGGTCTGTTTTTTCTCTGCGTATCATTAGCTGCTTTGGGCCCCTCCGGGAGAGAAAAGCAGAATATAAATATGCTCAATAAATTAAAAATGCATACAGTATTGCAATTTGCAGTGTGGTGTAGTGGTTAAGAGCAGTGAATTCTAATCTGGAGAACCGGGTTCGATTCCCCACTCCTCCACATGAAGCCTGCTGGGTGACCTTGGGCCAGTCACCATTCTCTCTGAACTCTCTCAAGCACACGTAGAGGCAGGCAAAGCACCCCCAAATGTCTATTGCCTTGAAAACCTTACAGGGTTGCCATAATTTAGCTGTGACTTGACGACACACACACACACTGCAATTTCTAATGCTTCCTGGGAGCGTCAGGATGCGTGGAGTCTATGGATTTGTCAACCCTACATCTATAGGTCTTTCATTTGCTGCTGCATTCGAATGGGTATGTTGGGTGTGGCCCTTTATCATAAGATGAAAAGGTTTTATAGAAACATTTCATTTCAGTACTAACAGCACACTAAGCACTGTGCAAAAGACAGAGCAACCCCATGTCACAAAGAGCTAAATGGCTCTCAGAGGCCTGGATTCAAATCCCATCTCAGTCAGGATCTCCCAATGCAAACAAGTTACTTCTGCTCTTTCAAATCCCATCATTCTCTTTAAAAAGCCACTTTTTTAAATACATGGATGTAGGCAAAGAGGAGATATCACTTTGTGTTACTGAATGTGAATTCTAAACCATGTGTTGATGACTTCTGAATTAACATGGAGCACCCTGGGTACATACTATGTTTTCCTACGCTTCACATTTGACATCTGGCAGGCAAACTGGAAGAACAGCTTAAAGAACTTACAGTAGCTCAGTTTTACGAAAGCTAATGTGAAGACTCCTACCCTACTGGAAGAACACTCCATTTTCATCATGGAGGGAAGGCCCTGCAAGCAAAACGTTACACCTTTCTGCATGCAAAGCAAGGAAGGTGAACCCTGGAGGGATAGGAGTCTGGCTCTTGAACAACAGGGGTGCTGTGGTTGGCTGTGTACCAGTTCCAGGAAATGGAGGGGGGAGTCTGCCTTACCTCCTTCAGGAAAATGACATGTTTGTTTGTAAAGCAAGCATGTGGGCGAGGGGCAAAATCAGTGTCTTGCGGAAGCGAGACGAGGCGTTAAATATGATATTATACGCCATCTGTTCACCCAATGCAAGACACGGAAACTGAGCTTGAGGTGGAATCAATCCAAAGGATGCCCTTAAGAATATAAGAAAAGCCACACTGGATCAGACCAAGGCCCATCAAGCCCAGCAGTCTGTTCACACAGTGGCCGACCAGGTGCCTCTAGGAAGCCCACCAAAAAGACGACTGCAGCAGCATTATCTTGCCTGTGTTCCACAGCACCTAATATATTCAACATGCTCCATTGATCCTGGAGAGAATAGGTATGCATCATGACTGCAATCCATTTTGACTAGTAGCCATGGATAGCCCCCTATCCTCCATGAACATGTCCACTTCCCTCAAATAAAAAATTGCCTTCCTACACTCAAATAAATCTAGAGTAGCCATGTTAGTCAGCTGCAGGAAAAAACAAACAGGAGTCTGGTGACACCTTAACAACATTTACTTCACAAGGAGCTTTTGTGGATCAGAGCTCACCTTTTCAGACAGTCTGAGTAGACCCTCGCCATGCAGAGATTTGAGGATCTGCTCCTGTGTCTAAAGAAGCAGGCTTCGTCCCCGAAAGCTTATGTTGCAATAAAACCTTGTTAGTCCTTAAGGTGTCATAAGATTCCTGCTTATTGTTCCTACAATGGAAACTTAACAGGCTCAGAAGAGAGCAGGTAGAGAGGGAAGATTTCTCTCATCTTCCATTCACAGTCCTGAGGAGGGCATCACATAGTTTCAGCACTAACACACACAGGAGCCAGCGTGGTGTAGTGGTTAAGAGAGGTGGTTTGGAGCAGTGGAGTCTGATATGGAGAACCGGGTTTGATTCCCCACTCCTCCATATGAGCGGCGGAGGCTAATCTGGTGAACTGGAATTGTCGGCATATAAAAACCAACTCTTCTTCTTCCTCTAATACTGTCGAAATGTTTCCTGCTCCATGTTCACAATGGCCATTTTTCCCTTCCCTTCTTTCTTTTAACAGCTGTGCAGCATGCAAAAACCTCATAAAGCACAGCTCCTCCTCATCTTTAGGCCTCCCCACTGAAAGAGCTACAGCAAATGAACCCAATGTAAGAACACAGCAAGAGCCAGATCAGGCCAGTTCGCCATCTAGCCCGGCATCTTTTCTACAATGGCCAACCAGTTCCCCCGAAGGAACAACAGGGAATAAAGGCCAAGCCCCCACCTCACACATACTGCTTCCCTGCATTTGGCATCCAGAGATTTATTGCCTCCTACTGACCTAGATGGCCCAGGCTAGCCCGATCTTGTCAGATATTGGAAGCTAAGCAGGGTCAGCCCTGGTTAGTATTTGGATGGGAGACCACCAAGGAATACCAGGGTTGCTGTGCAGAGGAAGGCACCGGCAAACCACCTCTGTTCGTCTCTCGCCATAAGTCGGCTGTGACTTGAAGGCACTTCACACACACACACACCCTGGCAATTCCCTTCCGTCGTCTTGAGGTGTAGCCACTGAGGACCTCTCTTCCACGAATCAGTCTAGCCCCCTTTAAAATCTTTCTATACCAGTGGGTGTTATAGATTGAATGCTAACCCTTCTATGGTAATGCAGGGCAGAATACTGAATATACCATACTCAGACAGGATCTGCCCTTGCTCTTCTGGCTCTATTGACTCATTAGCCCATGCCCTTTTGGAATGCCGCTTTTGCGAGGAACTTCGATCGCACTATATTCCCCCCCTTTTAACATATAAATCTAAATGCTTCTATCTCTGACACAATGCCTTTTTTATTAAGTGACAGGGACCCCAAGGCTACACTGTCAGTGGCAAGATTTGTTCCAGTCCTTATATCCCTCCAACACTAGATATATGCTGCTCGAGATCAATTGATCAAGGAGCTTCTAAGGGGTAAAAGGAAAGGAATGGGTGTTGCGAACTTTTTAGGCAGCGGGGTTCGCAAGCCAAATATGATGCAGCCTCCCAGCACCGGTACTCAGATGCTGCCTTTAGTCGTCGTGGCTAGTAGCCAGGGCAGGCCTGCGCCCTGCTTCGGGAAACTGCCTAATCCCCCCACCCCCATTTAAGCTACCGACGATCATACCTAACCCCGAGCCTGCAGCTGCGAAAAGTAAAATAAAATCCCGAAGGGTGACCTTGGCCGGGCCAAGACGGAAAGCTCTTCCTCTCCGCCGCCCAAGAACCCCGCGACAGCTCCCGGGCGGAGACCGCAGAAAGCACTCTGCACACGCCCAGAGGCGCCGCCCGGGTTCCCGCGCGGAGCGGGTGGCGGGTCTCACCGTTTGATGCGGAGCAGGCAGGCGGCGCTCGGCCTCTCTCCGTCCCAGTCGCCGCTGGTGGTGGGGTCCCAAAAGGCCGAGTGCGAGAGAAGCACCCCGGCGGCGGCGGCGGCCGAGGGGGGGATCCCGGCCACCGAGGTCGCGCCGGGCCCGGCCCCGCCGCCCGCCGCCGCGCCGCCGCCGCCGCCTCCGGCCGAGGCCAGCCCCGCCACCGCCCACAGCTCGGCGGGCAGGAAGACGCCCGGCCCGCCGCCGCCCGCTCCGGAGCCCGGCCCGCCGCCGCCGCCCCCGCCGCCCGGAGCCGCCGCCGCCAGCACCGCGGTCGCCGCCGCCGCCTCCTCCGCCGCCACCGGACTCTCCGCCATCCTCTCGCCCCACAGTCCCGGCGACGCTTCCGGGACCTCCGGCACCAGCGACTGGGGCGGGCAGAGCGGCGCTCGCGCTCTCGGCGCCGCCCAGCAGCGAGACGCACGCACGCCCGGCCACAGAGACGCGCGCGCCCAGAGCGTCGCCGGCCGTTAGGGAATGGGGGCGGGGCGGCGCTGGCCGGCCAAACAGCAACGTCATCGGTTCAACGGTTTTAAGAGGAGCCGTTCTCTTCCAAAGGAATTTCAAAGGGAGATGGGAAAGAGAAACGGCTGGATTACAGTTGATATTCAAACTAAAGTCAATGCATATTGTCGGAGGCTTTCACGGTCAGAGTTCATCGGTTCTTGTGGGCTATCCGGGCTGTGTGACCGTGGCCTTGGTATTTTTTTTCCTGACGTTCCGCCAATAGCTGTGGCCGGCATCTTCAGAGGAGTAACACTGAAGGACAGTGTCTCTCCATGTCAAGTGTGTAGGAAGAGTAATATATAGTCAGAAAGGGGTTGGGTTTGAGCTGAGTCATTGTCCTGCAAAAAGGATCCAAGGTCATGTGCAAATCATTGTCCTGTAAGTATCAAGATAATGTGCTAATGAGGGTGTGGTATGTTAGCACATTATCTTGATACTTACAGGACAATGATTTGCACATTACCTTGGATACTTTTTGCAGGACAATGACTCAGCTCAACCCAACCCCCTTCTGACTATATATTACTCTTCCTACACACTTGACACTGAGAGACACTGTCCTTCAGTGTTACTCCTCTGAAGATGCCGGCCACAGCTGCTGGCGAAACGTCAGGAAAGAAAATACCAAGACCACGGTCACACAGCCCGGATAACCCACAAGAACCAATAAAGTCAATGCATTTACCTGGGCTGAATAAAGACCTTGCAATCATGGCTCATTACCAATGCTGATTTCTCCACACCCATCTCTCCCCTGGACATCACAGACTCTTCTGCATACCACACCTAATCCCATCACACCTGCTATTCACATGTACATACTGTTAACATGTACATACTAATGCTTGTCTGAATTCACTCTCCTCTACTTAAAGACAGATGGATTCACATTCTAGCTGTATCTGAAGAAGTGAGCTGTGGCTCATGAAAGCTCACACCCTGCCAGAAAATATTTTTGTTAGTCTTTAAGGTGCTACTGGACTCTTGCCCTTTTCTACTATCGGTTCAAAGGGGGTGTGGGGGGGGCGTAAAAACAACATTGGAACACAAATCCGAAATCTGGAAATACCTTTTTTAAAAAATTAGGACCAGCTAAAGCGACCCATCAAATTAAGCCTGAACTGACCCTAGAAGCTAAAATGACTAAACTGAGGCTGTCGTATTTTGGTCACGCCATGAGACGACAAGAGTCACTGGAAAAGACAGTCATGCTAGGAAAACTGGAAGGCAGAAGGAAAGAGGAAAACCCAACAAGAGAGGGATGGACTCAATAAAGGAAGCCACAGCCTTCAATTTGCAAGACCTGAGCAAGACTGTCAAAGATAGGACATTTTGGAGGACTTTCATTCATAGGGTCGCCATGAGTCGGAAGCGACTTGACGGCATTTAACACACACACAAAGCGACGCACAAAACGTGGTGCAAGCTTGCGAGCTCATCAGAGCTCTTCACATGAACACATGAAGCTGCCTTATCCTGAATCAGACCCTTGGTCCATCAAAGTCAGTGTTGTCTACTCAGACCGGCAGTGGATCTCCAGGGTCTCAGGCTGAGGTCTTTCACATCACCTCCTTGCCTAGTCCCTTTAACTGGAGATGCCGGGGATTGAACCTGGGATCTTCTGCATGCCAAACATGCTCTACCTCTGAGCCATGGGTTGAATGGTAAAGATAAAGGTCCCCTGTGCAAGCACTGCGTCATTCCTGACCCATCCCGACGTTTACTAGACAGACTTTGTTTACATCCTGACGTTTTCTAGGCAGACTGTTTACGGTGTGGTTTGCCAGTGCCTTCCCCAGTCATCTTCCCTTTACCCCCAGAAAACTGGGTACTCCTCATTTGACCGACCTCGGAAGGATGGAAGGCTGAGTCGACCTTGAGCCGGTTACCTGAAACCAACTTCCGTCGGGATCGAACTCAGGTCATCAGCAGAGCCTTTGACTGCAGTACTGCAGCTTAAAAAGGGTGGGGGTGGGGAATCGGGCCACAATGTTAAGGTCTGAACGCGTTGAAAGTAAGGTTGCCTGGTCCTCCCCAGCCACTGGCAGGGTGTTGGTAGGTAGCATTGTCGGCTCCAGGTTGGGAAACTCCTGGAGATACGTGGGTGGAGCCTGGGGAGGCCAGGGACCTCTGTGAGGTACAATGCCATGATAGAGTCCACCTCCCAAGGCATCCATTTTCTCCAGGGGGACTGGTCTCTGTAGTCTGGAGATGTAGTCTGGAGATTCCAGGGGATCCCCAGGTCCCACCTGGGGGCTGGCATCTATAGTTAGCATCATGGTCTACAAAAACAAACAAACATGGTCTTGTGTCTTGTTGAACGTTGTACCATCCTGCCTGAAGAAGAGGTCTGGTGAACTCGAAAGCTTGCACAGCTGTGTCCATTGTAACCGTACCCTTACAGACTCCCTATAATAGGGACACCCTCAGATTTCTACATTTATGCATTGGAACCACTGCTGAGTGGCAGGGGAGGCACAGCAAGACACAGCACCACACTCCAAGGCACAGGAACGCCCCAGACACCCCGCCGGACATCGCTGTACCGAACCAGCAGGAACCTGAGAATGGCACACATCACCTGGGCCCGGAGAAAGGGACATGACCTGGATTCCATCTTGGAGGTGGATGCCAAGCAGAACAGAGGACTCCAGATTCTGCTCCTACCTCTCCCCACCTGTGACCCGACCCTGGAACAGCTGCCTTCCTGGACACCTTTGCATAACCAAAGAAAGCCAGCATATCAAGATCTGCCTAACGACTCTGGACTCTGAACAATGGAGGTTCCCCTTCCCCTCTTTGCATTTCCTCTCTGGGATCCTCCACTATATGCTAATCCCATTTTCTCATTCAGTCTCCTTGACTATCCCTCATCCCAGTTCCTGCCAGCCGTCAATACCGCAATCAATTGGTATCTGACAGTCATTGTAATCCAATCATATTCTGATCATCCTGGCTCTTACCTTTTCACTCCCCGATTTCCTACCGCTCATGAAGCAATCTTACCTTTGTGCCCCACTGCTCACATGCCCCGTGAGTCAGCCTGCCCCTAGGGCACGATTCATCCAGAAATATTGGCTCCCGGGCACATGCCAGTTGCTTCTGGTTTGGGATCCATCAGAACGCCACATGATGCTCTTCCTGGGTGTAACACGCTGGTTTGTGAAGCAGCCCCCTCCCCTCATAAGCAGCCTCTCTCGCTGAAGACCTTCATTGGATAGGTAGCTATTGATTCTTTGTGCTATCCCTATAAGATTCTTGTGTGTGTGTGTGTGTGTTTCACTGCATTTTGTGTGTTTTGTACCCCCTTTAATTTCCCCCAAATACATTCCATTTAGTTCACTTTGAATTGGCTTCTCCTAGTGTTGGTTTCTCCTCGGTTTGCTCACCTTTGCTATACATTGGGAAGACCCTGCTAAAGCCTCTTGTTAGTGCTCTAAATTTGTCTCCAAATTGACTCATTCCATTTAATATTGGAGACCCCAGCATTCCCCTTAACATCATGTATTCAACTCGAAAGCTGCACAGAGTTGCCTGTCAACGTCATTCTTGTTTTTGGATTTTACGCTGACCAATATGGCTGTACAACTTTGTCTACTGTCAAACTCCACTTCTGCTCTCAAGGCCGGTTCTGATCAGCAGCCACAGGGCGGCGTAGCGCTTAGCGTGTCTGAGGAGGTAACCTTGCAAACCGGGGGGTCCCAAACCCATAGGCTGCAGCGGGTGATGTTTGAGTTAGCCCTGACTCACCAAAGCTCACACTTCAATCAGCGTTGCTAGTCTTTAAGGTGCCACCAAACATCTCTTTTACTTGGAAATGTGTGCCTTTAAAAGACGACTTAGAAGGCAACTGTTGACAGCCCCCCCCCCATCTCTTAGCAGTTGCTGGATTGAGGGTGAAGTAGTTGGCCCTGGTTAGTACTCGGATGGGAGACAACCAAGGAAGTCCAGGGTCGTTATGAAGACGAAGGCAAACCACTTCTGTTAAGTTTCTTGCCTTGAAAATGCTACAGCAGGGGTGGGGAACATCGGGGCCGTATAAGGCCCGCGAAATCATTTGGTCTGGCCCTTCGTGGGTCCTGGGCAGATCTCTAGCTCAGAAGGATTTAAGACTGGTGATCCGCCCCCTCCCTCGGACAGCAATAGCCTCTATTCAAGGCGGATGTTTGTTTTGCTGAGAAAAGGAACCTTCTTTCCCCCTTGCAGAAGAGTCATTAGCTATGGAGCTGCTAGGACCGCCCAAGAAACTGTGTTAACCCTTTCCCACCCTGGCCATGGAGAAACACGGCAGACACTTGGAGCCGTCTCCAGTCGTGCCTCTTGGAGAAATGTTTGACCGAATAGAGCAGGCTTATTTTAAAGTTGATAATTTTGTATGGCCTGCGAATGATGTTATATCCAAATGGCCCTTGGCAGAAAAAAGGTTCCCCACCCCTGCGCTACAGGGTCGTCATCAGAGACGTAAGCCCCACCCACAGCTGCACCTCCGGTCCCTCGAGAGCCGTCTGCCACCAGAGCCACCGCCTTCCTAGACCGGACTCTAAGTCGACCATAGAGTCTACGGCCTTCGCTGTCCTAGAGCGTTCCCAGATGAGCTTGCTATTACTCTTAAGCGGACTGAAGCGCGTCGTTGTCTGACACCGTCATCGCCTCTTCCCACCCCCCCAAAGATTCTTGACAGAAGAGGCATCAAAGACGCATTTAAGACCCACCCACATGTATAGGTGGGGGAAATAGTCCGGTTTTGGCAAAGGTGTTTGTATGGGTCTGTCTGACCCATGAAAACTCATACTAAAATAAGTGCAGCTAGCCTTTCAGGTCCTACTAGAAGATTGTTGGGCTAATCCAGCCACTGTTCCCAAGATCACACAGTTGCTCTTACGAACTTCACATACACACCACCTCCGACTGCTACCTTCTTTTCTGCTACCCTCTCCAGCCACCTTTCTCTGTCCTTGTTGCAGACTTCTTACTAAGTGACACTAGGCTACTCACATTCTCAGCTGTCAAAAACGGGTCTTGTGGCTTTCAAAATCTTATTCCATAACTAAGTCAGATGCCACAAGACTCATCAAACGGACTTTTGTATACCAGAGCAGAAGCTCATGACTGACCCAAGGTATTTTGCTCCATCTCATAGATGCACCTTGCCTGAGCCCCTGTAGGGCCAGAAGCAGTACAGGGGCTTGTGTTGGACCCAGCTGGATAGCATAGGTGTAGGAAGCAATAAAATAGGCCCACCCCTTACTCCCATGCCACTACCTACCAGCTAGGAGAAAGGGCACTCCCTGTCCATGCCCTTGGAGCTCACCTTGGACTTGTGTAACTCTACCTGTGGCCTCCTCCCCTACCCCAGCATTCTGGAAAAACACCAGCCTCAGCACCTCTGTGCTCCCTGGAACCTGATTCATCACAACAGGAGCTAAACTGGGGGAAAGGAAGAGAATGGGTACTCTAGCAGAATGCAGCTGTCCAGAGAAACTGCATTGGAACAGTATGATCTACTTGTGCCAGTTCAAAAAGGCACATTTTAATAGCTGAAGAGATTATCTGGGTGGGATTGTAGGTGCAAAGACCCATTTTCCAGCTTTGTACCAGCCTGTCTTCCCGTCACCAGATGCAGGAAGTGTTATTCATAGCAGGCAGATGTGTGCATGTGTTCATGAAGGGTTGATTTGCTGGGACAAACTTTTACAACTCTTCTTCCCCTTCTGCCTATTCTGCACACATTTTAAAAATTCTTTTAAAAGATGTGGAACACGAGAGGGCAAAGAAAAGAAACACTCAACAAAAAGAAAAGCCGAATCTTGTTTATTTAGAGAAATCTTCTTTAAACGTGTAACGCTCTAGCAAGGGAGACAGGCTCAGACCCGAGACGACACACAGACCACACGGGGACAGCAGTGTAGCTCCAACGTGGTTACATGGCAAACAGGATGAGAAATGCCACCATCAGACAGAACAACCCCATGGCCTCTGAAAGGGCAAATCCCAGGATAGCGTAAGAGAACAGCTGCTGCTTGAGGGATGGGTTCCTGTAGGTAGGACACAGGGGAAGAGCTGTTAGGAAAAATCCTACTGGTATAAGAAGCAGCTTTAAAATTATCTGCTAGAGAAACAAGAGTGAACTAGCAGAACTTGCATGGATACATCCATTGGATCATGCCTTGCTTTCCAAGGTGTTAGAATTGTTGTCTATCATACTAAAATGTAAATTATAATCAAAGACCGTCATATGAACTTATAGCATTTTTAGCCTAATTTTTGTAATGGTCTTTGGCCATATGTAATAAACTTGTCTATCACCTGTGGGTTGTTCCTTGCTTAAGGCTATACAGCTTAGGAAACTGAAGCCCCCACCCCCCACAATAGAAATTCTATAATACAGAAGGAGCAGCCACTGTCTTTTAGTGCTAATTCCTGTATACCAGTTTGTGAGTGTAAGGGAACAAAAGAAGACATGAAACTGGGATAGGAAGCTAGTCATATGGATATATTCTAAGAGGATGTCCCAAACTATGAAGGTCTACAAGACTGAGTTTATGTATGCAAGACTGCTGGTTCCTTGTTGCTATCTTCCAAAAAGAAATGCATATTCAAAGTTCTGGACCATGACGCACCCCCCAGGAAAGCATGTGGAGACCCTTAGGGCTGTTTCTTCAGCACCATGGAGAAAGGTAATTGTAAAAAGGGTTGCCAAGACGTAGTAACCAAAACGCTTCTCTAACACAATGTGGCTTCTTCGCAAAACACGTGTACAACTTGTCAGCAAGTCAAGAATTTCCATCAAAAAATAACTGTGAAACCCTTCTGTGAAACTTGTGTGATGTATTTCTTCACACAACACATAGTTAAATTGTGGAACTCCCTGCCCCAGGATGTGGTGCCAACTTAGAAAACTTTAAGAGGGGAGTGGACATGTTCATGGAGGAGAGGGCCATTCATGGCTACTAGTAAAAATGGCTACTAGTCATTATGCATTCCTATTCTCTCCAGGATCAGAGGAGTATGCCTATTACACTAGGTGCTGTGGAACACAGGCAGGATAATGCTGCTGCAGTCTTTATTTGTGGGCTTCCTAGAGGCGCCTGGTTGGCCACTGTGTGATCAGACTGCTGGACTTGATGGATCTTGGTCTGATCCAGCATGGCCTTTCTTATGTTATGTTGATCCCCTCTTCCTTAACTCGGGTGCTTACTCGTGATCAGCTGTACCCAGAAATTGCCTCCAGTAAGGAGGTGTGAGTGTATAAGGGATTTGGGCTTTTGTTTCGTCACAGCCTTTTTAAATTGCCTGCTTTCTAAATCCATGCAAACTTACCTGGCATAACCGATGATTAAACTGCCAAACACTGTGCCAATACCAGCTCCTGAGCCAGCCACCCCCACCGTGGCCGCGCCAGCACCAATGAATTTAGCCGCGGTATCAATATCACGGGAGATGGCGCTGGTCTGGAAATCCCGATGCGCCAGCTGAAGATTGGAAGCACCAAAGGGCTGAGGATGAAAACAAGTAATTAGCACAGTTTGGGCTGAATATTTGACGGCTCCACATTGTTTCCTTGCCCCCTTCCCAAGCACATTTGACATACAGCTGGATTTTCCTGTTCTTGATGTATATGTTGCTTCTATGTAACTGTGTATGTTTTTCAAAATAGACTTCTTATTGGTAGTGGGTAGTTGTGTTCTTTCTCCCTTTTGTACTTTTTTGTAGGTCAAGGAGAAGAACGGTTCTCCTTTTGTGTCTGATTCCCCTTTCAGACTTGGATGCTTTGTTCTTATGTTCTTTTTATATATAATTTTTTATTATTTTTATAATAAGAAAAAACAAAACAAATTATAAAAATCATAAAACGGAAAACAAGAAAAAAACATAAAAGATACAGAAATACAAAAAGAGCACTTATACAACCATCAAAAATTACACCATATATTATAAACTGTAAAATACACAGTGCTCTAAAGCCCACCACCCACCTTAACAGTGTGTCCCATCACCAAAAAACATCCGGAGAAGTGTTTTGACAGTATTTAAAATTACCTTATACTATTATTATTATAAAAAACATTACATTTTATCTATAATTCATTAACTATACTTGTAAAATTCATTTTCGCCAGTTTATCCCAAAATGCGACGGCCTTTAACCATGTTTTTTTAAACTCTTCCATATCTTTACCATGTAAAGAATCTGTAAGTTTGGCCATCAGCATATACATCCACAATTTCTCTCTCCAGCTTAACTGAAGGTTTATTTACTTGCTTCCAGTTTTTCGCTATTATAATTCTTGCTGCCACAAAGCTATATTGACATATAACTCTATCACATCTATCCATATTATCTTTAGGGATTCCCAATAAACAAAAAAGCAGGATCTTTTTTTACTTTTATATTAACCAAATTATTAGTTTCCTTTAATATTAGTCTCCAAAATCTCTTGATTTTTTTACAAAACCACCATACATGCATAAACGTGCCTTTTTCAGTTCCACACTTCCAACATAAACCCATATCGTCTTTCTTCCTTTTTCTAGCAGTACCGGGGTTATGTACCATCTATAAAACATCTTATATAAGTTTTCTCTTATTTCATTAGTGATTGTAAATTTGTATTCCCTCTTCCACAGATTTTCCCATATTTCCAAATCAATATTATAACCTAACTCCTTCATCCATTTCACCATCACTGGTTTTATCCTTTCTTGTTCTAAATTCACTTCAATTAGTAACTTATAAATTCCAAAATCAGGTTCACCAAGGCTTATGCATCTTCTGATCCAGAAGACTTTTTTTTTTTGTAAATTAGGAGGGTGATCAGTTGAGATACGTGCTCAGAACAGAAAGGGCCCTGGGTTCAGGCAGATTCTCAACATCCTGTGCAGGAGCAGCGTGGCAAAGCCCAGTAAGCTGGGGAAGGCAGACGACCACACCAGCACTCACAGTTACCTCTCCCTGCCTATATCTATTTGTACCGTTTAGTAGGCACAGAGTACTATTAGCCACAGCTCAAACAAGAGCCTCCAACAATGCCTGCTTGAGTACATCAGGTCCCTTGGTGAAAGTCACACAAGGCAGCTGCCTCTGCTAGAGGTCCCCTCTTAACCGTGATATTTCTGCCTACAAGTCCAGCATCGCTCAGGTAACTCAAGGCACAGGGCAGGGACCATGATGTTGCTTCCACCCACCGCACTCATTTTTGGAAGGGGTGATGGCTGCCATGTAGTAGGAATTTCTATGATGGAAGCTTGCTGGGTGGACCTCAAGACGGTCACAAACTCCCAGCATAACCTACCTCACAGGGCTATCGCAAGGAGAAAATGGAGAGGCAAACAACGTAAGCCACCTGGGGTTGCCACTGGAGAAAAAGGTGGGGAAGAGAAGAAGGAGGGCTCCTCCCAAGAGACCTTGGTCTTCTAAGGGCTCCTTCATCGTGAATATAATACAAAAAGGGGCCCCTGGACAGCCCAAAGGAGGTTCCTCCAATTAAAAAGCCAGCTTGATGGTGCCCCTAAGGG
Source organism: Euleptes europaea (assembly GCF_029931775.1). Classification (NCBI taxonomy): domain Eukaryota; kingdom Metazoa; phylum Chordata; class Lepidosauria; order Squamata; family Sphaerodactylidae; genus Euleptes; species Euleptes europaea. The sequence continues at coordinate 25,112,657 of NC_079329.1, forward strand.
CACAAGGACCATTCCATTTCTCCCCTTCTTCCTATCCTAAACAGAACATCATACTTGAATTTACAGAAGGCAATCAAAATACACATTTCATATTGATATGCTATCTACACATCTGGGAATTCTGAAAGCTTATTAGGGAAGGGAGCCAGGGAGTACACTATAGAGAATGTAAGCATGGAGAAGCAGAATCCAAGCACCCAACAAGAAATGTGATCCTCGCCCCCCCTTCTGTTTTTTTTCTTTCCAATCTTCAGCACAGCAGGTACAATGATACTTTCCCAAACATTATATCAGATTTCTGCACCCAGCGGACAAGACTATTTAGATGTCTGTGTGTAATCTTAATGCAGTTTCAAAGCAGCAAACCCATGCAGATGTTTATCAGAACCATCCCAAAGAAGATGAATGGAAATCTGGCTTCCCATTGTAAAATCCCTTCATTCCATCATAATGTTTGACACACACATTCATCTTTCATGGGACAACCTTCTGCTGCAACTAGCCTGAGGAAGAAGGGGCTACATCTCCATGTGCTTCTGGCAAGCAATGAGCTTTCCTGGACCAAGAAGTTAGCCTGGTTCTCCAATCACATGCAAGCATGAGAGCAGTAAGGGGTTACATTCTTACCTGTACAGTCTGAGTCTCTGGCCTGCTCAGTATAGACAGGGAAACTGGTCTGCTCAGAGCCCGTGAACAGCAGCGAAACTGAAGAGGAACACATTTAATTTGAATCAGAAGAGAAGCAGGTAGCTGGTACTGTCTGAGACTTAGGTCTATAGGCCTTTAATTGGCGATGTCAGACCTGATACGTGCAAAGCATGCTCTCTAGCAATGAGCTATCTATGGCTTGACACGAAATGTATAATAAAACTTCTGTGCTTTGTTGATTGGATGGCGGTGACGTGGGGTGGAAAAATGTCCAAAACGGAAAACTTTCCTGCAAATTTTCTAAAGCTAGGTTTTTCAATAGAAAATTTTCTGCCACATATGTGTAAATATAGTTGTTAGGGCTGAGTAACTGAAAATCGTGTTAGATGACCTACAGGCTAGACATGAAGCATGGACAAGTTCCCAACCTTCCACATGATGTATTTTCTGTCTTTAGTTAGCTTATGTAAACATTTAAATTACTTATTTAAATGTGCCATCAGTGATGTGGGTTTTCTGGGAAAGTTTTCTGATTCAATGTTCTTTGATTACCACATTTTCCCATTTGGCAGGGGATATCAGGTCCTATGTGCCCGGCTCTCATATTGAGGAAGAAGGGGAAAAGTTTCCTGCCTGGAAATCCCGGGTACAAGGAATGTCCCAGGATGACTCAGATGTTCAAATATCTATACTTCCAAAATAGAACTCATCCTAACAGACTTCTTGAACTAGCATACAACAATCACCTTTCTTCTCTAAATAGGGAAATATTGCTCAGGTTATTATCTAAAACATTGGAGAGAATCACCAGGGAATACAACCCAGACCATTTGGAGCGCACAAGTATATTTGGAGGATTAGAGCACTTTTATTCAATGAGATTTGTATGTCTACATTTCATAAGGTAGTCACTATCAATGTGGTTCGGGATAGTTTTCAATGTCAGCTCCAAAAGACCAGGATAATCTTAATTATTATTATTATTATTTTTAGTTTTACTGTGTCTTTCTTTCCTTCCCACCCAAGGGCAGGGCTGTGGTGCCATGAACTCAAGCCAAATTGGGGTATGTCAAGACTTCCCATTTTATCAGTTGAGTTAGAATACCTTCAGTGCTACAACAAATGCTGTAATTTCACACTGTCTCCTCTTCCTTCTGACAGTTCGGTGACTTTACGTTATAGAAACGTCCCCCCAATTCACTTTCACATCCAAGAGCCATAACACCACAATTGTCCAACTAATGGTTTTAATCGCAACAGGAACCACACAGGAGCCCATCACACGCTATGAATTCGGCATGCCCGGAAGCTACAGCACCCTTGATGCGTTCCCCTGCAGGCTTCAAGAGTAAGTTTGGCTGAATACACCCGGCTGCCCTAACAAGTAAGGATCACCTCCAGCCGGCCAGGGAAGTTTATTTTTTAAAACCTAGAAGGGCTGTTAATCACTAATGACTAATACATGAACGAATGGTTAGGAGGACTAGCATACATTAGCTGGCTATTAGCTAAGCTAGTTTGGCATACCCTTCAGAAGCCATTGTAGTGTAGCCTTTGACTTATGTTCAAAATATACCTTTATTAAAGTTCATCGGCTGGATTTGGACAAATTACTATGCTCTCTAACTGTAAAATGGAAATAGCTGGACTGTCTTGGAGGAATGAAATAAGGAGTCTCCTAAGCAAAATTAAACAATTCGAAGTTCACTGACTTCAGTGGGCATAGGGTGTAACTGCACTTAAGATGGCTCTAGAAAAAAGTAGGAGTCCAGTAGCACCTTAAAGACTAACAAAATTTCTGGTAGGGTATGAGCTTTCATGAGTCACAGCTCACTTCTTCAGCTCACTTCAGATACACTAATTCAGATTGGAATCTGAAGAAGTGAGCTGTGACTCACGAAAGCTCATACCCTTACAGAAATTTTGTTAGTCTTTAAGGTGCTACTGGACTTCTACTTTTTTCTACTGCTAATGACAGATTAACACAGCTGCCCATTGTGATCTATTAAGATGGCTCTGTTAGACACTTTAAACAGAACCTGCCTGTTTTTTTTAATAAAGGCAAAAGGTATGCCAAAAAGTTCCTTACCAGAGCTGGCGAGGCCAGGAGAGCTACTGGAGCCTGCATTCTGATTACCCTGAAAGAAAGAAGCCACATTTATACATACATACACCCTGAATGTGGGCAAAGTAGGCCATTCCTAAAGAATACATTGATTTTCCATTTTCCATTGGAGGTATTCCTTTTTTTTTGCTTTTTTGCGTTCTGCAAGCGGGGCGACACGTGCCTTGTTCCAGCCAGCCGGAGAGCTTTTGCAAAGTGTCAACCCAAACATAAACTAGAAGGTCACGCTAGCTTTGGAGGTACACCTTTAAAGATGGATAAGTTAGGGTTAGGGTATTTTGAAGAAAAAGAGTTGGTTTTTATATGCTGACTTTCTCTACCACTTAAGGAAGAATCAAACCGGCTTACAATCACCTTCCCTTCCCCACAACAGACACCCTGTGCGGTAGGTGGGACTGAGACAGTGTGACTAGCCCAAGGTCACCCAGCTGGCATCACGTGTAGTTGTGGGGAAACAAATCCAGTTCACCAGATTAATGTCCACCACTCAAGTGGAGGAGTGGGGAATCAAACTCAGCTCTCCAGATCAGAGTCCACTGCTCCAAACCACCGCTCTTAACCACTACACCACGCTGGCTCATCCTTCTGCCATTATCCCCCAATACATCCCGACTCCTACAAAACAGAGCATCTCAATATACAGAGAGCTTCTTTCTCTCACAGCATTCACTTCAAGACCCCCCTCATGGCTCTTGAGCTCATCCGTATAAGCTGGGCAGGACTGCCTTCTACAAACCCAGTTATCTCCCCCAGTAACTTTCTCCTTCCAAAATGTTTGTCCTTCAGCCCTTCCCAGACAGCCTTGAAGAAACTTTCCTATGACCTTCCCCACTCATTTCACAGCAGTGGCACATCAAGTTTGACATGGCCTAGACACAGGACACTTAGGAACTTAGGAAACCATCCCCAGATTTATGCTCCAAGGACAACTTGAGGCTCTCAATGGAAAACACACACAATGCTTATGAAAAGGCATCCATTTTACCTGGAAAATCCTTTCTCCAAGAATCTCAGAGTGCCATACATTGTTTACCCATCTTCATTTTATCCCCGCAACAAGCCTGTGAGGTGGGTTAGGTTGCAGGAAAGTGTTTGCCCCCAACTCAGCAGTTTTCAAAGCAAGCAGAAATTTGAAGCCAGGTCTCCGCAGTCCCAGCCCACTCTAACCACTACACCACACTGGCATCCCTGGAGACTATCCCCACCCTCATCACTCAAACGCTCCCCGAGACTCAACCAAGCCCAAGCGATGCAGAACTGACACTGCTAGACTAGAACCAGGGTGACCTAAGTGCAAACCCCCATTTGGCCATAAGGCTCATTGATCGACCCCAGGCTGCTTGTTCCTTCTTAGCCTAATCCACCCCTCCTTGCCATTGCGAAGCTAAAACGGAGAACAAGGTTCAAACTCCTGCTTGCCACGGACCTATCCGGGTGACCTCAGACCAGTCCCTCGCGCAGCCTCACCAATCTCACAGGGCTGTTATGGGGAGGAAGGGGAAAGAGCCCACGTACGCTGCTGGCAGCTTCCTTAGAAAAGCGATTTTTAAACGATTAAAAATTGCCGAAGGCAATTAATTAAATTAATTATTAAATTAATTAAATCTGATTCATTAAAGCGAATCAGCACGTCGGCGTTCTGCAAGCGGGGCGACACGTGCCTTGTTCCAGCCAGCCGGAGAGCACCGTTTGCAGCAGAAATAAATGGAGCTGCACATTAAAACGCGGATCAACGGAGCTGCTCTGCCCCCTGAGTCTTCCCAACGGGCTCCGTTCCCAGGCCCCCTCCCTGGGAGAAAATGCTTGCTCTCCCGCCTCACCTTCCAGGGCCAAGAGAGCTTCCACCGAACCTCCAAGTCGCAGCGCCCCAGCCCAGACACCGCCAGGCCCCTCCCGCTCTCGCTCACCTTGCCAATGTTCCACCGCGTCCTCCGCTCCTATTGGCCGCCGCGGCGCATGGAACGTTCCCCGGACAGGGCGCGGTGGCTCACGGGAGGCGCAGCTTCTTCTCCGCCGGCTATTGGCTGACGGCTTCCGCGCTGGTCTCCTTTGCTCGCGCGTGGATTGGGCAATGTCGGGGAAGCCGCGGATTGGCCCGTGCGCTCTTCCTTGGACGGGCTGGAGGTCACTGGCAGCGCCGCCGTCCTAAGGAGAGTTACTCCGGTCTAAGGCCGTTCATTGCAGTAGTAGAAAAGAGCAAGAGTCCAGTAGCACCTTAAAGACTAATAAAAATATTTTCTGGCAGGGTGTGAGCTTTCGTGAGCCACAGCTCACTTCTTCAGATACAGCTAGAACGTGAATCCATCTGTCTTTAAGTAGAGGAGAGTGAATTCAGACAAGCATTAGTATGTAAATGTTAACAGTATGTACATGTGAATAGCAGGCGTGATGGGATTAGGTGTGGTATGCAGAAGCGTCTGTGATGTCCAGGGGAGAGATGGGTGTGGAGAAACCAGCATTGGTAATGAGCCATGAAATCAAGGTCTTTATTCAGCCCAGGTAAATGCATTGGCTTTAGTTTGAATATCAACTGTAATTCAGCAGTTTCTCTTTCCAATCTCCCTTTGAAATTCCTTTGTAAGAGAACTGCTACTCTTAAATCTGCAACAGAATGTCCTGGAAGGTTGAAATGTTCTCCCACTGGTTTTTGAATATTGTAGTTTCTGATGTCAGACTTATGTCCATTTAATCTTTGTCTAAGAGACTGACCTGTTTGTCCAATGTAGATTGTGGACAGCATTGCTGGCATGTGATGGCATTGCAATGGGCTTAGAATGGTGTAACTCTGCATAGGATTGCGCTGTGAGGCGTGCAATGCTGTAGAAGTCATGTGGGTGCTGGTGACGTGGGTGGGACTGACGGACCGTGTTGACAGTCATGGGTGAAGATTGGACACGTGTCTGTTGCTGGGAGTTCGGTGTAACCGTAAAGCTTTTTCAGTAAAGCTTTTGACAGGGTTTCCCCATGCTGTTCCAATGGGTAAACTGGAGGACTGTAGACTGGACCCTAGGATAGTTAGGTGGATAGGGAACTGGTTGAGGAACCCCACCGAAAGAGTGGTTGTTAGTGGCATGCCATCTGATTGGATGGAGGTGTCCAGTAGGGTGCCACAGGATTGGGCCCAGAACTTTTCAATATTTTTCTAAATGATCTGGATGAGGGGTATTTCTCATTAAATTTGCAGATGACACCAATTTGGGAGGAGCAGCAAAAACACGGAAGACAGAGATAGAATTCAACCTGATCTGAACACACTGGAAAAGTGGGCAGGTATGAACAAGATGCAGTTCAGCAAGGCTAAATGAAGAGTTCTACATCTGGGTAACAAAAATGAGAAACAGGCATATTGGATGGGGGATGCACTTCTGGGTAGTGAACAAGTGTGCGTGAACAAGATCCTGGGGTACCGGTGGACTGTAAGCTCAATATGAGTAGCCAGTGTGATGCAGTGGCAAAAAAGGCTAATGCGGTCTTGGGGTGTAAAAACAAAGGCATAATATCCAAATTGCAAGATGTCATAGTCCCACTGTACACCACATTGGTCACACTGCACCTGGAGTACTGTGTGCAGTTCTGGAAGCCTCACTTCAACAAGGATGTGGATAGAATGGAGTGGGTGCAGAGGAGAGCGACGATTGTGCTGCCAGCTGATCAGTGCCAAGCAAAAACTTTTCTGTTTCAGAAGGCTTTTCCATTTTAGTCCCTGGGTTTTACCTGCAGCCTGATGACCCCATAGTAGGGTAGAATGGAACTGCTTAGTCCAGTTTTATCTGCTGTCTGTCTCTTTTCGGTTTTGTTGGTGCCAGTTATTCCCATGTTATTGCTACTGATTTATATATATTTTATACTGATTGGTTGTATGCCATCTCATGCTGAATGGTGGGAAGGCAGGATCTAAATGTTGCAATGGAATTACTATTCGGGGGTCTATATTCCCCGACAGCCCCGACTCTGATCTCAGTCACAGTTGTCTTTTTCCTGAAGCAAGAAGGGGGAGGGCAGAGAAAAAGAGAGTGAAAGGAGAGAGGGGAGGTCTGATGGGAAAACCGCAGGAGAAATAAGCCTGTGAGAGCTGCAAAGACACCACTGGGGCTTGAGGAAGTTTAAGCAGAGGATCTGGACTCCTGCTGTCAGACTGTTCCAGGGAGACTTGCTAAATTTACTCTGCCAGGAGAGCCCTGGGAAGAAGGGCCTGGAACGTGTGAGGGCATTCCCGCAGCTTAGCTAGCAACCCTAAAAAGCCTAGTTAAAGATTTACCTTTGGAACCAAGTTACTATTTCCCACCCCTTCTCAGTTGAAGCTTCCTTGTTTACTTAACTATTTAAAGTTCTTGTTGATACTAATTACGTGTCCCTACAGTTGCTGGGCGTGGGACACATCAGGGTGACAAAAGAAATGCCATCCGGATGTGCCTTCCACACTTGCTTCAAATCTTTTTTTGCCCAAGCACGCTACTCATTTGTATTGATTCAGCATTTTAGATTTATTTATTTTTATTTATAGTCTGCATTTCTCATTAGGACTCATGGCAGATTACAACTACGCTAGAACTATTCAGGAAATCAGTAAGCCAATTACAAAATATGGTAACATTTGAATCTAACAGCAAAGATTCCTAGTAAAACAACATAATGTAGTGGGTACTGAAGAACTGGAAGATTAAAAAAAAAGAACACGTTATCCCTAATGAATGAATGAAGTAATAGAAATCAAATAATGTGCACTGCACTTCTAAAGGCAGGGAGAGAGATACCTGCCTGGAAACAGGAGTTCCCATGGTCATGGTGCCCCCACCAAAAAGACCCTGTCATATATTACCATCCAACAGAGGAAGAACAGAGTAGGGCCTCTGAAAGTAACTTGAGTATATGGGAGGAGAATATACAATCAATGCAGGTCTTTCTGCCCCACACGCCTGCTGGAAATGAGGAAAACATAATTCGGGGGTCCACTTGGGAAAACGACCGGATGTAATCGAATATACATTTGATTCTCAAATAGCTCTCTGCTGCTTGCTGCCTTGCACTGTCAGTGTTCACCTAGTGACACTTTGCAGACACACTTTTTTTTTTTAGACCAGGAAGGGGCCGTGACAAAACTACTAGCCTCCTTTTCCCATTGATCATGTGACATGACTCGAGAGCTGCCAGTTCCCCCGAAGCAAACCCGCTGGACTTTGCTCCGTGACTCGCATGTGCCCTTGGGCAGCCTGACTGTTGACCAGGGTTATTTAAAGGAAGCGTGAAAGCTTCTCCTGCTTCTAAAAGGGGAGGGGCTGTGGCTCAGTGGTAGAGCCTCTGCTTGGCATGCAGAAGGTCCCAGTTTCAATCCCCAGCATCTCCAGTTAAAGGGACTGGGCAAGTAGGTGATGCGAAAGACCTCTGCCTGAGACCCTGGAGAGCCGCTGCTGGTCTGAGTAGACAATGGCTGTTACCGCACTAGGTATTCCCAGCGATGTATTAAGAGTTTGAAACTGTTATAAAAAATACTGTTCACACTTTGTTTGGCCCCTTTAGCTGTGAAGGCGTCTTCCAACCATTTTTTAGCCGTGGCATCCAAAAACCCTTTTAAAGCGATGTTTTTTATAACATTTCCAAACTCTTGATACATCACTGGGAATACCTAGTGCGGTAACAGCCTAAGTATTCCCACCGATGTATTAGGAGTTTGAAACTGTTATAAAAAATACTGTTCACACTTTGTTTGGCCCCTTTAGCTGTGAAGGCGTCTTCCAACCATTTTTTAGCCGTGGCATCCAAAAACCCTTTTAAAGCGATGTTTTTTTTTATAACATTTCCAAACTCTTAATACATCGCTGGGAATACCTAGTGCACTAGGTATTCCCAGCGATGTATTAAGAGTTTGGAAATGTTATAAAAAATACTGTTCGCATTGGTTCTCATAGGTTATCCGGGCTGTGTAACTGTGGTCTTTGTATTTTCTTTCCTGACGTTTTGCCAGCAGCTGTGGCCGGCATCTTCAGAGGAGTAACACCGAAGGACAGTGTCTTCAGTGTTACTCCTCTGAAGATGCCGGCCACAGCTGCTGGCGAAACGTCAGGAAAGAAAATACCAAGACCACGGTTACACAGCCCGGATAACCTATGAGAACCAATGAACTCTGACCGTGAAAGCCTTCGACAATATTTTTAATACTGTTCGCACTTTCTATGTATTCCCAGCGATGTATTAAGAGTTTGAAAATGTTATAAAAAATACTTTGGCCCCTTTAGCTGTGAAGACGTCTTCCAACCATTTTTTAGCCGTGGCATCCAAAAACCCTTTTAAAGCAATGTTTTTTTTATAACATTTCCAAACTCTTAATACATCGCTGGGAATACCTAGTGCGGTAACAGTGTTACCGCACTAGGTATTCCCAGCGATGTATTAAGAGTTTGGAAATGTTATAAAAAATACTGTTCGCACTTTCTATGTATTCCCAGCGATGTATTAAGAGTTTGAAAATGTTATAAAAAATACTGTTCGCACTTTCTATGTATTCCCACCGATGTATTAAGAGTTTGGAAATGTTATAAAAAATACTGTTCGCACTTTCTATGTATTCCCAGCGATGTATTAAGAGTTTGGAAATGTTATAAAAAATACTGTTCGCACTTTCTATGTATTCCCAGCGATGTATTAAGAGTTTGGAAATGTTATAAAAAATACTGTTCGCACTTTCTATGTATTCCCAGCGATGCATTAAGAGTTTGAAAATGTTATAAAAAATACTGTTCGCACTTTCTATGTATTCCCACCGATGTATTAAGAGTTTGAAACTGTTATAAAAAATACTGTTCGCACTTTCTATGTATTCCCACCGATGTATTAAGAGTTTGAAACTGTTATAAAAAATACTGTTCGCACTTTGTTTGGCCCCTTGAGCTGTGAAGACGTCTTCCAACCATTTTTTAGCCGTGGCATCCAAAAACCCTTTTAAAGCGATGTTTTTTTATAACATTTTATAACATTTTTTATAACATTTCCAAATACATCGCTGGGAATATCTAGTGCTGTAACAGACTTTGATGGACCCAGGCTCTGATTCAGTGGGAGGCAGCTTCATGTGTAAAACTACACCTCCCAGCGTGCCTCGCGAAGGGAGGCGGCTTCGGCTGTAACTTTCCAGCTTGGGGTTGGTCTGATGATCAGAAGCATCACGTTGCTTCTTCTGTTTGGAGACGCCTGGGCTGCTGTTCGTCGCTCCGGGCGGCTGCATCTCTGCGGGAAGGGCTTTTCGGTCCTCCGGTCTTCGCGGAAGGGTGAGTCTAAAGGAAGTTAGATTTTAGCAACAAGTTAGCCAACGGGAGAGGATCATGCGCAGCAAAGAAGCGAAGTTTGTTGAAAGGGAAAGATCTAATATAATGTAACTTTGATGGTTGTGTAAGTGCTCATTTTGTACTTGTGTATTTTTGTATTTTTTTATGTTTTCTTTTTTGTATCTGGATTTATGTTGATTATAATTTGTTTTGTTTTTCTTTTTTCTTTTCTTTTTTATTATAAACAATAATAAAAATTTATATTAAAAAAAGAAAGAAAGGGGAAAGGGAAGGCGGGGTACGAACCGATGCTTCTTGCGTTGTGCTTTCTGGTATGCTTGGTGCACGGGAAAGCGGATTAATTCAGCCGTGGCGTGTATTCAGGGACCGTTTTTGGAAAGTAAAAAGAAAGGATTCTTATTGTTACTAGAGAAATGCTTGTTAACTAAGTACTTAAAAAAAAATCCTACCCGTTTTCGAGGGAACTCAGCGAGGTGTACGTGGCTGTACTTTTCTCCATTTTATTCTCACAACAACCCTGTTAAGTAGCTTAGACTGAGAGAGTGATTGGCCCAAGGTCGTTCAACAAGCTTCTGTGGCGGAGTGGGGATCTGAACCCAGATCTTCCAGATTCTAGTCTGATACTCTGCCTGCTACCAGGGATGTGTGCAGAGAAAGAACTTCTATATTTGTAAAGCCCCCCCCACACAGAGGATCCCTTGAATCCTTTTAGGATCTCTGATAGCTAGGCTACCCGATGGCTGTGGTTTGCTTGCTGCATGCACTGTCCCCTGGACTAAACATTTAAATTATGATGTTAGCCCACCTTTCATCCAAGCAGCTTGGGAAAAGAGTGTATGGCTTCCCCCTCCTCTGTTTTATCCACACAACAACCCTGTGAGGTAGATCAGGCAGAGAGAGAGAGAGAGTATGGTTGTCTTAAAGCCACCCAGTAAGCCTCACAACTGAGTGGGGGTTTGACCCTGGTTCTGTCCGTTCCTAAACTGTATACCACCCCGGCTCTTCTCATTTTACATACTGAGCCACTGTGGAAGATCTCTGCCTGAGATGCTTGGTAGCTGCTGCCAGTCAGAGCAGACAATACATGGATGGAACAGTGGTCTCTGTGTTCGTGTGTCTTCTAGGAGGTGGGCGCAAAATGTGCTCTCTGGTGACCCCTACCCCACCTCAGTTGTTGAGATTCCACTGTCCTATTTGTATTCTTGGGTTATATTTCTTGGTCATATTGGCATGCAAAGAATGTTGTGGGGTGGAATGTTGGCTTTAATCATAAAGTTGGAAGGGACCTCCAGGATCATCTAGTCCAACCCCCTGCACAATGCAGGAAATTCACAACTACCTTCCCCCCCCACACCCCTAGTGACCCCTACTCCATGCCCAGAAGATAGCCAAGATCCCCTCCCTCTCATCATCTGCTTAAGGTCATAGAATCAGTGTTGCTGACAGATGGCCATCTAACCTCTTCTTAAAAACCTCCAGGGAAGGAGAGCTTACCACCTCCCAAAGAAGCCTGTTCCACTGAGGAACCATGCTAACTGTTAGAAAATTCTTCCTAATGTCTAGATGGAAACTCTTTTGATTTAATTTCAACCCATTGGTTCTGGTCCGACCTTCTGGGGCAACAGAAAACTCGGCACCCTCCTCTATATGACAGCCCTTCAAGTACATAGACTCTAGAGCTGTAGCTTGTGATAATAGGGCAGAAATACTTTTAAGAACAGTCCTTTTTTCAAGGAAATAAAAAGGGGGGGAGTCCTGATGGGAGTTGCCCTTTATGCCAGTGTGATGTAGTGGTTAGAGAGTTGGACTAGGAATGTTTCCCCCCCTCTTAAGTCACATCTGACTGATGGTGACCCTGATGGGGTTTTCATGGCAAGAGACTAACAGAGGTGGTTTGCCATTGCCTGTCTCTGCGTTGCAACCCTGGTATTCCTTGGTGCTCCCCCATCCAAATACTGGTCAAGGCTGTCCCTGCTTAGCTTCTAAGAACTGACGAGATCGAGCTAGCCTGGGCTATCCAGGGCAGGTTGGACTAGGATTTAGGAGGCCCAGATTCAAATCTCCACTCTGTCATGGAAGTTTGCTGGGTGACCATGGTCACGTCCTCTTGGCCTAACCTACCTCAAAGGGTTGTTGTGAGGATAAAATGCAGGACAGGAGACTGATGTAAGCTGCACTGAAGAGAAAGATAGGGCATAAATGGAGTAAATAAAACAGTAAAATAAACATTAGCATTGTTAGCGCTTAATGTTAGCCAAATCTGGGGCGGGGGGAGGGGGTTGGTGTGACTCAGGGAGGGGCTAGCCCAATGCAAATTCTAGAGCTTACCTGGGATTGAGCCTGTAACATAATATTGCCTTCTGGAAAGCTGGCCACTGAGAGGGTTAGATCAGCCAGATAAACTAACCATGAAGAAGAAGAATGTGCCGTCTAAGTTGCAGCTGACGCATGACGACCTCATCCATGGGGCATTCCAGGCAAGAGACGAGAAGAGGTGGTTTGCCATTGCCTTCCTCAACATCCCAACCCCAGTTTTCTTTGGTGGTCTCCCGTCCAAGTACTAATCCTGGCCAACCCTGCTTGGCTCCCAAGTTCTGATGAGCTCAGGCTAAGCTGGGCTATTCAGGCTGCTAATCATAGCTGAATGAAATCTTTTAAATACCCATTCTGGAAAGACTGGTGTACAGCGTTCGGAAAGTTTGTGTAAGGGGAGAGGGAAACCACAACCAAATAGATGGGCATTTTAGCATCAGAGAGCGAATATGTACTGTTTGAAGATAATGCAGCAAAAATAAAGCTCTCCTCAAAATGATAGTTCATTCTTGTGGGGAGGGTATGGAATGTTGTCCTTCTTTCCAGCTCTGAAATAGATACAACATCCAACAAGACAGCGCTCTCCCTCTAAAGCATTAATTATAGATCGCTTGCGTCTTAAAAGTCACAGCATGGTTCAGATGTATTTTTGATGATGGTGGTTCAGCTATGCAACATGGTTACTATCCCTCAGACTTTTCTGTAACTGTGGTGTGCTCTGCAATCTCAAATTTGCAACAGATGTGTCTTCTGAGAGGAAGAAGCTCCTATTCTCAGTTCTGCAAAATAGCAGCCATCTAGTGCTGGGAAGATGCAGTCTTGCCCTAGCAGCAATATCTGGACAGTGCAAGGAATGAGAAATAACAGCTGTGTGTTATTTTTTAGGCCCTGAAAGGGGCCTTAAAGATAACGGGGAAATAGAAACAGAAAGACCTGGCAAAGTGGCAGGCTTGTTGGCTGCAAAGTCCTCTGATTCAGATGTCACTGTACAAACTCACCTTAGTGACTTCAGGCAAACTATCATCTCTCATCCTACATGAAGCTGCTCTATGTTGAATCAAACCTCTGGTTCACTGAGTTCAGTACTGACTGGCAGCAGCTCGCTGGGGTCTTTCACACAACCTACAACCAGATCCTTTTAACTGGAGATGCCAGGGATTGAACCTGGGACCTTCTGTCTGCAAGATGCCCTGCCACTAAGCCATGCTCCTTCCCCTGATGTAATACTCCTGTTTTCCCACCTTGTTGCAGAGAGGTTTTGTGGCATCACATGTACTTTGCATATATACGGACCTTTGTTTGACTCTCGGGTTGGATCTCTGCCTGAGATATTACAGAGCCACCACTGGTTTGAGTAAAATGTTTTAGGCTAAATGGATCAGTGGTATTTTGTAGGGGAAAGCAGATGCCCCTGTTTGTAGTTAAGCAACTAAACTGAGAATCGGGATCACCCTCTCTCAAATCTTGGTGCTTGCTTGAAGATCTTAAGCAAGCTATTATTTCTCAGCTTAAAGTCCCTGTCTGCAATAGGGGGTAATACTAAGATTAACCCTACCTTCCAGTGTTATAAGGATTATTGAGGAGTGTTTTGGAATGTTCCTAATTGCTGTGTAAAGGTTAGGATTTATTGCCTTTGGTGAGTCAGAAGCATGCATGTGGATTCGTAGAAAAAAGCACTGTTGGCAAATATTATATATTTTTACCTTAGTTGTTTGTATTGGATATTTTTCTAGGAGGAGACCCTCTCTTCTCTTAACCCTTATCCCTCTTTATTCCTTTGTTTATTTTTCTTCTTTCATTTCTGTTCATCTGTGGGTCACGTGGCCAGTGACCTGAGGCTGATCAAAACAATCCAACACATTTGGAAGCCCACGCAGGCAAAGCGTGGGGTGGTGGAGAGAGGTCGTCTGGTGGCCAGGGCAGAAAGCCAGTGGGGTCACCCCTTCTGAACTCCTGCTTCTGTTTTTCCATCTTTAGCATCAGGAAGTGATTTCAGGCTAAGAATGGGGGTTACCGCACTTGTATTCTCAGCGATGTATTAAGAGATTGAAAATGTTATAAAAAATACTGTTCGCACTTTCTATGTATTCCCACTGATGTATTAAGAGTTTGAAAACGTTATAAAAAATACTGTTCGCACTTTGTTTGGCCCCTTTAGCTGTGAAGACGTCTTCCAACCATTTATAAGCCGTGGTATCCAAAAACCCTTTTAAAGCGATGTTTTTTACAACATTTTCAAACTCTTAATACATCGCTGGGAATACAAAGTGCGGGAACCCCAAAAATCTTGGCAATGAAATCAGCTACTAGAGAGAAGGGAAGGCTAATAGGAGCCCAGGAAAAGATGTCATGTTTCTTGCGTTATAAGGCCATAAATGGCTTGGGGGCTGGGGTTCCTGAAAGACCATCTCCTCCTGTACTGCCTTCCCAAGCCCTTATCTTCCGTTCTTCTGTTTGCAGAGATGAGGTGGGTGGCTGGCAACCAGAGACGGGGATTTTTTCAGTGCCCTGCCTTAGGGCCTGGTCAGTCCTGAGATATGAAAACAAGGGGGCCACAGGTGGGTTTTTTTTTTACTTGACAGTGGCACCTCACCTTTGTAATGTGCACCTTTGTAATTTAAATGTGAACTCCCACTTGAGCCTCACATGGCCTGTATTTTACTGTCCTTCAGCCCAAATTGTTTATTTGTACCTAGACTTCTGTGGGGTTGAATAATCTTTAGCAGTTTTTATGCTCCGTTTCTCGTCTGTTTTATGGATAACATTTGGCGTTGCTGAATGTTTTTTTTATTCTTCTTTTATGGCTTAATTTATTTCTGAATTGCCCAGATGGGCTGCACTAGCAAAACAAAAGGTGCACAAAGAATCTTCAAATTCGTAAACAGTGGCTGTTACTGTACTAGGTATTCCCAGCGATGTATTAAGAGTTTGAAAATGTTATAAAAAATAACACACTTTTTATGTATTCCCACCAATGTATTAAGAGTTTGGAAACATTATAAAAAATACTGTTCGCACTTTGTTTGGCCCTTTTAGCTGTGAAGACGCATTCCAACCATTTTTTTAGCCGTGGTATCCAAAAACCCTTTTAAAGCGATGTTTTTTATAACATTTTCAAACTCTTAATACATCGCTGGGAATACATCGCTTTAAAAGGGTTTTTGGATACCACGGCTAAAAAAATGGTTGGAATGCGTCTTCACAGCTAAAAGGGCCAAACAAAGTGCGAACAGTATTTTTTTATAACATTTCCAAACTCTTAATACATCGCTGGGGATACCTAGTGCAGTAACAGCCTATTTATTTGATGATCCCCGACATCTTTCGCATCAAAACGCTTCCTCAGGGGATCAAGCCTTGCTTTCAACAAACAGCTCCAAAAGTTTCTCAAACAACAACCAATTGTTTGCTGTTTGGGAAACATTTTGAGCTGTTGTTGAAATCCCCTGAGGATAATTGGTTATGTGGTGTTGGGTGTAGGATGTGTGGGTGCATGGAGGGCTACTGGAAGCCACTGATAAATAAAAATTGCCACTTTTGAGAATGTAGCCTCTTGGTGATAATTCCAGAATGGTAGCTGCGCTAGTCTGTTGCAGAAAAATCATACCTAGATGTTTGATACTCCAGTTCATCTGAATAAGCTCGGATGAAATAAGCTCGGATTCATTAAAGCTTATAATGAAAAATGTCTTGTTAATCCATACCCGGTGGGACTTTAAAGACTACGATATGTTCAGGCAGTGTGGTGTAATGGTTAGAGTGTCATACTAGGATCTGGGCTACCCAGGTTTGAATCCCTACTCTGTACTGTTGCCGATTCTGGGTTGGGAAATTCCTGGAGATTTCTGGGTGAAGCCCGGGCAGGGCAGGGCCGGGCTTGGGGAGGGCTCAGTGGGGTATAATGCCATTGAGTCCACCCGCCAAATCAGCCATTTCTTCCAGGGTAACTGATATCTTTAGCCTGGAAATCAGTTGTAATTCTGGGAGATCGCCAGGCCTCACCTGGAGGCTGGCAACTTTAAGATTGGAAAGAGGACCAGAAGCCGCCTTTTGCTGCACAAGCCTGCTCCTGCTGATGGCCTCCTTGTCTAGAGGCATAGCTAGCTGCAGGAGTCCCGCCTGTGCTATGCATCAAAGACCATTCCTGGGATTGGACTTGGGTGTGTCGTTGCCTTTTCTGTGTGTAGAAAGCGAAAGCGGTCAAATGATCCACTAGTTGGCCTGAACAAGAACCACTGAGAATTGCATTGTTTTTAGGGCAGGAAGTATGAAAAAAGCTGGCAGGCCGCCCTGTTACATGCAGCCGTTATCTTGTGTACTTTATCGGAAGGGAATGGAAATGACAGGGAATGGAAATGTGTGCTGGACTTTGTTCTGGTGCTTCTTTGAATCTTTGTGGTGGATACTGGAAGGACTGGAACTTAGCATGGGGGTTGGGCTCAGGACCTTTCTTTCTGTGTTCATTTTAAACACCTTTTTATTTTTTATTTTGCAAATGCAGCCTCTGGGATGGCTTCATCAAGAAAGAGAAGGCCTTGGGGAAGAAAAGGAACCATACCCCTTTCCTCTCCTGCTGTATTTTTGCATTTATTCATGCTGCGGGACCCCTGGCTTGGAATCTTCCAAAACATAGTGGATTTCCCCTTGTTTCTTTGCTTCCATTTAAGGCTGAAGGACTGCTCCTCGAAGCAGCTTTCTTCACCACAAGCAAGACATGTCTTATATTCACGCTCCTGTTTTTCTTTGTTATTAGCCTTAAGGTGGAAAGTACAAATTTTAACTTTTCAGTGGTGCAGAAAGTTCACTCTTAAGTGGTTCCTGTTAGTTTTTAGTAGAGTCTGTGCAGGAGAACCTCCCAATGGATAGTGTTGCATGGGTCTCTTGCTCTACTGCCCTTAAGGATGTCCAAATCTGCCACTGGAGGTTCTGTAAGACCACCACAGTCTATGCCCCCCTGCACCTTTATAGGGACCCTAACCTTATCAAGAATCTGTGGTCACTTTTGGTTTTGGAGAGTAGGTAGTTAGGTACCACCATGAAATGTGTCCCCCAACCTTGGCAGCCATCTAACCACAACATGGCTGCCGTGGAGACTGAAGCTGTCACAGAATGCTGGGGTGTTGCAAGCCAGGCAGTCTCCTATGGGGGAAGCTACCATTTCCAAATCAGGTGCTCTCTATAGACACAAAGGTGCTACCTCCTGGCCTCTTTTGAAGCACCTCCTTCTCCAGCCAGCATAGTGTAGTGGTTTGGAGCGATAGAGTCTGATCTGGAGAACCGGGGTTGATTCCCCACTCCTCCACATGAGCAGCGGCTAATCTGGTGAACTGGATTTGTTTCCCCACTCCTACACATGAAGCCAGCTGGGTGACCTTGGGCTAGTCACAGCTCTCTTAGAGCTCTCTCAGCCCCACCTACCTCAGAGGATATCTGTTGTGAGGAGGGGAAGGGAAGGTGATTGTAAGCCGGTTTGATTCTCCCTTAAGTGGTAGAGAAAGTCGGCATATAAAAACCAACTCTTCTTCCTCTTCCCTCAGAACTCTCTCAGCCCCACCTACCTCACAACGTGCCTGTTGTGGGGGGTGGTGGTGGAAGAGAAGGTGATTGTAAGCAGCTTTGGGTCTACTTTCGACAGAGAAAAGTGGGGCTATAAAAACCAACTCTTCTTCAGAGAGCTGGAGGAAACCCAGGGTTGCCTCTGCTTTGGGAAAGAAGGAATTGGGGCTGAGAACACTTCCTTAGTGTTCCTTTGGGCATCCTGCTGGGAGGGGGTGGGTCACTGTGTTAGAAGATCTTTGGGTTTGTCCTGAGGTGCAGGGATGATTTCAGGCCAAGCTAAAATGAGTCGGGGACTTTCCTGGCATCCCGAATTAGTTGATCAACATCTTTCCCAAAGTATGTCAGTTGTACGCTCCGGTTGTTCAAATTTCTGCTATAAATAACTCCGAATCCTGCAATCAGATACACAGGGAAACTGCAGTCAAAATAGATTTTTGGCAAGCTTGATGAATTGGCTTGGCTGGGAATGTATGTTCGATTGAATCTGCTGTTTGGGGAGAAAGCGATAGCAAGGGGGATCCAATACTCCAAAGGTGAGACTCCCCCTACACCATCCAACACTGCTCATACCTTCTCTCTAGAACCACTTGTATAAGAAATACAAGGGTACTGTTTGCTTTGAGACAGAAAGTGATGTTTCTCTCAGGACCCTTTAAGAACCTCGCCTGTGCTGTCCAGGGTGAGAGCCAAGCATATTTTCAAATCCGTTTCTCTCGCTCTTAAATACTGAAGATTTGTCATGGTGTGGAGTCTGATTTGGCACAATGATGAAGCCAGGCAAGCTGTGGTCTGAAAAACAAATCCTGTGTGTTAGAAAGCTGACGCCCCAGACTGTGACCCCTTTTCCATCAGTCTCTGCATCTGTTACCTAGAGAGGTCATGTCTCCCTAGGTGGTCACTGCTCTGAGGATCAGCCGGAGAGCTCATGCTTCTAGATTCCTGGAACTGGAATAGTCTCGGATTGTCAGGAAAGCTGGGCAAGCTCTCCCCTCCCCTCTGGTCAACAGCCAGGGCTTTTGGAGCCTGGGAGAAAAGCCTGTGGTTTTCCTCCGGAGTTGACTCAGGACAGGCTGCTGCCTGACCTGGAAAGGTCAAAAGCCTTCTCTTCCTTCTGATCAAACATGGACTGTAATCTACGGGGGTTTTCTGCAAGTGTGGGGCCGTGGCTCAGTGATAGAGCATTTGCTTTGCATGCTGGAGGTCTGAACTTCAATCCCCGGCATCTCCAGTTAAAAAGTATCGGGTAGTAGAGTGTGGAAGACCTCTACCAGGAGAGCCATTGCCAGTCAGATTCCACAATACTGACGTTTATTTCCTCATTACATTTGTTTTTATCCCCACCTTTTCTCCAAGGAGTTCAAGATGACAATGCATCATTCTCCCATTTTCCTTTTTATACTTTCCACAACCCTGTGAGTAGGTTGGAGGAGGGGAGAGAGGAAGAGAAACTGGCCCAAGAGTTATTTTTATTTATTTATTTCATTTATGCTCTGCCTTTCTGCCCAGTGGGGACCCAAAATGGCTTGCAGCGTTCTCCTCTCCTCCATTTTATCCTCACAATAACCCTGTGAGGTAGGTTGGGCTAGGCATGCCATTTGCCCACTTTGGGTGGGCCTTTTCCCACCACCACTGGGCCCTCCTATTCGCCGTTGCCGCTAAGTCTGGTGGGAGAATGGTAGGGGGAAGGAAATGATGTTGCGCTATGTGTCGAACATCATTTCCAGGCAAAAACCTGGACGTGACATCAATGTATCACCCGATACTCTAGAAACTTTCTGGTATTTCGCCCAGACAACACACAGCACAATGCCACACCCGCCCTGTGCCCCACCCCTAAAGATCCTGGGGGTACCAGGTGGCAGCCTGTCATCTCTAGATGTGGCTGAGAGAGAGTTAATGGTCCAAAGTCACTGAAGCTTCCATGGCAGAGTGGGCATTTGAACCTGGGTCTCCCAGATAGTGCTCCGACACTCTGCTATACCACACTTAACAGCAGCTTCATTTCATTTCATTAACCTTTAATAGGCATAGTTCAAAAGACATCTCATACAGATTCTCACAATCAAAATAAAATCATACCAACCCAAGATGAACAAACCCAGGGCCCCTGTCAGGCTCAGAAATATGCAAAATATATAAATTACAAATAAATATAAAATATACCACATTATAAAAATTAAACAAAGGTTAAAATGATCTGCCCATCCAGCCGGACAGTAATACAATAAGCAATAATAGTCGTGGGGCGAAAACGCATGGTCGCTTTAGCCTCCTTTAATCCCGGTTACCGCACATCCCAGCGATGTATTAAGAGTTTGAAAATGTTATAAAAAACATTGCTTTAAAAGGGTTTTTAGATACCACGGCTTATAAATGGTTGGAAGACGTCTTCACAGCTAAAGGGGCCAAATAAAGTGCGAACAGTATTTTTTATAACGTTTTCAAACTCTTAATACATCGCTGGGAATACAAGTGCGGTAACAGCCCCTGTTTCAGCCACTATTCAGCCAGGATCGAACTCATGCGTTTCGCCGAATGTGTGCTGGATCCTGGCTGAAACAGGGATTAAAGGAGGCTAAAGTGACCATGCGTTTTTGCCCATAATCATTGACCATTCACTAAATCAAGTCACAACCGCAACTTAAAATATTAGACAGGCTACAGTAGCTTCATGTGCCCTCTGTGAGCCCTGTTGAAATGAACATTTCATTTGAATGAGACTTGTCAAGGGGAACATCCGTTTGATTATGCCCATGGGTGAAATCTGTCTGTTTGGCTGCCCTTCATAGTGCTCAGACTTCTCTTGCTTCATAGTAAAGCCCTCTCTGTATGTATGCCTCATGAGTTAAAAACGTGGATGGACATGCACTGTGGCATTATATAAATTCATGTTTGTTCTTGTAGTTGACAACAGTTAGCCTCAATGATGACTAATCAAATGGGCAAGGGCATATGATGATGTTTGCACATGTACTGGCATGGTAATCTTAATAATGGGAGGAATATCTCTTGTTGTCTTGAACTACAATTTATTTACTTCATTTATACTCTGCCGCCCTCATGAGTTCCCCAAGTGCCTGACATTGTTCTCCTTCATTTTCTTCTTACAACGACCCTATGAGGTAGGTGAGGCAGAGAGTGTGTGACTAGGCAAGGTCATCCAGCAAGCCTCCATGGCAGAGTGGAGATTTGACCCCAGGTCTCCCAGATCCTACTGTGATACTCTAACCATTGCACCACATTGGCTACATACCAGAACTGATGAGAAGCATCTTCAGGTCAATAACTATGTTACAGATATGGTGGAGTTATCACTTTCCCTTTGGCTGGATGCCTGTGACGCCCCACTGATAGTTGAATAGCAGAAGTTTGGGATGGGCAATTCAAGTGGCTCATTCCCGTATCCATGTGGCCAGTCCTCAAGGTGATGTTGTGCTGACATGAACTGAATGGAGCAAGAATAAAGCTGTGTGTTGCCATACCTCCCTTATTCCTTTTTTCCCCTTCCCCCTTGGCCCTTCTTTCCTCCCTTTTCCTGGTTGTATTTTCCTGTCCCTATGTCTGTCTGTCTCCATCCTTTCTCTCCCACCCTCCGATTGTGGGTGACATCAATGATATGCACTGATACACAATCACCTTTGTGACATCGTTTCTAAGGTGGAGTATTTTAGGTGCCATCTGTACAGGATTTATTATTAGTGATGTTTTAAGATTATTTTAGATTGTTTGACTTGTATTTATATTATGTATATTAATTTGTTGTTTGCCACCCAGACCCAGTTCACCGGGGAGGGCGGGGTATAAATAAAAAGTATTATTATATTCCAGTCTATGCATAACCTATGCATAACTATAACATAAATATAAATAAAATTTACGTACTTTGTAAGTTCTGTACTTGAATTTGGAATCCCAGAGGGAGAAAACTGGTTTGAGGGGTACAGTTTATTTTATTTACTTCATTTATACCTTGCCTTTCTCCCCAGTGGTGACCCCAAGTAGCTTACATCATTCTCCTCACCTCTGTTTTTTCCCCATACCACAATCCTGTGAGGTAGGTTAGGCTGATTGTGTGTGACTGGCCCAAGGTTACACAGTGAGTTTCTGTGGCAGAGTGGGGATTCGAACTTGGGTCCACCATTAACCACTATACCACACTGGCTGAAGTGGAGAAGTTGTGAGTGGGGGGAAGGGTTAAGCAGCCCTAATGTTTTTTTCCACTACAGTTTCCCCTCACTCCCAGTTGCGTTTTTGTTTCTTAAAAAGTTTAGGTGATCTATAACATATTTGTGTAATGTGTACTTGGTTTGAGAAAGTGCGCTCTCCTCATCCCCCCCCCCTTCTGTATGGCTAGGTATGTGCTGACTCGGATGAGTAGGCCTCAAGCCCACGAAAGCTTATGGTTCAGTAAATCTGCTAGTCTTTCAGGAGCCATGGGGTTCCTTTCTATTTTGACTGCCAGCTAGCCCGCTAGAATTTCCTTCCTTGCCTTGTAACCTGTTGCATTGATGCAGCAAACTTTCTTCTAGCCCTTAGTGGCATGAAGGCCCTGTAATAAGATACAACGGATGGGGGCCTCAAAGTAGAGGTCAGAATTGACGGTGGTTGTTTTGAACTGTCTCTCTTTCTACTTCCCTCCCCCTCTGTCCTTTCACAGAACGCCAGCATGGAAGGCTTATCACCCAGTACCTCAGATGACCCTCCAACTTCCACAGTCCTCTTGGACAGCTGCCACTTCTCTCAAGTCATCTTTACAAACGTGGAGAAGTTCTACATCCCTGGAGTGGACATCACCTGCCACTACAACCTTTCCGAGTACATCACTCCCCGCAGGAAAGACTGGGTGGGCATTTTCAAGGTGAGTTGGTGTGTCTGGAAGCCACAGGTCTGGGTGGCGCAACATGGATGTTGAAATTTAACTCTAATGCATTCAAATCTGTTGCTGTGTTTTGTAGAGGCCTTTTGGGGTCACAAGGGCTTTTATCCTCTGGATCTTTGGGCATGGTTACAATTTGAGAAAAGGGTACCGGACTGTTTAGGTTGGAGTTCTGTTGTGAGGCCCATGGTCTTATGTGGGGTGAACATAAAAACGTAAGAAAAGCCATGCTGCATCAGACCAAGGCCCATCAGATCCAGCAATCTGTTCACACAGTGGCCAACCAGGTGCCTCTGGGAAGCCCACAAACCACTGCAGCAGCATTGTCCTGTCTGTGTTCCACAGCACCTAGTATAATAGGCATGCTCCTCTGATCCTGGAGAGAATAGGTATGCATCATGACTAGTATCCATTTTTACTAGTAGAGTGGGAAGAAGAGGTAACGTGGTTATAGGATTTTTAATGTTCTCTTTGAGAGCTTGTCTTGAAGCTCTCTCCCTTCCCCTGGGAACAAATCTTTCACCACTGGAGCCTAGATGGAGACACAAGTAACATTTTTCAAAATTTTCAGATGCTATAACATCAATACAATTCAGTGTACTTGCTTAACTTTCCTAGTAGCTGAGAGACTGTTGTTCTTTTAGAGGCACGTGGAAGGGCTTTTTCAGTATCTACACTACCAGCTTATCTTTGCGTGTACCTGTTTGGGTTTCCCCTCCTCCAAAATAATCCTGGGAACTGTCATTTGGTGAAAGTGCTGAGATTGTTGTTTGATATCCCTTGTGTCTCTGCATGGGCAGAATGACCATGAAATGTAGCCTATTGCCCAGTAACACTGAATGTGTATAAATACAGCACATGAAAAATAGGATACAAAATTGTTTCATGTTGTAAGATTTTATGGCAAGGCCAGGGGAGAATGGTGTGGAGTTACTTTGCAAGTGGGTTTCGAAAGGTACTGACATCAGTCCCAGTTCAGAAAGTTTGAGTACCATTATATTTAAATCTGTGGTGCCCCTTGTTCTTGTATGGTTGAAAGCATGAACAGATGGGCCTTCTATTCCACTGTGAGTGCCTTCGTCCTAACGGTTAACCAAAGACCAATGCAGGAAAATGTTGCTGTTGCAGGTGGGATGGAAGACGACGCGTGAATATTACACGTTCATGTGGGCGCCGTTACCGAGCAGCCCCGACAATGCTGAACATCAACAAGTCCTGTTTAAGGGTGAGTTGTGGCATTGAGGGATGCAAATGTGCCACTGGCCACTTCTTGGTAGAATCACATGCCTTCCAAAGCAATTCTGTACAATGCTCTGGATGGATTGTGGGGTGGGGGGAGTGACTGGTGACTACTTCCCAATATCTTCAGAGCAGATCAAGCTTTGTTGGTGGTTCCTTCTTGTATGGCTCGATAGGGTTTAATGTCGAATGCATTCGCAGGCCAACTAGTAAGGTGGTGGGAAGTGCCGTCAAGTCGCAGCCAACTTATGGCGACCCCGTAGGGTTTTCAAGGCAAGAGGTGTTCAGAGGTGGTTTGCGATTGCCTGCCTCTGCGTGGGCTGACAGAGTTCTGAGAGATCTTTGACTGGCCCAAGGTCACCCAGCAGGCTTCATGTGGAGGAGTACTTGCTGAGATGGGCCTGCCTGCTATGGCTTTGTAGGTGGTGTTTTTGCTTGGGCTGTGGCCAGTTTGCACGCTTGAGAGGCTAGAAATACGACCTGACTTTTTGTCCTCTAGCTTACTACCTGCCGAAGGATGATGAATATTACCAGTTCTGCTATGTCGACCAAGACGGAATAGTCCGTGGAGCCAGCGTCCCCTTTCAGTTCCGTGCAGTTGCCGAGGATGACATGCTGGTGGTTACTACACAGGTTTGTTTCCGTTCCTGTTTCCTTTCCTACATAAGTTTGTTTCCTTTCCTTTACAGCTGTACTAGCAGCATTGCTACCATGTGTATCAGTGTGCGGTCACCATGTTGTCTAAACAGGGGCAGCATGTGTTTTTTGTGCGCTTACTGCTTTGGTACATGCAAACCCAAACTGTGGAAAATCCAGAGGTCATTTGTGTGTACCAGAGCTGTATGTGCATGTAATACCTATATGCATGACCATGCATATTGGGAGGACCTGTGCACCGCTGCAGGCCTCCTGGTAAGTGTGGATATAAGGTCTGAAGGGGAATCTAGTACGGTGCTTGCAAGCCTTTGCCAGCCCATTATGCCCCCTAGCTGGTACCTGGCCTGTCATTTTATTACCGGACCCTTGATATCACTATCTAACCACTAGGTTAGCTTGGTTGCAGGTTGGCACTACTGCTTACTACACTAATCTGGTTTTCAGAGGGAGGGGAAAGTTGCACCCTATTTCCCAAAAGAGAAATCCATGTGCATGTGGTAAACTCTGGTCCAGTTCATGGTATTTGTCACATTTGTGTCACACCCTTCCTCTTAAGGAATGCAGGGCCATAGATCAGGTCCTCCCCTCCTCCATTTTAACATCAACAGCAACCCTGTGAGGTTGGCTACGTTGAGAGTGTGAGAATGGCCCAAGATCACCCAGCACACTTCCATGGCAGAGTGGGTATTCGAACATGGGTTTCCCACATCCTAGTCTGACACTCTTAACCGCTATATTATGGTGTCTCTTTGTTCGCACCAGTGAGTACCTCTATTACGATCACGTTCCTGATGGTGTGGGAAAGGATTACTGGATCCAGGTGATGCATGTTTGTGTTCAGAAATAATGTGCTACCTTGAGTGGAGGTGAGGCAGGATGGCAACGAACACCTCTTGCAGACCAGCAGCCATCTCTGTAATGGATTTCATCCTTTTAAACAAAACTATATGAAGCCAGGAGCCCCGTGGCGCAGAGTGGTAAGTTGCAGTACTGCAGTCAAAAGCTCTGCTCACGACCTGAGTTCGACCCCGACGGAAGTTGGTTTCAGGTAGCTGAAGGTTGACTCAGCCTTCCATCCTTCCGAGGTCGGTAAAATGAGTACCCAGCTTCTGGGGGTAAAGGGAAGATGACTGGGGAAGGCACTGGCAAACCACCCCGCAAACAAAGTCTGCCTTGGAAACGTCGGGATGTGACGTCACCCCATGGATCAGGAATGACCTGGTGCTTGCACAGGGGACCTTTACCTTTTTATATGAAGCCAGTGGAGTGGCCCTGTGTCTGCCATCCTGATCCCCTCAGAAGAGGTTGTTTCAGAGTAGTAGTGTGGTAGTTAATTGGCCCTACCCAAGGGAACTGAGCCTGAATGAAGGAGGATTCTCTCCAGAGACGTCTTTTCTCTTTCAAGGACCTCAATAACAGAGTCTTTGTCCTTCCAGCTGAACTTTCAAGGAATTCAATAACAGAGTCTTTGTCCTTCCAGCTGAAGTGGGCAGGGCCATCCTCAAACAATGCTAATGAAAGGTCTTCCAGAGGTAAGCAGGCAGGGTGTCGGTTGTGATGGTGGATGGCTGACCGATGACCACATGGACAGTCACTTTGGTAGTCGGACCGTTTCCACGGTAGTCCTAAAGATGAGCCAGTGATGGCCACAGCAGGCCCGTGAGTTGAAGACACAAAGCGCAGATTCTATTGGCAAAGTTATGTGCTGAAGTAATCACAGATAAGGACTTACAATGCTTGTGGTTTTTGCTGTGAGCTGATAAAGGCTAAAAGTGCCAGAGACTAAGGCAGATTGCTGAACCATCAGTGCTATTAAAAGTGTCTACCAGCATAAAGAGCAGTGTGAAACGTAATTCCGCTTTGTTCCATTTGCGCTTACAATTTTGGAATGATTTCTATAGTGTGATCCATTCACATGGCGTTCTTGCAAAGTAACACAGGGAAGAAATGGGTCCCTGCCCAAAGATCTTACATTCCTACTTTTACCATTGGAGGGCAAGGGGATGATGAATGGGGAGAGGCAAAGATAATGGGATCTGGATCTGTGCGAGAGCCAGTGTGGTGTAGTGGTTAGACAGGCCCGGGTTAGAATCCCCATTCTGCCACGGAAGCTTGCTGGATGCTTTTGGGCCAGTCACACTCTCTCACCCTAACCTGCCTCACAAGGTTGTCGTGAAGATAAAATGGAGAGGAGAGCGATGTAAGCTGCTTTAGGTCCCCAGCAGGGAGAAAGGTGGGGTAGAAGTAAACAGTCAATCAGTAAATGTGCACCCTTGCAGTTCATAGGGGTTTGATCTTTTCAGCTGGGAAATAAAGACTAAGGGGTGGAGCCAGGGATCAGGTGGGTTATGAGAAGGAACTTGCAGGGGGGCAGAAAGGAGTAGTGTGGAATTCTAGGCAGCAAGAGACAAGCCTCTGGGCATGAAAGGTGTTTGTTTTTTGGAGGAGCATTGCTCTGTGGTGCTTCGCCGTGTTCAGCACTGTTGTGTGACTGTGCGAGGGGGAAAAAACAACTTGCTGACTCGTCTTTTTCAGCCAGCCCCATTTTAAGAATCAGTCCCCGGTGAGGTCGTCTGTCCCTCACGCCAAATGTTTTGATTTAACAGGAGCATTTGACATCTGAAGCAGATGTACTCTCTGGAGGGCTCTTTTAAATTCCTCCCCTCGTCACACAGTGTCTTGGCTCAAGATCGGTAGTGAAATGCATGTGCTTCTCTACCTGTGTTCCCCATGCCACCATTTTTGCTACCTGGCTGTGGCCCTCCTGTGTTTGCTGCGGTTCTGGGAATCCCTGTGTTTCAAAGCCTTTCCATCCAATGCAGGCGTCCCTTGTGAGATGTTTGGACACAGCTGGTGTCTTCTAGCTGCCTGCTTTCAGCAGCTGCCTTTGCAGAGTTCCTATCGATGCAGCCCTTTTCACATTGCTTCTTAGAGAGCCAGCGTGGTGTAGTGGTTAAGAGCAGTGGTTTGGAGTGGTGGACTCTAATCTAGAGAACCAGGTTTGATTCTCCACCCCTCCACATGAGCGGCAGACCCTAATCTGGTGAACTGGGTTGGTTTCCCCACTCATACACGCGAAGCCTGCTGACCTTGGGCTAGTCACAGCTCTCTTGGAGCTCTCTCAGCCCCACTTACTTTACAGGGTGTCTGTTGTGGGGAGGGAAAGGGAAGGCGATTGTGATCTGGTTTGATTTTCCTTTAAGTGGTAGAGAAAGTTGGCATATAAAAACTAACTCTTCTTCTTCGTCTTCGTCCTCCCTAGGGAGAAGTAGAGGAGATTGAACAGAAAAATAAATCTCTGCTTCACGAAAACCAGAAACTGAAGGAAAAGTTAACAAATCTCCAAAAGCGGAATGAGGATTTACAGGAGCAGATAGACATGGCAAAGGTTAGCAATTCTCTTTTTAAAAAAAACAAAGCCCTGAGATTCTCACATGGATCAAGGGAACTATCTTTTATTTCCTTGGAAGGATATGGAACTTATAACCGAATATGTGAAGTTGCATTATACTGAACTGGACCATTGGTCTGTCAAGGTCAGGCTTGTCTACTCTGACTGGCAGCAGCTCTCCAGGGTCTTAGGTGGACTTAATCCACATCACCTATCACCTGGTCATTTTAACTGGAGATTGAACCTCTGGGACCTTCTACATGTCAAGCAGATGCTCTGCCATGAAGCCACAGCCCTGAACTAATGAGCAGATGAAGCTGCCTTATACTGAGTCAGACCATTTATCTATCAAGGTCAGTATTGCCTACTCTGGTTGACAGCATTTCACCAGGGTCTCAGGTTGAGATCTTTCACCAAAATATCAAATGTATGCAAGATAACTGACCACAGTGAGGATTCACAACATTAGGTTTCCAGAGCTAATTTAACATTTATGGTGTGAGAAGAATTCCAGGTGCTGAATCAGCTTATTAAGACTAGCAAGACCATGCTGTCACAATACTGTTCTAATGAATTACCACTGTGGACACTACTTCTGTATGTTTGAGCTTTGTAGAGAAATGTCACAGGCTGTACTTCTTGTATTTTATTGGCTTTTGACCCCACTGTTTGCTAATCCCCCCCATATCCATGTATATTTTTACTTGGCAAATGAGAAGGGGCTGTGGCTCAACAGTAGAGCATTTGCTTTGCATGCAGAAGGTCCCCAGTTCAGTCCCCCATCTGGGGTTGAAGGGATCAGGTAGTGCTTGATGTGAAAGACCTTGGCCTGAAACCCCTGGCAAGCCCCTGCCTGTCAGAGTAGACATTGGTCACCTTGACAGATCAATGAACTAACTTACTAGAAGGCAGCATCTGGAGAAGCGAGGAATTGAACCTGCAACCTTTCTGTGTGCCAGTCAGATGCTCTACCACTGGACCATGGCCCCTGCACTTCTTCAAGGAACGTGTCTGAAAGCAGAGTTGGGTAGCTAAAGTAACATCTCTTAATCCAGAGTGAATGTTCCACAAAGCAGAGCTTGCAAAAAAATTATTTAAAAACCTGACATAAGGACAGGGGGAGAAGAAATCTTCAAGAAAGATTTCAGCATAGCGTTGGTTGCAACCGACCTTGCACCTAGACTCTTAATATTTTTACTCTCCGTTCCTCCTTACCCTCTATTTTGTGTGTCCAGGAGACAGCGAAAGAGCTTGAGGACAAAGTCCATTTGTTGCAGAGTGGAACCATGGAGCTTCAGAGAGCTCAGGATCTCCAGGCTTTAGAGATCAGCTCTGCCCACAAGGAACTGGCTGCCGTTAAGGAGGATAACGTTAAACTGCAAGAGGAAAACCAGGTAACTGTTGAAATTGCTGACGGATCAGGAGATGCTTGCCAGCAGTGGGGAGGTTAAACAACGGACCATCCAGCCTTTAAGCAAGTGGTAATGGAGTTGAAGGAGAGTGTGGGTATTGTGTCCTTTGCATATGGGCTTTCCATAGAAGCCAGATGCCAAAGTGAGTCACTCCCATGACTTTATCCTGTTGACTCTTCAGGATCTTAAAAGAAGATTGGAGGCTTTAAGGAGTGACAGCGAGACCCTCAGTTTAGACGCAAAACTTGCCAAAGGGGAGATCATTCGTCTGGAAATCCAGAACAGCGACAAGGAGGCAGAACTACACCAGTGAGAACACCTTTATGTCTGTCTGTCTTTTTTGCAAACCCATGGACTTAAATGGGAAGAGTAAAGTCTGGTTGTTCCATCTGTGCCTCCTGCTCAGACATATTTATTCTTTACTTCCTGTCTTTTTCTCCCCAATGGGGTGGGGGGGACCCAAAGTGGCTTACATCGTTCTCCTCTCCTTTATTTTATTGTCACAACAACCCTGTGAAGTAGGTTAGGCTGTGACAGTGTGCCTAGCCCAAGGTCAACCATCAGGCTTTCATGGCAGAGGGGGGATTTGAACCTGGGTCTCCCGGATCCTAGTCTGACACACTAACCACTACACCACGCTGGCTGTCCATGACAAAGTTGGGAGTGAGGGTCTGAGTGCAAGGGATTAGAGCCTCTTGCCATTTATTGATATGTTTGAATTTTGGTTTGAATTTTGGACAGCGGTTTTAATGCTCCTGTAATTCGGGGGGAAAGTGGCACAGTAATAATTTAAAGGTCCTGGATGGCCCAGGCTAGCCTGATGTCATCAGATCTCAGAAGCTAAGCAGGGTCGGCCCTGGTTAGTAATTGGATGGGAGACCACCAAGAAATTCCAAGGTTGCTGTGCAGAGGAAGACAATGGCAAACCACCTCTGTAAGTCTCTTGCCTTGAAAACCCTACTGGGTTGCGATAAGTCGGCTGCGACTTGATGGCATGGCACTTTACACACACACAAATTTAAATAAATAAATAAACTAGGCACATGTAGGGGCAATGAAAAATATCTGAAGTTGTTTCCCTCTCCAAGCTGCGATTAGTCCAAATGAAAAAAGAAACACAAGTAAAGATGTGAGCTAGCTCTTCAAAGCTCTGATTTAGATTTGGCATTCACAGTCTGCAGTCGATGTTGCTCAGGGAAAGGTGACATAGCAACTCTGGCAGTTGGAAGGCATCCAGCCCTTACGCAACTTCATATTTTTCTGTAGGGAGAGGTTAGTGGGATGGGGGCCAAAACTCCAAGCCAGCTGCCTCTTGTGTAACTGTCCGCGAAGAACTGAGCCGGCTGGCAAGGCTGCTGACTTTTCTTTCGTGTTGGAAAACTTATAATTGCACCGTTTTGGAATCCCCTGGAAGACACATGGAGTTTTTGAGCGTTGGCTGGGGAAGCAGGTGGATGGGTGTGTGAGCGTATACCACTGCAAGAATATAGCCTGTCTTTTCCCAAACAGGATTAAAGAAGAGAATAAACAGCTGTTGACTGAAAAGGAGCACCTGGAAAGCAAATTGAAAGCTACCCTCAGTTGCGTGGATCAGCTTAAGGTTGGCTACTCCTGGATCCTGTTTCTCAATCTTTCTCTTGAATGGAGACCCTGGGCAATGGAATGGGGGGATTAGAGAGCCAAGTATATTGTGGAGAAAAGGGAAGTTGTGCCCCTGTGGATAGGGCTGAATACACTGAATGCTGTCACCGATGGTTGCTCTCTTTTACACACCAAGGCCCCTTGCTTGAGCCGCCCAATGGATATCTCACGTGCAGTCAGAATTGCTGTCAAATTTCAGAACTGTGCCCTCTGCCCAGTCCCTGATTATTACAGTGCAAGCTGGGATATCAGTAGTTTTAAATAGTGGTAGTAATGTGATAATATCCGCAACGTCTTTGAACTAAACTATGTGTTACGCAAAACGAATTCTGAAAATTCTGGACTGTACAACTTCAGACTGGCATTGGGGGGGGGGACTCATATTTTCAGAATGTTTCCCCACCTACAAAAGCTCCATTCATGTAGCGATACATCAAAGGTAGGGGTGCTGGAAATTTCCTCTCATGTGTAGAAGGAGTGTGAAGTTTAAGCAGTCTGAAATGGTAGAGGCCAGAATTCTAGCACTTCACTGAACGGGTTTTTTTATGTTCATGACTCATGAAGTTGACTTTTACTGAGTCAGACAATTCATTCATCAATTGGTTCAGTATTGTCTACTGGGGCTGGTAGCAGTTCTCCAGGGTCTCAGGACGAGGCCAATCACATCTTCTACTATTTGATTCTTTTAACTGGAGCTGCCAAGGATTAAACTGGAGACCTTTGGCAAGCAAGTCACATGCTCTCCCACTGAGCCATGTTCCTTCTCTGTTACTGCAGGGGGTCTCACATCACTGGGGGTAAATAAGAACTTGCTCGTTTCGTGTAATATGTAGCTCTTTCATCCTGGAAACCGGCCAGTCGAACCAAGCAAGTCTGCAATTTGCAGAGGCTGGGGGGAGTGACCCGGCTCTCAACATCTTTCAGTTGCTCCGGACTTGGAGGGGGGAAACGTTTGAAAATTAAAAGAAAAAAACAACATTCCTGGACATTCACACATAATGTAAAGAATGCCACTGGGATGCCACTGGTAACTAAAGCCATCGCTTTAGGCTTGTAGGGTTAATTTTTGTTGTTGTTACTAAATTTTATTAAATCTAATCTCATAGTCGCTGATCTGGAAACATTACCAAAACATCATGGGTTGGATCCAGCCAGCTTTTCTACCCATCTCAGCCATTTCCCCTCCTTATTACAGGCCCCATACCACTTGGCTTTTGTCCATGCAGGTCCCATGATCCTCAGCATAACCTTCTGCAGTCAAAGGGGAACCCTCCTCTCTCTTTTTTTTTTTTACTAGCAGAAAAGTTCCAACCCCATGGGGATCCATCCCCATGAAGGATAACCTAACTGCCCAGCATTCCCTTAACTGTCTGGGATTTGGAAGCCATGTGTGCCTCTCATTCCATTTCAGTCCCAGGTGCAGAAAGAACAGAAGGAAGTAACAAAGCTCCAAAATGCAGACGGGGACACAGCCAGGCTCCTGGAGCAGCTGAAGGAAAAGAATAATCAGTTACATGCCACCTTGCTTAGACAGGTAAATACCCCTTACTGTGGGTTGGATCCAGTAGTGTGCAAGGGGAGAGGAAAATGTACCCTGCACAGTTGCACTTGCACAGTTGCACTTGCACAGACAAAAAAGGGCTGCAGCAACACAAAGGAGCTTGATTATAATTTTTAAATAAAATAACAGTGTGTGTGTACGCAGCAACAAAAAGGTACATGATTTTATTTGCATGATTTTATTTAACTTGCTTTCAAAATTGTCTCAGAAGGAATACCTTATGCTGTGTCAAGCGCCTGCGGAAACCATGGTAGAGAAACAGTAACTCTCGCTTACCACAAGCTGACTGCAAGGTGTAATTTTAGTGTTTCCACAAGGGCTGTTGCACATGTGGAAATCCTCTGTGGGCTTCAATCCTACTCTTGCACACTGGGTTCTGGGGGATCCTGGGGAGTTTGGGGAGAAGGGCCTCATCTCATTGGCAGAGCATTGTGTATTAGCATGTGTAATGGTGCAATTTCAAACCCCGGCGCCTCCAGCACAAGAATCTGAGGGAGCAGGGCTAGGGAAGACCTTTCTGCCTGAGAATTTGGAGAGTTGCTAAGTGTTAGCATAGGTGTACTGAATGGACCAATGCATGGCTAGGCATGGCAGTTTCATAGGCTTAAGATGTTAGTGTGTGAACAGACTGCTGGACAGACTGCTGGACTTGATGGGCCTTGGTCTGATCCAGCATGGCTTTTCTTATGTTCTTATGTTGAGGTTCCTCAGTAAGACCTCTAATGACAGACAAGCTTCCCCTGCAGCTTGTTATGTGTGTTGTTTGTACATGTGTATATATTTACTCACCACTTCTCTCCCCATAGTGGCTTGTGACATTGTTCCCTCTCCGTGCTGTCTAGTCGCAGCTGATTTATGACAACCCAGTACATAGGAGGTTGGAAATAGTAAGAACAGAGGTTGGAAATAATAAGAGCAACCTCCAGTTGTTCACTTCTGTGGCTTTCCCTGCTTTGGTCTGTTCCCCCGCCCCCCAGTCAGCAATAATTCTGGAAAAATATCACTCAAAGTGGACATTCAAACATGGGCCTTGCACACAGGCATGCTGCGTTGTTTCACTTCTCAGTGTGGGGGCAGCAGTGTGCCATATCTAATGAAGCTGTTCATAGGCGTGTGCTAATCCAGATGTCTGTATTATTTCTCATCCTTTTATGGGAATTGTATTTGCAGA
This sequence comes from Euleptes europaea, assembly GCF_029931775.1. NCBI lineage: Eukaryota > Metazoa > Chordata > Lepidosauria > Squamata > Sphaerodactylidae > Euleptes > Euleptes europaea. The sequence goes on from NC_079329.1 coordinate 25,146,530, forward strand.
GCCATTCCGTCTGGCAGCTTTTTTTTGTTAAGCTGCTGTGCTTCACTGTAGAGCAGTGAAGACTTCCACAAGCCCCCAATTAATTCACTCCACACCTCGTTTGATCTGGTCTCGCATAACTTTTGTTCCTCTTATCTCTTGGCATTTTTTTGACCTTGGGAGAGGGGCTGTGTTCTTGCAGTAGATTCCTTGCATGGTATGCAGAGGGCCTCAGATGCAGTTCTTGGCAATTCCAGTGCACGGGTCACAGGTACTGGGAAAGGCTTTCCTCTGAGGAGCTTCAAGGGGCATAGAGGGTTCTCCTGTCCTCCCTTACATTTAACCTTACAGCAACCCTGTGAGGTAGGCCCAAAATAAAGTGACTGGCCCAAAATCTCCCAGTGAGCTTCATGGCTCAGTGGGGGATTTGAACCTTGTCTAGTACTTAGGGTTGCCAACTTCCAGGTGGTGGCTGGGGATCTCTTGTTATTACAACTGATCTCCAGGTGAGAGAGATCAGTTCACCTGGAGAAAATGGCCACTTTGAAAGGTGGACTCTATGGTATTAAACCCCTTTGATGTCCCTCCTCTCTCCAAACCCCACCTTACTCAGGCTCCACCCCCGAAATCTCCAGGTATTTTCCAGCCCGGAGCCGGCAACCCTACCAGTACGTTACCCACAGAACATCAAGATTTTTAGTCTGTACAAGAAAATATAAACATGTTTTTATAGCTAACGCTTGTCTTATAGGTTGCTCATTACAACAAGCAGTTATCTTGTGTATTCACAATGTTCCAATGTTCAGCTCTGCCTCTTTGGCAGGCTGATAGGCCCAGATTGCAGCACCCAGGATCAAAAAGGTTGGGGGCCCTGATATAGAAAGTACCTCAATCAGCATAGTTTTAATACTGTTCTGTGACTGTGGGCAAAAGCTTTGATACCTTTTCGGTATTTGGTTACAACTGTAAGCTTTTTTCCCCTTTTCTCAGAAAAATTATGGCAATTTGAAAAAGGAACTGGAGGAGAAGGCACTCTTGCTTCAGACCCTGCAGAAGGAAAAGGATGAAATGGACATAGAGTCTCAGGTGCGCAAGTGCCAACAAGAGTGGACGGAGGAGGGCCGTGTGCATGTTCTCCCCTCCCACTTAGGGCAGAAATGCTCCCAGTGCTGTGAAAATAGAACATCATTTTGAAAGAGTTATGGAAACCGTTACTGCAATAAATGGGAATATTGACCAACTCTGGTCTGCTGACCAAAATCCCTTCAGTCAGTGGAGATTTACAGCCATATCCAAGCCCCTGTATTCATCTGTTTCCCCCACTCATTACAACAAGGTATTTGCTTTAAAAAAAAAAGTAGATAGGGGGCTGAGAGGGGGAAAGTTCACTTTCTGCAGCGAATAAAGAGTTTGCCATTATTTTCTCGGCTTATTTGGAGGTGTGAGCAGCTGCATGGATTCCTGCTGATTGCAATTATGAAAACGCTAGGCTTTTCCCGACCTCCCCTTCCTTTCTCTGCAGAGATTAAAGCGGGAAAATGAGGATCTGATGGCACACCTCCCTGAAGTCCTAGATAATGTACCTGCTGGAGCCTTCACTCAGTCATCAAGAAATGCTGCTCTTGTGTTCGGGAACCCGTATTCTAGTGAGTATACAAGAACCTTCTAACAGGAGGCTTCCAGAGGTGAAAGTGTATAAACATCATTTCCTCACTTAAAACATTTATTCAATCCTCTTGACCCAGAGAAGTTGGATCTGCAGCAGTTCAGGGTTTTTCTGCAGTGGCTCCATCCTTATTGGAATGGGCTGTCCCGGTGGAATGAGGGCTTTTTGTAGCAATGTTGCTTTTTAGAAAAAGGTGTGCAGCAGAGCTCTTTAAAAGAGCTTTTTTCAGAGTAGCTGCAATCTTTTAAACTCTGCTGTGATGCTCTGATTTTAATCTGCACATCCAATCAAAAGCCAGGCTGTTAAAGAGCCCTACCTGGCCCCACCCACCTTCTGAAAACACTTGGTGGGCACCAGGAAAGGTGTCAGCGGGCACCATGTTGGGGACCCCTGCTTTAGATGATCATTCCTTAGCCACTGCAACGCATTACTCATCTGTTCACGTCAGCAATGCAATACAAGTCAGTTTTGGACACGCCAGAACTAGCTTTATGGATCATTGGCTCATGGACAGCATACAAATGTGTTTGACTGTCTTCACCACGTACCAGTTGAAGCCTGCACATGTTTGTTTGCATGGGAAAGTTGTAGCATAATTACCTGGTAGTTGTACAGGTGGCTATGACATACATGGCCAGCACCAACCCATGGAAAATCAGGCAGCTGTCCAAGGCCTATGGATGCTGGAAGGCCTTGGTTTTTAGTGGAGTCTTGTGACACCTTAAATAAATTGATTATGGCATAAGCTTTGTCAGATGCCATTTGTTTGGTGCATTCAGTGGGCTGAGAGATTTATACCCACAGCTACAAGCAATAGAAAGGAGGGTGGGAGGGAGAAGATGCGAATTACAAAAGGAAGTCAAAATGCCTGGTTTCTCATGATACTCCAGGGAGGCACTATTTTTTAAGTCAAGCTAACCATCCCCAATAGGGTTGCCAACTCCAGTCTGGGAAATTCCTGGAGATTTGGGGGTGGAGCCTGGGGGCAGTTTGATTTAGAGAGGGGAGGGACCTCAACAAGGTCCTTAGAGGCTGTCATCCAGAGCTGCCATTCGTCCAGGGAACTGCTCTTTGTCGTCTGGAGATCAGTTGACATTCCAGGAGATCCCCAGGCCCCATTTGGAGGCTTGCAACCCTAACCCAGTCCCTGTTGAGTTCAGCACCACTGGTATCAAATCTGCATGTGATTTCTGACTGGGAAGCTTCTTGTGGGAGATTTGAAACATTTCTGCTGAAACGCAGGCATGGATAGTTATTTATTTCATTTATACATCATCTTTGACCCCAATGGGGACCCAAGGCAGCATACATCATTCTCATCTCCTCCATTTTATCCTCACAACATAGCCACAACAACCCACTGAGAGGTAGGTTAGGCTGAGAGGGTGTGGCTGGCCCAAGGTCACCCAGCAAGCTTCCATGGCAGAGTGGGGATTTGATTCTGGGTTCCCCAGATCCAAGTCTGCCCCTCTAACCACGACACAACACTGTACACTTTGGAGATCGCTTTCTTTCATTTGAAGTGCCAAGGCCTTCTGGGAGAGGGTGAACCTATTGAGGGGGGGAAGGGTTGAATTTGTGGGAAAGAGCCAGCAGCAATACCCTGTGGTCACTTCCATGTTCTTGTAGGTACAGGAATATTGCTGGTCAGTTTTTCATTAAACATGGTTCCAGCCTGTGATTCCCAATCGAAGCGTGTATGGAGTGTTTTAAAAAGCATTGCCAAAATATGTAAAGGTCCAGATAGTAAATCATAAATAAATTTTATTTGCGGCTAATATGCCAGCTAAAACAGAAAAAACAGAAAGTGACCATACAGAGTAGATGTTTACAACCAAGGCCAACAAAATTAGGAATCACCCAATTTTACACTTCCACAGATTAGGGAACATTGAGGCGACGTAGCTTCGGTCCAAATAGCATGTAAAGATTAGGGGCCACTGTGGTGTTGTGGTTTGTGGGAGGGATCTGGAAGGCCCAGGTTCAAATCCCAAATCTGCCCTGAAAGCATGCTGGCCAATACTGAGCCAGTCCCTCTCCCTCCCACCAGGATTTGCTTGTTTAAACATTTATGCCCCACTTTTCTTCTCAATAGGGACCCAAAGTGGCTTACAATATCATCCCGCCCTCTATCATTTTATCCTCACAACAACCCGGTGAGAGGGTTTGGCAGTGTGTGTGTGTGTGTGACCGGCCCAGTGTCACCCACCATGCTTCCAGAGCAGAGTTAGGATTTGAACCTGGGCCTCCCAGATCCTAATCTGACACTAACCACTATACTATACTGCCTGTTGAACTAGGATCCGGCCTTTCCCTCTTTTATTTAGACCGTTCTCCCCTGTTTTCCCTGGATGCCCTTGGATTGCTGCCTTGCTGGAGCCCTGCACAAAAGGGTATTTCTCAGCACTTGCTGGATATGCTGGGGATTGAACCTGGGACCTTCTGCATACAAAGCATATTCTCTGTCTTTGAGCCACAGCCCCATCCTTGAGCTGAGACTAGGGGTGACAGCCTCCAATTGGGACCTGGGGATCCTCCAGAACTACATCTCATTTCCAGACTACAGAGATCAGTTCCCTTGGAGAAAATGGATGCTTTGGAGAGTGGACTGTATGGCCTTGTACCCCACTGAGGTCCCTGTCCTCCCCAGGCTCCATCCCCAAATCTCCAGGAGTTTCCCAACCATGATCTGGCAGCCTTACACCCTCATCCCCCGTCAGCAGCTACAGTGGACCTGGCAACCATAGCTGAGACCAACTCAGCCAGTGACAACCAGAGGCCCTTAATCTGTGTTAGTCCTTCTATGATGAGCCAGTCACAGCCATAGACGGTTTCACCACCACAGAATCCCATGGTTCCCTATACAGAACTCCAGTTAAGGACTGGTTTGTGTCATGTTCTTGCCATGGTTAAGATGCACTCTTTGTTTTGCAGGCACCCCAGAGCACCCTGATCCAGACTTGGTAAGTTAGGGTTGTGTGGACTTTTGGGAATTTGATAGTTGGATTCCACAAAGGTGAAGTATTTCCTATTTGATTGTGGGGGGGGGGGGGGAGAATTTCTTGGTGCTAATAAGAAAGCTAGAGTTTTTATTTTCTCCATCCAGCATGGTGTGGTTTTGATACCTTCACAAACCTACACAAGTATTGTCTGAATATAGCAAGTGGTCTGTACAATGTGGTTGGAGTCAGGTCAGGTTCAATTGCTAACGCACACACTATGGAGTACACAGTTTGGGCCTGGAGCCCTCACATGAACACAAATGAAGCTGCCTTCTACCGACTCAGACCTTTGGTCCTCCACAGTCAGTATTGTCTACTCAGACCGGCAGCGGCTCTCCAGGGTCTCAGGCAGAGGTCTTTCACATCACCTACTTGCCCAGTCTCTTTAACTGGAGATGCCTGGGATTGAAGCTGGGACCTACATGCCAAGCAGAGGCTCTGTCACTGAGCCACAGTCTGTTCCCCTGTGTTGCAGTCAGATGTGAGTTGGCGGTTCTCAGTTTGTATTGGGACTACAGCTAATGTGGAAAAGGAGCTTCAGCCCTCCCCCCAGACTCTAAGCCTGCTGGGTGACCTTGGGCTAGTCACAGTTCTCTCAGAACTCTTTCAGCCCCACCTACCTCACAAGGTGCCTGTTGGGCGGGGGGAGGAAGGGAAGGCTCTTGTAAGCCGCTTTGAGACTCCTTACTGTAGAGAAAAGTGGGGTATGAAAACCAACTCTTTTACTTCTTCTCCTGGGAAAGGCCTCTGCCTGAGACCCTGGAGAGCTGCTGCCAGTCTGAGTAGGTATTACTTACCTTGATGGACCAATGATCTGGTTCAGTATAAGGCAGCTTCTTGTGTAATGTGTGAATCGGTCTTCGTGAGACTCAGGGGATGCTGTGGAAATGCAAGGATGGGATGTGTTTCCTGCATTGTGCAGGGGGTTGGACTTGATGACCCTGGTGGTCCCTTCCAACTCTATGATTCTATGATGTGTTAGAGCAGAAGGCAGGACCCAACACTTGAGTTTTTAAAAATAGAGATCTTCAGATTCTCCATGTATTTACCAATGTGAAATTAATGCTTTGTTTGCTCTATATTCTCAAAATATATTCATTATCTTTTCTATGGTGTTGCTCCCTTCAACAGAAAAAGAAAGGTTTGGGTGATTTAAAAAAAGGATGGTGAATTAATGCCTGAAACTTTAGATTGGAGGAAGAGATGTGGTGCGGTGGTTAGTGGGTGAGACTGTGACCTGGGAGAGCTGAGTTCAAATCCCCACTCTGACAAAAAAAAAAGCCCAGTGACTTTTGGTCAGGCTCTCAGCCTAACCTACCTCACAGGGTGCTTGTGAGTATAAAAATGGGGGGAGGAACCCAATATGCTGCCTCCTGAGCGTCTTGGTTTTTGTAATGCTCATTTTAAAAAAAATCAACCAGATTTTGAAAACTCGATTGCACAGAGCTGCTTCAAAACAAAGTGGAGGCAAATAGTTCTGTTTATGGGCACTGTGGTCCTTAGCCTCTGTCCCTTGGCCCTTACTGTCTTGTGCCTTCCCTATATATTCTCTAAGCCCAGGCCGATCCATCACTTGCCTAAATGTGTAAATGCCACCAAAATTAACCTCATATTTCCCGCAGCATAGATGGATAACATTTTACAGTGCTGAAAATTGGGGGTTTTCTTTTTGCATTCCCCCATTCTCTCTGTAGGACTCCATGAAAAAATGTCCGATGTGCTATGAAGTCTTCCCTCCTGACCTTGAAGAGCGGTATTCAGTCCACGTGCGAAGCCACTGTCTTGAATGCCCGTATTGCGAGGAGACTTTTGATGTATCTAACAAGCAAGTGTACGACGACCACGTCTTCTGCCACGGCTTAGACTAAGCTGCAGCCTGCCAGTGGAATGATCCACGAGGGATAGTGCCCTTGTTCTGTTTCTTTGTATGATTGGGTGGAACGATTTCTGTTGGGTGTGCCGCTGTTTAAACGTGCTGTGCCGAGGGGACATGTGAAACCTGCTTATTGGCAGAGCAGCACTGATACTTTCCTTCCTTCCATTTTGCGACACATGAATTAAATGAGCACAGAGCTTTTGCTATCTAAAAGGATAGGTTGACTTAAGTACATCCTTCTACAGCATGAATAGCACTGTATGTTATTTTCAAAGGGAGGAGCTGTTTTCTTCTGCTGTGCCTTTCACTGGGGATGGTGATTTGCTCCCTCGCTGTTTCTAAATGGCAGAAATCTCTCTAGTGTAAGAGAGTGCTCGTAATATGGCTCTTGTCTAGCTACGGAAACTATAGAAACTCTTCTTGCTTCCTCGCCCCTTAGTGTAACCTGGATACAATCATGAAATGGTGCAACCTCACCAACCTCCATCTTCATGTAGGTTGTATGACAGAGGCAGATCTGTAGTGTGTGTAAAGGTGGGCCTTTCGGTGTTGTGAAGAGGCTAGAGTGTTGGACCAGGGTCTGGGAGGCCCAGGTTCAAATCCCTGCTTTGCCATGTGAGCTCGCTGGGTGACCTTGGGTGAGCCACTCTCCCTCAGCCTACCCTACCTGACAGGGTTATTGTTGTGAGGATAAAATAGAGGTGTGGGAAATGATACTGCAAGCCACTTTGGGGTCCCCCTTAGGGAGAAAAGTGGGGTGGAAAATAGTAGTGGGGTTGCCAGTAGCTGAGAGGAAGAAAAAAAGGGGGCACCAATTTTGTCTTCACAGTTCTAAGTTAAGGTCATCCCCCATGATTTCACAGGCATGATGATTTAACTCGAAACTGACTAAATATGTGTCCCATGAAATCATGGAATCCCGCATGATTTCACATTCTGGATTTAGCGATGTCCTCCTGCCAGTTTGTATGTCAACCACAGTTTTCCAGGCGGAAGATTCTTTTCTATACAGCTCATGGAAAGTGAGGCACTCAAGATCCCTTTCTTAGAAATGGCCTCTTTATTGTACCTCTTGCCACTAAATGCTGATAGGTGACTCAGGAATTAAAGCAATGACATCCTGAACTAATCTTTCAACAGAAATCTGTGTGCCTGCATTGCCGCTTTGGACTTTCTAGGCTTGGTCCAAATGTCTCTGAATTTTTTTTTAAGAATCCACATTCAGGGCATGTATACTTAGAAAACTGAACTGAACAAGTGCCTAGAATTCTTGCACTGCTTACTATGAAAATATGTTTTAAAAACATTTTGATGCTAACAGCACATTCTCTATGCAAGACCAAAAGCTGCAACCACAGTTAACTTCCCTGTAGGTGTTATATTTGTGCATTACCGTCCCAACGAATGCCTCTAGAGGAATCTTGATTGTAGGATCCTGTTTTCAAGTATGTTTGATATTGCTTTTAAGAAGTGGAGCCTGTAAAATGTGCTCTTCAAGGTCTAAAGTTGGGTTGGTTGGCCTCTACAGTTAAATAAATGGACTTCCTGTTGTCCTTATTTTAAGCTGTGACTGAGGATTTTTTGTTGTTGTGCGCTGTCTCTTTTGTTGGAATGTTTTATTTATTGTATTGAAAACTTTAATGCCCGTTCCGCCCCCTAAACAGCATCAAGGCCAGTTCAACAAAGGAATCCTGAAGTAAAACCAAGCACCAATCATATACTGGTGTCTTCAACATGGTGCCCACTGATTCCATTCTTGGCACCTACCAAGTGTTTTTAGAAAATGGGTAGGGCCAGATGGGGTTTTTATCCAGCACGGCTTCTGATTCGCTATGCAGAGAAAAAAGCATTGCTTCAACAGCAGCTGCCACCACAGCACAAAGAACTTCACTGCATGGCTGAAGATAAGCTGTGTGTGCACAAGAAAATATTTAAAACAATATGCTCAATTAAGAAGGCATCCTGATAAACCAAACGTAGCTATAATCTCTCTGACATGCTGTGCTTAGCTCTGCCTCTTGTGGCAGCCATTTTAAAGAAATTGATAGTAGATATCACTAGAGCAATATTCTAAGGCAAAAGCCAGCGGGGGGAGGGAGAAATGGTAGGTACTAGAGAAAGGAACCAAAAAAAAAAAAAAAAAAAATCAACCCCAGCAGGGGCTATGACAGCAAAACAGGAAATTGCTTCTATGTGCGAGCAGCCTAAGCCCATGGAAATCAATGGGAGTTGACTGAAACAACCCTGCATAGGCTTGCACAACCTATGCCCAGCTGGGTAGAAAAACACAAACATGGTCCAAAGGCCTAGAAAGCAAAGGTATGCCTTTCCCAAAGAATCTGTTAAGATGTAGCTCACTGCATCATGTGATTAATTAACAAGCTCCTAATACAAACTAGCTTAATACAAGGTAGTAGGGCCTGATGTTTCTGAAAAACAGGTCTGCTCTAAGTCTCCCTCAAGACAGGCCATCCCACACCATTTGTCTCCACCCACCCAAAGATCTTCCTACCTGCTTGGCCCAAGCTCTTCCCACTAAAGCCTTACCTGTCAGTCAGGATAGCTCAATGAAGCCTACCTCTGAATATCACACACTGGGGCAAGCAACAGGAGAATGGCTGGTCATTTTTATTTACTTATTTTAAATACTGATGCTCTGCTTTTCTCCTCAATGGTCACCCAAAGCGGCTGATGCCATTGCTTTTCCCCTCCTCCATTTTATCCTCATGTTAACCTTGTGATGTAGGATAGGCTGCGAGGGTGTGAGTAACCCAAAGGCACCCAGCAAGCCTAAATGGTGGAGGGGGCATTCCAGCCTGGGTCTCCCAGATTCTTGGCTGACACGCCAACCACTACATCATGTTGGAATTGATGAAGACAACAAATATGCCCAAGGTCATAAAGTGCCAACGGTGAAGTCTGAGATACCAATGTGACCCTTCCTCCCAAATCTATTTTCTTTTTAATCAGTGCTCGCCCATAATCATTACACCAAGATTTTTGGCTGCAAAACTATCAGGGTCATTCCTTCAGCAGCATTCAGCACAATGAACTCTTACACAGCTTATAAAACCCATCTCGAAAGCATTGCTATCCACATAGCATAGGCATGCTTTGCTTAGTGAACTGTGGCAGTCTAGATGTAATTGACAATATGAAGATATGGGAAGATCACTGTGAACTGCTATTTGCAGTCTCTGTGAATGGGCCTTTATGATTTCGCCAAAATACAGAGTGTGAAAAAAAGAACCTTCATGTTCTCTAATGCTTGTGCATCTTTCCTGGATGGGGAGTTCACCTGCAGAGAGGAGGTCTGCAATGAATGCTTGAAAGATTATGTATGGAAAAAAAGTTTTGAACTGGGAGACAGGCAGAAGCTGACTGAGGAAAATATGAATTGGCTGAATCAACCTTCACTATTGCTCTGCTTATGTATTTGTAAATAAAACAGACACTATGGGTTGGAGCCAGCAAGATGTTTTTTTTCACCTAGTTCCCCCCCTTACTACAGTCTCACCTAGTTCCCCCCATTACTACATTTTCTGTACCCTCTGTTTTTTGTCCATGCAGGCCCCATGATCCTCCGCAGAGACTTTTTGGTTGTCCAGTGGGATCCCTCCTCCCGTTTACACCAGGGGAAAAGGTGCCTAGATCCAGCCCCGTACATCTGTAGAGCTCTTTGCTCCAAATGAAAAAAAAAATGGCCCTAGCGCTTCTCACTGTAACAGGAATGAGGGAGTGCATAACAATAATGAGAGGTACCACAGGATATTAATTAATCAATAGCTGTTATTATTCCCCAGTTGGACTTTGAATGATATGAAGGAATAAACAGGCCCTTCCAGTTATCCTGATGGAACTATCAATAATAGAGACAGAGAAAGAATTAATCAGACTTTTATAATGAAAGAGATTACTCTGGTCAAGAGTCCAGGGATGATTGTTCCGGGTCTGATACTTCAGTTTCGGAGACCTCAGCTTGGCTTTGTATCCCTGCAAGGAGTATCATTTTGAAAAAAGAAACTCCAGACAACGGACAGTCCTGTATAGCTGTGTCCAAAAAGCACCTGAGGCAATCACATACATCTCACATCACACAACGGCAACTGCTTATAAACCAGATAATGTCCAGAAGGCCTTATGCAAATCAAACAGCCAAAGAATCATGGCCAGACCAGGGGGTCACTGACAGGCAAGAATTCTGCAAGATGAAAATTCAACTACTAGGCCTTTTAGTTGATTACATACCCCGGGCTTTGCGATACTGCTTGACCATTTCGGCGAACTTAGTCATGGCCTCTGGGATACCTTCCCCGCTCACAGCGCAGCAGCCCTGCACGTGCCACTGAAATCCTTGCAGCTTCCTCAAACCCATCTCTTCCGCCACCTGCATGGGGGGCCAGGCTCCGGGCAAGTCTTGCTTGTTGGCCAGCAGCAACAAGGGTGCTCCACGCAGCAGCTCGGCATGCAGGAGGTCCTCCAGCTCAGACCGGGCCTCTGCAAAGCGACTGCTATCCACGCTGTCCACCACAAACACCAGCCCGTCTGTGTTGGGGTGGTAGTGCCTCCAAAGGATCCTGATCCGCCCTTGACCACCGACGTCCCACATGGTGAAAGTGACGTTGTTGATAGGCTGGATCGTCTCGACGTTGAAACCCACAGTGGGGATAGTGATTATCGTTTCGTTCAGTTTCAGCCGATAGAGGAGAGTTGTTTTGCCGGCGGCATCCAAGCCCAACAGGAGGATACGAGCCTGCATCCCATAGAAACCCCGCAAGGCATCTTGGATCCTGCTGAATAACAGCCCCATGGCACTCTCTCTTCTGCTGTGCTCTGCTGTGCAGCATGTACAAGAATTGCTTTCATTCTTATAGACACCAGGCTGTCTTTTTATTGGCTCACCTCTAGAGGGTGTGGTGTGGGAATTCCCTTATCGTGCTGGAAGCAGGCTTGCTGGAAGTTTTGCCGACTAGCTTCCTGATGCAGGAGGTTTTGACGTCACGTAGATACAAGGAAGTATTTGACTGGAGTATTTGACTGGAAGTATTTGACTGTGTGCTGTTTTTTTCATTTTGTTTTGTCTGCACACCATGCTTCCTGCTTAACTGGAATGTTCTGCTCTTCCAAACACTGCCGTTTTTGTGAGCCAAAATATGTGTATTTTTCAGTTTTAACTCATTTCAGATATTTCCCTGTAAATGCTGACTGTGCTCAGAAAATGAGGCTTGAACTGGAAAAGAGCATAGGGGGTGAACCCTAGTTTATAGCCATAATCTGAAGGAGGAACTCCAACCATTGCTATTTAAGCATTTTAAAAGCTTGGCAGATTTATTCACAGATTTCTTAAAATCTCATAACATGTAACTCTCTCTTTTTAAAAAGTGACCCTGCAAGGCATCTTAGATCTGGCTAAATAAAAGTCCCATGGCACACTCTCTGTTCCTGGGCAGACGCAATTGCTTCAATATAAAATGCTGCCATTTCACTGGCTTACCTCTAGAGGATGTGGTGTGTTGGCTGCAGAGTTGCTGGAAGTTTTGATGGCTTACTGTCTGACGCAGGAGGTTTTTTCATACCCCAAACCCAGAACTGTGCAACCTATTCACTGTCATCTCTTGCTGCTGACACCAATTTTTAATCCACATCTACTAATTTGGTTGAGTAGAATTAGTATTGTTGACTTATACGGCAGGGTACATAAAAAATAATAACTTCAGATCCTGTAAGCCAGTGATAACGGGTATACAGCCACTCAGAGGGCAATCTACAAACCTTGAGATACATTCAGAAATGTGGGGAGAGGAAGTTTGGGGCAGCATAAGCAGCAGAAAGAGCAATCTCGGCAGATTCTCCTCATCGCAGCTGTGTCTCTTATCCTGTGGTTCCCACCATGGCCTTTTGAGGGGGGGTCAAAAGACACCCTTTCTCCTGAGACAGTGGGAAAGCTGGTAGGATCCAGCACAGAGACTGCAGGTGGTGGTCAAAGAAGTAAAGAGTTGGGTGTCATCAGTCTACTGATAACACACAGCCCAAAAACTCTGAACCTATTCAAAGGTCTAACATAAAAAATATACAACTTTGGTGAGAAAATCCACCTCTGTGGAACCTATGGTTGCCAATTCCAGGTTGGAAAATTCCTGGAGGTTGGGGGTAGGATGTCTGGGGAGGAGGGAGCTTAGGGAGGGGAGTTCTGCAGGGATGTGATGCCAGAGTCCAGTGGTTGGCCACTGTGTGAACAGACTGCTAGACTTGATGGGCCTTGGTCTGATCCAGCAGGGCCTTTGTTATGTGCTTATGTTCTTATCATCCGAAGCTGCCTTTTTCTCCAGGGTAACGGATCTCAATAGTCTGAAGATCAGTTGTAATTCCCAGAGAACTGCAGGCCCACCTGGAGGGGGCAACTGTATTGGAACCCCAGAGGATAGATACCACATCACCAACCCATAGTTGCCCACAGTTACTTTCTGGTTTCACCCAAATAAAAAAGACTGTACCCTTTTAACACTACACTTTTGAAGCTCACTGTGATCTCAAGGCGTCTCAGTAGAACTATGTGGCTTACCATGTCAAAGGCAACAGACAAGCTAAATCAACAAAGATGCATTTCCATTCTCACTCTGTTAATGAGGATCTCATCCACCAAAGCAACTAATAACGGGGTCAAAATGCAAGAGAATGAAAAAGAAGATAGTATTCATTATTGTAACTTTGCAGTTTGTTCACAGCAAATGTCTACATGCCCTCTGAATAATTACACTAGCGATCAGCACAATGCTAATTTACTGTGAAATAAAAATTCTAATAGAGATAGGCAAGAACTCTGTAAACAAAAGCTCATTTTAAATTGGGCTCGAAGGACCGAAGCCCTAGGAGGCGGGGGAAGGAAGAGTGCTCCTCAATATTCAAATCAGCCTAGCTCTGATTGGCTGCCTCTTCCCCTCCCTTCGCCACCCGAGAGTCACAGTTGGAGACCGTTTGCCTCGCGCTAATTTTTTATGCAGCGGGAGGATGGGCGGGAGAAGACTCGCTTGGAACCAGAAGTACGCATGTGCAGGATTGGGAGCGGGGGGGGGGGACGCGGGACCAGATTGGGAGGGGAGTGGGAAGAATAGAATCCTACGCGCAGCCGCATTTTAGGAGCCGGAGGCCTAGCCGTCTCCATGACAACCGCGTCACCACCACCCACTTCTCGTCACATCCACACTTCCGATCCGACGTCAACTGATTATCCACCCCCTTAAACAATACGAACTGCCTAGTAGGATTAAAGTTAGGCCAATAGGAAAGCAGCCTGTTTGGTTGCTTTTTTTTTTTTGTCAAATAGAAAGCGCATCTTGGTTTGAGCCAATCCAATCAAGCGCTGAGCGAGGAGGAGCAAAGGGGAAGCTTTTTTTGGGGGGGAAGGACTAGTGGGCGGAGAAGATGCTGGTTGGTTGAGAAGGATAAGGGGGGCGGAGTTAGGGGGGCTGATGGGATGGAGGGGTAGAGCTGCGGCGTCAAGATCCAAGGAAAGGGTTGGTTTTGGCCACGCCTCCTTCCTGGGTGTCGTCTCGCCATTACACGAGCTAGTCATAGGTTCACTTTGACTCTGTAGGGTGCTGCGAAGTAATGCCATTTGCTGTAAAAGCCTTTCCTCCAGATATATAGGGAAGTGCACCTTATTAAAGAGCTTTAATTTGCCTACGCTCAGGGGTTTTAATAATTTTTTTTTAAGCCAACTAAACTAGACGATAATTCACAGTGGGTAGCCGTGTTAGTCTGTCTGCAGTAGTAGAAAAGGGCAAGAGTCCAGTAGCACCTTAAAGACTAACAAAAATATTTTCTGGCAGGGTATGAGCTTTCGTGAGCCACAGCTCACTTCTTCAGATACAGCTAGAACGTGAATCCATCTGTCTTTAAGTAGAGTGAATTCAGACAAGCATTAGTATTGGTTCTTGTAGGTTATCCGGGCTGTGTAACCGTGGTCTTGGAATTTTCTTTCCTGACGTTTCGCCAGCAGCTGTGGCAGGCATCTTCAGAGTAGTAACATTAGTATGTACATGTTAACAGTATGTAAATATGAATAGCAGGCGTGATGGGATTAGGTGTGGTATGCAGAAGAGTCTGTGATGTCCAGGGGAGAGACGGGTGTGGAGAAATCAGCATTGGTAAAGGCTCATTACCCTTGCATTCATGGCTCATTACCAATACTGATTTCTCCACACCCATCTCTCCCCTGGACATCACAGACTCTTCTGCATACCACACCTAATCCCATCACGCCTGCTATTAACATGTACATACTGTTAACATTTACATACTAATGCTTGTCTGAATTCACTCTACTTAAATACAGATGGATTCACATTCTAGCTGTATCTGAAGAAGTGAGCTGTGGCTCACGAAAGCTCATACCCTACCAGAAAATATTTTTGTTAGTCTTTAAGGTGCTTCTGGACTCTTGCCCTTTTCCACTAAACTAGACGAGAGAGAGCCAGCGTGGTGAAGTGGTTAAGGTGTCTAAGATCTGGGAAACCCAGGTTTGAATCTGCACTGGTGCCATGGAAACTCGCTGGGTGACCTTAGGCTAGCCACACTCACTCAGCCTCGGCCCTGGCAAGTATTTGGATGGGAGACCTCTAAGGAATACCAGGGGCGTGATGTGGAGGCGGGCTATGGCAGACCACCTCTGAACCTCTCTTGCCTTGAAAACCCTACGGGAGTTGCCGTAGATCAGCTGTGACTTGAGGGCAAGCAAATTAATAAATAGGCAAAGCATGAAATTTGACCTCACCACTGCCATTTCCCCTATCCTACGCTTTGTTTCCCCAGTTTTTCCTCTTTTAATTCCCCTGTATTCCAAACCCAACGTTTAAATTTCTTGGTGTGCATCTGTCAGGTTTCCCAGATGACCACACTCTCCCCAAACAATTACAAACCCTTAAAATACACTGCCACAGCATAAATTCGGCAGTCTCTTATCTCGCTTTCCCTGTTGCCTGACATTTCTTTTAACCATTTAGCCCCGAGGCCTTTCAAAATCCCATCTGCCAGTTTCTGCCTCTCTTCTGCCCTCATTCCACTGGATGGTGGTCAGCAGTAGGACGTAATTCTCTAGGTTTCCCCCTATTCTTAACTTCGTTTCTAAATTATTCCTGTTGACATTAAATATCTGATTTCTCTAATCCTAACCTAAATAGTATAGTTTAAAAATTGGGGTTATTTTCCCCAATCCCAGCAGGTCCTTAAATAGCTGGAGGTGGGGGAGCTGGAACCAAAGGCCACTGATGATTAGGGTTGCCAACCTCCAGGTGGCACCTGGAGATCTCCCACTATTACAATTGATCTCCAGGAGACCCAGATCAGTTCCCCTGGAGAAAGTGGCTGCTTTGGAGAGTGGACTCTATGGTATTATACCCTGCTGAGGTCTCTCCCCTGTCTCCACCTCCAAAATCTCTGGGTCTTTTCCAACCCAGAGCTGGCAACCCCACATGGTGTGAATTCCCTAGTTTGGATTTTCTCTCCTGCCTTCCCCTCAGGGAAAATTGGCCTGCCCCAATAGAGTCAGTCACTCATGACCAGGGACGTTTTACTCAGATGCTTGTAAACCACGTGGTTTAGTGGTTAAAAGTGTTGGTCTAGGCTCTAGAAGATGGGTTCAGAACCCCACTCTTCCATAAAGCTCACAGAGTGATCTTAGGCCAGTCACTTTCTCAGCCTAAAGTGTCTCACAGCATTGTTATAAAGATAAAATAAGGACATGGAGTATGATGTGCTCCACCCTTAGCTCCTTGGAGGAACCGTGGGATAAAAATACTAAATGATAGCTGTGACCTGATTTTGAAAGCAGGTTCACTGGTGCGTATTAGATTGGATCCTACCAGATTTTCTGCTACTTCAACCCTTTTGACACTCCTCAATGAATTTGGGGGATTTGGGGTCCTATGTGTGTGTGTGGGGGAGCATGTGAAATGAGCTATAGTGACAAGGGGAGTCATAAAAGATTGCCCCTCCTCTCTCTTGTACCACTTAAAAAGCTGGTAGGATCCACTCCATTGGTACCTCAAAATAAGCTCAAGAACTTGTTTTCTCTTTATTCCTCCACCCCCAGTGATCTCTCCTATAGAACAAAGCTACAAATACTTTTACTTATTTTGCATGTTTTAATATGTTTACATTCATGCAAATGTAATATTGGCCAAGAATTTATTTTGAGTTTATTTCTGCTTCTAACTTGGAAGGTTCTAATGGTTGGTAATACTACTATATTAAAAATATATAGTATAATATATATAAGGAAAATATAAGGAACTGTAGCAAATTAAACAAATAGTTCTCTTAGCCTGTCAACCCAAATCAAATTTGAGCAGAAAGATCATGAAAATAACCCTAAGAGTGTCTATTCAGAAGTCCTACTGGGTTCAAAGCAATGTTCTTCCAACTCAGTATACATACGGTACTTATTTCAGCCTTTCAGCCTGATTCAATTTATGTTTACGTATGCATAAGGTAGAGTTGCTAACATCGAGGTGGGGCCTGGAGAGCTCCCAAAATTACAACTGATCTCCATACTACAGATATCTGTTCCCTTGGAGAAAATGGCTGCTTTGGAGGGTGGACTCTATGGCATTATATCCTTCTGAGGTCCCTTCCCTCCCCATACCCTGCCTTCCCCAGGCTCCACTTCCCAAATCTCCAGGTATTTCCCAACCCAGAGCTGGCAACCCTAAGTGAGACCCATAAAACATGGTTGGAGTTACAGAGGCTGCCTCACCCTCTCTACTTTTTTTTTTTTTTTACATTCAGCATTGGTACACAGATAGCATACCTAGCAAGGCTTTCTGGGTCCGTATTTATCCTGAGCTAATATAAAATGAAAGAGAAATCTACATACCCTGAAGGAAAAGGTGAGCTCTTAACTACTGCAAAGGGTCACACCAGTGTCTTGTCCTATTCACCAGCATCATAGATTACTTATTTATTTTGTGTAAAAATGCAAAATCCTTATTTGTGAAAGGAGACTTTCTTGCTCACTTTACTGCTTTAGCACATGCAAAGCTGACCTCGGTTGAAATGAATGGAGGAGCTATTATGGGTGGGAAAGCTTTGTGTACACCTGATCCGATTGCTATATCTGCAGGAGGTCTCTGGATCAGGCTAGTTGAGTCCCCCATGTTGTCCTGTTGAGGTTCTCATTTGCAGTCTGTTGAATACCTGCAGGAACACGTATGTTTTCCAAGCTTTGGCTTTGGGAATTAAGGGTTGTGCAGCAACCTTAATTCTTATTCAAAGGGCTGCAGCAGCGCATTGCACTTCAGTATAATTTTTCACTAATAACAATGCATATGAAGCAATGGCATGTGCATGTTTTTATTTAAACTGTTTTTGGAACTGTATTCGAGAAAATATCTTGAGCTATGTCTTGCACACACAGAAACGATAAAGGGTAATGTTAGTGCTTCTACTTGCTCATGGACTCTGGCACACACAGTCTTCTTTGGGGTCTAGCATAGCTAGTAAAAATGCTGGGCGTGTGTGAAATTTAAAGTTCCTTTTGCGTGCTTACCTGTTTGTGGGGGGTAATGCAGTAGGCTGATCACCTGTTTAACTATTTTGTCTAATTTATTCTAACATGAAACTGCTAGGGTGGACAGCAACCTGGAGAAAAAGTGACCTCCCTCCTTAATAGATGCTTAATGGGATGTTACTTACCAGGTGATGTTATTTCCCTCCGGGCTATGAAAAGCTTCACCTGCCCATTTCCACATATTAACAGTGCAATCCTAAACAGAGTTACTCCAGTCCAAGCCTCGTAACTCTGTTAAGGATCGCACTGTAAGTCTCTGTTAAAGGGTCAGGATTTTCTCACAGTTGTTGGCAACCTTAGAAACTGCAGTGTTTGCATGGTATATCATGTGAAGAACATCTGAGTTTAAATCAGGCACATGTTTCTACAGCTCGTTTTCTTTTACAAAAATAAATACAAATAAGACATACAGTTAGGCCTTTAAAAACTGCCCATGTTTTTCTCTCTTGAATCTGTGTAAACATACACACACTCTTTGTCACCTGATAAATGTAAAGGCATGTTCAGGCAACTGTGAATGCAACAAACAAACCTTTCCTTGGAGACAAGACTGATTCTGTTAGCAGGTACTCCGTGTCTCCTCCATTGACTCCTTCCAAATGACTCCTGATTTATGCTAGAGTCTGTTATAACTGCATTCATGTGTCATAGGTGGATTGTATACTGAAAATGTTATCAGCTAAGGCTTCAATTTTGTTCTGTGTTTGATTTTTACCTTGCTTAGAGACGTCAACATGACATCTGCAACGACCTATTCCTTCACTTATAAACAGATCTGGGAAGAAACTAAAAAGCATTCTAAGAAATGGAAGAAGAGGACCAGGTTAGTGTTAATAATCCCAACAATGTTTATTAGAATTGATCAGTGTTTATTGATTTCAAAGGACTTACATCCAGGTATTGAGGATTACAACCTAAGCGTGAAAGCTGTGAGTTATTTCATAATTAGTGATGTTTCCATGTTTATGTTTTACTCTGCAGTCCTGGTGATAGTTTTAAAATGGTGTATGTTTGTAGCATATTCAGGGTTTTAAAAAATGCTTTGTATTCATAACCTAATGTAGTTATGTCCTGTTTCAGAATAATTGCTGCAATTTTTAGGAATTCTGTAAGAACCCCCCTTTCTCCCATCACTCGCTGAAGAAAACAAGCCCTGAAAAAGGCAAAGGCCCGTCTTTAAACAAGAGTTCAGCCTCCCTTCACTTTCTTCTGGGACTGGAACTGAACAAGTAGTATTTTTTGAAGTATTTGCAGCTGCATTGCTACTTGCTAAAAGAAATTGCTTCTACTCATGCAAAACTAGTAAGATATTGCCATAGGGCTTCCAACTCTTGCTTGGGAAGTACCTGGAGATTTGGGGGCAGTGCCTGAGGTAGGCAGGGCTTGGGGGCAGAAGGAAGCTCAGCTAGGATGTGATGCCGTAGCGTCCACTCTGCAAAGCAGCCATTCCCTCCAGGAGAACTGATCTCTGTACCACAGCATCAAAAAGTTGAGAGGAGCCTCTATGGATTTGAAGGGATGTTTAATATTAGCCGGCTTCAAGAATCTCCATATCTGTTGACTTTGGTCTTCTGTAGCTGCCATGGAAGAACATGTAGGGCTTTTGAAGAGCTTAGCTATTTTTTATGTTTACATTGTTCATTTTAACTGCCCAGCAAGGAAAACGTTCATTCTCACTTTTCTCTCTACTGAATGGGGGCACCAAAGTCATGGTTTGCCCAGGGCACAAAAAAACCTGGGTCAGTCCTGCATGCCAGTCCCATGGAAACATAAAGGGAAGCTGAACTCTAATCTTGCTAAAGATGAATCTTTGTCTAATTAAAGTAGTTGTTTTCTTCTATGGGAATGAACAGAAGGCAGCGGACCAAGAGAAAGAGGAAGCCTGACCTTCCTTTTTTCCTGCTGTGGAAGAGAGAAGAGGGTGAATTTTTACTGTCTCGTTTGTTTCAGAATTTTTTTGAACCTTCTTATTGAAATTTATAATCTCTGTGCAACACCTGCACCACTATATCACTGTGTAACAGTATTCCAATTTCTGTAAACCTCTATTTAAGCAAACCCTAACCTTATCCAAAATTCAGAAAATGAGGTTGACAGCACAGATAATTTTTAAAACTTGCATTTATTGTATTATAAACCACCTGTTTATAATACAACATCAGATTGTTTTGATGTGCAACCTGTACTCTGGACAAGAGGCTACAGTTAGGACAGAATATAGAGAAACAGAATGGTTTCCAATTGGCAAAGGGGTCAGAGAAGGATGTATTTTGTCTCCCTGTTTGTTCAATCTGTATGCAGAACATAGCATCAGGGAAGCTGGATTAGATTTAGATGAAGGTGGAGTGAAAATTGGAGAAAGGAACATTGAGATATGCAGATGATACCACATTACTGGCAGAAAAGAGTGAAGACTTGAAACGACTACTGATGAAGTTTAAAGCAGAAAGTACCAAAGCAGGATTACAGCTGAACATCAAGAAAATGAAAGGAATGATGACTGGGGAATTACACAACTTTAAGGTTGACAATGAAAACACTGAAATTGTTAAAGATTTTGGCTCAATCCTCAACCAAAAGGAGACCGCCAACTAAGAAATCAGAAGGAGAGGGGGATGGGCAGCCAGGAAGGAGTTATAAAAGATTCTTAAGTGTAAGGATGTAACTGGCAACCAAGATCAAGATAATTCATGCCACAGTATTCCCATAGTATTACTATGTATGGGTGTGAAAGTTGGACAATGAAAAAAACTGACAGGAAGAAAGTTGCTTCATTTGAAATATGGAGGAAAGTTTTAGGATACTATGGACAACCAGAAAGACAAGTCAGCAGGTTCTAGATCAAATCAAGCCTGAACACTAGAAGCTAAAATGACTAAACTGAGGCTATTGTACTTTGGTCACATTATGAGAAGGCAGGGGTCACTGGAAAAGACAATCATGCTAGGAAAAGTTGAAGGGCAGCAGGAAAAGAGGAAGACCCAACATGAGATGGATTGACTCAATCAAGGAAGCCACAGCCCTCCGTTTGCAAGGCTGTTAATGATAGGATGTTTTGGAAGTCATTAATTCATAGAGTTGTTGTAAGTCAGAAGTGATTTGATGGCACTTGACACACCTGCACAGACCACCTGGGGGTGCTTTCTCAGTTGAAAGGTTAGTTAGTTCTATAAATGAACTAACTAAATAAACAGAGAATCTCATTGTATAAAGACGTCTAATGTTCCAAATTCACCAATTTCTCACCAGATCGGTGCAAATTTCTCTGTAAACCATTCTCCCTTCTATCTAAACTGATTATCCAAACATTTTAGATAGCTTGAGGTTTGGAAAATGGATTTTAGAACTTTATTGAAGGGGCTTTCTGGTTTAGTAGAGCTCCTTATTTTATCTACATCTAGACCATCCAAAATGCAGGTATAAATAACTGACAGCCTCCCTATTATATAGTGCTTCACGTCGGTCCCCTCCCCCCATGGCTGGTTATACAAGGAATGTTGACAGTTCTTCTACCCACTTGTCAATTAACATTCTTAAACTGAATTATGGGACCCTAAATTTTCATCCTGCTTTCCAGCTTTGTAGCAGCAGAGAATACGTTTGATACTGATGGACACACTAACCTAATCCTCAGAATGCACAGAGACGAGATGGAGATTTCCTGTGTCTTAATATCACTTCAGACTTCTTGCTTGCAGGAGAACCTGACCGGTTAGATTCAAATTTCAGCCTGTAGATTTGATAGGCCCAGAATTCTCTCATCCTGCCGATCCGGTGTCAATACCAAGGTGCCACTTAAGTGGAGGTGCCTGTTCCTTTGGGCTATAGCATTGCACTGTAGAATCTGAGGAGGACGGCACTTAAGAGATGAACAGGGGCAAGGTACTAAAGAAGCACTGGACTATAATGGAGAAGGATATGTATAGCTGTAGCATCTGGGCTGGGATTGATGCATGAAATATTCTGGGCATAACAGACAAGAAAAGGGCTGGGGGTAAAAGTATCTTTTTTTCCTTGTAAGAAACATCCATTCACTTAGATATTGCTGTTAATGAAAAAGAGATAACGGTGGGTGACTGTCTCTTTTGAAAGGAAGAAGCCATTCTTGTCGGAATGTTGACAAATCCATGGAGGTTGCCATTAAGGAGCCTTAAAACATGTACATCGAGCATGTGTATGGGGCTAACTTGGGGTTGGATCCAACCAGCTTTTATGCTGGCAAAAAAGGAAGAAGGATCCCCCTTGGACCACCAAATAGGCTATGCTCGGGAATACGGGACCAGCATGGGCAAGAGCCATGCGGGACAAAGATGTCATAATAAGGAGGGGAATTAGCTGAGCAAAAAAAGCTGTCTGGATCCAACTTATTATTTTTTTTAGTTTCTTAACCAGGAAATGCGGAGACCCATTAGCACCTGCGAATCCAATTTTCTTTTTTTGCAGGATGAAGGTATCAGATGAACTTCGACCCTATGGTTCATTTCCCAGAGAGAGGGAAGTGCTAGAAGAGCTGGGTGAGAAGGATGTATCTGAGCTGGAACTTTTTCCAGGTGGGCTGGAAAGAGAGGAGAGTGCGCTGGACACCACCGACCAAGAAACGGTCCTGTGCGAAGAGGAGGGCAGGAAAATGTCATGTGTCAGTATGGCTGGGAAGAAGAAGAAGAAGAAAAAGAGGTTAGAAATAAGCATTGAAAGGACTCGAGATCGAGGACAGAAAACTGGATTTCTAAAGCTCTTGAATACAGAAGAGGGGATATTGGGAGAAACACAGCAAATCTGTATGGGGGATGTCAGAAATGGAAGGGATGCAGGATTTATGGGGTGAGCGAGCCAGGCTCAGGATGAGAGTAGTGCAAGGCCCTCCGTGCACTGCAATTGCATCCTGTACATGCAGTCTCATTTTTATGTTATTTTTTGCCGTCAAGTCACAGCTGACTTATGGCGACCCCATAGGGTTTTCAAGGCAAGAGATGTTCAGAGGTGGTTTGCCCATTGCCTGCCTCCAAGGCAAGAGGTTTGCAATGGCAAACCGCCATTGGTATTCCTTTAATGGTCTCCTGGTATTCCTTGGAGGTCTCCTATCAATATAATAGCCAGGGTCAGGACTGAGTGTGTGACTGGCCCAAGGTCACCTAGCAAGCTTCTATGGTGCGACTGGGGATTTGAACCTGGGTTTCACAGGTCCTAGTCCTACACCTTAACCACTACACCAACAGCTGTATTTTTTTAATGGCGTGTAGATTAAGGGTCTTCGACAGATCGCTTGTGAGCTACTGATAGCTCACCAGCTGCTGCACAGGAATTCATACGTCCTCTAGAACAGTGTTTCCCTCCCTGTGGTTCCTGACCCAAAAGTGGGTCATGAAACCTGTGAAAGGGGGGCCTCATATTTTTGCAGTTTTATTGATTTGTGCATGCTCTGTATTTTGGACTTGTGAGTCACCATAACAAAAAAGTTGGGAACCACTGCCCTAGATGAACCAGGAAAGGATCTTCTTTAATTTTGTTAAAGCTTTTATTTCTTAGGATTTTTCTCTGTGCTGCTTAGCTGAAGATTTGTGGTGCTTTTGCTAGTCCGTGTTCTGTTTCTAGGACAGAACAAAAGTAAGTAATATGCCAGGGAGGTGGGGGGAGTAGCAGCTCAGGATATTTTTCTTTATTTAAAAGCAACTCTCATTAAATATAAGGTTGGCGACCCTGGTTTAGACCATATCATGATAATGGGTCAACCCCCCCCCCCCGCTAAACTCTACATACCCCCCCCGCATGTACATGGGCCAAGTTAATAGTATCATGCGGTGAGGTTGTAATTGAACTATACTGTGCATTCATAATCTTTTCTCCATTCTGTCCTGAAGTTTCAAGAATAGCAGTATGTCCCTTGCTTCTTTTTAAAAATCCTTGCATTAAACCTGTGAATTGTGTGACATTGACCGCACCACGGCCTCCCTGTGAGAATCATGGCTGAAAGGTGATCTGAATGTAGGGATAACACATCTAAACCCCTCTGTCTCTGTCATTTGTTATGTATACAAAGCAATGCCTAGTCTGTTTGGAACTGGCTGTTGGGAGGGGCGGGTATCTAGCTGCATGCACTACTGGCCTTCTGGCAAGGCAGCTTCTTCTCGGCCTGTGCCTCGCTGCCAAATGAGCCACACTGTTCATGGTTCACCTGATAGCCCGCTCGTAGCCCCAGCCGTTCTGCGTTCACTTACTCTGACTGCAGCCATCCGTGAGCGAGCATGCAGCTGCTGGTCGTTGCACCCTGTTTAATACTGGAAGGAGCCTGCAGGCTTGGTGCCACAGGAATTCTCAAAGGCTCCATGAGATTGGGGACCACTGAAGACCTCGGCTCTCAGATGCTTTGTCACAAAACCATGAGTTCTGTTTTTGCCTGTCTGCCTCTGTCTTTCTTCTTCTTTTTATGTTTTTCAGATGACCAGTGATAAATCTGACCAATTGCAAATATGAGAGCGGTGAGTCCAGTTGTCCAGTTGTAAAATGAAAGCCTTTGCTTGCTCCTTAGTCAGATATAGCAAACGGTGTGGGGGGGGGAACTCTTTGTTTTCATGAGGGAGCAAGAGGTCAGATTAATAGAGACATTGTTTTCCCTTTATCTTTAACTGATCGGCACCCAAGAAATTAGAACAGCCCTCGGTTTGTACAGCCCTTCCCCTTTGAGGGATAATGGTGCTTGAATACATGAAGGCCAAGTGGACAGAGCTGTTGCATAGCTTGAGGCTGACTTTCAGTTCTTCTATTACTTATGGATTCCGTAAGCAATAGAGTTGTATCCTACACGACTGCATCTCAGGTTAGGCTTGCCAGGTCCCTCTTCGGCACCGGCAGGAGGTTTTTGGGGTGGAGCCTGAGGAGGGCAGGGTTTGGGGAGGGGCAGGACTTCAATGCCACAGAGTCCAATTGCCAAAGTGGCCATTTTCTCCAGGTGAACTGATCTCTATCGGCTGGAGATCAGTTGTAATAGCGGGAGATCTCCAGCTAGTACCTGGAGGTTGGCAACCGTATCCCAGGCCCTTTGATAGCCTTACATATCCCCATCTTACACTGAAGGCTTTGCACTGGAAAATCAAAAATCTGCACCATGCTAACCCAACTCTAGTACAAAAACAGCTGAATACGGCAACCTACATAAAATCATATCCATATTCGTGTTTCTATAATATATTCTGCTTCTGAAATGAGTAGAAAGTGGAGAGAGACAAAAAGAGGCTGTGACTCAGTGGTAGAGCATCTGCTTGACATGCAGAAGGTCCCAGGTTCAATACCTGGCATCTCCAGTTAAAGGGACTAGGCAAGTAGGTGATGTGAAAGACCTCTACTGAGACCCTGGAGAGCTGCTGCCAGTCTGAGTAGACAATACTGACTTTGATGGACCAAGGGTCTGATTCAGTTTAAGGCAGCTTCATGTGTTCAAGATAATAGGACACGGAAGGTCTGCCTTTTGTCTACTTGAAATCTTAACTATATTCCCCACTCTGCTGCTGCTATCTCTAGGCAAGAAACCTTCAAGCCTACAGAAACAGGCTTAGTTTACCCACCCACCCCTTTCTCATGATACAGACTGGTCCTCTTGCAAATCTAGTTGCTGATCCTGTCTTACAAAATATTGAGAGCCAGTGTGTTGTAGGGTTTAGAGTGTCATAGGATCTACGACGGGGGTCTCCAGCCTTATGGATACTGTGGGCACCTTTGGGATTCTGACACAGGATGGTGTGTGCATTGATAAAACAGCTGCCACAGGGAGTGAACTCACATACAAAAAAGAAAGCCCAAGTGCAGGGGAGAAGAAGGGTAATTAATGGGGTTGCCTACCTCCAGGTGATAGCTGGAGATCTCCCACTATTATATCTGATCTCCAGACGATATAATTCAGTTCCCCTGGAGAAAATGGCCGCTTTGGCAATTGGACTCTATGGCCTTGAAGTCCTTCCTTCTCCAAACCCTGCCCTCCTCAGGTTCCACCCCCAAAATTTCCAGGTATTTCCCAACCTGGAGCTGGCAACCCTAGTAATTAAAGAATACATCGGGAAAGAGGGATGTGAGAGAATAAAACAAAGCACTGTGGTGACAGCTGCCACAGAAACAATGTTATTTAAGCCTGCATAGCTTATCAGATCTTCAGTGCCCAATCAAAAGCCCTGCTGGACAAGAGCCCCACTTGGCCCCACCCACTTTCTAAAAAACATTTGGTGGGCACCAAGAAAGGTATTGGCGAGTGCCATGGCACACACAGGCATCACGATGGGGACCCCTGATCTAGGAGGCCTAGGTTTGAAACCCCACTCAGCCGTGGAATCTCACTGGGGTAACCTTTGGCCAGTCGCACAGTTTCAGGGTTGTTGTGACAATAAAATGGAGGAGAAGAGAACGATGTATGCCGCTTTAGGTCCTCATTATGGAGAAAAAAGCAGGTTATAAATGAAGTGAAGAGCCCCATGGCACAGAGTGGTAAGCTGCAGTACTGCAGTCCAAGCTCTGCTCATGACCTGAGTTCGATCCCGACAGAAGTCGGTTTCAGGTAGCCGGCTCAAGGTTTACTCAGCCTTCCATTATTATTAATGTATTAACTTGTAATTGTGCTAGATGGGGCAGAACCCATATTACAATAGAAATAATAAAATACTCCTTGCAATTGTGCAAAGAGCTATTCATCCCCCCTTACTTCTCCTGGACAATAGATAACCAGACATGGACGTCACAGTCTTTCCCATTGTATAGGTGGGAACATGTATCCTATTTCAGGCTGGAAAAAATTTATCCAGTCTATAGAACCTTTCTCTGATTTATGTGCCCCTTTCCTCAGTGGCACAGAGTGGTAAGCTCTGCAATCCAAGCTCTGCTCACGAACTGAGTTCGATCCCGACAGGAGTCAGTTTCAGGTAGCCGGCTCAAGGTTGACTCAGCCTTCCATCCTTCCAAGGTTGGTAAAATGAGTACCCAGCTCGCTGGGGGTAAAGTGTTGACGACTGGGGAAGGCCATGGCAAACCCCCCCGTAAACACAGTCTGCCTAGTAAATGTCGGGATGTGATGTCACCCCATGGGTCAGTAATGACCCGGTGCTTGCACAGGGGACTACCTTTACCTTTTAAAAATGAAGCAAATAAGAATAAATAAATCAATATTTGTTTCCAGGAGCCTGTGTTGTACAACAGCACATCTGTGCTAGTTCTCTCTCTCTCCCCACCCCCGCCATCACAGAAGCATCTTGGCTTGATCTTGGTATGCAAGAAAATCTCCCACATGGAAGTGTATCTGTTTTATCAGGGTTAAGAATGTCTCTGGTAAACATATATTCTGTTCAGTGCTAAAATGTCATGAGATGTTCCTACACAAATGTAAACGTCTCCTCCTTTGGTGACGCAGTGCGGCGAGCGGCTAAGATGTGCGGCCTTCGGGAAGGCAGCGAGTTGGATGACTGGACCCTGTATTGGACAGATTATTCAGTCTCACTGGACCGGGTGCTGGAAATGAAAAGTTATCAGGTATTTATTGTCACCCACAGGGTGGAGCTAAAGCATCTCCTGGTTTTGTTTTTTAAATTCATTTAAAAAATCCACAGACTTAGACACGATTTTTTTCTTTTCTAGAAAATAAATCATTTCCCTGGGATGTCTGAAATCTGTCGGAAGGATCTTCTGGCCAGGAACATGAGCAGGATGCTAAAACTTTTCCCCAAGGACTTTAACTTTTTCCCCAGGACATGGTGTCTTCCTGCTGAGTGAGTCTTCATTTAAAATATATATGTGTGTGTGTGTGCGCGGGCGCTCTTCAGAAGGTGGGCAGAAAACTAGGCAGGCAGTATTAGGGAAAAAGGGAAGGGGATTTTTCTTTTTAAAGCATTATTTTGAATTTGATCCCGACGGAAGTCAGTTTCAGGTAGTCAGCTCAAGGTTGACTCAGCCTTCCATCCTTCCAAGGTCAGTAAAATGAGTACTCAGCTTGCTGGGGGTAAACTGGGGAATAGAATGGCAAACCACCCCGTAAACAATAGTCTGCCTAGTAAACATTGTGATGTGGAGTCACCCCGTGGGTCAGTAATGACCTGGTGCTTGCACAGGGGACTACCTTTACCACCTTGCTAACCAACTCTTTGTTACGTCTGTTCCTAAGTGCTTTCTGCCTGACCTGGATGGTCCAGGCTAGACTGATCTTGGCAGATCTCAGAAGACAAGCAGGGTTGGCCCTGGTTTGTATTTGGATGGGAGACCTCCAAGGAATATCAGGTTCGCTATGCAGAGGGGAAGGCAATGGCAAATCACCTCTATTAGTCTCTTGCTTTGAAACCCTACTGGGTCTCCATTAGCCAGCTGCAACTTGACAGCACTCACACACACACACACACACACACACACACACACACACACACACTTTCTGTCCTACGGAAAACTTGCCTGAGAGGAATGTGCCACCGCTAACTGCTTGATCTGGTAAGAAATCAGCAAAGCTTCTCTGTGGTTGTGGAGATCTGCATTACTTGGTAAATGCATCCAAGTCCCTCCCATAGCTATATGCAAATACATTCTTAAGCATGACTGTCATCATCTTGAAATCCCTGCCCTAGCCAAGTGAAGAATTGCCCATTGATCACCTCTTCCTGGCTTAGCACAGGGATTTCAACCCTGCCTGAAGCCTATCTGGATTCAGGGCTGCTGCTTCAACATGGGGATTTTTCTCTGCATGAAACACAGAAATTGAAAATAGAAAATTTAAAGGGGAGCATTCACATGATGTCATGCTCCTTCAACGTTGAAAAAACAAAGCCTGTTTTTCTCCAGGTTTAAAGGAGGATCTGTGGGATGGCTGTGAGTGGAGCCACCATGACGAGGTGGAGTAGAGCTAGGGTTGCCAGGTCCTACTTGGCCATCAGCGGGAGATCCATCTATGTGGGGCTGTAGGGGAGCGATACGCGCGCATGGCGCAATACTGTCTCTTCTAGGTTCACCCCAGAAGTGCAGGCATGGAGCAAGATGTTTTAGCAATTTCCGTCAAAAACTCTATGGAAACTAGGGTTGCCAGGTCCCTCTTCGTCAGTGGCAGGAGGTTTTGAGGCAGAGCCTGAGGAGGGCGGGGTTTGGGGAGGGGAGGGGCTGCAATGCCGTAGAGTCCAATTGCCAAAACGGTCATTTTCTCCAGGTGAACTGATCTCTATCGGTTGGAGATCAATTGTAATAGCAGGAGATCTAGCCTACTTCTCCCAGCCGGCCAGCTGAGGGGTGGCGGGTAGCCCGGGCAGTTGGGAACCCTAGGCAGAGCTAAGCTCCACTTTCAAAATGCTGCATGCCATTCTCTTCCCCTTTCTTGTAGCCCTTTAAAGGACTTTTCCCCATTTCCCTGCTGAGCTGCAGTGTAATGTTACAGTGAGGTTCAGTGGGCAAAGGGAGGGTCCCAGGCCCTGGGGTGTCCCAGTGCGATCACTGTTCCGTTTGTGCTTTTGTACAGGTACAACAGGTGGAGGGGAGGAATGGTGGTTGTAGGGGAGGCGGCAGCAATGAGCAGTGTCGAAGTGGGGAGGTGTGGACACTGTTCCCACCTGCACCGCTTGCTGCTGTTGTGGGTAGGGTCGCCAGCTCTTAATGGGGAAATACCTGGATATTTTGGGGGTGGAGCCTGGGGAAGGCAGGGTTTGGGAAGGGGAGGGACTTCAGCAGGGTTCAATGCCATAGAACGGGATGTCGAACTCAATTGTTACTAGGGCCAGATGTGACATAAATGTCACTTGGTCGGGCTGGGCCATGCTTCACTAGCCCAGATTGAGGGGGGTGGCTACCTTGGCTGGTTTACAGTCTGGATAAGAACTCTCCAGAGGCTGGATCTGGCCCTCGGGCCTTATGTTTGACACCCCTGCCATGGAGTCCACCCTCCAAAGCAGCCATTTTTTTCCAGGGGAGCAGATCTCTATTGCCTGGAGATCAACTGTAATAGCAGGAGATTGCCCCACCTGGAGGTTGGCACCCCTAGCTGTGGGAGGGGCGTACTTTCATGCCTCCTCCCCCCCCAGTCTGGAAGCACTGCAGGCTTGTGAACGGATTGTGATTTGCTCACCAGGCTGTAATGATAAAATGTCCCTCCCAGTGGAGAGAGGTATCTCCATACCTGCCTTACATTCCCTCTATTTAAAAAGTTGATGTTCAGTCCTGGATGCAGAAAGCGATGAGTGGTCTGCCTCAGTTCGGTATCCTGTCATGTACAGTATTTTTACAAGCCAGCCTTTCTCCCAGGGGAAAGAGAAACCCGGTTTTTGAAAGACTCCCCTGCCTGTCTTAGCTGGAGGGCAGAGCTTAGGGCAGAGCTACATGTTTATTCCAAAAGGCTCCCCCCTTTTTTCCAACATAGCAGCTGGGACTGCTTTGTTGAGGGAAAGAACTCTATGAGGATGGGGGTGGGGAGGGAAATCAATGAAGCTGCCGCGTTAGTCTGTTGCAGTAAAGACAAAGATGAGTCTTGAGGTACTTTAAACGACATTCGTCGTAGCTCAGGGGTGTCAAACACAAGGCCCGGGGGCCAGATCCGGCCCCTTGAGAGCTCTTATCCGGCCCGAGAGCCCGCCAAGGCAGCCACCCACACCCCACTCTCAATCTGGGCTGGCGGGGCATGGCCCGGCCTGACCAAGTGGCATTTATGTCATATCTGGCCCTCGTAACAATTGAGTTCGACACCCCTGTCGTAGCGTCTTCTGTGTGCTCGAGATGCCGATGAAAAAGAGATGGCCCGTAAGTTTTCCTCATTGCGAATTAAAAAATGGCTTGAGCAGGGAGCATTTTTACCAGGAAAATGGCTGTTTTCTTTAACAAACAAAAAAGCCACCCTAGATGCTGCATTTGGAAAGGGGAGAGGGGGGTTCATTAAAAAAAATGGTCCCATGGAGTTACCCCGAAATGTGTTATTCCGCTCTAACTCACCATGGCTGACCAGATGCACGGCTGTTTACGAGGCTCTTTTAATAGCCTTGCAGTGCCCTCCGAAACCAACCCCCGGAGGGTTCTCTCAGGTTTTTTTCCCCAAGCGGAATACTACCAGAGTCTCTGTGAACGGATGAGCGGGAGACGTAGGAGCTCTCTCGTGGCTGGCTTTAAAGCATTCCAGCTGTTGATTGTATGCTTCGAGCCTTGTTTGTAGCAAATTAATGAGAACCAGAGTGCCAAATAATGCCGGAGATATTGGCACCATCCTGCGAGCTTTCTTCCTGGCTGCCCTGCTACTGGGGGAAGAAAAGAACGCCTGGGGGAAGGGATGCCAGTTGCAGGTCTCTCAATTAAGAAAAAAATACACTACTAAACAATGAAGAAGTGAGCTGTGAATCACGAAAGCTCATAACCCTGCCAGAAATGTTGTTAGTCTTTAAAGTGCTACTGGACTCTTTCTACTGCTATTGACAGACGAACACAGCTGCCCATCATTACATAAATAATAATAAAGAACTATACAAGATGACTTTAGAATATTTAGGTCCAAAATATATGCAGGTGTGACTGAAAGATTTCAGAGAGGAAGTGTAGCTGCAGCATTCAGTCTAGTTAAAGATTCAAAGGCTCCAAATGCTCTGTAGGTTTCAGACCCTCTGTAACTAGAAAGTCCCCAAATCTCTGGGCTGGTATACAGTGTGTGCTGCTGCCCGTGCCAGTCTCTTCTGCTCCTTGTTCCTGGTAGATCATTGCCCCGTGAGTTTCCTGTTTTGTGCCTTTTGAGAATGCCTTGATTCTAGCTGTATCTGAAGTGAGCTTTAGATGACTCACGAAAGCTCATAACCCTGTCAGAAATTTTGTTAGTCTTTAAGGTGCTACTGGACTCTTGCTCTTTCCTACTGCTACAGACGCATGAGCACACATGAACACATGAAGCTGCCTTATGCCGAATCAGACCCTTGGTCCATCAAAGTCAGTATTGTCTACTCAGACCGGCAGCGGCTCTCCAGGGTCTCAGGCCAGAGGTCTTTCACATCACCTTACTCGCCTAGTCCCTTTAACTGCCAGGGATTGACCCTGGGACCTTCTGCATACTTGTATTAGTCACTGGATACGATGCTGCTTGCTTGCCTTGCGATTCAATTTTGTACTCCTAGTCCCTGTAGCAGGGGTCCCCAAACTTTTCAAGCCCAAGGCGCATCCACACAATGGCCGCTACACAATGGTTGCCACAGGAGGCAGAGCCAAGCCACCCCAGCGGCTGCCTCAGCTTCCCTTCGGTCATACAGGGAAGGTCTTTGTGCTGTGGCGGCATCTTCTGCCAAAGCAGTGTTTTTAAAAATTTGCACAGCCAATCAGATCGCCAGTGGCCAGCCAGAAGGCTTGCTGGGCAAAAGCCCCACCTGGCCGTGCCCATTTCCCCAAAACACTCAGTGGGCGCCTGGGAAGGTGCCAGCGGGTGCAATGGTGCCCACGGACACCATGTTGGGGACCCCTGCCCTATTGCTTTCTTCATTCGAGGTCCTATACCGTATGGTTACATTTCCCCCCCCCCTTTCTATACTCTGTAATCCATGTTGAGTCCCTGTGAGAAATGCAAGCTATAAATACCCTGAATAAATAAATAAAAATAAGACCCAAAAAGGTAGTAGCCGCGTTAGTCGACCATGAAGTCTGAAAAACAAAATCCATGTAATACTTTTTATTAACATCAGTCAGAATAGCACCGCACACTATGCGAGGTTTTGTGTTATCCAGAACTCTTTGTCAAACTGGATGTTAAAAAAAAAAAGCAGCCTGGGGGCAGGGGAGAAAAACACGACTTTCAGATTGTGGCATTAAGGCGTCTTTGGGCCAAATTACACATGATATTTTACATGGTTTCCGAAGGGGACTAGCAGCCATATAAAAGTGCTGCATTGGTCCAATTTAGATCAGGGGATATTTAACTGATAAGAACAGATTGACTTTTTTTAGAGAATGTTTCAAATATTACAAACAGTAAGGAAAATTGAGTCAATACAAACCAGTCCCAGAAAATGTGGGTGCGTGCATTTTATACAACAGTAATAAGGAGCAAATACAACAGAAGATATTTCTGCATACACAGACTGTCCAGCGACTGAGAAAATTGTCCAAAGTCCATAAGGAGATTGTCCATGGTGGGGGAGCAGGGCAGAGCCCTGGTCCCTGCATCGTGGTGGCCAGCAGGGCCTGGCCAGTCTTCCTTACTGCTTGCAGCCTTTGGGCATTACTACACTTGATCTTAGTCAAGCGGCCGAGAAGCCAAATGGTCGCCCCAATTTCGATCAGGACCATGGCAGGGAGGGGTTCCTCTCCCCCCCATGCCCTTTTCCCACGCTAAAAGAGTCCAAGGGGCATTATTTGCCCTGTTGTGTAGCCTCACAGTGGGCCAAACAACACTCCCTGGGCTGTTTCAGCTCTTGAAAATGGTGTGGGAGGGGGAGGGGGAGATGCAGAAGCCTCTCTTCCCCGTGCAGTCCCAGTTCAAGTTGGGCCCCTGCAGTGCTTCCACACGAAGTTGCCACCGTCACTTGCTGCCATGCAGCTGCAAATCCCTGTGGCAAACTCGTCTAAAACATAACGTGTCCTTTGGCCTGTTGCATCTTATAAACTTATTGGATGTTTAGCTAACTTCAATGGGCAGAGGGTGTGGCTCGCTGGTATCAGACTGTGACCATCTCATGCTGGGAAGAAGACATTTTTAAAAAAGAAAGCAACCCAACTGAAAACATAACAAGCTGCTGATCAAACGTCTCCTTTTGTTTTCAACTCCGCCGCTCTCAGTTATGGAGAATTACAGTCTTACAGCCGGTCGAAAAAACATAAGACCTTCATCTGCAAGCCAGACTCCGGCTGTCAAGGCAGAGGCATCTACATCACGAAATCTGTGAAAGATATCAAGCCAGGAGAAGATATGATCTGCCAGCTCTATATCTCAAGGGTAAACCGGCTTTCATCCGAGGCATAAAATGGGCCACCTGCGGTACTCTTCTAGTCATTGGGAGCTGCTGCAGCATTGCAGATGTTTGCAACCGAAGGGAAAGGTTTAATCGGTCAAAGAGTGTTGATGGTCAGCAAAGCGATTGTGAAGGAAGCTACTGGGTGGGGGAAGGAATTCACACACAACAGCAAGAGACAGGAAGAGCTGTGCAGTTGGTGAACCCAGGAGTCAGGGGGATTTAAGGAGGTGAAAAGAATTGGGGAGACCGGTGACTTCCCCCCCCCCATAAGGAAGGTGATGGAAGGAGCAGTGGGATGGGAAACAGGAATCCTTGGAAAGGGGGGAGCCTGATAAGAAGGGGTACAGGGGGACAAGGGTGCTGTGGTTCAGGAAGCTGGAGGTCGAAGGGATTGAATCATGCGTACTGATGGGAAATAAGCAGCTGAGTCAAGTCCTTGGTCATTAGAACTGATACCTGTGTCGTCAGAAAAAGTTCAGATCTGTTTTGGTGACCCTCCGGAGAAAAAATGGTTTCCATAGTTGTAGAACAGTCACTTTAAACACCCTTCTGTGCATGCCTGTCTGCTATGAACATGCAGTGTGGATGGGGTTGAGTAGAGGCTGTTGTCCATCAGTCTTTATGCACACAGGCTCGGCAAGACATTGAGCACCCCCACCCCCCACAATGTCCCAAAGTACATGTAGATTTCATCCCAGAAGGCTACAGGAAGCCATTCTTAGAATACTGGCTTGCAGGTGGGCTCTTAGGAGACATTGCACTCTCCAGATTCACCAAACGTTTACTGTTCCTTCAGTGTTTGTTGCAAGCATGGCACTAATTCAGCTTCCACTTCCTTTCTCCAAGCCTTTTATTATTGACGGGTTCAAGTTTGATCTCCGGGTTTATGCGCTGGTGACATCATGTGATCCACTGCGGGTATTTATTTATAAGGAAGGCCTGGCACGCTTTGCAACGTCCGCTTACTCGGACCCATCAGCCAGCAACTTGGTGAGCAAAAATCCTGGTAACGTGGACTGTGGAATGCTAAAAGGGTGATGGCTTCAAGCTCAAGCCACATCTTTCCTCGAAGGCTCACATGGGAGCTTCTGGCACTGCTGCTTTGAGAGCCAGCGTGGTGTAGTGGTTAAGAGCGGTGGTTTGGATCGGTGGACTCTGATCTGGAGAACCGAGTTTGATTCCTCGCTTCTCCACATTGAGCGGCGGACACTAATCTTGTGAACTGGGTTTGTTTCACCACTCCTACACATGAAGCCAGCTGGGTGACCTTGGGCAAGTCACACTCTCTCAGCCCCACCTACCTCACAGGGTGTCTGTTGTGGGGAAGGGAAGGTGATTGTAAGCCAATTTGATTCTTCCTTAAGTGGTAGAGAAAGTCAGCATATAAAAACCAACTCTTCTTCTAAAAAACTATGCCAGGAAAGTGCTACCAGCAGGGGAGGAAAAGAGTCTCTGTGTTGTCTGGGACTGAACGCATCATTCCTCTGTGAGCAGTACTAGGGGAGACTGCAGCGATCTCACGATATCTGGGGTTTTCATGTGATGGAGATAGGACCAGCATGAGGGCAGAGGCCAAGGGGGGATAGAATGATGTTCAGCTCAGAACTTCTACATCACTCTAATTTGCATTTTTCTTACTTTCTGTCTTCTCCCCCATTCACAAGTTGTAGCAAATGCAGATACAACCTGTATCTGGTGTACACTTTTAAAAAATACATGTGTTGAATAAATCTGTTACATTAAATGCACAGACAGTTGAACAGGTGATATAAATCTCACATTTATCCAGATACTGGTCTCCCGTTTCATTTTTGAAGAAAACACACATTGGCTGTTTCTTACAAACAAATGTGCACACACTCATTGCAAAACGTGAGCAGGGCTGGAGTTAACTTTAAAAGGCATTGTGTTTGATTTGTTATGGTTATCTTTAAAGCAGTTGATACTCAGTGGCTCAGAAGCTATGCCACCTATGGCTCTTCCGAGCGCTGTTCCCCAATGTGGCGCTCTCCCCATGTCCCAGGAAAGTGGGCAAGGCCATTACCTGGTTGCATTTAAGGTTGGCAGGGGATTCCCACCTTGGAACAGCCACCAGCAGAGGGATTGGAAGACCCCCCAGGGCTGTGGGTCTAATGCTAGAAATGAAAGTAAAGGGCCCATCGTCTTTAGCAATCCACACCTTTCTCTGACCTCTTATCGCAGCACCCAGTTATAGTTACATACTTATATCTTCCACTACATGTGTGAGTTTGGTGGGGTGGCTCACAGGGCATGCACTTGCCATGTGATTTGTATTGTTGGTGGCAATTGCAAATGAGGCTCTTCACAAACCACAGAGGATTAGCAATTCTCTCAAGCAGGGGTGTCAAACATAAGGCCCGTGGGCCACATCCGGCCCCTTGAGAGCTCTTATCCGGCCTGCAAGCCAGCCGAGGCAGCCACCCCAGTCCCGATCTGAGCTGGCAAGGCAAGGCACGGCCTGACACGACCAAGTGACATTTATTTCATATCCAGCCCTCCTTAACAATTGAGTTCGATAACCCTGCTCCAAAGGCTTAGCTGAACATTTGAATGTAAGAACGCTCCACAGAGAAGCTTTCGGAGGGTGCAGTTTGGAGCAGAGAAGCTGAGGAGGAGGAGTGCTTAACCCTTTCCTTATTTGTTGTTTCTCCCCTCCAGATCATTCCCTGGATCCTTTGGCCCCTGTCGAGTTCCCAGTTTGTGTTTCTATTTTGTTAATATTTACCTGAGGCTCCATCTACACGTTGCAAAGTCCTTGTATTAATTGGGGAACAACTGAATGATTTTGTGCTGCAAGCACGATGGGAGTGTTGTGCCTCCCAGAGACACGCCAGCTCTTTTCTCTTTGCAGCCATAGCACGTAGGGAGAAGTGAGCATAGCTCCTCCCTCCCCCTATGCTGTTTTTGTGTCCTCAAGCGGCTCCACAGAGCCACTATTGGATATGTTGTAAAAATCACATTACTTACATGGCTACACATAAGTTTAATAACACAGCCAACAGCGGGTCCATGGGATGGTTTGCGGGCGTGAGAACAATTTGGAGGGAGGCTAAAGACGCTTCTCGATGTGCGGTGTGGTCGCGAATGGAAAAGAGCCAGTGTTGGTCTGGGAGGCACAAAATTCCCATTGCATGTGTGACACAAAGTCTTCGTGTTGTTCCCCCCACCCCCAAACACAAGTGCTTTATAATCTGTAGATGGAGCCTGAGTAGAACATACAGTTAGATGGCCATAAGGAAATCTGACACTGCAGCCAGTTAGCAGTGTCTGTGGTTCAGTTCAAATAGCCTGCAGTCCTTTCTTTTGTTCTCAAAGAACCTCCCCCCCCCCCAATAGTCATCAACCTCACTATGAAGCAGGGTTCAGTTCGGTTTTGACTCTGAGCACCTGTGTTTTATGAAGTGCTTGTGCAGATCAGATGGCCATTATATCCCTTTCAGATCTATGATTCTGATGTTGCTTTCCTGATATAAATTATTCTGAAGGAGTGCAGAAGGAAATCAAAGAACTCCTAGATCTGAGAGGATTATGAAGGCTGTCCAGTTCATAAACAGACTCTCCAGTAAGGTATAGGTGCCTTCTCCTCTGACACCCACCCTGCCTCCCCAGTTCCGAAGAAAGGAGGAACAGAAGGAAGCCTGAAATCTCTCTAGCCTCATAACCTGCTTGTTTGTTTAATTATTTACAGGACGACGTCTGCATGCACCTGACTAATTATTCAATTAACAAGCACAGCGCTAATTTTGTACGAGACGACGATTCTGGTAGCAAGAGGTACAGAATGTTTTCCAAAATAATCACAGCTGGGGGGACGCTGGTGGGCCTCTTGTCATGAATCTTTACAGCCGTTTCATACGTGTTTAGGAAACATTTCTCTGAATTCAGCCAGCTCGCGGTGTCTTCTCCATCATTAGGTGAAATAAATCATTTTAAAAGCTCAGATGAGTAACAGCAGGGGACCGGGAGAAGGCGAGAGGAGCCTGGATTTATCCCCCCCTAAAGGAAATACAAATGAATTTGTTGCAAATGGAATTGCTGGATTGCCGCCCTCTGTTTTTATTGTTTTGGTGGGCGTAATTAGCCGTCTCTCTAAATCTTGCATGGAACGGTCAGTTCGATCTAATTGTCATCTCAATTTCTCTCCCCACCACCCCACCCCAGCTCTCTTTGGCTTTATTTTTTGTCATTGTTGCTGTTGATCTTCAACTCCTTATTAATCTGCTGGCTGCCGCTCTTCTGCAGCATTCTGCCCACTGCGGCAAAAGCTTGGTTTACCCTGCTCGCTTTCCCTTAGCATTAGCATGCTTGCCCAGTAAGAGAATCAAATATCAGCAACGCTGGCTGACCTTGTGGCTGCAGTGCCAAAACAGGGTCTGCAGTAGGGTAGATCAATAAACAAGCCAGAGGAGTCCGAGAGACACCCCCTCAACACTCTCCAATAACCTCCCCCCCCCCCATAACACTGTCTGCTTACTCTCTGTCCTTGGAATTAGATGTGCTATTGAACCCAGTCCTAGGAGGAAAAAAGAGAAAGACAGCTCTGGAATACAGCTTTAAAAACCTTTATATCAGAGAAAGGCGTTCACTTTTTATGTAGAGCTATTTAGCCCTGACCTGGATGGCCCAGGCTAGCCTGATCTCGTAGGATCTCAGAAGCTAAGCAGAGTCAGCCCTGGTTAGTATTTGGATGGGAGACCACCAAGGAATACCAGGGTTGCAGTGCAGAGGAAGGCACCGGCAAACCACCTCTGTTAGTCTCTTGCCATGAAAACCCCCAAAAGGGGTCACCGTAAGTCGGCTTCGACTTGATGGCACTTTACACACACACATTTCCATCTCCTAGCCCTGACCTGGATGGCCCATGCTAGCCTGATCTCATCAGATCTCAGAAGCTAAGCAGGGTGGACCCTAGTTAGGGAGACCACCAAGGAATACCAGAGTCATGACTCAGAGGCTGGCAGTGGCAAACCACCCCCTTTAGTCCCTTGCTTTGAAAACCCTACTGGGTGGCCATAATTCAGCTGCGACTTGAGGTCACTTTACACACACATTTCCAGCTCCATTTGGGCTTTAGGGAATTAATTTTTAGTGCCTCGGGGTTTCGTGACACTTTAAGGCGAGGGCTAAGGTCTGGTCTACATGAGCAGCGGAACGAGGTGATAATGAGGTGACAGAGTGCAGAGGGGGCAGAATGGCTGTACCACTTCAGACTGCAGGTGAGGGGCTGTATTTTTCAAAGTCCCCCTATATTGGTTCTTGTAGGTTATCCGGGCTGTGTAACCGTGGTCTTGGAATTTTCTTTCCTGACGTTTCGCCAGCAACTGTGGCAGGCATCTTCAGAGTAGTAACACTGAAGGACAGTGTCTCTCAGTGTCAAGGGTGTAGGAAGAGTAATATATAGTCAGAAAGGGGTTGGGTTTGAGCTGAGTATTGTCCTGCAAAAGTATTGTCCTGTAAGTATCAAGATAATGTGCTAATGAGGGTATGGTATGTTAATATGGAACCATTGTATCCTGAAGTGATCTGTTAATGTGTGTAATCCAAAACTAATCTGTATGGCTGTTGTTGAATGTTGTCTTTGTCTGGAGGTTTTTCAGGGCAGGAAGCCAAGCCTTATTCATTCTTAAACTCTCCTCTTTTCTGTTAAAGTTGTGCTGATGTTTATGAATTTCAATGGCTTCTCTGTGCAATCTGACAAAATAGTTGGTAGAATTGTCCAGTCTTTCAGTGTCTTGGAATAAGACCCTGTGTCCTGTTTGTGTCAGTCCATGTTCAGCCACTGCTGAACATTAACAGATCACTTCAGGATACAATGGTTCCATATTAACATACCATACCCTCATTAGCACATTATCTTGATACTTACAGGACAATACTTTTGCAGGACAATACTCAGCTCAAACCCAACCCCTTTCTGACTATATATTA
Source organism: Euleptes europaea (assembly GCF_029931775.1). Taxonomy (NCBI): domain Eukaryota; kingdom Metazoa; phylum Chordata; class Lepidosauria; order Squamata; family Sphaerodactylidae; genus Euleptes; species Euleptes europaea. Next base: position 25,186,476 of record NC_079329.1, read on the forward strand.
CTCTTCCTACACCCTTGACACTGAGAGACACTGTCCTTCAGTGTTACTACTCTGAAGATGCCTGCCACAGTTGCTGGCGAAACGTCAGGAAAGAAAATTCCAAGACCACGGTTACACAGCCCGGATAACCTACAAGAACCAATGAACTCTGACCGTGAAAGCCTTCGACAATATTCCCCCTATATTAATGCTCTCTTATAAGTGGAAAACTAGGACTGAATATGAAAGGCAAGGATAAAACCTTTTCCTCCGATGTGCTATTTTAAAAAAATTACATGAGGGAGCAATAAAAATTTAAACACCCCCCTTCCCCCCCAGTCTGAAATGGCACAGCCTATTCCATTCCCCTCAGAATTCTGCTATCTAATTCTGCAGCAGGTCTGGACCAGACCTCAGAAAAAGAAATTCACTCTCACCCTATGCTTTGTGCCTTTATCCCTCTATGGAAAATGCTTTCTGTACATTAGCCCCCATTCCCAAGTGGATTAGCCAAACTCCTTGATGCCTCCCCACCCAACCCCATCCTTCGGGGTTGACTAATAACATTAACATTTTGTTCCTGGGGAATCTGCAGAAGGCATGCTTGAGATCATACCAGCCGCTTCTACCTGGAGAATTTGCTCCGTCCTGGCTCTCAAACTGGAGTGGACATTTTCAGAGCACTCCCAAGACATTGCGCGGCACCATTTATCCTTTCATTGTTTCTGCCTGTTTAGAATCATGGAGTTGGAAAGGGCCAGACAGGCCATCTAGTCTGACTCCCTGCTCAATGCAGGATCAGCCTAAAGCATCCCTGACAAGTGTTCGTCCAGCCACTACTTGAAGACTGCCAGTAAAAGGGAGCTCACCATCTCCCTTGGCAGCCGATTCCACTGCTGAACTACTCTTACTGTAAAAACATTTTTCCTAATATCCAGCTGGTACATTTCCTCCCATTTGCTCTGGTAATTCACAGATCCGCTTTGCTTCATTCTGGAAAGATCAGAGTTAAAGTGGGTTTGCCAATAGTGTGGACAGGCAGGTTCTGAACTTCCTCACCCAAACCTGGTGCCATTTCCCCTGCATATCCCCATGTGTCTCCTATCTTCCCCCCATGCTCGACACCGGCATAATTTTATTTGCTGGCTTTATTTATTTGCTGGGGAGCCAAGCATGGTGTGGTGGTTAAAGAACGGTGGGCTTAATCTGGAGAACCGGGTTTGATTCCCCTCCACATGAGCAGTGGACTCTAATCTGGTGAACCGGGTTGGTTTCCCCACTCCTACACATGAAGCCTGCTGGGTGACCTTGGCCTAGTCGCAGTTCTCTCCGAACTCTCTCAGCCTCACCTACCTCACAAGGTGTCTGTTCTGGGGAGAGGAAGGGAAGGCGATTGTAAGCTTGTTTGAGTCTCCTTAAAAAGATAGAGAAAATGGGGGTATAAAAACCAACTCTTCTTCTTCTTTAATTTGGTTGTATGCTATAGCAATTTACCTATTTTTTTTAAAGGCCAGCCAAAACCACTGGCAGTGGGGCAGGGGCAAATGGCAGGCACAAAGAGATACCACAAAGAAATACCCCCATGTGGACCTTCCGTTGAAAGCACAGCAGGGAACTGTCCCCATGTAGAAGCTGCTACTGCAACTTGGCTCTCTTCTTTAATCCCCTTCCTCGCTCATATCTCCTTTTGTGTATTCATAATGTGGATTCTTACAAAGTTGCGAAAGGGTATATTTTCCAACGCTTTCTTTGCTCATGGTTCTGGCTGTTAACGGGAGTTCAAATCTACTTTAGTGATTGGAAATACGGTCCTGTAGATTGGTAGCTATTCCAAATTCATTCATGTGAAATGGAACGATATGATAGTGTGCATACGGTTTATGACTGCTGTCGAGTTAAAACAATGTGCTTAAAAACAGTTTGCATAAAAGTGTAAGTCCTTCAACTAGAATGTCTCTCTTTTTCTCCCTCCTCCCTCACCACCGCATTTTTTAAGGAAGCTGTCTACCTTTAATAAGCACATGGCGGAAAATGGCTATGAAACAGAACCGATATGGAAGGACATTGAAGAGGTGGTGGTTAAAACCCTGCTATCAGCCTATCCTATCATCAAACATAACTATCTCACCTGTTTCCCCAACCACACCATGGGAAGTGCTTGCTTTGAGATCTTGGGGTTTGACATTTTACTGGATCGCAAACTCAAACCATGGTTGCTTGAGGTATGTTTCTTACAAAGCAAATGGCCCCTAGGCTATGTTCAGTTTTAGGAGGGTAGCTGTGTTGATCTGCAGTAGGAGAGCTAGATTCGAGTCCAGTGGCACCTTTGAGACAAATAAGATTTTCAAGGTATCTGTTTGATGTTCAGAATTTGTCCCCTCCCCTCGTCTTTCTCTCTACTCTTCCACTTCTGTCTGTCTGTCTTTTTTTTGGCTTTCTTCAGAAATGTCACCCTGTGGCAACTCTTCCAGTCATGCGGATGACCAGCAGAGGGTGTTAGACTACAGGGAATGGTCTTTTTCTTTTCTTTTGTTGCAATCCTCAAACATAGTCTTGTACATTGGAAGCATATATTGGGAAGGTAGGCAACTGGCTGTGTAAATAAATCTCCTGTGAGGATTAAGAAGAGGAACACTACCAAGCTGGATATCTGCAATGATTGATCGAATTCATCTTTCTGTCTTGGGAGAGCGATCAGATGCATTCCACAGAGAGGTTCACAAGCGGGCCCAGCAGCAGGACCCGTCCTGTGTTGCTGATCTTCCATATTTGGTAATCAAAGCAGCATCCCTACTCTGGAAGCAGGGGTTGTACTTTTTGCCTGTTGCCAGCCAAGGCTTCATATAATTTAAGCCATTTAGGACAGGCTTTGTGTTGCCTATGGTGATAAGCCTCATATTTATTTATTTACTTCCTTTATACCCTGCCTTTCTCTCCAGTGAGGGATCCAAAGCAGCTTACTTTGTTCTCCTCTCCTCCATTTTATCCTCACAACAACCCTGTGAGGTATGTTAGGCTGAGAGAAAGTGACTGGCCCAAGGTAAGGTCACCCAGCGAGCTTCCATGGCAGAACAGGGATTCAAATCTGGGTCCCCCTTATCCCAGTCGGACACACTAACTGCTCCACCACACTGGCTCTAGACTGATTATGTACTGTATGAAAAAACATTTCCCTTCTTATGTCTCTTGTCTATCCATTGTCAATTGTTCTCATTTGTTTAGTTTTTTTAAAAAATCCTGCCTCATACTGAGGGATCAGGGAGGGATCAGTGCTAGCTATCAATATTTATCAGGAATAAAACCGATCAAATAAAATACTCATTGTGATTCTCAATGTAAGGTTTATTATTCAGGACTTTCGCCTGACAAAAGAATACATAAAAGACAAAAAAGCTATCAAAATATTTTCAAAAATATCATAACTATAATATTTTATAACTATAAAATTTTATAACTATATAAATTTTACTATAAAAGCATCGATTCTGATATATATCTCAACATTAAAAGAAAGAAATGACAAACCATAATTCAGATCTCTTTCTTAGATCAGTTCTCCTGTCCCAATTTGTTGTGCTTTAATAGTAAATGTTCCCGGTGGATTTAGTACAGTTCAATGCAGTGTATCTTTCTTCAGCCATCATATACGTTTTTCTTTACTTGACCATTTTTTTTACTTACCTTTGATTTAAGTACATAAAGGGCAAATCCATTAGTTGTTATTTGAGTAAGCAAATGTGGATATGTTCTGTTTTCATGCTGCATTTTAAGCCATCTGCCATTCTCCCAGCTGCAAAAATCTTGAATTTGTAGTAGTCTGCCTCTGAAAAGTATTTTGTCCAAACATGATTCTTGGCCATGGACTTCTGTAGAAAGCTTCAATTACACCTTGTTCTAGCCATAAAAAATCTAATTACAAAATCGAGTTAGTAGTTAATACTGCTGCTAAAAAAACCCCCAACATTAAATGACAAGATTGAAGGCCCAGAAGAGCCCAATGGTTAAAATTGCAGTTAAGAAACCTTCAATGTCATCTTATTCCTAGTCAATACCAAACGGGAACTACATGAGAAAGTTTTTCAAGTGTGAATATTGGGGAATTCGTAGAAAACTGGGCTACCACAGTCCAAATCTGTATGTACAGCGATTATGTAATATGGTCCTAGTAGCTGAAGGTTGTGGAAATATGTCCTGAATGTTCTAGCAAATGGGAGCACTGTTTTCAACACTGGAAGCTTAAAGAAATTGGCTTCAGCATATTTATCCTGTACATATTGTGTGTCTGGTATCCCAACTCTTTTCTTTTCCTGGCTCTTATATTTGAAATGGTAGCGAATGCAAACCGGCTGAATTCCTGTTATTGCAGGTGAATCATTCTCCGAGCTTCAGTACCGATTCATGGCTCGACAAAGAAGTGAAAGACCAACTCCTGCATGACACTCTGGTTCTGATAAATTTGGGAGCCTGTGATAAGCGGAAGGTCTTGGAAGAAGAGAGACGGCGAGGAAAGGAGAGACTTCTCAAGCATTGCCGTAATCGAGAATTGAGGTGTGAGCTCTTCTGGGATCTGTGTACATTGTTCAAAGTGGAATGGATTTGCATCTCTCTCTTTTTAAAAAGCTTTTGCGCCGAGCATAATACTATCTTTTTGATGCAACTTCCCATTCATTCAGTATCCCGCTTTAAATAGGAGTCTCACAGATATATTAAAAGATATTCCCAGAAACAGTGAAATTAGCAAGCGCAACCAGTGCAATACCTGGCAATTTAGGTATTGCAGTGCAATTAGATTCTGCAATATATGCACAGTTGCTGCCAAGAAAAAAGGCATGCATGCATCTAGTGTCTCCGTCCCCTTCATAATGCCTGCGTGTGCATTAAGTGCCGTCCAGTCGCTTCCGACTCATGGCGACCCTATGAATCAATGTCCTTCAAAACGTCCTATATTTAACAGCCTTGATCTGGTCTTGCAAACCGAGGCTTCTTTTATAGAGTCAATCCATCTCATGTTGGGTCTTCCTCTTTTCCTGCTGCCTTCAACTTTACAACCTATACATATCCTGATGTCACAACAGTGCCTTTTCCCACTGAGCACTACATTTTTCCATGGGAAACTGTGTCTGTGTATTATAATAACTCTGCCCTTCACAAGCTTCATTACTGGAGCACAGCATAGGAAAAGCATGCACATTAAAAAAACAACAACAGCCAACTTGAGGAGGGTTTTCCCCCTGTCCAAAAGAATGCAAATTAAAAGGGAATTAGCTGGGGTACCCAGAGGGAAAAGGACACAGTTTAAAGCCACGTGGATGTGGCCACCCCAGCCCTTTAGCATGTTTCATATTTGGTTTAGTTTTGTCCTCCTCTGTGTTGTTCTCCTGCATACATGCTTTCCTCTCTCACCAAATCCAGGTCGGCATTTATTTATCTCCTAAAATATAGCCGAATTGGTGCAATTGTGCCGTATTATTCCCCACCCCCTTACCAATATACTTTTGTGGAATATACTGAAAAATGCAGAGTGGGGTTGGGCTTCCTTAAGATGTGATTGTGAAGTATCCAGGTTTAGGTTTCTGACTGAAGACGTGGCACGTTTCAGCTGAAAGTGTTCAGTGCTGTAAGATCCAGCGGCAGTCCAGAGGGTTTTTGGGAGCAGCACGGTACAGCAGGCCCAGCTTGTGTTATGTCCTGTCCTGATTTTTCTAGGTACTATTAAAGAGCTTCAGAGCATTCAGCAAAAGGCAGGAATAAAACAAGACAAATATCATCACCTGTAAGCATTGCGGTGGGAGCAGCTAGTTTGCAGAAAGGAACTCGTCGGAGCAGAAACGTGCACACTATTAATCTTGCATTTGAGCATAAGTAAATTTTTTAAATGCAGGACATTTTAAAAGGTTGTGTAGTTCTTCTTCATTCTTTCAGTTGGATTTCTTCGGCAGCCTGAAGGGGTATCAAGAAAACAAAGGGAACAAAAATTAACAAAGGATCTGGATCCATCCAGTTCTTCTGCTGGTGGAAAAGGAAGGGTGCCCTTTTGGCCACCAAAGAGGTTATGCCAAGGAGCATGGGACACGCATGGACAAAAGCCATGTGTGTCCCATGGGGAACTGGGGCCTGTAACATGAAAAGGAATTGGGTGAGATTGAGTGGAAAAGCTGTCTGAATCCAACCCACAGTGTAAGTGAGCTCTATCATGGTATTCCACTGATAGTTTTCCTGAGGCCACTTAGGTACTCAAGTCCCCACTCATATATGGGGGGGGGTTTGGCCATCAAGTCACAGCTGACTTATGGTGAAGCCGTAGGGTTTTCAAGGCAAGAGACGTTCAAAGGTGGTTTACCATTGCCTGCCTCCGCATCACGGCCCTGGTATTCTTTGGAGGTCTCCCATCCAAATATTGCCAGGGTTGAGGCTGAGAGTGTGTGACTGGCCCCAGGTGAGATATAGGCAGTACTTGAAAAAGAAAAAGGAGAGCCGGAGCAAGGAATTCTTCCTGGGACTTTTGGCAGCTTTTTTCAGCACATGTCACCCTATCAGGGGGAAAAAGCAAGGAGGCAGAGTTCCCATACTGCAGGGGACCCTAGCATGGTGGGCCTTTTCTTCCTTCTAGTCTTTTCTTCCTCTTTGGAAAGGCAGCCAGGAGAGAGTAGAGTTGTACTATATTAACTCTGATCTGCTTTCAGATTTTCGGTGTGTATTAAAATAAGCAATAAAGTATTTCAAAGGTATTGCGAGCGGTACTTCTGCCTTTGACCTTGATTTCTCTGTGTGCAAAACTAAAGAGATCTGATTTAAGAGCCCAAAATGGAAGCATAACATTGAAAATGGAAAAATGTCCTTCTGTGGACTTAACAGTTTTACTTGGGTGGTTTAACCAGGGCCGAAGAATACAAGAACTGCCAAGCAGCTTTGCTTAAGCAAGCAGAGAAATACGAGGAAAAACACATTGGAGGCTACCGACGAATTTACCCCGCTTCTGATCCGGACAGATATGATAAGTTTTTCGAGCACCACAATTCGCTTTTCCAAGAGACAGCGGCTTCCAGAGCACGTGAAGAGTATGCCAGGTAAAGAAGAGTCTGTTGGATACGGTGCAGCATGTTGTTGTTGTTGTTTAAAGGGTGCTATGTTTAGTCCCGTTTATAGTCTTAGCAGTGCTGTTGGGGCCTAGGGCTAAGCAACAGTTCACTCCCTCTCTCTTTGGCTTTCAAGGCAGCCTTTTGGGCTAGAACAGACATGACCAGATCATGGATCTCCATCGGTCTGTAAACAATAAACTGTGCACGTGCAGCTGCTATCCAGATTAGAGCCAAGCGGGAAGGGAAGAAGGGATTTAACCCCACAAGCCTCACAACTGGTTTCTGTAATTGAAACCGGGCTCCCCACGCTGCCGTTAGTAGTTTTTTAAGGAAATAAAGATGCTTCCTTTATAAAAACTGATTTGGAAGTCAAAGTATTGGTATTTTACTGTTGTCTTTACTTTAATATCTTGGTATACAAAAGTGTACAGCTCAAGTAGGTATTTCCATTACATCACAAAGGCAGTTCTCAGTCCCATGGCAATTTCCCAGGATGCTTATCCTACTTGAAGCCCAGCAAATTCCAGACTGTTCCTCCTTAATCCCTCCTGGCAGTTTCTGAGGTTTTATCCCCCAGAGAGACTTTGTGCATGTGGGTTACTGGTGTACTCCAAGGGTCTTTCCACAAAGGCATATTAAGGTCATCTTGTTGCAGTCGAGTAACTTGCAGTATGCAATGTGCAATGCCAATAATGTTCACCATTCAGCCTGTTGAATGGCCAGCACATTATCTACAAGACACGTCAAGTGTTAGGAGAAGGCAGACCATTTGCTTCTTTGTTTCAGAGGCTCAAGCCAGGAAGCCTTCTGGACCCCTCTTTCTCTCTGCCTTAGGGTTGCCAACCTCCAGGTACTAGCTGGAGATCTCCTGCTATAACAACTGATCTCCAGCCAATAGAGATCAGTTCCTCTGGAGAAAATGGCCATTTTGGCAATTGGATTATATGGCATTGAAGTCCTTCCCTTCCCCTCTTCAAATACTTCTTCAGTGCAATCCTAAAGACCGTTACTCAGGTCTACATTCATTTCAATGGGCTTAGACTGGAGTTACTCTGCATAGGATTGGGCTGCCTGTGCAGCAAACTGGCCCTGCTTGTGATCTGTTTTTGTGGCTTGTACCAATCTGTCCAGCTTCTCCCCAATTCTGTCCTCCGGGACAGCCCAGCTGGATTCCCTGAAACCCTAAGAACATCGTCTTGCTGGATCAAACGATTTCTAGAAGCTGACGAGCAGGGCAGGAAGATGATAGCCCTTCTTTTTTTTCTTTTTTGAATAATTTTATTCCTTTTTTAAAAGGGGTACAGGAAAGGGGAAAAAAAGGGAAGCGGCAGGTAGGGAAAAGTTACACAATTTGTTTCGCATCCATGCCTGTCAAACCCCGTCTACATTTCTGCTTTTATTGTTATTGTCTTTAATAGTATTGGTCTTTTCGGAGGCGCAGGAGGGAGAAGGGGAGGGGTTGAGCGAGGGGAATAGGGAGATGGGAGAGTGGTGGGTGTGTTATGACCCTTCCAACCCCCTTCTAGGTCTTCACTTGGTAGTTCTTCATGTGAACCTGCGCAACTCCTTGCTTAGTTTATGTTCTGCGGTGTTTCTCTCAATACTCGGTGTTTAGTCCATCTCATAGTAAGGATCGCAGATTCTCCTTGCTGTGCTCTGGGCACTATCCTGGGTGTACTGACTTTGCGGCCTAATTATGACCTAGATCGGTTTTCAGCCATATTTTTCATAGAATGGTCGCCATTTTTGTTGATGTTCTTCCAGTTGTGTGCTGTGGATTGAGTTTGTCAGTCTTGCCATCGTTGCATATTCCCTCATTTTTGTAACCCATTCAGATATTTCTGGGATTGCCTTGTTTTTCTTGTTGTGTGTCCTCGGCATCAGATGCGAGTAGGGTTGCCAGGTCACTCTTCACCACCGGTGGGAGGTTTTGGGGGCGGGACCTGAGGAGGGTGGGGTTTGGGGAAGGGAAGGACTTCAATGCCATCGAGTCCAATGGCCAAAGCTGCCATTTTCTCCAGGTGAACTGATCTCTATCGGCTGGAGATCAGTTGTAATAGCAGGAGATCGCCAGCTATTACCTGGAGTTTAAAAAGAATATAAAGCAGCACGGAGGCTCAAATTGTAGCACAATATATAATACAACATACAAAGACAAACCCTATCCTTACATAATGCCAATGGGAATCCACAAGTGTGAAATCAAGCACAATAAGGTGTAGAGTCCAGCTATACATACACACAAATGTCACAAAAGACACAAATCTAACACTGGAAAACAAGAAGTCCAGTCCACAACATGTGTGCATTGCAGAGTAGTGCTTGATTCACCACTTGTGGATTCCCATTGGCATTATGTAAGGATTTATGCCTCGTCTTTGTATGTTGTGTTATATATTGTGCTACAATTTGAGCCTCCATGCTGCTTTATATTCTTTTTAGCTTGGCTGTTGCAGCATTGTTTTTTGTTTGGGATTACCTGGAGGTTGGCAACCCTAGATGTGAGGAGTCAATGCCTTTGAACATAGAGATCTGTTGAGTTGTCATGACAGGTGTTGCTACAGCTGCTTACCATGAATTTGGGTAATCCTTTCTAAAGGCAGATAAGCCCCTGTCCATCACCCTGTCTTATGACAATGAGTTATATGAGTGCGCTGCACACGGTGAAAATCTTCATGCCTTTACTGCCTGTGGTGTTGATCAGCAAATCATCTCCCCTCTGAGAGCCATGGAACCTGGCAGTGCTGGATCTCGGGGGGGGGGGGACAGTCAAAGGGGACGCCTGCCCCAGGCAGCATGCAGAGTGGGGCAGCAGCAGCAGCTGATTATATAAAGACAAAATGAGTATTTAATGTTCTTTTGCCCCCCTTCAAAAAAAAATGTTGATCCGGTCCTGGAACCCAGACCCAACTTGTTAAAAACCCAAATGTGTCATTTGGCCAGGAGGAGGCCAGGAGGGACATCTTAAGCATGGGAACTGCCAGTAGGTGGCAACCTGAGGTCCGTAGCCAGCTGTCCTGACTTGCCTGTCATACACGAACACATGAAAAACACATGAAGCTGCCTTCTACTGAATCAGACCCTCGGTCCATCAAAGTCAGTATTGTCTACTCAGATCGGCAGCGGCTCTCCAGGGTCTCAGGCAGGGGTCTTTCACATCACCTACTTGCCCAGTCCCTAGGACATCACACCTAAGACATCACACCAGTTGCTCCTGTTGCTGCCCAGCAAGGGGGTGCCCTAGACCAGTGGTTCTCAACCTTTTTCCGACCGTGGCCTCCTTCCGACCTTGTTTCCCTCCTATGGCCCCCCTGTCCTACCAGTAGAAAGGTAACTAGTTAAATGTTTTGTTTGTAAATAGCCAAGGAACAAAGAAGCATAAACAGCCACACAAAATGTACATTCAGTTCTTATTGGGAAACTGAAATTTACAAAAAATACCCCACAAAAAGGGAATACAACACGCTAATAAACAACAGTGTTCACATACAAGGGAGAACAAAGCCTCTATCACTGTTGCACAAGATTACAGCGTGACAAACATACACAGTTGCAAACGATGCAAAGAAGTGCAATGAAGAAAGTCATGTGTTAGGTTTTCATGTGTTTCTGTTTTCTTCACTTCTCACTTCCCTCTGTGGCCCCCTAGTCTCGTGCCATGGCCCCCCATTTATGCAATTTTCACCTGTGGCCCCCTTGGAATATCCTGGGGGCCCTCGGGGGGGCCATATGGCCCCAGGTTGAGAACCACTGCCCTAAGCAACCACCTCGCAGCCAGGCCCCTTTTTAGGAGCCCACGGGAGGTTTAAGGTGATTCACACATTCGATATGAGGTTGGCGTGAACCTCTTCCCCATCCCAGATCTGTGATAAACGCTTCCGTTCTTTCTCATCAACAGGCAGCAACTCCAAGAGTTACGCCTCAAGCAGGAACAAAAAGCGGCTCTGTCAAGAGAGAAGAAGGTGGAGCTCCAGGGAGAGTCCTGCGGAGAAAAGATAAAGGTTTACAGGCAAAAGATGGTGTGCAGAACAACAGTGGCGAGAGCCTGTGCCCAGGTGGGATGGAAATTGGAACCTTTCCCCTGATAATTATTTTCCTCACTGTCCTGCAGGCAGAAAAAGGTTGGGGACCTCTGACTTCGGTAGGGTTGCCAGGTCCCTCTTCGCCACCAGCGGGAGAATTTTGGGGTGGAGCCTGAGGAGGGCAGGATTTGGGGAAGGGAGGGACTTCAATGCCATAGAGTCCAATTGCCAAAACGGCCATTTTCTCCAGGTGTACTGATCTCTGTGGGCTGGAGATCAGTTGTAATAGCAGGAGATCTCCAGCTAGTACATGGAGGTTGGCATCCTTAGACTTAGGGCATGCAACTCTACATTTCTTTGCATAAACAATGAGAACATGCAGTCCTGTCTGTGTATTTATTTTATTTGAAACACTGATACCCAACCTTTTCCCACCGGCCGCTGTCTTTGGAGGTTTTTAGGTCCTTCTCTTTGCTGTGGCATTTAGTAGAGTTTGAGCTACATGCATGTTCTGGGGTTTTAACTGGTATTTAACTGAACTGCACTGTTTTTCATTAGGAATTGTAAGCTGTCCTGATCCACTAAAGGAAAAGTGGTATAAATATTTTAATTAATTAATTAATCTAACAAAAATCTGAAAAAAGTGGCATGGGGAAGTTACAAAAAAGAGGACTAAAGATTTAACGGGGGAGAGAAAATATAGGGGGATAGGTTACTACTCAAGATGGAAGGAAGGAAGGTTAATGGATGACTAGAAAATGGGGGGGGGTATGAGGAGAAGGAGAGAGAGAGAGAAACTCAATGAGATGACTGAGCAGGCCACTGGCAGCCCAAGTCTAAGCTCTGGGTGCCAGAGTATTGCTGGCCTTTTGGGCAGCCCTAGTGCCACTGGCCAGTATGGATTGGTTATAATGGTTGTTGATGCTCCTGGCAACTAATAAAAACTGGTCTGTTCTAGAGGCTCATGTGGATCTGATTCTCCACGTCTGAATTCAGTCCTGTTTGGCATTTCTTTTCCCTCCCTACTCAGCCTCCATCCGAGCCTGGGATTGCTGTTCTGCTTCAAAACCTCTCATTCGAGCAGGAACCCAAGAAGGAAGCTGTCTATGTGGATCCAGATCCTGTCCATCCAGAGAGCCCCGGGTCCAGCAGCTGTCCAGAAATACTTGAGAAACATCCTGTGAGACCTTATAGTTCCGTGCCTGACCTTACTAGACAGAACGCGTCCAGTACTGCAGAGCAGTGTAACTCCAACCCAGAACTGGGGGACTCCATCAGCAGTCATCACTCTGCAACGGATGTGAACGTTATATCAGTAGTAAGTTACAGAGCCAGAATGGTGCAGTGGTTAAGAGCGGTGGTTTGGAGCGGTGGACTCTGTTCTGGAGAACCGGGTGTGATTCCCCGCTCCTCCAAATGAGCAGTGGACGCTAATCTGGTGCCCCGGGTTGGTTTCCCCACTCCTCCACATGAAGCCAGCTGGGTGACCTTGGGCTAGTCACATTCTCTCAGCCTCACCTACCTCACAGGGTGTCTGTTGTGGGGAGGGGAAGGGAAGGTGATTGTAAGCCAGTTTGATTCTTCCTTAAGTGATAGAGAACGTCGGCATATAAAAACCAATTTCTTCAAAGCCATCCGTGCGGCAAATTATTGATGGGTTGTGTGCCAAATCTCAGCTCTGCATCTGGCAAGAAACTCAAAGCCAGCCTTTTGCCCAGGGATGTTCAAAAGCCTATTAGGCTTTCTTGGTTTGGTACAGTGCTGTTTAGGTATAATGGGCTGGATGTAGACTACATTTTTTGCTAACGAAAGGCACTTCCATCAATGGAACATAACTTTCCTGCCTCCCACAGTAGCCCACTGATCTTCCTGAAATGGTACTGGGGCGGGGCGGGGGGACGACACAGGGATCCTAAAGAATGGCAGGATCAGCAAATCAGGGGTCTGCAACAGGAAGAGGAAATGGGTGGAAATTACATCTCCCCTGTTAGTGGAAAATTTAAGATGGATCCAACTCACCACCTCTGAATAGAGAACAGGATGATCTGGATCAAAGCCACTGGATCTCACAAAGAAAAGGTTCATAGCTTTCACATGGGTCCCAGGTGCTCCCATTTTATCCGTTATCCAAGTATTTTAACCTGTCTGGATATAGCTATATGGTATAGTGGTGGCAGCTTCCATGCATTAAACACAGATAGGAAACTTGATTAGTTTGCTTATGCTCGACTATTGAAGTCCCCCCATAGTAGTTCTGAGTTTCAGATCAGATTGTCTTAATTGGATCAGACCCTGGGACTCTACCAGATGAGTTACTGGAATGGTTGTCCGTGTAAGCAGCCGGGACTCTCACAGATCTACTTTCTCGCCTTTACCAGCTCCAGCCACCAGATGAGGGTCCCAAAACGTTTGCGAAAGAAAGCCCCAGTCCTCCCAAGCAGCTTCCGAAGATGTTGCAGCCTCGTGCTGTGAGTGCAACGGCGGTTGGACGGTCTTTCTGCAGCACTGCCACAATTAAAAACGTCCAGTTTTCCGGAAGTGAGCACAGCCAACTGCATACTAGAGGAACCACAGCCTCTCCACGTTCATCGGTCCAGAGGTTGAGAATGAATTTCTTAGAGAACAACAGTGAAAAAAGAACTATCTTTGACTCAGAATTCTTCAGCAAGATCAAGTTCACGCCGCTGAATAAACCTCTCATGCTTTCACTACAACACCAGCATCGTCAACTTACCAACAGAGCACGTGAGTGCTGATTTCTTGGCTTCCTGACATCTGAGCATCTTGTGTAAAAGGTAAAGGTAAAGGTCCCCTGTGCAAGCACCGGGTCATTCCTGACCCATGGGGTGACGTCACATCCTGACGTTTCCAAGGCAGACTTTGTTTGCAGGGTGGTTTGCCAGTGCCTTCCCCAGTCATCTTTCCTTTACCCCCAGCAAACTAGGTACTCATTTGACCAACCTCGGAAGGATGGAAGGCTGAGTCAACCTTGAGCCGGCTACCTGAAACCGACTTCTGTCGGGATCGAACTCAGGTCATGAGCAGAGCTTTTGACTGCAGTACTGCAGCTTAACACTCTGCGCCATGGGGCTCCTATCTTGTGTACCTGCCACAAAAGGGGGCAGATTGGGTGTTTGACTTTGATCTGGCAGAATATAGGATTGGGCTGTCTAGGTGACCTTGGGCTAGTCACAGCTCTCTTAGAGCTCTCTCAGCCCCACCTACCTCACAGGGTGTCTGTTGAGGGGATATATATATATATATATATATATATATATATATATATATATATATATATATATATATATATATATTGCTCTCTGTGTCTGACATAATGCCTTTTTAACTAAGTGACAGGGATCCCAAGGCTACATTGTCAGTGGCAAGATTTGTTTCAGTCCTTATATCCCTCAAACATTAGATATATGCTGCTCAAGATCAATGGATCAAGGAGCTTCTAAGGGATAAAGGAAAGGAAAGCAAAGGTACAAGTTCACGCCTTGGTTCACTAGCAAGCTATTGGCAATGAATATTCGGCACAGTAGCTTGGAATGCAAATGGTGAAAGTCTTGGGATTACTTCATCTAAATACACCTACCCAGTAAGTTTTCATGGCAGGTGCAAATTAGAACCTGACTCACTTCATTCTCACTCTCGCTTATCTGGGATCTAGAAATATCAATGTCAGCCCTAAGTAATACTTGTACTGCATAAAATTTTTAGCTTAAAATGAGATGAGATAAAGAAGGGATTTGTGTATCTGTTCCTTCACTTCCCAGTGAATGCGAATGAGGCTGATTTAGGGTTGCCAACCTCCAGGTAGTAGCTGGAGATCTCCCGCTATTACAACTGCTCTCCAGCCAGTAGAGATCAGTTCACCTGGAGAAAATGGCCCCTTTGGCAATTGGACTGTAAGGCTTTGTAGTCCCTCCCCTCCCCAAACCCCACCCTCCTCAGGCTCCACCCAAAAAACCTCCCACCGGTGGCAAAGAGGGACCTGCCAACCCTCGGCTGATTGTGGAAGCAAAATTTACGGTTGTAAGGAAGAAGCCTCCCCCCCGCTCCATGGCTTCAGGATGTGTCTCCCACCTGGCCCTCCAAAGTTACCCTATATGCTACTGTTCCCCCCCCCCTCTGTTGTCTCTGTGTGATCTGCATGTGTGCAGTCTTCCTTTTGTGTTGCACAGAGAGCGCCTTCCTCCCAAGAGATTTCCATCTGAGCAGTAGGAACTCGTCCTACAGAAGGCAGGCAAAGGGCTACAGCGTTCACTTGCACATGAAAAATCCAGCCTTTCCACAGCACAGCTTGCAAGACCTCCTGGTGATCTCACCGGTGAATCAGCAGTCCAAGAAAACGAGTGATCCGATGTTGGGGGATATCCCAGGGGCCAGGTAACAGGCAAGGATGGCTACCATTTTATAGCTGCCATTCTGAAAACACTTACCTGAGATCGATTCAGACTGAATAAAATAGGACTTCCTTCCAAGTAGAGAGGTTTAGATTTAATCCCTTTGTGTTGTGAGTGGTAAAACTGTAGGGACAGGGTGACTTTAAGGCAAGAGAACCTTCCACGCAGTTGTCTTGCTGCAGGTACCTTTCAAGACTGTTTATATAATGTTTTTTAAAAAAGAATTTCCGCATAAATGCAAGCCAAGCTGTGTTCTTTGGCTTGGGTAAATTGTGCAAAATTATTCAGATTTACATACACTTCCTTAATTTGCAAAATGGATTCCTCTTCCACTTTCCATAGTGACAGGCAACAAGCTACACCACATCCTTAAAATCTTATTCCCTAAACACTGATAACTCTGCTGAGCTCTGGCTTGAGCTCCAGCAGTTTCACCAGGCATTTGTCAAATACTTCCAAGCCTACCTTTGCAATTGATGAGGGCTAGAAGCTTACCCTTTATAAAAAACACAAACTCAGATTCTACACCAGGGAGCCAGGTTAAGAACGGTGGTTTGGCGTGGTGGACTCTGATCTGTTGAGCCGGGTTTGATTCCCCACTGCTCCACGTGAGCTGCACAGGCTAATCTGGTGAACTGGATTTGTTTCCCCACTCCTCCACATGAAGCTAGCTGGGTGACCTTGGGCTAGTCACAGCTCTCTCAGCCCCACCTATCTCACAGGGTGTCTGTTGTGGGGAGGGGCAGGGAAGGTGGATTGTAAGCCAGTTGGATTCTTCCTTAAGTGGTAGAGAAAGTCGACATATAAAAACCAACTCTTCTTCTGATGCTGAAGCCAAACCATCCCACTTCCTGTTTTCACCCACTTCAGATGTTATTTCTAACACAATTGTAATGCATAGCCTAGTTTAAATGTTTGTGCCACAATAATTGTATTTGTCATTCAGGGGGAATAAGCCTCTTCATTGTTGTGTCTGTAATCTTTAGAAGCCATTAGGAACAGTTGCGGATGAATCTAGAAAATAGGGTATAAAATAGAAACAAGGAGAACTGAAAATGTGGGCTGTCCCTCACAATCAGTGGGACAATCATTACAGTGACCTCTTTTCATCTGAGAGATTACTCTTCCAATTTCAAGTTTCAAATTTAACACCACCAATAATTCCACCAGTATTGCATTATATCCCTCACTGACATTCTGCATTTCCTATCCATATGGATTGGAGAAGGTGGTGGTACATTACAGACAGGGGCACAATCAGATAACCCTTTATTTTTTGTAGCAGGCAACATATATTCACTTACGAGTCTATGACCATGCATAGTATACAGCAAGTATTAGAACAACTGGAAAGACCTGTTGTTTCAATTAACTGTGTAGATTTTGAAAGTGGTCAGCAATAACAAAGAAGATAAAAAAGAGATCATCACCTGCTTTGGCCTAGAATGGCAGGTGCAGAGAAAAATCTGCTAATGCTAGGAAGGTTTTACAAGAAACCAGGTTCATCCAGATGCTGTTGGAATAGAAGGCAGGGCAGTCAGGCATTTGTCAGATAACACTGGGAAGGCATGGCCAGGTAGAAGCATATGTAATGCTTCAAAGGAAGTGGTGTTTTGGGGTCATTATTACTATCACCAAGCCCTCCTGGCTGGAGAAGGAAACAGAACCACAATATTTCACATATGACACTGGTTGTGCTTGCTAAGGCCACAAACTGACTCTTGGAAGAAAGAGGGAAAGGATGAGAAAAACACACGGGATCAGATCCAGCCGGCTTTACACTCAATCTCACCCAATTGCCCTCCATACTACTGCCCCTGTGCCACATGCTTTTCTACATACAGGCTCCGTGTTCTCCAGTATAGCTTTTTGGGTGATCAAATTGGGCCTTTTCTTCAGGGATGCTCTAGGCTGATCCTGCATTGAGCAGGGGGTTGGATTAGATGGCCTGTATGGCCCCTTCCAACTCCTATGATTCATTTTTCACCAGCAGAAAAGTTGGTTGGAGCCAACCCAGAAAAGCAAAGGGTTGAGACACTTGTCATCTGGATGGTGACTATAACAGAGTGAACCAAGTGTTATAATAAGAGAGAGAACCCCTCATGTGGATTGTATCTGCAAGAGACATTCAGTGTTGAATTTGATATTATTTCCTCATGTAGTTTTCCCGAACAAAAAGTGAGAAATGCATCTAGTGAATAATCAAGAGTCTGTTGGCGATTACCTGAATAAAATAGAATCATTGCCTTTATCTATAATTTTCTCATAATTTCATTTCCTTCCTTTTTCTTCCAGGGTCTGAGTGAATCTTTTGCAAACAGCAAAGGGAGGCTCTAGAACCCAAAATGTGCTCCTTTTTGTTGGGAATCCGTTGTCATTTTGAACTGTGTCCTTTCCATATATACTCCTGTGTAAAAGGAGCTTCCATGCAGCGAATGAAATTTGGCGTGTAAAATATGTAGGGTCTTTTTAGAACAAGTGGGTTTCGAGATAATGGACACTCCTGATGTTCTGGTCCCTGAAGAATTATCTGATTGATGCCGTTGCTTCTTTGCCATCTGAAAAATCCTCTTCCGCCCATTCCCATGAAGGTTGGTGCTGCATCAAGCCAACTTCAGATACTAGAAAGAGTGACTCTTCTATGTTGCTTCCAGTCATATCCTCTTCAAGACCTACATCACCTGCGATCTTGTTCCGTAATTTGAAAACTGAATCCCAGCAGCCAAACTAGATGTGATTTGCAGTCGTACAATTCTTCCCCCTGAAAATCAGCCCACGCTGCAAGAAGAACAGTTCCGGGGGGATGGTCTGGGTAACCTTCTTCAGCTGTTTGTCTACATAGACCCAATTAGTGGGGGGATATACCAGATCCCTGTGTTTCCACCTCCACCCCCACCCACCATAGGAGAACAGTTTCTGCAGGACCAGTTTTGAGCAGGCAAACAACTGGAGGGAAAAGGGTTATGTTGCTCCTCCTTCCAATGCTCTCCGGCTCCCACTTGCAGCTGCTGAGATTTTCATAACACCGCCACCCCACCACCCCGAAAAAAAAATCCATCAGGGGACAAAGATTTATTTTAGTAAACAGTTAATAGAACCTCAATAAAGATGGGGAAGACTCTAGCACAGAGGGGCTAGGCTTCCCCCACTGGAATAAAACTATCCTATATATATTTGGATTAAGTATGCAGTGTCTGTAGTTATAATTATTGGCTCCGGGTCCAGTTCTTTTGCTTGGCGTACCCTTTGCAACAGGTAATATATCTTTGCTACCAATTTAGCAAGCATGGTGTAGCGGTGCTGTAGTGTTTAGGAGCAGTGGACTCTAATCTGGAGAACTGAGTTTGATCCCCCACTCCTCCACATGAGCGGCAGACTCTAATCTGGTGAGCCGGGTTAGTTTCCCCACTCCTACACATGAAGCCTGCTGGGTGACCTTGGGCTAGTCACGGTTCTCTCCGAACTCTCTCAGCCCCACCTACCTTACACGGTGTCTGTTGTGGGGAGAGGAAGAGAAGGCAATTGTGAGCCAGTTTGAGTCTCCTTAAAAGGTAGATAAAATCAGGGTATAAAACTCAACTCTTCTTTTTCATTCCTTCTCCTCCTCAAACTTTGTTCCCATTTCCATTCTCACACAGCACTCTTTGCAGAAGGAAGGATTGATGGAGCATCTTTTGACCAGTGCACAAGCCCCAAATGGTTTGCAAGCCACTGATGGGCAGCCGTATGACTGGTGTGATGGACGAGCTATGCAGAAATAAATGTGCATATTAACTGTTCAGCATGGAGTCCGGTATTTGGGACAAAGTCCCTGCAAATGCTACGTTTATTTTGTTTTAAAATGCTAGTTTATAGTTGTGATTACTGAGAGTCAAGGGATTGGGGCTTCCTGGCAGAGCAGAGTCTTTCCGGGCAGAGCAGAAATGTGATAAAAACCTGTAATATTCAGAGCAGAAGAAAGCATGGCAACAATAAACATGTCCTTTCCATGAAGAAGAAGAGTTGTTTTTAATACACCTTTTTTGTCTACCATAAGGAGTCTCAAAGCGGCTTACAATCGCCTTCCCCCCTTCAACAGACACCTTGTGAGGTAGGTGGGGCTGAGAAAGTTCTGAGAGAGCTATGACTAGCCCATGGTCATCCAGCTGGTTTCATGTGGAGGAGTGGGGAATCAAACCCAGTTCTCTAGATCCGAGTCCACCACTGTTAACCACCACACCTCGCTGGCTATCAGTGAAGGAATGCTCTGGTTATCATGTGGGTGAAGCTGTCAACATACCAAAGTCAGTGTGGCACTTGCAATATGGGTATGTGTGATATTATTCATGAGCTTACGTATAATACAGGTCAAGCCTTGACATCCCTTTGCATACACTGAGTTAAATCCAACCAGCTTTTAAAAAAAGTAAGGCGGTGTCGTCTTTGACCACCCCAAAAGGCTATAACTTGAATTATGAGAACTACATACACAAAAGCCATGTGGGATGGGGGCTGTAGTAAGGCAGGAGTCTGGAGGGGGGTTGAATTAAACGTTGGCTGGATCCAACCTATTGGGTGGTATCCTATCTTAAGAGGTAAAGGTAGTCCCCTGTGCAAGCACTGGGTCAATACTGACCTATGGGGGGATGTCACATCACCATGTTTACTAGGCAGACTATGTTTATGGGGTGGTAGCTCAGTGGTAGAGTATGTTTATGGAGTGGTAGCTCAGGGGAAGGGTCGTAGCTCAGTGGTAGAGAATCTGCTTGGCATGCTGAAGATCCTGGGTTCAATCCCCGGCATCTCCAGTTAAAGAGACTAGGCAAATAGGTGATGTGAAAGACCTTTGCCTGAGGCCCTGGAGAGCTGCTGCCTGTCTGAGTAGCAGAGGTCCCCAAACTGTTGAACCTGTGGACAATACGTCATTCACAGGACTTAGTGGTATCTTCTGTGACATGCTTACACAATTTGTGTCCCGCCAAACCAAGTGCTGTTTTCCCCCCAGTCATGTTTGGGGGCTCAATATGGGGGCTCTTTGGGGGTCAAGAACTTGGCAATGGCAAGCCATTCTTGAGTTCTGGCTTGGCTGGTTAGAAGTTGTTCAGGCCTATGCTTCTTGATGATCACACAATACACCTTTCTTGCCATGTCAGAGATATCATCCTCAGGTATTGTTTATTTGATCGCTAACCCCAGGATGAAGAAGTCAAGTTGACTCTCTTCAGTGCAATCCAAGCAATAGATTGGAGGGCAGCTGGGAGGAATTCTCACAGGGTTACATGTTGCAAGAAGGACTCTGCAGCCATGCGGCTTCTGGGCCAGCCAAACACAAAAAGCTAAAGCTGAGGGGGTCACCAGGGGACCCATCTCAAACGTTTATCGGATATCAGCAGCAACATTTGAGTACCAAGCCATCAGGCCGCTCGCTTGCAAATAAAAGAGCTGACTGCCCTTTCCAGTGATCAACGTTTAATGACAGAGCCAGAAAAACACGATGCGACTTCCAGTCTGAATAATCTCCACCAAGCTCTGAGTCAGCAAACATGGAGGGGGCCGGGGAACCAGTAATGAACAACAAGCCAAGGAAGAGCACGTTCCGGGAAAAGGAGGAGGCTGCAGTTATGCCCTTGAAACACCAGAGAAATTTGCTCCCCCCACCTCCTCTGGCGCCACCGAGCCACAAGATGGAGGCAGTCCTGAATGCCAAGGTGGCCCACCTTCCAATGTTTGGGGAGGGGGAAGAATCAGGCATAGCCCCTCTCGAGTCTTTACCCCCTCTTCTCCTTGTATAAAAAGATTCCCTGCTGAGATAAACCAAACGGCCATTGTCCATCTGTCTTTGATGTGTGTATTTCAGAAGTCTTTCCTATAAACTCCTCTGCCCTGAAGGCTTTACCTCATATGACCGTTGCCTCATCCTGGCTATAGATAAAGGTTTTATTGGCCTTTATCCCCATTGTGTTGTTTTTGTCATTTTGGTTCAGTGGCGATGTTTTCAAATACATTGCCGGATTTTATTTGAGTAGATCAGTTGTACACCGAAGAGAGTGAGTGGGAATGTGACGTTTATAAACCAGTTCTCCAGCGTGAAGAAGGGGGACTCCTGTCTATTGAGTACTTTTTTTTAATCTTGTCCTTCCTCTACAAAGAGCTAAGTTTCTCTCCATTCCTCTCCCTCTCCCTCTCCCTCTTCTCACAACAACCCTATGAAGTAGGTCAGGCTGAAAGAGAGAGAATGTGACTGACCGAAGGTCACCCAATTAAGGTTGCCATCTCCAGGTTGGGAAATACCTGGAGATTTTGGGGGTGGAGCCTGAGGAGGGTGCAGTTTGTGGAGGGGAGGGACTTCAATGGGGTGTAATGTCATAAAGCCCACCTTCCAAAAGGGCCATTTTCTCCAGGTGAACTAGGTTGCCAGGTCCCCCCTCTCCACCTGCGGAACGTTTTTTGGGCAGCAATCCCACACGCGATGCAATTATGTCACTTCCGAGTTTACCCTGGAAGTACCACATCACGGCAGGACACTTTGGCTATAGCATTTTGGGGGTTCGAGTGCTAAAGAGGTCTGTTGTGATGCGGTGCTTCCAGGGTAAAACCAGAAACGGCCTAATCGCGTCGCTCAGAGCCACATGCACATGCCATTGCCACTCTGAGGAGCCCAGTGGATTGGCAGGAAATTGCCCGCCAATCCCAGCAACCTGGCAACCCTAAGGTGAACTGATCTCTGTTACCTGGAGATCAGTTGTAATAGCGGGAGATCTCCAGCTGCCACCCAGAAGCTCAACACTAGTTCTGGAAGCCCAGGGGAGGTAGAGAAAGCATTGGATAGCAGAATGGATAGTGCAGTGACAGAATATTCTGAGATCCCAACAATATCAAACAGAAACTCAAAGTGGATGCTATTGAACAAAGACCTGGGCAATGAGTGGTGGCATTACAGAGGACTATGGCAATACCATCTCACTGACAATTGAGTCTAGGTTGGTGTTGCACTCTATTGAACATAGCTGATAAAACCACCCCTGTCATCCAGCCAGGTCTCAGTTATACTGCCCAGGTCAGCATCCTCATCTGGGGACATTTCCCCAAATCAATGGCACTCTTTCTCTAAAAACACAATCAACTTTCCAGCCCAGCAGCTCCAGACAACCAGCCAATGGTTGGCCCAAAACAAATCCAAATGGTGCCCCCCATCTTGCTATATAAAAAATAACCAGTGGGTTGGATCCAACCTTTTTTTTTTTTTTTTACTGAATCTTGTCCAGTTTCCCTTCTTAGTACAGTCTCTATCACACAAAGCTTCTGTCCATGCAGGTCCCATGATCCCTAGCATAGCCTTTTAGATGGCCAATGGGTGGCTCTTCCCTTTTTACCAGCAAAAAAGAAAGTGCCTGGATCCAACCCATTGTCCTTCAGTGGTGGAAAGTGCCATCAATTTGCAGCCAACTTATGGCTTTCAGGGTTTTCAATGCAAGAGGTGAACAAAGATAGTTTACCATTACCTGCCTCTACAAAGCAACAATGGACTTCCTTGGTGGACTCCCATTGGAGAAGTAACAAGGGCTGATCCTGCTTAGCTTCTGAGATCTAAGATCAGGCTAGCCTGGGTGATCCAGGTCAGGGCTAGTGTCCTTTAATGGCACCCAAACTCTGTTGCTTGAGGCCGTCTTCCAGTAGGGCAGGCCCTGTATCAGCTCACAATAATGACCCTTCAGGCTGGGCCAGGATGCTCTGGAGTTTGGTGAGAGCCAGCATGGTGTAGTGGTTAAGAGTGGTGGTTTGGAGCGGTGGACTCTAATCTGAAGAACCAGGACTGATTCCCCACTCCTCCACTGAGCTGCAGATGCTAGTCTGATGAACCAGGTTGGCTTCCCCACTCCTACACAAAAGGCCAGCTGGGTGAACATGGGCTAGTCACAGCTCTCTCAGCCCCACCTACCTCACAGGGTGTCTATTGTGGGGAGGGGAAGGGAAGGTGATTGTAAACCGGTTTGATTTTCCCTTAAGTGGTAAAGAAAGTCGGCATATAAAAACTCTTCTTCTTCTTCTTCTTCTTCTTCTTCTTCCTCCTCCTCCTCCTCCTCCGCCACCGCCGCCGCCACCACCACCACCACCAGCAGGTGCCTACATCACTGTCATCTGAAGCCAGACCCTACAGTAAAGCACCGAGAATAGGAATTGCAAGAGAATAATGGATTACTGTAACCCAATCATGAGAAATCACTGGCAGGTTACCAGCAATTCTCAATCTCCTTTGCTAAAGCTGCATTTCCAAGGTGATAAAAATAGTGGTTAAGTCAAGCTTTTGAAGTTGGACTCAGAAATGCATTGTCCGGTGAAGTCATCCAAGTGGGTGGCATGGCAGCCAGCCCCTTAGGATGCTCCCGGAGGAGCAAATGGTTTTATAACTATCACCAGGTTTGCACAGCAACATGGCTGTTGTTTCTAGCCATCTAGAGGATAGGCCAAAGAAGAAACTGTCTTGTGCTAGTGCTTGGAGATTCCCCCCCTCCGTCCCCTTCACCATATGCTGTTACTGGAAATAATTTGAGAGGAAAGACTGAGACACAAAGTAGCAGGAAGGTTGTGGCTGCATTCGTGAGCTCCCATTAATTTCAATATTAATTTCAATTAATTTAACTAATCTAATCCAACCCATTGGACTCTGATGCACCAGAGCTGGTGCCAGAATAAATTTTGCTCCTCTTTAAGGTGCTGCTGTTTAATTTTGCTACCACAGACTGGCAAGACTACCCTTCTGGAATGAATTTCAATAAACTACCCAACTGTGCTCTTCTGTGAATAAATGTACCTTCCCAGAATATTCACGGTTGTTTTTTTTATCTATGAAAGTACTGTTGTTGCAGATGATTCTAACTTCTTTTCTCAAGGTAGTACTTCTCTTATTGATTATCTCATTTGTGGTATGTTCTCATTGGGGAAATCTGATTTTTTTCTGTGTCCTCCCCCCCCCAACACAATCTATTGCCATGTGTTGTGTGTAGACAGTGGCCATTTATGCATGGGAGGTTTTGTCTTGGATTTGCCACTCTTTAGATGCACATTTTCCCCATCCAAATTCTCAAAACTCAACAGTAAGCCCCCATGCAGAGTTTTGAGAATTCGGATGGGGAAAATGTGCATCTAGAGAGCAGCAAGTCCAAGGCAAAACCTCCCATGCATAAATGCCTCAAGATTGTAGAAAGGTGTTCATGACTGGGCATGATAAATCCTAACCTGGATGGCTCACGCTTGCCTGATCGCATCACATATCAGAAGCTAAATATGGTCGACCCTAGTTAGTACTTCGATGGGAGACCACCAAGGAATTCCAGGGTCGCTATGCAGAGGAAGGCAATGGCAAACCACCTCTGTTAGTCTCTTGCCCTGAAAACCCTACTGGGTTGCCATAAGTCAGCTGTGACTTGACAGCACTTTACAAACACGGGCAAGATGTGATTGAATGGCTCCTGTCCATTTCAATGGGGTTGCAAAGATCTTCCTTCTGAATTACTGTGATTTCCCTCTTGTTACGGCTAGGGATGGCATGAATGTTGTGACAAACATATTTGACAGTCAAATTTACCATGTCAAGCTGGGTCAATCAGTCTGAACTTTGGGTCTGTTTGGTTCAGCACTGAACGAGTCACGTGCCTGCTGAATAGATTTGCGTCAGGTTTTTCCAAAACCACACACATAAACCCGCCGCTGACCCAAACAGATTGACAGCCGCTAACATTGCTTCCACTGAATTGCTACTAATGGATATGAATTTTTTTTAAATACAGCATTTATTCATCGCTATTTTGTATAATTTGTGGCAAATTTGACAATTTCTTTAAACAATTGCCTGTCAAGCGGAATAGCAGCACAATAAGGGGAGAAGAAGAAAACCAGGTTAGATAAGAACGGGTATATGCACAACACCTGTTGCTCTGTACTGCCTTGTTAGGAATACTGAAAGTATTAGGAAGAAACCTGCTAAACAGCAGCAAATGGGTTGACAGACAGTCCATTGAAAAACTGGCTCCCTGTTCTCAGCTGGCAAAACAGCACATAAGCCAAACTGGCAGGTGTTTGAGCATCCCTAATTATGGTTTGAAGAGCCCCGTGGCGCAGAGTGGTAAGCTGCAGTACTGCAGTCCAAGCTCTGCTCACTACCTGAGTTTGATCCCGATGGAAGTTGGTTTCGGGTAGCTGGCTCAAGGTTGACTCAGCCTTCCATTCTTCTGAGGTCGGTTAAATGAGTACCCAGCTTGCTGGAGGTAAAGGGAAGATGACTGGGGAAGGCACTGGAAAACCACCCCCTAAACAAAGTCTGCCTAGTAAACGTCGGGATGTGACATCACCCCATGGGTCAGGAATGACCCAGTGCTTGCACAGGGGACCTTTACCTTTTAATTATGGTTTCCCCATTCTCAAAACTATAGGAACAAACCCATGCGACCATCTGGTTAACCTAATAGCAGAAGGACCCCAGGTTCCATCCCCCCGAATCTCCAGTTAAAAGGACCAGGCAGCAGGTAATGTGAAAGACCTCTGCCTGAGACCTGGGAGAGCAGCTGCCAATCTGAGTAGATGATACTGACTGTGGTGGACCGATGGTCTGAGTCAGTATAATTCATGGGCGTTCATGAATTTTGAAGGGTCTAACTCTACTTGGGATAGCACTGGAAATCCCCGATATATATCACCATGGTCGGGGAAAGGATGTGGCCCAGGAGCAGAGCATCAGCTTTGCATGCAGAAAGTCTAAGGTGCTATCCCTGTCATCTCCATGTAAAAGGCTCAGGTGAAAGACCTCCACTGTGGAGAGCCAATACTGAGACTGATAGACCAACAGCCTGACTCAGCATCAGGTTGCTCTATGTGTTCTTGGAGGGAATGGACATCACTCATCCTTGGTTTGATTTCCTGAGTACAAAGTAGCACCAATGATTCAGCATGGTGTAGTGGTTAATAGTGGTGGTTTGGAGCGGTGTGCTCTAATCTGGAGAACCGGGTTTGATCCCCCACTCCTCCACATGAGCGGCGGATGCTAATTTGGTGAACCAGGTTGGTTTCTCCACCCCTACACATGAAGCTAGCTGGGTGACCTTGGGCTAGTCACAGCTCTCGTAGGGCTGTCTCAGCCCCACCTACCTCACAGAGTGTCTGTTATGGAGAGGGGAAGGTGATTGGTTTGATTCTTTCTTAAGTGGCAGAGAAAGTCAGCATATAAAAATCAACTCTTCTTCTTCTTCAATCCAGTTGCCTTATTTCATCCTGAAGAAGAAGAGTTGGTTTTTATTTGCCGATTTTCTCTACCTTTTAAGGAGAATCAAATCTTCTTACAATCTCTTTCCCTTCCTCTCCCCACAACCGACATCTTATGAGGCAGGTGGGGCTGAGAGAGTTCTAAGAGAACTGTGACTAGCCCAAGGTCACCCAGCAGGCTTCATGTGTAGGAGTGGGGAAACCAACCTGGTTCACCAGATTAGAGTCCGCCACTCACATGAAGGAGTGGGGAATCAAACCTGGTTCTTCAGAGTAGAGTCCGTCTCTCTTAACCACTGCACCATGCTGCCTTTCTCCTGAAGAGGGACATGGTTTTTGTTTTGTTTTTGTAAGGTCCTCTGGAATACATCACTCATGTTTCCATCTCTTGACCCTGATACCTACATTGCCTGTGTCAGACCTATAGTGGCTAGAATGCACATCTTCCACATTAAGAGCATTGACACATAGTCAAAAATGTCATGGATTAACTCCTCATTAATTCTCATTCATCTGCCAGTGCGTGTGTGTCTCTGTGTGCTTATGGTGTATTTTTGTTAAACTTTAACATCATACTTTTTTTCTGGTTATGTAAGTCTTTCTTTTTTTTTTTTAAATTGTAAAATTGTTGACATTTGGAAAGATCCAGGAGACATTTTTCCATGAAACAGTTTCCAACAAATGCTTCAGGCAGAAGGGAAGTCTGGCCCCACTTGTTCCATCTGGCCAAGTTTTCTTGCTCCTTTTTTGGAGTTTGGAACAACTTCAAATATTAGTTTGGATCCTTGCCTTGATCCTGAAGCCCACATTGTACAAAGAAAACTGTTGATCTTGAGAGAACTGGATCCAACACAAGGTAACAGGATTGTACCCACATGCCAGAAATGAAGAACCAATTATTCCTAAACAGTGGTGGACAGACCTATATTTTTTGGTCCCTGATGTTTGAACTGTTATGGGGGCCCCTTCACAACCAGCAACAATAGGGCAACATCCAGCAAAGGTCCAAAGGGCCTTGCTGCCTTTGCAAGGACTTCGAGGTCCAAATGGCAGAGAAGAGGGCGGTGGGGTGGAATCCTTGAAAATGGGCCATACAGTGAGCCCTTTCCCACCAGCAACGAGGTCTGGGTAACCACTGTCATCTTCTTCAGTGGGGCTGTTCTAGGGCAGATGTATTGGTTCATTCTCTAATAGAGAGGTAGAAGGTCATCAGAGGGGACGCGTTAGGATAAAGAGGTAAAAATCTGATTGTTGGTGTCAAAATGCACAAGCGAGATGAGTGGAGCCTGAATTGAGCATTCAGGTGTCTTTATATGGTTCCGATTGGCTCTAGCCTAAGAGCTCAGCTGTATAACTATTAAGCCGTGCACCAACGAAGGATTCGAGGATCCAGCGGCCAAAACGTAGACTATGAGTAAATTCTGGCCAGCTCAGTGGCCCATTCAGCTGGGGGTCGGGCACTGCAAGCCCCCCGAGAAAATTTGGAAATTTGACCAATGACAGGGACATTTTGAGGCC
This sequence comes from Euleptes europaea, assembly GCF_029931775.1. Classification (NCBI taxonomy): domain Eukaryota; kingdom Metazoa; phylum Chordata; class Lepidosauria; order Squamata; family Sphaerodactylidae; genus Euleptes; species Euleptes europaea. Next base: position 25,214,718 of record NC_079329.1, read on the forward strand.
ATATGAAATGAGTATTAGAGCATATTCTAAGGTCAATATTAAGTACTTCAACTGGCTTATGATTCTATCACTAAAATAGCCCTATTTTAATAACAGACTCTTTTAAAAACTCCATCAATTTTGTTGAAAAATTCACTCCTTAAAAAAAAGTTGCTTTAGGGCCCCCCCTCCGGGATTAGGGGCCTTGAAGCTTAAGCTTCATTAGTTTCATAGTAAATCCACCGCTGTTCCTAAATCTTTAAACCGGGAAGTATCTCCAGAGCTTCATGTGTTCCTCCTCCAGAGACCATTATTCAGTCCCAGAGCTTAGTACTGGCATATTTTTTTTAACAAGAATGACTTTAAGCATGTGCAGAGTGCCTTTTTCTGGCCAGGGAGTCACCACAGCTTGCTTCTTCACATCTGATATTAATGTGAGGGAGAGTTTGGAGAGATGGGAAGGCAACCTTGAAAGCCCCAGAATCTATTCTGTTCATTTCCTTGACTTTGCCCAGTCATACCCACTTGCACTTCTGTGGAAGGAAGTCTCATTGAGCTTACTGGGTCTTACTCCCGAGGAAGCACACATCGGGTTGAGCTTCTCAGCTTCTGAGAATAGGGTGAACAGCACCAGACCTTGCAATCTCGCTGGGCTGAGACGTCTCTATTTAAAAAACAGGTATGGGGAGCTTTATTAGAGCCAGCATGGTGTAATGCTTAAGGTGTCAGACTAGGACCTGGGAAACCCAAGTTTGAATCCCCGCTCTGCCATGGAAGCTTGCTGGGTGATCTTGGGCCAGTCACATACTCACATCCTCAATCCTGGCAGGTACTGGGATGGGAGACCTCCAACGAATACCAGGGGCATGACTCAGAGGCAGGCAATGGCAAACCCCCTCTGAACGTCTCTTGCCTTGAAAACCCTACGGGGTCGCCATAAGTAAGTTGTGATTTGACTGCAAAAAAACAAAAACTAATGGGGACCTTTGGACTCATTCTCCTGATAGCAGGAGATAAATAAACTGAACTACACACACACACACACACACACATATAAGGGGAAAAGAAGAATCCCTTTTTATCTCGGGGTGCTACTGAGGAATCACCTATTGCCCTTCCTCGAAAATGCTTTGGGGGAGAATGAATATTTCTTCGTTTGGAACCAAAATCTCTAGTCAGATAATACTTAAACCCTTCTAAACCCCACGCTGCGGTGGTTTTTAATAAGAAAAAAAAATCTAAGTAGATCAAATCCAAAAGGTACATTCCAGGTAAAATTACATTTGGCTGGATCCTGCCCCAGCATTTTAAAACGACATAACTTACATGGGGGGGGGGGGGGAGACGGATCATTAACTCCCTTTATTTGGGGAAAAAGTGATTGAAAGCAAAGAGATTTACGGTACTTCTGTACAATAGGGGACAGACGCAGTGAGATTCATATCTTATGTAAAGGAAAGCCCTTTACTCAGAGAGACTTTTATGACACTTATATATGTGTATATAAGGGTGGTTTTTTTTTTTTAATAAACAATAGCACATTATGAAATAACACCGGATTTCTCTCTCCCACACGCGCACCAAAATGCGACTGCCTTACTGGTTCGAATGGTGTGTGATTTTGGTAAAGTTTTTCACGTGTGCAGGTTTCTGGTTAGCTTGAATACTCGTATTTCAATGTAAACCACTTTGAGCAGCCGGGAAAAACGGTGTGGGAAGAGAATCAACAAATAAAGGACACAATATTATAAGAAAATACCTCTAATTCTAGCTTCCCTCACTAATTTCAAAGGGAACCACGGGCAAATAAATAACTTTTAAATTATGGTTTTAAATTATAAGTTTTAGATTATGGTTTTAAAGTACATGCTTTAATTCTGTATTTGTATATTTATTTATTGTTGTGACTATTGTAAGCCGCCTGGAGCCTGGGGCGGGGTATAAATCCTTTTTTTTTTTAAAGGTAAGATTGAACAATTTTTTAAATAGCCTAAACATGGCGTATTGAAAAGGGCACAGGTATTATTATGAAAGAAAATGTGTAGAGGACTAGGGGGGGTGAGAAAAATCCGATTTACAATATAAATAAGAAGAATACCATGTATGAAATCAGGTGTACGAATAAGTACTATCAAAAACGAAGGGGCACGGTATACCGGATTCCTTTGCCACTTCCAATTGGACTTTCGTTAAAAAATCAAATGTCCAGACGGATCCTGTCCTTTCTGTTCACGTAGAAAAATAAAGTCCTCCGTGAACTGGAGGGGAATTCGAATTAAAGAGATGGTCAGGAACCGATATAACTAACCTCATCAGGGAAATCCAGAGGGAAGACAGGTTGCCTCCGAGAGTATCTGCATTTTTAAGGGGGGGAAATGAAGATATTGTGGAGAACGTGTTCCACTAGGAAGGAAACCATGAATTGTTGGGTGGGGATGGGTATTATTTAACTGCATCGAGCACATTTAAAATAAATAAATAAGTAAAGCTGATCAGGAAAAGAAAGCGACGCACCAGAAAATGTTGCCGTCGGTTAGAAGACGGGAAAGAAAAACGTCTGAAATATACAAAGTCCATAAAAGGATCCCGGGGAAAGATTAGTCACCCAAGCCCTTTTCCTCGCAAGGAAAGGAGCCGAATCCCTTTAACCTGCCTCTCTCTCTCTCGTTAGAACAGCGACTGAAATACAGGCAAGCAGCGGAGAAATAGGAATCTGGCGTTGATGACCAATGTCTTTGGAGACGGAGAGAGGGTTGCTTTGCTTTCTAGAAGACAGACAGACAGACAGACAAGAAAGAAAGAAAGAAAGAAAGAAAGAAAGAAAGAAAGAAAGAAAGAAAGAAAGAAAGAAAGAAAGAAAGAAAGAAAAAGAATTCGTGGCTTTCATTAATTGATGCAGTCACTGCGGTTCGAAAAGTGGATTTTTTAATTGTAGCCGTTTAATATTTTAATTCGTTCTCTTGATAACGCCCCTGTTAATTGTCATGCAGAATTATGCTCCCCCCCCCCAAATATTTTTGACAGTTTAGAAAGTCGCGACAGTACTGTATAGGAATCCCCTCGGTTTATTTACACTACATTTTCCCAGTCAACCTGTAGAATTTCTGAGAATCAAATGTGCACCCCCCGGAACGCTTTGTTTTCTTTTTAAACGTTAAACGTAGCCTCGCCTCTCCTAAATTAATTGTAAATGAACGAATAATTATTTTAGATCGACATGCGTTCAGCTGGACAGATTCCAGAAGGCAATTCCAACAGCATAAGATATTTGGAGGGTGCGTGCGTGTGGAGGGGGGGGGAGTGAGAGCAGATATAAATATCTGACCAAGTGCTTAGGCTATTCTGTTTCCATAAAAAAAAAACCACGAAAGCAACTCTTGTCTCAGTAGCTAGAAGAGTCAGGTGGGCAGGATTGTGTTGTGTGGATCCCCCCCCCCCCAAGCTACTTTTTGCGAAGGAGGAAAAGAAAAGAACTCCTTTGAACTGGTTTTTTTTAAAGTAATAATTCTCCCAACATCTCTTTCTCCCCCCCCCCCCCAGATAATGAAGAATAATAACAGGCATTCTCTTGCGCAAGGTCCGTCAAAATGAATGGAGCAAGAAAATTTCCCCTTGCATCGCGCCCTGTGTTTTTTTCCAAAGAGCGGCCACATTTTCCAAAGTTTGCCTTCAGACGAGTTTCTCAAAGGCAGGGCATTCCCAGGGGGGTTTGCGTGTGCGCCTGAGGGTGGGAGACCCTTTGCCACAGACTTGCCTTCTCGATCTCCGGAAAGTAAATAGTTCCACGGTCTTAAACTGGAACATTTTTCGAGAAGGTGGTATTTCCCCCCCCCCCCCATGGCATCGATTTCAGGATCACAGCCCCAGAATAACAACAACCGAACCCAACACTCCGGAGTTCAAGATTCTTTTTGACAATTCCCACAGTGGCGAAGGATTTATACACAATAAAGTTAAACACCCACACCCACACACACCCATACACACGCACATTCTACAAGGGAGAGAAATCACTCGCACCCCCAAAACTTGCCTATACACTAATGCTGCTCAAACCGTACGAATGCCTGACGCAAAACCAACGCACAAAACTGTCCGCAGGTCAGTCCATCTCTTGAAGAACTTCAGGCCTAAGAGAAGAGAAGTACGACTCCTGGCGCAACTTCGGGGCAAAGAATGAGGAGTAAGAAAAGGCTGCCACGTTATGCCTAGCTGGAGTCTCCACGGCCACTTACGCGTGGGAGATTTTGCCTTGGAGTTGCTGCTCTCTAGATGCACATTTTCTCCACCCCAATGCGCAAAACTCTGCACTGGGGCTTGTTGTTGAGTTTTGAGAATTCGGATGGGAAAGATGTGCCTCTAACAAAGGGGCGCATCCAAGGCAAAACCTCCCGTGCTTAAATGGCCCACGATCCTCTGACCCCTGTTTGCAAGCCGCAAAAGGGAAGAAGCGGAGCCGACGCGAATGTCAGAGGCAGCCGTTCAAATGGAGAGCCGGTGAACGCTGAGCATTGAGCAGAGAGGGGAAGCGCTGCCCGGGCCTCCCCAAAACTCTGCTTGAGCTCGAACTGAAAATCGCTGAAATCCTATATAAAGGGGGACTTTCTTCTACATGCATACTGGCCATTTAAGCATGGGAGGTTTTGCCTTGGATTTGCTGTTCTCTAGATGCACATTTTCCCCATTCAATTTCTCAAAACTCTGCATGGGGGCTTATTTTTGAGTTTTGATAGTTTGGCCAGGGAAAATGTGCATCTAGAGAGCGGCAAATCCCAGGCAAAACCTCCCATGCATAAATGTCCACTGTGAAGAAAGTCCCTCCCTCTTTACATAGGATTTCAGTTTGCAATATTGAATACCATACTTTTCCGGACAGAGCAGACTGTCTCTTTAACATGGTAGAAAAACATTAGCTTTTCCTATCACTGCAGGGGTTGGGGGTCAGAACATTCCAGAGTCAAAGTTTTTTGGATAGTTATTTTTTATAATGCTCAGAGAGGCCAACCGAATTCTCCCTTCTTCTGCTTTATTTAATTTTTATTTTATTTACTTTATTTATAGACTTCCTTTCACCCCAATGGGGACCCAAAGAGGCTTACATCATTACCATCTCCTTCATTTTAACCTCCCAACAACCCTGTGAAGTAGATCAGGCTAAGAGTGTGTGACTGGCCCACGGGCACCCAGCAAACTTCCACGGCACAAGTGGGGATTCGAACCTGGGCATCCCAGATACAACCAACAACCCTGTGAGGTAGGTTAGGCTGAGAGTTTCTGGCCCAACCTCACGCAGCAAGAGTCCAGGGCAGAGGGATTCAAACCTGGGTCTCCCAGATCATTGTCCAACAATCTAATCACCACGCCACATTTTTACAAGATAAAAGAGGGAGGACCCTGTTGTATTTTAATTTGTCATAGTTATATACATCTGCCCACTGGATAGTCACTTTAAAAAAGGCTTTGTGCCTTTGACATGCAAGCCTTGGACCAATTTCAGGCCCAGTTCTCACTGAGGCAGTAAGCCTGTAGTGGAACTAGACTATAGATGAGAAGGGTGTTGTATAACAAGTTGTTCTGACATGGCAAAAATCCTTCCATGTAGAAAGCTAGCACATCAGGGAAAAGGCCTCTAATCTACTGCTACTCGTCTGTGAGCAAGGATTTTGTCATCATTGTATGGAGGAGTCTTGAACATGTGACTCTAACCACACACAGCCCACACACAGGTTTACACAAAATCAGGCCCCAGTGCAACTAAGCAGGTAGCTGACCAGGAAGCTCAGTGCTCCAGAGGAAGAATCAAGTGGTCTGGGGAGGGGGCGGGGAGACTGCCTTCCCTGCCATCCCTTAATGGCATCCCATCTCTCACTACTGAGACAAGAATCAATAGCAGGGCAGCTGTGGAGATGGGAGGTGGGGCGAGGAATGGGAATGATGTCTAGGTCTCCATAAAATAGTATTTGTATAGCATCTTCCACCTGCACACCAATGGACAATCAACTACTGTAGCTACTCATGAACTCGGGCAACGATCTCTAACGATCTCTAACGTAGTGTTCACTGATAGGGTTTCCAGGTCCCTCTTCGCCACCGGTGGGAGATTCTGGGGGCGGAGCCTGAGGAGGGTGGGGTTTGGGGGAGGGGAGGGACTTCAATGCCATAGATTCCAATTGCCAAAACGGCCATTTTCTCCAGTTGAATGAATGAATGAATGAATTTTATTTGGGTCAAAGACCAATCAATTTCTCCAGTTGATAGGGTTGCCAGGTCTGCACAACCGGTGGGAGGTTTTGGGCGCGGAGCCTGAGGAGGACGGAGTTTGGGGAGGGACTTCAATGCCATAGAGTCTGATGGCCAAAACGGCCGTTTTCTCCAGGGGAACTGATCTCTATCGGCTGGAGATCAGTTGTAATAGCAGGGGAACTCAAGCTAGTACCTGGAGGTTGACAACCCTACCAGGTGAACTGATCCCTATTGGCTGGAGAGCAGTTGTAATAGCAGGAGATCTGCTGCTATTACCTGGAGGCTGGCAACCCTTCCCACTGATGGGTTTCCTGGGGCCCATTTGCAAATGGGAAATAACCCATGGCAAATAACCAGTCCTGGCTTTCCTTGGCTTTATTGGACCAGAGGATGCTGCAGAAGAACAATTGGGTCTGTAGATAACACCCCTTCAGAAACAGCTGCTTCCCTCATAGGAGGACATTTGGCTTGGAACTGTCCATCTTTTAGCAATTGCCTTACCATGGCAGCCATTTTGATACTGGTTTCATCCCTCATCTGGCAGCCATTTTGTGGTGGCACCCTCTCTCTCTGTGTAAAGTGCAGTCAAGTCACAGCTGCCTTATGGTGACACCTTATGGGGTTTTCAAGGCAAGAGACTAACAGAGGTGGTATGCCATTGCCTTCCTCTGCATCGCAACCCTGGCATTCCTTGGTGGTCTCCCAACAAGCTTCTGAGATCTGATGAGATCAGGCTAGCTGCCCTCTACTCATTCTCAAAATGCCAAAAGGTCCCACAGGTTCAGGGAGATTGGGGATTTAAGCATGAATCTCCCCAGCTCTAACCACTACCCCACACCAGGTCTCCCTTTCCTAACACAGAAATGCAGTAAAGAATGGCTACAATGCTGTTTGTTTCAAAGGCCACCCCTGGGTTCTTTCAAGGACATCCCTGCCCACTTGTGGGACAAGCTGTTTTGGTAAATATAGAGAATGCAGCTCTACCTTGATTTCCTGTACTGGCATTGCATTTCACCCCAACTATCTAGAGAATTGGCACTTACCTAGGAAATGAGACGCAGCAACCTCGTTCAGGAACCTCGCTTTAAATCTGTTTTTAGAAGCAGTTTTAAATTACCTGGAGCCTTGTTTGGTTTTTAAACTAATTGCTTGCAAGGTGTTTAATTAAAAAGAATTCTCACCTGACAACATTTCTGTTTGACTAGTCCATTTCCTCGGACGGGAAGCTGTTTGTAACAGCCAGCATAATGCGGCATGATTTGTGTGCACCATAAAAGGGATTCATGCATCCCAACCAAGTCGTAATAATCTTGGGTGACCGGAGCTGTTTGATTAGCTAACTGTGAAATATAATGATGGCATGGGGGGTGGAGGCGGGCTATGAACATATGAAGCTGCCTTATGATCAACCAGACCCCTGATCCATCTGTCAATACTGAGCAGCTTTTCAGGCAGAGAAAAGGGCTTCCCTGATACATGTTACCAGAGAACCTTTAACTTAAGAAGCCAGGGGTGGAATAGGATGAGGTAGCGTCAAAGGTTGAGCTAGAAACTATAACAAAAGAATTACATTTATTATAAGGTGTACATTATAAAATTGTTAAAAACACAGGGCCTGTCTTACAGGCTACATATAAAATTGTCTGTTACAAAATTCTTATACACAGTTGATATACATTTAATATAAATGACCAGTACTGGACCATACGCATTTTGGCCTGAATAGGCGTTCCTCAGTGATCATTAGGTTTGCCAGCTCTGGGTTGGAAAGTACCTGCAGATTTTTGGGGTGGAGCCTGAGGAGGGCGAGGTTTGGGGAGGGACTTCAATGCCATAGAGTCCAATTGCCGAAGCGGCCATTTTCTCCAGGGGAACTGATCTCTATCAGCTGGAGATAAGTTGTAATAGTGGGAGATCTCCAGCTAGTACCTGGAGATTGGCAACCCTAGTGGTCATAAATACAGAAACTAATTAAAAACACATCCGGAAATGCAGTATGAGATATTTTTATCTACTATCTTGTGTGGTTTGATGTAAACTCTTAACCCAAATTGTGTGTGTTTAGGGTTGCCAGCCCAGGTCCCTCTTCGCCATCAGTGGGAAATTTTGGGGGTGGTGCCTGAGGAGGGCGGGGTTTGGGGAGGGGAGGGACTTCAAGGCCATAGAGTCCAATGGCCAAAGTGGCCATTTTCTCCAGGTGAACTGATCTTTATCTGCTGGAGATCAGTTGTAATAGCAGGAGGTCTTCTGCTATTACCTGGAGATTGGCAACCCTATGTGTCTTGCCACTTGAACAATTGCTCACACAATCTGGTACAGAATTAACAATGTTTCTGGATGTGTGTACATCTACCCATGATACAAGTAATTGGCCAATGCTACATTTATCGAAGATATACCCATGAAAAATGGTGGGGCCTGGTCTATACATATTGGGGGATGGGATTATGGGAAGATGGCTGCCTAATGTTAAGATCCAGGCTGAGATTTTGCCTCCCACTAGGGTTTCCAACGCCAGTTTAAGAAATTCCTGGAGATTTGGAGGCAGTGCCTTGGGAGGGCAGAATTTGGGGAAAGTAAAGAGCTCCATAGGGATATGATGCCCTCTGAAGCTGCCATTTCCTGCAAAGGAACCGATCGCTGTTGTCTGGAGATCAGCTGTAATTCCGGGAGAACTTCAGGCTCCACCTTGAGTTGGGTAACTCTGCTTCCCTCCTGTTGCAGAAGGTACTTAAAGACTCATAGTCAGAGTGGCAGGCCATCGGGCACCAGGGCAAAAGCCAAAGGGATTTTGGCCCTTGACTGTTAGCCTATGGCCTTGATGAGGCTCCCCAGATAGGGTTGCCAACCTCCAGGTAGCGGCTGGAGATCTCCTGCTATTACAACTGATCTCCAGCTGATAGAGATCAGTTCACCAGGAGGAAATGGCCACTTCGGCAATTGGACTCTATGGCATTGAAACCTCTCCCCAAACCTCTCCCTCCTCTGGCTCTGCCCCAAAAACCTCCCTCTGGTGGCGAAGAGGGACCTGGCAACCCTATCCCCAGTGGATACCAGACCAGCTCAAGATATTTTGTGTACCTTTTGAGTTTCCCCCCATTTATCTATGTACACTGTATTTTGTTTATTTAAATTGTTTATTTCAATACACATTGGTCGTTTTTGTAAACTGCTTTGGGTTGCCTTTGGAGAGAAAAACAGGATAAGATATGCTCCCAGTAAACTATCAAATAAAGCAAAATGACACGATAGACTTGACAGAGACAGTAAGAAGTGGCCTTATCAGTTAATAATTTCTAGCTTGAGGCTGATTTTACAGGGGTGGGAAGAGGCCTTGAAAAACTTACAGAGCTGCTCATAGACATAGTATCACACAAAACAGTAGTATGCTGCATTGCGCCGAAACCCTTCATTATCTGTGGAAACAGAATGGCATTTCTCTATCTGTACAGTAAAACCCTTGGCAGTAGATAACAGAGAGAAGGCCAATTCAGTTTTTATACCAGAAGTAACCTTGATGACTGTATGAGGACCAGAGATGCAGGGTGGAAAATTTTTCAGTGCTATATTTTTCCTGAGAAATTTTTTTCCCACCTCACATATTTAAATATAGTCTGTTTGTCAGGGGTGTTGGGCTGCAAATCAATCCTGTTAAATAAACCATTTCCCTAAATGTGTGATATAAAACACGGACAAACCCCAGTGTCTGTTACATGGTCCAGGCTTGTATTTACCTTGGTTGGAGAGGAAGTCACGCTCTGGCCTTACAGAGCACAGCTTAGAGTAGCTTTCCAGACCTGTAGGGGACCCCAGTCTGAGAGGTGCTGGTTTAAAGGAGAAGGATGCAACCATTGGCTTTATGAGGAAGAATACCCATCCTTTCACCAGTTTTCTCTGCTCCCCACTAATATTTGTTTATAGTTAGACATTATACACATGAACAACATACACAGTGACATCTATCTTAGATTCAGCACTGCCAACGATAATTTTATCTCTCACGTCAAAGTTAATACATTCCTCGTGTTTTCAATCCTTGAGTCAAAATAGGAGCGTAGGGTTGCCGACCTCCAGGTACTAGCCGGAGATCTCCTGCTACTTCAGCCAATCTCCAGCAGATAGAGATCAGTTCACCTGGAGACAATGGCTGCTTTGGCAATTGGACTCTGGCATTGAAGTCCCTCCCCTCCCCAAACCCCACCCTCCTCAGGCTCCATCCCAAAAACCTCTGCTGGTGGTGAAGAAGGACCTGGCAACCCTAGGAGCCTGTTCATCCACAGTACTTTTGAAGCAGTTTGTACTTTATATGCTGTCAGCCTCACAGTTTTTATGGTTTCTAAAAACCTTATCCCAACTTTCTTTTTTCCTGGATGGGGTCAGTATCAGTCTTTCAGTACTTGAGGGTAAATTAGCCTGCCTGTTACATTTCTTTACATCAGGGGTGGGGAACCTTTTTTCCGCCAAGGGCCATTTGTATATTTATTACATCATTTGCGGGCCATACAAAATTATCAACTTAAAAATTAGCCGACCAGTACGTTCCTCCATGGCCCGGGTGGGAAAGGGTTAGCACAGTTTCTTCGGTGGTCCTAGCAGCTCCATAGCTCATGACTCTTCTGCAAGGTGGGGGGAAAGGTTCCTTTTCTTGGCAAAACAAACACACATCTGCCTTGAGTAGAGGCTATTCCTGTCTGTGGGAGGGTGCAGATCACCAGTCTTAGATCCTTCTAAGCTAGAGATCTGCCAGGACCCACGAAGGGCCAGACCAAATGATTTCATGGGCCTTAAACACCCCCCGGGCCTGACATTCCCCACCCCTGCTTTACATGATTTACAGAGCAATCCTGAAGGGGGGAGGCTGAATAGCCTTAGGAGCGGGGGTGACCCCTGCTCTGGCTAAATGGGCACTAACGCCTGTGCAAGGCCAATTATGCCAGTGTGGGGGAGCCACACCACAGCACCACACATGGGCGCTGGTGCAGCTGTCACGGCAGCGCAGCCACCACGCCAGCGAACCTGCGCGTGCAAAAATGGTGGTGCAGCCCTGTGAAACTGCATAGAGCCGTTTCATGGGGTTTGGGGGAAATTTCCATTTTTGGCTTGCTTCGCTGGGCCAGCAAGCCACTCAGAAGGCACTGTGGCTGCGCCATCCCCGGGCTCACCACAACTACCCCGCTTTGGATTGTGCTGCCCATGAATATTCTGCACATGGCATATTCTGCTGCAGAACCCCCTAATGTTTTCATGACCATTCAATGTATTTATTTCAAACACTTCTATCCCGCCTTACCTTCTTGGACAAGGCGTTGAACGATGCAGCCACCAGACCGCAAGGACATAAATAATAGTTTATTTAACATTAAAACAGATTAAAATATACAACCCCCCAATTAAAAACCATTCAGTTTTAAAACACACAGGATCTGCAAACTCATCTGAATCTGCGGGAAAAATTCACCATCCACCAACGCTCTCTGAAATCAGGTGGCTTGACATGGCTTCGTATATGAGGATAATTGCTGAATATTTTTTAGTTTTGCCACTTTTCTACCACAGGTATATAAAATCACATTTCAACCTTTTAAAAGCTTTTAACGGGGTGGATATCTGCCTTTTGTGGTGCCATAAATATTGTATAATTTTAAAGGCGACAGGTAAAATCGTGTCGCTATCTTGAAACTATTTTCCATTTCAAAAGGACATGCCAAATGTTTAGGACCTTTATCAAAGAGAGAATCCCACAAACCATCTGACGTTGGCACACCAATCCTCCTGATGTAAATCAACAGTGCGATAATAAAGCAGAGTTACACCTTTTTAAAGTCTACTGAAGTCACGGCTGCATGTAAATTTCCTCCATGGAATGAACAGCAGCTTCCCTGGATGAGATTTGGGCCTGTATACACTGGGAAGCAAAGTTTTCATGATATTTCAAGGGTACACATGAACACATGAAGCCGCCTTATACTGAATCAGACCCTTTGTCCATCGAAGTCAGTGTTGTCTACTCAGACTGGCAGCGGCTCTCCAGGGTCTCAGGCAGAGGTCTTTCACATCACCTACTTGCCTAGTCCCTTTAACTGGAGATGCTGGGGATTGAACCTGGGACCTGCATGCCAAGCAGATGCTCTACCACTGAGCCATGGCCCCTTCCCCATAGAAACTTGTAGAGCTCCCCCACTCCACACAGACACTGGTAACCTAGCTTCCATGTATCCTCACAGCTCTAGCCATAAAATGAGTCAACTGGTTGCTATGTACTAATAGCTCAGCTCCACAAACGCTAATTGTCTGAGTGGCACCATGGGGGTACAGTCCTAGTACAGTCATCATAGCTACTACAGGTATAAAAACTTAAGCAATTTTCACTCTGTTTTCCAATGCAAAGGATCTCACCATAGAGCTAGAGATGCGACTCTTCTTAGGATTTCACTGTAAATCTACTGTTACTCACAAGTATCGTGGTGGGGAGAGGGAAATCCTTTCTGCTTGAATTATACTTCTTTGAATATTCTTCTTCATATCATCAATTTTTTAAAGTTTTAAAGTATCAATACATTTAAAGCATTGGATCCAGCCAGCTTTTTCATTCTGTCTTGCCTAGTTCCCTTTCTTATTGCCACGTCCATTCCACATGTTTCTTTGTCCATGTAGGTCTCATAATTTCCAATACCTTACCTGGTGGTCTCCCGTTTTCATTAGTGGGAAAACTGGTTGGATTAGGGTTGCCAACCTCCAGGTTCTAGCTGGAGATCTCTTGCTATTACAACTGATCTCCAGCTGATAGATATCATTTCACCTGGAGAAAATGGTCACTTTGGCAATTGGACTCTATGTCCATCCCCTCCCCAAACCCTTATTTCCTCAGGACCTGGCAACCCTAGGTTGGATCCAACCTACAAATACAAAAGCCTTTATTGGCATTAAAAGGGAAATTGTACAGTGAAGTTTAATGGATCCAACCTGAAATCAAGCTGGTATTCAAGTTCATTAGACTTTTTTTTGTATTTTATTATTAAATGATTCAATTTTTATTTTTTATTTGACTTGAGCTACCTTGAGTGAAGAAAGAGCAGGATATACATCTCCAATCAAATTTAAAAATTGTATTTCTTCATAAGGTGTTATAATTCTGTTACTATGAACAGCAAGTTCATACAGTTCTGTTACTATACAGCAAGTCTATCAAGTCCCTTAAAAAAAAAAATCCTGCATTGCCTTCAAGAGCTCAGGGTGACAACATGTGCTTTACCAAACTGGTTGCCCAAATCAAACATGGTATTATGTATGCTAAGGGTGACAACCCTAGTGTCAATGTTTCTTTGTACCTATCGGATAACTATAGAGAGCCAGCGTGGTGTAGTGGTTAAGGTGTTGGACTAGGAACTAGGAAACCCAGGTTCAAATCCCCACTTATGCCATGGAAACTTGCTGGGTGACCTTGGGCCAGTCACACACTCTTAGCCTTGACTCTGGCAAGTATTTGGAGGGGAGACCTCCAAGGAACACCAGGGGTGTGACCCAGAGGCAGGCAATGGCAAACCACCTCTGAATGTGTCATGCCATGAAAACACTATGGGGTAGCCATAACTCAGCTGCGACTTGACGTTCAAAAAAAATCTGATATTTATAACAATTGAATGAATATTATAGTTTATAAATATCCAAACCCCCACTTATTAGTAATGATAGTGATATTTTTAGTTAAATTTTACAGAAGTAATGCTTGTGGTTGTTGAAAAGATTTATTGTCATCCTTGAGCCAGTCTATTGATTAATTTCTTGCCTGATATTAATCTAACCCTCATACAGTCAATCCTCCTTTTCCATTCATCTTGAGTAGATTTCAAATTTAATCTTGGACTTTTATTTTACAACATGAAAGTACTGGTTGTCCTCTGCTTTCCTTTCAGCAGTTTCTTCAACGGAGTATACAAGTGTACTCCAAAACAGTATGCCACTGTATCGTGAAGCAGAAAGGTCAGGGTGAGGAATATGATCATTAAAAAAACACACACAAAAAAAAACCACTTTGTTTAGAATTTTCTAACTGGGCTTAAAAAAATATTAAACCATAGAATTCAACCAGCAAATCAACTTGTATAAAATAACCTTCAGCTTCCTACCCATCCAAGCTCTGTCTCCTGCCCCCAGAGAATACATAGTTGATCTGTAAAAGATCATCCGCCCAATTTTTCAACTCTGTGTCACCCAATTCTCCTCTTTCCTACAACCCCCATTCTAGATGTCTACACTGGTCTCATGACCCCCATCACAACCTTATGGGCGGTTATCTCTCCTTCCTTTTTCGACAGCAGAAAAACTGGTTGGGCCCAGTTTTGTTGTGCAGAGGAAGGCAATGGCAAACCACGTCTGTTAGTATCTTGCTGAAAAATTCTGAAGATTTTTTCTCCTGGTATCAGATCCTAGTCTGACGCTTTAGCCACTACACCACACTATAATGATATAACAAAACATAACATACTTGTTGGTACCCTAAGAGAAGTCTACCAGATAAGTGAGGTGGGATTTAAGGGGAGGGGCTGTGAGGTAGAGGCTCTGCTTGGCATGCAGAAGGTCCCAGGTTCAACCCCCAGTATCTCCAGTTAAAGGGACTAGGCAAGTAGGTGATTTGAAAGACCTCAGCCTGAGACCCCGGAGAGCCGCTGCCGGTCTGAGTAGACAATACTGACTTTGATGGACCTTGATGGTCTGATTCAGTATAAGGCAGCTTCATGTGTGTTCAGGTGACTTCCATTTATAGAAGCATTGCTGGTTCATTTTGGCTTCTTAACAATTCTAGCTTAATAATGGTTTCTTCCAATTTACTTGGGACAGATGTTCAGATGACGTGCCTGGAGTTTCTTGGATGACTGTTTTCTTAAACAATTGATGTTTCATTTGCCATCTACTATTTCTCTGGTAAGGAGGATTAAAAGGTAGTCAATAATTTATTTCCTGTATAGTAAGGCTCAATGATATTTTTGTTAATATTTCAGCAATTTCAGATTTTCAGACTCTCCAGGGAAGGCTTTTTAGCCTTGGTGCCTTCCCCATCTGACCAGCGCCTTCTGAAGGTACCCCCTACAAAGGGTTAAGACCAACAACTACCTGTACCTGAACATTCTCTGTTGTGGCATCCACCTGGTGAATTGGCCTGATGATGTCATGAAGGCTCCCATACCTTTCTCATTCTACAGAACAAGTTAAATGAAATTGTGGAGGGGGCATTTTTACAAAGGGAACAGGATTAGGCAGTGTATGATGTATACAGTTTTAGTGCAATTCATCTCTAATTTTATAATCCATTTTTGCTACACTGTTTGCTCTATGTATTATGCTGCCCTTATTGCATTGTTTTAAACTGTGTAACCTTCCTTGAGTCTCCATGATAAAAGCTGGAGTAGAAACAAAGTAAATTAAGTAATTAGTTAATTAGTGTTGGAAATTGGGCTCTCCCTAACGGTGTCACTTGCCTCCACACTCAAAGGAGGGGAACTGACCAGATAGTTAGATAGATAGATGGGAGGTTGTTAGC
This sequence comes from Euleptes europaea, assembly GCF_029931775.1. NCBI lineage: Eukaryota > Metazoa > Chordata > Lepidosauria > Squamata > Sphaerodactylidae > Euleptes > Euleptes europaea. The sequence continues at coordinate 25,230,478 of NC_079329.1, forward strand.
AGTTGCACCTCTCCCCTCATTTCCTGCCCTTTGATGTTTAGAGCTATATTGTCAGGGACAATATCCTCTTCTCCCTCTCTTCCCCTTTACCCTTCTTCGATGCAAGTCTCATAGAGCCGGGCTCTTCGTGAGCTCAGGCCTTCCCACTCCAAAGATGGAGTGGAAGGCAGGTAACTTCTTTTATATCTAAGGAATTAGCTAGATAGATTAGGATAGGGGACCCTGTATGTCCTTTCCTATCCAAAGTGTATTTCCACAATAAATGTATTTAGTTTGAATAGAGCAAACGACTGCTCTCTCTGTTTCACACATACGCATGCATGAGTCAGCTCCAGCTGTTTGCTAAGCTTAAGGCACTCTGCTAAATATTAGGAATATGCAACTATGCACATTCCAACAATTAGTAATGTGTAAATTAGCTCTAAAAGTTCATCCTTTGTGGCCTGTATTTGACACAGCTCCTCAGACACTTTCTTCTCCCATACAGAGCCAGCGTGGTGTAGTGGTTAAGAGCAGTGGACTCTCATCTGGAGAACTGGGCTACACATGAAGCTAGTTGGAAGACCTTGGGCTAGTCACAGTTCTCTTAGAGCTCACTCAGCCCCACCTACCTCACAAGGTGTCTGCTGTGGGGAGAGGAAGGGAAGGGGATTGTAAGCCGGTTTGATTCTCCTTAAAAGATAAAGAAAATCAGCATATAAAAACCAATTCTTCTTCTTCCTCCTCTCCCCGTCCTCCATTACATGTGTTATCCAGCACTGCAATTCTAAATGCATTGACTTCAGTGGATGTTGAAGACAATAGCTCTGCTCAGGATTGCACTGTGTGTAAAGTGCCTTCAAGTCCCAGCCGACCTATGGCGACCCCTTTGGGGGTTTTCATGGCAAGAGACTAACAGAGGTGGTTTGCCAGTGCCTTCCTCTGCATAGCAGCCCTGGTATTCCTTGGTGGTCTCCCATCCAAATACTAACCAGGGCTGACCCTGCTTAGCTTCTGAGATCTGACGAGATCAGGCTAGCCTGGGCCATCCAGGTCAGGGAGGATTGTACTATAAAGGTCTTAATATGACAAGTGTCCTGCTCCTGAGAGTTTCTTTTTCAAGCAGGCCTTCATGCCTATCGGTGGCTTCCTAGGTGCCAAACTATGGTTCTTTAGCAGTGAGCGAAAAGGGCATTTACACACATGGTGTAAGAAACTTTTCTTTTGTGCTTCTTCATATAGTCTAGGGTTGAACCCTGGCCTGAATTCTGACCTGCTACAAAGGAATCAGAAAAGCCAGCCTTTAAATAGTTCAAAGCTGTTCTATAAGCTAACAAGAAAAAAGGGGGCTTCTCCCCCCCCCCACTCTCCTTGCAAGCAAACAAGGAGGTATATGATGGGTGTGTACTTTAGGCAGCCCAAGCCTTCTGCCTTTGACCTTTTAAAATTCTTGGCTGTCTGGCTGCTCCTATACACCTTCTCTGTTGACATATCCTCAGCCACCCTTTTAAAGGATCCAGTAAATAAAACCCTTGAATCCATTTGGACTTGTCTGTGACATTTGGAGTTGACTTTTTCTTTTCTTTTTGTTTCAAGCCAAGAGAAAGTGCTACGAAAACATTTTTTTATTTTTTATTTCAGCTTTGGCTTGTAAAAGCAGAGGTGGGAAGGCAAGGTCACATTTCATTCAAATGGCTACCTGGGAGTATTATGACTCTTCGGGTTGCCGGGTCAGGTGGAAGTCGATCCAAGGAGGAAGAAAGCCGAATGGAAAATACCCCCTCTCCCTGGTCACCATTTCTAAAAGTGGCAACAGGAAGTGTAACACAACAGTGGGGAAAGAGCAAGATAAATTTATTTACTTACAATATTTACACTGCACCTTTCTGCCCAGTCTTATCTACTTTGTTGGTTATTATTAAACACCTTTAATAACAGTACTTGGTATTTCCATAGGGCTGTGCTACAAAATCACTGGAAAGACAGACAGAGATATTCAAATTACTGGTACTTCCTTCCAAGCACTCTCATTCCCACAAGGATGCTTGTGAAACCAACAGACTGGGGGAAAATAAAGGGAAGTTATTTTAACACAGATAGAGAAAGGTGCAGTTTGGACAGAGAGAATCCCTATGTCTGTGGGCAGAGTGAGAGAAAGTGGAACTATAACACTGCGACCTGCTGATGAAATCTGAACATATTTGCGAAGAAGAAGAGGAAGAGTTGGTTTTTATATGCCGACTTTTTCTACCACTTAAGGAAGAATCAAACCAGCTTACAATCACCTTCCCCTCCCCACAACAGACACCCTGTGAGGTAGGTGGGGCTGAGAGAGTGCGACTAGCCCAAGGTCATCCAGCTGGCTTCATGTGGAGGAGCAGGGAAACAAATCCAGTTCACCAGATTAGCCTCCACACTGCTCATGTGGAGGAGAGGAGAATATGCAGGCCTTGAGAGGCCAGCCTGTCGGTATCATCCCAGGCTCCTGCACAGAATGGGAACATGCCCATTGATTCCCATGGGGCCCTTCCTATGAGCCAACCTCAAGCATTACAAAAAAGAAGCAGTCCCTCGGGGTAGCTTCGCCAAAGTCTGAAAGAGGGGGCTTGGTAGGGCCTCCAACTCTAAAGACACTTTCCTAGGAGTAAGCCCTCTTGAATAACATGGCACTTACCGCTGAATAGACCTGTTGCTTTAGTTCCCCCACCCCATCCACCCATAGTGTGTGTGTGTAAAGTGCCGTCAAGTCACAGCCGACACACACAACTAGAGATAGCTGCAAACAAAACCCGACCCTGCCCAACTTAAATTACTTTTTCAATGGGATTTCAAAGCTTTTAAGTCCCTGCTTAACTCTCCAACGGCCACCCTTCTATGTATCTAGTACAATTTTGCCCCATCCTTCCACCAAAGAACTCAGGGCCGTGTATACAGTTCTCTCCCCCCCACAGTTTTATCCATGGCCCTGACCTGGATAGCCCAGGTTAACCCAATCTCGTCAGGAAGCTAAGCAGGATCAGCCCTGCTTAGTACTTGGGTGAGAGACCACCAAGGGAAGTCCAGGGTCGCTACTCAGAGGCAGACAATGGCAAACCACCTTAGAAAGTCTCTTGCCTTGAAAACCCCTAAAGGGTCACCATAAGTCGGCTGCAACTTGACGGCAAACAAAACACCCCTCGGTAGGTGAGACACGCAGGGAGGGACTGGCCCGAGGTCACCAATCGAGCATTACGGCCAAGCAGGGATTTGAACTCGGAACTTTGCTTAGTATTTTATGATGGTTTAGTAGGTCTTTACAGAAGGCTTGGCCCTACTGGGTCGCTCTAGTAAAAGAAAGTCACGATTGTTATTGCTATAACCACTACACCACATTGCCTCAATAAAATGACAAGTGTTTAATTTTAGCTGGGCATGGCCCTCAGTCCTCTGCTGTTCTGGCAAACAAATAGCCTGCCCGTTTTTTTTTTAAGTGATTAGCTTAATGTTTACTCAGAAGTAAGCCCCACTTTCCGCGATTCAACTTGCTTCCCATAAATTCGCCTTGGAGCCTTCATATCTTAAGAACGAAATGTCCGTACCCTTTTTAGCCCCCCCCCCAATAGCTGCTCTCTCTCTCTCACACACACCTACCCTCGGAGATCTGTCTAGATTTGGTGTGGGGGACGCAGACGTGTTTCTCTCTGGCTAGCAACAGCGGCTTCGAGGCGAAGGCTAATCCCTTACCTGGGAGTAAGCCCCACTGAACGCATTGGAACTCCGTTCTGAGCAAACGCGGCTAGGATCGTGCTGTATGCCACTAGCAGAAGGACCCTGCGCAGAGTAACTCCAAACCAAGCCCATTGAAAGCAACGTTTACGCTGGAGTAACTCTTCATAGGATTGCCCTGTGGGAAAAAAAAACCCTATTCCATTAAGTCATTTGTCGTATTTTTATGACCGCCTTTCCTCCCAAGAGCTGGAGGCGGCTTACACGATTCTCCATTCCTATAAGGTACCCGTGGTCAATCCCGGTTCTTTTTCTCTGAACTCATCTTCAGCCGTCGGAGCTTCAGAGACACGCGAGTAACCAACCGAACCCTCTGCACCCTGTTGTGCCTAGTCTCTCACTAAGGGCTACTCCAGCTTTGGAAAGCAGCAGGATCGTGCCCTTTACTAGGACCAAGGAAAACATCAGGCGGTGGGGCCATATTTCCCAGTTTTTCTTCCCAGTCCCTAACGGCTGTTGTGCGGTTTGAACTCTGCTTTACTTAGCGGGCAATCCTAAGCAGGTCTGCTCAGAAGTCTATTAAGGTCTCTTCAATGGGGCTTACTCCCGGGAAAGTGAGTTTCTAGGATTGCCCCAGTCGAACCTCGGGGCACAGCATTTGCTGGTCCCCGTCTTGAAAAATATCGTAGTGCGATTCTGGACAGAGCCTGCCCTTCCAAGGATTTAGAAGGGTGTGACACTATTTAGCATCGCTCTGTGAGCAACAAATTTTGGATGGCTAGACTTTCCTAGAATTCCTACCGAGCCAGGAATTCTCTCTCTCTCCCCCACCCCCCATTTTGTACTGAACTTCCATATCGACGAAGGGTTCTGTGGAACTCAAAAACTGGCCCGCCTTCTTTTCTTTTCTTTTGATGTTTTAGGGCCCCGTCCTCTGCACCTTTCCAATCACTCGCATCAGACTTCATTTTCTTATGCAAAATACTTCCTTTGCCCAACGAGGCTGATACAGCAGAGCCTTTAAAGGGATGGGAAGTGGCAGCAAAATAAAATGAATACGTCGTTTTAGCAGCCAAGGGCCGAAATTAAGCCTTGTGCTCCATATGACAGAGAGCGGCACAGCTCGACGCCATAGACGGCATTTACCGCACACCCCACGACAGACTCACCCGCATCTAATCCTCATGGATTCAGAAGGGCACAACAGTGCAATCCTAAAGAGAGCTAAATCCACTGAAGTCGATGTGAGTTTAGAAGGGTGTAGCTCTGTTTCCATTTCTGCACGGGAGGTTTTGCCTTGGATTTGCCGCTCTGTAGATGCACATTTCCCCCCCCATCTGAATTCTCACAACTCAAAAAGAAGCCCCCATGCAGAGTTTTGAGGCTTCAGGCGGGGGAAATGTGCATCTAGAAAGCCGCAAAACCTCCCGTGCGTAGATGACCTTTATTGTCAAGCACCTGTTCGCCGTGGCGACTGAAATCCTGAGCCCTAGGCCCGAGGGCGCCGCTGCTGCGACCTCTTCTATTTCCCTCCAAGACCGATCGGAGAACGTGAATGCCTAGATCGGATTCTCCAGAGGCGCATCTGCTGGGGGCTTGGGTCTCCAAGGGGTCGGAAAGCCAGTTTAACCTCTCAGCAGGGCGCCTAGGCCACCCAATTGCCTCGCTCCAGTACCTGCACATAAGAAGACAATCGGATTCCCATCCATTGTCAGCAGCCGCTGATCTTTTCTAGGGTTGCCAGCACTTGGAGGGTGTGAGTGTTCCTGTCCCTCGAACAAAGGTTGAATGGGATGATATTACCAGGTGATGTGATTTACCGCGGTGCAGTGAAAAGCTTTCCCTTCATGAACGGGGCAATCCTAAAGAGAGTTCCTCCCATCCAAATCCATTCATTTCAGTGCGTTTAGACTGGAGCCGCTCTGCATAGGATTGCGCTGGAAGCCTCGGTGCAATGGACAGGATGTCTTCCCCCAGGGCTGTTGGCACCCCAACGACCTCACCTTTTTTTTTTGGGGGGGGGGGAAGCAAAAAGACCTGAAAGAATTCAACAGCCAGTCGGCAATGCGAGAAACAAAGGGAGGGGAAGGGAAAATGCATCTCATTCTTTTATGCCAACTTGCAATGGTTTTCTTTGAGGACAGCTCCTGCGCAAGTCCCAGGGAATGCGAACTACGAACAATTTAGTGGCCAGCAATATTTCCACGCTCCCCCTGCCGAAAGAGAAAATGTCCCATTGCATTGACTCACTCGACCGGCGGCTGTTGTTTCTCTGGAGTGCCAAACCTGCAAACCCGGGCCTGGGAGTGTTTGCCAAAGAGGACCTGGGTCGTTTCCGACAAGAATTAGCTTGAGGCAGAGCTGCTTGTAGCCTAGACGTCTTTTCTCACGGGCATCTTGGCGCGAATAAGCTTCCTTGCGAGTAAGCCATAGCATTTTCCAGCTTCCGGGGCTTACTTGCAAGTAAAAGGGAGCGTGGGGATGTTATTAATCTAAAGATCTACAGCGAGTTGATTTTGAGCTCTGCGCACCTGGGGGTGGATTAATTGAGACTCAGCGAGGCGATTATTGCAAAGCAAACATCAGGAAATGGGCCTCATTTTCCTCCCTCCCCCCACATTTCCTGCCTATTTAGCTGGGTTTAAAAATGTAACACCCCCCTCAGGTCTAGAGATGCCAGGCAATTTAGGATTCCCCTTCATGCATCTAATGAAGAGGGCTCTGACCCTGGACTGCTTAGGGTATAATAAATGTGCGGGTTTTTAATATGACAGCCCCTCGTTTAACTATATATAAGTATGTATGTGTATATGTATATTCATATATAAAATTGTTTAATTTTGCTTGCATGTGTTTGCATGCTGTAACCAGTATCTATAACAGGGCCGAAGTTGCAAATTGGAACCTAGTGTGCAATAAAGGTAAATGAAATTGCCTCCAAGAGCTCCTTCTCCGCTTCAGAGACCTTCTGTCTAGTTGGCAAATTTGTACTTTTAATTGAGCTCCCTTAACAGCTTCCATCACCTGTTGGGGAAATGTCCCAACTTCTCATATATTCTCCTCAAGCAAAAGGCCAAGGAGATCAGGACACAGGATTTGCTAAACTACCTCCAGGAGGTGATAAATAATCCCTGACATTTAATTTCTAGCTGTATGCATTGATATGCTTTCTCCTTTAAGACCTGAGAGTAACTCTTAACTGGAGAATGCTCCTCTGTTAGCTGGCTACTTATATCAGTATACTGGATAGGCTCTAAAGCTAAAATAGTCCTTTCTTTTGAAAAACCAGTGCTTCAGGCAACCTTGCAAAGCAATTCTAAGCATGTTTTCTCAGAGGTAAGAGCAACAGGGTGCAATGGGGCTTACTCTTGTAATTCCTCATAGAACCCTATGAAACCAGAACATTATTTAGAACAGTTTAACTTCTGAGATTTGCAGTTTAGCTATTAATATAATATAATAAGGGTTCACCAAGAGACATGGAACCCTTAATTGCATGGAAGTATGATTTACTCAAATCAATTGGATTTGCTCATGGGTATTTATAGGATCCATCGTTTTTAAAAAACCATTCTTATTAAGAAGTCCGCACCCTCCAAATGTCCACTTGGCCTCATCCTGCTGGCCTAATATCTGAGGTTTTCTTTAGGCTACTAAGCACAGATAAATAAATGTTATTGATTTGACACCTTAGGGCTCACTTTAAATAAAAATGTCGCCATACCCTTCTGTCTTTCTGGATGTTCTCTGATATGAAACATATCAAAGGCAGAGAGTTTTCAAAGAAAGGCCTCCTACTAGATCCAGTTGATCTCCCTTTAAATAGTTAAGGCAATATTTTGTATTTATTCCAAAATGTACATCACCCTGTGATTTTTTAAAAAATGAATAACATTTTAAAAATCCCCAAGGCGAATATTTATAAAGGAAAAGCAATATTTCAAATGAGGTAAAGCAGGTTTAGAATTAAAACCCATACCTTTTCAATCCGTTCCGAGTTTCAAGAACAGTTCAGGTTATGCAGCGCAGAAAAACACCGCAGAGCAAATCAAGGCCAGCCTAATACATTTTAGCACCTGACGCAGGAAATCCAAATACTTTCTCTTCACTTTCCCACCAATTCAAATTGGGCACAGGGGGGGGGGGGGAGGCAAACCAAACAGAAATGCAGCACCCTCCCTGACCTCCCATTTCAATGAGACCTGCGCAGGGGGCCCTCCCGCAGGTTAACTACTCTGTCTCCTCTTCTGCTACTTTTAATGATGCCCTAAATTGGCCAAAGGTACCTCACCTTGACACTTCTGGTAAAGCCGCCTTGAAGAATGGGCATGAGACGCTGAGAGTCAGGGATGAGAGAGGAAGATTGATTTTACAGTATTATTATTGTTGGAGTTATTGTTATTATTTTACACAAGTACCTGCAGAAGGAAACAAATAATAGTATAACATTTACATAGTGCTGCCAAGAATACTAAACACTACCCCTCAGTATTCCTTCCAAGGGCTCTGTGTGGGTAAATCAATATTTGTATCCCCAGAATTTGAGGTAGGGCTAAAAATGAAAGGATTTATGTAAGGCCGCCTGGTGAATTGGTGACTGAGCTTTGAAACAGGCTCATAACTCAGGCTCTGAACCATTCTGATGAATACTTTCCCTAACAGACCATTTTCATGGTGAAAACTAAGGCCTGGTCTATAATAGAGAAGGGAGCCCATGATTTTGTCTTTCTAGGATTATTCCAAAATTCAGTTAGGAAAATCCCATAACTTGGGGAGAAAGCATGGAATACAGGTCTTCTGAGACAGTTCCACTTCAAAATTCAGGAGGGGGAACTGAGAAAGAACATGGCGCAGTGCTGCCTAGACAATTCCACTTCAAAATCTAGATAGGGAAATCATACGATTGAATATTCCCTCATAGCAAGAACCATAGAAAAGTTGCTATCAATGGCAGTGGAAAGAGACCTTTCTGATGGGCTAGCTTTTTATCTGCTTGGCTTCAAGCATGCAACTCCTAAATCTGAATTCCAAGTAGTATAGTCCCATTAGGCCTATACCATGTATCCCCCCCCCATCATGTGTTGAATATACCTTAGACTCAGAGCAGCGTTCCTCAACCTCTTTACTCTTGTGGAACCCTTGAAATAATATTTATGTCTCAGGGAACCCTACATATGATTACATATTATTTACATGTTATTAGCCTATTCATCACTATTTCTTGCGGAACCCCTAGCAATTTCTCCAGGAACCCTGGTTGAGAAACTCTGCCTTAGAGTGTACTAAACACTTGAAATATTTTTTTCTGATTAAACTAATCCCAGGAAATATATTCCCCCCCCCCCCAAGTATGTGTTATTGTTCCAATATTTTTAGCCCCCAGTACAACAACTCCGAAAAGGAGTGGGCAGGGAACAATCAGATAGGAAGTGGTAGGCAACCATTGGGAATGATAGAGGCCCCATGTAGACTTTAGGGGTGTGGACGGTGCAAACGTCAGTGCCTTAAAAGGAAATAGTATGCCAATCATTTGATCACAGGGATCTGCTAGGCAGATTAAACCACCCCTCAGGGAAACCGTGCATGGGAGAAGCTGCCTTTCGAATCAAAGGTGTTGCCTGTCACCCAGTTTGTTTGCAAACTTTTTAAAGGGGAGTCCTATTCCCCCTCCCACACACAACTTCCCACACAACTGACTTAAATAGGACTTGCTGTTCAAATAAATAAATAGCTGGGTACCCAAGGCTGGGTAGAAAGAATGTATATGTATGTATGTATGTATGTATATGTATATATGTATATAAATACTAAAAATATAATGTATTAGAAGCACTAAGTAAAGGTTAAAAATATTTAAAAACATTAAAATAGCACAATGGCATTTCCTAGGGTTGATCTCTGCAACCACATACAAACGCGTTTCGGCCTGTTGAGCCTTCATCAGTATTTTTCAAACATCTCTTTCAAGACTTATATAGTGGGCTCTTAAATAGTTAAAAACTAACCTATTATTATCCTATCTTTTCAGACAACCTATACACATGCCTGGTTGGGTTTGAACTGTTTGTATATTTATTTATTTATTTATTTATGTAAATGTGTGCAGGCTTATCATGTGTTTTAATTAGCCACTGATGATATGGCCTCGACCAAGGCCGAAACGCGTTTGGTATGTGGTTACAGAGATCAACCCTAGGAAATGCCATTGTGCTATTTTAATGCTTTTAAAATATTTTTAACCTTTTCTCTTTTTTCTTCCACTAAATAAATAAATAATCATGGGGGAGGGGAATAACCAAGCCAAGTGCCTGATACTAAAAATCTTTTAAAAGTGCCAACATATGAAAAAAGGGTTCTCTCTGCCTTCCATCCCTCAAGTGGGCAACATTTATGTTAACCTAGACCATTTTTACAAAATATTATATTTTTTGAATCCACAGTTCATTGCTTTAGCATATGTCCATTTTTGGGTGACAAACAATTTTGCTGCCGCTAACAAATCATATATAATATTTTTTATTAACTACAGGCACTGCATTGCCGAATATACGAAGAAATGTGATGATTGGAGTAAATGGTAATTTGAATGTAGTCAGACTTACTGCTTTAACATAACCTGTTGTAAATATTATCCACCATTCTCGCTGGAAAATTTTACAATTAAATGTTTTCTGCCAATTTCTACAAAAGATTCTTTCATAGGCACATATTTTAATAAACATCTATGTAACAAAAAAAGATAGGACTTGTTGGTGGTTCTGATCTCTGGTGCTACTCTACATCATTGGAGGAATCCTACGTGTTCTTCTTCTACATCATCATCAGTTTATTTTGCCATCAAGTCACAACTGACTTATGGCGACCAGGGCTGTTGGAAAAAAAATCAGTAAAATTCGGATTCGGCAAAATCCCTTATGGGGTTTTCAAGGCAAGAGACATTCAGGGGTAGTTTGCCATAGCCTGCCTCTGCATGGCAACCCTGATATTCCTTGGTGGTCTCCCATCCAAATACTGACCAGAGCCAACTCTACTTAGCTTTTGAGATCTAATGAGATTGGGATGACCTGGGCTATCCAGGTCAGGGTCATTAATATCAGGAATATTGGAAATATATTTTTAATTTATTTATATTTTAGATATAGCTCTGGAACAGGTTTTTGGCAAATATTCTTTCTGTATTACAATTATCAACTGATGCTGACAGACTAATCTATTTGTCATCAGATACAGATCCTTATATTTTTCAAAAAATTGCACTGTATGGCCCAGCGGCCAAGAAAGAATATTTGTGAAGCAAATCACAAAAAGTGGAAAAACTGGATAGAGCCATATGGGCATACTTCAATTTTTTTAACCTTTGTATTCCTTTTAATGATATTGTATACGTTAATTTGCTGTTAAAGTGTTTTAAATCTGCTGTTATATTGTTTTAGATTGTAATGGCATTATACAATAAATTTGACTTCTTCTATATTTTAGATATATTTCCCGTCACCATTACAGCGGGGCTCAGGGCGGGTAACAACAGGTCACATATACTTTTAAAATCAGGAAAGTTAAAACAGATTAAACTCCATAAAATAATGAATAGTAATAAAATGGCATCCTAAGCTCCCTACAGAGTTGACTCCCAAAACTGACAGACCATCTAGAAAGTAAGTGAGGAGGGGGATCAAGGGGGGCCATATAGAAGAGAGGGTGTTCTGCCTGGTGACCGGTGGATGTAATAGAGCAGCCGTTCTCAACCATGTGCCTGGCGGAACATCTCTGTCTTGCAGGCCCTGTGGGACTGGGCCAAATCCCACAGGGCCCTGGTCTCCTCAGACAGAGAGTTCCACCAGGCAGTGGCCTCTGCTGAAAAGGCCCTGGAGGTCTTTAAGCAGAGGCTAGATGGCCATCTGTCGGGAGTGCTTTGATTGTGGGATCCTGCATGGCGGGGGGAGGGTTGGGGTCATTGGGGATGTGGGGGGAGGTAGTTGTGAATTTCCTGCATTGTGCAGGGGGTTGGACTAGATGACCCTGGTGGTCCCTTCCAACTCTATGATTCTATGAGGACAATCGGACTGCTCTTGGGCCAGGGACTTCCAGTAAGTTTTGACAACTAGAACAAAGTGACAGCAACAATAATACTTTTATTCGTGGTGAGGTACAAAAACAAGAGGAGACAGAAAGCTAGGGCTAAGAAAAATCAGGATTTAAATTCTCGGAGCCTCATTGCCAGTTGCAGAAATTTTGCTACCCTGTCTATTGGGGTAGGATTTTGTCCAGAAAGGAAAAGCTGTACCTTGCGCTTGTCCGAGGCCCCATTCCATGCGGCTAAGACTGAATTAAGATATTTAGCCTGAATGTCTCAGCTACTAGAATGAAACATTCTTCGGGGGACATAGTGGGAGAGGAGGTATGAGGGTCCCAGACCATTAAGGGGGGCTGATTATGAAATAGCATTGAGTAATCCTCCCCATAAGTAAAAGTCTGCTAAACTCTAGTTGATTTTAACTTTTTTGGAAGGGAAACAACCAGCACATTCTAAGTTTTATTAGAAATTCCAGTATGCTATATCAGATGCAGAGCTTTGTAACGCTAGTGCTTGAGACAGATCATACATTCTAACTGAGCTTCCTGTTGGAGTGGGGGGGAGGAGAATCCTACAGAAGATGTTTAGAGACAAAATTAATTATGTTGCTAGCTGGAATGTGTGAATCCATGAATTCAGCCCTTCTGACGCTGTTTATTCCAAAGCAAAACGAAACCCACAGAGTGGAAAGAACGTTTTGAAGAAAAAACCACCACATTTATAAGGTACTTTAATTACTAGCTATGAAGCTATCAAACCCTCTAGACTGCATTCAAGCCACTGTAAAAAGTCTGGCTGGAGATTTCCTGTCAGTTCCCTTGAAAGAAGTGTGTAAACTATTAATTTTTGTTTTTGACCTTTCTTGGACATGTGGGGGGGATTGCTACCTCCTGCCCCTAAAAGATCTTGCTCCCTAAATGAAGTTTGACAACAAATGCCCAACACAATAAATTAGTTGGTTCCAAATTCAGAAGACTTGGCTTTTCTTTAAAGGTTGGCACATTTTAAACAGTTAGCTGTTTTGGAACAGTGTGCACAAAGTAGCTGCTTATTCTGACAGGAGCAAAACCTGATATGAAAATAGAAGCATTATGAATTTTTTTCATTATTTTGATGCTGATGAATCTTTAATCGGGGCATAGCTGAGTAGGGGGACGACTGAGAATGAAAAAGGGAGGCCTACCCTGACGACAACATCAATTCCCCTGATGGACTGCACAACCATCAGTGATCTGCTCATACAAGATCACTCCCGCTATCAATAAATCACTATTTCCCAGCACTGGAACTGCTCTGCGGCTTCTGGGAAGCAGTCATTCTTGCGAGTGTGTTTATCATGTATCTTTTTCTCTGACTATGGAGTTTACGCTAGGGTCACAGGCATTTATAGAACGGGGTCCATGCAGTCATCACCAGACTCCCTGTCATCGGCTTCTTGGCCCATCTGTGCCACCTGAAATGGCCACCCAATCTTCTGGGTTTTTTTTCTTTCCTTAAAAAAAAAAACCCCAGAAAAAAAACAAAGGGGAAAAAAAAACCTTTAAAAGATATACACAAAATAAAGACAACAATATAGCAACGGTGGTGGTGGATCTACACATAAGTTTCTATAAACAGTTTCCAAATATCTAACGATAAGCCTGTGTGCAATTGCCATCTATATGCCGTGCGTTCAAATATTGATAGCAACCTAAGGTCCTCAATACATTGATTTACCAGAGGTAGGCTTTTATCTTTCCAATGCTGTAATATGAGTCTTTTAGCTGTAGTAAGGGCACAGAAGGTCCATTTTCACTGACCGTCGGTGAGTAGGGTTGCCAACTGCCAGTTAGTAGCAGGAGATTTCCTGTTAATACAACTGAACTCCAGCCGATAGCGATCAGATCGCCTGGAGAAAAATGGCCACTTTGGCAATTGGCCTCTATGGCATTGAAGTCCCTCCCCTCCCCAAACCATGAGCTCATCAGGCTCAGCCCCAAAAATCTCCCGCCGGTGGCAAAGAAGAACCTGGCAACCCTATCGGTGAGCCTCTAAGAGACAGGCAAATAGTTTAGAAGTCCATAGACATCCTCAAAAATCAGTGAACATTCTAATACAAAATTGGTATGAGTAATAACTTCTTCCTAGAAAAAACCCAAATAATTGGACACTAATTTTTTGTTGCTTTGTTGTTGTGTTTTCTTCCCTCTTGTTTGGAGGGAGGTGTGAACCCATTTTTGAGTCCATGTCATGGCAGCAAAGCTAACTCCACTTTCAGAAGAATGCAACCCCCCAAAAAGAGGGGGGGGGGATAAATGTACAGCCAGCATACCAAACAATAAACCAAAAAAAGGGGCTGAGGAATGGCTAAAATCTACTACAAAACATATATAATCCTAGTAAAACAATTGTCCTCTGATAAATGTGGGTGGGTGTAAGAAAGCATTCATATAAAAAGTATAGAAATGAATGAATGAATGAATGAATGAATGAATGAAAAACATACAGGCCAAAGTAAGGAAGCATTCAGGTTTTTAAAAATCATACGGACCAATGTGGAAGAACTCCACTCCCTCATTACATGGGCACCGTTACAGTTTCTGGCCTTGAGGACGGGAGCAGGTTCAGCAACTCAGAAAGACCATTCCTTTGCATATACATTCTAAGTTTCTCTTCGCTCAAGAACAACATATTTTAAGAGCCAGTGTAGTATAATGGTTAGACTGTTGGACTAGGCCCTGGAAGACACCTTTCAAGTCCCTGTTCTCCTTTCCAAGCGGCCTTGTGTGACCAGTCACACTGCCTCAGCTTACTTCACAGCTTTGTTGCAGGAATAAAAATAGGCGGACAGCCATTTTCAGCTACCGTGAAATTGTTGGAAGAAGCAAGATGGGATTAAAAGGCATAGATAGATTTTAGATTAAAAACAACAACATTATTTATAAAGACCATCAATGTGTATGGCCCTGTGCAAAGTACAAGAAGACATGTTCCTATGCCGAGGAGCTTATAGTCTAAAATTTGTTGTAAGGAAGAGAGAGAGAGAGAGAGAGAGAGAGAGAGAGAAGGGAGGTGCAGATAAACAGGAGAAGAATGTTTTCGTCTTTTAGACCTAAGAGTACTTTACTAATGTCAGATTCTAGGACTCCGTTGCCTCTCAGGAATCATCAACTTTACTCCAGATGTTAGCAGAGAGTTAAAGTAGAATTTATTTGAAAGGAAGGGTACAGTAATCTATGAAACACAACGTTACAATGGCGCAAAATCATTTGGAGGGCATTCTTATAGAGTGCACAAGCTAGAATGTTTACAAGTAAAAGCTTTGAAATGCAAAACATCAGAGGTTCCCCAACACCAAGAGAGAGAATTCACACCTTAAGACCAGAGCAGGATTACAATCAGGAAGTCACTTTGAAATGGAGATCTCTCGAGCCTATGGCTGTTGCTTCTTCCTTCCTTTCTCTTTCCCACGGGAAGGAGAGGTGAAACAGAAGTCACCTCGCTATCCAGGGTCCGATTGCATGCCCTCGCTGACACTCCGCCTCCCCAAAGGCCCCCCCCCCAGATTTCCTGGTTTGTCAGGGTAATGGCGATGGAAATCCGCTACAAGGGTTGGAGCCTGTACGTGAACAGCGGACACCCACTTATCGTGACTGGAATATAAATGTTTCCAACGCACAAAATATTCCAGTCGCCCCCTGCGCCTCCGAGAATCGAGCACCCTGGAGATTTCAAAGTGCTGTTCGCCCTGCACCATGATGGGAGTTGCCGCTTCGGGTTCTGGGTGCCATTCTGGTGCTTGTAGAAAGGGTTTTAGCAGACTCACGTGAAACACTGGGTGTACCCCTTGTAAGGATTTGGGTAGCTCCAACTCCACCGTAACCTCATTGATAACTCGGGAGATAGGAAACGGGCCCACAAACCGTTGGCCCAATTTTTTACAGGGGCGTAAAGACCTGAGATTCTTAGTGGAAAGATACACCTTCTCTCCGACCCTCAATTCCCACTGAGGTGCTCTGTGTTTGTCTGCTTGTATTTTGTACCTGTCTTTAGCCTGTTCCATGTTTTTTACAAGCCAGGGCCAAGTGTTCCTCACTGTGTGAGCCCATTTAGACACCTCGGGGGGATCGCCTTCTGGTGGGGTAGATACAGCCCCTAATGGTCCAAAATCCATCCCATAAACCGCTTTGAATGGGCTCATCCCGGTTGCAGAGTGTACCGAGTTATTGTAGGCATATTCTGCCAGTGGCAGCAGGTCAACCCAATTGTCTTGGTGATAATTAACAAAACAACGCAAATAACATTCTATCACCGCATTGACCCTTTCGGTCTGCCCATCCGTCTGGGGGTGATAGGCAGATGACACACCCAACTGCACACCTACAATTCCTAAGAACACTTTCCAGAACTTAGACACAAACACCGAGGCTCTGTCCGAAATTATCTTCTTCGGAAATCCGTGTAGTTTAAATATGGTATGTATGAATAAACGAGCCAGTTTGTGTGCAGATGGCATCCCTTCGCACGGCACGAGATGAACTTGCTTAGAGAAAAGATCCGTGATTACCCACAGGACAGTCTTCCCCTGACTGGACGGGAGGTCTGTTATGAAGTCCATCCCAATCACTTGCCAGGGTGCCTCGGGAGTTTCTAGGGGCTTTAGTAATCCCGGGGGCTTTCCCATCAAACGTTTACTAGTTGCGCACACAGGGCAGGATTTGATAAATACCTCGATGTCTTGGCGCATCCCAGGCCACCAAAACTGTCTTCTTATTAGGTGCAAGGATTTAGCAAACCCAAAATGCCCCCCTATAGTTGAACTGTGGCTCCGTTCCAATATTTCCCTCCTCAGCTCCCTGGGCACGTAATGTTTGTTCTTACAGATACCGTTTTTGTCCGTCACCTGGGATGGGATAGATTCTTCCTCCCGCTCCCGCTGAAGAGCCTCCCCCCACCTTGTCTTGACTACTTCCGGGAGGCTTTCTGGAACTGCCCAGAGGCGGGGAATGGCAGCATCCGACCCCGGCAAGGAGGTGGGTACCGGCCCCTCAGCCTGGTCCCTTCGCTCTATTTGGGAGATTTCCCCCCCCTCCCCAGCGGTTGTGGTTGAAAGTTCACCGGGGACTGCTGGGGATGAGGAGGTGGGAGCGACCACTTCTCGAGGGGGACTCGAACTCGAGTCTTGTGCCGCCGCGCGGCGTTGTGCTCTGGTCAGAACTCCTGCACTATTCCCCTCTGGAGTCAAACCCAGGTGTTCCCGTGTGAAAAGAGAACCCACCGGCCGCTCAACCTGACACTCATATTGCGGCATGCGAGACAGTCCGTCTGCTAAGCAATTTTCTTTCCCAGGCATGTGTTTGATGGTAAAGTGAAACTTAGAGAAAAAAATTGACCAACGCACTTGTTTGGCGGACAGCTTCCGCTGACCCAAAATCGATTCGAGGTTACGGTGATCTGTACAAACCACAAAGGGCTCGGCCGCTCCCTCCAGGAACTGTCGCCAAACCGTGAGTGCATGTTTAATTGCCATGGCCTCCTTTTCCCCAATCGGCCAGTTGAGTTCAGGGCCAGAGAACTTCTTAGAAAAATATGCGCAGGGTCTAAGTCTCCCTTGATCATCCCTCTGAAGGAGTGCGCCTCCCATCGCCTTGTCAGAGGCATCTACCTGTAAGGTGAATGGCCTGGAGCAATCTGGGTGCGCCAGAATGGGTTCAGAGGTAAAGCGCTCCTTAAGAGTTTCAAAAGCCGCCTGACACCTGGCGGTCCAAGGTACCTGGTATTGTGCAAAGGTGGCCTCTTGCCCCTTCCCTTTGGTTTTAAGCAAATCAGTAATAGGCAAAGCTATTTGAGCGAAATCCTGAATAAAACTTCTATAAAAGTTCGCAAACCCCAAAAACTGCTGAACCTGTTTGCGAGTTCTGGGAGGTTCCCATTCTAACACTGCCTGCACCTTCTCCGGATCCATGCTTAACCCTTGGGGAGATATCACATAACCCAAAAATGACAATTGGTCCTGGTTGAATGCACATTTTGATAACTTAGCATACAAATGATTGTCCCTTAGACGACGCAATACCTCCCGCACCAACTCTCTGTGCTCTGCGGGATCCTTGGAATAAATAAGCAAATCGTCGAGAAATACTATTACACCTTGAAATAGGAGATCGTGTAGAATCTCATTAATTAATTGCATGAAGCACGAGGGCCCCCCCGACAGACCGAATGGCATGACTAAAAATTCAAACAAACCATAACAACAAGAAAAGGCTGTCTTAGCTTCATCCCCCTCCTTGATCCGGACCCTGTAGTAGGCTTCCGCCAGGTCAATTTTCGAGAAAACACAACCCTCCTGTAACGCACTCAGGAGGTCCGGGATTAAGGGAAGGGGGTAGGCATTAGTTTCAGTAATCGCGTTAAGCCCCCTATAGTCTACACACAGTCTGAGATCAGATGTACCTTTCTTCTTCACAAAGAAGCAGGGAGAAGAAAATGCAGCCTTGGACGGCCGTATGAAACCCCGCTTCAAGTTCTTGTCCAGAAATTCTCGCAGCACTGCTTTCTCTTGAGGACTCATGGAATAAACTCGGGCCTTGGACGGTTTAACGTCCTTAATCAGTTCGATGGCACAATCCGTAGTGCGATGAGGAGGCAATAAGTCACAGTCTGTCCCCTCAAATACATCTGCGAAATCACTATATTCTGGGGGCAACGTGGGTTCCTCCAACGCAGTGGCGCTTCCCCCTTCGCCTCCGGGTAAATCATCCCGGCTGTGTTTTTCGCACTGGGGAGCTCCAAACACCACCCGCCTTTGTTCCCAATCAATGCTCGGGTTATGCCCCGCCAACCAATTGATGCCGAGAACCACCGGGTAGGAAATCTTAGGAACTACCGTGAAGTGGATCTGTTCCCAGTGGTTTCCCACCCCCAGCCACATCTTGCGAGTGTGTAAATGAACCGGCCCTCCCCGCAGGTCACTCCCATCCATTTGATGGAAATGTAAGGGCTGATCCAGTTCTCGAGTCCCAATTTTCAGACGTTCTACCACTGCCTGATCAATTAGGGTCCGGGAGCACCTGGAGTCCAAGATAGCCACAACGGCCACCGGTTCCCCCCCTTGGGGGTTTCGTAACACAACAGGTATCAGCAATGTCTCTCCCTGGTCACTCAGACTACATGGATCCGGTTTGGTTTCTTCCGAGAGTGCCCTCCGTGCCGGTTCCCTCACAGAAGGCCGTCCTCGTTTTTTGCCGGTGAGGGGCTTCGGAAACTATCTCGGTTACAACGGTTGTGGAGCTCCGATGAGGTTTCAGCTTGCAGGGCCGCCGCCCCACGGCGACCGTTCATCCCCTCCGCTCTCCTGTGCTCCAGATTCCGAGGTGGTGTCGCCTCCCGCTCTTGTGTCGCCCTGTTGCTCGTCCCTTCTGATGGCGTGTTGGTACATTTTGCTGCAAAATGGCCCATCTTCCCACACTGAAGGCAAGCTCCCTCCCTGAACCGACGCGCCCTGTCGAGACTGTAGACTCCTCGATGTCTTCCCTCTCGCCGGGAGCCTGCTGCGTTGTCCCCTCTCGCGGGCGGGATAGGGGTCGTCTTCGAAGGACGATCCTTGGAGAACTGGAGGGTAAGCTTGCGATTCTCCACCAGGGCTGCTAAACTTATCCACTCCTCCACCGATTCTGGGTCTCCCAAAGTCAAACAGCCATCCAGCACTTCCCACCGCAACCCTTCGCGGAAGTGCTGGACCTTTGTGGCCTCACTCCACTCCCGTATCTTGCACGACAAAGATAAAAAGTCCTGTGCATACTCACTTACTGAGCGGGTTCCCTGCTTCAAACGACGCATGGCAACCTTTGCCTTTTCCCCCCGGTGGGGGTCTTCGAACCGGCGTCGCAGAGCGGACAAGAACTCATCCAGGGATGCCAAAACCCTAGGCATAGTTTCTGCCGCCGTCACTGCCCACTCCACCGCTTCCTTCTCCAGCAGGCTGATCACATACCTGACCCGAGCTTCTTCCGAGGCAAAGGTCTCCCCCTGGTCCTTCATGAAGCCGGAGATTTGGAGTAAAAAGTGAGACAACTGTGAGCTGGATCCGTCGAAAGATACCTTCAGGTCTCTGGCCGTAGGGCGTCTGGGCGTGGGAGCCTCCCCAACAACGAGCGGCCCTGTAGTCGGCCGCGAATCCGTTTGGGGTGGTTGCACAGGCTGTCCAAGCCCCCTCACTGCCCCTAGAACAGCTGCCAGATCCCGCTGCAAGGTGTCTAGCTGAGTCTGCAGGTCCCGATTCTGCAGAACGAGCATCTGATTCTGTCCGCGTATCAGAGTGGCCGCTTCTGCAGTGAGGGTAGGGGTGTGAGCGAGCGTGGGGTCCTTCCACCCTTCCCCTTCTCCATACCAAGCGGCCAGCGGTCCCCGGTAGAAGTCGCCTCCTGGTTCCGACGCTGCTCTCTGCCGCTGCCCGGCCCCCGAGAGTCGGGGGGTCCACGTTAGCCTCCCAGGGACATCGGTAGGCCCGGGTGGGGGCTGCTCCGGGGTCGCTCCTCCTTGGCCAACCTCAATATCAGCGGGAGTCTGCCGAAGCCCCTCTCCCGCGTTGAGCGGCACCGAGGGTGGTACAGACATCCTAATACTACTTCTAACCCAAAAACAAAAAAGGTTGAGATTGTAACGTACTGTCAGATTCTAGGACTCCGTTGCCTCTCAGGAATCATCAACTTTACTCCAGACGTTAGCAGAGAGTTAAAGTAGAATTTATTTGAAAGGAAGGGTACAGTAATCTATGAAACACAACGTTACAATGGCGCAAAATCATTTGGAGGGCATTCTTATAGAGTGCACAAGCTAGAATGTTTACAAGTAAAAGCTTTGAAATGCAAAACATCAGAGGTTCCCCAACACCAAGAGAGAGAATTCACACCTTAAGACCAGAGCAGGATTACAATCAGGAAGTCACTTTGAAATGGAGATCTCTCGAGCCTATGGCTGTTGCTTCTTCCTTCCTTTCTCTTTCCCACGGGAAGGAGAGGTGAAACAGAAGTCACCTCGCTATCCAGGGTCCGATTGCATGCCCTCGCTGACAACTAAGCAGAATCACGTAACTCTAAGTCCACTGGACTTAGAACAGTGTATTTCTGCTTAGGATGGCACTATTATTATGTTTGACATACACTATCTATGGTATATACACACACATACTTACACACAGTTTAGGGTTGCCATCTCCGGGTTAGGAAATTCCTAGAGATTTGGGGGCAGAGGCTAGGGAGGGTGGGAACTGATCTCTATCGGCTGGAGATTAGTTGTAATACCAGGAGATCTCCAGCTAATACTTGGTTGAACCAAAATTCACACAGAAAACATATGTTCCAAGCAATATCAATATAATTCCAATATTACTATCATAATGCAAAAGTCATATCAAAGCACTGGTCATAAATTACAAAGTCACAGAAACTATTCACAAGTAAGTGCGTACAAACAGGTAAGTGTGCAATCCTGATTAATAAATATAGGTAAGTAAACACAAATATATTGAATATATTGTTGCTAAAGAAAAAAATATTGTTAGAATTATTATAGATATAGTTAATTGTTTACTTACCTATATTTATTAATCAGGATTGCACACTTACCTGTATGTATGCACTTACTTGTTAATAGTTTATGTGACTTTTAATTTATGACCAGTGCTTTGATATGACTTTTGCATTATGATGGTAATACTGGAATTATATTGATATTACTTGGAACATATGTTTTCTATGTGAATTTTTGTTCAACTATTGTAGACACAGAAGTGTCTATTTTTGTACCAATACTTGGAGGTTGGCAACCCTAGTCTCAGGGGGAAGAACAGGGAGTTTAAAAGGCCCAGGAGGAAACAAGCTGAGCAGCCCCAATAGAGATTTGGGCTAGCACTGCAGGGGCCACTCAGATCTGGTCAGCAGTGCCAGCGGTGGACACTGGCTTGTTGTATTACCTCCAGTGGCGCTCCAGAGGCAACAAGGTGAGCCAACAACTGTTGTGAGCACCCCTGGCCAGGTCTCAGCTGAGCCACCTCTGCAGCACTGGCAGAACTACTAGGGCTGGACTGTGCTTGTTCCTGGCTGCCTGTGGCCCTCTGGGGGCAGCACCCCACCAGGAGCTATCCCAGGAACTTAAAAGGCCAATCGCTCCATACTGGGTGGCTTCATGCATCACTTTTTTTCCCCTGAACCACAGTGTTCTTATTCATCACTATTCTTTCTGGTACAAGCAAGGTGACATAGCTCAGTGGTAGAGCATCTGCTTGGCATGCAGAAGGTCTCAGGTTCAATCCCTGGCATCTCCAGTTAAAGGGACTGGGCAAGTAGGTGATGTGAAAGTCCTCTGCCTGAGACCCTGGAGAGCCGCTGCGAGTCTGATTAGACAGTACTGACTTTGATGGACCAAGGGTCTGATTAAGTATAAGGCAGCTTCGTGTGTTCTCATGTGTTCAATATAGTACATTAATACATAAGACTACACAATGTTAGTCATAACGCTACACCAGTGGTACAATCAAACAACATGAAAACGAAAGCTCGTTTTTATACTTAGGAACTGCCATTTGGCCTGTCACCCCCTCTTCCATGAAATTTACAAGAGAAATAGTAATTTTCACTACAACATTGAATAAAACCCAAAATCGTTTGCACAAATGATACAGTGTCAACAGTTTCAACTGCCAACCAGTTAAAAACAGGACGAACGGGTGCTACAATCAGACTATAGACTAGGGTTGCCAGGTCCCTCTTCGCCACCGGTGGGAGGTTTTGGGGGCGGAGTCAGAGGAGGATGGGGTTTGGGGAGGGGAGGGACTTCAATGCCATAGAGTCCAATGGCCAAAGCGCCCCTTTTCTCCAGGGGAACTGATCTCTATCGGCTGGAGACCAGCTGTAATAGCAGGAGATTTCCAGCGACTACCTGGAAGTTAGCAACCCTACCTGGAAGTTAGCAACCCTATGTGTAGGAGACAAGGAAGCTTTTACCATCTTTCTGAAAGACTGGAAGAATTGTGTATGGCAGGTCTCTTGAGGAAGGAGTCTGGAAGGATTGTGTTTGGCAGGTAGAGATGTCAGCCTCCAGGTGGGAGCTAGGTTTTGTGTTGCAGGTTGGGGCTAAAAGTGAATCAAAGTTAAGGATAAGATAAGATGTTCTTTAAGTAAAGATAAAACCTGGTGCTTTGATTAAAACGCTGATCCACAATCAATGGCCATGGTGCTTGTGGGTGTTTCCTGGCGTCCATTTGCTTCCCTGCCTCTCCGCCATCATCCCTGACAGGAGTGAAAGGAGGTGCAATAATGGGCCAGTAAATTCACAGGGAAAATCTGCACTGTGAGCTGTTTTGAGTCTTCACTGGGAAGAGGAGGAGAAGGAAAGGAGAAGAAGACGAGGAGGAGCAGGAGGAGGAGGAGTTGGTTTTTATATGCCAACTTTCTCTACCACTTAAGGAAGAATCAAACCGGCTTACAATCACCTTCCCTTCCCCTCCCCACAACAGACACCCTGTGAGGCAGGTGAGGCTGAGAGAGCTCTAAAAGCTGTGACTAGCCCAAGGTCACCCAGCTGGCTTCATGTGTAGGAGTGGGGAAACCAACCCGATTCACCAGATTAGCCTCCAGGGCTCATGTGGAGGAGTGGGGAATCAAATCCGGTTCTCCAGATCAGAACCTACCGCTCCAAACCACCACTCTTAACCACTACACCATGATAGATAGATAGATAGATAGATAGATAGATAGATAGATAGATCACCACTGAGCCCAATTACACTGGAACGTCAGTAAAAATAAACAAAAAAAGCAAAATTTCTTACCATATAACCAGAAACACACACAGCGTTAATGATAATATTAGAGAAACAGAGATCTTACATAACATCTACATGGCACATGCAATAAAATACATAAAGTACAAAGCAAGATGAAGGTATACCAACCAACATGTTTAAAAACTGCCCACAAATCCTTCCTTGTAAACATAATATTTCTGCATATTCTTCATGAATTTCTTCCAAATAAATCCCGATAAGCGATCTCATTAATCCATTTTATACAACCCATCCACATATCAAGGGAATTTTATCTGATGCTGAAAACAAACACCCATTTGCTCCAATAATAAATTAATGACAAGGGCCCACATTTATCGGACCTCAGTAATTTATAGATCCTGCAAAGCTACAAACATTTGCTGGTAATAGGCTGGCACTGCAGAGTAATCAAGAGGAACCTATTAAAAACCATTCTGTAGTTTTTCTGCTGGAAGATACACATCTCCTTGCAATCTAAACCTGGAAAAAAGTAACTTGGAAACATCTTATAATTGCCAAGGTCCATTTATGCCTTATTTTAACAGAAAAGATTAACGTTACCCTCATTAATTCCTCTGTGTGTGTCACCGGTATTTATGAGGATATTTTTTTGCAGTAATTATAATTACTATGGTTCAGGGTGGCTTTGAGCAAATTTCATGTTCTTATTTTGTTTCCCACTTTTAGCAGGACATCATTGGCAGGACTTATGGTGATACTTATGGGATTTACGGTGAGAGAAACGTGTGTTGGCACTGTTGGAACAGGCAATATCTGGTGTACAAAGAAGGAGAGAAGAAGACCCTGCAGGAGGCTGCAAGAGGGCAGTCAAATAGGACAGTGATTGCTACTGTCCTGATTGCTACTGTCAGGCCAATATCCTCCTTAAGAACATAAGAAAAACCATCAGACCAAGGCCCGTCAAGTCCAGCAGTGGCCAACCAGATGCCTCTAGGAAGCCCACAAACAAGACAACTGCAGCAGCATTATCCCGCCTCCGCTAAGGATCCATTTCATCCTTCTTTGTTGGATATCTAGTGGTGCAAATCCTCAACAGACTTACACCCTTCTAATGCCACTGAAATCTGTTTAGGATTGCACTGTAAATCTATCCCCCTAACACCAGGAAAAGTTTTTTTGGGAGGTGAATTTGTAGATTTCTGCTTCCCCCTTCCCCCCCTGGTTGTCATAAGAACATAAGAAAGGCCATGCTGGATCAGACCAAGGCCCATCAAGTCTGGTAATCTGTTCACACAGTGGGGAACCTACTTTAATGATACTGTTCATATGGCCAGTTGGGCCCTGAACAATGTCACACTGAGACCAAAATTTAAAAAAGGGGGAAAGGAACTATCTAAATAACCCATAAGAAAATTAGTATTTTTTAATCTTAATACAGTGGCCAACCACTCCTTCTTCTCGGAAGTTCCATTCTGACTCTTGCGCTCTCTCTCAGCTAGTTATGTAGTTAGGACACTCTCTCACACTCCCTTCTTCACTATCAACTGTGTTAGTTCCTGAATAAACCTTTGTGTGTGTGTGTGTGTGTGTGGGTAGTGCCGTCAAGTCGCAGCCGACTTATGGTGACCCCTTTTTGGGGTTTTCATGGCAAGAGACTAACAGAGGTGGTTTGCCAGTGCCTTCCTCTGCACAGCAACCCTGGTATTCCTTGGTGGTCTCCTATCCAAATACTAACCAGGGCTGACCCTGCTTAGCTTCTGAGACCTGATAAGATCAGGCTAGCCTGGTAAACCTTTACCTACACTTTAATCAGGTTGTGGACTTATGCTGTGTTAATTACTCTGCCAACAGGCACAGCTATTATCCTTGTCTTTGCAAGGGAACAGCAGGGCGGCTTGTTGCAGTGAAACCCGGCACTCAGGTTTGTGTCTGGGAGTCAGGCAGTGGCTCTTCTTCTTTTTTAATAAGCCAAATGCTTTATGATCGTCATCTTCTCTATCCTTGCCATCATTCTTAGGGCAGTCATTATAAATCCAATTTTATGGATGAGGAGCTGAGTTTCAGAGCTTGTTAACTTGCCAAAAGCCATTCAGTGTGTCCAAAGGTGAGCTGGGATTTTGTCTCCAAGGACCACAGCCAACATTTGGAGTCTGCTACACTTGTCCCTTTTCATGATGGTTGTACTATTTCATTTAAGGATAGGAGAACTTTGTTAGCTCCGTCCTGGAAACAACCCAGGAGATCTGGTCTGGATTGGTATGTCCCTTTGCTAGGCATGTGTCCAGGCTTGGCATGCAGATGGGATCACTGGTGTACATTTGTAACTAGCTGTATTTTGGAAAGTATATTGTAGCAGTGGAAAGGGTGCACAAAGCAACGAACAAAATGATCAAGGGGTTGCAGAACGTTCCTTGAAAGAAAAGGCTAAGGAGTTTGGGGATTTTTAGTTTACAGAAAAGATGAAGAAGGAGAAGGAGAAGAAGAATTGGTTTTTATATGCCAACTTTCTCTACCACTTAAGGGAGACTCAAACCGGCTTACAATCACCTTCCCTTCCCCTTCCCACAACAGACACCTTGTGAGGTAGGTGGGGATGAGAGAGCTCTAACAGAGCTGTAACTTGCCGGTCACCCAGCTGGCTTTGTGTGTAGGAGTGGGGAAACAAATCCAGTTCACCAGATTAGCCTCCGCCGGTCATGTGGAGGAGTGGGAATCAAGCCCAGTTCTCCAGATCAGAGTCCACCGCTCCAAGATTACTAAAAGGGGGACATGACAGAGATCTCAAAAATTAAGTATGGGGTGGAGACAGAGGACAGAGAACACTTTTTTTCTGCCTTCCATATAATACTAGAATCCACAGGCAACCAATGAAGTGGATTGGCAATAGATTCAGGGTAGGAAAAGGAAGTAATTCTTCACTCAAACAGTGCAATTCTAAGAACAGTTTCCTGTGAATAGGCCCCATTGTGTAGGATTTTGAGTAGACTTTCCTAGATTATAGGATTTCTCTTAAAGAGTGACCAGTCTGTGGAATCCACTGCCAAGAGATATAGTGATACAGTAACTGCTAGTTTAGTTGGTTTAAGGGATTAGACAAATTCACAGAGGGCAGGTCTGTCAGCATATTACCCACAGTGACTGCCTCCATGTTTAGAGGCAGTAACCTGCTGAATACCAGTAATGGGGGGTAGCAATAGCAGGAGGCCTTGGTCTCTTTGTCCTACTCATAGGCATTCTAGGGCTATCTGTTCAACCAGTACTTAAAACAGGATGCAGGACTAGATGGACCATTGGTCTAATCTAGCAAGGTACCTCTTGTCTTCTTAAGACATACAAACAAAACATACACAGAAGATGCTTTACATTTTCACCCCAATGAAAAAGTTTGAAGGCAACAAACATGAACACATGAAGCTGCCTTATACTGAATCAGACTCTTGATCTATCAAAGTCAGTATCGTCTACTCAGCCAGCCCGGCAGTGGCTCTCCAGGGTCTCAGGTAGAGGTCTTTCACATCACCTACTTGCCAAGTCCCTTTAACTGGAGATGCCGAGGATTGAACCTGGGACCTTCTGCATGCCAAACAGATGCTCTACCACTGAGACATGGCCTCTCCCCATGTTCACATGTTTGTGAACATAAACTCATCAAGGAGACATCAAGGAAACATACCTTTGTGAACATAAACTCATCAAGGAGTTCACTGTTGGGTGTAGCTTAGGTGGCAAACCTGGCTTTGCATCAGTATAATGAATAAGATAGTGCTTCTTCTACAGAACAATGATGGTATCTTCAACTCCCTCCCTTAGCTTTTCGAAAGCCAGCAAAACTACATACCACAGAGAACCAGGGCACAGTAGTGGTTTGAGTGTTGGAGCAGGATCTGGAGAAAGCCAACTAGGAATCCCCACTCTGGCACAGAACTTTGCTGGGTGACCTTGGGCCAGGCTCTCAACCTAACCTTCCTCACAGGATTATTATGAGGATAAAATGAAGGAGGAAGAAATTATGCCTTGGGTCCCTGTTGGGCGAAAATGAGGGTATAAATATCAGAAACAATTGTCTGGTTTTAACAGACTATAGTATGAGGAGCGGCTGTGGCTCAGTGATAGAACCTCTGCTTGGCATGCAGAATGTCTCAGGTTCAATCCCCGGCATCTCCAGTTAAAGGGACTAGGCAAGTAGGTGACGTGAAAGACCTCAGTCTGAGACACTGGAGAGGCACTGCCAGTCTGAGTAGACAATACTGACTTTGATGAACCAAGGGTCTGATTCAGTATAAGGGAGCTTCATGTGTTCATGGTATGTTGTTGTTAAGAGATTTTTATGAAGTTTTTTTAAATGCCAGCTGTTATCTTAGACTGGAATTTTAGTTGTTGTGGTTTTTGCTTTTGTGAAGTTTTTGATCCAGCATGAATATATATTGGTTTATTAATCAGCTTTGAATTCTTTCTGCCAAAGAGCTCAGTGCTGCATCCATGAGCTTTTTTAATTCTCACAACAACTTTGCAAGTTAAATTCCAAAATAAAAAAAACTAGAAAGTACCTACACCATGCCATCTCTTATTCTGTTCAGCTAGGATAATATAATTGAAATACAAGTTCAAATGACATTAAACAAACAATTGCACTGACCTCTCTTTCTGCATGGACTTCAAGGGTATGGTTCCCAAGTCATCTTTCCATCCAGAGACCAACCAGACCTTGATTGCTTCAGTAAGGCTGCTGTCTCATGTGCCCTTAGATTATTCCAGAGACACTATATACTGAAATCACAGCCCCACCTACACATGAACATATGAAGCTGCCTTATACTGAATCAGACCTTTGGTCCATGAAAGTCAGTATTGTCTACTCAGGCCAGCAGAGGCTCTCCAGGGTCTCAGGCTGAAGTCTTTCACATCACCTATTTGCCAATCCCTTTAACTGGAGATGCCGGGGATTGAACCTGGGACCTTCTGTATGTCAAGCAGATGCTTTACCACTGAGCCACAGCCCCACCTAGAAGCTTCATCTTGGAAAGTAGCTGGTGTTGCAAACAGAAAGATTTGTATGATAGGGGAAAGGGCTTGGGCTGGTTTTGGTGAGCTTTGGTCACGGAATATTGTTTTTATGCTCTTTACTGATAAGCCTGATTCATCCATGCAGGGTCTTAATTGGGGGGGGGATGTGGAAGGCTATGCTGGGGGTCATGGGATCTGCATGGACAAAAGCCATGTGGGATGGGGACTGTAGTAAGAAGGATAATTTGAGAAGGTTGCTTGGGAAAAGCTGGCTGGATCCCATCCATTACACTGAAGCTGCTTTCCCCCCCTGCCTGGAGATAATTTCGGCCCCACTGTTTTGAAACCCAGCAAGATTTGTGGTTTCATCAGGATCTGCAAACAAGGACGACCGCATCTGAGCACTGCTTCAGCAAGATGGAGTGTAGTGGTTAGAGTGTCAGACCAGGAACTGTGAGACCCAGGTTTGAATCTACACTCTGCCATGGAAGATTGTTGGGTAAACGTTCTCAGCCTAACCTTCCTCACAGGGTTGTTATGAGGATAAAAGGGAGGAGAGGATAATGCTATAAGCTGCATTGGGGACAAAGGTGGGGGATAATGAAGTAAGCAAGTAAAATACATAGGTGTGATAATTACGTCTTCACTTGAGATACACTTCAATGTGTAGACTTATGTGCCTTCTTACCCATAAGGTACTTTTAATGTAATGTTGTTGGGTCAATGGGTGGGGGTCATGAGGGAAAAATATATACCCTCACATTACCTGCCATTAAGCAGTAACATTGATATGATGATCATCCCCAAAAGCTGCAATCCAAAAACACTTTCCTGGGAATAAACCCCATTCAATAACATAGGATTTACTTCTGAGTATACCTGTTTAGACTTTCTCCGAAAGCATGGTATTTGAGAGGAAGTGGTCTTAAGTTGGAGATTGCTTATTCACAGGTGGGACTCCTCACGGGATAACAGCACTCATCAAATGTTAAGCCTGGTTCATGGTTCTTGATTTTTTCCCAAACTGAGATGATCTCCCTTTAGAAAATATGAAACAGTTAATCCAGATCTCTAGAGAATGCCCGGAACTGAATCCCCTAACCTCTTTTATTTTCCTATCCGTTTTGCTTCTTCTTTAGAAAATCGGGTGTTTGCTGGCTGGAGCGTGATTTTTATTTTTGTTTTATTTTTGCCATCAAGTCACAGCCGATTTATAGCGACCCCATGGGGTTTTCGAGGCAAGAGACGCTCAGAGGGGGTTTGCCATCGCTTGCCTCTGCATAGCAACCCTGGACTTTCTTGGTGGTCTCCCTACCAAATGTTGACCCAGGCCGACGCTGCTTAGCTTTCGATATCTGGCCAGAATGTGCTGAGCTCGGGATTGCTTTTCAGGCGGCCGCACGCTGCATTCAGCACACTCCCCAAAAGTAATTCCCACGGAACTCAAAAGGGTTTACTTCCGAGCGCCCCACTACACACACATCTCTTGCTGTTGTTTTAGAGACGTGGTACGCTTAGTCCTAAACATCATCTCAAAAAGAGAAGAGACTTTAGCAGGGCGCAAGAGAACTTGGAAATGCTGGGCGGTTTTTGCCCAGTCCATTCGTTCACGGTGGAAGAATTTCCCCCCTCTTCAACTTTACGTACCCAAACGGCCCCCCATAGCAGAAACATATGTAGCAGGATTGCATCACCTCTTCATTCTGAGGGTATTGGGGTAGTCTTTAAAGAAGATGAGGGGCTCTGTAGCTAGGGTCACCAGAAGAACATCTTCTAAGAAATGTCTCATGGGGAGAATCCTCTTAAGAATCCAGGATCAGATGAGGGCCTGTGGCTCAGTGGTAGAGCATCTGCCTGGCATGCAGAAGGTCCCAGGGTCAGTCCCCGGCATCTCCAGCTAAAGGGACTAGGCAAGTAGAGGATGCGGAAGACCTCTGCCTGAGACCCTGGAGAGCCGCTGCCAGTCTGAGTAGACAATACTGACTTGGATGGACCAAGGGCCTGATTCAGCAGAAGGCAGCTTCATGTGTTCATGTATCTCCTGCCCTGGAGAAGAGAAGTAGCTATCAGTGCATGACCCCAGTAGGTTCAGAAAAGTGTAACTCTGCCAAGGACTGCACAATTCTCCTGAGACTGTTGAGAGAGGCGAGGGTCAAGGCGCAGGCGATTTATGGTGAGATGGAGTCTCCATAGACTCCATAGGGTTTTCAAGGCAAGCGATGAACATTTGCCATTGGCTGACTCTGCATAGCAACCCAGGTCTCCCATCCTGATATTAACCATGGCCGACCCTGCTTAAGCTTCCGAGATCTGCCTGGGCCATCCGGATCATGCCTACGGAAGGTTACATAGGCACTAAAACAACAACAACAACATACAAACATTCTCAACGTGGGTCGGGATGTCGACAAACATGAGCCAAGCAAGGTGCTCTTGCCGTGGGATAATGCTGCCCACTTTGATTTTCAAATAGAGAATGCTGTTGATCGTGGTTATCTTCAGCCTTCCAACCTTCCCAATCCTGGTTTTACCCGTTTTTTTTATTTTGTTTTTTTTTAAGAAATTCAATAGAAAGTTAACACATACATTCTCTTTACAGAGTCACCGAATTCACAGGAGCTGGGGGCCTTCGAGAAATCGCAAGGGAGACAATTTGGAACTTCTCCCCCAAGAAATTCAGGGTCCTCAGCAGTCTGACACCCACCCAGCCTCAGCTGCTGAACACCCTGGAGCATCTTCAGACCGATTTTAAGTATTTAAGATTTTTTTCTGCAGACCTGGGGAGTCTCCTAAGATACTTCCACCTTGTCTTAGTTAGGCCCGACTTGGCTGCTTTCCTCCGGAGCCACCTGCAGCGCAATCCTATGCAGAGTTACTTCAGTCTAAATCCATGGACATTTCAGGCTTAGACTGGAGTAACCCTATTTAGGATTGCACTGTTAATACGCCAGTATATTGGCTGGGGAATTCTAAGAACACTTTCCTGGGAGTGAGCACCATTGATCTGAGTTGGGTTTTGAGCAGTGAGATCTCTCTCTCTGTGTCTGATTTGTATTTAAATGCGCAGACAATGACAGAAAAGCGCAGTTCCTATCCCAGTTTTGCATTTTGTCAGGTGTTTTGTTTTCCCGTGTCAGCATTAATTCGGGCAGAAGTCTCTTATGGAGAGCCGTGCGCAACGATTTGCTCCAAACAGAACGGGTTATTATATTACAACAAGATAAGGGCGACTCATTGACACACCCGATGCGGGATTACTACCCGCATTAAGGAACGAGCCATCGTACTGTTACAATACCCGTAACGCTTATTGGTGGAAATAATCATTTTTAATCTTTCTGGTCTACGCCCTCCCGCTTTAATTCTTGCAAGGTGGCCCGGAGTGAGTTCCAGAGGACAGCTCCTTTTTCTGTTGCTTTCAGACAGCATTCTGCGATTCTCCGAAAGCATCAAGTAGTAACAGGTAATAGGAGGAAATGACTGGCTGTGCTTTCATACCCTGTTTTAATACCTCCTCCAGACCAAACGCTATTAAAATCATAGAGTTGGAAGGGACCACCAGGGTCATCAAGTCCAACCCCCTGCACTATGCAGGAAATTCACAACTACCCCCCTTTTAACATGTCCTTTCCCCAAACAGCCTATTCAGCTTGAAGTTAAGAGTAGCTAATTACGAATCATTCGTTCCTCACTCGGCATTTGCAAGCTGGCGGCTTCTCCGCTATCCCCCGAAACACGGTTCTCACATTTCTCTCCCTTTCTTTATTGCCATGTCCCTGGATAGCCAGCCGGATGAGTTTTGCGGCAGTCAAAATGGAAATGCTTTATGCATCCTTCAAGGATGGAGAGATGGATGCCTCGTCGTGCAAATCTATGCAGGTTTACTGGGAATCCTACTAAAGTTTACGTAGTAGGACTTATTCCCAGGGAAGAATTCTTAGGGTTGCTTTGTCACTCCCAAAAGATATGATCCCGTTGATGGTAGGGCCAGTTGCTTCCTTCTAGAGTCGCATATTTAAGAATGATTTTTATTCCCAATTCCGAACTTGTTTACGTGGAAATTCCCTTGATTTATGTGAGACAGTCGGGACTAATTTCTAGGTAACTGTGCTTAAAATTGCACAATCCTTACCGATGCTGTCCAGAAGAAGTTGGCTTTTTTCATTAGACTTTACTGCCAAGTAGATATAGGTGCAAGCTTAAAAAGAATTATGTCTTTTAAACAGCCAATCCTAGGCAGGTCTACTCAGCATGGTACTCAGGTCTGTTCAGTGGGGCTTGTTTTCAAGAAAGCGTTCTTAAGACTGCACCGTAAGCCCATTCAACTCAAAGGCCTTCCTTAGAAGGATGCAACTCAGTTGAGGATCGCAATGCAAAGTACATTTGCGGCATGCTCACAATTACTTGAAAGCTTCATTTGATTCGGTGGACAATACTTAAGAGTAAACATGCGTATGATGAGCCGGCTTGCTGGGGAGGGCGGGTTATAAGTCTAATAGATAAATAGGATTGCTCCACTGCTGCCTTAGCTATGCATAGCATCATGGATTACATCAGGGAGTCTAACGTTCACACGCAGTGCCCGATCCAGCCAGACTTAAGCACTAGCTGTAAATCCCACTGATGCCAGGTGGAGATAGTCCCCCACCTGCTTAAGGGTGCAGTCTTCAACAGGGTTACAGCATTCTGGAGGATGGCACTGTACGGCCATTTATGCATGGGAGGTTTTGCCTTGGGTTTTCCCCTCTCTAGATGCACATTTTCCCCACCCAAATTCTCAAAACTCAAAAATAAGCTCCCATGCAGAGTTTTGAGAATTCAGATGGGAAACATGTGCATCTAAAGAGTGGCAAATCCAAGGCAAAACCTCCCATGCATAAATGACCTACATCTCCCCTGGAAATCCATGGAATGTTTGAAGTGTTAGGTTTGTGCTGGAGTGGTCAGGCGTGGGGTGAGAGTTCACACGTTCGATACAATTTCAGGACTGCAAGGCAGGCCAAACGTTGACCTGGAAGGATCTTACTTCCAAAAGACAAACCACCTCCGCTCATCTAGCGCCTGGAACTGCCCATGAAAGGGGACGCCAGGAGTCGGATGCCACTCGATGGCTCCTTCCTTCCTTCCTTCCTTCCTTCCTTCCTTCCTTCCTTCCTTCCTTCCTTCCTTCCTTCCTTCCTTCCTTCCTTCCTTCCTTCCTTCCTTCCTTCCTTCCTTCCTTGTAAACATTCTTGAGGGAGCTTGTTGCAAGCGACCTTCAACGAGCCAACAGCCAGGGCAGCGATTCCCCGCAGAAAGCTTCTCTCTATCGTCTGTCCACGTTCAGGAATCTCCAGATCATTCCATGGTTTGTGAAGCTTCGCAGAACTTCGCAGCTGACAGCTGATCAGGGGATCGAAGAGCGATCGATTCATTAGGCGGCAGAGACCGGATTCCAGTCCTGCCCCACCCCCGAAAAAGGTTTCCGATGTTATAAACTCAAAATCAACTCAAAATCTCTGACGACTTCTTAAGGGATGGGTGTCGTTCCAGAAAAGGAAGTGGGGGTGGGGTATTTCCGACGTTGCTTTGTTTGAGAAAGATTTATTTCCAAATTCAACTGGTTACAGGAATATTGTTTTTAACAAATTTCGGTATTTATTTAGTATCCGAAAGCCTACTAGACTACAAACTGAGATGTTTAAAATAATAATGTATTTTTCTGTTCCTCTGGGGCTGCGTTTCAACCTTAGGGCCTCAACCTATGCAATTTTGTGCTTGTGTGTGCCTTCAAGTCACAGCTGACTTGTGGCGACCCCATAGGGTTCCCAAGGCAAGAGGCGTTGGGAGGTAGTTTGCCATCCCCGTCAACACCCTGGTATCCCTTGGAGGTCTCACACGAACACATGAAGCTGCCTTATACTGAATCAGATCCTTGGTCCATCAAAGTCAGAATTGTCTACTCAGACTGGCAGCGGCTCTTCTGGGTCTCAGGCAGAGATCTTTCCCATCACCTGCTTGCCTAGTCTCTTTAGCTGGAGATGCCGGGGACTGAACCTGGGACCTTCTGCATGCCAAGCAGAGGGTCTACCACTGAGCCACAGCCCCCTCCTATCCAAATACTTGCCAGGGCCGACCCTGCTTAGCTTCCGAGATCTGACGAGATCGCGCTATCCTGGGGCTATCCAGACCAGGGCCATCCTACGCATATTTCCTCCTAAATCCCACTAAACTCCGCTTTACTCGGTGTAAGGTCTAAACTCAGCCCCTATGAAGCTGAAAAACCATAGGATTTTTCAGGGCACGCCATCCACCCACTTTCTTGGGAGTAAATCCCATGGAACAGACTAGGATTTATGAGGAAATATGCATAGGGTTTTGAAACGCAGCCCCAAGTAACAGCCACAGTCAGCCACTGGGAAAGAGCAATGTTAATCTCTGCGGGAAGAAATTAATCTAAAATAATGATCAGACCTAGGGGAAAGTGGCTACGGGAATCGTAAACTGTCTTCTGTTCATTTAACTTTTAGATAGAATAAAAGGGGGGTTGGGGGGGGATGCCTCCTAAAAGCTGGATTCACTTGATTAAATTAATAAACCGCCTGCTTCGAAGCAACCGGGAAATGCCCCGTTTGCTTCCATGCATGTAGTATTCAAGGAACAGAAGGCTTGGAAAAAAGAAATCCTACAACGTTGACTAACATCTGGTCGTGGAACAGAAATCGAAATCCGGCAGAAGAAAATCCATCTGGGTGGAGGGTCGGCCGGGTCTTTGGCTTACGACCTCTGGGCTCTGAATCTAGGGACCTCTTTGCTTAGAATGGCCAACTCCCTTGCAGGGGGGCATGGCCGTGAATAAACTACACAAATGCGGATTGCATAATCTGCATTCTAGGGCCAGTCTTTAAAAATATTAACAAGATCCCATCGCTGCTTAGCCAGAGAGGTCCATGTCCCCGCGCCGGATTTATTTCGTGTTTATTGGTTTGTTCTGTGCAAAGCGAATGTCTGAGCGTTGATCGCGATCCAACGGTTTGGCTGCGGGCCACACTTCCACTCTAACGGGTCATATGCACCCAGTTCCAAAAGACGCTTTAACTGTAAATCCTACAGAAATCCAGCGGCTGGATTCCAGGACTGGATCCAGAAGCTGAGGGTGTGCCGCAGTCCAGCCAGACATATTGATTTTATTTTCCGAATGCGCAGGAAACCCGTGC
Source organism: Euleptes europaea (assembly GCF_029931775.1). NCBI lineage: Eukaryota > Metazoa > Chordata > Lepidosauria > Squamata > Sphaerodactylidae > Euleptes > Euleptes europaea. The sequence continues at coordinate 25,266,206 of NC_079329.1, forward strand.
GTCAAATGTTCCCCCGAACGTACCTGATGCGTGGACTTGTTTTATGATCTGAGCATAATTTTCTGAGACTGCGTGGTCCTACTTTTATACACTTACCTGCCTTTCTACACCCTTCCCGTAGTCTTTTACTCTAGAGGAGCCCTATAAAATTGCATTGGCGTGTGTGTGTGTGTGGGGGGGGGGGGCGCACGGATTCTCTTCCTGGGGAATCTTCCCTGTAATCTGCCTCTGCAAAAGGAGGAACTCGGGAGGAAAAGGTCAGCGCAACTGTCTGAGCAACAAGAGGCAAGACCGGATGCGACAGAAGTAAACAGACCCTTAACTTTCAACTTGACCTTGAACTTCCTTCGCAGACTTGACCTTTATGGGCTGTCTCATCCATTTTGGGGAGGGGGTGGCTTCTTCATTTCCTGACTCCTGGCCTCTAGCACTTGGTCTGTACGGGCTGGAGGTCCGAGGCCGAAGGAACTATGGAGGATTTTTCAGTATCCAACGTGAAAGTTGAATAGTGTAGGAGACGGTTGGTTTTAAACAAAATCTGAATGAAATTTCGTCCCAAACCATGCAGAGGTGCGGAAGGGGCCGAGAAACGAGCTAGATGGATCGTATGTCCAACAAGATGCTACATCGCTCGTTTGGTTCCGCGGTACTTCCCGGGAAGCTTGCAAACAAAATGCAAAAAAATGGTATCGGATAGTGGTTGGATCCGGAAAAACTCGTGTGGGGGTGGGGGTGGGAGAGGAAAAAAACACCACTTGAAATCCTGATCCCTCTAGCAGTCAGTTGCAAAAACCCCACCCCTCCAATATTTGGGTATGTTGGTTTCTGTCAAAGAAACAGCGTGCCTTTTGTAAGAAAGTTGGTGATAGGATGCCTGTGGATTTGGAAGCAAGCGCCCCTGAAATCTGTGGGAACTGCTTCCCAGTGAATCGTGTGTTCGAATGTGGGCTAGATCCGTTATTTTGATCAAGGAGAAGACGATTAAATTTGACACTCATATGTTTTGTGTCACAAGCATCCTTCCAACTTTTTTTTTTTTAATGAGGACACATCAGAATAATTCTTTCCATTTTGTTTTGACTTATTCTTTGGACAAAGCAGAGACAAACTGACTTCATTTGAATCGCCTTTTCTTTTTTGTAATCACCCATTCAGCTCCCCTCCACTCAGTCACTGGGAGTGCAAAAGGAATTTAGACCAGAGTGACTCTGTTCAGGATTGTGCTGCCACCCAGCCAAGAAATACCTCTGGCCTGTGTTTTTATATGAATAGGCAGCCAGTTGAGAAAATAGGGCCAGCTAGAAGTCCCACGGATACCGTGGTCTGCCAAAAAACAGCAACACAAATCAGTGGGTTATAGATCAAATCAAGCCTGAACTGACCCTAGAAGCTAAAATGACTAAACTGAGGCTATCGTATTTTCGTCACATCATGAGACGACAAGAGTCACTGGAAAAGATAGTCATGCTAGGAAATGTTGAGGGCAGCAGGAAAAGAGAAAGACCCAACAAGAGATGGACGGACTCAATAAAGGAAGCCACAGCCCTCAACTGGCAAGATCTGAGCAAGGCTGTCAAAGATAGGACATTTTGGAGGACTTTCATTCATAGGGTCGCCATGAGTCGGAAGCGACTTGACGGCACTTAACACAACAACAACACACACAGAAGTCCCACTCACGAATTAATATCCAAGATCTGTTCCACCGAAGCTTGCAGCCCAGTCTTACCCATGCTCTTTCAGAACTTCAATCCCACTGTGTTCAAGTTGGATTTACTCTCTAGTAAGTGTGCAGGGGTTTTTCACCTCAGTCAGGTACAAGTCTATGAAGACGGCCCCCCACTCCCAAGCAAACCAAAGTTCTGGCCATTTTCTACAAACCTTGGTTGACGTTTGTATTCTGCGACTTCCACTGACCACCTTGTACCTTAGGTTTTCTTTTTGAGCTATTTCTTGGGGGTAAATCCAGAAAGGGTAGCTGTGTCGGTCTGCTGCACCCCAAATTTGAGGGGGGGGAAGTCTTCTGACACCTGGGAGATGAATAAATTGATTGTGGCTTGTGCTATAGTCAATTTGGCCACTTCTGCATGGGAGGTTTTGCCTTGGGTTTGCTGCTCTCTAGATGCACATGTTCCCCATCCGGATTCTCAAGACTCTGCGGGGGCTTATCCTTGAGTTTTGAGAATTCGGATGGGGAAAATGTGCATCTAAAGAGCAGCAAATCCAAGGCAAAACCTCTTATGCGTAAATGGCCTTTGTTAGCCTTTCAAGAGCCATCGGGCTCTCGGTCGTTTGGTCAGGAGCTCCCATATACCCTTCAGACGCTCCTGTGTGAAACACAGACAGAATCCTACTCAGGCACGCACACGCACACACACATAACTCTTCCGGCTGGAGGCAGTTCCCACCTTCAGATGCCCGCTATCGAGTGAGGCACCTGCGAACCGTTCCCTGTTGTCCGGTTGGCTGGTGGCAATCAACAAGTTTCGAAGTAAGCCGCATGTTTCCAAGTAAGGGATGTTGAGCTTCAAATATGTTCTTGCCGCTATCACACGCCTTAAGTCACAGGCACAGAGATCTGAGGACAGAGGTCTGAGCGAGGGCAACCGGTCTCAGTCTGCCCTCATCCTGTTGAAAGAGAACATAGGAACATAAGAAAGGCCATGCTGGATCAAACCAACGCCCGTCAAGTCCAGCAAGGTCTGTTCACACAGTGGCCAAACAGGTGCCTCTAGGAAGCCCACAAACAAGACGACTGCAGCAGCATTGTCCTGCCTGTGTTCCAAAGCGCCTAATATAGTAGGCATGGTCATGAACATATGAAGCTGGTCCATCAAAGTCAGTGTTGTCTACTCAGACTGGCAGCGGCTCTCCAGGGTCTCAGGCAGAGGTCTTTCACAGCACCTACTTGCCTAGTCCCTTTAACTGGAGATGCCAGGGATTGAACCTGGGACCTTCTGCATGCCAAGTAGATGCTCTACCACTGAGCCACAGCCCCTCATCTGACCCTGGATTCTTAAGAGGATTCTTAAGAAGCTCCCACAGCCACTCATCTCAAATTCTGTTCTTCCAGCCATACTCGCCTGAGTTGGGGGGGGGTAGATCTGGGTCTGCATGGGCGATCGGCCTCCAGAGGAGTTTCTAAGCAGTTACGCCCTTCTAAGCCCATTAATTTAGACTGGTGCAACTCGATTTAGGGTCGCACTGTCATTTCTCCATGCTCCCGCATCTTCTTTTCTCTTTGAATCGGGCCCTCCGCCACCGTTTCTCGCATGTGCTGCAAAAGATGCTAAAAGGGGAGCAAAGAAGGTAGCAAAGTTTTGTGTACAGGGGACATCGACACTCTTCGGGCTCACAACCCCCTCTAATATGACCAGATGCCCCTGTGCATCGATGCTGGCAATGCAAAACAAATCAGAAGAGGAAGAAGAAAAGGAGGAGGAGGAGGAGGAGGAGGGGAGTTGGTTTTTATATGCCGACTTTCTCTCCCACTTAAGGGAGAATCAAACCGGCTTACAATCCCCTTCCCCTCCCCACAACAGACACCCTGTGAGGTAGGTGGGACTGAGAGAGCTCTAAGAGCTGTGACTTGCCCAAGGTCACCCAGTTGGCTTCAAGTGTAGGAGTGGGGAAACAAATCCAGTTCACCAGATTAGCCTCAGCCGCTCACGTGGAGGAGGGGGAAATCAAACCCGGTTCGCCAGATTAGAGTCCACCGCTCTTAACCACCACTCTGGCTCTCTACTGTCATTTATTCCAGTAAGAGCTTTCCTGAGACAGAGCTCCCTTCTCCAGAAGCGTCTTACGAATGTTATACTGAAATAAATGAGGTTAGTCTTTAAGGTGCCCCTGAAGGACTTCTGTTTTGTTTTGCCACAATAGCCTAACAGTCACGATTGAGCCACCGGAATACCTAATGCAAACTCTAACGGCCGGCTGCCTACAAACTCAGGTCTATAGAAAGCGCCTTTCAACGGGAGGAGAGGTTTTGGGCAGAAGGGTTGGGGGAAGCTCTATGCCTTCAAAAAGTTTGGTAGCAATCCCAAAAATATCATTTTTAAAAACCAGACTATTAACAAGGGACCACCGGTGTCGTTTTCAAAGATCTGGAATTGTTTTAATAAAAGAAAACGAAACTTCGTTTAAAGAACCTTCCTAACTTGGTGACTTGTTCCCAACAAATTTTTGCTTCTTAAGATGTACCCATAGAACGTTTTCATCCTGTCTGTAAATCGCTGGAGATGAAGAAGGGGAACGGTGCGTATTTCGTTCCTGCCCAGGAGGACAACATCAGAAATGATGCACAAGAAGATTTCTCCGAGCCTAGGAGACCGATTGTCGGTTGATGCAAGATGCTGCACAAGACATTTTTTAAAACTTTGGGAGTTAAAATAGATATTGTGCAGTAGTATCTCGCCTGTTAAAAATGTGTTCCCTGAGATCGCCCTGATAAATTAACTATTTGTGTGTCCTGTTTTGCTCAAAAACATAGGGGTGGGGGATGGGGACAGATTCCTGCCAAGGTGAGGAAACTGCGACCTAGGATCCGACTCCTCTGCATAATTTCTAGAAAAAGAGACATCAGTCCAGGATTTACACCTGCCGGGTTGTGTCATTCCCAGTCTGACCCTGTTCCCCTCTCCCCATTTCCAGTTGCACAGGGACTTTCCCTAGTTGCCTAGCAAGAAATACACTCTGCACCTGCCCAGGGGCTCTGGACACCCGTCTCCATCATCAGTCAGGACTGAGTTCTGTGACACTAAAAAGCAGAGGCCAAGGCTGATCCCTAATGCAAATCAAGCCCTGCCGGAAGTTGCCTTGCTGGCCCCATCTGAGAAAAGAGCCTATTGGTTCATGTAAAGACGCTGTTGTTTTTTTGGGTGGGGGAGAAAGCTTGCGAGTATGGCTGGGTGGTATTTGTGATCAGCACGAGTCACCTGCTTCTTGGAGTCTGTAGGAGGAGTCCTGGAGGTGAGCCGGGTCACCTGAAAGACAGACCTTCCTGCTCATGTCATCATGGTGCCTAGGTATTTTCTGTTGCCCCAGAAGGTCGGACCAGAGCCAACGGGTTGAAATTAAATCAAGAGAGTTTCCATCTAGACATTAGGAAGAATTTTTTTAACAGTTAGAGCGGTTCCTCAGTGGAACAGGCTTCCTCGGGAGGTGGTGAGCTCTCCTTCCCTGGAGGTTTTTAAGCAGAGGCTAGATGGCCATCTGTCAACAATGCTGATTTTATTACCTTAGACAGCTCATGAGAGGGAGGGCATCTTGGCCATCTTCTGGGCATGGAGTAGGGGTCACTGGGTGTGTGTGGGAGAGGTAGTTGTGAATTTCTTGCGTTGTGCAGGGGGGTTGGGCTAGATGACCCTGGTGGTCCCTTCCAACTCTATGATTCTATCCGCATCAGCTGTCAATCCAGGCAAGATCAGAAGTCACATCTTGCAAGTGCAGTCCTATATGATGGGTTCGGCTATTGGCTCTCTTCCAGTCTATGGAGCTTCTCTATGTCACAACCTCTCCTTAGGGAGTCCGACAATCTCAGGGCCACCTCCTTTGGGGGAGCAACTCGTTCACCAGACTGTCAATAGATCGTTGGCTGTTGTGCAGGTTCGATACCCTGTCTCGTTGGATATTATGCTAAGAAGAGTCCAGTAGCACCTTAAAGACTGACAAACATTTCTGGAAGGTATCTGAAGAAGTGAGCTGTGGCTCACGAAAGCTCATACCCTGCCAGAAATGTTTGTTAGTCTTTAAGGTGCTACTGGACTCTGGCCATTTATGCACGGGAGATTTTGCCTTGGATCTGCTGCTCTCTAGACGCACATTTCCCCCCATCCAAATTCTCAGAACTCAACAATAAGCCCCCACGCAAAGTTTTGAGAATTCGGATGGGGAAAATGTGCATCTAGAGAGTGGCAAATCCAAGGCAAAATCTCTCGTGCATAAATAGCCTGGCTCTTTTCTACTGCTGCAGACAGAGGAACACTGCTACCCATCGTGATCTAGTATGCTGAGAGCACGCTTTAGTAGTAATTAACATCTAGATTTTCCAGGGTCCACAAGCCAATCCATCTGCAAATGCGGTGCATTGATATTGTAAGTGTGGATACAGCCCTCTGCCCACCTCTCTCTCGGTCTCTCTTTCTGTGTCCCTACTCAGTAACTGGAATACACAACTGTTTGATTCTTCGTCACCAGCAATCCCTCTTAACGCCGTGCTCCATTGCAATCGAGTGGCTGGCTCCCAAATTGTTTGCATTTAACGACATCCTCGCCCCGCACCCGAGCAGCATCTTATGGAAAGTATTTTTTTTACTGGAAATGGCTGCCACCTTGACACACTTGTTGCTGACTAAGGGTGCTCAGAAGCGCAGCTTTGGCCTGTGTTTACAACGAGCCCGGAGAAGGCTCGGCGTTTGAATTCACTCATAAACGCAGCCCGGCCTGGTCCTCCCCCGACCAAAAATTGTAACGTTAACTATCTTTATTACCGTCTGCGAATATTGCAACATTGTAGGCTTGCTGGGAATTCGGAGCATTTGGCTCAGTTACCGGTTCCTGGCAGCGCTATTTAATTAATTCGCGGCCGCCTTCCTAGGCCGCCTCTCAGCCGAAAGGAGAGCACTCGAGGCGGCTTAGAAGAGGAAAAGAATTATGGTCCTGTCCACTTCTCAGCAGTATTAAAAAGATGCAGTATTGCTGGCGTGGTCGTTGGATATCAGAGATCTCTACATCGATGTAGATGCGTAGAGTAATGGGGATTAATATTCTGTCTCTTTCTAGACGTTAGTTCTGAATAATTCTCTCGAGTTGATATAACTCGTGGTATGATGCGGCTAGCCTGATCTAGTCAGATCTCAGAAGCTAAGCAGGGTCAGCCCTGGTTAGTCTTTGGATGGGGGACCACCAAGGAATACCGGGGTTGCTGTGCAGAGGAAGGCACTGGCAAACCACCTCTGTTAGTCTCTTGCCTTGAAAACCTCATAAAGGGTCGCCATACGTCGGCTGCGACTTGACGGCACTTTACACACACACACACACACACACACAACGCGGGATGGGTGGGTGAGTTTTCATTCATCTTCATTCTGTGAAGCAGATGAACAAGGCAAATTTATGCAGAGTTACTGCAGTATAAACTCATTTAAATCCTTGGGTTTAGAACCGGAATCTTTGCACAGAGGATCTCCCCGCGCATTTCGCATTTACAGGCTGAAAGATCGGAATTCGATTCAACCTCACTTCTGGGCAAAGGCTTTAAATGAAGTCTAGAAGGAGTTTCTTTCCCTTAGACTTAACACACACATACACACACGCACACACACATACACACACACACGAGTCCCCCCTCCCACTTCTTTGGGGATTTAATAGGCAAACAGAACAAGGACTGTTTTAATTGCAAATTTAAAAAGCGCTGCTCCAAAGTCGATATACATGAATTGCGTGTTCACCCTCCAAAAAGTATTCTTCCTGTGTCAAATTTCATTAAAAAAAGAAGAAAATATTGACGTATATGTTGCCTTCCACTGTGTATGCAAAACAAATCGGTGTGTGAAAACCGTGGCTTTTCTCCCCGCGGGGCGCAACAGATCGAGAAAGAGAGGTTCAGCAGAGATCACTGCCTGCATCCTTCTCTAAAGGATCCTAGCCTGATCTAATCTGATCTAAAACCCCTTATTTAAATCTGCTAGCTGTTACAGTTAGTTCTAGGTAGGAGTTCAAACTACAGTTGGAAGGCTTCGCTTTCTCTGTGCCCTTCGCCTGTTGTGATATATCATCTATTTTTAAAGGACCCATCCTATTGAAGTAATCCTTTCTTTAAGACTTTGGAGTGGTTTTTTGGGGTGGTGGTGTCTTTATTTATTTGTTTGTTTATCTATCTGGGCTTGTTTATTTGCTTAGAATATTTGTAATCCTCTCAGGACATTTACTGCGTAGGTAGTCACTGTAATAATTTCCTACTTGCAGAAAATAAAGACTCCCCCCCAGAGCCCCTGAATGAGGCAGGAACTCAGGTCCCCCACCCCAAATCCAGTGAGTTCGCTTTTTGGTCACAAACATTCACGGTCAAACGTCCCAACACCAGAGTGATATTCAGAATGTTCCTCTGGCACTGGATACTTGAATTAACAGCTGAAAACTAAGGACATTTATGCATGGTAGGTTTTGCTTTGGATTTGCCACTGTCTAAATGCACATTTCCCCCATCTGAATTCTCAAAACTCTGCATTGGGGCTTATTTTGGAGTTTTAAGAATTCGGATGAGAAAAATGTGCATTTAGTGAGAGGCAAATCCAAGGCAAAACCTCCCATGCATAAATGGCCACAGATAGAGAAAGGCGCTGTGGATGTATGGTTGGAGATGGGGGCTATTCCATTTTTATATATTTTCATCTGCTTGAAAATGGGAGTTTTGCCATTGTGTGAGTGTACGAGAAAGGCCATTTCTGCATGGGAGGTTTTGCCTTGGATTTGCCACTCTCTAGATGCACATTTCCCCCATCCAAATTCTCAAAACTCAAAAAATAAGCCCCCATGCAGAGTTTTGAGAATTAAGATGGGAAAAAATGTGCATCTAGAGAGCAGCAAACGCAAGGCAAAACCTCCCATGCATAAGTGGCCAAAGTGTGTGAGATCTGCATGTAGGGGACAGAGAGGGTGAATTAATCCTCATTCAAAACATGTCTCTGTGTTCGAAGCGTGCGACTGCCCTGAGAACCTATATGATATGGGGGCGGGGGCCTGCGTGTCCCGGCTTCCCACGGTTTCCATTTGCAAATAAACTAATTTTTCAAAATTTAGGAGGCAGGCAAGAAACCACTCCATTGAAAAAGCCTCCGGAAAGTCAGACTTGTCAATGGCTGTGAGTTTTGTGAATGTTCTCCTGCAGAGGAATTGATCACAGAAGGGGAAGGAAATAGTTCGATTCGAGTCCAGTAGCACCTTAGAGACCAGCAGGATTTTCAGGCAAGAAAGTGTTAGTAGATGTATTTTGGAAAGGAAGGACGATTGTTAGCTTTGGGGACCAGAGCCAGAGGAAAGGCCCAGTCTCACAAGTTGTCAAAGTTTATATAATTTCTCTCCCTCATCATTTTTAACCTGTCTGTGGATGTACAAAAATAAACATGACCCCAAAATTCGTCACTTTTGAAGTCCCTCTAATTTATTCCAATTGAACTGATTTCAACGTCTAAGGGGATCTCAGTTATATAGTCGAATAATAAGACATTTGAAATAATTCTGTTTAAAAACACCCTGTTGATTGCGGCCATGAAAAAGTGAGAAACAGATATTAAGAAATATGTCTTTCTGCAAGGCTGATTGATCTATACCTTATTTTTAGTTCTCATGAACAAGGAATACACACCCCCGCCCCCATCTTAAACAGACTGTGTATTGGGGTCTCAGTTTCCTTAAACCAAACAAACAAACATGATTTCAATCCTCCACTTCGAGCTCCCAGATAGCAATCCTAGGCAGGTCTAGTCCGAATCCTACTCCCAGGAAAATTCTCTTAGGATTGCACTGCTGACAAGTCAGATATGGGGGGTTTGGGGTTTGGTTGGTGGGTTTTGCAATGGAGAATTACTTGAGCTCAGCCAAAGTTTCTGTCTTCGGTTCAGCACACCACACCACCCCCAGCCCAATGTTCGGAGTCTGCTGGAGCTGCTCTCTTGCAACATCTTTGCTTGGTGTAACTTGTGCAAAAGAAATTGCTACAAGGGGAGGGGGCACTTTCGCTTTTGCCCGGGTCTTTCCCCTCCAGCAGCGCCTCGATTTATTTCTACATGCTTTTCTTTCTTTCTTTCTTTCTTTCTTTCTTTCTTTCTTTCTTTCTTTCTTTCTTTCTTTCTTTCTTTCTTTCTTTCTTTCTTTCTCTCTCTCTCTCTCTCTCTCTCTCTCTCTCTCTCTCTCTCTCTCTCTCTCTCTCTCTCTCTCTCTTTCTCTCTTTCCTTCCTTCCCACCTTTCCTTCCTTCCCACCTTTCCTTCCTTCCTTCCTTTCCTTCCTCTCTCTCTCTCTCTCTCTCTCTCCCTCCCTTCCTTCCTTTCTTTCTCTTTCTTTTCCTTCCTTCTCTTCTCTTCTCTTCTCTTCTCTTCTTTCTCCTTTTCAGTTAGCGACCCCCCTTTCCTTTCCACTGAAATGTGTCCAATTCCATTTGGGAGAGGGAGCATTGGATCTCGCCCCCGCCCCCGCCCCCGCCCCCGCCCCACCTGGCAACTGGAGACATAAGCCACCACTCCGGGGTGGCGGGGGGACCCTCCCCAGCCCAGAACGGATCTTAAGCCTGTCACATGTGGGCCTCTCCCCCACTCCACATGCGCACGCTCCCCCCTTCTCTCCCTCTCTCTCGCCATAAAAGCATTTTCGCAATCTCGCCCCCTCCCCTGCCTCTCGCCCCCCCCCTGTCACAAGCGGAGCGAGCCTCAGCCAATGAGCGAGCCGTTCTGGGCCAGCCACGTCCTTTGCGTCGGGGGGCGGAGGGGGAGGGAGGGGGGAGAGAAGAAGAAGCGGGCGAGCGCCGACCGGGAGTCGCGGCGACCCTCCTCGGGCGGACGGCAGCCCTTTGCGGACGACCAGCCGTCGCCGTGGTCCCTCTGCCCGCCCCGGCGGCCCCGAGGGCAGGGTGCAGCGCCCTCCCATGCGCCGGCGAGCGGCCGGCTGGGCTGGATGGACCCCGACGCCGCCTTCGGAGAGGCCCGGCGAAGCCTGGACGAGGCGCCCCACAAGGGCATGGACGCCCTGCTGAGCCCGGCCGCCTTCGCCCCCGCCGGCGGGCCCTGCCGGAACAGCCCCTCCGCCTACCCGGCCCTGGACGGCGCCGCTGAGCCCCCGGCCAAGCAGGGTCCCCCCTGCCCGTCGGGCATCCCGCAGGCCTCCTCCACCGCCGCCCCCTTCTCCTACGGCTGCTTCGGCGGCGGCTACTGCTCCTACCGGGTGGCCCGCGGCTCCCTCAAGCCCTGCCCGCCCCCGCCGCCGGCCGCCTACCCGGCCGACAAGTACCTGGACGCCTGCAGCGCCGGCCCGGCCCCCGACGACTACCAGACGCGCCCCGCCGAGTTCGCCTTCTACCCGGGCTACGCCGGCCCTTACCAGCCCGTCGCCAACTACCTGGACGTTTCCGTGGTGCAGACCCTCGGCGGGCCGCCCGGCGACGCCCGCCACGAAGCCCTCCTGCCCGTGGACCCTTACCACCAGCCCTGGGCCTTGGCCGGGGGCTGGAACAACCAAATGTGCTGCCCCAAAGAGCAGGGCCCCGCCGGACACTTTTGGAAATCTGCTTTCGCAGGTAACGACGGCAGCTCTCCCCTCCCCTCTCCTCTCCCCCCCCCCACAACAAAACCCCCCTCCCTACTTTGGGCTGGTTTCTTAGGGCTTTTTTTGGGGGGGGGGCTGTGAACGAAGCCGAGTGGAAATCTGATCGGGAGAGGGACTGGGGGCTCGACCTGGCTGGAAACCCCTCCTCAGTGGTACAGGTGGGAGCTGGAAACTTTGCACATGCTCTGAGGCCCTCCATTCCTCCCAAGTCTGAGCCCTGGGCTGGTTCTTACAGAGAGGGTTTCCAGAATGTATTGCTCTGCAGTGTTCTGGGTTATTATTTTTCTTTTTGGTCCTGTTGTCTATTTTCTATAGTATGATGAAGTATAGTATAACTGGGCAACAAGTATATATAACACATGCAGGTATCCCTTTTGGTTATATTAGAAGTTGGTTTCCCTGCCCATTGCACGGTTCAGAGTAAAAGTAGTCCTATTATTATTATTATTACAAATTACGTATTAGGTTAAACAAGTGTGTATGTGTGTTCCTAAGGGTTGTTTAATTCTGGGAAACCGCCCAGGAACATTGTGAAACCGATTGTCTTGGCTGCTTTCAAGACACAAAATGCTGTGGCAGGTTAGAGATGTTTGAACTCCTCAGCTGGCCACGCTTTAGTCTATCAATCGCAGATAAGGGTCGATCAGCTGCAGATAAGGACCCCATTCCGAAGTGCTCCAATCTTGGAGCTGTGGAGCGGTAATAATAAAGGCGACAGTCTCTGAACATGTGCAGAGTCCCTTACCGCAGTGGCTCCCAGGGATTGGGGTGGGAGGGGCTTCCAAATCAATCAGCGTGAATCCAAGGCAGACCTTTCATTCCCAGGGCCTCACATGTCATCAATTCAGCGCTGATCAGGCCTGAGTAAATCAGTCCAGTCTCTAATGAGTTGCAAAGGATATCTGTTGCAGTGAAGGGGTTCAGATTTCCTACCCACACACTCTCTCTTTGGTCCTTCCTTACTTCATTTCTTTGAAGGCGATTCAAATTGATGGATCTCAGTTCTTCAGATCTGTAGAAAACAAAGCTTCTAAGGGAGCAATCCTAAACAGGTCTACTCAGAATTTCTATTTGTCTGGGTCTTACTCCCAGGAAAGTGTTCTTAGGATTGCACTGTGAGTCCCTAATGGTGTCTAGGATGGTTAGGTGGAGATGTAATTAAAAGCAGAATGCAATACTAGTGGTAGCTACTATTGCTGTTGTCCCTAGAGATTGAGATAGGACCATTTGGAACCATTTGTCTGGCCTGAAGATACTGCGCTTAATGTTAAGTAAGCCCTATCAAAATGAATAGAGATAATGGCCAACCAGCCAAGTGCATTAAAAGATTGCCACTTCAGTTAGGTACTTATGAAAAGGAAAGATTAAGCATCTCCAGAATGTGGCTCTCGGCCTAATGCTATGAAGAAACACTGCAGAATTTTTAAAAAGGACAGCACCTAAGTTCAAAAATAAGGCCTGGGATTGTTCAAAACATCATACATCAATCTGATCCCTAAACTTAGCCTAACACTAACCTTTCCAGGAATTTTAGGATGGATTTTTAAGGAAGAAAATACATACACAGATAGTTGGTGTACTTCAGTTGCCTTTTAAATGTATTTATAAACTTGGGGGGATGAGTAAGCATGGTGAGTCCAATGTCAGGGGCTGGACTAGATCGCTGCTGGAGGTCCCTTCCTGCTCTTATAATCAATCCCACAGTTCTTTGCAAGGGCCCTCCAGTGCCTGCATAACGTAATTCAATAAGGCTTTGCCACAAGGGGTCATGCAGCCTTCCTCTGCATGCTTCCTTTAATACTGCTCTGAGTCCACTGAAATCTATAGCTGCAACCCTCTAAGCCACCTTCTCAAGTTCAGGGCCTGTTAAATTCCATTCGATTTTTCGGGTATCAGTACGCCTTAGGGGCAGCCAGACAGGAGACATTTTAGAAGCGAAGCCCCTCTTCGACAGCTTTTTCTGAAAAATTAGTTGTGCAGTTCTAACCAAGATTAATTAATTCATTAATCATTCAATCAATTAAATATAAATTCTCCATGCTGAAGCTCTCTATGAAACCCAAAAGTTTACATACCCTACCATAATTCTACACTGCGATTCTAAGCTGAGGTACATCCTTCCAAATAAATGAGCTTAAGGCTGTGCTGTGCATTTCCCCCCCCTAATCAAAATAAATGTACCGGCTCCATCGTCCAGTATTATAATATTGAAACATTTATGTTTAATAATTGAGGTTTTATCACTCAAGCCTGTGTGTGCAAGAAGCAAAATTTTATTCCCCAGTCCTACCTGTGACCAACTACATCTGTCCCAGTTCTGCACCCCAACTGGATAACCATTGCTAATTGGAAGAAATCTCATTTATTTTCACTGGATTAAACTTGACATTTGTAGGATTTCAGCAGAGCTTCTGTTAGGAGCTAATTCCAGCAGGTAATGAAGTGCCCATCTGCTTCATCAATCATTTATCAAAATGTATCAATAATAATGTATGTTTCATTACATTCTGGAGAGTTGCAACTAGTGCAGAATTCTGGCTGTTGTCCCTGAAATCAACAGACAAGATCCCTCCTGTTGTTTAAATGGCTGAGATTTCCTAGAAAGTGTTAGAATGTTTTATTAATAGGCACATGCCCCCAAGCTTGTTTCAGCCACATTAATTACTTCATTGTACTGCATATAACCCAAACCAGCCAGGATCTAAACCTACAAGATATTTCGAGTTGCTGCATTGCTAATACTGTGTGCTCCTTGCAATAAGGTATTGATAGCATTTTTAAACATATTTTCAAAATACTACAGGTCATAACAATACTTCTATTCAGTGTTGTTGTGTATAATGTAATATAAGGCCCGAGCAAATACTACACATTTTTATACATAGTACAATCTTCTATGTTCCCCAATGAGTTCCACAATACAATCTGGGATTCTAAATTATTCATTACTACACTATATATTCCTGAATTCTGTATTACTCTGTATTATTACTCTGTAGCAAAAAAGGCATGGTGCCACATAGCACTAAAATGCACGAGGCGTGCACAAATGTGTTTTTAAGGCAGCTTGAGGGGGAGCATTTTCCCCTGAATCGTGTCCTAATGCTGTGATTCAATTATGTATGAAGTGATTACTATTACTATCAGTACAACTTATTGCACTGTGAAATGAGTAATTAGATAAACTCAGAACTGGTCTAGTTCTATAATACATCAAAACAAAGCCTAGCACAATTGTAATGCTAGGTCTTCTCGCTCCACAACACAATATTACCGTGACACTGGACTCCCAATGGAGCATAAATATTAAGTATAAATATTTCAGTAATATGCAGTGTTGTGTAAGCTCGTTTACTGCAAGAATGGAGTATTATTTGTTCAAATCTAAGTGGGAGAGCATTAATCCAGGCATGCAGGATGTGCCAGCAAAAATCTCTGACCCAAACAGCCAGACGTTAGGGACCATGCATCCCATAAACCCACACTGCAACTATCCAACAAACCTTAGTAACCTTCGCCATCTTCCTGGCAAGTTTCCTCAACCATGACAAGAGCAAGAGTATTTTTTCACTTAAGGCCTCCTGTCTAGTAGAATTGTCTCCCCAAGGAGATGCATAACGTATCCTAATTATTATCTTGCAAGACATGTAAGATGGAACTGTTCCACAGGCTCTTAAAAAAAGAAAGAAACCTCAGCAGATTTTGATATGTATGACATTGTGGTTAGGCCATTTGTAATGTTATTGGGGATTTGTCCATTTGAAGTGATGAATTGCACATATTCTTATTGTAACTTATAGCACATGGAACTTTTGCTTGCAGAACTATAAAAAGGTAGAAAGTAGTAGTAGTAGTGTAGTAGTAACACCACCAATAGGGAAATATATATTTATGTGGCGTGATCCCCCTTTAGTGAAACTGTTTTAAATCCACTGCTTCCAATCAGAGAATTAGGCAGGTGCCTCAATTTCTTACACTGAAAATATGGCATTTGAAAGAGCCTCATCTTAGCTGGGTCATGCTCTTATTTTTCTAAATGTTAATTTAGCATAATATTGTATCATGGCATCAGAAGACTCGCCTAAGCCCCTGGATTGGAAGGATGAAGCAGAGGGGCATTTATACTTACTGCTGCTCTGCTTCCCCCCCCCCCCAATATATAGCCTCGAATTCACAGACTACATAATTATAGATTTTCAAATGACTGTTCCTCTGTTCTATACGCTGGCCCACATAAGCAGTGCAACTGCAATTGGAAAAACAAAACTCCACCTGAAACAACATATCTGTGACCTCAAATTGCAACTATTAGACTGCAGTCCTAAGAATACTTTCCTGGAAACAAGCCCCATTGAATAAAATGGGACGTATGCCCATCTGAGTATACCTGTTTAGGATTGTTTGCTCAAATGGAATACATTACTGTGTATATACATTTTGGGTTGGAGCTGTTTTTCAAAATAAAGAGTGGCTCAGAACTGACTCTATCCGGGGAAAGAATTAGGTATTTTCTTTCCCCGTTTGACTCCTTTCGGAAAGCTTGCCTTCTGGATCTGTTTTGCACCTTTCTAAATGCAATTTCCCTTTCCAAATGCAATTTCCCAGTGCAATCCCGATTCACTTGTAATGAAAACAAGTCTAATGCCTAAGAAGTCTTCAAAAGACTGTGCACGGGCAATAAAGATGCTCCTTATTTTCCAAAAGACTACCAAAGCGCTGTAATCACTGGCTTTATAAAACCGACAACTTTATTTTAATTGGTCAGATTGTAAACAGTATACATGCCTGGTAATATGGTTTGCATTGTTTGCATTCACTTTATGTACATGTTAACATTGCAGTTCGGTGGGGAGTATCAAGATCTGGCACAGATATATCTTCTCTTTCAAGTAACACACAAGTTAAAGTTGTCCAACAGAAAAATATTCATTAATACTCATGCCTACAATGCATGCTCCTAGGGAGTACCAAGATGTAGTATTAATCCCGCCCCAGAAGTAATAATTACTACGGTCTCTGTTCGCAGCCTTGCCACATGCTGGGGCAGGCTGTGTATTTGTCTGGGGGGTAATAACATTGCACAAAAATGGAAGATTGCCGATAACTTCTTAAAATACAGGCATGGGTGCATGTTGAAATCTAATCGGGAAAGCCGTGTTCATGTGATAATTGCTTAATACACATATGTGGACAAAACAGGAAAAATGGAAATCTTGCTGTGGTACTTTGGTTGGTCTTAATACTATGCGGTATTATGCGGGTTTGTATTATATTATGTAGTAGGAAGTACTACTACATACTATCATGTATTAGTAGTAGTACTATTATGTAGTTACAGCATGTTAGGAAGTATTATATGGAGTTTGTTTTTTTTATAATGTTGAATAAGATCTCAGTTCTCACTACTTTTGAATATTCCCACTTGTGAGCGAGTCCTGGACAACTAACCCCAAATAAATGGACTAGCTTTTATACAAACAGTGCCGCTTAACAAGTCTTGAATCCCGAACAAAAACCACTTACTCGGGACTGAATCTGTTAGTTTTCCCCAGAGTGTGTGCATGCGTGGCGGAGAGAGAGACAGACACGACCCAGCCCAAAACACAATTCACTCGCAAGTAAATGCTAGTTCGTTTCATTTGGACTTGGGAATCACGCAGTTAGGCGAAACGCCAGTTCTCGCATTTCACCCCCCCCCCCACGCCCTTCTCTGACAATTCACACTCCGTTAACCTGTCCTTAATAAGACTTCTGGCCCGACCTCCCGGAGCCGATTGCAGTGAGTCTTCGCTTCCAAATAAACGATCGTGGTCTGTTATGCAGGGTCCATGGAGAGCGTACCTTAGCAGCGCCACGCTGAGGCCCGTGGGCAAAAAAAAACAAAGTCGTTTGAAAAATGGAGGGAGAAGAAGGGGGAAAGGGGGTCCGACTTTTGGAGAGAGGCGTTAGTCAATTTCACCTGGCTCTGGCACCTGGGGAGAAGGCCACACAAAGGAACGCTTGTCAATTTCACTCCCTCCAGGGCCGCCGCTTCTCCTCCAGGCCTGCCTGTCTAACTCTCTTCTCTCTCTCCCCCCCTTTCCTTCCTTTCTTTCTTTCTTTCTCTCTCTCTTTCTCTTTCTCTCTCGCTCGCTGGGCAGAAGCCGTCGGCCAGCACCCCCCCGAGGGCTGCTCCTTCCGCCGCGGCCGCAAGAAGAGGATCCCTTACAGCAAAGGGCAGCTGAAAGAGCTGGAGAAGGAGTACGCCAGCAGCAAGTTCATCACCAAGGACAAGAGGAGGAAGATCTCCGCCGCCACCAACCTCTCCGAGAGACAGATCACCATTTGGTTCCAGAACCGGCGGGTGAAAGAGAAGAAGATCGTGGCCAAGGTGAAAACCACCAACGCCAGCAGCAGCACCGCCAGCAGCAGCAGCAGCAGCACCCCGTGAGAGAGGGACTCAGACCAGACAGACTGGGGGCGGAGGGGAGAAAGAAGCCCCCGGAGGGGTGGGGTGGGGAGAAAGGAATGGAGAACATCTCTGCGGCCTCCCCACCGCCTCGCGTGAACTGGAGAGGTGAAAGGGGGGGGGAGAGGAGAAGGGGGAGAGGAACTCCATCAAATGCTCGGCGAGTCTTTTCTCCCAGGGTTTCCCTCCCCTGCCTGCTCCCGGCTCCACCTCGGCGGAAGCAGACGAAATTCGCACGTTCCCCCGGCCTCGTCCGCGCTCCCTGCTCATCTCTCTTCGATTTTATATTTTTTATTAGTGCGTGGTTTTTTGTTTCTCGGTTTCGCTTTCCTCCAATAAGTTAAAAAAAAAAAACCCAACCCGATTTACAAACAAACAAACTGCCGGTGATTTAAAAAGGACGCCACGTTGTTATTTTTATTGTTTTTATGATGATGTAATGGTGGGGAGGGGGAGAAAACTGTGTGCAATGTACCGTTTATTTTAATGGATTTCTCTTCTCCCTGTTGGTTGCCGCCTTAGCGATGCGAATTGCATCCTCTTTTCTTTGTATGGAGTTCAGTCATTACGAGCTGCTTTGGGGAAAGGGGGGAAGTAGGGAAGACAGTGACGTGCAAGCAAAAGGAGAGGGGAAAAAATTGCCTAAAATCGAACCGATTTTAAAAAATGAATCCTCAATAATCAGAATGGCTGGGCTGGCTTACGGTTCCATTTGTCAACCGGGTGAAGATAGGTTAAAGAGACGGTTCGTAGGAAAGCTATGTGGAATACTGATAGGTATTTTTAACTAGGGAAAATATCTGCAGTTTTATATATATATGCAACATAATCTATGCTTTAGAAAGCTTATACATTTGGGAAACAGTATGTACGATACTGTATATATAATAGGAGTGCATGCTTGCATTGGAAAGGTGGACCACCGATTTTTTTGTTGCTGTTTTGTTGATAATCGATAAATGCCTCGGTTGCATCTATATGCATTTGCTTACTACCAAAATTTCAGTATAAGTGCCTTTAAGGACACTGAAAGAGGTGGAAAGTAGTAGACATTGGGTGCAATCTAAAGCAGGTCTACTCAGAAGTAAGTCCCATGCCATTCAGTGGGGCTTATTCCCAGGAAAGTGCCTTTAGGGTTGAAGCCTAATCATGTATGCTAGCCCAAGGAGGCCTAACTCTCTTCTAAGCCTTAGGCAGAAGAAAAAGCCATCTAGAAAAAGTTATTTCTCCTTCCTTCTGGGGCTCAGCCCTTTCGATTGACGTTTGCAGCCCTGCAGCTTAATTCTAGGCTTGTTTACTCAAAAGTATGCCCTGTTGTATTCAGTGGGGCTTATTCCCACACCAGTGTGCATAGGTTTGCAGCCCGATTGTGCGTGTAATGTGTATAATAGATGGGGAATTTGTTGATTTCGATTGCACACTACTGTTTAATTTCTCTCTGTTCCTGCAATATTTGGAAGACCTTCTACCTGACTCACCTTTATGTACATTTCTTTAAAATGCTTTGGTCGAGGAGGTCTGGAAAGGTATGTTCTGAAGACTGGGTAAAACAGATGCTTCTATGCAGCAAAACACAATAGTAATAAATACTACTATTACTGCTACTACTATTATAGTACTGGTACTATTCTTAAGGACAAATGATTTCTCTGGGCGTTTTCAGAGACAGGTAGTCAGATCGAAGGAAGACAGAGAATGAAATAGCAAGGGAGAGAGAAGAAAGATAAGGATTACAAGGTAAAAACCTGATCGATATGACGATCCTCCAGCGTAAATAAAGAAAATAAATTAAATGTAAATAAGTAGGCCTGGCTTCCAAGAAACATTTTGGAGGGGACTTTGAAAGGAAAGTCTTTAGCCAGGTTTCTAATGGTACAGAGGATTCTAAACAGGGTTATCCTTTGGCTTCAATGCGCCTTACTTTACCCCTCCCCCCAAAGTGTTGATAGCTCATTATTTTTTCCTCCCACTTTTATCCACATTGTACATCATTCCTCCCTGAATGTCAGAAAGATTTCACACACGGTAGGCACGGAATCAATAAACAAGGGAGTGCGCAAAATCCATCACTGAAAAGGGTCTTTAAGCGGGGTTATCAAGATGGGTGCTTGCTATGCGGAAGAAGCGGTCAGGGAGCCAACAGTTGGAGGGAGGGGGAAGCTAATGTACAAAAATGGGATCGAGGATGTTGGTTGGGATGGAAACCTCCACGTCGCAGAGAGCGTATGGGGGCGTTTCCGGCCAGCAGTCATCTCCTATTCCACACCTCGACGGTGTGGAACGATTGTAAACCCAAACAAAGCATCTCTGTTTGATTTTAAGCCCCACATGTCTCCCCCTGCGTCTCTCTTTCCCTCCGCTTTCTCCTTCCCACCCAATAAACTCTCCTTGTATAAGCCAGATAATGTGAGGGTTTATTTCCCCTCCCCCCCTTTTTACAAAGGATCCGAAGTTTAAATACATAAAACCTAAGGGGAGGGTCCTCCTCTGAGGAACCCCATAAACAGGAGGCACGGA
The DNA here is from genome assembly GCF_029931775.1 of Euleptes europaea. Taxonomy (NCBI): domain Eukaryota; kingdom Metazoa; phylum Chordata; class Lepidosauria; order Squamata; family Sphaerodactylidae; genus Euleptes; species Euleptes europaea. The sequence continues at coordinate 25,286,492 of NC_079329.1, forward strand.
GACCAAGTTCAAGGACAAGTACAATCTTTCTTTCTTTCTTTCTTTCTTTCTTTCTTTCTTTCTTTCTTTCTTTCTGCCTGCCTGCCTGCCTGCCTGCCTGCCTGCCTGCCTGCCTGCCTGCCTGCCTGCAGCGGGTATGCTCATGGTAGTTGCATTTTTAAAAGAGAGGGCGACTGTTTTGGAAATGCAGGACGGCTTCCACTTTTATAGCCAATATCATGTTCTGTTTTTCCTGGCACGGAATTGATCGTGGCTGTTCGGGGCAGGGATGACGGCTCTCCCACCCCACCCCCACCCCTTCCATTCATGTATTGTGTGTTTTATTAGTGATTTCATTGGGAGGAAATTCAGTTCTTCAGTCGACGGGAACGGCTGTCGGATGTATCTTCTGACGCTGGAGAAAGGGTGTATCTTGAGGATAAGGCTGGGGTCTGGTGGAGGCGGTGGGCGGGGTGGGGGGAGAGAGAGTAGAATAGAGTTAACCTAAACTGTTCCCGGCTCTGGCGCTTGCTACCTCTAGTGAGGAAGGAGGAGCAGTTTTCCCTGCCACAGTAAATCTAGGCTTAACTTTGACCCCTGGGTCGGGCGACTCCTGGCAGTTAGGCCACGTTGACCTTGACAATGGTCCACACCTCCCTTTCCCCGGAAAAGGAGGCTCTTAAGATCAAAGCGAGGTTATTAGGCGATTTCTTCGAACCACGCCGCCTGCGATCTGGCTCGGCTAGGTTAGATAACCAGCGCCACCTCCCGGTTGTGAGAGTCAACGCACGCCATTAGCCCCCGCTGCTCCTTCGACCTTTCGCTTGGCTTCTCTCCTGTGCGGCCCGTAGCACGTGTTTCCTGCGAAACTGTATGTGCATTTGAAGAAGAGCTTTTCCGCAATGGTGTACTAGAGGAAGACAAGAGGCCATGGAAGAATGCAGTCCCGCGCAAAAAAATAAATAATAAAAAAGGATAGACATTCTGTATATTATTACTATCCTAAGCAGGGCTATGCAGAAATAAATCCCATTGGGGAGAGCTTCTCCCAGGATTTTTTTTTTTTTTTAGGATTGCAGCTATCATATCGCTTTCCTTAGCGCTATGCCTAATTTCTAAACTACACTCAGAGATCTGGTATGAAACAGGATTTTAAGGGCTAAGCCCCGGAACTGATTTGGAAAGCCAGGAATAATGCAGAAGAAAACAGTTGGGGTTTATTGACCACCGAAGAACCAACCGTAACTGCCCCGGAACAGTCTCTGCAGAAAGTTAATAGGCCTCTCATTCCGACAGTGGTGTTTACACCTCTGCACTCTTTCCTTACACCGGCGTTCGCTAGGCCGATATAATTCATCTCCTCCCCTTCCCCAAGTGGCGGCGATGAGTCTGTGGTCTCCTGGCCTTAAACTGCTCAGTGAACTCAAAGCTTGATATTTGTACTTTGTGTTGGCCTGACTCCCTATCTTCTCGCCTGCTACTACTACTAGTGTTTGCCACAGTTTGTTGTTCCTGCGCTTAGTGTAACGGCTAGTAATGATAACGCTATGGTAAGCAACTTTACTTAACACACACACACACACACACAATTTCTGCTATTGCTTGCTGATCCTGCCCTTTACTTCTACTTGTAGTAGTTCTTATGATGCTGCTGTATTGTTGCTAATGCTTGTCTCTGCAGTTTCTTTACCCTTAGGCGTACCAGGAGGAAATTTGCTGCTCACCTCCGGGTTCTTTCTCTTTTCTACAAAATAAAAATAAAAATATTTATTATCCTAAGGGAGGGATATCACCATATTTTGTGAATCTCAGACGTAAATGACAACAGGATATTAAACGGTATGAAACACGGGCCCATGTGGATTCTGTTGGAAACCAATTGTTTAAAATCACAATTTTGGGAAAGTGGTCAAATCTCAAATATCTGGTTGTGTTTTTTTTAAGTCGGATTCAGTGGCATTCAACTCCATCTGCGGGGAAAGATTCCTTAAGGGTGTATCCAAATGTGAACCTCCCCTCTCTGATGAAACAATATTTTCCTGAATTGTATTCCCGGAAGTGGAAATAAATAAATTCACGTTCTGTTATTGACCTCCAATTAGATTCTACGCAATCTGGCAGAGGTCGCCAAATACTTCCCCACTTCATGCGGAGGAGAGCTGTCCAAAATAGTCTCTTCTTATTCACCAATGCTTTTCATATGAATCACCCCTGTTAAATCTTAACTAGGAAGCTTCATCTGTTTTGGAAACGCCGCCTTCCATGTGGCATGGAAACTGGGGAGGGGGGGGGGGGAGACCAAACAGAAAATCTCAAACGCGAAGCAAAACATGGAGCAACCGAAAGAGGCGGTGGATGCTGGTATTTTCTGGGGCTTATTTCACTGCCTGCCCGCCTAGCTTTATGTCGGAAAAGGCAGGCAGCAACTGCGACATCCAGATTGTATTCCCATTGCTTTCGGTTTAATGTGTTGATTGAAATAAATGGGATTTAAACGCGTTTAACTTCGGCCGGATTCGGCTCCACTTCTGCAGAGAGAAAGGAGGCTTGGAACGCTTTCCTGTGAGTAAGCCTCGTTGATTAGACTTCAGTAGGAGTCTGAGTAGACTTGCTTGGACTTGCCCTGTAAAGTAAACACTCCTCCACAAACACAGTTTAAGCAGGGTTCTCTCTACACTTTAGCATTTAAAGTCCAGTTCCAACAGAAGTGATGCGTGCCGTGGAGCAATCCGGAACCTGTTTACACGTATGTAGGCTCCACAGTGTTCAGTTGTAAAGTCACTGGCAGGTGACTTTAGGATCTTTCTTTCTTTCTTTCTTTCTTTCTTTCTTTCTTTCTTTCTTTCTTTCTTTCTTTCTTTCTTTCTTTCTTTCTTTCTTTCTTTCTTTCTTTCTTTCTTTCTTTCTTTCTTTCTTTCTTTCTTAAAACATGCACCCAACTAAATGTAGACGCCAATGAGATTTTATGTACTTAAATTCTGTAGGATCCTGTCTATTTTCTCTGAACCGTGCGTCAATCGCAACAGGCCTGTTTGGCTATACAGGGATAATGCACAGTAGCTGGACAAGAGGGTTGTGTGTGTTGAGGGGTACGCACTTTTTAGCTTTTAATTTTCTTAAGTCAGGCTTTGTTTATCGCAGGCGTACAAAGTGTACAGATTTATTTACCAGGAGGTTTACTTACCCGGTAACGGAAACCACTGTGTGTACCCTTCCCCCACAATCTCATGAGAGACCCCTCAGATCGATCCTTGGTTTATTACCTACACTCTTTCCTGTCTTGGAAATGGCCTTTCCTTGCATCCGTGACAGGACTTCATAATGACTGTATTACTCTAGAGTATTCCCATTAATTTTAATGGCATCGTTCTAGAGTGTTTGAAACGAGGCAGGCTCCCTTCTTTCCCCCTCTTCGTCTTCCAGGCAACCCAGCTTTTCTCTCCCTTGTTCCAATAAATTAAATACCCTCTTTAAATGGCAATCCTCGAGTTTCCTGATTTGCAGGTTACATGGAGCTGTATTGAGCTTCAGTTTGGAATCTCAGTGTGAGTGCATATGTGTGTGTGTGTGTGGGAGAGAATCCACCCTTCCCTTGCTTATCTTTGGAGTGGGGGAGGGAAAAGTTGAGTCGAGAGCCATAAAGTTCTTACCCGGCGGTTGCAGAAGCACGCCTGAAATGCTTGTTAAAAGTCCTAGAAGGAAGCGAAACGCGTCACGATCAAGGATTTTCCAGCTCCTTTTTTCTTGAAGCATCCCTCTTCTCACCCCACCCCCACACACAAATGGCTGGATTTCTCCTCTTTGCTCCAGTTGGCCATTTTCTGTCTCCTTTCTCCCCCCCCCCCAAAAAAAGCTCCGAATGCCGGCTTAAAGACTCTTCCCTCCCCCTCCCCTTGAGCCGCCAGTGGCTCTTTCTTCCTTTTAACTCCCCCCCCCCTTCAACTGCTACGTCTCTGACCCTGTGAATGAGGTTTTGCGGAGACCTCCCAGGGCCTAGTAAACAAGGGGGGGTCGGGTTTTTGTTGTCAAGTTCAATGGCAAAACCGCCTTTCAGCCGTTTCCGGAGAGGGAGAGAAAGAGATCTAACTCGGTTCTTGGAAACAGACTGGGGAGAGGGGCTTGCGAGGAGGGGGGAGGGCTCGTAGATTTACGAATCTGTTCACCGGGGGGGGGGTGTTCCACCAGCAGAAAAATAAATACAACTTCAAGTGAATGAAATCTTTTTCCCCCCTCCCCAGCGATCCATCTCTCCCCTTCTGTTTGGAAGGGGGGTTTTCTCCTCTAAGCTTACCGAATTACCCCCTAAAGGTTATGCTTGCCAGTAAAGCCCCATTAAGCTCAGTGGAATTTCGCTCCCTGTTAAATTCCATTGAGATTAATGGGGCTTGTTTGCAATCCTTGTTCGCGCTTTGTTGGTCGGAGGGAGCCCTATGAATTGCTTCCTCGATTCACAACATTGTTCGGGTTTGATCGGTCCGATGAAGCCAATAAATCCCCAGCCAGACTGCGGGCGGCTCCGGGCTGGGTTGTGTCACCGCCTTCATTTGGGAAGGCGTCTTGCTTGGAGGAAACGTCACCCTTGGCCAGTGATTCGAATCCAAATCCTTGGAAAGAAGAAGTACCGTTAGGTGAAAGGGGACACCGAGATCCAATCGTAAAGCTGGTTCAGAGACGGTATTAACCCGTTCTTCTTTTCAGATATGTTCCTTGGCCCCGAACCAGACATAAGCTAGGGTCTCATAGGATCATCTCCCCACCCCTTAGTCCAATATGTAAGGTCAGGAAAACTGGTTGCTTTATTTCTGAAATTTCCTCCTGGTAATGGGCTTGCAGGCTGGGTCCAGATCCAGTCCCTTCACCCCGATCCCCAGGGAGGTGCCCCCCCCCTAAGCTTGGGCCCTGCTGTGGGGAGATCCCTGTCACTCAACTCGAGAGCTCATTGGAGGAGAATTAAATGTCATCATCCTAATTGCAAGTTTTATAGAACACATCTGGATATTGAAGCTGAAGCCTACAGGAAGCAATGGTAGTAAAATCTTGGTAGCAAAATCCCACAGCTGTAGCTGGATTAGTCAATTGGAGCAACAGCGGAAAGGACTCCTGAATAACTAAAAGCTGACCGATTCACAGTGCAGTCCTAAAAAGAATTCGATGCAGTGTGATTCTGTTCGCGATTGCACTGCAACGTTAGGAGCTAGAGGCCAAATCTTCACTTATTACACCTTCATCCAAGGAGCTCGGGGCTGGGTACATCTGTCCTCCATTTTACCCTCACAGTAACCTTGAGTTGTTATGCACGGGAGGTTTTGCCCTGGAATTGCTGCTCTGTAGATGTACATTTTCCCTATCCAATTTCTCAAAACTCAACAATAAGCCCCCATGCAGAGTTTTGAGAAATCAGATGGGGAAAACGTGAATCAAGAAAGCGGCAAATCCAAGTAAAAACCTCCCATGCATAAATGGCGCTTGTGAGGTAGGCCAAGTTGAGAGACTGTAGCCTCTCCAAGGTCACGCGGCAAGCTTCTATGGAAGAGTGGGGGGCCGGCCCTGGCTCTTCCTGATCCTAGCCCAATACTTTAACTGCTGCTTCCCCAGTGAGTCAGTGTAGTGTGGTGGTTAGAACGTCAGATTAGGGCCTGGGAGACCAAGGTTCGAACCCCTGCTCTTCCGGGGAAGCTTGCTAGGTAACCTTGGGCTGGTCACTCCTTTCAGCCTAACCCATCTCACAGGGCTGATGTGATAATATAATGGAGGAGAGGAGAAGGCTCTAAGCCCCTATGAAGTAAATAAATAAAAGGCATGGGGCGAGTTTAGATTTGGTGCTCTGGCTTTTCATAGATGCATAGAGTTGGAAGAGGGCATCTAGTCCAGCCCCCTGCTCAATGCAGGATGAGCCCTAGAGCATCCCTGACAAGTGCTTGTCCAACCTCTGCTTAAAGACTGCCAGTGATGGGACTCCCTAGGTAGCTGCTTAAAGACTCCCTAGGTAGCTGATTTCACTGTCGAACAGCTCTTACTGTAATTTTTTTTTCTAATATCCAACCGGTACCTCCCCCCCCCCGTAATTTCAACCCATTATTGCGAGTCCTATCCTCTGCAGTCAACAGGAACAGCTCCCTGCCCTCCTATAAGTGACAGCCCTTCAAATACTTAAAGAGAGCAATCATGTCCCCCCTCAACCTCCAGACTAAAACCCCCAACCCCCTCAGCTTTTCCTCATAAGGCTTGGTCTCCAGGCCCCTGATAATCCTCGTTGCTCTCATCTTTCAGGAGGGCCCTCCCCCTTTAATTCCCCCCTTTAATTATGCTAAGTACCCCCTCCCACGTGTTCCAGGCTGCTGGTGTTACTGAGACGCCCCCCCCCCCCCAAGCATCACTTGCACCATCGATGGGGCTTATCTAGCTGCCTCCCTTCCCAAACACACACAACCTGCAATCCTGCTCCATTCAAATGGGGGGTGGGTGGGGAAGGGGGGAGTTTTTGCCCTAGATTTCAAGGGAAGCAGAACTGCACTGTGATTCACTCCTTCGAAGCTAATGTTTCCCTGCCTTGGGATTCCCAGTAGCTCGGTAAAAAGGCCCCAGGAGTTTCTGCTACTGCCTGTCCTCCTGCACAAAAATAAAGGCTCAGAACCGGAACGGGCATAAGTTGTATTGCGTTGAATCATCCGTCTAGGGAAGCGTCTGAGGCAGGAAACCCCCAGCCTTTGCGCCTGCATGTTTGAGAAGCAGGAGTGACAGAGGTTCAATCTTTGGAAGACTGACAGCCGCTTCCTTCCCCCTTTCTTCCGTACACCGTGATCATCCTCGCAGGCTTTTCTTTGAGAGGTTTAATATGTTGTATCTGTTTCAGCGATCTGTCTTCTTGTAATGTGTATGTGTGTGTGTGTGAAGTGCCGTCAAGTCGCAGCCGAATTAGGGCGACCCCTTATGGGGTTTTCATGGCAAGAGACTAACAGAGGTGGTTTGCCAGTGCCTTCCTCTGCAAAGCAACCCTGGTATTCCTTGGTAGTCTCCCATCCAAATACTAACCAGGGCCGACCCTGCTTAAGCTTCTGAGATCTGACGAGATCAGGCTAGCCTGGGCCATCCAGGTCAGGGCGTCTTCTTGTAATGCACCTTCTCAAATTTATTATTATTATTATTATTATTATTATTATTATTATTATTATTATTATCCATTACTATTATTATCCATTTTCCATTTTCCATTTCCATCTCGTTCTCCCCAACCGAAGCCAGGTTCAAGGGTGGGTAACATTAAAACCAGCCTACAGGCACAATAAATATTCATGAAAACACAGGAAAAGCAGGAAATACACAACTAACTCTCTTGGTTTGCGTCTGAATGGAATTTCTCTCCTCTTCTGTCGGCTGCAGTATTTTGCAACCCTTACAGGTCTGAGAGCCAGCGTGGGGTCGTGGTTAAGGTCGGACCAGGACTTGGGAAACCCAGGGTCGAATCCAAGCTCTGCCATGGAAACTTGCTGGGTGTCCTTGGTCCAGTCACACATTGTCAGCACTGACACTGCCTACTGTTTGGATGGGAATACCAGGGTGACCCCCCCCCCAATGTCTCTTGCCTTGAAAACCCTACCGGGTTGACATAAATCAGCTGTGACTTGATGGCACCCCCCCCAAAAAAAAACAGTTTCCTAAGCAGAGCTACTCTAAGCCCATTCGTTTCAATGGGTTTAGAGCGGAGTAAATCTGGGTAGGGCCCTGACCTGGATGGCCCAGGCTAGCCTGATCTCGTCAGATCTCAGAAGCTAAGCAGGGTCAGCCCTGGTTAGTATTTGGATGGGAGATCACCAAGGAATACCAGGGCTGCTATGCAGAGGAAGGCACTGGCAAACCACCTCTGTTAGTCTCTTGCCATGAAAACCCCAAAAGGGGTCGCAATAGGTCGGCTGGGACTTGAAGGAGCTTTACACACACAAGTGATTGCGATGTAAATCTGCTTTGAAACATAGAGACATAGAACTGGGAGGGACCTCAAGGGTCGTCTAGTCCAACCCCCTGCTCAAAGCAGGAAATACACAACTACCTCTCCGGCACTCCCCCAGTGACCCCTGCTCTATTCCCAGAGAAAGGCAAAAAACCCTCCAGGGTCTCTGTCTGATCTTTCCTGGAGGAAAATTCCTTCTTGACCCCAAAGTGGTGGTGGGCATTTCCCTGGGCATGTAAGAAAGGGCCATGAGAGCCGAGCACTCATCCTTTCCTGCCCTCCCTCTCATGATCTGCCTAAGTCAGATGGCCATTTAGCCTCTGCTTAAAAACCTCCGAACAAGGAGAGCCCACCACCTCCCGAGGACGCCTATTCCACTGAGGAACCGCTCTCATTGTCAGGAAGTCCTTCCTACTGTTTAGCCGATAAAAAACCCCTCTCCTGATTGAATTTCAACCTAGCTGGTCCCTTCCTTCTGCATCTCTACCTGTGGCTATGAGAAAGACAAACATCCCCCAGCTGTAAGACCTCGGTGATAACCCTCACATCCTCCCCCTCCCCCTTTCCCCCTTTCTTCTTTTGTTCAAGTTCAAGCCCACACCACAATGGTAGGGGGGAGGGGAGGGCTATTTGGGCGGCCAGGCGTTCTGCTATTGAACTTGTAAACATTCTTTGACCCCCACAAGTATTTGCAGAAGAGGGCATTAAAGAAAAGGTGGTGATTCACGGGGTTGGAGGAGGGGAGAAGGTGTGAGTTGGACCGACCCCCCCCCACCAGGGCATTTCAGCATCAGAGCAAAACCCTCTTTGGAGAGATCCAAGTAAAATAATCTTTGGAGAGATCCAAGCTAGAGAAATGATATTTTCCAAAGCAGGCGGAGGCTTCGTAGGGCCATGGTGCGGAGTCTGGATTTTTAAAAAGCCACGAGGAACGAATGCAATGCTTGGAACTGGGATTTCAATGTTGCCCGACTGAACCGGGCCTCTGGAACCTCTAGGTATGGTGCAATATTATATTCCGTTTTGCAACGTTGTGTTCAGAATTTCCCTGCTTCTACCGGCTTCCCCCTCTCCCCTTGAGAGTCATTTTTTTAACCCGTTGTTTTTTGCAGCGCGGTTCACAGCCTAGGACAGGCTGGGAGTGCGCGCGCCTGTGTGCGTGGGAAAGGGGAGCTGCGGCAACCCCTTGCGCGCTTGCTAAGCAGTCGGAACCGAATCCTCCGGGAAGCTCCGGCGCGTACGCCCCATTGCGCCATTTGCGCAGGAGAACTTCACGGAGGGCCGAACCAGTTAGCGGCTAACCAGTCCCTAACGTCTGACTCATCCCCTGTTGACCAGTACAAAGGGGAGAAGATCAGATGTCAAGCTTTTGCCGTAGCTGCAAAAGAAGCGCCTGGGGTTCTAGCTGGGATTTGGTGCCTGCTTTCTTAAAGAAAATGCCCTCGCGCGGTGTCTACTTACTCACCAGCAAAACAAAAATGGTTGGACGATTCCCATGGATTTTTTTCCAAACAGCCTGCGGTTAACTAACACCCCCTATCCATTTCCACGCCACCAGCTGCAGGCGGTCGTGATCCGAATACGGATATACACAATGCAGAATTCTCTCGCTGGGTCGTATATTCTTCTCTGCAGTGCTTGTGAATCCGTTTTATTTCCTTCTGCGGCTCACGGTCCTGGGCGTTTGATTGGGTTTCTGTACCCTGGCGTTTCAAGGCGTTTCACTGAAGCGATGTACGTGATCAAAAACATAAGAATAATAGGAGGAATAACAGTAGTAATAGCAGTAATAGTAATCCATAATTCCATCTGATCTATCAACCACCATCTATCACTCGGGGGTAGTCCTGTAAGCCTGCAGTTAAGGGACAGGGGGCATTCGTCCAGGATATGTCTCGTCTTTCTTTCCGCTTTAAGATAAATTCTTGGTTTTTATCTTCGAAGGTATCACCAGAAATTATATTCCGATAGTAAATAAAACAAAACAAAGCCCTCCTTCCTGTCGTATTCTTCTACCTTGCTTTAAAAACTCAAAAGCCGACGTTTTACGTTTAAAACAACTGTGTACGCCTCCTGGGAGGGGAGGGGGCTAGTTACAGATGGGTCTGTTCCCCTTCCACTTTCATGAACAATTTTTACTTAGGGCGAAAACGCATGGGAGGTTTTGCCTTGGACTTGCCGCTCTCGAAATGCACATTTTCCCCATCCGAATTCTCAAAACTCCAAAACAAGCCCCCATGCAGAGTTATGAGAATTCAGATGGGGAAAATGTGCATCTAGAGAGCGGCAAACCTCCATGCATTTTTGCCCTTATTCTTGAATTAAGAATACATTTAACGTGGGTGAATTCGGAATAACTAACTTTGTCCCCAGTCATGCTTTCTATATAATTTTTCCTTATAATTTGGAGTTCGGCTTTTAAGAAAAATGTATCAAGGTACATCCATTTTAACCACAAACACCTATTATCGCCTTATAAAGTTAATTTTAAAAGTTCCACTTTGGCTAGATGGTCAGTTTCACATCGAACAAGCTTTATTATTATTAAAATGTTTCTTTCTTGTTTTTAAGTCATACTTTAGTTTAGTTCCCCTCCCCCATTTTTAGCGCATTAAGCGAAAGCAAGTCCTTTTGATTTGATATTAATTGTTCCCAGTTAGCATGCTTGGGATAAGAGGTTTATGTATTTTGGAACCGATGGGTTTTTTATAGAAGGGACTCTGTTAAAATCACATTAACGAGGAAAGTTTTGACCAAAGTATGCCAGATGCGACTTTTAAGACGCCATCAGTAGGAAAAATTGGATTTGGGGGGATTTTGGGGGCCATTTTAGGCAGTATTTTAAAAACAAAACCCACCTGTACATTTTATTTCAAGAATTTCAAGGATCAGAATACATATAAAATGCTTTAAAAGCTGTCTTTAAAAATTTTAAGTTTAATGAAACAGGGGGAAAGACAATGGATTTATGGTAATTACTTCAGCGTGTGAGAGGGGGGACACCCAAACGCACAATACATCCTGGCGATTTGGAATTTGTTACGACTATTTTGTGCATACTTGTGGTTTTAAAATTATGTGTGTGTGTTTTTCTTATTATTATTAAAACGGGAGATCAATTATTGAGCATTAGGGAAATTATCAGCATCGGCCTAAGTGAAATGAGTGAGGAGGGGGTATTCTAATACTGTATAGAAAAAACAAGTGGAATTATATCCTCGCCATTGGTCACTGCTGCGATTATGTCCGGGTACTTTATACAGCTGAGTTTTGCATAGACATGACACAGTGCAATCCTATGCGGAGTTAGCTCACTCTAAAACCATTGCTTACAGTGGGCCTAAACTGGAATAAACTTTATAGGACTGCATTTTGTAAGCCCTTGGGCTTAAGGGAAGCCTAGAACTGAGTGCGCTCGGCTCGCCCACGAAAAGTTCTGCCGCTATCGTCGAGTGTTTCCATGCAGAGCTACTCCACTGAAATTCAGTGGAGTAGCTGTGCATAGGATCACGCTAGGAATCTGTTAGCCATTAGGATGGAACTGTACCGTCTTTGCTCCGCGATTCTGTCTGGAATTAACCCTGATCAACGCCCCGATGAGGAAATGAATGGGTTTGTTTGTGTGTGTCTGTGTGTCTATCCATACCAAATAATTTCGGCAGACTCTAGCAGGCTTAACTGGGAAATCAGTTATACTTAATATCCAGGTAAACATAACTGGTTTGGCTACTGTGTGAGACAGGATGCTGGAGTAGATGGGTCTGATCCGGCACGGCTCTTCTTATGTTTCGAAGCACGCCGTTGCTAACCTCCAGTGCAATCCCATATAATTACTCCAATCTAAACTCATTGAATGAATGCGTAGACTGGAATAACCCCGTTTTAGGATTGACCTGTTAGCAATCCCATTCGATGTAAGGCGCAAATCCCATATGATTTCAGAGAGGGATTTATCTCCAAAGAAGGACCCCCGGGATTAGCAGCTATATAAAGCCAGCTACAAACGCGGGGCTTTTGCCCACGGGTTCCATTTCAATCCCAGCACAACACGAATAGAACTGACTGAAGCTTTACCGTTGGAGAAGGTTCCCTGTTTAGCTTCTTAACGCCTGCAAATTTTTTTTTTAAAAGGTTGAAATCAAGATAAGGAAAGAAGAATTTCTTTTTCTAATTCAGGGCAGGTTGGGTCCACTGGGCAAAGAATGGGCAGCTGCAAAGGTAATTGCGTTCTCTGTACAAATCGTGCTCTGGGGGAGTCAGGGGAAAACTGCCGTGGATTTTAAGTGAGCCAGCGTGTCATTGTGACTTCTCACCTACCGTTTGTAGATGAGTGTACACACACGACCCACACACACATGATCCCCCCCCCCATGTATTGGATTTTGACGGAGAAGCGCTCTTCGATTTCTAGAACTCTGCAAAACGCAAAATCTCTCTCAGGTTCATCTTTATTTTGAACCCCAGAACGTTTATAGGGAAGGTCTGTGATCTCCCCCATCTCCATTAATAACAATATTCTGGATATGGAAGGCGGTCTCTTTGAAAAATCAAATCAAACGATCTGAGGCTTCTCCCCATACTGTCAGCTATAAATGTGCCAAATTTGAACTTTCTAGCTAGCTTGTGAAGAAGATGACCACGATCCATGTATTTCATTTAGGATTGCCCTGTTAGCAATCCCATTCGATGTCCTCAGGTGCAAATCCCGTTTGATTTCAGAGTGACCTGGTTGGCCACTGTGTGAACAGACTGCTGGACTTGATGGACCTTGGTCTGATCCAGCAGGGCTTTTCTTATGTTCATTACGTAAGGGAGGAAGCCCCTTGCTCTCACACGGTGAAGAGACCGAACACGTGCATATACCGTGTCTACACCAGTGTAGCACAGCCATGCTTTATTAGACTACACTTTACCAAATACGCAATGACAGTGTGGCTGCTGAGAAGTAAGCCCCACTGAGTCCAATGGGACTTACACCCCAGTAAATATTCTCTGGCTTGAAGTCCATAATTTAGCACGCAGTCATGAATCAGCCTTCAGATACGACCAGAGTCTGTATTGTGAAGGTGCTCTTTTGAATGAATGAACGATTTTATTTGCATTTAGCCATAGGCCATTACAAACATGTCAAGGATACCACAGATACATAATAAAAGGAAATATTAGGTTAATAAAATTCTGGATTAATAATAAATGCACATAATAAAACTATGCTAAATCGATGCATACAAAAACAACAACAAACAATAACTAAAAATGGTGGTGGTGTCCCAATCGGCCAATGCGACCTGTGTGTGTGTGTGTGTGTGTGTGTGTGTGTGTGTATGAAGTGCAGTCAAGTCGCTTCCGACTCATGGCGACCCTATTGATGAAAGTCCTCCAAAATGTCCTATCTTTGACAGCCTTGCTCAGATCTTGCAAATTGAAGGCTGTGGCTTCCTTTATTGAGTCCATCCATCTCTTGTTGGGTCTTCCTCTTTTCCTGCTGCCCTCCACTTTTCCTAGCATGACTGTCTTTTCCAGTGACTCTTGTCATCTCATGGCGTGACCAAAATATGACAGCCTCAGTTTAGTCATTTTAGCTTCTAGGGTCAGTTCAGGCTCGAATGGGACCTAGCGACCATTAAAACCAACTTGAAGGGATAGGTGCTCTTTTGAGACGGACCTTTGGACAACTAACAACGTTTTTTAAAGGGGCAATTTCTTCCGGGGCATCATTTCAGAAGTGCTTAAACCGTTTCTGGGAGATGCTTAGAAGAGGAACGCGCAGGATGCCGGTAACTATTGTTTTCGGTAGTCAAAACACGCGCACATCTGCCACGGATGGAAACCTATGGAAGGAACCGGAACGGTCAGAATAGAGAGCTGCGCAACTGTCCTATCCGAAGAGCCGCGCGGCCGACGTCACGGCATCCAATCAGAAGACGGCATCCCTGCCCTTGCTCTACGGGGGCGTGGAGTTCCATTGCCAGCCCGGAGTGGTCCTTAGGGGCCTGTGTGCTTGGGAAGGGAAGTGGCGCAATGCGTGTCGCTAAGCCGGCTGGCGCTTGGGAGGCGCCTAGCATGCAAATTCTGCCTTAAGCAAGGGAAGAAAATTCTACAGAACGAACGGTGCTCCGCGAGTTTTTAGACAAAAACTTGGCTCGCGGTTTCATCCGACCGTCCACCGCGCCCTGTTCGGCACCAGCCTTTTTCGTGCAAAAAACAAAAACGGGGGATTTGCATTTGTGTATTGACTTCCGGAAACTCAATGCTGTTACTCAAACGAATGCCTACCCCGTTCCCCTCATTTCTGATCTCTTGGGACAATTGAAGGAAGGAGTACTTAGCAATTCCCACACTAAAAGAATTTAATGAAGGGCTCTATGAAGTCTAAACATGGGGCACGGACTGGCCTTGGAGAGAACTGCAAAACAACACCTGGGAGCACAACCGTGAACTGTCTTCATGGCCTGCTCCTGACCGCTCCCTTCTCTGTCTGAGCGCTGGCTTGCGCACAAGGGGTGGGAGCCAGGCTAGCAGTGCATTCTGAAGGAGAGTTAACTCCAGTCTCAGCCCATTCATTTCAGTGCAGTCCTTAGGAAAGCAATCCTAAAAAACACTGTCATGGGAGTAAGGCCCATTTAGTAGACCTCAGTAGGAGATTGAGACTGGGGAGGGCAGCCATGAAGGAGCTAGAAAAGAGTCTGAAGTGTAAGGATGTGTCACTGGCTACCAAGATTAGATAAATTCATGCCATCCTATTCCCCATTATTATGTATGGGTGTGAAAGCTGGACAATGAAGAAAGCTGACAGGAAGAAAGTGAAATGTGGTGCTGGAGGAGAGTGTTACGGATACCGTGGACTGCCAAAAAAAGCAAATCAGTGGGTTATAGATCAAATCAAGCCTGAACTGACCCTTAGAAGCTACAATGACTAAACTGAGGCTATCGTACTTTGGTCACATTATGAGAAGGCAAGAGTCACTAGAAAAGACGGTCACGCTAGGAAAAGTTGAGGGCAGCAGGAAAAGAGGAAGACCCAACAAGAGATGGATTGACTCTATAAAGGAAGCCACAGCCCTCAATTTGCAAGACCTGAGCAGGGCTGTCAAAGACTGGACATTTTGGAGGATGTTGATTCATAGGGTCACCATGAGTCGGAAGCGACTTGACAGCACTTAACACACACAATAGACCTCAGTAAGATTCTGAGTAGACCTGCTTAGGCTTGCGCTGTTCATTTTCCAGTGGCAGAACCTTCCTGCTCCCCCTTCCTGCTGCAGCTCACTCATCTCCACAAAATTCTGTACCTGGGACACAGGAGAACCCTAAGGAATGACATGTCTGTAGCAGAAAGGAGGGACTGGTGCAAATTGCGAATGTAGTCAAGATTCAGTCCAAGAACTTGCTTTGGATGCCAGGAATACGCATGTATGCTCCTTGGAGAAAGGATGGGATATAGAGAGTAGCTCTGACCATGGGCAGAATGTATTTTCTTGAACATTGAAGTAGCACATACATATATGGGGAGAACCTCTAGGTCAAAGAGTGAATTAAATGTTGTTACCTTGTTCTTTGTAACAGTCATTTTCCATTGTTGTTACATTGTTGTAGTAGCGGTAATATTTTAAAGGATTGCCGTATACAAATATCATGATCTGTGGTTTCCAAAGGTTCCAATTTTAACCTGGACTCCATCAGGATGCAGCCCCAGATTACTGTTCATCCTTAGAATACATGAAATATCAATATGCCATTCTATCCATTTTTATCCCAGGGAGCTCAGGGTAACATACATCTCTCCTATCCTCACACTAACCCTGTCAGGTAGAGCAAGTTTTATTTATTTAGCCTTTTATATATTAATTCATTTATACCCACCTACTCTCCATTGGGGACCCAATACAGTTTACATTGTTCTCCATTTTATCCTCACAACAACCCTGTGAGGTAGGCTGACAGAGTGTGACTAGCCCAAGTTCACCCAGCAAGCATCCATGGAGAGGAGGGATTTGAACCTAGCTCTCCCAGATGCTAGTCCAACACTCCAACCACTACACCACACTGGCTGGAGGGAGATAAAGAAAGGTCAACCAGTGAACTTCATGGCAGAGGGGGGATTTCAACCCAGGTCTTGCCAGTCTTCTACTCTGCCAGTCTTATACACTGAGAATAGGCAGAAAGCCAGTTTGCTACCACTGTGGATTCACAGCCAGCCCTCTATACATAAACAAATGTAAACAATTTCTATGGCTGGAACCAACAGGCTTGAGATCTAGCATTTCTTCGGACATTATTATTTGATCCCCTGGTGAAGCCAGAATCTAGTCTTTTTTATGTGTCGATTTTTGTGTGTGTGTATGTAGACGTATTTTTGTTGCACAAGAAAATGCTCACGGTGGAACTCAGTTGCTCCCATGCATATACAAGATGTGAAGGTGGGAATTAATCTTGCTTTCACATTTGAAAGCAAAATAGCTTCACTTGCCTTTGTTGCTTCAATGGAAGCCCCCACCCACCCAAACAGAGGCACAATATGTGTAGAGTGGAAATAGTTCTTGCCAACAGTGCAGAATGCATCTACATTCACTGCATCTACATTGGCTCCCAGTCCAAGGTGCTGGTATTGACCTTCAAAGCCCTATGTGGCTTGGGTCCAGTACACTTAAAAACCATCTTCTACCCTTCCACTCCAGTCTTCTTTGGAGGTCCTGCTTCAGGTGTCCATGCCATCTGAAACCGTCAGCCTCAGAAAGAGTGGTGGACTCTGATCTGGAGAACCAGGTTTGATTTCTCACTCTTCCACATGAGCGGCGGATGCTAATCTGGTGAACTGGGTTGGTTTCCCCATTCCTACACATGTAGCCAGCTGGATGACCTTGGGCTAGTCACACTCTCTCAGCCCCACCTACCTCACAGGGTGTCTGTTGTGGGGAGGGGAAGGTGATTGTAAGACGGTTTGATTCTTCCTTAAGTGGTAGAGAAAGTTGGCATATAAAAACCAACTCTTCTTCTTCTTCGTGCCAAAACTTTGGAAATCCCTCCCTAGGGAGATTCATCTCTCTCGCTCTCTGTCTATTGTTGTCTTCTGCCAACGGGTGAGGACTTTTTTAGTCTGTTTGGCATACACCCAGTAACTGTTATTGGCCTACGCTCCTGTTTTAGGTGTTATCTGTGTTTATATGTATTTATTGAATTATTTTATACATATTTTATGCTAACTGTTGTTTTAATGTTGAAATGTGTTAACGTTTTAATATTCATCATCATGGGGACCCTATTTGGGAGGAAATGCGGCATAGAAAAGGTTTTAAATAAAGAAATAAAATATGTGGCTGCTATGATGCCTGCCCCCTGCCTCTATTACAAATGTGTGGGAGATCAGTACATCTGGAAAGTGCAGGTAGGTGTCATGTTGCTTCCCGGGTACACGTAACATCTATTCTTTGCTTAAATGCTTTCTCCAAATGTCAACATCCTCTTCTCCCAGAAGATCTGTGACCTCAGACATCTTTAAAAAAAAAGAGATGGAAGACAAATTAGGAGTTCTCTTAAATCTGAAAATTAGAAGGACCTGAAAGCTCTGGGCGATCCCATTGGTGACCACTAATGAGAAATAATTGTAGCAATGTTCAGGGGCAATCCAGTCCAGTGTGTGATATATTTGTGCATGGCAATGTATGAAATGAGTCATTAGCAGCTGCAGATGAAGTTGTCCCCCTGTGACAGTGATATATTCCTCTCCCCAGTTTAATTTAATTAAAACAGAAGATCAAAAGCTGAATAAATAGCTCTCAACAGGAATGAGGTCTAATAAAAAGATGCTTCAGCTGCTTGCATTAATTTCTGTTGCGCGCATTGCGAGTGTAAAATGCGGTTTTGCACCTTTTAAGTGCTATTGCATGGTTCTTTGAACATGAAATCATTGAACAGCGCAATCCAAAACCCTTCTAATCCCATTGAAGTCAGTAGATTTAGAAGGGTTTGGCTCTGTTTAGGATTACAGATTACTGGTCCACAGTATCTAGTTTCTGAGGAGGTTCCAAGATGCCACCAATTCTGACCTGGAAGATTTGCCACTTAATCTGAGGTACATGGAGCAATAGTGACTCTGTCTAGTCTCCTGAAGTTTTCTTCCAACCCTTCCTTCTTTATCATTCTCTTCTAATACCAAGTTCAGTAGCCTCTTGGCTATCAGTAGTGTAATGCTCCAGGTAAAGTTGGGGGTTTTGTATACAAAAGGAAGTCCTCTGGAATGCATTAGTTTGTACACTAAAAGACCACCACCCTGCACCACGCTCACAATGCTTAGAATCTGAGCATACTCATTGCATGAAATGGTGAATGGCAATGAGCAAAAGAAAAAAAGGGGGAGCGGAGGACAGGAAATTTGCCTCTGTAGCACTGGAGGTGAAAGAGTATACAACCTCCCTTTGTACCAAGCATATCAGTACAATAGGGCAACAGAGCTAGTAGAAGAAGAAGAGTTGGTTTTTATATGCCGACTTTTCTCTACCACTTAAGAGAGACTCAAACCGGTGTACAATCACCTTCCCTTCCCCTCCCCACAACAGACACCCTGTGAGGTAGGTGGGGCTGAGAGAGCTCTAAGGGAGCTGTGACTAGCCCAAGGTCACCCAGCTGGCTCTGTGGAGGAGTGGGGAAACAAATCCACTTCACCAGATTAGCCTCCGCTGCTCATGTGGAGGAGTGGGGAATCAAACCAGGTTCTCCAGATCAGACTCCACCGCTCCAAACCACTGCTCTTAACCACTACACCACGCTGGCTCTCTAGTAAGGTGGATAGGCTAGTTTCCTCTGTACCAACAACAAAAGGGGGGAGACAACTCTAAAAACAACAGAATTAAGGACCAAAGGTCAAGAAAAGAATCAACTTCCAAGACCAAAGGTTATACAATGTACACGTTATATCAATACAATACAAATTATGTATATATTTATTCCAGACTAAAATCAATAACATGCATAAGGCCCTCCAATAGCCTGCCAAACCAACATACAGCCTGCCAAACCAACCTACAACAATTTGTGTTGTATGTTTACATGAATATGTTGGTTTGGGAGGCTACTGCAGGGCCTTAAATATGTTATTGATTTTAGTCTGCAATAAATATAAACATATTTTGAATTGATATAACCTGTACATTGTATAACCTTTGGTGTTGGGAGTTGATTTTTTCTTGACCTTTAGTTTCCTATATCTTTTTTCTTGTCTGCTCTGCCACTGTCTCTTTGTTTAACCAGACAGAATAAAAAGAAGAGTTGGTTTTTACACCTCACTTTTCTCTACTGAAAAGAGTCTCAAAGCAGCTTACAGTCATCAGCCTCCCCCCACAACAGGCACCTTGCGAGGTAGGTGGGGCTGAGAGAGTTCTGAGAGAAATGTGACTAGCCCAAGGTCACCCAGCAGGCATCATGTGGAGAAGTGGGAATCCAGTCTGGTTCTCCAGATTAGAGTCCATCGCTCATGTGAAGAAGAAGGGAATCAAACCCCATTCTCCAGATTCTCTTAACCCCTATACCATCCTGGCTCTTTCAGGGACTTCCTTCCTTCCTGCTAACTCCTCCTTTTTTGCTTTTCTTTGTCTAATGTCTATGGGAGCAAGATGTGAACTCATCTCTTACCATCAGTCTAGATAGATAGCTTGAAAGTTTACTCTTCCTTTCCTATCCTAGTATGGCGTTCCTTAACAATAAAGCACATCTATTTATTTTTTAAAGTAACAAGGCTTGTGTGGACTTTATTCCAAAAGGTAGTATCCTCCTTTCACTGTGCAAACCAACTCTAAAGTTAACATGTAAGAGCTTATGGTATTGTGGAAGGTGTGAAGACCTTCCCCACGAATTCTTTCATAACACCATTGCAAGCATGAAGATAAAAATAACTCTTGTTTGTGTTGTACCACCCAGATTTGGGGCTAGATTAGGATTGCCCGCTCTGTGTTGGGAAATTCCTGGAGATTTTGAGGGTGGAGTGTGGGGAGGGGATGGGCTTCAGAATAATATATTGCCATAGAGTCCACCCCCCAAAGTAGCCATATTCTCCAGTGGAACTGATCTTGATCGTCTCTGGAGATCAATTGTAATGGCAGAAGATCTCCTGGTGCCATCTGGCTAGATGATCAATTTCCTGCTCACTTATCTTGAACTTCAAAAAGTCACGGCAATCACACTTATAGAGCAATATTGCTGAAGTTTGGAACTAGGTGTGTAGGAATCTGGCCCCCAAGATCAGCTGTCTCACACTGTTGCACTATCCTCTACTAATTTATCTCTGCAGTTACATCTCTTGTTAATATTTCTTTTCTTGATTCTGTGTGAGTCTCAACTTGTTTAATACAAATACTAATACGAAAGCCTTTATTGGCATTAAAAGGGAAATCGTACAAACTTATTTAATAGAGACTAGCAAGATTTGCGACATGGTAGGTGGGGAAGAGAAAGTGGGTACGTGTGTTGTGGTGACCTGGAACAGGGCAATAAGTTTGTATAGCCCCACACTTTCAACTGCCTAGTCCTGTCCTGGGCTTTGTTCCTTGGCCATCTTCGAGGGTAATATTACAGTCACAGTGTTCGGGTGGTTTTACCATCAAGTCACAGCTGACTTATGGCGACCCCGTAGGGTTTTCAAGGCAAGAGACATTCAGAGGTGGTTTGCCATTGCCTGCCTCCGTGTCACACCCCTGGTATTCCTTTTAGGTCTCCCATCCAAATATTTGCCAGGGTCGAGGCTGAGAGTGCGTGACTGGCCCAAGGTCACCATGGCAAGTTTCCATGGCAGAGTGGGGATTCGAACCTGGGTTTCCTTGACCCTAGTTTCCGAGGAATACCAGGGGTGTGATGCAGAGGAAGGCAATGGCAAACCACCTCTGAACGTCTCTTGCCTTGAAAACCCCACCAGCAAAACAAAAAAATCCAACACCTTAACCACTACACCACACTGGCTCTCACTCATAGTGTACAGAGGTTTGTGGAGGTTTGCTTTTGAAATGTTATTCCTTTAATGTGCGAATGCATTAATTAATATTGTGTGTGTGTGTATTAATATTGCATGTGTATGGGTTTTAGTTTACACTTCTGGAAAAAAAGCACATGGTTAGAATGTAACTTCTTTCTTTTCCATAGAACTGGGATGAGATTTTCAGAGATTGAATTCCTCAAGGAAATATTCGGAGCCAAGTTTCAGAAAGATAAGAGCAAGAATCCCAGGTTTATAAGCAATTAAAGTCAAACCATCTGTCTGACTCTAGCATCTCTGTTTTCCATCCAGCCTGGGTGAAAATTCTCAGAAATTGTACCTTTCCCCAAAGAGATCATTTCTGTCAAAATCCAGGCAGTTAGAAGATTTGTAGAGCAGGCAGAGGACGAAATTTGGCACCCCCAGGAGGCAGTCAGCAGGACACAGTGGGCATAGGAAAGCATCTGACACCTCAGGAAACACAGAGATAGCAGCCACAGGAAGCTGACGGAAGCCCCTTTCCGTTATTTGATTCCCAGCGCTCATATGAGGAGAGCATGCTACATGTGAGCATCTGAATATGTCCGATAACTGTTTTGTCCGGGAAGGGCAACGGACAGACATCCCAGCTTCGATACAGGCAATCAGGCTCCTCCCCCAAAATCTCCAGATATTTCCCAACCCAGAACTGGCAACCCTAGTTAGAACCGCAGGTGGCATCAAGTCACCCAACGATTGCTGCCAGCCCTGATCCCAATAAGTCCTCCCTCAAGGGCCAAAACAACTATGGAAAGGGCTCCCCCCGCCGTGCCTTTTACTGACAGAAACTAAGCCTAGACTGCTGTGGCTGCCTAGCAATGGCCACTGAGGGCTTCCATTTGTTATAGCTGCAGATGCTCGTTTTATAGGGTTGCCAACTGCCAGGTAGCAGCAGGAGATCTCCTGCTAATACAACTGATCTCCAGCCAATAGAGATCAGATCACCTGGAGAAAAATGGCCGCTTTGGCAATTGAACTTTATGGCATTGAAGTCCCCAAACCCCGCCCCCCTCAGGCTCCGCCCCAAAAATCTCCCACTGGCGATGAAGACGGACCTGGCAACCCTACCCTTTTACCATTTGAGGTTTTTTAAAAACTCCTCAATATGTTTTTGTTTTTTTTCCAATTTCAGATTTTTCTGCAAATCGGGAATTTTTCAGGTTTGTAGAAAGATCTGACTTGTGTGTTCACAGTTCCAATCACTGATTTAAGTATCCTCAGATTTGTAGGGTTGCCAGGTCCCTCTTCGCCACCGGTGGGAGATCTTGGGGTGGAGCCTGAGGAGGGCAGGAGCCTGACTTCAATGCCATACAGTCCAATTGCCAAAGCGGCCATTTTCTCCAGGGGAACTGATCTCTATCAGCTGGCGATCAGTTGTAATAGCAGGAGATCTCCAGCTAGTACCTGGCGATTGGCAACCCTACAGATTTGGCTGTCTTTGCTACTGGAATATACAAGTGGGGACACACAAGAAACTTGCGGGGAGGATGCAACCCATCTCCCCTTTGCTTCCTTCCCTCTCTCCCCTTCTCTAACCATCTTCCCCCTTTCTACCCTTCTCTGTCAATATTCCCCCCTCTCTATTTCTCCTTCTCCTCTTATCTGTCAACCTAACCCCTCACTCTTTTGCCCCTACTCCTTTGCCATCAAACTCCCCCTCTCCTTCTCTGACAATCCCCCCTATTTCTTCACTCTGTCTCTATTTCTCCCCGCTCCTTACCTTGATCTCATGTTGCTGGTGGGGACCTATGTGACTCGTGGGTGGGGGTGGGGGGAATATCATTGGACTCTGTGGCATTGAAGTCCCTCCACTCCCCAAACTCCTCCCTCCTCAGGCTTCGCCCCAAAAACCTCCCGCCGGTGGTGAAGAGGGACCTGGCAACCCTCCGGGAGCAGCTCCCAGGCCCCACCAACTCTGCTGCTGGGCCCAGAGCAACTCCTAGATGCCCCTGTGGCTGAGCCCAGAGTTGGTCCTGGACATCGCTGCTGAACCCAGAGTAGCTCTGTGCTTGTGCAGAGGATTCCTTTTTAATGGGAGGGGGGGTTTAAACCCCCAATGTATTTTTAAAATATTTTTCTGCAAACCTGGTGGGTCCCCCAAGTTTGCAGGAAAATCTGTTGAGTGTCATCGTGGTCCCAAACCACAGTTTTAGATATCCTCAGATGGGGGCCACACTTCACCATTAGATATTAGATGTAAAGAACAGCTCAAATATTCTGAGCTGCAGGAAGAGTTGCAATAAACCCCAGTTCAAGAAGCAAGATGGATGTTCTTTTGACAGCCTCCAGAGGACCAAGGACCCCGTAGTGCTAAAGATCTCCCCTGTAGAAAAACCGAATTCAAGGCCTATTGTCACTGCCTTGCTTGTGTTTTCAGCAATCTAGAAATGATTTCTTTCTTGGAGAAGAGAAATACCCCCAGACTCTGGAAGAGATGAAGGATAAACCTAGGGAAGCATCTGGTTGTCATCACTCACCAGCTTTTCTGGAGTGGATCTTTTTACAAGGCAAAATTCCATTCTTCTGGATCTGCTTGTATTCTCCAGCTACGCTGGGAGAAGAGTCACATTCCCATCCCCCACCCCACTTCAACACATAATAATTTTAAATACTGCAGCAGCATAGCTGGGGTTTGCCAAAAAATCATGTTCCAGCTTCCATTTTCCAGAGCATTTTTCATGGAAAGACTTTCCCCCCTTACAATCCACAGCTCCCCCCTTCCCATCCCAAACACATAACTAGACTCCTGCTTTCTACAGTGCTTACTGCCCCCTGTTAGACTTTCTTAGGAAACTACTTTTAGTATGATTATCATTAACAACCATGAACTATGGTTGTTATATGACTGTATTGTGTTATATGACTGTATTGTGCTATTATTATGACAGGCAAGGTACATGTGAAAAGGGGCATATATATGCATATATGATGCATATATAATATTGTGCTATTATTACGACAGGCAAGGTATATGTGAAAAGGGGCATATATATGCATATATACTGTAATGCATATATAATATTGTGCTATTATTATGACATCTCCTATTATGACATTATGAGATCTCCTGCTATTACAACTGATCTCCAGCTGATAGAGATCAGTTCACCTGGAGAAGATGGCAATTGGACTCTATGGCATGGAAGTCCCTCCCCTCCCCAAACCCCACCCTCCTCAGGCTCCACCACTAAAACCTCCCGCCAGTTGCCAAGAGGGACCTGGCAACCCTACTGTTCATGTAGTTATTGTATAGTGAGCCCTGTGTAGGTTCTGTTCATGAGGCTTCCACCTCAAGGCAAGGAGATTCCACAGGCCAAGAAGTGCAGCTAGAACTACTGCTCAGCACTGAGCCCAACTTTGCACTCATGGGCCACTTATTTGCTTCCCTCTCTCTGCGATCCATCCAATGCCATCCAATGGGTCAATGTTATTACTTCTGTATTGTTGGGAAAGGGGAGATATTGAAGTAGAGACAAAGTAACTTGATTACAGCCAACTCACGAGTTCAGGTGAGATAATGCAACAGAGCAAGAGACAGTGATTGGCAACATACCCCAGGAGAGTTTCCTATAGGGTTGGCAGGACCCTCTTTGCCACTGGTGGGAGGTTTTGGGGCAGAGCCTGAGGAAGGCGGGGTTTGGGGAGGGGAGGGACTTCAATGCCATAAAGTCCAATTGCCAAAGCGGCCATTTTCTCCAGGTGAACCGATCTCTATCGGCTAGAGATCAGTTAAAATAGCAGGAGATCTCCAGCTAGTACCTGGAGGCTGGCAACTCTAGTTCTCTGACTGGCACACTCTGGGGGCATTGTACCTGAACCCTGGTAAACCCCAGTTTGAAATGAGCCCTGCAGAAGCACAGCCAAGGCCAGCCAATGACTTTATTGGTGGTTTTCAGACAACACGGTGGGCTTAGCACCAAAATTCCTTACTCCCCATCTGCCTTTCCTTTGGGAGTTTCATTGCACAAGTTGCATATTTTGTTTTTTTTATGACTGCTGGGAAGAAATCAGAACAAACTGTCATTCCTGAATGGTCCTGCCTCCTTGCTAAAGCAGGGTGCATCTAATGCAATCGAACCAGCTCCATAAATAAAAATGTACATACATGAGATGGGTCCTGAAAAACAGTGTCATGGGCATTGATTGGTTTCTACAAGACTTTCTCCTGGGAGAAAGTGTTTGCACAAGCACAAAAGAAGCAACAACATCTAGAGAAGGTCACCATCATTTGGCAATGCAACTAGGGCAAAAACCAGATCCAATGTTGATGCATAGGCCAAGACCTTTGTGCTCCTTCAATTCCACAGACTGAATTTTGAACTCTTATGAGATTCATGAGTCACAAGAGGAGTTAAAAACAATAATAGGGGAATGTAAATCTGGGGGAAAAGATTATTATAGGTACTTGAATCGGCTTGCACTAAGTACTAATTCTATTCCTTGGCTCCATCATCAACCAAAAGGGAGACTGCAACCAAGAAATCAGAAAAAAACTGAGACTGGGAAGGGCAGCCTTGAAGGAGGTAGAAAAGATTCCTAAGCATAAAGATGAGTCACTGATAACCAAGATCAAAATAATTCATATCATAATATTCCCTATTACTATGTATGGGTGTGAAAGTTAGACAATGAAGAAAGCTGACAGAAAGAAGGTAGATTCCTTTGAAAGGTGGTGTCAGAGAAGAGTTTTATGGATACCGTGGATAGCCAAAAAGACAAACCAGTGGGTTATTGATCAAATCAAGCCTGAATTTTCCCTAGCAGCTAAAATGACTATTGTAAGGCTAACCTACTTTGGTCACATTATGAGAAGACAAGAGTCACTGTAAGACAATAATGTTAGGAAAAGTTGAAGGCAGCAGGAAAAGAGGAAGACCCAACATGAGATGGATTGTTTCAATAAAGGAAGTCACGGCCCTCAGTCTGCAAAACCTGAGCAAGGCTACTAGCGATAGGACGTTTTGAAGGTTATTCATTCATAGTGTCACTGTAAGTTACAAGCAGCTTGTCAGCACTTAACACACACACTACAACATGGCCACTCAATATGCAGACACCCAGCGAAGGAAAGCACCAATCAAAGGTGTCCAGTGGCAAAGGAGCATCCCTATGGATGGTACACCTTGTACAAAAATCCCCAAGCACTCTCTAAGGTTGTCTCTTTCGACAACCCACAAACAGGTTGATTCACCTGGGCTTAGGACAAGTGCAAACCTGCGGTGCACTTTTCCTGAACATAACCCAATGTTGCTAGGGGCTTTAATAAGCTGAACAGGCTTGGCTGACATCCGCTCCCATCAGGCTTTTCAGTTGCTCATGGGAAAATCCCCTTGACACATGGTTATTGTAGCCCCAAGAAAAGACCCCCACAATTAGTTTGGAGGTGGAGGAGAGATTAATTGATTAATTAACAACATGCTGTGTTGACCCATAGGGTCTTCCCTCCTCTAGCTGCACCCTATAAATATCCTCTAGAGGTCAGGGAGGAGGTGAAAAGGATTATTTTCCTCCCCTCTCTCTGGCCCTGCCACCCAAAGATAGAGAGAGGAAAAGGAAGAGGCCAGAGGGAAGAATCAACGTCATCAGTGGTGTGCTTTGGGAGGTATGGATCACTGCCTCAAACCCTGTGCGCATGTTGCTGTGAACACTTGTACATCCTGCATGTATGTCCATACATCTATTTGTAAGAAAGAGCCAATATGTATTTACTTTTCAAATTTGTGAAATCAATAGTGCTACTATTACAAGGGTTGCCAACCACCAGGTACTCAGCACAGGAGCGAATGAATATCACAAAGTGCAAAAATTTATATAAATTGCTACAGCATATAACATAGAGTCACAACTATACACTTATTGAAACCAACAACCTAAATAATCTATCCTACTATATACAATGTATGTTACAACAATCAGGCTGGAACAAACCAGACTGAAGATTCAAAGTATAGGTGTAGTCCATAGGTTATATTCAATCATCACAGGGAAGTCCTTGGTTCCTCTTCAAGCTTTTAATTAGTGTTTCTGACGTTACCATGAGATGATGCCAAAAATTGAAGAGGGGATACGGCCGTATCGAATTCTTTGGCTTTAAATTGCCAAAAGCGGCCAATTGCCAAAGCGGCCATTTTCTCCAGGTGAAATGATTGGCTGGAGATCAGTTGTAATAGCAGGAGATCTCCTGCCACCACCTGGAAGTTAACAATATTATACAGCACTCTTGCTCAATAGTACTTCAATACTAAGTAAATCATAAGTCTTGAAGCCAAAGTATGGCTAAAATAATACTGCAGCAAATAGTTATTATAAGGCTGCTAATGTATTATTTTAATGTGTTAAATGCACACAAATTAACAATATCAAGAAAACGAAGAGTTCCCGTTCTGTAAGTACAAAGATTAAATACAAAAATAGGGTTATATATTCACCCAACTCCCCCAAAGTGTAGCATTTAGATAAAGTCCAAAGTAATCCAATCCGAAACGTTCTTGTATGGGTTAGAGAAAGCAAGCCGCTCCCGTAAGACGTTCAGGTCATCAATGAGGCTCCCGCCGGAGTCTCCGTAGAAAAATATCTAGTCAGTTTCACATATGTGCTTGATGTAAGCATATAACTTGTGCCTGAAGCACTTTATCCCTTAATTGCAGGGTAAACAAAATCTTGATATTCCAAGATAGGAAGAATCAAAATATCAAATCCCAAATGGGACCAAAAGCCGGTGAAGACATGTTTTCCGGATAACAGACACGTTTCAATCCGCTTTCTTCAGCTCACTGTTCAGTTTACATTTCAACGTTTCTATAAGCATAAATTAAATTCAATACAGAACTGGGTTTTATAATTTTAGACAATTTTTCTGGCTTGGAAATTTCCTTAATTTAAATAATTAATTTCAGCAATGCATGATCCCTTATTCGACCCTAGTAGGTTCCTAGGAGTATCTATACTAAGCATACAACACACACACCTCCTTAATAGTTTTCAGGTGCAGAGAAGCGATACAGTCATTCATCTCTTTCTTAAAGGGGACTAGCATCAAAGATGTTAAACAAAATATGATAAATCAAACTCCATATTAAGTCCGTGTGGGGTTAGGGTTTTAAAAAGGTAGATAAATTTCATTTCGTTCTGAAGAATGATTTTTTTGTTCATTTTGCCATTGAAAAGGGCGTTGTTTAAATACCCATAGTACAAAGAAGGACCAATCGTCATTTTTATGATTTTTATGATTTTTTTGAATCTAGTGATCTACCAGTGGTGCATCTTTCGTGCTCGCCCGTATGCGCGAAAGATGTTCTTCGATTCATAATCGAACCGGTCTAATTGTGCTTCTGATGTAAAAACAAACAAACACAGTTACATCTGATGGCGTAAATCGCGTGGTGGGATCCACAATTACTGAAATGCTTTATAACATATTTAAAGTTACTGGAGGTAGCACCTACTTCTTTTACTGGTAGACTGAATTTGCAGAATGAACAGTGTCCACATTTATGATGGCCTCGGATTGAAGAAAATTTAGGTTTATTAAGCTCATCAGAATGTATCAGAAAGTTACAGATCGCTTTTGCGTTTCTAAGCCCAAAAATGGGGGTGGGGGAATCACATCCTGGGATTTCTTTAAGGAAAGAAATCCCGGCACTGGTATCTCCTTAAAGAAATCCCCGGATGTGACCCCCCCCCCCCATTTTTGGGCTTAGAAACGCAAAAGTGATTGGTAACTTTCTGATACATTCTGATATTTTTCTACGGAGAGGCGGGAGCCTCATTGATGACCTGAATGTCTTACGGGAGCAGCTTGCTTTCTCTAACCCATACGAGAACGTTTCGGATTGGATTACTTTGGACTTTATCTAAATGCTACACTTTGGTGTAGTTGGGTGAATATAACCCTATTTTTGTATTTAATCTTTGTACTTACAGAATGGGAACTCTTCGTTTTCTTGATATTGTTTATTTGTGTGCATTTAACACATTAAAATAATACATTAGCAGACTTATAATAACTATTTGCTGCAGTATTATTATATCCCTGGGGGCAGGGAGGGAAACAAAACACCAGAGATTAATCTCAGCATGTTAAAGATACAATTCCTTGCTCTTTCATAGCCTTTTAAACTCATTGCTTGAGTTTATTTTCCCCCTCTATAAACATGTCATATGTTTGCCA
Source organism: Euleptes europaea (assembly GCF_029931775.1). Classification (NCBI taxonomy): domain Eukaryota; kingdom Metazoa; phylum Chordata; class Lepidosauria; order Squamata; family Sphaerodactylidae; genus Euleptes; species Euleptes europaea. The sequence goes on from NC_079329.1 coordinate 25,315,589, forward strand.
ATTCATGCATCTGACCAAGTGTGGGCTCAGTTCAAAATATATTGCTTAGACTTTAGAACACCACAAGGTTTCTTTTTGTTTTTGTTACAAACTCCTCCTCTAGAATTTGCTTTTTTTTTTAAAAAAGTTCCTTTTGCAAGAGCACTCTCATCCTTTGGGCATGGTGAAAAATAATCAGACTCTGATACAGGAAATAAAATCATGGCTCATATCCAAACAGCACAAATGTGCGGTGTCCAGCGCTTGTGGAATCTTCAGTTTTGTGGAATGTTCCTTAAAGACATTTGGGCACAGATGTCCAAGTAGTCTGCCAAGATCACTATGAAAGCACATGAGATTGATGTGAAGGGCCGTGTCAGGAGCAAAGACATACTATGACTCTTGGGATATTCCTCCTCCTTTTCGTATCCCTGAGCAAGATGAGAAGAAAACTTGCCAGGGATCCATAGGATATTATTTGCAGTGCATTTTTTTTTTTTTTTACAACAACCCCTCGCTCCCTGCTTTACAGGACTTGATTATATGGATATCTGAGGCCAAACATTCCTCATCCTGTGCCAAGGAAACCTACATTTTATGCGTCGAATACATTTGCACAATTCGAGCACTGCAAGAATTCCTACTATTTGTTCTCCGAACTGGTGTGCCAAAAAAAGTAAAAGGAGCAGTGGAACTAGGAATTTCTGTGTTGTCATGACAGTGTCCAGCTGTTCAGTTGGTTTGGGGAAGGGAGGCAGCACAGCTGCACAAGCATTGTTTGGGATCTGAACTAGCCATCCCTTCGACCTTTAATATTAGAAATACTGTCGCACTTTCCTTCAGCCCAGGATAAGTTATAATGTGAAAACCAAAGTAGGATTACATTCAAGGAGCTGTGTCCTAGCTAGGGTTGCCAGGTCCCTCTTCACCACCGGCAGGAGGATTTTGGGGATGAGCCTGATGAGGGTGGGGTTTGGGGAAGGGAGGGACTTCAATGCCACAGAGTCCAATTGCCAGTGCGGCTGTTTTCTCCAGGTGAACTGATCTCTGTCAGCTAGAGATCAATTGTAATAGCAGGAGATCTACAGCTAGTACCTGGAGGTTGGCAACCCTTGTAATAGTAGCACTATTGATTTGACAAATTTGAAAAGTAAACACATATTGGCTCTTTCTTACAAATAGATGTATGGACATACATGCAGGATGTACAAGTGTTCACAGCAACATGCGCACAGGGTTTGAGGCAGTGATCCATACCTCCCAAAGCACACCACTGATGACGTTGATTCTTCCCTCTGGCCTCTTCCTTTTCCTCTCTGTATCTTTGGGTGGTGGGGACAGAAAGAGGGGAGGAAAATAATCCTTTTCACCTCCTGCCTGACCTCTAGAGGATATTAGTACCTGGAGTACTAATATCTAGAGGATATTAGTACCTGGATACTAGTACCTGGAGATTGGCAACCCTAGTCCTAGCAAACTTTTAGGATTGTAGAATTTTAAAGATGAAGACCCATATTTTTGTAGGAACTTCATCAGATTCAGGATTCCACTCTCCACTTCATTTATTGTCCTCCTTTCTCATTGAGGTTCAAGGTGGATTACAGAATTATAAAGAATGCAATAATGACCAGTATAAAACATACTGGACATAACAAATCCTAAACAGACCTACTCAGAAGAAGGTTTCATTAGTAAATGGGGGCTTACTCCCAGGAAACTGCCCTTAGGATTGCAGGCCACAATGAACAATTCTATAAACTGGACCACACAATGAAGGAAGTATTATTATTATTATTAGTAGTAGTAGAAGCAGCAGTAGTAATAGTCATATAATACATCATATCACCTGGGTTAGAGAACAATGATCCAACAAACTGGATCTCTCCATAGCACTGAAAACAGGACAGCCTTCCATTCAGGATTGGAATTTTAACAAGCAGCACCTGGCAGGTCTCTCCAGCATACCGTCAGCTCTTTATGGTTTTACAAACCTTGTTAAATTTAGCCAAGCACATCAGTTTACTTGTTGCTCCTTAAACATTTTACAGATATTTCATACAAGTGGAATGTGAACAGTCCAGACACTCTATCTATCTATCTATCTATCTATCTATCTATCTATCTATCTATCTATCTATCTATCTATCTATCTATCTATCTGTCTGTCTGTCTGTCTGTCTGTCTGTCTGTCTGTCTGTCTGTCTGTCTGTCTGTCTGTCTGTCTGTCTGTCCCATCCAGTGCCGGATTTACGTATAAGCTATAGCTTAGGGCCCCACTCTCTTTGCCCCCCCCATTTTTTTTAAAGGAAATAATAATTATTTCACTATTAATATACTTCTTCTTAATTGTATTTCAGTTCAACAATTACTTTGATAAAATACATATTTTGTTATGTGCAAATGTTTAGATACCTATTAGGTCCATAAATTACCATATAGCATCTATTCAACCCCAAAAAATAGCGACAATTTGTTGTTGACAAAGGACAGCTGGACATATAAAGGGCCCCATTATCTTCAATAGCTTAGGGCCTCATCAAACCTAAATCTGGCCCTGATTCCATCTTTCTATTCCATCTATCTAATCTATCCATCCATCTATCCATCTATCCATCTATCCCCTATCTCTCTATCTCTCCATCCATCCATCCATCCATCCATCCATCCATCCATCCATCTATCTATCCATCTATCCATTGGCTACTAGCCTTCCACTTTAATGTACTATGAAGTTTCATTGAGCAACGTAATAGATGTTCATCCGTTGCGTTTATGAATTCCTGATAGGCAAAGCTTCTGTGAAATGGGATTTGCACCGGGTTCCCATCTCGGGGATCACAGTTTTGACCACAAGGACACTGAGGTCTAACCCAATTCTCCAGTGCGCGAGACTGGGCGTTTTTTTCATAACCACAAGCTCAGGTAGATGTGCTCACCCGAAGCGTCTGAATATACATCCTATGCTTCATGTCCTGTTGCAGCTCAGAACTTTGGAAACCACACAGAATAATTATTAGGGACTTCTGTAGAAACTGTACATTTTGTTTTATATTGTTTGACATTGCCTGTTATATTTAATATATCACCAATTAGCTATCAGTGCTGGTTTTGTGTTTTTGATAACCTCCAGGTACTAGCTGGAGATCTCCTGCTATTACAACTGATCTCCAGCCGACAGAGATCAGTTCACCTGGAGAAAATGGCCGCTTTGGTAATTGAACTCTATGGCATTGAAGTCCCTCCCCCCAAAACCCGTCCTCCTCAGGCTCCGCCCCAAAAATCTCCAGGTATTTCCCAACCCAGAGCTAGCAACCCTATCCATGGTGTCCCCTGCACTCTGGTGCCCCAGGAGACTGCCTACGTCCACCTTGTGGGTGGGCTGGCCTGCCCACTCCCAAATGATACAGATATGCATTACACTTAAAACACATCTTGTGAACATGAAGCTCAACTTATTGATGAACTGAAGAAATCAAAGGTGTTTGTGCTTCAAGATTATGAATCAATGGATATTTCAAACGGTGCCACTTTAACAGGATTATATACTGGCAGCCCTGACCTGGATGGCCCAGGCTAGCCTGATCTCGTCAGATCTCAGAAGCTAAGCAGGGTCAGCCCTGGTTAGCATTTGGATGGGAGACCACCAAGGAATACCAGGGTTGCTGTGCAGAAGAAGGCACTGGCAAACCACCTCTGTTAGTCTCTTGCCATTAAAACCCCCAAAAGGGGTCATCATAAGTCGGCTGCGACTTGACGGCACTTCACACACACACACACACACACACACACACACACACACACACACACACTACCTCAGTGTGGGGAAAGTACTTGAGGACACGTTCATGGTTCACAATATCACTATCCAAACAACAAGCACAAAGTTGTCTCTTATTATTGAAGAATATTTTTCGAAGAATGGCCTGGACCAGAAAAACATTACAGTCTTTGTACTACTGGTGCTGCTGAAATGACAGCTGGGCTTTCTCAAGTCACTGCAAAATGCATAGGTCAGTTGTGGAACTCCCTGCCCCAAGATGTGGTAATGGTCTGCCAACTTGGAAGGCTTTAAGAGAGGAGTGGACATGTTCATGGAGGAGAGGGCTATTCATGGCTACTAGTAAAAATGGATACAGTACTAGTCATGATGCATACCTATTCTCTCCAGGATTAGAGGAGCATGCCCATTATATTAGGTGCTGTGGGCTTTCTAGAGGGACTTGGTTGGCCACTGTGTGAACAGACTGATGGACTTGATGGGACTTGGTCTGATGATCCAGCATGACCTTTCTTATGTTCTTATGTTCTAAAACTTCGCAAAGCTGCCGATACCTTTTTAAAAGTTACACACTTCATGATTCCTGAAATGCTTTGCAAGCGCAGTGGTTCCTGAACTATCCGATGTGTTGTGGGATTACATAAAAATTGTAACCCTTATTATAGCCAATGCACTGAACAGCAAAATCTTCAAGATGCTTTGGGAGGAGATGGGTGCTTAGCAGACAATTCTGTTGCTGCATATCAGAGTGAGATGGTTGTCATGTGACCCATGCTATCCTGAGCCTTTGAGCTGAGAGAAGAAATTAATCATTTTTTGGTTGAAAAGCAATCTGAGCTGATGGGGTTGTTTGGTAATAATGGCTTGGATCCAGTGAGGCACAAGAGGAAATATAAATAGATTTAGTGCAGTTCAACCTGTATATGATCTTATGCACTGAATACTTTCCTCCCTGTGTGTGTGTGTGTGTGTGTGTGTGTGTGTGTGGTTGCAGCTGACGTATGGTGACCCCATAGGGTTTTCAAGGCAAGAGATGTTCAGAGGTAGTTTGCCATTGCCTGCCTCTGTATACCAGTCCTGGGCTTTCTTGGATGTTTCCCATCCAAATACTGACCTTGCCTAGCTTTTGAGAGCTGATAAGATCAAGCTAGCCTAGTTTATCTAGGTCAGGGCGTACTTTTTCCCCCTGGGGCGGGAGTACAAAACTCATCCCTGGGTGCAAAACACATAGGAAGGACAACGTTGGTTGCTCTAGAGCAGAGGTTCCCAAACTGTGCTCCGTGGAGCACTTGGTGCTCCACGAAGCATCTCCTAGTGCTCCGTGAAGAGATTGGAAAGAAAACTACTACTGTCGTTTGGTTTAGTATATAGGTGCTAGGTGAAAATTAGTGCTCCGTGATGAATTTATCTCCTGAAAAGTGCTCCATGACTCAAAAAGTTTGGGAACCTCTGCAGAGGTAGCTTTGCTCTACATATTAAAATGCACAAGAAATCATACAATTTAAAACAAATAAATGTAACCACAGAACTGCTATAAATAAAAATTCCAGGAACCCCCCCCCCAATACTAGGGATGAAGTATTTCCTCCTGTCACCCCCAAAGTTCTGATGGTGACCTAGAGTTGCTAAAAAGAAGGGAAAGGGGGCGTTGGAGAACCAGGGAAGCAGCCAAAATTGAAAATCTAATAAAAATGGATTACTTCAACTATGTTGCTACTGTGAGGCCTTAAAGTTTCATTTATATTTGTGTTGGCATGCTGGAATTATTGTTATACAAAACTGAAGGAGCTGATTTAGAGTGAAAATATATAATGTTCAACTTCTGATACTAAATTTGTTACAGTGTGCAAATACTTAATAAAAACTGAAATAACAGACCTACCCATCATAAAGAGACAACATTTCTCATTACCATACATCACTGTGCTTTGGAATAGTAATGAAATTGACAAGAGAAGAAGTGGCCTATCATTTAATCTGAGAGCCAGCATGGTGTAGTGGTTAGAGTGTCGGACTAGAAGTTGGGAGACTCCAAGTTCAAAACCCCATTCTGCCATGGAAACTTGCTGGATGACCTTGGGACAGTCCCGCTCTCAGACTAACCTAGCTCATTACAATGTTGTGAGGATAAAACAGAGGAAAAGGGAACCATGTCGCTTCGGGTCTCCACGGGGGAGAAAAGCTGACTGTACATGAAACAAATAAAAATAAATCCAGAATGATATCCAGGCCTTCTGTCCAAAATCAAAACATTGTTGGACCAGCTTGGAAACAGTCATCCCAACACTATCAAATGAAAAATGTATGTGAATGGGAAACTGTCCAGAAAGTCCAGCAGCAGCATCTTTATTCCAAAAGGTGGGATTTCGCCAAGAAGTGTGTATGTTAGGGGCTAGGGGATTGTTAAAAGTAAAATCCCTTCAGGAAGTCAGACAATAATGTAAAATTACTGTCATAGAAGCTCAAATTTTTAACACAAGTTCAATTTTTTTAACACAAACCGTACATCATGGGTTTTTTTTAAAAGCCATGTATAAGTCCAGAAAGGCAATAGCATGAAATGAAATAGTTAGATTCGAGTCCAGTAGTGCCTTAGAGACCAACAAGAATTTCAGAGTATAAAGGTCCCTTGTTGGTCTCTAAGGGGCTACTGGACTCAAATCTGCTCTACTCCAGACCAACACGGCTACCCTCTGAAACTGTCTTCATGGAATGAAATAGTGGGAGTTAACATGGTGTAGTGGTTAAGAGCAGTGGTTGGAGCGGTGGACTCTGATCTAGAGAACCGGGTTTGAGTCCCCCCTCCTCCACATGAGAGGCGGAGGCTAATCTGGTGAACTGGATTTGTTTCCCCACTCCTACACATGAAGCCAGCTGGGTGATCTTGGGCTAGTCACAGTTCTCTCCGAACTCTCTCAGCCCCACCTACCTCACTGGGTGTCTGTTGTGGGGAGGGGAAGGAAGGTGATTATAAGCCAGTTTGATTCTCTCTTAAGTGGAAGAGAAATGCAGCATACAAAAACAAACTCTTCTTCTTCTTCTTCTTCTAATTTTTTTCTCTGCTAGTTGACCAAGCAAGCCTAAGATAGTACAGATGTTCTTGAGAAGCCCACAAACAGGTTAAGATGGACACCTTTTCTTCCATCTGTTGCTACCCTGTCCATTCCATTTGGAAATGCCTCATTTCTCCTTTCCATTTCATGGTATTAACCACATCAATAAGTGACACATCTAAGATATTACAACTGCCAGCCTCCCCCTCCCCATGTGTGTATAAAATCAACTTGAGGGGATGCCTGCCTCTTTGTTTGGCCAATACGTCTGGATAGTTGCGCCATCTTTGGATGTTGTTTGTTTTAATTGGGTTTTATTGTTATAAGTTTTAATACAGCTGGTATAATTTAAAATGATGTATCCCCCCTTAAACGGCTTTGGCTGGGGAGGGCAGGCTAGAAATCACAAAATAAATAAATGAATTAATTAATAAGATTGCCAACTGGCAGAGTTGGGGTTCTGCGCTTTTAATATGCTGCAATCTGCCCTTGAAGCTTTTCATGATATTAAGCTAAATAACATTGCCGGATAACTGCTGCAGATCAAACTGATATTCAATGGGATGCCTGAAGGGATCCTTTAAAAAAAGGACCACCCTAGACCTAACCAGTCCAAGAGATGTTCTTAATCCCACTTGTGAAAACTTCCCAGATACTTCACAGTGTAGCCAAGCAATGGCGCACCCTGGAGTAAAATTATGATGTCAGGAGAGATTCTCCCTTATCTCAGCAAAGACTTCCACGTCAAGGCACAAATAAGCTTCTAGGGATTAAGAGCAAAGAGCCAGGCTGTTTGGGAAATCGCTACTGGGACTCAAAAGGCTAAACTGAAGCTTTCTCTCCTTGAAATTGGTAGATGAGTCCTTTTTCTCTGATCATGATCAGCAGTATGTGTGTGTGCGTGGGGTGGGGGTGGGGGCGAGGCTGGGGTCTCTGAAACCAATTCCTTTGTGCCCACAGAGACAAGCCGGACACTTCTCAGCTCCTGCGGTCCACGCCTTGTGGCTCTAGGAGGGGAAGGCAGGCACCAGGTCTGCAGGCGTGAAGGTGTGTGGGATGACCTGGACTTTTATTTTCACACTTTGGCAGAGCTCTACGTGAAAAGGGCTCCAGGCCCGGAAAGTTTATGCCGCCGTAAATCTGTTAGATGTTAAGAGTCTCCGCGTTGGTTTTGCTGTAATCATCTAACTCGGCTACTCTCCTGGAATTTCCAACCCCCCTTTTTCCCATCGAGATCTCCCTCCCTTTCTCTACACTTGAAAATGTGTTCAGAAGACCCAGGAGATGTCTATACTAATCAGGTTTGCAAGAATAAAGCAGTAAAATTTGTCTTAAAACTTTCCCTCCCTCCTTCCCTTACACTGGGAAACCGGTCTCCTCCTGCGTTTCAGACGCATGTGTATTCCTACCTGCCCAGAAAATAATAAGAGACCTATCCCCCCCTTCCTTGCCGATTGCTAAATGTGACGAAATCTACATTATTAGACTCTTACAGACCTCTCTATAAAAACGTGGATTTTCTACACCGAATCTATTTCTTTCTATTTCTTTCCAACCATTTAAATTGTAAATTCAATAGTTTGGAGTATTAATGAGGGCGAAATCCCGTGGATCACACATTCATGTTTGCAGGTCGATTCAACTGTTTTCTCCTATTTCCCCCCACTTTCTGCTATGAAACCAAAGTAAAGGAGGATTTTGACTGAAGTTGAAGAATACGGTAGAAAGCCCGTCTCTCACCCCCTCTTCGTCTGTTGGTATTTACTGGAGAGTCTGCAGCTTCTAGCTATTAAAATGCTAAAACGCGGGGTACAAATTGCTTCTAAAACAGTAGTGAATCGCCAGAGAAAAGCTCCTCTTTATCAGGACACAAACCTCCTCAGAACTCCGTGTTATTACAAGCAATCCAAAAAGAAATAAAAACGCTATTGCCAGTTCAGAAACTGTTAATAAAATAAATTATAATGGCGCAAAACGGAGCCAATCCCTTTCCCATTCTCAGCAACCCTTTGCAATACTGCTTCAAGTCTTCTATTAAATTTTCTAAAAAGCTTGAATTTCTTTTTTTTAAAGCTTAATTCCATAAAATACACACGGCCAAGCTTGTCTACAAAATAACCAGCGAATCCAAAATGCCTGCATTCATATCCGTATTGAATTCGATACACAATCAAAAGTTTGTGCCATATAATTCTGTTTAACCCTAGTGGATTTGTTTTCTCCTTCTCTCCCTCCCTCCCTTAACTGCCCCCCTTTCTCTGCCCTTTCCTAGGTCCGGATTTTGTTCTAGCCCCCTAGAAATGTGGGATATGGGGAATATAAATTCTAATCGATAAAAATCGGTATTTAACATCTTTCTGGAGAGGCAAATGAAGGTGTGGCTTTTAAAAAAAGGAAAACCTGTAAACTGTATTTTACTCTGAAGACGCTGGAGTTCAACACACTAGATATACAGGTGTGGCTTTTCTGGTGGTGGAAAAGGAAGGAGGGGTCCCCTTTGACTCCCCCCCCCCTCCGAGGCTATGCTGGGGATGGATAAAAGCATGGATAAAAAGCCATGTAGGATAGAAGGATCGGGTAATATTGAGTGGAAAACCTCGCTGGCTCCAATCCGTGGTTTGGGGTTTTTAACCTGGTACCTCCCGCTTTGTATTAGAAACAAAGGTTACGAAAACCAGTGTTTCTTTTTATCACATTAAGTTCTTTTCCAAATAATTGAAAGGCAAAGCAACATCATCATCTGTGATAGGTTTATGTTCTTAGCAATTTCTGGTTCAGCCTGGCACACAAAAAGAGGGGCAAATTGAAACTTTTGGAACCCGGTTGTGGTGTGTGCTCCCACCTGCGAGAAATCTGAGGAAGCGTACTAGGTAACGCATTTCCCCCCTACCCCAAGAACCTGTGTTCAATTGGGTTTGTCTGTTCAGGTACTGAAACTATTGTTCTTTCTCGGGCATTTTGTGTGTGTGTGTGTGTGTGTGTGTGTGTGTGTGTGTGCGCCCGCGCGCGCTTTCTAATAGTACAAAGAATGGAGTCTCCAATTTGCGTTGAGCTGCTTGGAAGTTCTTTCTGTTTAGTCTTCTCTGGTCTCCCGGCAGTCATTTTAAAAAGAATGACATTACAATCAAGCCACACAGGGATCGGCAACTGTTGCCCTTCAAGACAGAAACTTTCACAAAGATGGGAAAATCATTCAAAAACAAACAAACAAACCTGGGGATAACCAGAACTACTCCACCCTTGATACAAAATCTTCCTTGATACAAAATCCCATCCCCCTCCGCCCCTGATCTATGACTTGGTGAAATCTCAAGTGACTGATATGAGATTTTGTTGTTGTCATTCATTTGCTTTCCTTCCTTAGTCACATTATTGATTTCTGCTCCTTGACAGATTCCCCCCCCCCAAGCCTACCATTACTTATCTACAAGATGCTATGGTGGCACAACAGATAGCTTGCTTGTTGCAGGGAATTTCTGGACTATGTGATGAGAGTAAAATAAGCCTTTCTAAAGCTCTTAGGGATGCATAATGCTGCTGTTGAGTTTCTATCCATCATTGCGTGTGTGTGTATGTATAGATATAGATAAGTCATTGCAAACAAACTATACCCTGCCTTGTTTTTGATGGTTTTATGTTATTGTTTTTACTTATAAACCATCCGGAACTGAACTCTGGAGAATCAGCATATAGCAATCTCCCTAACAGAGATAGATAGATAGATAGATAGATAGATAGATAGATAGATAGAGAGAGAGAGAGAGAGAGAGAGAGAGAGAGAGAGGGGGGGGGGAGGAGATGGAGAGATAGATCGATATTCCTATGAAAGTACAACACTAATGTGTAATTTGTACCTCTGTGCCTAATGTGTACATCTCCCTCTGTCTCCATCTCTGTCTATCTATCTGCATTAAACCAGATTGTACTGGATATATGAGTGCTCTGATATGAGTACAAATTGATCAGTTTGGGGCTTTCCTCAAAATTTTATCCAAGGCTTCTGTTTCTCTCTTTCTAGTCTGTCTAGAATGGTCTTTCCATATACTCAAATTTCTACATACTTAAATTGCTTTTCTATATATTCTTAAATTTAATAATAACATTTATGTAGCACTTGAAAGAGGGCGTCTGCACAAATATTATCAGTGAAGGAGTCAACCACACCGGTAAAGCAGCATTACTTTACTCATACCAGAGACTGGGGAGGGGGGGCGGTGTCGAGGGTTACCTGGTGACTTCTGGCCGGGCTGTGGCTTTGAACAAACTATTTTGCCTTCACTCAGAGGTTCTACCTTGCACTACATCAGTTGCTAATTCAAATAAATGCATTGACTTCTTTTTTTAACTGCGTGGAGTAGGGCGATGAAAAAATCAAAATATTTAATTGATTCAATTCTTTCTGGAGAAGATCGTGCTGAAAGACGAGTTTTGACTGCCATTCAGTCCTGCTCACAACTCTCACCCTGCATTTACGCAGAGGAGGCGACTTCTTCCTCCCCCTTCTTTGCAAACAGATTGTTTAAAACCCGTTAAATTAATTGAAATGCAGAGGGAAAAGGCACTTCGTTCGAAAACGCAATGTGAATCGACTGTGGGAATTTCAGCTGCATATTTGAGCCGTTGCAAAGACTCAGGGCTCCGTGCATTCATTTAATAAGAAAGGCCGTTTTAAACTTTGCATAAATCACAGATTTGCCCCCCCCCCTAAATCCATGGACTTTAATTAGGCTTCAATGACATTTCCTCTTTGGGATGTTACAGTGGGAAAGCGTGGCTTTTAATGTACTATCCGGATTTCTTTAGTTAGATAGTGGAGATGATTTTCCAAATAAAATAAAAGAGAGTTTTTAAACGTAAAAAAAAAAAAGTTTTCAGGGACCAAAATAAATTATTAGTATCCCAGAATATGACCTATTGGAAATATTACCTTTCTCATGAAGACTTAATATCAACTATATATGAAGAAATTGTCGTCAAGAGGAGCTAACATTAAACATCCAAGCAACAAATGAAGGGAAAACTGTAAAGACAGCTATCCAAGGAAGGAGAAATAATACATTGGTTTATGGTGCAGTGCAGTCAGTTGATTCGCCATTGTAGGCTTTTGCTAAATATAATGAGTTAGAAACTGCAGTGCAAGCCAAGATGCTCATAGCGTACAGAGCAGTCTTGAACGGGTCTACTCAAAAGTAAGTCCTTATTTTATCCCACGAGGCTTGCTCCCAAGAAAGTGTTTGAAGTGTTGAATCCGTAGTACTTTCGCAATGCCAGGCTGTTCATCTGCAGTGAGTCAAATAGGAGAACTCCCCTCCCCGCAGGTGGTGTACCTTTCCTAGGACTGCAGTGATATTACCGTGGGGGGGGGGGGTTCTAGTCAGTTCAGGTGGGTTAAAAAACACACACAGTTGAGATGCTCATCTGGATCCATAAGCAATGTGAATTTAAAGATGGCCCTTTACAACAAAATAAAATAGAAATGGTGATCGCCTGGGAGGATTCTTTCTAACTGGCAATATTGGAGAGAAAAGTCTGTGATTTTCGACCTTGGGAGCAGTCAGGCCTTTCCATGGAATTTTGAGATAAGAACACTCCATTATGAACTCTGCTTTTCAAATGGCTTTGCTAAGATCTTGCAAACGCATTTTCTATTTATTGATCTATATTGCTATTTACTGATTTTAAACTTGCTCAACCATCTGATGAAGTGGTTTAGGGTGGGATAAATTAAAGTACCTCATTTTAATTTTTGGATTGAGAGAAAGAGGCCGGGAGAGAGGGAGTCAGCCAGTGTGAGAAAGAGAGATTTCTTGTCCTCATTTAGACACCTGGGTAATTCACTTGGTCTTTTTATGCATTTACCAGAAAAAACACCTCTACCTATAACCCCTTAACCGATTTTGGGTCAACACAGGCTCTGCTGAAGCAATCCCTTTTCCCCCTTTTTTATTTACACATCTCTACCTTTTTTTATGGTGTGAAAGTGTTTTGCTTCTCCCTGTTTGTTCAGTGGGTGGAGGGTTCCCCCCTCCTTAGGGCGTCGGAGTCAAGGTTTCAAGGGGGGGGGGATGAGAGAGAAGGAGAAAAAGAACTTTCACCGGTGATAAGAAAAGGAGAAGGTAGACTTTACCTGCCCTTGAGTCTGAATATTTCATGTTGACACTTTCAGTCCTCCAGCCATGTGATGAAAGTCAGGGCAGTAATTCTGGGAATGAGCTGGAGAGCCTGTTCCATTTCCACCCCTTTAATGCTTATTTTCTCCCTCCTGCAACCTGTCACTGGTTACTAGTCAGCAACTTGGTAAATTACATTTTTTAAAACCATATTTTATATTTTTTTAAAAACCCTTTTGAATAATGGTTCACCCTTTTAAATAACGTTTCATGTGTGAGCCACATAAAAGTGAAGAATGGTTATGGAAGAAGCAATTCAGTCCTAGCAGAGTTCGGTCCTTCTCTGCATTGAGTTCAGTGGGCTTAGAAGGGAATAACTCTGTTTAGGTTTGGGATGAGGCTCTTGCTAGATCCCATCCATTTCAATGGGGTTGGCACTGAAGAACTTGCTGGGTTGTGCCCATAATCTGAAAAGAATTGCAACAGAAACATTAAAAAAACATTGCTTGCAACATGATTGACATTCTTTTTAAATAGCATTGGCTTGTTGTGTTTGGGTCTGGAAGAGATTTCTTCTCAGGCAAAACTGGTCAATGTTTTTTGGGGGCATGGTTTGGCTTACTTGCTTGAGCTATCTGGATTCTTCTTCTTAGCAGGCATCTCTGACCCAGTGATGCAGAATAATAAAAGTAAGAACTGAGGAAGCCCCAAAATTCATCTAGTCCAGTTTCTTTTTGGAAAACAGAATTGCAATTAAAACAAAAATTTGAAATCCAGCAGCATTTTGTAATGTTAATGTGATTTTTAAAAATTGTGAGCAGGTTTGAATTTTGCTACCAATTTTGCTGGATCTTACTCTTCAATCTCAGTGAAGATTTTGAAGGCAAGTATAATCATGCTCCATCTTTTTCAATTGTTGTGGGGAAATCGGTTGGCTCCAACACTTCCTGTACTGCATGGACTTCTCTGTTGCAGGTATCTAGAAAGAAGAATAGTGAGACCCTAGGCTTACAGATACAGGAAACCTGGTGGTGGATCAGACCAAAGGTATATCAACTCCACCATCTTGTTTCTCACAGTAATTAGCCAGATCAATGCCCCCAGCAGAAGCCCACAAACTGGGCAGGAAAGCAATAGCCATCTCCTGCTGGCTAAGAGGGAAATATTTGTGGAGCATACTTGGGGATTAGAGGTTCTTCTCGAGAATCTCTATTTTTGATCATTGGAATCAGGCACACACGCCACATATAAATCTTAATGAGCCTTTCCCCAGGAGCATCACGTGATGTGGAAGACTGGGCTCTGAGAGAGACACCATCCAGACAAAGAGAACATAACAAGACAACCGCAGCAGCATCACCCTGCCTGTATTTCACAGCACCTAATATAACAGGCATGCTCCTCTGATCCTGGAGAGAACAGGTAAGCATCCTGACTAGTATCCATTTTACTAGTAGCCATGAATACCCCTCTCCTCCATGAACATGTGTGAAGAGACACTACATGACTTCCCAAATTCCATGGTCCACCAGGGACACCAGAATGTTGTCCCCTAGCCCCATCTCTTGAAAGCCCTGAAAAGATTGCCACCTGCTTTTAACTAATGTACCCTTCTGTTCTCAAGAATGCCAAACCAGAAGGGGGCACACAAAATTATGGGAGACAGGGTCAATTTAGAAGTCCCACCGCCATGATCTCCCCATGCAGGATTCAATAAGCTCTTAAAGCGCTGGATAGTCTAATTTTCTCTTTCTTAACAGGAGCGTGTGTAAGTGATGTGAAAGACTGGAAACCCCAGAGAACAGCTGCCAGTCAGAGCAGACAATATTGACCTCAACAGAGTAATGGTCAGATTTAGTATGAGGTAGCTAATCTGTTCCATCCTCTCTCTGTCCCCCCCCCCCTTAAATGACATTTAACTTTCTTTCTGATGTGGACATTACACCAACCAGCGCCACAATGCCACTTGGTTAAGAACATTTTAAGTTAACTAAATGTTTGGTAGCAGATTATCTATCAAGTTCATTGTATTAAGATTGTAGCACGGTGCATAAATTTACAGTGTATCATATGAGAACAGTCCAAAGTGCATTATTCAATAAAGCCTGCTTATATTGTATTGCAATTGATATTTAACAACTCCCCTCAGTATACAGTCATGTGGTAATGTACCAGAACCTAAAAAAACAAACAAACCCAGAGTACCCTTAAATTTTACCCTTAACAAATAAACACTGTCCCCATCAATAAATCAGATAAAGCTTCGTTTAATCAATTACTTATACCAACTGAAGTTCGCAACATTAAAAGCTGTAGTTTATTGTTCTACCTCTATCATAGAGCCATTGTTTACCCTCCCCCCTGTTTCTCCACTTTTTCAACTTCCTTTTCCAGGACAGTGTAATCCAAGTCAGAGTATAAACACTTCCAGGAAGTTAAACCTACAAGCACAAACAGAAGAAGCCCACAGGCATTTATTCATTTATTTAGATATTGATAGAACAGCTTTCTCAAAATCAAGGCAGATTTAGAAACTCTAAAAGCAATCCATTATACATTGAAGTCCCAACAATTACATCATTAGAAAGCACAGACATAAGGTGCTTTCATACAATGAGGATTCTCCATGTAGCTCTTGTTGCCACCACACAGAGGCATTGCAAGACAACATCCACAGAAGAATTTACCCTGTGCCTCAGGTCTCCACGGCCACTATTTTCTTTCTTTTTGGCTTTCAACAAAATCAGCATTTGCCACATTGCTATAGCACAAAAACATTATAATCTGTTGTTAACAATCGACAAGTTCATCGTAATTTCCAATTTTCATTTAAAAAGTTTCATTTTCAAAAGGAAAAGGGCTAAAGATTTACTTTTTAAATTGAAAGCTGAGGATTCAGAGGAACTAGCAGCTTGTGGCAACATATTGTTATAACATTATAGTGTTATAGTGTTATAGTGATTTAGCAATAGCGGATTTTTTTAAAGCCAGAGAAGTCCCTCCAGCGGCATAAGGTGGAAGTGGCAGCCCAGAGGAGCTAAGGCAAGGAAATGTAGGTGGGACCTTCAACTAATATATACTTTCCCCTCCACATGGCTCACAAACACACTTTTCATAAAGCTCTTATCAAACCAGGTTTGGGAAAGATTGCATCAAATCAGGGGGAAACCTGGAAAGTAAGTTATTATAGTACAGTGTCATGTGGATGCTTCAACATAACTCATTCCTATTTGGATGTCAGTCTGGAGCAAAACCTCTCTGGGGAAGCAACCTTAATCAATGCAATACAATATCAGTAAAACTCAGCCCAAGGGGTAAAATACACTTCTTGACACCTGCACAAAAATAGATGCGTGGCTTAGCCTTGTGGGGTCAAGCTCAGCATTTCACGGTTGCTACGGCAACTATTGCACTGCCACGGTATTACGAGCCCAGCATATGAAAAAGGGCAGGTACTGTATCTTCACTGTCTTTTTTTGCACTAAGAATATTGCTGGTGATCAGATGAGGGGGTTTGAATTACCCCCCTCATCATGGTCGGCTCATTCTCTGCTAAAGGCACATGTGATGAGGGACAGCAATGATTTCATCAATAGGTTCTGACTATGGATCATGCTTAAAAGAAAGGAAGTGTTGTGTTCTGAACTAGGGTTACCAGTTTCCAGCTGGGGCCTGGAGTCCTCCCGGAAATATGCCTCATCTCTAGACTAGAGACATCAGTTTAACTGAAAGAATCAGCATCTGCAGAGGGCAAAAACTCTATGGCATCGCATTCTTGCTGAGTTCCCTTCCAGGAACTATGCCAGAATTTCCAACAACTTCCCAAGCCAGAGTTCTGGCCTGCAAGGGAGCTAGGATTGCCAACCTCCAGGTACTAGCTGGAGATCTCCTGCTATTACCACTAATCTCCTGCCGATAGAGATCTCCAGTCAGAGATCACCTGGAGAAAACGGCCACTTTGGCAATTAGACTCTATAGCATTGAAGTCCCTCCCCTCCCCAAACCCCACCCTCCTCAGGCTCCACCCCAAAAAACTCCCGCCGGTTGCAAAGAGGGGCCTGGCAACCCTAAAGGGAGCTGTGCTGTCTGTCCTGGAACCTTAGACAGTTTTTCTTGGTGGGGGGAGTATTGTTTTCCAAGTCTGTAATCCTAGTCCCACTGTATTGTTTGTTAGCTGTCTTGTGCTGTCCGATTGAATTATTTTTTTAATTGTTTGTAATCCCCCTTGCCCCTGACCTGGATAGCCCCAGGCTAGCCTGATCTTGTCAGCTAAGCAGGGTCGATCCTGGCAAGTATGTAGATGGGAGACCTCCAAGGAATACCAGGGTCTTGATGCGGAGGCAGGCAATAGCAAACCACCTCTCAACGCCTCTTGCCTTGAAAACCCCACCAAGGGGTCACAATAAGTCAGATATGACTTGGAAGCAAAAACAAAACAAAACACCCCGTTGAGTCTCAGCAAGAAAAGCAGGCTATAAAGGAAGCAAAATGAATGAATGAATGAATGAGCAAATGAATGATTGAATGAATGAATGAACGAA
The DNA here is from genome assembly GCF_029931775.1 of Euleptes europaea. Lineage (NCBI taxonomy): Eukaryota > Metazoa > Chordata > Lepidosauria > Squamata > Sphaerodactylidae > Euleptes > Euleptes europaea. Next base: position 25,333,050 of record NC_079329.1, read on the forward strand.
CGAACCCTCCTTTCACTTTCAGTATATATTCATTTTATTTCTTTATTGATACCCTGCCTTTCCCGCCAGTGGGGAGCCAAAGTGATTGACATAATTCTCCCCCCTCCATTTTATCACATGCCAATCTCCATCTCAGTTTTAATTTTATATATCTTGATCATATTCTGCCAGGACTGACACACATGGTCCTGTCAAACAATTGCAGTACCATCTATTAAATACAGTTAATATTTGTA